>NC_138354.1:3026908-5426908 GCF_046562875.1 Panthera onca
AGAACATATTTGATCATGTTCACATCTTACCTCAGAAATATACTTGAAATGCACAACTGTTGCCTTTAAAAAGATTAATATTACTATTATGAAAAAGTACAACACACTGTGAGATTAAATTCCCGGCTTCAGTAGGTGTACATAATGACCTGCCAGCAGCTGGGATTTGAATGACTATATTTACCAGAAAAGGATCTTCTACCCATATTTTTCAGAATAAGTGTTCACAAATGATACATTATGCCCTGTGCTTTTGTTTCTCACTGGGATTTGAAAAATAAAACTTTCTGTTAGTTGTAAATTCATAAGCTTAGGGCAGGAAAATGTTTGAATTTGATATAAAAGAAGTTTTGAAAGGAAGATGAGTGGTTTAAAGCAAAAGATTAGTTGCCTTGGGAAATTCAGCTATCGAGAGAGCAGAGTTCAGTAATAAAAGGTCCTGCTCCAGCCGATTGCTCCATTCACGCTGCGATCCCTAATCCTTCCCGCCGGACCCTCGGCCAACTGACACTGCTGGTGACGACTGCCAGGTAGCACTCCCCGTCGCTTGTCCAGAATGTGTGGGGTTCGTCCGCCTTGGACCCGCCTCGTCTGTGGTGCACGTGGAAGTTGGTTATTACTTCTTGTATTCATCATCTCTTTAAATGGGAGAGAAGAGGTGAGGCCCTGAACCGATTATGATGATGCTGACTGACCTCTCGTCGGCAGAGTCACCGAGCACCTTGAAGTTGGACTTTCTCGCCGCGTGGTAGTTGATTCCTGTCCACTCTGCCACGACAGAGTTTCTGGTGTAGAGCCATGATTTTCCATTATGAAGCAGCTGATTAAAACCTATGGCAAGCTCCCCTTCTTCATGGTAGGTGGGCCCGTGACCATAGTCTCTGGTTCTCTTCAGGGCTTCTCATCCGCCAGTTTCCCACAGGAGTGGATGATTTCTACTGTGGAGGTTGGGGTTGTGGCCCCTTTGTAGACGAGCAGAGGATTATCTCCACGTTGAACAGGTGAAGTTAAATCTATTTCCATTAAATCAGACCTTGAAAGTCCATTTAGGGAAGTGACTTCTACATCATAAAATTATGATGTTATCTTGAGAGAAAGTTATGTCCATTTCTCTCCTTTGGATGGACCTTAAATCTGTATTATCCAGGCAGACGAGACTCTCGTTCATAAATGACTTATGTTCGATTTAAAAGTATGTGAAAATGGAAATTTCCGAGTTTTCCATAGTAATTTATTCCAGAGTCTTATAACGTTCATTGTAAGAATACCGAAGCATACTTAATGTTCATTTTTTTCAAGGAAAGGGAAAACTGTTAGTCATTATTTGGGAAAACACACACGTGCGCGTGCGCGCGCGCGCACACACACACACACACACACACACTCACCCCGCAAAGAGTATCAGGTGGACCATTGACTTCTCCCCAGGTCAGAGTTTGATGATGGTATTTAGGAGGTAATGTAATCATTTTTGTGTTTATGGATCTCTTCAGACTTTTCTCTGTTTCATTTAAGGTGTATAAAGATTACCTGCTTTTTAAAGAGTCTATGCAGACCTGATACCAACCCTTCTGCATCTTTTTCTGTTTCCAAAGCTTTTGTGCTCTGCTACCTTCAGGCCCTCTTAGTTTCATGATCTGCATATATTTCAGTGGTAAACAGTGCTGGGCTCAGAGATAACTCTGTTATTCTGCACACCGGCTCAACTGTGTTAAAATACTTGTAATGACGGTAATTTAGGCACATAGAGCCCAGAGCCCTGGCATATGTACCTCCCTTCTTTCTGTCATAAATGTTAGTGTCTGCACTGACCACACTCCTGTGGTCATTTGGATCACAAGATATTTGCTCATCTGCTGTGTGAAACTACTCTTCATGAAGATTTCTTTTCATGCTAGACCCGAGTACGCAGAATAATTTGCATGGAGTATAGGCATGTTTAGTAAACTATGAATTCCAGGAAAAATTGAGTTATGGAATCATTTACATTCAAAACAGTTCTATAATATATTAAATCGATGATGCTCTATCAGTTGTAAAAACCGAATTCAAATTCTTGAGTGTCTGTTTTCAAGCTTCTTTCTTTCAAAAGACTTATTTTTTATGACTCATTCTTGTAGGACACAGGACCCGTATGAAGTGGCATTTCTTTCTCCATTGTTAAGCAGGGCTCAGATGGCAGGGCGTTAAAGCCCAGAGCTCGGTCCATTCTGAGCCTCCAGAGCCACAGTCACTGCAGTTCAGCTTCATGAGGCCACTTGGGTCATGGCAGTGGACGGTGTTAGCCGAAGTACGTAGCAGAGAGGGACGCCGGACACGCTTTGACTGCTGGTGGTCACAGCCGGAGGACACCCTTGCGGCGTGGCTCAGAGCAGGCGGCGTGCCGCAGCCTTGGAGCGGCGAGGAGCGGCCGCTCTCCTGTCTCACAGTCACCAATCTCGGTCACGGTGGCTGACGCTTTGCCGCTTCTGTCCCCGCGTCAGGCAGAGACGCTTACCTCTTACAGGACAGCAGCTGGGGCTCATTCTCACTGCATTCTTGGCACTGATAACAGAATCGGGGAGCGGGGGCGTGGAACACAAAATCAGGCAAGTCGGAGACCTGAGACTCCTCCCTCGCCCTTACTCCCGTATTCAGTCCATCACGAATTTCTCTTGCCGCCTAGATGCCGTTTTAAAGCCGCCCATCTCTGTCCGTCTCCACCACAACCGCTGCGATTACCTTGACCCAAACCACCGTCTCCTTCGAATGCATTTGCCGGGATCACCACAGCGGCCCTAACTGGTCTACCCCTTCTGCTCTGGCCCCTCTTAATTCCTTCTCTGTGGAGCGGCCAGATGAACTTTTAACAGTACAGCTCCTTCAAAGGCTGTCTCCTGCCTTTTTATAATAATGGTTAATCATACTCATCATCAACATCACACTGGCAGTGCTTTGACCAAGGCCGATGGTGGGGTGGTCACATACTTTACTGTTCACACAAGGACTTTTTTTTTCTAGCAATATCTTCTCTATTTTTTGTTTATTTTTTTAATATAATGTATCGTCAGATTGACTTACATACAACACCCAGTGCTCATCCCAACAGGTGCCCTCCTCAGTGCCCATCACCTGCTTTCCCCTCTCCCCCACCCCCATCCACCTTCAGTTTGTTCTCTGTATTTGAGAGTCTCTTATGGTTTGCCTCCCTCACTCTCAGTTTGTGACTCTTTTTTTGCCCTTCCCGTCCCCCACGGTCTTTGGTTAAGTTTCTCAAGATCCACATATGAGTGAAAAGATATGGTATCTGTCTTTGTCTGACTGACTTACTTCACTCAGCATCCATGTTGCTGCAAATGGCATGATTTCATTCTTTCTCATTGCCAAGTTGTATTCCATTGTATATATAAACCGTGTTGTCTTTATCCATTTGTCAGTTGATGGACATTTGGGCTCTTTCCATAATTCGGCTATTGTTGAAAGTGCTGCTGTAAACATTGGGGTACACGTGCCCCTGTGCATCAGCACACCAGTATCCCTTGGGTAAATTCCCAGCAGTGCTATTGCTGGGTCGTAGGGTAATTCTATCTGTAATTTTTTGAGGAACCTCCACACTGTTTTCCAGAGCGGCTGCACCAGTTTGCATTCCCACCAACAGTGCAAGAGGATTCCCATTTCTGCACATCCTCCCCAGCATCTAGTTTCCTGATTTGTTCATTTTAGCCATTCTGACCAGCATGAGGTGGTATCTCAGTGTGGCTTTGATTTGTATTTCCCTGATGAGGAGTGATGTTGAGCATCTTTTCATGTGTCTGTTGGCCATCTGGATGTCTTCTTTGGAAAAGTGTCTATTTATCTCTTGTGCCCATTTCTTCACTGGATTATTTGTTTTCAGGTGTGGAGTTTGGGAAGTTCTTTATAGATTTTGGATACTAGGCCTTTCTCCGATACGTCATTGGCAAATATCTTTTCCCATTCCATTGGTTACCTTTTAGTTTGGTTGATTGTTTCCTTTGCAGTAAGGAAGTTTTTTTATCTTGGTGAGGTCCCAATAGTTCATTTTTGCTTTTAACTCCCTTGCCTTTGGAGATGTGTCTAGTAGGAAATTTCTGCAACTGAGGTCCAAGAGGTTGTTGCCTGCTTTCTCCTCTAGGATTTTGATGGTTTCCTGCCTCACATTTAGGTCTTTCATCCATTTTGACTTTATTTTTGTGTATGGTGTAAGACAGTGGCCTAGTTTCATTCTTCACATTGCTGTCCAGCTTTCTCAGCACTGTTTGCTAAAGAGACTGTCTTTATTCCATTGGATATTTTTTTCTACTTTCTCAAAGATTAGTTGGCCATACATCTGTGGGTCCAATTTTGGGTTCTTTATTCTATTCCATTGGTCTATGTGTCTGTTTTTGTGCTAATACCATACTGTCTTGATGATAACAGCTTTGTAGTAGAGGTTAAAGTCTGGGATTGTGATGCCTCCCACTTTGGTCTTCTTCTTCTTCAATATTACTTTGGCTATTCAGGGTCTTTTGTGGTTCCATACAAATTTTAGGATTGCTTATTCTAGCTTCGAGAAGAATGCTGGGGCAATTTTGGTTGGGATTGCATTGAATGTGTAGATTACTTTGGGTAGCATTGACATTTTAACCATATTTATTCTTGGAAACCATGAGCATGGAATGGCTTTCCATTTCTTTCTGTTTTCTTCAGTATCCTTCATAAACTTTCTATAGTTTTGAGCATACAGATCTTTTATATCTTTGGTTAGGTTTATTCCTAGGTATTTTATAGTTCTTGGTGCAGTTGTGAATGGGATCAGTTTTCTTGATTTCTCTTTCTTTTGCTTCATTATTGGCATATAAAAATGCAACTGATTTCTGTAAATTGGTTTTGTATCCTGCAACTTTGGTGAATTCATGTATTAGTTCTAGGAGTCTTTTGGTGGAGTCTTTCGGATTTTCCATGTAGAGTATCATGCACACAAGGATATTTTTGAACGTGAAGTGGCACCGTTGAAAATCACACCGCGGGGCGCCTGGGTGGCTCAGTCGGTTAAGCGTCCGACTTCGGCTCAGGTCACAATCTTGCGGTCCGTGAGTTCGAGCCCCACGTTGGGCTCTGGGCTGATGGCTCAGAGCCTGGAGCCAGCTTCCGATTCTGTGTCTCCCTCTCTCTCGGCCCCTCCCCCGTTCATGCTGTGTCTCTCTCTGTCTCAAAAATAAATAAATGTTAAAAAAAAAAAATTAAAAAAAAAAAAATCACACCGCAATGATGTGGAAACCATGATGTTCGTTTACCTTGTCTGCAACTCCCTGTAAGGCCTGGGCCATATTCACCCTGCTTCCATTCACTCTCTCTGCACCTGCACATCTGCTTGCTTTTCAGTCTTTTGTACTTTTCAGGTTCACTCCCCATGTTTGCTACCACCACAGGGCCTTTGTGCCTGACATCACTCAAGTGTCTGACTCCTACTGATCTTTTAGCCCTTAGCTTCTGCATGGCATCTCATTAAGTAGACTAAAGGTTAAATCTTTTTTATATGTTCTTACCACAGTGACAAGTACAATTTAACATTTAATTATTTGAATGAATACTAGTAATAGACTGGTGATATCGTATTATCGATACACCAGTCATAGAATGCAGTGGTCAGCACAATGGCAAAACAACCTCTACACAGCTGGCCCTTGACCAACATGGGTTTGAGCTGTGGGCCTGCCTATCTGTGGGTTCTTTGTGGTGCCAAACTGTAAAGGTACTTTCTCTTCATGAGAGTTTCCTAACCTCTTCTCTTCTCTAGCTCACTGCGTTACAAGAAACAGTATATAATACGTGTTAAGCAACTGTTGATATTATCAGTAAGGCTTCTGGTCAGCAGTAGGCTATCAGTAGTTAACTTCTGGGGGGAGTCAGAAGTTGTGTGGGGATTTCTGACTATTGAGGGGGGGTTGGTGCACCTACTGCCCATGTTGTTCAAGGGTCAAATGTATATTTAAATTCTGTATTTTAAGTACAAAAGAAACTGGCTATATGGACTGCAGCTTACTGTAAAAATACAGTCTCTGTCTTAGCACTGTTAATATGCTGTTTATTAATTTATTACAAATACAGTAATTTAATACTCCACGTTAGCAATTCCACAGAGTAACCCAAAATTTGAGGTTAAAACATGGGTTCGTGAGAAGAGGCTGTCCTCAGTGAGAAACCCTTGGCATTTTGAGTGATAATATACAGAATTGGTGGATTCTGGAACAGATGATCTGGGTTTTAAATGATTTTACCGCTCACTGTCTGGGTGGCCTTGAGCAAGTTACTTAGTTTCCCTGGGTCTCCCTTTTACCCATCTGTAGAATGAATATAATAATGGCATCTGGTATTTCATAGGGCTTTTAAGAAAATCAAATCGGGTAGTACCTACAAGATACTTAGAACAGCTTTTGGCACATAGGAGAAATTGAGTGACTACTAGCTGTTACTCTTATCTGTGTTATTGCTACTCTGTTGATTCATTAATGAGGTATTTATTCAATATCTGCCTTGTTCCTGGCATTGTTCTAGGTGCTGGGAATTCAGATGTGATCAAGATAGGGCATATTGTGCATTGGGTGTGATCCATTAATACTTCAGTTTCATTGTCGGACAAGTATCCTGACTGAAATAAATGTCATGGTTTGTTGGGGCACATTGGTGGGGAGGAGTTGGGTCCACTTGAAGGTTGAGTCTGCAGTCACAGAACTGGGGAGCAGTGTAGGGCTGGGAAAGAGCACAGAGAAAGGGCCCCGAGATGGAAAGGGCTTAGCCTGGTTAACAGTTAAAAAGTGAGCATGGCTGGATTGTTTATACGTGAGTAGAGAGGGTAGGGGGCCTAATAGAGACAGGAAGCCGATGAGGCAGGTACGTGGGGGGGGGGGGGGGGGGGGAGGGGGGGTTGTATAGAAAAATGACAAGCCATCTAATTCTCCTTAATTTACTGCTGAAGAAGCAGAAAGCCATGTGCCCTGAGCAGGGTCATGTAGAAAATTAGTGATGGGGCTGGAACTAGAAGCTAAGTGTCCCATGTTCATATATGCACGTGTGTGTGACATACATGTGCACACACATACGTTTTAACTATTGAAGCATATGTATAAAAATTGCACACGTTACATAGAACAATTTTCTGTGAAGTTTCACAAAGTGAGCCCCCCTGTTACACGCCCCCCCCCAGCCCGTTACACCTCCCTGTTACACCCCTCCACTGTTCTATCCCGCAGAGGTAAATTGGTCCTGAACTCTAACACCACACATTAGTTCTGCCTGATTTTGAACTGCTATGAACTTTTGGATGGAAGTGTATGCTGTAGTAACTTCTTTCTGTCTGGCTTCTTGGCCTGCACATGTCTGAGATTCATGTGTGGGGGTGTGCGTGGCAGTAGATGTTGTGTTCCCACTGCTCTGTAGTCTTTTACTCTCGGAGTACGCGGGGGTTTCCAGTTTACTCGCCCACCGGAAGTCCCTAAAGAGACAGGTTGTGTGTGTGTGTGTGTGTGTGTGTGTGTGTGTGTGTGATGAAAGATGGATTGTGATTCCTGTCATTTATGTGTGCATGTTAATCTTGCTTGTCTTTTATTTTTTTAACCAGTTGAAGTCTCTATGGAAACATTTCTTTTAGAGCCCACTTTGATACCAAGTGGGTATCCCTTGGTCACTTTGAAAATATAATGCCTGGTTGAAACCCAGACTTGCATGACTAGAGATCACCCACTATGCCCCTTTGTTAAAGAGGTATTAATCGTAAATGGAAATAGGTTGGATGAATTTGTCACGTTTTCAAATGGTGCTGATCATTGAGCTTTTCAGCCTTTTGAAATATTATCTAGGGTATTACATGCTTCCAGGAGGTCAAGGATGATTGGCTACTTAATTGGGCCAAATAGCCATCATTTATACTTGTTAAAATTAGGTCTCTTTAAATAAGTGATTGATTAATTGGATGTATGCCATTTTCATGTGTATTTCATTCAATTTTTTTTCTTTCTCTCTCTTTTTTTTTTTTTGAACATTTCAGATGATGTCGTGCCGTATTTTAAGACAGAGCCAGGCCTGCCGCAGATCCACCTGGAAGGCAACCGCCTTGTTCTCACTTGCCTCGCTGAAGGGAGCTGGCCTTTGGAGTTCAAGTGGATGCACAATGACAGTGAGCTCACCACCTACAGCAGCGAATATAAGTAATTGATTGCTTGAAAATAAGATTCCGTTTCAGGCTGATGTGTTTAGAGTATTTGCCTTTTGGGCCATAATAGCACAAGAGGTGAAAATATTTGATTGAATTTCTAATGCATTAGGATTAAAGGGATAGATTTAATTAGAATGTGATTTAATATTCTGATCGACATTGTATTTATACCTAGGAAGTGTATCATTATATTTGTAAAAGGAAGTCTGTTAGCCAAATTACCAGACTGAAAAAAGTTGTAGTTACAGAGGGATGCAAGTAACAGGTTTCGTGTGATAAATTTGCACTCTTGTGGCAACGGCCCCACCCGCCAGTGTCGTTCGTATTCAACGAGCATGAATATTTAGACAGAGATCTTTAAATCAGGAGCTTCTGGAGCTCTGAGGCGTCAACAGAAAATTTACCTGGCTGACTTTCAGAGTCAGGACAGGGAGGATGGAAGTGTGGGGGAGGGGCGTGAGCACAGCATCTCATCCAGCAAGGATGTTCACTCGAGTCCTGGGTGCGGCTGCAGTGAGCCCAACACGGGGCAGAGAACAAGTAGTGAGTGGGGACGAGGACGAGATGCAGCCGCGTAGGAGGTGTGGCTTCACCCAGCACCAGTGGCGCCAACTCTCGAGCCTCCGTGTCTCCTTGTGGTGCCAAGGTCTTTCAGGTTCGAATCTCAACTTGAGCTTCCGTTTCTGTGTGGGCTGGTTATACCAGATGCAACAGTTCTGAGGAGGATGGAGAACCAGTGACTTCCTAAAAAGTCCAAAAGGTCCCCAGATCAGCGCAATCAGCAATGTCATGCTCTTATTTAACTGAGAGAATTGGCTGTTCAGAGGTGTTTTAAATAGAGTAATGAGTTCTCAACGTGGGGCATAACCCATCACCCACTCTCTTGAAAAGTCAGAGGTTTGGGGCACCTGGCTGGCTCCGTCGGAATAGCATGTGACTCTTGATCGAGGGGTTGTGAGTTCAAGCCTCATGCTGGCTGTAGAGACTACTTAAATAAACTTAAAAAAATAAAAGAGGGGCACCTGGGTGTCTAAGTCCATTAAGAGTTCGATGCCTGATTTTGGCCCAGGTCATGATCTCATAGTAGATCGAGCCCTCCTCAGGCTCTGCTTTGACATCACAGAGCCTGCATGGGATTCTCTCTCTCCCCCTTTCCTCCTTCTTTCTTCCCCCCTCTCAAAATAAATAAGCTTAAAAAAATAAAAACTTACCTGCTATTTACCTTTTGGGATGAGCACTGGGTGTTGTACGGAAACCAATTTGACAATAAATTTCATATATTGAAAAAAAAAATAAAATTGCAAGATTTCATATAAAAATCCACTCTCTGATCCCTGTTGATCAGTCAGAAGGCCTGGCCACTCAGCTCTGCCTCCGCAACCCTCCCCACCCCACCCCCAGAAGCAGGTGCTGGCCAGTGCTCCCCTTCAGGAAGGGCACAGCCCTTCTGGCTCTCAGTGCTCTGGTCCCCACATCATCTGTATGATGCCACACTTGCTTTGCTCAGTTCTCTTCTTCCCCTGCCCTTTGTAGACGTAAGAGTTTGTGACCACCTCTCTCATGATCAGGCCTGTACTGTCAGACTATCTGCTGTTGTAGGAGCAATTTATCGTAATAGTTACGAGCATGTTGACATCAACAGACCCAGGTTTGAATCCCAGCTAACTACCAATTAGCATTAGCAGTGTGATCTCCTGCAAGCCACTTATCAGTTCCACTTTTAACGTCTGCAAAATGGGGCTGATCGTATCTCATTTGTCGTGTTGTGAGCGTTAAAAGGCTCTAATGTAGGTAAAACAGTGTATGTTCTGGCCCACAAGCAATCTGCTAATAAATCCTAGGTGATACTGTATATCATCATAATGAGACGTTAGAGTACTTGGTTTGTTAGGAGGGGCATAAGAAAGAAAAAGACAAAAAGTAAGCTTAGAAATGAGAAGCATGTGTGAGTAATGGGCTTTAACAGCAGGTGCCTTGAATTCGGATACTTCTATTCAATTTACTATGTGTGTGACTTTGGACAGGTTACCTAACCAGTTTGATCTTGCTTTTCTCATCTGTAAAATGGGTATAATAAAACCCAATTCAGAGGGTTCTCATAAAAATGAAATGACATAATGTTTTGTCTGCCCCTGGGAGAAAGGGATGAAGTCTCAGAAGAATCCAGATTGTTCTTCCATATAAAAAATAGTAATGTGGATGATCTATAATGATGGTGTTCAGATTGGGGTATGTGGTCATGGATAGTGGCAAAGGAATTGCTTTCTAGATGTTCAGTTTCCATATGTGTGTTTTCTGAGGTTGAGCTGACTGAGAACATGCCTTTTTGCAGACACCCGGGATTCTGCCCTTTTGTGCTGTTTCCCCCAGTTCGCCGAAGGAAGGCTCACTTTCCCCATCTGAGTCCTCCTGTGGAACTGCCTCTCAGGTGCAGGACGAGTGCCTAGGTCCAAATATTTGGCTTGAACAAAATGAGGGGCTCTTTTAAACAACCCCTGAAGAGCTACTTGGCCTCTAGTCTATACATATTCCTTTTAAGGAAAAGTAGGGCTCTAGAAATGGGATATTTTGACCATTCTTGGATTTAAAAAAAAAAAAAAATTGGGACATGTTGTATATAGGTAGGCAGCAAGAGCTGTACCATTTTTTTGACACAACCCCGCCATTTCCATTCTCCAACTGTCCTCAGAGAATATATTGTGCCTCAAGGGACGTGTAGTGAGAGCAAAGGAAAGAGCGCGTGCAAGTTAGATCCCCACGGCTGAGGGCACCTTGTCTTCTCCGGGCAGCATGCTCACAGCGGCGCCCCGGGGTGTGTCCACTTACACGTAGCAGAAGCAGAGTATTCCAGAGCTGTTGGAAAGAAGAAACAAGCTGTGAAATGCTCTTTAATGAAGCACACTGTGTCTGCATTTCACCCTCCTCTGTAATGAGGCTGAGGGCTCAGTGGCACATTTCAAGGAGGAGGAGGAAGAAAGTTCTGTTTACTTCCATCAGAACCATGTTGTATCGTGATGTACGAAGAACATGCATGACAGGAAAGTTAGGGCTTTGTATTTTCTCAAACACTTATTCAGAAGATACTTTCATTAACTTCTGCAAAAAAGATGATTTGAGATTCTAAATCCATATCCTTTTTCATTAATTTCCTGTGTTTTGATTGTTGCTATGCTTCAATCTCTTCTCTAGTTTATTTCCTTCTTCCGTGTACTCTTTAGATTTAAATGAACTGTATGCAAATATGTGGTCAGTACTTTCTCTTTGTTGTTAATTTGTATCCAATTTTATTTATTCTAATAGTAAATAACTTGCCATTTAATGAAATAAAAAGTAATTGAAAAAAAAACCAACCACTATCCTCCCATTAAGAGACACATTTTCTAAGTTTTTAATGCTTAATAATTATATTTCAAAGTTTGTGATACATTTATGTTTTTTTGATAAACTATGTAATATAATAGTTGCTGTGACCCTGTAATACAGAAGAATTTTTTTAGCAGTTAGAATGTTTTGATCAAAGGACATCCTTTTTAAATTGCCATTTGTATGTGTATTTTTATTTCAGAGAAGTATGATGGATAATCAAGAAGTATCTTTGAAGCATAACAATATATTACATTAGAATAAAATTCTTTGGGATAAATAGACCTACTAATTAAGTTCAAAGAGTAAAAAGGAGCAGTATGAAGGTTCCTATCTGTTAAAGAGTTCATTATTAAAGAAGGGATGATGTGTACTTCAAAATCATTATATTGTTTATATTCCATTGGATGCATGTAAAACAGCGGTGTAATAGTTTGATTCTAAAATGCTAAACCATACATCATGCCACTGTTATATATGCAGCTGTTTAGACTTAGGATAAAACAGTTCTGCTGTCCACTCGAAAATGTGCAAGGAGGTGGAGGTTTTTTTGGCGTTGCTCTTTGCACTAGACATTTTACCTGTTAATTTGACACTCCCTGGATAATCCTCAGGAAGGCGAAGCATTGTGGGTCACTGAGGCAGGATTGCAGGGGCAGCTCATTACACATGGACCATTACAATGGGGTAGATGCTTCCTTCCCATTTCCCTGGAAACTTAGTAGGAAGAGATGGGTGGTTCTAAAGCACCAACAGTTTGGGAACAACGTGGTAAATTACATTCTGTTCACTGAGGGCTTCAGACACCAAGATGGGTTGTCAAGGATCCATAGTATTTTGTCCTCCCTTTTTTCAAGAAATAAACGCTGCCCAAAAAGCTCATGCTCTTTTTTCAAATTACTCTTTCATCTACTTCCTTCCAATAAGCACCTTCAGCTGTCATATGTTAACCTCCATTAGACATTCTAAGTCTCAAATTGAAAAACATGGCTACTTTATGAAAATGGTAGCAGTTTTTTCTCTGAAATTGAGTCCCTCTCCCCCCCCCCCCTTTGATGTCAGTATGAAAATGCTAATCCTGTAAAGGAAAATAATATAAACTCAGCTTTTCCAGCTTTGACTGGAAATAGCATTTTCTTTGCTGATTGTGTTACAAACTGCCCCCCAAATTTCAGTGAGTTGCAAATGTTATTCCCATGGATGCTTATATCCACATTCAGGCATAGGTGATCCTGTAGCCACAATTGTAATAGTTAGGTCATTAAACCAGGTTTGCATAGCTGTCAAAGGCAGATGGGTCTCTTTTTTTTTTTCCCCCAGAAAGTATTTATTCTCAATTACTTTCTACTTGGAGATAAAAAATTACATTCGAATACAGGTAGATAGATGTCTAAGCCAATAATTTCTTAGTGCTAGGCGTACTATTCATTTTATACCAGGAAGGATAATTGGATACTGTGAAGTGCTAAAAATCTTATATCTCCTTACGTGACCCGTCTCTGTGGTTCAGTTTCTGTGACAGTATAAACAATAGAAACTTGATGGATGATTCTTTTTTTTTTTAATTCCAGTAAGAAAATAGGGGTGGTTAAGGACAAAGTAACTTTTTTCTTATGTCTTAAGAAGAAAAATTTCACAGTATCAACAAAAATTATTAAATACCTGGGAATAACCTTTATAAGAACCTACACGAAGAAAAGTGGAAAGCCTCACTGGGAGATATAAAAGAGAATCCTAGGGGCGCCTGGGTGGCGCAGTCGGTTGGGCGTCCGACTTCAGCCAGGTCACGATCTCGCGGTCCGTGAGTTCGAGCCCCGCGTCAGGCTCTGGGCTGATGGCTCGGAGCCTGGAGCCTGTTTCCGATTCTGTGTCTCCCTTTCTCTCTGCCCCTCCCCCGTTCATGCTCTGTCTCTCTCTGTCCCAAAAATAAATAAAAAACATTGAAAAAAAAAAAAATTTAAAAGAGAATCCTAGATAGGAAATCTGCACAACGTAAAACTAGACAAAGTATATGAAACAGTTGTATCCAAGACAGAAACCAGAAACAGAAGCCAGAAACCAGAGACAGAAACCAAGCGAGCCCTCTGACTGGCCCAGCTTTTCTTCTGTGCCAGAATTTCCAGGCTGTGGCTGTGGGGGCGGGGGGCACTAATACCCGGAGGACTCCTGAGTTGAGGAGATTGGAGAATCCAGAGGGATCAAGGCCGAGTGCCCGAGAAAGGGAATCTAGAGGTCTACAGCGGTTCTGTGTTGAGTGTTTGGCAGAATATTTATCAGCACGTTTGGTGAGGAGACTCCCCAAGGCCAGGGAAAGGGCTGCCCAGAAGTGATGGCCGTACTTCCCATGCTCGCCACAGGGCTGGGCGGACGACCTGTTCTCACCAGCCATACCCCAAATTCTCATAATTTATGGGGTTATGGGATAGAGGATTCATAAGTATCTTGGGTCTGTAGTGGGAATTATTAGCCCTTGACCAAATGCAGTTCTGATCCTGCCTAAGATTTTATAAACAAGACCAGGAAGGATCAAACGACTTTCAAGTATCTTTGAAGCATCAGAGAGCAAAGCCCAAGGATGTTTATAGGAATACAAAAATATCTAGCACCAAACAGGGTAAAATCCACAATGTCTAGAATGGAATCAAAGATTATTAGGCATGTAAAGAGGAAGGAAGGCATGACCCTTAAGGAGGACAAAAATCAATCTATTAATCTATCGAGCCAAAGCTGGCACATATGTTAGAATTAGCGGAGAAAGGCACTGTTGAAACATCATAACCGTATTCCCTGTGATCAAAGCTAAATACATACAAGATGTTAAAAGGCCGAAATCAAACTCCTGAGGATGAAACCTGTGATATCTGAGATGAAAAACACACTGGATGGGAGAGTAGCAGAGTAGATGTTTCAGAAGAAAATGTTAGTAAACTTAAAGATACAGCAGTGGGATTATCCACAATGAAAGGCAGATACCAAAAAAAAAAAAAAAAAGGAATCAAACACAATGAAAAGAGCATTAGTGACTTACAGGACAACTTCCGAGAGTCTAATGTGAGTGTGTTTGGAATCCCAAAGGAGGCAGGAGTGGAAAAATTGAAGAAATCAGATGGCAGATGCTCTCCAGTTGATGAAACCTACAGACCCCCAAGTGCGGGAAGCTCCTCTGGTCCCTGTAGTGGTGTTACTGGCCAGTGCAATAAGGAAGAAAAGTACAAAAGAAATAGCATCTAGATTGTAAGACATAAAAATGTCTTTGATTGAAGGTCTTTATTTCTACATCGTCTATGTAGAAAATGTGACGTTGTCTATAAACAAGCTGCTAAAGCTAGTAAGTGGGCTTAGCAGTGTTCCAAGACGTAAGATCAGTGTTCAGAAATCTTCAGACTCTGAGACAAAGCAGCTAATTAGGCTTCATTACTACATCATGGGAAAGACTCCTCTACATGTTTTTTGTTTTGTTTTGCTTTTGATCTGCTGTGTCCCCCAGTCACCAAGAGGAAAGGTCTGTTTAACTGAGAACTCTTCCGTTAGGTGACATGTGATGACCCACTGGTTTCTCCATCATCTCACTGAACTGAGTGCAACACCCACCCGCGTCTTTGCGCAAGGGCGTGGTGCCCCCAGCTGTCTGGTTTCAGTTTTCCCGTCTTGGTTTATAGTCACTCTTTTCTGCTGCTTAATTCTCCACTGGTCCTGTCCTCTTTGAACTGCCCAGCTCACAATAATCACAGTTATATTTTGGCTCAAATGAACTAGTCTTACACAGTTTGGCTCCGAGAAGTAGAATCCCTTATAGGCCCATGCTGCTTACAGCTCTGGGTCCTAAGATCTCCTTCTTAACGTGTTTCAGTCTGGGGTTTTCATTTCAGTATTTTGCTTGTGAAAGAAGCCAGCTATAGACTCATTCCACTTGTGATTATTATTTTTTAATGTCACATAGGAAATTTATAAAAAATAGAATCGAAAGCCTAATTATTTATCATCTCCTCTCACAAAAGAAGAATGAAAGTAATCCCAAGAAAGGTATAAGTGGCTTACAGTTGTTTTTTTTTTCATAACCTTTTTTTCCCACTTTGAATAAGATTGGGCATTGGGCCAAGATAGGAAAGTTTATTATAGAACTTGGTTGTTTATTTTCATGCAAAATAGATATTTTTATACCAGCATAAAAAAATCAAATTGTGGGGGATAGTCTTATCTGAAGTGGCCTGAAATGAATGTAGACCCCCCCCCATTCAAAGAAAAGAGCCTCATATCTAGTTTTGTTTTTTTTTTTTAAATGTTTGTTTATTTTTGAGAGAGAGAAAGAGTGTGAGCAGGGGCAGGGCAGAGAGAGAGGGAGACACAGAATCCGAAGCAGGCTCCAGTCTCTGAGTTGACGGCACAGAGCCTGGTGTGGGGCTCGAACTCGCAAACTGTGAGATCATGACCTGAACCAAAGTCCAATGCTTAACTGACTGAGCTATGCCAGTGCCCTGTGCCTTAGATCTAGTTTTTTTTTTTTTTTTTTAATTTTTTTTTTTCAACGTTTTTTATTTATTTTTGGGACAGAGAGAGACAGAGCATGAACGGGGGAGGGGCAGAGAGAGAGGGAGACACAGAATCGGAAACAGGCTCCAGGCTCCGAGCCATCAGCCCAGAGCCTGACGCGGGGCTCGAACTCACGGACCGCGAGATCGTGACCTGGCTGAAGTCGGACGCTTAACCGACTGCGCCACCCAGGCGCCCCGCCTTAGATCTAGTTTTAATGGGCATGAGAGTTCTGTTTTGTGAATTGAATTATGTCACCTGACTTCAGAGGGAGAAGCACGGATGTGCCTTCGCTATTCTGAACCACGGTGGGACTGTTAGACCTGTGTCCTTAGAGTAGCTCGCTGTTGTTGGAAGAACCTCTCAACAGTAAGTAGCCAGTCTACAACCAGGCAGCATTTTGTCAGACACTTGCTAAGCTTTTAGCACTGCACATTCAGGAAAACTCAGAACAGGTTTATTTGTCCCAGTTTTGGGGGGATTGTTTATCGCCTAATGGTTCTTAGTGGTTTGCCAGGAAGCCATGAGTTCTAAAAGAGAGGATTCCAAGAGGCATTATTTAGGGTTTTCTGTGGCCACGGTGAGTGCTTGGTAACGTGAAAAGATTTTCCAGCCACGGTTATTTTGGCTGTGCTCTGGAGGGTAGGCCTTGGGGGGTTCTAGGACGAACCACAGGGGCAAACTCTCTCTGATGGAAATGGGAAGGGAAGTTGTTGCTTGGACGCCGGGTTGGTCCCCGAACCACCGGCAGACTGAAGGAGCCTTCAGAGCCAAATCGGCCCAGGAGCCGTTCCCCCCGGGGCTCCTGCCGCTGCTCCCACTGGGCCCGGGATGCCGTTGTTTGAGCCTCTGCCCCGACTGGCACTGGACACCGCGCTGTGCCCCTGGTCCAGGGCTCTGCTGAGCACCAGCACCGATGCCGTCCGACCGCTTCTCCATTAGCCCTACTCCTCAGCCTCAGGTCTAAAAACCCAGAGTACGTGTGTCCAGGGGTCTGCCTCCACTGAGACCCACAGAGTGGAAAATTCTCCAAACACAGGACAGTGCTCTAGATCCTAGGCAGCCCAAACCAGGTCACACGTTCACTCCAGGCAGGGCTAGTCAGGCCATTGTTTACGGGTCGAAATGGAGCTCAGGTTGTTTGTTAGAGAAACCCTGAGATGGTTCATGTGGCCCACCCTGAGAAGCACTTCAGAACTGAGGTATTCTCCTACTTGAGCAGAAATGGACGTTTAAACCCTTGGTTTTATTGTGATTTTGTGCTTGATTTTCTTTAATTTGCTCTTCCTGATAACGAACTGGCCCTGGAAAATGTTCTGTTAGTCTAGTAGAAACTCTGCCTTTATCCAGTGAATACAAACATTCCCTGCTGTGTTTATTTGAAATAGGAGCAGGCATTTTCTATATTTTGGTGGCATATGGTGCTAAGATTTTATCATACTTTCTTCTAAAGAGCCAGGAAACTTTCTCTGCTTAAAAATGTGTGTTTATAAACAATGGGCTTGCAGTGAATATTCCCATCTGTTAGGTGAACATAATTTGTGTAGGAATTCTTGTAATAGGTGGAGTACTTTGCAACTTTTTTGTATATTTTTTCCCTGGCGAGACATGAGACTAAAGAGTTGGTACGGAACAGCATATGCCTAATACTCAATTTTGTATCTGCTCCTCCCTGTGGTTTGAAAACACTGCTATTTTCGTGCATTAGTACATACGATTACTGTAGAAATTCATAAGAATTTAAAATCTATTTAGGACCCCACAAGAGACAGAAAATGGAATGGATAACAATTATATAATCGCGGACACGTTGCAGAGGTGACACTGTGCGTGTGGTTTTTTTCAAACACGTGCTCCCATGACTCGTGTTATTTCATTTCAAAACACCCATGTTGGCTTTGTGTCAACTTAATCTCAAAACCCCTCCTTATTATAATCACAGTTATGTAACCATCAAAGCTGCTCATCCTTCCAGTCTTGACTTGTCATTTAAATAAATGGCGTTGACTCTTTGTGTTCAGTTTGATCTTACTCTGATTATCCACACTAATTAATTTTGTGTTTGAGATGAGCCATTCCTCAGAATAGAATAAAATTTTGAAGATTAAAACTCAGCGATATTTTTTCATAAAAGATTTTATTAATCTTGTCATGGGACTGTCAAGATGGTTATCAGAGGGAAAACATACTTTGATTAATATTTGCTTAGTGCTGAATTACCTATATTGTCCAAGTGTTTTATTCACTTAAAAATTAGGCCTTTAAGTTCCTTTTTCAGGTTGACTAATTGGACATACTTGAATAAAAAGTTGAGCAATCAGTTGAATATAAAAGTGATTTCAAGCTATGCTTAGGAACTGAGCCAAGAAAGCTTACCATACGTGGTGCTTTTTACCTGAGTTTTAAAAGTTTCTGGTTATCCTTTGTTAGGAGAAGTAGTTTTAAATTGATGATAATTATGTATGTACGGAACCTCTCTGTAATGAAGGATAGCATCACTCAGTTTTCTCTTTTTCGGAAGATAGGCTACCTTTAGACTGGGTTTTAGCTCTCTGTTTTCTTTTTTGTAGTACGCACCTTCCCATGTGTAAGAAGTAGCCAGGACTCAGCCTCATTCTTGGTTTGTTTGTGAACATGGCCTAGAAACCAGTTAGTGTACTCTCTCAGGTATTGTGAAAGGTTGGGGCTCCAGAGCTATAAAACCCACTTCAAGTGGTCCTTGGTTATGAATCTTATTTGCTTATGGATTTCAAAACATCCTAAGTTATAAAACTAACCATAAACCTAAAGCAGGGCTTTTATGGAAACTGTATCTTCTAAGTACATTTTTTTTCTACTATGAAATGTTACTGAAGTTTTTAGAAAGACTTTGATTTGAAGGATGACGATTGCTTACAGCCACAACAATGGAAAATACAAGTGAAACCACCTTTCAGTTATCCAAAATGTTTTTAAAGTTAATGTCAGACCGTGTGTGGG
The DNA here is from genome assembly GCF_046562875.1 of Panthera onca. NCBI lineage: Eukaryota > Metazoa > Chordata > Mammalia > Carnivora > Felidae > Panthera > Panthera onca. The sequence goes on from NC_138354.1 coordinate 3,045,972, forward strand.
GAAGTGGGCAAGGGAAGTGTGTGAATTATGTTGGGGGGGTGGTCTGCAACACTGAGTGTCCCTGCTCTCTGCCTCGATGACACCCGTGTCTCATCCTGAAAGTGTTGCTTGAATTTTTATATAGAGTGACACAACACATTATATAAAGATGGTTTCCAGTTCTAGAAATAACTTTTAGAAATTCCAATAGAATTATAACACTTTTTGTTGAAAGGTCTAGTTTACATGTAATGACCTTCAGCTGTTTCACATTTGTCATGTGTTCAGCTAGTTGTGCGTGATAAGTACTCCATGCATGGCATCGTGCTGGGTGCCAGGGCACAGTCATGAGCCGGGCAGGTCTAGAGGCTGGTTGCTTGTGCCAGTGACCGCCTAGCTGGGGAGACAGACATCGATTATGTAGTGTCACAAGTAAGTTGCATTTGGGGTCAGCGTGTTGGCCACGGAAGGATTGCATAGACAGTTCACCAAAAATGCTTGTTGAACACTTGCAACATGTGGTGCCAGAACTGCTCTAGACACAGAACCGTTAATACTTCTTTTTGGTGTTTGGCAGGTACATTATCCCGTCCTTACAGAGGCTTGACGCTGGGTTTTACCGCTGTGTGGTGCGAAACAGGATGGGAGCTCTCTTGCAGAGAAGATCAGAAGTTCAAGTCGCATGTATGTGTGCATTGGAAAAGTCTCCAAGTGATGAATCACAGAAACAAAGTGTCTGTGGGGAATGCCGATCACAATCACTGTTACCTGTTGTGGGAATTGAGACTGTGTCTCAGATTCTCTTGGGGATAGGGTCATTGCTAAAATTTGTTGGGAGACAAGTAGCCAGTGTAGCTGGCCCAGTGATGGTGATGGGGCTAATGAGCCAAATAGCCCTTGTGTAAAATTCACCCTTCAGGGGCTCTGTCAGGCACTGTGGAGGACAAAAAGACATAAAAAATGAACAGGATGCCTTCTCTTTTATGAATTAGCTGCTCGTGGCTTTTATTATCATTGTTATGTTGAGATTCAAATGTTTTTCAAATAAAAAATTAAACCCAATTAGGTAAAATTTCTTCAGTTCATAATCAGTTCTTTCCAGCAATTTGTTTAGAAATCCTTTAGCTCCACGATAAAAAGTACATGGATGGTAATGTCCTAGACGGTATTACTGTCTAGGTATTACTGTTGGGGACCTGATGCATCCTCTGTGGGCAAGACTCATTTTAGAGAATGCGGCTTCTGAAAGTAACTGAAGGGGAGATACCAGAATGCAGGGAGTTTGCACGTCGTTAGCAGGAATTGGAGAGACAAGCTGGTCTGCACAAAGCACTTAATACTTTCCTAGTCCAAAACCTGGCAAGGTAGGGTCCTTCTAAAACGGCCTGTCAGCTTTATTACATTTTGAATTTACTACCGAAATGTCTCTTCATTTAAAAGAAAGCAGAAGGTGTTATGCTACTTTAAATTACATATTAATACGTTGTAACGGATTTGAGAGAACTCGAGAGATCCTAAACTGGGCTGTGCCAACCAAAAAAGACAGTATTTTCTCTTTGTTATTTTGACCGCAGGTAAGGCCTATAGTTTTCAGTGTCACTGTGTCAAAGAAAACAATTTCTAGTTACTCGTCTGTCTCTACACGTTTAGTTATGTTTTTAATTACTAGGAAGGCTTAGCTTTTCTGAATTGTGGTGAAGTCACTCAGCTAAATCTTACTGCAGGATAATTTGGAACTTGTATTCAATTGAATAATTGAAAACATAATTAATAAATATGAATTTCAGTTCAATACCCCAAACATATTTGAATAAGTTAACAGCTTGGAATTTATGGTAATGTATTAAATTCTATTGAATAAAATTAAATTTTGGACTTTTTCTTGGTTAATTATTTATATCCTTGTTTCTAGAAATTTATCTTTGGCTCTTAGACTTTTTCTCTTCTTTTTGTTAACGAGCTTCACTTTAAAAATAACTGTGACTGTTCACCTCATCTGTTTCATCTCCTAGAATATTAAATGCTGTTTATTACATAGGAAATAATTTCCTCTGAATAAAAATTCCATTGATAATATAGATTTGCTATGGACTATTCCAAATTAAATACATTGAGACAAAAAGACAGCATATAAGTCAAATCTGTGTGTATACACATGTATCTGTCTCTAATCCTAACATAGACATTTTTCAAAAGTTTCAAATGTTACTAATTTAAAAATTGGTGTCCTCTGCCCACATTCTAATGACTTCGCTTTTTCCTGTGACCCCATTTCTTAAAAATGTTAAGCAGTAGCACAAAAGGCTGCAACAGAGCCTACCTGTCCCTAATTAAGTCAACAGTATGGGGTTTGGAGAACCCTGTGAAAACAACTTTGTGGTTAAAAAAAAAAATCTCTCTTCCAAAAGATCTGTTAGGGAGACAGCACCCCAGCAACGGAAAGAAGGAGAAAGTGAACCGGGCAGTGGTGGCTGCCTGGGCGGAACTAGCTTGAGAAACTGGGGAGTCGGCGGATAGCTAAGGGCGACTCTATGGTCTCTGTGGCGGTAGGATGCTTCTCCATAGTTTATTCCAGAATTCAAATCAGTTGCAAACATTTCATCGCGTTGTTGCAGCGACAGAGACCACGAAGTTCTGCTGATGAATGCGTTTTGTGGGCACCTTGGAGGCCCGTGGCTTTGCCTCCCGCTTCACTTCCCCACCAGATCTGCCCTCGTCAGCACTGACGCTCAGTCTCTTCTTGTCTTATGGTTTAATTAAAGCACCGATGGTGACTTTGCTGTAATACATAGTTATTTCCATCTTGGACCCTCCGCCCCTCCCCCCCCCCCCCCCCCCCCACACACACACACAAAGTAGTTTTCTAGAAGTCAAAGGGTCTGATTTTTCTCTGCAGATATGGGAAATTTCATGGATACGGACCAGAGGAAAACGGTTTCTCAAGGACACGCAGCAGTTCTCGACTTCCTGCCCATCAGCAGCTGCCCCAGGCCACAGGTGACGTGGTTTAGAGAAGGGCACAAGATCGTTCCCAGCAGCAGAATGTAAGTTGCTCCAACTTTAAAATACAACTCCTCGCGCTTGTTGGCACCATTTATGTATCATTTAATGAAGTTCACTGTATCGATTAAGCCCTGAGAGGAATGATGTGGCCTCGTAGTCCTTCCCCAGGCCGTGGTGAGTGGCTCTTTGAGGACCTGGCGGGGAAGCGTGTCAGCAGTTTGAGGAGATCGTCATCCCGTAAAGTTAGTCCGCGGAGTGCCGCCCGCCCTGAGTAAAGCATCCTTACTTGGTCGTCGTGGTCCGTTTTTCCCTTTCTGGATGCGCTTTGTAAGATATTGTCATCCCTGAGTTGTTTAGCTCCAAGTGCTAATTTAATGAGTGCCGGTATTTACTTAGAGAGCTGTGGGGGTTTTTTCCCTCTTTTTACTGAACCGTGTTCGATACCACTTTCTCTGACGATAAAACAGTAATTACTGCTTATTTCTCTTTATCCTTTTATCCTGCCGTGACAGTTTTATTTCCCTTCGTCTAATTAGTGGTTCGGCATCTATTGCAGAATACTGCTTTGTGATTAGTTAAGCATTATTTCAAGGTGTTCCTGCCTATCCCGCATTCAAGGTATTTATCTAATGCCAAACAGATTTTCTTCATTTAGAGCTTTAAGTGATTAAAAGAGAACATTTCATATATATTTCATAAGTGGGCATTTTGCAATACAATTTAAAGTTAATATACCAAATATAAACACTGCAGGGATGAGCATTTCTGAAAGAATCCTGAAATGCTATAAGCTTGGGCTAAAAGTCAAGTACTTACACCATCAGATGGTTGCACTCATACAAAGATGCATGAGAAGAAAATGCTTTTGTTTTATTCTGTTCTTTCCAAAAAGGATGTGTGTGTGTGTGTGTACATATATATATATATATATATATATATATATATATATATATACACATACATATAAAACACAGTTTGCTGAGTAGGTTTTAAATGTAACTCTGAAAGTCACTGTGGGGTGTAGACTTGCTTTCTCCCCTGCCTGCCCATCCACGGGATCCCTTCTCTAGGCCAGCCGTCATGCTCTCCCAGCCGGGCATCTGAACCTGCTTGACCTTAGGCCATTCTGAATCCCATTTAACAAATGTTTCTACTCTTGTTATTGGAAACAGGAAGACTGTTGAAATGTATAAACACAACATTTAAAAATGTTAATGGGGCATCTGGGTGGTCAGTCAGTTAAGCATCAGACTCTTGATCTCAGCTCAAATCTTGATGTCACAGTTCCTGAGTTCAAGCCCCTCATCTGTCTCTGTGCTGACAGTTGGGAGCCTGCTTTGGATTCTGTTCTCCCTTTCTCTCTCCCCCTTACCCACTCAAGCTCTGTCTCTGTCTGTCTCTCTCTCTCTCAAAAATAAATGAACATTAAACAAATTTTTTTAAATAAAAACAAATTTTAGTAAAAATTCTAATTACCTTAGAAAATGGGAACCTGCTTTCCTTCTTCCTTATTTTGGTAAGAGTTGCTTGTGTGTCCAACTTTATATTGCTTCCATTGATAGCAAATGCCTCTTCAGGTCGGTGAAACAAAGAATAGGGATCAATTTTTCATTCTTTTAGAAACCTGTTAGGTTGAACACAAGGCAGCTGAGATGGACTCCGGCAAAATATTCTGGAGAGTTCTAGCATTGAGCCCAGCATGGCTGGGCCAGTTTGGGAAGAATGCTGGGGAAGAGGAGGTGTGAGGGAGGATGAGGGGATCAAATTAAGCTTCTCCAACACTGGAGCTTCCCTTCATGTCCATGGGGGCACGGCCCACGGTGGTTGCCGTCTGGCAATTCGTTTTTGACTTGTGGTCTAGGTGTTGGCATCTATTGGAGAAGTATGAAAGGAGGTAGAGTGAAATAACAAGTCTTAACTTGATAAGCTTTTCTTGTTTTACTTGCAGATTCTTGCCAAAGACTCTTGAATTCCTGGTGAGCTAATGATATAAAGATGCTAAGTAGGTTTTAACTTGGTGTCACATCAAACAAATGATCTGCGAAGCTATTGATGAATCTCCAATGTCAGTAGAATAATATACCGGTGATCCCTTTTTTAGGAGATGAGATGAGATGAGGCTGATTAGGGGTATTTACACATTTGTAAGGCCCTTCAAGTTTCATATTTTCCACCTCATCATCACCCCCGTATTTATTAAGTACCTGCTGTGCAGGACATCATAAATCAGCATGTGTGTGGTTTTCTCTGCGAGTTTATACATCATTCAGAGATAGAAAGTTCGGCTTTGCATGGCAGTTGGAAGGGCATTTCTGCAGGGCCCCTGTCTGGATGGTTGGCAGACAAAAGTCAGATGGCGTTAGATCTGTTCTGCGCCACCAAAGGTGTCATTTAAAAACAAATGTTCGGCTCAAAGCGTTTCACTCATATTGAAACAGGTCAAGCTTCTGTACCTGCTGTAACCTGATTATCTGTGGTCGGTTCCACCACATGGGTTTGGGGAGGGGGAGGGGAAGGTGGTCCCTGGCCACAGGGAGGAGGAGCCTGGTCTCGCCAACCCCACCCCCTTATTGTTAACATTACCGCGGGATCTTCAAAATGTGAGCTTTCGGCTTACAGTTTAATTTCTTTCGCTTTCAAGGGAAACAACAATTCTGATAATAATTCCTGACTTGAAAAGTTTGTTGGATGGCCTAGTAACAATTTTAACAGCGGCCGTTAATTATTGGATACCTCCTCGAAACACGTCTTCCCTGATCCTCACCATTGCCTTCAGCTGTGCTAGGAGCTCGCGGACTGCAGACGGGATGCTCGATGGCCCTCCCAAGGGCACACAGCTGACCGGTGGCCCTCTGGCTTCCGCGCCAGGCCTGTCTGCATCAGGCTGATCCTTCTTTTCACTTTGTCTTGCCAAACCCTCTTCGTGTGTTTGATGTATTTTTTGCATATGCTACTTTTGTTCCTACTTCTCCCTTTTAGAACGTCAGCCTTCGGTGTGAAACACTATAGGTCGGCGTGAGCCACAGGCCCACACAAACTCTCGTGCCCACGTAGCCCTGAGCGTGCCTGTGAGGGTGTTATTTGTATGTATTCCCTTGTGTTGGGGCTGTAAGTCGCCGACTTGAGAAATTTTTGACAAAAGAGAAGGCAAACATGGTTTTCCAATTAAGGCACGGGCTTTACCACATTCCGAGGCCTAGCGGGGGATGGGGTGGAAATGAGGCCTGTGTAGCACGGGGTGAGGGGCAGCGGGAGACGGAGGGCCGCTGCCGTGTGCCGAGCCCAGCACCCTGTCACCAGCACCCTCTCTGCTCCTGCACCGCATACTTGTTGAGTGAGGAGGCTTCTGTCGTGTGGCAAAAGGAGCGGCAAAACTTCATCACCATCCCGGAAAAGGAGCTGAAGTGAGTGTCCCGGAGGTGGATGTGGGCTGCTTCGCATTCACAGGAGAATGGGGCCAAATGAAAAACTCACACAGTTCCGATGGCAGTTTGGGCTTTTTCTCCCGATTCGTTCACCGAATACGTCCTGAGGACATACTACCTGCCAGGCACCGTTCCAGGCACCGACTGTGCCACAGGAAACCAAAGAAAGGCCCTGTCCTCAGGGAGCCCGTCTCCAAGTGGAAGGAGACGTGATAGGCCAGCTGGTGATAACAGAGAGGAGAAAATAAAGCCGGGCATGCAGTGGGGAGAGGGGGGTCCGGTGGGTTGCTGTTGTAGATGTGCGTTCAGAGAAGCCCTCTCTGATAATAACCGGAGACCTTTGAGCGGAGTCAGGGAGGAGGCCTGGGAGTAAATCAGGGAGAGGAGCAGGTGAGGGAGCAGAATGGCCGGTGCGTTGAAGGCGTGGCCCGGGTGGGCTGAGGGAGAGGGCTGGAGGTGAGCTTTCGGAAGGGGCTGAGCCTGAGTCCTAGAAACAGTTGTCTTAGCCAGAGTGAGGACCTTGGCGTTTGCTCTGAGGAGCTGAGCGGAGCAGCCATGCGCTCTTCCTTGTGACCCTTCTGTTAGGAATTATGTTCAGAATAGGGCAGCTCTGGGGCAGCAGGATCAGAGACCAGGAGGCCTGTTAGGGGTTTGCTGCAATGGTTGAGGTGGCTCAGACCGAGTGGTGTGGTAAGTGTCAGATGCTGGTCTCTTCTGAACGTAGAATTGATAGGATCTATGCCGGATTGGACGTGAGGTCTGGGAAGAGGAGGGACGCCATGGAAAATCTAAGACTTCTGGCCCGAGCAGCCGATGGGATGGAGTTACCGTTTCCTGAACTGGAGAGATGATTGGCGGCAAAACAAGTTTTGTGTATGTTGGGGGGAGGTTGGTGGTGGCGTCTGACATTTGTTTTGTACGCGTTTGAGGTGCACAGTAGACGGTCAGGAGGATGCACTCATGAGATGGTTGGATGTATCAGACTCAAGGTCAGCAAAGAAGCAGAGGCTCTGCGTTCATGACATTTAAAGCTCTCTGCAGCTCTGTGTGACACACACAAGCCAGTGAGCGAAACCCAGAGGGTTCCCTCGTATCTCTGAAATGCTTGTGGCCGCAGGTCACAGGGGATGACTCTGGCTGAGCTAAAAGACCGTGCATTGGAGTGTCAGAGCCAAGCCAGGAGAAGGAGCGGACGGGGTGGCACCGGGATGTTGCCCAGGAGCAGGGAGTGAGTCGGCACCTGATTGGCTTCCCAAGGATGTGAGGTCCTATCCTGGAGCTTGTGACCGCGTCAGGTAACACAGCAGAGGGGCAGTGGAGCTGCAGAAGCAAGAGGGCACTCGCAAGTGGGGGGTGGGACAAAGAAGAAAAGGCGAAGTCTCATGACTGGCGCACCCGGGTTCAGTGCCAGTGCCCACTGACATGGCACGGGCCGGCCGCCAGCAGCGTTCTCGCGTCTCGCCTTCAGCCGTGAGCTGGTGAGAGTCACGACCCCGTGTGGCATGTGTCCACCGTCTCCTCCAGCAGTGTCAGCCTCCCCTGGGTGCTGGGTGGCTAAGCCCTCCTTTTTCTGAGAACTGGGTCTGACCCCGCAGATACGCACTGCTGGAATGTCTGGGTGAATGAGGAAGTGTGAAGGAAAGTCATGTGATATCTGCAAACTTCCTCACCAAAAGCGGGGGGGGGCAGAGCATAGCAAACCTGGAGCAAAATGTTATTGATGAAGGGGTATAAACATATCTTCGAAAGGCAAAAATACTTTGAAAGAATTGAGAGTAAGTTATACTCAGAATTTTGAAGAGGCAATTACAGGTTTTATTTATCTGAGAGGCTGCAAAAAAAAATGCATGTTTATTTTTCTGATTTACTGAATCCACACAGTTAGTTTGGTATCTCTGCATGTCAAAGATGAGTATAGCCTTGTCTTATAAATACAGTCTAATTTGATAATAAAATTGTCCTGTGTTGTTTGGGTTTTGATATATGTCCTTCGTTTCCTTTTATTTCTCACAACGCGAAGTGTGAATGCCGATGTCGTGCAGTATTTCTCTTACCTCCAGGAGGTGATTTACGTCGGCAGTTATCAGATTAGGACGCAGAAACTTGTTCTGTGCGGTGCCATTCTTCTGCCTAATTGCGGGCCCTCGTGCTCGGATCGCGTGTTGAAGCCTACCCGACGGGAATGCGGAAACACGGCGTGCTCGCAAGTGTTTTGCAGGGAACGCGAAGCTCACAGGTTCAATATTTCAACCTCCGGTCAGTTTCGCGGGACGGGACGCCTTGGCAGCAGTGATCTGAATTGTGAAGTACGGGCAGTAAACGGCATCCCGGGCGATGGGGAAACAGCCTGCCTCGTAACTGTCCGTGCTCACACGCTTGAACGTCCGTTAACTTATTACCATTTCATTTCAATCGCGTCAAGAAAGATTTGTTTAAATTAGCACTTGCGGTGCAAGTCCCAACTTAATGCTTGAATGAAGTAGATCTGGTTGTAAAAATATTTTTATAGTTAACGGGGCTTTCAGAATAATATGCCTTTAAAAATGTTGTATTATATTTTATGAGCATTCTGTGAATGTTTATAGAGTATGTCTATACGTGTGAATTGAGCCATATTTGGTGTTAGTGAAAAAGACCAGGAGATGTGGGCTCCAGACCTGCTTCCACCATTAATTCTGACCTTGGGCAGATAACGTACTCTGGTTTGCTTCCATTTTCTCAGGTCAGAATGAGGAAGGTGTGCTCGATGACCACTGAGGTCCTTTCTGGCGCTCACGTTCAAGCGATGCTCGCGGAAGGAAGGGCAGGGCCGGCTCTGCCTCTCCCGCCGTCTCCCTTCACGCCTCCAGCACATGCTTATCGAGTGCTAATTTCACACTGGCACTGTACTAGCTGCCAGGGGTCGAAAGGGGGGTGAGGCACCGAAGGGCCTGCCATCGGTGAGCTGTGGCCTCACGTGGAAACAGGTTAATAAACGGGACACTTTCGCCGTGACGTAGTGCAGGAGAGAGTGACGTAGAGCGCGAGGCACAGATTGCCAGCACACAGGTCGATGAATTTAACAAATATGTGACAGATGCCAGGCACTTCCCGGTCACGTTCCCGGGACACTTCGTACTCCTGTGCCCCCCAGCCCTGCCCACGGATCTAATTTTTATTGCCACAGGATCGTTTTTCTATTCTAGAATTTCTTGTAAAATGCGACCATAGAATATGCAATCTTTTGTGTCTTGCTTCTTTCAGCATTCATTCTCAAGGTGATAGTAACAACAATTATTAACATTTTTGAGTGCTGGGCGCTATTTTAAGTGTTTTCCATGTAATCACGTAATGATTCAGGAGATCCTCGCAGCAGCCGAGTGAACCATCCTGTTACTATCCCTGCTTACTGATGGGGGCTGAGGTGGACAGAGGCCAGCGGCCGGTCGTGTCAGAGCCCACGCTGTCCCCCCTGTGCTCACTGCTTTCTCAGCCTCTATGGGGAGAGTGAGGAGCCAGGAATATTCTTGGGAGCGGTTACTTGTCTAACCAGGAAAGAGCTTGTATTTGCCAAGCTGAAGGGACTGTCATGTGGTCAGGGAGGAGGAAAGGGGGCAGGGAGAGTGCAAAGGGAAGAGACTGGATGGGACATGGGACCTGGAGTCACCAGGGTCTGGGAAAGAACCTGGATTTATTCCACACGGAGTAGGAAGTCTTTGCAGGAGTTGGTGCTTTTTTGGAAAATGTTTTGAAATTGCGGTAAAATGCACGTAACATATAATTTACCGTCTTAACTGTGTTTCTGAGTACAGGTCGGTGACGTTAAGTACGTTCCCAGTGCTGTGCAGCTGTCCCCACCATCCTTGTCCAGAACCATTTCTTCTTCCCACGCTGCAACTCTGTCCCTGTTAAGCAGTAACTCCCCGCTGTGCCCGCCCCTGGCACCCCTGGCACCCGTCCCTCTACTTTCTGTCTCTGATTTTGACTCTTCCAGGTCCCTCTGTAACTGCAATCATACAGTATTTGTCCTTTCCCCCACTTTTAAATCAACTTAGTATGTTGAGTTGATTGTGTATTCACACGGAGTTGCAAGAAAGAACACAGGGTCCCTTTAGCCGGTCTCCCCAAATGGTGCTCTCTTGCCATCCTGTCACACAGTTTCACAACCAGGTTATTGACATTGATACAGTCAAAACACAGCACATTCCCATCACCAAAGCGTCCCTTCTGTGTCCTGTTCGTAGCCACACCGCTTCGCTCCAGCCCTCACACCCACCCCAGACCTTGGAAATCACTGATCTGGTCTCCGTTTCTCTAGTTCTGTCACTTAGAGAATGTCGTGCCAATGGAATCCTGCAGCCTGTCTTCGGGTTGGCTTTCTTCACTCACTGTGACCCTCCGATTCGGTCCGCTCATTGCCTGTGTGGGTGTTCGGCCCCTTCTCGTGTGGTGGTCCAGGTGCCATCGCCCGCACCACCGCTCACCTGCCGAAGGTCAGCTGTGTGGTATCCACTTTTCCTCCATTGTGAGTAAAGCTGCTGTAAACGTGCGTGTACAGGTTTTTGTGTAAACACAGTCTTTGCTTTTCTGGGATAAACGCCCAGGAAAGCAGTGGCTTGGCTATGTGGTAGCTGGATGTTTAGTGTCGGTAAGACGATGCCAAACTGCTTTCTGGAGCGGTTGTACTCTTTCCGATTCCTCCCAGCAGCGTGTGAGTGATCTAGTCTCAGCCTCCTCACTAGCATTCACTGGTGTCACTGTTTTTTACTTTAGCCACCCTGATAGGTGTGCAGTTATAACTCGCTGTGTTTTTAGTTTGCATTCCCCAGTGGCTAATGATGTTGAATATCTTTTAATGTGTGGATTTTAAAAAGAACCCAATAGGAAAAAACTGCATTTCTCGAATGGAAAAATACAATCATTTATTTAAAAAGTCCACTGAAGGGCACCCAGGTGGTTCATTCGGTTAAGTGTCCGACTCTTGGTTTCACCTCAGGTCATGGTCTCAAGGTTCATGGGATCGAGCCCCATGTTGGGCTGCACACTGAACGTGGAGTCTGCTTGGGATTCTCTCTCCTTCTCTCTGCCCCTCCCCCACCCGTTCTCTCTCTCTCTCTCTCTCTCTCTCTCTCTCTCTCTCTTCCCCTCTCCCCCTCCCCTTTCCCCCTCCCTACATCTGTCCTTCCCCCCTCAATATAAATAAACTTTAAAAAATAAATGAAATAAAAAGTCATTTGAATGGATGAAAGAGCAGAAAATATGCAGCTGAAGTGAAAAATACTATCCTGTATAGTTATGAGGAAGAAACTCAGAATAAAGCACAGAGATTAAAAAAAGACAGAAAATATAGAAGACAGGCTCAGAGATGAAGAGGATAGAATAATCAGTTGAGCTCTAAGAAGGGTCCAGAAGGAAAGAATGGAAAGAACGGGGTGCGGATAATGTTCAGAGATAATTGTCATAGTATTTCCTAAAACGATGGATCCTCAGAGTCAAAAGGCAGATGAAGCTTCAACTAGGATAAATGAAAATATATCCAAATCTAGACGTGTTCGAGTGTCACTGTGGAACTTCAGAGTCAGAGAAAAAACCTTAACAGCAACCATACGTGTAATTCAGGCTGCCTCAAAGGAACAACAATTAGATCTCAGCTGACAGCAATAGTAGGGAAGATAGCGGAATAATAGCTTCACCCTTCCAAGGGACGTAACTCTAATCATGGAATCCCACATCCGGCTAATCTGCTCTCCCAAACCGAGGGAGACCTGAGGATATTTTCAGACAAGACTGGGAGTTGACGTTTCTGAAACGTGTGCTAAGAGAACTACCATCAGTGGGCTTGAGGAGAAAGGATGCTGAATCTAGAAGGAAATGGAATATTAGGAATGTTGGTCTTTGTTTGATTTTTTTTCTAGTTAGGAAATGTTTAGTAATTGTAGTTTAAATATATTTAAATAAGAGATAATGAAACAGGCCAGGTTGAGATGATTCTTTGGGACTTTTTTTAAAGAATGGCTGCTGAAGGGGGCCCCCTGGGTGGCTCACTTGGTTAAGCATTGGCCTTCGGCTCAGGTCGTGATCGCGTGGTTTGTGAGTTCGAGCCCCGTGTCGGGCTCTGTGCTGACAGCTCAGAACCTGGAGCTGCTTCAGATTTTGTGTCTCCTCTCTGCCCTGCCTCCAGCTCACACTCTGTCTCTCTCAAAGATAAGCAAACATGGAAAAAAAAAAAAAAACAGAATGGCTGTAGAGAAATGGTGAGTATCTACAATGGGTACCTGACGTCAAGTGGGTTGTTTTTCCATTAAGGTGGGAAATACCAAGTGCTCCTGGGTAGCTCGGGCAGTTGAGCATCTTACTCTTGATTTGGGCTTAGGTCATGATTCTGGGGTCTTGGGATCGAGCCCTGTGTCGGGCTCTGTGCTCAGCATGGAGCTTGCTTAAGATTCTCTCTTTCTCAGGAGCCCCTGGTTGGCTCAGTCGGTTGAGCTTCCGACTTTGACTCGGGTCATGGTCTCGCAGTTCGTGAGTTCAAGCCCCATGTCGGGCCCTGTGCCAACAGTTCAGAGCCTGGAGCCTGCTTCAGATTCTGTGCCTCCCTGTCTGTATCTCTCTCTCTCACTCTCTCAAAAATAAATAAACATTTAAAAAAAAGATTCGCTCTTTCTGTCCCTCATGCATTCTTTCTCTCTTTCTCTCTTAAAAGATGGTTGGGGGGGTGGGGGGGGGTACCAGAGAAAATCCGTATGCTAGTGGAAATTCTCCACTAGAGAAGGAGAATGTGAAGAGTGAAGGGAGTGTGAGTGTGACTGGAGGAACAAGGTCTGGAGAAGGCGAGAGGCCAGGCAGCCTGGGCACCCACAGAGGGGGCATGAGAAGGAAGGCCTCAGCAGGGTGGGTCCGCAGGTGTGTGCCCTGTGTGTGGGGGCCCTTCCGGAAGGGGGGGCCTTCGGTAGAGTGAAGGGCAGCTTCCGCTGTAACACAACAGACACCTTATGTGGGTGTGGATGCACGTGGCTTGGCTGATGTGGGAAATTGAGGGCTTGTGGATTTTTTATCTTCTCTGCATATTGGGAAGAGGTTTAAGTTTAGAGTGAAGTGTGGCACAGGAAGAGATGTGAAGATGCTTAAGATAACCGTCCAGAGAGTCCAAGCAAACCGAGAAACTCGCTAGGCACATGGGACCCTCTGAGCACACATGTGTAGTTGTGGTTTGCGGGAATGGATCTCTTCAGTGACGGTTAGTAATTCTGGTGTAGTTGTACAGAAGATGGCTAATTGGATTCAGAGACGGTGAAGTCTTGCCTGTCAGATGGGAGTAAAAATAAGGATGTGCAGGGTAGTTTGCAGAGATTTGATGGCCCTCAGCTGTCTGAGGGAAGAAGTGACGGGTGGTCATGCACGGCAGAGTCAGAGGGCTGTGGGAGTCTGTGAACTGGTGGAAATGAGTGGAGAACGGAGGGGAAGTGCTGCATTGGGCCCCCCAGGTCCTCTCGTCTTCACCTTGGCTATTCCTTCCAGCCCCAGACAGCTGGTGTCTCCTCCCGCTGGAAGGGAGAGACTGGGTGGCGCTATCCAGAATGGTGGCCAGGGGTAAATTTTTGTGGCGTGAACTTTGGCCCTTAGGGAACCCGAGAATGGTATGTGGGGGAGAGAGGGTGGGCCGACAGGTAAGTCCGCTGGACTGTCCGACGAGACACGGCTTCCAGCGGCCTCTCTGAAGTCATCCTGGGAGTCCACGGTTGCAAAGCTGAGGCCACTGGGTCCCCACCCTCCTTTGTGCTCTCTCCTCCCTCCCTCCTTCCTGCTTCTCTGTGACCTCACCCACCCAGAGTGGGGCCACACAGAAGCTGCTGCAGGATGACTCTGTTCCCCAGGAGACCTGGGCTAGGACCTGAGGGATTTGAGGTTGAGTGATGATGAATGGAACTTTCATAAGGCTTGGCAAGGCTAAGGGAGTGACCCTGGGTGCGGGGCTGACATGGCATGCAAGACAGTGTCAGCAGAAGTGAGAGGGTTAGACACCCACGTTCGCGGCGTGAGGGTGCTCAGCCACCTGGGATGACGGCAGGAGGAGGAGTCCAAGGGAGAAGCCGAACCGGGAGAGTCCTTCTTGGGCAAATGGAGCGAGCGAGTAGAAGCCGAGCAGGGCATGTGTGGAGAGTAAATGGTGGTGTGACTCCATCCCGTGGGGGCAAAGGGCTGGGGTTTGGAAGGAGGAGAAACGGGCACTATAAAAGTGCCCACTGATGGCTCTGGTGGCGCTTGCTCTGCGTAGGCTGGACACCGGGAAGCCCTTCTGGAAATGCTCCTCTGGGTGGTTGGCTCCAACATCTGGCACTTTGGAATCCCACCGCTATAGACTGACTGTCTGTGCCCTCCCGCCCCCACCCCCACCCCAGGTCATAGGTTGAAATCCTCATCCCCAGTGTGATGGTGTTAGGAGGTGGGGCCTTGGGAAGGTGCTTAGGCCATGAGGGCGGAACCCTCGTGAATGGGATTAATGCCCTTAAAAAGAGACCCCAGAGAGCTCCCTCCCCGCTTCCGCCTTGTGAGGACAGAGCAAGAAGCCAGCTGTGAACAAGGAAGAGGGCCCCCATCGGACACCAGATCCGTCCGTGCCTTGAGCTTGGACTTCTGGCCTCTAGAACTGTGGGAAGCAAATGTTTCTGTTTAAAAGCCATGTATGGAATTTTAGCAACATGAATGGACTGAGACACCCACCCAGGAGGTGTCTATCCTGGGACAGGTCACATAGCCTCACAGTGCCTCTCCTACAGGGAGCAGGGAGACTCGTCTGTTCCTCCTGAGTTGTCCTGAGATTTAGAGTGAGAAGTAATTTACCAACTCATGTTTGAGGAAGTGACAGATGACCTGTACTATCTGTCACCCATCCTCCCAGATTATGTCCTGGTGCTTACCATAATGGTGCCCTGTGTAGACGAGGCTGTGTATGTAGTTGTCTCCGGGAACCGAATGCTAGCTGGGAGAGAGGGACCCCGGAGTAGAGAATGTGCTCTGCCCCGGTGTGTCCTGTGGGCTTTTCCACGTGCTGGTTCATCCCCTAGAAAGTTCCTTTTGTCGTTCCGACCGCATCCAGGAGGAGTCCCGTTGTCCGAGCCGATGATATTGCAGGCATATTAGTGTCCGTAGAAGCAGGTAAGAGAAAGATGGGCAGCGCGACGTTGCTTCAGTGAATGGCCTGCAGAGCGCTGACAGAGGTTGCATTTCCCGTGCTTCACATCCACTGTGCACCGTGGGAGGAGGTCCGAGGTTGCCGTGAGAAGTTCAGACTTTCTTTCAGGTTGGCAGGTAGTTTGACACTGTGGGATGAAAGGTTACCCTTTAAACGCCGTTAGATCAGGTCTGGGGCCTCAGCCGGTGGCGGCGGATACCAACCTCAAGGCCTGCTCTATCCCGTGATGTGCACGGCCGGAATGAAGGTTGTCACGTATCTTCTGTTCAGTAACGTTTGTGTGGCACGTGTGGGAAGCTTCTGCTCTACCTGCTGCTCTGGGATAAGGGTACCTCACAGCAGAGAACTGTTCTGAGCAGCGTGAGTGGCCGAAGGGCAGGGGTGGGGGTCTTAGAGTCACTTGGTTCCATTTGAGTTGGCAGTGTAGTGTTTAATGACAAGACTTTAATATTCTATGTACCAATTTTTCATTTGAAAATAAAACACCACTTCATTTTACAAGAGATCTAGTGACAATAATGCATTTCTTTACAAATATTAGCCTATTATACATCTCAAGTCAGTCGCACATAATTGCATTTCACCAACTCTACATAATACTTTAATTAAAACCAGGATAATTAAAATACAGTTTTAATGAACAATAAATTCTGAAGTTGCCAGGCCTGGAATGTGTTATGTGAATCATACCTGCTCTTTTTTTTTTTTTTAGCTCTTAAATCGGTATCCACATTATGTTTCGAAATGGCAACAATCTGAGCAAGAGGCATTTTTAATCGTATGTAATAGTGTATACTAGCAAATCATGTATTTCTTTGTGGCTGTCATGTATCTGTCCATCCTCTTGCATGTATAGGTTGTTCGCTACTGGTTGTAAACTCTGGAATGAAGGAAAAGCTTTTCCTTGTGGTTTTCTTCCCCGGCTTTATTGCTACATAATTAACCTGTAACAGTGTATTAGCTTCAGGTGTATACCATGATGATTTGATATGTGTGTGTGTTACGAAACGATTGCCACAATGAATCTGGTTAACATTCATCACCACACAGAGTTAAACCTCCTTTTTGTGCTGAGAAGTTTTTACAACTACTCCCCTAGCAACTTGCAGAGAAGCAGTGCAGCGTCGTTAGCTCTGCTCACCACACACGTTGCATCCCCAGGACTTGTCTTGTGACTGGAAGTTTATACCTTTGACCACCTTCACCCCTCGCCCCCCACCCCCACCTTTGGCAACCAACCGCTGATCCGTTTTCTTTCCACGAATTCAGTTCTTTTAGATTCCATGTACACGTGAGAGCGTACTGTATTTGTCTTTTTCTGTCTTGCTTTTTTTCAAGGAGCATAATGTGCTGAAGGTTCATCCATGTTGTCACAAAATGACAGGATTTCTTTATTGAGGTTGAATATCATTCCATCGTATATGTGCATACGTATGTACGTAAATATAGATCACATTTTCTTTATCCGTTGACCTGTTGATGGACACTTGGCTATTTCCGTGTCTTGGCTGCTGTGAGTGATACTGCAGAGAACGCGGGGGTGCACACCTGTGCTTGAGACAACGATTTCTTTTCCTGTAGATACACACCCTGAACTAGAGTTGCTGGATTGTATGGCGGTTCTCCTTTCCCTTTCTCCGGAATCTCCAAACTGTCTTCCGTCATGGCTGTGCCAGTTGACATTCCCACCAGCAGTGCATGAGGGTTCCCTTTTCTCCACATCCTCTCCAACACCTGTTACCTCTTGTCTTTTCGAGAATACCCACCCTAGCAGGTGTGAGGTGGGGTCTCATTGTGGTTTTGATTTGCATTGCTCTGTTCGTGAGTGATGTTGAGCGCCTTTTCATGTACCTGCTGGCCATTTGAATATCTTCTTCGGAAATGTGTGTACTCAGTTCCTTTGCCCATTTTGAAATGGATCGTTTCTTTGTTTTTGAGGACCTGGCAACTAGCACAGCGCTTGGCCCTCCTGATGCTTCTTAGATGAGTGGATGAATATCTCCTCAATGAATGAGGACATGGCTCTTTGTACTTGGCTCATTGTGGGGAGATGGTGTGGGACCATGTACATCAAATTAAGGTTCGGGAAACCAGGGTCCCAGTCTTAGCTCCATCACTTAGGAGGTCTGTGACCTTGGGCAAGGGCTAAAGGGACCTTTAACTGTTCCCAACAAAGGTAATGTAGTTGGGTCTCTCAGCTGGAGATGGTGACTTTGGGCACGTCCTTTAATTATTCCCAACAAAGGTAATGTAGTTGGGTCTCTCAGCTGGAGATGGTAAGTAGCAGCTACCCTATCAAGCTCTTCGAGTTATTACAGGGAACATGTATTTGGTGGATAAAATCACAGATGTGAAAACACTTGCTAACCTGTCAATGTAATGCCTGCTACTCTTCTTACCATTTCCACCTCTGCTCATCATACTCTCCATATACGTAAACTCGGATTAGTATTGAAAATCAACTATCACCTCATTTGGAGCTATGGATTTTTAGGTAGTTTTCATGATGAACTTTTGATCCTTGGTCAGGTGGCCCCTGGTAGTATAGAATATAAGGAGATCTGCCCCTTCAGCCACCCCACTTTCCTTCTCCCCCCGGTTATATTGTCCTTGGGAAATTCAAGCCAGTCTTAATATTAGCTGCGTAATTAGGGAGGCATTACTGCCCGTGCATCTAATGGATAGTTCATTACACAGTCAAATTTAAGTGACTTTTATTAGCTTCTCTTTTGGATTATCATTGTCAGTGTTGCTCTCTCCCAAATACGGGTCACTTACTCATTCACTTGTCTGTTTATTTGACAAGTACCTAGCTGCCCTGGCATCGTCCATGAAAGTTACTCCCGAAGCACCAAACTCCCTAGGAAGGAAATATGCTTTGGACTTTGGCCAAGGGGATACTGCTACAGTTAAGAAGTCAAGGAGATTTGGTAACTTTGTTTCATTTCTGACCCAAACATGGGGCGTGGTCCCTATGGGCAGCTTCTGGTGATGCTCCAGGATGCCTATCATCTTGTCTATCCATGGGGAGTCAGTGGGCAGAGTGCAGTTCAGTTTATATGGCCACTTAGGGGGCTCTGTGCCATGGCAAGCCTCGTTTCATCTGGTCTTGTCCCAGAGTCCTTAGGCAGAAACTTGGATACCAAAGTGAAGTTCTACCCCACAAAAGGGGAGGGAAAGGAACACTAGGAAGGAAGGGATGTGCTCAGAGCTCAGGGAAAGTCACGTGCTGTGTCCCCTTCTTGGGCCCGTGTGCACTTGAGGGCTAGGACTGGCAGGAGGCTGTGACGTGCAGAGACTGAGGCGGTGTGGGCATGGGGAGGGTCAAGAAAGGCAAACAGATAAGTGGGGGGCCAGCTCAGCTGGGCAGAGGGTGCTGTTGCACTCGGCGACCTGTGTCCCCACGTAGGAAGAGAAGCATTTCCAGGGGGTGGAGGGTACAGTACAGCCTGCGGAGTCCTGGCGGTCACGCTTTTGAAGGCGATCGAGGAGCATGGACTGTGAGTTGAAGTCCCCACACAAATGGAGAGTGTGTGACGACAGGATAGGCTTTGGGAAGCACAGGATTAAGTAAGATGGGCTGACTGTGGGAGCCAGCTGTATTCTTTAGTCGTTTTCTGATTCTGGGCAGGCCTAACTTAATGACTGAGGGGCTCCGCTTTTTCATGTGTGACACGGGGTAAAGGCAGTTCTGGTGGATGTCTGGTGTGAAACACGTCGCCAGTGTGTTGGCTGGGGCTCTGATGAGCCACGGAAGGAGCTGGCCGCCCTCAGGATGAAGTTCCCAGTGGCAGGTCAGTGATGTGCGGCCAGCGCAGATGCTGTGGAGGGTCATGCGTTGCCTCATCTTTCCGCAAGGCTGCTCTAAATCTTCGTGGCATTCGAGCAAAGGAAGCCGAGGAAGTCTTGTCACACCAATTTTGTGGATGACTGAATGGGGGAAGGAAGTGGTTATGTGATTTAAGGTCAACTACTGTGTTAGTGATTGAGCTGGGATTGAGTTCAGCACCTGAATGATGCCTTTCTGGTTAGTTTTGTGAATGTTTATGACACAGTTGATCTTAGGTTGCCCATACGGCATTTGATACGGCAAAGGGGTCCTCTGCTGGGCGTCGGTGCCCATGCTTCGGCCCCACAGTGCCACGTGTACCCGGTGCCCAGTGGCAAGTCCACAGCCTCTGCGAGGTTAACTTTTATGTGTAAAATACAGATGATGATAAGGCGGCCTGCCTCCCTCACAGCACTTTTACACTTTTATTTTTGTTTGCAAGAATCAAATATGGTACCAGATAAAAGATACAGTGTGAGTTACGAAGTGTCCTGTCTGTGTAACGTGGGCTCATTTTCTCATGAGGGTTTTTGTTCCTTGCTGTAATCAGATCTGACCTAAGACTAGGTAGATCTAATTTGCGTCCAGGTGACAGTCCCTATTTCAAGGTCAAGGTCGTCTCTCATCCCTTCTGTCCATCAGCTGGTCAGCACTGTGCTAGACTCTGGGATAAAAAGATCAATAAAACAATCCTGGCTCGGAAGGGCTTGTAACCTAGTGAGAGGGTTGTAGCCGTTTCTTCGTAGTTCATCCTGCGTAGCCTCTTTGTTGTTTTTATTTTTAAACATTTTTTTGATGTTTATTCATTTTTGAGAGAGACAGGGCACGAGCAGGGGCAGAAAGAGAGGGAGACACAGAATCTGAGGCAGGCTTCAGGTTCCAGGCTGTCAGCACAGAGCCCAGTGCGAGGCTTGAACCTGTAAACCATGAGATTGCGACCTGAGGTGAAGTCAGACGCTTCACCGACTGAGCCACCCAGGCACCCCTGTTTTTTTATATGAAAGCTTTACTGAGCTGTAATTCACCTATCATAAATTCTTTTTAAAGAATACATCTTTTTTAAAGTTTATTTATTTATTTTGATAGATAGGGGAGGGGCACAGGTAGAGAAAGAGAGAGAATCTGTCCCATGGCACAGAGCCCGACATGGGATTCAGTCTCAAGAGCTGGGAAATCATGACCTGAACCCAAATCAAGAGTCAGACACTTAACTGACTGAGCCACTCAGGTGCCCCTGAAGATTACATCTTTTTAAAGTGGTCTTTAGGATATTCAGAGCTTACAGTTGTCCCCACCGTGTGACAGAGCATTCCCACCACCCTGAAGGAGAACCCCAGACCCATTTGTAGCCCCCGTCCCCACCCCCAGGCCCTGACAGTGGTCATCTACTTTTTATCCTCCTGCATTCGTCTGTTTGGGATATTTCGTATCAAAGGAATAATATGCTGTGGCCCTTTGATACTTAGCGGTCTTTATTGAGTTGATTTTTCTCTCTCTCTTTTTTTTTTTTTTTTTTTTACTGATCGTCATTAAATAACTCAATGGTTGTTTTTTTTGTTTTGTTTTGTTTTTTGTTTTTGGTGGGGGAGACCTTTCCTGAGCTGAATTCTACCTGGGTAAAGAAAAGACGTCCTTCATTTCTTTACCAGACACTTGTCCGACGTCTCCTTTGTGTTGGGCACTCTGGCAGGCACTCGTATGATGTCACACAGGTCCCTGTTCTCATGGGATTCGCAGTCGTAAGGGGGAAGCAGACCAAGAAATGGGCACACGAACAAACACATAAAGAGGATCTGGTGATGAGAAAAGCCCTGTCCCAGGATATAATATGTAGAACAAAATTTTAGGAAGGAGAAGCAGTAGTAATCTGAAGAAATGGGGCTGGGCATTCTGGGTACGGCAGTGACAAAGAAACCGAAGCAGGAAAGAACCTGCCTGGTGGGGTGGGAGACCTGAAAGGAAGCTGGCAAGGCTGTGGCCCCGGGGAGGGGGGAGTAGGGGTTAGGCCTACCTGAAGTCAGCAAGGCCCTGTCTGGTGCTTATGGAGGTGGGCTGCGGGTTTATCCTAAGTGTGGTCGAAAGACAAGGAGGATGCCATAATCAGATTGGCTTGAAGGAAATCTGGCTGCTCTGTGAAGAATGGATCATAAGGGAGGGCAGAAGGAGAGCCAGAATCCTTAGGAGGCTCTTGCAAACATCCTGGCAGGAGGCGCTTACATAGCCTGAATTAAGATGGGAAAGAGGAAATGGGGACAAATTAAAGTAATAGGTTAAATTAGAACCAGTAGTTATGGTATGAATAGATAACGGCAAAGTGGGGATATGTAAAAAGTAGAATCTTCGGGACTTACCATGGAGTGCGTGTATAGTGGAGTCAGGCTCCTTGTTTCTGATTTGAGTCCTTGGGTTTATATGTCCTAGAATGGTGGCAACTGGGTAAGGATGGGTTTGGGGCACGTTTAGTTTCAGATGCTTGTGAGAAGTGTGGGTGGAGAGATCAACTGGACGTTTGGGAGTCCACAGCCTGGAGCTCCAGTGGGGAATCTGACTGGGGATATGAAACTGGGACCCATCCATATGCGGGTGGTGTACGTGTGGTATTGAAAACTGCAGGGGTAGATGAGCCTTTCTAGGGAGAGAGATTTTAGACGGAAGAGACGCAAGCTGAGAATGCCAACATTTAGTGAAGGTTGGAGAAATAAGGTGCCCACAAAAAGAGAGAGCCCGCTAGAGGGGAGGGGGCACCCAGGAGCACTCAATGTCATGGAGTCGCTAAGAAGAGAGCTTTTTACCTGGTTACAGCCCACGTGTGGTCTTGACGTCGAGCACAGACAAAGGACTAGGAAGAGGAGATCAGCCAAGTGCAGGAGGGGGAGGCAGAGAAGAAGATCTGGGGAAGCCCCTTTGTCCGACGGCTTTCAGCAGCCCTTTGGGAAACCCGTACACGATGGATTCAGCTGCACAGCCTGGTTGGGGCAACGTCCGCTCTCGCTCTCTGCCACAGCCATAGGGTAGAAGGTCCTCCAGATAAAACGTGTCGCGGACAGATTAGCGGTTGGGATCAAACAGCCACAACGGCACTAGTTCACGCCTCGCCCGGGATGATGTTGGTTCAGGTGTTTGTGCTTGCTGTTTGTCACTGCTGATGGAATTGTCCTGTTTTACCTTGGAAGGTTATAAATGGGGGGGCATCCTTAGAACTCATGCGTGAACCTTCCCTCTTGCGTCTAGATGTGCCCGTTCATTATTAGACAAGGTAAATCATCATACCCAGCTTCCGTCACACACGCAACGTGCGTCCTTTACTTTTATAATCAGAGTCCAATAGTTTAACACACGCAGCGGCTCTGTGAATTACCTCTGCTGAGTAGTTCCGGGAGTTTAGAAGTTACCTACATGAAGCCCACCTTCACTCACCGTCATGTTCACCCATGTCTTTCGTTCAGTGAGATCACTGCCAAACCATGACTGCCTACTCTGACGATGCAGATCACCAGTACCTGTGCTTTGCCGAGCTTGGCATTCTGTCTGAAACCTGTGCTGTGCCAAGTTCTTTGAATAACTAATTGACTGTATAAAAAATAATTTTATTACCCTTCTCTTGTTCTCAAACTTGGTATGAACAAAGAAATCATAATATGGCTTGAAACTGCTATCTGTGGGTTAATATTCTTGAATGACATTTAGTTACAATTAAGCACGTGGTCCATAGCAATGAATGTGAACCAATACTATTTAGTGTTAATTGAAGCGGGGGTGTGAGGACCCGGCAGGCTGCCGCTGGCGGATCCCTGGCCCTTGGTTGGGAGTATGATGTCTGGCTCTTTAGTGCCTGGCTTTTATCTAACAAACTCTAAACGAATTTAAATAAATTGTAAATGCCCTGGATAAAATTTAGTCTTTCTTTTTTTTGCTCTAATGATGAAATAAGGAATTGTGGCAATCAAAAAAATTTTGAAAAGCATCTAATGATTAAAATACAAAAATGATGTTTCTAAATACTTACTGGAAAATGCCCTGGTCTTAGTGTTTTCTATGATCTTCTGTTCTGCTTCGTATCTTTAAGAAGGATAATAGATACAACTTGCAAAGAAGCAACGTAAAATGGTGGCTAGGAGTATGAACTCTGAAATCAGACTGCCTGAATTCCACCCTTGATTCCGCCATTTAATAGTTGTGTGACCTTGGGCAAGGTGCTCAGCCTCTCTGTTACTTTAGTTTCCTCCTCTGTGAAGCTGGAACCATATCAATATTTGCCTCATCGGATGGTGAGGATCTCCTCTCTGTGGCGCCTGCGAAATTAGAGGGCTCAGACCAGCACCTGGGTCACAGAAGGACATCATGACTGTTAGGAGCTCTGGTTACTCTCATCATTATTTTTACTAATTTGAATGTTCCAAATGGAGGAAGAGTCAACGGTCTTATTATTCTTTTGGTGTTAGTTCTCTTGAAGTAAATCTTGCAAAGCAAAATTGCATTTTGTATTTCTGATTGCTTTCATCCTATCTGGAGGCGTGAAAATGATTTCCTTAATCCTTTATGTGAACAGAAGTCCAGGTTCTCAGTAGCAGTGGTAAGATGGAGGTGACGGAGCAGTGGGGAGACGGTCTTAGGGGGCAGGGTGTAACGAAGTTGCGCGGATTTTAAAGATGTGATCAGAACCTGTCATGACGCCCTTCAGGGACACACCTTCTTTTGTTGACGAAACAGGAGGCAGAGACGTTTCTGTCTTCAAATGGCATAAATTTGGGGGGATCTTAGAAAAACCAAGGCTCATTTCACGCATATTATTTCTTCAAGTTCTCAACTAAACAAGATATTGAGGGAAGTTGAATTTATGCCCGAGCCCCATCTTGGTTCTGCTCTCCTTCTCCTGGTTCTGTTTGCTTACTTTCTGCGAAGTTGTCCTCTTAGAGCTTGGTGCTGGAATTGAGGGATTTGTACAGGAAAACATTGGATCAGGTGAGGAAATAGAGATACTGTATACATCAGGTGGCTAGCGAGCGAGCATGTGTGACATGTAGGTGACAGCTCTGCCCAGGGCTGCCCCAGCTTAGCGCTCACATTCGCTGGCGTCCTTGTTCACACACACACCGCTTGCCGTTTCCGGCTCCTGTGGGTGTAAGAGTTGCCATTTCCCTGCTAGTTTTCCCTACTAGCGTCAAAGGTTCTGCGTCTGTAAGGAAGCCCAGAGAGAAGAGAAGTAAATCTGACATCAGCAGCTCTCCTGTAGAAGCTAAGCAGGGCAGGAATGTTTCACGGACAGAACCTCATTTGTTCTCACGGCATTTTGCTGACGAATAGATCACTGTCCCTGTAGGACAAACTTGATAGGCTGCATAGGACGCTGCGCGTTGTAGAGTTGAGAAAAAACTCACTGTGAGGTCTTCCCTGACCCCAGTGTCTCATCTCGGGCTCCCAGGGTGGCTGGTGACTAGTCACGCCTTCTACAGCCTTCTAGCGCATTTTCCATCTGAACCGCGCTCAAGCTTGTTGAAGCGCACCTGTTGGCATGAGCTCAGGGAGGGTTTCCCACAGGCTCACAGGGAGACATTTTTCTTTCTTCCTGGCGGAACGCTTGGCGAAAACACGCGTGCCTTGAAGGAGATGCAAAATACGAGGCAAGTCAGAGGGGTGACGCCAGGGTGTGTCTCCGGGATACTCTTAGTCACAGCCACTGTTACGATCAGAGACGCCAGGCTGTCAACGGCCCTCACAGCTCAGGGCGGCTGCAGCTAAAATGCCGTCGTGTTGTGAAAGGTAGGATGAAAAAATGTAGTGTTTGTCCTCTGTTCTCACGTGCCCACTTGATCGGGGTCATTCAGAGCCCGTGCTGTTGGGCCGATAAATTTGGGAAACACAAACCATAGGATTCAGCTTTTGGTATGCTTCTGTTTCTTTCCAGGGAAACGTTTTCCCCTGGCTGTGGAAGCAGGTGTGGTCAGCATGAATTCTAACAACTTCACACCTTGCTTGTGGCTCCCGGACAGAGGAGGGCTGCCTCCGAGAATACAGAATGTCACTTGCGTGTCTTCGTATTGGAAAAATAGCAATGCCTTTAAAGAACAGTCTAGCATTTCAGGGAGAGGAGATAGGAGCCATATTAAAAGCAGAATGATTAGGACCTTTAGAACTTCGAGGGAGTTCTTTGACTCAGAAATCCTGGAGTTTACATAAAAGTGGAGAAATAATGGCACAAGTGTCTACAAACGAGTGGACTTTCTGCTGTTGTTTTCCCCAAACCTATAAAATTGTCACACGGGCCCCCATGTGTGAAGGCGGCTTCGGATGTGAATTCCCTGTGCCTGCTCACACATGCCCGCGTGCCGGAACACCGTCTCTGTGCACCCCGGAGGCCTCCGGTCTCCTCTCCACCGGGTCATGGGGCCTCAGGCCCCTTCCCACCGCACCTCACAACTCCTAGCCTGACCCGTGGAAAGCTTCGAGCAAGTTCTGTGAGCTTTCTTTCGCGTAAGGGAGAGCTCCTGTGGATGTATGCAGCATTTGCAGTAATGAGTACCACTGCTTTTAGCCCCGCTGTGCCACGTTGACTCGAGCTGCACTGGAATTCTTTGAGGCAGGGGCTTCCTTTTTTTCACTCTGCGTGTCCTGCGTGTACATCACGACGACCACGCATGTGTGTCCTTGGGAAGTATTTATGGGTTTAATTAGCACATGAGTGAATGTGTGAAGGAAGGAGGCTTGGTGTTGTGCCTGATATCGTATGAGTTAGTCTTTTCTCCTTCCTCCCTCCCTCCCTCCCTCCCTCCCTCCCTCTCCCCTCCCTTTGGCAGGGGCATCAGGCTACAGCAGAAGGCGGCACGAAGCGGTGTGTGAGGTTGTTCTGGGGTGAGGAGCGGGACCGTGGGGAGGTGATCTTTGCACCAACACTGGCCCCGCAGCAGTCTGTGGTCTGTCGAGCGCTCCCCTTGCCCCAGAGTGGGAGACAAAAGTGATAAACGTTTTACTCACGTTTGAAACATTGAGCGTTGGTGCCTTGTGTTTCCTTCTTCTGTTAACAGACGTCAGTTCATTTTTAGTGATAAAGATGGTTTCTCAGGGCGCCTGGGTGGCTCAGGTGGTTGAGCGTCTGACTCTTGATTTTGACTCAGGTCATGATCCCAGGGTTGTGGGATCGAGCCCCACATCGGGCTCCACACTGAGCGTGGATCCTGCTTGGGACTCTCTTTCTCTCCCTCCCTCCCTCCCTGCCCCTCTCCCCGACTCGTGCTCTCTTTCTCTTAGATAAAGATAAAAAGGTTTCTCAGGTGGTTTCATTAATGAAGGGGCCAGAAAACTCAGACCACTTTCTGCCACATTCCTTGGAGTCCTCTGGTACCTCTCCTTCTGGGTCCCAATTAGTCAGAAAGTTCTCTCCCTCCATTGCCACCACCTCTGTTCGGGCCGTCAGCTTTTCTGCTTAGGCTCCTGCAAATGCCCACAACTGATGTCCGGGTCCTCAGCTTTGTCCTGTGCACCGGAGACCCTCGCCAGTCTAGCCTCTGCCCCGGAGGCTAGACAGCTCTTCGGCTAGACACCCGTAGCCCCCTTTCTCTAAAGGACTCTTGTGGTCTCCCCTTGCTTCTAGCTGAAGTCTGAGCCGCGGTCCTCCTGGCCTGGCCCCTGCCTGCCTCTGACCCTCTCATGTCCCCCCCCCCCCCACCCCCGCCCCGCCCTTACCATTAACAACACAGCCACACCAAACACTCTGGCATCCACCTGCTCCCCAGCACATGCTGCTTCCTGCCTAGAATGCCACTCTCCTCACTGGGTTTTACTTTCGGCTTCAGATGTCATCTTTCATAACCCTTTCTCCGAGAATATTTCTCAGGCCACTTCCTTCAGCCTGACTGCTCACCGAGACCAGGTTCACAGTGATTTGTGTGGTCCAGCGTCACCCATACTTACCTCCGTCGTTGGTCCCGTCAGCTATATGATGGAATGGCCTTGCTTGTTGGTTTCTCTCTGTGTTGTGACCTTCTTAGATAGGAGCACCACATTTTAGTCCCCTGTGTGTCCCCAAGCCTTAAATGAGTTCCTGGTGTGGAGCAAGTAATCGGTATTTATTTATGTCTAATATTAGATTTCTTTTCATACTGTGTGTCTGTTAAAGTACATTTGTGGAAATTAAGAAATCCAAGAGAGAGCACATGTTAACAGTGTCACTGGAGAGGTAAGCTGACTTTTGCCTTTCCCGTCTGCGGTCTTGCAGGCTGGAAATGAGAGATAAATCTTATGTTTCCTCCTACCTGTATGTATCTGCTGAGTCACTAGCAAGGTTTGCTGGCGGGATCACATCATGCTCTTTTTGAACTTGGAATTGAAATGGGTTTTTAATTTACTCTTCTTTTTAAGGACTTGTGCTTTGTTAGTTTGGGAAATTGTATGGTAGGGATTTGTTTTTCTGTTAAGTGCTCCTAGAAGAAAAATAAATGATACGAGAAATAAAAATCCCGGTGAATTATGACCTTTGCAGCATCTTGTGCATGTCTCTGTACCCTGCCCGGTTATTCTGACCTCATTGTAGGTAAATTTGCATTTGGGAAATACATATCATGAAGGTTATGCGGTTACTCAGAGGTAATTTTATTATAAGTATGTGATTATCAAAAATGCATCTTTGGGACTCTGCAGCTTCTGTTTCTTCCATTATTAAAATGATAACATTTATTTTTTGTTACATGAGTGATTTGTAGAATGACATTTTGGCCTAAAATGAGTTTTTGGAGCTAATTTTTGAAAAATTGGGGCTAAGTGGAAAACAGTAAGTAGCCGACGCACGAGGCCTGGCAGTTCTGGTGAGCACTGACTGCGTGACAGGATCGTGCCCTGCAGTAACTTGGGGGCCTCACATGAGAAAAGAATTCACAGGTTGTACCGTTGTCACAACGAGAGCCGTAGCGCTCATTCTCGCTTTGTTTGGTTAAGACCTAGAGGCACATCGCATTGAGATTTTAACAGCCAATACTTGTAAAGTGTCCCTTAACCGCTTTATTTATTTTAAGTTTACTTATTTGTTTATTTTGAGAGAGAGAGAGAGAGCACGCGTGCGAGTGAGCACCCATGGGGGAGGGGCAGAGAGAGAGAGGGAGACGGAGAATCTCAAGCAGGCTCTGCGGTGTCAGCACGGAACCCCTGAGCCGGCATCAAGAGTCAGGTGCTTAACCGACTGAGCCACCCAGGCACCCTGCGTACCTTCTTGATTTTATATACATTAATTTATTTTAGGAAGGCACTTCTGTGGAGTTAAGATAAACACAATACAGCAAAATTCTCTTAATTTTTTTAAGAGAAAAAATTAAACCTGTCTTTTTCACTGTCGTAGCTCTTACCTTTGCCTCTCCTTCAACATTGCTGTGTCTCTGCAAGTATGAAATTGCTCCCACCTTCAGCTCATTGCATTGTAAACCGTCCTCTTCCAGCCGTACTGTTGGTATCCCTGTTTCAACTAATGCCACCAATGTTTTCCCAGTCACACAGGTTTTACACATGCTCCTTCCTTCTTCCCTTTACTACCCACATTACATTCACTGTCAATCCTGTAGATTTTCCTACTGGGGGGTGCTTTAGTTATGAAATATGCGTCGATGCAGGAAATGCATGAAACGTCAGTGTAGAGAGTGAAACGTGATTGTCGGGCACACACCCTCATGACCACCTCTCACTCCCACATTGAACATGACCCGTCACCATCCCGTGGGCTCCTTTTCAAGCACCCTCCGCTCTTCCAGAAGACTTGACCTTTGTGGTCATACTTTCTTGCTGTTCTTTAGAGTTATGCCACTTAGTATCTTCATTTTAAACAAATGGAATCAAACAGAATGTACTCTTTTGTGTCTTCTTAAATTCAACATTATGCTTCTGAGATTCATCTACGTTGTAGTTTATAACTGTGATTTGTTTACATTCGTTGATGTATGGTTTTCGTTGCTCAAATATGCCATAATTTATTGTTCTGTTAGTGATTCCCTTAATCTTGGTTGCATTTATGGTTACGGTGAATGACCTGCTATGGGATATTCTGGCACATGCATCCTGATGCTGGGGCCATCGGGTCATTGGGTCTTCCTATCTTTACCTTCTCTAGATACTCCAAACAGTTTTCACATGGTCGAACAATTTACATGCCTACTGTCATCACAGGAGTTAAAACCTCCAACTCTTTGTCAACAGGTGGAATCGTCGGCTTTTAAACATTTGCCAATCAAGTGGGTGTATAGTCACACTTCACAATGGTTTTATTTTTCAAGTGCCTATTTATTTATTTTTGAGAGCAGAGAGAGGAGGAGAGACAGAATCTGAAGCACGCTCTAGGCTCAAAGCTATCAGCACAGAGCCTGATGCGGGGCTGGAACCCACGAACTGTAAGATCATGAACTGAGCCGCCAGTCAGACACTTAACCAGCTAAGCCACCCAAGCGCCCCACAACGGTTTTAATTGTAATTTCCTGATTATTTAATGAGGTTAAGTATATTTTTATAAGTCCATTTGTCACTTGCATTTCCTCTTTTGTGCAGTGTCTGTTTAAATATTCAGATCTTTTGCCCACTTTCTGTATTAAGTTACCTTTTTCTCATTGGTTTCTCGTTCTTTATAGATATTGGGCATAAGTCCACATCTCTTTGGCTTGCCCTGTCACTCCTCTCGTGGTGTCTATTGATGAGAAGAGTTTACTTTTACTACAGTTGTGTTCATCAACCTTTTCCTGTATGGTAACTGTTTAAGATACCTTTCCCTGTCCTGTGGCATGATGATATTCTCTTAAATTATTTTCTTAAAGCCTTATGATTTTGCCGTTCACCGTCGAGTCCCTAATCCGAGTACCTACTGGTGATTTTCAGCTATGGTGTGAAACCCTGTATGTTCTTCCTTTTCTCTCCTGTCTGTCCCTTTTTTGCATACCCACCATCATTTTAGGTTCTTACTGCCTTCTGTCTGGCTGTCAGCTTATTACTTTCCTGCTTCCGTCTTCCGGTTCACCAAGTAGATTTTCCTAAATATCGCTCACTCTGGTGAGTACATACTGAATTAAAAAGAAAACCCTCAGTGTTACCTATTTCATTCATGATTAAATTTCATCTTTTTTTCTGGTATTCAGAGCTACTCAGAAATCTGTTGTTAATTGTAGTTTCACCAAGAAGAGATAACATCTCACCAGGGAAGATTAGCCGGCTCTTACAGTGATTCATCACCACGTCCAGAATCAGTCCTGAGCTCTGCACATCCCAAAGTGTTGTGTTTTCATTTTTGCATTTTTGTCTGAATTCTTGCAATGGATCCTCCTCAGAGGAGGGAGAGTAACGTGAGAGCCAAACATCCATTTACAATGTGGGGTAGCACATTCCAATGACCGTTACATTCATATCTGTTCTCTAGGCCACCCTCTCTCCAGTATCACAGTATCTAGGAAGCCAAGTTGGTATTACACAATTGCTTTCTGTGCAGACAAAAGGAGCTAGGACATTTTAACAAAATATTCTGAGCCACAGTGAGGCTAGACACTTTGTTCTATCTTGACAGCAGTCTACCTGGGTTTTTTTTATATGCGTCCAAATCAATCTCTTTTTCTCTCTTGGATTGGGCCAGAGAAACACAGCCAAATCTTTGTTCTTTGAAGCTGTTTTTTCCAGCCTGCTTGATGGCCTGCCCTGACCCTGCCCCCCTCACTAATTAGAGTCCTTCCTCAGGAAGAGCAGAGAACACCTAAATCAAGTTTGGCCACTGTGCTTCTGCAAGTAGCCTTTTCTTCTGAGTTACTACATGTCTCCTGTTTGCTTGGCTCCTCCCCCCATGTTCTGGTCCCTCTGTCCACCCGTGGACATCTCCTTGAGCTGGCCCAGCTTATCCCTTTTAATCCTGCTCCAAAAAGTATTGTGCTTTAGGCAGAACAGACCCCTTACAATTTTTGAAACATCTTATTGTTTCTCCTGTCTTTACCTCTGGTTAATTATGTCGTTTCTTTGTCTCGGTTACCCTGTCCCTGGCTCCATTAAATCTCCACCTTCTGAAAAATCCCATTTGCTGACCTGTAGTGAACCTTTCCAGCTCATTCCTCTTCCTCTAGGAAGTGCCTTACAATCACATTTCCTGCTGAAGGGCAGAAACTGGTGGATCATGTTTGAACCACATGAGTCCTTCTTCTGAAACAGCAATCAGTCCATCGGCTTGTTATTGATTAATCATAATCTATAAAGAAAGCTGAACTAAAAAAGTCCGGACACCATAAAGCCTGTACAGTTGTTTCTTGGAAAAACCAAAGGCACGTATCATCTAGAGTTAGAGGGTTACAGGGGAGCCACAATAAGCAGAGGACGCACTTCTCCAAAGGGTGATATGCGACAGGTGCTAACAGGGAAGTGGAAATGAGAGGCATGAGGCCCAGGGATAGATGAAGACAGAATGCCGGATCCGTCCCGGGTGACTCAGCACCTCCTGTTATGGTGCTCCTGCCCCTCCATGTGGCTGTGCTTCATTTCCAGAAGATCTGTATCCTCGTGCTGTGTACGTGCCGTAAATAAAGCGGGTCTTTCTCCCAACCTCTTCCAGCCCTGAGTCTTTTCTGCCCAGAGGTAACATCTTTTTTTCCTTAATTTTAAAAATTACAGTAGAGGGGCACGTGGGTGGCTCAGTCACTTAACAGTCCAACTTCGGCTCAGGTCATGTACTCGTGGTTCATGAGCTAGAGCCCCATGTTGGGCTCTGCGCTGACAGCTCAGAGCCTAGAGCCTGCTTCAGATTCTGTGTCTCTCTCTCTCTGCCCCTCCCCCGCTCATGCTATGTCTCTCAACATTAAAAAGAATAAATTAAAAAAATTACAGTATAAAATTCACCCTCTTCAGTGTATAAGTCAGTGAATTTTGACAAATAGATGAAGTTCTTAATCCACCACCATAATCAAGGTATAAAATACCTCCATCACCCTGAAAATTCTCCTGTGCTTTGAACTCTCCCCCTACCAGCCCTTGGCAATCACTGATGTGTTTTTTGTCCCCCTATAGTTTTGAATTTTTCAGAATGTCATACAGACGGAATCTTAGAGCATATACTGGAGGCTGTTGAGTTTGGAGTCTCTCCTTCTGCATAATACATTTGTGGTTCGTGTGCGTTGTTGTGTGTGCATCAGTACAGGCATATCCTGTTTCAGTGTGTGCTTCACTTTATTATGCTTTGTAGATACTGAGGTTTTTACAGTTGAAGGTTTGTGACAACCCTGCATTAGGCGAGTCTCTCAGCACCATTTTTCTAATGGCATTTGGTAATTTTCACCATATTTTACACTTTTTCATTGTTATTAATTATAGTGATCTGTGGTCGGTGATCTTTGATGTTACTATTACAGTTGTTTTTGGGGTGCCATGAACTGTGCCCACATAAGATGGCAAACTAAATCAATAAATGTTGTGTGTATTCCGACCACTCTGTCAACTGGCTGTTCCCCCGTCTCTCTCCTCGGACCCTCCCATTCCCTGAGGCTGCAGATGTGATGGAAATACAGCAGAACTGAAATGAGAAGTGGAGCCTGAAGATGGGACTGAATATTGCAAACTCATGATAAAACTGTAAGGGATGAGGAGTTGCTTGTCATGGGTGAGCAAAGACCGTGGTTTCTTGAAATGGACGCCACTCCTGGTGAAGATGCTGTGAAGACTGCTGAAATGACAACAATGGATTGAGAATATTATGTAAATTTAGTTGATAAAGCAGCAGCAAGTTGTGAGAGCATTGACTCCCAAGAAGTTCTCTTGTGGGTAAAATGCTATCAAGCTGAATCACATGCTACAGCGAAATCCTTTGTGAAAAGAAGAGTCAGTCTATGTGGTAAACTTCAAAGCTGTCTCGTTTTAACAAATGGCCACGGCCACCCCAACCTTCAGCAGCCACCACCCTGATCAGTCAGAAGCCATCAACATCAAGGCAAGACCTTCCACCAGAAAAAAGATTGCAACTCAGATGATCATTAGCGTTTGTTGTTTGTTTTTTTTAGCAATAAAGTATTTTTTAATCAAGGGTATGTACATTGTTTTTTGGACATACTTGTATTGCACATTTAATAGATTGCAGTTTAGGGTGAACATAATGTTTATGTGCACTGGGAAACCAAAAAAAAAATTCATTGACTTGCTTTATTGCAATATTTGCTGTATTGCGGTGGTCTGGAACTGAACCTGCAGTATTCCCAAGGTATGCCCATATTTCCTTTTTGTTCCTTACGAGTATTTTACTGTGCAGATGTATCTCAGTTTGTTATTCTCCTCACCAAATATTTCGGATATTTCTAGTTGGGGCCAATCACAGATAAAACTACTATAAATGGCCACAAAAAAGTTTTTGTGTAAGTATAGTCTTTATTTAACTGAGTTAAATTCCTAGAGTGGGCTTGCTGGGTCTAAGGTAACTGTATGTTTACCTTTATAAGAAACTTATAAGGAATTTCAAAGTTCTCATTGGCAATAATCAGAAACCTATCATTCTATACCTAGCTAACCTATCATTTATCCGTGAGGAAGGAGGGATAATGGCATTTTAAGACCTGCAGCATGCCCTTATTATCTGTTGTTGCCTAATTAACCACCCTGAAGTTGAGTAGCTTATCACAAAACAAATTACTTATTTTGTACCCAAATCTGCAATGTGGGCAGGGATGGGAAGACTTCTCTTTGTTCCACATATTGTCAGCTAGGGTAGCTGAGCTAGTGGCAGCACACTCCTCCTCTTAAATGACTCCTCTCATGCCTGCAACTTGATGTTGACTCTGCATGGGGGGTCCATCTAGGGTTGAGGGCCAAAGGCCTCAGTTCCTTTCCACATGGGCCTCTTCATGTGGTCTGGGCTCTTTGAGAGCATGATAACTGGATTGCAAAGGCAAATGTCCCAAGAGGAAGAGCCATGTGGAAACTGTATTGCCTTTTATGACTAACTTTGAAGTCAGACAGTGTTATTTTCACAGTTATATTATTAGCTGAGATAGTCCTACAGGCCTGCCCTGGTTCAAGGGAAGAGACTTCATCTGTTAATGAGAGAGGTGGCAAGGATCTGGACGAGCATGTCTTGTGGGAAATATTGTTGTGACTCATTTGGAAATTAAAATCTGCCACATAATGCCTCAAGAAGTTTACCACTTACCAAATCTCTTTGAATGTATTAAAAACGGGTACATTCTAGGAAAAAGAAAAAGAATCAAGGGAAAAGTAGAATATAAGGAGTGATAATGAAAAGTAAAGTGGTAAAATGTATTGATTAGTCTTAATTGCATGCTGAATTTTTTTAAATTTAAAATGTGAGACCAAAATCTCATGATAACACAAAAATATGTAGGAAGAGAGGGAAGAAAAAGCTTGTGTAGGTTCTCTTTTTGTTTTATGAAATGATACAGATAATTAGTGACTCTGGACTTTGTTATTGTTTTTTTTTTTTTGGAAAAAAATGAAGCTTTTTGAGATATATGTGATGTATGATATTACAGAATTGTTTATGAGAATATTTGGAACATGAACAGGCTCTACAGTGTTTCTTCACCTCCTTTTCACACATCAACTCATGACACTCTGCTTCTGCTCCCACCAAAATGGAGTCATTTTCTTTCTTTTTTTTTTTTTTTTTTCTAAATATTTATTTTTGAGAGACACAGTGACAGAGTGAGAGCAGGGGAGGGGCAGAGAGAGAGGGAGACACAGAATCTAAAGCAGGCTCCAGGCTCCGGGCTATCAGCACAGAGACTGACATGGGGCTCGAACTCACAAACCGTGAGATCATGACCTGAGCTGAAGCCGGACGCTTAACCGACTGAGCCACCCAGGTGCCCCTGGAGTCATTTTCTGTTCTTATCCTGCTTAAGCTTAGCCAGTTCACTTGACTCTTTGGTTCACTTTCTCTTTCTGTTTTAAGAAGTCTATTCTTCTTGATTCTGTAAAACTATACATCCTGTTTGCTTTCCCTATCTGTTGGATTTTTTTTTTTTTTTTTTTTTTTTTTTTGGCCAGGTCACCTTCCTCTAAATACTGGATTTTCTCAGTCTTTGGTCGTAGGATTTCATTACCCCCCACCTTATTCTGTCTCCTTTGGCAATCTCACGTAAGTCCATAGTTCACATACCAGTTATAGTATTTGCCAGCGACTCACAAATTAGTTCACCAGCCCAACCCGCTGCTCTGACCTTCAAACCCCAAATATATTTAGTGGCCTCTTCATGGTATTTTCCTAGATTTTCTTCAAAGGCACATCGATCCTGTTTTCCCTCTGTCCTGCTTCACCCCACAAACATGCTGGTTCTCCTCCAGTATTCCTTTCTTCATCTAGATGACACCACCATCCAACAGTTGTCCAAGCCAGAACCAAGGAATTGTCCTTGATACTTCTTTTTCTCCAATACTATATCTGGTCAATCACCATTTTCTTTTTATTGTGCCACCTCATATCCCACAAACCCACTCATATCTCTGTGTCCACCTCTGCCACCATCCGTGGCTGAACTGCTGCTTCTCTCATAAATTTCTCCCTGAGTGTTGTAACTTGTATCCCTATGTCCATTTTTGTTTTCTCAATCCATTCGTCATGTTGTCGACAGAATGATTGGTTAACGTGAATGTGATGCCACTTCCGTGCTTAACGTCCATTAGTATCTTGGTCCAAGTAACCAAATCCCTAATGTAACCTACAAGGTCTGTATAATACAGTTCCTTACTTCCTCACCTGGCCTAATTTCTCAGCTTCTGCTCTCTGTCTCAGAAGCTCTGCCAAGCCACTTTGTGTAATGGTCAGTGTCTAGGGTCAGACTGCCTGAATTTGAATCTTTGTTTTTTTTTTTTTTTTTTTTTTGCTTACTCTAGCTGTGATCTTGGACAAGTTCTTATGGGATGTTATGAATTAAATATGCAGAAATGTGTGAAGTGGTAGCATATTGCCTAACATTTAGGAAGCCCCCAGTAGATGTTAATTTATTTCCTTGAGGAAACCACCATTCCTCATGATTCATGGAATTCCTACTGTCACTTCTTTCTGCCAGGATGCTCCAATCGTGTCACCTGGTTAATACAGACTTAGCCTGTTCAAGGAGGACCTTCCATCCTCCTCGGGCCAGGACAGACCCAGTTCATGTCTCTTGTAGATCACTTAACACCTATTAATTATTTTTAAGGCGTCCCCTTTACTACTGGTTTGTGTAGTAAATTAGATGGTCACCCTTCCATGCTCAGTTCACAAGTGGCTTTTTCTATGGAACTTTCCTGATTCCACCAAGTCCAGCCCCTTATTACTTGTTCTCCTAGCACATCCTGCATCTCTCTTTGCAGTAGTTATGACAGTTATAACAAACACGGGTCATTGTGTAACGACTTCCTTATTTATTTCTCCCGTTAGGTTGTAAGCTCTCTGAGGATGAGGATGGGCTGTTTTGCCTCATCACTGATTCCACAGAATTGGTCTTGTTTGGAGTCAGTGCTCACTAAATGTTGCTAGAGGAAAGAAGAAACACTAAGCCAGGAATCTGATCTGGCCTTTCCTGTTGTTTCTGCCATTAAATGTCAAGTCACATCCCCTCTCTGGGCCTCATTCTCGACCTGAAAAATGACTAAGTTGGACTTGATGTCCTCTAAAGCTGCTTTGACTCTACATTATAAGTATAGGTACATCAAAGTAATTTCTTACCTATTTTCTAATATTTAGAATCATAAATTCTAAGAAATACATGGAATCAGTTTAGACACCACCCCCCCAAAACCAGAATACTACCTCTATATTACCCAGTGAACGTAGCCTTGATTGTTACCTTTTCTTATTTTCAACACCTGAAATGTAGACTGCAATATTTTCTGTTTTTCTCAATACGTTTGAGAAGAACATATAGTCTATATGATTGTATGATCATTACTATACCTGTTAACAAGTTGAAAACTGAGCTAATGGGAAAAAAAATATCCAAGTTAAAATTATTTAAAATAAATTTGGCTTTCTCTAGGTAGTTAACCAATCAAAGACATTTTTTGTTATTGTTGCTGTTGTCATTCAAAAAAACAATCCTTGAGGAGAGAGTGTCATGAAAAATCGAAAGCATTCTTGAGTTTTATAATGAAATTAGGTAGAAAGTAAGAGCAAGAAATGAAATCTATAGCACTAGTGGGAAATCTTGAAACATTTCATAAGGTTTTTGCTTTTTTCTTCTAATTTAATTGGCTCTCACATGTCTGTGGGGTTGGGAAGGTTTTTTTTTTGTTTGCTTGCTTGTGGGTTGTTTCTATTTCATAACCTGAGGAAGCATGCTCACCCTCACAGCTGATATGACCCCTGACACGGCAGTCACTTTCAGCTAAAGGCAGGAGGACCCTGGAAACTGGGAAATAGCTCCTCCGAAGTCATTGTGGCTTCTGGGACGACTTAATGTTTTGGGATATAAAGTCTCCTGAAGGTTTTAAGAAATTTTTTTGGTAACTCTGAAGCGTGGTGGGTCACAGTGCAGTGACTATGTGTCTAAATTGAAGGGTTGTAGGATTGAGGGACAGAGAATTGTAAAGGTGAGGCCCGTGACTGTGGTGAGAGGAGAAATGTCCTCAAGGCAGGACAGGAATGGACCTGCCATGTGTTATTACACTGTGGCCAGTAGTTCATGCTTTCCACCCCACCCGCAAAACCTAGAAGTACTTTCCTGTTTCCTGGCCATATTGAAGGTAGGCCACTATGAAAAACTACATCTGAATTCATGCTTCTGTGAACTCTTGAGGCAAAAACTGAGGCATCAAGAGAGGATGTGTGGCTGAGGAAGATGAACTGGAAATGAGTGCCCGGGTAAGTCCAGGAGTGATCTCCATGGACTCTAGCACTGCCTCCATAAAGGACATGATACAGAGGGGTGAGAAAACGTGAGAGCACTCTAAGCGTGCAGGGAACACACTTGTGCCCGAATAGACCCCCAGCCTGAGGGACCCGCCTTTGAGTATCTGCAGTGAGTTGGGGGTAAAAGCTCTATTCCAACTCTGAAAACAGTGAAACGTTTCCTAGGTGCATCTTCCACTACACTTTGGAAGGATTCCAAATGATTCCCTCTTCATTTTCTTTTTTCTATCATTTTGAGAGGATAAACTTGTTATTTTTTTTTTTTATTTTTTTATTTTTTTAATTTTTTTTTTTTTCAACGTTTTTTATTTATTTTTGGGACAGAGAGAGACAGAGCATGAACGGGGGAGGGGCAGAGAGAGAGGGAGACACAGAATCGGAAACAGGCTCCAGGCTCCGAGCCATCAGCCCAGAGCCTGACGCGGGGCTCGAACTCACGGACCGCGAGATCGTGACCTGGCTGAAGTCGGACGCTTAACCGACTGCGCCACCCAGGCGCCCCTAAACTTGTTATTTTTTAAACTTTCTTTGGCTATAGGGCAGCTCAGGCTCGTAGTGAAAAAATACTTAAAGTACTAAGATACCTTCTTGTAGCACTTGACCAATTTGAAAGGCAGCGGTTCCTAAATTTAATGATACACCGAGCTTTTCAGAAAATGAGTTCCAAAGGGGATTGATTCCTATCTGCAATACTTTCATCCTACAGACGGGGCATTGACTACATTTGATAGGATGGAAGTGTGTAGCTAGAAGGAGGCGTTGCAGTCATCAATCCTGTGGGAGCCGTTCCTGATCAACAGAATCATTCATTGGATGGAAACATCTGAGAGCTGGACAGTGTCAATAGGGAAGAAAGATGGGATGAAAGCATTTGCTTTCTGGAAGAGTCTTCTCCCTCGAGTCGTATGGCTTTGGTTAATGGGCTCTTATTTCCAGAATCCTGTCCTTTTTCCGTGTTTATTAGCTCACATGAGAACCTTAAAACCCCTAATCATTTATAATCAAATATTTTAAGATGTTAAAGTAAAATTACTGGTAGCCTGCAGTCCTGCTGGGATATTGTCATAGGAGTTGATCCACAACCCTTGTGAGATGCCTTGGTGTAGTTTTCTTCTTTAATTTCTGACCTACGTTCTTTTGAATTTTATGCTCTCCTAACGTAGTAGGTAGTTTTGTCTGACTGGGGGAAGGTAAAAAGTCCGTCATCAACTTGGAGCTTGTCTTCAGGACCGTATTCCCTGTTGTATTGTGTATGTGGTTGCTGGCAGGGTCACTTCATTTATTGCCAAAATAGTTTTCACCTCAGTATAGGAAAACGTGCCTCAAGTGTTGGTTTCATTTGAGTATTTTACAATAAAGCTCAGTCCTAAGTACCTTTTCTTGAATGTTGATATTATTATTGGTAAGATGATTATAAATCAATCTTAAAAATAGGAACACAGTAGTTTTATCCCTTTAAAGAGATTATTTTATTTATTTTTTAGAGAACAATAGATTGTATCAAAGAGTTTATTTTTTATTTATTTTTTGTTTTTGTTTATTTATTTATTTTTAAGTAGGCTTCACACCCAGCAGGGAGCCAATGCAGAGTCTGAACTCACAGCCCCAAGATCAAGACCTGAGCTGAGATCAAGAGTCAGATGCTTAACCGACTGAGCCACCCAGGTGCCTCTTTTCAAAGAGCTGTAATAGATAACAAGGCAATTTCTTTGATCATAGAGGTTTTTTTTTTTTTTATTTTTTTTAATGTTTTATTTATTTTTGAGACAGGGAGAGACAGAGCATGAATAGGCAAGGGTCAGAGAGAGGGAGACACAGAATCTGAAACAGGCTCCAGGCTCCAAGCTGTCAGCACAGAGCCCAACGCGGGGCTCGAATTCACGGACCGCGAGATCATGACCTGAGCCGAAGTCGGCTGCTTAACCGACTGTGCCACCCAGGCGCCCCATGATCATAGAGTTTTTAAGAACTTTTGAAGTTTGGACATCTGTTAAGGCAAAAAGGAAAGAATGAGGAAATAGCTCTGGATAGCACAGACTGGTCACACGTGGATTAAAGGACTGTCAGTGTGCATGTGGAAATTGTGAGTCAAGAGATCATAAAAAATAAGGTAGAGACGGCATCAGAAGTTGACAAGATGAGGGATAGTGGAAATCAAGTCAGATCACGTGATGTTAGAGACAGAGGCAGGTAAGGAAGAGGTAGAGGATTAAACAGAGCAGTGTAGCTAGGGGGACAGTTGCTTCTGCTCTAAGTCCGGTGGTCCACAGCCACAGGAAGTCTAGAGAGGGCTGCAGGGGTGAGAGGGTCAGTAGGAGAGAGCCAGGTTCCAAGTGGAATAAGGTGAAGCCAGAAGCTTTTGTAGAAGAGGTGGACCAGACAGGAGCCTTTGCAGAGGTTCAGCTGTGAGCCCCCGTGGCATGATGAGAGAGGTTAAGGAGCCTGGGATTGCTGAGGAATGCGGCAGAGCAAGAGATGTGCAGGGGTGTCTAGGGATGGGAGTGCAGGAGATGCGAGATGAGCGGAGATTCTGGGACTTTACCCATAAACAGGGAAAAGGCAGTGATGTGCTGTTTAATGTTTAATAACTAGCTTTTGGCAAGGAAGAGTTCTAATCGGGAGCATTTGCCGATTTCCATGGTGTAAATAGTCCCACTAAAGCAGATTTCAGCTACCACCACAGCATCATCTCTTGTGGAGCTGGATAGAAAAGCACAAAATTGGCACCTGTGAGCCAAAAGAAGTTGGCTTCAGCCCTCACTGGAGAAAGGGTATGTGTGGGTTAATCCTTGTGGGCAAGGCAGATAATCGGGCCCAAAATGTGAGTGGTAGAGCATAGGATGCATTTGGTATCCATTTGGACCTCTGTGGATGGAGGCACAGTGACCTCAGGTTTCTTAGCTTAGGCCACATAAACAGGCCTGGCTGGGATGGCTTTGGCCCACGGGCTGTAGTCTGCCAATTCCTGTTAGAAATTTTATCATGCTTATAAAACATGTTCAGCTAGACATCTAATAGATACCTCAAATTCAAATCTGATAAGAAATTAATATCCAGAATATACGTATTTTTAAAGGATCCCACAACTCAATAAAAGAAAAACTCAATTAAAAAATGGGTAAATTATTTGAACAGATACTTCCCCAAAGAAAATATGCAAATGGCCAAAAGCATATTAAAAGATGCTCAGCATCATTAGTCATCTGGGAAATGCAAATCAAAACCACAATGAGATACCCACTTTACACCCATTAGGAGGGCTATTTCTAAAAAAAAAAAAAAAAAAAAAAAAAAAAAAAATCAAGAAATAACAAACCTTGGGAAGAGGTGGAGAAATTGGAGCCCTCATGTATTGCTGATGAGATGGAAAATAGTGCAGCGGCTGTGGAAAAGTTTGGTAGTTCCTCAAAATGTTAAACAAAATTACCACATGATCCAGCAGTTTTAGTCCTGGGTACCGACCCCAAAGAGTTGAAAGCAGAGACTTAGGCAGGCATTTGCACGCTCATTCACAGCAGCATCATTCACAATAGCAAAGGGCAGAAACAACTCTGGTGGTCATCAGATGAGTAGTGAACAAAATGTGGTCTGTACATATTTTGAAGGTGGAGAATCCTTCAGCTGTACAAAGGAATGAATTTTTGAAAAATGCTACAACATGAATGAACCTTGAAAGCATGCGAAGTGAAAACAGCCAAACACAAAAAAGGGCCAATATGTTAGGTATCTAGAGCAGGCAAATTCCTGGAGACAGAAAGTGGGGTGGCAGTTCCCAGGGGCTGGGAGACGGGGGAATTGGGATGGTCGGTTAATGGGCACAATTTCCAACTGGGATGTTGAAAAAGATCTCAAAGTCAATAGTGGTGATGGTTGGCCAACTTTTTGAATATACTCAATGCTATTAAATTGTCCACTTAAATGGTTAAAATGATAAATTTTATGTTATGTGTATTTTACCACAATTTTAAAGAAAACAATTCAGTGGAGGGAAAAATCATCTTTCCAGCCTATGTTGCTGGAGAAACTGGACGTCTGCAGGCAAAAACCATGAACCTCAACCTAACTCTCACCCCTCATGCAAAAACAAAGAAAACAAGCGAAAAACCCCCACTTTAGATGAAAGTATAACATGTAAGCCTGCGACACTAGGGACAGATGTGGAAGAAAATCTTCAGGACCTAGGAATTAGTGAAGATTTTTTAGACATGGCACCAAAAACATGAGTCATAGATGAATAAATTGTATTTCATTCATCAGCACCGAAAACTTGTGCTGCGTGGCAGCTGCTGTGAAGAAGATGCAGTGAGGCGCTGTGCACGGGCAGGGGGGTGGGTGAGCCGCGCTCTTGTCAAGGACTTGCAACAGGAATGTGTGAGGAATGCTCAGAATTCAACAGTGAAAGTATCCAGCTGGAAATAACCTACCAAATAAGCATGTCCGACATCATGAGCCATTAGGAAAATGCAAATTCAAACCGCCATGAGATTTCACGATGCCTGTCAGAAGAGCCAAAATAAAAACTAGTGACAGCACCAGATCCCGCCAGGATGTGGAGAGGTTGAATCA
Source organism: Panthera onca (assembly GCF_046562875.1). NCBI lineage: Eukaryota > Metazoa > Chordata > Mammalia > Carnivora > Felidae > Panthera > Panthera onca. The sequence goes on from NC_138354.1 coordinate 3,088,772, forward strand.
CCCATGCATCGCTGGGGGGTGTGTAAACAGGCACAGCCGTTCTGAAAACCATACACTTACCGTATGACCCAGTGATCACACTTCTCGGTGCCTATTCCAGAGAAGTGAAGAATTAGGATCCTACAGAAACGTGCACACAAACATGAGTAGCAGTTTCATTTGTGGGGCGCCGGGGTGGTTCACTCGGGTAAGTGTCCGACTTTGGCTCAGGTCACGATCCCATGGTTCGGGAGTTCAAGCCCCACGTCGGGCTCTGTGCTGACAGCTCAGAGCCCGGAGCCTGCTTCGGATTCTGTGTCTCCCTCTCTCTCTTGCCCCTCCCCCACTCACGCTCTGTCTCTGTCTCAAAAATAAATAAACATCAAAAAAAATCGACAGCAGTTTTATTTGTAATAGCCAAATTTAGAAATTTATTTGTAATTAGCCGAAAATTAGACACGACCCCGATGTTCTCTAGTGGGTGACTGTGTAAACCACCTGTGGTCTATACTGTGGAACACTATTCAGCAACAAAGAGGAATGGACTAACACTACAGACAACAACTTGAGTGGATCTCAAGGACGTTGTGCCAAGTGAAAACTATGCAATCACAAAAGGTTATATGCGGTATGATTTCATTTATATCACATCCTCAAAATGACAGTTAGGGAGATGGAGGAAAGACGAATGGTTGCCAGGAGTTGGAGACAGAGGAGGGCTTGGAAGGGCCGTGGAGGGAAGAGGGGTGGGTGTCAGAGAGGCGGAGCACGAGGGATCCTCGTGGGGAGAGGACTTCTTCTCCATCTTGATTGTGGTGGTCGTCACACAGGTGGTGCACACGTGCTAAACTTGCGTAGAACTGTGTGCCCACGCAAATGAGTGCCCGTAGAACTGGTGACATCCAAACCCGGGCTGGGGACTTAACAGCACCTGTGCTGGTTTTGATAGTGTGCTGTGGTTATGGAAGATGGTGCCTCTGGGGAGCTTGGGTGAAGGGCACACTAGACCTTTCGGTCCAATACCTGCATCTTTCTCTGAATCCGTTACCGTTTGAAATCTATGATTTTAAAACCGAGTTGTGCACTTTAACAAATTATTATAAACGAAATATTTGGAGAAGGAGTGTTAAGAAGTGGATCACTGCGGCGTTTTGAGAAGCCCCCGGTTTGCCCTTTCTCCCCCTTAAAGGCAGCAGCCCTCCTGACTTCTATATATGTTAGCTGCTCTGTGATTGCTTGTAATTTCCTGCCCCCCCCCAAGTGCTTTCGTTGAGTTTTGGGGCTTTATATAAATGGAAGTTTACTGTATATACTTTTCTGTGTCTGACCTCGTTCCCTCAACATTATTTTCATGAAACTCATATTTGTTCTAGAAAATACACATTCATTTTTATTGCTACTTAATATTCTGTTGTATGCATACATCACAGTGTGCTTATCCATTCTAGCATTAATAGACTTTTGAATTGTTACCTAACTAGACTGCTGGAAACAGTGCCTCTATGGCCATTGTCACACGTGTCCCCTGGTGTACCTGTGCACGTGCTGTTGTTGCGTTTTGCCTAGGAATGGAATTGCTGGGTCATAAAGACAAGCATGTTCCCAAATTTATGAGAAAATGCCTATTTTCAGTTTTTCCATTACACTCAATTGCCTTTTAATATACTTATTTATGATATTTATTTTATGTCTTTCATTATTAGGGTATAATCTCCCAAGATATTGTTTTGCTTTGTTTTCTCTTTTGTATCTCCGGTACCTATAACCACAGGACATAGTAGGCACTTAAAAATTGTTTGTTGAAAGAATAAATTGAATCCATGGGTGTTACATATAAATGATAGCTTTTTCTTCACTGATTAACCCTCCTTTCACTTGAATCAGGTTAAAATGGATAGAGGTCTGTAATCCCTTTGCTGGACCCCTTGAGACCAGACATATTTGGGAATTCAGAATTTTTATTTTTCAAATTTTGGAAAGATAATATAGTCTATATTCTGTATATTACCTAATTACCATGGGTATGGTATGATTTCTAAGAGCATCTTGTAATCAAATGTATTAGTGTCTCTGCAGTGAAGCTGTGACAGTCGCTGAATGAGATCAGAAAAGCTCTAAATAGCCTTATATCAGTTAAAGCACTTGTTTAATAGAATTTCGTGTATTAAAAAAACCTTTTATTTATTTATTTTGAGAGAGAGAGAGCATGAGCAGGGGAGGGGAAGAGAGAGAGAGGGAGAGAGAGAATCCTAAGCAGACTGTGCTGTCAGCACAGAGCCCAACTCAGGGCTCGATCTCAGGAACCGTGAGATCGTGATCTGATTGTAAATCAAGAGTGGGACGTTTAACCGACTGAGCTACCCGGGCGCCCCAACTGTGTGATAGAATTGCAAAGGATCTGCATGTCACATCGCCTGGTGAAGATTTTGATGCTCAAAATAAACATCAAAATTTTCAAAAATATTTGAGATTTCCCGACAACTCTGGGAGATGATGGACAGCGTAGATATGATTTTACTCACTTCACAGATGAGACAACTCAGTCACCAGAAAATAAGAATCTTACCTCAAGTCGTACTAAACAGCAGAGCTAAAATGCAAACCTTGTCTTCTGATTCTAATACTTATTCAACAATGCCACAGCTGCTTCTCATTGATGAAAGTGGCAGTTTTTGCGATTCATAAATTAGCATTTCCAGAGGGGGAAAAAGCTCCCTCCTAATGAAGCTGTCATAAATCATGCACTGTTGTCCTGAGATCTGGAACAGAGCTACCGGCAGTGCTCCCACCGACGCGCATGTATACACTGGGCTGTCTAGGGTCAGCCCTCACTTGTCTGTTGCGGTAAAGGTTCCGACCCCTGCACGCCAGGATGTCCGCCTTCAGCATCGCCAACCCCCCCTTCCTGTGCTCTCTCTTACTTGGTTGAGAATCCTTTTCCCACATCAGCTCCACAGTGCCTCCCATTACACTCAGCCTCCCCTCCTCTCTCAAAACAGAGGAGGATCTGAAATAAGGCATCTGGATTTATAAATTAAATAGCAAATTTTACTGAGGGTGATTTTCAGGCAAGGTCTTACCTGGCAAGGCATTGACAGTGAGCGAATTGATTGAATGAATGTGTATTACAGACGTCTTGCGAGTTATGTTTATTGTATTTGCCTGGCTCCTCCAGTAGAAGTAAGCTGTGTCAACGTAAGGCTTTTTATTACTTTGTTCTAGTGCTTTCCCGATACCTACAGTAGGACCCAGCATATACTCTGCACTTGTCATATTTGTTTACTAAATGAATGATCGTATATGCCTTTTATCTTTAAGAGATACATGCCTTTGAACCGGTTAAAAAACAATTTCAGACTAGAAGGAGTAGATACATTTTTGTGAGGAGCAGGTAGATTTTGGCATGCTTTATGAAAGCATTCCTCACAGATTATTCTTATCATTTTTTGTGTAATCTTTCATTAAGATTTAGTTAGCTTCATGAGGGCGAGAATCTCACGTGTGCCTGGCACATGACAGGCATCCAGAAAGCATTTATTGACCTCAAGTTCTACCACTGACCCTCAAGTGGAGCCGCCCCATTGCCCCCAGATCCTCACCTTACAACTAGAATTCCGGGGACACAACACAGCACATAAGCAGAGGACATCTGTGAAAGGCAGAAGGAAGAGGCTTACCTGGGGACTTGGGTACTTAAGGATCAAGGTGTTTGCGGGTTCCCCCAGTTTTCTTACTGCTGCCCACGTATCCTAGACAAGGAGCCGCAGACACCGTGATCTGAACCACCAACGCACACACAAGAGCTCCAAGAAAAGCCTATTCGTTCTAGCCAAAGTCTAGGAAGAGGGTAACCTACCGACAAAATCTCTCTTGGTAACCTCTGTGCCACTCTAGCCAAAGGAATGGAAAAGGTATCCCTCCCCTCTCCACCACCTCACCCTGTGAAAGTTGATGTTCTGCCCGTTCCCCACTCCATCAAAACAGGCGGGTTCCCTGCTCGACGCATTGGGTGGTGTTGGCGGGACTGGGCGTGGAACCAGTCCTCCACCCTCTGCCCGGCAGAAACAGGTGGTCCTCTGATTCCCCACCAGGCTTCTGTCAGTGGGCTCTACACCAGAGCTGAGCCTCCCTCCAGGTCAGTAGCAGACAGACCTAAGGGGCTGGTGAGAGGTGGGCTCATTACCATTTGCCCTCACACCTTACACTGGGTTCAGCTGCACCCAGTGGGACAGGAGTTTCGGGTCCATTGTGCTGCAAGAAAGCAACCAGCCTTTTTTCCTACTTCCTGGTGGCTTTGGGGCCCGTAGTGGAGCTGATCTTTATACTTACTCAGAGGCAATGACGTAGTCAGAGTCAGTGCCTCGCTTTTGCCCGGGCAGTGTTGGAGGAGCCTGGTACAATGCTGAACATGCACACTCACCTGGCCTTTATGCTACACATAAACCATGGGTATGCTTGCTAAAAAGAGAAGATTACATAGGATGGAGTCCTCACATACTATCCAGAATGTCTAGGATATAACTGAAGATGACTTCTCATACTAAGAACCAGGAAAATAACAAGTTTCATGGGAAAAGTCAGTAAAAAGACACTAGTACAGAGAGAAATCACATGTTGGCATTATCTAGGAAAGATTTAAAAGGAGCTAATCATAAAAGTACTTCAACAAGTAATTATTCTCTCCATAGAAATGAGAAAAATAGAAAAAGCTCAGTAAAGTGTAACAAAAAGAAGACCAAATGGAAATCAAAGAACTGAAAAATACAATAACCAAAATAAAAACTCCATAGAAATGAGAAAAATAGAAAAGCTCAGCAAAGAAGTGTAGCAAAAAAAGGACCAAATGGAAATTAAAGAACAGAGAAATAACCAAAATAACAATAACCAAAATAAAAACTCACTGGATGGGCTCCATTGCAGAAGAGAGGTGATAGAGGATTGAATCAGTGAACTAGAGGACAGATCAAGAATCTGCCCAGTCTGAGCCACAGAGAAAAAATAGCCTGAAAAAAGAAATGAAGAGACCCATAAAGATCTGTGGGACAATAACAGGAGCTAATATTCATATCATCAAGACCCATAGAAGAGGAGAAGGAGGGTTGTGCTGAAAGTATTTGAAGACATAATGTCTGAAAACATCCCAAATTGGGCAAAAAACATAAACCTACAAATTTAAGAAGTTGAGCACCACAAATCAGATGAATGCAAAAAAAATCACACCAAGACATATTATAATTAAACTTCTGAACACTAAAGTAAAGGGAAAAGTCTTGAAGTCAGAGCAAGATGACACATTACTCATAGGGAAATGTGAATTGTAATGACAGTAGTCATCTGAAGCCATGGGGGCTAGAAGGAAGTAGCATAACATTTTTCAAATACTAAAAGGAAGTAACTGTCAACAGCATATTTTATATCTGATGAAAGAAAGCATTTTTCAGGAATGAAAGGGAAATCAAGACATACTCAGGTGATTGAAAATTAAGAGAATTTTGTTGTTAGCAAACTTATCATTAAGGAATAGCTGAAGGAAATTTTCTAAACAGAAAAAATACGATAACAGAAGAAAACTTGGAACTTCAGAAAGGGAAGAATATTGGAATACATAGAAATATGGGTAAATATAATTGATTATCCTTGAAATTATTCTTGAATTTCTATAATCATATATTCAAAAAATATAACATCATCTAATATGGTGCTTAGTATATCTTAAGTAAACATTAAAACGATTACATTGAAAAAGTGGAGAAAGTAAAGAGACCTTAGCGGAAGTCAGGTCTTTAAACTTCATTTGCAGCGGTAAGTTATGTATGTATATTATGATATGTTCATCAACCACTAAGAAAACAATATAAAGCTATTGAAAAGCACTAGAAATAAATCACTGTGTATTCCAAAAAATGTTTACGTAACACGTAGGGAGATAAGAAAAAGAAACAGAGTAACAAGAATTGGATGAACTAAACAGGAAACAAATAATAAGATGGCTCATTTAAGCCCTATAATATCAGAAATTATATTAAATTTAACTGACATAAATATGCCAATTAAAATCAGCAGTGATGCAGCACAACTGAAAACACAATCAACACATACAGGACTAACATATATAGAACTCTTCACCTAACAAAAACAGAGTAAACAGTCTTCTCAAGCACACATGGAACATTCACAAAGGTAGGCATTATCTGGAGCCATAAAACAAGAATCAAATAATTAATTGAAATCACACAGAAATACTCTTTGAGCTTAGTGGAATCAAAGTAGAAATCAGTACCAGAAAAACAACAGGAAAATCCCCAAACATGGGGAAATTGAACAATACACTTCTAAATTATCTTTAGGTCAAAAAGAAAACAAAGGAACTTCTAAGAAATGCAGAGAAGTAAATGATAATAATACAAAATGTCAACATTTTTGTGAGGCAGCTAAAGCAGGGCTGAGAGGAAAATGTGTAGCCTAAAATGCTTACATTAGAAAAAAGGAAGAGTCTCAATCAGTGAAGTATAAACTCCCACTTCAAGAAACTAGGGAAAGAAGAGAAAAATACACCCAAAGGAAGCAGAAGAGGATAATAAAGGTAACAGCAGAAACCAGTGAAATTAAAAACAAAAATGGGGACAAAATAATATTAATAAAAGTTGGTTCTTTGAAAAGCTCGGTAGAGTGGACAAACCTGTATAGCAGGATGAACAGTGAGGAAAGAACCAAATCACCAATATTAGAAATGAAAGGAATCACTACAGGCCCTGCAAAAAATAAAAGGAATAATATGAACAAGTCTACACATAAACATTTGGTCACCTAGGTGACCTGGACTGTAGCTCAGAAAGGAAGAACCACCAAAACTCGACCAAGATGAAGTAGATAGCCTGAATAGTCTCATAACCAATAAGGAAATCGAATTTGCAAAGAAAAATTGCCCGAGGAAGGAATTTCCATGCAGTTTCCAATGTCACTGCATTTGAAGTGAGTTTCTGGAGAATTTTACCAAATTTTTAAAGAATACCAATTTCACGCAATCTCTTCCAAAGAAATGGAGAGCAGAAAACACTTTACAATTTATGAAGAGTAGTATTACCTTTATACCCAAACGAGATAAAGGCAGTTAAAAAAAAAAAAAAAAAGTAAAATCTATAGACCAATATCTCACACCCTTAGTCATAAAAGTCTTCAAGAAAATAGCAAATCAGTTTCAGCAATGTATAAAACAAATTACATGTCATGACTAAGTAGGATTTGCTTCAGTTAACTATCAAAGGCTGATTCAACATTGAACATCGATTCATGTAATCCACTATATCAACACTCTAAAGAAGAAAAAACATCATATTAATTTATGCATAAAAAAACTTGTGAGATAATTCACCATTTATTCCTGCTAAGAACTCCCAGCAAACTAGGAATCAAGGGGATCTTCCTCAAGTTGATCAAAAGCAAAAACCCAAAACCCAGTACCGTCACTCACACACCTTGCCAGCAGAAAGGTAAAGTGGTGCAGCAACCATGGGAACAGTTTGGCAGTTTTTTAAATAAAACTAAGCGTGCGATTACATACAACCCATTGAATGAACTCTTGGACTGTTTGGTAAGGTTTAACGATTAGATTCTCGGCCAGATGCAGCTCACTGACCCCGGGGTAGGCGGAAGGGCAGAGCCGGTTGTTCGCAGAACGCCAAGGGGCCAGGCCAGGCCCCAGTCATGCCCCGCACGGAGCTGCGGGCTGCAGCTGTGGGGGGCACATACTGCGGCGAGCAGGGTGGGGCTACTGTCCAGGTTTCCTGGGCTCCTTGGGGACTGGCTAGTGAGAGTTCTTCCAGCGGGCTGCAGGGTCTGGAGGCTGTCCCCGGCTGCTGGCGCCTGGCCCCAGAGCAGTGAGGGCCAGTGCAGTGTGGTCCCTCGGCAGGAGAGCCCTGTCAGGGTGGAGGCCGGGTGTGGACGTGCCCGCGACTCCAGGGCAGCCGACTGGCCTCCAGGCAGGGCCTCAAAACTGGATCAAGGCAGCATTTAAAACAAACGGTTTCCTATGGGCATTTTTTTTCCCATAGAAATGGAAAGTCATGTTCACATAAAAATCAGTACATGAATATTCATAGCATTTTCTGTTCCTAATCACTAAAGTCTGAAAAAAAAACCCACAAAAAAACAGAGTCCCTGGACTGGGTGATGTTAATTAAGCTGTGGGATACAGCTTAGTGACAGAAAGGAATTAACAACTCGGGTGCGTCTTCAAGGAATTAAGGTGGTGAAAAGATTCAATCCCAGAGGCCACATGCTGTGTGATTCTGTCTGTGACACTGTGGCAGTGATGAACTTAAAGGCATGCTGGCAGATTAGAGGTTGCGGGGGCAGTGCCAGTGACTCTGAGGGCCAGCACAGGGCGTCTGGGGGCTGTGGGGATGGATGCCCTGCATCTCCACTGTGCCCATGCCGGTGTCACCTGTTGTTTTTGACCACTGCCGTGGAATCAGCCTTTCTCTGGAAAAGGCTGAGTTTGCTAAAGCGTTCATCCAGCAGATAGAGGAAGGGATGCTCACGGGATGGGGCCCCGAGATGTGCCCTGAACTCAAGATGTGTGCAGTCACTTGTGAGGAGGCTTCGGAAGGTACGGGAAGGAGCTTTGCCTCTTCTAGATGACAGAGACACAAAGGGGATAGGGTCTTGCTTTTTCTGGCCTCTCAGGATGCATGGGGAGAAAAGGAAAAAGTTGTAATTTTCCCAAGTGAAGTTTCCAGTTTCAGATTTCTTTGAAAACACCATGGGGACCACCCTCTTCTTTTTGTGAGCTGGGTGCCGCACCTTGACGATCAGAGTGGAGAGCCCGTAATAGCTCAGATTAAGGGAATGAGAGCGGAGCCGTGATGCCTTCAAAGATTGTTAGAAAGGCTTTACTCCAAAGGTTAGAGTACTTCCAAGAGGAAACTGCCCTGGGAGCCAGTTTTAACTGGATCCAGGGCAGCCCATGTATCAAGAACTTCGGGACAACCGGTGCTCGCTGCGGTCACGATGCCGCTGCTTCCTGCCTCCTTTCTGCGTGCTGTGTACAGCCGAGTGAATGGTATTACCGCTATTTATAGCCCCTGAGGCGTTCTGTGGAGCCTGCCGAGCCTTTCCGGAGTCCCGGAGAGCAGTGCGGCGCACAGGAGGTGGTCAGGACAGCCCGGCGGTTTGTGGCTCCGGCCCGAGTTCTGCGAGTTCAGCGCAGCGGCTCTGCTGCTTCCTGGCGGTGTGACCTCGGGCACGCCAAACCGAGCTGGGATCACTGTGCGCGTATCGAAGGGTGTTGTGAAGTAGGAAGTGCGGGACGTGAAGCACTTCCCGCCGCCCCGCAAATGCCCCACGAGTGTTCCTGTTCCGATGAGAGGCAGGAGCGGTAGCTGTGCTGCAGGGGAATCGGGAGGCACATGTCATCTCCGCTGCCAACTCGCCCCGGGGACCTCTAGAAAGTCACGTACGTTCCAGGCCTTAGTTTCCTCCTCTAGAATCGTAGTATGTTGGAGTACACGGCGTGCAGGGTACCTTCCACTTGTCACGCGTGCGGATTCTGAGGTGCACTTTCTGGACGCAAAATGATAGAATCATACAGTGGGTCGGAGCGTGGGCGGCAGAGTCTTCTGGGCCTAGATGTGAGCTCTGCCTCTCTTCCATGGTGGGTATCAGGCCAGGCGGCCAGTTGGCTTCCCAGCGGGACCCTGGTTTTGTTCTTCCGACCTTGTGTACCTGCCCTCCCCCGTGCTGAGTCCCCGTCGCCCTGAGACAGGTCGCCAGCGACGGATTTCCAGCTTCCCCGGGTGGTTGTGACGGAGACCCTGTGGCCGCAAACCTGAAACTTGTTACTGTCCAGCTCTTTACGGAAAACGTGGGCCGAACCCCCCTCTAGGAAGATGATGCCGATCCGGCCCCTTGGTCCCCTATCCCCCCTTCGTCTGTAGATAGATAGAAGGGACAAGTGTGCTGGCCCGGCTCCCCACCTCTGGGGATTTTGTTACATGAGAAGATGAACTGTTTTTGTTTGACAATCTCTCAGACGTGTCACTGTTCTTGCTTGTGAGCAGTGCAGTCCTGCTTTTTTCCTGTTAGTCAAACATCGGACAGACTACTTAACTTCTCCGGGCAGGCCTCAGCTTTCTTATCTGTTTCTCACATTTAATTATAACAAGGATTAGATTCGTGATCAATGGGAAGCTTTTGCTCACTTGTTTTCATAGATTAAGCAAACGACTGGAAGTTGCTATTTTTATTTTTGATGAGTCTATACATAATTTGAAAGCACTTTGAGTCTATGTAGACACAAGCACATATTTGCCAAATTAAATACCTTTTGCAAGAATCATGTTTTATTTAGAAATGTTTTGACAGCCAGAACATGTTTCTATTGCAAACAAAAATATTTTCCAGTGTAAAAATACTTGTTTTGATCATCTATGTGGAAATGGATGTTTTCTGTTTGAGCCGTTAAGCTACAAAATATATTTGCTAAATGCCCTTGCAAATATATTTGTCCATTTCTTAGAATGTTGCCTCGGAGAAGCACCTAGCAGCACTTTGGAGGGGTTTACGGTTTATAACCCAGAGCAGGTCTACCCTTTGGAACAGATTAGGAATGGCAGCCGAGACGGAGAGCTTGGTGGCTCTCAGGCCAGCGATGCACATTGTCCCTTGTGGCTCCGACGTTGTGGCCAGTCCCGCCTGGGCCAGCCCCGCCTGGGTGGATGGTCACCAGGAATCCAGGGTGAAATGACACATTACGCTTAGGCCTCAAGCACCAGACAATAGTGACTTTTTTTTTTTTTTTTCCCCTGTAATGATTATTTTTCCTTTGAGGGCTGTGGGTAAGTATCATTTTTTTTTTTTTTTGTTTGCCCAAATTGTAATAATTCACTTGAGGCTAATTGTTAACGTTCAATTATAGTGGCAAGGGTTTGTCCTTTTATAATTCTCCTCTAGCTTCTGTTTTACATGTAGTAAGCGAAAAAGTAAGCCCACTGGATAGCCTCTGTCTTTTGCTGGCATTTAGGATAAAGAGAAACCCAATAAATCATGCATTGAGCAGCCCCACCGATATTGAATTATGAGATCACAGTATAACTTTTACAGATAAATCACCAAGCCAGCATCACACAGTCAATCTTGTTTGGAAAGTAGGAAAACATTTCTTCTTTTTAAGATTCCATATTAGTTTTAACCCCTATAACATTATACCAATATTTTTTCAACTTGATTATACTCTCCACTGCAAGGTCAAGATAAACTTTACATTAATAAAAGCCATATGACTTGTCTTTTGAGTTCCAAGAAAATTTAATTTAAAACTAGTACTTTGCATTTATATAACACCTTTCATAATGTGTGGTCTCAAAACACTTTGGAAATAAAATACGCTAATACGTTAGCTTGGACTTAGAGGCATTTCACTGAGCTAATGTTTCCTTACAAGACTGTGACCCGCTAGAAATACTCAAATATAGTAGTGTGTTTGTCCTTGTCAGATGATTTTCCTCTTCAAGGAAGTTATTTGGAAGAAAATATCCTCAACTTGTGAGGTTGAAAATTGAAAAAAAATTACTCGTCTCTCATTTTTTATTATTTAGCAGGAAGCTCACCAATTTATTTCAGGCCATTACACCAACGTTTCGTACCTAGAATTACCTTTCAACATGAATAAATTCAAATGTATGTGAAGACCAATTAGGGCTTTCTGAATTTCAAACTAGTGAGAGAAAAAAGTGGCTCGGATTTTTCTTAAGTTTTAGCATTATCACAAAGCAGAGTAAAAATGCCATATGACAAGAATGTCTAATGATGTGAAGACATCTGGCTGGTCCCTGAAGTGCAAGGTGAATCACAGGCTGAATTTTGGACTAGAATGGGCGATTGCCCCGCTTCAGCTGTGGAAATCCACAAACAGCAGTTTCACGGAACTGCCAGATGTTGGAAGTGGTTCGGAAAGTGGAACGTCCTCTTCTCTTTCCAGGGACCTGTGTAAGGAGGTGGCGGTATTCACAACAAAAAGTAGGAGACGCATGTTCTCTGGTGGTATGATACTTTACAAAGAAATAAAAAGATTGTTATCCGACATGATCCATGTGGACCAATCTTACTGATTTTCCTGTCATGACCTTGGTCGTTAAGCACCAACACGCAGGCGTATCCGTGCCTGTCAGGTCTGGTTTCACTTGTGCTTAGGATGCGTTAAAGTCAGAGAAGAAAGCAATAGGTGCTTGTATATTAGTTCTTGCCTTAATTACAAAGCAAATCTTACACTAGTGGGATATTGTATGTCAATTGTACTTCACTTAAAGGGAAAAGGAATGAAGGAAGTGGCTTTGGATATACTGATGTGAGATGCTTCCAAGATATTTTAAGTGAAAAAAAGCAAAGGGTGAAAAGTGTGCACAAATGCCTCCATTCGAATAAAAAAAGTACAAACGAGAATGTACGTGTGCATATGCCCTTTGGAAAGATACGCAAGGCACTGACCGTGGGGTTGCCTGCGAGGGGGGTGTGGGGCTAGGGACACCAATGGCGGGAAGATGCTTTCCCGCTACCTTTGGGGGTGTTGTGACTTCCGTGCCGTGAGCACGTGTTCGTTATTGAAAAAATGAGCTCCTAGCCTAATAAGCGTGCGGGTGGGGAGGAAGTGAATGCCACAGGTGGAGACTCGTCTTCCGGAACTGTGGTGCTGAAGGGAGGCATAAAGTCAGGAGGGATCGGGGGGCTCTCCCCAGCCCTTCCCGGCCAAGAGGGTTTAGAAATACTTGTTTTGACATCTGTGTGGAAATGAACGTTCTGTATTTGACCCGTTAAGTTGTAAAACATATTTGCCAAATGCTCTTGCGAACATGTTTGTCCATTGCTTAGAATATTGCCTCGGAGAAGCACCCAGTGGCAGTGACGTGTGTGCAGGCTGCCGGGCGGGGGGCAGAGAGGCCTGACTGGAAATGGGAAAGGAGGGGTGGAGCTGAAGCAAGGGAGGTTGGCCTTGAGGAGGAGAGAAGGATGACTCGGAGGCTTTGGGGGCCTGTGAGCGCAGAGGAAAGGGGCCCTGCCGAGAGGTGAGGGTGGGGGTGTACCGGATGCTGTCGTTCCCACCGCAGGCGTGGTGCAGACACAAGGCAGAAGCTGGGGCTTGTGGGGGCGGGGGGCCCTTGCATGCTCTGTGCCATTGCCTGAAGTGGAATATTTTCAACGACTTTAGGGTAATATGTTCGTGTGGTGATGCCTAGGAGTGAGGAAGAGACAGAAGCAGCAGCAGGGTGCGAGGCCTGTGAAGGGTGTCAAAAGGGTGCCCATTTCGGAGGCTCGCTGCCCTCCGCCCTCTGCCGCTGGACCCGATCCCCAGGCTCATTCCCTGTGCATAAGAACCCAGAGCTGCGGCCCTGGGGTCTGCGGTCTGGGGACACAGCAGTGAGCAAGGGAGACGTGGTCCCCCGCTCTTGCCTCGCTGATGACAAAGCGGAAAAGACAGTCATTAAGTGGGTAGCCACAGAATAATGTTGCCGTTGCGTTTGTGATAAAGTGGGAAAGGCACAGGGAAGCCTAAGATGATGTAACATCTAATCCACAGCGTCGTCCAGGCTGTGAAAAATTAGGTGGGAGCGTTGTACTTAATGGTGTCAGTGAAGAAACAGAGGGCCCAGTGCTGAGACCGAGAGGCTGGGGGCGGAGCAGGGCTTATGAAGCACAGGAGAAGTCAGTAGCAGTTGCGAGAGAAACGCAATACGGAGTTGACAAAAGCAACGGTCATTTGGGGCTGAGACCATGACGATGCCAAGCCTCTGTATCAGCGCCGAACAAACCCAGAGCAGAGCAGAGGCCACGGGTTGGTGTTGGGGGTAATTGGGTGTGCTGGTCAGGGTTCTCCAGAGAAACGACCAATAGGATATATAGAGATAGTTAGAAGGAGATTTATTACGAGGGATTGGCTCACACAATTTTGGAGGGTGAGAAGCGCCATGATGTCCTATCTGCAAACAGGGACCCAGGAGAGCTGATGGTCACTGCAGTCCTAAAGGCCGGAGAGCCAGGGACGTGAACGTCCGCGGGCAGGAGAAGAGGGGTGTCCCAGTTCGAAGTGAAGGCCTGAGTTAACCTTGCCTCCACCTTTGTGTTCTGTTGGGGCCCCAACGGATTGGATGATGCCCACCCTCACTGGGGAGGGCAGACCTTAGTCTACCGATTCAAATGCTGACATCTCCAGAAACACCCTCACAGACCTCCAGGAATGTTGGACCAGCCATCAGGGCATCTCTTATCTGGGTCAGGCTGACACATAAAATGAGTCATCATGCATGAATTAACTAGATGGGGGTGTCCTTTCACAACGTTCATGTAGATTAAGTCACCATGGTATACCCTTTAAATATCTCACAGTTTCTGTGTGTCAGTCATACCTCAACAAAGCTGAAGAGAAATTGAAAAGAAGTAAATGTCAGTGTACCCACTTATTCACGTATGCATGTTCAGCAGGTATCCTCTACCCGGCAGCGGCTGGGCAGGGGGGCATTCTGGAGAAGTTGGTAGACAGGCTCCTGGTCTGTCAGACCCGCTAGGCCTTGCTGTCCCAGTCCCTACCCCTCCCCCCCCACCCTTTCCTCCTGGTTTTCTTCCTTTCTTTCTATTATTCGTCCATTTATCAACATTTATTAACTTCCTGCAATGTGCCAGGCACCCAGAATATAGCTGTATGGATGTATATGACTCCTATTCTGATTTTACGTACAGTTGAGTGGGGGAGACAAACATTACATAAATAACTGCATAAATAATTTTTAATGTAATTATAATTACAATTCAGAGACCCCAAGCAATTTGACTTCTTGTTTTTTCTTAAAAAATTCTGATTCTAAAATCTTACAGGTAAGTTAGAAAATATAGGAATATAACAAGAAAACATAGTCTAAGATTGTCCACCCTCCTGAGATACCTGCATTAACATTTTGATATATTTTCTTCCCCTTCTTTGTCTCCATTTGTGTGTGCGTGTACGTGTGCATGCGTGTGTGCCCACGTGTGTGTGCGTTTGGGGCCATGTTACATGTCCAGTTTTGCTATTTCCTTTAAATGATCATTAAATAGTGAGAATTTCTCCTATTGTTAAATATTCTTGAAAAGCATATTTTAGGTTTGCCGAACAATTTTTGAGTCATGTACCGTAAATTAACTATTTCTCTCTTTGGACACATTTCAGTTATGTCCTGTGATTTTTGTGTTGGTTTTGGTTTGTTTTTACCCGATGTGACGATGAAAGTGTAAATCTTTGTCACATTTCTGATTATCAGTCTGACTTACAGAATTGGAGTCAGTGGCTGAAAGGATGTAGATATTTTGGACCCTGTTAGTTAGACCAAGCCAGTGGGTGGTCAGTCCTGACAAGGGGAACAGCAGCCAACTTCTGGCGGATTTTGTAGGATGCATGGAAGGAGGGCTGACAGGTAGTCAGACTGGAAACTGCAGCTACAGACCTGGGAGTCTCTGATGATCGCTGGCACTTAGGTTCGTCTGCAATGGGTGTGTATCAGTTGATGGGAATAGTTGCAAAGTGAAAAAGGTGAAATTGGGAAAGTGAATGATTCAGTAGATGGCCTAGAATACTCTCAGGAAAATGATACTTGGATCTTGGTGTGGTTAGTGTCCTGGGAAACTTAAAAAAATCCAAATTTCTAGGCCATCTCTTGAGATTCTGATTCTGGAGCTTGGGCCCGGGAATCTACATTTTTACAAATTGCCTTGATAATTCGTATTGCCAGGCAAGTTTGTGAAACATTGCACTAGAACAACAGGATTCTTTGTAGCAACATGCAAGCCTTGCTGTGAATCATTTTTTTTAAGTTTATTTTGAGAGAGAGAGAGAGAGAAAGAGAGAGTGTGAGTGAGCTGGGGGAAGGGCAGAGAGAAAGAGAGAGGATCCCACACAGGCTCTGCGTTGACAGCCCCAATGTGGGGCTCGATCCCATGAACCATGAGATCACGACCTGAGCCGGAGTCAAGAGTTGGATGCTTAACTGACTGAGCCCCCCCAGAAGCCTTGCAAATCATTTCTTTTATGAAAAGTTAACAGACACACGTACAGACATACAAGCACACCCTGTAATGATAGGCATTTCACTGCTCTGGTCTCTCTGCGTCTTGCTCATCAGCCAAACTCTGCAACTGTTTCAGTAGGCAGATCCTTCACCCAAGAAAGCAGGCCCAGAGGTGGCTGTTCGGCATGTTAGAGTCCGAGGGACACTGTGCCATGCAGCTTTTCTGTAGTACTGTGGAACTCACACTTTCCTGATGACGAAGAATATTACCGGCACATGATCTTAGACTCGTTAGAACCTAGCTCTCTTCTAAGGCAGTGTGGTCTGTTCTAGCCGCTTCACACAAATCAAATGGTGTTTCCCTCAAAGAGCCTGCATTCCAAACATACCTGTGGGAAGACAGGAAATTGATTCTGTCCTTAGAGTAGGACTTAATTATTCCTTTTCATGATTAGGGAAATTACTCAAAATGCCTGCTTGTTGTGATACGTCACGTAAATACCGAAGAATATAAGTCAGCGGGGTAAGTCTCCCAAATGCTACTTTCTGTAGACAATTACAAGCATTTTGTCACATGTCCACTCTCTTTATGTATGTTGTTGTTATTGAGATCCTACTTGATCAACTTTTGTAAACATTTTCAAACTAAGATTGTATCGTAGACATTTTCATTCATCAATCAAGAACTGGGTAAAAAATCATTTTAATGGCCAAATAATAGTTTGTCATACTTAGATGTGAGGTCTAGACTTAGAGGTGAGTATCCTTGCAAAATCAGAGGTCTAAAACATGGAGATGTGTTCCAATGCATTATGTGTTTCGACTAAGTGTATTTAATTGCAGTTTCTGTCATGTATACGCTTCCCGATTTCCTTTGTAAAATGTGTTTATTAATCTGAGTAATATAAACAGAGAAGCAGATATGAGGCGGTAGCCAGTATATGCAGTGGGGACACTGTGGAAGATTGGCACTAACCCCCAATTTCAGTTACCACTGAAATTGCCTTCTCTTGGTTCTTCAGTGACAGCCCCGTTATCAAAGCTAACGGACGGTTTCCACTTTTTACCTCAATTGCCTTCTGCAGTATCTCGAACCGTTGCCGCTTTCACCTTTCCCACATCTCTTCTGACTTCTCAACATTATTCTTTTGTGTGTCTTCCTTTGTTTCTCTCCATTACTTTCCTGACTTGTCGCCAAAATGTTGGTGTCCGTGCGCATTCTCAATTTGACCCTCCTTTTTCCATTCTGACCAGTCTCCCCGGGTTCTTCCTTCTTGCTCTCATGTCCTTAACTGCCTCTTGGGGACACAAAGGCCTCAGTCACATCCTACCCTCTTCTCTGTGCCTTGGGACTCACAAATAACACGTGCCTTTCATTGTGGTCCTGGTTCCAATCCATCCTCTTGGCCAGCCTTCTCACTGCAGATGCCTCAGGTAACAGGATCTCTGTTTATGCAGATTGTACGACACGCCCACACATTGGCTGAGCCTGACTCCTTGGGGGCATAGACAGCGAGTGAGTGAAGATCAAATGACTGATGGGATCACAGGCCAGTGATGATGAAAATCCTCCCTCACTGATTCCAGGGTAATTCTTACTTTCTTGACCTAGGACTGGGTGTTGATGCTCCGAAATATGTAGCCCAACTTTCTTTTTCTCAGAGAGCATACTTTTCTCTCTTCCTTTGCATCGTCATCTGGATTTAAGGGTATTCAAAAATTCTTCCTTCCGAGGTGCTAACTTATAAAACGACATTAAATACGTTATTTTGTATTTAATACAAAATAACAGATTTAATTATTTCATAACATTGATTGTCTAATTTTTATATTAAATAGTTTATTGAATTTAGTCTAATTGTTTATTGGAGACTGAAATGTAATTATAAAAACTGATTCGCTGTAAATGAGGGGCTTTTCATTGTTTGTGATACCACAGGGTGTCGACACCAGTAGCTAGGAGACTTCTAATACTTACCGTTGCAATTCCTAAAAGAAAACATAAATAACATGGCATGTGCAATAAATTCCTGTTGTATATAGAACAGCTGCGCTGACTGAAGCTATAGTTTAGAAATCCTCTGAGGACCTTGAAGCGATGTATTCTCTCTGGTTTTTGAATAAGAATTGCAATGTGAAAGAAACCTTTTATTTTCTAGATTTTCTTTCTCTAGCTGTCTTTGACCAACTCTGATAACAAAGCCAGGTGGACTGAATGAAGGGAACGTCAACCATTCCTTGTTAGGTTCTTTCTGTTACCTTTGGAAAATAGCAATAGTGATTTTGTACAAGGTGGTTTTTAAATTGCGTGTCTGTTAATTGTGAGAAAAGCCACGATACTGAAATTTGTGTCGTGCTAATTCCTCCTTCCTTTCTTTCTGCTGTAATTCACAGTGTGTCCCTAGGGTGTCAGTCACTGATTTGGAACTTCTGGCTCTGCTTTTCCTCAGCAGTTGGGCTTCATCTTCATCTAATGGAATCGAGTGCTACTTGGCTAATGATACGGAGAACTGCTCTCCCGCTTTGTTGCATTAAGTGTTGACCTGAGATCTTAAAAAAGTTCTGTTTTTCCTTCCTAAGGCTACATGATATTCACATACTTGAAATCCATGCTTTTTCTTTTTTTTTTTAAATATTTTTTTAATGTTTATTTATTTTTTAGAGAGACAGAGACAGGGTGCAAGTGGGTTAGGAGCAGAGAGAGAGAGAGAGAGAGAGAGAGAGAGAGAGGGAGACACAGAATCCCAAGCAGGCTTCTGCTGACAGCTGTCTGTGCTGACAGCTCAGAGCCTGACTTGGGACTCGAACTCCACGAGCTGTGAAATCATGACCTGAGCTGAAGTCGGACACTCAACTGACTGAGCCACCCAGGCGCCCCATACTTTTTTTTTTTTTTTTTTTAACTTTTTAAGGTTTATTTAGTTTTGAGAGAAAGAGACCGTGTGTGACCCGAAGATGGGCAGAGAGAGAGGGAGACACAGAATCCGAAACAGGCTCCAGGCTCCGAGCTGTCAGCACAGAGCCCGACGCAGGGCCCCAACTCACGAGCTGTGAGATCATGACCTGAGCCCAAGTCGGACACCCAACTGGCTGAGCCCCCCAGGTGCCCCTCCACCCTTTCTCTTAAATGATTGTTGGCTTCTTAACATGCCCCGTACATATGCCCCTTTCTCAGTCGTTCCCTTCTGCCCTAAGCTAACAGATGAGGCAGCTAGGTTTTGTTCTTCTGAACTTGGTGTAAGTTCATAATTTATTCATTGCTTCTTCCTACTTCACTCCTATGTAGGTTTTTGTGTTGTTGTTCCTCTGGCGTTTCCATGTGCTAATGATCCTTGAATGTTATTTTGCTGATCATTAGTCTGTGGAAAAGAAAGAAAAACTGTTGAAAGAATCTTCTCAATTCATGCCTCTGGAGAGATGGAGTGGACATACTTTTCCCCGTTCCTCCCTTCAGAGTACAGCTAAAGCCCCTGAACATTCTGTACGAAAAACATGTATGACAAGACTCTGCATGGTGGAGAGGAGGAGGCGGGCTGCCTAGGGGCCTTGAGACTCCATGAACGACACACGGTGGATTCCCCGAGATTATTCTTCGCCCCATATTTATTAGCCAGGATGCCAGAGAAGCCAAAAGCCCAGATGCCGACAGGCACAGGAAAAAAAAGCCTCCAAGAAGCCCTGCTCTCTCTAGCTAAAGGACCATAGAAAGGGAGCGGCCTAGCAAGACAGAAACCTTTTCGACACTAACCGCCTTACTGCAGCGAAGGCCACGTGAGGAGTCGAGACTCCAGTCCTGCTGACAGGCTGCCATGAGGTTCTCCATCCCCCACCCCCGACCAGAGCGCTAAAAAAGAAGTTGAGTGTGCAGCCAAGGCTTACATCCGTGTGGGGTGTAATGAGTTCCCTCCCTGTTTCAGAGGAGACCATGTGGGGAGCCTGGACTTTTGCTCACTCACACTTGGTGCTGTCACAGTGCCCTTCTCTCTTCTCACTGGGTCACGTCAGAGGAGGCCGAGGAGACTTTCACTTCCACCATTGGTAACAAGGCTCCCCCCCCCCCCCACCAACAGTGTTAGGTATCATCAGAGCCCGAACCCCCACCCCAACCCAGCCCTAATGAGGAGCCCACCACCCCCACACCTGCATGTCAGTGCAGGCCAGGTAGGAATCTTAGATTTCCACTCCCATCTGACAGTATTGAGGGCAGGGCTACCCTTCATCTACCAAAGCGGTGACAGAAGAGGCTGGCTAAGGTTAGAGGAGTGAAGGAGCGTCCAGAATCTCCCAGCATGATATTCGAGATGCCGAGGCTTTCATTGAAAATCAGTGACCATACAAGAACCAGGAATATCTCCACTTGAATGACAGTAGGGTCAACAGACACTGACATGACACAGATTTTAGAAATATCTGACCAGCATTTTAAAGCAACATTCATAAAAGTGCTTCAATGAGCAGTTACAAACACACTAGAAATAAAGAGGGAGGGGGGAGAAGGTCACATGAAAGTCTCAGCAAAGAAATACGAGAGAGGAAGTAGTACAGAATCAACATTTTAGAACTGAAAAACAGAATAATTTAAATTAAAAGGCATTTCAGTGGATAGGCTTAACAGCATAAAGGAGAGGAGAAGAGAAAAGAATCCAGGAATTGGAAGATAGAAATAGAACAACATAGAAAATAGACCAAAACAAAAATCCAAAATGAGAGCCCCAGAGACTACTGGGAATACAACAACAACAAAAAAAATGTAACATTTGTGTCATCTGGATGAGAGAAGGAGAGAAGGAAGAGGGGTGGGGTTAAAAAAGTATTCAAATAAATGATGCTTGAAAGTTTTCAAATTTGGCACAACACATAAACCTACAATTTAAGAAGCTGAGTGAATTACGAATAGCATAAATCCAAAAAAATACACACCAAGAAACATAATAAGCTTCTGAAACTAAAGAAAAGGTCTTGAGAGCGGCCAAGGAGAACAGCACCTTACGTGTAGGGGAAAAACTGTGATGCGATTTCTCATTAGAAACCATGGAGATTATAAGAAGGTGGCGGAACATTTTTCAAATACTGAAAGAAAAGAACTGTCAACCATTAATTCTATATCAGGTAAAACTATCTTTCAGGAATGAAGGGAAAGTTAAGCCATTTTCAGATGAAGGAAAAATAAGAGTGTGTATTGCTATAATACTTACCATTAAAGAGTAGCTAAAGTAAGCACTCCGAAAACAAGAAACGATAAAGGGAGAAAAAGGGATTGGGCGGAATCTTAGAATATCAGGAAGAAATAGCAGAGCAAAATGGATAAATACAATAGACTTCTCTTTCCATGGGACTTTTCTTTTTTCCTTTGAGTGTAGTTGACCCACGATGTTACATTATGTTCAAGTGTAAAACATAGTAATTCAGCAAGTTCGTACATTATGCTCTGTTGACCACAAGTGTAGCTGCCAACTGTCATCATACTAGCTTTACGACATCGTTGGCTCTACTCCCCATGCTGTGCCTTATACATTCCATAACGGGAAGCCTGTACCTCCCACTCTCCACCCATTTTTCCCACCCCTAGACCCCCTCTCCACTGGCAACCACCGCTCTGTTCCCTGTATTAACTGGGTTGATTCTGCCTTTTGTTTATTCATTTTTTTTAGATTCCACATATGAGTGAAATCATATGGTATTATCTTTCTCAGCCTGATTTATTTCACTTCGCATTATACCCTCTAGATCCATCCATGTTGTCAAAAATGGCAAGATCTCTTCCTTTTTATGGTTGTGTAATATTCCTGTGTCTGTGTGTAACAACTTCTTTATACATTTATCAGTGGACACTTAGGTTGTTTCCATATCTTGGGTATTATAAATAATGCTGCAGTAAACATAGGGGGTGCATACATTTTTTCAAATTAGTGTTTTTAATCTTCTTTGGATAAATAATAATGGAATTATTGGATCATATGGTATTTCTATTTTTAATTTTTTGAGGAATCTCCATACTGATTTTCACAGTGGCTGTGCCAGTTTGCATTCCCACCAGTGGTGTATGAGGGTTCCTTTTTCTCCACATCCCTACCAACACTTATTTCTTGTCTTTTTTACGTTAGCCGTCTAGCAGGTATAAGGTGATATCTCATTGTAGTTTTGATTTGTGTTTCCCCAATGACTAGTGATATTGAACATCTTTTCATGTTTCTTGGCCATCTGTATGTCTTCGGAAAAATGCCTTTTCATGTCCTCTGCCCATTTTTAAATGTTTATTTTTCTTAATGTTTATTTTATTTATTTTTGAGAGAGAGAGAGAAAGCACCAGCAGGGGAGAGGCAGAGAGAGAGGGAGAAAGTCAATCCCAAGCAGGCTTCACACTGTCAGATCAGAGCCCGACATAGAGCTTGAACTCATGAACCATGAGATCATGACCTGAGACAAAATCAAGAGTCGAGTGCTTAACTGACTGAGCCACCCAGGCACCCCAGGTCCTCTGCTCATTTTTAAAAAGTATTGTTTGGAGCGCCTGGGTGGCTCAGTCGGTTGGGCGTCCGACTTTGGCTCAGGTCATGATCTTGCGGTCCGTGAGTTCAAGCCCCGCGTCGGGCTCTGTGCTGACAGCTCAGAGCCTGGAACCTATTTCAGATTCTGTGTTTCCCTCTCTCTCTGACCCTCCCCTGTTCGTGCTCTGTCTCTCTCTGTCTCAAAAATAAATAAACGTTAAAAAAAAATTTTTTTTAAAGTATTGTTTGTTTTTAGCATTGAGTTAAGTTCTTTATATAGTTTGGATATTAACCTCTTTTTGGATATATCATTTGCAAATATCTCCTTTAATAGGTTGCCTTTGCTTTGCTGATGATTTCCTTTGCTGTGCAAAAACTTTATATTTTGATATAGTCCCAATAGTTCATTTTTGCTTTTGTTTTCCTTACCTTAGGAGACCTATCTGGAAAAAAATATTACAACAGCTGGTATCAGAGAAATTACTGCCTGTGTTCTCGTCTAGGGTTTTTATGGTTTCAGGTCTTACATTTAGTTCTTCAAATGCGTTTTGAGTTAATGTTTGTGTAAAGTGTTACAAAGTGGTCCAGTTTCATGTTTTTACATGTAGCTGTCCAGTTTTCCCAGCAAGACTGTTCCCAGAAAAGATTGAAGAGACTGTCTTTTCCACGCTGTATATTCTTTCCTCCTTTGTCATAGTTTAATTGACCATATAATCACGTATTTATTTCTGGGCACTCTTTTTTTTTTCCTGTTGATCTAGTATCTGTTTTTGTGCCAGTACAAGCTGTTTTGATTATTACAGTTTTGTAGTATATCTTGAAATCTAGGATTGTGATAATTCCAGCTTTGTTTTTCTTTCTCAAGAATGCTTTGGCTACTCCGGGTCTTTTGTGGTTCCATATGAACTTTAGTATTATTTGTTCTAGTTTTGTGAAAAATGCTGTTGGTATTTTGATAGGGTTTGGCACTGAATCTGTAGATTGCTGTAGAAAATTTTGAGAGTATTAATTCTTCCAGTCCATGAGCATGGTATACCTTTCCGTTTGTTTGTGTCATCTTCGGTATTCTTCATCATTGTTTTTTTGTTGTCAGAGTCCAGGTCTTTTACCTCTTTGGTTAATTTTATTCCTAGGTACTTTATTCTTTTTGGTACAGTTGTAAATGATACTGTTTTCTTAATCACTCTTACTGCTTTTTTTGAATATATAGAAATGGTACTGATTTCTGCATATTAATTTTGTATCATTCAATTTTACTGAACTCATTACTTCTAGTAGTCTTTTCGTGGGGTCTGTTGGATTTTCTATGTATAATATCCTGTCATCTGCTAATAGTGACAGTTTAACTTCTTCTTTACCAACATGGATGCCTCTTATTTCTGTCTCTTCTCTGATTGCTGTGGCTAGGACGTCCAGTACTATGTTGAATCAAAATGGTGAGGAGGAGCTTCCTTGTCTTGCTCTTGATCTTAGAGGAAAAGCTGTCAGTATTTCTTACCATGGGGGTTGGATGTTAGCTACAGGTTTTCCACATATGGCCTTTATTGAGTTGAGGTATGTTCTAAGTTCACTTTGTTGACAGTTTTTTTTCATGCGTGGATGTCGAATTCTGTCAAATGCATTTTCTGCATCTGTTGAGATGGTCATATGATTTTCATCCTTAGTTTTGCTGATGTGTATAACGTTGATTTACAAATATTGTACCTTCCTTGCATCCTTGGGATAAGTTTCACTTGATCCTGGTGAATGATCTTTTTGTATGTGGTTTGCTTATATTTTGTTGAGGACTTCTTCATCTGTGTTCATCAGGGATATTGGCCAGTACATTTCTTTTCTTGTGGTGCTTTTATCTGGTTTTGGTATCCGGGTAATGCTGGCCTCATAGGATATATTTTGGAAGTTTTCTTCCTCTTCTGTTTTCTGGAATAGTTTGAGCATCCTTGTGAATTATCTAAATTATGTTTAATGGTTGGAGGAAAAAGTATAACACTGCAAAATGCTTATAGGCAAGGTAGGGGAAATGTTTACGACAAACATTATACATGGGGTAGGATAAGGAATTTAAAGTGAGGTAAGTTTTCTGTACTTCACTCAAACTGGTAAAATGTTGACTATAATACACCATGATAAGTTAAGTGGATAAAATGTAAGACATAGAACAACCACTAAAAAGCTATACAAAACAATACACTCAAAAACACTACATACATCAAAATAAATTTCCAAAAATATTCAAGTAACATTTAAGGGGGCAAAAAAAGAAATCAGAGAAAATTTTTAAAACACAGAGAAAACAAACAGCAAACAAAAAATAAATGGTAGGCTTAAGCCCTGAAATATCCATGATTACAGTAAGTATAAATGGTTAAGATATACCCATGAAAAGACAAAGAATTGGTAGTGTAATAAAAAAAAGGTCGTGACCCAATTATATAGTTTACAATAAACTAACTTAAAAATAATTATGTAGGTACATTGAAAGTAAAAGGACCTAAAAGATAGGCCGTACACACATAAATCAAAAGAATTCAGGACTGGCTAGATTAATATCTGCTAAAATAGAGTTTAGAGCAATGAAGATTACTGAAGACAAAGACATAATAAAGGGCCAGTCTACCAGGATGAGAGAGCAGTTCTAAATATGTATAACAATAGAGTAGCAAAATATGTGAAATAAACCTGATGGAAGTGAAAGAAATCATGGTCCACACTTCCATTTGGAGACCCAAATATTAGCCTTCTCTCAGTATTAGATACAGCAACTAGTCAGGAAGTCAGCAAGGATTTGAATAACTCGGCCACACCATCAACCAGCAGGCTCTAATTGGTATTTATTTATAGTACTCTTCACTCAGCAACAGTTGAGGATGCATTCTTTTCAGCTCTCGTTAAACACATACCAAAACAGTCATTGTGCCAGGCCAAAAAGAAACCTTAACGAAGCATTTTAAATAACTGAAATCATACAGAGTGTGTTCTCTCACCACAGTGGAATCAAATCAGACATTAATAACAGAAAGATAGCAAAAAAATGTCCAAACACTTGGAAACAATATACTTCAAAATATCCATGGGTCAAAGAAAGGACAAAACAAGTACTTTCAATGAAAATTAAAACATAACATAATGTACTTTGTGGGACACACCTAAAGCAGATTGAGGGAAGTTTATAGTATTAACTTCTTACATCAGAAAGGGAAGACAAATTTCAAATCCACCAAAGCTCTGACATTAAGACACGAGAAAAACAAGAGCAAAGTAAACCCAATGCAAGCAGAAGGAAGGAAAAGAACAAAGAAGGAAAGCAATGAAGTTGAAAACAGAAAAATAGAACAAATCAATGTAAGAAAAAGCTAATTAAAAAACTCAATAAAATAGACCTCTAATGAAACCGACAGATGAGGACACAGATTACCAATATCTGGACTGAAATGGGATGGCTCTACAGGCAGTGCAGACATCAAGAGGAAAATAAGGGACCACTATGAATCACCCTGCATGCATAAATGTGACAATTTAGATGAAATGAATCAGTTCCCCAGCAAGCACAAACTACTACAACTCACCCAGTAAGAACTAAACACTTTGAAAAGCCCTATAACTAGTAAGGAAATTGATTTCATAATTTTAATTTTTTTTAATATTTATTTTTTGGAGAGAGGGACAGAGTATGAGTGGGGCAAGGGCAGAGAGACATGGAGACACAGAATCCAAAGTAGGCTCCAGGCTCTGAGCCATCAGCACAGAGCCTGCCATGGGGCTCGAACTTATGGCATGTGAGATCATGATCTGAGCCAAAGTCAGATGCTTAACCGACTGAGCCACCCAGGTGCCCCAATTTCATAATTTTAAACCTTCCTAAAAAGAAATCTCCAGGCCAAGATAGTTCTACTGGAGATTTATACCAAACTGTAAAACAAAGTAAAACGAAAACAAACAAGCAAACTGACCGCCCCCCCCCCCCCCATACGCACACACAGCAGTTCTGCCCAGTCTCTTCTGGAAAATAGCAGAGGGTGAAATGCTCGTCAATTAATTTTATGAATCAGTAGTATTATTTTGATACCCAAACCAGAAAAAAGCATACACAAATACACATATATAAAAGAAAATTACAGACCAATATCCCTCATAAATATGAACATGAAAGCCTTAAGAAATTGTTAGCAAATAGAATTCAACAATATATCTAAAAGAATTCTACATCATGATCACATGGGATTTATGCCGGTTATATAGGGCTGCCTCACTGTTCAAAATCAATCAATGCAATCAAGCATGCTAGCAGCCTAAAGAAGAAAAATCATGTGATCATATCAATTGATGCAGAAAAATTCTTTGACAAAATTCAAACCCATTCCTAAAAAATCTCAGTAAACTAGGAATAGAGAGAACTTTCTCAACTTGATAAGTAACATGTACAAAAACTATGGCTCACATCCTATTCAGTGGTGACATACTGAGTGCTTCCCCCCGGGCTTGGTCACAAGGCAAGGATGTCCACTCTCACAGCCCCCCTTCACCATTGTACTGGGATTCTAGCCAGCTCGATAGTGGGAAAAAGAAAGAAATACAAGGCATACAGATAGGAACGGAAGAACAATAACTTTGCATCTGCTGTTGACATGATGGTCTACCTAGAAACTTTCAAGGAGTCTTCAAAATAAAACTCTGAATAAGTTTAGTGAGGTTCTAAGATACAAGATCAACATACAAAAATCAACCACATTTCTATATAGTAATGATGAACATATAGAAATTGAAATATAAACACAGTAGTTTTTACAATTGCTTTAAAAATGAATAATTTGGTGTACATTTAAGAAAACAAGTTCAGGGCCTGATGCCGAACACAGTAAATTACCAATGAGAGAAGTCAAAATCTGAATATATGGGGAAACATGGCATTTTCGTGGAGTAACAGAAATCCGTTTTCCCCCAAATGATGTGTAGGTTTAACACAATTCCTCTCGAAATCCTAGGAAGATCTTTTGTAGGTATAGAAAAGATGATTCTCAAATTTATGTGGAAAAGCAAAGGAGCCGAATCAATGTTGAAAAAGAAGGATAAAGCGGGAGAATTCAGTCTACCCAATTTGCATTCTTACTAGATAGCTAAAGTCAGAAAGGCTCTGTGGTACTGGCATAGGGACAGACATGTAGATCAATGGGACAGAACAGAGAGCCCAGAAATAGAGCCACACAGGTACAGCCAACCGATTTTTGACAAAGGTACAAAGAGATTCAATGAAGGAAGAATAATGGTCTTTTCAGCAAGTGGTGCCAGAGTGATTGAACATCCATAGGCAAGAAAATAAACCTTGACCTAAACGCTATTCCCACTACAAAAATTAACTCCAAATGTGTTGGATTAAATGTTAAATGTAAAATGATTAAACTTTCAGAAGAAAACATAAGAGAAAATCTCCGGGGTTTAGGATTTGGCAAAGAGTTCTTAGGCCACCAGAGGCACGGTCCATAAAAGAAAAAAGCAATAAAATGAGATTCTTCATATTTTAAAACTTCAGCTCTGCTGAAGAGCCTGTCAGGGAATGAAAAGACCAGCTATAGACTGTAATGCTAAATTTGCCAGCCACATATTTGACAAACCACTCATGTTCAGGGCACATGGAGGCCTCTCGAAATTTCAAGAAAACATCGAATTATAAAATGGGCCAAAGACACAAGGAGACATTTCATGAGAGAGGATATGCAGACAGCAAATAAGCACATGAAGACATGTCCGACCCTCCTGCTGTCAGAGAACTGTAAGTCACAACCATGGGGAGGCACGTCGAAGTTGCTCCGAGAACGTCTGAAATAAAAAGGAGTGACGATACCAAATGCCCCTGAGGATCTGGAGAAACTGGGCCGATCATACATTGCTAGTGGCAAGGTCAAATACTCTGGCCACTGTCGAAAGTAATTTGACAGTTTCTTTAAAACAAACAACTGAACATACACTGACGGTAAGACTTAGCAGTTCATCCCAGACAAATGAAGACCCGTGTCCACACAGGACGTGCACCTGGTTGTTCACAGAAGCAGTGTGTGTACTGGCTAAAAATTGGAACTCGCCTGTGCATTCTTCAGTGGCTGACGATTGAACAAAGTGTAGGGCGTCTGTCCCAGAGAATGCTAGTCTGCATCGTAAAGGAATGAACCGTTAACAGGGTGACCTCTTGGTTGGATCTCAGGGGAGTTATCCTGAATGGGAAGAGGCTTGTCGCAAAGGTCACATGCTGCAAGATTCTGTTTACATAACATTCTTGAAATGACAGTATTATAACAATAGCCAAATTATGGAAAGATCCCAAATGTCCATCACTGATGGATGGATAAAGAAGACGTGGTTTATATATACAATGGAATACTATTTGGCGATGAGAAAGAATGAAATCATAGAATCATCTTAAGTGCAGTAGGATTTTCACCATATTGCACCTAAGAAGTGTCCGTTAGAAGAATCTGGGTGACAGGGGCGCCTGGGTGGCGCAGTCGGTTAAGCCTCCGACTTCAGCCAGGTCACGATCTCGCGGTCCGTGAGTTCGAGCCCCGCGTCGGGCTCTGGGCTGATGGCTCGGAGCCTGGAGCCTGTTTCCGATTCTGTGTCTCCCTCTCTCTCTGCCCCTCCCCCGTTCATGCTCTGTCTCTCTCTGTCCCAAAAATAAATAAAAAACATTGAAAAAAAAAAATTTAAAGAAGAATCTGGGTGACAGGCGCACAGGTTTTCTCTGTACCATTTTTCTAACTCCCTGTGCATCTATAATTATTTCAAAATAAAGTGTTTTGTCTTTAAAAAGCAGTCTTCTGGGGCGCCTGGGTGGCGCAGTCGGTTAAGCGTCCGACTTCAGCCAGGTCACGATCTCGCGGTCCGTGAGTTCGAGCCCCGCGTCAGGCTCTGGGCTGATGGCTCGGAGCCTGGAGCCTGTTTCGATTCTGTGTCTCCCTCTCTCTCTGCCCCTCCCCCGTTCATGCTCTGTCTCTCTCTGTCCCAAAAATTAAAAAAAAAAAAAAAAAAGCCGTCTTCTTAGATGTTTTGGTGAGAATTGTCCCCCATCCCAAGCCTGGTGCCTTGGTCGCTGCCTCGTTGTGTATAGTTTTGTTGTGCTGGTTGATTTGCATCAACACATGGCTACTTTGCGGGATGAACTCAGCTTCTAAGATCAAAGGCGAATCTGACTCACTAGAGTTGACAAGGGTTAGAAATTCCAGGTTTTTCTCCTCTCAATGCTTGCCTACCGGAACCTTGGTGACCAGCTCGACTGCAAGCACCAGGGAACGAAGGTGTGCCGGACCGCCTCAGACTTCCATGTTCTCTGCCTTTTTGTAGTTTTGTTATCCCTGGGTAACTTATTTTTAAATTATTTGATATACTATTTGACTTCAGAGAAAGAGATTTCGTTAAAACTCTAAACATTTCTTACTGAACTTTAGAGACTGCTTACAATGTATTTTACATTCTCAATCCCTTCAGGACAGACAGGCAATTGATGTTTGTCTGTCTTTTCAGTGACAGATTCTGTGATGCTTACAGCCAGTGGTGTGCTCTAATGAATTGTTCTGTTGTTTCCCGTGTTTGCAATCTTGTCTTCCCACCTGGGTTTCTCACAAGACGGGGCATGAGCAGTAGCCCTGCACGACCAGCTTGATGCTGGATCATCACATACTGGAAGTGCGGGAACGCGTTTGTTCACTGGTCGTTCAGTTATCTCATGCCATTTTAATGAGGCCAGAAAAACATCCATTGCTCAAGTAGAATTGTTTTTTTTTATTAAAGTCCACATGCTGGAATTATTTAGGACAGAGCTCTGATTGGAGTTGTTGCTAGCTGTGATATGAGAACAGTCTGTCTCAGTCCTTCACAGTAGTTGTTCGGTCCATAGTTTTGCATGAACAGTCTTCACTCACCTACTGTCTCCTCTCAAATGTTAAACAGAACAATGGTCTCAGGCAGAGAGGTGGGGTGCTTGCACACCCCACGTTAACCGCGGCTGTGCTAGTGCTTGGATGGGAGGGGCTCCCGGCTCACCGAAAAGCAACAGAGAGGCTGATGGACCGATAGTCTCAGCAGCCGACCTTCATCTACGTCTTGGGAAATGTCCCAGGAATGTTTGCACTGGCATTTGATTATTTCTGCCTTCAGATTGCCTTATACGGTTATCTAGCATACTGAACGCTGTATCGTTAATATGTACCCGGCTGATACCTTTATCACTGTGGCTTCGTGTAGTAATAGAGAGATTTGTCTCTAAAATATAAAGCATATTTGAAAGCTATTCTTTTACACTCATGTCATTTTCAGACTTTAAAATTAAATTTTACTTCCAGAGAACTCTCAGCAGGTGCTTTTGTGATCTCATCAACTATAATTTGATAGCAGTTTTTATTGTTCAGAAGCTTGAATAGCTTTGTGTCCAAAAGTTCGAATTATGAATCTAAGGAAGTTGATATGCTGTCTCCTTTATCATAGGAAATGGTATGATTTGACTTTTTTGGACAACATAAAAATATTTCTAAATAGTTTTTTAAATTTTCTTTTTTTTTTCTTTTAAGTTGAAAATGTTCTCCATTAACTTAAGAGACTGTAGTCTCCCTCACCTTTGCTGAGGACTCATTTATTTTGTCATCAAATACTCATTCAGTTCTGGGCTTACACTTCAGGGATGCATCAGAGATCAGACAGATAAGACCTGACTTCATATGATTTACATGGGGGCAGACAGGCAGTTAACAAATAAACACTTTGCTAGAAATTATATGAAGGAAAAGGCTTCCTGTAATGAGGTGGTGGGTTACTTGGCGTGTGGTCAAGGAAAGCTGCTTCTTGTGTCGGTGACATTTGTGCTGATTCCTGAAGTTTCAGAACAAGCCAGCAAATACCTGGGGTTTGAGCGTTTCAGGCCACGGAGGTACCTGGCAAGTTCAAAGACCCCAAAGCAGAACAGCTGAGTTTACTGCACAAGCAGGAGGAAGTGAGTTGGGAGTGTGATGTCAGGGCAAGAGTCCCGGCGGCAGGGACGGCAAAAAGCAGGGACCGGACCCTTTGGGGCCCTTTGGACCATTTATGTCATTTGGAATTCAATTCTGAGCACAGTGCTTACTCTGAGCTTCCTCAGGCCCGGTCCTGTGCACTTGGCTGCTGTGTGAGGCAGAGGCCTGGGGCGGGACAGACACGGCTGACCCTCCGGGAGACTTCTCTCGGGCTGCTGTCCACCTGGGCCAGTTACTTAGTCTCTGGAAAGCTCAGTTTCCTTCTCTGTGGTTGAGATTAATGACAGTATCTACGTAAGAAGGTTGTTGTGAGGGTTCTGTGAAAAAATGTGTGTGAAAGACTTCCGTTTGGGATAAAACAGGTGCTCAGTGATGTCCTAACAATAATTGCCACCGCCCCCCCCCCCTCCCGTTGTTATAAAGATGAGTAAGATTTCGCTGGCTTCGTAACCTACACGGCAGTGGGCACATAAGCAGATGTGCAGTAGTTCCCTTGTGGACACACACACCGCGAGGAGTACACCTGCCCACCAGGGAAAATTGGTTCAGGGGGAAAGGGTCAGAAAAGGTTACAGAGAGAGTGGAGTCTCCCTGTGGCTGAATATGCAGCGAGTGGCCCCGTGAAGGGCCCGGGGGCCTCCCAACATCTTCCCTTTGTTCGTACCGCTCGTTTGCTCTTTGTGTTAGAACATATCGAGAAGCCTCTGAGAAGGTGCAGACCCACACACTTGGGCACCCAGGGTACGGATTGTTGTGTCAGCCCCAAGCCCGTCTGAAGGGGAGAGAGACAACCGAGGGGACGCCTGTGCGGCTAGGGGACCCCTGCTGCCACCTGGGCCGTGGCAGGAGTCCGCCCAGGGACCGGGGGATCTCAGGCAGGGAGAGGCCGCAGAGGGTGCGGGGAACCCCCCGCGAGCCGGGCAGTGGGAGCGCACCCCTGACTTAAACACCTGCTTCAAAGCTGCGTCTGTCTGCTCAGCAAAGCCACTGATGGTGGAGACGTTGTCTTCCTCCATTGGGATAAGACAGAGTGACATTTTACTTCAAAATCATTTGGGAACCGAGGCCTGAGGCTCCATGTAAAGTACGATTGTGGTTGTTTGTCTCTCCATGCCACGAGAAATCTGGTTCTGAGAGAGAGAGAGAGAGAGAGAGAGAGAGAGAGAGAGAGAGAGAGAGAGAAAGGGAGCGTGGGAGGGAGGGAGGGAGGGAGGGAGGGAGGTTGGTTTCCACACATTGAAAGTGAGAAAGGGTTTGGAGAGGGAAGGACTATATCACACTTGTCTGCTTTCCCTCCAGAATCTCGGCGGCGGTCGTTCTCATGATCTTAGACATCCCCTACTTCTTTCTCCCAAAGCGGTCTTTCATCATTGAATTAGGCTTGGTCTAGACTTCGGTATTAGTAACAGAAGGTACAAAAACGTATCTTTTCAAACCCATGTCAACTCTATTAGAATAAGATCCAATCACTCATCAGATACCTTTCCACAGCTTTCTGTCACAATGTTCGATCATTAAGCCACAGAATCTGAACTGGAGTTCTCATCTGGAGAATGCGCTAGCCTTGAAAGCAAACCCCACAATTTAATATTTAGCTAATTATTGTGTAGTATTGCTTATAAGGTGACATACTCACAGCCCGTCCCTTGCTGATGAGTCGAATACCTGGTTACCACTGCCATCAGGAACATAAATGAGAACCGGGAATCAGCAGAACGGGTTTTACACAGCCACGATAGACGTCACAGTAATTCATGGCTTGATTTAAAAGGGAGAGCTCCTCAGACCCTAATTCAAAGGCCGTTTCATCTCGGTCCACAAATACATTTGAAATGTCAGATCAGAAACAGCGAGAGGTCGGGATACAGACGGCGGCAAAGAGTGAGCCAGCAGCCCGTGGCAGCAGAGCGGACGGAAGAATGCGAAATGTGGAACCGAGGATCACACAGCGCACGCGTCTGAAGCCACATCATGAAGGTGTGAATAACCCTGCAGATACGGTGCAGCAGAAACAGCTCTGGACTTTAGATCCAAAGGGTTTTAAAAAGCCCCGAACTACAGACAGCTCAGGATCTGCAGGTAGGGCTTTGCTTGCTCCCTCTGTGACCAGACAGTTGCTTAAAATCTCTGGGCCTCAGTTTCCTCATAAAACATGGAGGATAATAATAAGTTTTATAAAAATTAAATGAAATAATATTTAGGAAAAGGGCTTTGGCTCTCTAAAAGCACACTGTGAATGTTAGCTTTTTGAACCCCTTTATCTGCCTTTTGGTGGGCTCTTTAATTTTTGACTAGTTGTTTACCTTCCCGGAGACTTGGTTTCCTCCCAAATTGAGAATGATGACTGTATTCTCTTTCCACATTTCATACCAGTAAGACAGTGCCCTTAAAGGGCTGTGCATTCTGCACACATCGTGTAAGTACCTGGGGTCATTATCACGTTACAGAGCAGCATACAGACTGTGGAAATGGCCCTGAGGCATCAAGAAAAGGTTAAATGTCATCAGTACATTTTATTTAAGAAGGAAGAGCCCTGCTGTACAGTTAATTCCAGAAAATTTTGTCTAAACAGTGATTCTAAAACATGTTTCCATCCTTGAAGCATCGGGCATTACATATCTGAGAAATTTGCTCTTGTAAGATATCTTCTTTCCCAGTTGTGCTAGAATGAGCTGTTTTATGTATGTCTCAAACGGGGAGAGGTTCTAATTAAGTGCAAATTATAACGAAATTAATAAATGACACCGTTTTTTAGACTTTAAAATGGGCTTTGAGAGAATGCAGTGTGGGCATAGATTGATTATAATTCTAATCTTTTAGGTTGTTAATCAATATTATGTAGCATTAAAACTCAATTAAATAAAAAATAAATGGAGAATCAAGTAGGGAGAATGCTTATCTCTCAGTTGGTTCAGCCTCTCAGATGATGACTTAAAATCTGTTAAGTGCTAAGACCGTGATTGTCCTTATTGTTCACTATATTCCTAAATAATTGCACAAGTAATTAGCATCAGTTAATGATAGATATTAAACTACACGACTCACAAATATGCTGGATTGTCATAAATTGTCCAATATAATTGCAGACTTAAGGTTTTATTTTACTTTTTGCAGATGAACTACAGACTATAAATGAATTAATGTATGCAATATTACCAGAAATTTTATTAAATTAAAAGCTATTTGACCCAGCGTTTTCTGATCTATCTCCAGCGGAAGAGGGTGGACCCGGTGGGTTTTCCTCCTCAGGTGGCACCAGTCAAGACTGAGTGAGAAGCTACCTTGCACCTGATGGCCCAGAGAAGTTCTGCGGTCCACGGGGCCAGGCACCCCTCACCTCACAGCCAGTGACACAGGGCAGCCCACGGAAGCGCCTTCTGTCCCCACAGACAGTAGTACTAGGGATAGAGCAGGGGCCTCAGCACACCCTACAGAGTGGAGGAGACCTGAATAGCTCTGAAAAATAAATTGTCACTGGAACTACAGATGCAAAAGTAGGCTAGATCCTATCCACGAAACCTAGCATTGCCTGCTAAAATATTTACATAGGATTAGGAGTCTCAGCATGATACCCAGAATGTCTGGGATACAGTCGAAAATCACTCACTGTACCTAGAACCAGGAAAACCCTAACCTGAATGAGAAAACGATCAACGGAAGCTTGTGTTGTAATGAACCAGACGTTGGCGTTACCAGACAAGGATTTTAAGGCAGCTTCATAAAAGTGCTTCAACAGCAAATTTTTAAATCTTTTTAAACAAATGAAGAATTGGAAGATCTCAGCTAAGAAGAAATTAGAAAAAAAGAATCAAGAGGAAATTAGAGAATTGAAACATTCCGTAATCAAAATAAGCTGGGTGGATGAGCTCAGTAGCAGAGTGGAGATGACGAGGATAGGATATAGAATATAGAGAACAATGAGGACAGATCAATAGAATTTACTCAGTCTGAACAACAAAGGAAAAATAGAAAGGAAAAAAAGAGAACAGAGCCTCAGGGATCTGTGATGCTGTAACCCAGTATCTCACATTCGAATTGCCAGGACACCAGAAGGAAAGGGGAAGGAGAGTGGGGCTGGAAAGACCTTCAAGGAAATGATGCCCCTAACCTTCCCAGATTGGAAAAAACCCACAAACCTGCAGATTCAAGAAGCTGAGTGAATACCAAAGGAGACAACAGCAAAGAAATCTATTCACGGATGCATCATACTTAAATTTATAAGTAGTAAAGAAATATTAAAACTCTTCGAGCTGACAAAAGGCACTGCCAGCTGCTAATTCTGTATCTCTGCCTGGCAGAAATGTCCTTCAGAGAACGTGTCATGACAACACCTGTGTTTGAGGCATGACTGAGGGAGGCCTTCCCAACAGGAAGGAAATGAGCAGAGGAGGAGTTTCGGACTGCAGAAAGGAAAGCAGAGCAAAGAGGTAGGTAGGATGAAAGTAAACAAAGCAGACTGTCCTCCTCCTTACGAGTTTCTTACATTATATTTGGAAGTTGAAGAAGATGTTATAATGCTGCATACAGTGGTGCTAAGTGTATGGAGAGGGGATGCTTGAGACATTTCTGTTTGAACCGTGGGGAGAGGAGGGGGCTTCCTCTGCTTCATCTGAAGAGGTGGGGTGCTGACGCAAGTTACCTGTGTCTACTGACATAATTAGAGCAGCCACTGAGAAAACTACGCAAAATGAGATATCAGAAACCACTGTAAATAAAGATGAAACCCCAAAAATCCTTCAGCTAGACCACAGTAAGGCAACAGAAGAGAACAGAAGAACAAGGCACAAAGTGAATAAGCAGTGTAAATACACTGATTAAGAGACCAAGATTGGCAGGGAAGATTTGAAAAACTATGCAACTACAAAAGCCACTTCAAACATAATGATGTACGTGCAGGTTGAAAGCAGCAAGCGGAGAGTTGTATCGCCCAAGCACTAATTTAGGAAAAAGCAGCCCTGGCTACATTCATATCTGATGAAAGAGACTTCAGACCAAAGACAACCACAAAGGGAAGAACCGGCCACTATTTAAGGATGGATGGATGACTCCACCACAATGACATAGGCTTCCCCATTCTGTGTCTAACATCACATCTTCGAGCACAGGAAACAGAGACTGACCTGAGACAGAGGCACAGCACAGTTCTGTTTGGGGACTTTACCAGTTGACAGAAACAGTCAATGGCAAGGATATGGAAGGACCGAACAACACCGCCAACCAGCAGGATCTAATTGACAGGTATAGGACAACTCTACCCAATACACATTCTTTTAAGGGGCCGTGGGACATTCTCCAAAACAGAACATGTCTTGGCTCATAAAACCAAACCTCAGTACAAATTGCAAATAATTAGAATCATACAAAATACGTTCTGTGAACATAGTGGAACCAACTAGAAGTGAACAGAAAGATAACAGGAGAATCTCTAAGCATGTGGACATTAAACAACATACTTTTAGATAATTCATGGATCAAAGGAAGGGTCTTAAAGGAAATAAATGCATAGAACTGAATGAAAATGAAGTAGAAAAGACCAAAATTGTGGGATGCAACTAAAGGTGTGCTGAGAGGAAAATTTATAGCATTTCAATGTTTATATTAGAAAAGAGGAAAGGTCTCAAATCAATAATTTAAGTGCCAACCTTAAGAACCTACAAGAAGGAAAAGAGAGAGAAGACATAAATCACTAATATTAGGAATGAAATAGGAGATAACACTGTAGTTCCTGCAGCTATTAAAACAATAATACTATAGGCAACTTCATGCTCATATTTTTGATTAATTAGACCAGATTCTCAAAAACTACAAAGTATCCAGACTCAACCTTTGTAAAATAGATACTCTGAATAGTTCACTGACATTAAAGAAATTTAATTTGTAATAAACCCCCTCCTCCCTAATCTCCTAGCCCAGATGTTTTCATCAGAGATACTTACCAAACATTTAAAGAAGAAAAATCTCATCCAGTAAGTAGAAAAATAGGTAAAAAAGCACAAAAGCAGAAACTATGAAAAAATGTGTCCATTGCATATATAGACGCAAAAATCCTTAACACGTTGACGAATCCAACAAAGTATAAAAAGAATTATATGTCACAACCAAGTGGATTTTATTCCAGGTATGCAATGCTGGTGCAATATCTGAAAATTGATCTGTGTAATCCAGCATATCAACAGGTTAAAAAGGAGAAATCTTATGAGCATATCCGTTGATGCATTTGAAAGAGAAAGCATTTGAAAAAATCCAACATTATTTCATTGTAAACATTCTCAGCAACCTGGTTAGGGGGAGTAACTTCCGATACGTTACTTTGCAACTTTTTAATTATTTCAAGTTCAGGGTTTTAAAAATACATTAAAAATACAATTTGAATATGTAAAAATCAAATAACAATAAGTCTCTCAAAGTAAAAGCTTCTAAATTTTGGAGACGGTCTTGCAGTGATTGGCTCACACCTCTGTTGGTCCCCTTATGATGTAAGTCACCCCGTGTTGTCACTTCTGCTCTAACAAGACATCTGCTATATGGAATCTGGAATTTCTAGAGGAAGTTGGAATGGGGTCCGAGCATGTGCTGTGTTCTCCCTGAGGAAGGGGAAGAAGAGAGAAGAGGAGATACGCCCCATAAGAAAAGAGAATCCAGGGCTGGGAGCTTGTGGAAACATACTCTGCGTCACTTTACTTGGACTCAAGAACATGTAGCAGAATAACTTCGTGGACCGTTTGCCATCCTTTCATCTTCCCCCTCCTATGTCTGTTACCCGATGATTTTCTCATAATTATCTGCAGTAAATCTTGCTAAGAGGATTTATGTGAAAAGAAAGCTCTGGCTGGGTAGGCTTCTGAAGCGACCGTTAGAAACGAGAACCCCCAGAACAGAGAGAATGGCTGAGCTAAAAGTGAGAAACAATCATAAGGCCATCTCTCTCCCCTGACACGGCAGCCACAAGAATGGGGCTCTCCCAGGAAGTCAGCTCGGGGTACGGAGCCTATACAAAGCTTTTAATCTGCAAAAGCCGCCCTGCTCTCCCAGTCACTGCCGGGGACACCACTAGGGGGCGAGCATGCCAGAGCACCTTGCCCTGTCTGTATGTTGCCTCCATCCTGTATTTGTGTCTATGTGCTGTTTCAGAACCCCAAGCTCCTTACGAATGCACCATACCCTCCATAGCACACCACCCAGTGCTGGGCACACAGGGGGTGCTTACAAAGGGCCATAACGTATTTGACAGCACCCCTACACCCCACGATGCCCAAATGTGTGCTGGGGAAGCAAGTGTGCCCCACACCTGGTTCAGGGTCCTTGGAGATGGGAATCGTCACGTATCCCCAAGGCCATTCACTGGGGCATGCCCAACACTGGAGTGGATGGGCTTCTGGCTTCCAGGGCCACACTTTCATTCCCCTTTTGGACTTCTCTCCTCCACTCTCAAGAGATATGTATTTCCCCAAGTCAGAGAGGAGAAGCAGCCTGAGTACTTAGTATTTATAAAGTCCTTTCACCTTGAAATTGCTTTACAAATTTTAAACTTCACTATACTCTTTGGGAGAAGAAAGAGGTAACATATAATATTCAATTTCACACTTGGGAAACAGAAACAGTAAGGTTAAGTAACTTTTGCAAGGCCAGATAGCATATCCGTTAGGAAGGAATTTGTGACTATATAATTCTGGTCTTGGGCCTTTTTCAAGTGAGTGCTAAAGTAAAAAGCTTCTGGGGGCGCCTGGGTGGCGCAGTCGGTTAAGCGTCCGACTTCAGCCAGGTCACGATCTCGCGGTCCGTGAGTTCGAGCCCCGCGTCAGGCTCTGGGCTGATGGCTCGGAGCCTGGAGCCTGTTTCCGATTCTGTGTCTCCCTCTCTCTCTGCCCCTCCCCCGTTCATGCTCTGTCTCTCTCTGTCCCAAAAATAAATAAAAAATGTTGAAAAAAAAATTAAAAAAAAAAAAAAAAAAAAAGCTTCTGAACTCAAAAGTTAACTGTCCCTGTTGAGTAATAAATTAAGAGTTTAAAATGTGACAGTACATAAGTTAGACCAAATAAATAAGTTACCTTTGTGTACTGAGGTATCGACATAAATTTATATCATTACCAGAGAAATCAGAGAGTACTTTCCTGAAATACTAGGATAAAAAATGTTTATATCTTAAATATAAGCTCTTGCAGAGTATACTTGTTGCTAAGATAAACTTGTAAGGGCTGCCACAGTGTCTTGCTGATTTTAACGAGCACAGAAGTTGAAGGAGGTTACGTCAGTTTTCTTTATTCACACATTAGTAACAGGATGAGGGAGAGATAAGTGAGAGAATTATATCTGGCTTGTTGGGCTAATGATAGTATAACTTGTCATTGTAAAACCTGAATTTCCAACCGCACTCTTTCCATTATTGAAGTTTGAGTATTGTAAGGAGACGTTTCATGCTTTCAGAAAAAAGCAGAGCATGTTAAATCCTTCTCTTGCACCGTCAGCTTATTACGTCTGAGCAGCTTTTATTTTTTGGTGCCGAGAGGTGAGGTCAGGTGAAAACTTGTCATGCGGTTGTGTCAGTACCTTCCAAGGGTCCTCGTAGTGTACTCTGTCAGGCTAGACTATGGTGACAGATAGACTTAAACACAGGGAAGTCCTCTTCTACAGAGAAGCTCGGATAGGCGCTCCTGGTCCTTGGATTGCTGTCTTCCTCAAGGTGATTCAGAGACACAGGCTCGCTCCATCCTGTAGCTCCAGTCACTGCTGGCCCTGCCCCAGCCTTTGGAGGGGGTCTGGGCCGGGGCGGGGGGGCGGGGGGGGGGGGGGCGGGACTGGCAAGGAGGAGGCAGGCCTCCCTAGTAAGAGCTCGGCTTAGAAGCAGCGCATGTCATTCCTGCCAACATTCACTGAAGGGAACTTGTCATGTGGCCCCATCTACCTGCAAAAGGGCTTGGAAATACAGATTCTGGTACAGCTGCTTCCCTAGACATAAATTGTATTTTAGAAACAACAACAAAAATGGAATTTGGTGGGCAGCCAGCCCAGCTGCCACGGAAGCTTTTTGCAGCCACACTTGCTTGTACTTTCCTCTTCAGCCACATTCTTTTTCCCCAAATAGGGGCCTAGACAAGTACTTGAAAGAAAGTTCCAGAAAGTTGAATTCGTTTTCAGTTGATAGAACAATTGGTTTTTCTTTTTTTCTTTCTTTTTTTAAGTTTTATTTATTTTTGAGAGACAGAGTGAAGGAGCAGGGGGTAGGGCGGAGAGAGAGGGAGAGAGAGAGAGAGAGAGAGAGAGAATCCCAAGCAGACTCTTGGGATTCTCTGCACAGCACAGAGCCTGATGCGGGGCTTGATCTCACAAAGTGTGAGATCATGAC
Source organism: Panthera onca (assembly GCF_046562875.1). NCBI lineage: Eukaryota > Metazoa > Chordata > Mammalia > Carnivora > Felidae > Panthera > Panthera onca. The sequence continues at coordinate 3,129,603 of NC_138354.1, forward strand.
CTGAGCTGAAATCAAGAGTTGGGGACTTTAATGACTGAGCCATCCAGGCACCCCAGGAGTCCACCCAGGCACCCCAGGAATTTTTTTAGGTTTATTTTGAGAGAGAGTGTGGGGGGGGGGAGGGGCAGAGAGAGAGAGAATCCCAATCAGCGTCCGCACTGTCAGCACAGAACCTAATGTGGGGCTCCATCCCACGAACCATGAGATCGTGACCTGAGCTGAAATCAAGGGTCAGACACTCAACCAGCTGAGCCACCCGGGCGCCCTGAGGAACTGATTTTTCTGGTTAGAGTTCAGTCAAGGAAGAATACTCTCTGGGGCATTCTGAAAATTCCAAGAAAATGTACTTAGTTTTACCAGAGAGGTAGGAGACTGCAGGGTCAAGGAAGGGAGTCTCACAAGTGAAGATCTACAATGAATGCCTGGACCTTAACAACTAGGGCCATATGACCTCAGCGTCTTAAAATGTTGCATGGCCAAGGGCAGGGCCAGGTCCACAGATGTACTGTTTGGAGAATAACCCTCTGGTCTTTCTCCTCGAAATCAGAAGATGACTTAGGTTTTGACAAATTTCACATTAGAAAAAGTCTTCTAATTACAGAAGAATCTGTAATTAAGAATCCCCTTAAGTAAACATTAATACTATCAGTAACACTACTGTGATTTCAAAACGCCCATCTTTTACCTTCCACTGTCTCACATAAATGACAAGTAGAGAGATACAGGAGCCCCAGGAACAGAGAGGGCAGCCGCACTGAGGAAGCAGTCAAAGCAGCCTCTGTTCCTGGCACACTTAGCCTATGTCATTGACCTTTGCTGTTGCCCAAACCAAGACCATTGGAGAGAAGAAACTTGTGAGAGCCAGCAGTAGAGCATATTGTCGTCTTCTCCCCTGTAAGCCTGGCCATGAATGACATCTGATTTGAAACCACAATTTACTACTGTAATAAAGTTTCTGAAATTACTGCAGAAGGAACTCAATTGTATTGAACAGTCAATTGATTCTGAGCTAAAACATGCTTACATCACCAAATAATGACTGTTTTGAGAAAAATGAGGGTATATTCAGGCACCAGTATCTCAGAGCAAGAGGGACACCGTTAAAATTCTTCAGGGAAAAGAAATTGCTGATTTTCGTAGTTTGCTTGAAGCCCCATCACCTTCCGCCATCCCAGCATCCCAGCGAGACGGACCAGGAGTTCCTACTTGCAAGAGGAAGAGTCTTGGTATCTGAGATGTTCTTGGCCAAGAGCGTTTCAGCCTAATACCAGCATCTGGTTTGTAAAGATCTTCACGCTACTTCAAGCAAAATGTGACGGCCCCTCGAGTGACAGAAACTTTTGTTTGAAGAATTGAATTGAGAGGTGTGCTTACTAAAATCCATGAACTCTGATCAGTTAGTGAAGAACAAAGTTAATCCTTCTGGATGTTAAGATAGGTAGTATATGCGAACAGCGAAACTGGAAATGGTAACTCTGCTCTAGGTACTTCTTACTTACAGAATGGTGGCTTTTGGTAGCCGTGTGGCATGTTCTAAGGCCTGAATGTCACTTTTTTTTTCAATTTAAATTCAAGTTAACATACAGTGTAGTTTGGCTTCAGGAGTAGAACCCAGTGATTCATCTCTTAGATGTGACATCCAATGCTCCTCCCCAAAAAGTGCCCTTCTTAATACCCATCACCCACTCAACCCACCCCTACCACCTCCTCTCCAGCAACCCTCAGTTTGTTCTCTGTATTTAAGAGTTTCTTATAGTTCGTGTCCCTATTTTTATCTTATTTTTCCTTTCCTTCCCTTATGTTCATCGGTTTTGTTTCTTAAATTCCACATGTAAGTGAAATCATATATTTGTCTTTCTCTGACTTATTTCACTTAGCATAATACACTCCAGTTCCATCCACATTGTTTCAATGGCAAGATTTCATTCTTTTTCATCGCCGAGTGGTATTCCATTGTGTGTGTGTAGGTATGTATGGATGTGTGTATATCCATTCATCACTTGATGGGCATTTGGGCTCTTTCCATAATTTGGCTATTATTGATAGTATTGCTATAAACATTGGGTTGAACGTGTCCCTTCAAAGCAGCATTTTTGTATTCTTTGGATAAATGCCTAGTAGTGCAATTACTGGGTCATAGGGTAGTTCTGTTTTTAATTTTCTCAGGAACCTCCACACTGCTTTCCAGAGTGGCTGCACCAGTTTGCGTTCCCACCAACAGTGCAAGAGGGTTCCCCTTTCTCCGCACCCTTGCCAGCATTTGTTGTTTCTAAGTTGTTTATTTTGTCCGTTTTGACAGGTGTGAGGTGGTATCTGAGTGTGGTTTTGGTTTGTATTTCCCTGATGATGAGTGATGTGGAGCATTTTTTCATGTGTTGGTTGGCCATCTGGATGTCTTCTTTGGAGAAGTGTCTATTCATGTCTTCTGTCCATTTCTTCACTGGGTTATTTTGGGGGGACTGTTTGGCAAGTTCTTTATAGATTCTGATACTAACCCTTTATCTGATACATCGCTTGCAAATATCTTTTCCCATTCTGTCGGTTGCCTTTTAGTCACTTCTTTACATGTTTTCATTTAAGGGAGTAAGTGAATTCTTTGTTTTATATTTTGTTAGTAAGTTTTCCAGAATATTTGTTTTTATTTGGGTTTAATCCACTGCATTGTAGTTGTTTCTGATTTTATTCTTTGTTACTGAATCATTTCCAAGATTACAAGTGAAATTTTAAAAGATGTAAGCTTTTAGTGCTTCAAAAACATTAAAATGTTGATAGTGGGGAACATCAGACTCTGGGTTCTCTCTTGGAATCAGGAGCTGGGGGAAGTCGTAGCTCACCACAGAGCCAGCAGACCTCCTGGTTCCAAGTTTGTAGGAAATGGTCTAACACCAGACCCAGTCTCCCCTTCACCCAATGTCTTGTCACTAACCACCTCTTTCCTGTGTAGTCCAGAGGGGTGTAAATCACAACAAAAGGTTTTGGCTCACCCACTTTGCTAGATATATTGGAGAGAAACGCCATTCATTACGTGCTAATCAAACTGTAATTGCCTGTCTCCGTGATAAATAGATCATGAATAAGGTAGGTCTCTGAAGTGACACTCTCGGGGACGTGCCTTTCAGTCTTTACAGCCATCACATGCTTGTGACAAGAAAGCAGGCTTGCTGTTAGGGAGACAACAATGTTTCCCTCTATTGAAGGGAATTGATTTTTAAAAATTTCACCTGCATCATAAAGAGGCATTGGAGAAAGTATGCCTCCCTGATTGTTTACATGGCAGATAGAGAAGCAAGTTACTTTTAGTTTAAAAAGCAACCTTGTTGCCATATTGATTTAATCAGAGTTCTATTTGTTTGTGTCTGCTGATCTAATGTGTAATCAGAATCCCTAAATAGGAAATGGTTTCATTCCATTGCTCTGTATTCTGGAAGGAAAGTGTGATGCTGGATTTACCATTAACATTTACCACCAGCTTGTCACCGACAGGCGCCGAAACCCTCCGCGTTATTTCTGTGCTCTCTCTGTGAGGCTGGTTCTGCCCTGCCCATCCTTCTGTTCTTCCCAGGGACAGCAATTAGAAATGAATGATCAAGAACAAAGCATATTAATCAGAGTACACACTTTATTCAGAATTTCTTAACTTCTCATGTTCCTTTTCCGTCCCAGGATATCATACAGGATCCCACTGTTACCACTTAGGCCCCATTTTTCCTTAGGCTCCTCCAATCTTTGGGAGTTTGTCAGATTTCCTTGTTTTTTATGACCTTGACAATTTTAGGGTAGTGCTGGTCATATACTATGTAAAACATCCTTTATTTGGGGTTTCTCTGATATTTTTCCCATGGTTAGACAGAGGCCTTAATAAGTGTGTGGAAAGAGTATCACAGAAGTCAAGTGCCATTCTCATCGCATGATATCAAGGGCACGCCCTGTCAACATGACTCTTCACTGCTGATGTTGACATTGGAAGTGTTCGCTCTGGTGGTACTGTCTTCAGATATTCCTGGCAGTCTAGATGAGTGGTTCAGGGGCAGGGGGAGGATTTTATCCCTTAGGGGACACTTGGTAACAGCTGGGGACATTTTTGGTTGTCACACTGGGTAGAGGGGTGCTACTGACATCTTGTGGGTGAAGGCCAGGTGAAGGGTGAGGGACTCTGCTGGGCATCCTACGATGCACAAACAGCCATCCACCATAACTCTCTGACACAAATGTCAGTAGTGCCCAGGTTGAGAAACACACGATTGCTTATGTTGTCTCCAGTTATTTTCTGGTGCACCTTTGCCTAGACCCTGAGACATGTTATATTAGGTTTTGGTGTAAATGATGTTAGATGATCCCAGAGAACATCTGTGACCCTGGGTCAACCTAAGAATGAAACTTGTGGAATGACTTCTAGAACAGTGGTTACCACTCAGCATGTTTGAATAGGACCGCCTATTTATTTATTTATTTATTTATTTATTTATTTTTGAGAGAGAGGGAGAGAGAGAGAGAGAGAGCGAGCGAGTGAGTGAGTACAAGTGGGGGAGAGGCAGAGAGAGAAGGAGACACAGAATCTGAAGCAGCTCCAGGCTCTGAGCCATTAGCTGATTCGAGGCTCAAACTCATGAACTGCGAGACCATGACCTGAGCCGAAGTCGGATGTTCAACAGACTGAGCCACCCCGGCACCCCTGAAGACTTTTTTTAATGACCAAAACTTTCTAGGAGTCTCACATAATTATTGACCTCTTATTTATTCAGTAAGTGAGAAAACGTATGATGGGGCTAGTGTGCACACACGCCCCCACACACAAAAACCACGGATTTAGTGCAATGTTTGTAGTAATTTCTATTAACCAGAACATCTGAAAAGCAATACTACATATGTGTCTGTGTGAGACCCACTGCGTATTCAGTCTATAGGTAGTGCTTGGATACGTATGGATTTGATGGTCCCTGGAAGAAAATCCTTGTCCTCACAAGGGAAAATGGCTTACAGCTTGGGAATGAGGATAATTAATGAGGATTCCTTTGAGACATAGGTGACCTAGAGAATACTCACATCAGTAGCTAAACAAGTGGTCAGCCTAGGAGATGGGAGGGACATCTTAACCCCACAGGCAGCAACTGGTTACTAAATGTCTGCTAATGCAGGTGGGGATTCTAACATATTTTTCACGCCTTATCGCCTGTCATTAAGGGAATCTGGCAGCTGAGGCACCGGGCTGCTTTCTTTATCCCTAGTCAGAGTAGGAGCTCTGGAGAGAAGCCAGTGGATGGAAGAAACTATTGCCAAGGCTCTGAATCTTCTGGGACCATCTGTGTCCACTTTTTCAAAGAGCAGATTGTGAAATGACAGGAACGTAGGACATGGGGGGTAATAGAGATGTGAACGAGAAGACTCCAGGAAGGCAGAGAGGGAACTGATGCCAGCAGGAAGAGCCCGTCAGAAGATTAAGTGTCCTGGCAGCAGGACTGAGAGGATGAGGTGACAAATGGCCTTTTTCTCTGGGACAGAAGCCAATGGCATGTGAGAGTTGTGGCTTGGGTTCCAGATCTTAGATCATTTTCCCTTACAAAATTAAGGTCCATATTCCTTCCAGGAAAGTAGCTAGAGCAAACAGATCAAAAGGCAAGCCAAGTGGAAGGGCCTCAGATGTGGTAAGAGGATGGAGGGCGCGAGAGGGTGTATAATCAGCTGTTTTGGCAACTGTACCCACCACACTCTAGCCTTGAAGATTTTTACTTTGGCTCCCAAACCGGAGACATTTTCATGGTTATGCCATCAATCTTTGAAATACAGCATCAGGCTTAAGGTCCCAGATGAACCTTAGGATAGTTTTTATTTTGATAATTTTGTTTCTCAATTTATATTCTCTACTTGTCTTTTGAGTAGTGTATCAGTTAGCTATTGCCGTGTAACAAACCATTTCCAAACTTAGTGGTTTCAAAGAATAACTTTTTGTTATTCCTCATGAGTCTCTGGGTCAGTTAGGTGTTCTGTTGATCTGGGCTCACTTATACAGCCATGGTCATGGAGAGCAGGATGCCTGGGAATGGCTGATAAAGGATGGCCTCACATGGATGCATTTCTCTTCCACATGGCTCCTGTATCTTTCCATAAGGCTCACATGGGCGTGTTTTCACAGTAAAGGGTCCAGGAGAGAAAGCAGGAATTCACAAATGCTTTTTCAAACTGCCACTTATGTTACATTTGCTACTGAACCACTGTGAAGCAAGTCACATGACCAAGCCCAGCCTCCACGCAGGAGGATGCTACTCCAGAGAGTGGATACAGGGAGGCAGAGATGTTCTAGAACTGGTGAAATACTAAGCAAGCCAGTTGATACCTGCTAGTTGTCAGAAGGACTTTTCTCCTGCTGATTCTTTTATTTTTGGTATTGTCGTTTTGGAGCAAAACACATTATGGATTTTAGTCTGCTTGCTAGTTGAGATCCACCTCAGCAGACATCTTGACTACACATTTTAAGTTGGTAATTTTTCTGTCTCTTAACCTGTTCCATCTGTGATCATTCTATCACCTACATGATGATGACAGAAACCCCAGGAATGCAAACACTACTCTAATACAGCCTGTTCAGAGAGCTGAATAAAAGAAGGATATAGATTTATGAAGAAACAGAATGGAATCCCCATGGAGAAGAACCTCCTGCTAATTTTATTTTTAAGATGAAATGATGAAGGAAGACGTATGCGTTCCAGTTGGCTTTCTGGTTTCTAGCAGTAGGCGGTGCAGAATCGCGAACTGGGATCTCCAGCTGTCTGTGTGTTTTGTCAGGAGGGCATGGGGAAACTGCCGATTTTTGAACTGTTGTGATCAAATGGGTACAGAAGAATTGATAAACATATATGAATATCAAAATGCATTTTTGCACTTTGGGAGGAGAGATATACCATGTTACTTGGAGCTCTTTAAAATAGAATCAAGTGGAACTTTGTAACGTTCCAAGGTAAAGATAAGGAAGATTTTTCTAAAAGTTTACACAGTAAGTTTCTACTTCGTGCCATTCATATTTACTCATTCCCATCTGTCCTCTCTCAATCTTAACTATTTCTCTTTGCATATTTTTTGTTCAGTGCTAATAATTATACTTTTATATTCTTACTGGCAACACATTTCTCCATGTGGGATGTTCTGAGACTGAGAGGCAAACACTAATTAATCCTTGCAATATGTCTTCTTTATTTGTTTAATCAAGACACTGAAATGCCTAGGAGTTTAGCAACAGAGAGGATGCGAATGAAGCCTTCAGTTCAGGATTCCATAGCTGCTACAGTAAGCATCATAAGGCAGAGCCCGTGAGACAGCTCAAGGCTTAACCCTCGCTGGACTAGAAGGGTGGTGACTAGATTGTTCGGAGAAGCTGCTCACGGTTTCCTCAAGCGGCCATTCTTGCTGTGGAGAGGGAGCATTTTGGTTGGAAGCCATCCAGTGGAATCTAAGGGGACAACCCCATTTCTAGGAAGGGATCTAAGGGGACAACCCTGTTTCTAGAAACTAACAATGAGATTTAAGGGGACAACCCAGTTTCTAGGAAGTAATCTTAGGAGCTGTGGGCTTGCCTTTTGGTCTATACATTGGCAAGCACCCCATCCCTGGGACTCTGTGGTTTTTTTTCCCAATTAAATAAAATGGACCCTATGGAATTCAATGATAAGCATAGAAGCGTTTGACAAGTTTCTCAAAAAGAAGGTGTTATATCATATATCACTATGAATGTCTAACTTTGTAATGTGTTTGGTCTTTAAAAGGTCTTTAAATTTATCACCTGGTGTCTTAAATAGGCCACTTGAGTCAAATTCTGATTTTTCAGTGGATACTTAGTCTGAAGAGCAGGATGGCATGAGAATAGTTACTACATTGGGAAGCGTTCTGAATGTGTGCAGTTAGGTGGCTGTGCACAAGAAATTATTTGTAATATTTCACTCAATAGAGACTGTCTCATGAGTTAGTTTTCACCCTTGATACACAGAGATCACAAGTAGTAGAAACATCCCTTTTAATTCAAGTGGATTCACTCGGTTCTTTCTTCAGAACTGCAGCTTCTGAGTTTCCCTGCTCTGGGGTCAGAGTGTTGACAGGTGAGTGGCTGTGGAGCTGTGGCTTCTGTCCCCGGCTGCCTTCTCGAGCCCCACCCCATTTTATAGGGCAGTTAATATCTGCATCACCCCCAGCCCCTGAGTGCCCAAGGCTTTGTCTGTCTTCTTTGGCTCTTGCTTCCCTAGCCCTTGGTGCAGTGACTAACAATAAAGTGGTGAGGACATATTTATGAAATGAAGGAGTGAATGGAAGAGCGTGGGGGGCTAGAAGTGGCTCCCCTCAGTGGTGTTTCGGAAACCAGTTGTCTTTCAGCCTTCTCTGCACGGAGTTGACCCCAGTTCTCATGCCCTACAGTGACTGTTGTCAGGACAGATGGCTCTCGAATCTGAATGCCATCAGGATCACCTTGGACCCTTGGCGTGGACTCCCACCCCCCAGTTACTGAGTTAGGTTCTCCAAGGAGTGGGCTCAAGAGTTTAATTTTCATAAGACTCCAGAACGTCTCAGATCACCTACCCTGAGAAAGCACGTCCAGAACTGTTGGTGCAGACCTGCCACGTGCCCTGGTTGTGCCTGTAGTGAAAGCGCCTTTGCTGTGGCCCAAGTTCCCAGTAAGTTGAAGGCTCGTAGAACCCATTTTATCTTCATGACAGGTGGTTGGAATTAAGGAGCAATAGCTCTCTTCATTTACCTGTGAGATCATGCTGGTGTTTAACTATAGTTGTCATAAAATTTATTCCAGTCGGGGTGCCTGGGTGGCTCAGTCAGTAAGCATGTGACTCTTGATTTCAGCTCAGGTCATGATCTCACGGTTTGTGAGGTTGAGCCCCACATCAGGCTCCTTGCTGGCGGTGTGGAGTCTACTTGGGATTCTCTCTCTCCCTCCCTGCCTCTCCCCCACTAGTGTGCCACACATGCTCCCTCTCAATAAGTAAACTTTAAATAAAATTTATTTATTTCTATCATTAGACTCTGCCACTCTAGAGCACCAGCCTAATGCACAGTTGGTGCTCTGTAAGGAGCGGGGGAGGGATGCCTGAATTCTGTGACCTGCTTGAGAATAAATCAACATTGGCATAACTAGATGAAAAAGAATGTTAAGTTTGTCTTCACACATCTATCCAGATTAATAAGAGGTTGTGAAATCTGCTTTCCGACTTTGATTCACTATAGATGATGTTAAAAACGATACTTGAATAGATTCATTTTAGAATTTTAATGGAACTGCTCCTTCATTGTTAAGTCCGTAATTCAGTAAGAGGGTTAAATGTATCAGTTAAACATATTACCTGAGATGAGTTAGCGTTTGCAGTTTCGATGTTTCCTTTCCAAAACTTGGTCAAATGAAATAACCCATTAATTAAACACTAGGTCTCTTCCAGTTGGAGGAAGTGAATGTATAATATCAAAGGCTGGAGGCCAAATTCTTTCTGAGATGTATGGGACATTTGTTGTAAGTGTGGCTCATGTGTGTCTAAGCCACTTAATCTACTGTGTGGTTTTTGAGATGAACAGCCTCCCTCTCGAAGACAAATTATAATATGTTTGGGATCAGCCTTTTTTGGGCAAAATGTTTCATCCCCAGTAGTCTGTATTTTCCAAGTTCAGCACAAAACAAGCTCGTGGCAGAATTAGGAAGTAAGCAATGCATCTTTCACGTCAAGTGTCCCCCACTTTCCTTTATGTGCCCGTGTTCGTTAGAGCTCCTGTAGTTGCATGAAAACCACTCAAAGTGCTTTAAGCGCAATGGAGAATTTATAATTAGATTCTGAGACGTATCTTCGGAATCCTAGGGCCGGAGTCCAGCTAGAACTCAGGAGGGCCTTGGATTAGGGAGCTAGAAAACCCTCTAGATTTTCTCTGTGTTCCTCTAATAATTTTACTTCACTCATTTATTTCACTACATCTCAGTTTCTGTTTCTTTTTCATTTTTTATTTTTAATTGTGCTAAAATACATATAACTTATAATTTAACCATCTTGACCATGTTTAGGCGTACAGCTCAGTAGTGTTTGGTATATTCACACTGTTGTACAACCAGTCCCCAGAGCTTCTCCATTTTGCAAGACTCGGCCTCCATTAAACAACCACCTGTTCCTTTCCTCCCTCAACCCCTGGCAACCCCTGGCAACCCCTGTACTACTTTACGTTTCTTTGGGTTTGACTACTCTGGGTGCCTCATGTAAGTGAAATCACACAGTGTTTGTGGTTTGTTTGTTTGTTTGTTGTGACTGGCTTATTTCACTTAGCAAAACATCCCAAAGGTTCATCCATACAGTAGCGTATGTCAGAATTTCCTTACTTTTTAAGAATGAGTGATATTCCATTGTATGGGTAGACCACATTTTGTTTATCCGTTCATCATTTGATGGACACTTGGATGGCTTCTACCTCTTAGCCATTGTGAATAGTGCTGCTCTGAACATGGGGGTACAAATACTTTCTTGACACCTTGCTTTCCGTTCTTTTGGTATGTGCCCAATAGCATTGCTGGATCATGGGGTAATTCTGTTTTTAATTTTTGAGGAACTCCCACACTGTTTTCCATAGTGGCCATGCCATTTTACACTCCCACCAATTTAGCAGGGTTCCTGTTTCTCCACATCCTTGCCAACACTTGTCATTTTCTCTCTTTTTGATAGCAGCCATTCTAGTGGATGTCAGGTGATCTCAATATGGTTTTTTAAAATTTTTTTTAATGTTTATTCATTTTTGAGAGAGAGAGAGAGAGAGAGAGAGAGGGAGACACAGAATCCAAATCAGGCTCCAGGCTGTGAGCTGTCAGCACAGAGCCCTATGTGGGGCTCGAACCCATGAACCATGAGGTCGTGACCTGAGCTGAAGTCGGGCGCTTAACCGACTGAGCCACCCAGGTGCCCCACGTGTTTCTGATTTGCATTTCCCTACAGGCCAACTGATCTCTTTTCACCTTTGCTGCCAGTGCTTCTGGTGTCCTATCAGGAAATCATATTAAATCCAATTTCATAAGGCTTTTCTTCTGCTTTCTTTCTAAGAGTTATATAGTTTTAGGTCCTACATTTAGGGCTTTGATTCATTTCAAGTTCGTTTCGTTTATGGTATAAGTTCATGGTCCAACCAACTTCATTCTTCTGCACGTGGATGTCCACTTTTTCTAATACCATGTTTTGAATAGAATGTTTTTTTCCCTATTGAATGTTCATGGCACCCTGGTCAAAAATCATTTCACTATGTATGTGAAAGGGTTTATTTCTGGGCTCTCTATTGTGTTTCACTGGTCTGTATGTTAGTGTTTATGCCAGTACCTCATTATTTTAATTACAGATATGTAATAAGTTTTAAAATCAGGAAGTGTGAGACTTCTGACTTTGTTCTTTTGCAAGGTTATTTTGACTTTCTGGGTTCCTTTGAGATTCATGTGAAATTTAGGATGGATTTTTCTATTTCTGCAAAAACAGCATTGGGATTTTGATAGTGCCTACATTAAAATCTCTAGATTACTTTGGGTAATATTGACATCTTAATAATATTAAGTCTTCCAATCTGTGAACACAGAATGTCTTTCCGTTTATTTGTGTCTTCTTTAATCTCTTTCAGCAATATTTTGTAGTTTTCAATGTGCATGTCTTTTATTTCCGTGGTTGAGTTTATTCCTAAGTATTTTCTTCTTTTTTGATGCTATTTTTTGATGCTGTTTTAAATGGAATTGCTCTTTTTTTTCCCCTGGTTTATTTGTTTCTTTTGAGATGGGGGGAGGGGCAGAGAGAGAGGGAGACCAAGTGAATCCTAGGCAGGCTGTCCATCATCAGCACAGAACCTTATGTGGGGCTTGAACACATGAACCATGAGATCATGACCTAAGCCGAAGTCAGAAGCTTAACCGACTGAGCCACCCAGGTGCCCCGAGAGATAATTTCCTTCTATTTCCACTTTGTTGGGTGCTTTTATCATGAAAAGGTATTTGTTTTTGTTAAGTGCTTTTTCTGTGTCAGTTGAGATGATCACATAGTTTTCCCCTTCATTCCGTGAATGTATTTATATTGATTAATTTTCATATATTGCAACATTCTTGCAGAGGTGAAATTTTACGGCTTTGTCAGGTCTTTCCTAGATATGTGCAAAGTCCTGCCCATGTATGTGGACTTCTAAATTTCCTGGAATGTCTCAGCTTTTCAAAACTCATCTCATTCCCCAGTTTTTCCCTTTTAAGCTTTTTATCAGTCTGTTGATAGCTCCCACTAGTGTTGCTGCCTCAGGCTACTGCAATATTGAACAGTTGTCACGGATTATTTTCAACAAATGCCATTGCTGGGCATTGGTTGCAAACAAGGGATAGCACTTGTCATACAGAGTGAGGTCTGAGGCCACATAAAGGTAAACGCTAAGAATGGAGCTTTTCAAGGGAACTTCTTGACCGACAAACTAGTAATAATTCTCTCTTCTATTCCGCTTAGTGGCTCCAAGGCAACTTGGTTTGCATGGCTGCTGTGGTTGCAGGGCTGTTGGTTTTCAAGGATCCTGTGGAAGTGGGGAGAGGGATATAGCGATGGGACAAGTAAAAGCACCCACGTTTGCTGGTTTTGACAAGGGTCATCAGTTTTTCTTTAATAAACACTCATTGGATTAGCCTCTGACTAATTTCCAGAGTTCTGAAAAAGGTTTTGCCACTGTTGTCGTTAATTTAATGGATAATTGGATTTTCGGCAGTTTTTATTCTGCCATTCTGGAGACGCTCGTCTCAGGTGAACTGTGGTTCAGTCGGGTGTGGACGCAGGAAGAGTCACTGTGTACAGAAGAGCTGTCAGGAACCTGACCTTGCAGTTAATGTGCTGCCCGCTGCCCCCTGGAATCGCAGGGAGTAGAATGTCTGCAGATTACAGAGCACTTGGCTGCCTTGGCCACATCTCATTGAACAGCCCACCCTACCACCTCGTACACCCCAAGGTGTTCTAGAAGATCAAGTTTTGGGGGTGATGGTGGGGTGGTGTCCAGAGCTGATGGCCAAGAAAGAATTCTTGAGGTATCTTTGTTGCAAAAATGATGATTTCATTAAAGCATGGGAACCCTCTGGAGAGACTGGTTATACATTTGGTAGTTGGGGAGGGGGGTTACAGTCAAGGGGAGGTTCCAAAGAGATTTTCATATGCTAAAGAAGTCTTATAGGATACAGGAGGCCTAGCTGTTGTCAAGCTAAGGTCCCCCCTCCCCACCCCTCCGCAACACATTAGCATTAAGATAACAGGGTTAGGGTTAGTTCCTGGAGAAATATTTTACCCTGCCTGCCTCTAGTGTTTGTCAGTGGGCTGCATTTTACAAGGAAATACAGTTTTATCTGCCATTTCCCTCTGCCTTTGTTTCCCACGTCAGTAGGTACTTTCTGAAGTGCCGGGCAGTTCCTCCTCCACCGACCAGGGAACTGGTAGCAATGTTTTCAGTTTGTCTAGGAGAGTTTTTGGAGCACCCAGAACTTCGAAAAGACCCTGTCAACCTGATGGGGTTTTGGAGTGATGGTGGGGTTCATGGGGTTCAGAGCTGATGGCCAAGAAAGAATTCTTGAAGACGTCTTTGCTGCAAAAGGTGATTTTATGAAAGCACGGGGACAGGACCCGTGGGCAGGAAGAGCTGCACTGGGGTTGGGAAGCATGACTGGTTATACACCGTGGAATCTGGGGAGGTAAAGACAAAAGGGAGGCCTCCTCAGGGACTGTGATGTGCTGTAGAGGCCTCCGAAGATACCTGAGGCTTCACTAATGTCAAGCTAAGGTGGTTTTCCCTCCAGGAAGGCATTAACATCAGGGCAATAGGAGGTTTCTGGAGAAATGTTCTACTCTGTATTTGCTGCAAGTATTTGTCAACGGGCTGCAGGTTATAAGGAAATTTGATTTCACCTGTCATTTCCTTCTAGCCTTTGTTCCCCACATCATTATGGCGTTGAAGGTGATGTTGGGGCTCCAGGAAACTGAGCTATAGGTTTCTGGAGATTAGGCTGTTGATAAGATTGCCTTTTTCTTGTAATTTACTAAGATATTTGTAAACTGATGGAGACTATGTCTTGCATGACTGTGATCTCTATCAGCCAGGAGTGCTTGAGCAATGTCACTCATCTCCCACCCGGGAGGGGAGGGGGGGGGCGGTGCTGGTGGTGGTGGTGGTGTTGGTGTTGGTGGTGGTGGTGGTGTTGAACAATGCCACACATCTCCCACCTGGAGGGGGGGGGATGCTACCTCCTGCTTTGCCCCCAGCCTGCCTCAGGCTCCCTCCTCAGCCCCACCTACACCACAGGAGCACCAAGCAGTAATCTACAGCCCATGTCATCCCAGCCCCTGGGACACTCTTCGTCTCTACCCTGCTCTCCTGCAGTGGTCTGTGTGGGAGTTGTGTACCCCGCTGACTATGCCATATGTGAATGAAGCTTATTTTAGTGATTTTAATCAGGAAATGATTAAAACAATTGGTTTTTAAAACTGTATATTTTGTCTGTGTTATTCTTGAATACTCAATTCATATTAACTAGTAGTTTGCCCTAATTAACTTTAATGTTACAGATTTGTGCCTTTTGAACTCAGCATGCAGATTTATGCAAATTATATAAAGCTTTTAAGCTAGGAACCCTGGCATTTACATTTACAATCTCATCTATCCCGTCAGTATGTCACTAATTCGCCAAAGAAAGACATCGAACTGTTGGGATGGACAATGCTTGATCATTTTAACTTGACTACTGTGCAAGCCAGGGAGCACACAGTGAGTGTCTTCCCAGAGATGTACCTAGGTACCGACGTAGAGAAACCACCAATACCCGGGTGTGTTGATTTTGAGCTCGGCCCCTGCTCATTTTCTTGAATTGCAGTTTATGTACCTGAACCGTAGCGCATATGTAAGTGTGCTGTATTTTAGTGATTTCAGAATTAGTGTGGGAAATAGAAGGGACGAACAGCAACATAATTAGACGTGGTAAATAGTAATAACACTATTGGAAAGGAAGAGAGAGAAGGAAAAATGTATCATTGTTTGCAAATGATGTCTTTGTCTCTCCAGAAAATCCAAAGTAATTGATTGAAACTATTAATTTGAGAGTTCCTATTGATGAAGTTTTTGGGGTGATGTTGGGGGTCCCGAGCTGACAGCCGAGAAAATTCTTGAAGACATCTTTGGTGCAAAAAGGTGATTTTATTAAAGTACAGGGAAAGAACCCGTGGGCAGGAAGAGCTGCCCTGGGCTTTGATGGGTAAGAGATGATGTATCCTCAGGTTGGGAGGGGTTTAGGGATAGAATCCGTCTCTGAGGTGTTTTGGAATCAAGGACTCCAGGACTTTGAGGGGCTAGGCACTGTCGAGAAAACACCATTCGTTACCGTTTAGTGAAACCCCAGTCACGAGACCCTTCAGATGTATATCAGGAGGGCATA
This sequence comes from Panthera onca, assembly GCF_046562875.1. Classification (NCBI taxonomy): domain Eukaryota; kingdom Metazoa; phylum Chordata; class Mammalia; order Carnivora; family Felidae; genus Panthera; species Panthera onca. Next base: position 3,145,033 of record NC_138354.1, read on the forward strand.
AGCTTGGAGTATGATTGCCAGCGTGTATCTTGGGGCACTTGAGATAAAGGAAGTTTCCGAAGGAATTTTTATATGCTAAAGTAGACTTACAGGATCTTGGGGGATCAGGATAATGTTAAGCCAAGATTGCCTTTTGCCCCTGGCAGAGTGTCATCATTCAGGCAGCTGAGCTCCTAGAGGGAGGTCGCTCTGCTGGTTTCCAAGACTTGTCAATGGGTTGTAGGCAGTAAAGGAATTTAATTTTTCATTTGCCTTAGTTTCTCACATCACCAGGGCAAGCACTTAAACCCCTCTCTTTGGTCTTGGGGGACAGGAGTGTCCAAGGAACATCACACATGTTCCACCTGGGGGGCGGGGGTGCTGTTAGCCTGCACTTTGCCCGCAGCGTGCCACGCGCTTCCTCGTCACTGCATTGTGGCGATTATGAAGGTATATCCTTGCCGTGTGGGTTTGTATCCCAGGTCAACCACGTGCTGCTGTGAGGTTTTTAGCAAATTAACCTCTCTATAAACGTTCTCTTCATCTGTAAAGTGGGGGTAATAATAGTACCTACCTAAGTTGTTTTAAGGATTAGTGAAAATAATATATATGTATATATTATTTTATATATTTATATATAAATATATATTTAATATGTTTATATATTTAAATATATATATTTAAATATATAAAGCATTTAGAACTGTACTAACCACATAACAGTTTAAATAATATGAAGTAGCTGTTTTTGTAGATCAAAATGGCTGGATATTGGCAATTTCATCTAGTTTGACCTAAAAGCAGTAGAGAAACAAAACAAATGAACAAGGTTGGGGAAGAGGGAGGACAGAGAGACACCCCAAGAAACAGACTCTTAACTATAGAGAACAGACTGGTGGTTACCAGAGTGGAGGTGGGTGGGGGATGGGTGAATTAGGTGATGGGGATTAAAAAGTACACTTATCATGATGAGCACTGAGTAACGTACAGAATTATAGAATTAGTGTATTGTACACCTGAAACTAATATAACACTGTATGTTAACTATACTGGAATTTAAGTACTTAATAGAATTTTAAAACAAGTTTAAATTTAAAAATAAAAGCAATGTATAAATGTTCTCTTTTTAGCATTTTGCCACCAGTAAGATAAGTCAGTAAGAATGATTAGTCAAAAAATGAATATTAAAAAATCAGATGATATCAACCTCTAGCATCACAGTGTAAAGAGCTCCACTGACCTACTCCACGGTAAAACTAATGAAAATTATTTAAAAAAAAAACCCCAGCATTTAAAGACTCTAGAAATTGTCCTCAGCACAAGCAACAAATAAAAATCTGTTGAAGAAAAGCTACAGAAATCCTTTTAGAAAGGTCAGAGTCTGTGGAATTTAAATCAAGCCTGCTCCTTCCTCATCATTCCCAGCTTCGTCAAGGTAGACAGTCCACTCCAGAGTGCAAGGCCAGGCACACAGGGCTCCTTCTGCCTCCAGATCCCCATTAGGGGGCTTTGTTTTTTTCCAAGAAGGGCGGGACATCAGTGTTTTTTATCCTGCTGCAGCTCCCTGTTGGATTGTAAGGCAATGGTTCCATGCCAGGAGAGGTAAGCTAAGAGGACCTCAGGCTTCTACCCTACCCCTCCCCTTGGAACTCAGCTCCTAGAAGAGGCAGATGGGGCATGAAGCTCAGAAATTGGCTATTGTCCCCACTCCTAGCTCCAGTACCCTGGCTAAGAAATTTTTCCTGGCAAGCAACGGGAGGGAGGTCCTCGTGAAGTGAGAACAAATGGCGGACACCGGCTTCAAAAGCCCTTCTTCCAGGGACTCCTGGGTGGCTCAGTCCGTTGAGCGTCTGACTTCACCTCAGGTCATGATCTCATCGTGAGTTTGAGTCCCGCATCGGGCTCTGTGCTGACAGCTCGGAGCCTGGAGCCTGCTTCCGATTCTGTGTCTCCTTCACTCTGTGTTCCTCCCCTGCTCATACCCTGTTTCTCTCTCAAGAATAAATAAAGATAAAACAAATTTAAAAAAAAAAAAAAAATTCTTCCAGAGAAGCCCAGAATGTGATTAAGTTCATTTGTTGACTAATTTAGGCCTTGGGCTATTATTGGAAACAATAAAGCAGTCAACTGGAAATTAGTAGAGTTTAACAGCTGGGCATGTTCATGAAAAGAAAGGAAGAGACCCCTACAAAAACCACTGTTACACCAGGGTGACCATCAGTATCCCCACAGAGCAACATTGGAAGCTTATCATTCTTGGGGGGAAATACGCTTTACTAAAATAATGCAGCCAGTCAATAAATAAGTAAGTAGTAACAAGCCCCATGGGGGGGGGGGGGAACCAGTACCCTGAACTGCAACAATATATTTTCTAAAATGTCCAGTTTCCAAAAGAAAACTAATGCATGCAAAGAAACAGGAAAAGTGTGTGGCATACATTGAGGAGGGGTGGGGGGAAGCAGTCCACAGAAGCTGCTTGTGAGAGTGACCAGATGTCAGATTTATCAGAAAAGCCTTGAATTCACCATTATAAATGTGTTCACATAACTAATGGAAACCACAGTTAAAGAAGTTAGGTATAATGAAAAATTTGTACCAAATAGATGATATCAGCAAACAATTTATATACAGGAACCAAGTGGAAATTCTAAAGTTGGAAAGTACAATAATTGAAATTAAAAAAAAAAAAAATTGACTAGAAGGGCTAACAGTAGATTTGAACTGGCAGGAGGAATATACAAACTTGAAAATCTGTTGATAGTGTTATGAAAGCCAAAGAACAAAGAGAATACAGAATGAAGAAAAATGAAAAAAAGCTCAGAGAAATGTGACACCATTAAGCACACCAAAATATGCAAAATGGGAATACCAAAAGGAGAGAGAGAGAGAGAAAGGAGCAGGAAAAAAAATATGAAGAAATAATGGCTGGAAGCATCCCCAATTTATTGAAAAATAACCCATCCATCCAGGGTGCTCAATGAACTCTATATAGGATAAAGACCAAAGAGATCCATGAACAGATGCATTGGAATAAAAATGCTGAAAGTCAAAGACCGAGAAAAATCTTGAAAGCAGCAAAAGAGAAGAATGGGTCGTTACTTGCCAGGGAAGTCCAGTAAGCTTAACATTTGGCTTCTCATCAGAAACACTAGAAGCCAAAAAAGCAGTGGGATAACATACAACCTGCTCAGAGGAAAAAACTTGACAACCACGAATCTTACATCTTATAAACATATCCTTTAAAAACAAAGGTAAAAACTTTCCCAGCTAAACAAAAATTGAAGTTGTTGGTATCAGGTCTTCCTTATAAGAAACACTAAAGGAACTTCTTCAGGCTAAAAGCAAGTGACTCTAGAAGGTAATTTGAATCCACATGAGAAAACCAATCATACTGGTAAAGATCCATCAGGGAATTAAGGTCACAGGGCAGACCTCCACCCCAGAGGCTGAGAGACAGGTGAATACAGAGAATCACAACTGAGGTCAGGCACCTAAACAGAAGCCACCACACCACTAGATGACCAGAACACTAAGTGGTAGGTCTTGATGTATTACTGGAGGCTGACTCTGCACCGGCTTGAAATTTAAAACTCCTGGAGGCTCAGTCTTAGGGGGCTTCACTTTTGTAGGGTTTATCTCCTGGAATCTCACCTGATTTTTACTGTAAACATGGAAGAAAAGTTCTCTCATTGCAGGCAGGGAAGAGAAAAATTAACCATTCTGAGACACACCCAGACCATTCTCCCTATGAAGTCCAGCTCTGTAGGGAAAACTATCTCATCAGAGCCTTATCTGACCTTGGAACAGGGCAATTAGCCACTCTCAGAATCCTCCAGCCTTCTTGTCTCGTGTAAGAGAAGAGAAAAATGGTCTAGTGTACTTCTATAGGTCTCAGCCCAAGGACTCAGGCCCACTAAACACTGGGACTTAACATTAAGATCACAGAATACTCTCCTTCCCAGGGATCTATCACCACATCAGCAGGGCTGCTATATAACCACTGTGGAGGGCAACTGGGACAGCTGCAAGACACAGACTGTATTTAAGAAGAGTTTTTAAGACCCCAAAGACAACAGGAACACAAGGGACAACAACAAGGGAACTTTTTTCTGGCACTACAGCTACAGAAAATGTTAAATACAGTCCAGCAACTAGTCAGCCTAACATAACACCTCACACTAAATACCTCCTCACATCAGTTTCTGTTATCCCTTCCATCATTCCTGGCTTTCAAAGAAAATTATAAGGCATGCTGAATAAAGAGCAGGAAAAATCAGTCCTAATAGTCAAATCAGGCGTCAGAACCAGACTCAGATATGACAGAGATTATGGAATTACCAGATAGAGAATTTATAATAAGTATGATTGATATTTTAAGGATTCTAATGAAAAAAAAAAAAGATAACATGCAGCCATAGGTAGTATAAGCAGAGAGATGGGAACTCCAAAGAAGAATCAAAGGGAATGCTAGAAATAAAAAACTGTTAAAAAAAAAAAAAAAAAAAAAAAGTCTTCAGTGGGGTCATTAGTCATGTGGGCATGGATGAGGAAAGAATCAGTGAGCTGGAAGATATGTCAATAGAAACTTTTCAAAGTGGAATGTAAGGAGAAAAAACACAATGAAAAAATATCCAAGAACTATTGGACAATTAACAAAAAGTGTAGCATATGATAATAAGAATGGGACACCTGGGTGGCTCAGTGAGTTAAGTGTCCAATTTGCAGTTTGCATTCCAATTTGCAGTCATGATTTATGAGTTCAAACCCCACATCGGGCTCCATGCTGACAGCAGGGAGCCTACTTGGGATTCTCTCTCCCTCTTTCTCTGCCCCTTACCCCCTCACATGTGTGTTGTCTCTTCTCTCTCAAAATAGTTAACAAAGAAAATAAGAGGAAGAACCATATCTAAAGGAGGGGTGCCTGGGTGGCTCAGCTGGCTGAGTGTCCAACTCTTGGTTTCAGCTAAGGTCGTGATCCCAGGGTCATGGGATTGAGCCTCACGCTGGGCTCCAGGCTGAGTGTGGAGCCTACTTATGATTCTCCCACCCCCCGACTCTATCTCTCCATTCTCTGCCCCACTCCCCCACTCATGCTCTCTCTCAAAAAAAAAAAAAAAAAAAGAAAAGAAATATTTGAAGTAATAATAGCTGAGAATTCTCCAAATTAATTACAAATACCAAACCTCTAGCTACTCCAAGAAAATCCTGGAACACCAATTAGGATAAATTCCAAGAAGTCTACTATTAGGCACATTCAAAATATTGGGGGAAAAAAACAGACTGAGGAAAATGCGTTACTTAGCAAGGAACAAGAATAAGAAATACATTGGGGTGCCTGGGTGGCTCAGTTGGTTAAGCATCCAACTTTGGCTCAGGTCATAATCTCACGGTTCATGGGTTTGAGCCCCGTGTTGGGCTCTGTGCTGAGAGCTCAGAGCCTGGAGCCTGCTTTGGATCTGTGTCTACCTCTCTCTCTGTCCCTCCTCCACTCATGCTCTCTCTCTCTCTCTGTCTCTCAAAAATAAATAAACATTAAAACAATTTATAAAAAAGTAAGAATTATATTAGAAGTCTTGCTGGAAATCATTCAAGCAAAGAGAGAGCAGAGTGTAATCAAAGCATTAAATTAAAAAAAGAAAACGAAAACAGCAACCTAGAATTCTATATCCAACAAAAATTATCCTTCAGAAGTGACTTTCTCAAACAAAAGACAAACAGTAGACTTTCTCAAACAAAAACTGAAGAATTTATTGCCAGCAGACCAGCCTTGCAAGAAATGTTCAAAGGAGCGCTTAGGAGACAAGGAAAATAACTCTGCTCAACATAAAGAATGGAAGAGCGTTGGGGTGCCCGGGTGGCTCAGTTGGTTAAGTATCTGACTTCGGCTCAGGTCATGATCTCGCGGTTCGTGAGTTTGAACCCTGCGCCGGGTTCTGAGCTGACAGCTCAGAGCCTGGATCCTACTTCAGATTTTGTGTCTCCCTCTCTTTCTGTTCCTCTCCCACTAGCACTCTGTCTCTCTCTCTCAAAAATAAAGAATAAAAAGAAATTTTTTAAAAATGGAAGAGCATCGTGGAGGGAATAAGTTAATGTGAAACACTGTATTTTATGTTTTGTATTCTTAATTTAAAAGGTCAGTATCTTAGAATAGCTGTTTTATAATTCCATTTTTATATTGTTCAAAATATGGGCAAAACTAAATTATGTGTAGAGATGAACACATACATGTATCAAGAAATGTGTCAGTACACTTGGGAGCCTTTCATTTTGATGTGAAGAGGAGTGATTCTTGCAGGGGTCTCAGGCAGGAATGTTCCAAGGTTCTGTATTTTGAGCTGGGTCATAGTTCCATTTATTTTTATTTTGTATACTTTTTGATATGTGTTCTTGCACAATGTAAGAATTTTTTTCAGTTAGCTTTCCTGTATAACTCGCAGTAACCGTATTAGAAAACATCTGGAAGGGGGGGGGGGGGGCGCCTGGGTGGCTCAGTCGGTTAAGCGGCCGACTTCAGCTCAGGTCATGATCTCACGGTCCGTGAGTTCGAGCCCCGGGTCGGGCTCTGTGCTGACCGCTCAGAGCCTGGATCCTGTTTCGGATTCTGTGTCTCCCTCTCTCTGACCCTCCCCCGTTCATGCTCTGTCTCTCTCTGTCTCAAAAATAAATAAACGTTAAAAAAAATTAAAAAAAAAAACATCTGGAAGGAAATTCGCAAAGCATTGTAACGTCTGGAGCAAGTATACTACGCTGTGTATAAGACCTCTGTGAGGCAAGTCTAAATTTACAAAGGAAGAGAAATAAAATCTTTGGCTATGCAATCCCATTTCCTGATTGGGAAAACTCAACACTGTGAGGTACTGTTTCCCTCTAAATTGATCAATAGATGGGCTTAATGAGGCCTCAAACTCCTGGAAGATACCTGTGGCACTTTGATAAAATAATACTTAAGTTCTGAAGATGCTAAATAATTGAGCAGTAAGAAGACAAAAGTTTGAAGCAAAATAAAAGACCCTTTAAGAGCAACAAAGATGGAACAAGAAAGCAGTGATTATAAAAATGACTTTCCAGTAAGTATTGAGGCAGATGGCTAAGTCCCTAGAAAATGATGTTATATAGAAACTTGGGGGATGGGGGTTGCAGGTGTGGTGACAAACAGGGTGTCACACAAGAACTGCCAGTAGCAGGTAGATGTATGGAAAAAACATCCTCGTTGGTAATTAAAGTTGCAGTTTAAAACATCAATAACCGTATTACCATTGTTACTTTGAAATAAGACAACATTTAGAAAATACCAGTACTGTCATTAGTGCTTATGTGTACTTTTTTTTTTTTTTAATGTTTTTTCATTTTTTGAGAGAGAGAAAGACAAGAGCACTAGTCAGGGAGGGCAAGAGAGGTAGGGAGACACAGAATCCGAAGCAGGCTCCACGCTCTGAGCTGTCAGCACAGAGCCTGACCCGGGGCTTGAACCCATAAACCGTGAGATCATGACCTGAGCCGGAATCGGACGCTTGACCGACTGAGCCACCCAGCGCCCCTTGTGCGTGTGTGTACTTTGAAGGACACGTACTTTGAGTAACATGTTTGCTGTGCTGTTTTCTGGAGGGATACAGGCCACTGTTTACTGAAGGCATTTGAACTTAGGTAGCGTTTGGAATTCTCTTCTTAGGAATTTATTCTGAAAGCTGTTCAAACATGCTATGGACTCTGTGTGCTAAGACATTATGCTCGGTCCCGGGGCTCAAGAAGGTACGGAAGGAAGCTGGCTACATGCTGATGAAGACAGGAAGACAAACATGGACCAAATAAGAGAGAAATTAAGTGATCAAAGAGGAAGTGCTAGACATAATGAGCGCCTTCCACCGGCGGGTTTAGCCTGGCCTGGGTGTGAGTACCTGTGTGTGCTGGGGATGGCCATCGGGCAGTTTTCCCTGGAGAAGCTGTAAAGGCCGAAACACGAAAAAGTAGTAAGAGTCAGGGAGAAGAGGGTGGGGGGTGTCGTGTGTGAAGGCCAGCAGTGGCGCAGGGAGGACACAGAGGAGGGGCTCGTGATGGCTCTGGGAAGGCGGGAGGGGTCACACTGCGTGAGGCTTTCCATGCGCATTAAAGATTTGACCCAGGAAACTGATAGGAAAAACAGTGTTTTCAAAGAAGACACTGATTCAGTCTTACAGTATATAATTTTAATGTCTTAATACAAGTGTGTGGTCATTATTATATTGTGTATCATAATGACTAAGACTATATTGAATATCATTTGATAAGTGTATAATTGTTAATATTATCTCATAATACTTAATAACACCTAATGATACAATATATAATATGATATGAAATGGATGCAAACAGCAGGTGCAGTTTAATCTCAGTTTTGAAAAACAAAATTGTGTGCCTATACATGCAAAAACTGAAACTTCTCCTAATGGCTGTGCCGGAGTTTTCTGTGTGCTGGGATGAAGGTGCTTTTCATATTCTCCTTTATTTTCTTAATTCTCTTAAATGGATAGGTGTTACTGTTTACTTAGAAAAATATGTATTGTTTCAGGAAAATACTTTTGGTTTTATCTTGGAAAAGTTAAATGAGTGGTCTGTATATATTAAAATGGGCTTAAGACATGATGCAGGCAAACACCCATTAAATGGCATAGAGTCTGGGCTCATGCTGGCTTTGTCCCTTTGAGGTCTCCTTCAGTATACGCTTTCCCATTAAGGACCCTGAAGCTTCGACGTTTTTATTGAACTATATTATTCAATCATATGGATCTGAGAGAGACCGAAACCAGCTAGCCCTGGGCTAGCTTTAGAAATTCTAATACATGTTCAGTTTCTTCATGCTTCATGTATTGAACTGTAAAAATTCTGGTTTTGTTACCATAGGAAAATCATAGGGTGAATTAAGTCTCATTCCTGTTTTATTTGACTGGGAGCAAAAACAAATCTTAAAATTCAAAAGTACGTGGTGCAACCATATAATTACTGTACGTAAGCTCAGCCCAACTACTGCATGCTTTTATTTTCAGTGTTATTCACAGCATCGCTACAGTTCAGGGATATCCGATTTGTCATATCTAGATAAATTTTTCCTTTTGTACAGAAATTCATGAACAATAATGATATTCAGGGCCACTAAGATGGCTCAGTAGGTTGAGTGGCCGACTTCGGCTCAGGTCATAATCTTGCAGTTCGTGAGTTTGAGCCCTGCATGGGGTTCACTGCTGTCGGCACAGAGCCCACTTTGGATCCTGTGTGTGTGTGTGTGTGTGTGTGTGTGTGTGTGTGTCTCCCCTTCCCTTGCGTGTGGTCTTTCTCTGTCTCTCTTAAAAAAAAATTTTTTTTTTTAAAAAGCAATAATGATATTCTGGTTTAGGTTAAATTTCGGGATAGCGGGGAATAAAGGCACAAACCTTATGTAGACGAAACATGCCAGTAATGGGAATTTTTTGACAGATCGTATTCTCACTATTCCGTGCCTCCGGAATCTAATCGGACAGTCGAATGGATGAATGCACTAAAGAGGGAGGATACCGCCTCTTGATCTGAAATAAGAAAAGAGAGCAATGTTCTGATTTAATGACAGAAGTGGCCCTGCTGCTTAGTCTAGACCCTTCCCCTGCGCCAGCTTGCTCACAGCTAAACCCTAGCGCGGCAAGAGGAAAGGCACGTCGCGTCCCTTCTGCCCGCTGTAAGGTGCCGGGAGCCATGGCCTGCGCTCCTCTTGGGCTGACGCACGGGGCTGGTGCAGCAGAGCTCCAGCCTCCCACGGGCCAGCGGTAGTAAGGTGCCCTACAGCTCCCCAGGCTGGAGCCCTCTTGATGTAAAAAGCAGCAAAAAACATTAACTTGGACACAGTCAGGGTTCTAAAGAAACAAAGTGAAAACAAAATCTCCCCTCTGCCAGCTGGGTGTTCCAGCGTACCTTGGTCTGAGCTGTTGCTAGCATCCGGATTTTTTTCACACTCTTTAATACAAAGCTCATGCGGGCCTTTACAGACTATGGTCAGATGTGTCTTTAGGGACCAAGACAGGATTTATTTGTCCAGCATGAGATTGACCTAATCTATTGAATAAAATTGGCAAAGATGTTTTACTCTCAGAATATATGGTTATTTTGCCTTGCTTCAATTAAAAATCACTTAATAGTATCAGTTTATCATGGCCAAGAAGGACTGGAGATTTAGTAAGATCTTACAGGCATCTCTAAAGGAAGATGCTTGATTCAAGAAAAAAAAAAGTGAGTAGATGGACAACAAGGAATGTGAAAGAGGTGTTAATCGCATTGCAGACAAGTGAGTAATAAGGCAAACCATTTAATTTTGACGTCCCCTTTCATGTGCCAAATCAACAAGTGTAAAAGTATTTAAATGTGTACCTTATAGGCGATGCTGTCTCTAGGTATACTAATGAAATAAAAGATACTTGGTGGAGTCAAATGGGATAAAAGATTCCTGTTTTACCATCTATTCACACCTTTCTCTTCTTCACCTTTTTCTGCCTAAATCACGTGACGATGCCTGATGGCGGTGACCGCAGAGCAGACAGACGAGGGATGTGTCAAGGCTATGCTTCTTTGTGAAATAATCGCGTGCAGAACCTTTCCTTCCTGAGAATTTACTTTTTCCTTCTAGAATGGGCCTGCAGGCACAGCAGTACCTCGAGGCTCCATGTTGCCGTCCCAGAGAAAGCCGTGGGAGCCCCTCTCTGTGTGGGTCCATTGCGCTCCCGCTGGTCCCTGCCTGACTGCCAGCCCTGGGGGCTAGCGTTTCCGACATGCCAGGACTTTTGGGCCCTTACTGACATGAAACTTAAATTTCAGCCACTGGTTTTCATGTGCATTTCAGCCTTCTGAAGGTCTGATATTTCTCAAGGTATCAAATAAAAAGCTACAAAACTAGGATGATGCCCTCTTTATTTCCTGTCCCATAAACCTTGAAGTCGGTGCCTGCATTCATAATTCATTGCCGTGCCCACAGCGTCTCACCTCAGGATGCTGCGCGTAGCAAACAGAATGTGAGGGCAGGGCCAGATATGCCGGCCGCAAGAAAGGAGAGCTTGGGGGGCAAGGGGTGGCGAGTGCGGCTAACTTCTCAAAAGCCTAAAGCCTACTTAGCCAGCGTTAATTGTCCAGCGTGGACTATTTTCACAGGCCTGAGTCTCGTCCGGTGAGGATTCGCTGACAGCCGTACAGACTTCCTCTTGAAAGGTCCTTTTTCTCAAAAATTATTTAACGCTTTGTTGACGATGGTGCCGAGCTCTGATCAGACATAGCTGACGGGTTCTGGGAAGGGTCCGAGACAGGACATGTGCTGGGGGCCCTGGAGCCGCCTTATTCAGCGATGGACACACCTGAGCTGTGACAGCCCTCCTGGTCACTTTCCTCTGATGACCACTGTCCCCTGAAAGCCTCAGGAAAGTTGTTTCCTACTTCCATTTCTTCTCCTGGTTCACTTGTAAAATCCGTGTGGGTATATCTAATTTAAAAACAAACAGACAAAAAAACACCACAAATGATGGGCCAGAGACTAAGACAGTATTTCACGTGAGGCATATTCCCACTGAGCAGAGGATGAAATAAACTCTTTACCAACGGAAAAAGTGTGTCTTTCACCTTGTGTGATTTACATTTCATAACAACCTTTTGGTAGAAAGTTAACTAATTAAACGCTTTCTAAGTTGCTGCATATGTGAATGAATAGAATATATATTGCAACTTTTGTTTTCATCTTACCCGGCCTGATGGTTGAGCCTGAAACTGACTTTGTTAACTTGTCTTCCATAAGCTTTTATTCACTGTTATTAAGAACTGCAATTTATGTAATGAATTTATTAGATCAATTATTTTTATCTTAATGCATGTTTAGGACTTCAAAGACTCTTTTCTTTTGGTTTTCTTTCATTTAAATCATTTCCTGAACATCACAGTTCCAGTGCCTTCACTTTGATACATAATTACTATTCTGCAAGAGCTCCCAATATTTTTAATGTCATCTGACCTTAGGATTTTAATAGAATTAAATGCAAACAAGATGAGAAAATAAGGGTCATGGGGAAACTTTATTTGTGACTGAGCATTGGGAGAAGTTTTAAACCTTGGTCAAAGTGCATTTCTGTGTTTAAGAAATCAAAAAAATACGCCAGGAGATGCCTTCACAAACGGCATTTTCAGAAATTGCTTTTTTGAGAGTTCGATTTTAGAATTCTAGCGTGAATTTATATCATCTGGGTCTATATAGGGTTCATTTCTTTCTTTGCATTTTTATTGTTATAAATCAAGAGACTCATCTTCCAAGGCAAAAACCTTATTATTGGAAACAATGTGTGAAAACTTTTGATTTGTTACCTGTAAATAAGTAGTGAGTCTTGTCAACCTTTACAAGAAAAAGGTAAGCACTTTAGCCAGCAAAATCGAGTTTACTCAGGAAGAGCAGAGGAATTAAGGACAGCACAGATCGAGGCAAACCGCAGGCAAGTCTAGAGAGCAAAGGAAGGGAGGGTTCTGTAATAAAGCAGGGGGTGGGGGTGGGAGGGGTTGTTCTGAACAAAGTTTGGAGGGGACTGAGAGTTTGGGGTTGGGGTGGCTTCTCATTGGCCAAGTTCTTGTTTCTCATTGGCTGGGTTATGGTTTCTCGTTGGCTGAGTTCTGCTTTGTCATCGGCCGTGGTCTCTAATTGGCTGTGTTGTTGCCGGGCCAGGAGAAAATCTTGCTTCTTCCTGCAGGAGTATATAAGGTATGTTGCCGTGGTGTGGTGTGTGCATGGTAACCCTCCCTTCGTTGCTTCCCCACTCCATTTTGATTTTATTTGTCTTCACAGTCTGTTACATTTACTCTCCCCGTGAAATTACAACAGTATTTGTAGTAAAGAGATAGGAAGTATATTTGAATATTTTTTTGATCTAGTTTTGTTATCTCAGCTTTAAATTCCAACTTTTACTAATTTCTGTGCCCCTACCCAAAAAGATGAAGGTCAATGCTGATGCTGCTCGTTCTCTAACTAAATAAAAGAACAGGCACTGAACTCCCAAGTGGTCTTTGAATTCTGTTGCCATATGATCAGTAGGATGTCTGAGATGACGATCAAAAATTTGGAGAACCCAAGTGTTGGGGGGCACTGTTTCCAGATATACTAATTCATAACTAGGTATCGTAACTAGTTTATGATTTACTTGATCTGGAAATAGTCTAGTATAATTTTGGTAGTAATTTTATAGTAATTTCTTTACTATTTTTATAACCTGAATTTATGGACATAAAAAGTATAAACTCTGTCATTTTATGAACCTGATTTCTGAATTCTCCAGGAAACTTTAGATGTCCAGGCCATATTTCATTATTGTAAAACATCATTGACAGTAAATAAGCAGAAACATCACCATCGCTATTAGTAAGAGAGACAAGGAATGAACCATTTTCTAAACCAGAGGTAGTGCCACTTAACCTTTATAGCAAAGGAAGAGAAATGCTCGGCAGAAGCCTTTTGCCGGAGAGAAGCAGGAATAAACGTGGTGGGGTTGCAGCCACCCCAAGACAGGAAAAGTTCTTGCAGATTATTGTAGTTGGCTCTTGACCCTCCCTCTAGAAAGCTGGAGCATGTGTAGACCTGTTTGTCACAGGGAGGCTCTGAGGACCCTGACTATAGTGGAATTTTTCTCATCAGTGAGATCCTCAAATGACCCTCCTAGGTGCGTGAAGTGGGTTTTGTGGCTGAATATGGCTGTGATTTGCGAATAGCACATTCCTAAAAGGCATGCCTTGAAGTAGCAACAACTGGACCCTTTGCTATTTGCTGCCTTTTTTTTTTTTTTTTTTTTTTAATCTTTATACTATAGTCAATAAAATACTGGTATACGGGTAAACTGGTAAGAATTCAACATCACCTAATAAAATTCTGAAGAAGAGTAAAATGCAAACAAAAAAACATACACAAAAAACAACCACATGATTTGATGAGGAATATCTTTCTAAAAGAAAACTTGCTATTTCTAACATTCCTCTTGGCTTTCCATTGAAGAGTTCTGCCCAAAGTATAAGCATAAATGACTAGGCCGTATGGAAATTGGTTGTAAAAGATGTTTTAAATTAGCCAGCCACTCCAAGAGTCTTGGAACATCACATACATTGATGTTATGCTGGCTAATGAAGTTGCCTCTTGGAGAGTTTTTATTCAACCAAACTGAAATTCTTTGAGAAATTCATATTACTTTTTAATACAATTGTCTTGGTTCATACCCCAGGGATATATTTAAGTTATAATTGAATATTGCATTTTTAAGAAGGTTCTTTAATTTATTGCTTCTTTCAGCGAATTTTGCTTGGTGTTGTTCTGTCAGAATAATTTAATTTTACATCAGCTAATTTAGCTCATATTAATATTTCCCCTGAAATTCAGATAGCTTGGCAAGCTGTTTTACGTGGTGAGGAAGAAAACTCTTTTATAGGAAGCATTAAAATGTTAAATTATTGTGAAGTGAAATCATTTTATCAGTCCTGGGAGGCAGTCCATTACTACTTCCGTTGTATCCTTTCAAGCAAAGTCAACTTTTACTAAAAAAGCCGATTCCTTTTTCCTCCTTCGTCCTCTTTCCCTGTTTTCCCTGACACCATCCTTCCTTCCTGTCTCCTGGTGCCTCGAAGCCGTCCAGCACTGTGGACAGCAGCCGCAGCCCCAGCTGGTTTCTGAGTCCCTCTCGGTGGTTACAACATTCAGTGAAAAATTCGACGTGATGAAAGAAAGCCTCATTTGATGAGATTGTACGGGTTTCACCAGACAGCTAGTGGGCACCTAATGACAGCGTTAGTTGGGGAAATACGGGAGTTCAAAGGGCTTGGTGATTTTGAAAGTGGATGGCAGCACAGGGAGTGTCCTTTCTCCTGTTCAGCTGTGGCCCAGAGCATCCTGCCCTGCTGCTTGTGTGGTGCCTGGGTGACGTTCTATCCAATTTCTGATAAGGCTTTTGTTTTATAAAGTGGTCTTGCTTCTGTGAAAATAAACCCAGAGCAAAGGAGAAAAGCAGAAGCTAATTGGTTCATAGATTGCTCTAGCAGGGGAGCCCTGCTCCTGGGGGTACACAGAGGCAGGCCAAGGGAAGGCAGGGCTGAGGAGGGAGAGAAGGGGAGGCTGGGTGTCTGGTTGGAGGCTGTTGGCCTGGGGAAGCTAGAGGCAGCTCGCTAGAAGGGGGCATCCCAAGGGCTGCTTTGGGGGCATATTTGGCTTTCTAGGTTGGTCCTGAGCTGGAAAGGGTTTGGGGGGATGAAAGTAAAGAAGTCATGGTCATTGACCCAGTCCCAACAGTCCTGGGCCATTGGCACAGAGGGTGTGTTTGTCTTCCGGACTTTTCATGGGGCCTGGAGTTCTCTTGTCCTCCAGCGCCTGGCCAGGGGCTTTTTGTGTATTCATTCTCTTACTTTGTACTGAGAAATAAGTCTAGCAAAGTGTGAATTGAATATATACTTCAGGAAATTTTAAATTAAGGATAATTGGATATTTTTAAAATTTACTTTTTAATTTGTATCTAGTAAAATTCACTCTTTCTGAAAGACGTAGAGTCTAGTAACCAGTGCCACAATCAAGATACAGAATGTCCCCTCCACAGGTTCCCCTGATGTTCCTTTGTAGTCAGCCTTTCCCTCACCCCTGATCCCAAGGAACCATGGACCTGTTTTCTGACCCTACGATTTGGCCTTTCCCAGAGGATCGTATAAGTGGAACGTACAGAATGGAGCTTTTGCTCTGGCTTCTTTGACATAGCACAAGGCATATGACACATCCACATTGTCATATGTATGTCAGTAGTTCATACCCTTAAAAAAAAAAAAAAAACTTTAGTCCTGATTTCTCTTTCACCACTTTTTCTCCTCACTTCCTTTTCCTGGCCTAGGATCCCCCCAGGGCCTCAAGTTTCATTTTGTTGTCATGTTTCCTTAGTCTCTCCTCCAACCTGTGACAGTTTCTCGGTCTTCCCATATGTTTATGACCTTGGTTGGCACTTCTGAAGAGTCTGGTCGGATGTTTTGTGGAATTCCTCCCCTTGGGTTTGTGTGATGTTTTCTCATGATTAGACTGGGGTTATGGGTTTGGGGGGAAAATACCACAGAGGCGAAGTGCCCTTTCCATGACATCGTCTCTGGGGGTGCATATCATCGTGACTTACTCCTGGTGATAGGAACTTTGATCACTTGGTGAAGGTAGGGTTTGACAAGTTTCTCCAGGGTACACTTCCTATTTTTTCCCAACATTCTATTCCTGAAAGATTTTTTCCTTATACCAACCAAATATTTGATGTTTTTCCACACCAATTCTCCACTTCTCTGACACTCCAGTTCAGCTCTGACACCAACTTCCAGAGTCAGCACAGACCCTACAAGACTGCCTCTACATCAGGTGGCAACCACAAATGGGGTTCCAACACTGCCTACATTTCCACCCAGCCAATTGCAAATTCAGGGGTTCTCATGACCCCACTCCCCAGGTTTGATAATTCACTAGAATGACCTGAGAAAGTGCTTTATTTGTCTATCATAATTGGTTTATTATAAAGGATGCAACTCAGAAACAGCCACTGGAGGAGGGGCACAAGCAAAGATACGGGTCGGCGACTGGGTAGGGGTGAGGTGCCAAGTTTCCATGCCCTCTCTGAGCACGCCACCCTCTTAGCGCCTACATGTGTTCACCAGCCTAAAAGCTCGATACACCCCTTAGCTTAGTGGTGTTTGTGGAAGTTTCATTTTACAGGCATGATTGATGAATTCACTGGCCATTGGTGATTAACTCAGTCTCCAGTCCCTTGCCCCTCCCCAGAGGCTGGGGTAGTTGAAGGGCAAGTTCTAAGCTTCCAGTCAGTGCTCAGCCTTTGGGGCAACCAACCTCTGCCCTCTGAAGCTATGTGGGAGCCCTCCAAGAATTGCATCCTTGGAGCCAAAGATGTTCCTGTCACCCTTATCACTCAGAAAATTCCAAGGGTTTTAAGAAATCTATGCCAGGACCCCAGACAGAGAGCAGATGTAGATTTCCTATTATGCTGTAATTCCTTAGAAGCAAGTCACTGGTCCAGCCCACCCTCAGGCGGAGGGGAGCTGTGCTCCACAATGGAGGGGAGAGCATCCGGTCCTCTGCAGGCAGATGCTGATCGGTAGGCATTCCGGGGGAGGCACTTGGAGGCTGTGCACACGTCTGTGTCTCCTAACACTCGCATCCACCAAATCTCACGTTTGCCGGCGGGTCTTGCTTGTAGCAGTTATCACGGTTATGTTCTGTTTCCTTTATTTCTTCCGCAGTTATTATTTGAAATTCTTCTGTAATGAAGATTTGTCCCTTTCCTCATCTATTTTTTTTTATTCAGTCATTTATTTTATCATGTGGACATTTATGTTATTCCTTGGGTTTTCATCTGTTTTTAATTTGTGGCTCACATTGTTTCAACTTTGACCTTGGAGCTTCTTTAGATTGGCTCCTCTGTCCCTTTGATTTTTTCCTAGGAACATCCTCATCCTCTGGCACCATGAGGTGCTCCAGGTCTCTCTTATATATCCCCTGCACCAGCCCCAGAATCAGCAGTTTCTAATGGTTCATTAACCAGATCCCTGGTTTCTTTTATTGGCAAGTGAGATTAGAAACTAGGATCTGAGTGCCGGGTTCTGGTCACTGCTGGACTGTTACATTTCCAGGTTTCTCCACAGACCGAGCATATTCTAACCTGCATAAACGTGCAAGTCTCTTTTCCTAGCTGTCTGTGTGCACATTTAAATGTATTTTTTTATGTTTTTATTTCTTTTTGAGAGAGAGAGAGAGAGAGAGAGAGAGAGAGAGAGAGACAGTGCAAGCCGGGGAGGGACAGAGAGAGAGGGAGACACAGAACCTGAAGACAGGCTACAGACTCTGAGCTGTCAGCACAGAGCCCGACGTGGGGCTCGAACTCACGAACCATGAGACCATGATGTGAGCTGGAGTCAGACGCTTAACCGACTGCACCACCTAGGCGCCCCTGTGTGTGCACATCTTTCAAAAACCCTGAGTTCATGCAGGCATCTCTGATTGTAACGGAGGACCACGGGTTCACTCCGTCTTCCTCTGTTCCATGTTTGTCATTTCTTTCTCTGACAGCGACAAGTCTACGATTCACTCGCTCAGCCCTGTCATCCACATACACTGCTTCAGAATCGCTACCTCACACCCCTGTGAGAAACAAAGGCACCACCTAAGCCGCGTCCGTAGGGAGCCCGTTTCTGGGCCAGCCTTCCGGGGACCAGACCCTGCTTTGCAAAGCTGTCCCGGCAGCCCCGTCCCCGCCCGCGAGGCCCTGTGGCCCAAGTGCATTTCATTCGGTGGCCACTCCCCGATCACAGCCTGCGTCCCTCCTGCCTCTCAACGCCCCCCCCCCCCCCCCCCCCCGCCGCCCCGGTCCGGACTCACTTTTCTTTGGCAGCAGCGAAGTTCTTTCTGTGGCTAGCCTTTCTTGATTTTGTTGTTGCTCGTTTGTTTGTTTTCATTCCGATCAGTTAATGTAGAGTGTTATGCTGGCTCCAGGTGGACAGGACAGTGATTCGAGGCTTCCACACCTCGCCCGCTGCTCATCACCAGTGCGCGCCTTCCTCCCCCCCCCCCACCTCCCCTCCATGGGGAGCCTTTCCGTGAGACTCACAGAAGCATAGAGTTGCCAGACCAGTTGCATCGCCCTCGAAACCCCGTGTGTCTTCCCTGTAAGCCAGTCCTTCCCTCCAGCCCCCGGCAAACCACTGCTCTGCTCCTGACCACACGGTATTGCCTTTCTCGTGTGTGTCGTCTAAATGGCATCTTCGAGTCTTTTGTCTGGCAAAGTGCATTTAAAATTGAGTCACGCCCTCGTGTGAATCAACAGTTCATCCCCTTTAGTGCCGAGTAGTAGTCCGTTGTCTCGATGTATCGCGATACGCTCCTATATTCATCTGTTGGAGGATGTTTGAGTTTTGGGGGTGATGATAAATAAAGCCGCTACAAACACTTGCCTACATAATCTTTTGTAAACTTACATTTTTAGTTCACTTGGGCTGATACACAGGAGTGGGTCACGTGTTACACATTTCATTTTAATGTAAGCATTTGCAGAACTTTTGTTTATCTAGAATATAAACATCATCTAGAATATATACATAGTCTATATGTAGATAATGTAGATAATAAATCTAGAATATAAACATATAAAAATATAAAAAGGAATAGCACCTTTCCTCCCTGGGCATTTTGATTGCCAAATTGCATATGGCTTTTTCAAGCTGACTGATTTTTTTTTTGCCTGTAATTTCTTTGAAAAAGCCCAGTAGTTATTGTATTCATCAAGCACAGTTTTCTTGTGATCCTTGATCCATACTTGGTGATCAATTTAGTTATTTGGTGGAAGCTCATCTAAATGAACGAATTCATGGACCATTGCACCATTTCTTGCCTTAAAAAACTAGGTGTAATCATTGTACAGGGATGATGGGGGTGGGGAGAAGAGAGAGAGAGAGAGGGAGACACACCCAAAGGCAGACAACATCTAGAATGTTGGGGAGGAATGGAGAGGACATAGGAATGACTCAGGAGTTTTGACACAAACTTGATTAGGGTGGGATGTAGCCCGGCAGCAGTTGCGAAGCCCCTCGTGGAGGCGGGAACGGTCACATTATGAGGTCACGTGGCACTGCAACACTGAGGTTGAATTCTCTGAAAATTGAAAACAAAATCAGAAGAGTAATGTTGAAGGACAAATGTGAAGTTTTTGTATTTGCTTTAAGTTTTGAGTAGTAGAATGTGGAGCTTTTCACTTTCAGCTCAGGGGTTTAAATCCAGCCCGAGGCAGGAATAAGCAAATACTGTTTTCATATGACAGTAATTTTTTTTTTTAATTTTGTATTGTTTGTTTATATTTGATAGAGAGCATGAGAGGGGGAGGGGCAGACAGAGAGGGAGACACAGAATCTGAAGGAGGCTCCGAGCTGTCGGCACAGAGCCCGACGTGGGGCTCGAACCCACGAACCACGAGATCATGACCTGAGCCGAAGTCAGATGCCTAACCGACTGAGCGACCCAGGTGCCCCTCACATGACAGTTCTTTAGCTGCTCTTTGAAATGCTTTTTTTGTGGCCAACTACAGTCACAAAATATCAGTAGTGACTGTGTGCCTGAGTAGATCTTTGTGGGGTTGTGTTGTTTTCGACCACAACTTGGCCACAGACTGTTTAAAGAGATTGAAAGTGTTTCTACATGAAATGAGCTGGGAGTGAATACATGCTGGCCTCCTAATTCTGTTTCGGGGAAGATGTCTCTGCTGTTAAGATCTAGATGTTTCTAAAACAGTCCATTATCCCTCTCAGGTTGGTGTTGGTGGAGGTAGTACTGCCTCCCGTTGGGTGTTTGTGGGGACATTTCTGGTCGTCCCAGTGATGGCAGTCATCGAGAGGACAGGAGCCAGGCTAGAATACCTGCAGGGCCCAGGATGGGCCTCCGTGACAAAGACACTTCTGTATCCTCACGTCTTTCGCGTGTCCCTTTGGATGTTTACACAGGTTAAACACACACACACACACACACACACACACCCTGTTGATCACAGAGCCTACTCTCCCATTTTTTAAATAAAAAGTGGCACTTTTGTAGTGTCTTAACATGGACTGAAATTCTCCACAAATGCAGTTACTGAGTAAATACAGGGAAAATTGTACTTTGTTTTGTTGGGAACTGTACCAGCAGCCACTCACCATTTCCGCAAGGCCCTGTAGAGTCTGAGCTGCCAGCAAACACACCTGTGCCCACCTTCCTTTCCGGCTGTGGCGTGCAACCGTGTGACGGGGCGTCTGAGTTCCGTGGCAACAGACTTCAAACCAGATGCTTTTTACTTAGTAGAGGAACGTGAAGTGTGAAGATGATCACATTTTAAAGGTTTTTTTTTTTAAATCCCTGTACTAACAGAAGTTGTGAAGATGTTATTGTCATCCTCTGTATTTTGTTCATTTTTGCAATATGATCCTATGAAATAGGTTAGAGAATCACATAATTGGGTGGTTGATTTCGGGCGTTGCCTCCTGTTTTTTTCCATCTCCCCCCGGGGTTGCTTGCCCCCAGTAGTCCACAGTGTCATTCCGTCCGTTGTGTCACAGCCCCTCAGTTCTTGTCCTGTTAGTATCGGAGGCCCGATCTGAGCTGTTGGTTGGCACATGATGGGGATTCAAAACGTGAGGTATATTTTCTGAGATACTGTGTCGGTACCCCATCCTGCATGAGCACGGCAAATTGTTTTAACACTGCGTTTAAAAGTAATCCTCCTTATTCATATTCCTTTTCTTCACTTTAATAATGTGTAATTTGTCTAGGAGCTTTATTTCAATAAATATTATTTCCTCTTTCTCTCATCATTTACAGATAAGCTTAGTCCATTATTACTTACCCTAACCTTCGTATTTTTAATTGTCTAATAGTTAAAAATTTTTTCTTGAGAAATAACTTACATATAATAAAGTACACAGATCTTAAGTATACACCTTGATGAATTTTTTTCAGCATTATATTATGAACATTTCCAAACATAGAAATGATTATAAAGTAAACACCCTTACACCCACTGCCGAGATTCTGCAATTAATATTTTGCTATATTTGCTTCATCGCGCGTCCACCCGTGCACTCTTCTATTTTTCCACCAGTCCGTCAGTGTAAGTTGTAGACATTAGTACACTTTACCCCTAAACACTTCACCACACATACTATTAACTAGTGTTCAACATTTGTTTATCTTTTTTAAGGTAAATTTTGCATGCAATGAAATGCATAAAATGTAAGTGTACCGTTCGAGTCACTTTTACGAATGCATACTTCTGTGTACAGCAGGTCCCGACTCTATGGAAAATCACTATCGCCCTGATCACTTCCCTGATGCCCCTTTCCGGCCAAACTGTCCTGAGCCCCAGAGAATACCACTTTTCTGGATATTTGTTGTCATTGGTTAGCTTAGCTCTGATCTGGGACGCGTGGGTGACTGTGAAACCCCCAAAGGAGGACCGTGGGGTCCACGTCAGTTTTGTCGTATTTATTTTTTATTTTTTATTTTTAAAAATTTTTTTTTTCAACGTTTTTTATTTATTTTGGGGACAGAGAGAGACAGAGCATGAACGGGGCAGGGGCAGAGAGAGAGGGAGACACAGAATCGGAAACAGGCTCCAGGCTCCGAGCCATCAGCCCAGAGCCTGACGCGGGGCTCGAACTCACAGACCGCGAGATCGTGACCTGGCTGAAGTCGGACGCTTAACCGACTGCGCCACCCAGGCGCCCCAGTTTTGTCGTATTTAGATGTTAGTTGCCCTTTTCCATCTCATTCTCTGATGACTGGCCAGTGGGGTTTCCCAGTTCCACAGTAATGTTTTGTGTGGTTGGGCCCTTGCTGGCGGGCTCTATATTTCAGTGAGGATGATGAGCTAAGGGAGGAATCAATACTTAAAACAGGATCTAAGGCACTATCTTCAATGCTCCTGAACAAAATACCCGCCCCCTTTTTATACCAAATATTTAATCATGCTTCCTCACTCTCCTGCAATGAAATTCATAGATTAAAAAAAAAAAGCCACACATACAATTTCAAAAAATCAATATAATGTGGCAGCCTTGATAGTATGGAGAAATAAAAGAAAGCAATTCATAATGAATATGTATTTTAATATGTAAATTGAATGCAGAAGCAGATATGAGAATCCAGCTGTCTTCTATTAAGCCAAACATTAAAGAGATTTTCAAAAATGTAAAACAGGACCATTATCTTAACTATTTGTTTTAGAAAATATAATTATCTTTCATAAAATATATGTTAATATGTAAGGTTTGTTATTACCATCTTTAACGAATTAAATATTTGTAAGTGTCTCAGTTTAAAATCTAATATGATAAATAGAAATAGGTATCAACATAAGTCAGAGCTTTGGGGGGTTCTCAGAATTACAGTTTTAGGACTGTATGACAACACTTAGCCCCCCAAAAAACTGACAGTCGTTGCTTTAGTCCATACTAGAACTTCATACAAATGGAATCCTACAGAATGTTTATGCTTTGTATAGGGGTAAGGTTTATTTTACTCGACATAATGGTTTTGAGATTCACCCATGTCATTTGGTGTACCAGTAGTTCGTTCCTTTTTTATTGGTAAATAATATTCCATTGTATGAATGTACCATACCCAATGAATTTTCAAATATTAAAACATCCATGAAAGCCCCATCTCGGTGGGAATGTAAAATGTTTCCATGACGAACTACCCCCCCCCCCCAAAGGTAACTATTATTCTGACATCTAGGAATCCCATGTGAATGGAACATCATGAATTCGGTCTTTTATGTCTGTCTCCTTAGCACAGCCCTTGCTTGGGAGCTTCTGCTGCGTTGATGTGTGTGTGCTCTCCTTACTTTTAACGCTGGGTCTTGCTCTGGTGTCCACCTGTATATACCTCTACTCTCTTGTCCTCCTGTGCCGTCTTACTGAATGGTTTTTTTAAACATATATTTCTACACACAGACATATTCATCCAAAAAGGTACAGGCATCCAGTGCCTCCAGTGTCATCAGGCTTACACATTTACAGATTAAAATGCATGGTCAATGTACATTGTTTCCCCTTTTCCACCCTTTCTATTGCGGTTGGGGCATAATAATGATTTCTTGAAATTATATGTGAAGGCTGGTTGCTTTATCTATGAATTTCATTTCAGAAGAGTAAAGTTGGCGTTGTTAAATATTTGTTTTTAAAAGGGGGCAGACATTGGGTCCAACAGGATTGAGAATACTTCTTGGATCACATTTTAAATTATTTATTTCCTTCTCAGTTCATCATCCTCACTGAAAGACAAAACCTAGTAGCAATAAGATCACAGTGCAAAAAATTAATCATTTGCTTCATAAGAACTTGTTTTTAATAAGTTCATCATTTATTTGAAAATGGCTGTTTTCCAAGAGGTGACATTTCTGGCCAGTTGGGCAAGATTTGCTGTGATGGATAGAAATGTCGTGTTTGAGGATTGGCATTTCTTCGAACTATGTGCAAAATTCTAATATTAATTTATAGAGGGCATTATTCTTGTATATGATTATAATATTTATCTCCTTGGTATCTGATTTGCATTGGTTAATGTAAAATAGGAAAACTAGTTATCCATTTTTTCTCAGTCTGAACATTTTCTAAATTCATGCCTTAGGAAGTTCTTTTATTCCAAGAAAATGATCCAGCCACCATGAATTGCAAAGCGTGTTATCTTATTTTTTACCTTGGGAAATAAGAAGAATGGTAGCTACAAGTGAGGTCTCTGAAGCCACAGTAGGTTGATTGGTATGCTGGCTCTAGCAGACAAGTCATGTCTGTGCCTCAGTTTCCTTATCTGTTAAGTGAGAGTAATTGTACCTACTTCATAGAGTTGTCGTCATTATTAAATGGAATAATATAACGTGAAACACTTAGAATAGTGCCTGACTTTTACTAAAGGATCAATAAAAAGTAGGTTTTGGTTATTAGTTTTTCTTAGAAATACTAGTTAATGGTGAAATTAGGAATTGTGTTGCTCTGATAAATTTTTTGGAATTAGTTTTCTTGGTAGACAACAAGTATATATTGAGCTATTAGGTGAAGACACTTGGGAATTGAAGATATGAAGGCATAATGATTATTCCTTGGGGCAAGCTCAGGTAAATGCCTCTCCAATAATATACCCAAAGGTGGTTATATTTAAATGTCATCAAAGACAAGTGGCAGTATCAGGCAGAGTGTCTGGTCCCAGGGGTCCTGTTTGGCTTTGGAAATGAGGAGCCTATTAGTAGTCTTAGTAGGAAAAGCCAGAGGAATTGTGGTAGGGAGGAAGTAGAAATAGTATATCCACTTGGGGAAGTTTGGAGAGGAATGGAACAGCATCAAGGAGGCCCCTTGGTAAGGATGGGAGAGGAGAAGGCAGAGGCCATAGGGGTGGGGTGGCCATGGAGGTGCTATGGAGAAAAGATTGGAGAGGCCCGTGGGGGGTCAGGAGACCCACTGAGGCTGGGAATCCCACTTATGCTCAGGGACTGGCATCAGGGAGTTGACCTGGGGGCTCAGTGAAGAAGGTTTGAAATTACCGCCAGGGAGAAGGAGAACACAGCAGCCCAGAAAGATGTTTTTTAAAAAGTGCAGGGCAGTGCCGAGAGCCTACGACGAGACCCACAAGGGTGAGGGTATGGTCAGGTTTCCTCCTGTTAAATCCCCATTATTTTCATCGTAATTATTCATGTTAACACAAAATGAAATCCGTGATAGCTAACGCCTCCCGAATGCAGGCACCGTTTTTGGCTAACGATGTGAGCTCCCTTCACCGGCCAGCAGCCATAAGAGGCAGGCGCTCTCCTCCTTGTCACTTTACAGATGAGGAAATAGGGCAACTGAGGTGCCAGGTTGCAGGCCCAGGCACCAGGGTTAGGCGGAGGAGCTGGACTGGAACCAGGCAATCTGAGGCCTGACTCTAGACTCTAAACTAGGATGTGTTGCCTCACAAAACAATGCAAGACAAAAAAACAACTTTGGAATTCTCCAGAAGGAAACAAACAGTCTAGGAAGACAAAGTTAGGGTTTTCTTCCTTCAGGGTCCTCATTGTCATGGGCTGGCTTCTTAGCAAAGCAACGAGAGATAATTTCTGTGCACTTACCTGGGGCCAGTTACCTTTCTGAGTCATTTCCATGACTCTCCCCTCCAGGCCTCACAACACAGAAGGGTCGGTGTCGGTTGGCACTGCTGACTTCACCCTTGTTCACACAGGTGGAAACCAGAAAGCACTCATCTGCCCAGGGATGCACAGCAAGTGGGAGGCAGAAGGCTGGTGCCGTCCCAGGCTCCTGACTGCCATGCTGGCACTCAATAATGTCCATCCATTCTCTGGGTTGTTAGTTCCCTTCTCTTTAAGGTGGCTGTGGCTGCAGGTGTAGCAACGGTTTCTCCCCTGTGGAAGTTTCAACAGACACTTGCTTTGAAGGACGTGTGGCAGATCGGTGTACTGGACGTAAAGTAGAGGCGTAACGGCCCCCACATTCGAGGAGAACATTGTAATGGGCGGCGACAGCAGAGGTAACATGCTGACGAAATATTTCGTTATCATCTTGTCCCTTACATTTGAAGGACATGAAATAAAAAATCCCTAACCTCGAAGACAGTATTGCATTAAATAAGCAAGTCTTTATATTAAACTCTTGCGTACTTCTTGGCCTAGCGGCAGTCTCTGAGGCCGTCTGACAATTTGATAAGATCACGTGGGCGTGGGTCCTGCATGCGGAATGTCTCGAGCTGCTTTTTGAAAACTCCAGTGCCGCCGAAGGTCTGCAGTGAAGTGTACGCATGTTCTCACGTGCTGACAGGAAGTCTTTACACTCTGCCCCTGCAGAGCCTGGAGCCGCGGTGCACAGCGCGACAGTCACCAGCGATCAAGTCTTCTGAACCTCCCGTGCCCGTCCCTCTGAAGCCTGCTCTCTCTCTTCCTCCGCCCTCTCCCGTGACACGGTGTCCTTTGTCCGCTTTCCTCTTGCCCTTCCCTCCCATCCCGTTGGGTGCATCTGCCGTGGGAGCACAGCAGGGTGAAGCACTTCCCTGGGGAGCCAGAAGTCCCCAGGGGCTGTGTTCTATCATGACCACAACTCGTCCCTGTGCTGAGTGATAGATGTGAAATGGCTGCCGTAATGCTGCTTTCTGTCGGTGCCCTATCTGTGGCTTCCCCCGGCTTCTGAGCAGTACAGCTTTGAAAACGAAACCTTGGATTCTGAAACAATTGTTGAATCACACGCACTCATAAGAAATAATACAGAGATCCCATGTCCCCTTTACCCCATTTTGCACGATGGTGATTTCTTGCAAATGTGTGCTACAGTATCACAACCCGAATAGGAACATTGGAGACATTGACCAATCTGGTTCAGATTTCCCCAGACTTGTGCTCGTTGTGTGTGTATTTAGAGTTGTGTGATTTAGAGCTGTGCGAATTTGTCACATGTGTGGGTTCGTGTGTCTCTACCACAGTCAAGATTCAGAATAGTGCCAGACCACAAGGGACCCTCTTGCCCTTTTACAGTCACCCCCCCACACACTGACTCCACCTCATCTCCTTTGTCCTCTGGCAACCACAGTCTGTGATTAGGTCATTTCACGGTTGTAGAAATGGCATCCTGTGGCATGCCTGTAACCTTTTGATAGTGGTTTTGAGATTGGACCTCAGCATAAGTCCCTTGATGTCCATCATGTTGTTTTGCCTATCAGTGGTTCATTCATCTTTATTGCTCAGTACCATTCCATGGTGTGAACGTAGCACAGTGTTGCTATTCATTAAGCCATTGATGGACACCTGGTTTAGTCACAGTTTTTGGCTATCATGAATACAGTTGCTGTGCACATTTGTGTATGAGTTCTACGTGAACAGAAGCTTTCATTTCCCAGAGATAAATATCCAAGATGTTATCGTGTCGTCACCGTATGTTTAGTTGTACAAGAAGTTGCCAAACTGCTTTCCAGAGTGCCTGTGTGTACCATTGTCCACCCCACCAGCCACGTCGGAGCGGTCTGGTTTCCCGGCGTCCCTGCCAGCACTTGGTCTTGTCACTGTATTTTAGCCATCCTGATAGGTGAGCAGTGCCGTCTCATTGTGGTTTTAGTTTGCATTTGCCTAATGGCTAATAATGTGAATATGTTTGCTATCCACATACTCCATTTATGTCTTCGTATTATTTCCCCGTTTTCGAATTCACTTTTTTTGGCTTTGAGTTTTAAGAGTTCTTTATGTATTCTAGATACTAGTCCTTTGTTGGATGTGTAGGTTGCAGATATTTTCTCCCAGTCTGTATCTTGTCTTCTCATCCACCTCACATACACTCTGGCAGAGCAAAGATTTTAAATTTCGATGAGGTCTCATTTATTGTGTTTTGGTTTTTTTTTTCTTTTTTGGATCCCGCTAATGGAGTCAAGCCTAAGAACTCTTCACCAAGTCCTAAGCCCCAAAGAATTTTTCCTATGTATTCTTCTAAAAGTGTTGTAGTTCTACATTTACATTTACAATCGATTTGAGTTAATTTTATATAGACGTGAAGGTTAGGTTGAGGTTAATTTTCTTTTTCCCCATGAGTGTCCAATTGTTCAAAACACTATCCTTCCTCTATGAAATTATTCTTGTGCCTTTGTCAAAAGTTAATTCTTCATATTTCTGGTTTTCTGGGTTGTCTTTTCTGTTTTACTCATCTGTGTGTCTGTCTGTCTGCCACTACCATATTGTTTGATTATGGTAGCTTTGTATCAAGTCTTAACATAGGGTAGAGTGATTCCTTTTATTTTAATATTCTTTTTCAAAACTGTTATAGCTATTCTAGTCTCGTGCCTTTTGGCTTTCCATGTAAGTTTTAGAATAGTCTGTGTAGATCTACAGGATTTTTGCTGGGATTTTGACTGGAGTTGCACTAACCCTACAGACCTATTTAGAGATAACCAACATCTTTACCATGAGGCATCCTCCATTCAGTGAACACAGTGTGTCTCCCCATCTCTTTAATTCTCTGATTTCTTTCATCAACATTTTGCAATTTTTAGTGTACAGAGTGTGTACTCTTTTAAGTTTGTAGTTGAGTTTTTCATTTTGTTTGGAGTGAGTGTAAATCGTATTGTGTCGTTAATTGTAATTTCAACATGTTTATTGTTGATGTATGGAAATGTGATTGATTTTTGTGTTTGTCTTGTATCCTGTGACTGTGCTCAACTAAGGCATTTGTTCCAGGAGGTTTTTCTTCGTAGATTCCTTGGAATTTTCTGCATACGTAATCATATCATCTGTAAATGGAGATGATTTCACTTTTCCCTTTGCAATCTGCATGCCTCCTACTCCACCTTCTTTCCTTGCCATTGTGGTTAGAACTTCCACTACTGCACAGGATAACGGTGGTGAGAGCAGACATCCTTGCCTTACTCTCAAACTTAAGGCTAAACGTTGTCTTTCACCCTTAAGTATCAAGTTCAGTGTAGGTTTGTGGTAGATATTTTTTATTAAGTGGAGATAATTCCACTGTATACTCACTGTGAGTTTTTATTGGGAATATTGGATTTTGTCAAATGGTTTTTCTGTATCAATGGATATTGTGTGATTTTTCTTTTTTAGCCTGTCTTTAGGATGGATTACATGAATTGATTTCCAGATGTTGAACCAGCTTTGCACACACAATATAAATCCTACATGGTCATAAGTATGTAATTCTTTTTATACACTCTTGGATTCAGTTCACTAATATTTTATGGAGGATTTTAACATCAGAGTTATTGACAGATATTTATCTGTAGTTTTCCTTTTTGTGCCATTGTTGGTTTTGGTATCAGGGTAATACTGGCCTCATAAGATTAGTTTGGTGTGTTCTTTTCTATCTTCTTGATGAGATTATATAAAGTTGGTGTTAATTTGTATTTCAGTGTTGGGTAAAATTCTCCAGTGAAACCATTTGGGTTGGGAGCTTTCTTTTTGGGAGTGTCAAGTTTTGTTGTGGTTTTACAAATTTAATTTCTTTAATGGCGTAGGACTATTCACGTTGTCTGTTTCATCTGGGCTGAACTTTGATAGTTTGTGATCAAAGAATTGGGCCATTTCATTTGCACTGTCAAATTTACAACAATGATAATTTAGTTTTCAGAGCCCTTGTGATGCTATTTCAGTCTGCTGGGTTTGTCTGGTGCCTCCAGGTTTCCCACTAGTTTTCTGATGCCGTCCGATGTGACAGAAAGA
Organism: Panthera onca; assembly: GCF_046562875.1. Taxonomy (NCBI): domain Eukaryota; kingdom Metazoa; phylum Chordata; class Mammalia; order Carnivora; family Felidae; genus Panthera; species Panthera onca. The sequence goes on from NC_138354.1 coordinate 3,174,750, forward strand.
GTTCCAGGCTGGGCTGCCTGGTGCCTCCTGTCTGATGGGACAGAAAGAGTTCTGGGCTGGGCTGCCTGGTGCCTCTGGGTTGGGAGAGTATGTTCAGGCTTGAGGGAAAAGACAGAGCTTCTGATACCAGGCTCTTGTTTTGGTTGGGTTCCTTTGCCTGTGGGGGGTGGGAAGCACTTCCCAGGCTCAGGACACCTGGCTATGTGGGGAGGTCTCACTTGTGAGAACCCCCTGGGTCCTTGTGGAGAGAGTCCCCTTGTCTTGGCTGCCAGCTACATGCTATGTCTTGGTGAGGAAAGGGATCTTAGGCCTGCTAAGGAAGAAAAGCCCTTCTTTGGGCTGCTTATTCTCAGTGGGCTCCTGACTGATAGACCCCTTGCTTGTTTATAGGAGCTGCTGGGCTCACCTTTTGTTGTTGAGAGGACCTCTGTTTGCTTCATGTGAGGGAGGAGCCTGCCTTGGCTGCTTTCTCTGCCATGTTGGGGGCTGGGGAACACCGGGGGGGGGGGGGGTTACTTTCTTTTGTTGGCTGGGCAGGTGATAAATGCCCCATGTGATCTTTCTCTGACCAGTTTGCCTCCCTGTTCACTGTTAGCATTTCTTATTGCTCATGCGTGTCTGGGTCACCTCTGTGCATTTTCTGGTTTGGGCCGGGTCAGCCCAAATGTGCTGACCGCGTGGTTGTGGTCAGTGGGAGGTCAGGCAGGTGGCTCTGCTGATCTAGACTGGCTTCCGCACACATGTGGGGATTGCTTGGCTGTGGGCCGATCAAGGGTGGGAGGTAGCAGCCCTCCTCCAAGCGTGGTCTCCAACCCCTCAGCGGACCAGCCGGAGCCCGTGTGCATGGCGGTTACAGCATTGCAGGAGAGGGGACCTTGGCTCGGAACTGGCACACCACCCCTTCCCCTGCGTCGTGTCAGCCGAGCCAGGTCACGGGACCAGCCCAGATCCAAAGAAGGGGAGGTAGGCCCCATCTTACACTGGGAGGCACTTCAAAGTCATTGCAAAGACTGTAGAGACAGGGGAGGAGGAAGAATCAAGGCCATTCTTATTAATAATAAGTTTACCTCATCCTCCCTGTCACCTGTATGAATGACTGAATTGGGTTCTGAATCCCTTTAACCTGTCTGGGGGATGCTGACACAGACTGACGTCTGTGGCATTTCTCTTTGCTTCATGGGAAGCATTTGGTTTTCAAACAAATACAGTTTAAGCCATCCACCATGGAAAGCAATACGCTTTACCTTCTCAGAAACTGGTATCTTTGCCAGATTATTTCTTGACAGTTTTCTGTATTTTCCAAGTTTTCTAAGAGAATTACACATCGATTTTATAATCTGAAAACTAGTTCTCAAAGTTGGAGGTATTTTTCCAGGGTTTCTAATCCTCTAAACTCTCTATTCTTTGAGCTCTTAAAATTATTTTGTGGTATTAATATCTAGGTAACTCTGATCCTCAGAGTCTAACAAACCATGACGGGCCACTAACTGAGATTATTAAATTGTCAAACTCGGGCTTTCCCATCTGAGGGAATCCTTTTCCCTCTGTGGTAATTCCTCTCTGGAGGGTCCACCAGTGGAAGGCTCGTGAAGGCTGGAGTGCCCAGATGCTGGTCGGCAGGCTCAGCTCCGTGGGCAGTCCTGTTCCCATGCCTCCGCTACCGTTCCTGGAGAAAATCCCCTCACAAGTGTTCCGTCCCAGTTACTGTGGAGTTACCTGGGCCGCTGCTCTTCATGTGCTGGTTTTCAGGAAATACAGGTGAAACTAAAGGTTTAGAAATAGTTCTAGGTGTTTGTTCTTATGCGCTCCTAACAGTGTCTCCTCACTGTTTCGCCTTCTTCAGGCCTTCTTGATTTCTGCTGGGCTGAACCGTGTGCAGCTGCCATTTCTCAGGTCAGAGGCATTGAATGTTGGCAGTTGCATACGGTTCAACCTAATGCTCTGTGTTTTCCCTGAAGCTGTTTGTGGCTTTGCTTGGATAGCCTCCCAACCTTCCTAGGAAGCTTCCCTTAGTGTGCACAGGTGGGCTTGTCCCAGGCCTGATGTCTTTCCGTCCTTGACACATACAGGTTGGTCCTGGCCTTCAGGCTGATGTTTTTATTTTTTATTTTATTTTTTTTTATTTAGGGAGGAAATATTTTATTTTTTATTTTATGTTTTTATTTTGTATATATATAACTTATTGTCAGGTTGGCTAACATATAGTGTATACAGTGTGCTCTTGGCTTCAGAAGTAGATTCCCATGATTCATTGCTTACGTACATCACCCAGTGCTCATCCCAACAAGTGCCTTCCTCCATGTCCATCACCCCTTTAGCCCATCCCCCCACCCACCTCCCCCCCCCCCCATCAACCCTCAGTTTGTTTTCTGTATTTAAGGGTCTCTTACAGTTTGCCTCCCTCTTTGTAACTGTCTATTTCTTTCCCCTTCCCCCATGATCTTCTGTTAAGTTTCTCAACTTACACATATATGAGTGAAAACATATGATATCTGTCTTTCTCTGACTTATTTCACTTAGCACAATACCCTCTAGTTCCATCTACGTTGTTGCAAATGGCAGGATTTAATTCTTTTTCATTACCAAGTAGTATTCTGTTGTATATATAAGCCACATCTTCTTTATCCATTCATCAGTTGATGGACATTTAGGCTCTTTCCATAATTAGGCTATCGTTGAAAACGCTGCTATAAACCTTGCAGTACATGTGCCCCTATGAATTACAGGCTGGTGTTTTTAAAGTAGTTTTCAGCCTTCCATAACATTTTTATTCTCATTTTTTCCTGTTTAATTCCTATGCTTAGTCATTACTACCTTTTAAATGAAATAATTATTTGATTAATGTCTTTGATTCTTCCTCGCCTGTTACCAGTCTTTGCACTGATTGACTTGTTGCTGTCTTAGTCAACTGTACTCTGTTTCCCACCCTGTGTCATCCACGGTGTCCTTCATTCAGCACCTGCTGTGTGCCTCAGGCCACAGTCCTCAGGCCGTGAATATTCTAGGAAACACTAAGAGTGTGTGCTCAATAAGTGTGTGTTGAATGAATAAATATATTAGAGTGAGGGAATGAATGAAAGGTATTTGCTTTGGAGGAACTTTCTGTTCTCAGGGGAGATAAACTCATAAGCAGGCAGTTTCAATTCAGTGTGTAAAGGACAGTTTATTGGAGATGTACATACAAGGGGCTTTGGGAACACAGAAGAGACACTTGTTTTTCATATTGTACCCCTGTTCTGCTTCCCAGTTTTTCATATTGTACCCCTGTTCTGTTCTGTTCTGTTTTTCATATTGTACCCCTGTTCTGCTTCCCAGTTACATCCTGAAAACATATTCTGTCAGGTTCATGTTTGGATAACTTAAGGCCTCTATTTCTATCACTTGAACAAATAGGATCGGTTTCTGCATCTCATTTGACATTTCTTGCCCCATGTGAAGAGCTGGGCCAGGTCGATTGCTGTGTGACCCTTCTCCACCATGCCGCCCCCTCACCTGTCTCACAGAGTTCCTGCAAGGCTTGGATGGAAACGATACAGGACTGGGTGTAAACCACCGAGCAAGGGGCGGGGATTTCTAGGATGCATTTACTATGTATGATAGCTTTTGACCATAGCAAATTATTAATGGCCCACAATAAATAACTTGGGAAATAACCACTAGAAAAAAGAAAAGGAGATAGTTGGCTAACATACTTTGTCTGGAACAATGAAAGCAGAGACCTAAATCGTGTACCCGTGAGATGCTTTCCCGGACAAGGATAAATCCGGAAAGGACACAAAATGGAAACCAACCTTGGTTTTGTTACAGAGACCTAAGAATGTCAGCAGTAGTCTTGCATAACCGTGTAGTAAAACTTCTCAGAGTCTCCATGGTAACACGCAGAGAGCTGTATCACAGAGAGCTGTGTATACCCGCACGAATGCCGATCCGGCAAGAGATCTGTATCCGTTCCCCACTCACCAAGGGCTCATTTTCATCTCTGTGCTTTTCCAGTGCCTCAGACACCTGCCTCCCTCGTTGCTAATAATGATGATATTTTTGTCTGAAATCTGTTTCATAGCTCACCCTTTCCAGTGTTGCTCTCCACACCCTTGGCACTTATGTAGGATGAGATGAAGGTGTCACCGAAGGGCTGTAAACTTTGTATTCTGATAAAAACACTTGAGACATAAAATGAATGTTTTAACTGCGGACCTGAGTGAAACACAAGTCTGATCTTCAAGTGACTTTTGTCCCACCCTTTACATTCAGACGGCTGTGCCCTAATTTGCCTTTATTAGTATGCTGCTTAATAGATATCCCTAAGTCTTTTAACAAATAGTCTAGTGTTTAACTACGACTTTGTGGCTGTCATAGTGTTTACTCCTGTAACCCAACTTGATCCTCACCTTGTGTGTAGTCCGGGCAGGTAGTACGCTTGTCATTTTGCAGGAGAGGAAGCGTCCTCCGATGTGGATTAGCAAATTCGTGGCAGAGCCGGCCTGTAACCGAGACCCGTGTCCTTGTCCTGATGCTGCCACGGCAGACTTGTCGGGAGCCAGAGTCCTCTCTCTGCCACTTGTATCCGCTCTCGCAGCTACCGTGTCATGTGTTGCCTGGAGCCTGGCGCGGCTCTTTGGAGATTTTTGACTGACCATCGCTTCACAGCTTTTCGTGCCATCTTACAATGTGTGTTTACATATTATCTTGCAGTAATTGTCTTAAGCTTAGGGACTTCACAGAAATCCTTAAGTTATTGCGACTTTAAGGTGATTATGAAAGGAGATGCGGTCCCCCACCTGGTCAGTTCTGGATAGTACCAACTCTAGCTTCCTGCCGAGAAATAATCACGGAGGATGATGGGCATTGTTATTTGGTAGCTAGTATTTTCAGATGATTTTATTTCACATAAATAGCCTGACGTCTTTCTGGATTATTCTCTCCTTTTCCTTTCAGGCAAAGGGGACCTTCTGGGTCTGTGTTCAGAGAACTCAAATGGTGCCACACATTTTCTGTGACATGGCCACCATCTTGGTAACGACCACTAGCATACAAGATGCAAGTCATTTCTACCTTTTCAAGTGCATTTCATTTTTCCTATTAAGAAAGGTTAATCTGAAGCCAGAATTTTCTGTACTAACATGAGTCCACATTTTAATAGCATTTTCCTAAAAGAAATACGTCAGCCTGAAAAAGCAAGGTGATACCCTATATTGTAGAACAAGGCTTCATGGCTTAGATTTTAAAAATAATTCCTTTGTTAAGTGCTTTGGACTTTGAACAAAAGCCTCCTTGAGAAACTCGATTTAACTGGCTGGGTTAGAGTTCACGTTCTTTATCTTGTCGTATCTGACAAAAATAGCCAGAGAATGTTTCTGTTTCATCTAGTCATTCCCACCCATCTGAACAGACGGCCCCCACGTATCTGTATTTATGCATTGACAACACAAGTGTGTATTTTGTATGTCTCTAGGAGGCCGAAGTGTATTTAGATCAAACATGAATCTAGCATGATCCATAAACTAAAACATACTTCACTCTAACAGAACAGACTCAGTGGAGTGGCTGGTTTTAAACACAAGCTTGAACAAAATGATGAGTTCATAATTATTTAATGTAAACTGAGTAAGGTTGAAGGGCCCCGTGGGGTCGATTATTTCCAGGGCTTCAATGATTACACATCATGAACCGCCTCTCCAGTCCAGCGCTGTTCAGGTGGGAGGCTAGCTGGCAGCACCGACCGTAAAGTACCTGGACGGTTTCCGACTCAAGAATCTGTTAGTTTTGTACGTTTAACATCCTTGACACTTAATAGGATTTGGGATCCGTTGAAGCAGCAGCTTTTATGCATGACACTTTAATTGAATGCCTTAGAGTAAAATGAAATTAACAAAGACAGTATTAAATTATGGATGTTCCTTTTTTATCATTTGGCTAAGAATTCTACAGAGTTTCCTTTGTAATTGTATTATTTTAAATTGATTGATATAAAAAATAAACACACTGTCTTTAAGACTAGGTGTACGTACCATCTGGTCCAAGAACTCCTGCCTAGCTTTGGTGTGGAGTTGAAGTTACGCAAATTGTCTGTACTGAGCTTGGGAAAGCAACTCTTTCAGGACCAGCAGAGTTTAAAAACGGCCTGCAGCAAATGCCCATTCCTGAGCGGGTGAGGGCCACGGCCACCTGAATTACAAATGATTCTAAGGAGAGATGGGAGGCCCTGAACAACAGCTGGTTTTTGTTCCGGAAGTCACGCTCTTTTAGTGTCGCAAAAACAAGCGTCCCATACGTGTTATGGTCAAGGCCAAAGTCAGCTGAGTCCACCGTGGTTCTGTGTAAACATCCATGAATGATGATCTTAATATCGTATCTCTTTTCCTTTAATGCCACTTAAAACGAATAATCTAACTGAAGATCTGGGGGAAAAATTATATAATTAATCAGCTGAGGCCAGTCTGCCTAGAAAATGTGAAAACAGAAGAGAAAATATGGGAAAGCATTGCAAATTAAATGATAATTTTGTTAACAGGATATTGTTGTAAATGCTTCATAACGTAATTGTCTGCTGGCGGGAAAGGGGGTAGAAAACCGAATATATTTGGAAAACTAGTCAATGAGTGCAGGCATGTAGCTCGAAAAATACAATTGCCCATGATTACGAGCGCCCTCCCGAGCTCCGCGTTTGAAGGGTGGAAGGAGGGAGGAGGCAGTTTCTCACAAATGTCCTAAAGCGTCCCAGACTCAGAGGCCCACGCCCACGGTTTTTGCTCCCCTGTGACTCACATTACCGTCCTGTTAAAATGACCCCGCGCTTGTTTCCCTATGTAAATCATGAGGTAAATATGGTATTAATCTCAGCTGAACACAGTTTTAGTGAACTACCTCCTTTTATCAGATTGCGGATCTGGTCATCTGACGTTGTCAGATAATACGGTTGTGCTCATGTATGTGACGCACACATGGGATCAGTTCCAAAAAGGAAAGGCTGCCGTGTACTGGAGCCCTCACGGGTACGTTGCTTCCCGTGTTGCGTTTTGCTTCTTTCTTGGGGTTCTGTCTGGTGGTCTCCCTCTCCTCCCTCTCCCCCTTCCCTTCCCTCCTTCTGGGGCGTAGCATTTGCGAGGTTCACAGAAGCACGTCCAAGCCGACTTGGGGCTCCGTCCTCTTGTACAGCTGCCATCTCTGTGCAGAACCCGTCGCTGTGTTGTGTGCTGCTGCAGGGTCGAAAGGTGTTTTCTCGTGACTGTGACTCTGCAAGGGAGGAACGCTCGGAGCGGTTGGGGCAGATCACCGGTTTTGTAACCTCTACTTAGTAGCTTTTCTCTTCTTTTCCACCTAAAAACATACCAGATGGTTTTGGGGTCTGGATCTTAAAGTCTGGCCAAATGACAGTCATGTTCGTGGAGCACAAAAGAGGGAGACAGGATTCCAGCTTGTGCCTTTACGAGCCTCTCCACATAGAAGGATGCAGGTAAAAATGCAGAGGATGCCCCTGGATGGATGTCTTGAGATTAGCGGAGCTGCGTCCGTGTCCCAGGGAATGGAAGGAAGCCGTGTGCCACCTTTGCCCTGACAACACATGAACTTTTCCCGATAAATGCTCTTCACGGTCTTTGCTTCTCTGCCATGAGACAAGTGCTTGCATCAGAGCTGCGGGGAGAGAAGGGGTGAGCCCACCTGTTCCTGGGCACTTTATAGTTTGCGCTTCCTTTAAAGTTTTTTTTCGAACGTGCATAAGTAGTGCTACCCTACGTGTGGGGCCCTACGGGTCCGGGTCCCTCCGGCTCTTCTCATTCCCCTCCCGAAACGCACTAGCTCATCTCAAATGTATCACCAGAGCTCTGCATCATCTTATTTAAAACATGACAGTGGCAGGAGAATCGGTGGGTTAGAAACATTGTTCTCTCCCTTTATTCAAAGCGAATTGATGGACATCGGTTCCCTTTCGCTGTGGTGGTGGTTGACGTAACATTGCTCTTGTTTTCAGGTTGCAAATAGGAAATGTGACTTCTCTGGACAATATATTCATTGTCATTAAAATTCTCTCATCCCAGAGAAGACTTACTCTTGAAATCATTTTTTTTAAATCCCATAAAGAAAACTTTTCTGCGTGTAGCGTAGTCCTTAATCTTCCTTCCCTGTTGCCCACTTAATTTAAATTTTCCGGCATTGTTTGAATACTAATTATACTTGACAAGATTCTTTTTTCTAACTATGTGCATCTAAATTCTGATTAACTCGGGAGAGGACGAAGAAAATATTGTTTTCATTTGCAGAAATGCAAGGGTGCCAAAGCCCAGCAACAAAGTAAAAATGATCTCACTGAAGACATTCTTGTGTCTTTCCTCCCTCACTGGTCTGAAGAGCATCTTCTTCACCTAGACGTGAACCTATATGAGCAGAAGAAATAAATGCAGCAACCAGTTTTAAAATACTGTTTTTTTCTCAGGCATTGGTGCAAAATCTCCTCTGGTTCCCCTAATTTCTGTATCTCAGGGATTCCCCAAGTACCTTTTTGTAAATAGTAAGACTTGTTCCTCTAGATGATGATTCCTTTTTTCCTAGGCCGGCCCTATCCAGTCGTCCTTTCTTTATGGCCAGTTCACCATAAAACAGCTAACTCAGAGACGTGCTCCCAAACCGCAGTGAAGCTGACCGCTTGGCAGAAATGTAGCTTATCTGTCTCCGCTGTCCCTTACGTGTAGACGCTTTGTGAAGCGCTGCATAAAAGCATTTCCAAACCTAAGAGGTCGCGTTGTTGGGCCGCTCCTTCCTCAGGACCACCGGAGTTCTGCCGCTGCCATCGTCGGAGGCAGACAGACAGAAGCCACTGTCGACAGTCCTGTCTGCAGACGCCAGACGGAGGGGGAGCTACGTGCTCGCAGAGCCCTCAGCAGCGGGGCTGGCTCGGGGAATGACTTGGGAATGACTCCCAGCTTAGTGCAAGGGCCTGGCCCCCTCTGGGGAGTGGGGTTCCCGGGAGGAGCAGGAGGCGGGCAGTCCCAAAGCTGTGCCACCAGGGCTGGCCCCACACCCCCTCTGCTGGGCCAGGAGGCAGGAAGCTACATCTGTGTGACCCGTTGGCTCCGGGAAAGAGCCTCTCAGGTGTCGACGTCTGCGGGAACGTATCCTGCCGCCCAGGAAGTAAAAGACTTAGTCCTCGGAAGCTCTGTGGTCGCTGCTGCCCACAAGGGGACACCCCGTGTCTGTGCTCTTCAGGAGAAACAGACGTGTGAACGCCTCGCTCCTCCACCGCCTGCAACGGTGCGTGCAGTCGACGCGTGAAAGCCGGAATCTGCAAATGTCTTCTTGAGCTTTCTGGCTTCTGCCGAGCTGGACGGTCGGCCACAGGGGATGGGATGGAGTTGAGCGGCCATCTGTGCTGTCGGCCACCCTGTCTGCGTTTGAAATGCAGTTAGCTCCTGTAGGCAAATAAGCCATATTTTATAATGTTCTCCACTAGAATTCTGTGTGCTGCACTATTCTCATGTCATCATTTCTTTACCTTTAGGTTATTCGTATGCGGTTCTGAGCAGTGCTCTCTAAAAGCCCCTCAGAAAGCATTGCTTTATGAGAACATGGCGTCTCCCAGGACGAGATGAACGCATAGAAGCTGGGCCTGCGTCCCCAGGCTGCATGGGCCTCCTCCAGCCCTGGGGGCAAGGCCTGGGGCACAGGCTGCGAAAGAAGCGAGGGGCTGGAGGGGCCGTGCTCCGGGAGCACGGTGGGCTCCTGGGGCACACTGTCATGGCCAACAGCCCCAACGGTTGGCTAGGGGAAGGAGTCCCTTCTCTTCCTGCCTTCGAGTGTCTCTCGGGCCGATCATTGACTGAGCAGATGGTTGGCCAGCACAGGACTCTGCAAACCAGTCTGCAGAGCCCCAGCCCAGCATCCCAGGGCCAGGGACTGTCCCAGGGTAGGGTATGGGGCTGGGGTCACTGGCAACTGGCCCATATGGAGGCAAATAACATTTGCCAAAGCTAAAGGCTGGAAAGTGATTGTCTCTGAGAGTGGGCCCGGGGGCCTGGTGCGAAGTGGGACGGGGGACCGCTGGGGTCAGAGAGAGTCAAAAGTGTGGGGAGATTAGCTAGAGCTTTTACAGTGGTCAGGGGAGCTTTGCCCCGGAGCCTTTGCTTGGGTTTGAACACCGGCTCTACCCCTCATTAGCTATGTCACCTTGGACAAGTTGCTTCTCTGAGCCTGTTTCTAGTACCACTGCCTACCTCCCAGCCTGTCATGTGGAGTATTTCACATTTGGGGGATTGCACGATGTCTGATATGCAGTTAAGGTTGCTGCTGGTTAAACGGAAACCCCCAGACCATGGCTTGCGCTGTTAAGTCCTGAGCTGCTAGACAAAGAAACCCAAAATTTAGGTGAACAGGAGCATAAAGTTCTAGATGAGCCCACCTTGTAGGACTACAGCTAGTAAGATGGGAGTTTGGAAGCAGATTTGGCCCTTGGGAAGAGGTTTGAGTGATTTAGATGTCAGGGCTTCAGATATTACAAAGGAATATGGCAGAAACCGTGTCACATGGACCATGTCATGGTAGAGACCTGAGCAAAGACTTTGTGGCAGCTGTGGTCCGAAGGCTCCTCCAGGCCCATTGGTCATGAGTCCAAAGCAGTACAATGTTCCAGATCCTACTAACGGAACAAGGCTGCTGATGTGACCCCTGCTTGGTCTTCCTTCCTTCCAGACCCCGTGTGAGGCTGAGTGGGATGATGCCAACACTGGGGAAGGCAGGGACTCAAACCAAGTTCCCTCTCAGCTGCAGGAAGCCTCCAGTTCCCTGTCTCTGAAGAGAGTCCGTTTTGAAATAGACCTTAGTCAAGCGTGATCAGTGCAGGGTGTGGAGGGTGTATTCAATTCTGGATCCTTTGGCCAGATATGGAACAAAGGTCCCATATACCTGAAGTAGGCCTCTTAGAAGTGCCTGGCTCTAGACCATCCTGGACCCCCACTTCTGTGCCCCTAACGGCTGGTTCCTGACCTGCAGCTGCCGCGGGGGTTGGGAGCCGAGCACCTGAGTGCCACTTCCTCCTTTCCTTCTTGCGTTCCTGCTCCCTTTCTTCTTCAGTCATTTCTAGTAAATGCTGAAGGGTTAATGCTTTCATTTGCCTTACTAATATTATGTTCTTACATCTTAAAGATGTATCTTACACATCTTTTTATTCAGTGCTCCCCTGCCAAGCAGGCCCAGCAAAGAGCTGACCCGTGTTTGTTGATGAATAAGTGAGTGACACATATCAGCCTTTTATGCTCTCACTTTCTTTCCCACTGTCCAACTGAATGTCCCTTTCTTCTCTCTCTCCCATTCATCCATACATTTATCTATCCACTTACTCATCGGCACAGCAGTTTACCCATCCAGACACACATCCACCTACCCATCCATCCATCCATCCCCCCACCCCCACCGATCCACTCATTTATCCGTCCATCCAGACACACATTCACCTATTTTTCCATCCATCCATCCATCCATCCATCCATCCATCCATCCATGCTATTTGGTTCTCTATACATCTCACTCTGAGTTTGTTTACTTAGCATCAGAGCCTTTGTCGTTCCTGCTTAGATTCCAATACACTGTAACTTCCAGCATTCATTCCAGCCTAGCTTTTAACATAGAAAGCAAAGCTTAGTGAATGTATTTAGTTGTAGCTTTGAAACACTGAAATATTAACATTGCACTAACTCCTCAAGCCTTTCATACATGGGAAGGAAAAACATTCACTTCACAGTGATATACAGAATTGTGTGGGAGATAATGGAAAAAAGGTCAAAGGCTGAAATCCTACAAATGGGATGATGATAAAATTCATACTATTAAGAAGACCGATGTCCTGTTAGGAAACTCTCTACCCAGTGTCCTTTAAAAAAAAGTTACAGTAACATGTAAGGGTTATAGGTTCAATATTGTGGTCTGTTTCTATAAAAGAAAGATAACATTTCTAGATTTGAAGGCAACCCTTCACTATTGTTAAGACCCTAGAAGTGATTCACTCACTTAGCTTCAAATCTTGTCTTCTACTCCTCTTTGAAAAGACATGAGCATTATTAATAGATTAATCAGCTACACATAGGATGTATTTTCTAATGGATAGGAAAGCTGTGTACTTGAAGATCTTCATGCTCTACAAAGAAAACCCTGCCCAGCCGTTGACATGACCGACACTGCATATTTCTGCACACAATGATGGTCACTTTGAGCTTATGAAGGTTTCCTTGTGCTTTCGATAGTCTTGATTTCTTTGTTCGTGCAGACTTTTAAATAGACCCTTGAGCCTCTGCCCTTTCAGCCTCTGCTGCCTTCTCATCTGCCTGCTCTGTAGCTTTTGTCAGCAACTGAGCAATCTTGTTTTTACCTCAGATTTGGGAAGCTATAAACCGCATCTTTTTTAACCTTCCACTCCTCTGCCCCTTACGGAGCTGTTGAAAGCGAGATTTAAAGTATAAATGGGTGTCAGCATTCAGATTGCTGGTTCTTTAATAGCTGGGCAGCGCTGTTATCCCGGGATCACAAAAAGGGCATGGGCTGAGCCGGGGGAAGGGGTGTGTGTGTGGGGGGGGGGGGGGCACACTCTCACACAGCTGTAGTCCCCTGGGAGAGCGGAGCTCCGTCAGCCTGAGCCTGGTGAGGACCCCTCCCTGCCGTGCTCTCGGGAGAGTGCTAAAATCTCCACTCCTGAAGCCTCTTACTCCGAAGTGCCTGCGTGTGGGAGTGGGGTCCCGGACTTGGCATTGGTCCAGTTGTCTTCGTTTTAATAAACGTTACCTCTGTACCATTTTATTTTGTCATGATAAGGGCACCCTTCCACCCATCCCCCATCCCCCATCCCCTCCCCTGTGGGAACCGTCAGTTTGTTGTCTATATAAACATAGTACCAGGGCGCCTGGGTGGCTCAGTCGGTCTAGCGTCCGACTTCGGCTCAGGTCACGATCTCGCGGTATGTGAGTTCGAGCCCCACGTCGGGCTCTGTGCTGACTGCTCAGAGCCTGGAGCCTGTTTCGGATTCTGTGTCTCCCTCTCTCTCTGACCCTCCCCCGTTCATGCTCTGTCTCTCTCTGTCTCAAAAATAAATAAACGTTAAAAAAAAATTTTTTTTAAAGAAAAAATAAACATAGTATCTTTGTAGGGCATCTCTAGTATGTTCCTTGAGTTCATTTTGCATATTATAATTGTATCTCCTTTAAAAAACATGTTATAAATTATTTTTAAGTTTTACAAAAATACTTAAAGGAGAATGGCACGAATGCCCACCACCCAGCTTGCAGTTGAAGGCATAAAGCGCTGCCCATGTGAGGTGTCCCGGCCTCAGGTCAAACACACTGGCCCAAGTTTCCTACTTAACATGCCCATTATGGGAGTTTTATTTTATATTTCACGATACTTTTTTTAAATAAAAGAAAGATTTCAATACACCAGTTATTTCTCAGTAAGGCTGAGAACGTTGTGAAAACGTTCACAAAGGAAAGAAAGAAAAGAAAGAAGGCAAGAAAACACTATGTAGCAAGGAGACGAGCTCTGGATTCAGGGTCCAGGCGCCACCCTGGCCCCTTCACGCGCCTGACCCAGCAGACACCTGCTTTAGACCCTCTGTTGCCTTACGTGAAATCTCAGGCACTCAATTTGTCCTTTAAGGAAACATGACTGGGCTAATCATAAAAGACAATGGCGGGATTGTATCGCTGTTGTCCTTACTCTTCTGTGAAGTGTGGGCTGTGTGCCAGACACTCCGCTGGGAGCGTGGCTGGTGGTGGTTCGTGCCCTTCCCGCGGCTGCCCCGGGGGCCATGCACGTTCCTCTTCTCAGGTGGGTGGTGGGGCCTTGATGGGATTCGGGAACTTTCCCGAGGTGAGCGTACAGCTCACTGACTCCAGAACCTCCTGCCCAAAGCAAGACGTCCTCGCACATGAGGTGGGTCCCATCGGTGGGGACTCGGCCACCTCGGCCCCACGTCACACCTCCACTGGACGACGTGCCGTGCTGCGGGGTTTTTTTATTTTTCTGTACAGGAATATTGGATATGGTGTCTCATAAACTGATGTCACCTGGCGTGCCAGGCCGAACGAGACTTGGCCGGTCAGTGCACCCTCCCCACCCCTGCCCCGCCTGTAGGAAGGGCCAGTCAAGTCTTACAGACCGTTTTGTGAGTTTATGACAGAGGGAGCAGTTTAAGGGCCTAGAAACAAACACAGAATTCACAGAACTCCTTCGGAAGTGGAGCCTGAGGGGCGCCTGGGTGGCTCTGGCAGTTAAGCCTCCGACTCTTGATTTTGGCTCAGGTCACGATCTCACAGTTCGTGGGATCGAGCCCCACGTTGGGCTATGTGCTGATGGTGCAGAACCTGCTTGGGATTCTCTCTCTCTCCCTCTGGCTGCCCCTCCTGCATTTACGCTCTCATGCGCTGTCTCTCAAAATAAATAAACTTAAAAAAAAATTTTTTTTTTTGAAAAGGAAGTGGGGCACGAGAGGGGCATCCGTGTCTGTAAAGAGCAGCGGGAGGAGCACAGGCTGCGCTCGTGGAAATTCTTCCCTGGGGGCAGCTAGTTGTTAAATGTCTGTCTTTCAGCAGCATCCTCTCCTTTCTGGTTTCTGTGAGGAAAAGTGAAATCACAGTAAATTGAAAAGCGACACTGATGTGTTACAACCCATCACAGTAGACTGAGAGCTGAGTCCTGACGTGAAATGTCCCTTTCTGAGGTGTCACCTCTAGGAAGTGGCAGGTGTCCTCCCCATGCCACCTGGCTCCACGATAAAGTCACAGCGTGGGTTTGTACCCATTTGAATTTTTCCTCGAGTCAAGTAGTAACATCTGTGGAATTGACTGGTTACATTCCGCATAATATCAGAGAGACAATGAATCTAGCTGTAGCTCTCATAAAACGTGTTTCTGCGAAGGTAATGACTCATGATCGGACGCACGCACAGACAGCACGAGAGTGCGAGGAAATAGAATTCATAACCTTTGGCTTTAGAACTCACGGACTGCTCTGCAGGCCCAGGCAGCTGGCTGGGGCCGGCAACGTGGAACCGTGTGCTTTGTGCGGCCTTTCTTTCCCTCTCTGGGTTTCTTACAGTCCTACCTTCTGTTTCCTGGGACATTTTAGGAAGAAAAATGAGTAAAGGGATAGAAAATAGTTCTGCAGTTAATCAGTATAGGCTAACAAAGGGAAGGTGAATGAGATCTTTAAGTATGAGCGAGTGGGATGCCCGATGGAAGACCAGATAAAAATGAATGAGGCTCAAATAGACAGAGGGTACTTTGGCTGTGAACAAGCATTTCTTACTCAAGAAGATACTGGAAGGTAGAAGTGGGTCTCAGAGCGAGACTTTGAGGCTACTTTCCTGTTTGCAAGTCGGTGTCCTTCGCCGGAAGCAGACCTCCCTGAAGCCGGATACAACTTTGTGCCTCCTGCCCAACTCAGTGCCGGCTCCATTCATCTTGGGCCCCCCTCTCTCTTACACCTGACACCCAGCCCAGAGCACCCCCGTTGGCCCCACCCGCACAGACTCCCAGGATGCAACGGCCCCTCACCGTCTCCCCGTGGCCCCTTGGGTCCTAGCACTGGACTGTGCTGTGTGCCTCTGGATTGGACAGCCAGTAGTGGCCCTCCTTGTTTTTGTTTGCTTTCCTGTGGTAATTCACAGTGCTGAGCAGTTTTCAAACGCACAGTATTCATTTTTAACTGTTTAGTGAATTTTGTACTTGTTTTCTACAGTTTTACCAGTTTGCCTTTCAATTTTCTTGTTTTTATTTAAGATAAGCTAAAATTACAAATGTTTATGTAGTCAGGTTTATTAATCTCTTGTAATTTAAATGTTATGTAATTTTTACATTCAGAAAACTACACTGAAACTTTCAGCAATTAGTAAATTTTTGTTTTATGATGTTTAATTCTTAAAATTTAATACTTTCAAACACGTGCACATTATAATTTTAAATGTGCAGAAATATGCTCATGTATGTGTTTTTCTGTTCATCTTTTCGCCCTTTCCTTGCTGCTTCCTTTGTCTCTTTTCGTCCGGTCCGTGTTGGTAACCTAAACTGTATCTTCTCTTATTTTTCTTTGCATAGTCCTGTAGTCCCGTGATATGCACGCACACACACAAAGACACAGCCACACAGTTTTTATTGCCAGCCGCCATTTGTAAAAATGGGATCCCATTTTATATGCTTTTCTATGTCTTTCCCTTCCTTTTCCTTCTCAACGGTACATACAGAACGGTCATTGAACTCGAGTTTCTACAGTTCGGTCTTCTAAACGGTTGTGGGATATGTGCAACATCTTCATTTATAAAGTCTCTTTCCATTATTTCTTTTCCACTGGGAAATCTCACTGGAGTTTCATGTTGCTGTGTGGCGTGAGGTACGGATCTAATTCCTTCTCTCTCCTGAGTGGCTGGCTAGCAGTTCCCTGATGTTTTGTTGAATTCTCTCTTCCCATTCTGTTGACCTCCAGCTCTTCCTTTTCTGCCTGTTATTTGTGTGTGTATCATGGTCTGCCTGGAGGCTCTCTACTCTGTACAGATGTCCCCTTTTTGTTGTTTTATTCGCTTTCATTTTCAAACACCTTTTTATTTTTGAATAATTGTAGAATGATAGCCAAGAGCCATAAGAGAGTTCGAAGTCTGCTTCACCCAGCTTCCCTTAACATCAACATCTTACATAACTATTGTGTATTTATCAAAACTAAGAAATTAACTTTGGTACAATGCTGTTAACTATGTTAGAGACTTTGTTCAGATTGTCCTAGTTTTTCTCCTCATGCCCTTTCCCCGGCCGAGGTTCCAATCCAGACCCCATGTGGCATTCCGTCCTCATGTCTCTGGTCTCCCTCAACCCATGACCCTTTTCTGTCTTTTCTTATCTTGTGGGACCTTCACAGTCTTGATGAGGAGCACTGGCTAGTTGTTTTATAAAATGTCCCACAATTTGGGCTCGTCTGGAGTTTTCTCATGTTGGGGCTGTGTTGTAGAAAAGGAGGAAGCATCCCAGAGGGTGAACTCCTTACTCATCAGATTGGGGCCTGTGACGCTGGCCCCAGTGACGGCTGCAGATGTCAGCCGTGTCACTTGGTCCAGGTGCTATCAGCTGGGTGCGTTCCCTGCAAAGTCACTGCTTCTTCCCCACGTTGTGTTCTCAGTCCAGCCACACGCAAGCCCCACCCACCGGAGAGAATTTGTGGACATAATTTAAACCGCCACAAACAATAAATACTTTGGGGTAGATCCTTTGAGGTCCTACAAATATCCTGTTTTTCTGAAAATTCTGCTTGCTCATTCTGCCATTCATCAGTGGCTCTTGTCTGCGCCAACTATTTCTGTGAACTTCTTGCAGTGGCTGTTATACTTTTCCCATTCTTTCTATATTTATTAATCCAGATTCTCCTGTCAGGAGAATATGTCCTTCCTCCTTCGATCATCTACCATTCGATCATTATTTATGGTAGTATGGATTTATGTCATTCTCTATCTGATAGGAGCTTTATTCCTCCTTTAAACAACAATTTTGCGTCTTTTATTGTTCATTCCTCTTATAAACTTCAAAAATATTTATTTTCCACTTTCAGAAAGTTCACCTGGAGTGTTTTTTAAAATTTTATTAAACTTTTCAACTGAATCTAGAAAGACATTTTATCTTTATGATCCAGTAATTGTCTTGTCTGGAAGCACGGCATGTCTGTCCACTTCCCCCCTTACTCTCTTGAGACCTCTTCTGGCTTCTCGAGGTGGAAGGCACAGGACTGTGTTCGATACCATGTGTTCTAGAATGACAGCTGAGACTCTGTAACTTCTCTCTGCCCTTGCCTGGATTTCCTTGTTCTTGAGCACGGCGAATTTGGAGCTTTCTGCTCTTGGCATCTATTTAGAAATTACCTTACTGACTAAATTGCTATGTCATGACTGCTTGGTTCATGTTTTTTTCCCAACTTCTACACTTTTCTTTTCCTTTTTCGGGTGAAGCTTTGGTTCATTGTCTCTGAGATGGAACAATATGCCTTTCCCAAAATGACGTAGCTAGTAAGGTTTTTACACAGGCTTCATTTGAACCTTCAAGTACGTACAGTAAAAACCGGATATTTTTTGGCTAGATTCCAGCAGGGGTGTGGATTTAGTACTCGATCCGCAACCTTTTATGAGCAGCTTTCAGGACGGTAGGTGAACTGAAGGGAAGAGAGCAATTCTATTTTCTTATTTTAAAAAAAAATCTTGTCCTATCATCTGTTAGTCAGCTTGGCCTTTGAGTAATGGCATATGCATATCTTTATTCTTGTTCTTCATTGGTTAAAGTGTCCAGGTACGTTGATGTGCTCCTAACTAGTACTTCTCTTTTTGCAAAGTAAACTGCTGTTCACACTGCTGTCACATACCAGATAATTCATAAAGTACCACAGTATTCAGAGTTACTAGCATCACTCCTACACAGCTTATTCCTGCATCAAAAGAGGAAAGTCCTTTGTGTCCTCTGAGATATCTTACCGCCCGCAGAGGCGTTCTAGAAGCCCAGGTGTACCAGAAGGCTGGCCTCGCTTTTTCTTGGCTCAGCACATTTGTCCTCATCTCGAGTCTGGGTTCTGGGTGACTAACTCCCTTCAACTTTCTCTTCGTATCAGCCCCTTTGTTCCTCCTACCATAACCGAAATGTCCCAAACTCAGGTGTTTGTACAGTCAAATGTAGTTTTTAGCAAATTTCTTTATTTTACTAGTATATTCCACAGCACAGTTGAACTAGCTATACTAAGCAGATAGTTTTTGAGCAAAGGAAGACAGAGATGCTTTTTCATTTAGGAGGCATTAGTGTGTAATTAGCTGTTGCATATGTTGCAGGGTTTAATTAATAGCCAAAAATAATATTTTATCACCGTAACTTTTTTTCTCTGTGGTAGCTTTAATGAAAACTTCTCTAATATGTCTCTACCTTTCTTTGGAGCACAGTGCATGTAATTTATGCTCTTTTCAATATCATTGCAAGGTTATAATTAAAAGCATAAATTCCTGTTTCATGACCCTGAGAGTCTACCGAATTGTTCAATCCCTTTTTTATCTTAGATTTACCGACTGGCCTCAGCTATGCATTTTGCATTCTTGTAACTACATTTATGTACCTTATTTATGCCCATTGTTGATTGTCACCGTGCTGTCAGTATCCCTGTCTCCTTCATTCTCCCTCCTCAGCCCAGACTGTCTTCAAGCTTGACCAAAGCAGGAAGTGGACTTCCTGTTGATAAGATCTGGAAGGTTCTGGATGATGTAGCTGCTCCCACCTCCTTGGCTTCACGGACCCCCTGTATCACACCACGCCTGTCCCACCTCAGGGCCTTTTGCACCTGGTGCTCTCTGTCTGGATCCTCTAACCTTGGTTTCATGTGGCACGTCCTGTTTTACAGTTCGGTTCCCAAACACCAGCATTTGTCTCTCCTAGTAAACTGGCAAGAACCCTGGACTCTGGAGTGCTCTAGGAGGGTAGAACAGCTTGTTGGTTTTAATTCCCCACCGTTCTGTCCCATGGAACGAGTTCGGAGTGTTCCTTCTGCTTTTCTCTGGCATCAGTTTGGTTTTGTTTTTTTTTTTTTTTTTTTTTTTTGGTTTTATTTTTGCTTAATTTTTATTATGAAATAATTACATATTCATAGAAAGTTGTAAGAATTGTATCTTTCCTCAGAGAGTCACCACGCATCCTTTAGCCAGTGGCCATATTTTACATAACTGCCGTGCACTTTTCAAAACCAGGAGATGGGCACTGGTACCGCGTGTGTGTCTAGTTCTGTGCTGTGTTATTACGTGTGTACGTTGTGTATCCAGCACTGCCGTCAGGACACAGAACCGCCCCGCAACCTCAGAGATCTCCCAAGTGGTTGCACCCACTTCTCTCCCTTACAGCATCCTTACCAGCAACCACTAACCTGTTTTCCATTTCCATAAGTTTGTCATTTCAAGAATGACGATATACGTGGAGTCCTACAGCATGTGATCTTTTGAGATGGGCTTTCTTCACTCAGTAGTGAGGTAGCGCCCTAGAGGTCCATCCGAGCTGTGCGTATCAACAGGTAGCTCCTTTTCACTGCCGGTGTCGTGTTCCGCAGTATGGCGGCAGCAAACTTTGTTCAACTCTTCGCCCGTTGAGGGACATTGGAGTTGCTTCGCGATTTGGACTCTTCCAAATAAAGCTGCTGTGAACGTTTGTGTGTAGGCTTTGGTGTGGATGTGAGTTTTTCTTTTATGTGAGGTAAATGTTCAGGAGTGCAATTGCTGGGTCAAATGGTAAGTATGTGTTTAAATTTTTAAAGAACTGCCAGTTTTCCAGTGTGGCTCTAACATTTCATATTATCGCCAGCAATGAATGAAAGCTGCAGGTTCTCCGTGTCACCATTTTTATTTTTGCTGTTTTAATAAGTGTGTACTCAGAGCTCATCATGGTCTTAATTTGCATTTCCTTCATGGCTAGTGATGTTGAGCATCTTTTCATGGGCTCCTCTGCCATCCGTATATCCTTCCCAGTGACATGCCTCTCAAGTCCTTTGCCTGTTTCCTAATTGGGTTTGGTTTTTTTTTTTTCACTGTTGACTTTTGAGAGTTCTTTCTGTATTCTAGATATGTGTCCTTATGTCAGTCCTGAATATTGGTTTACAGGTATTTTCTCCCCATCTGTAGCATGCCTTTATCTTTACAGGGTTTTTCACAGAAGTTTTTATTTTGTTCATCTTGTTTATTGATTTTTTTTTCATTTATGGGTTATGCTTTCACTGTCCTGTCTGAGGACTCCGCACCAAGCTCTAGGTCCCAAAGGGGTTGTCTTGTGTTTCTTCCAGAAATTGTATAGTTTTGCCTTTCACATAGAAATCTTGAATCTATTATGAGTTAATTTTCATTTAAGGTGTATAAGGCTTAGGTCCAGGATAATTTTTTTCCCTGTGAGTGTCCATTCGCTTTCACACCTTTGTTGAAAAGGCTTTTCTTCCTCCGTTGAATTGTGTCGTCACCGTGGTCAAAAATCCGTTGGATGTTTTTCCATGGGTGTTTCTAGGTTCTGTATTCTGTTCCATTGATCTTCGTGTCTGTTTATCTACCAATATCATACTGTTTTATGAATCTTCGAAAAATCTCCCCTGCATCTACAAAAACGTGTCTGGGATTTTGATAGGTATCATATTAAATTTATTTACCTGTTTGGAAAAAAATGATACCTTTATTATTTTTCAATCTATGAAATTGATATGGCTTTCCATTTATTCAGAGCTTCGGTCTCTCTCTCCAGTGATTTTGTACTTTTTCACATAGAAGTCCTAGTCATACTTTCCAGATACTCACATAAGTATAATTTTCCCATTTGTTGAGCAATCGCGAATGATATTATGTTTTCAATTTTTGTCTTCACATGTTCATTGCCATTACATGGAAATACAATTGGTTTTTGTGTGCTTATCTTGTACCCTGAAACCTTCCTTTCTGATTTGTATGCCTTATGCCGAAATCACGCCCTTTCAGGGTCCTGGAAAATTCCTCTGTTGAATCCTGAGCCCTTTCGATGTGACCTAGGCTTTGATCGTTTCCAGTCTATGTGATACATGATACTCAAGGCTCATCTTGTACATTCCCTGGCAGAGACCACATTCTGGCATCAGAAATTGGAAACATCACTTTTAACTACTGTGAGAGACTGCCTGACTTCACAGTTCTCTGCTGGAATGTGGCCACTGATTAAACCTCTTGGTACTCCCTTATTTATCAGAGAAGTTCCCAGGAGGGGTTCAATAATTACCAGATGAGGGAATGAATGAATGAGTGAATGAACGAATGAAAGAAATACATCTTGAGCTAGTCTCTGATGATGGCAAAACAAAAAATATAATATGGCCCATCCAAGAAAGAAGTGGTCAGAGCAATTCAGATCACTACCAGTCTTTCAAAGAATTAAACTCCTGCAAACCATAAAACTTATCTTTCTGTCCTCCCTCACAGTGACCTCCCACAGGCCTGGCCTCTTTGCTCTCCCCCTTCCTTTCTGGATCCTTTCCAGACTTTGTGTTTCTCTCCTCGGTGTGAATTCCCAAGACCCTCCTCTCTGTCTAGACTCTGCACCCCCCCCCCAAACTGCTTGATAAGGCCCCACAGGAAAGGGAGAAGAGATTGCAAATGTTCATGTTTGGAACATCACAAATGCACTCATCGCAAAGTGCACGAATGGTGACACTCAGGAAGCGCTGCGTCCCCCTGCAGTGTGTGAGTGGGACACGAGCTGTTGAATATTGACAGGCCCCAGCCCCGTGCTCAGGACGTGCACATACTTCAGACTTACCTTTTAATACACACGATGGCTCTGTGAGCTGGGTAGAGGTCTCTCATTTCTGTGATGAAGAAACGGAGCCCAAAGAACTAGTTCGTAAGGAGTTTTCTGTGGCTGCTATAACAAATTTCCACAACGTTGCTGACCGAAAACAACACAGATCTGTTTTCTTACCTTTCTCGAGGTCAGAAGTCCACAGTGTGTCCGGCAGGGTTAAAATCGACGTGTGTGCAGGGCTCCATTCCTCTGGAGGGTGTGGGGAAGAATCTGTTTCTCACCTCGCCAGCTCTAGAGGCCCCCGGGCTCTGGGACTCGTGGCCCCTCGGCCACCCTCGGAGCCCGCGCTCTCTCTGGCTCTGACTCTCCTGACTGCCTGCCCTTTTGGGGACCCTTTTGATTGTTTGGACCTGCCCACATGGTCCCGCATCGTCTCCCCATCTCGGGCTCCTTAATCACATCTGCAGAGTCCCTGTGCTGTGTGACATAACCTATCGACAGGCTCTGGGCGTGAGGACGAGGCCATCTTGGGGGCCATTCTGTAGCCTGGGAGCAGCTGAATGCACTGCACACGGAGGCAAAGAGTTGGGTCGCGCCTTTTCCCACTGCTCCTCGGGGGGGGTCTTGGAGGTCTTTACCTCTGGATAGCTCTGGCACAGTTGGCCGTGGTCTTTCACTGTGTTCACACCTAGCGCCTGGTTCATTTTCCTCATTTTGGGCCAGGGCGCTAGTTACACACGGCTTGTGGCAGACGGAAGATTGAGGAATGTGGCCAAGGACCGCCAGCAAACACACCCGCGCCTGATGGACAACGGTGCGCGTCTCTAAGACAAGTGGAGGCAATTCTGTTTTATGTTACTGGGCTGTGTCTGTCATGGAGATGAACTGCATGGTCATTAACCGCGGCAGGATGTGGAGACAGTTGGGAAAAGTGACTCTTACCCTTTTTTACTATTTTTATCCATTTCCCTCATTGTGTTTTCCTGGGGGGTATCTAGGCACTATGAGTGATACTACCTGAAATTTGCACGCTGTCTTTATCTCACGGGTGCATTGTCATGGTTAATAATGTTTCAATATACTTAGACTTTCCCAAAATGGTCCTCTTTAAGTAATTTACAGCTATATTTTGGGCATATCACCATTTACCCTCGCAAATCTGAGTTGCCTGCCTATTTTCTCATTTTAGACCCATCCTAATGTCCAAATCAAATGGTTTTATAAAGCTTTTCCTGGGCAAGTCCAAAGTGGGTAGTTCTTGAGAAAAAAGATTGTCTGTCTCCAAAGGAAATGATCACTAATCTTCATAGCCGACCCCAAGCCTCTGATTTCTGCCTCTTGTTAGTAGGAACAACAGTTGGACCTAGTAGGGAAGAGAATTCTTACCAGAATTCCCAGGGAGGCCCGGCTTTGCTGTTCTGCCCCGACCCTCAGAGCGACCCTCACCTCCAGCTTCTCTACCTCAGAGGCACGGGGCTCCTCTGTCAAGATCTGGCATATTGTGGAGCACTTGTCCTCCTGGTCGATGTCCACCCATGGGACTTTGTCAAACCCAAGTGCATCACCAGCTCCGTGGCCACCGCCGCATGCTGGGCACTGTCTTAGCTGCTGAGGAGCCAGACATGGGTCCTAGAGAAGTGGGGGAGAGAGAGAGACAGAGAAAGCACAGGGAGGGAGAGACAGAGACAGCACAGGGAGGGAGAGGCTTACCCCCGGGGCCTCAACCCTGCTGAATGCCAGGACGAAGGTTTGTGTCAAATACTGTTCCTGGCCTCTTTCCTAACTGGGTCAAGGGAGACTCAGGTGAGGGAACTTTCGGGAATTTGTCTGGGGTGGGGTGGAGGGGACTGGATGAGAGTCTCCATTCTTCAGCTTTCCTCGGGAAAGTCACTTCATCTCTTGGGCCTCTGTTTGCTGTCTGTAGAATGGGGAGGAGAACTTAGCTCAGCGTTTTTGAGTCTGGGGCATAGGCCAGGCGTTGGGCCAGTCGCTTTTTCTGTTACCCCATTTGTTTCTCACCCCAGCCTGTGCTACCCCCCACTGACAGACCAGCAGCCTGCTTTGTGTCCGTAGCCTGGGGGGGCCAGTGATGCGTGCCAGGGTGCTGAGCATGATGCCAGGCCCATAGAACATGCTCAGAAAAGTCTGGATCTTCTCATTCTGTGAGGAGCGCAGAGCACCTTTGCGGAGGATGGTCGAAAGGGGCTTACTGCTCCTTCCGCACACCTGCAAGCAGCCCCAGCTGGTGGGACGACTGGGGGTGGCCAGGGAGGTCCGTCCTCAGGGAGACCCCTCCAAACGAACAGGTTCACCGCCGCTGAAATGGAACTCAGAGGAGTCCGTCCAAACTCAGGGGAAAACCCTTCCGGCTGTCTCCTAGCCGGCAGCTGTGCCGGGTTCCCCAGCGCGGGGTCGGGGGCAGTAATACGAGGCCGCCCGGGCCCAGCTCAGCCCGTGAGGGGCGGCAGCTCTCCCCGGAGAGATTTTCGTGTCACGGTAGCAAGGGAGGTGGTAATGGTTCCTGAGGGTTTAGTTCAGCAGCCCGGGGTTTAAGTACCTCCCAGCTTTGTGCATAAGTCCGTTTCTCTCTGTGGACTGACCGTTTCCCGTGTTTGTTTGCCAGGCTGTGTGCGTAAGCGCCTTCTGTTTACATGCATATGCCATGGCCCCTACTCGTGGTTTCCAGAAGGAAAGTCGTTAAGAGAAAGTTGGCTATTCTTCTGGATTTATTTCCATCTTCCTGGCTGACAGTTCTGTCCTTGCGCACGAAGATCTCGCCCTGTAGTCTGGGGAGCTCACGTTTTCCAGGAGCGCGGCGCCGCTGAGGACCAGTAGTCCTTGAGGCCACCTGTGCTCTGAGGGCACAGCTTTGTCCCTTAGTCATCAAACAGACTTTAACAAAGAGTGGAACCTTTTTGTGATAATTACGTTTCTCTAGGAGGAGTGATGGTGGCTGACTTGCTGGGGAGAGCATCCCCAGGAGCCGTGTCCCCGGGGGTCCGCCAGCGGCCCCGCCTACCTTTCCCTCTTCATGGCAGCTGCTCCTTGTGATTGATCCCGCCAGGAGGACCCACCCCGCCACAGGCACCACCTCCGTGGAGCCAGGGTCAGGTGCTCTCCGCCCAGTGCCCCTTCTGCAGAAGGAAGAAAGTCTCCCTGTGCTCTATTCTGAAGAAAAGGAGATGCGGAGAGAAACTGACTTGTCTGATGCTTGAATCGCCAGCCTCAGCCTCTGGACCCACCCTACTAGGTGGGAGTGGCTGGGTCCGCCCCACGTGCTCACTGCTCTGGGAGGGACTGATTGTCACAGAGGTCACATAAGGGCACACACCCGCTCTGCGTACTCGCTCAGTCACTTGGCCATGGCAGTGCCCGTTGACTTTGGGGCTGACCGAGGTCTTGTTTTTATTATGCCATATATAAGATAAAGTGAACTTACATCACGGGCGTCTTCGTGGTTCATTCAGTTGAGCGTCCGACTTCGGCTCAGTCATGATCTCACCGTTCACGGGTTTGAGCCCCGCGTCGGGCTCTGTGCTGACAGCTCGGAGCCTGGAGCCTGCTTCAGATTCTGTGTCTCCCCCCTCTCTGCCCCTCCCCTGCCCTCCCTCTCTCTCTCTCTCTCTCTCTCTCTCAAAAATAAACATTTGAAAAAACTAAAGTGAACTCATTTCAGACTTGTCCACTGATGTGGAGGATCTCAGGAGACCCCCCTCTGGGGAGACTTCCCCTGGTGCCTGCCTGGGTTTTAGCCATCTTTCTGGAATCCTTGTTGATGGTTTCTGGTTTGAGTAGATTTTATGTCTGGGTAAGTTCTCCTCTTTGGGGACCTCAAGACTACATGTTCTTGTTTTTTTTTTTTTTTTTTTCTTGTTTTAATTTTTTGGTTGTTTGTTTTAGTGGGGGGAGGGGAGAAGTGTGCCTGGAAATGTTTATGCCTAAACTTCAGCACTCTAAAGAGTGCTTCCTCTCCTCATCCAACTCCTCTCTTTTGCATATGACCACACCAGAAATTGCTCCTGGTCACTTCCTTGTGCCTAGAGCTGGAACAATTAGTTAAAATAACAAAAGGCCCTGGATCAAGTATAAATTCACTAAAAGGCTTTTTTAAAGTAGCTAGAAGTAAGAATAAAAAGTAAAATGAAATGAATGAACTAAAAAAATAAATAAGTAAATAAATCAACGCAGCTAGAAAATTTAAGAAGAGCTGCTGTAAATAGATGTATTTCTCCTGGGCAAAAACCCCTGATGAAATACACCCTCCAGGAATTGTATCAAGTTGCCCTGTAATTTTTCCCTCTCTCTTCCGTCTCTGCTGATACGCGGCATCTTTCCAAGAGGAGGAGGATCGATTCTGTTTACGACACGTCAACATGTGTCGAGAGGAGGCCAGGAATTTTCTGGCATTAAGGTCTTGTACAG
The DNA here is from genome assembly GCF_046562875.1 of Panthera onca. Classification (NCBI taxonomy): domain Eukaryota; kingdom Metazoa; phylum Chordata; class Mammalia; order Carnivora; family Felidae; genus Panthera; species Panthera onca. Next base: position 3,201,446 of record NC_138354.1, read on the forward strand.
TGGGTGTTGCTGCTGGGGCAGTTGATGGATGGAAAAGCCTGGAAATGAGGTTTCCTAGGCCCGCCTGCTGCCGCGTTGGTCCAGCTCCTGCGCGGATGGCTTTAGGTAGTAGCAGCTCTGCATCATTTTATGACGTGAATCTGGTAATTCAGCGACTCGGCCGTGTTTGTATCGCAGTCTGTTAACCAGAATGCTACCAAGTATTTGATATTTCACCCTGGAAGGAGGACATTTGACTGCATTTAGTATTTTACTACCTACACACCGCGCCTGATAGACTGAGGAGCCAGATTCAGGTTCAGCAAACACCGAGTGAGGACGCCGTGTCAGGCTCATTCATGTCGTTGCCTGATTGGTACTTCACGAAGGTCCTTTTGATGGGAGTATGGTCACTCCTGTTGCACAGATGGAAAAACCAAGTAGTGAGCCTGAGGGAACAAATCAGAGCCAGACCTGATTCTGGGCCTGTCCATCCACATGGGCCACACTTGCCTGGTCATTTCGAGGACCTTTCTGCATGTACACAGAGTATTGTGATTACTCCAGCCTGGGTTTATCCATGGAGTTCCTGCCTATCATCTGCCGTGATCTCGTACTGGCGGACAGAGGGGGTGTCTTCTCTGGAGACCGTTGGAGATTTTACCTTGAAGGCAGGCCGTGTTTAATCTCGGGCCGCCAGGAGCTGCTCTTGGAGAAGGTGAAGAAGCTCTGAGCTCTGGTGTCCTTTCTGCTCTCATTCAGAGACAGACATTGTGCCCAGGAGGGTGTCCTCTCTGCTTCTCTTTATGGCACCCGGAAGTTTCTCTGCCACGGCTGGGCCTACTGACCGGGATGCTCACCCCGTGCTCGTGCTGCTGGCAAGCAGTCTGCAAAGCCGCAGGCCAGGCCCACGGGTTGGGAGAAATTCGGACGCATTGTCCTTTGGGACATGTGCTGTCTCACAGGAGCCCTGGGCCAGAGCTTTGGGTCGAAGGCCAGACACGTGGGTAGGAAACTGGTCCTTCCTTCCATGTCACCTCCAGGGGCAGCCCCCCTGTTCCTGAGGTGTTACATATGTTTTGGGCTAGAGGACCTGGCCTGTCTTTCTAATGTGACATCTGCATTTTACTTCTTAAGGAGCTGTCACCAGGAAGATAGATGTTAGATCTCCACGTTTTCTGGTGGCTTGGCTGACTCTTTGGCTCCTCCTCCTTTAACATTCTATACAGTACGCATTGGGGACTTCATACGGCTGCCATTTTCTTCTTCTGTCTTTTGGATGTGTTCTTCCCTCCTTGTGTTCAGGGACCATATTCCCTGGATACCTTCCTTGGACAGTGTCGTTCACACAGCAGTCACTCCATACGGACTCATGGGGTGATTGGATTATCTCTTTCCTGGCCTGGGTTCTGGCACCAAGATGGAGTTGAAAGCTTAAGCATGAAGAGAGAAAAATGAATACCTGTATGTTTTCTTCTTGTTATTCATTCAACATGTATATGTTGATCACATCCTTTCAGTCAGGCTCTGTGCTTAAATACTGGGGGACAAGTGTGCATAAGGCAGAACATGTGAGTGTTGAATATACCTCACATCCAAACAGTTTTAAGGTGGTAATCATCTCAGACATCCTATCCCGTAATGTACTCCCACTTGTATCTGTAATTAAGAGTGGACACTTCATATAGAATAGAAGAATTACGTTGAAGACTTTACCTCTATAAATTTACCTCTGTTTCCCCATATACTTGCCCTTATGAAACTACCTATACATGCTATAGAAAAGAGTCCCTCTGTGGGCTAAATTGAAATGTTTGGCAAGGTGTGGACCACAGTGGTAACTAAACTGGTGGAAAGTTGGCCCAACCCCTCCCTGTCTCTTTCTTCCATCTCTCGTGGTCTTTCTCCTACCACAGAAGGACAGTGTGTGTGTTACCGGACAGCCACCCCTCTCACATTTGATGGCTGCCTTTCTCCTTGGGGGCTGTGTTCCCGGTACAATGGTGCTGAATTGCCATCCCATGTACCCAGTGTTTCCCGCCATCTATCCTGAGTATTCTTGTCTTCTCAGCTCACCTCGTCCTTTCTGTTGGTTTGAAATTCTAGGGGCGCCTGGGTGGCGCAGTCGGTTAAGTGTCCGACTTCAGCCAGGTCACGATCTCGCGGTCTGTGAGTTCGAGCCCCGCGTCAGGCTCTGGGCTGATGGCTCGGAGCCTGGAGCCTGTTTCCGATTCTGTGTCTCCCTCTCTCTCTGCCCCTCCCCAATTCATGCTCTGTCTCTCTCTGTCCCAAAAATAAATAAAAAAAAAAAAAAAAAAAAAACGTTGAAATTCTAAGAAACAGGCCTCCCACATTCTTCACTTGCTTTCAAAATGTTCTTCCTGCACCCACCGCAAACGGTCAGCAGCACGTGTTTACTTTGTGGCTAAATACACATGACGTTCCGGTGCCTTAACGTTTATTGAATATCCAGAGACTCATTATTGCCAAAACTACTCGAAAGCAATCTTAGTTCTTATAACTATACCAGTAATGGGAGTACATTAATTTTGAAGTTGTCTGCCTTGGAGTAGCTGTGAGGCTGTAAGGCTTGAGATGCAGGCTATACTCAGAACAATAAGCCTTAAACCTTTCCATTCAAAACTTAATTGTTTAATTAACATGGAGAACATTTTAGATGTTTGTGTTTTTAAGGACCTAAAAATAATGTCCTTCATTTTCTTGTGCTCTAAAGTTTTTAAAAAAATGTACTTGAATATCAATACAAACTTAATCAAATGCTGCCTTACCATTTGTGATAGTAAAACCACAAACCCAAGTTATACTTTTATGTTTTATGGGCACAGTTCTTATTTTACTGAACCCTTCACTGAATTTTTATCATAATGTATAAATCAATGTATGTATTACCGTCCAGTTTGTGTGAACGGTGTCAAGGATCAAAAAACTTACTGATAATCGAAGACCGTTTATCTTTTTTTGAAAGCCCAAGGATGGGTTGCATTGAAAGTTTTGAGGCACATCATGGAGATTTTTTTGGAGGTCCCCCGGGACTGCCACTTTGGGCCCACAGCCACTCTTAGGGGAAAGTTAATAAAGTGTTTCCTATTACTTCCTGTAGTTTGTAAAAACACTGAATCTAGGGGGCTCAGTCCAGTAAGCGTCTGAGTCCTAATTTCGGCTCAGGTCACGACCCCGTGGTTCGTGAGTTCAAGCCCCGCATCCAGCTCTGTGCTGACAGTGCAGAGCCTGCTTGGGATTCTCTGTCTCCCTCTCTCTCTCCACCCCTCCCCTGCTTGCTCTCTCTCAAAACTACATAAACAGGGGCGCCTGGGTGGCGCAGTCGGTTAAGCGTCCGACTTCAGCCAGGTCGCGATCTCGCGGTCCGTGAGTTCGAGCCCCGCGTCGGGCTCTGGGCTGATGGCTCAGAGCCTGGAGCCTGCTTCTGATTCTGTGTCTCCCTCTCTCTCTGACCCTCCCCCGTTCATGCTCTGTCTCTCTCTGTCCCAAAAATAAATAAAAAACGTTGAAAAAAAATTTTATAAAAAAAAAAAAAAAAAAAAAACTACATAAACATTTTTTAATTAAGTTAAATTTTAAAAAGGAACACTGAATCTGAGCTCCTTGGGATATGGGCAGTGTGCACTTGGTTCAGCTTCGTATCTCCTCCACTCCGAGTTAGGCCTGGGGACTCCAGGCTGACTGAACAGTGGACACAGTTACTTACGTCTCTTCCCGTGGCAGTCCGTGCGAACATCTGCCCTTCCATTCCTGCAGCTCCAAGGTGAGGTGCATACTGGGCTGTTTTCTTCCACCGCCAAGGGCACTTCTGTAATTAATGTATCTGTGCCACAGGTTGGAAAGCAGGTGTTCTTTATGGCGTCCAGAATGTGACGTCCTCGGACGTTGGCAGGTGTGGCAGGAAACTCACTTGTAGCTGTGCCCCCTGGTTGGCTCCCCACCCCCACCCCACACATCACATGCATAAGCCCTTGGGTCTAGGCGCCCAGGGGCGTTTTTCCCTCACAGGGGATTCTGATCAGTGCTGGCGGTCAGAGACCCCCAAGGAACTCTCTGAGGTTTTAACTTTCCCGAAATAGAGAATTCTTATTTTGCTTACTGCCTCAAGAAAGTATTGGGAGAATCAAGTGCAGAGTCAAAGGCACTTGGAACGTTCCCTTTAAAATGAGCTCTCTTGTGAATCACAGCATCTCCTCCTTAGGGCAGCCCCACGACGAAGGACAGCTGATAGGTTTCTCTCTGAAAACTCCCTGTGCTTATAGTCAGTAGCAGGTGACCCTTTAACTTGTCCTTCATGAGTCTGACACTCTGGTTTCCCAAGCTGTGGTGCATTTTACCCATACTGGATTACGTTTTTAAGTTAGTGTATTTCCTGTCTTTATCACTATCCCAAAGAATTAGAATTACAAGATTTCATTTTGAAATGTAGAATTAAAATGGGGAAGACTAAGGAAATCGTTTTATGTAAAACCATACATACGTTTATTTTAATAAAGTTAAAATAAAGGAAGAATCTCTCTGGCTTAATACTATAATTTTCCTGCAGAGTCAATGTAAGTTTTAAATTAGTACTTCGGAATTATGTGATAAAAAAGCCACGTAGTCCGTATTATGGGCAAAGTATTCAGTGCGTGCCCTCGCGTTCATTTTGAAAGTTGTTCTTCTGTAACAAAAGTGATTTATCCTGGAAAAATTGGAAAAATATTTTAAACCACAGAAATCGAAAGAAAATAAGTTATAATCGTACCACTCAACAGGAACTATTAACATTTTGTGCACTGAGAATGCCTTCTTCTCTTTTTGAACTCTAAAGGGACGCTACTGTATATGCTGTCTCTGGATTCATGTGACTTCTGGTAACAGAAACCCTAACTTACACAAGTTCAGACATGAATGAAGTACCTCATTCCCCGAAATAGCAAGCCCAGAGACGGGATGGGCTGCGGGATGTGGTTCATTGACTGGGGCAGCGGGCAAGGTGCAAGACCCCAGTTCTTTCTTTTTTCTCTCTCCTGCTGCCGACGTCATAAGCGTCACACTAAGGTGGCTCTCTTCGTGGTCACCCCATTGCCGCTGTGAACATCCGAACAACACGCTTCCTTGCTCGCATCTAGTGGCGGGAGAAAAGCCCTGGTGCCCAGCCCTGGAAAACCCTGTCCTTCCACCTGGTGAGAGGGGCCTAGAGGCAGTTGCCCCAGAGCAGGGACGGTCACCACATACATGCCAAAGCCACCTGGTTCAAGCCCGGTCTCCTTTGTCAGTCACTGGCAAGAGGGGTCGGATTACGATGATCGGCTTAGACTAGTTGGGGTCAATTCTGCAAACCACTTTGCTAGTGTAAAATGCTGGAGATGTGGAATCAATGGTGGAAGTCAACCCCCACCTCAGTAACCAGACGTTTTCCCAGAATATTTTACGGACACATGTGAGAGTCCTGTTGAAGGATCACTTAGCATACTTCCTCATCATTGCCTTCGGGTTGTTGACCAATTTGCTCTGACTCTCAAAGTTCTGTCCCTCCTCCTGCTCTTATCTACGCACCGCCTTTCCTCTGCATTGCAAGGGTGGCTGCCTGCAGCTCAGGACAGCACATTTCCTCCTGGCCTCCAGGAGGGGCGAGAGCTCCCCGCCAAGCAAGCTCCGCCTCCTTCAGCCGCTGGGCAACTCGGGTCCCGGACCAGCCCCTGACGGTCTTGAGCGTGGCACCGGTACCCGTACTGGCCTCCGATGACCAAGAGACACGCCTGGTGCTGCGAATGGGCCGATTTGCCTGCATGTGTGGTGCCCCACACAAGGTGTGGGCTCAGCAGAATCAAGGTCTGTTGGGGAAGAAGAATGAACGTGTGCTACCTGCTCCACTGTCTTTAAGAATTGCTCTTTTCAGAGGCGCCTGGGTGGCTCAGTCGTTTAAGCGTCTGACTTCGGCTCAGGTCATGATCTCACGGTTCATGGGTTTGGGCCCCGCGTCGGGCTCTGTGCTGACAGCTCGGAGCCTGGAGCCTGCTTCGGATTCTGTGTCCCCGTGTCTCTTTTGCCGCTCCCCCACTCACACTGTCTCTCTCTCAAAAATAAACATTTAAAAAAAATTTTTAAATTTTCTCTTTTCGCCACCATTATAACAATTATCTGAATTATCTGAAATTAAGATAACTGTCTTTAGATAGTTTAATTTTCATTAAAAAAATCAGTTTCTTCGTTAGACATGCTCTGTTCAGAAAGAGTTGGAGAGGAAGAAAGAATAAAGTCCTCATTAATCTAATGTTCTCCAAAGCTTTGGCATTTTTGCGGTGTCTTTTTTGGCATAGACAAGTTTTTCCTCATAAGTTTTGACTTAAAATGGTCTAGAAATTAAAAACTAGAAGAAAAAATGGGCTTAAAGATACAAATTATCATAGATGTAAACTTTAATATTTTTGTTCTTTATGTACTTTTTTATTTTTAATAGCCTTGAGACAATGTCATATATAATATAGAGAATTAATAGGCATTTTTGCAGAATAATTCTGAGAAATCATAGGCATATTTGAAATTACTATGGCAAAAATCAGATGTTAAGGAAAAAAGTTATGACATACTCAGTTTTTAAAGTTATACTATTAAGGTGTAACTTCAGGTGTAATAAATATTCATGTTTAATTTTAGGTGCTGGTGTGACGTGCACTAAAATAAAATGGAACAATTTCTGTGGTTCTATAAAGGAATCTATAAAGGAGTCATAAATAATTATAGTAAAGCTTCTTTGAGGTATTTTTATGGGAATAAAAATTGAAAACTTGTTAATAGGGAAATTTTTGTGAGAAAGAGGTGAGTTAGTCTTAGAGACCTCAAGCTGCAATATATCGTATGGGAACCCTGAATAAGCAGTTAACTTCTCAAGATAATCTTGTATAATGTATAAAAGTTGAGAGTTTTTGAAAAAGCTTTCCAGAAGGTAGCAGGAAGGAAAAAATTATTATTATAGTAAAATTCCCCGTGACAGATCACCCAGTTTCTGTGTTTTTTCTGTTACCGGAATGGAGACCTGATCTGGATTTGGAAGGGCTACAACTGCCTAGGATTAAAATGAACAAATAGGGGCGCCTGGGTGGCTCAGGTGGTTGAGCGTCCGGCTCTTGATTTGGGCTCAGGTCATGATCCCAGGGTCGTGGGATCGAGCCCCACGTTGAGCTTCACGTTGAGCGTAGGGCCTCCTCTGCCTCTTGCCGCTGTTTGCGTGCTTGCTCGCTTGCCCTCTCTGTGTCTCTCTAAAATAAATGGATTAATTAATCAAAATAAAATAAACAAATAAACGTATTTCCTGTAGAATGACAACTTGTGTGCAGCCGTGGGATTCACTTCAGGTCCCAAGGTGCTCCCAGCATTGGGAACTAAGAGCCCTTTGGTGCTCAGAAGGTGTCTTACTCTCAGTGGGAGGCCTCCCTTTGTATTTTGTGTTTTGTAGCAAAATCTACAAATGCTAGCAAGAGCAGAGGATACCAGGACAGCTTATTTTAATTAAAAGCTGCTTGGATTTACGGAAGTTGTGTCTTTGTTGTTCTTCGTCCTCTTCTTTTGAATAACCTGATGAGTCTGGGTGTGATCTGGTTGGCAGAGCATCTGTTCATACGTGGGAAGATCGTGTTCTCTGGTATTGTTACCTTGCTAGGTTACCTTGAACGAATAAGTTAACCTCCCTGTTCCTCAGTTTTCTCATTTCTGAAGAGAGGGTGGCTGGTCAAATGTGTCTCCCAGGTTCTTTCCTGCAGCAGAATTGGGCTCTATGGGAAGTCTCCGTGAGGAGGGGTCAGACTGTGAAATGGGCGGGGCAGGGAGATGGCTGGGGTGAAGGACGAGCAGGCCTGGCATCAGCAGTTATGAGAGAATCCAGTTGAAAGGGCCAGCACCATGCCCACTGGCGACTTTTCTTCTACCCACCAGTTGAGAAATAGAGGTACAGAAACTCTAATGAGGTTCCTTGGGAGGCGGAGAAAACCGCAGCAAATTCATTTGCCCCCCGGTCTAGGTTTTGGCCAGTTCCGCCTTCCATCTGAGAGTGTATTTATAGTTTGTGGCCATGGTGTGATCTCACGGCCCTGCCTGAAAGAAAAAGACCAGCCCTTCTGGGATTTCTTGAACTTGTTACAAGTTCCCAGGGGAAGCTCTGAGTTTTTAACTAACCCTGGATATGTGAGTGCCTCAAAACCGAGGGTCAGTAGGGAAGCAGAGGGCTCAAAGCCTCCCTACAGGAGTGTGGACGAGGCCAGAGGAGGCTCAGCCACCGCCATGTGCCTCAGCTCGGCCTGTGTGTTTTTGTCCTTCGAGATCTTTTTAAAGCCCTGGCCACGCCTCTCTTGGCCTGATAAACTAATTTGCCTTAGGAACAAGAAGCGCTGTGGAGTGGCTCTGACGCTGTCTCTTGTCTGACACAGAGCCATCACACTGGAAAATCAACTGGTGATCCTTGCAGCGACATCGGGTGATGCCAGGGTTTACTACGCGCAGGCCGTCAACGAACGCAACGGAGACAGCAAGACCAGCCCGCTCGTTCACCTGAGCGTAGCAGGTGAGTTTTGAGACGCCACGTGATAATTCTGAAAGCAATAAAGTCTTGATTTAATTAATACATGTCTCACGGGCCCTTTGCAATCAATCTTCTGTCTCTAGGATGGTGGCCATGGTTCAATATTGATCCACTGTCAATAGTTGCTTTCTTTGAAGCTGTACGCGTAAAACGTGAACACAACAGGTGATGCCCACTGCGAGATCTTATTCGTTTTGGGGGTTTCAAAAATCGTTTTTAACGCGTATTGTTTTTAACAACAAATCTTAGTTTATAAGGAATTCCATCAATGAACCTTATTTGAGACTAGATTAGGCACAGGTTATGTTAATTTAATAATAAAATCCTTGAGAAAACATAAATATTGTGTTCAAATTAGCAGTGTTTCTTAATCATAATGAGCTGACCATTTTTTCTACCTGATTTAACGGAATTGTGAAGAGAACACGCACAATTACCGTTACACCTGCAGTTTATTTACAGAAATGTTAGTCTGAGGAAACTTAGTTTAAACATTTGGACTTTGAAGAGGTCTCTAGGAATTCTCCCAGAGTTGATTGCTGGAGAAGGGGAAAATGACCAGAAGCAAAAACTCTGACCTAAAAGATTAAAGCATGCGTCTCACGGGGCCGTCGCCAGGCGTTTGCAGCATGAAGCTTCATGGGATGAAATGAGGTGATTTTGTGTTGAGAAAATACAGGTGGGAAATAGTTGTAGACTTCAGAATTCCATGATCACATCAGACAAGAGTGAAGTAAGTGATTTTGTCTGTATGGTAGCAGACGTCACCTTTTTGAGAAACGTCTCTGAGCAGTGGCTTCCCCCTCGGGTTTGAAAAGTTTCCTTTCATTCATGGGTTGGGATCATAGCATTTGCTGCTTGTGCTCCCCAAGGGATACGATTGCACGAAGCCAAGTAGGGCTGGCCGAGGGAATGTCTGTGGCAAACATGGGGTAGGAGACCCCGGGGTTACCTGGTCGGCTTCTACGTCCCCTCACGTTCCTGGTAAGTGCCCCCAAGTGGCCATTATCCTGCCATCAGCCCCTTCGTTCCTGGGAATTGAAACCTGATCTCCAGATTATAGACTGGGCACAGACTGGGCTGTCCCCATGGCCTTTTTAAGGCTTTGGAGAGTTATGTGCATCGACTAGGTGTGGTGTTCACAAAATATAGGCCAGGAGGTACTGATATTTAAAGGACCAGAGTGGAAATAAATATGACTTCTCAAGAATTTTTTTCAGTATCGATAACAACAGATGGAAATCACATTATTAAATAGATTGATTGCTTTAGTGATTTCCAAGTTTTACAATTACAGCCATTTCTTCTATTTAGAAAATAGATTTATCACTCAATTGTGATATACCTACCAGGATAATAATTGGTAAAACTCTAGGTCAGAAACAAGGAAATTGGCCTCAGTCCGTTGGAAGAGAGAAAAAAATTCCACAAATGTTCTGGTTAATGTAATGCTAACATCAGAGAGTTATGAAATAGTCTGAACCCATGGTGTTCTGCATTGCCTATTGTAGAAAGGCCAGTAGGAAACAAAACTAATACAGTGATTTTGCAAGTTGCCATATTAATGGATACCGTAGCGTTAGGTAATTGGGATATGTAAATGCTTTTTCAGTAATTCCAGTTTCTACTCCAACCCAGAAGTGTATTGGGAGTAGCTCATAAATATTATAATTAACTGCCTTGCATTTTGCTCCTTGTGTATTTTTATCTTTTCATTGGCACCAGGTAAAATGTGTAGAAGGTGGGTTATAAAGAGGTTGGTGATACGGACGGACTTGTTTTAAATCTCAGGAGAAAAGCTGCCTACTGTTTCCTTATATAGTCTTTGCTTTTTATTGGGTCCAAGTAAAATGTGAAGAATGAGAAGGTTGAGGAACCGGCCTTATTTTGATTCTTAGGATAACATTCTGTTGACATATTGGATTTAGCTGAAAGTTAAATGGCACTCAATTATGCGCTTTCTCACTAAAAATCCTATTTTGAAACCTCTAAAGATCAGGAAATTGATAAATCTGCAGAAACCCCAGAACTGTGTGTTCACATGTTGCTTCCTTCCGGAACAGTGGCAGAACCTATAGTTCAGGACTCCCTGCAGCACCGGGGGAGGCTGCTTGGGGATGAGGTGTCCTCAGCACACTTACACATCTTTTGTTTCTTTTTTTTTTTTTTTTTTTTTTCTGATGGAGGCTTTGTAAAAACACCAAACAAGATTGATGAAAGTTTTTTTCAAAACTTGCCAGCCAGCATTTCTGAAGAATCCAAAGATGCTACAGCCAATTATCATTTAACGAAGATAAATTTTTCTTCGACATCAGGGGAGTAAAATAAAGAATGTTTCTGTAGTAAATACGACTGAGGTTGGTAGGGGTAACTGGAGATTAAGTTCCTGGTGCCTTGTACTGTAACTGATTTGAAATTGGAGAGTGCCCGGCGGCCCCACCTCTCGTGTCCTATCGTAAGAATAAGCTGTTCCTCCTGCAGGACAGCCCAGTGTCAGGTGGGAGAGCACAGGGGGGCTGGCCTTGCCTCCAAACATCTAAATGAGCGATGCCCTAACACCCAGCCCCCCAGGGAGAATGATGTATCTTCCCCAACAACTGTGGACTTGAGAGTTCAAAACCTCACCACCGTTTCGGTTGCCAAACGCTTTACCTACACTGGAAGCGTATGGGAAGCAAAAGATAAAGAGGATTTAAATAGAAATAAATAAATGTTTACAAAAGCATGACAATTAGAGGGGAAATGCAGTCCCATAATGGTGCCGCCTGCTGTTGGTGCATGGTTAGTGGCTGGCGTTCTCATCTCTTCACGTTTCTCCCCCTTTTGTCTGGCCAAGAAGATAAATTGCAGCATGTGCTGCACAGATACCTCCTGTCCTGAAGGAGAGGCCATCTCTGAACTCTCCGTTCTCCTCCCCCGTGAAAGCTTGCTGCCATCTCAGGGGTGGATTTGCTTTGAAGTTGTGATGTGACGTGAAGCCAGCAGATGTCAAGGACATAGGTGGGACCGTTGAAGCGCCCTGCATGAATTTTTCATCGCTGGCTCCCGCGGTTCAGGTGCACGCCAGAAAAAGAATGGGCTGAACTCACCCGAGAGTAGACGTTTCTATTCTGAGGTCAGACCCAGGCAAGCTTTTATAAACCTGTCGACCTGCTTTTGGTTTTTGCTTTGAAGATTTTTACATTGAGTTAACTTTTGTGGATCAGATCTTCCGAACTGAATGAATATGTGAATAAGAGCTTCTCCTTAAAATCAGAGAAAAGGGTAGAGTCAGGAGATGAGAGGAATTCCGCACGATGATCAATCCATCATTGTGTGACGGCCGCCTGCACACCTCGACACATCATCACTTCTGACCCGATGCGCAGGACGCCAGGCGTAATGAGAGTCTCTGCTGGGGAGGAGGCTTAGGGGGAGAGAGACACGGCCGCCTGCCTCCTTCCTGTGTTTTCACGTCTTTCATTTCAGTGCCTGCTCTTCAAACAAAGTCCTTAGCTAGCATATCATTTTAGCTGATCCTCCTTCGGGCTGACAAACCGTTGCTTTTCATTCTGAAGACCACTTAACATTCTTTTGTCCTCTATAATGCTAATTTGACTGCAGACCTCATATACACTTAGTAGTTGAGACCGGATTCCTGAGAATAATGTCCAGGAACAGTCAAACAGTCGTCTGAGAGAACTGCCCAGTAAAACCTGACTTTTGTGTGCCCAGATAAGATTCTCTCTTGTTTTCTTTGTGCCTTAAAATTTCAGGGAGAGAGGGGGCAAGGCATGAGCCTGTCAAGTGTACTCTGACATGGGTTGGAATCCCAAAGCAATAGTAGCAGTTTGAAATATTACTGGAAACCTGTCTAGAGACTGTGGCCCTCCCACAAATGATCAATTTAGAATCATGCTACAGCTTTACATATTGTATGGACCTTTACTGCCAGAACTTTGAGAAACACATATAGCAAGTGTCGTGTGCTTTATGGTAGAGTGATGAGTTAATCATTTAGGACGGATTGAACCTTCTAAGTAGGGTGTGTAATGAGACGTGCTCTGGCCCGGGGATCCTGGGGCTGGGCGTGAGCAGAACTGAGTGTAGGCTGTGGTCTCTAAAGCCTGTTTGTAGGCACTCCATCAGGAAATAAGCCTTGAGCCTTCACCCTAACATATGCACACTCAGTTGTTTATAGATTATAAGCATAAGAGATACAAAAGAGATAAGTGGTATCTTTAGTGTCTTGCTAATCTTGAACATCTTATTAATCTTAAAAAATAAGAAAAGTAGTTATTTTACCAGTAGAAGTGAGTTTATTCAGGAATAACAGAACATTGCAATTCAGGACAAGCAAACCATGGCAAAACGATAGGCAAATCCAAGAAACAAAGGAGAGGAACGTTGTTTTATGGAGAAGAAGGAGGAAGTTGTATGTGGCGGGGGCGGGGATTGAACAAACATCCATTGGGGAAAGACAAGGATTCATGGTGGTGACGGTCCCTGGTTGGCTGAGTTTCAGGGTGGTTGATTTTGTTTAGGGCACGCATTGCATTATCTTGGCCTGCCGGGCCCTGTAGTTGAGGTTTCTTTCCTGTTGATTGTTCTTCTCTTGGGTCTGTAATAGACATTTCTTCCTGTGAGAGACATCGAGTGATGTCACTCCAGCCTCCTGTTCTAGCCCCCGAGCCGACTTCAGTGAGGTTCCCCTTCATTAATTTTTAGATTCATTCCATCTTTAGTTCATGTCTCATGGCACAATAGACACTTCTTGAGTGGAAATCCATATTTTACGTCGTCTTCCTGCTGTTTAGTTTTTTGGACAAATTCTTGCAACCTCTGTTTAAGGAGGACTATGTATCCAGTATCATTGCTGATGCAGAGCCGCTGTTCGTCGTCCTCTTCTGTGCTGCCTGTGGAGTGACTCCAATCTGTGCCTCTTGCCAGGAACGCTTGTGTCTGGTTATCTATTCTGTGACAGTTAGTTTAGTTAAAACCAAATATAGCTGGTCCTTGAAGAACACGAGTTTGAACTGCATGGGTCCACTTACATGCACGTTTTTTTCCCGATAAACACAGTATGGCTCTGTACATGTATTTTCTCTTCCTTATGATTTTCTTAATGATGTTTTTTCTCTAGCTTATTTTATTATAAGAATATAGCATGTAATACATAAAACCTACAAAATTTTATGTTAATCGAGTGTTATGTTATTGGCAACAGTAGGCTATTAGGAGTTAAGTTTGGGGGAGTCAAAGTTAAACACAGATTTTCAACTGTGCGGGGTGTCAGCAACCCAACCCCCATGTTGTTCCAGGGTCCACTCGACACAAATACGTCTATCTGGGCGAAGGTGAAACCACAGCCCATTGGCAAGTTCTGAGAGCAGACAGATACATGAGGGCATCCTGTCTACCTCCTTGAAAATGCACATTTTTGGTTCTCCCCTTGAGAGAATGTGCATTAATTACAGTGTATGCTGTGGGGCCGTCCCACCAACACACCTGGCATTATCAAAGGTTAGTTTTCTTCTTATGGCTTTGCTTTAAAAACATAGATTAGGGGCGCCTGGGTGGCTCAGTCAATTGAGCATCCAACTCTTGATTCCAGCTCAGATTGTGATCTCAGGGTCATGAGTTCAAGCCCTGTGTTCAAGCCCTTACTTAAAAAAAAAAAAAAAAAAAAGCTAGTTCTGTTTTGTTTCTCAACCCCAGGCATATGTTTATATGGGTTAGTGACAGGCTTAGAATCAAGTTCAACTGGTGATTCTCAACCAGACTTAGTTTAAAACAAAACAAAACAAACAACAACAACAACAAAAAAGACCAGTGAGGCCCGGCAGATGAGACAAAACTGGGTTATTTCCATTACCTACCTGCTCTCATCCGTCTTCTCTTCCCATGCTGCCTTTCTTTCCCCTTTATGGCTGATTGCAGCCTGATCTCACCATTGGCAAGTCTGAGAGAGTCAGTTTAAACCATAAATTGTAACTTGCCCTCGACTTTTCAATGTATTCAGGGTAACCAAGTATCCTTAGTCTCCCAAAGCAGCCTATGCGGACCTCTCAGGGCACACACACACATTTCCAAGGGGGTAAGCAGGCACGCATAATCTTTGCGGAATCTATTTCCAGGTGCTTTCATATACTCTTCCTGAAGCCAGATCTGCCCGAGCATGCCTGAGTTTCAGGGAGCTCTCTTCCTTCCGCGGTTGCCTCTCTTACTGGGCACAAATCACACTCATCCCGATTCTTTAACACAGGCATTAAGTGAGGGTGTGAGTGTCCAGGTGCCAAACAAAGGGGTAATCCTAAATGTCAGTATCGGGATTGAGAAAGTGAAGGACTCTAATAAGTCATTGTATAAATTAGGTGCTTCGGTGTCTTGCTGTCTGCAAAATGAGGCAGGACCAAAACGCAGTGTCAGTTGACTTTTTATGACAAATAATTTTTGAAGATTGCTGATATCAGTGCAGCCTCTGCTTGTAGGACAGGAAGACATTTCTGGCCTCTTTGTGGTTTGGGGGCGATTCGCCTAACACTAGTCAATGAAATGTGAGTGGAATGAAGCACATCCCTTCCAGGCCAGGGATTTAAGAGGCAGCAAGTGACCTTCACGCTCTCCCTTCCCTGTGGCCAGGCCACTTTTGGAGATGGTGGAGCCCAGGCTGGAAGCTGTCCAGATACTGGAAGTACAGCCCGAGAGAGCCCCCAGTGGAATGACGCCTTAGGGAGCGGGGAACGCACCTCTGTGTGCCAAGCACTGTGATTCCACGCTTTATTTGCTACTGGAACAAAAAACGATCTATCCCAACTAATAAATGACCATGTGGAGTTCAGAAGGGGCTAAAAGAACTGAGAGAAACCCAGGTAACAAAATTCCTTCCACCGTCGTCTGCTTTTCTACGAGCATAGTTTCACAGGAGTTATATATACGGAAAAGAAGTAGGATTAGAGTGAGGGTACACGGCTATCCATTTCTGGGAGAGAGGCATTTTCAGTGATTTTTTTTTTATGTATAATATTCATCAAAATCGGTTATACTTTTGATTAATTGAGTACAAATAACAATTGTAACAGTAACTCAATCCAAGAGAACTTTTTTTTTTTTTAACCCCAGAGCCATATGGTTGCTGGGAAATTTTAATTTATATGCATATTTTGTCAGAGGCTATGATAGGGTGATCAATAAAATACTTGGAATCGTTAAATGTAATAAATTAGGATAAAATTCTGTGGGAGGTATAGAATGAAAGTACAGGTTCAAGATGAAAAAGGAATGAGGTCAGATTTCTGGCTACTAAAAATTAAAGCTTGTTGATGTCTTTTTTTCAAATGGGTGATAACGTGCATCAAATCCTTAGACCTGCTCTATCAAATGCCTAGATTCCTTCGGATACATATAAAAGAGGCCGCAGACTTCTACTTTATTAAAATACACTAACATATCCAAAATTAAAATACACGTGAAATTCCCTTCTCTGTAGTCCTTCAAATGTGTGTTAAAAAGCGTTAGATGTTAACGTTAGCTGTGGAACAACCCAGTTTGGCAAAATTCTTCTAGGTGATGTAGGAGCAGAAACTGTTCCGAGCTATATGCAGCTCTGATGCTAATTTATAAATAAGTGTGCTGTTAAGTGATTTCCCAAGGGAGAGGCAGAAGCAGGGCCCTGATGAGCCTTGAGCTGCAGGTAGGTGTTTCACGGACATTTTCCCTGTTGAATCCCACAACAGCCTGTGAGTCCGTGATCAACACCATTACCGAGCTGAGGGCTCCAAGGCCCCAAAAAAGGTTGGGGTCATCGACCAAAATCACAAGAATAGCGACTAGGGGATTAGGGACTCAATACAAAGTTTCTCTGAGCCCCCAACACCCTAGATTTTCCTTTTAAAAAGGAACAGCATGTATTTTGCACACTGGGTGTGCTTTGGTGGCCATCCCGTGTCCAGGCCAGAGGAGAAGGCATAGAGAGCTCAGGAAGCAGCCTTGCCGTTGAACTGGACATTCCGTTAAGAGCTTCTCCACACTCAAACCTCAGAGGAGCTTGGTTTTGTTTTCAATAGGAAGCTCTGTTTTGAGCTCAGAACCACTCCCCATAAACATTCAGTCTCCGTGTACTGTTCATGCACGTGCAGCTCGGAGGCTGGCACCCTTTTGCAGCTGCCAGGGGTACACTTGGGTGGCCGTGAGTGAGAGTGTGAGCACAGGTGTGCCACAGTGTGTGGTGGGAGAGGAGATAGTCAGCACTCGGTGACGGAGCATTCGTAACAGCAGGGTGTGTTGTCACTTGTCACCCAGGATGCAGTAGACACTGTGGGCGTAGAACAGGACGTGGTCTGCTCTGGTGACGCGCACGGCCATCCTCATCTTCCCAGCCATTGCTGGTGACCGGCCTTGGCGGACTCTGCCCCCAGAGCAAGCCACAGCCGGCGGGGTGGAGCACAGCTGCTCCAGCTGGTGCATTCAGTAGACAGAGGGTCGGCATTCACTTGCTTCTTCCAGGATAGGATGATTATCCAAGGGCACAGACTGTCACCTAGTAGTGACTTCGTAATCAGACCTTAAATCTCCCCCAAAGCCCACCTTTAATGTTTTTCACAACTACCCCTCCTCCTGTCCCCTTGTGAAATACATCGATTTAAATTCTTTTGTCCAGACATCTTGACACAGGAGTCTTCTGACTGGCGCTTCTAAGGCTGCAGCTGGATGTAACCCTAATAATTTTACCCTTGACCCTGGGATCTAATTTCTTAACCTTAGCCAACAAGCAGCCGCATGCTTGCATTCAGGTGACTGAGAATTTGACATCCTTTCATTGCAGGTTCTTAATAATTAAACAGAACATTTCAAAACTTGTCATGTATTGAGAGGGACTCAACATTGTGACTTACTCATGCAGTAAGTACCTTCCCAGCCTGGATCACTTCGGATGTCACATTCATTGAAGTACTTCATCTGCTTTCCCTGTCGCTATAATTGATATGAAAAGATAAGCAATTTTTAGAGGGCACAAGCAAGGGGGATGGAAAATTGAATTTTCCTCGCAATCATTTTTATCAAATCTAACATACATCCATTACCCATCTCGTCTGGGGAAATCCTAAACAAAGTAATGGTTATCAGCCAAGATGAGGCCACAGAACCAGTTGTTAGCTGTAAATAGAGTTTTCTGTGAAAAACTGTGTTTACTCAGTAGTTGGATACAGATGGTGACCGTGGTTAGTTCCCTTGTGTCGCAGCTTTTACTCTTTCCTGGACTAAATAATCCCACTCTTACCTTCATGTTGTCCCCTGGCCTTTTATGAAAGGGCCCAGTGTTCTGAAGTCACTGATAAAGAAACACATGTTTCTTTTGTCTTAATTCAGAGTTTCCAAGGTTTGCAAACTCACATTGTCCTACTTGCTGGGCTAAAATGTCTTTGTGGATCGTGCTTCAGAAAAATGAGATATGTGGTTTTCTGATTTGGAGGGAACATGGAGAGAGGAAGCAGCCTCAGTGACTGCAGGGTGTCGTGGAGGGCAGGCCTGATTCCCTCCCGTGCTAACATCCATTTCGGGCTTTCCCCGAAGGATAGGAAGACAGGATGTTGCCTAATGTGTGATGAAAGCCTGTGATACTCGTTGTCTTAGCTTGGGCGCTGCAGCAGAACACCACAGGCTGGTTGGCTTGTGGACAACAGACATTTACTCCTCTCGACTCCGGAGGCTGGGGACTGCCAGTCTGGTCAGGTTCTGGGAAGAACCTTCTTCTGGGATGCTGAGTTCCTACTATATACTCACATGGTGGAAAGGGTCCCTTTAGGAGGGCACGAATCTCCTTCATGAGGGCTCCATTCTCATGACCTAATTACCCCCCAAAGGCCCCACATCCTGATGTCATCACCTCCTGCCTCCACACTGGGGGGTTAGGATGTCAGCATAAGAGCTTGGAGGGGACCCAAAAATGCAGTCCATTGCAACAGTAGGAGCAGCAGTCATTTACCGAAGTCTGCTCTGGGTCCAGTATGCAGATATTCTACATGATTTCATCCCCCATTTTTAAAAAAGCCCTAGGAGGTCACTGTCATCCCCATTTAACACACAAGGAAACAAAGGGAAGAGATAATGTGTGCAAGGCCGCACAGTTAATTACGTGGCTTACTTTCCACCCAAGTCTGTCTTCTCCCAAAGAGACGGTCTCTGTTTTCTTTGTTGACATTATTTATATTGCAGATCATTTTCGATTTTTAAAATCACGTTGAAAGTTCTTAATCTGGTGGCTGCTTTTCTGTTTGCAGCCTGACAACCAGCCACCTTCTGATAACAGTTCAGTTCTGCCTTTACAACTAAGTCATAATGTTTTATGGCTGATCACTGTAAATGATGTTCTTTCAGCTCTCATAGAAGGCAATTACAGCGGGTGATTAAAGCTGGAGATCTTTACAGGATGCATGTGAATACTAAATTAAGCTTTAAGAAAATCAGGTAAAGCGTCTGTTAAAGTAAAAGGTCACTCAGCTGCTCTAAAAACCATTACTGAATCCAGAGAGCTGGACTCCCCACTCTTCCAAGAACATGTGCGTCTGAGATGTGAAAACCCATGGAATTTGTATCAGAAATAAGAGGAACCAGAAATAGATATTAAGATGTAGACACTGTATGTCCTAATTAGCCAGTTCTTAGCAACAGTCTCCACCTGTGAGTTTTTGTTCTTCCGGGTAATTACTCCGCCTATACCCTCTCCCCTTTTATGATCTCCAGCCATATCCTCCTTGGCACAAAGTCAGTTCCTACCATCAGAGCCTGGTATGGCTCTGTATTTGGTAGAGATGTCATAGGGCCTGTGAGACATGTAACTGCTGATTCTCAGTGTGACCTGCTGTTTGCCCAAGGGTATTGGGGGGGTGGGGCTTTTTCAGGTCACGGCCCAAAGACTGTTATTTTAAGTGGTTGCATAGATTAGGAAACCGTGAGCTGAGAATTCCCTGGTTCACCCTAGCTCCACACCTGAATGACCACCTGCGAGGTCTGTGGGCCATCATGGTTTGTGATATTCCTAGGGAGCAGCATTGAGACACAAGCCCACAAGTGCCAAAGCACTGATGGAACTCCTGAAAGTACGGCTGTTCATCCACGTGGGTCCCCAGCATGGACTTGACAGTCGGCGTCAGAGCTGGAAAAGCAGCCGTGCTGGCGACCCACTCGGCTGGCTCTGCACGGTTAGCTGTGTGTTTGCTCATCTTACTGGGAATGGACTTGGGGGCTGTATCCCACCTGCATGGTAGGCCCCACGCTGTGCCCTCCCTTCACTTTCCTGGAAAGACCACAGCACACTCCAGTATACTCCCCCATCAGGATGTCACTCTGTGGCTATATTAATGCACACAGGCTGGAATTACACAAATGTTTGCCCTCAGGTGGGAAGGTTTCCAGCACAAACGTGCTTCCAATTTCAGACTTCTCCCTTTCTATTCTTTGAGACTTTGGGAAGCACCCTTGTCAAAATGACCTCGGTATAAGACCATATACAGGACTCGACCTTTGGTTATTAGTTGATTTCAGAAAGTTGACGTGGTTTCACACTTTTTTAGCCTATGGAGGAAAGCTTCTCCTGCAATGAGAAAATAGTCTGGGGAAAAAAAATATGCAAAAAATGTTACTGTTATAAAGAAGTATAAAATGAGTAGGCAGTCTTCTGAGCCTTTTATTTCTTTGTTCATTTTAGTTATAGTGTTTAAAAAATCACGACAGTAAGCATGTACTGGATAGAAATCCAGGAGGCTCTAGTTCCTTGGACACTGTGTTCCCATTAAGATGGGCAGGATCGTGGGGCGCCTGGGTGGCTCAGTCGGTTAGGTGTCTGACTTCAGCTCAGATCATCATCTCATGGTCCGTGAGTTCAAGCCCCGCATCGGGCTCTGTGCTGACAACTTGGAGCCTGGAGCCTGCTTCAGATTCTGTGTCTCCCTCTCTCTCTGCCCCTCCCCCTCTCGCGCTCTGTCTCTCTCTCAAAAATAAATAAACATTAAAAAATTATTAAAAAAAAAAAAAAAGATGGGCTGGATCATACCCATCGCTCAAGTTTTACCTGCTGGACTGAAGGTGAGCCCTTGTGCCCCTGCCAGCTTCTGTTCTGAATGGCTGGTGCCCCTACCACCACGTTGGCATGTCCATCAGTATATATTCTGAATATCACTCCAGCCTGGAAGAATCCTCAAGGACGAATAAGAAAGTAAACCTCTCATCATTGTGGAAGGACTTCGCATATTTTGCTGTTCTGGAGTCCCCCCAGGCCATCGCTCCACACACGTCTGAATGGAAGGGGCAGTGGGCAGGGCTGCCCTGTGATTTCTCTGGGCCTTTACAGTCTGTGTGCCTCCTTTTTGTCCCAGCGTATATGACCCCTCCTTTTAAAAATTGAGATTTCGTGTCTGCTATTTCACTCAGAAAACGCTGAGCATCTAGCATGATGCTTGATGCTGAGGAAATAACATGAATAAGGCACACACCTTCTTGCCTTTCATGAGCTCAAGCTTTGCTGAGCAGAGAGGCAGACCCTGAGCAGATGGCAGGGTCGTGATGTGGGGGACGCCCTGTGGAGTGGATGTAGGGGCGGGTGAGTTCTGCCGCCAGCTTGGAAAAACATCATCAGACGAGCTCTTTGGTCCTTGCCTCCATCTACAGAGACACCCACTCCCAGCGAGACGGTGAAGACCAGGAGGTTTGGGGCGGAACTACGCTCCATTCCACTCAGGACGGTTACAACTGCTGCCCTCTTGTCTGTTCCGTTTTCCATACCAGTGTCCCCAGGACGCGCGTTCCAGTTAAGTGTAGCATCCTGATCTCTTACCAGAATGCGTGTTCCCCGAGGGCAGGCTGCCCCTCGTTCCACCAGCAGAGCGTGAGAATCCATGGGGCCTGCCAGTGCTTGTTCCATGAAGGAGCGAGAGTGCTAGACCCCAGCACGTTATTTCCCATCTTCATCCTTCAGCACCAGGGACAGGGACGGGCGCCTCCTCCTGCTCGCCCAGCCTCCGCATCCCCCGCCTCCACTTCCGCAGGAGCCTTCCCTCCAACCCTGTCCTGGCCCTTCCTCCGGCCCTGCCCCTTCTGTTTCGCTCTTCATAGCTCCTTCTGGTTCTCATTGCCCCCAGATGTGAGGAGCTGCATTGTGTAGGCCTTTGGTACAATACTTCTTTTTGTTTCTCTGCAGTTTTCGTTCTCCTTGGAGAACCCCTTCATTCTTGTGACTTTATGTATCACTTTGATCACATGTTATCTCCAGACCCTAATGCCAGTCTGAGCATTTGGTCTTCAAGCGAAACGCTGGATGAAATGACTTAAGTCCTCTATGGCTGTGACATTCTGATTATCTTCTAATTGTTTAATTTCTTTGTCTGATTCAGTTAAGGTGCCTGAAGTGGCAGGCACGTCCCCAGGCATCTCCTCAGCTATTGAGTGACTTCTTTCCTGTTCTATGATTTCCCTTGACCCCCTGGGGTCTGGCTTCCCTCTGTGGGTCAGTCTCTCTACCAGTTCTGCTGCTGCGTGCAGTGCAGTGGGCAAAGCTTGCCCAGTCTAACGTGGTTCGTGGGAGGTGGTGCCTTAGAGTGAGATCCATGCTGTTGCTGCACAGTTGCACTTGGAAGTTAGATGAGCCGGTCTCCTTAGACTTCCTGTCCAAAGCAGCATCTTCTCCTAAACTCCCTGGAGAGTCACCTCACTGCCTTTCTGCGTTTCCACCTCTTTGCTGTCCCTGAACGTTTCACCTAAACCCCTGCTTCTTTCAGAACATTTATACATCCATCCGTCCATCTATCCATCTGTTAATATGTTCACTCGGCCTATATTTATTGACTTAGTAAGTGCCAGCACTATGTTGGGCATTGGGAATATAACCGTGATTGAGGTAGACTGGTTTCTGCCATCACAGCTTGCATTAGTGGGACAGAAAAGCAAGCAAGCATGTTTGATGTGGTAGGGGATGTCCTAAGTGAGGGAATAGTAATTTTCCCACTCGTCCTGGGCTTCTTGTCTCCTCCATGTCTAATCTTTTGCCTGTTGGAAAAGGTCTAATTGGCAAATATAAAGACACACAAGATTGCATGCTGAAGATTGCATACTTCTGGGGGGAAGAGTTATAATAGTTCTTATTTGTATGACTATTGGCGTAGGCATATATAAAGAAAATATGGAAAATTTTCAAAAGATGGATTGTGTGAGAAATAGGGCAAGTCAGTAGAATTACAGCCATCACGCTGTGGGCCTCATTATCCTCACGAGCAGGTCCCTTCTGTGGGCAAAAGTAACTGAGCCACGTGAAAGAGTGCCAGCTCACGCCTGTGCTCTGCAAGCCCAGGGTGTCAGACTGTAATTTAAAAGATGAGTTGCTTTACAAATGGACTATTAATATAGGTTCTTCATCTCTTAAGCCATTCAATATGTGATTTGTAAAAATTGATCTCCTTATAACTTATATATAAGTTACATATAGAACTTCTATACATTTACATAAAATAACCTAGATGTGTAAGTTACAACTACAACATGAGTCAGCTAGAACTGCCATGGCAAGATACCGCCAACTGGGGTTTAAAAAACTGACATTTATTTTCTCACAATTCCTGAGGCTAGAAGTCCAAGAACAAGGTGCCAGCAGAGTTGACCTCTTTTCCTGGCTCGCTGATGGCTGCTTTCTCCCTGTGTCCTCACGTGGCTTTTCCTCTGTGCACATGGAGAGAGGGAGAGAAAGATCTGGTGCCTTTTTCTCTTCTTATATGGACACCAGTCCCATCGAATTAGGGCCCCGTCCTTTCGAGCCCATTTTTCCTTAATTACCTCATTAATTAGAGGCCCTTTCTCCAAATACATATTAGGGATTAAGACACCCATATATGAATTTTAGGAGGACACAATTTAGTGCATAATAACTGCCCTATCCCTGTTGTGGTTTCTTTGCTAAGGCACAGCACTGCTGTAGATCAGATGTCTACTTTGGCCATCTGTGGGCTCTGTTTGCTCCTTACTGTGTTTTGCATAGCCCACACAATACCGTAAAAAGACACAAGTCAGTATTTACACATCAAGAGAAACTCTTCCAGTTTTAAAAAATGCCTGACAGGGGGCACCTGGGTGTCTCAGTCAATTAAGTGTCCGACTCTTGGTTTCAGCTCAGGTCATGATCTCAGGGTCATTAGGTTGATCCCTGTGTCAGGCTCCGTGCTGGCCGTGGAGCCTAACTTAAGATTCTCTCTCTCTCCCTGTACCACTCATACTCTCTTAATTAATTAATTAATTAATTAATTAAAAGGAGGGAGGAAGGAAGGAAGGAAGGAGGGAAGGAGGGAAAGAAGGTGGGAAGGAAGGAGGGAAAGAAGGAAGGAAGAACTAATAGCTGACGAATAGGTCGCCCCAGCCCCACCTTCCCAGGTCCAACAGGCTGTGTGGTTGGGTGCATTCTCCCAGGGCTGAGGCTTCCGTTTGCCTGTGGAGTGCAATATTGGGGGAAAATATTCATTGTGGGTTTTAAATTACTGCAGACTTAAAGCAATGTAAGGGGCAGGTGTTTTAGAGTGAGGGATTAAGTCTCTTTGTTCTTGAGGTGAATTGGGTATTTGTGTTAACAGGCCTCATCGTTGGAGAGAAGTGTTTCTGAATCTTAGCCTTATTCTTTCACATTAGCTATCTGCTCTCGAAGCATTTCACTTGTGACCTGTGATCCAGTAGAAGTGTCTGTGATGAAAGAAATGTTCTCTGTTTGTACTGCACAGTATGGGAGCCATTAGCCTCATGGGGCTACTGAGCACTTGAAATGTGGCTAGTGAAATTGCGGAAGTGAACTGTAAATGCCATTTAATTTAAATTAATTTTAATTTTAGTAGCTTCATGTGGCTAGAGGCTACCATGTTGGATGAGACAGTTCTATAAGAACATATAGCACTTCATATACAAAATGCCCATCACTGATGGTACGTGCTCCTAGAATTTTCTAGAAGCATTAAGAGCTTGTCATGACCAGCAATACTTTGACTCCCAGGACTCCTGGAGAACAGTTGCACATACAAGCAGGAGAGATGACAAAGGCTTATTTACCGAAGGTCTGTGGCCGCGGAGCACTTTGTGCAGGGAGCAAATGTGATTGGTTAGTCACTTGCTCTGCACCTTCAGGGTCTCTAGGAGTCTGTATTAATGGCACCCCCTAAAAGCGGGTGGTCACTGCCTAGCCTGCCTGGGTAGACATGGCAATCTTGATCTCTGTGTTCCACAGTTATCTATAGGATATCTCTTGTGCACCAAGCCTTGAGCAAGGCCTTGGCCAGTTAGGGGAGCCAAGGGTGAGATGGTCATGTCAAGAGATAATTGAAACAAAGGCATGTGAGCCACGATGGAGAGGAGCACAGGTCACTATGGAAACCCCAGTGTGGGGCACCCACCAGGTCAGAGGGACTGGGGAGGTTTTCCCTAGGGAACTGATATTTAACCGTGACCTTAAGATCGAGTAAGAGCAGTCAGATGAACTGCTGGGGAGGAAGATGACCCCAATGAAGGGAAAACAGCATTGCTTGGGGTCAATAGAAGCTTCTCTATTCTATGGGTTCTAGAAGCTTCACAGACTTTTGACATACCAACTTCTGAGATAAGAGCTTGCCGAAACATAACTGGAAATATGAACAATGCTTTAAAAACCAGGAGATTCCACATAAGCATTGAAGATCTGGTGACCTGGACCCACATGCCCCCTCAAGACATCAGTCAGCCCCAGCTGAGAAGGAGTGGTTCACTTTCCGTGGCACATCTGCTCCTCTGGCCATCGCCCCAACTCTCCCCGGCTGTGTCCCTAATAAGCAGACCAGCCAGGTGTGATTTGTCATCATGTTCGCCCTACGGTGTTTCTTACCGTAAAGAAATCTTCTGTACCCAGTCTCTATCAAAAATAGGGACACAGAAGTTAGACGAGGAACGTGGACAGTATCTCACGCTGCATGATGGTGGCTTGATACTTGCGGGCAGGAGTGTGGGCGAAGGCGTGTCAGCGCTGCTCACCACTAACGGAAGGGGAATCCAGATCAGGGATCTCCATTCAAGGCTCAGTCACTGCAAGGATCTTCCATGATGGCTGGCCCACGGGACTCACCCTCCACGACAGACACACGTCCCGTCTCCCAGACAGCTGCGTCCGAGGGAGCACCCCTCACCTCCCTCACAGCTCTCTTTCTGGCCCCTCACCCCAGAGGGGCATTCCTTCCAGGATCTCCTGATTTTCCCCGCCACGTTGTTCTAGAAGGCCAAGCCCTCCGCTTGCCAGACAAAGGACACCTCCACAGACAGGCCAGTGCTGAGGAAGTGGGTGACTGTAACAACTGGATAAGAAATCCTGTTTAAAGTCAGGTGGCCTAGAGTTCCACGCTTTCAGCAAAATTGAAGGAGGACCCCATCAAGTTGTCGGCCAATAGATCATTAAAAATAATGTGTGACGATAAATTACTGTGTCATTTTGCGCATAGTCATTGGAATGATGTGAAACAATTGACAGTGTTCTAATGAAACTCCTTCCATTGCCAGATGCTTGTTTATGAAAATAAGTTTTCTAAGTGCATACATTTATAAAAACAAAAACTAGAAATAAAATTGATGCTGAATGCCTTCTCATTTTAGCTGGAAGTAATACTCATCCACGAATACATGAACTAATTTTCTTAAAAATCCCATTCATCCACTAAAAGATGTATTCCCAATAAAATTACACTTTTTCATGTTCAGTATTTTTCAAAATTTGTGATGATAAATGTTGGTGTGATTATTACTGATAATAATTATAATGGATGACCAACCAGAATTTTTAACATTTAGAGTTTTCAGATCATGGAATTTGAAAAAAAAATAATGAAACCTCTCTCTTTTCTTGTGTGGAGAAGTGTGATAAAAGACTCTCAAGCATAATATCTATTACGTAAATAAAATTCTATGCATGGATTGAGAAAAAGGAATGATGCAAAGCTTCCAGGTATTAAAAAGATTTTAGAATGAATGATAGTTGGTATGAAATCACAATCGTATCTAGGTCCCTTTGGATACATTTAAAAGTGTCATCTAAAGTTTTATTTAAAACACACTAGAATTAAATGTAACGTTTATGTGAGGGAGATAGAGTTTTGCAAAATTCTTTTATGCACTAAATGGGCAAAAATACCCGAAAACTCTGTCCCTTAAAGTGGTAAATGCAAAGTGTATGCTTTGTTTGCGAATGAAAGTTGAAGCGGGGGAGGGGATTTGAGAACCCCCAAATGTTCGTGGCAATAATGCCAGGACAGTGGGAAAACTGGAAGGACAGACAGAGGACAAATCACACAAAATTTATAAAAGTGCTGGGCCAGTAAGTTAAACAATAATCATAGGAAAAGTGACAAAATGGAATAAAAATATTTTAAGTATTTGATAGTGTCTTAACCCTAGGTGCCCATGAAAATCACCTGGGCTGGTTCAGGACCTTTCTTTAAAGCCCGCACGTAGGGGCGCCCAGTGGCCCAGTCATTTAAGTGTCCAACTCTTGATCTTGGCTCAGGTCGTGATCTCACAGTTCATGAGTTCGAGCCCCCCATCGGACTCTGTGCTGACATGGCAGCGCTTGCTTGGGATTCTGTCTTCCTTTCCTCTGCCCCTCCCCTGCTCGCGCGCTCTCTCTCTCTCTCTCTCTCTCTCTTTCTCAAAAAAACAAAAACAAAAAACCACGCAGGTGCTTTGACTACACACACACACACACACACACACACACACACACACTCACTCACACACAGAGCCAGTGCTGTGAATTACTTGGTTAAAGTCAACATGTGGTCCTTGGACCAAGGATACCACCATCATCCTGGAAGCTTGTTGGGAATGCAGAGTTTTGAGCTGCATCTCAGTCCTACTGAGTCCCATTCTGCACCTGAACTAGATCCGTAGGTGATTCATATGCACACTCAGGTTTGACAAGCGCCCCCGGGTGCAGCTGCCGTTGGTATAGCTCCAAGGGTGGTCCGGGGACAGGCCCCTGGATGTTTGGTAGACATGCAGATTCGCAGGGCCCCACCCCAGACTTCCTGACCAGAATCTCTGGGAGCGGGATCCAGGAATCTGGGTTTTAATGAACCCTTGGCTGATTCTGGTGTTCTCCACAATTGGAGAAGGACCGCTCTGGAGAGAATCCACACAGACCGGCTCTGAGCGTCACGCTAGTTTAGGGCGACGGCTAGGGGCTGAGCACCAGGAGGGCCAGCTCAGTGAGAGAGTTGTAAGCTTCACCAGTCTCCAGCCCCAGGTACCTGTTGGCCAGGGGCCCTGGTGGCACGGCTGATTGTCTGCGGCTTACAGGCACTGCCTGGTAGTGCCTCTTGTGCAGACAGCCCTTGGAAACACTGCCGCCAGCCATTTATTGGGTGACTCAGAAGACTGTTGGTGTTGAGGAGAGGGACCGGATCAGAGAGGGTGCCAGCAGATCCGGCGGCACACTCCCCCAGTGGCTCACACCCTGAGATCCAGCAGATCTCGTGGGCAAGAGGCAT
This sequence comes from Panthera onca, assembly GCF_046562875.1. Taxonomy (NCBI): domain Eukaryota; kingdom Metazoa; phylum Chordata; class Mammalia; order Carnivora; family Felidae; genus Panthera; species Panthera onca. Next base: position 3,229,511 of record NC_138354.1, read on the forward strand.
CCTTGCTGGAGGCGGGTGCTGTACACGTCTGTGGTGGCCTCAGTGGCTCTGTGGTGCGGGGCCCCAGACGGAGGCAGGCTCACTCCTTCTGTGGGAGAGAACTGCTCTTAACTGAGAAGGACAGACATCCTGCTCTAATGAGTTTCTGGGCCCTCATGGACCCTGAGCACCAAGTGACCAGTTTCCAGAACTGCCCATCACAAGCTGGGTGCCATGAGACCCTCCAAGTCAGGAGGGCGGCACATTTGAGGCTGGGCCTGTGCAGATACAGAAGGTGGTAAATTACAGGAAAGGTAACCCCAAGCCCTCGTGTCACCGACTTCTTCTGCACCGACACCTCTGCCCCATCTTATGACCCCAGCCTCTGTGGGAAAGGGTCCTAACAACCGATGGAGGAGTGAAAGCCTGGGACCGACTCCCACGTGGGTCCCAAGCACCCTTGGCCCATCGGAAACATGCACCCCTTCCGGATGGCCGTCAGGACTTGGTGAAGGGAAGTCCTCCCCTCCCCGCACCGACCCGGTTCAGGGGTTATGCTTCCTGTCCCTAAACTCTGCTCTCTCAGAGTTCCTGCATTATGGGAGACGGTGCTCTACCGGGGGGTGCACCAGGCGTCCCTGGACAGTCAGGTGAAGACAGGCGCTGGCTGGGGAGTCGGCACTAATGACCATGAGGAGCCTGAGCCTTTGCCCCCCAACAGGGGCAGGGAGGAAGCTGAAACTCAGGCGACTCTCTGGTATGTCCCCACTGCTGCACACCCAACAGTAATAGGCAGTGGGGGGCTGTAGCGCCCGGGGCAAGTCAGCTGCATGCTCTGAGGAAGGTCTGGGTCACCCCGCCGGACAAGTTGAAGTGCTGGCCCCGTCGTTCTACGCCCCTGGAATTTTACTCCCTCACACGGTTGAACCCAGAGCAGACAGGACTGTCCGAGTCCGTGCGGGAGGAAAATGTGTCACCAGAGGTGCAGCCAGGAAATGTGCCGTGGTGTTTGTGGAGGTCCGGCAAACCTGTCTCTTTGGAGAAGGAGTCCCAGAAGGACATAGGTCAGAGATTGGTGGCAAGGTGGCCCAACCCATAGTCCTCTTTGGTGAAGATACATCCAGCACCACCGACACCCCCAGGGAGTACGGACTCAGGAAGAAACGGGTCTCGTCAGCAGCCCTCCCGCACTTAGTGCAGGAACCTGTGCAGCTCAGGGCCGCCATGCCTTCCCCACGCTCTTGACCTCCTCGACGTGGGGCTCTAGCTGGCCTGGCGGGCTACAGGGCCGTCTTCCTAACACCAGAACCACTTGACTGCATTTACTCTGTTGACTTGCATTTACTTCAGGACCCCGCGGAGCACAGGCTCACGTCGCCTTGTGATCTGGACCAAGTGGAATATTCTGGTTTCGAACGGTCTTCTTTAGGACTACAGACGGGCTGTGATTTATTAACTTTGTCTCTGGCTATTTAAAAAAAAGGGGGGGCTTTTATTGTGAGGAAGAAATTGTTAAAACCCTATCACCTACAAGTAGGACTTGGCTCTTCTCCGAATTAACTCACATCAACCTGTTTTCAATTGGCGATATTCCTTCATTACTTTTAATTCATTTTGAAGCACATCTGATTTTTTTATTCATAGTGCTTTTGATGAAAATTAATTAGTTTCTTTAAGAACCGAAACAGTATTATCATGGGCACTCAGACCCTGTTAGACAAAAGGGCCCTATTACAAAGCTGGCCTGAGGATCCGGAGCGCGAGGCTGTTTCGGAGAGAGCTCACCCCCGGTTGCGGCTGTGCAGGCTTTTTGGCCGCTGGAGGCCTGGGGCTCAGTTTTCTCATCTGTAAAATGAGGACTCGGAACCAGGTGGACTCCATCTCAACTTGTGTTTTATGAGCCCAACAAAATTAAACTTCTACGGAATAGGTATATAAAGAATACATTGCAAAAGTTACGTAAACATTATACTGATGAAACATTTTCTTAGCCCAGTGGAGAGTGCCAGTCACAATTCTAAGTAATAAGGGCACAGGGAAAAGTACAGAGAGGCAGGCAATGAGAGGAGAACAGTGGACTCAAGGCTGGTACTCAGGTATCAGGTCCACCCCGAACTAATGACCGAGATGTCGGGCAGGCTCCAATGGGCTGACCAGGACGGCCCCTGGTTGTGCCGGCCTGGAGGGGCCTGGATGTGCTGTCCTGGTTTTCAGGGAACAGTCAAGCTTGAAGTCTACAGATAGCCAGCTTCCTGTAACTTCATCTCTTTTCCAAAGACAGCTATGAAACCATCTTTCACGAAGCCAAAGAAAGGTCCACTTCCTTAACTATAATTTCAATCATGAAGAAGTTAGAGAAAAAAATCACCTTCAAAAGTACCACTTAACTTACTACAGCTCTCCAGTTGGCCCATGACGTCACTGTTTGCCTCGGGCCTTGGAGACAAAAGTCAAATCTGTTTACCTACCATGTTTCTGATTTGGTTTGACTAAACAAGAGCCTTAATTTTAATAAAACGTGTGATCCTGTGTTCACAATCCATTACGAGTAGAACCTCCTGAATTAATCCCTTCATTACTTACCAAATAAATGTTGTTGTCTTAAGAGAAGGGCTTTTAACATAATACTTTATTAGTCGGAATATATACTTCAGCAGAACATCTGTTATCACACAAGATGCAGGGCTTAATGGCCTGGCCCGGGGAGGGGAGGCCGGACAGCCCTCAGAGAAGTGAGTCCGGAGAGCCAGGGTGGCTCAAGAGCAGTGACCCAGAAAGTGCTCACGAATGTGCCCCGTTGGGGACAGCAGAGAGGGAGGAAAGCAGAGTTGGGAGACCAAGCTACCTCAGTCTGGAGGGTGGGAGGAACGTAAAGCTGCATCTGAGTCGTCGGGCAAACCCACCCGCAGAATGGAGGGCAGAGCAGGTCGTAGAGTGGGCAGAGGGCATCACGTTGGCATGTGCTGGGCGTGCTGCTCAGACTTGAAGACGGACCGCCAACCCGTCCTAAAAAAACTGCAGCTCTCGATTCAGGGTCCCCTAAGCTGTGGGTCTCCCTTGGCATTCCAGATAGGATTCTCTCGATGCAGGGTTTTTTTTTTTTTTTTCTCTTTAACAAATGCAACCTGGTCAGTTAAAAAGAAAATCCATTTGCAGTGAATATTTATTTAACACTGAACAGGTTGCTTGCTGTACGAGCCTCAAAATAATACAAATAAAATACATTACTGGATACATTTAGGAAGTGACTGGATCATCAGTATAAACAGATTGAAATTGTGGTTTCTGGAATAAGTTCAGTAGAAATGATGTTTAAATCACTCTCCTATATGCAACCTTACAGAAATCCAATTGAATAATTTTAGACCATATTCCCAATTACTTAAAGAAGAAGGGTGGGTTTGTATTTCTTGATAACACATATGTGTTTCTGTTTGAAGTAAATGAGAGTAACTCACCGATAGCAGGAGGAAAGAGTGCCCCAGAAATTTTGTTAACTATAAGCTTAGGTTGCTGATAATTGACATTGCTTTTCCTGAACTGAATAATAGCATCGCTCACAGGGGCCACACACCCAGCCGCATACATGTGCATACACACCCATGAAAAGAAAAACATGCCAGCACATCCCTCTGGATATGCAGTTAATATCCTGGTTAAAGGGATCTCAGTAAAGATTTCCTGTAAGTTATGTTTATTGCATAAAAATAGGTAGAACATGGGGCGCCTGGGTGGCTCAGTCGGTTAAGTGTCCAACTTCGGCTCAGGTCATGAGCTCATGGTCCGTGGGTTCGAGCCCCACGTCAGGCTCTGTGCTGACAGCTCGGAGCCTGGAGCCTGCTTGGGATTCTGTGTCTCCGTCTCTCTCTGCCCCTTCCCTGCTCACACTCTGTCTCTCAAAAATGGATAAACATCAAATTTAAAAAATAGGTAAAGCATAAGGTATGAATTCTGTGCTAAGGGAATTCTGCCCTCCGATTTTCACAAGAGAAGGACATTTCTTTAAGGAGTTTGATTACCTGTGATAGGTCGTTTCTGAGTATGATGTAGAGCACCCACCTTCCAGCAGAGCTGATGTTCAGATGACTTTTCCGCAAGCCCCAGGTCCCCGCACACCTCCCTGATCCTTTGAGAAGAAGCCAGCCGCCCCTCTATAAAGTCCCTCAGATCTGTGTGTGTTGACACCTTCTGTCTGCCTCCCTCCAGTCCTGGAAGGGCATTTCTGCTCCTCTTGGAGCTCAGAAACGTCCGCTTCCCTGACCTCCTCTTCTCCAGGAGCTTGGGTCCTCCTTGTCTGTTGTCCACTCACCCTCCCCTGCAAATCTGTAGGCACGCTCAGTGCCTTTGCCACTGACACCCTCAGGCTCCCTGCTCCGGGGCCTTTGCCCTCCGCAGCCCTCTGGGGTCTGGTCTCCACTGCCACTGCCACCAGTGGGTCAGAAGTGACCTGTACGACTCCACATCTGCTCAGGATTTGTCTTCCATTCTTTCTTTTTTGGCCACTTTCCCCCATTAAATGTCCTGTTTCCTGTTAGTGTCGATCACTGAGGCCTGGAGCCCCAAGTCTGCTCTTGGGATTGTGCGCACTGTGGCCGCGACTGGGTCTCACACGGCCAGGTGTCCCATGGACTCCTCGGGCCACTGTCCACATAACACAGGGCCTCATTTCTTGCCCAGACCCATTGCTGTCACTAGCAACCAAGTCTCCTTAAACCTGGAAATCATAGGATCATCTTAAATCTCTCATCTTGTTCCCTGAAGTTCCCAAATTCTGTCGGTTCTATTTCTGAAATTATAGGAACTTTATTTAGCGTCTGCTGGGGTCTATGACTTGCTACGCTGAGGGAGGCAGTTTGCAGAGGAACCTGCTGACATGGTGCTAGTCAAGGCCACAAGACCAGTAAGTGCTAGAAGCAGGGTTGAACTTGGTGTGCAGGCTGCAAAGCCCCATCTTTCGAGCTCCCGCGTGCCTCAGGCTTCCGGACCCTGTCCCGATCCCCACACTCACTCGGGCTCCCGTCACCTCCCCCACCCTGGGAGAAGGCTCCAGCAGTTTTGCTGCCCTTCCTGCTGAAAGAACTCGTGAAAGCCGTCCACCTCCTCACACGCCTTTAGTACCGTTTTCACACGTGTAAATACTTGCAAGGGACATTATTGTAAATATGGACATTTAAAAGTAAAACTTCGTCCTTCTGAACAGATCCACTGGAATAGCTAATTACCATAGTGGTTTGATAATCGACATCCATTTCCAAAGACCGTGAGAAATGTTTTCTCGGACAGTTGACGGTGGTGTTGCTACGTTATTGACTTCTACTCTGCCCACCCCCCTGCGGGATTTTATCCCAATGTACTGTTATTTTATGCTTCAAGACTTGTCATTGATCACCCTATCATACTTTCTTGCGAAGGTTGATCAGAATACCATTAAGTGTATTACACGTTTCATAAATAATTATCAAACTTAAAATTTTAATGAGAACATCTCCCTCGATGAGATGGGTTCAAGGGTATTTATGTTTTGGTACCATAATCAGAGTGACTCAGGTTGGTTCTTCGGTTTGCGAGCCAGAGGGTTTTGTTCAACATGGCACGTCCTTGCAATTCGGGATGGAGACAGGTTAGCCTTCCTTCTTCCAGTGGGAGGGTGGCAGTGAAAGGGGAGGAGGGGGGAGGGCCTGGAGCTCAGACTTCTCAGGCAGGTGGTTTTAGGGAAAACACGTATGGAAGTTGGGTATCTGGAAATTGATTCTTTTAAAAGTGTCTGTTCCTAGAATGTTCCTTAGGTCACCTTACCCCAGGGGCAGGGGTCCCTGGCTTGTAGACCATACTCTGGACTATTGCAGTGGCCTCCCCACTAGCCCATGGCAGCTGCCCTACCCCAGGCACCTCTCAGTAATGACAACGGAGCTCTCTTTCTAAAACAGGCCATTTGCCTTCTCCAGAACTGAAAATCTTCACTCCTTGCTGGTATTTAAGACTCTGTACACCTGTCCTAGCCTATGTATGAAGTTTCCGTTTTTGCAAATTTTTCCACCTCTCCCCAAATTAATTCACCCTTGTCCTGCTCTGCTGCACTTTGAACAAGTCCCCTGGCCCAGAGTACCCTCACCCCCTTTATTTCTGCCCCCACATCTACAAGATGGCTCACATGTTCTCTCTCTTGTGAAATCGTATGCAGTCCTGAACACATTCATACATCTGTCATAACGCCCCCCACCCCCACCCCGGCGGTCACTGCGCCTGCTTCACCTGGCAAGACCCGAGCTCCTTTCCAGACTTCACCTCCCTTCTGACCGTGGATCCCTGGGTTAAGCACAACACCCAGTGTACAGCTGGAATAGAATTGGTAGTTTCAGATGCCAAGACATTAAACTTCTTAAATAAATGCAAGAAAGTAGACTTATTCTTTAGGAAGATCATTTTTGAGGAAAACCGGTTTACACAGTTTGATATTATATTCATTGACTGAGAGGGTAATTTTTTACTTGAGAGAATATGGCAAGAAAATAGGAATGTGGAAGATCTCTTGAGCCTTATACTGACTGGTGAATTTCAATTTAAAGCGGGAAGTTGAATCCGTTTTGATAGATGATTCTGCCAGGGCAGCTATTTTGATAATAGATTGGAATGTTGCTGATAGTGGCCATTACCTACAGTACAACACACCATCCTCTGGGTAGTGGGATCATTTGTTTCCTTTCTCTCCTTATTATTGTACCTATCTATGTAACTTTCAAAAATCATAAATAAATCTTTTTTAAAAAGCTGCTCTGAGGCTCACCTAGGGAGCGTATGGTAGAAAAGCAGGCAGACCTTTAATTGTGAAGGCTGTGCTTGGCACCACAATAACAGATTAGCTTTACAAAAAGAGAATTCAGAAGTTAAGAATAATAATATGTATTTTCACAAGTTGAAATTACCAGTAATTCACAAGTTGGGTAGGAACTGGAGACAAGGCAGAGTTTCTTAGATGTTATCTGGCAAGTTAAAATATGGAAGGAAGGCGTTTCCTTCTCTGTATGACTTACTGTCTTCCTGTCTGCTGTCTTATAACCAAAGCCACTTAGCAGAGATGGCCCCTGGGGGTGAGAGACACCTGCCCTGGGGCCAGGCCGCCTGCCCGAGTCTGGCCGCTCTGCTGGCAGGCACATAGCCCTGGGGGAGCCCCCGAGTATCCCCTCTGCTTCTGCTGGTCATCTGTCTCACAGGGGGAGCAGTGACAGGTACATCACAGGAATGTGTGAAGTGCTGGGTTAAGAACACGTCAAGTGTGTAAGAAGGCCTAATGTGAATTATTGTTATTTAATTATTGCTTTTATAGAATTATTCATATTACTGAGTACAGTGATACAGTGAGTTCAGTGATCTTATTCTAATTATTGTATATTTATAGTTTTTATTAATTAAAATGAGACACTTTTTAAAATGTATGTGTATTTATTTTGAGAGACAGAAAGAGCGTGTGCAGGGGAAGGGCAGAGACAGAGTGGGAGAGAAAATCCCAAGCAGGCTCCACGCTGTCAGTAATGAGCCTGAGGCAGGGCTTGAACTCATGAACTGTGAGATCATGACCTGAGCCAAATTTAAGAGTCGGATGCTTAACCCATTGAGCTACCTAGGCGGCCCTCAAAATAAGACACTTTTAAAAATTTTTCTAAAAATTGTCTGACGGACCAACTAAAAAAAAAAAAATCCCATGTGTACATTATTAGTAACTCAAAATTATACAATACATGTTGGAAGTTTCACTTGCCAGAGTAAAAATTATCTTTTTTATGAAAATGCATTTAAAGCTTGTTAAGAGCAGACAAGGATGCTATCTGCCATGAATAATAAGCTATTAGGAGACAATGTCTTTCTTGAAGACACGATATAGTCTTTTTTAGAAATTGAATTATTTGGATGATATTAACATTTTAACAGAGGAATTATCCTTTTTTCATATTTCTTAAGAAAGTGATACTTAATTTCGGCTTCATGTTAGTGATGTTATAAGTATTTAACATATCCAAAATCTCGGTTCAAACTAATTGATACTTCATATTTCCATAAAGATAGAAGCATCACGCGCTTCTTGGTTTCACGTGTGTATCACTCTGCCTTCGTCGTCAGTGTGAGCTTTAATGGAGCCATATTGTGAAAATACCAATCCCGAGGAAATAATAATTTGGATAAGTAATATCTTTGATGTGAAAACTTGCCAATCACACAAGTGCTGTGAAGATGTGTGTTTTACACAAAAGGGCCCCGTTTGCTAAGTGACAGCCGCTGGCATTAGGCAGGTGTACGGGATTTGCGGGAAGCCACAGCAGGGTCTCACCTGGTCTCCCAGGATGCTGTCCTCCTAGGTGGCCGTGGTGGACACCGAAAAAGTGGCCTTTGGAGAAGGACTGGACGGTGAAACTAAATGGCTGAATGGCTTCAGACACCTCCTGGAGGAAGACAAGTAAGATTTAAAGCTCTGTTATTAAAGAACGAGATGTATAAGTAAAGCAGTTCGTTCTCACACCCCTGGCAGATTTTGACAACTAAGAGAAAAATGGGGTCCTAATAGGAGGTTTGTGTTGGAGGTGTATCGTACCCCAGTTAGTGCTGTTGGTGCACTGAGAGCTTGCTGGTGGAGTTCAAGTGGAGTTAATCTCGGGGAACTAAAGGAGAAGGGAAGATTGCTTTTCCTGGAGCGTTTTCTGGCCACCCCGCTTGGTCCGGGTGCATGACGTATGAGAAGGGGGTCTGCTCTTGGTTTTTCTCGGGATTATTCAAGTCATTCTGGAATTTCAATTACAAAAATGGTTCTGGCCAGTCCTGTGGAAGCACAGAAATGACCAGGGCAGAGTGACGAGGGCAGAAGGCCTTCGAAGGACGCCGTGCGCGCCTGGAAGCCGTGAGCCGTGGGCTCACCCCTGGGAGCGCATCGGTTGTGTGAGTCGTGAGAAAGGACAGAGATGTGCCGTTGGTTTTCGTGTCTTGAAATTTACTTTTAAAACATGCTACTTAAGGAAAGAAAAACATGTTTCTTTTGTCTCGAAACACCATGTACCTTTGTCGCGGTCATCACCGCCCTCAGTCCTTCTGAGGGAATCACCTGGCACGAAGGCAGAACCTTAACTTGTGGTTACACTGGTTAGTTCTGTCCTACAAGCGGCGTGGGGCCGGGCTGTGTACTGGTTGGAGTAGCCCCTGCGTGTACTGACTTCGCTGGTTGGAAGGACGGAGAGCAGTCTGTTGTTCAGATGAATCTTGCAAACATTTGCAGTCCTGCGTGTAGATCCTGGAGTTTATTTGCTTGTTTATTCAACAATTTGGGAAGGCATTTATTGAGTGTCCGTTGTTGGGGATGTAGCAATAAATACGACTGTCCTCCGAGACCTCACGACCCATTCTGCTTCTGTTTCACAGCCTTTGTGGTTTTTTTTTTTTTTTTAATCAAGTGATTTTAATATTGAAAGCTTTGCTAGAAAAACTTTCTATTTTTTTTAAGTTTATTTATTTATTTTGAAAGAGAGAGGGAAGGGGGGGGGGAGAGAGAGAGAGAGAGAGAGAGAGGGAGGGAATCCCAAGCAGGATCTGTGCTGTCAGCATAGAGCCCATGGTGGGGCTCAAACTCACGAACTGTGAGATCAAGACCTGAGCCCAGATCAGGAGTCCGACACGACCAACTGAGCCACCCAGGCGCCCCTAGAAAAACGTCCTAATTAGATTTTGAATATGTACACGTATACATATTTTATATTAAACACAAGCCTTATAAATTTCTTAATTTGAGAATAGAGATTATAACTCCCAGGAATAAAGTACTTGATATAGTAAATCTCCCTTTCATGGGCGACCCGTGGGAGCCAAATCCAGTGCCCGGTATGGTGGAGAAGTGTTCTGAATAATAGTAATTCACGATAGGCACACTGTTTCGTGGAGGAAGGCTGTATTAATTTTAAGGGGAAGGAATATACGGAATTAGCAAACATAAAGGAGAGAGAAGCACAGGGAAGAACACAGAAGTGTTCGTACATCAGATTGGGTGCTCACGACATCCACCCTCCCGGCTGGGCAAGCCCCTGCGGGGAACAGCCGGCTAGGAGTCCCACTGAGGGCCCGGGGCAGAGCGTCCGTCCCTCAACTGCCCGTGTGTGATCTCTGCGCAGTCCTGAGCGCTCCGGGTTTTGTTCTGTCTCTTCCTGTATCTCGCAATCTTAGGAGCCCGGCCATCTGCATATTTGTCTTCCCTCCCTGATCCGTTTCAGAGGGCCAGCCTGGAATGGCTCAACATGGTGAGGCAAGTTGACCCCTCTGGACATCTGGAACAGAGGGCCAGTTGGGATCCCAAGGCCAGGTATGGAGCACAAGCCGACTAAGCCCCCCATGCGTGTGTGTGTGTGTGTGTGTGTGCGGCTTTGGGCAGAAGTGCACGACAGGTCACGGGAGCACGTTCTCTACCGATCAAGGAGCAGGGTTCCGGCAATCCTCTGACCTCGGTTCCGGTCTCAAGTCTGCTTCCCAGTCCTGTGAGCGTGGGAAGGTTACCTCAGCCCTTGAAGCCTCGGGTGCCTCATCTGTAAAATGTGGATAATCAGAACAGTCCATAGCTTGCAGGGTTTTTGTGCAAATTAAATCAGATTACATAAGGAGAGCCCCTACAACATGGAGACATTTAGTAAGTGTTAAGTATGTTTCCCTCTCATCGCCTTGCCTGCAGTCTCTGCACTTATTCCGGGACCTGTTACTAAGTGCTGAGAATCGCCCGATATCTTGGGGTACGATGGTGATCTTAGACAGTGGGAATGGGACGCGAGGTAAGAAATATTTTGCTCATGAAATTTTAAAAAGAGACATGCAAACAAACAAACAAAAAACATAAAAAGAGTCATGCAACAGCATTTGAGTGCCTGTGTTTATTAGAAAACATAAAAGCAACAATTTGGCTTTATCTGCAATATTTTCTTCTGAAAATACAGGAATAATGTTTGAGGGTTTCAGGTCAGATGACAGACTAAGAATCTACCGTCTCCTTTCCCTCTCGCACCAAAGAATAGAAACAAAAATGAAGCCAGGCAGATTAGAGTGACTGAAAGGAAGCCTCCGAGTGGTGGGGAAAGTGCTAGGGGGTGGGAGACGGGGGTGGGGGGGGGGGGCTGCCAGCACAGGGCATGGGAGACGGGGACAGTGGGTGGGAGATAGGGTCAGTGGGGGGGGGGGGGCAGTGCCAGCGCCGAGGGCTTCACTGAGCCCTGGAGCTGCATCCACAGGAGTCTGCATACACAGTGCTTCCCCACCCAGCCCTCTCAGCCAGGGATGCAGGTGCCTGCAGGGGAGCGCTGTGTGTCCTGAGGGGGCGGGTGCCTGCAAGTGAGTGCTCTGTGTCCCCGGGGGGGGGAATCAGTTCCTCCATAAGCAACGGGGAGCGCGCCTTCCTGGAGATCAGCTAGGTGAGCACCCTGGTCAGCAGCTTCTGTCACCGCAGGGAATGGGCGCGGCCGGTGTTCTCCTGTGGAATCTCCGACACACAGCGTCACCTCCAGGGCCACTAGGGAACCGGGAAGCCCCAGCAGAGAGACACAGACTCAACCAAGATTACTCATCTGAGCAGGCACCGAAGAGAGCAAGTGGAAGAGAACGACAGAGAACAGAGACAGATCGTGAATCCAGCAGAGATAACAAGAAAGCACTTCCTGGGTCAAAACCGCACATCCTGGAAAGCAAAGACTGGTTGTCGAGATAAAAATGCGGTAGATGGAGGAAACAGCAGACACATTGGAGAACAGGCTTAGGAACTCCCCTGGACGGGCCACCGACCGTGAGGTATTATGTAGGTGGAAGGAAAGCGAGCGGTCAGAGAAAATGCAGCCGGCATTTAGTAACAAGTGTTGCACATTAGAGAATGTGGGGGAGTGATATGCAAAGAAGTATCAGGGAACCTCCATAATGGAAGAGAGACAAAGATGTCCCAGGGCGCCAGGACAGACAAGGGAAAAAACCTCCCAATACAATATCCTAGAAGAGCCTTGAAAGAAAAATAGACTACTTCTAGTCAAGATTCTGAGGGAAGATAGCTTTGCATATAAAGCTCTATGCTCTCTTTCAAGACATTTGCACAAAGTCATTTGCAGACATTGACCATCTCAGAAATTCGCCACCTACTCATTGTGAAAGAATTAATAAAAGACCAACTCCAGCAATAAGAAAACCACGTACAAATGGAGCAGTAATGAATAAAGAATTGCTACACCTTACTCTTAAATCTAAATAATGTGTTTTATTGGTACTATCAAGACAGAACTAAAATTCCAAGAGTCATCAACAGGGAGAGGTATTGATGGTCTGGAGAGAAGAGAGGGAGGGAGGGGTAGTGGAGAAATGAAGAAAAATGTACTAATTTTCTTTTCGAGGAGAAGGACATGCCTACGGATTAAGTCTAGACAGAAGGAAAAGTATGTTTAAGTAAATGTATGTTTAAGTATGTTTAAGTAAATGTTAAAATGTTAAGGATAGCCAGTAGAAGAAAAGGAATTGAATGTGTAGCTTCCAAACTACTGGAGGAAAAAAAGAATGGATCACATCGATCCAAGAGAGAACAGGAAAAGAGGATTTAAAAAAAAATAAAGAAACAACTAAGAATCGTGGGGCATAAATATATAAAACAAGATAGCAAGATTACTACAAACAGATGAGAAGTCTCAGTAAATGTGACTAAACTCATGTTTATAAAAAACAAAGCCTTTCAGATTGCATTTTTTAAAAGCACTTATATGCTATTTACAGGAAATATTTTTTTCAAATAACGTAAGAAGGTGGAAATAAGACACAAAGACATATCAGACAAATGTTAACCATAATCAAAATCTGATTTAACAATATTTTGTACAATATATTAGATAAATTAGAATTCAGGTCAAATGGTATTAAAAATAACAGATATGTCATGCTTCAAAGGGATCTAACAAGACACTCTGATGGTCGTAATTAATATGGTGGATTAGGCACCTAAAAATGGGAGGATGTTCAGAATGACATTGTGAAAAAACTCCAATCTATGGTCAAGGTTCGCCAGGGGAAATAGAAGAAAAGCATATTAACCCAATAGAGGAGATCTAACAAAAATCTACTGGAAACAAATTAGTGGTAAATTATTAGAAGCCTTGAGTTTGAAGTCTGGATGGGGGCAAGGATGCCAGCTGTTACATTATCCTGATGACAGTAAATGAAATAACAGGAGGGGAGTGAAGTAGAAGATGGGAGGGGCAGAAGGGCAGGAAAGAAAAGAGGTGTAGATGATCATAAAGAGGCCAGAGTATCAATATATCAGGCAATGTGATGGCTGACACAGAAAACCTAAAATAATCTATTGAGGATTGGGATTTATAAAACAGCCCTAAAAGATGCCTGGATACAAGATTAAATGGAAGAAAATTAACAGTTTTCTGTTCATCAGGAATAACTATTTGGAAAAACTTAATAGGGATGTCTGGGTGGCTCCTGTGCTGGGACAGAAAAGGAGCAGAGAGAGAAAATCCCAAGCAGGCTCTGAACGGTCAGCGCAAGCCAGACACAGGGCTCGATTCAGGAACCACGAGATCATGACCTGAGCCAAAATGAAGAGTCTGATGCTTAACCGACTGAGCCACCCAACACCCTGAGCGTCTGACTCTTGATTTCAGCTCAAGTCATGATCCCAGGGTCCTGGGATGGAGCCCTTTGTTGGGTCCATGCTGAACGTGGAGCCTGCTTAAGATTCTCTCTCTCCCTCTGCCCCTCCCCCCACTCACTCCCTCTCTCTCTCTCTCAAAAATAAAAAATAATAGATAACAAAAATTAAAACATCTCACTATAGTAAGCTAAACTTTGAAAATATTTTTTAAATAAATCCAACAAGAAATATATAAGAATCTGTGGAAACTCTCCTGAAGATTCTGAAAGAAGGACCAAATGGAGGGGTATAACATGTTCATGGATGGAAAACTCAGTTATGGGAAGATATCAGCTCTGCTCAGATGACTCTATAAAGTCAGCACAATGATGAGATTTACCAAGTTTATTTAAGGATGAATATGGAAACCTTCAAAAAGGACATGGCTTACTAAACCCCAGTATGTCCATACGATGGGAAACTATGGCTCCGTTCGGGGTAATGAGGTAGATTGTTACATAGACGATGGCGCAAACTCCACAACATGTTTCTGTGCAATAAAGAAAGTTACAAGACAAAGCATATAGTATGATTAACTTATTTTTAAAAACACGAAACAGTCCTTTATACACATTGTTAGTACATGTACATACGGATAAATGCATTGGAAAAGATCCAGAAAAGACTCGTGCTGAACCGTTGATGATGGCTTTCCCTGGAGAGGGAGGATGAGGACAGAACAGAAAAATTTCGGAGGGACATCTCAGCCTCCATTCAGAGTCTCCGTGGGTTTGCTTTCTACGTGAAGCCCAGGGTGTTCAGGTGTGCTCATTTAGCAGGAAGGCTCGGGGAATGCGTCTGTGCCACCTTCCTGGAAGCGCAAGTCCCCAGCACGAGTTTCACAAGTGCTAAGAAAAGAGGAAAGAATTTCCCTGTTATCATAAAGCAATAAATTTGTCACGCTGGAGCAGGAAGGCGCAATACTGTTTGGTTATCTAGTGTAACAGCTACCCCCCATATTTAATTGTTTATAACAACCTCTCTCTTTTTTTTTTTTGCTCACAACTTTGTGGTTCATGAGTTGAGGAAGGTCTTAGCTGGGCGGTCCATCTCTGACCCACCTGTCCGCTGAGACGCGGGGCTGGAGGCCTCCTTCTCAGGTGGCTTTTCTTTGTGATGTCTCATTCTCTGTGGCCTTTATTTATGGCAGTTCAGGGTAGTGGCCCCTGTATGCAGGGAGATCCACTTACCCGTTAGTTACCTGTTAGGTTGCTTGGGACTTTGGGCAACAGAAAACCTCAATTCAAACTCGTTTTAACTGTAAGCAGATTTGTTATCACATAGCTCGCGATGTCACCAGGACCCCAGATTCTTCTCGCTTTTCTGCTTTACTGTCCTCAGCATCCTCAGCATTGGCTTCATCCCAAATCAGAGTGACTGCTGGTAGCAGTGTGGGTCTCATGCCTCCTCATCAGGAGAGAAAGAAAGTCCTTTTCTTTTGAAAGTTGCTTTTCTTTTGTCTTATTAGATCAACTGCAGTTACAGTCACCAGGGGAGAACCAGATGGTCATTGGCTTAGACCAGTTTTTAGGGGTCGGATCAATACTGATGAGTCAACCTCAGTGTCCTTGACACCTCTCTCATTCACACTGCACTTATCAAAATAAATTCCAAATAAATAAATGTAAAACATAAAATTGCAAATCCTTAGAAAATATTGGTATAGGGAAGACCTTTCTAAGAAACAAAAGTGTAAAGCAGTAAGAGAACTGGTAAAATAGTTTATTGCATCAAAAAAAATTTTAATGTTTATTTTGAGAGAGAACGTGCATGCAAGCAGGGGAGGGGCAGAGAGAAAAGGAGAGAATCTGAAGCAGGCTCCACGCTATCAGCACAGCCTGACTCGGGGCTCGATCCTACGTACCTTGAGATCATGACCTGAGCAGAAGTCAAGAGTCGGGCGGTTAACTGACTGAGCCACCCAGGTACCCCTACGTCAAAATCTAAAATCTCTGTGTAATAAGGAACGCTGTAAACAAAATTAAGAGATAAGAGACAGACTAAAAGTAAGTATTTGTAATACAGTTAATCTACAAAGACTTAATATTCTAGAAGCAATCACCATGAGAAAGGATATCTCAAGGGTAAAAAAAAAAATAGGCAAAGGATAGGAGAAGCAGTTGATAGAAAGTGAATGCATATTGCCAGTAAGCTTATGCAAGGATGGACAGTCTTTCTCTCAATCTAGGAAATACAAATTAAAATAGACTGTAAATTTTCACTCATCACATTGTTGAACATTTAAGAAGTTTGATGATCTCCAGTATTCAGCTGGGTAATATCCAGTGTTGGGCAGGGTATAGGAAAATGAAAATTTCAAACTGCTGTAAATTGTAGTGTAGATTAACGCAGCCGTGTTGATAGGCAATTAGATAATATCTGTTATAATGGAGATTATTTCTCAGGCTCTGTACGTCTTCAGTTCTCTACTTCTGAGAAATACTGCCTTGCACGTGATCGCAAGGAAGCGTCCAGAATTGTGTTTGTACCAGCGTCAACTGGAAACAGCTCCTGAGTGGAGGAAGGCTAGGTGGCCTGCTGTACGTCCAGCATGCGGCATAACTGTGCACCCAGGTCAGTGCAACCCTGTGCCTAAAGATGGGGAAAGAACACTGACAGTTGCCCCAGTGATGCGGTGTTTTTGTTAAGACAAAATCCACCCGTTTCGTTTGATGTCTTTGTCACGTCAGAGCATCTCCATCCATCCTTTCTGCACCGCTCGCCTTCCGGTCCTTGCGGGGCATGGTTGGGGGGGTGGAATCACTATGTAGACATTCTGGGGTATGGGGAGTGCTTGTGTGCTTCAGACTGAAGAGGTTTAGTTGACCCCCCTGCTGCTTGGGTACCACCAAAAAGAAATGGAAAGAGTAATTTGAACACAAATGGGAGAGAGCAAGACTCATTTTCCTACCATGGAGAACTCGAATGCCTCCACCAGAAGGGCTGTCTGCTAACTTGGTGCTCATTCAAAACCCTATTTGGGGCTAACACTTCTTTATAAGATGCCTTCATGCGCCTCAAGTGATTCACAGAGATTGATTTGTAAAACATTCCGAATCAATTAAGGCTTTAATCAGCAAAGTAGCAAACTTCACATGGCTTGTGGACTAATTTTACCGTCTCCCATCAATGTGAACCTAAGCTGAAAAAAGAAAACAATTAGGAGGATGCAATTATCTGTCCTGATTACTGAATTAGAAGTTTGTGTTTACCCGTCCCGGTGTAAAGGTGGGGATCTTCAGAGAACAATCCAAGCAGCTGTTGAGGAGCTGGAGCCTCCTGGCTCCCGGGCCCCTTTCCGCAGACCCACCGGGCGTGAGGGGGAGTGTCACCCACGAGGCTCTAGCTGTCGGCTTCCAGTGACCCAGCAGAAAACAAAGGCGCCTGGCAGTTATTGCATGTAAATGTTTGTGAGAGCAAGTTTCCTAAAAGCCCCTTGCCATTGATGGTGGGAGTTTCCTGCACAAACATCTCATTTGAATTACTGCATCTCCAGATCTGTCTGCTTGCACAATAATCAGGAAATTGGTTTCCTTTATTTGGACCAGCTCTGCGCCACGGCTGCATATTAGAGCCACGTGGGGAGCTTTGGAAAGTCCCAGAACCCTCCCAGAGCGATTTCATCAGAATGTCAGGGGAAGATGCCAGGCGAGGAGGGCGCTTTGTTAGGCTTCCAGATGATTCCAGTCCGCAGCCAAGATGGAGAACCCTTGGGGGAGCCTGGTTAAGTGTCCAACTTCTCTTCAGGGCGTGATCTCACAATTCGTGAGTTCGAGCCCCACATCGGGCTCTGGGTGACAGCAGCAGAGTGCACTTCATATCCTCTGTCTCCACACACCCCCCACCCCGCCCCTCCTCCACATGCTCTCTCTCTCTCTCTCTCTCTGTCTCTCTCTCTCACTCTCTCGCTCTCTCGCTCTCTCTCTGTCTCTCAAAAATAAATAATTAAACTTTAAAAAAGAAAATATGGAGAACCCCTGGTTGAGAGAGCTTCTCCAGGCTAGTGCTGTCTGACTGTGTGGTTGGATGTGGTGATTGTATCTTTTTGGAATAGGATTTTTTTTTTTGACACTTCTTTTCAATAAAGCTATGCGTTGTTGAATGTAGAACTAAAGACAACTTTTGCAACCTTATCAGATATTGTGTTTTATATCACACGTTTCATATTTACAAATCAGAAAGATCCCTTTCTCAGGTAATGCTTCCTAATTCTTGATTCGGAAAAGATCATCATCTGAATTATTTGTTCGGCAATATCAGTGCGTAATATGTGAGTAATATTCCTCATGTATCAGAAATGTCAGCCTTCTGACAAAACTGGAGTTTGAGGAATTGGTTGTGTATTTGAGGCATCTTCTCTGAGCTCAATATTCTGGAGCTTCTGGAATATTCTACTTGGCCAAACATCGCAAACACCTCAGGAGGAATGCCGGGAGCAGATGTTGTCCCCTGAGCGCCCTGCTTCTCACATAAACGGTCTTAATCAGACAACTTTCGCCAACAGGAGTTCTGGAAGAAACTTTTTCTCTCTCCTCAGCATTTCCGCTGATGGCTTAGTGCCCTTTTCAGCACCTGATTGCCTGGCAAATCCTTTTTTTAAACAAATTGTGGTAAAATATACATTACATAAAATTTATCATTTTAACCTTTTTTGTGTACACAGCTCAGTGGCACTAAGCACATTCACGTTGCTGTGCAACCATCATAACTACCGTTTCCAGAGCTTTTTCATCTTCCCAAACAGAAACTCTGTCCCCATTACAAAAAATAACTCCCCGTTGCCCCCTCGCCGCACTCTCCCTGACTTGTGTTCTACTTGCCGTCTTTATGAACTTGACGACTCGAGGCACCTCATACAGGTGGAATGATGCAGGATTCGTCCTTTTGTGACTGACCTGCTTCACTTACATCATGTCCTCAAGGTTCATCCGTGTTGTGGCATAGGCCAAAGTTGCCTGGCTTTTGAAGGCTGAGTAATATCCCGCTTGTGTATGCATGGACCACGTTTTGTTTATCCATTCATCCGTCCGTGGACACATGGGTTGCTTCCGTCTTCGGCTGCTGAATCATGCTGCCGTGAACTTGGCTGCCCAAACTCCTGTTCCGGTCCCTGCTTTCAGGTCTTTTGGTCGTAGGCCCAGAAGTGGAATTACTGAATCATGTGGTCATTCTGTGTTTCAGTTTTTGAGGGACTGCCATCCTGCCATCCACAATGGCTGCGTTCCCACCAGCAACCCTGGGGGGGTGGGGTCCAACATCTCCACGTCCTCACCAACACTTGTTTTCTGTTTCATTTTAGCCACAGTGCACATTCCAATGGGTACGAAGTAGCTGACTGGTCCGCTTTTCCTTTTTCAATATACGTTGTTGCTGTTGTTGTTTATAGGTTTTTTTCATTTTATTTAAAAAAAAAAAATTTTTTTTAACGTTTATTTATTTTTGAGACAGAGAGAGACAGAGCATGAACGGGGGAGGGGCAGAGAGAGAGGGAGACACAGAACCGGAAGCAGGCTCCAGGCTCTGGGCCATCAGCCCAGAGCCCGACGTGGGGCTCGAACTCACGGACGGTGAGATCGTGACCTGAGCTGAAGTCGGACGCTTAACCGACTGAGCCACACAGGCGCCCTGGTTTTTTTCATTTTAATTCCAACATGATTAACATATGTCATATTAGTTTCAGGTGCACAGAATAGTGATTCAACACTTCCATACATGACCTCGTGCCCATCACGATAAGTGTGCTCTGAATCCCCATCGCCTGCTTCACCTATCCCCCCGCCCCCCCCCGCACCTCCCCTCTGGTGACCAGCAGTTTGTTCTCTACAGTTGAGAGTCTGTTTCTTGCCTTGTCTCTCTTTTGCTTTTACTTTGTCCGTATGTTTTGTTTCTTAAATTCCACACGTGAATAATATATCGTACTTGTCTCTGGCTTATTTCACTTGGCATCAGACTCTCTCACTCCATCCACATTGTTGCAAATGGCAAGGTTTCGTTCTTTATTGTGGCTGAATAATATTCTATTGTATATATATGCCGCATCTTCTTTATCCATTCTTCTATCAAGGGCTGCTTGGGCTGCTTCTATAATTTGGCCATTGTAGATCATGCTGCTATAAGCATCAGGGTGCATATATCCTTTTGAATTAGTGTTTTTGTATTCTTTGGGTAAATACCCAGTAGTGAGATTACTGGATGATAGGGTAGTTTTATTTTTAATTTTTTGAGGAACCTCCAGACTGTTTTCCACAGTGGCTGCACCAATTTGCATTCCCCCGACAGTACACTAGGGTTCCTTTTCCTCCACATCCTCACCAACACTGTTGTTTTTTGACCAGTCCGTTTTTAACACAATTCTGTCTAGAGCTGG
Organism: Panthera onca; assembly: GCF_046562875.1. Lineage (NCBI taxonomy): Eukaryota > Metazoa > Chordata > Mammalia > Carnivora > Felidae > Panthera > Panthera onca. Next base: position 3,249,541 of record NC_138354.1, read on the forward strand.
CTCACCTCTAATATTTTTACATACAGCAAAAAGATTCTTTTTATGTAACATTTGGGAAGAAGGCGCCAGTAGCTCTGTATAGAGATATTTAGCATTTCCAGCCTCAAACTCAGCCAAACCTCCTGTGATAACTGCAGTCTACAAGGCCTGAGTCTTTTCTGGGTTCTACAGTATAAATTGCCTCACTTTTTAAAGGCATCTTAAACAGGTATTTGAATTATAACTTCCCATCATTTTTTTTTCCTCCAAAAATTCATTATAGCTCCTCTTCTGCTTTGCTTTGTACAGACCAATAACTTAAAAAATCTTTTACTGTCATTTTAGTAGGGTTTTGGAAGGGAGAGAAAGTAAACATGTTAACAATTGTTAAAGTTTCTGGAGCCCGATAAACAGTACCCTCTCCTTCCAGCCCCAGTTCTCAATCTATTGAAGAATAAGACAAATGGGTAGAGTGGATAGGAGAGTAAACTATTATCTTTATAACTAATAAAGCAGAGTTTGTGAATGTGGCCAAGATCTACAGGAAAGTGGGTTTCTTAACACCAAAACGAGTGTTGAACTTAGTCCCTGAGTCTTAGATGGCCCTGGATAGCACATGTGCTGGCCCACAAGGAGGTGACAGAGCAGAGCAGATGTGTCTCCTGGTGACAGCCTGTGTAGGAAAGAGGAGGAAGGAGGAGCTAAGCTAAATATCTCATTTGTTCATTTGTTTTTGCCAAATTCACTAATTAGCTAAAGGCACATCTCTTTCCTCAGTGAGGGAGATGGTGAGGGAGGAAGACACACACACACACACACACACACACACACACACACACACACAGAGAGAGAGAGAGAGAGAGAGAGAGAGAGAGAGAGATCAGGGATGGACTTCTCTCCACCAAAAAGAAAACAGAAGTGGATAAGAAATATTTTCTCCAGTGGGAATCCTCCATATTTAACAGACTCTCCTTTGTCCCTGCTTGAACTGGATCCCAGCTACTGGCATCTTGGGGTTGCCAGCCATGGCCACGTTTTCCCTACATGTATGCAGCTTCCCACTACTCAAACCTCTTCCCTTCGACTCCAGCCCTCTTTCCTCCCGCATGTTTTACTGACGAGTGGGGAGGAGAGTATGTCTTAGCCCCTGGTCTTGGGGGTACAGCATGTCCAAGAAGACAAGATTATAGGAAGCCGTATCGGAGCCACTGAAAAGCGGCCAGAAGTTGGGGAGGTGAGAGGGTGGTAAAAGCAGGGATTTGGGTGGATGTGTGGATCCTCCTGGAAGAGTGAGGTAGAATTGGCTTGAAAGGGTGAGTCAGCTCCACAGGGACAGAGTGCAGAAGGGTAGGTATCTCATTCATCGCTCTTTGGAGGGATGTCGGAACGTGGTAGAAATAGGACCACAAACTCAAAACATTTTTGAGGTGTGACATGGCCGTTTACGAAGACTTCTGCCTTCGGGAAGAAATGACAGAACAGCAGCCAGCTGGACCCAGGCGACCACTTCACCTCCGTTCTTTTTTTTTTTTTTTTAACATTCATTTACTTATTTTGAGAGACGTAGTACACACGCATGAGCAAGCACAGGGAGGAGCAGAGAGAGAGGGAGAGAGAGAATCCTAAGCAGGCTCTGCTCTTTCATCACAGAGTCTGATGCAGGGCTCAGTCTCAAAGCCATGAGTTCATGGCCTGAGCTGAAATCAAGAGTCACTCTTAACCATTGGAGCTGCCCAAGTGCCCCTTCACCTCTGCTCTTAACACACCGGTTTTATAGGTTTTCTTCTCCATGACCCAGGTACAGCCCAAGATCCCCAGAACCCACTCACACTGTTCCGGAAATTATGTTGGGATTCACAGGAAGGGAAGTCATAAGTAAGCTACAAACTTTAACCAAACTTTAAATCTGCATTTGAAAGGCAAAGAGAACAACAGTGAACAAGGCACATCTGAAAGGAGATTCGATGCACATTTGAAAGGGAAGAAAGCCACAAGAATAGATCAGAAAACAAAGAGAATGGAATATTGTAATTATATTGTTAGTTGATTTTTAAAGATATTTTAGAATATATGACATACGGTCCTTTTGGTTACTGGGAGGCTGATTTCCATCATGTGAGACAACCAGATGAGAGCTTTTCTTAGATCTCAAGCCACTTGGAAAGATTGATTCATTCACGTATTAGTCCAGCAAGTATCGATTGAGCACCTCACTACTGTGGCCAGCTTCAGGATCTGGGGATTCCGTGGTGAGCAGGACAGAGGTGGCTCTGCTCTAGCGGACTCCCAGAGGGGAAGAAAGATGACCAGCGAGTCAACAAGCACCTGACGGCAGTCATTCCTGAGAGTGCTACGTGCTTCGAATGACGAAGACGGATAGAGAGGAGGACAGAGGCCCCAGGAGGGGAGAGATTCGTCAGCTTTGAGGAGAGAAGGCCGGAGTAGCTGGACGGCAGCTACCAAGGGGGAGTGTGGCCTGAGCTGGTGGATGCTATGGACTGACCCTCCAAACCCACGCATACATAATGCTTCATATGGTTCGAGCAAGGTTATGGGCTCCCTCCACTCAGCATCCATGAACCACAGATTGATTCAAGGGGGAAGTTGAACTTAGGTTTGGGCTCCTGTAGAAACCAAGCCGGTTAGATTGGGGAAGCCTATCGTGGTTACGTGTGTGTGGGAACAACATGTCCTGTTTTCAAGGTAGTGACCACGGAGAAACAGTGGGGGAGAAAGCTGAAGACCTTGAACGTGATCCCACTGGTCATGAGAGCTGGGTCACCAAGACACCGAGTGTTCCCCAAGTGGGGTGACCTCGCTGTGGGTTCCCTGCAGGGATTCGGACTGGAGGGACACGGCCATCACCTCCTTCCTCTGTCCTTAGGGCAAGTTAAGAATGATGGGCTAGACACTAGGAGAGTGTAGACAGGCCAGTACGTGTGTGTGGGGTTGGGGGGAGTTCATTCTGAGAGCTGATGGTAAAGTTGGGATCTTTCAAGTGATAACACAGAAGGAAGCCAAATGAAGGTTCCACCAGACACAAGAAAAAGCCTGTTTAGTGATCGTATCATGTTAGATTCAAATGAACTAAGAATTGGCCTTGGTCAGTCTGTCTGAGGACATGAGTTCAGACTGGCTGAAGAATAAAAGGCCTTCAACCCAGCAGAGAAAAAATAGACTCTTCGTTGAAAGCAAAGTTTCTGCAAGTACATTAAGGAATTAGAATTTGCTTATTTTGATGTTGGGGATATATAAAAGTGTAGCTCCTTTTGATTAAAACATTTTTAAGACTTAAAATATACTTATTGATCTCTAGGCTATTTTTCACCTTTGAGATAATGTTTTTCATTTGAATCATGATTTTCTTTAGAGATGATGGTGTGTTATATTTCTTAGCTATCATCCATTGGCTGTGTGTGGTTTACGACTGCATTAACATGTTCTTTCTTTCATGGAAGAGATAAATATTTTTTTGGCAGACCCATTACTTACCCTTTATATCTTTCTAGAGATGCTTAGAGTTCACAGATTACATAAAACTTCTCATAAAAAAAAAAAAAAACCCTATTTCATGACTGAGGAGTAATTTCGGTTCACATGTTTAGCAGAATGTTAATCCTGGCATATTTAGCTGCCGTGATGAAGGATTGCTCCTGGGTGGCCTGGCACATTCAGGAGAAAGGCCCAAACTTGTGAGTCATAGGTTAGCCTTATAATTTGGGAGGAAATACAATCACGTAACCTGACATTACCCACTAGGAGCGTTACTGTTTATTGTTTATTAATGAACAGTAAAGAAACCTGCCACCAGTCATTGACTCTGGAAAATGTGCTGCTTAGCTACTCCATTGACTGGTACCGTCAGAGCAGGGGGTTTATGTCAGGGAGGCTCAGTGATTATTAAATACCATCCAACAGACTCTTGATATAATGAGATTAAAACTGTCTGTACAGAGGAACCAGACTTTATTAAAAAAGAAATAGGGAAAGAAAACTGCCTTATCAAAGTTGACTTTACAGACTGGGTGACATCTGGTTAATAAATTTGCTGTTTTTGTTGAAAACGTAACTTGCATTGCTACTAGGTTAAAAAAATACACGTGGAGGTCTTCATAACCAGGTAATGTAATACGATCTGCTCCTACGGTCAAACCCTATTCTTTCATCTGTACTTTTCTTCCACAAGTATTTGCCCGTATTTTAATTCTGCATTCTACCGTGATAAACAGCCTAGACTTACATCCTAATGTCAGACTAGCACGAATGGAAACCCACACTCCTGTTGATTGTTGATTTCTCCGGGAACTAAGGGGACCTCCAGTGCAGAAATTGTATGTACAATAGCATGCACCTTCTTCACAACAAAAGTTAAATTGCAGATACTCTGTTAACTTACACACAAAGAAATTATGTTCAAGAGCTGCTATTTATAAAAAAGGCATTTCCTTTGGCATCATTTTAGCTTTCTGGACGAGAAACAACTATATAGCTTTCTTTTGTTGCTTAATATTCTGAGATGAATAATTGACATGTATGATATCATTGCTCTATATAAGAAAATGTAAATTACCATGTTACACTGTTGAAAGCAATAATACAAAACAGAAATATGAACTTGATATTTCTCATTCAGGAAAAACAAAGCTAATTCTGGTCATTCTGGGGCATTCTCCTTGGCTGCGGAATGCTGTCAGTTGAAGATTTCTTGTAAAAAAAATAAGTGGAAATGAGCACAGTGGGAACAGCTGTATTTTTCATTTTTCTAAGATCTCAATCAGGGGAGCAAAGCCCAGAGGGCAGTGGGGTAGTTAGGAGTCAGAGTGGCTTCTAGCTTTCTGAAGTCACTGGGCTGCTGACCCAATACACTGACTCCCCTTCTTAGCAACCCCTCCCCTGCTTCTCCCCCCGCACATGCAACAGTCGGTTTCCACAGGCCATGTGGATTTTCCTTGCTGATAAAAAAATGTAGTCACACTATTTTTAACTCTTTGAAATTGAAGATTTTGAGACCTCACCTACAGCAGGACATCGGCTCCCTCAGGCAGTCACCTGGGCGTTGGAATGTTGTGCTGCCCAGCAAAAGGGAGGAGCTTAAAGTGTACGGTTAAATTAAAAGCCAACATAACACATTGCCTGTAACAAATCACACAGGGGTTCCTTTTGTTCCCACAGGGTAGAAAAAGAAAATGCTGTTAAAATAGTTTTATTCCAAAGAAATTCCATCTGATACTTATTGTGCCCTCAGTATTACAACTTGAACATCTTGGGGGCTTATCTTGGATCATCCACCTAAGTGTAATGTAAGGTTGTGTATAAACGGACTACTGTCATTGTGTCATGAGAAGTAAAAATGATCACAATAATAAAAGGCATTTAAAAATGCATTATTCTTTAATACAAAGCCTTTGTCAGCACTCAGAGAAGTTTATGTAAAACTATTTAATACTTCATCTTTGAAAACTTCATAAAGATATTATGATCTAGGAACCAGAGTTTCTGTGAGCTTTTGATATAGTAAACTTAACTGTCTCATTCTAATATATCAAGTAATTGCCACTTCTCATTATTTTCAGTTCTGTGGCCCTTTTAAGCTAAGGCAGCTGGCCTTGTGTGCCAGTTTCCAGGGGGAAAATTATGGTTATCAGGAAGGAAATAAGTTTTCGATATGGGTATAACTGTTGCATTGAATAAGCAGGACTTAGAAGGATGTCAGTTTTAGATAAATAGCTTTTATTCTTGTCTCTTATCATTTTGAAACACTGTGTTTAGACTAGTCTTTCCCTGACCCCATGGGGGAAATCTCTAGCAAGTGCCATTTAATTTTTTTTTTTCAGTTTACTTATTTTGAGAGAAAGAGAGTGGGGGGGGGGGCGCAGAGAGAGAGGGAGAGCTTCACTGTCACCACAGAGCCTGATACAGGGCTCAGTGCTCCAAATCATGAGATCGTGACCAGAGCCGAAATCAAAAGTCAGACACCTAACCCACTGAACCACCCAGCCTCCCCTTAAAAGAAAGTAAACTTTTAATTTTAAGTAATCTTAGATTTACAGAAGAGTTGCATAGTTAATACAGAGAATTTTGTAGACTCTTTATCCAGTTTCCCACATAACATTAACATTTTACATAATCCTAACACATTTTTCAAATCTAAAATTAACATTGGTACATTGCCATTAACTGAAATACAGAGTGTATTCAGATTTCACTTGTTTTTCTACTTATGTTTTTTTTTTTTTTTTTCTGTTGTAGTATCCACTCCAGGCCATCATGCTGCACTGAGTTGTTCTGTCTCCATAGTCTTTTCCAATCTGTAATAGTTTCTGATTTCTTCCTTGTGTTTCATGACCTTGACATTTTTGAAAGGTACTGGTCAGGTATTTGTAGAAATTATTTGACTGATAGTGAATTGAATCTGTAGATCAGGTTGGAAAGAATTTGATGTCTTCACAACATTCAACTTGCAATCCATGAATATGGTATACCTTTCCATTTATTTAGGTCTTCTTTAATTTCTTTCATCAGTATTGATAGTTTTTAGCATACACATCCAGCACAAGTTTTGTTAAATTTATATCTAAGCCTTTCTTGTCTTTTTTGTTTGTTTTTGGTGCTAGTGCAAATAATGGATTATCTCCTTTCCCCCAGATTCACCTTGTTCACTTGCTGGCATAACAGGAATACAATTGACTTTTATATATTGACCTTGTATCCTGCTCTCTTGCTAAAATCACTTAATGTTAGAACTTTGTCTTAAGTCCTTTCAGGGTTTCCACATAGACATTTCATAAGTCCTTTCAGGGTTTCCACATAGACATTGTGAGTAGAGACAGTTTTGTCTCTTCCTTTCCACTCTGTATTACTTCCTTTCCTTGCCTTGGTGTACTGAATAGGATGTTGAGTAGGAGTGGTGAGAGAAGACATTCTTTCTTTGATCCTAATCTTAAGGGAAAAGTCCTTAAGGGAAAAATGATGTTTAATCATTAAGTATGATGTCAGTTTCAGGTTTTGGGGGATATCTTATAGTTGGTTAATAAAGTTCCCTTCTATTTCTCATTTGCTGAGAGTTTTAATCATAAATGAATGTTGAATTTTATCAAATTCATTTTCTGCATCTACTGAGATGTTTATATGGTTTTTCTTAGCTAGTCTGTTAATATGGTAAGTAAAATTGTTTTTTTTTTTATTTTTTTAATGTTTATTTATTTTTGAGAGAGAGAGACTAAGAACAAGATGGGGAGGGGTAAAGAGAGATGGAATCTGAAGACAGAATCTGAAGCAGGCTCCAAGCTCTGGGCTATCAGCACAGAGCCTGATGCGGGACTCAAACTCATGAACTGTGAGATCATGACCTGAGCCAAAGTCGGATGCTTAACTGACTGAGCCACCCAGGTGCCCCTGATTGTTTTTTTAATATTGAACCCACCTTCCAATACTGGGATAAACTCCACTTGGCAATAATGTATTATTCTTCTGTACACTTTTATATATTTTGTATTCAATTTTCTAGTAGTCTGTGAAAATATTTACATCTATATACATGAAGTACATTTAGCTGTAGTTTTATTTGCTTATAATGTGTTCATCTAATTTTGGTATTAGAATAATGCTGGCCTAATAAAATGAGTTGAGAAGTATTACCTTCTCTTCTGTTTTTTCTAGGAGATTGCATAGGAGAATCAACATGTTTCAGAGATTTCACCAGTGACAGTATATCTGGGTCTTGAATTTTATTTTTTGTTTGTTTCATTTTTAAACTTTGCAACTACACACACAATTTCGTTAATAGATCTAAGACTATTCAGGTTTTTTTTTCCTTGAGTGAGTTTTGGTAGTTTTTTTTTTTTCAAGGAATTTGTTCTTAAAAATTCTAAGTTGTCAAATTTATTAGCATAGAATTATTTTTGGTATTTATTATCTTTTTAATGTATATGGTATCAACAATGATGTTTCCTCTCTCATTCAATATTTGTAATTTGAGTCTTGTCTCTTTTTCCTCAATCAGCTTGCCTAGAAGTGTATCACTTTTATTAATATGTTTTTAAAAAAACAGCTTTTGGTTTCATTGACTTTATCCCTGTTTTCTGGAAGCTTTTGTCATGGCTGCTATAACGTTTACAATATAAATTTTAAAATAATCTGTGTCAACCTTCAAATAATAGTATACTTCTTCACATGTAGAGAAACCTTAGAGTATTCTCAATTCCTCTCCCTCATCTGTTTTACTATTATTGTCACATATTTAATTTTAAATATGCTGTCAACCCACAATATAATGTTACTATTACAGCCTTAGTCAGTACTTATTGGGGTAACTTAAAAATAATAAAATGTACCTTATTTTATTTTAAATTCACTTTTTTCTTTGGTGATGCTCTTTATTTCTTTGTGTGTATCAACATTCCTGATCTATATCATATTCTCCCTAAACAAATCTCTTTAATGTTTCTTGTAGCTCAGGTCTCCTGGCAATAAATTCCCTCAGTTTTGGGGGAGAATGTTGTTTGTTTTGCCTGAAAAGGTCTTTATTTATTCTGCACTTTTGCAGGAGAGTTTCATTGGGTATAGAATTCTATACTGATATTTTTCTTTTAACATTTGATATAATTCCATCGTCGTTTTGCTTTCCTGGTGTCTGACAAAAAGTCTTCTGTATTTCTTATCTTGTTCCTCTGTGAGTAATATCTTCCCCCCCCCCCTCTTTTTCCCTTCACGATTTTTTGTCTTCAGCTTTCAGCAGTTTGAATATGATATCTAGAGGTTTTGTTTTGTTTTAATGCTTTTTGATGTTCTCTGATCTTGGATCTGTAGTTTGGAGTCTGCCACTAATTTTGGAAAATTCTTGGCCAATATTTCTTCAAGTGTTTCTTTTCCTTCTGTCTAGGATTTTAATTATGTGTGTATTAGACTGTATTCTCCCATAATTCTTGCATGCTTTCTTCTGTTTTATGCACCTTTCTTTTTCCTCTTTAAATTTCAGTTTGGATGATTGCTATTCTATTTATCTCTCTTAAAGTTCAATAGTCTTTTCTTTCAGAGGTATTTATGAGTCCATCAGAGGCATTCTTCATTGCCATACTGTGTTTTTTTATTTCTATCATTTCCACTTAATTCTTTCTTATAGTTTCTGTTTCTGTGTAAAATTACCTATCTGATCTTGTATATTATGTGCCTTTTCCATTAGAACTTTTAACATATTCACTGTAGTTAATTTAAATTCCACATCTGATAGTTCCAGCATTAACATCGTATCATAAGTCTGTCTCTGATGATTGTTTTCTCTCTCCATGGAGCGTTTTTCTTTGCCTTTTCCACATGCTTCATAGGTTTTGTTGAAAGATACATCATGGATGATGGATACTTAGGTAAATATTTTTTTCATGCTCAGAAATAAGCCTGCCTTTTCTTCTGCTAGTGTTTTAATATGAGGGTATGTTAACTCCGTCAGGCATCGGGCTGGGTTTCAAGTTGTCCTTGGCCTTGTTATGGTGGCCCTCATTCCCCTGGAGGTTTCAGATTCCTCTCGTGATATCTTGTGTTTACAGCGTAGGCTAATTTTCCAGAGGGTTTTTCTGTCCCCCTTGTCTGTTCCCACTTGTCTTTGAGTCCCCCAATGAGTCTTTGAGTGTCCTCTTTGCATCGCTCCTGAGGGATCCTGTCTCTGGCAGAATCCCCACTGTATCCCTAGTTATGTTCGCTCACTGGTTTTTCGTGCTGGGTGGGGTCCAGGGACAGAGGGCATGCTCCTGTGTTCTGATTAGGTCTCGCTGGTAGGCAGGCTCTGTGAACCTGTGCTCGGGGTTGTGGCCCTTAAGTGTTCCCGTTCCCCCTCTATGCATCCTGCTGGCCCAGCATACGTTCCAGTCTTACTTCTAGGGTAGAGCCAACCCCCTCCCCTGGCCCCCACCTCCAAGCCTGGCCTTATGAGGGGTACTTAGTGCCCTCAGGCTACAGTTTTGTTGCTCTTTGTTCTGTGTATTAAGCCTTTCATTCCTTTGGGGATTTAGGAGAGAAGGGTACGGGCAGTTTGGGTAATGACTACCATTCCCCTCTCCCACCTGCAGCAGGTGGCTAGCAGTGCCTTAAGGCCATGTTGTGCTGTTCTCCCCCCTATAGAGTATGGTTTTTGTTTTTAGGGGGATAGAAGAAATAAGTGTGGTCAGAGTTTCAGTGCGGCTGCTGTTCCCTGGCCCCAGCCAGCACCACAGCGCAGCCTCCTTAGGATCCCCATTGGTCTTCCCTGTGAGCACCTGGTCAGGGCCCTGGAGGAAAACCTTGCACTAGTCTTTTCGCCCCTTTCTGCCTGTGAGCCCTGGCATGGTGCACACTTTCGCTAGCCCACTCTTGGCCTTGGGCAAATCATTAGAACTTAGCCGAACCTTCCTCTGGGCCTGAGTTGTATTCAATGGTGTCTGCCCCATATTAGCAAATGCCTGGGTCCTGGTTCTCCGTGGAGGTGCCTATCTCTTGCCAGATTTGGGGTTGTTTGCCCTCAACTTCTGTTCTCTGACAGGTTCAAGAAAAGCTGTTAGTTTGCACTTTGTCCAGCGTTTTGCTCGTTGTGACAGTGGGAGGCTCTTTCCAGGTCTCTACAGGGAGGAGATAGAGGCAGAAATTCACCATATCCAGCCTCTGCCTTTTCTGTTTCTAGTCACTGTCAGAACAGTGAACATCCCTCCCCCGCCGCCACCGTAATACTCTAGATAATCTCTGTGTAGACAGCAAGTCGTGTGGTCAAACGTACAGGAAATGCTCTGAGCTACTTGCGCTCCCCCGCCTTCAGGCTTGTGTCAGACTCACTACAGTGGGAAAGGGGGCGGTGACCGGCGTCTCCTTGGTCCCCACCTCTGTTTATACTCTGTCCCTTCCAGCTAGCCATGCCTTTTACCGAATGAACCCCTCAGTTTGGAGATTTAGGAATAGAGCGGCCAAGATTGGCTAGAGGTTGGGGTGGGGGAAGGGGACATAAAGAAAGGGTGCATGTTCGTGAACCTGCACGGGTGTTTCAGGTGACAGTCTCTTAGGAGAGCCCCAGCCGTACTCCCGAGATCCACTTGTGCCGGGGAACCTGCACCTGGGATCCCTTATCGTGGAGGAATGCCTGTCTTCACCCTTCGGGTCCTTGTGTCTCCTCTCTTAGCCCCTAGCCAGCAGGCGCTATGCTTCTAGCTTCTCCCCCCTCTTACTCTCCAGGGATTTCTCTTGTGAAAGCTCTTACATGGTCCAGAGGGAACGTCCACCCTGGTGGCCCTGTGCCCTGCTGCCACAGGAGGAGGACAGCTGCACTCCAGACGGCAGGTCCCCTGCTGCAGGCACTGGAGCCGGTCTCCAGGCCGTGGGATACCAGCCTGCTGTTTCCCCAAACCTCCAGGGACACGTGCACACTCTCTCATGGTCCCCAGAGCTTCTGTCCCTTGACTTGAGGTGAATGAGGGGAAGGGTCAGACTCCCAGCATTATGACAACTTTCTCCCCAGTTTTTCTTCTACTCTCTGGCTTTTTCGGTGCCGTTTTCACCAGTCTCCTTTAGGCTGGGAATTTGTGGTCAGCTAAAGATTGCAAAACCCATTTTTGACATCGAGTGTTACAAATCCTATTCTGCGGATCTCACATGGTGGAATGTGGACGGAATCATTATTTAAATTTCCTAGGCTCTCAACAAGACAGGAAGAATCCGGTGTAAGCATCTTCTTACCACTGTTTGTTCTGTTTAAGCGAATAGATGCTTTTAGTAACTGTTTGCAGAACAGAGCTTTTTCTCTGGGTGTTATTTTTATAATTTTAAGATGTGAAAAGTTAGATGACCATAGAGAGCTCATAATATCTTAAGATATTTCAAGTTTAAGATACTGAAGACTACATTTGAGATTTCAGATTTCAGAACTCAAAACACAATGCTATAGTGTATCTCAAGTGGCCAAAGAAAAGATTTTTTGAAGGGACGTAGATACCATTGTCTTTTCTTTTGTCCTGGTGACATTTTAATCAAGATATGTGACCACACTTCCACGTGAGGTCTTTATAGCTAAGGCAGTATATAGATGTGGAGCCGATTCACCAAATCTTAGCATTTTATTTTTTTTATTTTTAATTTCATGAAATTCAAGTTAATTAACATGTACCGTAAACCTAGGCATTTTAGTACAGCTCTGTCATACTTTATTCAGTGTTTCTAAAATTATTTTTGTGGAATTGAAATGTATCTTAATGGAGATTTTCCTTTTAAATGAATTCTACATTTTTTTCTCATAAAGCAAAGACTTTTTTAATTAAGTAAATAGCCTGTCTCCCTCTGACCCCTCCCTCTCTTATGTATAAATCTTAATTCTTAGATTCAGAGGCAACATGTTCATAGCTTAGAAGATCCAGCTTCAGAATCAAGAACTCTAGACTCAGGTTCTGGCCAGGAACAGCCCCCTAATCAATCAGAACGGCACCTGATCGATCAGAACGAGTGTCTGACTAATCACAGCGGCCACCTGACCCGTCAGAGCCCCTGAGCCGTGTCTGGCCCAGAGCACCCGGACTTACCCTTCTTCTGCACTCCCCCTACACGGAGAGGCCACCGTCTCGGAGCCTCAGTTTCCTCCTGGTGTGGGTAAAATAGTCCCTATCGTGCAGAGTTGTTAAGAGGACTGACCAAGGTACAGTGGTTCCTGGCACTTAGTAGCCCCTCAGCAGAAGGCAGCTGCTGTTATGACATTGCTAGGTGTCAGACTTGGCAGAGAGAGAGAGCAGACTCCTTCCTTTGCTGCCTACTCTTGAATTCACTTCTTTTGGGGATTGGTTAATTGATTAGAGATATGAACTATATCTAATGGAGACTTTTCTCCCTTTCCCAGCTAAAAATCTTTAGGTGATTCCCCCCTTTCAATTTTTCTTGTAAAAGTATCAAGCAATGAGAGAATACAGAAGAATTATGGAAAAGAAGTGCAAAGTCACCTGTGACCCGATCGTGCGGTCAGCTACCGTCAACTTTTGAGTTCTATCCTTCCAGACTCCTTCCTGTAAAAATATACCAACGTGGACGAGAATGGGGATGTGCTAAACATAATGTGCTGAAGCCTCCCTTTCCCTCAGCTGCTGTGTCGCAAACATGTTTCCACGTCAGTAAGTAAACCATCACAGAATGCCAGTATATGGGCTTCCCAAATTAAATAAATTTGGGTCAGTGGCCATCAGTGGACTTGCAGGGAACTGCTTTATACATTCATCTTTAAAACATACACAGTTATGTTCCTAGAACGTATCCTAGATGTGGATCTGCCGGACGGAGAGAACATGTATTTAAGTAATGAAACGTGTCACCGAATGCACGTGGGAAAGGCGGCTCTAAATTATACTCCCCTTAAAGCATAAGTAATATCCATATCTCCACGTTTGGGAGTTTTAGAATAAAATAAAATCTTTCTGTGTTCTCTGATAAGACCATTTTCTCCCTAAAATTAAATAGTATCTTTAAAAAAAAATGCCTTCATATTAAAGTTAAAAAAAACCCTCGCTTATTTAAAAATTAAACAATAGCTTTTATAAAGCAAGTCCTCCCCTCACAGCAACTACGGAAACTGATTTTCCAGAATCCTGGGGTCCTGGGCGGCCGCTCCTTTAGAGGTGCACATAGTGAGGCATCAGGTCAGAGGGTGGACGGGAAGAGTATCCTGGGTCCTGCCGACCACTTCCCCTTCCCCTGCCTTCCTATGTTGGAAAGTCCTGGGGGTTCGTTAGTCTTCTCCTAACTTCAGGGCTGCCCTGTGACAATTATTTTTTTTTAATGAGTATAACATGCATACGGCAAAGTATAAAAATCTTAGCTGAGTGAATTATTACAAAGCAAGCACACCCGTGTCATTGCCACCAGGTTAAGATCAGAAAAATATTTAGTAACGTTTTCTAATACAGGTGGTCATAATGAAAAATGTAAAGCCGTCCCAACAATTCCTTCAACTATAACTATTATATCAGATAGTCAGTGTGTTTTCTTTGAGAGAACGTACCCTTTGGTCTCCCCTCTTCTCTCTTTCTCCAGGGGCAATGAATTCTCAATATTCTCTGTGTAATAATGAATTGCCTAGGTTTTGGAGTATCGACAGCACTGATAAAGCTTTTAGTAGTTCTAGCCTTGGACGGTGAAACCAAACCACGATATTTTAAGGGCAAACACGGCGGTTTGCAACAGTGTGTGATTGTTGATCTTGCAGGAAGATTGTGTTGATCTTGCAAGATTGTGATGGCGCACCTGGGTCAGAATCCAGATACGAATGTTCGGCACGTGTCATTACCTGGTGCCGACCTTGCGGTTACTAGGTAACAGTGGAGGTGCGGTAACACCGTGCAGGGCAGTAGAAGTGCCTGTAAGGTAATTTGGGGTAACGCTTGCCTACGGCCACAGAACTGGTTGGATGCAGAGGCCACAGCCCCCCTGACTCCTGGAGGCTGCGCCCGCACCCCCCCCTGGGAGCCGGGCTGTGCCTCGGAATTTGGACAGAGAAGATTGATCACGGCCCCACCGGCCAGCGGCCAGCAGCCGGCAGCCGGCCCCTGCTCGCAGGCCAGCCCTGCAGCTCACTTAGCCATTCCGTGCGTGTTCAGGATGGACACCTGGTTTAATCTTGTTGTTCAGTCAATAGCTTTTGCATTATCTTTCTTTTTTGTGGTTAATGTACCATTTTTCTCCTCTTTTTTTCCCCTACACAAACACCGCCATGCCTGAAGTGCTTCCCCTGCTTGTAGAAAAGTTATAGCCTGGTCTGTAGCGGAACAGTGCTCTGATTAAAGTGATTAAAACTATATACAGCATGCATAATTAACCTTTGCGCGGCTGTCACAGTGAGCTGATGCATGGAGCTGATACTGTATCTGTCTGTGGCAGCCGGCGTATGCTACATGCCCACTTTTCTTCCTGCAGAATTTTAATCACTTGAGATAAAGAGCCAGGAGAGAGAGATCAAGGCTGTATTAATCCTCTCAATGGCTTTATAATTTCCCTTCTATTCTGCTGCTGGTAATCAAGAAAAATAATGCTGCCTTAATCCTAGATGCCAAGGTCAATCATCTCTGTGCCCTTTGATAGTAAGGATGTCATTACGAAAAGATTTTTAACGAACGTAATTCTCGCCATGCTCTGCAGGGAGAAGGGTATGTCCCACGACTTTGGGACGGTCAGGCGTGCCTCAATTTCGGGCAGGATTGATTTTAAAATATTAGCTCTATTAGAAATAAATTCCTAACAGCTGGTTGGGGCCGCAGCCCAGCCACACGTCGCAATGAGAGATTGAGGAATCGGGGAGAGAGCCGCAGCAGCGGGCAGCAGGCGAGGAGGGCCTGCCCCTGCGATTAGCACTCTGGCCACATGGCCGGCTGCCCGCGGCCACAGCAGCAGGACCGTGGCCCTGCGTGAACTCGTGCCTCCCTGGAGTGTGCCCAAGATCAAAATACAAGTGCAGCGATGCACAGATGTGTGGTGACATTTTAAAACAATGCCCTGGGTTGGTTTGTTTGTCTTTTTTTTTTTTTTTTTTTTTTTAAGAACATGGAGACAGGTGAAAAACAAAAATCTTTCAGCTCACCAGCACCTGAGCGAACCCCCAGATGGCTGCTTGTGCTGCGTCTATCCATCTCCTCTTGTTTGTTTTCCCCCAAAACGTGTTCTTTTGGTCAGGGTGACGTGACGGGAGCTGACATGGCCTTGACAGAACGTAGCAAAGCAGGAAGGCTGAGAGCCAGCGCCAGCGCCGTGGAGGCCCCAGCCTCTGCAGCACCACAGGCCACGGCTCTGAGCTGCAGCCGGGGAAGGCAGGACTCATTAGCAAACCTTGTGCAGCCGGGGTCATCGAGTCCCGGGAAGATGGGGCCGCAGGAGGCGCTGAGCACAGACTTCAGAGACACACGGCCACGGGATGGGCAGAAGAGACAGTAACTGGCTGGCTGTTCGCCCCTGGGCACAGAAGAGGAGCTTCATGTCTGGAGGACTCAGTTTCAGTACAGTCGAGAGGGGCAGGTCTGCAGTGAGCCCGTCCCCCGGAGGGGCTTCTCCATGTAAATGGTTTTTATTCGAGTGTCTCTAAGAATGTGTTAGATTTAGGGGCGCTTGGGTAGCTCAGTCAGTTGGGTGTCTGACTTTGGCCCAGGTCAGGATCTCGCGGTTCGTGGGTTCGAGCCCCGCAACGGGCTCTGTGCTGACAGCTCAGAGCCTGGAGCCAGCTTCAGATTCTGTGTCTCCCTCTCTCTCTGCCCCTCCCCTGCTTGCACTCTGTCTCTCTGTCTCCCAATAAATAAATAAATACTTAAAAAAAAAAAAAAAAAAGAATGTGTTAGATTTACCTTCTCCTGAGTGGCCACCATGCAGTTTCCCTCTGTGTTCAGGGGCAGGCAGAGGAATCAGCAGGTAAGGGTGGCAGGAGAAGACCCCAAGATGCCCTTCCAACTGGGATGGTACAGGCAAGTTGACCTTGGGATGCTGGGAGTGAAGGTCAAGGCCAGGGTTCACCAGGAGAGCCTCTTTCTCCCGGAGGTGCCTCTCTGTCAGGCTTACTTTGATCTTTCTTCTCTCCTTTGTAATCTGACCCCAAATACTGATTCTGTCCTTGCAGAATTTTTGCTTGGATTCAGTAAGTACCTCCACTTGGATTCTATTCATTGAGAATTTATGATCATCTAGCCTGGCCTGGAACGAAATTTACCCTTGCTCTATGGGGACGGTGTGCATGGAGCTAATTTAGAATGTAAAAAGCATCGTCGGGGGCACGCTCTGCCTACTTACATGAACAAACTGTTTTTAAGGACTCCCGATAACCGCTGATGTCACTATTTACAAACGAACCTTCTTTTTTGATTAAAGCAGGCTTGGCAGGGTGTCTTCTTGGAACCACTTTGCCTGCAATTCATTTGAGCGGTTAAAATGAATGAAACTGAATTTTTAAAAAATATTCTATAATTTAGACTTCTTCTGCTTCCTCTGAATTACTGTCCTGTATGGATGCAGAAAACAATTTAGTCATGCATACCTAAGAGACCATTCTGGCGTTTGTTCCCTTCAAATGTAATTTCAGTAATGGAGCATATGCCCCATTTCCATAGATCAGTACAAGTGTTGGCTACAAGGGCCACACAGATGTGAGCCTTATAAGAAACTGGGACATAGGAGCTCTCAGTCTGAGTTACTGCCATGATTTCTGGCTCCGGGAGGCTTTTCTGCAGGGTTCTCCAGAGCCTGGGGGTCCCGTGAAGGTGCCAAGAGGCCCCCCCCCCCCCACACCAAGGGTTAAGCAGATTGGCTGGCTGGCTGGCTGGCTGGCGGGCAGGGGTCCAGGAGTGCCCCTCCCCCCCCCCCGCCCCACGCACACTTTATCCAAGGTGGCCCCTACTTCTCTTTTTCACATCGAAGTTTCTCCTAACTCTTCTTTTGGGGAAAAACAAGGTTTCTTCAAAGTTTAAGGACTTGTATGGCCCTTTTTGTAGAGTCTGCTCGGTCTCAAGGGAACTTATAAAAGAAGATTGGTCTCCTTGGTAAGAGGTTATGTCTGAAAGGGGAAGTTCTCTGGGCAGTCACAGTGTGTCTGCCATATATTGTGTGCGTGTGCATGTGTGTGCACGTGCACACACGTGTGAGAAACTCTGTGTCATCTGAAGCTGCCTCGTCGCAAAGCTGAGTTCCAGAAATTCACCCTGAGGGGTAATCAGAGAGCCAGACACATGGGCCAGGGGGACTTTGATGGCCCCACGGTATTAAGGCCTTTCATGTCCCTTCTGAGAGATGTAGACTTGACCGTGAAGACGGAACCAGAAGGCTGTGAGTCACTCTGCGGGCTTCTTCCCCAGCGAGGGCCCAGTTAGCGATCACTCTGCCTGGTGGTCTGACACAGCGCGTCTTGAATGTAGCCCTGCTCTCCTCCAGCTGCCGCCCCGGACCTGGTCGTCCTCACTGACGTGCTGTCTCATCGTTCTGCCACCGCAGGCCTCCTCCCTCTCCTCAAGCCCCACGCGGCCTCCAGTAGGGTTCTGGAGGATCCCTGCACAGGAGAGATCGAGTGGCCACCCCCACAGATAATCCCTGATCTTGCCCATTGCCAGAAGGTAAAGGCCAGACCTTGTAACAAGGCGTGCACAGCTCCTCTCCAGGTCGACAGTCTCCTAAGTGATTTGTTTACTGCTTCTTGATGGCTGTGCTTATTTCTTTCCCAGACTCGGGCTCATTGAGGGCCTCTTGCGTTTGAATTCCCCGTTCCTAGGGGCGCCTGGGTGGCGCAGTCGGTTAAGCGTCCGACTTCAGCCAGGTCACGATCTCGCGGTCCGTGAGTTCGAGCCCCGCGTCGGGCTCTGGGCTGATGGCTCAGAGCCTGGAGCCTGATTCCAATTCTGTGTCTCCCTCTCTCTCTGCCCCTCCCCCGTTCATGCTCTGTCTCTCTCTGTCCCAAAAATAAATAAAAACCATTGAATTCCCCGTTCCTAACACATAAAACGTGTTCGGTATGTCTGAGCTGAATCCACTGGCCATGTTACTTTGTTGTTGCTGTTGGGCATTTACTGATGTCCCTACATGCACCAGACGTGTGGCACGTGGGCACACACTTCTTTTCAACTCTCACGACAACCTTAAGGAGGAGGAGGAGTAGTTAATTCCACTGATTAGATAAGGAATTTGAGGCTCAGGAGAGATTCCGGGCCTTGCCTAACCTTATTTTTGTGGTTATTGAACATCCTTCCAGCAAGCAGTTTGTGAGCGCCTACTGTGTGCCAAGCCCGGGCTCGGTGCTGGGAACACAGATGTTAGAGGCGGAGGACAGTCCCCGCTTCAGGAGGCTCCTGGGAGGGTGGGGACAGGGGCTGCAGTAGGGGCAGCCCAGCACGTGCAGGAGCACACAGAACATTCCCTGCCTCTCGTGGAACAACATGGTCTCCATAATTAGAATGCACCCTGTGATGTGGCTCCTTGGAACTTGCAAAAGAAAAAGTGACACCCCCCCCCAACCCTGCCTGCACCGTAGTCAGTACAAAGTAGGCAGTGGGGGCGTCTCTGCTGATGAGCAGGCCTTGGCCTTGAAGCCTGGACTGGGGGGGGGTGGGGGAGGGGGGCGCGGCACAGAGAGCTTACCCCCTCTCCTCACCCTTGGCCCCTGGCACTCGGGGTGGACAAACCGGAAAGGGATAGGGTGGGAAGGAAGGCCATCTCCCTCGACCACCTGCCCCGGCCCAGGGCTTCTCGGACGCCAGCCCCGTAGCACTGCTCTTGCGGGGGGGGGGGGGGGGGGGGGGGGCAGGCATACCTGAGCCTGAACCTGCCCGCTTGTGCCTGCCACAGCTGGACTGGAATGCGTGTACAACGCGAGGAATCCGGCTGAGGGTGGCCTGACGTGCTGGGTCCTGACAGCCCAGAACGGCTGGTTTCCGGGCAGAGCTGTAAATGCACCGGCGCTCGCTCACGGCCGGCTGCTTTGTGAACCAACAAAGGTCAGCCGGCTGCTGCCTGCGGGACAGAGTCCCTGAGTACAGAGACTCGCGGGGCCGACCGCACGGGGAGTGGGGGTGGAACTTGCTCGTGACACACGTTCTCACATTTTATACAGAGTGCGCCGCAGGCCTCTGACGATTGTCCTCTTTACGCGGGGTGTTGATTATACGTAAGCTTCTTATGTCTGCGTCTCGTAGCGAGAACCCGGGATGGCTCTCTAGTGCCGGGTCCGCTGGGTCGAGCATCCCGGGCCATTCGTCCTGCCTGTACTCCCAGCCTTTCACCCTCACCTCCTGGCGGTGCTGGGCAGGACATGGGTGCCCGTTCTGTCTCCAGCGTGGGTGAATGCTGTGGTATCTCTCAGGAAACTGGATGGATGCTGCTTAATTATTTAGTTGACCCCTGGTCTACCTCATTTCCCCTCACACCACAATGCCAGCCTTCATTAGGCATATGGTTTCATTGAAGCCTTTCCTCTCTACTTTCCTCCCAGAGTTCATCATAAATATGACGACAGTAACAAAAGCTAACATCTATTAAGCTCTTTCTGAAGACAGGGCACAGGAGTGCATTCTGCGTGCTGTCTCCTTTTGAATTCTCCCACTTAGACCCTGAGCTGAGTTCTGGGTTTTTAGTGTCCCAGAGGCTTCCCGCGGGACAAGGATCGCGGGCAAGTAGTGCATTGAGGAGGCAGTCCTAGGACAGGGGTGACATGTGACACAGAGAAGGCGAGGCAGCCCGTCGGAGGTTTACGATCTGCACGGCAGTACTTGGGAGACCAGAGCTCAGTGCCTCCCTGGAAGTCTGGAGCTGGTGCGCACCTCACACGGGGTAGTTACCCCACCCCAGGGATGAGGGAGGGAACCGCGGTGTTTGTACAACCCGTCCCAGCTGCGCAGAGCAGAGGCTGATCCCCTGGCACCTCTGGCCTCTGTGGATGAAGGCAGAGCAGGCTCCAGCATCGGGCCATCGTGATCCAGAGAGCCGTCGGGCATCGTGATCCAGATGCTGGCCACGAGAGGCTGGCCAGCGTGCGCCGTGTGGCAGGGCCAGGGAGGGTGGGTGTAGGCTGGCGTTATGGTATTTTCACTTGACAGACGATATATCTGAGTCTAGTGGGCTAAGTAACTTGCTTCAGGCAACACTTGTGAGGTACCTCTGTTCTTCGCGCTGTGGCAACTTCCCCTCCTTCCTGCCAGTCCGGATATCTAACCTGGAATTCAGTTCAGCAGTTGCTTCGTGAGCTTCGTATCTGCCTCTGTCCGGGTTGGATGTCTTTTGCCCCTGCCCTTGCCCCACAAGTTGGCTCTTGAGATACCAAGCCAGCTAGCTTCCGTGAAGGAGTAGACTTCAGCCCACTCTGAAGGGAAGCCAGCTAGCCTAGGCCAATGTGTTTGCCGGAGGGATGCATTTGTGATTCCAACTTTGAGCAATAAATACGCTAGGTTCGACTGCTGTTACAAACACACACATAATCTCAGTGGTTTCACATATGGGTATATTTTTCATGGAGCCCACACCGGGCCTGCGTGGGGACCTGGGGATTGGGCAGTCCCCATCTCGTGTGTCCCTTATCCCAAGCTCTCCAGTACCTGATCACAAGAGTGACTGGAGACTTCTGCTTGGGCTTGTCACTAATACAGTCCTGAAACGATGATGCCATTTTTGTTTCCATTGTCTTGGCCAAACCTTGTCACATGGCTCCAAGGAGTCACAAGGAGGTTGAGGAGTACAGTCCTGAGTGCCCAGAGGGGGTGATGGAGGGACACCAGGCACGAGTGAGGGTCAGAGCTGTCTTCCCCTCTCAGAGAAGGAATGATAATTAAGTAGTCCTGATCAAGGCCGTCCTAGGGCATTTCCTAGGGATCTCTGAAAGGCTAGAAGAATTTGGCCTTGGGCTGTAAATGTTATTTGCTCATTAATTCATCAGAAATGCCCAGAGCCAAGATTGCTATTACTAATAAGATATATCTGTTTGCTTATTTAACAAATCAAAAAAGCATGTTATCATTTTCTCCTGGTCCTGGTTATTCTTGAAGCAGACGAATACCTTCCGTCTCATGCATGGTCAGAGTAGTTACAACACCTCTTCTTTTCTCTCTGTCCAAGCTCTAGCCGGGACTCGATCTTGGCGTGAAACACCGTCGTGGGGTAGCAGTCAACAGTTGTTGATTCCCACGGGTGTTTTGAAACCTCAGCAACCAGAAACTGCATGTGAATCCTCCCTTCTTCCTCCAGCAACTGATGGCAGGTCTGCAAGCTGTCATTTACACTTGGCCATCTCTCCCTTTGTCTTGCTGTTTTCCAGGGGGGGAAAAGTGACAATCATGTGGTTCTTACCACCTTAACACAAAAGATGTAGAGATGTTTTCCAAATGATATTTTAAAAAATACACGATTCAGCCAAGAGGTGACTTAGGAAGGCCTTGGACATGTTCTGTTGAAACGGACGCTTGAAGTTGGACTTCCCTCTTTCCTCAGTGATAACAGGTGCCTTCTGCCTGCCTTGCACAGATTCCAGCTGATAAAGGAGGAAATCCTACCTTTACGGCTGTTCCCAGGTTGTCCTCACTTGGCTATTTGTCGTGAAGACTGTGGAAATAAGTCCTCGTTCCGAATGACAATGACTTGTCCCTCAATCTGACGCCGTTTTCCTAACTCTGCCCCGCCTGCCCACAGTCTAGTCTCTGGCCCCTGGGACGGAACTGGCTGCAGCCTCTGCCGAGAGCAAAACAGGACACACGCTGCACCTGCCCCCACCCCGGGGGGCTCCCTGGTCTTGTGCCCTGGTGCAGCGCCGCTTTACAAAGGCTTTTGAAAGCCCCGAGAGAAAACGTATCCAATAAATCAATGGTGATGCATTAACAGACTGCTACTGTAGTCATTGTTCACAGAATGTAATTCCTTGATAATGGCATCTTGTACAGTATATCATCACAGAACAATAGTAATATCACCACAGCAGAAATGACTTTGATAAATTATACACGAATAGGGTCTTCGAATTCTGGTGTAGCTCTAATTTGGGGTTATCAGTACTTGTGGAACAGTAGATTTCGGTTTTGCATTGTATAGAGGAACAAAAAATCCTGGCAGGAAGCACGCACGCGTTGTGAGGAGCGGTGTAAGTTACGGGTGCAGAATTGGCAAGGTTTTCCCCTCTTTTGAGTCATTTTCTTGTTACTCTGTTTGATAAGCTATGTTCACTTTAGCTCTTTTCATTTTACCTAGAAACGAATCTATGAGCACTTCCGAAATTTGCCACAACTTTAAGAAGGAACTATGAAATGTGATATCTTTTAAGTGGAGATAAGGGAATAATGTGATTTTGTTGCTATTAATTTTTAAATGAGACATGTTGATGCCACTTAAAGGACCCTGACGAAATCACTCATAGCCCTTATTGTCCTATGGACCTTGAAATTTTAAAAGGTCCACAAGGGTCGCCTGGGTGGCTCAGTTGGTTAAGCATCCAATTTCGGCTCAGGTCACAATCTCACGGTTTGTGGGTTCAAGTCTTGCATTGGGTTTTGTTCTGACAGCTCAGAGCCTAGAGCCTGCCTCACATGCTGTCTCTCTCTCTCTCTCTCTCTCTCTCTCTCTCTCTCTCTCTGCCTCTCCCCTGCTTATACTCTGTCTCTCTCTCTGTCTCTCTCTCTCAGAAGTAAATATTTAAAAAGAAAATTCTTTTAAGCCTACAAGCTGCTCTTAGCTCCTTTAAGTCTGATATGAATGGAGACTGAAAGTGATGTCCAATCACTGCCTCCAGAATCCAGCCAAATATAAAAGGGCCCTGGAGGATATAACAGCATGTAGGTGAATCCTGTGTACTTCTTCCTGCTAGGACAGGGCCTCGTGTCCCCAAGCCCTCACATGGGTGAAGGTGGCAGTGAGTCATCACGAAAGGGAAGCGATTCTCCCCATCATGGCCCTGGGCGCCCAGGACCCAGGAGGCAGCACAGGCGACAGACACCGAGGGATGGCTGGGTTCCTTTACAGCAGCTGTGGCTGCTTCCGAGCCCACCATGGTGGTTTCTGCAGGTGACAGGTCCTCTGGCAGTAACCTGGCCACACTGTTCCCACCAGAAGGCAGTGTGCTGTTGCAGAGATACCTTAGCTCCTGCTGGCCTGTCTTCCAAGACTGGCCAGCTAGCGTATGACCGGTTTTGTAAGCTCCTGAGAACCTTCCAGGCAGCCCCTCTCCCCCTCTCCTCTTCCTTGCTTGTGCTAAGTTAGTCTGAGTTGGTTTCTACCATTTACAACCAAGAATCCTTGGCCAATTGGGTAGCCTGTGTTGGTTTGACACTGCCTGAGCGCTCAAAGCGGAAAGACGCTTGGGCGAGAGCTTTGTCCCTAATTTTGAGACCGTGCCGCGACACCCCTGTCCGCCAAGGGTCCTGTAGACCGTTGGCAGCAACCTCAGACCGGAATTCTGTGCCTGTGTTTCTTTTCACTTGTGGAAGTTCTGGTCAGGAAGGTGTGGACCCCTACTGCCTGGCATGGCGGCCGCCAGCCACCCATGGCTGCTGAGCCCTCGTAACGTGGCCCTTCCGAGTTGCAGTATGCCACGAGTACACAGCGTGTTCATGTTTTGAAGATTTAGTTCCAAAACACGGAAGCCATCACATGCTTACGTTTTCCTGTTGATCACGTGTTCAAGTGATAATATAGTAGATATGTAGGCTGAGATAAAATACGTTTGTAAACTTTCTGTTTATGTTTTCATTGTGCCTACCAGTAGATTTAGGTTACGTGTCTGACTTGGATGATATTTCTGTTGACTAAGGCTGTTGCACAAAAAACTCATGAGAAGATGACCCTGAGCCTCGACAGGTAGCACTGGGGGGGCCTGTGGTTGTTATGTGAATACTGTGTCGTTTTTTGCTTTGGTAACAAATGCTCTACCGATTTCAGGGTCTCACGGCCATGAGCTTTATTTCTCACTGTGGGTCTCCCGGTCAGCTTGGCTCAGTTCGGCCGGTGCCCATGCTTCTTCTTTGGGGGCCCAGGCTCTGGCGGAGCAGCCACTGTCTGGGTCACGTGTTCCTCGGTGCAGAAGCTCCAGAGGGTGAGCAGGAGCACACAGTGCCTCCTGCAACCTCTGCGGCCGATTGGCCCACCGTCGCTTCCTCCCCTGTTCCATTCGTCAAAGTAGGTCACATGCCCAAGGCCAAAGGAAACGTGGCAGGGAGGCATCCCCGGCCCGTTGGGAAAACAGCATGAGCAGGGGCGTGAGGGGTGTTGGCGTGCGTGTGATATAGCCTGCCGCACTCTGCCCTCTTGGCTATGCATATTCACCCTCCTCCCACATGGAACTACAGTCCTCGCTGCCTCAAGATAGCCCAGAAGTCTCCTAGATTTATGGCATCGGTGTCACAGTCCAGGCCGTTGAGATCCACAGCGTGTCCAGATATAGCTTCTCTTGACCTAACTTCTCATGAACCAAAAAGGCAAGTTAATTGCTTCCTCCCTTCCTTTCCCACCCCCTCTCCCCCTTCGCCCCATATTCATTTTTAGAACAAAGACAGGATTGGCTCAGTAGCACTCACATTTGGAAAGAAGGGAGGAAGCCCCACAACGATCCATGTGTGTCCCAGTACCCACCAGGCAAATACTTCGAGGTCCCCGAGGGACCAGGGAGTGGGGACTGGTCTGCTGTTAGGCCCCTGGGAGAACTTCTCCGTCTGCTGTTTGCCTCCGAGGAAGGCACTAGGAGACAGGCCCTCCCTCACAGCCCAGCAGATTTCTTAACCTGTTTGCTACCCACAAAAAAGAGGGAAGCCAAGGGTCATTGTAGATCTCAGATAATCACCGTCTGTTTTAATTCAGCCTCAAGTGTGTTTATTGCCTCCCAAAACTACCGCGTTTGTTTTCATCTGGGGCTCCGGGCAGCTTCACACGCATGTAGCACTCGTAGTCGTTTCCAGCCCCGGGTCTCTCTCTAGAGTCAGGTGCAGGCACTTTGAGTTCCCGATGCCTCTGTGAGACCAAAGTCTGGGTGTCATTCTCTAGGCCAGTTTGTGCAACTGAGCAGTTTCATCGGGGCCACCCTGACCCGGTGGGGGTGTTCCAACGAGGCAGGTAACAGCCATCCCTTTGATTGGTCTTTGCCAACAGGCTGTGCCTTGATGGCCACCCTTGATTGCTGGGAAATAGTTCCATTTTCAAATCTGCAAGTCCTGGAATCTGAGGATTTTCTATACTCCCTTTCAATTGCGCTTGCAAAGCAGTGAAATTATTTTTTGAAGGAGGCGGGTCATTTCTATCCTATACAGGATGCAGAGGCATCCCACAACACCCAGCTCACATGGTAACATGCTGTTTCAACACGGGTTCAGTAGGTACATTTTCTACCTTCTAAGCTAGCACAGGTGATCTTTTTTTGCCAAATGTTCCAGTGCCGCGTGCCTTGGGTTGCCGTTTTTCCAACCTCCCCTAAGAGTTTTCTGGCTTCCCATTGCCTAGACCCAACACGAATGCCCCGTATATCAGGGTTTTTGTTACGACAGCCCCTACTTCGTGCCAGTTTCTGCATTAGTCAGCTCTTGCCGCGGTGACTTAACAGCCCCCAACTCTCTGTGGCATCCAGCGACCAACATCTATTTCTCACTTAAGAATCCTGTGACTCAGCTGCCATCCGTGGAGCTTGGCCCTGCTCCCCGAGCCTTCTCGTGCCAAGACCAGGGCTGAGGTGAGCAGCCACCATCTGGGCCGTGCTCCTCTAGCGGTGGAGGGACAGGGGCTCCGGAGGGCCGGTGGAGACCCACGCCACCTGGTAAGGCCTCTGCTGGGCACTGGCACGCCGTCACCTCCTCCTGCAAGGCACGTGGCAGGCCCAGAGCTAATGGGGCGGGTGCGTCCTTCAGCCTCTGGGGAGTCACGATGAGGCCGGGGGAGGCAAACAATTTCGAACAAGCGATGCGATGTCTCCTAGCTGTAGACTCCATAAAGGAAGCTGGTGGAGGATCATCCGGACCCACTGGATTGCGTTTTTCGGAGTCAGGATCCTCCGTGAGATAAAACCCACGGACCTGGACAACCTCCAGCCTGGGAGGTCATCCAGCGTGCATCCCGCCCAGGGCAGCGGAGAGAACCTTCTGGGGAGTTACAGACCCCGAGTTCCGGCCTCAGCTCCGCCACCGCTTACGTGTACACGTTAGGCCTGCAGCTTTTCCTCTGGATCCCACGTCCCTCTCAGCTGTTAACAAAGGGTTCGATTGAAGGGAGTCTTGGGTTGCTTTTGAGGACGACGCTGTGACTGGCTGCCAAACCACAGGGAGCGTGCTAGGTGATGAGGAGTCGGGGCGGCAGTAGGAGGCACAGAGGTTTAGGAACCAGGCTGATGTGAGTTTTAACCGCATTCCGCCGTGTACCAGCTGTGGAACGGTGTGGAACTGGGGCCATCTTAAACTCCGTGGGTTTGTTTCCTTGTCTTCGAAACGAGCACAGCAGAGCCTCACTCCCGGGCTTGTTGTCGGGGTTATTCTTTTGCACACTTCTCGCTGTGAAGAAACTTTGCGTTACAGAGAGTCAAAATCTGACCCTCACCGGTGAGCTTTGGCCCCCGTTCCCCCAATGTCGAGGGACAACAAAGCAAAGCAGTCAGGAGCATGGGCGCCAGACTGCCCGGGGCCAAAGCCAGCTCTGCCGCTCTTGGTCTGTGTGGCCGTGGGAAGGGGGCTTTGTGCCTCTTTGCCTCGGTACAGCTGGCTGTCCGGGCGCCCCGCAGTCCTCTCGGGACAGCGAATGCGCGAGTGCCTGCCAGTGCTAGGGGCCGTCCCTGCTTCACAGGCAGCTCTGTAAGTGCCTGAACCCAGCCCTCGAGCCTTCCTGCCCTCCCGAGTTCCTCCGGGTGGGACCACCTCAGTCCCTCGTGTCCCGTGGACGTCAGGTCTCAGCCCTCGTCGCCGACCTAGTTCTCCTCTTGTGAACTTGCTTCTGCCGCTCTGGTTGCCGTGAAGGAACAGAGGGTGCAGTACAAGTTGGAGTTCATTCCTACCGGGGCGGCCGCACTCTGGGTGACTCCGGACATCTCCACAGGCCCTCCCGATCTGCCCGCAGCTCTCCCGTGTGGCCCGCTCCCACCCCAGCCGGCTCACCTGGCCCCGATCCCCTCCTTATCTGACCCTGGCTCTGGGCCACCCAGTTGCCAGTTGACATTGTTTGCCTAACTCTGACTTCCTGGACAAGTATTAAGGATTTTACAGGTTTAGCTTCAACGGACCTTACTTCTAGTGTCGTAAACCATTTATTCGTTGTTTGCGTTAGGGCACGTTTCTTACCGGCCAGCATTCTGCCCTAAGGACGTGGAGCGGTTCACTTACTGGGTGGGTCCCTGCAAGCCTTAACCGAATCAGACAGGGAAGGAAACTTCACAATCCCCTTAGTTTCTTGCTCTTGTCAAGTGGAGAACGAGGGCAAATACACTATTTTTCTGAAATTTATGACACGGTCACTTATACTCACTTCTTCACTTATATTTAAAACAGGGCTTGACAACCCGGCGTTTTACCCCCACACATCAAGTCAACAGAGACTTCTTTAAAAAAATTACTGTCTTTAGATATCAAGCAAACTATGGTAGCATCCTAAATGAATAGCTAGTTCCCACAACATGTATATAAAACTCAGCTGCCTTAAGGGAAGCATGGTCTATTCTGGAAACACAGGGTTTACATGAGCAGGGGTGTCAGGGGAACACCTGCCCTGAGCACCACCTCCGGCAGCTGCCATATGTCCGCGTTCTCCTTCCTGCGCCTCTCTCAGCGTGACTGCCAGCGTTCCTGGCCAGTGCCACAGTGGTCACCCCTGCAGCAACGTTTAGGGTACGAGAATAAATTCACCGAAAGACGAGGAAAGTTCTTGAGCAACGTCTCCCAGGTCCCGCATTCTAAATATGGCAAAGAGCGTTTTAAGTACTTCTTGCTTGGAGATGTTCATGCTTTCCATCATTGGAGTCGGACCAGTTTGAGAAAATATGTATCATAAATAATCTTCAGAACACTTTAATATACTGCCGATAGTATTAAAAGTCAAAGCTTTCATAAAATTTAATTTAGCTCTCCGTGCAACTTAAATCAGGAGCAGTTTTAAAATGTGCATGGTTCTGATAAATTAATAGCTTCCCTTTAGCCTTCTGGGCTTGGGGGCCTCACAGCCTGCACCTGGAAGCTTAGTGACTGTGCAAAGCCGTGACTTCTGCGTCCGGAAAACCTGCTCATAGCCTCTGCGGAGCATTGGCACCAGCCCCCCAGGGGTGGGGTGCGAGGCTCCCTTCCCCCACTGCCTTTACGGGGTGTCCGGGCCTCCCTGGATGGGCCCAGTTGCCGAAAGGGATGTGTGCCTGCCTTAGCAGGATCTCTTTGCGATCCGCGGGAGCACCTCCCTGGACAGCTACACTGTCAGGGCCTCAGCTCCACCGAAAATAGGTGCACTTCACTATATGCGGCCTGTGTGCTGCGGCAGAGGCAGAATGATGGCAATTTTACGTCATACCTATCAGTTAGCAGCATAGCCCTGGTAGTGTTTTGCTCATTCGTTCCTCTAAGTCTCTTGGTACTTTTCCTTTGAATATGGTTGCAATAAAGTTTCTATTCTAGGATAAGAAGAATAGCACATAATGCCCAAAAAGGATGGGGGGAACCATTGTAGTGGAAGAAAGAGACTGTGATCAAAAGTAATTCGGGAGCTTGGTACCCGTAGGTTCACTTTCATGATGGCTGCAAGAGTTGATTCGTATGTTTGGTTATTGGGCATAACTAGGCTAATCCCTCACTTCTGTGTGCGATTTACGGTTAATCAGGTAGTTTCACCTACGTGGCCAACACTGTAGGTTGCCTGACCCAAGGTGCACTCCCCAGGCACCCCCAGCTAGACGTGACCACGTGACAGACTTCTAGCCAATGAGAATTTAGGGAAGGCCACTGGGTAGGACTTCCAGGAAAGTGTTCTGTTTAGGATAAAGACGTGGCTAGCACCACTTGGCCATTCTCCCTTCTTCCCTCCTGGAACAACCACGTAAAACTGGGGAGAGTGCAGCCACTTGCCCCTTAGAAGCAGTGAGCACGAGGACAAATGCCCGTGCCCCGAAGGACCCAGGCACACCTGCTCGCCTTCCATCTCCCTCCAACCCTTAGTGTTCTTTGTTTCTGAAGTGGCATAAAGTGGGTTCTTATCCCTGACTTGAGACCTTTCTTCTTTTCTAACATAAGTGGTTGATGCTATACATATTTCTCGAAGCACTGATTTAGGTGCATTTTTAAGACGTTGGCTTCTCGTTTTCGTTCACGACAAAATATTTTTTAATATCCTTTGTAATTTCTCCTTTGACCCATGGGTTATTTGTAAGTGTGATGTTCCGCTCCCAACTGTTAGGGATTTTCCAGATAGTCTTTCTGTTATGGACTGCTGATTTAATTCTCTTGTGGTCAGGGAATATACTTTGCATGATTTCAGTCCTTTTACCCTTACTGAGATTTGTTTATGACCCAGAATATACCGGCAAATGTTGTGTGTGCACTTACAAAGAATTTGTATTTTACTGCTGTTGGAATGTTTTGTAAAATATCAGGTCAAGTTGGTCATAAAATTGTCCCAGTCTGCTATATCTTTACCGATCCTCTGACTTTTCTTTTAAATTTTTTTTCAATGAGGAACAAAAAAAGCCTTTTATATTCACTCACATATTTACCACTTTTGGTGCTTTTTATTCCTTTGTGTACATCGAACTTTCCATCTAGTGTCCTTTTCTTTCTGCCTGAAGGCACCGCTTTAACATTTCTAGGGGAGCTGGTCTGCTCGGGGTAAAGTCGATCCAATGCCTGGTGTGGCGGGAGCACAAACTCTGGCCATTTGGGCTCCTGGTGTTGTACTCTCTGTACCTTTCCTTTGACGTGTCAGCGCCCACTCCCTTGGATACCTTGCTGGTTTCCTTCCTTACACAGACCACAGATGTACAGCTCAGCATCAGCAGAGACCGGAGGGGACTCCCTTGCAGATCTCTGGGGCTGTGCGTACACGGGTTCCTGCCTGGGTTCTGCCCCACAAGCTTCAGCCTCCTTGCCCCCCAAATGCTGAACTCTGTCTTCCCGACTCAGGAGGCCCTCTGGGATGTTTGGGTTCCCTTGCTTGCCTGGAAACCCCTGTGAGATGGTGCTGGCCCATGGTCCAGTGTCTAAACATCATTGTTGCATATACTTGGTTTTCTGTTTAAGGTGGGGGAGTAAGTCAGATTGCTCTTACTCTTCCATGGCTGAAAGCAAAAGTCCTCTTCATCTGTCTTTTTAAATAAAAATGTTTGAATTGTAGTAAAACACACATAACAAAGTTTACCAACTTAACCATTTTAAGTATACGGTTCAGTAGTATTCCTTACTCACATCGTGCACATCCAGCCCCACCATCCATCCCTAGAAGTTTTTCTTCTTCCCACCTGAGACTGTCCCCGTTGCACACCGACTCCCCACCTGCCCTCCCCCAGCCCCTGGACACGGCCATCTACTCTCTGACCATGAATGTGACTCCTCTGAGGACCTCACAGAGGAGGAAGCATACGGCAGCCGCTGTCTCATCCTCAGGGTTCGTCCTTGCCTGGCATGTGTCAGAATCCCTTCCTTCTGAAGGCTGAAGCCCCACTGTGCGCGTGTACCACGGTCTGTCTCTCCATGCAGCTGTCAGTAGCCAGTGGAGTTGCTTCCAACTTTTGGCTACCGGGGAAAAATGCTATTTTCCACGAATGTGTTAAATTTCTTCAACTGTTGGCGGCCACATGGCCACGTTGTCCGGTCCGTGTCTGCAGGGTTTTGTGAGCCCGCACGTAGGTCACGTGGAGCCCCACAGGGCGAGGAGAGGATGGACGCACCTGCTTGGCCACGTTTGCGCACATCCCCTTGCCTCGCCGTTCTCATCTCCTTCCTTCCTCTCCCGCTTTCTCACCTTCTCCTTTCCTCTCTTCTGTTTCTCTTTCCTTTCTCCTTTCTTCCCCACTCTTTGCCCTTCCTTCCCGTTCTGCCCCTCTCAGCCCGTTTCTCTCCCCTCTTGCTCCTGTGCGTGAGTGCTGTGTTTACCGCGTGCAGCCACGTGTGGCAACCGGGGTGGGGGGGTTCCGTGGGCTGCAAGCTGAGCGTGGGCGGCGGGCGTGCGGGAGAGGTGAGCGCACGAGGGTGGCCTGCGTGCCCGCGGGGTGAGCGCGCGTGGGTGGGCGGTGTGCTGGGGCAGGTTGGGCGCGTGCTGTGGGCGCGGGGGCGTCCGTGGCCACGGTGGGAGCCGGAGGCGCTGGCGAAGCCCGGCTGGGGTTCCTCGGTAATTTCTAGGGAGGCTCTGCCCGGGCGATCCAGGAAGGCCTGGTTGAAGGGCTGGCAGCCGCCCCGGCCCCAGAGCTGGGCACAGTCAGGCTCACCGCGGTCGCAGAGGGTTCCCGGGTGGAACGAGTGACGCGAGCACACGCGGAGCTCCGGGGGAACTTTCCGCCTTCTTGTCCGGAGCCCTTGTCACTCTGTCATTCCCATCTCTTTCCCCAAGACTTCTGTTGAACCAGCTTTTAAAGGTTCAGGATAAAATATGGGAAACTATATGTGCATGTGATAATGAACTTAAGACAATGAAAATGAAGTTACTTATTTTTCGTGTACCTTGCCCATTTTTGATTGGCTTTAGATGTTGTGTATTGCAAATGTGTTTTCCAACTTTATCATTTGTCTTTTGCTTTTTACCTCCTAATGTCCTTAAGAAAATAATGGCCCCTGAAACAAAAGAGCAGCCGCTCAGTAAATCTGACTAATGATAAGTCATCTGAATTCATAAAAAGTGTGAATGACTAATTTAAGTTCTTTTGTGTTCAAGGCACCTTGTCGCCCTTGATTGTCAAACTAAGTCTTAGCAATTAAAGCTCTTTGGGAACATGTTTTAATAAACAGATTGTGATGTTATTTCAGTGAACTTCATTTATAAGTGCAAAGACATTCTCAACTCTCTAATGTCACTTATGTTGATTTGCTGAGAGAAAAATTTCTCTTTATACAAATGTAGATTTTCTTCAGCCCAGTCCCTAACTGAATTACAACACATTGTGAATTAGTGGTGTTCTAATTATGCAGTAAGGTGATCCAGTCCGTATATACCTTATTTTATTATTATATCAGCATGATTCTGAGTTTCTTTCTGGTTTCAGTTTTAATTATGAGAACTTTATTAAATACCGTCTTTCCTGTAATCCTCCCAGGGTCAGGTGGGACGTCAGGGCCTGAGGACTGTCTTAGAAAACAGAGGCACTTGCACTGGTTGGCCTGGCCTTGATTTTCGACTGCTCGCGCTCAGTCCCCGCAGAGGCGTTCTGCCACAGAGCATCCCCTGGGCGTTTCTGAGGCACATCTGTTCACGCCCTCCCCTGGTGAAGGTTCTCGAATACCTCGCCATCGCCTGCAGGTTACAGCCCATTTGAGAGCTGGGCTCCAAAGGACCTGTGTGCGAGTCCTGTGTCTCCCGGTCCCATGTGACCTGCAGAGAATTACTCAGCTTCTCCGTGCCTCAGTCTCCCTGTCTCTGAAATGGGAGCAGCGTGGCTCCCTTGGACCTTTGGGGAGATTGAGCGCAAATGCAGGTACAGCCCTCACCTTGACTCCTGGTCAGGTAAGCTCTGCAGAGATGGAGCCACAGCTTCTGCACCCTCGGGCGGTCCGGACACCTCCCCTACCTGCCCCCGACACGGGTCTGAGCGCCCTTCTGTGTCACATCTGGTTTTGCTGCCTTCTCCCTGCCCTGATGTCCTTTTCCACTGTCAGGTGTCCTCAGGGGTCACCGCAGGCTGACACTCCTCCAGGGACCAGATGTGCCCCACTCTGACCAGAGTGCCCTACTCCCCATGCTCCCCCAGGGCCTGCTGCGAATCTGAGCTGCAAGGAATTGTCAGAGCAAGTTGCAGTTCTCCCCTTGGGTTTTGGTTCCCTCGCTCACATTCTGCCTGACTGTATGAATTAGAAAGTATTCCAAGGGATTCTTCCTAAAAATTTTTAACTGTGAGATATTTCCGACATGTAGAAAGCCGTAATTTGGTAGCATGTACCCCATCAACGTGTAAGAAGAAAGAACGTTTTAAATGAAGCACTTTTATGGAAAAACTACCCCCTCCCATCCCTTCTCTCTTTGCAGTGGAAGCCATTAACTTGAATTTGATGCGACTCCTCACCCGGCGTTTCCTGTTTTATTATACATTTCCATCCCCGTAATTCTATAGAATATCACTTGTGTGTTTTTTAATTTACATAAATATTTCCATTTTATAGTGGTTACCCTCAAATATTTATCGTGCACAATTGACTTAATGGAGTCTAAAATGAGGCGGCACTTTCTGAATATAAATGGACTTTCCAGCTTCCACACCAATCAACCTGTCTTCTATATTTCCTGTCTTTGTGGTCTTCTGTGTTGGATCTATCTTGTTTTTAATCCCCAGGTTAGTTATAATAATGTGCAAAATTACTTTTCACAGTGTTTATTTAGATTTGCCAGCATGGTTTTTACTCCTCATGGCTTTCACACCCCCTCCTCCCACTCATACAAGTACCTCCCGTAGAAGTCATTTCCTATGGAAAAACTGAAAATATCTTTGTTTCACCTGATTCATGTTCTCCTTTTATTTTGGGAAATTTCAACCTGCAGAAATGTAAGATGAATAAAATGTATTTTATACCCTCCATCTAGGTTCTCTGATGGTTAGCCTCTTGCCACTTCGGCTCTCGCTCTGTCTGTCTGTCTATCTGTCTGTGTCTGTCTGTGTTGGTCTCTGTGTCGCTCTCGCTCTCCTGACACACACATTTTTGTTAGACTGATGCCTCTGAGAATTTGTCATAGACTTCCCACCCTAAATGTTTCAGCATCTGTAGACTATGAACGAAAGCATTCTCCTCCATAACCACAGTAGAATGATCACTCTTTAAAATTTAGCCTTGATTTAGCACTATCATCAAATGTATAGCCCACATGCAAATGTCCCTAATTATAACAATAAAGAGCTTCGGCGCTTGCTTTCAGCTCTGGCGTCCAGTTAAGGATCATCCTTGCAGTAGTTCTCGTGTCCCTAGTCTACGAAGTCCTTGACCTTTTTTGTTTGTCTTGACATGCACATTTTGGAAAAGCCCAGATCAGCTCCTTTGTAGAGTGTTCTTCAGTCTTGAACGTGTCTGTTTCTCCTCTATTAGGTTCAGGTTAAACATCCTGGTGATACTGTGCCCATCTCGCGCTCCACCCCAGCACTGCAGGATGTCAGCTGGTCTCATTACTGATGACTTTTCGTGAAGTGATTATTTGGGTGAACGGGGAGGCCAGCAGATTTCTCCAAACGGGAAGGTGCATTTTCCCTTTGTAATTAGTCAAAAACCGGTGTGGTAAAACCTTGACGCTCCGTAACTGTTCTGTTTCCCAGCGTAGTCTGTACCCAGTGATCTCAAGTCCGCTGAAGCGTCCCTCCCCAGTCTGATCCTACCGTGACGGGTGTGCTTCTGCAACATTCTGCACCTCCACCATCTGTCTGTGTGTTCGGTTAGCGTTCTTGTGCAAGGAGCTGCACTGTCTCCTCCACCCTCCGCCCTTCGAGTTTTTTAGAAGGGAACCGTGCGTTCTTGTCAGTAATTCAGTGTTGTAATGTAAGCCTTCGGTTACTCTGAGGCCCGGATTGTTCCACATTTGGCTGGTGGGAGTCCGTGCAAAGCGTCTCCTCTGTCTTCTCAACACGCTCTTACCTGGTTCGGAGCATCTCTCAGTTTCTGGCAAAACAGGGTGTTCCGGGATCACCTTGAATCTTCCCTGCCACAGCCCTGGAATCGGCCATTGTTCCAAGAAGCTGGGATTCCTTTGAGGGGGATGTGGCCTTTAGAAGCTAATTTCTCGGAACTGGGTGTGTTCATTACTAATGAGGTACTGCTGCTTCTAGGCTCTTTCAGTGGATGGGACAAGGATGTGTATATAATATACGGGAGGTATTGTATATCATGTATAATAACTACATGTTATATATTTATATCTTTCTAAGAGTGTCGTGTGTGTGTGTGTGTGTATGTGTGTGTGTGTAAGCAGTTCTTGTTTGTTTTTTTAATAGTTTATACTGGCACTTCTAAATTCCAGTTAAATATTGACATCATAGGAATTTTTCTTCCCTTCCCCGGTTTCCTACTTGGTTCTCACTTCTCCCACAAGGAGAACACTGATTTCCAACAGCATTAATTTATTTATTCATTTTTCTCAATCCCGTAATTCACACTAGATTGTTTCCCAGTTGCCACACCAGTACAGCTACCTGCTTCAAAGTCACTGAATACAATTCGACATTTCTTTCTCCTCCTTTATGTGCTTGCAAGATACCCTCTTGAGGCTTGCAGTCAGATACTGGGTTCTAAACTTTCTTTTTCTTCTGTATGTTATCTATTTGATGGACTGTTAGCTTCGTTTCTTTCTTTTTTTTTCATATGTTAGTGTTTCTTTTTGTCCTTCCAAATTTTTATTTAAATTCCAGTTAGTTAACATACAGGGCAATGTTGGTTTCAGGAGTAGAAATCAGTGATTTTGTCACTGACATACAACCCCCAGGGCTCATCATAACAAGTGCCCTCCTTCACTGGGATGAACCACAGGAATCTACCCCAAAAACCAAGAGCACACTTTACACACTGTATACTCGCCAATTTGACAATAAATTATATTAAGAGGGGCGCCTGGGTGGCGCAGTCGGTTAAGCGTCCGACTTCAGCCAGGTCACGATCTCACGGTCCGTGAGTTCGAGCCCCGCGTCAAGCTCTGGGCTGATGGCTCAGAGCCTGGAGCCTGTTTCCGATTCTGTGTCTCCCTCTCTCTCTGTCCCTCCCCCGTTCATGCTCTGTCTCTCTCTGTCCCAAAAAATAAAATAAACGTTGAAAAAAAAAAAAAAATTAAAAAAAAAAAAAATTATATTAAGAAAGAAAGAAATAATAACCAGTGCCCTCTCGAATACCCATCACCCATCTAGCCCATCTCCCACCCACTGGGTTCATTCATTTCTGTATGAATCAATTGTAGGAAAAACTTTTGGTCCCTATTTATCCAGTAATATACTTTTGGAAATGTAAATCATTAGCATAACTCAAAAGTCCAAACTACATGAAAAGATACACTCAGAGAAGCTCTACCTACCCCTTCTCTATCTATACATTGTTCCTCATTCTCAACCATGCCCTGTACATACACAGGCAGCTTCATACGTTTCTGGTATATCCTTTCTGTGTTTCATTTTGCAGAAATAAGTATATAGCAGAGAATGGGAGAAAATATTTGCAAGTCTTATGTCTGGTAAGGTTTATTGCCCAGAATATATAAAGGATTTCTTTTTGAGAGGGTGAGTGAGTGAGGGGCAGAGAGAGGGAGAGAGAGAGAACCCCATGTGGGGCAGAGAGAGAGAGAGAGAGAGAGAGAGAGAGAGAAACCCGAAGTGGGGCTTGAGCTCACTTGAACTCCAACTCATGAACCGTGAGGTCAAGACCTGAGCCATAGCTGGATGCTTAACCGACTGAGCTCAGGTGTCCCGAATGTATAAAGAATTCATAAAACTAAACAATAAAAAACACAATCTAAGGTAAAAACAAAGAGTTTTAATAGATAGTTCTCAAAGAAGATAAGCAAATGGTCAGTAAGCAAATGAAAAATGCCTAACATCATGAGTCGTAAGGGACATGGGAATGAAAGTGCAATGAGATACCACCTCACACCCAGCAGTTTGGT
Organism: Panthera onca; assembly: GCF_046562875.1. NCBI lineage: Eukaryota > Metazoa > Chordata > Mammalia > Carnivora > Felidae > Panthera > Panthera onca. The sequence continues at coordinate 3,286,705 of NC_138354.1, forward strand.
GATCATGATTTTTTTAAATGGAAAGTGACCAGCACCAGCGTTGGCGAGCATGTGTTGAAAGTGGAATGCTTGTGGGAATGCACAGTGGTGCAGCTGTATGGAAAACACTTTTAAATTTCCTCAAGAAGTTAAATCTAGAGTTGACCATGTGACCCAGCAACGCCACTCCCAGGTAAATACCCAAGAGAAGAGAAAACATACGTTCCGCCGAAAGCCGGTACGTGAACGTTTTCAGGAGCATTATTCATAATAGCCAGAAGGTGGGAAGAACCCAGACGTCCACAACAGATGGCCGGATAAACAAAATGTGGTATATCCATACAGTGAAATATTATCATCACAGAAAGGAAGGAAATACTGCTACATCGTACAAAATGGCTGAAACTTGAAAACATGATGCTACGTGAAGGAAGCCCGCTTACTATATGATCCCCTCAATATGAAATGTGAAGAATAGGGAAACCCCTAGAGACAGAAAGTGGATTAGCAGTTTCCAGGGTTTGGAGGGCCGTGGGGTTGGGGTGCTGGAAGGTACGGGTGCTGGGGTGGTGAAATGTTCCGGAATCAGGCCGTGTTGATGGAGGCCACCCTTGGGGATATAATGAACACCACTCACCCGCATGCTTTGAGATGGCAACTCCTATGGTATGTGAATTACAGCAATAAATACACAGGCATTTTTTTCTTCTATGCTCATCACCACCCCGTTTTGCTCTGTTTTCGATTTCTACCCTGGAGATCAGTGCGTGCGTGTCTTCACTGTTCCTTTTTGACAACATTACACACTCCTCACAGCGCCCTTCATCCTGCCCGTCCCCTCCATGTGGACATTTCAATGGCCTCCGGTGTTTTTCAGCTACAAGTAACACCACAGACTTGTGCACACGTCTGTGTACCATTGGAGGTGATCTCACGCTAAATCCTGGACGATAGTCTACATGTGTATAGAGTTCTAGGTTGACAGTTTACTTGCTTTCAACCTCTTGGATGTTTTCTTCCAGCCGCTTTATTTTTCTGATGAGAAATCTGCTGCCAGTTGCATTATTCTTTGGTGGGTCATCTTTCTCTCTGGTGGTTTTAAAATTTTCTCCTCGTCTCTGCTGTCGTTAGCTTTGCCGCGTAGATTATGTTCTGCCTCAGAATCACCCTGTTTCTTAAGTCTTAAGTCTGAGGAATCCCGTCTTATCAGTCCCAGAATTCTTAGCTTTGTTCTTTCTTCGGAGCACTGCTTTTCTTTCTCTGCTTGTCTCTCTTTCTAGAACTCCTATTTAAACGTATTTTGTACTCCCTCATTTCACCTTGCTTCCTCTTAGCCTCATTTCCGTAGCGTCTGTCTCTCCATCTGTCTTTGCTACATTCTGGGAAACCTTGACCTCTCTGCCAGCTAATTATTTTCACTTTAGCTCTGTCTTATCTGATGTTTCTCCTCACCTTTGAATTTTTTTATTCCATTGGCTGTGTTTTTCATTCGCAGAAGTTGTGTCTGCCGCTTTCAAAATCTGCCTTTTCTCTTTCATGTCGTTCTGGTTTTGGTTAGAATTTCCAGTTTTCCTTTATTCTCCATAGCTTCAAACTTCCTTATTTGACAGCACCTCTCAGATTACTCCATCTTCTCCAATTCAGGGTGTGGGTATCACACCTGCTTTTTTATTAGGGCGACTCTTCCTGACAGTGGCTGTATTTTGTCCGTGTGTCAGCTCGCCCTCATTAGTCACTAATCCCTACACTCGTGGGTTGTAGCCGTGTTGTTGTGGGATGGTTTTGTGTCTCTTTGGGCCATTGTCTCAATGGTTTTATTGGTCCAGAACTGAAATTTTTCAGATTAAGGAGTCCTACAGAACACAGGTGGTACTTCTTTGTATTTTTGATCTTTGTTATTTTCTGATGCACGTTAATTATCCTTTTTTGTTCTACCAAGCTTAGCTCTGGCTTTTATATTGTCTTTCCTGGGGTGCCTGGGTGCCTCGGTCGGTTAAGCGTCTGACTTCAGCTCAGGTCATGATCTCACAGTCCGTGAGTTCGAGCCCCACATCGGGCTCTGTGCTGACAGCTCAGAGCCTGGAGCCTGCTTCGGATTCTGTGTCTCCTCCTCTCTCTCTGCCCCTCCCCTGCTCATGCTCTGTCTCTGTCTCAAAATTAAATTAAAAAAAATTTTTAAAAAACTATAAAAAAATTGTCTTTCCTGTATTTCACCCAGATTTTTATGTGTTTATAACAGGAATGGGATTCATTATAGCTCATTCTGTCATGTACCTAAAATCAGAAATCTACGGAGATTCTTTTTTTATTGTGGTACAATACATATAACCCTTTTAAGCATTTTAGGTATACAGGTCAGTGGTGTGAACATTCACCATGTCGTGCAACCATCACCGATATCCATTGCCAAAACGTTTTCATCACCCCAGATAGAAACCCTTGTGTTTTTTTTGTTTTTATCTATTTATTTATTTTTGAGAGAGAGAGCACACAAGTGCGTGCACAAGCAGGGGAGGGGCAGAGAGAGAGGCGGACAGAGGATCCGAAGCGGGCTCTGCACACGCAACAAAGAGCCCGACACGGGGCTCGATCTCACTAACTGTGAGATCATGACCTCAGCTAAAGGCAGACGCTTAACCGACCGAGCCACCCAGGCACCCCAAGAAACCCTGTGTGTTTTAAGTAATAACTCCATGTTCCCTTCTCCACTGCCACTCTGATAACCTTTAATCTACCTTTTGTCCCTATGAATGTGCATATTTGAGATCTTTCATATAAGTAAAATCAAATGATACTTGTCCTTTTGTGTCTGGCTTATCTCACGGGGCATGTTTTCAAGTTCATCCACCTTCTAGCAGGTGTCAGAATGTCATTCCCTTTGTGGCTGAATAATATTCCATCGTATAAATGTACCAGAACTTGCTTATGCATTCACCTGTTGATACACATTTGGGTTGTTTCAGCTTTTGGCCGTTGTGACGAGTGCTGTAACGATCATTCACATACCAATATCTGTCTTAGTCCCAGCTCTCTGTCCTTCGAGGTATACACCTGGGAATGGGATTGCTGGGTCCTATGGCGATGCTGTGGTTTTAAAAATATGTTCTCGGCAAGGTAAATCACAGAGATATAGCAAAGCAGCAGAGGGAGTGGGGTTCTGTTTTGGTTAACTTTCATGGTATTCAGGGTTTGGGCCAATGTTTCTCAGCCCTGAATTGCCCAGTTCTTACTGATTACTGCTCAGCGGTGTGTACCAGGTGCATCCAGTGTGATTTTCGATGGGACTACAAAAGTTTGAGCAAGGGTTGTCGTGTGTATTGCTTATTTCTATTGTCCCTTCCTGTGGGCGCTTGTTGGGGTTTGGGGCGATGCCCCAGCACTGTACTCGCTCCTGCTTCGATGCACCGTGTCCGCGTCTCTCTCACCTGCTCAGCTTTCCCTTACTTGGCAAGCACTTGCCGAGCCCCTACAACGTGCTTGCTCCTGTGATAGCAGTGCAGTGAGACGCGGGTGCTGGTCAGTGAGGCAGGCGGAGGGAAGGTGATGGAAAGTGTCGGGAGGGTGGTGGAAGAGCCGTGCATGGTGGTGCTCACAGAGCCCAGCTCCCAACCCAGAGGACGCCAGGTGTGTGTCTGGAACGCCCGGCACACTGGGCCGCAAAACACAAATACTCATGCTGGTTCCAGCAAGTGATGGAGAACCCACTGCGCAAGCACAGGGCCGTAGGAAGGCAGGGCTGCAGGGAAGGCTGTTCAGTCCAGGTGGAACAGTGCTTTGTCTGGTTACCCGCCAGAACCCCCGTGCCAAGGCCACGGTTGGCAGGTCCCTTCATAGGCTGCCGGTTACATGCCCACCCAGGTCCGATCAGCTGTGACCAGGACGGCTGGGTCATGTGGACGTAGCTTAGTGAGTCACGTGGGGCACCTGCTCCCAGGACATCCTGATGCTTGTTCCAGCCGCCCCAAGCACCCACTACAGCCCCTCCCTTAAGTCCTCTGGCGCTCGGCCATTCACACTCGTATCGCACCTAAGCTGACATTAGATTCCTGTCTCTTTCCTCTAAATCACTTCTGATACATTTTTTGATGTCAAAAGGGAAATCATACTCTTTTGAAGCGAATACGTAATAAATGTACCCTGTCTTCCCAGGTATCTTAGAGCAGGTGTGAGGAAAAGACAGCATCCTCTGGGGGATCCAGGAGGGAAAGAAACCAGTTTTTTGATGCCTTGCAGTGAAGAAGGAATAAGCCACATTTGAGAGACATGGGTTGAAGTCTCCTGCTTCTGTAAATGTTCTTTCTACCAGCGTAGGTCATTTTGGAGTTCTGGAATGGTCCGTCAGGAACTGAACCTAGGCTCATCCGCATGGCCTTTCTCTGCTCAGCCAGACAGGGGTGGCGAGTAGATTGGAAGGCAGCCCCTTTGGCTGTGCTTTTGGCCCATTTTCTTCTTGGTTGCCCTGAGTTTATTTATTCCTGGAATGCGCGTTAGGGAATTTCTTGTCACGGGTAATGGAAGGGTCCAGGGACAGGCGGTCTTCAGACACGGCTAGCCCCACACGCTTCACTTCATCAGACTGGGTTTCTTTCCACATCAGGCACGTCCGTCCTCCAGCGTGGCTCCATTCTCAAGCAAAGTCTCGGGTTATGGACACCAGTAACTCCAGTGTTACATCCTGCCCCTGCCACAGGGCACATGCCCCATCTGCTCTGTGGGTGACGCTGTTGGCCAGCATGAGGAGCACCTGGTAGAGCAGGAGTGGGGTGGGGTGGGGTGAGGTGGGGTGGGGTGGGCCCATTCCAAGGAGCATCCCCCATCCTCCGTTGTGGCCTCCGACTAGCCTGGCATGGCCACCTTGCAGCACATTTATAGCAAAGTGTGTCCCAGCCCTCCCAAAGATGACAGGCTGGGGAAGCATCTAGAGGGCGGGGGCCATGTGAGTGGTCCCCACGGTGCCTGGTGCGTTGTCTTCTAGGTATCTAGTGTGTATAAGTGGATTTTGTCTCTCTGTGCTACACAACATAAGCTTGTATCATGTCTAAGAATAAACAAAGACACATGTTCTAGGTACGTATGTTTTGAAATTCACTACAGAGAAGCTCAGTGATTAAAGCAGCCTCTCTTAATTCCCATGATCTATGGCTTTATCTCTTTGTGTACCTTACTTGCTTAAAGTAAGATACCTTGTAATACATAAATCAGCGCTTTTCGACTAAGAGTTAAATGCAACACAGCCTCAAAGGCATAAATGAGCAGGAGGATCATTGCGCATTTACACCCCGAGGGAAGTGACTGTTTTATGCGAGAAGTAGTGGCCAAGGGTAGGGTTCATTTAAAATGTATAAAAATAATACGGGCGCTCACGGATGGAGAGACTGTCTGAAAGGACCGTTCACTTTTTGGGTGATGCTGATGTGGGAGCATTGTTTCTTCGCGGGGAAAACAATGACACAGTGTGTGACTGGCTCCCTGCCTCCTGCTGCATCAGCAGACGGTCCCATTATTTTTTGGGGGAATGTGCAGTGCTCTGCACCTCTGTTCTCTCTCCAACGCCCAGAACCACAGCAGAGGGAGAATGCGAGCATTTGAGAGAGATGAAACAAACAGATTATTCTGCTGTGCTGCCACACCACGACAGCACAATCCTCTGTTCAAAAGCATCTCTTGTGAGGCACATTTTAAAGCCGTATTATGTCTACAAAGCCCGTCTGTGTGGGAAAATTTGCGCGTGCAGGGAAAATAGCTGCGTGTTGCAGAATATTGCCGAAAGAGGCCAGTTTCTTCTGGCCAGGGAGTCTGTTTCCTTAGCGTTCTGGAAGGTGCCTGAGCTCTCCGAGGTCACTGGAAGTATTAACGGGCTAGAAGACCATTCTGTTACATTGGTGCTACCGTCCCAGTCAGAAGCCTCCTCAAGCCTCTAGGGCCTGCCCTTGACCCCAGAGGGGTTTCCGTGTACAAGCATGCAATCTGGGCACGCCCAGTCAAAAGGTGTCGAAGTGAGCATCTTTATTTGGCAGTTGCCTTGCGATTGTAGCCTGTTGGAAGTAGTCCGCAGTGTAACTTTGTGGAAAGCAGGTCACCTGAAAGGCCACTCTTTGACCCTTCTGCCTGAACAGCTGATGATTCTTGCTCTCAAATCCATCGTAAGCACTTACCCAGAAAAATTGATTATTCGGATCGTTAAATCCCCAATTAGTCTGGATAATCGACGACCTATTGTATCCCATAAATGTGACACATGCTGTGGGGCACAGCGGGCTTCTTCCTCAGCGTCCTACGGCTCCTCCTTCCTCAAGTTCACACACACGGCTCCCCTGGCTTTCCGCTCTCCTCGCCTGATGGTTTTGCAGGGCCTTGGCAAGATGGCGCCCTTGACCCTACGCCAGCTCCGTTGTGTGGCAGCCAGAGTGGCCCAGCTGGGAGGCTCTGTGGAGCCTTTCTCTTTTAGCTGGGACAGAAGTGGAAATGACACGTAAAACATGGATCAGCGTGAAGGGACGTGCCCTCATACGGCCACCGTGGCTGCCCTTGGAAGTGTTCGACTCAAACCCATGTTCATCTGGCACCACGCCTGCCTGTCCTCACGATTAAGGAAAGAGGAATTCAGGTGACCTCCCCAAGGGCTTCTAGCTGCTCAGGGCCCAGGCCGCCCGGTTCCCTACTGGACCGTTGTTTTGTCCCCAGCCTTATGAGGTGTTGGGGAGGAGAGGTTACAGGGACCCCGCAGCAGGCCCGGCCCTGGAGCCCGTGGGGACTGAGTGAACTCTCCCACGGTGGTGTGCAATGGTCGTGCGAAGGTCGTCATCTGGTGCAGCTTGCTCACAAGTGCCCTGGGGGCTGGGATGGAGAGATCATCTGGCTGGGGATGTGAATGAGACGCCCCTTGAAGGGTGGGCGAAGGGTGGGCGCCCGCAAGGGAAGAGGGAGGGGCAGCGAGCAGGGCCTTTTACTTGGAACAAAGGGCAGGAGGCAGGTGTGTGGGACGAGCCAGGTGACCCAGGAGCTTGGAGGTTGTTCCGTGTCCTCAGGGAAGGGCTTGGAGACACGACAGCTGTGTTCTGGACGAGGAGTCTCGCGAGCAGAGGGGAAGCTGGAGGCCTAGCTTCCGAATTGTGTTTCCCCCACTAGGGGAGTGAACCTGCCCTGGCTGCTGGCAGATTTTGCTTGCTTTGGTTCGTATGCTAATGTGCATATGGTGAATTCCGAAGAGAGGGAGACTCCTCCGTTGGGTCATTTGACCACAGAGCCTCTTTGTCACCGCAACTGGCACCTGGTAAGCCCTCAGTGTTTGTGCGCGGACACGTGCGCAGGCGTGACACCAGTATGCAAAGAAACGCGTTCTCGCGGGGGGCGGCCGTGCGGGGGCTTTGCGAGTTCCCCAGGGAGGAAGCCGTGTTGTTGGCACTGAGCTTCTGGCTGAAGACAGAAAGCCCGCCGTGGTCCCCAGCCCCATGCACAGCCCCAGCAGGCTCCGGAGGGACCCCGGGCCGCACGACGGCACAGGGGGGAAACCTGCTTCCTCCCTTAGACACCCACTTGTTTGAGAAGTACATGAAGCCTGGCCCTCCCCCTGCGCCAGCTCCCCTTACACATACAAGTCACTCCTTTCCCTGTGTCCCCACCGGAGAAGCCTCAGAGGGGAGAGCCCCAGCCGGAAGCGGGGCGTGGCCTCCTGTCTTCCCCCTCCCCTCTAACCCTGGGATCTGTGAAATAGGGGGCTTCTAGGGGGAAAAGGGTTAGAGATGAGGGTGAGGCCGCCCCTCGGGGCATCACTTGGAAACCCCCCTGGTTCAGGGGAAGCCCTTTTCCTAGCAGCTCCAGGCCTCTGGCTGCCTCTGGATCCGTTCCTTTACTCTCCCCCCTCTGGCCTTTCTCCTCTACCTTTGCTTCCTGCCTCCAGTCCTTTATTTCCCTGGAACATAGCCCTGCTCTGCCAACGGCCTTTCCCTCATTAAACCCTCCTGCCTGCGTAAGTTCGCCCAAGGTTACCTCTTCATCTGTTCTGGTCGCTGTGGGTGCAGCAGAAATAAGGAAACTGATTTGGGGCAAGACCGATGCTGCCCTCTACCCATTTCTCTTTGATTTTCCTTCGTGTTTCTCCCTGGTCATCTGTCTCCCTGATCTCGTGTGCTGTCTGAGAATCACGGGAGCCAGAGAGAAGGAGGCCCGGAGGGTGACTGGCTTGCCACAGAGGACACATGTGGTTCACGGCAGTGCTGGGGCCACAGCCCGGTGCTCATCCTGCTGAACCGCCCTCCTTCCTTGACGGTGTCTGCTCTTCTGGAGGCTTCCCACTTTCCATCAAGACCCAAGAGGCCCCTTCCAGATGTTGAGGAAAGGCAGGGAGCAATTTCAAGGGCCCGGACTCGGGGTAGCTTCCTATTTTGCACTTGCTGCAAGCCCATTTGCAGTTTTTCTTCATACGTGGCTTAAAGTGCGCACATTACACAGTTCATTTATGCCTTTATCATAATTAGGAGCAAGCAAGTTGCTGCTGCAAGTTGCTTGTCTGAGCTATTATGGTGTTTGCCTTTTCTCCGTTCCTCTTTATCTTCTTATGCTCTTTTGTCTTGGTGGCTTCATGTCAAATCTTTTTTTTTTTTTTTTTAATTTTTTTTTTTTCAACGTTTTTTATTTATTTTGGGACAGAGAGAGACAGAGCATGAACGGGGAAGGGTCAGAGAGAGAGGGAGACACAGAATCGGAAACAGGCTCCAGGCTCCGAGCCATCAGCCCAGAGCCTGACGCGGGGCTCGAACTCACGGACCGCGAGATCGTGACCTGGCTGAAGTCGGACGCTTAACCGACTGCGCCACCCAGGCGCCCCCATGTCAAATCTTTTAAATGGTTATCGTATTCTCCTTTCTGAGATCAATGGCAGGGGCAGAGAGTATGTCCAAACTTCGGGGAAATGAAGAAATGTGCATATGTACGTGTACACATAGGGAGACGGTGCTGAAGTCACAGTGAGGTTGAGCGGAGACGGGGTAACACGAGATTAACGGCTAACACCGTTTTCGTGCTCCCACAACTGTGAAACGGTGCGTTTGCAGCCGAAACGGTGTATTTGCGGCTGCTGTGCACAGACTTACCTGCCGCTGCGGCGTTGCAGGGGACGATCAGATGGCGGAGGCAGGGGCTTCGGAGGCTTGCTCCTGCACACACGTGTTTTGCGTGAGGACAGACGGACAGACGGGGGGAATCTGCCAGCCACAGTGGCGTGGGCCACTCCACAGGAGCTCCAGAGGGGCCGTGACAGCCCTTCTGGTGACTGGAAGCTAACTGGGATGATGAGAAAACGTACACACAATTTAGGCAACTGACGTGCTTTTTGAGAATTTCAGTGAGACCCCTGCATTCGTTTCAACTTTTAAAAAGAAATCATTTCCAAAGTTTCCAAAAGTGCACACATGTTGTGGTCTAAGTGCCTGGTGAGACTGGACCTGTGTTGCATAGGTGTTGGTAATGTGGGTGCAGGTGTCAGACCCGAACCGTGTGCCGTCTGTCAGTGCAGCTTGTGGGGCACATTTCTCCTGGAAACCTCACAGTCACTGACTGCTCACCTTTACAGACCCTGTGCCTAGGTGGCCCTGGGAGCCCAAGGGGTCAAGGATAGTTTTCTTTTTTTTTTTTTTTTTTTAATTTTTTTTTTAAAGTTTATTTATTTTTGGGACAGAGAGAGACAGAGCATGAATGAGGGTGGGGCAGAGAGAGAGGGAGACACAGAATCGGAAGCAGGCTCCAGGCTCTGAGCCATCAGCCCAGAGCCTGACGCGGGGCTCGAACTCACGGACCGCGAGATCGTGACCTGAGCTGAAGTCGGACGCTTAACCGACTGAGCCACCCAGGCGCCCCAAGGATAGTTTTCAAATGAACAGAATGAACTTTCTGGCAGTGGCAGGGGGTGGGGTGAGCCTCGGGTCTCCCCTGTTCTCGCTGTCTCTTTGGCAAAGCTGGTGAGTGTGTCAGTGAAGGAGGGACCCGGGTGGAGCAGGCAGTCCTAGTACTGGGGGGCGCGAGAGCATGTATCCCAGCCAGGCACCCCGTCCCCGCAGCCACTTCCAAGGTACAGAAGTTGATGATGGGCCCTCAGTGCTGAGCCGCAGGAGACTTACTGGTCCTTATTCTCTGTATGCACCTTCTACCAGGAGCTCTCCATCAAAAAGCCCGGCCCGGCCAGGTGTATTTGGGGTGATCATTCATTTGGTACATACGTAGATATTTTACTTTTTATCTTTATTCTGCAACCTACTGTTTGTTCGTTTATTTATCCTTTTTTACCACCTCCACTAAATGAAAGGAGAGCTTAAACTCTGAGAAGTCTGTCCTGTTACTTTTTTTTTTTTTAATTTATTTTTTTCAACGTTTTTTATTTATTTTTGGGACAGAGAGAGACAGAGCATGAACGGGGGAGGGGCAGAGAGAGAGGGAGACACAGAATCGGAAACAGGCTCCAGGCTCCGAGCCATCAGCCCAGAGCCTGACGCGGGGCTCGAACTCACGGACCGCGAGATCGTGACCTGGCTGAAGTCGGACGCTTAACCGACTGCGCCACCCAGGCGCCCCGCTGTTACTTTTTAATGTTCTGGTAGAAAAAAGGATTATTTGTACTCCTGCTGCCTTGTCTCTAAAGACAAAGGAAAGTTGACTGCTCATGTGTGCTACAGGCAAATCAGTCATTTTAAGCAATTTCCCGGTAAGGTTTAACATGGCCTCCGACAATTACTTAGGGACTGGCTCTGGGTTATTCATATTTTCCTGTATGACACACTTTGCCTGTGTGTGTGTGTGTGTGTGTGTGTGTGTGTGTGTGTGTGTGTGTGTGTACACATTCTATGTCTAGGAAAAGCGCTGAGTACCTGTTTTTTTTTTAACTGAATTATTGGGTATTAGAGAAATTTAACAACATTCCTGCCAAATTCTATACACAGTACTTCCTATTATCTGCCATTTGATGGAAGAGGAAAAGGTAGGTAGAAAGACAGAGAGACATTGGGTGTTAGTCTCTCCAGAACTTCCTGGTTTAGGCACAGGTGCACCCTCGCTGTACCAAATTTCTCACCAGACCCCAGTGCCCGACGCCATTTCTCGCTTTCAGCGACTCTCCTGGGCCCAAAGGCTCACAAGCCTAAGGCAGATCCCCATCTAAGACTCTCCTGTCATCCTTAACAAAATAATTCTGCATCACCAATTGTTTTCCATCAAATGAATCCTCAAGTGGTATAGAAAATACAGAGTCTGTCTGTTGCGTGGACCACACATATTCAAAACTATTTTCAGGCTTATCATTTTGAATCTAATTTGGCACTAAATGAAAATCAATCCCTTGATAGCATTAAGTCTCTGATTTCTATCCATTGTCTCGCGGGCAAGTGTCTCTGTTTTCAAGTCACCGCTCATCATGCGCTCAGCTAATGTTTACTGAACCTCTGCTTTCTGCTGAGAGCTGTGCCTGACCCCAGGGCAGCTCCAGCAGGAGGCATCCAGCTGTGAGGGCTTCTGTCCCAGAGCAGATGACAGGGAGCGTCCTTCCAGCCAGGGTGTAAGAGGCACATCACAGGCTTCCCGAGGGGAGAGCCGGGGTGCTCTGGGCACCCGGAGGAGAGAGCCTCGCGTGTTTGGGGGCACCAGGAGTTAGCGTCTGAACTGGACCCTGAGGGGTGGGTGGAGGTGGTGAGAAGGAAGTCGAGGCTCATGTCTGAGCACTGCCAAACTCCTTAACCAGGCTTACGGGAACTTGTACACGGCCAGCTGTCAAATTCAAAACATAAGTCATGCCTCTTGTTTCCACGGCTCTGGAGGAGGGAGAGACTAAGATCTCTAACAGACGTTCTCAAAGTTCCTCTCCTGCTTGTGTACACGGGCATGTGGATGCACGCTCACGCACATGCACATACCCCCCTCTTGCGCGCTCAGGGTTTATGGTCACCGAGGGAAGAGAGGAAGGTTTAGGGCTCAGAGATTCTGGTCAAAGTCCCAATAAAGCCGAAACAGCTTCTGTGGCAATTCTTGTTTTCTGTCGCGGGGCCCAGGGCAGCTCATTTTGTGGGCCTCGTGTGCAACTCATGGCTCTTAGACGCCCCCTCGTCTGAGAGGCCGTGTGGCAACATTTCCTCTGACCGGGGCCCATCCGCTGCCGAGGGCACTGCCTTCCTACCCCAAACACAAGGGAGGTCAGGGCCCCGTGCCCTCCATCTCCACGCTGTGGCGTCTTGAGAACCTCGGGGGCCCGTGCGTCAATCCAGTCGGCCTCTGGGGGTGGCCTCGGGTGGGCCGCTCTCCTGCCTGGTTCCCCCTCTCGTGTGTCCGCGCGTGTGGCTTCCCGCCGCCTTTTTCCCACGGACACATCCTCAGCACGCACACTGTCACATTTCACTTCTTTTCAGATTGATCTGTGGGCACAGAATTATCCTTCTGTCCATTATTATTACAACATTCAGCGCCTTCCTCGTTAGCCCAGTAACTCATGACTATTACTATCATTGCTAATACCGTGGCCGCTCACTAAATATGAATAATTCATGCTATCACTAATATAATCACTGTTATTGACTATACTTCCTCTCCACGTAATCCGTCTTTGCTGCCTCGTCTCCCTCTGTGTCCTTTCACCTTCTCCCCGCCCGCGGTCCCCGCAGATCCTAGGAGTCGGGCTTCTCCCCCTGGGCCAGGGTGAAAGAGTGCCTGTGACCAAGCAACACTTCGTTGTTCTTGGAGGCAAGACGCGGGGTGAACTGCTGGGTTTGATACTCACGCGGTGTGCCGGCATTCCCAGCATCGCACTTGTCTCTGAGTCGGACTTTGCCTTCACTGGGGCCACAAGGCCCCCTGATGCGACAGGTCAGGAATCGAGAGGCCACGTGCCCGCCGCCCCACCTCCAGTGATGACCGATGGCAGTTGGAGGGGTGGATGGGGGGCGTCAGAGGGACCAGAGTTACTCCTTACTCCTCCTGGTAAACTGAGAATTCGTGGAGTGTGGCCAAAATATCACCACGCGTTTTGTGCTCTGCAGATTGTGCTTCTAGGAACACCAGCATCTTGAGCACTTAAAGATCCTGATTTAGCAGTTGTCTGCTGTGCCAGAGCCCATGGGGCGTGAAGGGACCTCCAGTCTAGTTGGGGACCATACATGCAATTCGTGAGGACCATCTCCACTGAGGCTGCACGAGACACGGGCTGTGCCCACACCTCACCTCACAGACTTGCACCGGAGTCAGGTCACAGTCCTCTGAGGAGAGGAGAGCAAAACTACACTTAGAGACAGTGCTGTGACACGAGTGTAAGCATGGGGGCTCTCGGGTCACAGAGGAGGGGCTCCTCGTTAGCCCTAGGGAGTCACCAGGTCTGGGAAGGCTTCACAGTGGAGACAACAATTAGCCGGCCTTTTGGGATGCAGGGGTGCGGCAGGGAGGGCTGGGTGAAAGCACAGTGCAGCCAGAGGAAACCCTATGCAGATGGGGAGCATCCCAGGGACGGCGATGACTGCCCCCCGCCCCGCCCTGTGGCTGGAAGAGGGGTCTGGAGCAGGAGGGGAGGAATGTGCCATGTATCCCGGGGAGCATCCCAGGGACGGCGATGACTGCCCCCCCGCCCCGCCCTGTGGCTGGAAGAGGGGTCTGGAGCAGGAGGGGAGGAATGTGCCATGTATCCCGGGGAGCATCCCAGGGACGGCGATGACTGCCCCCCCGCCCCGCCCTGTGGCTGGAAGAGGGGTCTGGAGCAGGAGGGGAGGAATGTGCCATGTATCCCGAGGCTCCTGCACTTTGTTCCTCAGGTTACAGTAATTCCTTCTGGAAGGATTTCAAAACTAGGGGTGTTTCAGGAAGATCATTCTGGCTGCAGCATGTGGGCCAGCTTGAATGAAGGCTTTTGCAGTATGCCGGATGTGATGTCTTAGGACTTGAGCTAAGAGAGTGGCAGTGATGGTGAAGAGAGGGACACACTTGTGAGTTTGGGGGAGATTGCAGAATCCACACGTGTTAATTTACAGGTGTCTTCCGTGGCTTTTATGGTTCCGGCCTGAGTGGCTGATTCGGTGATGGTGATGTTCCCAGGGGTTGGATGACCCAGGAGCAGGTCTGGGGGGGAAGAACAGGAAGAGCAATGAGATAATGGATTCTGCTTTGATACACTGCGTTTTAGATCCCAGCATGGAAATTTCCAGAAGACAAATAGGCACCTAAGCTACCAGGCTGGGGCTAGAGATGGAGATTTGGGAGTCTTACTTTAGGATGGTTTTGATGACCAAGAATTGGGTAGTGGAAGGGTGTTGAAGGACAAACCAGCACCGAATGGTGAAGAGGGAGGACAGATAAGAGTGGAAACGGGAGGTGGTAAAGTGTCAGCGAGCCACAGCCTAAAGCAGGGCTAAGCTACCATATGAAAAGGCAGGGAAATCCCTTGCAGAAGTAAGGAAGGTGCAGGAGGTGGCTTGAGTGGCCCCCGTGGCGTTCCCTGGCATTGCAGACACAAGTGTGCAAGCATTACCCGGGTCCTCAGGCGAAGGAGGCAGAGACAGAGAAATTTCAGATCAACTCTCTGCTTCCTGTTACTCAGATGTAAATAAGAGGCTGGGGGAACAGAAAGTTTCTTTTTTGCAGGACGTCTGGGTGGCGCAGTCGGTTGAACGTCTGACTCTTGATTTCGGCTCAGGTCATGATCCCAGGGTCGGACTCTGCACTGAGTGTGGAACCTGCCTAAGATACTCTCTGTCTGTCTGTCTGTCTGTCTATCTGTCTGTCTGTCTCTCTCTCTCTCTCTCTCTGTCTCTCAAAAAAAGAAGTTTTTTTCTTTCTTATTACCAAAGTAATAAATGTTAACTGTAGAGATGAGAAAAGATAAGCAGAAAGATGTCCATAACTTGCAACTCTGTAGCCCAGACTCATGATGGTTAACATTTTCATACATATTTCCTGCAATAAAAAGAAACATTTTTAGCAAAACAGGCTTATACCATGTATTGTATTTTGTAAGATTTATTACTGAATATTTCATTATTTATACAATGTTAACTACCTACTATCATTTTAAATAGCTGCCTAGTTTCCTTTTTTAAACAAACATGATATATCTACCTAGCTCTCGACCATCGGACGTTCAGACTGTCTCCCGATTTTCACCATCACAGACAGAATGGTGAATATCCTTTTAGCCACATCTGTGTGAACATCGAAATTATCTCTTTACCATAAATTCCTGGAAGTGGAACTGACCTGTTGAAGGATGCTGTGGTCCAGCTGTTGAGTTATATTAGAAATAGACGCCCACACATACTTGCGAGCTCCAGTCTAAAAATGGGACCAGGGCTCACCCGAACCACAGGAAACGAGGTGTCTCCTGCAGCTCAGGTACAAGGTACCTTCTCCACCTTCTCCGGTGGAGAAGCCGGAGCTACAGACTCCCTGGACCCGGAGCACTTTCAGGCCCCTCGAGAGCCTTGTGACCTCTCACCTCTACTCCCTGCTTACTTCCCTTTGCCCCCAAGGTGGGGCATCTGTGCGTCAGGGCCCTGTGCGTGCCCTGTGCGTCAGGGCCGCGTGTCCGGTGTTTATCAGAAGAACACTGTCAGAGTCCTTTAGAAAAGGCATGGCCAGTGGTCGACATCTTCAGAATGTTTTTTCTGACAATCTGATCCTGTTAAAACATTGTAGATGTTACCTCATTCTGTTCTAGCGTTTCATGGTGCGGAGAAGAAATCTGGAGGGTGTGGGGTTCGGGTTTTGTTCTCTTCGGGTTGATGGCACATTTTCTCTCTCTGGCTTCTTTGTAAGTTGTACTTCTTTGTCCCGAAGCTCAGACGCTCGGCTGGGACGGGACTGCAGGGGCTCTCTCCCTCTTGGTGCGCAGGAAGCCCTTTGAAGACGCAAGCAGGCCTTCTTCGCGTGTGGCAGTCTGTCTGCGTTGCTAATTTGATTGACGTCGGCCTGTCACAGACTCTCTTCTCACCTTCTAGAATTCTTGTTGTGCCCACACGGGGCCTCCTGGATCAGCATTCCATTCACTCATCTTCTCAGTACAGCTCAGTTACCTGCTGTCTCGAGATCCCAGAAAAAACTCTCAATTCCAGCCACATTCACTGATCTGATCTTAGGCACTACCCAGTCTGTACTTTGGAGCTTGTGTTGTACCTTTAATTTTGGCAGTTTGTATGCTCATCAAAAAGCCACCTTTCCTGATCTACGATCTTTCTGTTTTCATATCTACAGTGTGTCATCAACCCCCTCAATGGCACTTTCATTTAATTCAGATTTTCTGAGTCATCTGAATCAATATGGTTCAGAAATTTCCTGAAGTGTTCTTTTTCATAAAGGGGATATTTCTTCATAGTCTTTAAATCAATTGATCCCTTTATTATGGACTTTTTCCATTATGGGCTTTATTATTAGGATTACTTAATTTTTATTTTGCCACATTAATGAACGTGTAGACTGTAGTGAGGTGTCTACAGTTCACCCTGATGGGATGAAGGTAGTTTTATCTCAGGGCTAATGGAATTCTTTCCCCATTTTAATAATCCAGAGGTTCCCGGGGATCTGCTTGTCTCTCACTCGTGCTTACCTGTGCTCAGGAAGTTCTCAAAGTGGGGTACCTCGGCCAGCAGTGTCCGCATCACCTGGGTGCGTGGTAGGGGTGCAGGTTGTGAGACCCCACCCCACATTCACTAGATCAGAAACTCTGGGGACAGAGCCCGGGAATGTGTGCCTTAACAAGCCCTCCGGTGACGCGAGGGCCCTCAGAAGCTGGGGAGCGGATCATCTACTGTGACCTGATTTCTGTCCACAGCAGGTTCACACCAAGTGTGAGTTTATGTTCAGCCCTTCGTGCCAACACCCGTGGGCTGTCCGGAGCAGGCCACGGAAGGGCGCTCCCCTCCCCCATCTCCAGCCCCAGGGACTGCTGTGACCTGAGTGGCACTTGGGTGGTTGTCCAGCAGGGCCCGAGGGGCGTCCCTCTGACTTTCCTTTTGCAGATGGGGAGTTTCAGATCAGAGTGCCTTTGCCTCAGATGGGGCACATCCATGCCCTCTTAAAAATTCTCTGGTGGGTTTAAGAAGCGCAAAATGAGCGAGTGCAGATCACCTAGGGGCAAAAGTTTGGATTTTGTCTTTTTAATGATGGCATTTAGGGTGACCCGAGGAGTGTTGCCCCCGAGACTCGCAGGCCCGTGGGAAGCTGTGTCCTCGGCTGCAGGGTGAGTGGTGTGGGGAGAGGGAGGAGCCGGGCTCCCGCGGGCTCCTGAGGACGGGGCTCAGCTGATAACCAGCGGCGAGAGAGGCGCGAGAGGACAGAGGTGAGCAGGACTGTTTCCCGGCGTGGCCCCTGGATGATTTCTCGGAGGAGAGGCAAACTGGATTTGACTGGGGCAGAAGGCTGGCCCGAGCCGTGGAAATGAGAGGAAGAGACCATCCCTGACCAGGGGAGACGCGGCCGGGTCATAGGGAGGAGCAGGTGCTCGTGGTCATGGTGACAGAGCCGTGGCCTTGTGGGTTCAGGTGCATCCCTTGGGGGCCTGGAGCGCCACGAACCAGATGAAGGACCAGCGCCTGCACAGCTCCTTTCGGGCCTCTCACATTCCCGTTTGTCGCTGATGAAAACAGGGCTCAGGACGCTCCCCGACTCCCGAGAGAACCCCGCCTGTCCCCAGGCTCGCTCCCTCCGCTCCCTCCCCTTGTGAAGCTTGCCCTCGGGCCATCCCTCAGAGAGTCTGGCATGTTAATTTTCAAGTTTACCAAGTGGCACTGAAGATAATAATGGATTTCTTCACCCATGACCCTCCTCCTGTCGGCCGTGATTCTTCCACCCTCTTGTCTGGTACTTCAGCTCCTGGATCCTCGTTCCTGACCCTGGCCGTGGTAACTCTCGCCCGGCTGCAGTGTGGGGACGTCAGCTAGAGGCTCAAGCGCCCCATGACGGGCTACATGTGGCCTCTTAATTTCACCCTTGACAATTAATTTTGTCCGTTCATTTTCCCCTCTTTCTCTTTATCCGTTGTAGCTTAAGGTCTGTCTCCTTACACTGCATAGGATAAAGCAAACGGGACAGCCGCTGTGTCCCTCAGGATTCACCACCACCTGGGTTAGAGTCCGTGCCGGGCACCCTCTTGCCAGGGAACCGTCCGATCACCAAAGCAGGCAGAAATGCAGACCATGTTACCTGCAAAGAACGCTCGACAGCTTGGGAACTTTTTACTTGCTATTAACACAACTGGCGTTAAAAAAAAAAAAAAAAAAAGAAGAAGAAGAAGAAGAAAAAGCAGCGAGGAGAAACTGAGTAGATAACCCTGAGCTCTAAGGTTGCTTAGATGACAAAGCACATTGATGTTTCCACACAGAAGTTGCAGTTAGCCATGTGCACAACCTGTTCCAACGGCCGGGTTGTTATTGGCAAAAGCCATGGAGTGTCTGTCGTCAGAAGAGACCAGAAGTCAGATCTCTAGTCACCAAAGCAAAGAGCTTTAATCCAGAAACAGAAGGAGGGTGAACGAATGCGCAGAGGATGCTTTGCTGGGCGCCTCACGGTCATGGGCCCATCGGCACGCTTAACGGGCCGGCCCCAGGCTTCCTGGCGCTGGGCGCATGCTCTGGGAATGTCTGCTGAGGCTGCGCTCTGTGACCTGCTCGGGGGGACACCCAGCTTTCCCTGATGTGTGGAAAATGAACTGTGAGCTGGCCACCGCTCCGCTCTTCCCCGCTCTGATGGGATGGGAACGGCCTTTTAGGAACTGGGTGTTGAACCACCCTTGTATGTCCCCCGGTGGGAGTTTACAAGAGCAAGCCCTCCGAACCCTCTGCCCCGTTCGCATCCTCTCGTGAAGGGGGCCGGCTGAAGGGGGGGGGGGGGCGTGAGGAGCCCTCGCAGCCCCTCCCTTCGAGGCCGGAGCAGGCCCCTCCGCCAGTGGAGGGTGGAGGCCCCAGGGCCAGGAGCCGGACTGGCAAGTATGGTGGCAAGGACGGCGGCCGCCGTGCTGAGCAGGTCTGCCCATGGGCCTTCCCGCCAGGAGAAGCCCCACGTTCCCCGAGAGCTGGCCTTCTGGGCCGCTGGGAGCGGCGAGAATGACCGCAAGGTGTGCACGCTCAGCCTGGCGCTGAGCAGGTGCCACAGATGTGGGTCTGTCCCCAGCTTTCTCTGGGGTTGGCTACGGGGAAGGGTCATGACCTGGTACTGAGGTCAGATTCACGCCTTAGGCCCAGGCTGTCCCTGCAGGTGGAGGGTTTCTGAGAGGCAGGAAGGCGTGGTGGTTGGGCACACAGGCCCTGGGTCACGCGGATCTGGGCTCCCAAATTGCTGGACTTTCCACATATCAGTTTCCTTACGTGTAAAACAGGAACAGTAATCCCTTTGGCTTACCAGAGAGAACAGGCAGAAGCCAGATTTCTAGCAGGACTCACGGGAACCTGAATGTAAGTAAAAGCCGGCCTGGATCGCCTGGTCACCCTTAGGACTTAATTCGGGGCCCCCCAGGACACCTGATACTGGGCTTCAGAGCACAGATGGATTCCTGACCGCTCACCCGTAGGTTTCGTTGGCTCGCTTCGTTTTGCATGACGGGCTGGTAGGGGCCGACACTCTTTTCCTCCTTCGATTCCAGTGTGGACTTGGGGGCGTTAACTGAGCCACACATTACATATACGTCAAAGGTTATTAACATGTTGGCGATTAAGAACCCTTTCAAAAATATATGCCATTCCAAAGCAATCACATGACTTATTGAAAGAGAATTTGTTTTCATTCAGTAAATGCTGGGATCTTTAGTTGACATCCTGATGTTTTTAATGAGATGTTTTGGGGCTTTCAGTTTGTTGAGTACCTACTGTGTGCCAGGTGATGTATTATAATCACCTTACGTATGTTCTTTCGTTTAGTCCTCACACAGCATAACCCACTTCTCCCATAGTAAAAGGGGTAAACAGGGAGCTGGTGAGGTGCAACGCCAGACCCCCGGGCCGTTGGACCCCCGGCACCGTCTCTAAAGAGCCCCATGGCATCCCCAGAGCACACTCAGCCCCCAGCCGCTGCAGGAGAGGACTCCTCGGCCTCAGCCCGCGCTGGCTGGTCCAGCTCATTTGTCTGGACGTACCTGAGGTCACTTCAGAGAAGGCAGGAAAAACAATAGCCTCTAATTGCATACACAGATTGAATTTTCAGGTGTATTTCCTTGCGGGAACCTAGCTCATTGAATGTCTTTAGATGGAGGAAATTGTGGTCGAGACTGAGGTTCCTACGTGAGTTAACAAACGGTTGTTCCTCGCACAGAACCTGCAGGAGCGACCCTTACAAATGAACGCGTTCTTTGTTTTTTCCTGATGGCTGACAGCGGCCGCTGTGAGTTCTGAGTAGAAGAATATTTAGTGACAAAAGCCAGGAGAGTGTTGCAGCAGGGGGAAAAAACTGGGAGACTGATGAATTATCTTTCCATTTGCACCTTCAGAAATAGGTTAATTGTTTTGGTGACTGGCTCCATCTTGATTAGGAAGCATTAATAGCAATTAATGATATAACTTCAAAAAAGGTATAGGAAAATTAATCGAATTCTCGGCTAACATAAATTATAGTCATTATCTACTGTATCCAGAACCATCAGACTGCCAAGCCAGTTGATTAAAGGGCCAGTAGATTTTTTTGGTCTGAATTCTCTAGTTAATTGAACAAATCTTTTCGTTATGTTTCTAGCATATAGTTCCCTGTGGTGAGCTACTAATATTACTTAGTTTAAAATGCCTCAATTCTATGACATCATCAAGAACCTTTCGCAAGTTAATTTGATTAACATCTGCACGTTTTACCGGCATGTACAAATATTATTTGATTATGGTGATGAAACTTTTTAAATAAAAAAGCACCTGTGACAGCGTGGCATGGCGCAGTTCAGGTCAAGAGACGTGAAATCCTGAGCCTGACTGCATGTACCCTTGATTCTGCCCGGTGGCTGGGAAGCAGCGGTCCATGCAGACTGACCCTCGAGGCAAGCAGCAGAGGTGTAGCTAGAGGAGGGGGACCAGAGAAAGGCGGAGAATAGAGCCGGTCATCTGGGTGCAGGGAGACGCGAGAGGGAGCCCAGGGGGTCATCAGAATACACAGCCCTGGAGACTCAGTGGCTTAGACAACAAAGTTTATTTTCACTCATTACCCGTGCACTGCAGGTCTTGTAGGGGACAGGGGTCCGCTCACCGTAAGGTGCCCAGACCCGGCTGTCACACGTGTCACTGTTCTGCGGTGCAGCCACCTCCACAGGAGACTTTAGGCTCACTGCACGGGGCATGGGGGACTCACACATTCCTTGAATGTGCAAAACCTGTCACATCGCCACACCTAGCTCGTAGGGGACGGGGTGCCAGGAGGGAGGGGAGAACTCAGAACGGTGGTGAGCATCGCTAGGGTGACATGTCCCACCCCAGCTGAGGGCGAACCTTGAATCGGCAGGTATGGGGGCGGGTGTCGGGGTCTGCGGATGAGGGGCTGGTGCTCCAGGGAGCGTAGGCTGAGGTCAGCTCTGAACTGTGGCTCTGGCTGCGGAGTTTCTTGGTCTCGTCTCCTTTGTGGGCTTTTACCTCTGCTGCTCGTGCCCGGCCGCACCTTGCTTGGACCTTTCACTGGAGTCAGGACGGGTAGTATTCCAGAGCACAACTCCTAGCCATAAAGCCCTGGGTTTGTGTCCCAGCTCTGCCGTGGGACGTTGGGCAGGTGAGCTACCTTGCCGGTCTCGGTTTTCTGTCAAAATGGGAGCAATAGAAAACGTACAGAAGGATGAACGCAAGATGACGGGCACAGTGTCCGGCCCACATAAGCAGTTAACGAGCGTTCGCTGTAATTCTTACGATCTCCAAAAAGTTTCCACCTATGGGGTCTTTAATTCTGTTCAGTTTCCCTCCCATCTGCCTTCCCTGACCTTTGCCCTCTGTGCCTCCTCCATACCTCATTGGTGTCTGCTCACCCAACCGTCCCTCCCCCACACCGTGGCGTCCACATTTTCACTGTTTCCTTGTGCATATCAGTCCTCTCTTGACCTTCCAGCAGGCCCAGCCTGCTAGGGCCCAGCCCGCCTTCTACCTGCTTCGTCTTCTGCAGGACTCAAGGCCCACCAGACTGGTGGCATCCTCCTCTGGGCACGTCCCTGCTGCACAGAAATCCTTGGGTGCATCTCAGGTTTCCTCCTGCCTCTTTTCCCCGGTGGTTGTCTCAGGTCTTGCCTCCTTCGCCCCAGCGGGACTATTTCCTGATAAGTCACATCCGTGAAAACACAGTGTCTTCATGTGTTTCCTTTTACTTAACTGGGGAACAGGTGCATGGAATCCTAACTGAAGAGTAACATCACCTAGCACAGAATTTCTCAAATCGAACGAACACACACATGGCCTGGAAAGCTTGTTAGCATTTAGGTCCTGATTCACTAGGTCTGGAGTGGCGCCCAAAGCCCTGCCCCTCTGACCCGCTCCCAGGGGAGGTCTGTGCTGCCCGTCCCAGCTCGCTTTGAGGAGCAAGGGGTTGGTTGCCTTGTATTGAGTGTATTGAGTGCTCCCCACGTGCCCCAAAGCACGATCTTTCCCTTGGAACCAGTAGGAGCCCTGCTACCAGAGCATGGCCAGCAGCACGGCATCACTTGGTAGCTGATTAGATGCAGATTCTGATTTCGAATCTGCATGCGAGCAGGATACCCAGGCGGTCCCCAGGTGTGCACCTGAAGGTGTGAGAAGCACTGACTTAGAAGATACAAATAAAAAGATCTTAAGAATATTTGTGAAACCATATGTGGTTTTCAGCGCTCCGGAAACTGAAAATACTGATGTTAAATTAAGCTCATTAGTGAGTGGGTTGAAATTAATTAACCAGAAAAGACTCTGAGGAAGATAGATTTTGGATCATGTTTGGGAGAAGAAAGGTGCATTTATAAACGTATTTCAAACTGGCTACTTTTATCATATAGAGCATCTTATCTTTAGCCATTTCTTAAAGCCTGGTTGTAAAAGCATAGCGATTTCCTCATCTGTCTGACCGAGTTATTTTTGTTATTTTGTTGTTTTTCTTTCTGTAAATAACAGCAAATATGCATGCATAGCCTTATTTCTGCCCCCTTTTCTACCTCAGAAGCAACACATTATGCACACTTCTCAGAATTTGCTTTTTTTTCACTTACCAGTGTATCTTAGAGAAACCTGTGTTGCTCTGTGAAAAGTTTTCTCATCTTTCATGGCTCCTTATCATCCAGAAGAGTGGACGCACCACACTCATGGTTTGCTTTTCAAACAATACGTGAAAGTCTTTTACACGACAGGAACCACCACTTACCCATAAGGGGTCACACCCTCAGCAAATAATTACTAAATCCATGTCAAATTTCTACGCCTCTTCCAAAAACTGACTCCTTCAAGGAACCGCCACAAGTTCCAACTGACGTTATTTTAGGCTATTGTGTTTCTCGCAAACGGTACTTAAATTTCAAAATAAAGAAGGATTTATTTCTTTGGGACACTTTGCAAAGACTCCACCAAAGGCAGTTCCCTCTTTCTGGGGAAATAGTTTCGGGGACAGTTCTTTTTTTTTTTTTTTTTAATGTTATGCAAATCCAAGGTAGTTAACACCTAGTATAATGAAGGTTTCGGGAATAGTATTTAGTGATTCATCACTTGCATGTAATACCCAGGGCTCAGCCCAACAAGTGCCCTCCTTCGTGCCTGTCACCCATCTAGCCCAGCCCCACCCACCTCCCTCCAACAACTATTTGTTCTCTGTATTTCAGAGTCTCTCATGGTTTGCCTCCCTCTCTGTTTTTATCTTATTTTTCCTTACCATCCCCTATATTCATCTGTTTTGTTTCTTAAGTTTCACATATGAATGAAATCATATGATAACTTAAATTTCTCTGACTTCTCTTAGCAAAATACCTTCTAGTTCCATCCACATTGTTGCAAATGGCAAGATTTCTTTTTTTTTGATCACCAAGTAATATTCCATTGTAAACATATACCACATCTTCTTTATCCATTTGTCAGTCAAAAGATATTTGGGCTCTTTCCATAATTTGGCTGTTGTTGATAGTGCTGCTATAAACACTGTGGTGCATGTGCCGCTTGAAATCACTTTTTTGTAGCCTTTGGATAAATGCCTAGTAGTGCGATTGCTGGGTCGTAAGATGGTTCTGTTTTTAATTTTTTGAAGAACCTCCATACTGTTTTCCACAGAGGCTGCACCAGCTTGCGTTCCCAGCAACAGTGCAAGAGGGTTCCCGTTTCTCCTCTTCCTCAACAACATCTCTTGTTTCCTGAGTTGTTAATTTTAGCCACTCTGACAGGTTTGAGGTGGTATCTCACTGTGGTTTCCATTTGTATTTTCGTGATGATGAGTGATGTTGAGCATCTTTCCATGTGTCAGTTGGCCATCTGGATGTCTTCTTGGGAAAAGTGTCTGTTTATGTCTTTTGCCCATTTCTTCACTGGATTACTTGTTTTTTTGGGTGTTGAATTTGTTAAAATTCTTCATATATTTTGGATACTAGCCCTTTATCTGATATGTCATTGTGTCAGTTGCCGTTTAGTTTTGTTGATTGTTTCCCTCACTGTACAGAAGGTTTTCTCCTGGTGAGGTCCCATTAGCTCATTTTTGCTTTTGTTTCCCTTGCCTCTGGAGACGTGTCTACTAAGTAGCTACTGCGGCCAGGATCGAAGGTTGTTGCCTGTTTTCTCCTCTAGGATTTGGATGGTTGTCTGTCTTACATTTATTGAGGTCTTTTATCCATTTTGAGTTTATTTTTACATACGGTGTAAGGTCCACGTTCACTCTTCTGCACGTCGTGGTCCAGTTTTCCCAGCACCACTTGCTGAAGAGACTGTCTTTTTGCCATCGGATGTTCTTTCCTGCTTCGTCAAAGACCGGTTGGCCATACACTTGTGGATCGGAGAGAATTCTTGGACTTACGTTCAGTCAAACGCTGTCGCCTCCAGGCTCCTTAAAATACTGCTCTGTCTTCCTCATTCAGTTTCACCAAGCATCTTCAGCCTGATCCGACCCTATTCTGGTTCCCCAGAGACTGCCATCCTGGCTTCAGCCCCTTTCTCTGTCTCCCCGTGTGCAATAAGTAAAATGCTTATCAGGCATTGTACTGCTTATCGATGAGTTGTCTCATGGATTGAACAGAGACTAAGTCGAAGTTTTAAATAAATAGATGGCATCCTCTTATCGGTAGCTTTGGGAGAGGTTTGGCAGAAGTGCCTGTTGTTTAATGATTTGCCATAATTGCTTTTGGATTTCGTATAAATTCTCTATAAGTCTGTTACTCACGCTGCCTCACAGAAAGCTGAGTACCCGTGCTGCTTTAAAACTACACAAGACTGCTCAGTATGTGAAATGTACTCGTAGTGTTCGTTTGTTTGAACTGATAGTTTGCACAGGCCAGATGTGCTGAGTAATCATCGACCCTCCACATTTTAAATAGGCCCACACTGACCAGCTTCTTTCTTAATGTATTTGAATAACCACATAAATGGGATTAGGACTTTATTTTTTGTTCACCTGCCTTCCTGTCTCTGTGAATAGACTTCTTATGTTTCTTCCAGCAATACACTCCCCTCTCAGTAACACTTGTGATAATGTATTTATAAGTGTGTCTCTTAAGAGGGATCTCAACTTTGTTTTTGTACACTTAATTCTTTATATACACGCCTTCCGCTTGATGTGCTCTGTCTCTGTCATCAACCTTAGATTTATTGTTCGTGTCGATTTTACGCCAAAATATAAATGAGATTGTGTTGACATTTTAAAAAACCTTGCTTCGTAGCAGATGGAGTAGAGAACCGGTTGGTTTAAATAGA
This sequence comes from Panthera onca, assembly GCF_046562875.1. Taxonomy (NCBI): domain Eukaryota; kingdom Metazoa; phylum Chordata; class Mammalia; order Carnivora; family Felidae; genus Panthera; species Panthera onca. The sequence continues at coordinate 3,312,486 of NC_138354.1, forward strand.
TAACCTTGGGTCATATCAGAAAATGTCTTGTTCTAGCTGAGTACTCTATTCTTGCACTGTGGGACTGACTTTATTCATTTAATGGAAGCTAGGGCAGACAGGAAAAGAAATATTTTCTTCTCTTAAGATTTCCTGATTTGTTTGTACCTGTGTTGTGACACCCAAGGGTAATTCTGATATAGCAACGTCCAACGAAAGAAAAGAGATAGGAAAACAGAAGGGGAAATACCTCTCCGGTTATGAGTTCTCATTCTTCATTCTCAAAGCACCCGTGTGCCCTGGCTCATTGTGTGGCCTTGTTTGCTGTGTACCTCGTCAAGGATAGTGACCCACCAAACTCCCAGAGATGATAGATGAGAAAAAAGAGTGCACAGCGTGAATGGGGGCGGGGGGAGGGGTGGTGGTGGAGGAAAACCAAGACTCGCACTCCTCCTGTCTTACCTGTGTGCCCCGATTGGATGTGGCACATTCTACAGCCAGATCCTGAGCCTGACTCTTGACTCTGCTCAGGGTCAGGGCTCTCTAGTCTGGATGCGAAGTAGCCAATGAGGCCATGCCCAGGATCTGCCCTGGTGCACCGGGGACAGTCAGTGCCACCATGTTGGTAGAGGGACAGCCCTTGCCGGGCCCACCTAGAGACGGGGTAAGGTGAAGCCCCCACTCCTTCCTCCAGAAAGAAATGCTCCTTTATCCTGATATCAGGAAACAGAGTGCTCTTCTATTCCTGAACTTACTTAGGAAGGCATAGGGCTGGAGGACTCGATTGTCTGTCACTCACTGTTTATTGTTTGGGAACATTCAGATTTCACAGTTGCTTTAAGATGGTTAGGATAGAAACCCTGCAGGATTTTCTGTTTCAGAGACTGCTCTCCTCTAGGATGAAAGAAAGGAGAAATTGATGGTCTAAAAACACAGCAGAGGAAAGGTGCATCGATATATTTGTGTCGAACATGGGGATACATAAGAAAATGCCACATGGTTGATAAAATCTTTGTCCTGTCTATAACCACCTTTCAGAATTTTAGTTTTGTGAAACAACTAAATATGTAAACGAGAGATTTTACTTGGCTTTGGATTTCTAATTTGAGAAGCTCTGGTTTTAATTAAGATATCAGCCTTATAGGGAAAGATCAAAAGAGGGTCGTCTGTTGCCCCAGAGGTGCCCCTTCTGGTTAGGAAGCGCCAAAGCCTCGAGAAACCCGTTTCTCCCAATGTTGGCCCTCAGCTCTGCATGTTTTCACACGGCTGGGCAAGGACGTAGTATATGAAGCTTTCTATTTTGTGTTGTTCCGACCCAGCAAAGTCCTCAAAACCTAACAGCCCCAGGAGCGCTCACCAGCGGCATGGCTTCCGGAGCTGGCTTCTTGATAACCAGACTATGAATTTACCTGGAGCGTCAATTGCCATAATTTCTAGCCTATGAGTTGAACAGTAGTATCCGTAGCAAGGGAAAATACCTTCAATTTAGGCTGGTTTTTTAAAGATCCTTATTGTATTTTAAGGAGGAGGGCGCAGTTGTGATTTTCAAGATATATTCCACTGAACAGACTGCGACCCCTTTCTCTCTTATCTCCTTTTTTCTTTCTTCCTTCTCTCATGTGCTCAAAGCATTTGTTAAGTTAATTTTCTGTTTTCTCCAGGGACTCAGGATTGAATTTCTCTGTTCTTGGTTTTATCTATTAGAGACACTTTTCTAGTTACAGATTCTGTTTGTGAAGCGCATGCTTTGTAAAGAACATCTGATTTTCAGCAGGATTTGAGCCTGGCACATAGTCACAGACACACCCCAGGAGCCGAGCTGTGCTACGCTCCAGACACGTGTCTGTGAAACTCATCCAGGGAAGAGATGTTGATATTTTAGGAACAGATATTGACATCTATGTGGAAAATGTGAAGTTAGGTTCCTTCAATTTGGCCACCGTCTAGTAGGCACTTACTCTTTGCCAGAGGCTGTGAGCATAAGGGCGTTTCTGAGCATCACGTGCCTTCAAGGAGTTTGCAGTGGACAGGGCACATCTGCTCATGTGAATGCCCTTGTCCGAAGGAGATAGGTTCCCATCGTCCTGTTCCCCCGGAAACGATGTGTGAGCCCGGGAACGAGTGCACTCATTTACTTCGATGTGGCCCCGGGAGGTACAGGTAGAGGGGTGTGTGAAGGAGACGGGGTGGGGAGAAAGATGCCACTACGGGGATATCAGGGAGCCCATCGCCTCTGGGAGCACCTGTCCTCAGTACCCGGGAGTCCTCGGGAGGCTGATGAAAAGCCACTTTCATGCCACTTATGTTTTAGTGGTGGGGAACAGCTTCCAGGGACATTAATTTGCTGGCATCCTGGCCTGTCTATCCGCCTCGCCCTTGTAGGCCAGTGTAGTGGAAAGCCCTGACAGGTTATTGTTTTTCCCTTTTGTAATGCAAGTGGCTGACTTAAGCTGTGATGCCCAGGCACCAGTTCAGAGATGGCTATCTTGGAATAAACACAGGCCCACCTTGCGGAGCTGGATAAAGAGCCCGCTGCCTCCCACATGGAGGCTCCTTTATTTCAGAGCTCCGAGTTGATCTTGATAACTGACCACCTGGGCCACTTTAAATTCCTGCTTTTATGTCTTAAATTCACCAATAAGGAGTGAGTCTGCAAAACCCAGGCCCCCACTGTCAACCCCAGTAAAAGCAGAACCCCCGGCCGTGCTCTCTCTCTCTCCCTCCGTACCTGAGGCCGCCCCGTGTGACCCCAGGTATGCTGTGTAATTCCCAAGCCTGTGAAGATTAAGCCTTCATTTTTTCAAAGTTTCCCGATGGACACTAGAAGACACTAGAAGGTGTCTTCCAGTTGTCATGAGGACCACAACAGCCGGCCCTGTCGTTACCCTGGTTATTGACAGGCTGAGACCAGCATGAACGACCAACCACTGTCCTGACCAGAGAACGACCTCAGGTGGGACCCCCCCCCCCTTGCCCAGGCACTGGCAGGAAGCCCTGGGTTCACACATGAGGGGTGAGTGACAGAGGCTACGGGCAGGACATGGGCAGCACCCGCTTCCAGTCATTTTAACAGATGTAGAAAGTGTACCACACGCCTTACCCCATGTACAGCATATTCGAATTCAAAACGATCAAAGACCTAACACTGTAAAACCCTTGGAAGAAAACACAGGGGGAAAGCTTCACGACATTGGATTTGGCGATGACTTCTTGGCTATGACACCAGAAGCACACGCAACAAAAGGAAAATAGACAAATTGGACTCCATCGAAATGAAACATTTCTGCATCACAGCACACCGCCAACAGAGTCAAAAGGCAACCCATGAAATGGGGAAAAAGTGTTTGCAAATCATATGTCTGATAAGGGATTAATATCCAGAATATATAAAGAACTCCTACAACTCAACAAGGAACCAAGTACACGCAAAAGCAACCTGATCTAAGAAACCGAGCAAAGGACTTGAATAGACATTTTCCACACATGACGTACAGACGGCCACGAGGCACGTGGAAAGATGATCAACTCGCTCATCATCTGGATAAACAAAATGTGGTCTCTGCAGACAGCAGAATATTATCCAGCCTCAAACAGGAAGGACATTTTGACAAACGTTACAGCATGTGTGAGCCTTGAAGATACTGTGCGAGGTAACATAAACCAGTCACAAAAGGGGTAAAAACCGTATGGTTCCATTTATATGAGATACCTAGAGTAAAACTGGAGATAAAGAGTAGATGATGGTGCCAGGGGCTGGGGCCGTTGGGAGCAGGGGTAGTGTTTAATGGGGACAGAGTTTCCATTTGGGAAGGTGAGAAAGTTCCATGGATGGACGGTAGGGGTGGTTACAAAACAACATGAATTAATGCACTTAAAACTGGTAACTTTCATGTTCTGTAGATGTAACCACAATAATAATTTTTTAAAACATCCACCACATGTACAAAGAGGGCAGATCATCGTAACCGAGGGCCTTGGATACTTTCATGGAGGAAGTATTCCCAGGCCTGGATGTGTGGGTGGGATTCAGGAGGAAGCAGTGCGGAGGGGGCAGGGGGTAGGGATAGAGAAAGTTGTCACAAGTGGGGGCATTCGGGTCCAAGGGGGACAGCCAGGATGCATCAGAGTGCCGCGTAGTCCGGTGTGATTGAAGCTCAGGAATATCGAGCCGTGGAGGAGATGCTATGACAGAGGCGACCGTGGTCACCTGGGACCTGGTCTCAGCTGGCGTGTCAAGGACGCTCTCTGGTCTCAGTTGCCCTGGTGGGCTTGGGCTCATGCCCAGATTTGCATGTTTGGCAAATTTATTCAAGGGAATTTCTTAATTAAAACTAAAAGTGATCTGTTATTGTTCCTCATCGCAGTCTCAATAATTTGAGAATGCCGTTCAGAAAAGTGACGTCAACTCATGAAAACTCCCTCATCTTACCACCCCCCCCACCCCGGCCCGCCCAAACCGCCTGTAGTCCAGCTTTTCTGTCGGTGATGGCTCTTCTGTCATTACCTGGGAGATTATGCTCACATGTGTTTAAATAAAAAGATCTGGCACTATCTGGATCACTCCAGTCCCCAGTCACACAGTTCCTAAATCCTGCCTTGTGTTTACCCACTTGTGTGCGTCCCCAAATAAATAGAGAAATAGGCCCGCTGTGCCATAGTCTCTGTCACCTTCATTTTCCTCCACCCAGTAAAAAGCTGATGAAAATACGCACCGTGGTACGGTCCGTGCATTTCCAAATGTGCGTGTTTTCAAATATATCATAAACGAGAAGAAAAGAAACTGCTAGATTGTTTGTCAAACTGTCATATTATTTTATTTATCGTCTCTTGTCAATAGACGGGCCCAGAAGCGTATTGAGATAAAAACGGAAGTACGCACAAAGATAAAATTGTAAATGGGAGAGACTGCTGTATTTCCTCCCATTTTCTCTCCCTCCTGCCGCTGGACAGTAAACAGGAATTGGGTCAGCTGGCACCCTGTCCTCGCAAGGGAACCGCGAGAGCGTTTGCGATCGGGTTTGCCCCAGTGCTTGCCCCCAGCCCCGCACGCCCGCCTCTGTCTCACTGCACCACCTCGACGCCCACGTGGCCCCTGACCGGGCTCCAGCTGACGGGACCGGGGACGCAGCGTCGAAAAGAAAAGGAAAGGAAAGGAAAGGAAAAAGGAAAGGAAAAGAAAAAGGAAAGGAAAGTTTCCTTAGGCACCTCCACACACAACAGATTAGTAACCCAGAAATTAAATTCAGGAGGTGACTACAAATGAAAACACGAACTTAGGGGTAGGTAAGAGGTGGGAGGAACCTTCTGCTCGGTGAATTTTTTTTCTGTCAGGAGACATGGCGTGCTGTTTATTTCACTTGTCACAGTGGCCCAAGTTCTGCCGTGAGAAAATCACCTCAAGACGTCCTCGGGAATGACCCGGTCTGCCTGCCGCTGACATACCTTTCACTGTAGCACATTTTAATGAAACAAATAATAATCTTGATTTCTAGGAGTTCTTGCAAATGCACATAAATCGTAGAGAGAGACTTGGGGGTCTGTCAGTCTCTTAAAAATAGTACCCCGGGGGTTCAGCATGGCAGGATTCGTGCTGTTGAGAGGCTGGCTCCCCGTGGTGGCCAGAGGTCAGACACACCTGTTGAGACGCTCTTGCAGGCAGGCACTTAATCCCTTTGCCGAGCGATTTTGATAATGCGGAGAAAGATGACAAACGCCAAGGGGTTGCAAAAGCAATTGATAAACTGAGAAGCCACCTGATTTTCTTTAAGTGGAATATATTGGAGTGCTTTCCACCCATCCCCCAGAGGAGCACCAACATCCCTTGCTATGCATGGGAGAAGGTCAAGAATCACGAAAGATTGACTAATTAAATTACGCTTTTTTTCTGTCAGAAAGCAGGTTGGGGATGGCCCGCGCCAGCCTGTTTGCAGAAACCGAGCTGCAGAACTGAACAAAAGAGCCCCTCCAGCTCCACGGTGTTGTGCTGTGTTGTGCTTACAGTGAAGCCCTGGTCGGCCGAGGGCAGGGTTTTCGCCCGTATGTAGCCCTGCATTCCTTAGCAGCTGTCCCCCAACGTACAAAGATCCGTCTTCAAAAACTGAGAAGTAGCCTTGATTTTACACGTGGGAATTCCTGTCCACTTGGAAGAACCCATAGCCTGAGCTCTAATTTCCTTCGTGTGGTAAAATCCCCTCTTTCTTCCCCTCTCTGACCCCTTGCTGTCCCTTGTGGACCTCTGTGCCCGCCCTCCACAGGCTTTTGTCCCGGGCCTGCTCTCTGCCCTTCCTACTCTCACAGAGACGTCTTCTCATCAGAATTTCGGTCACCGTCTGTGAGCCGAGCGGCCGATGCCCTCTGCACCTGCCCCCCGACACGCCCCACAGGCACCTGACGGAAGTACGGCCCCTCCTCCTCTTCCACCCTAACATGCCAACGTCATCACCCCCAGTCCTGCTCTCTCTTCCGTGTTTTGACCCTTGAGTCGCCGTGCCGTCCATCCGAACCACTCAGGCCAGCAACTGGGAGCACTTCACATAAACCAGCCGCCCAAGGCCCCTCTGTTCTCTCTCCCTCCTCCCTTTGGCCTCCCACCATCCCTTACTCGTCTCAACCCCTCCTCTGGGTCCTTCAGTGACTCCGTTCCTCACTGGATCAAGTCCCCAGCACCAAGCAGGGCCACGGCCTTCACCTCCGGGTCCGTCCCTGCCACACCCAGACCCGCTCACCCTCCAGAGCAACTCGTACCTTTCCAAACAGTCTGGACTGCCTTCTGCCTTCTGCCTTCTTTGTCTTCTCTTCCTGAAATGCCTCTCTTCCCTCCTCTATCTGCTGATTGCCTGTCCATCTTTCAAGGACATGACTCAGGCTTTCTTAATTCCCCTGGCAGAATTAACTCACCGGCCCATACCCACCGTGTGCCGCCATCCCCCTCCCTGCACCTCTCCTAGCCCCAGACAACCCGGTAGGACTTGCTCTGTTAACGGGACATCTTCCTCCACTAAACCCACAGCCCCTTGAGGACACTGACCTCGTGCAGTTAAAACTGAATCCCCAGCGCCGTGCCTGGCCGTAGCGCGCCTGAAATAAGAGATAATCAGTGTTGCTCCTGCCCTATGGCGGTAATCCTCTGCTAACAGTAGCCAACCTGTTATATTTGGGCGAGACGTAATTCTTCATTTAATGAGTACCTGCAGAAGGGCTGGTATGGCCCAGGCGCTTCGTTCATACAAAGATGAATAACGCCTATGTCCCTCCTTATTCCAGAAGGCGGGCAGACCTACGCGCAAATCTGATGTTGCGGTGAGATGAGAGCCACGTGGTGAAGCAGCCAGGGTACCGACCATGCTGGCTCGGGCCGGGAGTGGGGGCGGGGGGGGGGGGGGGGGGCGGTTCCCTGTTGTTGCGTCCGGATAGCCAGCTGCCTGCGTGTTAAAGCATTTCTGTAACCGCCGTGTCATCTGCACACCACAACCCATACGTGTTGCTGTTGTTGTTGGCGTTGAAGAAAGAAGACCAGGGAACGTACCGCTCGGCACGGGGAGCCTTCGTTGTCTTTTACTCCGGTTTTGTTTTCGACCCCGTTTTCTCTTTTGTTCCTCCAAATTGGGGGCCAGCTCTTTTTGGAGCAGGGAGATTCTGAGGTTTCGAGCCATCCTGTAGACTCCATTACCTGCTGGCTCCTTGGTGGGAGCTGTCTTTACAAAAATCAAAACCCCACTGCTGGAGACACATGAGGAGTTGAGGAGCCAGACAGTCTTTCTATTCTTGGGCTGTGCGACAGCTATCGCACCAGTTTGTCCTCCGACACAGGCACTCCTCCCGGAAAACGTCTGCTCTTGTGTGGGAAGGACGTTCGGTTTGCTCATTTCGTACATGTTTACATGAAGTCGTGCACGGGTTTCGTATCTCAGGGCAGATGTGACTCGGCACCCTTTGGTTGAGGGCAGCATTTGTGGCTCATTATTTTGTGGCGGGGCCCAGGGAGGCACATGGGCTGTGCAGGTATTGGACCCACGACCTTTGAGCCGGCTGCTGCAAAGATTTCCTGAGGCCTATTTGCCAGGAACATCACCTGTGAATCAGGAAATTCAAGACCGTGGTGCTAACAGAGAAGAACCAAAATGCAGGATTCGCTTTCTCAGATGTCCTGGAAAATTCCACTTCTTTAAGGGCACAGACTCTTTTTGGAAAGAAGTCTACATTTTTAATGAGATGTTGATATCTGTGTAAGGAGGGTGCAGGGAAATGTCTGAGTGCTCGCAGCCCTTAGCGTGGGCTCTGCCTCCGGGCTACGAATGTGAATGGAGCCGCAGCCTTCTCGAGGCTTCAAGGAGGTTTCGCACATTCATCCACATGTCCTTGGTGAGAAGCAGGGACGTCAGCCCGAGCACCTCCAGGGCACCTGTGGAGAGGTCAGTGCTGGCGGAAGAGATGGGTGGAGCCCTGGGGCAGAGGAGGGGGTGACGGCTTTGTTCCCAATTCCCAGGACTAATAAGGAGCCCCCGTGTTCGTGCAGCGCCTTCTGTGAGCCGGGCACCACGTGAGGTGCGCACACACCTACGGGCATACACACACATGCACACCCACATTCGTACACATGCAGGCCCCCGCTTATAACGGCCTCGTGAAGTGCTCACGGTTTTACAAATGAAAAAGGTAGGGCTCGGAGAAGTTAGGTAACTTGTTCCGAAACAGTTGGGAGCCGTGGTGGTATTTCCAGGTTGACTGGGCTCGAAACTGTCCTCATCAGGACTGCCTCTCAGCTGTCGGGCACAGGGGAGCCTCAGCGGGGACGGTTGGGGGCAGGGAGAGAAGCTTGGAGCAGAAGGACCTGGGATTGGGGCCGGGGCGAGGGGAGCCTGATGGGGTCTGCTTCCAGGGACCCGGCAGGCACCTACATCACCGTGCCCACGCATCCGGGTCGAACAGCAGAAGCAAGGGCTGGCAGTCAGCAGCAAGCGTGGGGTCACTGCGTGCCCTCAAGATGGGCTGTCCTCACAGAGAAACTTGGGGAGATAGGAAGTGGGGGAAGCGAGGTTTGGGGGCGGATGGGGGACAGGCGGCCCCAGAAGTGGGCGTGCGCAGATCGTGCAGAACGTCCCTGGTGTCTGGTGTGTGGGCCGGGTGCACACCCGCGGGGGCCTCGTGTCCCCGGGCTGCCATCTGGATGCGGCGTCTGGACTTGCCCGCACGCTGCAGCGCTGGGCCCGGGGAAGACCATCCGGGCAGAAACGGCGACCCCAGTAAGGGAAAGTCTGTGCAGCCATCACGGCACAACAGTAGTGGCTTTTCTGTCTTTTTTAAAAACTATGAAGGATTGTTCTTTTTTTCCGCCCGTACCAGTGACTAGGAGTGTGACCTAGAACCAGTGGCTCCCAGCTAGGGACACTTTTACCACAGGGCGGTTGTCTGGCAATACCAAGAGACCTCTGTTTTTCACGTTACATCCGAGATCTTGTTTTTCTTATAGGTAGATATGTCGGTTTCGACCGCCTTTCCACATTTCCCCCACCGCTGCCTCTGGCAACCACCGATGTGTCCTGTGGCTGGGAGCTCCACTTTCGCAGATTCCACGTGTAAGCGCGATCGTACAATACTGTCTTTCTCTGCCTGCCTTATCTCCTCGGCACGATGCCCTCAAAGCTCATCTATGTTGTAGCAAACGGCAGGATTTCCTTCTTTCTTTAATGGCTGAATTATATTCCGTAAATAGACCACATTGTCTTAATCTATCTACAGATGGGCACGTAATTTGTGTCCGTGTCTTGGCTGTTGTGAGCGTGGGGGCCCAGACACCTCTTTGAGATAGCGCTGTCGTTTCCTTTGGGTCTATACCCAGAAGTGGGATTGCAGGATCCCACGGTAGTTGTCGTTTCAGTTTTATTTGAGGAGTGGGCAGAGGTTCCCATCCTCCTTTAGAATATTGCCCACGGGCTTCTCCGATCTGACCCCTCACCCCGCACGTCTCCCCTTGCCCTCGGGGCTCCAGCCTGCACCCCCAGTAGCTCCTCCAACAACCCCCCCCCCCCCCGCCTCCCGGGGCAGTGGGTGCCTGCACCACCCTGCACCCAGGTGTCTGTAGGCCAGTTTTCCTCCCCGCGCCCCACCACCACGCTGCTGGGTCCCCTAACCCCGCGTCTCTCTCCTGGGACTTTCCCTCCCCCCTAAAGTGGCAAAGCAGAGTGTTTGTCCCTTACCCCGCTTCATTCACTGCCTTTCTACGGGTCAGTAGTTCAGGTGAACCTTCTTGTTGTTTGAGACATTTGATGTTCTTGAAGTGTACTTTTAATGCTTTTTTAATGTTTATTTAATTCTGAGAGCGAGAGAGAGCAGGGGAGGGGCAGAGAGAGAGGGGGGCAGAGGATACGAAGCGGCCTCCACACTGACAGCAGAGAGCCCGATGCGGGGCTCAAACTCTCAAACCACGAGATCATGACCTGAGCTGAAGTCAGAAGCTTAACCAACTGAGCCACCCAGGCGCCCCTAAATGCACTTTTTTAATTAAACGCAGCCTGGACCGTTTCCCCTAGTCAGCTCTGTAGTGACTCAGGGGTTCCGTGGGGAGACCGGCTGGGATGAGGTGCTGTTTCGGTGCTCAGGCGCCGTTGTATTCCCGTGACCACAAAGAGGCCTCCGTCCAAAGCGGCTGCCTCTGGGGCTGCACGGTGCCCGTCCGTTGCTGACCTCTGCTGACCTCTGCAGAAAGCCTCTTCTGAGTCAACACCTTCACCTCAACCACCTAAGACCAGCCTGGGAGATGTTCAGTTGAAAACACCACAGTAAAGTCTCCGTTAAGGAAATGCTTGGGGGAAGGCGTGTTCTAGTTATGTAATTTCTGGTTAACTTAGCACAGCCAGATTTTTCATCAGGAGTAAACAGCGTTACGTGAAAGGAAGATGATAGATTCGGGGTGGAGCCTTAATCCTTCCTCTGCCATTTGAACTCCTGTGACTTCGGGCCTCAGTTTCCTCGTCTGTAAACGGGGGGCAGTAGTAGGTATTTTCTGGTCTCGTTAGATCAAATGGGGAGACGTTTATAAGTCACTTAGTGATGTGACGGTGGCCACCTGGGAACGTGGGGAAGCACGGTTACCTTCCCTCTTCCCTTGTTTTCATTCTTCTCGGAAGTAATTCTTAATACGTCGGCATATGGCATTTAAAAATCCCGTGTTCACGTAGAGCATTGAAGGAGAGGGTAATATTCCCAGTGGAGGCAGCAGTGACTCATTATTATGGAATATTTATGACAAAATAACCAATCATTAGGGATTTCGGGTGCTTTTATATCTCAGACACTATGGAATAGCAGAAATAAAGAGGTCGCTTTCTTCTTTTTAAAATGCTGGATATTCTTCTTTGCATCTTTTTTTCTAAAAATTGAATGTGGGGAAAAAATTGGCAGATAAGTCTGCGTGACAGGCTAAAAATGGCAGATAAAGCACCTCTAATACTCCTGTCACTTAAAAAAGAGGCAAAAACCTTCTAAAAAGCAGCAAAAGACTAAGAGACCGAGGTGCGCAATGACAGAAGAAAAGAGACAGAATGATTCGCAGGCGGGAGATGAAGCCAGCTCCCGAGAGCAGCTGTCAGATGTTAGGACGGTGGCCACAGGGGACGAGGTGTCGGCCTGGGGACACCTGGCGCTGGACCACGGAGGGGCTAATTGTGACACGGAGCTGGAGACAGAGGGAGGAGTTAATAGCTTGTCTCTGGAACAATCTACTTCGTACCCCGCTGCTGTATGCAGAATTCTCAGCAGCCAAACAGGACAGACATGAACACAGGGTGAGGTTCCCCTCCACAGAGGACACATGGGACACATGGCTCAGGGGAGAGACCTCTGCTCTCTGGGATTCAGGGTGTCTTCAGACAGTTCCAACCTGCCACACCAGATGGTCACACGGGGGCAGGGGCGTTTCTGCGCCTTGTTAATCCACGTGCCCAGTCAGATTCGATTGAAATTTAAAGACGTTTGTTTAAAAGAAGACAGTGCTCTAGCATCGTGTTCTGTCATGAGCACCGTCCCTGCTGTTATTGTGAGATCTGGATTCTGGGCACTTCAGTAAAATTTTCCCGAAAAGTGGTGATGGCAGCTTCAACAGCAAATGCATAGCGTTACAGCCAGAAGACCGTGCTGTGATCTTGCGGGTGGTGGTTCCCGTAAGGCAAGGACACCTCGCCGGCGGCCTCGTGCGTCTGTCACGGATGCTCCGTTTAGGAACGACCGCATTTCAGCCTGCAGCTCTCACACCCACTTCTTCAGCCAGTGTCCTGTGCCCCGAATCAAATGCAAGCAGTCGCCGGACTTGTGCCGCCAACCCCGCAGGGTGAGGGCCTCCCGAGACAGGTGCGTCGGCGTGTGCGAAGGGGTTTTGTGGAAATGGTCACCGCCCCACTCGAAGCACACTTAGGGGCTGCTCCATGTTTTGGTGTGGCCGCGACCCGTGACAGAGTGGCACTGCTCTGTCCCACCCGCCCCCGGGGAGCTGTGAGCTCGGCCTTGGTGCTTCTCTGTCCCATGCACGATCTCCCGGGGTCAGCGTGCAGCCGAGGCCGCCCGGCCTGGGGCCCGTCCTCCCCGGGCGGTGACAAGTGCTGAGCACGGGTTTCCTCTTCTGCCGCCGTGGCGGAGCGGTGATTAATGCCAAATTAGCACCTTGCTCGGTGACCTTTCAGCATTCACTGCTGCCCTTCTTCACTTCACATAACTATTTGCAAATATTAGCTTCTCAGGTCATTTCTCCTCATCAGCAACTTTCACAGATGACAGGCAGGTTGTTAATCTGATTGGCAGTCGGCTCCTGTCCTTTGCCCCATCACGAAAGTGTCTGTACTCCGGCGTGTCGTCAGGAATCTGGTAACCAGCCCAACGGTCTCTCTGCAGTTAGGAGCGGAGAGCCTCAGAAGGAGGCTGTGAGAGAGGCCCTGCAGGGCTCACTTGGGAGGCAAAGAGGCCGGGAAAGGAGAAGGCCGCTTCAGCCTTCCAGGAGGCCCCGGGACACTGGCAAGCCGGCCTCCATCAATGTCATCGGTGTATCGGTTAAAAAATTAATTCGTTGGCCCTGCCTGCATCAAGTTTTGTTTTTAATTGACACGAACCTTTCATTCAAAACTCACATACCGCTTAAGCAATGAAACCAGGACACAGAGCTGTGGGAATTAGTGGTGATACAAAGCCAGTCCTCGGTTTCCCTACCGTTCTCTCGGCGCCAGCCCACTGAGGTCGGGCGGCCAAGGACTGGTCCCTGCCAGAGCCCCCCACGCTCACCGGGCTCTCCAGCGCCAAGCGCTAGATGAAACATTACACATTCGCAGAACTTTATTTTTATTTCCAGTCTCTGCCGTCTCCACCCTTTATGGAAATTCCTGTTCCAGAAATGTTTGATCCGTCATCATTTCCCCCAAATAAACAGCGGTAAAGTGTACTGTGGGTAGTTTGATTTTGATACTACATGGATTTTAGAGAAAAGTGGCAAAAACGTGTGCTGGTTTTTTTTCTCCCTTGTCACCAGAAGTAGGAGCTAAATTATTTATAGTTTGATACTCGCAAAACAGAGGTGGATTCAGGATATTTACTTCTCCGAGAAGAAAAAGGGATTGAAAGTACACGGGCAGAACAGAACCCTTTGTTGATTGAATGTGTTTGCTCCGGGGAGTCCCCTTTGGGCCCAAGTACGAGAGCCGGCCGCTTTCGAACACCACACGTGCCCAGCAGAGTGCCCGACGCGCGGAATATTTGTGGAACTGAGCAGATTTGAAAGTAGTGGGGGGACTAGGTAACTCAATAAGCAAAGTGTAAAGTCAATAAAAAAATAAAGTCAGCAAGCAGTTCGGAAAACGTTCCTCACTTCACAGTCCTTAGCCACGTGACGGCCAGGCGGCGTTGTGACGCTCTGGTTCCCGCGATTTCTTGCCAGAACGTACCCTTACCGGCCGTGGGTTTCACACCAGGCTCCCACGGTCGGATAAAGGCCAGTGACAGTGTCCTCGCCCAAGGGCTTCTCATGGGGAGGGCGGGGGGAGGTTGGGGTAGGGTCCTGACGCCCGGGCGTCCCGTCTCCGTGGCTCGACAAGACCCCCTGTTCGTTCTGTTCCGGTCTCCACATCCTCCCTACTTAGGAGGGTCCCATGGTCTTCTGCTTTCTCTGCCACAGGAGATGCTGGCGCCCCCGAAACCGTGGCTCCCGTCATTGTGATCCCCCCAGGCAACAGAAGTGTGGTGGCCGGGTCCAGCGAGATCACCTTGGAATGCGTGGCCAACGCCAGGTATGCTGCCGGTCGCCCCCTGGGCCTACAGAGCCCGTATAACTGCCGTGAGGTTTATCTGGAGTGAAAGGACGCACCACACGCGTGCTCTGCCCCTCTAGCAACGGTGGCCTTGTGTGTCCAGCGGGGCCATGAGCACAGCGGGCCGGGACGACAGGGAGCCGAATTCCCAAGCCTGGTGCCGCAGTACTTACGTTGACGGTGATGTTCGTGCCGGAAAGCACCGCTTTTCGGTTTAGCCGTGGGGGACTGTGGAGATCCTCCTCCTCGGAGACTCCAGACGAGGGCGAGCCAGGAGTGAAATCCCACGGGGGCACTGGAAAGAGTTAATCCCTCCTCTCCTCCGCAGTCCGAGGTGCTCTCGGCCTGGCTCGTGGTGGCTCCAGAATCGAGTTCCCGTGATCATGCCTCCCGCGTAGCCGTGTCCCCTAGTAGTATTTATTTTAAACGTTCTTTTCCCGAGCACATGGAGTCGTTAGCACTCATGGTCCATGGCTGCTGCAATTAGCTCTCCTTGCTCAGTAGCCCTTGAGCGCAGTGTATTGTTGACGCATGCCGCAAGGGAGCACAGTTGTGTCTGGATTGATTTTTAAACGTCCACTGTTCGGCCCGCCATGGTTCCTGGTAGAATTAGCTTTGTCAGGCTTGTGCTGAATGCCTCAAATTATTGTTATTGCCGTCTGCGTGACTCACAATTATCGTCACTAATGCTCTCCCAGGCCTGTTGAGTTGCTGAGCGTGAACTGGAAGAGAAACGGGGTGAGGGTCACCAGTGGGCTCCACGGCTTTGGGAGACGTCTCACCATCAGCAACCCGACGTCCGCGGACACCGGGGCGTACGTCTGCGAGGCGACACTGACGGGAAGCACTTTCGAACCAGCCACGGCGAAAGCCTTTCTTTCTATCATAGGTAATGCTCAGCCGCCTAGCGTCACCCGCAGCCTCAGGTGGCAGTCCCACACGGGCACGTGCTGGGAAACGGCACAGCGACACCCGCGTTTCACCGGCTTGCTTTCTCGCTCAGGAGACGAGGGCGCAGTTAGATGAGCTTCCAAAGTCACCCTGCTCTTCCTTTTCTGAGAACATAAACCCCTTAAATCCAAAGCGCTGATATTCTGAGTACCTATTAGAAGTGGTATTCTGGATACTTCCGATCATAAAGCATGGGGGATGGGGGCGTGAGATCCTTGTGGCGTAGATCTTGGGCCGACCCCTGCGCCACTGAGCTCCTCTTTTACTCTCACCGGGCTCTTATGAGCAGTTTTCAGAGATCTTTTGACCCAGAAAAAGAAACTTCTGGATAATACCTTTCATGAGGTTAAAAAGTGGGAACAGAGCCGCTCCCCCTAGAACGAGCGCCAAGTGTCATTCCTGAGCCAAGGAGAGCGAGAAGTTAAAATGAGGCACACGGGGGCCGCGGTGCACGCTGGCCAGCATCGGTGCCCAGGAGGCGTGCCTGGTGTGGCGGCAGAGGGAGGCCTCGCTTTATTTTCGGATTGCGAGAAGATGACACTGAATTGTGAGGCAGGTCCTTTATTTCTTAACGTTCTTCAGTTCCTGTAACACTTTCTGGTCTTCTTAGTGGCTGCAGTCACTGTCGTCGTGACCTGTGCAGTGGACTGGTAGCCTCAACAGGTAAGAGGTCCCCTGGAGGCCGACCCCAGGAAGGGGGATCTCCACCTCCTCTCTCCTCTTCGGGAAGAACAGAACCAGGAACGAGAAGGGTCAAATCCGCAGAGAGCCCCGGGCAGGGTAGTGGCTCCTCACGTGACATATTTTGCCGTTTACCACTTCACAAACTAAGAAAAAACAAAAGCTCCTATTTTCATATGAAATTGGCCAGAGTACGGAGAAATCCTGCAGAAAAGGCCGTTTGCCCAGAGTGCATCACGTTCCTTTAAGTCATTGCGAAAAGGCTCCGCGGCCTGTGAACGACTCTGTCAAATACACGCCAACCTGTCAGCCCCTCTGAGCGGAGCACAGAGATTTTTAAAGTATCGGGAAAGCAGGCCTGGAGTCCCACACCGCTGCCGACTCCATGCTGGGGGCCGTGCTGGCTCTCTGGCTGGCTCCCTCTCTGTGCCTTCGAGGCAGAAACACCACAGCCCCTTTCCCTGCGAGGACTCCCCACGAGGGTCTGTGCGTAGCCGTATGAGCACAGACAGCACAGAGCGAACCAAAATTAAAATTTGTGGCATGGAAGTCTCCAGGAGACCGCCCTAGATTGTGTTAAAACATTTTAAGGTAATTTAAACAGGAGAAGAAATTTATCTTCCTCGAAACCAGAATGTTTGTTTCCATCATAATTCCTTTTAAAAATATTCAAGTCTATCATGTGAACTTTGGTTTTGCATTTACAGCTGAATTCCGAAGCAGATTGCTCTGTATTCTCTAGAGTTCCCGTCTCTCTGCATGTCCTGGCTTTTAAAGGTATACAGTCTGCGAATGTAAATGTGGATTTACATCCCCTTTTATTCACAAGAATTTGCTGTGACAGGTAGGATTTTGTGGTTGAATCACCCTGGAAAAGCCCCGAAGAGTGCCTCTGTCAACCCGGAGCGGCTTGGGAGATCACGGAGGGAGGGTCCCCAGGCCCCGTGGGGCCGGGCAGGGAGGTGTCCCTGCACAGGCAGCTGGGAGAAGGCGGGAGCGCACTCGCTTTCGGTCACTTTGATCGCGCACTGACGAGACAAGACAGACCAGTGGCCGCTCTTTACTCCGCCTGTCAGCCTCGCTGGCGTGTCGCTCGATCTCTGAGGTTTAAAGGGGATCGCGGGGGTCTGGCCGCGGGCAGTGTCATACCTGCCGGAGGTCCTGGTGACTCTGCGTGACCAGGAACGCCGGCCTCCTGGGTCCATGTTCCCTTCCGCAGCCTCCTCCATAGCCTCCCCCGTCGCCCTGCCACTCACACCCCACGTGGTGAGGCAGACGCCTCCGTCTGCCGGCATGTCCCCTCGCCCTCCCTGCCTTGACCGCCAGCGCCGCCATTCCTTCCTGTGGCCTTCCCTGCCCCCCGAGTCCAGGCGCCCACTGCACAGGGCCAGGCACGTACCACGCGGAGCCCAGGCATTCACCACGTGGCAGGTTGGAACACAGATCTGACGGACCGCCGGGTGGACAGTGGAGCTCCCTCTCTGTTGTGATGGGGATATCATTTGGAGGTCGTGCTCCATCTTGGCTTTTCCCAGTAGATGAGCTGACTTGGTCACGTGCTCATTTCAGCTGCCCTGCCTCTCCCGGTGGCGTTTCCGTCACCTCCCAGGTAGACCGTGGCCGTGAACCTCGTCTCCCTGTCTGCGTCTCCGGGAGGCCGACCCAGCGCTCTGTGCCCTCAGACTCTGAGCATCTGTGCCTGCCTGTGCTTGGGATGAATGCCTTTCTGCCCCAGGCCCCACCTCACCTGGTGGTGAGTCTGCGTGTCCTTCGAGACCCCTCCCCGAGGTCACCACCTGCTCCAGAGCGTGCGTGCGGGCATCCCGGTGGGTCAGCCGGGCACCGCACGTAACAGGCGGGCTGTGGGGACAGGCCTGGGCTCACACTCTCCCAGCCCCACCCACTGGCTCGAACGAGGCCCGCTGCCTCTGTTGGTCTCAGTTTCCACATCTGTAAAACGTAGACAAGGTAGGAGATCGTACCGCTTCCTACCGTGAGCAGTAAAAGGCAGTGCTGGTCACAGAAGCACTAAAACGGCGGCGTTGTTAGTTGGTGGTGCAACTCTGTCACAGCACGGGGGACGCTGGTTGTTTACCAGCAGCTGGTCACGTGGCACACGTTTTCCACAAGTAGTGTCTCAGAAAGCAGGATGTGTCTCACCATCCACGGAAGCGTTTTCTCCTCTCTTGGTCGTAAATAAGACAGCGATGCCTCTTACCCACGACTGCGACGTCTCAGACGCGGTGAGACATATTGCGCCCATCTTCCGGTCCCGACCGGCAGACCGACGCTTTCTCCTGTCACCACCGTTCACGCGCTTGCCCTGCTCCATTGAGCGCCGGCGTCCTGGCACGCTGGCTCCCGCTGCGCTCACACACGGGTCGGGGAGGGTGGGTGCAGTAGAGAGCGGTCTCTGGTTTGCACACGCAGATCATCCAGGAACTCCAATACCGTAACTGTCGTCAGAATCACAAATCACACATAACGTCTCTTGGCTGATAACAGTACCACAATCGCGGAGTTCTACCTGTACCGAACTGAGAGCGAGCCCCTCTCAAATGTCCGAACCCCAACATAAAATCTTCCCTTCCCCCGCTCCTCCCTTCCTCCCGTCTTTCTCTTCCTTCCTTTCCTCCACTTCCATGTATCGAGTCTCCATCTCTGACACCGTATGGAGCACCGGGGACAGAGGGGGTGGAGAGGTAGCCATGCTCCCAGGCATCAGGGATTCTCGTGCGGGAGGCAGCCCCTTCACGAGGCTGTCACAACTCAGCACAGTGAGTGCGAGGCCGTGGGGAGGGGCGCCCTGACCCTCACGCGGCAGGTGCAGGGGGCAGAGGCTGTCTTGGCATGTGGCCAGAACAGAATCCTACAGCGAGCCGAACCCTCTCGCGCTGCCCTATAACTCATTCACGTTGGTTTAGGATAAACTCAAGATGTCTCCTTTCTGGCTTTCCAGATGGCCTGTGTTAGAAGCACCCACGTTAATCATCGGTGCCCCGTCACAGCTAGAACTTCTCTGTAGCACAGGTCATGGCCGAATGAAGCTCAGAAAACAGAGCTGTTACAGAGCTGTTTCTAAAGCGAGGAAAATTCGTACAAGGCGAACACCAGCGGTGTTTGGGTCCTTTGCCCTGTGTGCGGGATTGGCGGGCTGGCCGTGACGCCCCAGGAGGGAGCAGGGAGGGTGTTCCTCTGGGGACCGTCTGTCCCCCAGGGCTCCCAGGCCGTCTCTGCCCTCCTGCCCACACGCCAGCCGTTCGTGGAGGGCACAGCGTGTGCGGGCCCCTGGGCTGAAGCACTGGCGTGGGCCAAGCACGAAGAGGGAGGATTTGCCAAGATGAATAGGACACACCTGCTCCCCGAAGGGCTTCAAGGATTTAAGGTCTTTGGTAACCTCTAGTGTATCTCTCTCCAGCAGACAGTTTTTGTGTCTCCTCTGAGACCGTGCCAGGTGCTACCAAGACGGCGATGAGGAGGACGCCGTCCTTCTCCGCGGAAGCTCCAGTGTGGCGGGGGGACCCTGCCCGAGGAGGTCGGGGGCACTGTGCAGAAGAAGGGTGCTAGGGCTGAGCTCACGACCGACACGGCGTTGGCCCACAGCTGCCTCCTGCATAGGAGCTGGAGCCCAGGGGCTGCTCCATAGCGACCCATAACGACCCAGGGGCTGCTCGGGTCCCCTAGTCCCACGCGGACACGTTGACCGTCCATTTGTGTGGGTTTTTATCATCAAAGTGCACTTCCTCTTGGATGAATCTCACGGGACTTGGGCCAAGTGAAAAAAACCAGTTCCAAAGGTCACATGCTGTGAGATTCCGTTCCTGTCACATTCTTGAAATGACAGAACTATACACGGAGAACAGAGGAGTGGTTGCCGGACGCAAGCGATGGGACGTTGGGTGGCCATGATCGTGAAAGGGCAGCATGTGGGACCCTGGGGTAACGGACCCATTCTGCCTCTTGACTGCGGATACAGAGGCCTGCACCCTGGTAACATCGTGTAGGGCTAAATCTTCACCCACGTGTGCGCACTCCCGCATACATGTACAAGCAAGACTGGGGGCGGCGGGGGGGAGGGTGGGAGGAGGCCAGGTCACCTGTGTCACTGTCAGTACCTTGGGTGTGATGTTGGACTGTAGTTTTTTGCAAGAGATCACTGTTGGGGCGAGCTAAGTAGAGGGTGCCTGGGGTCTCTATTCTATTATTTCTCACAATGGTGTGGACTCTACAATGACCTCAAAATACGATGTTTAATTTAAAAAAGGAGAACCGTAATTAACCAGAGGCAAATGTTGACTTCTTCACTTGGTCTTTTTTTTTTTTTTTTTTTTTTTTTTCCTTTTCCCTCACATCCCTTCCAGCGGACCATGGAGGTAGATATCGACTTTAGCATTCACTGATGAATATGGGGCATGACCTACACACAAGGGCCTTGACGGGACGCTGCTCCTGCATCGTTAGAATACAAATATTGCGGGGCGCCTGGGTGGCGCAGTCGGTTAAGCGTCCGACTTCAGCCAGGTCACGATCTCGCGGTCCGTGAGTTCGAGCCCCGCGTCAGGCTCTGGGCTGATGGCTCGGAGCCTGGAGCCTGTTTCCGATTCTGTGTCTCCCTCTCTCTCTGCCCCTCCCCCGTTCATGCTCTGTCTCTCTCTGTCCCAAAAATGAATTAAAAAAAAAAAAAAAAGTTGAGAATACAAATATTGCTGCTGTCATGATTATTGATGGAGGAAATGCGGCTGAATGTGAACATTTGAGTGTATGCAGTGAAGACCGCCTTGAAAAGAGACTGTAAATCTTTGCGGTGTGTCTTTAGGCCCGGTCTACACACGACCAAAGCCCAGTGGAGGGGTCTGCGTCCTCCAGTGAGGATGCCGCCCTGGCCTCAGCCAGAGCGGGTGTTCGGGCAGATCGTGGCCGCCTGAGTGGCCCCGGAGATTGCAGAGTTGGGGCCACACTTTACCCTCATTGAGAGACCTTCAGTCTTTGCCCCTCGCTCACTTCTTGGAAAGGGTGTTCCCACTTCTCCTTTCCCTCTCGTAGGCTCCGCTCTGTTTCGAAGCCCCCGACGGTATAGGAGGCATGCCAAGCTGTACTGTCCACCTTCAACACAGTTACGGTGAAAATAAGCCACTCACTCTGGGAAGACAGTGCCCAGAAATTAATTATCACGCAGCAAATGAATACTACAGCCTTTTGTTATCGTGATAATGAAATCACTACCGCCTTCATACTGGATGAATCTGGCCACACCACTGTTGAAGTTTCGCTGAATAAACCGAGAAAAATATTGCAACGTACTCTCCAAGGAGATTCACTGTTTAATACACCCTCTATTTTTTGTTGAATAAGCGAGGAGAGTATGTGGAGATATACAAGCAGTGGACTTTCCTCTGCAACCAAAGATGGATGAGGGGCCCTTTTTCTTTCTTCTCTTACCTATTATTTAGTCTTCCATTGAAGTAGTAAATCTATATTTTGGAGAAGAGAACTGCCAAGAGTTTAAAGAAATATGTTAATAGGCTGTCGTGACAGAGGCCCTGACACAGGCCGGATGCCTGGCTGTGGCACTTTATTTGACATGCTTCATGCGTTGGTGCTTAGTTTAGATACCGAAGCAAACTGGCCTATAAAATACTGTGCTGTAAATATAAACCTTTATGAACCTCTTGGGATCGTCCTTCTAAAACGTGAATTAAGATATTCCATGATTCAAGCCCATAAACGAAAAAGTAGCCATCACCCTGAGTAGTAATTTGCTTTCTCAGACCTTAGAATATAAATTGCCTTTGGCCTGTGCTCGCTGAATTCTGAGTCTGTGTGCACGATGGTAACTGATGAACTTTTTGGAAATACTTTTCAAAAGGAGTCCAAGCCTTTTCAGGCTATACAGGTCATCTGAAATACACCTCTTTTGCTTAGGGGTATTTTTTTTTTCTTGTTTAAAGAGCCACCGTATTTTACCGCTGAGCCCGAGCGTCGGATTTTAGTGGACGTGGAAGAAACCGTGGACATCGTCTGTCGAGCAATGGGTGAGTGTGGGGAGGCTGCTCCCCACGCAGCCGTGACGCGGAGGGGCATTTTCCAGGGCGGGATCCTCATCGTTATGGGGACACACGTTGACAGTGACGTCAGTCACAGGGCCTCTGGAACAGAGCAGACCTCTGTTACTGGGCACGTGACCTTGAGGCAGGTTTTTGGCCTTGCTGAGCCTTTGCTTCCTCCCCTGCAGAGCAGAGACAGTACCTGTCACCCGCAGGAGCGACAGGGAGGCCTTAACCCCATCCGTCCCCACAGAGACAGAGAGTCTTGTCTTCCAGTGCTCTGATTCCACCAGTGTGCCCCCCAAGACTTGGGGCAAGAACTTCTTTCTTGTCCGTGGGGCGATTGAGGCTCGTGCCTATGTGTTCTCCTTAGTAAGAGAGATGGTTTTAAATTCTTTGCACAGGAAATTCTTCCTTTTTTTTTTTTTTTTTTTGCCTTTCCAGTTTTGGGTTGACTTTTTTTTGTTATTCCAGTAATTTCCCCCCTCGTCCCCATGCCTTGATTACGAGCTATCCATAGTCTCCGTTGCCTGTCAGGCAGCACAAATAATTATACTAAAACCCATAACTGAGACAAGCTTTTTAAAGGCAATTTCATTAACAATAGCTATGCTAGTGCTCTGGAAACTGTCAGTGAAAAAGGACATTTTTTTAATGTTTAAACCTGTCCATCTTACGGCTGGGTATTTTATTCTAAGAGCTCGGAGAGTAAGGATTGCTCATGATTTTGTAAATCTTCAAAACAGCTTCATAAAAGAGGTACTATTATCTCAGAGTACACATTTGAAAACAAGACCTTAGAAAGCGAGGGTAAGTAACGTGCTCAAGGCACAGAGCCAGGGGGATGAAATGAGCTACTTATAAAATCATGGCCCAGCATCTCTCATGCAGGAGCATCTCATTAAATACTGGACCACCTGCCGGGGGTCACGTGGCAGTGGAGGCAGGATCCAAACCCAAACCCATCAGCTACCAAAGCAAGGGCTTTGGCCAGGGCACCTGGCTTCTCCCGGAGAGCTGAGGTCCTGGGACCCAGAGCACATGTCCACCAGTCCCCAGGTCCGGGCATGTCGTTCTTCGTTTCTGAAAAGTAGTGGTGTCCTGTGAACAGCCCTGATGGTTCCTGTAGTGATCAGTGTCTGCCGTGGGCACCTCTACCCACCGTGCTTCGGCCCAGAGGGCGTTGGCTGAGGGGCTCGGTTCTCAGCCCCTGGTCAGCTCACAGCAGCCCTGCTGACAGACCTGCCCTGCTCGCGCCCTCCTCTGGTCTGGCTCTGCCCAGGCCTCCTGGGGAGGGGCAGAGGAGAGTGATGTGAGCGACATGGGAAGCTCTCCCTAGCTACGGGTTGTACTGTTCTCTCTTTTTTTATTTCTTTTTCATTTTATTTATTTATTTTGAGAGAGAATGCACACAAGTAGGGGAGGAGCAGAGAGAGGGCGGGGGAGAGAGAGAGAATCCCACGCAGGCTCCATGCTGCCATCACAGAGCCCAACGTGGGGCTCCATCCCATGAACCACGAGATCATGACCTCAGCTGAAATCAAGAGTCGGATGCTCAACTGACTGAGCGCCCCTGTTCTCTTTGTTCGCATAAACCTATCTTTTTGAGGTCCACGATGGTCTGAAAGTGAAGCTATGCAGTATTTAGGGTGCTCAGATTTTAGAAGGCAGTGTCTGCAATCCTGCAGGGGATAAGATTTCCTTTTATGCCACCAAATTGCCCTAAAATAGAAAGGCACTGAGTTCCCCATATCCTAACAATTATTTTTCGATAAATGACAATCTTAAGCTCTTCCCTTGACAAGAGAATGCTTTTTTTGCATGATTTCTGCAGGGTGAACTGCTTGTTACCATACAGACTTGTAAATATGTATCGAACAGGCCTTTCAACGCTGCCATCGTATAATTTACTGCTTTCTTTTAATTTTGACAATGAAACGATAGCAGCATGCGAAGTGGTTATTCTTCATGAAAGCTACATCGTGTAATTGCTATTATGAGATTTTACATGAATTGGTTATGCTTTTACCTTGAAATGGATTTTTTTTAATTTCCTGATTTAATGAAAAGTGACAGGAAACATAATTAAGGCAAAGAACAGAATCTGAAAATACATTACCTTGAAATATTTCGCAACGTTAACTTTATTTATTAAAGAAGACATCTTACACCTACATAGCATCTGAAATCAAGTGATTTTGGTGTGCTTTTCACCATGAATCACTGCCGACACGTGCTTTACTTAAATTAATTTCATGCATAGAGAAACTGAGGTACGGAAGCAGCCTGAACATCTCTGCGCATTTCCCACGGGCCCACGGCAAGCATACGTGTGCCCACCACGGTTCGGGATGCCGTGGTCTGGTGCCGTGGTGGAGTTTCTGTGCACAGCCTGTCGCGTCTTCCCAGCTTACCCATGTTGGGCGGCTTGGGAGGGCCAGGGAGCGGTGGCCACCACCGTCAGTCACCCAAGCCTCCCAGGGCAGCTGCCCAGGGAAGGAACGTGGCCTCTGCCCAGTCATGGCTTATCCCGTGCAGTGAGGCGCCGGGGGGGGGGGGGGGTGGTAAAGGGGGGGCGCAGTGTGCACACCCCCATCGCCTGGGCTCCGTGTGCTGAGCAGAGCCACGTGGGGGGTGAGCGGCAGGGGGCTTCATGCTCTCAGCCAAGGACAGTCCCTTCGTGTACAACAAGGGCTCTGCCCCTGTGAGCTTGTCCTTTGTCCTCCTTGTAGACCCTGCCCAAACCCAACGGCACCCTCCGTCAGACGGGCCGGCCAGATGGCGCGGAGCTCCAGTCCCTCTGACCGAGGCCTGGGTTGTCTCCGTCACATCGCCAGGGTGAGGAAGGGACGCTCAGCCTCAGACTGACCCTCCCGTCCCCCCCGGTCAGTGTTGGCCCCGCCCCGGCTGCCATTAGCTCCCAGGGGCAAGGATGGTGCCGTCTCGGCCCCTTCTTGCCACCTGCTGGACTCACATGCGTCTCAGGGGCCAAGCGACTTCTCCCCCGTGCGCGGTCGAACACCAGTTGCACCTGAGGCGCCGGGCACTGACCTCAGCCATCGCCCCTCCGCCACGGCAGGCCTCCGCTTCCATCAGGGTGACGCCCAGCTCCCTAGGCGGGGGAGGGGTGAAGACACGGAGCACGTTTTTGGCTGTTGGCTGTAGTAATAGTCACTCTAGCCCCTGTGCACCCACCACCTGCCGGGCACGAAGAGATGCGTGTGTACTGACGCCATCCGTCTTCGCAGCACCATTCGGAGTTTGCAAGGGCCACTTCCTTCCCAAGTGCGTCTCCGGCCCCCGTGACCCTACCCCCAGCCTCGAGGGGCAGCGTCAGCCCTGCGGAGCGACAGGGGCCTTTCTCCCCATCCCTTTCTGTCCGGAGGGCAGTCACAGCTGGGATCCCTTCCCCTCCCAACCAGAGCACAAACCTGCACAGGCTCCGGGAGTCCAGAACCATCTGCAGCCCAGCGTCAGGAGTTCATTCCCACTCCTTGTGGTGCCCCTCTGTGTCCGCGTCTTCATAGAGATGAGAAAAATAACACCATACGAGTTGGACGGAGGGGCTAAGAGATGAAAAAATGCCTACCAGCCTATCGCCGTGCAGCCTTTGAGACATTTTTGCCTCAGTCCCCGTGTATAGTGCTTGGAATTTAATTTTTTCAAATGCCTACTTCTTTCTACTCCTACACAGGGGTCCCTCTGCCCACTCTCCAGTGGTACAAGGATGCCGTCTCCATCGGCAAGCTCCACAATCCTCGATACAAAATGCTTGCGAGCGGAGGCCTGCGCATCCAGCATCTGCGTCCAGAGGACTCCGGAATCTTCCAGTGCTTTGCCAGTAACGAAGGAGGGGAGATCCAGACCTACACGTACCTGGACGTCACCAGTGAGTACTGCCCGTCGGGAAAGACAGGCCATCCGGGCTGGGCCCTCAGGCCAGGGCTTCCCGACTTTTGGCTGAGTGACATACTCGGAAAGTGGTAGCATCTGTTCAGGTCAGCGGGCAGGGTGCAGTGGCCACGGCAGGGTCCCCGTCTCAGGCGGAGAGCAGCCCATGTGCTAAGCCCCTCGGCAGCCCCAGCAGGTACACCCTGCCCCCACGTCCTGGTGCCCAACCTGCTCTTACACAAACCTTGATTTTCCGGCACTCAAGCCATCTTCTCCACTGAGAAGTAGAAAAGAAAAATCTGCATTTTTCTGGACAGAACTGGAAGAACTATTCAGTGAATAGCTCATTCCTAATCTTTTTCTTTTGATCTCTTTCCCATTTTTTATATCCATTTTCTATTTTAGTTTTATTGAACAATTATAGTTCTTCTGTAAGTTTCTTTTATTATCCCATTAACAGAAATACTTTGGCACTCTGTCTTTGAAAAATAAAATAAAGGTAAAGGCTTTTACTGTATCTGTGGGTTTTCTTTTTCATCTCCACAGCTGTAATATTGTTCTTCTAAAATGAAGTGGAATTTAGTGATGATGGGATTATACCTTTCATGTTTGCCCTTTTGGAGGCAAAATGCTGATATCCTCAGGTGTGAGAGCCATTGGAGAAAGCAAATCGTGTCAGTATGCAGATGGCTCCTGTCTGCCAGAACGAATGAATTTAAGGAATCGTGTGTCTGTTTTGGTACGTTAGGGACCACTTCCTTGAATCTTGCCCAGGGGTCAAGTTTATCCTCTGGTTTGGACGACTGTAACAGTGGAAATAACAGTGGGTACTTCAGCCAGAAGCTGAGTTTTGATCAGTTAGGATTATTTAAAGCACATCTTAAAAGCGCCAGCCGGGAGCTTGTGGGGCTTTTCTTTTTCTTTTTTTTAACCTGCATTTTAATTTCAGTGTCGTTAACATACAGTGTTGTGTCAGTTTCGGGTATATGGTTACATCGACTCCACGATGCTGTTCCACCCTCCGTGCTCATCACGATGAGTGTGCTCGTCATCCGTCACCTGTTTCCCCCATCCCCCGCCCCCCTCCCCTCCGCCAACCACCAGTTTGTTCTCTGTACTTAAGAGTCTGTTTTGAATCGGTGTTTTCGTGTTCTTGGGGTAGATACCCAGGAGTAGGATGACTGGATCATAGGGTAGCTCTCTTTTTAACTTTTTGAGGAACCTCCACACTGTTTGCCACAGTGGCTGCACCATTTGCATTCCCACCAGCAGTGCGAGAAGGTTCCTTTTTCTCCACATCCTTGCCAGCACTTGTTTCTTGTGTTGTTGATTTTAGCCGTTGTGACAGGTGGGAGGTGATGCCTCGTTGTAGTTTTGTTTTGCATTTCCCTGATGATCGGTGACGTTGAGCATCTTTTCATGTGTCTGTTGGCCATCTGGATGTCTTTGGAGAAACGTCTGTTCGTGTCTTCTGCCCGTGTTTTTAATTGGATTATTTGTTTAATTTAATTTAATTGGATTATCTGGTTTTTTGGTGTTGAGGTGTAGAAGTTCGTTACATATTTTGGATGCTAACCAAAATATCAGTTATGTCATTTGCAAATATCTTCTCCCATCCAGTAGGTTGTCTTTTGGTTCTGTTGACTGGAGCAAACTTTTTCTGTAAAAAGCCAGATAGTATTTTCAGCTCGGAGGGACGTGGTCTCTGTCACAGCCACTGGCTTCTGCTGCAGTGGCGTGGGAGCGGCACAGACATTACTGAGCAAATGGACCTGGCTGTGTTTCAATAAAACTTTATTTATAGAAGCAGGCAACAGGCTGTCGTTGCCTACCTTTCTCTAGTGAGAGGCTTAGGACACATTCCTTAATTCTCAGCCTCAGTTTTATCACCAAAAGTGAACCATCTCAGCCCAGTTCACAAGGTTCCTCCAAGGATCAGATGGGAAATTTAGATGAAAAGTGCTACCAAACTGGTTGCCATGGCAGCTGGAGATTGAACAATAAGTACACGATAATGATACTGCTACATTCTCTGTTTTGTAAGTACACGGTTTTGCAAAATAGGCTTTTATTTCCAAATTAAAACCCTTTTAGCGAAAAGAAAATATAGTATGTAAAGCAATCAATATTTATTCGTTCATTTCACAAACATTTAATTTAGCATCTCTGTCAGGCACTTGGGTCTGTCAGGCTCGGGGACGGAGCTCTGAGGAAGACACGCGAGGTTCTCACCCTTCCAGGGCAGAGGTCATGAAGTGGGGAGACACGCAGGAGAGGAGGAGCTCGTCTAGCCAGGGATGAGGGCCGTGAGAGGAGACAACAGGCCAGGCCCATGGTGACCCGGGAGGCGCCTCTGAGGGCGCCCAGGGATCGTTCCCTGAGACGGTGCAGGAGCTGAGGCCCGAAGGTGCAAAATCTTGGGGGGTGTGCGCGTCATGGGGTGAGGGAGGGGACGCTGCAAGTGCCTTCG
This sequence comes from Panthera onca, assembly GCF_046562875.1. Lineage (NCBI taxonomy): Eukaryota > Metazoa > Chordata > Mammalia > Carnivora > Felidae > Panthera > Panthera onca. The sequence goes on from NC_138354.1 coordinate 3,340,787, forward strand.
AGGAACAAGCTTGGGGATACAGGAGCCAGGGGTCATGGTAGGAGGTAGGCTGGAGGGGTCAAGGGCCAAGGCCCAGCGGGAAGCTTTCCAGGGCCTCCGGCAGGGAGTGGTGGGGTATCCTTCACAGCTCCCAAAGGGCACCCAAGGCTGGGTGTAGAGCGGCCAGCACAGGGAGGAGTGGAAGGCTTGGGCCCAGGTAGGAGGCCGCTGCACTGTCCAGGTGGTGGCCCCACAGGTGCAAGGAAGCAGAGGGCTCTAGGCTACGCTTTGGGGACGGCTCCCATGGCACCTATGAGGCTCGTAGGGACTCCCGCCTGGGGGAAGGCGGGCCGGCAGCAGCATCTGCTTCTCCCGGGAACCCCAGCCCAGGCTCCTGTGGGGCCCTCCCAGGGTTTGGGACACACAGATCCCTGCTCTTCGGCGGTTTCCAGTTTAATCATTCTCCAAGTGGTACACAGTCAGGTGAGCCCTCGCTGAAGCCGGCCTGAGCCGCCCTGGCTGTCTCGGTCCGATTCCCGGCTCCTGAGAGCTGGAGACCCGTGCCGGCCCCCCAGGACAAGAAGGCCCCCCAGCGGTTGGGCCCACAACACTTCCTGGAAATCCTTTACCGAAGGGCTTCAAATCTGATTATTTAGTGAAAGTGTCATCTTGTGGTTAATATTTAATGGTCAAAAATTAGCTTTTTCTATTTTTTAAAGAGTAACGAAGTCAAGCTTGTTAGATTTATCTAAATAAATGTCTTTCGTCTCATTACCGTTCTTCTGAAACAGCCCTTCCTGGGCCCCGGCACTTTGCCACCACGTGTCCGTTCCATCACGGACTGGGTTTCTCTCTGGGTTGTAAACACAGATCGGCAGCTCCTGAGGGACAAGTAACTGAAGGTTATAGTCACTGCTGAAAGGTTTTCATCTTTTGTCGCTGCAGTTCTGTGTGATTAGTCCTGTAAAAGTCCATACGGGCCACCCCCAGCAGGCGGGTCTGGGCTCGTCCGGGGGGCGCACCCTGAGAATGTCACTGTTCGCTCCCGCTTAGATGTCGCCCCGGCGTTCACACAGCTGCCAGTGGACACCACGGTCACCGACGGGATGACAGCCACTCTGAGGTGCGAGGTGTCCGGGGCGCCCAAGCCCGCCATCACGTGGAGGAGAGGTGGGTAGCCTGCGCGGCCCCCACAGCCTGGCCACCGTGGGAAAGGAGCCCCTGGGCCAAGGCTCGTGTTCTCAGCCCCCTACCCCCACCGCCTGCCTTCAGTCAGTAAGGATGAGTAGCCGTCTGCCGAGCACCTGCTGGGTGCGGGTGCCGGGTGGGTAAGAAGGACAGTCCCCTGTAAGCTTCACAGAGCTCACGTCTCGAAGAGCAAACAGACTTTTTTCAAAATGTGTGAATATCGCTGTGTTCTGCCTAAGCCCTTCATAGGCCACCTTAGGCGTGTGAGGGGCTGCCTGAAATATAGGTACTGGATCTGGAGAAGTGCTTCCAGGACTCAGTTTCTCCATTTATGAAGTGAAGGCAATATTCGAAATGAAGAATAATACCCTTGTTTCTTTAAGAAAGAAAGGTGCCTAGGATGCACGCCTGAAACTAACAGGATATGGACGCCATTTGTACCCGGTTTTACAAAAGGCAGAGAGGGACGCCTCAGTGGTTCAGTCACTTAAGCATCTCACTCTTGATTTCGACTCAAGTCATGATCTCACCGTTTGCGGGATCGAGCCCCATGTTGGGCTCTGCGCTGACAGCATGGAGTCTGCTTGGGATTCTCTCTCCCTCTCTCTCTCTCCCCCTCCCCTGTGCATTCTCTCTCTCTCTCCCTCTCTCTCTCAAAATAAACACAAACATTTAAAAAAAAAAAAAAGCAGAGAAACCAAAGACTGGATTCTGCCAAGGTTCAAAGTCTGAAGCATTCATGGACAGCAAGACTCAGAAGGACCTTCCAAGATCCCTTCCCTGTGTGTAACTTAGCAGAGTGACATCAAAGGCAGACACTTTACTAAAGTAGAAAAGCGGAGAGAGGGAAAGATGGTTCTAGCACAGGCTCATCTGACACGTAACCCTCTCCATTCTACCTGTTTTCAGTCCCCATGAGGAGGGGCATCATGTCATGGGCTTTCTCTGTGGTTCCCAGGCCCTTCCACACGAAGGCACACATGTCCCTCAGTGAACAGCACACACGATCCATTCTTAACAAATATATGCTGAATTGTGTGGGTTCACACAAATGAGCTGGTCACGCTAGGAGGGCCCTCCTCTGGGTGAACCACGTAGAGGCTTCTCACCTCTCCCAGCATGTGACTCCTGCACCCAGACCAGAGCTGTTAAACGTGCAGGTCAGTAAGCAAGAGGGGGTTCTTCTCTTTTATGTATACATTTTTTCTCCCAATTTAGAATGTTTGATAGCTTTGTATAGAAAATCTGCAGATGTATACAGGTATAAAGAAAAGTCAGAGTCAGTCACCAAAGATAACAGTCGCATACATACATGGACGTAACTGGTTTAACCCATTTTCTCAGTATTGCACAATTAAGATTTTCTTGGTCTCGTCATCCTAAATAATGCGAAAGGAAACTGCTTTGGTTATTTTTGCACATACGGTTTCCACCTTACTATGATTATTTCAAGTTATTTTCTTGGTTTTGGTGCTAACATTCCCGTTTCTCTACTTTTCTTCAGGAAAACATATTTTGGCCAGTGGCTCTGTGCGCATTCCTAGGTTTATGCTTCTGGAATCCGGGGGTCTGCAGATAACCCCCGTCTTCATCCAGGATGCTGGCAACTACACCTGCTATGCCACCAACACGGAGGGGTCCCTGAGCGCGTCTGCAGCACTGACTGTGTGGAGTAAGGACCACAGGCCGCGTGGAACCTTCTGTTCATCATGGCTTAATCATCATGTCAGCTGTGCTTAGGGGATGTCAATACGCCCTTGGACTCTCTAATTTAATCAAAAGATAATGATTATTTTTACAACTAATTTATAGAAATCTGTTGAGTAATTAATTTTTCAGTTTCTAAAAGAATAATTAGAAAATGTATTCAAAGATTTAATGGGACATTTCAGGAGAGATTAAAGATTGACTTTTTAAAGTCAGTGGAGTAGGAAATATTAGCCCAAACTAGCCCGAACAACAAAACTGATAGGTTGGTTAATTTTATAAGCATTGTGTAAGAATTAACAGTTAAGAGTCAAGAGATAACATTTTATAGAAAGTATGTTTTTTCTGTAGTATCATTATAACCAACTAAAACACTCTTAGTATATTAAACGTGAGTGTTTTTTATATCTTAGGAGTGAATTGAAAATTTTTGATTTCTCCAGCTTTTTTTCTTTATCTGTAACACAGCTTTCTGAACTGGAGAATGATTTGTTTTCCAGACATAAGGATTCATTACCAAGTATCTCTGCCCCACCTTTAACTTCACTTGCCGGTGTACTTTTTCATCTCTGCTTCATCCATAATCTATAGGACTAAAAAAAAAAAAATCGTTCAAAAAAGCAAAAGATAGTGCTCACTGATCTTTGTAAAGCTTATCTCTATGAAGAGAGAAAAATTTAACTGGCATCAGTGACTCATTTGTTCAAACACTGTCCTTAAAGAGAACCTGAACTATCGTGCTTTATTTCATGTCCGTTTGGTTCTCTCTGGTACAGTTTGTGTCCACTTTGAGAAATGACCCCTTCTAATTTATTTAGGTGTTATAAAAACACCAGGACTTTTAAAGAGGCACGAATTCGAATTCCCCCAATATTCTCCGGTACCAAAAAAGAGGTCGTGTCCCATCTCGTGGTCCACTCCGTTGACCATTTCTGATTTGTCATGTGTCCCTAACATGTGAACCTGACATTTAACAGCTTGTGAAGAACTATGTCTGTGTCTCTGTAGGTCACCCTCCAGAAAGTTCTGTAGATCTGCTAAGATTCAAAACCTCGCAACACTAGAGTGATGGGTGTGCTCTCGGGGGGGCCTGCAGAGCACATCCCACCCTTTACCTACTCTGTTCTGTGCGGTTGCGGGGGATTCCGCCCACCCCCTTCCGCAGACACCCAGTTTAAAGCTCAGGTCTTTCCGGGACACCGCGCTCCAGGCGGTCAGGCTGGGCCCCGACCTAGTCTTAGGACTCCCATGTTCTGGGCTCTGTTCCTTGGGGCCAGAGCAGGGTCCACCTCACAGGTGCACGGTGGGGGGGTTCACCGGCCACAGGGCTGTCGCCGGGCCTTTCTCGGCCAGCCACTGCACTTCTGAGCGCCACTCTCTAGTCCTGGAAGCTGGGAGTGGTGCTGTCGCAGACCCCACGAGGTTGTGTGAGCATTAAATAGAACAATACAAATGGAAGCACTTTGCAAAGTCATGACGTGCTGTGCAGACAGCAGAAATGACCAGAATGTTAATAATCTTGGGAAAGAACCACGGTTTTAACCTAAGACCGCAGAACCTAATGAACATTTGCATACGGTCTGCGTTCTCGTTGTCCTCAGGAGGGTTGAGAGGCTGGGGAGCGTTCCCAGAGGGGAGGGGAGGCCTGACTGCCCTGGCCGCGCTGTGGAGAGCCTGCTTCCAATTCCCTGAGTGCTTTCATTTACGTTCGTTTTGCCAAGATCAGAGAAAACTTGGAGGCTTTTATGTTAGGTGACCAATTCATTCCCCCCTGAGGGAGGAAAGTCTCAAGCATGTAATTCTGTCTGAGTTGTGACTTGTGTTTTCCCAGATCGTACGTCCATCGTTAACCCTCCCGAGGACCGCGTGGTGATTAAGGGGACCACGGCCACTCTGCACTGCGGAGCCACTCATGACCCCCGGATCACTCTCCGGTCAGTTCAGTCACTCACAGCGTTTGGGGCTCATTCATGTTCTGGGAGCTTAGGAGATGAAGTTGAGATGCGAAGGGAGAATTTGGGCAACTTTGATTTCAGCCACAGATCCCTGATTACGGCATCACACGGTCTTGGGCTCCATCATTAATCACACAAATCCCATTTTCCACTCCAGCCTTATGTATTATTTACAGTGAGCTATGTTCCACTCCGTGGCTTCAGTACAGCTTTTCATGATTTTTCTGCCAAGGTTAATACACTATCTGTAAAACGTACTTGTCAGGGGCTGATACTTAATGAGAGAAAAATCCGGACAGATCGAGTAGGATTTCAGCAGCGTTTATGCTGGGCTGTGTAAGACTTGAGAGGGGTTCCCTCTGCTCTAGGTTGGTTTCATGGTGAGATGGGGAGTAAGGCAGGCCTGTACCCAGAGGAAAGGCGGCCATGGTCACCTCGTGCATGTAGAGGAAAATGCGCGTAAACACCGGAACTAGATACCTTGAAGCCTCACTGAAGGGATTGTAATATCCCGTCTTTGTCCGAGTTCAGGCAGGAGGGTAATGATGAAACCTGTGCCCCTCTGGGGAAATGCAGGGCAGCAGACACAGGTGACTGGGTGGTGAGCTTCTTCCCAAAGAGCTGCCACCTTCAGAATAGTTTTTAATTTTCAGAACCAGCCCCGAAAATAAATCTAGAGAGAATGATACGGTCATCCTAGAATTTTCAGTCTGGCCTTAGCCCAGCCAGAAGGCACACATTTAGCCAAATGGATAGACTCAACATGCCTTCCTTCCTTCTTGAACACCTCACTGTGAGCAGAGGGAGGGGCCTGCTGCCACATACATTTTTTTTTTAATGTTTATTTTTGAGAGAGAGAGACAGAGCATGAGTGGGGAAGGGGCAGAGAGAGAGGGAGACACAGAATGGCAAGTAGGCTCTAGGCTCTGAGCCATTAGCACAGAGCTTGATGCGGGGCTCGAACCCATGAACCGTGAGATCATAACCTGAGCCGAAGTCAGACGCTTAATGGACTGAGCCACCCAGGCGCCCCTGCCGCATACGTTATTAACTGGATTCAGAGACTGAGCTGTTTGCTTACTCTTCTTGAGCAGACGTTTGGCAGATCGTGAGTTTCTGTACTTTCACCTGGCTCTCTCGAGTTCCCGAGAGCTCAAAAACCAAGTTTGGTTTAGTTGCAAGAATGTCAAAAGGAAAACCCACCAACAAAAACTAATGGGCCAAAGATTACCGAGAGAGTCCATGGAGGCCGTCTTAAAGATGTTGCCTGGAAAAGAGCACATTCATTTCTAAATGGTTTGGGAGTAGGATTCCAGAGGAGGGAGAAGGACAAGCTGGTTTTCTGCAACTGTAAGAGCTCACCCGGAATCCCTCTGGACCTTTGCAGTTTTCCCGTAGCTTTTTATGTGTGAGTAAACAGAACTGGAGCCTCCTTCCGGAGGGGTTTTAGATGGCTCACTCTTGGGGCACTGCTCGTCCCAGGGTTCCTCTGCCCTGAGAGCACCGCCCCTAAGGGATGATCTCAGCTGAACGTCATACCCCAGAGCGAACGATTTATTCATTTCCTTCTTGGGGGACTACGTCTGTTCTGTCTCAGGGTAACTTCAGATAAGCAGTTTATTAATGTCTATGCTCTGTGCATATTAAACCTTTAAAGAGCTGGGTACATTTTGCAAACCCGAGCACATTATTTTGGAAAGGAAAGCCAGTTATGTCCCGCTGTCCAGCAGTAAGTGGTGACCCCTGACCACTGACACCAAAGGCCGGCCAGGCTCTTAATTGATTCTACATTTGAAAAGAAAAATGTGCTAAAATTGTCATAACTAAAGAATTAAATGAGAAAGAGGTGCAGTTTTAAGAAAACAAGTTTATGGGGTGTGATCTTTTTCCAGGAGTTGGGTAATTCCACTCTGAGGAGTTCTGGGACGGTCATTGCCCCTTATCCAGGCAGCACCCCTGTCCTCCAGGAACATTCCTGGGCAAAGTGCGAGGTACAGTGTTAGTAAGTGACATGTGTGATCATGACACTGTACAGACTTCCCGTCTCGAAACCCAAAGGCCAGTTCGGTGTTCTCAGTGATCTTCACAGACCCATTTTTAACTTCAGCATCTGTTTTTGTCTTGTGGCCAAGATATTTGGTTGCTTTTCTTTATTCTTTCTTTTAGATATATTCACATGTCATGAAATTCACCCATCTAAAGAGCACACAGTTCAGTGGCTTCTGGTTCATTCACAAGGCCGTCGGTCGCTCACGATCCTAACCCTCTGGCTTGATCCTAACTGGAGAGCTTTCCTAACTCACGACTCCCTGCTTGGCCCACAGCTACGTGTGGAAGAAGGACAATGCAATCATCACCCCATCTGGCAGTTCCAGGATCGTGGTGGAGAAGGACGGGTCCCTTGTCATTAGCCAGACGTGGTCGGGTGACATCGGAGACTACACCTGTGAAATCCTCTCGGAAGGGGGGAATGACTCCAGGACGGCCCGGCTGGAGGTGATGTGAGTGTTGCCGCCGTGGAGCGTTAACTACCTCCTGATTGCTTGCAGCGCTGTGGTCAGCCATCCCGAGTCCAAGTGACTATTTTTAGCACGTGTGATGCCACTTGGGTCCCCAAGCCAGCCGTCAGGGGCCATGGCCTCATGCCTCACAGGCATACAGACTTACTTACGGGTTTTGTTGGAACCTGGAAATGAAAACATTCCACTCTTGGTTCAGATGGTTTGGTACTTGGTTTTCACCCTCCTATTATTACCTTATCTCCCCCGTTGGCACCATATCACCCATTTACCGCAGCGCCTGTAAGCAACAGCCCACTTTGCCACGTGACGCCCGCAGAACTCGGTGAGGAATGTCAGGCCAGCCCACTGAGGCCAGACCGTTCGGTGACAGCCAGGTATGTGGCGCACTGAGGTCAGCACCACCTGCCTGTCTGTGGTAAACAGCTGCTTTCCATGAAGTCTTTGGAAATCCTGGAAATGGCAAGCAGCTGATCGAGACCTCCTGGGCGTCCCGAGGGCCCAGGAGGGAAACCACTGCCTTCCTCCATCTCTGGGCCTCTTTATAAAGCTCCTCTCTGTTCCCTGGCAGGGGCTAAAGAGCCTGCTGACAAATTTCCTTTTCCTAATATGTAGTTATTTGTTCTGTTCTTTAAGAATGGTGCCTCCCAGACAGTCCCTGAGCACAGCCATACCAAAGTAAGATCTGCAAACAAAGCAGCAGGGCAGGGGCTCCAGGGGCGCAGGCCAGCAGCCCTGGCTAACGTGGGCCGTGCGAGGCCATTAGAAAAGGCCGTTTCAGAGGTTTTTCTTACTGGTGTCTGCCCACCTCAGTCCAGGAAGGAGTCTATAGACAGAAGCCACTCCCTGAACGTACAACATGAACAGTCTGCATACAGAGCCAAGCCTCCAGCCGAGGGGGTTCACGGGAGAAGGATACTTGCTAAGGGCTCAGCACATGGGCTCCTGGGTGTGTTGCACACACGTGTGAACACGTGAACAGATGGCAGCTGGCCTAGCTCTGTTTCTGGGATTCCATGGGTTAATGGTGTTTAGCAGCTGGTCCAGAAGAGCCTTGAATTGTGCCTCCAGTACCCGGAAAGGCCTGTTCTCCTGCCTAGTTGGCATCTGCAGGGCGACTCCTTGTTCTCGTTCGTACGGTCGGTCACCTGCTGGGACTGAAGGTCATCCCGGTTAGTCACCAGACAACAGGTGCCCCCAGCCCCCGGGTGGGCAGGATGTCTGCGGGGGTCAGGTGCTGTGGCCCTGTAGCTTTGTGAGTGTGCGTGAAGTGCCAGGTGTCCCCGCCCCACCCTTAGCCGCTGGACCTGCCAGCCCTGGGCCCTTTCTGCCCTCCTGGGCTCACCTGGTCCTCCACCCAGGGCCTCAGGCTGCTGCGGCCGTGTTTTCTGCCATCGCCGTCTGAAGGACCCCTGCCTCTTTTAGGGCTCAGCCACAGGGTCACCCCTGCGTGGGGACCCCAGGGTGCCTCACGGCTTCCCAGCATTTGCTTGGACCTTCTGTCATAGCACTGATCGCATGGGCTGCAAGTGCCCGTGTTCACTGGGCCTGTGCACCGGAAGAGCCTGTTTTCACGATGCTTTCACTGCTGAAGCAGAAACACCCGGATGGCAGGCCTTGCATTTTGAGTGGCTCACGATGCTTTGGGACACCACAGGGGCTCCGACGTCCGTGTCGGGTGGTCCACGCATGCATGAACGAATAAATGTGTGTAGGTTACCAGCCACCGGCGGGGCTCCTCCCGATTGGGCCCTCCCTCCGATGCTCACATGCCCGGGGCTTCTCCCTCTGAGCACACAGGCTCATGTTCCACTGCGGGGAGCCAGCCCGGCGCCCAAACCCCCTGTCGGATCTGGGCCTGTGTCCTTCCTCCTTCCATCATGTTGGGAATTGTTTTTTTTTTTTAATTTTGACAATATTGGGAGTACACATCCGGCACATTCACACGATCCACTGTGCTATTCACATTTTTAAAGCTACCTATGAGAGCTCTTAGATCATCCGTCATTGGTAACAAATAAATGAGTGTTAGCATTTCATAAGGACTCTGTCAGCAGAAGCCAAAATTGCGTGCTTCCAATGCAGGGCATGCTTTTTATTCTGCACTACCTCTATGGTCTACTGATTTACATATCTTCCCTTCTATTTGCTTATTTGATTTCCTCTGAGTAAAATACATTTTTCAGCAAATGTTGCCATATCTATAAAATAATAGGCTTTCTGTAATGGTAAGACACCTCATCTCTAAATATAGAAATATTTGCAGATTTGTGATTCAAACCAATTGAGGTACAGCGGGTTACAGAACTGATTTGGAAGACAGCGGTTCCTTATGAATTGTGAGTGTAATAAACACTCCACTCTTGCAAATCTGAATGAATTGAGGAAGTTGTAGGTTATAGCCTGGTCTGTCTTTAGACCCAGATAGGTCTTAACTGTACGACATCAGTAATGACAATAGTAATGATAATAGTCGTAACTCACGATTGAGGGGCATTTTGTGCTTCTCGGAGAACTTTCAAATCAAGCTCGGTAACATTTCTGTGATTTACTCTGATGACAAAAAAAAAAAAAAAAAAGAAGAGGAAAGAAAAAAAAATCTCATACTGCAGAAGTGACTGAGAGGTACTTACAGCTAAATAGTGTCCTTCAAAAGAGGCTGAAAGCCTGCTTCCCCTGCCTCCCCACTTGAGTTAAAAGCTACTTAGTTAAATATAGAAATTAGCAGCATCAGAAGTGGGCTTTTCAGAAGCAGACCATCCGTCGGTTTGCTCTCAGTGTGTGTGTGTTGCGTGTTCTAGCTCCATCCTCTGTGCCAGCCTGGTTGGACTCCTGGCCCGTCACGCCCAGGACAATGCCGGAGAAGTCGCGGTCCTGGCAGGGCTACAGGTACCTCTTGAGGTGCCCTCCACCAGCCGGGCTGGACTGGACCCCCTTCTCCAGCTCTTCCTGACTTGGGGCAGCTTAGCCCACTTCTCAGCCTTGGTTTTCTCAACTGCAAGATGGGCACGTTATCATTACCTTAGAAGGCCACTGTGAGGTTTGAACGAACCAGTGCTTATACCACCCTGGCCTGGAACCCAGCTCACCCAGTCATGGCTCCTGTTCCTTGCTCACTGTCCCACAAGAAGCACCATTGCTCCTTCACCAAAGCATCCTCCCACACCCGGGCTCAGGAAGCTTCTCTTCTATCCTGCTTTATTTTTGACCATGTTCCGTGACCCTCGGACACACTAGGTATGTCTGTTTGCCGTTGAGCTCTCGATGCCTGGAATGGTGCCCGGTACATAAATGTCCAGTAAATGTCAGAGTGAGCCTCACCCCCCGCCCTCACGAGGCTGAACTGGGCTTGCGTACTGGGGATCACAGAGGAGGAGTAATTTCTGAGGGGTCTGCCTTCATCACCTCCCCGAGAGGAGAGGCTCCCACAAATCCACGTGGTCCCGGGTTGTGCCCTATAAATTAACCGTCCACAGGGCATCACGAAACGGCCAGTCCCCGACTGGTCGGTTGGGCGTGCCTCTCCTGCTAGTTAGCTAGTTCCTCTCGGGAAGGAGCTGGTTTGGCCGCCCCACATCCCAGAGCACCTTGCTGCATTGAACACACCAGGGGAACTAGGCTCCTGGGCTTTATGGGTTGAGTGATTATTAATCATTTAAAGACCCAATTAGCTTTGCATCTTTCCTTCCGAGATCAGAGACTAATTCTTAGGAGTCTGGAGTACAGAGAAAACTTAATTTATGGAGCCGACCGCAAGACTTGGACCCTGAGGCAGGGAAGAGATTTCTCTTAGTAAAGCCAACCCTCACAAAGCCATCATAAGGAGTGAACAATTTAACACCATTTCTCGAGAGTTGCCAGGGCCCCCCCGTCGTCTTCACCCTCAGAGTGAAGTCGTAGAAGCTGGGTTTGACCAGGTCATCATTTGTGCGTTAAAGGGGCCGTGCTTCCATATAGAAAAATACTTACCTGAGCCTCTGCTGCACAGCAGGCCGGCTACAGCCACAATTTGCCAATTGCTTTCGGTCGGTCGTTCTCGAAGCTGTTTTCCCCAAACACACCTGGCTTAATCCCCTTTCCCTACGGTCCCCGTGTCTCGTTGTTAGTGTCTGGTAGTCTTGTGGTGTAACTGGCTTGACAGGGGTTCCCCGCCACCCCCAAGTTCTCTTTAAATCACAAAGTGACTCGGCACCGGCCTCATTTCTATTGTTCGCAGATTTCTTTCATTTGTCACCCTGTCTGCAGATCCCTGTCTGTGAGTTGCTCTGCTGATCATTTATCTCCTTTCAAAGTTGGCAGAGAAACGCCAAGACACGGTCTATTTCTATTAGATCAGATTCTCTGAAATGGACTCAGAATATATTAAAGCCTCATTTATCGGTTATTGATGGTCAGGCAAGTATTGCGCAAAGCTTCATTTTCCCGATAACCAAAACTTACCATTTAAAGAAACCGTTTACGTCTTCAATGTATATTATAAAGTTCTTTGCATTGGGAAACAGGTAACATTGAATACAAGAGATATCACAGAGGGGATTTTCCTATAGGACAGAGGCTGGAACTAGGAAAGGTCTAAATTTCCTTCTGACTCTGAGCTCTGCAGTGTGTAAAACATCACGTTCAGCATTGGGCCACCATCTTGGATGTGACCATGAGCCCATGGAGAGGACTGTGGGGCAGCGGTGGACGAGGGCTCATTATTTCTTGATGATGAGTCACATCATGTCTTTGGGCACCGCTGGGCTTTAGGTCCCTGTTCCTACACTAAATGTCGCAAAGCTACGTTGCCTTTACATTTCCAAGGTCTTCTCATTGTCGCCTCCGTCTCAGGCACCTGGCTGCCATTTTGCTGTTCAGGGTGCCTACTTCTAGAAGACCTTAGGGCCTTCTTGTAGGGGGCTTTTGATCAGCTGGGAAGAGGGAAATCACAAACCCCTCTTAGGAGAATCACATGCCGAGTGAGAATCAGCAAGCCCTGAGGGGCAGACAGAGGGACTGTGGTGAGAACCCTCCACAGAGAAGTTCTCAAGTTCCTCGCACAGGAAGTGGCTGTGAGTAGTAGTCAACCCTCCACCCCCCAGAACAGAAGCTATCTGGTCACCGGTCAGATCGGTCCTCTCTTGGTCCTCCTTTTAGGCTAAGAGAAGCATGATCTGACATCGAGTGCGAGAAGCCCCATATTTTCCCAGCTGTGGGAGAGCTGTACTTTTAGAATTTAGGATTCGATCCTGCACAGCCACTTAAGGCCCCCAGACGACGTGTGTGGGGACACAGGAGTTTCTCAGGGGCCACAGGCTGAACGAGAGCAGACTCTTCACAGCCTCGGGTCCACAATGGCCAGTCTTGTCCCCAGCCTGCCGTGTGCCCCCACCTCTCGCTCCCCGGATCTCCTCTTGGAGTCCGGATGTATATGTCGGCCATGGATGCTGGCTCCTTAACCTCTAGCCCAGCTTTTGTCTCCCAGTCTGTCCCCTCTCCTGACTGCCTCCTGTGTCTCTCTGACACTTTCCATTGAGTCGCCCTTGGGGTCCCAGTTGTAGCCCTGGAAAGTCAGCGTTACACAGATAGCCCAGAACTTTTGAAAACGGGTGTCTCTTACTTGCCTTCCTCCGTGACTCAGTGCAAACCCTGTGTTCCCGCCGCTGCTCCAAACCTCCCCCTAGTGTTACCCGCGCCTTCAGCAGCCCCTTCCCCTTCCTGTCCTCCCTGCCCAAGGGAGCCTTCCCTCCTCCTCCGCTCACCCACACCCGTCCCAGCCATGCGACCCCCACCTCCTCCACAGACGGCCCTTCCTGCAGCCCCGCCCTGCATTCCGCCCACTGTTATTTCCAGAACCATCCACGGCTCCTGACCTGCGATGCCTTGCCTCGTCTCAGCCTGTATACGGGCCTCGTGCTCCTCCTCAGCATCTCAGCTCTGGGAGAGCAGGACTGTGACAGCCTCTCCCTCCGTGTCCCTACACTCCACATACGGCCCCAGGCTTGGGGAGTGTTCATTTGTTAACCCATCCACTCCTGTATCGGTTGATCCATCCGTCTGCCCCACATTTTACTGCGTGCCCACTCTATGCCAGCATTGGCGACGCCAAGGTCAAGGAAAAAAGGCAGAGAAGGGAGAAGAGAAATCTTCCTTCCCTGGAGAAGGGAGGCAGATCCATAATCAAGCAGGATGCAGTAGGGTTCCTGCTCCCGTAGGGCTTCAAGATGTTTCCTGAACTGAAAAATCTGTAGATTGCAGTGAGATAGAAGTGGTTGGTTCTGCTCAGGAATTAGTCGTGGGTGAGAGGGAAGCCGAGCCTCGGAGGCTGAGGTGGATTTTCTGATTGGCGCGACTCTCCCATCAACGGGACGTCCCGTGTGAGTGCACGCAGGTCACGGGGTGGCTGGACTCGGGAGCCACAAGGCCTTCGCTGTGGCTGGAAGCGTGACGCTCAGGAGAGCAGCCAGTGTGGGCTAGAGGCTGAGCTGTGTAGCAGGGAGTCGTCGCGGGCGCAGCGGGGAGCACGTGGCAGGACCCCCTACAGCGGCAGCAGGCAGGACGGGCGGGAGGACCGTGTGGCGCGGCCCTTGGGACAGCTTGTGTCGGGTGGGCTGAAGCTGGTCAGTGGCGACGAAGCAGACGGGTTGGCATTACGGGCGTTTCTAAGGAGGGTAGGTAGGATGTGGTGACTACTTAGAGGCGCGTGTGTGTGAAGGGGGGACGGTGGTGAGAGTGGAGATTCTGCAGTGTAACCACCGACCCAAAGAAGGGCCCACACCCCAGTTTCGGTGAGGAGAATGATCCGTGCCTGTCAACCCCCAGAGAGAATCCCTCTGCAGCGTGTCACTGGAAGTGCCTCCTGCCCGCTGTAAGATGCCGCCCAGGGCCTCCCGGGACCTCTTCTCCGTCCCCCCGGCCCCTTCAGGCTCTCGCGGGGGCTGCGTCTGCCTCCAGGGCCTCGGGGCCGCCCGCACGTCTCACGACTTGGCCGTGAGTCGGTGGTGGGGGGCCTCGGGCCCGTGTGGGGCAGCGTCCGCACGTGAACAACGGTCCCGGGCACCAACCCGCCCTGTCAGTCCTCTGAGTTAGTGCTGGTCACGTCAGCAAGCCTCCCGGCTTGGGCACGTCTTTGCAGTGCGGTCCTGACACCGACTCCCCGGAGGTGAAGGGCACCGTGCGCCACCGCAGACACCAACCGCAGCTCCGCGGCCCCCGGGCCGCCTGTGGTTCTGGCCAACCCCCTAGCATTTGAAGCTTCCCGCCACCCCAGCAGGATGGATGATTCCCGAGAACAACCCACAGAACTCGGTTAAGTGCCTGATTTCGGTCTTATTATAGAGGATAAAATCCGGACCAGACGTACAAAGAGAAGCAAGGGCAGGGTCTGGGAGGGTCCCAAACACAAAGCTTCCACACGTGTCTGATTCCCGACCAGGAAGCTCAGCTGAGCTTGGTGTCCATAGTTTTGCTGGGGCGTCATTATCACTGGCTCGGGCCCCTGCTCCCGCCCCTCCATTTCCAGGAGATCAGAAGGTCTGGCTGATCTCACTGGCTCGACGCCCCAGCCCTCTAACCACACGGCTGGTCTCTCCAGCAGGCGAGCCCCCTCCTGGAACTCTGCAGGGCCCCCCCCCCCCCACGAGTGACGCTGTTGGCAAAACACAGGTGTGGCCTGACGGGCCCACCATGAACAGCTAAGGCGGCCCCTCAGGAAATTCCAAGGGCACCCCAGTGCCCCTTAGAAGTTCCACCCCTGGGAGCTGGGGCAAAGACCAGACCGATTCTTTATGATACCACGGTCTTATTTGGAATACTTACCCAAGTTTATCTCAGTTTGTTTTCAGGTTGGGACGATTTCAACAACTGTGGTTTGGTTTGAGAACAACCCAATTCCAGTAGGAAAATGGGGCACAGGGAAAGGAGAAAAGATATTTTTTCCTGGCATGTCCTTCATAGGCGTCTTCACTGGGAATTTAAGGAAGAATCAGTTACTGGAGAGCTCAACAGAAATAAAAGCTCCCTTTCTGATTTAAAACCCAATCCACAACTAAAGAGAAAACAAGCCAACATTTCAGGCTCAAGTTGATTCTTTATTGTACTAATTTAAAGTCTCCGTCTACCCTGGAAATATTAGTTTGTTTATTAACGGTGTGCCTGGGTTAGAGAGAGCTGTGTTTCTTAGGTAGCTGCACACACATAACAGCTTAATAAATTTCAAAGTGTAATGAGTACGCTTTTTAAATTAAAAATAGCAAGTATAATTATGGCTCTTTGTGCTGACCTATGTGGGTCAGCAGTAATTGATGTCTCAGAGAGACCATAGACTAGCTAGTGGGTGAAACGGGTCCACATGGCACCCCTCTCCCAGTACCACCTGAGGACGTTTATAGAGGAAGCTGTTCCCGACGGCCACGAAACAGGGTGCTGCTCCCAGATTTGTGAGACATGAAGGTTAAGCACCAGACTAGGGCTGCTTAGGATGGTGTGATTGCAGGGGCGCCTGGGCGGCTCCGTCAGTTAAGCATCCGGCTCTCAATTTTGGCTCAGGTCATGGTCTCATTGTTCGTGAGTTCGATCCCCACCTTGGGCTCTGTGCTGCCGGCATGGAGACTGCTTGGGATTCTCTCTCCCAGTCTCTCTCTGCCCCTCCTGCACTTATTCTCTTGAAGGAAGGAAGGAAGGAAGGAAGGAAGGAAGGAAGGAAGGAAGGAAGAAAGGAAGGGAGGGAAGGAAGGAAGGAAGGAAGGAAGGAAGGAAGGAAGGAAGGAAAAGAAAGAAAGGGATTGTATGGTTGCAGACTGAGGAGAAACCATACAATTGGACTTTGAAGCTTTGTCACCAGTAAATCCCAGTAAAGACCTTTTCTATTAGTAAACCCCTTTCTGTATTTATTTGCTTCAACTGTGTTTCCATTCTACAGCCCTGCTGATGTTCTGTTTACTATTTCCATGGGGTTTTCGAGTTTTCTCCACATTCCCCTGAGTTCTTCCCCTGAACCCCGTTATCTCGCAGAAGACAGAATGAAGCCACAACGTCATGTGGTCAAAGAAGAGGCAGCCACTGTCTGGGGATACCTGTGGACATTCTGGCAAATGAGCCCAAGGGACTAGGGTCCAGAATTTCCCAAGTTAAATCTTATTTCCTAGGCCCTTTCCTGTTTCTGTGGCTCTCCGCCTTCCCATTAACAGCTTCGGGTTGTAAGAACAAATTGCTGAGTGAGTTTTCTCAATTAAATACTATATTGTGTAAAACTTGGCACTCCCTCCCCATCTAATCCCAAAGCCATCATCCCTTTAATCTCTACCAGAAGGATTTAATCAAATATCTTTGGCGAAACAACCACGTTGTTAATGGAGAAGGTTTTCGGGTGGAGAGGTGGTCAGAATTTGTGTCCGGGGCATAGTTTGTTTCCGTTTTCAAAACATTCCCCACCGGGACTGTGCGATGTGAGAACCAGGCTAACCATCGATTCTGATGTGCACCCTTTTTTTCTTCCTGTTCCTTTGCGCCC
Source organism: Panthera onca (assembly GCF_046562875.1). Lineage (NCBI taxonomy): Eukaryota > Metazoa > Chordata > Mammalia > Carnivora > Felidae > Panthera > Panthera onca. The sequence continues at coordinate 3,357,625 of NC_138354.1, forward strand.
AAGTGAACTGCCTCATTCACCTCAGAACCTCCTGGCCAGCCTGAACTCTTCCCACAGCCACGCCGTGACGCTCTCGTGGGTTCGACCCTTTGACGGAAACAGCCCAGTCCTCTACTACATCGTGGAGCTGTCTGAGAACAGTAAGTGCTGAAGCAGAGTTGTTGCCGTGGACGGATTTCTCTCCGCGCACTCAGTGTCCTTGACCTGTACTTCTGGCACAGACCCCAAACCAGTAGAAAAATGTGATGATGCTTTACGGAGTTCCAAATGAAAAACCCCACTCTGGCTTTTGGGAAAGATACAGGGTGCCGTGGGAGGCTGGGAGGGACGAGAAGGAAGCACAGGGAGCCTCCCGTGAGAGCCCAGATCTGGGCCTGAGCCCCACAGGGAGGCTGTGCGCACACCCGTTGGGACCGTCCCAAGGGTGAACTTGGACGCAGGGAATAGGGCCGCCCCCTGGGGCTGCTTGGGAGGCAGCAACAGCACTAGTTAGCATTTCTGCCTGTCTCCTCTGGCTCGGACTCGGGCGAAGTATTCTCTGGGCCTTCCCCTTCTCCCTTCCCCCACGCCTTGGCCTCTGCCAGCAGGAGCTGGCTTTGCTCCCCGCCCTGCCACCATTCTCTCCTCCTATCTGTGGGCCAGCGGCTCCTCTCCTGCCCCCTCCACTCTCTTCTCGGGAAGTCAGGGCAACCCTGTGATTCCAAGGGGCATCTTTTCCTTGACATCTGGGTTCTCCAGCATCCTAATCCTCCAGAGTCACGCTCAGGGCCCCGTTCCTCCATGTCTCTGTCCAGTGGTCTCCCACACTCCTCCAGAGTGAATTCAACTCCTTTGAACCCTGACCATCCTCAGTGCCTTGGTGCGGCCTTTCTAATCTCCATTCCAGCCCCAAGGCCTCCTTGGTGACGAACGCCACGAATGGCCCTGGGCCCCTTTCTCCTCACCTGACCCCACGCCCACATCCGCGCTCTGCGTTCTCGGACACAGCTCTGCAGGGCCCGGTCTCTGTCACCAGGACAGCCTCCAACTGGTGCCCCTGCCTCTACTCTTCTCTTCCAAAGCATTCTTACCCAGGCAGGGACACTGATCTTCTTATCTCCCCCCGCCCCCACAGGGCTTAGAAGGAAACCTTCCTCGGAGCCTGAGCACTGTCACCTCCCTCCCCCTTCCCACTCTGCTCTGTGCCCGGCATGTGCCAGGCACGCTGGTTTCACGGGCTGCCCGCATGGCCCCGTTTCCCTCGTCTGGAATGCTCACGGGGCTGGACCGTCACCCTTCACTGTCACCTCCTCAAAGACGCTTTCCAGCACACTGGCTCAGTGTAAGCTTTCACCATCCAAGCTAGCGTCCTCCCTCGGCCGTTATTCCAAACTCCTCCCGGGCCTCCCCCAGCGAGGAGCTAGCCAGACCACAAGGAGCTGGACTCCTGTGATGGTCAACATCACGGGGCCCTTGGCTTGTCTCATCGCGACATTGTCATTCTAATTGGGTCCCTGTTCCAGGACAGCTGGGAATGGTTCTCTCTCGGGGTGCCCTCTGCCGAAACCTGAGTCAGCCTGGCCGAAGTCCACATGGCTCGCTGGCCCGCTCAGTTCTGCAGGCAGAGACGTCCTCCGGTCTCGGTGACCGCTTTTCCTAGGCGCTCACCAGCTCGCACGCTCTTCTGTAATTGCTGACTTAACTCACCGAGCTTCTGCTAATTATCTGTTGTACTTCTCCTCCGTCCTGATGCTGTATCCTCCTTCAGATCATCACGTGCCCATGCCCCATCAGGCACTGGTTGATGCTCCTTTCACAGCTCAGGGGCCCGACGTGCAGAGTAAGTCACTGGCCGGAAGTCACACGGCTAGTGGTGGCCGAGGGCGGGACTCCACCCAGGCTGTCTGCCTCCGGAGGCCCTGCTCTTAATGAGTATCAGGCATCTACAAAGAAGTCTCACGGGGCAGACGCTTCTCTCTCCCACCTCGGCGGCGAATGACGGAGGTGAAGGCGTTGGTGGCCTTGGGTTCTGGTCTGTGTAGAGATTAAAGGGAGCCGCTGCGTGAACCTGCCCGTACTTGCGTTGGGCACCTCCCAAACCAGTCCATGGAGGGATGTCCCAGAAGGGGTAGTTTAGTCCCAACTCCTCCGTTTCTAAATTTACACCCTTGGCGACGACGGCCTCCGTTTCAAGCACCATCTGAGGACGAGGTGCCCGATGCCCAGGCCCTGCTTCCCCTTGCCGGAGGCTTCTCTGATGGCCGGTGTGGTCTCTTCCTTCCCATCGGGGGTCAGGGTATGAATGGGGACCTGTCTATACACCGCTGTCCGCTCAGAGAGGGGAGTCCTTGGCATTATTTATTAAAAACACCTGAGAAGGTAAGGTTTTCCTCAGGGTGTCCTGGTCACACAACCTGTGAGAAGCGTGGGGCCAGACGATGGTCTGCGTGGAGAGAGTGAGACAGGAGCAGAGACCAGGCCCGGGCGTCCTTCGTGTCTGTGTCCCGGGTCCCTAACATTCGGTAGGCACTCAGCAGGTGAACTGACTCGGGTCTCTCCGGTAGCGCCCCCTGTGGTGGACTCAGGCTACAGTCCTAGACCCCCTCCTGAAAGTCAGGTGCTCGACCATCCTCGATTTACTAAAATAAGACACTGCCTCAAAATGCCCACACCAGCTGTTTTCTCATCAAACTGCGGGAGCTCTTGGCTCTGCCAGTCGGGCGTCTTGCTCGAATCGGGCACGGGCTTCACACGCAGTCATTCATTCCACCCATCTGTCCATTCACGCCACACGAGGTCCTCGTCGGGCACCTGCTTCACGCGGAGTGCTCTGCCGCGGGCCGGGATGCGGAGCCGAGGTGACCAGTCCCCGCTGGTTAACGGCAAGGGGAAGGTCAGGCTCGTCACCGCGTCCTGCCCCATAACGAGCTCTCACCGAGGTACGCGCCGGTGCTGGGGGAGTGCAAGGTCAATCAGAGAGCCTCCAAAGGGAACAGGCCTCGACACTTGGGCCGGGCAGAGGACAGGGGCAGCATCAGCCCCAAAGCGTGAGGCTCAAGGCACCTTCAGAGGCAGCCAGCTTCGCAGGGACTACGGCAAGGGGGGGTTGGGCCGGAAGGTCACCGGGTCGTGCGAGAGCATGTGCCAGGGGGGAAACTCTTCCTCGGTCTTCGTGCCCCAGCTCAAATATGGCTTTCCTCTAAACCTCTCCTTGACCCACAGCCCCTTCGTGCCCAGACCGAAAGTCTCCACACCACTCCATGTATTCCCCTTGACTATTTAGTCCCACATGTAATAGCTACTGGTCTGCAGGTGTGCCTTCTGGCAAGACTGAACCCCTTAAGGGCAGGCTGGGCCCAATACTCCTTGTACCCATGATGGCCAACAGAGAGCCTGGCTCAGACGGGATGACTCTGTGGGCGTCCGGTCCCTTCACGTCACTGCAGAGGGTCCTAAGAACATCATTAGTCCCTCATTAGCCTCTGGCTCTCCTGCCTGGACCTTTCTGGAGCTGGCTGAGACTCCCATCTGTTTTTCTTCCAGAGCATGTGACATAGAAGAATCTAGAGTATTCTACACTATTATTATTGTTGCCCCAAGCATTATTATCATTACATGAAAAATCTAGAGCGGATTAGGTGGTCGTCTCTGGGCCGATCCTGATTCCTCCTGCATGGGATACGAGTGTGGGCTATGTGGAAGCTGTCCACCCTGTTGTCTACCTTCCAGCCACGGCCAGTAGGAAGACCAGCACTGTCCCCCGGGCCAAGGATCTGGTTTTGATTTTTATTAGGAAGTGGTGTCCTTAAGGAACAGCTGAACAGGCTAGCTAATTATGGTCAGAAAGAACAGCTTAGCAGCAATACGGTAAAATGGAATTTATATTTGGCCTACACCCCACGCTGTGCAAGTGGGCGATTCTAAATGACTCCATCCAGACGCTCCATCCATCCGGCTACTTGGGACACCGTCTGCAGCCGGCTTCCCCTGGCAGGCTGATTGGGATGCCGTTCTCCTGGAAACCCGGCCTCCTGCAGGGGCCAGACTGGCCTGGTTAGTGGGGGCGGTGGGGGGGGGGGGGGCAGGCCCCTTGCAGCACCTGCTCTCACCACATGCCAGCCGTTTCGAGAGGTCTCTCCAGAGCTTCTGTGGAGCAGAACTCTGGAGCTTAAGCTGAGCCTTTGTCCGTGCATTTGCCTGGAGTTGAAACCCCGTACGGAGAGCGTGTTGGGCCCTCACGGGCGTCCTGTGGATCGCCTCGCTCTGCAGTTTGATGCGTCTCCTTGCCGAGCCAGGGCTCAAGGAGGGCAGCAGTGTCCCAAGACCCAGTTCGAGGTACATGACTGGGGGAACACGTGGGGTCTAGTGGGAGACGAGGGAACCTGGGGGGCCTGAGTTACGAGGGCACAGGGATTCTTGCGGCTTGATAGCACGGACCCCGTAAACTGGCGGAGAATTGCAGGGAACAGCGAGAGCACTTGGCCCAGTGTCTTAAGTGCTCGTTGAATTGGATCAAGAGTAATCTTTCTTTGAGATTATGACGATAAGGCGGGATAGCGCCGGAAGGCACTGCGCGAGGCTTTGAAGTGGACTCGGAGACAGATCAAACACAGATTACCACGCGGCTCCTACAGCAGCCTGCGGGGCTCTCTGACTCCGTAGAGGCCGGCACCTTTCATTGCTTTCGAGCTGTGCTACAGCTCCCTGGGCCACGGAGAAAACGTAAGTAATGCAAATCCTCCTTGTCCATAGAAGTGCAAATACATCGTGCCTGGTTATCGGTGGTTCTTGGAGTCACTGCTTATGGCCCTGGAGATAGTGACCCACCAAGCTTCCACCTGTTTGCGAATTCATTTCGGCAGTGCTGATTGTTGACACAGGTGCGCCCTTTGAACTCCCTCTTGGTACATTCGTAGCATCTTCCTGGCTCCTTCGTGAATTAATGAGCTACCCAGAAGCTTTAGGATGTGTTCGTTTTGTATTTGCATGAGAGCCTTGCAAGGGTTTCCGTGAGCTTCCGTGATAACCCGGGTATTTGGGAGAGGCGGCACTTGTCTTAGTCTGTGCCCCAAGCTGAGCCCTTCCTGTGTTCCGTGAGCGGGACTGGACGAAGGCCCTCCTTCCACGGCTCGAACACAATACTTGAGGTCTTTCACCAACTGGAGAGACGGTCCCTTTCCCGTGAATTTTTCCCAGCCTTAGCCCGTGTCCCCCGGCACGTAGTCGCGGGTGACAAACCCGCTTATACAAAAAATCCAGGTTATGTCGTTCCACTGAGTTCTTCTTTCAGTTTTTTAACAGACGTGGGTATTTGTAGTTACGGTTTGGCCATCACGCCTTAAAATATTTGAAGTTAATTAAAATATAAAATAACTTTGTAATTCGGATTATTAAACTTAGGCATGCTCACTGGTAAGAATTTAGAAACTGGGACGCCTGGGTGGCTCAGCTCGAGGATCAGACAGAGTCGATCTTCAGTCGGTTGATCATCCAACTCTTAATTTAGGCTCAGGTCGTGATTGCAGTCGTGGGATTCAGCCCCCGTGGGGCTCCATGCTAAGCATGGAGCCTGCTTAAGTTTCTTTCAATTTCTCTCTCTCTCTCTCCCTCCCTTTCTCTTTCTCTTTCTCTTTCTCTTTCTCTTTCTCTTTCTCTTTCTCTCTTTCTCCCCCTCCCCCTTCTCTCTCCCTCTCTCTCTCCCTCTCCCCCTCTCTCTCCCCCTCTCTCTCCCTCTCCCCCTCTCTCTCCCCCTCTCTCTCCCTCTCCCCCTCTCTCTCCCCCTCTCTCTCCTTCTCCCCCCCTCTCTCTCTCCCTCTTCCCCCCTCTCTCCCCCTCTCTCTCTCCCTCTGCCCCTCTCCCCCACTCACATGCGCTCTCTCTCTTTAAAAGAAATTTAGAAAATGGGGCGCCTGGGTGGCTCAGTCAGTTAAGCATCCAACTTCAGCTCAGGTCTGGATTTTGTGGTTCCTGAGTTCAAGCCCCACATCGGGCTCTATGCCGACAGCTCAGAGCCTGGAGCCTGCTTCGGGTTCTGTGTCTCGCTCTCTCTCTGCCCCTCCCCTCCTCCTCCCCTGCTCGCATTGTGTCTCTCTCTCTCAAGAATAAACATTGAAAATAAATAAATAAATCTTTAAAAAATTGAGAAATTACTTCAAGCACAGAGTGAAAGCAATCACTACAGTCCCTTGCGAGTTGAACTCCTGCCCTCCACACACGCCCTTGGCCCCTCTGCCCCAGGTCCTCCGGGACTTAATGCCTGTCCGCCCTCTCTCTTCCAGCTCTGCTTCCCTCTGGGCTTTTCCCTCCTCGCCGGAGAATCACCCCCTCATCTCTCATTCACACCAGCCGCTCTTCCCGCGGAAGCTATAACATCGCTGTCCTGAAAGACGGGCGGTGGGCGGTCGTGGTCGCGGTCGTCCTGAACGGCGGTGCACCTGTGCTCTGGACCCCCGCCGCTCGCAGCACTTGGCTCCCTTGGCTCGACTCCCGCCCCCCTCTTGGTTCTTAACCCTTATCCTTCCATCTCTCGGGCCATCCCGCCCGCGTTTTCCTCTCCTCCCCGCAAATGCTGGCATTCTCTGCTTTGCTTGCTCAGCCCACAGGTCTTCACCTCCTCTGTGCCCACCCCCCGCCCCCCGCAGTGACCCCGTGCCGCCGCGGCTCACCTGTCGTCCCCAAGCTGCCGCCCTAATACGTGTTCATGACCTTGACCTCGGCCCTGGGCCCCAGACACTCGTGCCCAGCTGACCCACGGGCTCAGCAGACTCAAACTGTCAGACTAGAACTCATCACGTTTCCCCCAAGTAGCTTCTTCTCCAAGTTAGAAACACAGACCGTCCCCCGTCCTCCACAAATCTTCAGTAACTTCTGTCGTTTGACCTCGTGTCTGTCCAGCCCGTGACCCTTCTCCGTTCCCGCCACCTCTGCCCCGACTGGCTGCCTCCCCATCACATGAGTCCCTCCACGTCGCCTCCTCAGGCCCACCCTCACCGAGACGCCAGCGGGAGCCCTCCAAACACACACGTGCCCGAGCGAAGGCCTTTCCCCGCTCGAAACCCTGGGGCCCCTCAGCGGAGGCGCCATGGCAGGGCTGTGCGTGAGCCTCGCGTGCCTCCGTAATCTGCTTCGGGGCCCCCAGAGCGTGTAGGGCTCCAGACAGCTCAGACGCTAGTCCCGAGCCCGTCTTCTGGCCAGATAGCCAGCCCTCTTTCCTACGGAGAGATGTCATCGCTTAAAGTCTGGATTCTCAGCCGATGAGCGTGGTATCCAGCACTGTTTCCATCCGACGGCCACCTGCCTCTCCAGGTTTACCTCCAGCCGCTCACTTCGCTGATTATGCTTGAGCGACAAGGTGTGGCTCATAGACCCCTGAACACGCCTCATTCCCGGTGCCGCTGCCCCTCGCTCAGCCTGTCTGGAATTCTCTCCCCATTCCTACCTTCTGTCTCAGGTCAACTCCCTTGTCGCATTTCCTCCATGCAGTGCCCCCTGTCTCTTCCTCTGGGAGGGGAGCTGCCCCCAGGTCTCCTCTCCGGGGGCCCTATTCCCAGATCTCATCTGGGGGGTGTGCTGTTCCCAGTTGTCCCCCTCTGTGGGGGTGGTGTCCCAGGTCTCCTAGGGGAGGGGGTGCTGTCCCAGGTCTCCCCCTGGGGGGAGGGGGCGCTGTCCCAGGTCTCCCCCTGGGGGGAGGGGGAGCTGTCCCAGGTCTCTTCCTAGGGGGAGGGGACGCTGTCCCAGGTCTCCTCCTGGGGGTGGGTGATGCTGTCCACAGTCTCCTGCTCAAGTAGCAGCCATATCGAATCACCCGATAGACAAACCAGGCCCTTAGGTCACCAGCAAAGGCAGGACATCAGCACGTGAAAATATCCAGAAGGAAACACTAAAGAATACTTTTCCTCCTCCCAAGTTTACAAAGATATTCTCCTATGTTTTCATTCAGAGGATTTTTACTTCGCACTGTCCTTCGATTACTGATCCTCCTGAACACATTTTTCCAAGTTCCTTGGCTTTTTGTGCTTTGTCTCTACGATCTGTCGATTTCTTTTCCTCTATTTTTGTATCAAAGCCTTAGGGTTTTTTTCCTGTCATTTGTGACACGGATTTTTTCAATTTACTTTTTACTCTTGATTTTTGTATTTTTGAGTATTTGAGTATATTTGTATTTTTGAGTATTACTTTTTGACATACAGAAGTATTTGGTTTTTATATAGTTAAATCTATTGGTATTTTCGTTTATGATTTATTTCGCTGCTTTTATGTTTGGATATTTCAACACTTGTAAGCATAAAATACATGTTCTTTAAATTCTCATCTGGGTTTTTTAAAATTTTTTTTAAATGTTTATTTATTTTTGAGAGAGACAGAGACAGAATGCGAATGGGTCAGGGGCAGAGAGAGAGGGAGACACAGAATGCGAAGCAGACTCCAGGCTCCGAGCTGTCAGCACAGAGCCCGATGCGGGGCTCGAACCCAAGGACTGTGAGATCATGACCTGAGCTGAAGTCGGATGCTTAATTGACTGAGCCATCCAGGCTCCTCTCATCTGATTTTTAAACCTTTACTTTTTCACACATTTAACTCTTAAAAACTCATCTGAACTTAGATGTAAGTTTGAACTTAGAATTTTTACTTTTTCCAAATGACCCTCATCTTCCCGACACAGTTCATTGAATAATCCATTTATTTATGAATGTTTCCCTTTTTATGTATTCAGAGGCCCTGTTTATATAAAAGTCTGTTTAGGGGGGTTTATTTGGATCCATCGATTCATCATCTGGTTTTTGGCCTGGTTTATATTTTAGTTGTTTTAGTTCCAAAATGTGTATTAATTGCTGATAAAGCAAAGTTCTTTCGTCTTATCAGATTTTTGCTAGTTCTTGTTGCCTGTTTATTTTTCTTAAAAAAAAAAAATCGGAATTATTTTGTCAGGTTTCAAAATTAGTCCCATTGACTTTTTAGTGACATTAAGCTTATGAGAAGTTTGATGAGAACTGACTTCTTGGAGATTCTGTCTTCCCATCCAGAAAATAGCATGCTTCTCCGTTGCATTAGCTCTTTTTTTGAATTGTCTAGGGAAGTTGACAGGTTTGCACCCATTGGTGTGACACTTTTTTGTTGAGGTTATCCTAAGATTCTGTCTTACTGCTACTGAGAATGGGATCTCCTTTCTATTCTGTCTGGCAGCTAGTTCTAAATTTTGGGCTGTGGCTACGGCCCTGGTTCCAGTGTTTGTTCTCCATCTAGCCGCTTTCCGTATTCTCTTATTATTCTCATGATTTTCCAGTCGGTCCTCTTTGTTTTCAAGGCAGGCAATCATATCTTCTCCAAGTAATAGAAACTTATTGTTTCCTGTTTTTTAAAAAAATAATCTCACAGGGTAGGGGCGCCTGGGTGGCTCGGTCAGTTGAGCATCTGACTCTTGATTTCACCTCAGGTCAGGATCCCTGGGTCGTGGGATCGAGCCCTGCCTTGTGCTTTGCACAGAGCGTGGAGCCTGCTTGAGATATTGTCTCCCTCTGCCCCTCTCCCCCACTCACGCTGTCTCCCTTTCTCTCTCTGAAATAAAATTAAATTAAAAATAAAATAAAACAAAACTTACAGGGTTAGTCAGAATAATTTAAAAGAATAATCAGCACAGTAGTGCCTCTCTTTCAGTCTCTGATCTCAGTGGAATATCTACCAGGGTTTTATTGTTATACATGATATTGACTTTTGGTTGCTTATTGATGCATAATTTACATATCATGAAATGCAGAGATCTTAAGCGAGTTTTACAAATACAGACACAGCACATAGCTCGTACTGCAAATGAGATACGAAATGTTTCCACAGAGCGGGAGGTTCCCTCCTGACCCTTCTCCACAGTCTTTCTCCGGCAAGGGCAGGCACTCGGCAGCCCTCCTCCTCCATACGTTGGATTGGCCTATTCCTGAAATTCGTAGAAATGAATATGATATTGATTTGAAACAAGTTTTTCATCGTTTAATACATTCCTCCTCCCATTCGTGGTTCTTCTGATATTTTTAATTTTTATGGAAATGTATTCTTTCTAAGCAAGTTATTCCTAAAATACCAACATTCCACTTAGCAATGCCCTACACCTTCCACACACGAGCATCCCGCAGCTCCACGGCCCTGACACAGATTCCCGGAGGACCGTCCTCTATGCGCCTTCCAGAGGTGACGCAGTGAGGAACTTGGTCACCATCACCACATGAGGTGCCTGAGCCTCAAGGTTGAAGTTAATGTATTTTTCCTTAACTTGGAAAGGAACACTGTCTCCCGCAAGTTAATATCGTACTTGCTGTTTGCTAAGAACGTGACAGAAGAAACATGAGGTTGGAAGAACACGTCTGGGTCTCCGCGTCTCTCGCTGGGTCTCGGGCAGAGTCGTCCCTGCGGCCGGCATCTCTGCTGTGAAGACATGTCTGTTTCTCCTGAGCGATTCCGCAGCTTTCTTTTCAAACTCTGCCATCCAGCGCGGTGCTTTTTCCTTTGGCCTCCAGGAAGCCCGAAGCTAAACTGAGTGCTTAGCTGGATACCTGAGTCATCCCGGGTGCTCCCAACATCCCTCTGTCTTCCTCTCCTTCGTGATTTTGGATTTGTGTTTTTATTTTCACTTTATATCCAATTTTATGTGTATTTTCACTTAACGATGTTTAAATCTTCTTTAAAAGCAGCAGACCTCCAGGGGCACCTGGGTGGTTCAGTCGGTTAAGCGTCTGACTCTTGGTTTGGGCTCGGGTCATGATCTCAGTTTGTGAGTTTGAGCCCCACCTCAGGCTCTGTGTGGAGCCTGCTTCAGATTCTCTCTCTCTCTCTCTCTCTTTCTCTGGCTTGTCCCTGTTCATGCTCTCTCTCTCAAAATAAATAAATAAACTTAAAAAAAATAAAAGACTGCACACGTGTGCGCACGCGCACACACACACACACACACACACGCCCGCACACAGAGGGACCAAGTGATGCCAGACCAAAGTCCTAAACCATAGAGAGCCATGCAAAGTCATTGAGCGACACCATGTGAGCTCATCTAGAAGCTGGTGGATGGACCTGGCTGTGGTGGTGTGAGCTTCAGAGGCGGAAGGAGAGAGCAGGGAGGTTGCTTTTTCTGAACTGATGGCTGAGTTCCCTGGAAGGAAGGGGGCCAAGGGCGGCCGGGAACCCCGGGCCTGGGCCGGAGGGCTGCAAGCCCGCACTGAGGCGTCAGTCTGGGGGGATGATCGGCCAGCTGGGCCGGAGCATGCTGGGTTTGAAATGATGCTTTGGAGTTGAGGTGGCGATTTCCCACAGGCGGCATGTCTTTTCTCGAGTAGAGAACGTTCTAGTGGCCACTGGTTTCTTGAGTGGGGCACCTCACGTCCACGGCTGGTCGGAGACTAGCTTTTGGAGGGCATTCCCTGGGGCCCGGGGCCTCTCCCGAGCCCCTTCCCGGCATCGTTAGGAGAGGCGGAAAGGGTTCTCCTTCCTCCGCAGAGAGGATCTCGAGGCCGTGTGGCTCAGCTCTTTCTTCTGTGGCCACAGAGTCTTTTCAGGCAGGGCCGGGCAGCTGTCTTGCGCACTGCTCCCCACGAGCTCATTTGCTTCCGTGTGGCAGCCGCTCCCGGCTGTCACTACACAGTATGTCGAACATCTTCATCCCCGCTTGCGATGACGCACTTAAAAGCCGATGGCTTTGTGCTGTTTTGCTTGCCCAAGTTGCTGAGACTTTGTTCTCTGTGCTTCAAATCGTTTGAATGCCGTCTTCGAAACGTAGCTCATACAGGTATTTTCTAACAGCCTCAGAGTTGTTAGGAAGTATTTTATGGCTCAGCTTATTTTTGTTTGGGCTTTTGCATACGGAACCTTGCTTTAAGGGCATTTGCTCCCATTTTAAAATCCATGCAGGATTTTACTGTCGTGTCCCAGATATTTACTGATCTTTGTTATCCTGCTGTCATAGGCCCAGAGAGGGGCCGAGGTGGAGGACTTGGGGGGTTCTCTCTCTCTGTACTCCGCAAGATGTGGAGGTGGGCAGGGAGCCCACAGAGGCTCCCACAGCCTCTGCTCACCTCGTGGGTGGCCCTTCCCAAGCCTGTCCCACACTGATGCAAATTAATGCACAGGTCTGCCCCTCGTGACCACTCAGTGCAGAATACCAGTGGCCCTAGGATGTGTCTTCCCTAAAGCTGGGGGCCCCTTTTATGCGGAGAGGGCCCCCCAGTTCCACCCTGTCACCTGCCGGCCAGGGTTTGAGCTGTCCGTCGTGGGGGGTGCACTGCCACCGTCACGGTATGGCTCCTGCCTGCAGCTCGGTTCCCCCTACGCTGCTGGGTTTGTCCAATCCCTGCTTCCAGCCTTCCTGGCTTCTTTCCACCTCTCCGAAGCAAATGGCTTCTCCAGTTCAGGCCCTCACCGGGAGTGTGTGTCCCCTTGTGGACCCGAGCCTCAGGCACATTTGGGGTCTTACCCACAGTTCAGAGGCCCCAGTCCCTCAGACGTGAACCATGTAAGGTCCCAAAGCCTTTCCTGTCATTGCCTTGGCCATGTTCCCTAGTGAGGGAGGGAGGTTCATTTACTTCCCAAATGCTCGGTGCTTTTGTTCTTAACTTCGAAGGCCAAACCCGGTGCATTTTTTCCCATCCAGCCCCACACACTTGCTTGTTTCTCGGGGGACGTCTGCCACGGAACCCTCCCCAGGTGGGGAACCACACTGTACTTCACCTGTCTGCTCCTTGGGGTTTCGTCCTGGCTGGGCAGTAGCCGCCTGCTTCCCGCCCTGTCCCGGTCTAGTGAAGTTCCCTGACTCAGGTCTGTCTCTTTCGGCCTCGGCCAAGCCTGGCGGATTATGGCCAGCCCTCCCGAGGCCTCAGCCTTATCTCCCGGGGTCGCCACAGCAGGCCCGAGCCAAGCGTTCTTTGACACCTGTGCTAGATGTGTGCCACCTCGGTGGAGTCCCGTCCATCCCGAGGACCTGGTCGTGTCCTTTCCAGAGTGTCCGTGCTGAAGATTTTCCACCAACTGACACAAACGGGACGCTGCGGCATCCCCTCTGATTGGAGTCTTGCCGTTCTGGCGACCAGTTCTAACCAGAGCCCCGCACAAGGATCTTCCTGACCTTTGCAGGACTAGTTAGCATTCCTGCCTCTCTCCCGGTGTCCACAGGACCTTTGAATAGGCTGAGAGAAACCGCTGCTTGATGCCGGGAGTGCTTGCCTCCTGAGTGGGAGAGAGGCCTGGGGCGCCAGCTCACTGGGCCCGGGCTAGGCCCTGAAACCGCGCTTCTCTCACGGGACGACGGGAACTTCAACGTAGGGGGGCAAACGGTAGCCGTCCCGCCACACTCAATCCCGCAGCTCAGTGAGCTGGACGCCAACACGCAGGGCGGACTGCTCTCCGAGAAGCTTGAAAATAATTGCACAAAGCACTCAAAAAATCTTGAAAACAGTTTTAAAAGACTGCAGAATGGATCTATGCCTATTTTGTTTCATTTTCTTCTCTTACTCTCTTTTCCAGATTTTCGTTAATGAATTGGTACTTTCTATGATGTATTTTTTATATATAAATAATTTATATACACAATTTATATGTAATTATATATATAATTCATATATGCGTATATAATTATAATTTATATATACATATATAATTTATGTATAACATATATGTACATATAACATATATAATTATGTGTCTTATATATGTATGTATAATTATATAAATAATTTATATGTGTGTATATAACTTATATATAATTATATATGTATAATTTATATATGCATATATAATTATATACATAATTTATACACGTATATATAATTTATGTATAATTAACATAGTACCTATTTTATATGTATGTATTTTTTTCCACCTTTTTGTATTATTTCGTGGGCATACGGTTCCCTGGGTGGTCTCAGGATTTGTATGGCTCAGTAATTTTGGAGCCCTTGTTATGGTAATCTATTCAAAACCTAAAGGGCTTCTGCGGGCCTTGGGCAGGGCCAGTGCAGGTGCGGGCTGAGCCCAAGGTCCCTCCGTCCTTCCGACTCCCAGAGCTGACGCTAGCCTCCTACCCTGGGGACATTCAGTGATGACTGTTTACAGCTGTGGGGGACCTGGCCCCTTGTTGTCACTAACCCCCAAAGCCAGCAGGCCCCCCAGACACTGAGAGATGCCAGCGAGCCACATCTGGGACGGCCCGTCCTCCAGGGCTCCAGCGTCGGGAACGATCACGGTGGCCTGAAACTCTGTTCTGCAGAGGCTCTGAGTCCGCCATCCGGGCCTCCCCGTGTGAACCCACACACACGGCTGTCTTCTCCTGCACACCACACAGGGCCTTCCCACGCGAGTCCTGCGCTGTGTGCCACAGCTTGCCCTCTCCTTCCTGGTTCTCACCAACTCTCTGACAGGCCTTTTCTTCTCTTGTGATTTATTTTAGAGGAGTTTTAGGTTTCCAGAATTATTGTGAAGACAGAGAATTTCCAAAAGCCCCATACCCCGTTTCCCCTATTATGACATCTTGCATCTGTGTGGTACCTGCCTCACAATTCATGAACGAATGTTGATGTATTATCATTACCTAAAGTCCATGCTTTATTCAGGATTCCTTCAGTTTTTCACGAATGTCTTTCTTCTGTCCCTGGACCCCATCCAGGCCACCACACCACATTTAGCCGCTGTGTCTCCTTAGCCTCCTCTTAGCAGGACAGTTTCTCAGACTTGTGACGACCTTCACAGCCTTGAGGGCTGATGCTCAGGTGTTTTGTAGGACATCGCCAGGTTGGGATTTGTGGATATTTTTCTGATGATTAGACCAGCACTTTGGGGTTCTGGAAGGAAGAGCACCAAGCAAAGTGCCATTCCTTTCCCTTCACGTGGTGGGGAGGGGCATCAACGCACCTTATCGCTGTGGGTGCTGGAGAGGCTAAAGCTTTAAGCACCGGGAAGTGCAGCGTCATCCAAGCACCCGCCTCGAGAGTGCAGTACCTTACTAAGAAGCCCAGAGAACTTCCACTTAGTGTCTAAACATCCCGGTGTGGGGAAGGAGAGCCACATGACTGAACCCTCGAAGGCTTTGGGCCAGGAGCATAGCTCTGCTTCTGGGTCATCTCTGTGACCAAGCCCTTGACTTGCGAGCTTTAACACTCATTATGACCAGTAGAGAGACGTCGAAAGAACAAAGTTGCCTCCGTCTGGGAGTTGCCCCCACGATGGAAGGACCAGATCGTGATTCGTGGGTCAGTGCCTCCTTTCCTTGTATGAGCAAGAGGATGATCATAAATGCCATGAGGTTACTGTGAAGGTTCAGTGTGTGACACAGTCACCCAGAGTGCCCAGGACGTGGCAGGTGCTTTCGCTGAACGAATATTTATTGGGTTCCTGCTTCATGTGGGGCACTCTTGTAGTGCCCAGGATCTACCAATGAGCAAAACGGATTCTGGTGGAGTTCATCCTGTGGGCGGCTACTTGAAAGGGTAGCCATTCTTATTCTAACCTGAAGCTTATATTTTAGGAGACACAATACGCAGACTGTTGCAGCCAAAAGAGCACTGGAATTCGAATTAGGAAAAGAATAAAATTTGCATCTTAATTCTTCCACTTAACTTGCTCTGTGACCTAGGGGAAGTTGTTTTAATGCAAGAACGCACATTCTCATAATATGAAACACTACAAGGCAAAGCATCAGTGAAATCACATATTTCATCTACCAAATGTCTGACTTAATACGGTCACAGTGCTCAGTGCTGGCAATGTTGTGACAAAACAGTCACTTTCTAGGAACTTCTTATTATGAAAAGTGCTACGTATACACAAAGGTACAGGATATTCGTTCATGTGTTCACTGTCAGTACCATTTGCATATTACCGTATTTGTTTCATCAAGTCCCCACCTTGTTTGTTTGTTTTGCTAGAGGATTTTTAAGAAAATCCCAGACATTATGTCATTTCAACCTTAAGTGATTCACTACATAGCTCAAGTAAAGGACATCACACCCAACAAGATTAGTGGTAATCCTTAATATCATCTTATACTCAGTCCATATTTAAATGTCTCTAGTTGCTTTTTTTAAATGTCTTTCTTTAAATTCCAGTTCGTTAACATAAAGTGTAATATTAGTTTCAGGTGTAGAATTTAGTGATTCATCACTTACACGTAATACCTGGTGTTCATCACCAGTGCCTTCCACAATCCCCATCACCCACTCACTCTCCTCCCTCCATCAACCCTTGGTTTTTTCTCTATAGTTAAGAGTCTGTTTCTTGGTTTTCTCTCCCCACTCTAGGTTTCTTTATTTTGTTTCTTAAATTCCACAATGTGAGTGAAGTCATATGGTATTTGTCTCTGACTGACTTGTTTCACTTGGCATTATGCTCTCTAAATCGATCCATGCCATTGCAAATGGCAGGATTTCCTTCTTTTTCATTGCCAAGTAGTATTCCATTGTATATATAAACCACATCTTCTTTATCTGTTCATCAGTTGATGGACACTTGGGCTCTTTACATAATCTGGCTATTATAGATAGTGCTGCTATAAACATTGGGGTGCATATATCTCTTTGAATCAGTGTTTTTGTGTCCTTTGGATAAATACCTAGTAGTGCAATTGCTGGACCATAGGATAGTTCTCTTCTTAACTTTTTGAGGAACCTCCATACTGTTCTCCAGAGTGGCTGCACCAGTTTGCTTTCCCACTGACAGAGCAACAGGGTTCCTCTTTGTCCGCATCCTCGCCAATATCTGTTGTTGCCTAAGTTAATTTTAGCCATTCTGACATGTGTCAGGTGGTATCTCATTGTGGTTTTGATTTGTATTTCCATGATGATGAGTGATGTTGAGCATCTTTTCATGTGTCTGTTTAGCCATCTGGATGTCTTCTTTGGAAAAATGTCTATTCATGTCTTCCGCCCATTTTCAAACTGGGTTTTTTTTTTTTGTGTTGAGTTTTGTAAGTTCTTTATAGATTTTGGATGCTAACCCTTTATCAGATATGTCTTTTGCAAATATCTTCCCCCATTCCATCGGTTGCCTTTTAGTTTTGCTGATTGTTTCCTTTGCAGTGCAGAAGTTTTTTATTTTGATGAGGTCCCAGTAGTTCATTTTTGCTTTTGTTTCCCTGGCCTCCGGAGACGTGTTGAGTAAGAAGTTGCTGCGGCTGAGGTCAAAGAGGTTGTTGCCTTTGTTCTCCTTTAGAATTTTAGTGGTTACCTGTCTCACGTTTAGGTCCTTACTCCACTTTGAGTTTATTTTTGTGTGTGGTGTGAGAAAGTGGTCCAGTTTCATTCTTCTGCATGTTGTGTCCAGTTTTCCCAGCACCATTTGTTGAAGAGACTGTCTTTTTTCCTTTGGATGTCCTTTCCTGCTTTGTCAAAGATCAGTTGACCATAGAGTTGTGGGTTCATTTCTGGGTTTTCTATTCCGTTCTATTGATCTTTGTGTCTGTTTTTCTGCCAGGACCGTACTGTCTTGATCACTACAGGTTCGTAATACACCTTGAGTTCCAGAAATGTGATGCCTCCAGCTTTGCTTTTCTTTTTCAAGATTGCTTCGGCTATGCGGGGTCTTCTGTGGTTCCATACAAATTTTAGGATTGTTTGTTCCAGCTCTGTGAAAAGTGCTGGTGGAATTACATTAAATGTATAGATTGCTTTGGGTAGTACAGACATTTTAACAGTATTTGTTCTTCTAATCATGAGCATGGAATGTATTTTCATTTCCTTTTGTCATCTTCAAATGCTTTCTTTTTTTTTAATGACTTTTCACAGTTGATTCTTTTGAATCCAAATCCAGATCCAAATGAGGTCCTTCCATTGCTTCATCAACAAGAGCCTCACCCCCCTTTCCCCTGCCCTCGCCTGGTACAGAGGCCAGGGCGTCTGTCCTGTGGAATGTCCCAAGTCCGGGGCTTGGCTGATTGCTTCCGTGTGGTGTCATTTAATGCGTTCCTGCATCTCCTTTATTGCCCAGAGACTGGAGTGAATTTGCATTCGGCTTTTGGCTTTGTGCGTTCTCTGAGAGAGAGAGAGAGAGAGAGAGAGAGTGTGTGTGTGTGTGTGTGTGTGTGTGTGTGTGTGTGTCAGGGGTGCCTGGGCATTTGCTGGGTGCTTCCCACTCACTCACAAGGAGATGCTGGAAGCCCAGCTCCTCGGCCTTTAGTGGTGTTTGATCTGTCCCCACGTCTGGGAAGTGACAGCCTGTAAGGTTTGGGAGGAGTTGTTTCTGTGTCCCTGAATCTTGGTTTCCTCATCTGTCAGAGAGGAGATGATGCCTTCTCCCCAAGAAGACCCATGTGCCTACAGATGCAAACACGCTTCCAGACCGCCAGCGGCCATATAGACCTCGGGCATTAATAATAATAATAATAATAATGGTTCTTGTGGCAATTGAATTTTTCTTTGAAAAAGTATTTCCCTTCCTAAGATACCTTTGATTGAGAACATGATAATGCTCTTTTTTATTGGAGAAAGCTCCCAGTACATTTGTGAAGGTCGAAAGCCACCAGCTTTTTCACCAGTAGACAGGGCGAAGGAGCGGTGACCTCCTCGGGGGTTCTGGGCACTTGAAGGTAACAGGAAGATCAGTGACGCTCTTTGCGGAGCAGAGGTTTGTTTCATAGCCCGACTGGGGAAGACTGAAATTCCTTAGGCTTCTAGACCAGAGGGCAGGAGGCATCCCTGAAGGGGAGGAAAAAGCTATTGAAACTTTTATGGGATGGTTTCCTTTATCAAAAGAATCCTCCTCTACATTCCAGCCCCTCCGACAGCATCTTGTAGTACTTTTTTCGGAGCACCTGGAGGAGAACCTTTTAAAGGGATTTTGCTTATGGGTTGTCAGGAGCAGACCTGCTATTTAAATTTTAACAGTCTCGGCAAGCTTGCAGCTCAGAGGCTTGTGAATGAGCAAAGCCTTCCCAAACTACTTTTTTTTTTCTTTTTTTGCTACAAATCAGAGTGCCTGTGAGATGAATCAGGTTCATTTGTATTAGTGCTCGGTTTAATCTCTCTTCCTGCCAGACCTTTTATCTTCTAGTAGGAAGAAGGAAAAGAATAAATAAAGAGTTCTGTAGATGCAGCCCGCAGACTGAGCGGGACCCCAGGGTACAGGGCAGACTAATAGGCCCTGTTGCCTATCATCAGCAGATCTCCCGGATGGGGTTACGCACTTTGAGGAGTTATTTATACTCCGAGTGAAGGAGCAGATCCCACTGGGCAGAATCTGGGAGGGAAGGCACCTGGGCGGGCAAGGCAGCGGTGCCCCTGCCCCGCCCCCCATGCCGACACTCACCGTCTCAGTCCGCGGGCTCCCCCACCGCCCTTCTGACTCTGCCCCCTTCTGAACTTGCGCCATACGGTGTACCTGACCGAGCAGGTGAGCCGTCCGCTTACTGCCAGGCTCTACGGGAAAAGAAGAAGGAGAGAAAGGACGTTTTATCGAGCACCGCGTCAGTCAGGTGCCGCTCTGATTCGAGTAGGCGGCCCTCTCGAATTAGAGCAGTCCGGGAGGAAGTTTCCAAAGGGAAGGTCTGCCCAGGTGTGGAGCCTTGTGACTCAGGACACAGAGGCAAGGGCGGCTGCAGGGTCCAGACAGAGAGGTGGCCTGGAGCTGCCCCCATGAGAAGAACAGGGCGATCGCCCCGTGAGTAAGAAAGAGCCCAGCCCTGCCGGGCAGGTCGTCGGGGGCACAGAACAGGGAGGGGAAGGTGGGAGGGGTGAAGGGGACGGTGGGAGGGAGACCGGATGTCCAGCACTGGGATCCACCGCGGGCCAGGCTTTGTGCTGGAGGCATCAGTGCGCGTCTCTTCTTCACCGTGACTGTGTTGGGAATTGTGTTATTCCCCCATTTTGTTTTTTACCATTTAAACAAATGTTTAATTGCGGTAATATATGCATAACATAAAATCTGCTGTCTTAACCAGTTTTAAATGCACAATTCAGTGGTGTTAAAGTACACTCACATTGTACCGCCAATCTCCAGAATTCTTTTCATCTGGAAAAACTGGATCCCTGTACCCATTAAACGGGACTCCCCGTCTCCCCCTCCCTCCACCCCTGGCAGCTGCCGTTCGACCTTGTGTCTGCGAATCTGACTCCTCCAGGGACCTCATAGAGGTGGAATCCTACACTGTCTGTCTGTCGTGACTGCCTTGTTTTCAAGGCTTAACTGTGTTGGAGTGTGTGTTTGAATTGCTTTTCTTTCTTTCTTTCTTTCTTTCTTTCTTTTTTTCTTTTCTTTCTTTCTTTCTTTCTTTCTTTCTTTCTTTTATCAAGGCTGAATAGTATTTCAGTGCACGGAGAGATCGCGCTTGGTCCATCCATCCATCCATCCATCCACGGACGCTAAGGCTGCTCCCACCTTTTGGTTGTTGTGAATACTGCTGTGAAGACGGGTTCATAACAAATAGCTCTTTGAGCCCCTCCTTTCAGCTCTTTGGGGTTTGTATTTTGAAGTGGAACAGCTGCATCAAATGGCAGTTCTGTTTTTAGTCTTTAGAGGAGCCTCCATACTGTCTTCCCCAGCAGGTGCACGATTCTGCATCCCACCATCAGCACACGAATCCCAGCCTCTCTCCGTCCTCACCCACCCAGGCCATTCTCTGCTTTCTGTAGAGTGGCCGTCCTCTGGGTGGGAGGTGGGTCTCACTGTGGTTTTGACTTGCCCTCCCCCCGACCCTTTTTACAGAAGAAACTCAAACAGAAATAGACACCTGTACATGAAAGAGTGGTGGCCAGCCGTGGACACTTGTGTGTGTTGTCTTCAGAATGAAAACTATCTCCACTGGACTGTGACTTGGCAGGGACGGGCCCTGCTCCCCAACCAAGTCCAGTTGCGTGGATGCGACAGAAGCCTCTTCCACGGGCCGTGTGGACGAATGGCTGTTTTCTGTACAGGAGCCTGCTTAGCGAACCAGATCACCACGAGCCATTTGGTGCTTCTAGAAGGGTCTCAGACTCCCAAAGCAAAAAGGCAAATTGTTGTGAGGTCTTCTGGAGTTAACTGGGGATGCACACGTGGCAGTTTTAAGGAAACATAAAGAGAGGGGGACCTTCATCAAGCATAGATTACCTATATCACCGAGAATCAAAGGCCAAGAACACTGAAATGCCCAGCTGGTGGTGAGGACCGCGTTCCCAGAAAGCCATTTTTGGAAGCAGCTTTATTTGAAATAATTAAAAAAGATTCAGCCTTTGTAGCCCAACTGGCTTCGTGCTGCAGAGCAGCGTAACTTTTTTGCTGGGGGATCAGCTAAGTCCAGCTTAGCAGTAGACAGCTCCCTGTGAGCAGGCTGCCCTCGAGAGCCTCATTTCGTTGTGAAGCGGTTTGTAGCTACTTCGTGGTGACTCCCAAAGACCCAGCGTGCATTCCCGATGCGCTCCCAGCACGGACTTGTGAGTCCTGAGCGTCACGTCCTTGGGTTCTTCTGCTGTGTGTGGACCATGCCCACAGCCCGCAGCGTCGACAACGTGAGCCTCGCCTGACGCCATCGTGGAAATCATGCCTCGCCTCTCTGACCATCTCCGGTGTGGGTGAGAGGGAGGGAGTCTGGCACCTCTTCCAAGGAACAAGACAGACAGTTTGATTTCCGCAAGAAGCCCCCTCTCCGACCTCCCCATTTCACTTCACTGATAACTTGAAAATGCGGTTCTGGCGTCCTGACGATTCCAAATGAGAAGCGACAGTGGGTGTTCAAATTCGATGCCAGGTCTTGTTTATTCCGGGGCATCATTCTGTGAAACGATGGGGCCAAAAAGCGTGTTTAAACTCTGTTAAAAAAAAAAAAAAATCCTACAAAGGTGTAGGAGCCCAGCAGAATCCCCTGAAGCCATCCAGGCGAGGGCCCATTTGGCTGACGGAGTCGCTCTTGCGCACCTGCCCGCGGGCTGGGTGCAAAGATATCCTAAACTCGCTGCAAATTTCATTACGCCTCCCTCCAGCCAAAGCCACTCAGGGGTGCGGTGCTGTAATGGGCCGCCACGCAGATGGGTTGCAAAATGCACAGCCCATCTGTCTTTATCATGCTCATTTCCTCTTTTATTAAAATGTTAATGAATATAGTTTTTATTTATCATTGGGTGACATGTGCGGCATCCTTTTCTGGGAGACGAATCTGCAATCTGCCTAACCGTGTGAGCTGACAGAGAGCGCAGGAGCGAGGAATATTTTGGTTGCGTTTAAACTGCCACATGCAGGTTGAGCAAAAAAATTCCTTCACTTGTTGACAGCAGCATGGGGGACGACGGGAGGTATGCCGGGCTTGGAGTGGGCCCCCGAGTTTCACGCCAGGCCCACAGGCTACCGGCTGTTAGCCATGTGGCCACGAGCCTTGGTTTCCACTTCTGTCACACGGGGCTGTCTGCTCTCTCTGCCCAGGAAAGCAGATGAGAGAACTTTATGGGGACGCGTTTCGCCTTCACTCGTTATCATTCAGACGTGTGCTCGTATGGTTCTGATTTCCTTTTGCTCATTCTTTCAGACTCTCCGTGGAAAGTGCATCTGTCAAACGTCGGCCCCGAGATGACAGGCGTCACCGTGCGCGGCCTGACTCCAGCTCGCACCTATCAGTTCAGGGTGTGTGCCGTGAATCAAGTGGGCAAGGGTCAGTACAGCGCAGAGACGAGCAGGTGTGTGAGCGCGCGGCCCTCCGTGGTGACGAGGGGCAGCTCGGGCCTGAAAACAAGACGGAACGTCCAGTTAGGAGGAGGAAATAGAGCCGAGGAACCACCCTGCCCCCTTAGCGACGTTGGCCACAACGTGTGCAGGAATTACTGTAACCAAGAGAGAAACACAGTCCCTCGTGTGTTGGCCTAGCGGGGTTCTCCCTAATCGCTCTGAGGGAAGTTTCGTAGACTTCCGTGGTGCCCTGGCGGGGCCGACACAGATCGTCCCGGATCGCACAGGCCTCTGCATACATGCAGTGCACAGCCAACGGTGTTTCTGCGCCCTCTGTCTACCCCGGCCACCAGCACGAAGGGAGCTGGTGCCGCTGTTGGGACAAGTAAACACCGGGCCGGGCTCGTCGCATCCCCGAGTGGCCCTGCCGCTCCCCCAGCCCTGGGGCGGCTGCTGTGGAAGCCCATTCAGATGTGACCTGTGAAAATGGCTTCCTCCCATCCACACATTCCTGCGTGCCCTCCCCAACCCGCCTGAGCGTTCGCGGGGCCCGAATCATGGCATGATTGAGCTCTCAATGGCTTTTTTCAAAATGTGGGAGTGTGATGTGAGAAATATCGAAAGAGCGAAAGGAAAAACAATTTGGAAGGAGTCTCGGGCTGTGGGCCTGCAGACTGGCCCGCTCGGGCTTACGATCCCTTCCCGGGCGGAGGTGCCGCTCCTTCAGACAGAGTCAGGTCACCTCCTGCGCCTGCCCTGGTGCTCGCGTAGTCGGTTTTCCGTTACGTTGCCTTCGCTGTACCCGCTTCCTGCCTGTCCTGCTGGCAGGATCAGCCGTGTGCTTTGCTCGGTTCATCCCTCGATTTTCTAAAGTAGTTGGGCTCCAGATTCAGTGAGACAGAGAATGCAGATGGGGACCCTTTGTTTCGGATGCCGATCTGTCTCTCCCTGCCCATGTTTTATGTCTAGGTTGGTGTTACCCGAAGAGCCGCCCAGCGCTCCCCCGAAGAATATCGTGGCCAGCGGGCGTACCAATCAGTCCATCATGGTCCAGTGGCAGCCGCCCCCAGAGACGGAGCACAACGGGGTGCTGCGCGGGTACATCCTCAGGCGAGTAGCCTGTGCTTGGCCGGCTCGAGGCTGTCGTCACGGAGTCAGGGCTCTGTTTCGCTGGGGGCGGCCTTGCAGAGAGCGTCTGCATATCCGGCCGTAGCATGTGCACGCCAGAACCCCGCGCCGATGGTGACGTTTGGTAGAAGATTGAAGGGGGACATGATGAGTCGGGGTCAGGGTGTGCTTTCCATCGTGAATCCAGGGGCACACATTATTTACTGTAATGATTGTTAACTAACAGTAGTGCAACCGATTTAATCATTAGCCAGTCGTTCCCATGCTGGCTAGCACGTTGTTCAGTATTGCCAGGCCCTCTAGTGTTTCAAAGAAACGTTTTAAAAACCTACCTTTTTACATGCGATCTCACAGCTTTTAAATGTCAGGAATGAAGTCGGCCCGTTTTGGACCACAGTGCGGGCCGAGCTCACTCTTCTGCAGGCCATATGTGGCCCCACGTTGTGGCCGCTTTGTTTTCTCTGCCTTGTGAGGGTGGTCAGGCTTCTAAGGATGTCGAGAGGACTCTCCCAGATCTTGGCTGGGTTTGAGACAAGGAGTCCCTTTTGCCAAAACTACTGCTAATTTTAAAATTGCACCAGATGTGATCATTGCAGTGGTTTGTTGACACAGTAGCAAGCAGGAGAAAGAAAAGCAGTCTCAAAGGGCTATTATGAAATCGCTTCCAACAGACCGTGTAGCCACGGACGCGTTTCTTCACCGACATGCACTGTGTGTCCCTCCCCAGCCTCCCCGGCGGGTGTCCGCCACTCCCTTCCTCCCAATGCCAGGCCTCTGCCGCCCATTCTGAGCGTGTGACCAGAAAGTATGGGTGAACAAAGGTCTCAGGGGGCTAAATGTAATCTCTTAGACAGATGTAAGAAGTTATGAAGGTATAGCTTTTTTAGCTCCGTTATCTTTGCATGTGGAGGACCATTCCTTCCAGTATATATTTATGTAATCATCCATTCATTTATCACACCTTCATCCACGTGCACATATAATTAGCCAATCACCAACACTTCCTGCTATTCTCAAGTCTTCCTCAAGCATGTGACTTGTCCTCTAAACATAAGCTAGGCCATTATCCACCTGAAGGGGTTTAAGTGTGACCCCTAGGGGCCCACGGGGGCTGGAGGGCTGGAATCGGCACTCGGGGTCTCTCTGGTCACTCTGCCTCCAAGTGTCCTCCCCCTTCCAACAAGAGACCTGGCACAGGGGCATCTGTGGGCTCTGGGCGGTTCCCAGATCCCTCTAGAAAACTAGCTGGCCACCCACCCCCCCACCCGGGTCTCCTGCCCGCTCCTGGGCCCTCACTTCAGCTGTCACTCTTGTCCCATGTTCATCAGCTAATGAAAATCATTGCCTTGCCCTCCACCCGGCCCTTCACATGCTTGTCATTTTGGCCGCCTCTTTCTTTTCTTGAGCACACAGAAAAGGTTCCTCAGGTTCCAGCTGCCAAGTAAGGACTTTAAAAGTCAGCCTGCAGAACCAGGCTCGGGGCGTGGGGCTTAATAATGAAACCCCTCTGATGTTACAAGTCCCCATCGGGGACTGCACATTTCTCCATTTTGTGGGATTACCACTGTTAAAAGGATTTTCTGTGATATGTTGGGAGAGTCGAGTGCTGGGAAGGAGGGCATCTGTGTTTGCAGGGGTTTAAATCAAGGAAGTCCTAAAATGAGGGTGCCCTATCCAAGGCCTGTGAATATCAAAGTTTTCAGAAATTAAAGACCCATGCCAAAACAAATTTGCTTGGAAACATTTCCGAATAATCCTCCGGTCTGCAAATCAGCTCTTTTTGCAAGTGTGCATCCTCCAGGGCACAAGACTCTGTGTCAGAGCCTTAGCACAGCCCATGGAAGAACAAAATGGAAATAAATCACCGTCGCGGCTCTGGCCGTGAGAAGTAGTTAGGATGTGTGCACAGTAATAAAATATTTATAATAATGGGCAGGGTGCTTCTTTGAGAGGAGCATAGGGGTTATGTCCTTTAAAAACATTCTTCTGTTTATTTCCATATAAAAAAATGATCTTGTTCTGTGCGAGACAGTCTCCCAGGCAACGTATCCCACCAGTGAGAGGGCGATGCCCTGTGCTTCTGTTATTAATTGTGACCTTCCCAGACATCCTGTGAATGTTACAAAAGCACCCGAGCCGCGGGTCGGAATGGGCCAGCCTGCCTGCTGCAGAAAGGAGAGGAGGGCGGCCGCTTCTGAGACATGAATCCTGTGGTCTGTTCCACACGATCCTATAAACAAGGGTCCAGGAGATACGGTTCATACGGGCTTCACGTACTTCCTGGATGAGCAGTGTTCTCATAACCAGAAATACTTACAGGGTGCTTCACACTGTCACGTCTCCTTTGTGTCCATCGTTTGGTTTTATTCTCGCGAAAACCCAGCGGAAGGCCACTATTATGTCCTTCCCGGGAGTTCTAAACCAAGGTTCGGAGAAGTTAAGAGTTTGCTTGAGGCCGCCCAGCTCATCAGTCGTCTTCCCAGCTCCTTCTGGAGCTAACGTCTTTGCTTTTCCCTGGAATGTGTCGTGCGTAGAGATGCCTCCACATTAATGAGATCTTCTCAAGTGACTGCCCGGTATGTGCCATATTGGTTATTATGAGTGGTCCTGGGCGCCATTCACACGCCAGGGCGCCCTGGTGCTGCCGTGGGGCCAATCCTTGCCTTCTTCCAAACGGCTCTCTCACCGTCTCGGTGCTGTTTATTTTGTAGATGGGGAATTTGAGTGGGAGTACCTGGCTTGCGGGTTGTCCCGTGCCACGCCTGCGTCCCCATGGGCCGCTGCCTTGAAGGCCGTGATGTTACATAAATGAACTTAACCCCCGCTGGGACGCAGGTAGTTCAGTAAAGGAATATCAAGTCAGTCGGTGTCAGAAGTGGATGGAACAGGAAAGCAGAAATGTGGTGTGGGGCGCTGGCCCCTGTTTTTGCCCGTCACGGGATCACCGTCCGTCCCCCACGCCTCCCGCCAGGCGAGCCGCACCTCCTTTCAGGCGAAGGCAGGAGGTGGCCTGGGACCTTCTCACTATTCCAGTTCTGCCTGTTCTTGATCTCGTATTTTTCCCACCGCACGGGTCTCACCTGCACACACGGTCTGTGGCTGAAAGGCTGCCCTCGGGAAGTCCTGCTTTTCTCGAAGGACCTCATGTTGCAGTCTCTGTGCTTCCTACTGTGCTTTCATCCTCTTTGGAGAGCTCTGTTTTCCCTTGAAGGGCCTCAATTCTGGGTTTCTTCTCCCCTTCCCCACCGACGGCAGTAGCCTTGCTGGGCCTTCCCCTCTGTGCCCAGGCGCTCTGCCCGTGGCCCCAACCTGCCTTCAAGAGTCCTCTTGCCCTGTGTCCCCTCGGCCCTCACCCCCTCCCTCTCGTCAGACAGAGCCACATCTTCCCGAGCCAAGAGCCGCTGCTCGGACAGGATCTGGAGGCCTCGGGAGCTGTGTGGCGGCCAAGGCACTGTCTCCCGCCACCCGCCCCCGCGCTCCACCCTGGGGAACCAGTGCACTTCTAAAAACCCGAGTTGTGAAAAGCATTCACTACCCCGAATAATGCCACAAAAGCCCTTCGGTAGCACACGTGGCAATTGCCTAATTTATACGTTTTCTAAGTCCCGAGTCGTGCATGTGACTTTTGAACACAGATACAGCGTGGAAAGTATTCCTCTTGTTCCACACAGTTCCT
Source organism: Panthera onca (assembly GCF_046562875.1). Lineage (NCBI taxonomy): Eukaryota > Metazoa > Chordata > Mammalia > Carnivora > Felidae > Panthera > Panthera onca. The sequence goes on from NC_138354.1 coordinate 3,384,995, forward strand.
TCTCGAGCACGGGTGAAATCGGCGTAGAGCACCGTATTAGGGTCAGGTGCACGCCACGAGAATTCCGCTTTGTGTCTGCTGCAGCCTGGCGACCGCAGCCAGCCCCGCCACCGTCGGGAGCCGTACACGGAACCCTGCTCCCGTTTCGTCCACGAAGGCCCCCTAACAAACAGCCCAGCCCATCCACCTCAGCATGCGACCAGTATTTTAGAAGTGGGAACACCACCGAAAGCCACTCGTTCTGGTTCTGGGGCTGCGCGAACAAATCTAGAATCCCTAGACGGAAAAGGCAGCGGGCCTCCCGCCTCTCTGTTTTTCCCCACGTTTCAGGACCACGGGAGGAAAGCTGTCCCTCCACAATCGTTATTTACGGCAACACCCGACACGGGAGCCGTGCCTGGAATTTCTGGTGCTAAGTCACCGCGCCCCCCAGGCGACTTACACTAAAAAGCTATAATTTTTCTTTAACCGTAACACAGTCGCATTCCACAGTAGCACAGTCGGTTCCATTTTGCCCAGAGCTCATAATCGCTGTGAGATTCAGTGACACCGCGTCTGAGGGGTTGGCTTAGGAAGCGCTGTTGTCCGGGGCCGACCTCTGGCTTCACTCTTGTTCACGGACTCCGCTTCCCTCCAACTGCGTGGAATCCGTGCGGGTACCCCCGCATCCTGGTTCCAGCCGTCTCTCCACATTGCGATGCAGGTACCGCCTGGCCGGCCTGCCCGGGGAGCACCAGCAGCAGAACATCACCAGCCCGGAGGTCAACTACTGCCTGGTGACAGAGCTGATCATCTGGACCCAGTATGAAATCCAGGTGGCAGCCTACAACGGGGCGGGCCTGGGAGTCTTCAGCAGGGCCGTGACCGAGTACACCCTACAAGGAGGTAAGCTTGCTTTTCCGCGAGGTTGCACGGTCTCTGTCGGGGAGCAGGGCGCGTCGAGTTTGACGAGAGCACGTTAGAAGAAAAGATGAAAGGGGCGCCTGGGCGGCTCAGTCGGTTGAGCCATAAAATGAGGGGGTTCGGCTCGGGTCACGATCTCGCGGTTCGTGGGTTCGAGCCCCGCGTCGGGCTCTGTGCCGACGGCTCGGAGCCTGGAGCCTGCTTCGGATTCTGTGTCCCCCTCTCTCTCTGCCCCTCCCCCGCTTGCGCTCTGTCTCTATCAAAAATAAATACATGTAAAAAAAAAAAAATTAGAAATAAAGATGAAGGACCTGGTCCTCCAGGGGGCAAGTAGAAGGGAATTCATCACCTGTAATTGAGTCTCTCTATTCCTCAACTATCGCAATACTGTAGAAGGGACACAGAGAACGTTCCAGATGCTTTCTTCTGGGCACTTAGGCCAGGGAGTATCCACACACATCCTTTAGTTAGCCCACTTACTCTCAGAAAGATCTGTGGAATTGCCTTTTTCTAAATGGAGTAATGGTATATTACATGGTAAAGCTGGCCGTGGAGTCCCATGTGATACCGTGAGCGTTTTCCAAAGAGAACGATTATTTAGAATTTTGTGTTTAGTAATGCACTATGATTATTGGTAATGGAATTTGCAACTCGGTGTGCCTTTTTTTTGGGGGGGGGGGGTTCTTTTTCTGTTATACAAGCCAAATAACTTACTAGGTGGGTAAAAACTCCTCCCCACAGCACCCTTCCGAAAACGGCCAGTCAGGATGTCGTAAAGCCAGTGGGGTCTTGCCTTCATATGCTGCGACCCAACCCCCTCGTTTTATGGCTGAGCCCCCCACTGTTTTCTAGAGGACCCGGGTCTCAGCCCCAGGGAGCGCTGGCGTTTGGAAGCACCGTCCACTGTCAGTGCTCCCAGCAGGACAAAATGGACCCTGTCTTGGCACCCCAGTCCCTGCCCGGGGAAAACGGTTTCCCCAGAAAATCGACAGCTCTTCCCATTCGGGAAGAGGCACTTTTAGCCTCTCCCGACTCACAGGTGTGGGTTTATTTGCTTAGGCATTTTTACTGCCACCAGGCCTTGACCTTTTTGAAATGATGATATTTCTAACTGCCCACTTCTCTCCCCAAATCATGCCTGAGACCTCATGTTCCTTGATATTGCATACCGTTACCGTTATCATCACCCCTGATCGATCGGCTGTCTGTCGTCGTCCATAAGTCCATAAAGCCTCCTTTATAAATTAAGTCAGTTCTGTCTCCATGGTGAGATATGTGCCTGGCGGAAATACTTAACATGCAAGACAGCCGGGAAGGACCTCCTCGTCCACACGTGAGTCTCGATTACTCACCGGAAAATGGAGACGGCTAAGTACCTGGACAATTAATGTTTGCTTTAATTCGCCTACCTAATGACAGTAGATTTGGAAATACTTAAAATAATGAATTTGCTATTAAGAATCGCCTATTACTGTTAACTAGGACTGCTTCATTTTCTTACTGGTGTGTTCGGGTCCCGTGCGGGGCATGGAGGGGCAGATCCCCACCTAGCTGAGGAGAGCTTCGGCCCTAGAGTTTGGCTCGTACTTGGGAGCCATTAAAGGTTGAGGGCCAGGAGCAACATGAGCAAAATGCTGTATTAGGAAGACGAACCCCTCAGCGGCTGTGCGGGCGAGCTGGGGGCCCCCCGCGGCCTCAGCAACTCCAGACGGAAGGGCACGTGGTCTGGCTGTGAACCGACTAGTTCCCTGTTGCTGTGACGCAGGCCACGAGGAGGGCGTGGCTGGCGCTTTCTGGTGGTGCTGCATAGTTTTCACAATACTTTGCCTCTGTTCCCTCCGTGTGCCTCGAGACCTCGGGGCAGAGGACGCTCACGCGATGCACCTGTCCCTGGGTCGCTGGAGTGTGAACGGCGGGGGGCCCAGCTGCTTCCTCGGCTCGCTGGCGGGGATAGGACAGAACAGGGCAGGTCCGATGTAACCACTGGCGCGTAAGCAAGCTGAACGCTGGCCGGCCCCGATGTAGCTGGTCTGAAGTGCCGGGGCGCGGGGCCGGCGTGGCAGGCTCCCACCTCTGGATGCGGTGATCGTCCGGAAGGAGAAGCTGACTAAGGCTGCTTCAGCTCCCTGGAAGGAGTTGCTTTCCTCGTCCTGGTGCGAGCGGGACTCCCATTAGCTCTCTGTGCAAGAGTGGTTCCCAGTGTCCGTCTTTTTCTTCACTCTTGCCGAGCCCAAGTTCCTGAATATGCCGCGTGCAGGTTTCCCGTCCGTACCTTGGCTTGGCAGCTGGGTCCTCTTCTCTTGGTCTGGGCGTTGGATGGCTGGCGTTGGAGCCCGGGGCCCCTGCAGGTCACAGGGCACCCAGGGGACATGGTCGTGACTCACACCTCCCCTCTCTGTGGGCGTTTTTGCTTTGATGTTGTGCCCTCCTCACCTCGGCATGGTCGCAGGCAGCACGGCGCCCTTGTCCTCCCTCAGGGCGTGCAGCCCTCTCCCTACGTGTGGTCCCGACTCTTCCTGTGTGCTTCACGTGACTAACGCCCTGGGGAAAGGACCCTATGCTTCTGTTTCCAGACCCTCCCCGCCTCCTAACCCTACGTCTGTCCCTTGGGCCCTGGACAGAGCTCAGGCATTCGACAGCCTCTGAGCCTGACCCTCCTGTGAGGGGCAAGCCTCAGCCCCAGGACAAATCAGGGTGGAGCCCTTGCTGACCACAGTGTTGGCATAACTGTCCCTTGGGCTTGGCCGTGGCACTCGTCAGGTATCAGGAGAGGGCACGAGCAGGGGAGGCAGCGGCCTTACAGCGTGTGCACTCACACTGCGCCCGTCCGGCCCCCGTCGTCGGGAGCGTCCTGGTCGGCTGCCCCCAGCCGAACAAAAGGGAACCAGTAAACTCTGTCCCGGAACCAATGTTCCCACCGAGACAGGAGACAAGTAAGAGAGCGTTTAGACTTGCAGTTGGAAAGAAACGGGGAGTGGGGGCGGGGAAGCTGGTCTGGAGTGGGGGCAGAATAAACCAGAGAGAAAGTGATCTGATTGGGAGGGGCCGCATCAGAAAGGAAAATGGCCACAGTGAGGGGCCGTGAATAATTTAGGGTTGTGAGCTGTCCTCCCACACATCTGTCTGTCTGCTGACCCCCAGAAACGGCCCCTTCTTCTAGTCCATCAGGGCCTAACTCCACATTTACTACTTACCTGCCTTCCAGAAGCACATCAACCTTTCTGAGCCTCAAGCTCATCTGCCCTGACTCCTTGTGAGAGAAAGGCCTTGAGAGCCCTGAGCTCTTAGCCAGTATCCTGGATGCTCAGGTTGTTCTTGTTCCTCCTTCTGTGGCAACGCCCAGTGTCTGGAACCTACTGTATCTGCATGTTTCTGCAGCCGCAGTCGTTCAGAAAGAAACGGGCGCAACCTCTCTGCTGATAGTAAAATCTCAAGAACGATCTGTGCGCCTACTGTGTGCTCAGTGTTGTGTGACGGGCCATGGCACTGATGCGTGTGCCTGCTGTGTGCTCAGTGATGGGCTGTGGCATATGGAGCAGGAGTAGGGAACACACCCAACACAGAGTCAAACCTGGGACTTGCGGCCGAGGCTGCGAGGAGAGATTAACATTTGTGAAATAAGAGTGAGCTGCAGAAGAAAGCGTCACTGATGTGTGCTCACCCCCATTTATCCACAAGACCCGTGTTGCGAGCATGCTTCGGATTGCTGTCGAGACAGAGGAAGATGCCATCGACATAAAGAGCGACTTTACTGGGATCTACGTGGTAGGGCCATATCAGAGGCGTTGGGGTTCAGCTGTCTGTAGTGGTTGGAAATGGAATCCAACTGCTAGAAACAGACCCAAAATAACAGCTTAAAACAGAATAGAGGTGGGTTTTTATCTTTCTCTCCCCAAGAGTGGGCATTCAGCTGCACAGGGTCTTAGCGGCAGCTCCATGGTCACCAGACGGTCAGGCTCCTTCTTTTCACTTTGCCATCTTTAGCATTTGCCTCATGGTTGCACATTAGCTGCTGGGATGCCAGCGGTCGCGTCCACATTCTATGAGGAAGGCACAGGGGTACACCTTGTGGCCACATATGCAAGTATGTTTGCCTTTGACGAACTTTCTTAGAAGTCCTACCTACTGCTGATTCATGCTTACAATTCACGGAATATCTCCATGCCAGAAGCCCGGAAAGGTGCTCTTTCCGCCAGATACATTTCTTTCTGTTGCTAAGAAAGGAAGGGGGGACAGATAGTAGAGGGTAGCTGGCGGTTTCTGCCTCGCTCTTTGCAATGACTCCTGCTGCGGAGTCAAACCCAGAGGATATGCAAGTTCTAGATATAAAATTGTACGACCGTCTGTCTCACAGCCAGCCGCATGCAGAGAGCCCCACGATCCTTGGGAACCCCCTACTAAAGAATTAGCAGCAAGCGGCTCCACAGCTCCCCGGGCCCTTGGCCTCAGACCCTCAGCTCGTGGTCTGTTTGGGCACCAGCTGAGCATGCTTGCTGCCCCTGGGAGCCCCCGTCGGTGAGCTTGGGGCTTGGGGTGCCCCCGGCTGCTGGTGCCGCGTGTAGAGAAAGCCTGCAGGCCTGAATTGGCCCTTGAAGCTGCAAAGAGAATAATTTAAATGTCTGCATATTAGAGGGGAAGAGAATAACTCATAAAATTAATTATTTGTCAGCCTAATTTGGAAAGTTATTGGAACGTATACGCACATAACTCTGGAGTCCGTCAGGACGCCATGGGAACAGTTGGAAACGCCCCGCCTCGGGAAGAATAAGGCTTCCGGCCAGCCTGCCTGGTTCTTCCTCCTCCCCTCAGCCAAGCGGCAAGCCTGACCCATCAGGGGAAATGAGATGTAATTTGTCCCGACTTTAATAAGCTCTTTGGATTTCGCTCCTCTTGAGAAGGCATCAGAACGCCAGGGAGAGCTGGTGCGGCTCGCCGACGTGAGGCTGCATGTGACACGGTGCACAGTCATTCTCAAAGAGAACTCCCAAATGTCGCAGCCTCGGCCCCAGGGAGCAGAGTCAAGGGCGCACAGGCAGCCCTTGACCCGAAAAGATCGGCCAGCGCTTGCCTCGGGGGCAGACACCCGCGTGCTGCTGGGCACACGTCTTTGGTCTCGAGTCTCTTTTCTTTATGGAAGCTCTCGAAGGAAAATAAGTCATCTGTGCCTTGAGTTCAGCACAATGTGGTATGGATCCTTGAAGAAATTTGAACCCACCTTTCCCCTGTCACATGCCCCCTTTTTCTTTTCAATCCCGTTTATTATTGAGATCTGCTAAAAACGTCTGGGGTCTACCTTGGTTCTCTCTATTCTCAGCATGGGCTAACACCTTGGACACACAGGGATTATTTAGTATAAACTTTCTCACTTCCCCTGCTCTTCATACCCCCACCCCATCCACTGTCCGCCAATCCCATTGAATAGATTTTATTAGGTGCCTCCGTGACCTTTTCTGCTCCAGGCATTTTAAAATGCGACCTATTAACTTACCAATCGGGCAGCAAAATTCTGATACAGTCACAGTCACATGAACTTTCCAAGGGGTGAGAGGAAAGGTCCCTCCTGTCCCAGTAGCTGCGACCAAAAATCCAGCAAACACGGAACCCGCTCGTCAAATTTCCAGTGTGATTACCCAAAATGAAGTGGAAGCAAACTTAAATTGACTCGGGAATTTCTTTCAAAATGCTCCAGAAATCAATGTTCTCGGTTGCAAGTGGAAGAAGCCTTAAGCATATAAGTTCTGCAAAACTAAATGCCCAGTGTAATTACCAGCATTGTTCTTACTGCCAATGTCAACTTCAGCAACCTTCCCATCATTCAGTAGGAGAGGGAAAGTACTGTTGTCACTTGAAGCAGTGAGTGTTCCAAATTCAAGGCTCACACGATGTTTGGTTCCCAGATTCAGGTTTTGTTAAAAATGTTGCAACTACCCGCGAGAGCCCCGTGAAGATACTGTGTGACCATGAAGTCCTCAGGTGACCCTGAGCGTGGAATCCTACGCGCTGCCGGAGCATGAGAGATGCTGGCTGGGTCCCAAAATACGCCAGCCTAGACCCGCGAACTTCTGTCCGTTTCTTCACTGTGTTCATAAAAATGCAGATGCTGGCTTTTCCATAAAGGGTCCAAAGACAAATGATACTATACATCATCATTTCGAACACACCCAGGTTTTAATTTTTTTCTGGTTTTATTTCTTTATCATTTTTCTTCCTTGAACAGGTATTTTTGCGCTATAATGATTTATTCTGGTTTTGGAACATTACCTTCTAATGAAAGGGAAATATTTCATACTTAAAGAGAAATGGAAAAAACATTTGGTTATCCACATTTCTAAAACATTAGTAAAAGCCTCTAAATGTTCACTTGGGCTTTGAAGGGTTTTCTAAAGTGAGGATTATAAATGAACACTCTGTTTGCAAGCTCCATTCGTATCTCCTCTTGGGAAATTCTCAATGTGGCATAAATGACATTGCACGAAAGATTTGTTTCTCAATCCTTAAGACTTTCTAGACCGCAGGCTGTGCCTACAGAATAGGATAATGTTCCAGATTCTCCCAGAGTCACCTAAAACACTAAGAACTGAACAAAATGATGTGGGATGTTCCATCAGGATTGGGCTTAATTCAGGCTTTTAGAATTTTCCGGAAAGAAAAGAAGAGGAAGCTAGCATTTTGGAGGAAGCCGCCCCCGACCAGTTTTTGTTGTCTTATCCTGCGCACCTGTGCTCCGTGCCTCACCTTGGTCATCGCCCCCCGCCCACCCTGCCCCCCCGGACAGCTGTGAGAGATAGGTGTCTGTTTTTCTTCCACAGAGGAAAACGGGAGCTCCAAGAGGTAACGCACTTTCCCCAAGTCACGTGGCTGGGAAATGCTGGGGAAAACCTAGCGCTCCTTTTTTCATTCTGCACGTATCACCCATGGACAGAAATTACTTCCAGATTTCCGGTGCAGCTTGAATACAGAAAAGAAGCAAGATCTCACGTCACTCGTGGGTGAGTGGCAGGTGGGTGTGTAGTCCACAAGAGGAAATGTCTTTCACACTGAAACCCAGGACACATGCACACACACAGACACACACGCAGATACACACATGAACAGACACACACACACACACACTCACACACACACAGCTGAAACAAAAGGCTCGTGCGACAATAGTCCCCCCTACACTGTGTGGTGTTCTTTGATATTTGCCATCCTGTTTCATTCCGTTTCACTCTCGGGTTCTCTAATAAATGCTGGCCACGGCCACTAAATTGATTTCCTGGTCTGCTAGTGCGTTGGGAGACCTGCAGTTTGAAAACCACTGAATTCGAGCAACACAGGGCATTTGGTTGAGCTGAACCCGTGTCCCTTTCAGAAGAGGCTCCTCCACTGGCCTGTAGGACGCACCAGGGTCCCCAAGGGAGAGACCACCACAGCCACCGCAGCCAACGATGAAAGACCAAACAGGGATTGAGTGGGGGCACGGCAGGCAACGGGCCTGGGCGCAGAGCTACGATCCAGGGGTTGTAGGAGGGTTCCAGCCCCTGGATCTGCGCAGATGACCTCGTGAGGGAGGAGGGCTTCCCAGGGTAAGACTTGGCCTTCAGTTGCCACAGGAAGACACAGGGAAAAATCGAACCAGTCTTAAATTGCCGTGACCAGCATATTGTTTGGTCATGTACAGACTGGTGTTCCCTACAAGCCTGGGGGCTCTTTGAGGGTGGGGTCTGTGTCTGTATCTCCAAATCCAAGCACAATGCCTGGTATGTAAATAAACAAGGCATAAGTGTATGTCCGATTAAAGACAGACGCTGATTGTCTCTATGTTAGTTTCCGGTGCTGTCTCAATTTACTCTCCGTATCCAGTGTGATGCCTTCCCTCCCCTCCTGCCTCTTCTGGTCTCAGGAGCTCGAAGGAAAGCCCAGTGCCTGCCTGCTCGACCTCACACGCTGTGCCTCCCCAGCCTAAAGCTGTTCCCGAAATAAATAAGGGGGAAAATAAGTTCAGAAAGGGACACACACAACTTCTAAAGTATTAAAATACTATTTTTTATTCAGGTCATTAAAAGAGACCTGAGCTTATTTATCCAAGATCTGTCCCCCTAATAACGCATTAGAAATGTTTAATGCAGTGAGAACATTCCAGTGTCTCAAAACGGCAAGAACCATAACAACCCAAGAACTTGTCCGCGGCCTGTAACGATCTGGAATTAACCGTCGCACCCGCCACAAAGATTGCAATAGAGACATCCGTGCAGCACCGCGTAGCCAATAATTCTTCCACATGACGAGCTTGCGGCTCCCCTCTTTGAGAGGCATGTGCATTTAATTCTGGGGAATTGCCCGGAGGAGTCAATGGCCACGAATCCCCACCAAGTTCTGGCTCTAGACGCCGCAGCCCTTAGGATTTGATGTCATCTCCTCCAAGGATAATGAAAAAGGGAGTGCGCAGTTGTGGTGAAGACGGAAGACCCGTGCGCCCTCGCACGGCGCAGAGGCGCTGCCGGGAGCTCCTGCCCCGGCCAGCGGATCCAAAGCGAGGAGACTCCTTCCCGGGCAAGGTAGGCCCCGCGTGGCCTCACGCCAGGTGCTCACCGACCGGGAAAACTGACGGCGCGCTTGAGGGCATTGAAGGATGAGCCGTTATTGCAGTAACACGCTGTGTTTCACAGTTTATCTCTAACAGATAAGGTGGTGCTACCTTAATAGATAAAAATTGTGTTGGGCAAAGCACGGTGATTTCATTCCGTGCTAAGTTCAGCTAATTTTTCAGCATTGTCACTGGGATGCTTGGCACTCTTCGCTTGGGTTTACGTCAGTCTGATGGGGCTAATAAGCAGGGTGCAGAAGTCAGTCATTTTCCTACCACAGAAGCCTGGACGCCCGTGTCCCCTGTCCCACGAGGCGCCGTGAATCTCTGAGCTGGTACTTCCCGGTGTCACCGTCTTCCTTTGACCTGACATGTTGTGCGTCTCCAAAACATCAGATAGCTCTACGGTCAGCGGAGTTTTGTTTAGAATGACCGTTAGTTTAAACCGATTCTGCCATTTGTGTAGACAGAAGCCAAGATGAATTGTAACGCTAGGCTGGGATTTACTCAAGGGTGTTGCACATCAGCTTGCGTAATTTGCATAATATTGCTTGAATACTTGAATGAAACATACCCTTTCAGCTGCAGAGAATAGTTTGGGAAAATTGCTGGCCCGGCATAATCTCAGGTTCTCTGGGCTGGAAATAACAGTACACGTTCCTGGCAGGAAAGGTGGCAAAGAGGCTCGTGAGGACAGGAGTGGGGTCTTCTGCCAACCAATTAACCGGCTCCAAATGAAATGAAAGGTGATCGTCACGGGGAGGATGGGGGGAAGGAAGGAAAGAGAAAATGGCAGAAAAGAAACTGCAGAGCAGTGGTTCTCAGTCGGGTCCCTGTGCCACTTGTTAGAAATGCAATCCTCAGGCCACGTAGACCCACTGGATCAGAAAGTCTGGGGGCGGAGCCTGCCCTCTGTGTTTCAAGAAGCCCCCAGATGATTCTGGTGACTCTGATCTGAGACTCACTTCTCTAGAGGTTGGTAGGTAGCAGAGGGCCGAAACCATGAACGCTGTGAGTCTCTCCATATTTATGTCTCTGGCATTTTCAAAGAAAGGGGGATCGTGCCCGGGGAGGGTCAGTACCATCAGCTGGAAAAAAGTGGTTCTTCCCATGAACGAGGGCACGCCCTGTGGGGAACGTAGGAACACGGTATGTCTCACAAGAAATCTCAGCTGTGGTTTAGAAACTCTGATGGTTGGGTAGGAGGCTGAAGTCTTCCTTAAGATAAAGGTCATGACTCGGAAAAGAAAGGAAGATACAGGCAGTGGTCAGTGGCAAATTAGGGTGAGTGAGCTGTGTGGACCACGACCAGCCACCGAGAATAATGCACGGGTCCTTGGAGGAGACCAGAATCTAGAAGAGCCTCTCCTCCACACTTGTGCCTTCGGCATTTTCGAAGAAGGTGAGGCTACGCTTCAGTCAAGTCAAGCAGCCTGATCATGCTTTAGTAACCTTTTTCCTGTGGCTTGATCTGTTCCCTGTCAAGGTTAATGGGATTTGTGTTCGAACAATAGACTGTGACAAGGGATGAGTTTCATGTCAGAAAGGATAGGAAGAACACATTCAACAGAAATTCTGTTGAGAAATTAAGGATAGAGAGGAGATGTGTACACGAAGCTATAAAAACACTCGCTAGAGGACAGGACTTTAGGTTCCACTTCAAAGAGGAATCGAGAGACCTGAGTCTATAATTGTCAGGAAGCAGTCACTAGGAGTCCCCTTTGGTCATTCAGAATGAACCACATCCCACCAACCTCATTTCCTTTCGGAGGAGGGTTACTGAGTTGACAGATCCAAATAGTATAGTCATTCTGTAGCTTGATTCCCACTCATTCGTTCATTTTCTAATTCACTCACTAAGCACCTTTGTGGCTAAGATGGGGAAATACAGATTGGATGACAGAATAATTAGATGGGTCCCCAGGGCTTGGCTTCACCCAAAGAGTGTAACTTGACTGATACACCACCACTTGGAGGATAACTCCAGATGCAAAATCCATCATTCTGGGCTTTTTTTGGTCAGCACTTCTACTGGCGACTTGGAGGGAACAGAGATGGCACGCTCATCAAATATGCAGGGGTCACGGCTCAGAGGGGATGATTCGTGTATTCTATCCCCAGATCAGAAGTAAAAAATAAATTGCTTTCTTAGATTGATGGTTGAAATCAAACCGAACATAAAAGAAATCAAGTTGGGACACGAAAGGTATAAGGGAAAATACTTCAGTTACGCACACACACCCCAGTCATGTGACAACAAGATGGGGAGACAGGACTCGCCGACAGTCACCATAGAAAGTCTCAGGGGATAGACGAGCGCAGACCCGAGGAGGACTGAGACCATAATCTTCGTCTGTACAGACCATCAAGGCAGATCACAGTGCCAAGGAATCCTGTCTGGCTGGATGCCACTTGGGCACTTGGAGCGCTGAGATCGGCTCCAGGTGCCTCAACGTGAGGGGTGGGGAGAAAACCAAGGCTTCTCGGAGGAGGAGACCGGTATAGAGTGGGCAGTGAGTGCTCCCTCAATCCTGCCGCATGGGAAACAGAGGAACAGGATGTCCACTTGGCCCATAGTAGTAAAGCCCGACTGGACATTCCTGTGATTTTCAAATAGTCTAACAGCTGTGTGTGAGGGGGGCACTTTACCCAGGAGGCAGATGGGCATCACTGGTCAGAAGTCGTGGAAGGAGAGGTTTCAGTTGAGCATGAGGGAGAGCCTCTCTGCCACACACGGCAGGGGTTTAGCGTGACCTGAATGGCGGGAACGTGGAGCTGGAAGCTGTGTCGACGGTGGCCGAGGGGCCACCCATCTGCGTGCTGTGGGTGAACCATGTGGCCTCGGTGGCCCTTTCCTCTCCTCCTCTGTCTGCAGAACTCTGCACCGTCAGTAGGGCCATTTATGTGGCCTTTGCCTCTATGACGCTTCACAGAGGAAGGATTCTTTGACAGAAGTCCGGCTGTCATAATGTCATCGAACAGAACCGTGATGCCGAGTCGACTGTACTTACTGGAGTACGTGTCTGTGGCTCAGTACCTCCTCAGGTGCCTACCCAGGTGTGGGGTTGGTGCGTGAATGGAATGGAGTAGGAAATCCGGAAATGGACTCGGTTGCACGTGGAAATTTAGTACCCAGTAGAAGCGGCATCTTGCAAGAGTAAAAGAGACCAGCTTTTTGATAAGTAGTATTGAGATAAGTGGATTCCTCTGTGGGAAAAGACAAAGCTGGGTCCACTCCCTACACCGAATTCAAGGGTGCATTCCAAACAGACCAGAGACGTCCATATTAAAAACGGAACCCGCAGAAGTACCAGAAAAGAAAAACCAGCGAATTCCCCTGTGACCTAGAATTGGGGGGGGGGGGGGGAGTTCTCTATTATTCACAATCTGGAAGCAATAAATGGAAAAAAATGATAAATTTGACTACATAAAATGTTTAAATAGCTAAAATATTCTGTATACCAAAAAATACAATAAGCAGAGGGGGGAAAGATACAGAGCAGACAAAATTATCTCCCAGACAAGTTATTAGCTGCACATTAAGCTCTGTCAAGAGCCTCTAAAAGAGAGAAGTAATAGACCGATATGCAAAAGAAAGAAGTCAAGAAATAAGAAAATCGAATCAACAGCAGTGCAAATGCCCTTAGCCCCGTGAGAAGATGCTCCCTTCTACCAATGAGAGGAGCACAGAGCGAAGCTACACAGAGACACCATTTCTCGCCTGTCATTTTGGTCAAAATGTGAACATTTGACAATATTCTGTGATAAGGCTTGAAAGAGGGGCACACTTCTTCACTGAGAATGCAGCGTGATACAAACACGGAGAGGTCGATCGGCACCCGACCCTGGATGCCGCGACCAGTGGGAGGAGGGTCCCCGTATCTCCTCCCAAAGCATGTATGGATTACAGGGGGAAAGGATAACTCTGCTGAGGCCCAACCTGGCAGCACGTGGTTACAGGGAACCTCCCCGGCGACGGCACAGATCACAATCGTGCAGAGAGGACTCGACGGGAGAACGGAGCACCACCGCTGTGCTCCTCCTTCCTAAGATCCATAGCTGGAGCCTAACCGAGAAGAAACATCAGACGAACGCAAACTGACGTGACAGATGAGCCTGCAATAAATATCCCAAGATGTCCAGGCCACAGGAGTCGAGGAGAAATTGAGCTCCAGGCTGAAGACTGAAGAGACAGGATTAGGAAAGGCAGCGCAGGATCTGGACCGGACCCTACCGCCGCAGGGGACCTCACGGGAGAAGCCGGAGGACCCGACGACGAGGTACGCTTCTGGTATCTGGGTTTCCGTGGCTGTAGGGCGGTGAGGTGGTGAGTGTCCTCGTCTCCCGGAGCCACAGGGCACGGATTTGGGGAGGGGGAGGGGCTTACCTTGGTAGCTCGCTATGAAACGATTTTGAAAAAAGTCTTTGTATAATGTCTGAAAGCATCAGACATTTCAAAATGAAAATTACCTGTCTCGTTTAAAACTATTGTGAATTCCTTTTCGTCTTCTACCCCAAACGGGTGGGACTTCTAGTGCCATTAACTGGCAGAGTGTCCACTCTCCGCTTTGTAGAAAGTTACTCCAGTGAGACAGATAAAAAAAAATGGAGCAGCACATACCTGAGACGGTCCACCTCAGCGCTAGAGGTTCCGGAAGGACCAGACCTACCGAAACGTCCATCAACAGCGTCCTGGGGGAACAAACCAGGCACGGAAGCCATTCTGCAGCCGTAATAGTTTGAAACTATTATATTAATAGTTTGAGTTTGAAATAGTAGTGTGATGTTTTACCTTTAAAAAAAAAAGAACTTTTTAAAAGGCCTAGAAATAGGAACCAACCCCCTCGCACTGAGCTTCCTAGGAACCACAGAAATAAATGGGCTTTCTTGGATAAATAAATGGATGCTTCCAGGTAAGTTATCCAGCATGTAGCCCATAAGGTGAGCCTGTGAGATCTTGAGAGCTCAAAAAGCAAAGAAAAAGAAAGGAAGGAAAGAAAAGAAAAGAAAAAAAAGAAAAGAAAAGAAAAAGAAAAAAAAAACGAACTATCAAATCCAGGAAGAACTTGTCAGAAAGACTCAGGCCCACCTGGCGAGACTCCCATGAGTTAAACATGGGAAAATATGAAAATCATGAAAATTAATAATAATAAAACTGCAGTGAAGTGAATGAAAGGTTTCAAATGCATTTTAGTCCATGGATTCCTAATAGTATTTCTTTAAAGCCTTTCTGGTCACCTTTGGAGAATGTAAAGGAAACTATTATGTGGTGAATTTGTATAAACCTTGCCAATCAAAAATCTCAGGATGTATAGTGAGATACTTGACCTTGATGGGTGAAAGTAACATTTTTAATATCTGGTTGTACTCCTTGGATGGCGCTCCATTTTGACTGCATGCAGACTTTTAACCTCTTCAAACACGTGGAAGTTACCGTTGACCAGAAGTATTTGTACAAGTAGGTGGTCGCACGTGTTTGAAGATAATTTATTACTCTCTCCACCCAGTTAGGAGAAACTTCTTCCTTGCCATTAACCGGAATGCAGATAATTCAGCCTCTTTAAATTGCACTTTACGGGCATAATTTCTTTAGGCTAAGAGCTCTTCCTTTTATTTCTTTGACAGACATAACGTTGAACATTTTTTTGTGATGAGGTGAACGGATTGGATTCTGAGCAAATGTTTTTCATATCAAGTATTTCAAAATAATGGGCATTTCTATGGATCTACACAGAAGTTGTTGCCAGTCTTAATATTTTTCCTTCAGAGTTCAAACGCTGACTCCTTTAGAATTATAAAATCGATCCCATATCGCTAGTGCACAGTTTTTAACTCCGTAACCGCGCGGAGTTTCTTCTTTGAACCCATACGTGTCAGGATACTTCGGCCAGATCTCGGCAGGTCTCCACTGTGTCTGTCTGCTCAGGTGCTCAAAAGTGTCAGTTAACTACGCCATTGTTGGGGCCCATAACTCATCCTTCAACAAATCTTCAAAGGGAGGCCCAGTCAGTAAAACGAATAACAGTGATCATAACTGCTTTGTTCAGTTCACACACTCTTGCAAGACCCTTCTTTCGGACAAGCCCATAGGCTTCCACCTGGAATTGAAACGGGAAACAGGGAAGTCCCCGTTTTCGAGGAATGCTGTCACAAGACAGATGGGCGGCATGTCAGATGGCCCAGAGACAAACTTAGCCCAGGTCATTAAACCAGAAAAGTTTCCGTCACAGATTGATGAGTGCTGATATTTCAAACCTCGCCTGACGTGTAGCGTTATCTTGAATCCCTCGAAAGGAAAGCTTCTGTCAAAAGGGATGCCGTTTTTTTTCTTTCACAAGGCAACGACAAAAAAAAGGTGGGACTGTAGCATGCTTGAATTTTATTAGATGTACCATTCTGACAGCATCATTCAATGCGGCATTCGGGGAGGCCTACAGGCCACCACTTACAGAGGAGAATTTCTCTGTGAATGAAACAATGGATTTCTGGAATCTCAGGCTTTTCAGATTGAATTTTGCAGTAAAATCTTTATACCCTGCTTTTGCCTTTGGTATACATCGCTTACAAATGTGTTCTTTGATACATATAAATACACATTTATTCCTAGCATCCATTTAACTGTGACCATTCCGTCCTTCCTAGCATGTCTGCTATGCGTGCGGTATACTGTGGTGCCCCCCGCCCAGATCACTTCCTGTGGGGGACACGCCTGTCACCAGTGCCGGCACCCGGCGGGCTCAGGGCTCACTGTTGTGACCCTCCTGGAACTGCCCACTGCTTCACTCAAGAGGACCCCCCTCCCATGGTCAGCCTGTGGCTAATGGCTCGATGCTCTGGGCATGGGAAAGCCTAGTCCCTTGGCCTCAGTTTGGGACAACAGCTTAGATCAGCCGAGGCCTCACTAGCTGCCATCTCGAAGAGCATCTTCTCGTGAGCTGTCCTCACTTCCTCGCCTCCTTCTAGGTGTATCCTCTGAGCCCCCATAACGCTTAATACAGGGAATGCTTCTTCACAAACAGGGACACTCAATCTAACTCGAGTATGTATTTTTACAACAAAGTAACGTTCTACCCATCTCTTTTGAAGGAGTCACTTAGGACGTTTTGCTTTAATAATGTTCCGGACGAAGTTTGTCTCTCTCTGGGTCATCCGACATATCATCCACGGCTTCTCACAGTGCCATTCAAGAACAGAACCTTTCCTATCCCCCGTGCATCATCGGTCTCAGACTCGTTGCTGACAGTTTGCGCTCAGTCTGGCAAGAAGAGTGATTCTGGGGTTGCAGGAGAATTGTTGGCTTCCGCTCTCAAGTGCGGGACGATGTAACCAGCTTCTTGAACTTGATCTGATACGGTTGCAACCAAACTCATAAATACCCTTCCTTCCCATTGTGTAGCTACAGGCAATTTCCCACTTGTGATCTTTTCTGTGTAAGATCAGTGCTTTGGGGAAAGGGGTTTCTGCAATCTGCCTGGTATTGTCACTTCATCACATTCCTTTCCCATCACGTACTAAATTTCGGCTGAAGAAGAAGATTCTCCGAGCATACAGATCTCAATTTCCGATCATTGCCATGACATTCCTCAGGTAGAAAGTTCCTTTACTTTTGGAGTAGGTGGACCTAATGACTCCCATTAACCAGAAAGTTGTCCGTTATGCTGGGGAAGTATGTCTCTGTAAATATAAAATAGTGTTAATGATATAGATGTGAACAATTGTAATAAATATTATATACTTAAATATAAAGTACATAAAATGGACTGTAGGTCTTAATGACTTCAGAAATCAACTTTTCATAAAAGTTTTGTTACATGCATTCTTAGGAATGTTTCCAAATGAACTGAGTTGAAAAATCAAAAAAAAGAAGAAGCCTGCATAGGCAGTATTGACATTCATTTCTATTTGATTAAAGAACTAAAAATCCGAAAAATTCATGACATATAAATATTAACTATGTATTCTATCCCAAATATTTCAAAAAGTCAATTACTGGGAGCAGTAAAACTCTGTAGTCTTCTTTAATGAGTTGATTTATTTATATAGCTTATTATTTTAAAACATTTTTCGATTTCTAAAATTAGTAGACTCATTTTGAAATCCATCAAGAATCCGCTCTTGCTGAATTTACATGACTAACCAGGAAGAAGGGAAGGAAAGGAGGGAGAAGGAAATTTCTTTAAGATCAACCCAGGGTGGTGCATTTGTTAGTCAGTGAACTTCACTGACAATCACTGTCGCCCACAACCCAGAGTTCACATTAGGGTTCGCTCTCGGTGCATACACTCTATGGGTTTTGATGACGGTATAGTGACCCGTGTCCGTTATAACCTCACACAGAGTGGTTTCCTTGCCCTAAAAATCCTCTGTGCTCCACTTTCTTCACATCCCTCCCTCCCCTCTGACAAGCGCCGACCTGACTGCCTCTGTGGTTTTGCCTTTTCCAGAATGTCACGTGGTTGAAATCGCACAGTATGTAGCCTCTTCAGTCCGACTTTTTTCACTTAGCGACGTGCAATGCATACATGGGTATAGTTTTCGAGTGTAATTCAACAGTTGTAAGTGTTTCGGTGGCTGCAGACCGCAGTTTGCCACTCTGAAAAATTGACAGATGGCAGTAACCTGGGCGCTGGTGTGGCCCATCCCAGGCGCCTGACGGGCCCTGCAGCGCCTCCTGCTGGCCCACTCCAAGAACCATACCTCCCCCCCCCCCCCCCCCCCCCCCCCCCCCGCCATTGCGTTATCCCACCACAGACTTTTCCGTAGCGGATAAATTCCTGTTTCTAAAACTCCTGTGGTTTTTTGTTTCACATGCCGGAGTCGTTCGGTGCCCTTGGGTGCTGGGTGCTCACGACAGAGATCCTCGTCCTTGGCTGTGAGAATCGAGACAGTGCTGAACGGCTTGAAGCTGTGTTGAATTTAAGACTGAGAACATACTGGGTTCAGTGCTGGGGGAATTATCTAGAGAAAATGTATTTTTTTTTTAAGCAAGGAAAACCACAAAAGAAAAAGAAGTGTGGAAAACCACACTTGTCACTTTACCAAACCTCTTCAAGGCCTGCAGTTAGGGACAGGAAAGAAAGACACTTCGCATGCTAATTATCTGGGGAGAAAAATGCCCCTGAGGCCTTATTGGGAGTGGTGGGAGGCCACAGCTCCCCTCAGATCTCCTGTGAAGCCTGCAGACAGGTCCCAGCCACCGCCCTCCACCCTCCACCCTCCACCCGGAAGGTCTTTCAGCCTCTATTGGAAGCTGTGTCAAGAAAGATTTTCTGGCTGTAGCTCTTTCTCTCACTTGAGAGGATTTTTTATTCCACTGTCCACGAACGTGTGAGGCATTTCCGGCGACAGTAATTAGGCCGGCAGGGAGCCTATGGATGCCCAGGAGAACTGCTGAGTTTGTGGATGGAGCCCAGGGTGGGTGAGAAGAAGGAACCTGAGGCTCCAGAATCTCCGTCCCGTGACTTTGGGGTGGAAAGGGCGTCCGGCTCCGTGAGCTTCGTGCAAGGGTGTGGCACCAGCCATCCTTACCTCCTGACTTCGCGTGACTCCAGGTGAGAGAGCCTGGGCAAGACAGAGCCGCGTCCTTGGGTCACCCCAGGGCCCCCGGGGCCCGTGGTGCTGAGACCACGGTGGACCCCAGAGACACGCTGACCTTGGGGTGACCAGCCCAAACCAGGAAAGCATGAGCCTCTCGGGGCAATGATCATGTTGTCCCCAAAGCACTGCAAAGACGCAAGATGTCCTCTGAGGACACCAGGAACTTATCGCTCACTTAATTTATGCAAAATCCCAGTTCTTTGCAAGTGTTATGTTCTAGAGAACATCACAACGTTGGACAGGAAGGCCGTACGGAGTCTCAGTCCACGAAACCTCAGCACCGAGCCTGCGTCCAGAGAGCGCGGCTTCCGGGAGAAAAGCGCACTCTGACTCGGTGGTCTTCTCCTCCCAGCCGCTCCTTTTCTTCCCTCCTCCTCACCCATCTGGGAGTCTGTCCTTTATCCCTCCGTACAGACTGTTGACATTTTATGGGACTCTCAGCAGGTGAGATTAGAATCTATCCCCTGCCAGCTGTTTTCTACGTGTCCCCTCTCTCATTTCCTCCTTTTCTATTTCTTTTGCCTGCCTGCTCTGGGATTAATTAGCTGTTTTTGTATCTACATTGTTTTTTTTTTTTTTCCCCTCACTTGTCTTGTTCTGTATCTCTTTTCAAACTTACATAGTGATTGCTCTGGAATTTAAAATCTATATCCTTAGTGAATTACAGTTTCTCCTGAAGCGCAGCTCGTGCATAACGTGAGAACTTCACCCACAGATGCTTCCGGCGCCTCCCTCCCACCTTTCGTGCCGTCGGGGCCGTTCACTTCACTCTTACCACGTTACAAGTCCCGAGAAAACGCGGCTCTTCTAGCTTTAAACAGTCAACTCTATTTGAGAGTGAGTCAAAATAAGGAAAGAAAGAGATCTACCTTCTTTTGAACCGTGTCTGGAAATCATTTCTCCGCGTAGACGTGCGGTTTGGGTGTCCACTGGACAGCACATTCCCCCAGCATCTCTCGTAGTCCGGGTCTGCTAGTAATGAATTCTCTCCATTTCCGTCTTCCGGAACACATCTTTATGATGCTTGCACAGGACAAGAACCCCGGGACGATAGGTTTTCCCATCGGTACTTTAAACATATCATACTCCATTGCCTTCTGGTTCACGAGAAGACCGTTGCAATTCTCTCCTTCGTGTATCTGTCTGTCCGTATTGAACTTGTCTGGGCATCGGCGCCAGCCAAGCCCTCCGTCCTCTGGCCGCTGGTGACTCATTAGGAAGTTTAGCTGAGTTTCCCTTACCCGGCTGTACGGTGTCCCCGATGGTGCTGCCCTGCTGTGTCACCGGTGAGCCGGCCCTCACACTCTGACCCGTCAAGAGGCGTGTCTTTTCTTAACGTTCCAGACCACCAGGTTGTCCTGTCGACCTCGGCTTTCTGTGGGCTCAAGGAAAGTTAAGATTTTGTAGTTAGTTCAGCTTTTCCTTATTGCTGGATGTGAGGTTCTTCCCAGCTTTCTGCATCCTAGGCACCGCGACCCCCCTGGGCGCTTTTAATCCACAAATGCTGAGCGGGGAACGGGACCGTGGACTCGGTGGCTGGTGGAGGGAGGGTCTGAGGTCTAGCGCAGCCAGGGTCCGGAGCAGATGGGAAGAGAGTGTGACTTGTAGAGCCCAGTTGAGGGGCTTGGGCAAATTTTATGCGTTTTTATTTCTGCCTAACGAGATGAGCCTTCCAAGAGGAGAATAATGAGAGATCACGATGATCTTTCAACAGGACCATGCTCTGTTCCCACATGTTCTGGGCCAGGAGACTGTGGTCTTTGTTTCTTTACCTTGAGCCAAAAGATCCTTTCAGTTTCTGCGTCTTGTTTCTGAAACTAGCAACCTTCCTTTGCAGAAAGTTGGATGTCACCCCCAGGGTGCTAGTCCCCTCCTTCGAGGCCGCTGGGGTTCTCATCCTCCACCGGCTCGCCAGGTCACATCACTGCCTTTTCCGCAACACTTCTGATTCCCCCATTGCCTACTGTATATGTGATCAACCACTGGGTTCGGCACAGGAGGCGATGCCCAAAGCAACCTAATCCGCTTCCTCAGCCACACTGCCCCTGTGCACCCCATGTTTCACCACTCTCACTGTTTTCTCACAGTGCACCAGAGATTTCATAAACATCAGACCTTGCACGCTCCGTTTTCCGGGCGGAGAGCGCCTTTCTCAAGGCCCGTCCTTTTGGACCTAGTCCAGATGCCTCCTGACTTGAAGGCTTCCGTGCTTTCCTAGGACGGAGTCTGCCCCGTGAGTCTCCCGCTCCAGGGAGCGATTTGCCTGTATCCGTCAAATGAGTATCTCCCCTAGAATGTGACTTCCTGGAAGGCAGGCCATTTGGCACGTATATAGCTGGTCAATAACAGAAAGACAGCAAGAGTGGAAAATCTTAAAAATGGTGGTCCCGTAACAGACCAAGAGAGATTTAGCCTCCAAATGAATGAATAATCCATATGGGAAGGGATGCCTTTTTTTTTTTCGATACGAAGGATAAATGGGCTTGAAACATAGTGGTGTCTAAAGGGGGAGGGGCTTCTAGATGAAACCTTGCCTGAGTCTCACACGCCAAGTAACCAAAAAAGAAACCAGAGAAAGCTTTCATTAGCTATTTATCTCGGGATTCCTGGGAAAGCGTCACCCGTGGAATGAGATGATCCAGTCCACTTCTCTGCCTATGCCTTAAAGAATTCTCCAGAAGAAAATGAGAAATAGCCTAGTTCTTTTTCTTTCTGATGCCACTATTAGCCTCCAAAAACATTCATCACACTTCGCTCTTCTCGATGGCGTAATTGCCTGTGAATCATGAATGGCAGTTCAGGGTGTCTTTCTCTTCTCTTCTCCCTACTGTGCTCCTGCTGTTTGCCCTGCTGTCCTCCACGACCGCCCGGGAACAGTGCCTACCGCACCCCCCCAGAATGTGCAGACGGACGCTGTGAATTCCACAACCATCCAGTTCCTGTGGAACCCTCCACCTCAGCAGTTCATCAATGGCATCAACCAGGGATACAAGGTACCCGGACCTGGCTCAGAACCCTGGGTGGCTGTCGTGCTGTGTTATGGTCTTGCGGGCTGCCCACCCCTCATCTCATCAAGAACCCATTGCACCAAGCTACGGTGTATGTCGACCTTGGTCGGGGCTGGGGGGTGGTCAGCATTTATCCAAGGTCTTGTCACTTCTACTGGTTCAGGAACTCAAATTGTTAGTTTTCAAGAGGACGTTTCAGATGCAACAGAGTAATTTCTTTTGAAAAAAGCCATTCGTTTTAAAATTACCAGTGGAAAACCTATCTCGATTGATTAGAATCAGCATTTGTACAAACCACTTCTTCCCGGCAAGGGGTCCTCTCGGAAGAACAAAGGGCACTGGACGCAAGTGAATGATATTTCTATCAAGTAAGGGCATTTATTCCTTCCCCCTCTGGATTTAAGGGAGAGTTCTGTTTATAGAACCGAGACCAGAGAATTTAGGGCACCTACCTGGACTGAAGTAGAGACACAGACCGATCCCCACCATCCAACCTCCTTCTGTCCTTAGCTACCAGAATATGTTACCTTCACAGGTGTATTTGGACATAACTTCCCAAAGTGTAGTTCATCTTGCCGACTAGATCAGCTTCTAGCTGGCCCGGGGTCCTGTGTTAATTTTACCTACAACGTATTCACAGGTGTTCTGCATTAGAAGGTAGACTTAGGGAAGATCTTCATGGGGAAGGGACTCTACCTAGTCCGCTCGAATTCTTGGTAATTTCAGATTCGGAGGGTATTATTTCCTTAGACACGTGGTTCCCTTTTTTTCCCCATTTGGATTCAACTTACAAAAACACTTTTTGGTTTTCATTACGTGGCAGATGTAGCTAGAAATTTGTCCTGCCTTTTCTTCTTTTTTTCTTTTTTTTTTCTTTTCTTTTTTCTCTTCTTTTCTTTTCTTTTTGATTCCCCAGAAGAATCTACAGTCAGAAG
Source organism: Panthera onca (assembly GCF_046562875.1). Lineage (NCBI taxonomy): Eukaryota > Metazoa > Chordata > Mammalia > Carnivora > Felidae > Panthera > Panthera onca. The sequence goes on from NC_138354.1 coordinate 3,408,010, forward strand.
CTTTTCTGAGAGAAAATCATAATGATCAGATCAACCAAGATGATTTTGCCTCCTTGGCTTTCCTGTCAGGTCTTATTGGCAAGACCAGAGCGTTCATTCGATGGCTCGACGTCGGTTTGATCTCTATAAATACGCTTTGTGTCCTGAGGCACGTCAGCCTTCAGACCTAATTAGCCCTGCAAATGTTTGGCGTCACAGGAATTAGAAGTCCCACTCATACATGATGTTGCCCGCATGTGAAAACAACATCCCTTAGAATATGCAGATGCACTATTTTTCTTCAAAACTGTAATCAACCTCCTAAAATTCTTTTCAGAAAAGCAGTGTGACATAAATCACAAATAATTAAGATTCATTCCCATTGAATCAGGGGGCTTCTTTTTGAGCCAGAGTAGGTGACTGTCTGGAAAAAATATTTGTGTCCGTGTTTCGTTGTACTGATTAAGTTGAAGAAAGATGGTGTCGTCTTTATTGCTTAGTGTCTGAAAACACGTACATCCCGCATCATCTTTAAGTGAAGCGTAAGTGAAAGTTTGAGGAATGTCGGTTATTTCAAATTGAGTTAAAGTAGAGATTTTATTTATATGGACATGTATCAAATACATACAAATATATGATCTCAACAATCTACGAGATGTCTCTTAAAGTCAGTATGTTTAAGTGGGACTCTAAAACGTTAGACTTACAGAGTTTCTTGATCGTGACGTGGCTCTCTTTGAAGTTACGTCAACCACAAAATAAGATTCTGATACAGACTTGAGAATGAAGACATACAATTAAAAAGGATTTCTTTCTCACCCTGTCCCGTCCCAGCTTCTGGCATGGCCCGCAGAGATCCCGGAGGCCATCACTGTGGTCACCATTGCACCAGATTTCCATGGAGCCCACCACGGGTATATAACGAACCTGAAGAAGTTCACTGCCTACTTCACGTCAGTCCTGTGTTTCACCACTCCGGGGGACGGGCCTCCAAGCACGCCTCAGCTCATACGGACTCATGAGGACAGTGAGTACCCATCTGTCGTGGTCGCACCAGCAGCCAAAGTCAGCCCTCCAGGAGGCCCGACCGCTGTCTCCTCCAGCGCTGGGCGGGGCCCACGGAGGGTCATCAGGAACCTCCATGTCCTCAGTGTTCGGGGTGCGTGTGCTCTAGGGAGATAGTCAGTGGAAAGTAATGGTAATGAGTGGTGGAAGGCGGTCCCTGGGATTGGAAGCCTGGCAGGCGGACAGAGCTCAGAGGGAAAGAGAAACAGTCTGGTCTCAGCCCTGTGGTCAGCCTTTCATCTTGCTGGTCCTCTCTTTCCCCAGATTTCAACTTCCAACCCCCTTATCTTCTAGAATGCCCTGCCAGGCCTCCCATCCTGCGTCTTCCCTGACCCTCCCCGGGGCATCTCACCCTGGGCCCCTCTGAGCACCTTGACTCGGTGTTGTCTCTATCCGGTCAGTTCACACCAGCTCCTGCTCTGCCCTCAGACCAGATGACACTGCAGAAGGCATTATATGGAGAAGTCACCTGAGAAAATGACCACACGTGTGCACAAAGGCACTGACATAGGGAGGCTCACAGCACTTATTTGCAACTGCAAAAAAAAAAAAAAAAGAAGAAGAAGAAAAACATTCAGATATTCCAGAGGGGTGGAACTGAAAAACTTATGGAATGACAATATACTAAATATTTCATCAGTTATTAAAAAAAAAGTTTAGAGAGAAAATGGTCATGATCTAATGATAAGTGAAAAAAATAATACACAAAACTGTATGAGATACAAATTTTATAAAAACATTGTATAAAACTTGTATAAAACTCCATGAGATAAGACCTTGAAGAAAATACGTCACATTTTTTTTAATGTTTTATTTATTTTTGAGACAGAGAGGGACAGAGCATGAACGGGGGAGGGTCAGAGAGAGAGGGAGACACAGAATCGGAAACAGGCTGCAGGCTCTGAGGTGTCAGCACAGAGCCCAACGTGGGGCTCGAACTCACGGACCACGAGATCACGACCTGAGCTGAAGTCGGACGCTTAACAGACTGAGCCACCCAATATGTCACATTTTTGACGGTTATTATCTCTATGTGGTGTGATTAGGAGTTTATTTTACATTTTTGTTTGGATTTTGCCGCATATCTCATTTCTACAGTGAGTGTGTCCTCTGTTTATAAGGACAGTTGAAACCAGTAGACATTTAAGACAGTGTCACCCAGGGCTGCCACTCGTCTGTCCTCCAGCTCAGGGTGTGGCCGGCCCCCTCTTCCACCGATGACCCCGATGGGCAGTGTGGCGGTGGGGTTCTGACCTCCCTGCTCCCTGTGACCTCAGCCTCTGCAGTGCTCAGAGGCAGCATTTACAGGGGTCAAGGCTGTCCAAAATGAGCTTCCTCCTCCTAGCTGCCATCTCAGAATCCTTCTGTTCACACCCCAGTTCTTCTCTCGGAGGATGAAGAGTCTGACCATTTCTCAGATCTCCCTCATCCCTCCCTGACTGCCCTGACCCGCTGAGCTCCCAGTGAGCTCATTTCCTTCCCAGATAAACGATTACTTGGGCCCCTAACCTGTCACACTCTCCATAACCCAGCTCTCGCTCCACCCTGTGACTCCTGTGACTGTGACTACCTTGCCCGTTCAATTCTGCAGGTGCCTTGACCGCATGGAGTGATAGGATTATGGGATTTGTCTTTTCAGCGAGTGGACAGATAACGGTGGATTGATTTGCAAATGTTGAGCCAGGCTTACACACTTGGAGTAAATCCCACTTGGTCACATTTTGTAATTATTTTTTATGTTGTTGGATTCTGTTTGCTGATACTTTGTGGGTGATGTTTTTGCATCCAAGTTGATGAGAGATACTGGTCTGCAGTTTTATTTTCCCGTACTTAATGTCTGCCTGGTTTTGGTGTCAGGGAAATGTGGGCCTCATGAAATAAATTTGGTTGTGTTCCCCCCGTCTTCTGCTTTCTAGAAGCAATTGCATAAAATTGGCGTCAATCCTTCTTTAAATGTTTGGTAGCATTTTCCAGTGAAATCCTCTGGGCCTGGAAATTTCTTTTGGGGGAGCGTTTCAGTTTCTCCCATGGTTATACTACTGTTCAGTTGTCTGTTTAATCTTGGTCTGGTGTCAGTATCTGTGATTTTCACGTGTGTGGATGTCACACTCCTGGCGGTAGTCCCTTCTTCCATGGCTGCAGGATATGTCATTGTGTTCCTTGTTCATTTATGAGAGTGGTGTTCTCCTTTCATATTTCTGTCATTCTTCCTAGAGATGTATCAATTTTGTTGATTTTTTTCTTGAGGAACCAACTTCTTATTTCATCGAGTTTTCTCTAATGTTTTCCTATTTTTGGTTTTGTTGATTTCTGCTGCTAATGTTTCCTTCCTTCTGCTTGCTTTGGGTTTATTTTTTGATCTTTTTTTTTTAATTTCTTGATGTGGGTATTTAAACTATGGATTTAAACTCATTTCTATTATAAACAGTTGGTGCTATAAATTTTCCTCCCCACACTGCTTTAGCTGCATCCCACATACTTTGATACATCGTGTTCATATTTTGCTATAGTGTGTTTCATTTTCATTCAGCTCTATGTATTTTTATTCCTTTTGAGACTTCCTCTTTGGCCCACGAATTATTTAGAAGTGTACTATTTAGTTTCCTTGTGTTTGGAGATTTTCCTGTTGCCTTTCTGCTACTGATTTCTAGCTAGATTCCATTATGGTCAGAGAGCACACTTTGTACAGTTTCAATTCCTTTAAATTCATTGAAGTTTGCTTTATGGCACAGCACACAGTCAGTCTTGGTAAATGTTTCATCGCAAGTGCTTGGAAAGAATAATGTGCATTCTTCTGTGGAACCTGCTTTTCAGCTGCGAATGTTATGCAGCCCTTCCCCCGCCCTCAGAGTTTAGGATTAAAGGAGAACGTTGATCGCATTTAGCTCTTTCATTTAAAAAAAGGATGTGTGCCTATCTCATCAAGTCTTGTTCCTACTGTAATTATATCATAATTAAATGCTGATTGACTGGTTCATTCATCCATCTGTCCCACACAGAAACAAGTCTGCACACTTAACATTCACGTGTCTCTGGAATGCCCGCCATGTGCGAGGTAGCCAGCTGGGTGTCGCAAGGGTTACAAAGATAAGTCAGCACAGCCTCTGCCTTTGGAGCTTATGGCCTAATAGGACATGAGGGACGTGGCTGAGGCCAGTGCCACTGAGGAGGGAGGTCTGGAGAAGGGGCTGCAGCCGCCCAGCGAAGAGGGACAGAAAATCGGTGGGGTGTGGGGTAAGTCTTGTGGAGGAGGTGACAGTTTGACAGCTGAGCTTCTCACTCAGAGAATGGCTGAGGGAGGAGAAATAGAACCGACAGTGGTAAGGAGAGTGTGCGAGCGTGACAGGGTATGACTTGTTGGGTGTGGCTGCAGTGCAGCATGGGGCGGGGGTGGGGGAGGGAATGAGCTGGGAAAACTAGCTGGGAGCTGACCCAGAAGAGTCTCAACCGCTAAGTTCAGGCACTTGGACAAAGACATTCTGGGTATTGGGGAACCACAGGAGGTTCTCCATTAGGGGTGCTATTTGAACAGATCTGTAGTTCTAGAAGCTCTGTCTGGGGGGTTTATGATGGTTGGACTGGAGGTACGGGTGAAGGATGCTGGGAAGAAGGCACGAAATTACAAGAGCCCACCTCCAGGCTGTGGAGACAAGGGGCAATGGACCCTGAAGACGTGTCACGGGGAGTTTGGGTGCTCATTAATACAGGGGGACTCGTTAATAGAGGGGTGGAAAGAATCACCCAGGATGGCCTAACATGCTGAGGTTTATGTGACTGTCGATGAAGAAGCCAGCAGTGACGATGTGGAAAAGTGGTCTGGGGTGAGGACGCGGGGCTGGACTGGGACATACCGGGTGTGCAGTGGCTGTGGGGCATCTGGGCCCATGTGGCCGATGGGCAGCAGAGGGGCATCTGAAGTGGACTGGGGAGGCCTGGCAGTTCGCAATTGTGACCTTACTTTCCGAGAAAGAGTTAGGGAATATGTGGTCTAAGCACAGATGGAAACATTTGAATATGTGGTCTAAGCACAGATGGAAACATTTGAAATCAGTTCTACCCCAGGGTGTCTGTGCGGTAAGATCCCAGGCAGTTAAAGCCACCTAAGCACATGAAGTCACTCTAAGGATCAGGTGGGCAGATTGTGGGGCAGGGGTTAAAACAAGGGGGAAGCCACAGGGCTGTAGCCCAGTCACGCCGGACCTGCAGGTTTGGGGACTGAGGGTACAGAGGGGGCACGCAGGGGACCCGTGTGGGGTCTCAGAGAAGGAGGCAGCCTTGTCTGGATGAAGGGTACTTTCTGCACTCATGTGTAGGAAAGCACAGCCCCCTCATGTGTGTAGACAGGGTGGGGAGGGAGCTGGTGGGGGACACACTTGACGAGAACCCCCCCTTGTAGCTCTCCATTATGTGTGTGTTTGCATTCTTTGGCAGAGGCAAGGCACTGTCTGCTCAAGCCGCAGCCAGGTCCAGCTGGGTAGCAGACCTCTCTTCCCAGAGAATATTCATTAAAAACACTAAGTGGCGGGGGTACCTGGGGGGCTCAGTCGGTTGGGCATCCGACTTTGGCTCAGGTCACGATCTCATGGTTCACAAGTTCACGCCCCGCGTTGGGCTCTGTGCTGACAGCTCGGAGCCTGGAGCTGCTTCGGGTTCTGTGTCTCCCTCTCTCTCTGCCCCTCCCCCTCATGCTCTGTCTCTCTCAAAAATAAATTTAAAAACATTTTTTAAAAAAACCACAAAGTGGCAGAAGATGACTCCTTTCAAACAAGAGAGAAAATTCCTGGCTCGATTCTTCACTAAAAAAAAAAGAAAGAAAGAAAGCCCAATTGTTGCTGGTTAGTGGACAGAAATGGTGGGGAAACATCCCATTAAGCTCTGTGGCCAGGAAATAGAACACAAAATGCACTTAGACCCACCATTAGTAGGTAAAAAGAAAAATTGGACATTTCTTTCTTGGGAATTGAGAAAACTGGAAGTGATATCATCTTTTGAGAGTTTTTTAATGGAGTCTCAATTTTTTGGGGGGAGGCAGGCAAGGAGCCTGTTTTTCCTGTTCAGAATGTGGACTGTCTCACGGAAAGGTGGCGGTCGGGTGCTAGCTTGCCCCCATGGGGGCCGTAGGGACGGCCTCCCTTGCTCTCTGGCTGACGGCACCTGCCTTAGCTCAGCAGCCAGCAGGCCCCCTTCCACAAAGCTCCCACGCGATGGGAACTCGGGGGCTGGGGAGGGGAGGGTGGGCAACACAGTAAAGAGGAAACAGAATATAAATTTTAAGCCTAGACATTGCCAGCTGCTTCCAGCAGAGCTGGAGGACAGCATATTTGGGCAGGAATCCAAGAAGCAGAAACACTGAGAGTATAAAAGGAGCAAAAAGCTTTCTTTGCTGCTCTATCGATTGAAAAAAAAAGAAGTCAGTTCAAAAATCCATCAGAATGTCTTTCTGGAAACTCAAAACTGGAGGAAGGTGAGCGCATTTCGACAACTGTTCTATTTTACCGTCTTCCCTGCTCAGAGAGTGGCATTTGTCAGTGTTTGAGCTTATCCGTAAAAAGTCTTTTGAAAGTTCCACCCAGATAAGTGTATCTGCCGAGGCTGTTGCTATTTTTTTTTTTTTTTTTTTTTTCAAATTACAAGTTGTGTTAGGAAGCTTTGTCCAGGTACCAGCCGAGCACCACGTTCTGAATCTGCCGTCTGCAACCGAGGCTGGCCGTAGCCGGCACGGGGGTGAGGCTTCTCCGAAGGAAGCCTCCTCTGCTCTCTGGCCGGACGGCCAACACGCGTCACCCATGACTTCAGGCCCTCCTATTTTAAGCTTGACATACTGCACTGTGTTATTACTAGAAAGATCTCGGTGTGGCACGTTCGGGGTCTGACTGGAGGACCCATGTGGGGCAGAGAGCTCAGTAGGAACCGGCTTTTTCCCCCCGGGGGTGGGGGCCTGTGCGGGGGGGACTGGGTTCCTCGGCTCCTCCCGGCTCCCCTCCTGTTTCTCCGGGCCTGGCGTGCCACAGCCCCTGCAGAGCGGGCGAGGGGTCCCTGGCCCTGAGGGTCCATGACCGTGGATTGTTCCCCTCACGCTGGGCTCCGGGACTTCTCGTCTGGGTGCCTCTCACAAATGATTGTCGGGATACTAGGACAACGCAGAGCTGAGAATAGCAGCCGGTGTCAGGCAGCATTTCTGTGCCAGGGCCCTGCTGGCTGCTCTCCTTGTTTTATTCAGCTTTATTCTCACATTTGCCTGGCCCAGGGAGTTATTTTTATTGTCCCCATTGTGCAGAAAAGCAAACGAAGACTAGAGAGTGTGAGGAAATGCGGCGGGGACAGGCCTCGAGTCCAGCCGGCTGCTCGTTAAGCCGCTGTTCCACCCCTCGACCCTCTGGTGTCAGGAGAACGGCTGCACAGGGCAGGGCCCCTCACAGGCCGGATGCCCGGGTGCCAGGGGCTGCTTGTCGGGACCCAGCCAGCCTGGTGGTTCTCATTAGATCAGATCGAGGAGAAGGAGAGTGAAGTGTGGCATTCTCCCGCGGCCCGTCGCTTGGGTTCTCGGCGTGGCTGGGACGAAGCTGAGCAAAATAATTTACGTGCCCAGAGCCCAGACACCTTCCACCTCGAAATCCCTCACCCCCGCAGGATTTGTACTGGCGTTTCCTTCGGCTCTGGCCTGCGGGCTGCCCTTACCGGATTAGAACTTTCCACACAAATCTGACCCAAAGAGAAGGGACTCTTGTGCTAACAGGCGGCTTTGTTTTTAACTTATTTTTAGAACCAGGAGCTGTGGGACATCTGAGTTTCACGGAGATTCTGGACACATCCCTCAAGGTCAGCTGGCAGGAGCCTCTGGAAAAAAATGGCGTTATTACAGGTTAGTGTCCCTGTCTTCTGAAAAAGGAAATGCAGACTGTGTCCCAGCAAGGAGACGGCCTGGCCATACCCCGCACAGCCCTCCGGGTAGACGTGCACTGGCCGCCTCTTTGGGTAGCGGACGTGTCCGCCTGGCCATCGGCAGAGGGCAGAGGGCTTGGTCGCCACGCCCGAGATCATGCCCCTGGGGCCCCACGTCCTTTGGGGTATTTCTCTGTGGGCCACAGCTTTCGAGTCGGAGGCCAGGCCTCCTTGCATTCTCTTAACGAACCTCTAGAGCCTTTGATCAGGGGGAATCGGCATTTTGTGGCACATCTCTTCACACACACTGTCCCCCTTGATTCTTGAGGCGATGCGGCAAAGTATGTGCCTATATCATGATAGATTCTCAGAGGGCGCTGAGGCCCAGAGGGCCCTCCTTCAGCAGGCATGCACCAGACGTCCACTGTGTGCGGACCCTTTGCTAAAACGCTGCGATCCGGCAGCGGCCGGGGCCCCGGGAGCCCCACGGGGAGGCCTGGGTGTCCTGGCTCGGGCTCCTTGCCCCTGGCCCCCCGTACAGGGCCTTCGGGGGACCCCGGCTGACCGGGGCGGCCAGCCTGCCCCGCCCTCAGACAGGCTCCTCTCTGACTTCAGGCGTCTCTGGGAAGCGGTTTGTCTTTTGTAGGGCTTTGATGATTTTTTTCGTATAGAAGAGGCTTCACCTTTTAGGTTCAGGCTTAATTTAAATTTTTTTTTTTTTAACGTTTATTTATTTTTGAGACAGAGAGAGACCGAGCATGAACGGGGGAGGGTCAGAGAGAGGGAGACACAGAATCCGAAGCAGGCTCCAGGCTCTGAGCTGTCAGCACACAGCCCGACGCGGGGCTCGAACTCACGAACTACGAGACCATGACCTGAGCCGAAGTCGGCCGCTCAACCGACTGAGCCACCCAGGCGCCCCGGTTCAGGCTTAATTTAAATCTTGGCTTGAAAAAGCAATTCTGGGTTTGGTTAACAGCCATGCAGGCTTCGGCCTCAGGTAAAGGTGGGAAGGACCGTGTCCCACTGTTTCAGGGGCTCTGAGGGCTTCAGTTCACCTCTCAGACCCTCTGTTTCTTTGTCTGGACAGTGGTACAGCCCTCGTGGGGCCGTAGGGAGGAGGCCCAGGGCGGCTGCACGCAGCACCCATCCAAAGCTGTGACCGCCACCGGCCCCTTCCGTTTAGTGAGCGCTTTGTGAAATGTCAAGCCAGCCACTCGTGTCCCCACAGCGCGGCCACGCGCCCTGGGACCCTGCCTGCAGCATCTCCTGTCATGTCTGGGGCTCCTGCCTCGGCCCTCTAAGCCCGGACCCTGAGGCCTCAGGGGGACCCAGCTCCTGAGCGAGTGGTGTCCATCCTTCCTATGCATCTGTGACAAACCTGTCCCTCGGCGGGTAATTCTGACGAACCTGGACCGCGTTGCCCCTCAGCGGATACTTCTGTAGCCTGACCGCCTGCAGAAGCCCACGGAGGCCCTCCTGTGCCCGACACTCCAAAAGCCCGCTCATGCTAGCCGTGCACTGGAGAGACCAGGAGTGACGTCCGTCCCCGCTGCCCGGCCTCGGGGCCACGTCCTAGACAGCAGCAGTGGACACCCGGGCACTTACCACAGGCAGGCACCTCAGCATTGCAGGATCCTATTTAGTTTGGAACAAGCACACAGAGCACCTCTTACAACCCCTGTCTGAGACCCTGGTGTCGACGTCCCAGGGTCACGTGGCCGGCACGGGGGGACAAGTGTCTGTGTTCTAGCCTCTCCCTCCTCAGTGTGACGGCGGTGGGGTTCACACCATGTTCCTAACCCCGACCCAGGGGTTCCCGTCTTCCTGGGGTCATGGGCTCCCACCAAGTTTCTCCACACACCTGGCAGCTCTCTGGATGAGGTCACTTGGTGCAAAAAACTTAATTATATGCAAACAACTCAACAGCTGAATTTGAAATTAATGGAAGCCTACCTGCCTCTGTATCACCGACAACACCAGAAACCCAGCTCTGCAAAGACAGGATGTGGGCAAAGGCGTGTGGCATGCCATGGTCCTGAAATTGAGAACCGTGGTCCCCTGTGGACACAGGTGGGAGGCACCCAGCATCACTGTGTCCTCACGCTGTTTCTGGGGCTCCAGGCAGTGTCCCGGGTGCCCTAAGGCATAGCTTGGGGACTGCCTTCCTACCCTAAACTCCTCTGTTCCCTTCCGTTAGTCGGGAAACTTCCTGGTGCCAACCTCTCCTGCTTGTCCACAAAACACTACCTTGTCTCCTGAGCTCGGCCAGAGGCCCCTATAGACTGGTGTGCTTAGGCCACGTCCCAGAGGGCACATGGGCCCCGATGCGGCCTCTAACCCTGACTTTCGACCAGGGTACATCTGTGGGTCTGGTTCTGCCCTCAGAGCTAACGTTTTGAAATGCCTCCTGTCAGCAACGTTGTCACTCCAGGAAAAGGGAAGAGTCACTATTGAAATTGGACAGCAGGACCCAGACCCGTTGTGTATCCGGCAGTCCCCTCAGCATCCATCAGATCGCAGGTGTGACTGCAAAACGACAAAGGCCTCCTGCTGCCTGGAGCGAAGAAACTGAACAGAGTGTGGGTGGGCAGCGCAGGACCTCGTAGACAACAGCAGCCGGTGTAGGTGAACTTTGTTTTCTGCCACACAGAGGGAGGAAAAAGTAAAGCAAGCAGGGCCAGGGAGAAGCGCACAGAGGACGACTGCCCTCAGAAGCAAAGGGTGTCTGACTCAGATGCCTCAAGGTCGGCTCCAGTCCTGTGGCCGGAACGAGGCTGTGCTCAGCGCCGACTTCAGAGGCGAGGCGTCCATGTGTGTGTGCTTGGGCCCCGTGACCGCCGTGTCTCAGAAGTCTGGCCAGGGCTCCGTGGTGGACACGTATGGACCCGGAGACTTCCCTTCCGACAGAGACACAGTTGGCCCCTGCCCCGTCCTCTGTGAACGCACCCCACACCTCGCTCCTGGTGTAAATCTTCCAGCGGGCGCACGAAGTCACCGAGCAGAGCCGGCGTCCCCGGCTGAGCCGTGGTTGCCAGTACTCGCGATTTACGATCATCTGTTCTCGCCAGCTAATAGGGCTTAATGAACTCATTTTCGTATTTTATTTAAACAGATACCTGTGGTTACACGCAGCAGCCTCGTGTTGTTCAGCACGGAGCTTGGCCATCGGAGCTCCTGGCTGCTGGAGTCCTGGTGCTTTCCGGCACCGCCGTGACCTCAGAGCCACGGGCGGACGCCCCGCTTCCCCTGTCAGCCACGTGGTCCCCGTCTCGCTCTGTCTGGCTGCGCTGTCCCCTTTCCCACGCAAACTCTACAGCGTGCCCGGGTCCCTGCAGCTCTGGGGAGGCCTGCGGGGGAAGAGGGCCTACCGGAGCCGAGGCCCGACGGCCGTGGTTTCCTCGGCCTCACTGCACGGGCCCCCCAGTCACCTCCCCGGTGACCCCTGCCCTCGGCGAGGCCCTCCCCGGCCCAGGCGGCCCTGCCCTGACAGGTCAGCACCCTCCCTCGACTGAGCTCCCGGGGGGCGTGCCAGCAGCACCACAGAGTCTGCCCCGGGGTCCGGGGGGAGGATTTCACCAAGTTCAGCAAAAGGAAAGCCTGGTTTGTGGGCAGACCCGGCCTCCAGAGCCACCCACCATCCTTCTGGAGGCTCCCTGTCAGTGCAGCTGCTACTGGGGCCGACGACAGCGGCACGGTGTGGTCCTCTGCGTGGGGCGCTCGGTGGCCGAGACGCCCGGAGGAAGCCGTTCTTTATCCGCCTCCCAGTCAATTCGCGGCCAGAAAGAGAAGGCAGCCCCGAGCAGGGGCGGCCTGCCCGCCGAGCAAATTGCCCATTGCGCTTATTGTAAATTCCAGCATCTTCCACTCTCCCTGCGTAAACTCTGATTTATGAGGGCCAGGATGCAGACAGACAGCTTGTGATTGGATGTACTGCTCTCTTGTAGAGAATTTACTTCAGATCAACAGAAAATTATTTCTGAAGCTCCTGCGGCCGTTCGTCTCCGTTAGGCGGCATCCGGAGCAGGCAGGAGGCCCGCTGAAGGGGACGGCCCCTCCTGCCTCCTCTCCCGGCTGGAGCAGGTGAAACGCCCCCGGGCCGGAGCCGCCAGGCACAGCCGAGCTTTCCGGCCCTTCCTGAGCAGATGCGTGTCGTTAGGTTTCGTTTGCATCCGCAAGGGTCACGGCCCACCCGGCGACCAGGTGTGATGCTGACGGACTCCAGCAAGGCCCCCCCCACTGAGGACTCGAATCGCGGTTTGGGCTCCAGGTTGCCATGACGAGCAACATGCCGTATTTCCGTGAAGTTTGACGAAGGACACCTTTGAAACAGATCAAACTGACGGCCAAGCCCGTAGCATTTCGCGATGCCTCCTGCTGTACGTTCAGGGAAGACGCGGCCATCAGACTGCTCAGAGTCGTGCCAGGTGGAGCCAGGGTCAGGGCTTCGGCGACAGGGCCGTGCACGGGGGGCTCCGTGGGGAAGCACGCAGCCCCGGGCCAGCCCTAGAAACCCCTGGCCGCTCCCAGCAAGCCCACGGACCTCTCTGCCCCTTAGTTTTCCCCGCCGTAAAGGGGGTAGCGACGGCTCTGACCCGGAAGGTCCACTGTGAGGATTAGATGAACTGATGTGCTCAGGACGCCCCCGCACACCAGGAACTGTGTGTTGGAAGCCAGTAATTTGATTTTTAATCGTACAGTTAGATCCAAATTCTGAACTGACAAAATGAAAAGAACGGGTTGGCCTGGCGCGCTGAGGAGGAGGGAGGCGGGATGTGGGGCGGGAGGTGAGGAGGGAGAGTCTGGGGTGTAGGGGGAGCAGGGCAGCCGGGCAGGGCGTCACCGGCGGGGCCCTGTGCAGGGGAGACGAGCGGGAAGCGGGCAGGCAGCCCACAGCCCAGATGGGCGTAGCGGGGCACAGGGGCCCGGGCGGAGGTGATGTACGCAGAGGCACCCAGCGGCCAGTGGCCGGGACCCCTCTGCTGCCCTCCTGCCCGGGATGCCCCATCGGCACCGCCCAGCCGGGGGGCCTGGTGTCCACGCCCCGGAGCCCCCGGCTGTGGGACTGCAGACAGCAGCTTCTGACATTAATTTTTTTTTTCGAAATATTACAGTCCCAAGATGCTCTCTAAATTCTTATTTACCTGCAAGCACAAGTTTCTAACTATATTTATTGCCTTCATCAGAATGAGCTTTAAGACTCCTCTCAGTGCTTCGGTGTCCCGAGTTTATTGACTGGAAAGACAGAAGAGCAAGCGTTTTCGGTGGTTCCCCTCCCCGGGGGGCCCGGGAGCGCTCTCCATCACTGTCTCCCTCTTCAGGAGCCGCTCTTAAGGGTCCCTAATCACATAAACTCCCCTCCACGGGGGGCCGATTCAGGATCTTGCTGAGGCTTTGTTTCCCTGAGCCAGAAATCACGGTGGAATCCGAGGCTGACTAAACTGTAATCGCGAGCCCCCCGCCCGCCCCCGCCCCAGACGGACGGCGTCCAGGGGAAGGAGAAATTTCGCCAGGGAAACAGGAGGCTCAGAAGGTGGGGAGCAGTAGAAGTGGCGCCCGGGCCCAGAGGAACTTTTTAGGCAAAGCACTTTGTGCGGGAGAGAGCGTCGATCAATCATTTCATGAGGGAGAAAGTGGCAGTGTTTCCACAAATTAGTTGCAACCCAGGAGCTAGCTCCTGATTTAGAGCAGGGTATAATGAAAATACCAGCCTACGAAAATGGAAATATTGATGAAACGCATCCACGTTTTGACAAGAGTTGAAATCAGGCGCAGCAGGCTGGCGGCCATCACTCTTCTCTCCGCCACCCACCCAGCTCGGGGGCTGAGGTCGCCAAACCCAGGCAGCCAGCCCTCCAGGTCTGGGGGGGGGGAGGGGGGACGGCACTGTGGGCCCGGGAGGGGGGGGGTGCGGAGCGCTGGGCCACAGAAGAAGGGGCCCGACTCCGAGTTGGGTTTGGGCAGGCCGTGCGTCCTCCCGGCCCCCCGTGCTGTGGCGGGTGTTCAGACACAGAGCATCTGGCGCGCCTTCGGCTCCGGGGAGGCCCGGCTAACTCTGTTCTTGCTCCTAGGCTACCAGGTCTCCTGGGAGGTATACGGCAGGAACGGCTCCCGGCTCACCCACACCCTCAACAGCACGACTCGCGAATACAAAATCCAAGGACTGTCCTCGCTCACCACCTACACCATCGACGTGGCTGCCGTCACTGCGGCGGGGGCCGGCCTGGCGACCTCGTCCACCATTTCTTCCGGAGTGCCGCCAGGTCAGTAGAGCCCAGCTGCCGCTCGTCTGAGGACGTTGCCCTCAGAGAACACCGACTCCCGGGGCTGAAGGCAGCTCCGTGTCCCGGCCGCCGGGGACCTTCAAGAGAGGGGTGTCTGCTTCCTGCTGGCGGCGGGGTGGGAAGCGGGCCCTGTGGCCTGAGTCAGCCCCGTCCGCCAGCACCTGCTGTCGGGGGGCGGGGTGGGGGGGGGATCCCGCCCCGGGGAGGGAGCTGGCCGCGGGGTGCGGCCCTCCAGGGAAACGGTAGTCGGGGCCTGCAGGGAAGACGGTGAGAGATGTGGGTGTGGAAACCGAGAGCAAGAAGCATGAGACTTCATTCCCCTAACTACACAATGGAGACGGGTGGAGATAAGAAGAAGGAGTTGGAGGAGGTGGCAGCGGAGGAAAGATCTTGCAGACAGAGGGAGAGGCAGACGCGTCCCCAGGCGCCGGGGACTCAATTATCTTCCCGAACATGCAGCACGCTCGCTCCAGCCTTGGAGAATGGCACTCAGCTCTTTTCTCTCTAATCTTAAAGTTTCTGTTTAAAATACATGTTTTTCCTGGGAATTCACAAACCCAAGTGAACGCGGGAAAGTGCTGTGGGCTCTCGGTTCGACTCTAATTCCAGCTGTCAGTCTCTGGCCACTCACAAGATGCCAGTGTGCCTCGTGTTGGCTGCTCTTCGAGGGTTAGGCCCTGAAGCCCCCTCTGAAGTCTGCACGTCCCCCCATCGTGCCCTCCGCCTCCCTCTGCCTCCCACTCCGTGTTCACACCCAGCCGCTTTCTTGGAAGGGGGACACACGCAATCTGGAAGGGACGCAAAGCAAATAAAATGGGTCGAGTAAAAAAAGAAATCCGCCCAGGAGAGAGTGCATTCTCCTCACAGGGGCCACGTTCACGAGAGAGCTTGGCAGCCGCCACCCCCCGTTGGGTGCGATGAAGGAGGAGGGCACGGTGTCTCCTCTCCTCTGAGCAGCGCGACCTCGTAGGACACTCTCTGCCAGCTGGGCGGGTGTCCCCAAGCCAGTCTCTGTCCCCAGATACACGATCGCCGCACCCTCTCTCCGAGGTGGCGGGTCGGCACAGCCGCCCACAGCGCATCCCAGGGACTTTGGGGACCCGCGGACGCGGGGCGGGACTGGAGGATTTGCCTCTGCAGCAGGTGCTCAGGTGGTCGGGGACCACGCTTCCAGGCAGTCCGGTGTCTCTTAAAGGCGTTTACAAAATGAGTTTGCTTTTTGAAAGAGAGCAGTCTTTGACTTCCAGAAAGATGCGTTTCTTCGCCATCAACAGCCCGTTCCCACTGCACACGTTTGAGATACTGTTAACGCCCTAATAACCAGCGATGATGGCGGGACGCTGGATGTGTTAGAATTGTCTCACACTCAGCGACGGACGGCGACTTGGGGAGCATCGCCACGTGTAACCAGGTCCCCCTGGGTCGGCTCGGGCACCTTGCACACCTCCGGAGGCACCGCGGAGAGAGAACTCGCGGGGAGAGGGCCCCGCTGTGCCAAGTTAACCTTGGTGAGCTCACCTGCAGCTGGACACGGGTCCAGGGCCTGGAGATCTGTCTGGAAGCAAACTCACACCCACCATCACATCACGCTGCAGGACTGTGTTCCGCTTCCTGCACTTCAGGCTCACAGCCGTTAAATGTCTGGAGCACCACGTAGAGAGTCCAGCGAGCTGAGAAACACGAAGACGAGAGTCACTTGTCCTTCGATTTGAGCAGTTCCTGCTTCAGAGTCGTGAAACGAGACGCGGAAAGGACGCTTGAGGTCCTGAGGACCCTGCCTGTGCCAGTGCCGTCCTGACCGCTCACGTGGCCTTACTGTCCCCATGCTCGTCCCGGTTTTCAGCCCCCTGCCCCCTCGCCCCCGGCGCGACATGTTCCTCGGACACGGCGCGGGCTGCCCACCGCCTCTGCTGCCTGCACGGCGTCCTTGTCGGCTTCACCCCATCCCCGTATCCTCCCCGTTTGTGCTGCCAAGATAAGAGCCCATATTTCAGACTCACGGTGTCCCGCTTCTGAGCGGGACTGGCTCTCTGGGGGAGCAGCCTGCCAGAGGGTCTCCACTCGGTGAGTAGGCCAAAGACCCACGTAACCTCCCAGGGTGGGAGTGTGTCTCCCCCTCCCCATTTCGTTGCCGGAGCCACTGAACTCAGGCAGAGTGGGGAGAGCCCTGCATTTTCAGCCGAATGTGGTTGTCTTGGAAACCGGACCCGGGAGCCTAAGGCTCAGGACCCCTCGCACCTGGCAGTGATACACGGCACCTGCTGTCTTCCGCCCGCCCCGCTCTGCTTGCCCCGGCTTCACGGTCCTCACCAGAGAGACGGTGGGTGTTTGGTCTCTGTGCTCTTTCTGGGGCCAGGAAGAATGACATCCGCTCACGCTTACTTCCCTCAGCCTGCAGCTGTTAATTACCGGCTGTGCACAGAGACGAGGAAGTCCCACCTTCCGAGTTTATTGTCTGGGGCCGCGTGTGTCCTCGCCCTACTGCAGAGGCCGTGGGGCCTGACGGACGGCCCTAGGAAAGTAAGGATCGTGCTGGGGTCACGTCCCGGGGAAGCAGTGCCTCTCGCTTAGGGGTACTGAAAGCAAATCTGGGCGTCTTGAGACCGTGTCCTTGCTGACACATTTGATGCGTTTCCTAAGCTCTCAGAACCTCGCCTCTCCATGTTTTCTGTCCTTTTTGTCTAGAGCTCCCTGGTGCCCCGTCCAACCTGGTCATTTCCAACATCAGCCCCCGCTCAGCCACACTTCAGTTCCGCCCCGGCTACGACGGGAAGACGTCCATCTCCAGGTGGATCGTAGAGGGACAGGTACGTGCTCGCGGAAGCGGACGGAGGGCTTTCCAGAGAGCCACACGGGGGCCTGCGTGTGGCGGTGGGAGACTCTGAAGAA
Organism: Panthera onca; assembly: GCF_046562875.1. Lineage (NCBI taxonomy): Eukaryota > Metazoa > Chordata > Mammalia > Carnivora > Felidae > Panthera > Panthera onca. The sequence continues at coordinate 3,425,109 of NC_138354.1, forward strand.
TGACCGGTCAGTAGCGCGGTGACCCTCGGGACAGCGGTTGGGGAGGTGGTCGTGTTTGCAGGACAAGAGACTGGAGACGACAGGCTACTGGGGGCAGGATGTGGAGGGACACGGGAGATGGGGACGTGAGCCTGCGGTCTGCGTGGGCCACGGAAGGAGTGATTGCCGGCGCTCACGTTCAAGTTTTGGCTCCAAATAGGGTATCCAATTGGATAGCATCCTTGATTTATTTCTTTTTAATTCCATGTAACAATTAGCCACCAAATGTACGTGTGCGTGAATATGTGCCGTGAGGACAGCATGCTTGTCCCAGGCAGTAAAACGAAAAGGTGGGGTTTCTGTCTTGGGAGAAAGACGCTCAGGCTGCTGGGAAAGGAACGTGCACATCGCAGTGGAGGACCCAGCAGGGGGGCCTGAGGGCAGGTCACACGGGGTCCCGGAGACGGGGGTAGTGCCACACAGGCCACGGTTCCATGTCCCAGCAAGAACAGGAGGTAAAAAGCTAAAGAGACAAATGACGGGAACAGTAACGTTTCTGGACCGTTCTTGTCTGCACGAAAGTCCCAGCGACACTCATAGCTGTGTTTCTGCCCTCTTGCGAGATAAGTCACTCCTGCAAATTGGCCGTCGATCAGGGAACAGATGCTGTTCAGATCCTCAAAGCTTTGACTAAGCAACTATTTCCAAAAACCTCTGCAGGATTCTGGAAGCCCAAACCTGCTCGTTGGGACTCATCGATAAATGAGACCGCAACAATTATTTCCTTAGGAAAAAAAGGCCCCCCCCCCCCCCCACGTCAAGTTGAAAATAGCAGGTCCCCAGTGAATGGGAATCAAGATGATGAAAGCGAACTTTAAAACACGCAGAAGAAATTATGGGAGAAAATCACTCTAGCTCAGGAAAACCAATTCTAGGTCTCAAGGTCCCTCAGAAATAGCTGGGCAAGGCCTGCGGGAGCACGTGGTGCCCTCTGTATCACTGCTCACGGGAGGGCTGCACCCCGGGGATGCAGCTTTAGGCCTGCGCGTGAGGCTCGGCGGGGCCACAGGGATGTGGTGGCTCACCGGACGGAGGCTTCGCTTCATGCCTCTGGGGCCAGCGGGGATCACAGCCCTCTGTCCATATTCTGTCTACCAGAATTCAGTCACATGGCTCCAGTTTAACGTGAGGGGGTCTGGGACGGCTCTCAGTGTGCCCGAGAGGAGGAAACGATGTGGTGGACACAGCAGTTTCTCTGCCACAGGACATTTGCTCAGTACTGCTGTCCCACGACCACGTCTTTAATTTTAACATAAAAAATTTTAAACATACCGGAGAGGAAAGACGGTAACACAGTGAACTCCCATATACCCATGACCTAGACTCATCTGTTCTATTACCTAGATTCATCTAGTCCCCCTCTTTATTGTTGCTGAGCTGGGGTTTTTTTTTTTAATGCTTTTATGTCATAAAATGCAGCTATGGAAAATAATGGTAAAGATTACGTTTGTTGACTTACTGACATAGAAAGGTGTTCCCGTACATATTATTTAATGCAAACGAGCAGATCAAAGGTAGTAGGAGTTGTATTATGTGAAGTCATTTATGCAGAATTATGTGGTCATGTTTGTATATGGAATGGTAATGTTAGCAGCTAATCTGGTTAGGCAGTTTGACTTCTTTATATACACATAGATACACATATGCATAATTATACACACACACACACACACACACACACACACATCTATCCATTATCACCACCCCCCCCCCAGTTTCATTGGGATGTAATTAGCATACGTCACTGTCTGAGTTTAAAGTGTACAACGTGCTGATTTGATTCAGCCACAGCGTTTTAAAGCAAGCTCAGACCACACACCATTTCCCCGCCAGATTTCTAGCACGTTTCTAAAGTGTAGGTGCGTGTAACTATTATGTGGATGAATTTCATGAACATGATGTTGAGCAAAGGAAGCCAGACTTGTGTTTCGAGTATATACTGTTTGATTCCACGTACGTAAAGTTCCAGAACAAGAAGAAGTACTTTTTGGGATTGGAATCCCGGCTCCCCTTGGAGTCTTACAGTTCCACTGGGGGACAGCAGGGCTGGAGCCCCCATAATGCTGCTGGTGTTGCTCGGTCTGGAGTTGGGCTCCATACGTGTGTTCATGTTGTGTGTGCGCCCGTGCTTCGTACACTTGTGTGCATGTCTGTATTTCCTTTGATAAAAACTTTACATTAAAATGTGGATACTTGCGGGGCGCCTGGGTGGCTCAGTCAGTTAAGCATCCGATTCTTGATTTTTGGCTCAGGTCATGATCTCACGGTCATGAGATCGAGCCCCACATTGGGCTCTTTGCTGACAGCATGGAGCCTGCTTGGGATTCTCTCTCTCCCTCTCTCTCTGCCAGGAGCTCTTGCAAGCTTATTCGCGCTCTCTCTCTCTCTCTCAAAACAAATAAATAAACTTAAAAAAATAAAGCCTTTAAAAAAATAAAAGTAAGATATAGATACTTTCAGTATTATAATTTAGTTATCACACCTGATAAGGTTAATTAAAAATTTCTCATTATCATCTAATAATCAGTCCACGTTCAGATTTCCCAAGAATATCTTTTTACTATGGTTTTGATGAAAAACAAGATCCACACAGACTTGACAGTATGCATTTGGTTGTCATGACTCTTACATTGTTTAAAGAAATTTCTTAATAGTTTTATCAGGGTTTAATTGGCATACAATAAACTGGATATTTCTAGACCGTACCGTTTGGTAAGTTTTGACTTAATTGTACGTATTCTTCTGAATACGAAACCCTCACCATGGTCAAGTTGATGAGCAAACCCATGACCCCTAGAAGTTTCCGTGTGCCCTTTATGACCCCCGGCACTCTTCCCCCTCCCCCCTGCACATCCCCAGCAAGGGTGAGTCTGCCTTCTGTCTCTGTAGGTTTGGACCCTTCATCTAGAGCCCTCCTGTGGTACCATGCCAGTGCCTCGTGGACAAGTCCCAGGCAGCTGTCGCCTGGGTGTCCCACGCTGGAGGGACACGCTTCACCTCCCTGTGCTGTCACTTGTTCCTTGGCCCCATGTCTCCTGCACACTGGAAGTTCACCCCAAAACCCTGGCCAGCGTATCCTCGGGGATGCATTCCAACACCCCCAATGGACCCCTGGAACCGGGGCAGTGCCGACCCCTGTATATGTTGTGTTTTTCCCTAGATGTACATACTTACGATGAAATCTAATTTATAAATTAGGTGCAGTCAGACACGAACAACAGTAACTAACAGTAAAATAGAACAATTATAACAATACATTGAAGGAAAAGTCATGTGAATGTGGACTGTCTCCCAAAACACTTGACCGCACCAACTCACCTCCCCCTCCCCCCCCCCCCCGCCACTCTGGGTGGTCACGGGAGGTGTAAGATGCCCCAGGACCTGATGGAAGCAGGAATGACGGTGTCTGTGACATGTGTCAGTCAGGGGGAGGGTCACCCGCCTCTGGACCAGGCGAAACCGTGGACGAGGACAGACTGCTGTGGATTCCCCCTTGTGCAGCCGGTCACCTCACATGGCAGCCGGGACACACAGTGGCCCCCGTCCCGCCCTCGGGGACACCAGACTGACGGGCAGCCTGTCCCTGTGCTTGTGCGTCCCTGTCAGCCTCCTAGTTAGCAGTCTCAGCCGTCGAGGGTCTGCCCTGAAATCAGTATTCCCTTAAGATCTTTAGCGGTTTTCTCTCATCTGAAAAGAAGCACGTCCCTTGTCCGTCCCTCAGGCAGGTCTATCACCCTGAATGCAGGATAAGTTCCTAGTCCTCTTCCTGAACCCAGTCTCAGTAAGGGACCGGTCCCCCGCTTACTCCCAGTGTGAAACACATCTTTCTCCCTCGTCCCTCCTTTCCTCTTCCCCCTCCCCCTCACTCCTCCCGTCTTCCCTCTTTCCTCCCCCCTCCCTCCCCCCTCCCTCCCCCCTCCCTCCCCCCTCCCTCCCCCCTCCCTCCCCCCTCCTTTCTCCTCCCTCTCTACTCCCCCTCCCCTCTTTCCCACTCCTCCTCCCTCCTTCCCTCCACCCTCCTTCCTCCTCCCTCCCCTTTCCTCCTTCCTTCCCTTCCTCCCTTCCTTCCCCCTGCTGTCACTTTTCCTGAATTATCAATATGAAAGCATAATTTTTAAAACTGTATTCCGTGCGCTTTCAGTCGCCTTCAGCCCTTATTCTTCTTGAACCTAAACTTGACGCATCTTGGCCAGTGGGCAGCCCTTCCTGTTCTGAGCTTCCTCACCTGGAGATCCCAGTCCTTGATGGTATTGTACAGCAGGATGTCCCAGGATCGTCCTGTGCCTTCCTGCCGCACAGCTCGAGCTCAGGTGGAGTCATCCCTACCTGGTTTCCTTTAGGGTCAGATGGCGTTTATAGACGAGAGTCTGGGCACCGAGGGTGGGAGAGGGGTGCTCATTGCCTCCAGCTGGGCATTCCGGGTCTTTTCAGGGTACAGAGAAAGGAAGCATTATGAGTTCATACTGGTATTTCCACCTCAAATGTAAGATTACTTTAACTTTGAATTTACACTTGAAATAGCTTTCCTATAAAATTGTTTTTAGAAAAATTAGCATCATTACTTACTTGCTTTATCCTACTATTGTATAAAGAGTTTCAAAAATAGAATTTCAATGGTACGACTCCCAATAAGAGTCCTGAATGCAGTTGAAGTATTTGTCCTTGGACTGGATTATGCTACAACAGATTACAGTCAAAATCCTGAATTCTAAGTTATTTTCTCTGTTTGGTCGAGTCATCAACTTAATACAAAACTAGGTTCACTCATTTCAAGGTCTGGTTTGGCTTTGTTCTTTTTGCTTCAATATTTTCTTTAAATTTTCTTTAAAAATCATTTTCTAAAAAATCTGCTAACACATTGTAAGTTCGATTTTATTTTTGAACGTGTAACTCATTTGCAAGAGCTCAGAGTCAAAACCGTAAAAAAGGTATATTCAGAGAAATTTACATTCCTCTTTCTGTCCCCCCAAAACCCCATATTAGGTTTTCGGTTTATCCTTTTCTGTTTTCCGCAACATAAGCAGCTACACGAGTTTGTGCCCCACCCTCTTACTCCGAACGCAGCAGGCTGCACGCCGCTCTGTCCCCCTGACAGCAGGTCCGGGAGGCCGCGTGCACCGTCAGGCCTTGGCGCAGACGCAGCTGTCCCCGGTGCCGGTGTGCCAGCGCTGGCTGACTCCACCGGCGGGGCGCTCCCTTTTCTGCCCTAAGCGATGACCAAAACCCACGCGCTCTGTCACGGTTCCGTGGGCCAGAGGTCCAGTGTGGGTTTCCTGTGCTAAAATCAGCATGTCGGCAAGGCTCCGTCCCTGTCCAGAGGCTCCAGAGGAGGATCCGTGTCCTTCCGGTTCAGGGGTTGTCAGAATTCACCTCCTCGTGGTCCTAGAACCCAGCTGACTGTCACCACCCCCGGCTTCCAGCAGCCACCGTGTTCCTGGGCCCGAGGCCCCCCTTCCTGCACCTTCCCAGCCAACCGTGACCGGTCCAGGCTCTCTCTTTCCTCGACTCCTCCTCTTCCTCCTCCCATCTCCTGACTGTGACCACCCTCCTGTCCCCCTCTGCCACTTGTAAGTACTCGGGTGAATAGACCCATTCAGATAATCCAGGATAATCTCCCTATTTCAAGGTTCTTAACCTTAATCACATCCGCAGAGTCCCTTTCGCCCGGTCAGGTAACATACGCGCACGTCCCAGGAATGACGGTGTGGGATTCCCCGGGGTGGGGGTGTTATTCTGCACTCAGGTGGTCTTCAGCCTTTTGCACAATCATCTTGAATTTTGGGGGTGGATTCCTGGGAGCAGACTTATACATCAGACAGTGACTGTGTAAATTTTCTGGACATTAGCAAATCGCCACATTTTGTTGGGACATTTTGTACTCCCATCAGCTGTGTATATAAATTTTCGTCATGCCAAAAAAAAAAAAAAAGAAAAGAAAAAACCGCGTCTAATTTATCAATCATTGTTTGCATGCTTTTGCGTTGTCAGTCAGAGAAAGGTCTTCCCCACCCTCTGGTGATAAAGGAACTCACCTCACTTTCTGCCGCCACTGTCCGAGTTGCTCTTTCGCGTTTAGCTCCCCAAGCGCTTGGAATTTGTCCTTATGTGTGGACTGAGGTATGAATCCATTTTTATAATTTTGCAAATAACTATGTGATTATCTCAAAGCCGTTTAATAAAAAGTGCCCGTGATTTTTTTTTTCCTCCTCCTGATTTATAATATTAAATTCCCATATGCGCTTGGGTTCATTTCTGAACTTTTTATTCTCTTAGTCTGGCTACTCATGCAGTAATCCCACATTCTTTAATTATAGAGGCTTTAAAATGCGTTTTCGTATCTGATGAGGTCTTCCTGACCCCCGTCACTGCACACGCACCGCTTGACTTGTTTCGGATCTTTCTGGCTACTCTTGTCGATGGTGAGTCCTCCGTCCAGGAGCATGATACGTCTTTCCATTTGTTTAAATCTACTTTTCTCGGCTGTGTTCTCCTTGGCAAAAGCCCTGGGCTCTCTATTCCTACCTTCGCTCTGCTCTGAAAAAGGCAGGAAAATCAAGGGCAATGAGTGCACCTGAAAACAGCGGTGGAAAGAGTATGGGCTTTGCATCAGGCAGACTGACGCCCCCCCTTTCCTCACCCTCTCTCCCTGCTCTGTGATCCTGGACGTATTTCTTAAGTTCTTTGTGAGCCTTAATCTCATCTGTGAAATGAGGACAGTAGTACTATTCACAAGATCGCCCTGAGGATTAATTAATGTGTGTGTAATTTTAATTACATTTTTTGACATTCTGCTGGCCTGTAGAATCACAATTGATTTTTGAATATTTTTCTTCTTTTAATGACTGGCTCTAAGCCGCCAGTCTGCCTTATGGCCAGAAACTTTTGAGAATTCTCTTCTTACTTTATTAATTCTATTCCAGTTTTCTACAGAGAAGTCCTATCATCTGTTCAAAGCGACAGCTTTGTTTCTTCTTTAGAAATCTTTATCTCCTTCCTTTCTCTTTTTTTTTTTGTTTCTTTTAATGTATTTAATCTATTGTCTTGATGGGGGGGGAGGGGAGCTCCTCCCGTAGTGTATTGAATTGGAGCAGTGATAGAACAACTTTTGTATTATTACTACCTTTCAAGAAATTCTGTTAAGGTGTTATCAATTACGACGTGAAAACATTTATGGTTGGTCAGTCATCCCTTTTTATAGCTAGCTGTATTGCATTGAGACCGTTCTGTTCTAAACCTGGTTTGCTAGGAGTTGTTTCCTGGTACTTTAGGATTTAAAAATATCATTAAGAAGTTTATTTTTATCAAAATATTATTTTGCGTCTGTTGAGTCATTTGAGGTTTTTCCTCTGTCGTCTGTTGGTAACAATGTGTGCTGATAGTCTAATGTTCAACCATCCCAGCGTTGGGATAAACACGACTTGATCACCGTGGCTCTTCCGTTTGGTTTAGTCTGGAGCCAGGATTTTTTGTATTCTTGTTCTTAAGTGAACCTGGCCTTTTCTGGTGGTTGGTTTGGCTTTTAAGATCGATAGTTTATTTTCTCCACAGTTTTCACAAAGACCGGATTGCCCTTCAGGGATGTGAGAGGCAGGGCTGCTGACTCTGGACTTGGGCGTAGACCAGAGCCTCAGGGGCGTCTTCCCAAGGCCCTCTCGGTTTCCCAGTCCCGGCTGAGCCTTAGCGAGTGGAGTGTGGGGCGGGGAGGGGGTGGCTGTGTGGGTGATGACTCCCCGGGTGGAGCGGTGGATTGAAAACTACAGTCCCCGCTGTTCCCGCCGCAGGGACCCTGGGCGCTGGGCTCCAAGGGGGACGCGGTGATCCGTCCTCCCCACGTCTCCTCCCAGGGCAGCATGGTCTGGGCAGGCTCCGTGGCTTTCCGCAGGGGTCGTGCTCCCCCAGGTCGGTCTGAGAGCGTCCCATGTGGTGAAGGTGGACTCGCCGGGTGTGCGCCCCGGGCTGCTGTGCTCCTCGCTGGCTCGGTTTGTAGCTGTCGGTTAAAAGCTTTAGCTGGAGTTCGAGATTGCCCTGAAGTTCGTGTTTGCCATTGGCCTCGAAAGTATTTCAGCACTACTAAAAAATTGTAAGAGTACCACAGAGAGCTCCCTTCACTCGGAGACCCCATCCAAGTTCGGTCCGTTGTCCCAACATGTCCTCGGTGGGAAAGGATCCAGCCCAGGATGACACTCTGCCCCCCGCTGTCACACAGTCTCCAGTCTCCCTCAACCTGGGTTAGCTCCTCAGCCAGTCCTTGATGTTCATGACCTTAGCAGTGTCAAAGGTTACAGGCCATTCATTTCCTACAATACCCCTCAATTCGAGTTTGTAAATTTCTTTAGGACTAGAGTCGGGTTATCCATTTTTGGTCAGATAGTCGCAGAAGTGGTGCTGGGTTCTTCCCACTGCGTCCTGTCGGGTTTAATAAGACATTGACAGGCCCCATGACCGGTGGAGTTAATTTAGCTCACACGATTAAAATGGGGTCTGCCGGCTTCCTCCACGGTAGAGCCGCTTTCCTCCTCTTTCCTCCAGTAAGTGTTCTGTGTGGAGGTATTTAGAGATTCTGTGAAAATCTCATTCCCCTTCCTGCTCATATCTACCGGTTTTGTCATCCACTGAAATTTCTTGCCTGAATTAATTAGTACAATGAAGGCACCAAATAGTGACTTTTCTAATTCAGTCATTTCTTCTCCATTTATTGATTGGACTTTTTACTGTAGGAGACAGTTTTTCTCTCCTCATTTATTTAGTCATTCAGTTGTTTATATCAGAATGGATTCATGGATTCCTACTTTACTTAACGGATTGTAATCTGCTGTCGTTGCTAATGTTGGTCGGTGCCCCGACTCTCCCCCACTGGGCGGGGGAGGCCCTCCCACCTGGTTTTCATGTTCTCCCCATAAGCCCCCGCCGCTCAAAGTACACCCTTGCTTTTTGGCAAAACTAGGTGTTCTAGGTTCATCGTACTATTTCCTCTTTGTTTTCAGCCCTTTCTCCAAGGAACCTTGGGGCCTTTCAGTGGAGAGTGGTATTTAGAAACCAAGATCTGGGCACCACGTGGGCTCACTGCCATTGGGTGTCACTGTGTCCAGGCCCCCCCAGTGCCCAGAGCTAGGAAATGCACATGCTCAGGTGCACACACACCCACACCTCTGTCTGTTTCTGTGTCTGTGTGTTCACACCAGCACCTCCAAATACAGTTTAGAACCCCCTGTGCATTCAGTCCGCCCCTTTCCACATGGACACTAGCCCTTCTTTGGCTCCCACTGACTTCAGGTATTTACCGATTTGCCAAATCCCCCTAAATGTGGGCCTTCCTCCCAACCGGGTCGGCTGCCAGCTGCCTGGATGTAGGTCCTGACCCCCCTCCCCCCCACCAGCTGCCTTTAAAATTGTAACATGCGAAGGTAAGTTATCAAAACCTAAAGTTAGCCGTTATCTCCGTCTTCCTCCAGGTGGTGCAGGGTTCTAACATTCCTTCACTCTGAGCCAGTTGTACTTGTTATCATGTCCACTATTTCAGGTCCACCATGTTTTTCTGTATCCCTAAAGGCTGTAATTATTATGAGCATCTTCTCCCACAGACAGCACTTGCTTAGATTTTGCGATGGGTTTGGCCACAGCTACGTGTCACATTTACATGGGCCTCAAGATATGTCCCTTGCTCCCCGAGCGCTTGGCCGGGCATCTAAGAAGACAGCTTTTGTGCCGTATCCAGCCCTGCTCTGGCTGTGGGGGTGGGAGGCTAACCTTAAAGGTTATCTAGTCTGCCATACTGCTAGAACGGGAAGTTCCTGACAAATATTCTCTCTAAGGTGTCTTAAAATTAACTCAGCGAGCCTAACAATTCTGGTAGTGGTACAGACGGTTGAAACTTGAAAACCAAAAGAGAATTTTTTCCCCCTAAAGTGCATTATCTGAACTGCTTGTGTTTCAGTGTTCCTAAACTGTAAACATTCATCTGTATAAAGAAACCTCGTTCCAAACCCCAGAAGGTAAAGATTAAAGACTTTTCCTGGGCTCCTTAGGACAGAAGACGAGCGATGAGCATTTTACCGCTCTGTGCGCTGGGAGCCCCACATCGCTTCCGTCACAGAGCCGGCGTGCCCTTCTCTAGTGACCACTTGGCCACGTGAAGAAGATGCCCTTTTCCTCAAACACCTGGATTGACTCCATCAACAGACCGCTACCAAGCTTTATGTCATACTAATCCAGTTGGGCTGAACGCATTGGACTGGTTCCAAAGATACACTGAGTTATCCCAAGAAAATTTCATAATGGTGCGGCAAAGGTTAACATGAATATCCTTTTTTTTCTTTTTTTGGCCAAACCAATCCTACTTTTATTTGCGACCCGTTCCTACTAACCTCGGAGGCATATAGCAGAGGGTGTGCCTTGAAAAGTGAACCGATGAGCATCTCCTTAAATGCCTTGGCAGGCACTTCACCACTAGGCCAGGGTCCAGTTTTCTGGGAGCTCCAGGCAGAACATACTCCACTCCACCCACGTCACCTGCTAACACTCGCATGGCCCCTCCAGGGAAAGAGCAGGTCTGCAGCCCCTCCTCTCGCTCTCAGGGCCAGGACTCTGGCCACGAGATCTTTCCAGAAACCCCATCCTGACCCTCTCCTCGTGCCACCCTGGGCATTCACCACCTTTCATGGATCACCTCCGACTCACCCCCCAGGAAAGGCCATGGACAAGTTCGCCAAGAATACGTGGTGCCCAGATGAAATGGTCGGTGACCTGAGGACAAATGGCACAGGCTTGGGGGTCAGAGAGCCTGGACCTTGAATCCTAGCTCTACCCATCCCAGCCGGCGGCTGCAGGCAGGCCACCCAGCGCTGGCTCTTTGTCTGTAAAACAGATATTCGTACCCATCTTGAGAGGTTGCTAGAGAATTCGAACGCTTTGTCATACTTACTTCTCTAAGACACACGTGCCTCTGCTCTGTAGGCAAGAGGCACTTTACAAATGAAATCTCTTCCGGGTACCTGCCAGCCTGCAGGCATGTCCATGACCTGTGCCCCTGACTTTCGTCTGTACTGCCCGCCCATGTGGTGTTCCCTCCGTGAAGCCTCGCTTCAGCTGGCCCAGCTGCTTCTGCGAAAACATCTCGGTGGGTTCCCTAGGCCAGCCAGGCTCCAAGTCTCCTAAACTCAGAACAGGGCCCTTGAGACTATAGCTGGAATAGGAGAAAGCTTCTGGAACGTTCTTCACCTAATTCTCTTTGGACGGATGCAAGCTGAGCCCAGGCTTTCTATGCTGTGAGACTCCAGCATCCCCTCTCACAGCTGCTCTGTGCCTGGCGGGGGGCCCGAGTTCAGAGAGGAAAGAGACGCAGGAACACTGGGTCCAGTGAGAAGTCGGCCACTCAACGACATACCACACGGGAAGCAGGGGGCGAGTTCCTAGGGGGCCCTGGGTAACGGCAGAACACGGGAAGGAGAGACTTCACCGGTTCAGGCAGGGGCAGAGGCCCAGGAAGGAGATGGAGTCTGCACCCTGACTCGAGGAACCAGGAAGGCGGGTCGGGGCAGGCGACGGCCGAGCGGCCTTCCAGGTGCGAGGATTTGGGTCTTAGCAAACACTTTGTGGCAGGAGAGGATCGTTTTCTTCCCTTTGACCCACTTCTCAATCATACGGTCTTTGCAGAAAAGTTTCCTTTAGATTCCGACTGCTTTTAAAGCACACCGGGAGGCTCGTATTACTTGGCGTTATCTTCAGTGAATTATGGGATAAAAGATCCTCAGAGCAATGCATTGAAGGGCCGCGTGATAAGCTGATGCTCACATGTGGGTTCAAGTTGTAGAAAGCGGCTTCTATAGGTATTTCTCGTTCGGTAATGCTTTGCTTAGTTAGTAACCTTTGACTATAGAGCGAGCAAAACATCTCTTCCCCTGTTTCTATGGCGCACATAGAAGGGGAAAATGCAAATGTTCTATGTTCTCATTTGCCGCTCCGTTCCTGCTTGCCTGCTCGGCACCCCTGCCGACCCCTGCCGTCTGCAGCCATTTGCTGTGCTCTAATAGCCAAAATAACATCTAGTCTTCTCAAAAGGTTGCTTCGAGCAGGTCCCCTGTACTGAAGATGTTGGTGTTGGAAACAGATAAAGCTGTTTCCATCCCGAAAACGGGGAGGGGAGAAAAGCCCACTTAGTGCTTATTTGTGCATAATAGTACCATTTTCTTAAAAGGAACTGTTGTGGAGAGTGTTACAGCTAATAAAATAAAGCACACGCCTGCCGACTGCGGTCTCCCGGTAACTAAAGAGTAGCGGAGACAGAACAGGTGGGGCGTCAGGGATGCCCCAGGTGGCCCCGGTGTCCACGGCAGTGGCACGTGGAGAGACGTCCCTGGAAGAATCTGAGGTGCCAGGCGAGGTTCTCTGCTTCCCGGGGCGCTTCCTGCCGAGGGACTGGATCTCGGGCTGGCGAGGGGACGGCCAGGCTTCGTTTTCTTTCCCGTTGGCTGGCGGGCTCACCTGTGAGCGCGGCTCCCCAGGTGAGCATATCCCAGCCTGCCGAGCCACGGCCTCTCTCAGCGAACCTCTGCCAGCGGCGAGCTGCAGGGAAAATGTCTAGGTGGACGAGTGTGTCGACTTTCTTTTAAGCTGATGCCCGCGCAGCCCCGGTGTTTCCCTTCGTGCCCACGCTGCCCGGGGCTTTAAGCCAAGCGTGACCTGAGAATTCTGGGACCGTAGCTCTTCTCCACTCCCTTCAGCTGGATTTGCCTCCCGTCTGCACCTTTGGCACCGTGTCCTTGCCACGCCAGTGCTCTGCTAAACCGTAGCCTCTGGGGAAGCTACAACCCTGCCTCTGACAAATAGGAGAGAGACTGATGTCCAGCTGTGAGGGGAAGCAGACTGCTGCAGGCCTCAGAGGAGGCTGAGGTTTTTAAAAAGGTTTTTAATGATTATTTATTTTTGAGAGAGAAAGAGAGAGAGCATGAGCAGGGGAGGAGCAGAGAGAGAGGGGGAGACACAGAATCAGAAGCAGGCTCCAGGCTCTGAGCTGTCAGCAAGAGGCCGATGCGGGGCTCAAACCCGTGAACCACGAGATTATGACATAGGCCGAAGTTGGATGCTTAACCGACTGAGCCACCCAGGCGCCTGAAGGAGGCTGAATTTATGAAGACGTTGCATTTGAAAGTAGGAGGTGTGTACTATTTTCAGCATCTTCTTCCCTTTAAGAGCCCACCCGAATGTTAAAGAGCAAACCTGGAAATATGGAGGCTGAGAGAGATACTAGGATTTTGCAATAAAATACTTAGAGCTGCAGCTTTGCCCTTGACCTTTGTAGGATGGGCAGGACGGGTAAGGACCTGTGGGGTCCGTATGGCCGGAGGCCAGACCAGGAAGGCACAGGCAGACTGGCAAAGCACAGCGCCAAAGCAGGAGCATAGGCGCATTGGTGACGAGCCAGGCTCCAGGCTGATGGGCGTAGGGGAGTCCGCAGCGCTGGCTGGCGGCCGACTGTGGTCACCGGCACCCTGCTGCGTGGTGGGAGTAACAGTGCATTGAAAGCATGGCACTCACATGTATTAAGCACTTAATAAACGGAAGCGCATAATCAAAATAATCAAACGTTTGGGGAAAGACTGCGTTCCTGGGGAGGCCCGTGGCGAGGATGCAGGGCCACACCCGGAAACACCTGGAAAGTCAAGCAGGCCAGGCCAGAGTGGGCCCGGGGCCCCGGTGAGCTCAGGGCGGGAGGTACTCCGTGCCCAGAGAACCGAGGAGGGCTGAGTCCCCTGTGACGTGGGGCCTGCAGTCGGGAAAAGGCCCAAGCTCCTGGCGTTGGCAGGCAGCCCGGGCTCGAGCGCCCAGAGGGTCAGCTGGGGGTCAAGCCGCCGGTACTTAGAACTCACTCACGAGCAACCCAAATCCACGCTTGAAAAATGTTAAGTCCGGCAATCCCTGGCCTCCTTTTCCTGGTATAAATTATGCCACGAACGGCAAGGGGGCTCCCCCGCCAGCCCTCGGTGGCTCCCAGCTTCCCCCGGCCTGAAGGGCATGGGCCACCTGAGTGCACAGAGGGACTGCCTATTCCGCACCCATCATCCAACGCAGCCGGGATACCGGGCTCCAAGTCCTAACCGGGGGGGTGAGGCAGACGGGCCAAGTGGGCCCAGAGCCTCTCCCCGTTCCGTTCCCGCAGAAAGGTTCTTCTTGGTTTGTTACACGGTCACAGGGTCCCCAGAGACCGAACGTAAGCTCGGCGAGACCGGGCACCTTGTCTGTCCTGTCGTGGCTGCTCACCTGGGACCCAGGCAGGCTGGCCGCGTGGGAGGAGGGTGCCCGGAAAGCCTGCGGGGGCAGGTCACCGCACAAGCGCCTACTCGTGGGCAGAGCCTCCGTGTTCTCGCGGCGTTTCCTGTCCTTACCTAACCATCCACCTGGCTCCCGTCACCTCTTCCAGCGTGTCCCGTCTGCAGCAGGGTCACAGGCCAGACGTTTTTTGCCTCATCACTCGGAGATCTGTAGGTGGGGACTTGTAATCACTAATTATATCTCCCCCTTCCCTCATTAGGGATGGAGGTTAGAGCCGTTTGTGGCCCTTCTCAGGCGTATCTGTCAGCAGCTCGGCTGTAATAAACTCTGACTAGTTGAATTTCTTTCTCATAATAGGAAGAAAAAGAGTGACATTAGTTCTAAATTGTCTGTAGAGTATGCAAAGGAGGGCTGTCACCAGTTCTAATGGCTCCTTCAACAATGACGCGGTCACCTGCGTGATGTGCCAAGATGGGCTCCTCTTTGTTCCGGGACAACGTGTCTGGCTCAGCGTTGAGGCGCAGCCGTGCTAGGTGACTGTGACGTCACTCGCGGATATTTCAAAGTGTTTATTGTTTGCTTGGTTGTGCCTGATGACACCCTGACAATGACTTTTCTCCCTTATTTCTTGACCAGCCTGGGAAATCCATACAAGATGAACGGCTTGAACCAGCCTTCTTGTTCATTAGTCTATCGGATCCTTTTAGGTCCTATTACGGGACTTTTAAAAATACCACAGAGCAGCACATATCATAGCATCAGTGACGGTGCAGGTAGGGACCTAGGGAAGTGTTTTATCGTGTCATTGTCCGGAAAGAGAGGTCAACACGTATAGAAATCACAACTGTGAAACCAAATTAAGTTTTACAAGGGTAATATTTTTCTATTCATCTTGAGGACCGCTCTAAACCTTTCGTCCTAATTCTCCTGTTGGATTTTTAGGTTCACCCGTGTTGCATTTTTTCAGGCACCAGGTTTTATATTTGTGTCATTCAGTCACCCGTTCATCCAGCAGACATTTATGAAGCACCTCCTGTTTTACAGGTTTCCGGTCTGGTGCCCAACGCCAAGTTACAAAGACCTCCAGAACCTCACAGCCCGGGGTGGGGGTGGGGGTGGGGGCGTGGGCGGGACGGCGGGCATATAACCTGGTTCACGCAGATGAGACCTGCTGTTAAGAGAGAGCCCGAAAGCAAATGGGGGCCTGGCCTGAACAGCCGAAGAGGGCTCCGCGGAGGCGAGGTTGGCGCTGGGCGCTGCAGGGTGAGAAGGGCGTTCTGAGCAGAGACAACAGCCGCGCAAAAGGCAGAGTTGGAAAATTACGTGGCACCTCTTGTTTTAAAATACAAACTTAGTTTTTATTCAGGTGTGGCAAGACCACCAGGTCAGGAGATGACTCACTGGAAAAACAGTCTTTATTGACCGTTCCCAGAGGAGGAGGCACGGGATGCCACACGGGGCCACAGGGGGAAGCCCCAGGGCCGGTCAGGAGGCCAGGGGAGGTGGCGCTTGGGCGAGAGCCTTACTCTGGTTTCCGTGGGAAGGAGCCGGGAGGTGGGAGGGCAGGCTGAGGCCTGGCCAGCTTGAGTAATGTGAGAGGCTCCGGGGCATAGGTCCCTGGCCCTGGGTGATGAGGGCAGGGGGACGGTGGCCCAGGGCTCGGGAGCCCCGTGGAGGAGGGGATACGGTGTGGGCTCTGGACTGAAAGCTGTGTCACAGGCGAGTTGTTTGCTCTCTCCAGGCCTCGGCTGGCTGCGTGCCTCCTGGGGCAGCCGCTCCAGGGTCCGCAGGGCCCCAGAGGTCAGGGGTCAGATGCAGAAACTGGAAGCATGGCTGTTGCACCGGCAGGGGGTGGCTGCAGGGCGGGGGTGTGCCCAGGCACAGTGGGAGGGGGGAGGGCTGCGGGGGTTCCTGTGAACGGCCTGGTGAGTTTCTGCAGTGAAAGCATCATGGGAAACGGCACCTCCTGGTGTCCGAGCAGGGTGCCTCGGAGAGGACTTCCGGGGGAGAGTCATTTCCGTCCTCACTTTACAGGCAAGGCTGAGGTCCCCGCATCACAAAGCAGGCGGCAGGTAGCAGGCCGGTTCTCACACCCCCGTGCCTTTCGCGACCTTCCCCGTGCACGCCACTCGGAGAGTGGGGTCCCAAGTCCTCGCCGGCATTTCAGGATCTTGGGGAGTGGCACAGGGAGGTGTGGGTGTCCCGTTTGTCCGTGAGAGGGGTCGTATCTGATGGGAGAGAAGGGACAGATGCAGAGGAGGCCACCTGCACGGGCTGGGGAGAGACTGTGGGGGGATGGCCCGGTCCCCAGGCTGCATACAACCGGCCCCCAGACCCCGGGCAGCCGAGCTCAGAACCCGGGCTCCAGAGCAGGGACTGTCCTGGGTGCACAGATGGCCTGCCAGAGAAGCCTCTTCATGGGAGGGGAAGGCTTCATGGGAAAACCGTCCCTAGAAGGCTCTTTCAGGTGGGGGCACATTTGGGGACTGTGTATAAAGTGGGGGAACCCTGGGGGGGCCCACGGGAGGCAACACAGGGAGGACTGGGTGGGACGAGGCACGGACGAGGAGCAGGAGCAGGCAGCAGCAGGGATGACCTTGGAGCTCCCCTGTGCGGAGTGCCCCGTCACGGCTGCAGCATTTGGGGGCCTGTACTTGAGGGACATACCCAGGTTCGCTGCACAGGGTGACTGACGAGGAGCCAGCTCTTTGACCGAGAGGCAGGTCAGGGCCCCGCCAGATTGGTGGCTTTCCAACCGCCAGTCAGGGATGCGACTCCCCAGGCCAGTGAGCACGCAGACCCTGCGGCCAGCCGTCGGCAGCCCCGAACCTTTGGTCTTAAGGCAGGGAGGCTCTTACGAGCAAGCACATTCTGCTGTGTTCAGTTCGCTGACTTCACTACCTACCGGAGTAGTTCGAGCAACAGGTCAGGAGTTTCTATGCCAGGTCCCGTCCCTGGAGTCAAGCAGCCGTGAGAGGCTGCAGGGCGGCCTGCCTGTGAGCACAGGCCAGGGTGGGAGGGAGCGGGACGGGGAGCCGGGGTGGGGGCAGAACAGGCGCTGTCGCAGGAGGGTCAGGTCTGAGGCGCTAGCTCAGACGTGAGCAGAACTTAGAAACGTCCACCCGGTAGTCAGTACAAAGGCAGGCCACACACGGGGGTCTGAGCCACCTGAGCAGGGACACCGAACGCTAGGAGGAGGGAGACCGACGCCGAGGGAGGCCAAGGAGGAGGGTGGGACACACCTGCAGGGACACTGCATTTGGGTGTCACTGGGGGCAAAGGAGGAACGAGAGAAGACAAAGCTGGAAAGTCGGGGGTGGGGCAGGAGAACCCAGTGTCCTTGAGGCCGCACATGGTAGGAGACCCAGCGGTCATGTCACAGTCCTGCTTCTGCAGATGGAGGGAATGTTAAACAATACAAAAGAGTAAATAAGTAACCAGCGGGCACAGCTGTGAACAGGAGGGAGGACTGGGGATCCCGGCTCGGGCTGTTGCAGAGCCTGAACCCTCCTCGGTCAACTGCAGGTACGATGCCCCCCCAAGGACTCATCAGGGTTCCAGACGGACGGACGGCCTAAGCCCCTTCCTGGTCGTGCGCGACTGGCCAGCAGAGCCATGCGGAGATGCCCCGTCTGTCCCGCGTCCTCACCGGGGCGCTTCATTTGGCTGGGGCGCGGGGGACGCCGCTCAGAACAAGAGGGGCCTTGGTAGCCGTGGAAGTTGCTGGACACGCAAGTTTTCCTGCTGACACCAGAGTTCCAGCCAGCAGGGTGCACTTGGCTTGGCAGAGTTCCCTGGAATGAATTCTTGAAGAGTCTTTTCCCTCTCTTAGCTGTGGGTGAAAGGAGAGTGCTCTCATGCCACCAAGCCCCCCCCCCCCACCACCACCACCTCTCCCAGCACAGCCGCCCGTTTCTATGCATCCTCTCCCTTTGCTAGTACGTTTCAGAGGATGAGGTTAATGACCGTCCTGGGAGCAGCCATTCCTCTGGCCTCCAGGGCCTCAGCGGGGTGTTGGGGGTCCTGCCCAGGCAGGCTGGCTTCCGCTCGACTTCTCAGAGGCCCCGCTGGCTGCAGGCTGTCCTAGGGCAGACGGCTCCCGTTCTGATGGAAAACCCGAGTTGGCGAGGGCGGTGGGGTCTGGGACCCCCAGGCATTAAATGAGCACCTGTGTCCCAAGGAGCCCAGCCCCCCAGCCAGACAGGGAGGCGGACGAGCCAGTGAGAGCCCTCCAGGAGGAACGTGGCTTTTGGAAGGACAGCAGTTCCTTAATGGATCCTAACGACCACCCCCTGATGAGTGGCGTTTGAAATGTGTGGAATTTCTGCTTTTGTATTAAGTATTGTAAAGTGCTATTTGTTAGCTTTAAAAGAAGGAGAAGAAGAAGAAGAAAACCATCAAAATCCCAGCTTCCCCGTGGAGCTCTGATTTGTTTCATCTTTAAAGAGCGCTGCCACACTGTGTGTCCAGCACATCATTAGTGAACAGCTAATTACTTCTAGAACACTCCGTCGTGATGGTTTTGAAATCTCACTAGAGAGCCGGAGGAGCCCAGCAAGTGTCAAAAGACTTCTGTTCCTCACGAGAAAGAATTCTGGTCGCTTCAGATCAAAATGTAAACCCTTTATTATAGAAATTTAAGCATTCCTCCTCCCCTGCTTCGGAGATCCGTAAGTAAAATTAGATTTTCGGTAATAATTTGCTTTTGGAACTCAGCGCAAGACAGCCTCATTTCAGTACTGATTTTGAAATCCTGCACATTTGTATATGAAGCCAACAGGTTGGGACGGCTCCTGGGGGTGACGCCCGGGGGGGCCAGTGAGGGGTGAGACCCTGAACCTGACTGGGGGTTCTCATGCAGACAAAAGGGAAAACAAACATGGCAAGTCACCTCAGTAAGGAGGCAGAGGGGCACTGCCTGTCCTTTTGGTGAAGCGCTGGACCAGGGGTTGGCAAACTTTTCCTGTGAAGGGCCCGACAGTTAATCCTTTAGGCCTTCGGGCAGACAGTCTCCGCTGTAGCTAAGCAGCTTTGCTCTGGCAGCATAGAAGCAGCCATTGGCAGGAAACAAACCACCGAGTGTGGTCGTGTCCCAATAAAACTTTATTGACAAAAACGGGAGGAGGTGGGCCGGATTTGGCCCTCGGGCCGTAGCGGGCTGGTCCCTGTCCTGGGGTCTGGTTTCATGAGCTTGCCTACGGCCCGTCTGTCCTCAGGACCGTGATTGTGTTTGTCTTACTATTTATGATTTGGCTCAGGCTCTGTGAAGTTAGATGTTCTAAGTTAGAACTTACAGAAGATGGAAAGTTCCGCACCCAGAGGTTAGGGTTGCCGTGCTCTTGTAACCGGTTTTACTTCTAATTTCGCCATCTTGTGGCAACACGTGTGTCCTCGTTGGTGGAGTCCTTGCGCTTTGACTCTGGGATTCTCTGAACCAGTTTCAGCATCTTGCTTGCTGGTTCCCTCACCAACAAGCAAAAGGAATCTCTGACCTGTACTGTGTATTCATAGGAGAGTCGTGTTTTTAAAAGGATATGACAGGCAAGAGGAACGCTGTATCTCAGGGACACAGAAGATGCCCTGAGAGGGCAGAATGAGTGGCGTGGGGGCAGGGGCGTTCCTGGATGCTTCCCAAAGCCCCGGACGCCCTGCAGCTTCTAGAGGAGCTCATGGGCTGCAAGGACAGGAGTGGGGAGGGGGCGCACTTTCGAGGACGGGAAGAGCCTTTGCAAGGTGCAGGTGTTTGCGACTAAGTGACGCCTCCGGGTAATGACAGACTGGCTTTGCAGGGAGAAGTGGCGGGCAGAGCCAAACGGAGCCACGTGGCGCCCACCTGGGCTCGCCACTAATTTGGCACCCGTTCAAATCCAGGTTGTTTAAAAAGGAGACGGAGCATTCCATGGGAAGGCAGGGAACTGGGACCTTGGGTGTCCCCATCCATTCATCCTAGCCCTACAGCCGGAGGCTCCCCTCCGCAAAACAGAAGCCCTGCACTCGACCCACAGTGACCTTCTCAGAAGGCGTGTTAGGCATGGCTGGGAACATGGCGGCAGGGCCTGGGAGCTCTCTCTGCACAGGCTCTCCCGTGCGGAGTGGCATTCTTTCCCAGGAACGCTAAGCGGGTGTCATCTTGCCGGCCCCTCACGTTTCCCAGCCGTGGGGCTAATGCAGCTGCGGGCCAGGGCCCCCGGGGGACCACGCCAGCCGGTTCTGCCTTTGCAGCCTCCACGGATGCCTTGCAGTGTTTCTCCAGTAGCGTATAAGGAGGCCTTGCCAGTTCCTCTCCCGTCTTCTCAATCATGTGAGCGGAACAGGCTAGAAGCCCAGGGCAGGCGACCCCTGCTGACCCCGCCGAGGCCGTGTGCTGAGCCCCGGCAACCACAGTGGCTGCATGGCCAAGGGCACGCTCCGAGCCCCCGGTGCCCATTCAGGCCAGTGACGTCCACGGGGTCAGGGCAGTCACCGGGCCGGCAGATGAATGCTTTAGGCCAGTGAGGCAACCAGACAGATGGAATCCAAACACGTCAGACTTTGAGGCCAAAAGCCTGCCAACACCAAGCCCTGTCGTTTCGTAGCCCGGGGTATTTCTCTACACCAGGAGCTCAGATGAAGCAGCCATGGCTGGAGGGGTGGGGCTGGGGACACAGGGAGATAGGAGCAGGAAGGAGTGCCTTCGCAGAAGCACAGGGGCCCTCACAGTGGGGCCTGGGGATTTGGTCCATAAATGCACTTGCCGTGCATGTCCCCCCTCCATGCGCACAGACACGTCAGGACAACAGTGCTCCGGGGCAGCACTCGTGCCCCGGTTCCTGGTGGTGGTGAGCAGGTGCCCACGGCCCACACCTGCCTCGGTCACTCGGTGCCCCGAGCACCGGCCACCCTGCTCCCCAGCACCCTCTGAGGCGTCTCCGTAGGGGCTCAAACAGGAGATAAAAGGTCTTGAACTGACTCTCCTAAAACCGAAGTCATCTCTTCCCTTTTTCCTTTCATCCTCCTTTCCTTTTTTTCCCCTAAACTTGTCTTACGAGAAACGGTACAAGTGCTGCGGTTCAGTCTCCCGAGGGTCCCTTTCACGGACAGGAGCTCACCTGTCACCTCGGACTCAGAAACCACGACACCCTGCCGTGAGGCCCAGATCGAAGGGGGTCCCTGACACTCAGTACAATTTGGCTGAACTGTTAGCGTTTGACTCTGAGGCGCGCCTATATCTTGTTAACGTCTAGAACGGTGCTGAGCGGACAGTGTGGTCCCAGCCCTCCCGCCACCCCCGCCTCCCCTCCCTGCCGCTCCATGTGGTCCCCTCTACGTGGGGCAGAACCGCGGCAGACCCTCCGAGTCTGGGGCACAGCTGTGGTTTTCCTCCCGCCCTGTAGTTCATCTGCCAGCTCCCCTCCTTCACCCCCCAGACTCGTGCAGGGTCTGCCCCGGGCTGGACGCCGGGCCACGGGCAGGGCTCCTGAGTGGACGTTGGTGCGCTCCCTGACACCACACGGCGGGGGCTCGCCTCCGTTTGCCCGGCAGCGTTGCACGGACCCAGGCCATGGTCAGTACTGGCCAGTCTTCCCCTTTGGGCCCCTTCCACATCAGGGGCACAGAGGAGGAGGCCGGTGGTGGCCCTGGGCCCTGGGGGCACTTAGTGCTGTCTGTTTCTGCAGCTCCTCCAACCCAGGTTACCCTAGACCCTCCCTTCTCCAACACAGGCGTTCCGTGCACCCTCGATCCGTCCTCGATGTACGTCTGCTGTCTCCCTCTTTCACCTCTGTGTCTCTGCGGGCTCCGGTGGGGGCCCCAGTGCTGATGACTGGGGGAGACTAGCCTCCACCGGTGCCAGGGTCCTGGAGGCTACCCACCTGTCCCCAGCTGTGCCGACTCCATCATCTTTTCCTGATTTCACTGCCCATTCGACTACCCTGCTGCTTTTCTGACTCCCGGGCCGTGCATCAACTGACCTCCGGATCTTTCTCCACCGCACGTTTTTGACCAGTCATCCCACCTTTTATTTTAACATTTTTTATTTTTTAAACGGAGTTGAAATTCACGTAACATAAAGTTAACCGTGTCAAAGTACACAGTTCACCCGTTAGTGCGTTCACAATGTTGCTCAACACCCGGTCCCGGAACGTTCTCATCACCGCGAGAGGAAGTCCTGTACCCGTGAAGCAGTCACTCACCCTTCCCTCCTTGCGGCCCCTGGCACCCACCGATCTGCTTCCTGACTCTGGATTTACCTATTCTGGGAACTGCGTGAAATGCAGCCGTACAATATGTGGCCTTTGGGGTCTGGCTTCGTTCACTTGCCATCACGTTTTCGAGGCACCCACCTTGTAGGTTGTAGGTTCCTTTCTACAGCTGCACAGTCCACGGTGTGGGCACACTGTAGCTGTTGATCCGCGTCCGCCCATGGGCCCCTGTGTGGCCTTCCCCTGTGGCCAGAGCTGCCGTGAACACGTGCACCCGTGTACCTGCCAGAGGACCAGCTTCCGGGCGTCCCCTTGGGAGCCGAACTGCTGGCCCATATGGTCGTCCTCTGTTTAACTTCTCGAGGAACGGCCAGACTCTTTCTGTGCTTTCAACATGGAGTGTTTAGAGCTTCGAGTCTGCATTTAGCTTTCTGGAGCAAGCGGGCCTCTCGGCACTGTGTCTGCTCAGGCTCCTCCTCGCCCTCCTGGACTGCCCTCCAGTTTTCCGAGAGATCTCGGGTTCTTGTGCCGTCCCCCAGCCCCCTGGCCACTTGCAAGCTTAACGAGCACATTTCTGCTCAATTGTGTCGTTTGACACCTTTATGAAGTGTTAAAAGCTCAGGGCCCTGGAATGACCCACCTCGGCAGGGCACGTTTGGCCTGAAACTCCCTCTGTGCTCCAGCCTTCCCTCCACGTGTGTCCGCTGGGTCCCCCAGAGCCACACAGCCTGCACAAGGCCGAGTGTGCCTGACACAGGGATGTGGAGTCAGGGCTCTCCTGGCTGGTGTGAGGTCATGGTGTCTCTTGACTTGGCCTGCTGGTCTGGCTCCCAGGCAGCAGCCAGTCCTTCTCCGAGAAAGGTTCTTTGAAGAAGCACCAGTTCTTTGAAGACTGTGTGTTTGGGACAGAAGTGGGCGGAGACTCCGTCCCCCCCCGGTCATCGTGTGGTGGAAATGGCTCTGGACCCTAAGTGAGGACACACGGCCACGTGGGGTTACGTGGGATCCTGGCCAGGTCTTCTCTCTGGGCCTGTCTCTGCATCCTCACCTGTTAAGCAGGAGGGAGGACGGGAGGGTGTGAGGTTCGTGACGTTTGTCCCCAGAGACTTCACCCTCAGGCCCCGCCCTCTGGGTCCTGATCCTGGCAGGACCTCGGACTTAGCAGGAGCCTTATCTCCAAGGCTTAGACCGAAGGTGTGTGCAAGATTCAACTAACCTGCCTGTGTGCGGGACACGGGGTGGGTCTGCCCAGTGCGACTCACACCAGGCATTTGCACACTGTGTAAATGGCAGCATCCGCTTTGCGGCTCCTCCGTCCCTTCTCACGATCTTCTCTCCCACAGGTTGGAGCCATCGGAGAGGAGGAGGAGTGGGTCAGCCTCTACGAGGAGGAGAATGAGCCTGACGCCCAGACGCTGGAGATCCCAAACCTCACACCCTACACTCATTACAGGTGAGAACCTCGGGTGCTAGACCGCCACAGGAGGAGGGCTGGCAAGGCCAGCGAGTGGCTTCAGCCCGCAAGACCAAAACCCAGCTCTGTGTGTGTAACCGAGGCATTTCTCAGCAGCGGTAACAGTCCATGTTACCTGAATTCATGTTACATGAATCCTCAAGAGGATTCCAAGAGAGGGTATATCCCCGAGGCCAGATTAGCAGCTCTCCTTCCTTCAACACCGGCTGCGATGGCTCACTCGTATGTTAGGCTTAATACCAAAAGCCCCAGGCAGCCCAGACGTGGGTCTTCACAAAGCCCAGTGACCCCTTGCGCCTGTCAACAGCCTGTGTGTAAACAAAGCATCTTCCACTGAACATCCTCTGCTTCCCGTTGCAACGCCCAGGAGCCGCGGGCCTCACTAATCAAGCACTTAACATGCCATTTAACCTTTTGCTTCTTGATCCTGAAACCTATCCAGGCAGTAAATCCTTGGCCTTAACAAAGGGTAGCGTGATCACAAGCCGTTAGAGATGTTATAACTTCCCGTAAGATCATTGACCAAGATGAAATTTCCAGTTATCACCAGATGTTGAGTTTGATAATGTCACTGTTCTGCCAGGACGGATACTTTTCATAAGATCAGGGAGTAAAAGACTAAGAATGACTAATTCAGAGAGTAAAAGGTGAAATTACATCTTTGTAAAGAACATTTTTTTTGAGTATAATACCGACATTACGTTTTTTTTTTCCCTAAATGCCTAATGAGAGATGCTGTTCAAGCTTCTGTTCGTTTTAACAGCCTCCCTCAGATTAGAGCAGATGAATCAAGGTACCACGCACTCGCTTTTCGAGAAATATTTTTCTCCGCACGTGAGCTGCAGGGCCTCCAGGCTTTCCATGTGCAATTGATGTCAGTTGTACAATTGCTTCGAAGGCCAGAAACTGTGATTAGAGACCCCTGTCCGTGTCCTATTCCAGACTCTGTAATAGATGCGTGTTTGCTCAGGGTACATTTATTGGACAAAAGTTCACTCCAAGTAATCTACATACAAATAACAGAGAACTGAAAACATTAGCCCAACCAAGCTTTAACGCACATCCGCCCCCACCCTCCTTTTATAGGTAAGGAAATGGAGACAAGTCTGATTTGCCTCGGGTCCCAATTGCCAATGGGGTTCGGGTCCTGGGGTGTGGATTCTGGGGCCAGTGCACCTCTCCTGAGCCGACAGAGAATGGGGTGTGGGCATCCGTTCTGGTGAAAAGACACCAGACTCTCGAGGCCACCATTTGGTAGTGACATCCTGACACTCCAGTTCTGTCAACTGCTTCTTTGAACCCCAACCCCCTGTCCTTACCCCAAACTCGAATCAGCCAGTGGCATCTGACGACACAGATTTCTGGCCGTGAAACCCGTTCCATTATGCTGCACTCGGGAATGTAGCATCTCTGAGTTTCAATGAATTTACCATTCTTTGGAGGTTTTTGGGGAAAAGGACCAGATATGCAATTTGCATTTTTAATGAAACCGGGTGGAAAGAAGGTGCCCTTGAGCGGCAGCCTTGATGACACGGAGGGACACACGCCTGCACCTTCCGAGAACGTTGTGGGTTTTTTTGTTCTGTCTGTCTTTCCACATTGCCTTTTGCCATTTGCCTCTAGATTTCGAATGAGGCAGGTGAACATCGTCGGTGCCAGCCCCTTCAGCCAGTCCTCCCGGGTCATCCAGACCCTGCAGGCGCCCCCGGACGTGGCTCCGACCAGCATCACCGTGCGGACTGCTAGCGAGACCAGCCTGCGGCTCCGCTGGGTGGTGAGTTGGGGGGCCGGAAGTTGGCTGCAGGGACGGTCATCTCCAGTGTCCAGGACCTAGCGTGAAACCAGAGCTTAGTGATGCGTCGGCCACGGCTTTGTCCCAGTCACAGCTAACCTCTCGGCGAAACCAAAAAGTATTGCGTTTTCCCGTTGGGCTTGGGTCACAGACCAGCCCCGGCGACCCTGTTAGTTAATTAGCAGCAACACTCACTGGCTTCTCGGAACTGAGGAATATTCTCTGGGGGAGGGAAACCAGTGGTGCCATAAGCTGGACCTGTAAGTCCTTAAGCTGGGTCAACATGAAGCCAATACTCAATGTTTGTAAGGGAGCCAGCCTGATATCTATTCAGAACGTTTCCCCCACGAAATTAAGCCAAGATGTATTAAAAGAAATTACGTCCGGCCAAAGTTACTGATAGGGTTTCATTTAATTAACGGAAGAAAAGTTCTGGGGGGACAAAACGCGGTAAAGGTCCCAAGCGTGTTCCCCGCGGGAAATATTTTCCAAGGAATTGGCCTCGTAAGACAGGCCCAGGCTTGGCGGCCTTGACAGGTGGCAGTTCGGAGACGCCGGCTCACCCCGGGTGTCGTTCGTTTGCAGCCCCTGCCCGACTCCCAGTACAACGGGAACCCCGAGTCGGTGGGCTACAGGATTAAGTACTGGCGCCCCGACCTCCGGCCCCAGGCACTGGCACAGGTCATCAACGACCGGCTGGAGAGGGAGTTCACCATCGAGGGGCTGGAGGAGTGGACGGAGTACGAGCTCCAGATGCAGGCGTTCAACGCCATCGGCGCCGGGCCCTGGAGCGAGGCGGTGCGGGGCCGCACGCGCGAGTCAGGTGAGGTGGGGGGGCTCTTCCCGCCCCGGGGCTCAGCCCCCACCCGTGTCCCCGGTCATCGCGTCTCGTTGGCTCTGTCCCCACCTGCGTCTACGTCCACACTCTCCTAACCCAGTAATCAGGTCAACCGCGACCGTGACTTAAGTAGAACGTCATTAGAGTGAATGCCACTAATCTGAAATTAATGACGGATTTTACCAGGGGCTGGATTCATGGTATTATTTGCGAAGTGAGGCACGGTTCTCGCCATCAGGGATAAGAAGCAAGAGTGTACAGAGTTCCTAAGGGAGATCTTTATAGCGCAAGGCCCTCAGGACCTCCTCTTGACAAAGTAGTATGTGGGTGTGTTAAGATAGTCTCACCTGCACTGACAAAGAGCCCCTCGAAGGTTCAGTGGCTTTAACACAATAGAAGTCCACTTTTCAGCTGCCACCAAGTAGGACCGTTCCTGTTCAGGGGGTGGCTCTCTTCGAGGCGATTCAAGGACCCAGGCTCTGCTGTGCCGTAAGACTAATTGTCATCTGTGCCCAGCTACCAGAGGGAGAAGAAAGAGTGAAGAACGGGCATGCCTGACCCTTAGAATCTTTCCAGAAATGGTACGCACTTCTCTGCGCAGAGCCACCTGGCTCGGGGTTGCCGCCGGTTGCCAGGGAGGAAGGGAGAAGTGTCTGGGGTCAACAGGCAAAAATGTGGACTGCGGTCTGGTAAGGACCAGTGTGTTCCCTGAACCTTCTGGGCTTCGTGGGCTGACCTGTGGTTTTGGGGACCCTCGCTGGCCCAGTTTGAGATTATGGAGTCCCAAAAAAGGGCTACTGTCCTATTGAAAGGGTATGGTGATACAGACCAGCTCCTTCCACCTGGTCTGAAACGGCTAGGTTCTCTCCTGAACGGGTGGAAACGTATCGTTCCTCTTCCAAGAGGACCGACATTTAAAGAGGGGTTTGCCAGAACAGCCGGGGCTGCCTCAGATGCCTTCCTGGCTTTCTTTTCGGCTGTAGGTTTTATTACGTTAGCAATAAAAGATTGAGACTGTATGCTCAGCTTGTGGCTGTCTGATCACATGGATTTTTAAAAAGCTCTATTCACTGTCTGAGTCTTTGTGACAAAGAAGAGAACTTGAAACATTCTAAGGGACTGTTCTAGCTCCAGTAACAGGCAGACCAAGAAAATATTAGAAAAAAAAAAAACAAACCGCGTCACCGTGACTAACTAGAAAATTGTGGACAAAGTGTAATTAGGGGGGATTTTGAATTTATTGGTTGTCCTCATAAGAAAAACAGGGGAAATCCCCATGTGTCAGAGACACGAAGGGACGGAAGCATTAGGTGGTGAGCTGGTGCGGTGGCTGCCCCGGGGGGCTGGCACGGGGAGGGGACATCCATCCTGGGAGTTGCAGGACTCAGGACATGGTGCCCATCCAGGAAAAGGAGGTTCAACCGTGAGTCTCTGCGAGGCGGGGGGCTGGAAGCGAGACACTTGCCTACAGACAAGGCTCCTCAACACTGTACCATGTTTGAAAGAAGAGACTAAAAGCTCTGCCCGAGGAAGTTCGTCCGCCTCTACCTGTCTACCTGGACGCCGAATGGGAAGAAGCGAGGTAACTCTAGGTCCCATGCCCGACTCAGGTTGGGGCTCCGCCTTTACACTGTCCCGGAGACTTGTAGAAAAGAAATTAATGTAAAACTTGCTTCCAGACACCAAGATCACAAGCAACGAAAGAACACTTTGACTTCATTAACATTAAAAGCTTTGTGCTTCAAAGACTACCATGAAGAGAGTTAAAAAAAGAAAACAGTCCCCCAATCGTAGAAGATATTTGCAGATCATACATTAGATAAGAGACTTATATCCCTGATGTACACATAAAAACTCTTACAACTCCAAACGAAAAGATACCCCAATTAATAACTGTACAAAGGATCTGAATATCCATTGTTCCCAAGAAGACATACAAATGGTCAGTTAAGCACGCGAAAGGATGTTCAGTGTTATTCACTGCCAGGGAAATGAAGATGAAAACCGCAGTGAGTTGCTGGTGGCTAAAATAAAATCTAAAATCAAGATGGACAATCACAAGCGCTGTTATTAAAAAATAAGCACGGTTCAGAGACGGTACACTTAGTATGTCATCGGAAGGCCCTGAGGAACATCCTCACTGACCAGCTTCTTACCCCGGGGGGACAGTGATCCACTCCTCCTGAAACGTTACGTGTGATAACCTAATAAGCTATTTCACTGGCCTCAAAAACAGAACAAAATTTTTTTTTAGACAAAAAGTGAAAAAAGAAAAAGAAAGAAAGAAACGTGGTCCTGGGCCAGACTTTCTGGGCAACCAAAGAAGGAAACGTCTATGGAGAGATACTGTCACAGCCAAATTGTCCCAGATAAAAAACAACTTTTAAAAGATGAAAAAGATGAATTCACAATTTTTGCCAAACACACAAGGGAATACTCTGTCGTGTGTAATAATGAGATCCTTTTTAGTAAGGGAGGGAGGGAGGGAGGGAGGGAGGGAGGGAGGAACGACGGAAGGAAGGAAGGAAGGAAGGAAGGAAGGAAAGGAGGGAGGGAAGGAGGGAGGGAAGGGAGGGAGGAGGGAGGAAAGGAAGGAGGGAGGGAGGGAGGGAACGAAGGAAGGGAGGGAGGAGGGAGGAAGGAAGGGAGGAAAGGAAGGGAAGGAGGGAAGGAAGGAAGGAAGGGAGGGAGGAGGGAGGAAAGGAAGGAGGGAGGAAGGAAGGGAAGGAGGGAGGGAGGAAGGAGGGAGGAAGGAAGGGAAGGAAGGAAGGAAGGAAGGAAGGAAGGAAGGAAAGGAGGGAGGGAAGGGAGGAGGGAGGAAAGTAAGGAGGGAGGAACGAAGGGAGGAAAGGAAGGCAGGAAGGAGGGAGGAAGGAAGGAAGGAAGGAAACAGGACCTGATTACTTTAAAGTACATACTAGTATGAAAGAGAATATGTAATAAGTATGTTTAAAATTATGGAAGGCTTACAGTTGCAAGATGAATAAAGTCTAAGCAATCTTATGTACAGCATAGTGATTATAGTTAATAATACTACTTTAAAGTTGCTAAGAGGTGCACCCGGGTGGCTCAGTTGTTTGAGCATCCAACTTTGGCTCAGGTTATGCCTAGCTTGTGGGTTCGAGCTCCACACTAGGTGCTTGTTGCTGCCCGTGCAGAGCCTGCTTCAGATCCTCTGTCCCCCTCTCTTGTCCCTCCCCCACTTGCACACACTCTCTCTCTCTCTCAAAAATAAACCAACATTAAAAAATTTTTGTAAAACAAAAAACAAAGTTGCTAAGAGAATACATCTTAAATGTTCTCACCACCAAAAAGGAACAATAGTTATTTGACCGAAGGAGGTATTAGCTAATGTTATGGTGGTAATCTCTCTGCAATAAATATCACAAATTGACATGTTGCACCCATTAGTCTTATGCAATGTTGTATATCAGTTATATCTCAATAAAGGTGGAATAAATATTAAAGTCTTAAACTGTGAAAAGAAAGCATTAAAACTTTAAAGATAAAATGCCATTTTTAAAGCACTTTTTAAGGAAAAAAAAAGGACACAGCCACTGAAAATGAAACACTACAATTGAGGTGAAAAGCAGTTTAGACACTGCTAAAGAGAGAATTCTCAAACCGAAAGCTAGATATGAGTAATCTATAACTGTAACTCTAACGAGTAAATAAAATACAGCACAGAGACACAGAGGTTGAAAACATGATAGGTTAAAAGGCATAAAGAATAAAATGACAGTGTCTGACATATATCTAATATGACTCAGAGGGGAAGGAGGGAGGAGAAGAGAGTGAGGAAATATGTGGAGATAACGGCTGAGAAGGTTCAGAACTGATATTTTATCAGACTGAAGAAATATGCATCCTGAGCAGAATAAAATATGTCCACACCAAAATGCATTATGCTGCAAGTGTAAAGCCTGAAAGCCAAAGGGAAAATCTTAAAAATGTTTGGAGTGAAGGCATCTTACCTGCAGAAGGCAAGACGATTTGAAGCCGACTTCTCAAGGACAGTGGAGGCCAGAAGGCAGTGGAATCATGGAATAATAACAATCCTGAAGGAGCTAAGAGAAAGTAACTTAACCTCAAGTTTTACACTCAGCTAAATTACTTTTCAAGGATTCTGTTCAGAAAAGTACAAATGATACGTGAAGATGAATGAAATGTAATAAAAATGGAAAATAATATTGTTTTGTTACATTTCCAAAGAACACTCTCAAAAAGACAAAGTGAACCAATGTCAAAACTGCTGAAGTGAGACTATATTTTTGTAAAACTCTGTTCAGCTGCTGCAAAGCTACCTTCACGATAGTGAGTAGAATGCTGAGGCTGTCAGCATCTGCGTAAACTCACTCCAGATGTTTTCTTCTCGCTCTGTCCTCTTCAGACCATCTGTGTCACCTCCTACCCGGTAACTCTGAGTAGACTTTCTTGAGCGATGTTGTTTATTTTTGTAGGGATTTCTATGTTTCAGGTAATACCGGGCTACAGATTTTGTATCAAAAAAAAAGGCATAACAGATTTGTTTTTTGTCTTGGTTGGCAAAAAACAACAACACATGTGTGTACGTATCACGGAGAAGCACAAGCAGCCCCCGGCAACAACCGGATCAGTTTCGGTATTGCCACATTTGTGGTTCACTTGTTGAGAAAGTTTTTGATCTAGAGTAAGAATTGTTCTCACAACCTAAGCGTTGCTTTATGCTACCACATTCTTCTTTTGAGGGTTCTGGCTTACAGAAAATTATTTTTTAGTTTTTAATGGGATGTTTGTTCAGTTAGAAGAGTTTGGGTTCAGAAGGTGCCTTCATCACAAATTGAATAATAGGGTTTTTGATCTTCATTTCAAGATGTGATGATTCAGATTTCAGACACTTTTTAAAATTTTTTTCACATTTATTTTATTTTTTTGAGGGAGAGAGAGAGAGAGAGTGAGCAAGGGAGGGGCAGAGAGAGAAAGGGAGGGAGGGAGGCAGAGAATCCGAAGCAGGTTCCGGGTTCTGAGCTATCAGCACAGAGCATGACACGGGGCTCGAACCCACGAGTCATGAGATCGTGACGTGAGCCACAGTCGGATGCTTAACTGACTAAGCCACCCAGCACCCCCAGACCTCAGACACTCTTCATGGTGGAAGAGTGGGGTCCTCAGAGCCCCTCTTAGGCCGATCCCTCCCCGCAAGAGTACAGTGTTTGGATATTGGCCCTCCCAACCTGCACATTCTCTTCCAGTGTTGCTGGATCTTTGGAGCTTGGCACCTCCACCTCTGAATGGCACTTCCAGAACCTCCTGCCGGAGGCAGCCCCTCACCTCTGACAGGCAGCCCCCCGCCCCCCAGCCCCTGTTGCAACATCTTGATGTCTTGCCTTCCCTGGTCCTGCCGAATTTGAACACGTGCCCTCCCAACAGAGAAATCCACCCCTTCTGAGAACAGACCCTGCCAGGCACCGCTCAGCCCTCGAGGGTGGGTAGGAGGGGGTGTGGGTCGCAAAGCCCAGTGGTGGAGTGCACCTGATGGGCAGGGAGGGAGCGGAGGGAGCTGAGGGGGAGAATAAACTTGAGACCATGCCTCGTGAGGGTGGCCACACGTGGGCACTTACATACGGTGTGGCCACAGGCATGCTGAGAGCCGGTGTGGGAAGCACGGAGCGGAACATTTTGAACCACATTTAAATGACGTTTCCGATTTTGAAGTACGATCTGACTGGTTTCATGACATCTTATGATTTATGATGATATATTATAAGGATAAATGAGGCCCTAAAAATCAAGACTGAGCAGTGAGAAATCCTGTGGAGGAGAGGGAGCAAATGAAGGAGAAAAGAAGCATTGTAATCGGGATTGTTTTTAATGAAAAAGAATTTCTAGGACTGTCCCCAAACTCAAGATGGCAGGTTGGAAAGGGAGTTGAAGCTGCCTCAAAATAGAGAAAGGGTAAGATTAGTTACTTGTTTATTTTTACCAACTTTAAGATACTCAGATACTTTGTAACTAAACGGCGGAGTGGATCCTGGTGGGATGTGGATCCGGTGACACTGTGGTCCTGAATGCTGCCATGACCTTGCTGGGGGACCCTAGACCTGCCTTTCCCATCTGAATACGGTTTAAATGGGTCCACGAGAAAATTATCAAAGCCAAGAGATTATCTAGAAAATAAAGACTCGCCTTTTAAAGTTTGATGGTTGTCTCAATACACATTCTTTCTGAACCACTGGAAACATATAGGACAAAATTAGTTCAGTGATGGGGCTCCCAGTGATGGGGGCCTGGGTGGTTCGGTCGGTGAAGCGTCCAACTCGATTTCTGCTTGGGTCACGTTCCCACAGTCATGGGATCGAGCTCCGTGTTGGGCTGTATGTGAGACTGCCTGGGATTCTTTCTCTCTCTCACTTTCTGTCTGTCTGTCTCCCTCCCCACCCCTGCCCTGCTCGCGCAAGCACGCTCTCCCTCTCTGTCTAAAATATTAATAAATAAATAGAATTAGTTCGGTGACTTCCGTAAACAGGAGAGAGTCAAACTTGATCCTGCAGGTGCACGGGTAAGATTTGCACAGCTTGCCTCCGGAGGCCCATCCCTTTGTAAAAAGCACTCACCTGACTGGACTGGATGGCATGCTCTCCAGCCCTGGTTTGCCCACCTGCAGCACGGGGCTGCTCACCCCTGCCTCACTGGGTTCGTGGGCTCCTAGATGTGAGTGTGGATCCGAAGACCCCGTAGCACAGGAGGTGCACTGAGCAAATGGGCGATCTTCCCTCCCCTCCCTGTCATGTGCATGGTAATGTCACCTGCTCTCTCCAGCACCCCTGCCGCCCTCACAAAATACCGCATTTACAGGTATCACTGAACCGGGGTCTGGAAGTGAGGATTTCCCCCTGGAGAGAAAAGCCTGTAGCTCCCCCAAGTTAATATGAAAACAGCCCAAGCATATTGTCTTGCTGGGCGGATTCGGGTAAAATTGAGCACCTAAATACCCCGGATCTGTGGAATTTGTTGCTAATATTAAAGAGATTTACATTTCTGTTATATCTCTGCAGGCTTAATCTGATCACTCCAAAAGGCTCAGAATTCGTTGCTCTTTCAAGGACAACTTGATTGTTTGGGTAAAAGTTGGGCCTTTATTTATAGAAGCTTTAGATTTTCGGTACCAACCTGTTTAACTCACCCCTGGCAGTTCCTTCAGCCGCGCCTGAAAATGTGTCCGCCGAGGCTGTGAGCTCGACCCAGATTTTACTGACATGGGCTTCGGTACCGGAACAGGACCAGAACGGGCTCATCCTGGGCTACAAGGTACGCGTTCAGGTGACCGTCCTCGCGTAAGTTGTCATGGGACTGCATGCCACTCCCCTAAACCAGGGAGCTTTGGCCTGTTTTGTGACATTCCTGTCTGGTGTCTTATCTAAACCCTCTGGGGATTCGGTGTGGCCGTGACCTCTTACCATAGACTAAAGCAAGGCACACACAGTAGCCACCTACTTAGCCTTGAACCTCTGCTTCCAGGCTTGTGAAATGGGAGTCGTCATCGTAGCTGCCTCTGAGGTTAGGTATGGGACGGAAGCCGGTGTTTTCTAGGGTGTGCGTGTCAGGTCCCTGTCCTTAGCTACGTGCACGCGTGCCTGCACACCAGTACCCCGGGAAGTCGGGGCGAGGGGCTGACCGCCTTCCAGCCTCCCTGGGAGCCTTGCTGGGTGTGTAGTCTCACACTCACTTGTGTTCTGTTCCGTCACCTCCCCCAGGCAGCAGGATGAATTCCCCCAGACGTGGCCAGCTGCAGACTTCTGCCTGTCGCCTGCGGGTGTCCCGTGATTTCAATCCCTAGTCTCTGTCTTTCCCCACCTGTTCCCGCGTCTCCCTTCCAGGGAGCCCTGACTGCTCCCTCAGGCCCCACGGGACGTGGCGTTCCCCTGGAGTGGGTCCAGTGAGCCACGCTCCACACCACATACCTGGGTCCTGGAGAAAAGAGCTTGCTGTCCTCTATTCACTCTGCTCCCTGGGGATCCCCATCTTCTGTGGCTTTCCGGTCACTGAGGGGCCAGTTCCAGAAGGGTGAGCTCTGAGGAAGGACTTAGGAAATGGGCAGGAGCAGGCGGGGCCGTGGAGGGCAGCGTCCCAGGGTGCTGAGTCTGTGTGGGGGCAGCAGGACCTAGCCCCGGGGGAGCTGCGGCCTGGGGTTCAGGCAGACTGCAGCAACTCTCCTGAGGCAAGAGCCCAGTTTCCCAATAAGCTGGGACACGGAGTGGGGTGCAGGCTCCTGGAGGAAGCAGAACGTCTCTGTGTTCATGACCGAGCCCTCGTTTCAGTGGCTGTGGCTGCTGTGGCTCCCGCCGTGTGCCCCAGATCTCACAAAGCGCGTCTCGGGCCGCTCGCCCCCACGGAACACCGCGCGTGGAAACTGGGTCCACAAGCCAAAACGCGGCCGTCCTAGGGGAGGCAACGGTCGCCTGGTCCTTGCCTTGGGGTTGGGAGCCCCGGGGCCCCTGAGACCCCTTCCTGGCACCGCGCGCCCTCATGACCGTGCACGTGTGTGCTGATGCTCCAGATCCTGTTCCGGGCCAAGGAGCTGGATCCCGAGCCCCGCAGCCACGTCGTGCGCGGGAACCACACGCAGTCGGCGCTGCTGACGGGTCTCCGGAAGTTTGTGCTGTACGAGCTCCAGGTGCTGGCGTTCACCCGCATCGGGAACGGAGTCCCCAGCTCTCCCCTCCTCCTGGAGCGGACCAAGGATGACGGTACGGTCGCCGGGTGCTCCCACGGCCCGAACAGTTTGGATGCTTGTCGTTTGTAACTTAATTTTCAGATCCCCTTTTTTTTTTTCCTCCTTGCCTTTTTTTCAGTTGAGAAAAACAAAACAGAATTGTTTTTCAGTCACTGTTTATATGGCCAATTTCAGCCCGGAGTGAATTTTTACAGCCTAATTATGAAGCTGTGTGAATTTCAGCCATAACTTGGCAGCAGGCGGTGCGGTAAAGGCCGGGTGGGCTGGGGCCGTAAAACCCTCGGCCGCTTCTCCCCGGGGCCGTGTGCACAAATCTGGGGAAGGACTCCGAGCCCAACCTGGGCGCCCCCGCCCTCGCGGCGCCCCCAGCTCCAGGAGACCCTGCGTGGCGTGCCAAGAGGCTGCCAGAAGTTTCTGGGTAGAGCTCTTCCCAGGCTCCGGGGTGGGGGGTGGGGGGGGGGGGCGGCACGCCTGCCTCCAGGCGGGAACAGCGCGCGCTTCTTGACGGCTCTGTTTTTATGGAAGTCTAAATCATCAGTAAATATGGTTTTCCACTTTGCAGATGTCAAACACTTAAAGGTTATCTCTTTTACATTTTTATTGTTAAGCTGACTGTGGCAAATGTTCGGCGGGGGAGGGTGTTCTGGGGGAAAACACCAATCTCCTCCCCCCCCCCCCCAAAAACTCACCTCAGGGATCAGAAGCTTCTCACGGAATTGGACCAGCTGTAGGTTTTCATCCACGTGTCTGCTGAAGTCACTAAATGAGCCCCCACGGCGCTCGGGCTGCTGAGCCGGAGGCTTCCTGTCCTGCAGGGGGACAGGGTGGGCATCGGGCTTCAGCTGACGACAGGAAGGAGCTCGGCTCACTGTCATGCTTATCCCATCCTGGACGCGGAGTCTTGGGGGGCTGGGGCGTGACAGGAGAAGCCAGGGCGCCCCGAGTCACAGAGACGAAAAGTAAAAGGGGCATATGAGAAAATGGGCCTCACGACTCGGTCAGTTACAGGTGCTGCTTGCGAGAGTATAGGTTGGAAGTCAAGGAATGATTCTCCTTCTCTCAGAGTCTGAATTTAAGCATGTTTTCTATCCCCTCATTTCAGTGTGATCTATGTGACCTGCCTTGGGGACAGCACAGGGGATCCGTGCCACCAAGGCTGACGTCAGAATTTGCATATGTATGAATTGGCCCTGGCCTGTGAGCCCTTAGCCTCCTTCTTATGTTTATTTTGCCAAACATAGGTTCATTTTTTTTAATGTTTTTTAAGCTTATTTATTTATTTTGAGGGGGGTGGGGGGAAGCACAAGCTGGGGCGGGGCAGAGAGAGACAGAGAATCCCAAGCAGGCTCCAGGCTGAGCTGTTGGCACAGAGCCCAATGCAGAGATTGAACCCCCATACTGTGAGATCATGACCTGAGCCCAAATCAAGGGTCGGATTCTTAACCGACTGAGCTGCCCAGGTGTTCCCAAACACAGGTTTATTTAAACACAAGTTTAGGGACGCCTGGGTAGTGCATTCGGTTAAGCGTCCGACTTCGGCTCAGCTAGTAAGTTCGAGCCCCGTGTCGGGCCCTGTGCTGACAGCTCGGAGCCTGGAGCCTGTTCGGATTCTGTGTCCCCCTCTCTCTCTGCCCCTCCCCCTCTCTCTCTCTCTCTCTCTCTCTCTCTCTCTCTCTCTCTCTGTCTATCTCAAAAATAAACAATAAAAAAATTTTTGAACACAGGTTTAAAATCTTAAATGCTCTTCTCAGCTTCATAGGCAGAGGCAGAACCCCACAGCCCCGCGTGACTGTAACACACATCATCCTGTTGTATCGATAGTTCTGTGCCCATGGCCTCTTACCTGGGAATCAATCAGTTAAGTTCCAACCAGAAGTTCTGGTACAGGCCACGCACTTCCTCGCCCGTCCGTTTAAGTAAATGTATCTTACGCGGGCTATGACCCTGTTAGTAAACGGCGCCACAGTCATGATGCAGCGAAGAATTACATGTGCTTGTGCGTCTCAACTCTTCGTTTTCTAGGACGGTGCAGGAGGGGGTGGTGTGCGTAAGAGAAAGATCAGTGTTTGTCAACATGTTACTTTGTCAGTTGGGAGGGACTTGAGGCCACCTGGTTTATCCAGCCCCTGCTAGCGGGTGTCGAGCCCCAGACCGTATTCGGGCCAGACTGCCAAAACCTCGACCCTCAGCTTGACCTGCTGGGAGCAGGTCTTACGCTCAGGGGACGCCCAGCACGGTTTGTGAGCACTTCTTCCGGAACTTGGAAAGCAGATGAGCTGGATTCAAAATGAGCTGTTTTCTCAGAGCCATTAGGGGGCCACGCAGAGCGAGCTAGTTTGCAAAAGTCAGTCGTAGGTTCAGAGCGTCCCGTCCGTGATCAGAGCCGCCCTGCTGCCCCACAGAGTCGCGCGCAACCTCGCCACGTACCCATGTAGCACCGTAGCGGCACCTGGCTCACGGTCTCCCTTCTTCCCTGCAGCCCCAGGCCCACCCGTGAGGCTCGTGTTTCCTGAAGTGAGACTCACGTCCGTGCGGATCGTGTGGCAGCCGCCAGAGGAGCCCAATGGCATCATCCTGGGTGAGGGAGCGGCCGCGATGTACCGGGTCGTAGCTCAGAGGGAAACAGCAGTTGGAGTGACTTCATCTGGTTTTTTTACACATCAAAGAGGCTGGGGAAAAAAACAAAGTCCTGCCCGCCGTGGCCGCGCGTTTTCCGCGCTGAGAAACGTGGGACCCTCGGCTGCTCTGTGAGCTGAGCGCTGAGGTTTCCTTGCAGATGGGAATTTCCACGTTGTTCACCCAGAACCTCTTCCTTTCGTTCGCGGTCCACAACGGTACCGTGTGTAATTGGCCTTTCCTTCAGCTCCGAAGCCACGAGGCTGTTTCCGTGTGTGTTTGGGATACAACAGGCTCATTTTTCACGGGAGCCAGAGGCCTGGCCTTTGCTCCCAAGTTCCAGGAAACATCCCCTGCTGCAGGGCTTGCGCCTAATCCTTTGAAGAAGTTTCCGGAATGAATTGTGTGTGCCCTCGTCCCCCGGAAATTTGTTTGCTTTTAACTTTTAGCGGGGCAACTCTGATAACATTGATGAAAAGCCTTAATTTTTCCTTGTTCCCCCAAGGCAACAAGTTGTATTTTTAAAAAAATCATCAGTCCCTTTATTTATTCACGTTCTCGCCATGACGAATTAAGGGCCTCCTATATGCCTGGCATCGTGTCCGTGGTGGGCAGTAAGGAGTGAATAAGATACGCCCGTCCTCAAGATGTGAGGTGCCCAGGGCAGCACCGGGGAGAGGCCCAAATGCAGTGCAACATGATAGGTGATGGGACACAGATTCGAGAAATGCCCCAAAGCACGTCTTCCCGGGGCGAGGGGCTCTCGGTGGACGGAAGGCCGCTTTGGAACTGGATCTTGCAAAGAAGTGGCTTCCGGAGCCCTGGAGGAAGGGAAGAGGGTCATCCACTCAGCCAGACGGAATGTCTTGTGCCTCTGGTTGCGTAGACAGACCCAGGCCTGGAGATGTGGGCCGGGCTGGGGACTGCTGGGGATGGCCGGCTGCACCAGGCAGGGGGTGCTCCTAGGCCTTGATGCGTGAAATCAGGCATCGAAAGGCACAGTATGATCTCCAGACCCGGGCCAGCCCTCTGATCGGGTGCGTCCCTAATCCCAACGTGGGGCAGACCCCCAAATGTGTCAGTTTCTGTGCTGGGTGGTCAGATCATAAACCTGAGCTTACAGACAGGTAGCAAAATTCACCACGTCTACCTGCTTCTGACATTAGGATTCTAAGATTTGGTTCAAAGAAGGGTTCACTTCATTAAAAAACTTTTTTTTTCATGTGTGCTGAGGCCAGTAGTGAGTCACCCAAGGACTTGGGAGCAGCAAAGTGACATATCAGATTTGTCTTTTAGGTAATAACTAAAGGGAGAGGCAGATATTTATTGAGTTCTTGTTTCATGAATACGGGGCCTGGGGCATACCTCAGTCGCCTGCAGAAAGGCTGTGGCCCTCCTCTGTCTGACTCTTCCTTGTGCGGTGCCTGGAGTCACTAGATGGGGCGTTTTGCTATGAGCACGGTATTTCTGAATTGGGTGACCTTGGGAACTACAGGTTCTTGCTACTCAAATCACAGTGAGCAGACGAAGAAGCCCCTGTTGAAGTATGTGTTTCGGATCCAGTCCGGACGAGATGGGATCTCAGACACCTGTTGGGCCCTGCGCCTGGAGCTCCAGACCTGGGGCGGAGGGTGGTGTGCAGGGCGTAGGCTACGGCAGAGGCTTTCTGGAGCCCTCCACACAGGGCCCAGACTGCTGCCTCTTCCGGATGGAGCGTATCCGATCACCCAGGGGACGTCCCCAGCCTGCCGTGAGACAGGAGACATGTCTGGAGCACAAAGTATGAATTCCGACCTGTCACAGTACCCGGAGTCTCCAAGAAGCAGAGCCCCCCCTGCCTGCTGGGGGAGGGAGGCCCCACGGCCCTGGGCCTGGCAGCCCCCCTCGGCTCTGCCCTCCGCCCGTGCTCCAGTCCCAAGGCTGGTGCTAATTCTGCGCCCACCTCCGCACTCGCTGTAGCCATCGTGGACTGATAAGAATCATTCTGACAGGAGGACCCCACGGGAGACAGAGGGGAGGCCAGTAAGCGTTTCATGTGTGTTTCTCTCTTAGCGCAGACAGACGCGCGCTCTGATTTCGTAGCCGTGGCTTTGAACTGCTCATCCGGGCTCCTCTTTGGGGAGGTTCTGGCCCTGTGCTTGCTGGTCCTCTGCCAGGGAAGACCCCTGCCCCTTCTCTGCCTTTCCCGTCACATTCGATGTCACCTGTACCTGCATGTTCTCTCCACGCCCGTCCCTGCCTTCCTGCACCGACCACAATCACATGAGTCTCGCCGTCCAAAAGTAAAATCTTGTCACTTATTTTTAAGGGTCTGTCTAACGTCTGTTCCTCTGATTGAAAGAGCACTTGGAAAAGGAGAATTCAGACCATGACGGAATAGAATCTTACATTATTCAGATGGAGAGCCATAGAAAGTGTGGTACCACCCAGGCGAGGCAGAGATGTGGGGAAGCAGACACACTCACGTGCAATTGTTTGGAATGTGAACCGGCACAGCCTCTCTGGAGAAGAATCCGGGAACGTCTTGGCGAGGTGAACACATCTGCGCTCTGCCTCCCGGGAGCCCGTCAGCTCTTAAACCCCGGCGGACGTCTCACACCGGGACCCAAGGAGAAACGGTCGGGGACACTCCTGGCTTTGAACATCGCTTTGAATAACAGGGGAAACCAAGAACCAGACACCCGAGTGTCCATCAGTAAGACCATAAAAAGGTCTATTTTGGGATATTCACCCAGCAGAAAACACGGCAGCAGTTAAAATGATGAACGAAATTACACAAGTCAATACAAGTGAGTCTCAGAAACATTTGTTCAGGGAAAAAAGAAGTCGCGGGAGGATATGTGCAGCCTGAGAACATTCCTGCACCTTCAGAAACTGTGTAAATGTTATTTTCCGTCATTTACGGGTACACGCGTACAGGAAGGTGTGAACACGTGGGCAGGAACATACCCTGAGCTGCGACAGGGGTTACGCTGAGGAAGAACATCCAGTAGGGCCGCCGGACGGCTTCAACTCTTTCTGCCTCATCTCCCGTCTAATGTGAAAACAAACAGTCCAATTTGGCAAGAATCTCAATATGTCCAGTTGGCTTGATGAATATATGAGTGTCTGCTCGATAGCATTTCCGGTATTTCCTGTATGCTTGAAATATTCATGGCAAAAAAGGACAACTCGAAAACAAAAATGGCACATTCCCTATAAACTTTAAAAAAAAAAAAAAAATTTTAAAAAGGAACAGGAAAAAAATGAGAATCACCCACAATTCCACCACCCCGAAACAGTGTGAGTATCTTTGTTTCCTCCGGTCGCTGTTCTGATATTTTTATTATGAAATCGTTCATGGTTACACAGGAACCTCTTTGTTCTAGCGCGTTTACGTCGTGACGGCAGTAAACTAACACGCATCCCTGCTGCCCAGTGTGAGATGGCGAGCCCGCCAGGCCCCCTCTGGGATTTTGTGTTGATCTCCCCGGTGGTTTCCCACGTGATTTCCCCAGAGCTGAAGTTAAGCCTAAAAATCTAATACTAGTTCTGCATGTCTTTAGATTTCATACAAACTCCGATGACAGGTTTTTCTGCAACCTTGCTCTCCTTCCCACGTCACAAATACACTGGCTGTCCACGCGCGCGCACAGCAGCTTGCCCGGCCATCCCCCGGCCGGGACGGTCGCAGTGCCCCCGGCATGTCTGCAACACACGGGTGCCTGGCGCTCCCCTCCTGGCGCGTGCGTGGGAGTGTTCCCCGGGGCACCCCCCCCCCCCCCCGGGAACGGCCTCGCTGGGCCACAGAGCTTGCACCTTCCAAGCTCTGCACGGTGACGCCCATGACGCCAGACCATTCTCCTAGGCAGTGACACCAGTTTGTACCCCCACCAGCACCCCCGCCGCCATCCACATCCGTGCCAACGCTCGACAGCCTCAGAGTCTAAATGTTCTGCCATTCCGGAAGACTTCACGTGGTGGCTTGTTGTGGTTTTACGTTGGGTTTCCCCAGTGGCTTCCTCAACGCCAGATGTGCGTGCCCATCCTTGCGGGCCTGGGCTTTTCTTTTCCATCTCTGTAATTTCTCCTTCTTGCTTGCTGGTTCAGCCACGCACTTAGAAGGTTTTCTTTTCTTGACGTCATGTTTATCAATTTGTCCTCGCAGGAAGGTTTTTCGGGACATCAGGTCGACCCCACTGCCGGAAGCAGACACTAGATACTCCAGTACCGTTGGGGGGTCCGCAGCGAGAACACGCGCATTCGGATGACGCAATGTTTACGTGCAGATACGTTGCAATTGAAACTTTTTTTTTTTTTTAATTTTTTTTTTAACGCTTATTTATTTTTGAGACAGAGAGAGACAGAGCATGAATGGGGGAGGGTCAGAGAGAGGGAGACACAGAATCTGAAACAGGCTCCGGGCTCTGAGCTGTCAGCACAGGGGCCCGATGCGGGGCTCGAACTCACGGACCGCGAGATCGTGACCTGAGCCGAAGTCGGCGCTCAACCGACTGAGCCACCCAGGCGCCCCAGCAATTGAAACTTTTAAAAACAGGGACCTTCTCCCAAATTGAGCAATCGTAAACAACAGGTGTAAGTGACGTCTTTAGAGGTCAATTTCCACAGCGTTTCCGATGGTCTCCGAGGGTACGGGCCAGAAGCAGAATGACCCGGAGAAGGTGCTAGAACATCTCGAAGGTTCTTCACCTGTACTTCACTCTCCGTCCAGAAGCACCGTTCATCAGTGCCCCTCACACAGGCTCCCGTGTCACTCCACCCTCACCAACATCTACGTTAATGTTTCTATATACTGGCCAGTTTAATAGCTAAAATGTAACATTTATATGGGGGTCATTTTCACAGTTTATTAGCCGTCAGGGTTTTTTTTTTTTTTTTTTTTTTTTATTCCTTTTGGGAATCCCCAGCTTATGTTCTGTACTAGTTTGCTGGGGCTCCCATCGAGAGCCACAGAACAACAGAAATCTATTTTCTGTCAACTCTGGGGGCTGGAAGTGAGAGACCCAGGCATTGGGCAGGGCCAGTTGGTCCTGGGGCCTCTCTCCTGGGCGTGCAGACGGCGTCTCCTCCTGGTGTCCTCACCTCGTCGTCCCCCTGACCCCTTCTTGTAAAGGCACCTGTCACTCCAGATCAGGGCCCACCCTAGTGACCTCATTTTACCTTAATCCTCTCTTTAAAGACCTTGTCCTCAAAAATAAAATAAAGACCCTGTCCTCAAATACAGTCACGTTGGAGGTGCTCAGGGTTAGAACTGTAACCTAAGAATTTGGGGGGATTGCCATTCAGCCCCTAACATCCCCTTTGACCATTTTTCTCTGGGGGATTAACCCTCTCCTCACTGGCTTTTCCGTGCCGGACACTTTGGCCAAATCTAAGTACCAAATGGCCGAGCGAGAGCCCAGACCCTGAAGTCCGGTCTGGCTCGGAGGCCTGGCCCTGCTGTGTTAGTGCCACGACACGGGGTCAGACAACTTAACCCAGTAAATACCAGCCAGCACGATCGTTAACAGTATTATCTGCCACATACTTGATCTTTTAACTTTGGGCACAGAGACGTTCACAGACCGCAAACGTGTGCGTCTTCCAGTCGTCTGCCGTTTCCGTGGTGGGTGAAGCCGGTGCCATCACGTGGCCCCACAGGCTGGGGTCGGCGTTCACCTGGTCCTCCCCAGGGCTGTTGTCTCTCCGTCTGTCCCTCACTCCGAGTGGCAGGACTCCTCCCAGCCAGGACTTGCAGGCGTGTCATGTGAAATGTGCTCAGGAAGCGCTCCCTGGTCCCCGTGTCCACCGGGGACGTGGTGGCAGGACTGGGACACGTGGGAGGGTTGACGGGGCTCGGCCTCTTCAGGCCGCAGAGGACAAGACCCAGCGCGAGGAAAGGCCGAACAGCAACACGAACCAACACGGTCTCTCGGGATCTGTCTCAGCCAACTGTTTTCAGGAAGCTTCTCAGACAGCCCCAGGCGGGCGTGACTCACCCTCCCCTGCGTCCCCAGCCGGCTGTGGTCTGCGCCATAAGCTCGGGGATCACGGGCTGCTTGCTTTACTCTCCCCTGTGTTGTAAGCACTGTGCTCCGGACAGGCCGAGTGGCCGCGTGGGTAAGCTTGCACACGTTCCTGAGCCTGTCTGTGCCTCAGTTTCCCCATCCCTCAAATAGGACTAGCACTCACCCTCCTAGCGTTGAGTGAGT
Source organism: Panthera onca (assembly GCF_046562875.1). Lineage (NCBI taxonomy): Eukaryota > Metazoa > Chordata > Mammalia > Carnivora > Felidae > Panthera > Panthera onca. The sequence goes on from NC_138354.1 coordinate 3,469,220, forward strand.
TGTGCGTGAAGAACTTAGGACAGCGCCTGCCATGTAGTAAACACCCGACACATGTCAGCTCGAACGCGTGGCTGTTCGGTATTTCATCACGTCTCCTGGGCCAGAGGGTGTCTTCCAGGCACCCAAGCCATCCCCCCACACCAGCGTCTACCTGGTGCTCGCCAGCGGGAGGCACATCATTGCTCTCCTCTGCCCTGGTCGGAGGAGCAGAGGTCTCGTGCTGACAAGACAGGGAGAAGAATCAGGAAAGGCAGGTTGGAGTCAGGCTACACGGTGTTCCTAAAGTACATTCAGAAGTCGGCATTGTGACCCCGGGGCCCTGGGGGTCACTAACGGTCACAAAAGTCCAGGTAAGGAGAGGATCGTGTTTAAATGCTTTGAGCATCCCAACCGCGGCAAAGCGGACGAACGGCCAGGCGGTGCCTCGTCCCCCCTTCGTGCAGAAAAACACCACGTTCGAGCCTCTTCCGTCGGAATGGCCTTCAGCTGAACGGTAACAAATGTTGTCTGGGCAACCCGTCGCCTGGATATCATTACAGCTAGCGCACCAACTTGCAGGTGCTGTGGGGAAGATGAGAAAACAGTTCCTAAAGGTCCGGCTTGGTGTTGAAGGGAGAGAAAGGGAAACGGCTTTCTGCAGGCCTGGCTCCCAGAGACCTTGAATCAATGCTCACGCTCCGGTGGCGCGGCCCTCCGACTACAGAGCCTCCGCGGCAGCCCGCGCTCTTGTAATCTGTAGCAAAACGTGTTCTTGCATTTCCAAAAAAGATTAACGGCACGAAACACCACCGGGCGCCTACAGGGAAAAACGCTTGCTTATTTGCGTAAATATTTTACCATGGAGAGCTTTTAGCATTTAGAGCCTGCCTTCGGGGGATGCGGCGAGAGCCACCCTGGGCACGGCCACCCTCCCTCGCTGGCTCCGCGCTCCCTTAAATGCCATGAAGCCAACGTGACGCGTGTGCTCTTTAAACCCACGGGGTCTGCCCCCCCCCCCCACCAGGCACCCCGGCGCCCTCCCCCACCTCCACCTGCCGACCGAGGGCCTAACATTTACCTTCAGCTTAGTACAGAAGGGTGTGCGAGGGCTCTGCTGAGAGGAGCGCCAGTGAGCATAATCCGTGTTTGCAAATACATAGTTTTGATCACGGTTGCATTTGTCTGCCCCCAGCCCTCACGGGTAAGCCGTAAAACCAACAAGCCACGCGGCCTCTGGGCAGGGTGCCTCCCGGGGCCCAGGGATGTGTCACTGAGCAGGCGACTCTCAGACTGGTCCCTTTCGCTTGCCCGGGAAGCCTGTGACCACCAGCCATGTGACACGCAAGTCCCACAGGGGGCTCCGGGTGTCAGCCTGCAGTCACCCCGTCCGAGCGAGGCGGCTGAGATCCCCCAGGAGGCTCCCAGCGACAGCAGCATCTTAGAACCTCCTCTTGCGTCTCGCGCAGCTGATGCTTCTAGAACTTGTCTGGAGCATGAGGCACACGCCCTCTTCTGATTGTGATTTTCTAGATGCACGTTGTTTTCTCCGCCTTCTGGGCATAATCAGAGACCTCCCAGGCGTCTCTCATGCTGCGGTTTTCATCTTAGCCTTGGATCAGTGTGGCTCGTACTTGGCCTTGCCCCTCTGGATGCCTGTATTCTTTTTCACCCAGCACTTTAAAAATCAGACTTTGCTCGGGCCGCGTTTCAGTCCTACTACTGATCCGGCTCCTCTGTTCTTTTCCTCACACCCACCGCAGCCTTCTGCCCTTGCACGGTGACACTCAACACACTGATGTTTCTGACCTCGCTGCAGCTGTAATTACAGAACGAGCCTTTCCTACCGAAAGCTCTCATCCCGCAGCACTCTAGCTCGTTATTCTCCGCAAACGCAAGAACGGATGCTCAGCCGCTTCCTCTCGCCGTTTCTGCACAGAAGGCTCTCTTCTAGTGTCCCTTGAGTCTAGGACGTTTTCAGGACACTTCAGCATAAGACACAGGTGTCAGTCTTCAGTTCACCAGGCCACAGAATGGGGACGAGAGGGTATGAGCCCAGTTTCAGGGCGAATAAGGGGAAAGGACGGATGTAACCCGAGGGCTGGGGGTTTTCCCCAGTGGCTCGCATAGGAGCTGGGTCCCAGACAGACAGACCAGCCCACGTGTCCTGCAGTTGCACACGGGTGGCAACGCTGTGCCTTGCGGTTCGCACGCGATGCGCCAGAGTCGTCGCTATGGCGGTGGGAAGGGGGGCATCGTCGCCTCCGTGCTTCAGTGGCAGAGGAGCCCAGGGCAGTCCCGCCACGGACACCCCCCCCCCCCCCGTCCCAGTCAGTCCTGGTAGCGCCTCCAGCGGCCGGCCCACAAGGGGGAATATTACGCAGCCACTAAAGCTTGAGTTTCTGAAGGGAAAAAAAGAAATGAGGCTTTCGGGATGTGGCGAGGAGACACAAATAAAAAGCCTGCATTTGGAGAAAAATCAGTTCTGTTTCAAGTCCCTATGCATAGAAGGATGATGGCCAGAAGCGGTCCCTGAGATCAGTGACCTCTGGGCGGCAAGGTCGCCTTGTCGCAGATGCCTTGGGCGTGGTCGGCCCTCAGAGCCCAGGCTCTCCCACCCGCCGCCAGCCAGCAGCCCAGGCCTTAGCTGCCGGGGGCCCCACCGGGCTGCACCCTCTGCCCTGGGAAGGGGCCTCTGGGGGGGACTTGCCCGCCAGCAGCCCTCAGCCTGTGACCGCTGGGAGTTGGGGGGAACACGCAGCAGCCCTCTCCATGCCTCCCATTAGGCAGAGCCTTGGGGACCCGCAAGGCGACTGCCTCATCGTGCTTGCCGTCCGCTCCCCGTGTTTCCTGGGCTCGCCTCCCGAAAAAGCTCTTCGCTCCAGGCCAGGCTGGAGCCGACCAGGCCCCTCAGGACTCAGGCCGCGGCACCCAGGGAATAGACAGTGTCTTGTGTGCGCAGAGCCCCCGGGCGTCCCTCTGGCATCTGCCCTGCTTAGCCAGCTCTGTGCCCACCGCCGCCCGTGGAACGTGACATCCGGAGAGTCCTGGTCCTTGTGTCACCTGCCGACCATCCCGTCGCACGCTCTACCCATCCTCGGGGCTCCGCCTGCGGCCGGGCCAGGGTGGCTCCCGGTGGGTTGTCGCGCTCCCCCCGGACCTCGCGGCCGCTCTGACCCCGGGCCCTGCTGCCAGGGACTTGAGGCACCGCCCTGACCTCGTTCCCGACGCAGGCACCTGGGGGCTTTTGCACACAACCCCGGTTTTTCTGGCTGCTTTCTGAAACAACTCTTCCTCTCTGGAGGAGCCGTGGCCCTGGAAGTCTCTGCCTCTCCGCTCTGCTGGCATCACCTCCCCCCTGCCCGGGCACGGGGGTCAGCCTCTCGCTGTCCAGAACGCCTTGCGGTTTCCCCCGGTCCCTCACAGTCACCTTGCAGGTGACCAGATTGTCACAGTCACCTTGCAGGTGACCTGTAGAGTGACCAGATTGTTTTCCATTCGTCTCCGTTTTCTTCCAGTCACCAGAATTATACCATTTTAGAGCAGGGAGCTAGGAGAAACAGCAGGGCCTCCCGGGCAGAATGTGGCTCTAACGCTGAAGGCCCAGCTCCGTCCTCTGCTCCTGTGCCCCCTCCCGCCCCCGGGGGTAACACTGACCGCTGTGATGTGACACGTGTCCTGTGCCTGAAATACACTGGCCCTAGTAAGTGGGGGCTAATTGTTTTCTTTATTCATAGCGTAGGGGCGAAGACTTCTCCCTTCTTCCCTTCTGGGCTCTACAGCTGGTCCAAGAATTAAATTGACATAAGGAAGATGAACAGGAGGGGCCCCTGGGAGGCTCCGTCACTTGAGCATCTGACTTCGACTCGGGTCATGATCTCACAGTCTGTGAGTTCAAGCCCCACGTCGGGCTCTGTGCGGACAGCTTAGAGCCTGGAGCCTGCCTCGGATTCTATGTCTCCCTCTCTCTCTCTGCGCCACCCCTGCTTGTGCTCTGTCTCTGTCTGTCTCAAAATTATCAAATAAAACATTAAAAAATTCTTTAAAAAGACAGATGAAACAGGAGAAACATTTAATTTTATATGTGTACGAGCCCCAAAGATCAGAGGCTCAAATGTGACCAAAGCGGCAGTTTTTAATGCCTTTGAGACGAAGAAACAATAAATTTGTGAAGAATTGACAAGACCACAGGGTTTGGGCTTGGGCTACTAAATTAGTGAAGAACAAGATTTATTCATGCGGCCATCTAGCCCTAGACTGCCCGCGTCCGGGATAAGGGGGCCTCTCTTCCTCCTGCTGTGGGGAGGGCACCTTCCCCATGGGAGACTTCTTTCCTGCTCTCAGGGGGAGAGAGGAGGGTCACAGTGTCCTTCTCGCACTGGCTATTCCTGGGTAACTTTAACCCAAAGTAATCAGTATGCAGAAACGGCATCTTGGGGGTGACCTGTGCTGCTCTGCTCCAGCGGCTGGACATGAGGAGCCGGGAGTCGTGTTGGGGTTGAAGCCTGGCTCGGGACCTCCGGACATCCGAGATGTCACGTGCAGAGTGAAGGCCGCCGCTGCGGATGAGGGCAGCCTTGGGCTCCGGGCCGCCTGGGGAGTCTCCCAAGACGTGTGCGTCCATGGCCAGGTATCTGCCCGCTCTGGATACGGATGCTGGGAGAGCGTGTGCGAGGGGGTCATGTCCACTCCTTACTCTCTCAGGTGCAGGCCTGTGTTCTCACGCCGTCGAGACGAAAGCTGTCCAGCTCATCCTACACAGAAATCCAGTGTGTACCTGGACAGGGCCCAAGCCTGCTTTTAATGCAGAGTTAGTTTTTGTTTCTTCGAGGAGGGCTGGTGGCTCTTCATCACCAGCAGGGATATTGGAGGTTTTGAAAACATTATGTTTGATCGTGTTCTTATGCGTAATGTCTGTGGCTGCCAGCGTGGCCTCTGTGCTTCACTGTCGAGCTCAGTTTGTCTTTGGAAGATACCCTCCTTCCCTTAGTTTCTCTCTCTAGTTTAGGAATACGCGTACATTAATGACATCGGTCAGGTGCTTTTTGTGCTGGGCGCACACTCTCCTCCAGTGGTCAGGTGGAAGAAGGCGTCGTCACCAAGGCCCCTGGCTGACCCCGGTCTCACTCGAGGTTCACATCAGCCTCTGTACGTGAAGCGTGTCCCCGCGCGGGCAGCGCTGCCTTGGAACGGCGTCTGGTTTCCTCCCAAGCTTTGATCTACCCTGCATGCCGCTTTAAATTTGCTGTTCACCCGTAGTTCCGCTGCAAATCCCCACAAGATAAAAATGAGAACGCGACTCACAAAAGCCAGAAGGGGACATACCGAGGTTAGAGGAGCTGTAAGAGCCTTGATTTACATAACTCTCATAGCAGTGGGTGAGGGTCAAGACCGGAAGAGAAACCAAAGCGGTACCGTAACTGAAAGACGCCGCGTGGCCCGCAGGCCAGAGGGGAAGGTGTGCTGACCTCACCACCGTCCACGGGGTCCGTGAGTCTAGGAAGAACCAGGGACTGACCTCGTGGAAATCGTGACCGTCAGGCATGCGTATTAGAAGAACCACAAACAGACGAGAAAACCTTGGAAGGACCAGACCTCTGACAGAGCACGTGCCAACCACAGAGGTGCCACCGAGGAAGGCCGGGCGCGAGCCCGGATGCGCCCTGCACTACCGCGTGCGCTCTCGTTAGCAAGGCAGGGCTCGTGTCTCCGTGCTCTCAGATTCTCACCGGAAAGACACACGAGGAGCCGGCAGAGGGGACCTGCCAGCTGGGGCCTGGGTGGGAGGTGACTGTCTCGAAAGTGCTTCCTTGCACTCCTGTGTTATTCGTGAGCCGTGTTGAGTAGAATACAACCCGAAGAGTAATGACAAAATGTTTCAATATAACATTTTAATGCCTTCGTTTAAAAAAAAAAAAAAAGGCAGCTTAACGCTCGGAGTTTTCCTAGATGAATGTTAATTCCAAGATAGGAGGACGAGTTCCAGCCACAAGGCAGCAAGCCAGAGACGCAGGCCCTAGATGCACAGTCCCGGCCCAGGAAGCAGGGGCCGTTGGGTAACGGAGGGGCCGCGCTCGGTGCCCACTCTGTGCCCGGCTCAGTATGCAGCATGCACCAAAGGGCAACCCGGACAGCACCCGCCCACCCCCGCCCCGCCCCACGTCGCCTAACAGACTGAGATCCAGAGGGGGCACCGTACTGGTTCGCAGTCGCACAGCACAGACTTCCCAGGGCCGGGACCACAGCCCAGGCAGGTGTGCTCCCAGAGCACGTGCTCGTCACGCCGCGGCACGCTGTTTTCCCTTGGAGACACGCTCATGTGTTGCCGGCGCTCGGGATGCGCACTCTCGAGTAGCCAGGATTTGGCAAGGGGACGCTCTCCCTTTGCTGGAAGGTCGAGGTGGAGGTTTTCTATTCACAGAAACAGTATACGACTCAGTGGAAAGCGTGGGCTGAGCCAGACAGACTCAGGGCTCCAGTCCCACCCCCTCTGGTCACTTGCTGTGTGACCTCAGGCGGACCACTTACCCCGTCTGAGCTGTACTGCTTCGTGACCCAGCGAGCGTACGAAGGCTACCTATTGTGGCCCTCGCGAGGGCTCGGAGGGGCAAGGCTGCCAGGAGGTCAGCAGGAGAGCCCCATGAGGGGGCTGCAGTGACCACGGTGCCCTCACCCTCAGGATACTAGGTGCCTAGGAGACTCAAAAGGACAGGGACCAGGCTCCCACAGCACCCGAACCCCAGGCTCCCCACCTACACCGTGTGAGGGAGAGAAAGGGGGCACAGGGCACGGACAAGGGGGGCTCGGCCCCTCTGGGTTGTCGGTCACTGAATGGGAAAGGACAGGCGTCTAGCAGAACACCCTGGCCAGAGCCCGGAGGCCACCGGGGCAGCTGGGGACAGCTGGTTGTCACGGCGAGGAGAAGGCGCCATCGGAGGCAGAGCCGCAGCCGTGACAGCCAGTCAGGGGCCCGAGCTCCAGGCCCTGCAGATACCAGGCCTGTGAATGGCAGGGGGAAGAGGGCAGGGGGGGTGCTGTCCCCCAATGTGTGTGCTGACGATTGTGGCCAGCCGTGGTCAGGGGCCTCATGCTAGGGGCACTCTCTGGCTGATCACACAGAGTTGTCCCCCCCTCACATGTGGCCGCCCGAGAGTGGCTCCTTGTGTGGTTTCACAGAAGACCGAGTGCGGGAACCGGGAAGATGCCGGTAAGCTCGGTCTCCAGTGGAGCCAAAGAAGGTGCCAGAAGGAAGACAAAGGCGGAAGGGTGTCTCTCGCGGAGAGGCGGGCAGTCTTGTGCAAGTACCGCGGCCTTGTCGCTGGCGGCCGCGCCACCCTCGGGAGGCCAGGGAAGGCAGGGCTGGCGGGCACAGGGTTGGGCTCTGCTGGCTGCCCGCCCCCCGCCCCCGACTGCCAGGAGGGCTTTGCCCTGCGCCCCGCCCGCCGGTTCTGGTTTTCGCCAGTGCAGACGGATGCGCAGTCGTCGGTGCCCGAGAGAAGGCAGGGCGCGCGGGGTCCCCGGCCGGGTCCGACAGGTGGCCTCTTCGGACGTGTGGAGGCAGTCCCGGCGCAGCCTGGTTGGGAGGTGTGATCATTAATAACATCAGATCGACCACAATCCCTTGATAACCGGGAACTTTAGGAGACGTTCAGAGCTGCTGAAGCCCGCTGCCCCCCGGCCAGGAGAGTTCCGTGCGGTGGAGCCCCTAGCCCAGGGGTGGGGTGCTGGCACTTCCTGGGGCGGGAGGCACAGAGGAGGGGCGGGCGGCAGGGAGGGTGACGAGTCACTGATGTGAGAAGGGCGCCTTTGAAAGAACTTTCTAGGAGGCACGGCCCTTGGCCTGCGAGGGGAGGGGCAGGTGGCGGAGGGCAGAAGCGGGGGAAGAGAGTCATGGGGCCCAGCGCTCAGGGGCTCCACGTGTCACCACATCTACCAGTCAGATGCTGGCCGAGGAGGAAGGAAGCAGGAGAGACAAAGCAGGGTGGTGGCGGGGTGGTGGGGTGGCGGGAAAGCGGGGTCCCCGCGAGCCTGCGTGACTGACGGGTGGCCCTCCTGCCCCACCCGCAGGCTACCAGATCGCCTACCGCCTGGCCAGCAGCAGCCCCAACACGTTCACCACGGTGGAGGTGGGCGCCACGGTGAGGCAGTTCACGGCCACGGAGCTGGCCCCAGAGTCGGCCTACATCTTTCGGCTGTCGGCCAAGACGAGGCAGGGCTGGGGGGAGCCGCTGGAGGCCACCGTCATCACCACTGAGAAGAGAGGTAAGGCCTGAGACCCGAATCTGCTGTCCTGGTGCCACAGCAGGGAGAGACGGCCCCGCGTGGGAGCCGGGGACTTGCTGGGTCCACGGCTTCCTGGGTCGGGCCCTGGGTGGCTCCAGGACCCATGCATTTATCAAGCACCCGCTGAGCCGCACCTGTAGCCGGACACATTACCGTAGGGTGCCTACACGGCCTGACATTTACCAGAGAGGCATGAATGTCCCAGCTTTAACGAGAGAGACACAGCTCAGAGTGGTTGTGTCACTGGCCAGGGCTGCACTGAGTCCCCCCTGTTTAAGGGCAGCTCCCTGAAGGCAGGCGCTTGGTGTCTGATGTTCAAAACCACGTGCCCAGTCGAGCAGGTGCTCGGTAAGCCTGCCCAGCACTCCTAGGGAGATCTGTCTGGACGGGCGCCTCCTCCGTTCCAAGCACCGTCTTGGTTTGTCCTCACCAAGCCTGGGGGCAAGAGCGCTGCAAGCCCCGATTCTGTGGAAGAGGAAGTTGGGCCCAGACGGATCCAGTGGTTTGCGTGGACACGGCTCTTGCCACAGAAATCCACTGCGGGCTCCCATCTCACCGAGCTCCTGCCCTCGAGCCTCGCTCTGGAATCTGCCTCAGCAGCCTCCTCCCCAGGGGCCACCGCTCCGGGCCTCTGACCCTGGCAGCTCTGGCTGCAGGTTCGAAGGCTGAACCCTCCCCCCGTCTGTGAGTCCCGTGACCCCAAACCCTGAGCCTCAGTTCCCCAAAGATGACGACGCCCACCCCAGAGCAGCTGCAGCCTCCCCGAGATGCTCGCCCCCTCCTCCCACGAGCATCTCTGCTATTAACTGGAGGACAGAAATCCCAGGGTCACAGAGCGCCCTCCAGAGCGTGAAGCAGGTGGAGGAGACGGCCACGCAAACGCGGGCCCCGCCGTCAGCCCAAAACGCGGTCCATCCGATGGCCCCCAGCACGGGGCCCTGGGACAGAGGACGGGCCCCGGGAGAACCCCTCCTACAGCTGCGGCCAAGGTCCGCAGGCTCGTCCCGTCCGGGACGCGGTCCGGCCAGCGCTCTCAGTGCCAGGGAAGCAGCCCGGGCCCTGAGGGCCACTCCCAAAGCCTCTCGCCTTCCTCAGAATCCGTGCAGCCCTGTAGGGAAATCTAGCACTTTCTAAGGCACGGGGAAAGACACAGGTTTGCTAAAAGTCTGATGTGACTTAAATCCAAGTGGAGGCATTAACACGGGTGCCCTTCACGAGGCACCCTGGTCTGGTTCACAGCGGAGCTGCTGGGGCTGGGAGACGTGTGCCCGCACCACAGCTGCGCCCCAACCCCCGCACCACGTGCCGAGGGCTCACACCCCAGCTCGCACCCCGACCCCCCCCACCAGCTGCCTCACCCACACCCCAGCCCGTGCCCTGCCCCCTGCTCCACCTGCCTCACCCACACCCCAGCCCATGCCCTGACCCCCCGCACCACCTGCCTCACCCACACCTCAGCCCTCACCCCGACCCCCCCTCACCACCTGCCTGGGGTCCACACCCCAGCCCATGCCCTGACCCCCCCGTACCACCTACCTCACCCACACCTCAGCCCTCACCCCGACCCCCCTCACCAGCTGCCTCACCCGCGTCCCAGCCTGTGCCCTGCCCCCTGCTCCACCTGCCTGGGGCCCACACCCCAGATTGCACCCCGACCCCCCGCCTCACCCACACCTCAGCCCTCACCCCGACCCCCCCTCACCACCTGCCTGGGGTCCACACCCCAGCCCACACCCCAACCCCCACACCACGTGCCTAGGGCTGACACCCCAGCTCGCACCCCGACCCCCCTCACCAGCCGCCTCACCCGCACCCCAGCCCGTGCCCCGTCCCCCCACACCACCTGCCTCACCCGCACCCCAGCCCGCACCCCGACCCCCCCTCACCACCTGCCTGGGGTCCACACCCCAACCCACACCCCAACCCCCACACCACGTGCCTAGGGCTGACACCCCAGCTCGCACCCCGACCCCCCTCACCAGCCGCCTCACCCGCACCCCAGCCCGTGCCCCGTCCCCCTGCACCACCTGCCTCACCCGCACCTCAGCCCGCCCCCGACCCCCCCTTACCACCTGCCTGGGGTCCACACCCCAGCCCATGCCCTGACCCCCCGTACCACCTACCTCACCCACACCTCAGCCCTCACCCCGACCCCCCCACCAGCTGCCTCACCCGCATCCCAGCCTGTGCCCTGCCCCCTGCTCCACCTGCCTGGGGCCCAAACCCCAGCTCCTACCCCGACCCCCCGCACCACCTGCCTCACCCGCACCCCAGCCCATGCCCTGACCCCCCACACCACCTGCCTCACCCACACCTCAGCCCGCCCCCGACCCCCCCTCACCACCTGCCTGGGGTCCACACCCCAGCCCATGCCCTGACCCCCCCGTACCACCTACCTCACCCACACCTCAGCCCTCACCCCGACCCCCCCCACCAGCTGCCTCACCCGCGTCCCAGCCTGTGCCCTGCCCCCTGCTCCACCCGCCTGGGGCCCAAACCCCAGCTCCTACCCCGACCCCCCGCACCACCCGCCTGGGGTCCACGGAGCTCAGTGGATTTCCCCCAGGGCCCGCAGGCCCTCCGTGCTCCGGGCTCAGAGCCAGGGGGCCCAGCAAAGCTTTGCCCAGGGGAGCTGTGCTCAGGGGGGAAGGGGGTGGGAGGAAGCGGGCAGCCCCAGCTCCAGCCCCGAGAGAGGACTGCTGACCGCGTAAGACGGAAGCGCTCCTCCGAATCAATAATCTTCGTGAGGAACCATTAAACAATTATTCCTCCCTGTGTGGAGTCGCCCTGTTGGACTCGATGGGCGAGGAGGCGCGGGACGGTAACGATCCACACTCCGAAGCGGGGTCCTGGCCCCGTGCACCCTGCGTTCCCTGCCGCCGCTGCGCAGGGTGGCAGTGACCGGCCCCGGGGACGCTGAGCTGGACGCCGCCGTGTGTCGGGCTCGGGTCGGCCTCCGCACGACAGACGCACTGAGCCCGAGATCAGAGGGGCCTGGAGGTGCTCGCAAGAGCCCAGGTGTCATTCGGCGGTGGTCGTGTGGGGGGCACGTGTGGGCTCACCTCTCTCTGTCTCTGCGCTGACAGTGCCGCGTTCCGGGAGCAAGCCGGGGTCTCCAGCCACGTGCGGGAGTCATCTCCACGTTGTCTGATCCCGTGGGGAGCCGAGTCCCCGGGCTTGTGCTCCCGCGGAGCCTTCGCGGAGAAGCGCCCTCTCACGCGCCCCTGCTCTGTTCTCTTTGGGTTGCAGAGCGGCCGGCGCCCCCCAGGGAGCTCCTGGTGCCCCAGGCAGAAGTGACGGCTCGCAGCCTCCGGCTCCAGTGGGTCCCGGGCAGCGACGGGGCCTCCCCCATCCGCTATTTCACCGTGCAGGTGCGAGAGCTGCCGGGGGGAGAGTGGCACACGTACTCCTCGTCCATCAGCCACGAGGCCACGGCCTGTGCTGTCGAAAGGTACCCGGAGCCGGGAGGGCCCTCCCCGGGGAACGGGCACCTGCTCTCGTCTCTCCTCCTAGCTCACGCTCCCTCCGCCAGGGACCAGGCTTCCGCGTCCTGGAGCCCACTCGGGCCTCCCCGGGTCTGGCCTTCTACGCACGCCCTGCGCAGGTGGTTTGCAAGCCCAGGCCCCGGGGACGGAAGAGGCACAGATGACGGGGACGTGAGCCCGGAAGCGTGGGCCCCGCGCCTTACCCTCTGAGACGCAGGTGTGGAGGAGGGGAGGCGCGGGGAAGGGGTGTTGCGGGCTGAAAGAGTCGCACCTTCTCTTTGCGCTCCCTCTCGTAGTCAGCAAGGCAGGCGGCTCCCACCCACGTCATCCGTTCGTGACGGCTGATCAGGGGCGTGGGAGGAGCGTCCCCGCTGCACGATGAGAACCCCGCATGTATCCAGTTATCAGTGAGCCACCAGGCAAGGGGGGGAAGGGAGCAGCACCGACCACCACAGCTCAGCTCTTGGCTCCCATGGCCTCGTTTAGGACCCTGCTCCCATTCCCACCCCCCTCTACAGTGTGAGGGACAAGGGCTCCCCCCTCTACGGTGGGGTCAAGGACACCCGTCTCTATGGTGAGGGACGAGGGCTCTCCCTCTATGGCGGGGGACGTAGGCTCCGTAACTGTCTAGGTGAGGGTTCTAAAAAGTGACCTCAGGCCCCACGTCCCCACGGTGGGCCCGGGCTGCATTGCTCACACCGCCCTGCAGAAGCCCCGGGATATCGGGGGGCAGGCCCGTCCAGGGAGCTGGCCCGACATCTTCCTTGTGCTCCTTCTGTGGCGCTGGCCACGGTCACTTTCCATGAAGCTCACATCTGGCCACGAAGGGGCCGCTGAGGAACACGTCCCACAGGCTCCCAGGGTTCCAGGAGCCCGGCCAGCCCCTCTCGGGAGGGCAGAGGAGGGCAGAGGAGGGCCAGATGGTATTTCCCAGGCTGGCCGTCGTTCAGACCCAACACCGCGTCCTCGGCGCCCCCGCACCCCGGTTCTGGGCACCGTCCTGGGAGATTCGCACGTTTCTCATCAGACCCGCACGGTGGGCCGGTAGGGGGAGACTGCCGTCCCCATTCTATGCATGAGAGCCGGGGTCTGAAGAGTCCTTCTTGCCTGCGGCCCCAGCATCTGCCATGGCGTCCTGACCCGCCCCCTCTGCCAGGCCGCGGGGCTCAGCTCCCGCCCTTGGCCGAACCCGAGCGGAGGGAAAGCAGCCAGGGTGGGGGCTCCTGCGGCAGTATCGACCCTCACCCCCCTCCCCCAGAGGGACAGTGCAGGCTGCGGGGCGCCGTGGGGACTGGAGCGTGGCTCCGTCGCCGCCTCCAGCAGGTGGCAACAGCAAAGCCTAGAGAGAAGGGTTCGGGGAGCGAGCACATGACCGAGGTGGCGTGTGATGCGCACGTGGGCGTGGTCAGCACTGGGGCGTCGCAGGAAAGCAGAGACTGAGGCCTCAGTTGTCCAGGTGCAGGTGCCACGCGGGCGGTCTTGGGCAGCTCCTCAGTGCTCCCCTTCCGCGCTGTTGTGTGGCCTGCGGGCGGCACGCGGGTCCCGGCAGCGCTGGGCCCGGACTGTGGTGGGGAGCGTGTGTCCTCCCCGCACATCCATGAGCTGCCCCGAGCAGGTGGCACGGGTCTCCCAGCATCTCTGTCGTGGCCCCCAGATGCAATGTCCCCTTTGCAGACGGCCTTCAGGGCGGGTTGCAGTCTGAGAAGGAGGGCAGCTCGTCAGCTTACAGCTCCAGCTGCCGGGGACCCAAATGGTATTTGTGGCCCAATGACACCCCCCCCCCCCCCCGTCACATGATGCAGGCAGCACCAGATCAGTCCGGAAGGGAGGATGAACAGCCCCCAGCACCAGGGGTGTGTCCAGCGGGGCCCGAGGCACGACCTGGACCCCCACGGAAGGGTCAGCGGTGGCTCAGACGTGCACGTTGGCGAGCTGGTGTCTAGAAAACTAGATACGGTTACAGCTGTAATTACACTTTTCATCGTGGGAAGAGCAGGCGGGAGCGGCATCCGTGTGGTGCTCACCTCTGGGACCTCGTCTGGAGGCTTCAGACTGTCAGGGCTCCCGCGGGGTCTTCCTCGTCGCGGTCACTATCAAAGCCGCTATCGTTGCCACTGTCGTCCCCACGCCAGACGGCGTTCTGTCCTTCTCAGGGCTCCGCACGGTGTCCGTCGCAGGCCCGCAGGCGTCCAGACCAGACTTGGCAGATGAGGAAGCAGAGGCGGAGACATCCGCACGAGAGAGGGAGGCCCTCGGGGCCCTTCAGCTCTGGTGCCAGCTGGGTCTGTAGCTCCAAGCTCATGGCCGCAGACTGTCCCGCTAATGCACGAGGGTCTGCGGTTGGTGTCTTATCGCCCAGACGCCGAGCCCGCAAAGTCCGCCGAGCCCAGCAGCGCCGGGGCCTCAGGAAGTTCCGCTGCACAGGCTCGCTGGGCCTCGTTGCCTCATGTGTGAAAGCCAGAGACAGAGGGATGACCTCGCTGTTGCTTTCAGCTCTGCGACCCCAAGATTTGCCTCCATTAGTCCCCAGCAGTCCCACTCCATCCCCCACTTCTGCCAGCACCCCACTTACCCTTGGAGCGACAGCCCCAGAACCCGAGAAGCGCAGCTCTCAGCCCCTCGGAGGACAGCATCCTAGCTGCCCCCCTCCCAGGGCCCTGAGTCCCCCCGAGGGTCGGGAGGGCGCGGCCGAGCCAGCCCAGCTTGCTTCGTAAACTCCACTCTGCTGCGCTGGTGCTCGGCTTAATTAGAATGTGCTTGCGGATAAAAATGACCCCACCTCCATGTGTGACCATCCTGGAGAAAGGGGGAAGGTAAAATCCACCGGCCTTTCCTGTCAGGGAATCTCCTGAAATCAAACAGACCAATGGTGTGCACGGGACTTCGTGTTGGAGAGGAGGGGCCCGTGTTTCCGGACAGTTGGACTTGCCGTGGGAGAAGCGGTCATCAGCCCCCAAAAGGGCCCCCTCCGCCCATCAGCAGAAACAAGCCACCGACCCCCTTCCTGAGAGAGCAGCGCTCTGCGCCGCCCCGTGGCACGTGTTCTCGTAGCTACGTTTTCCTTCCTTTTTTTACATGCTTTTGACATTTTACTTGTGCCGATCACATGAAATCCGCTAATGACCAGAAGACGTGAAAGTCTCAACAAAAGTTCTAAGGAAAAAGTTTAACCGTCTGCATCAAGGGGCCGTCCCCACATGTAGAGGACGTGGCTCTGGAGCAGGAGGGGTGGCGCTGGGCTGAGGGACATACCGAAGCAGCGTCGGTCCCTGGTGGGTGACTGCCGCCCACAGAAATGCAGTTCCGTCCAGGAGGAGAAGGTCCGCGAGCCCAGAGCCACACGGACATTCTGGATGTCACTAGGGTGGGACGGTGGCAACGTGAGCTCAGGCGATGGCTGCGTATCCAGTGATAATGCGTCCTGCCATCCCTCCGCACATCCCCACGGGGACACCGTGGACCCAGCCCAAACTACCGCGACCAGAGGGGATTAGGGTGTGAAACACCAGGGATTCCGCTAAAGTCAGTGTGCTGGCCTCATGTCCACTCCGTTCTTGGTCTGCTCGTCCTCGTCGTCCTCCTCCTCCTCCTCTTTGCCCTCCTCTTCGCCCTCCTCTTCCTCCTCCTCCTCCTTCTGTGTGATCTTTAAAAATAAAGCCATGTGAGAAGTCAGGTAAATTTGGCCAAGGATATTATCCAGGGGTTCGATATTCCTTGCTCTCTGTGATGCAAATCCTGAGTTCTTAATAGGTGTTTTCAGTACCTTACAGGTAGTATTAAGTACAGAGAGGCAGTTGTAGGTGACGTCTAAACTCCTCAGGACTCGTGCTTCATTATTACAACCGAAATGGATGAATGAATCTCGGGAGCTCCTTCTGTGTGTGAGACGCTGCCTCTAGGTCGGTGGGAGGAACCCGGACTGTAAGCCGCGTCCCCCCGCCCCCACCCAAGCGCTTAAATATAACACGCCGAGTAAACGTAAGCTCTGCATACGGTGACAAGGGGCATTTCCGGGGCATCTCCCGCGTGCCGGACGCCGTGCTGATGGTTACACGCGTTCAACCCTCCCAGGGCGCTTTGGAGATAACTAGTTCATCCCCATCCATTCATTCATCCACTCATAGACGTTCACCGAGTGCCTCCTAGGTGCCAGGCCTTGTTCTTGGTGCTGGGGGCACAGTAGTAAACGAGGCCAACTCGGTCCTTGTCCCCACGGAGTCCTGAAGGTGGAGGAGGCAGACGGTGGTCAAGGAAGAAACGGCTAATGACAGATCACGGCTGGGGAGATGAGGAGACAGAAGGGCACCGAGCACAGTGGGACGGGCTCTTCCTGGGGCCACGTATGCTGGTACCAGAGGGCGCTGACAATAAGGAGAACAGTCTGTATTTGGTGAGCACACACCGGGTGCCAGAGTCTCTTGCACGTGCTTCTTCTGAGTGTGATCTACACGCCCACCTCACGACCTGGGCGCCCCTGCGGCACGTCACCCTGCCCAAGGTTACAACGGGTTAGAGAGCACGCAGTTTGGCTCCAGAGTGCACGCTCCTGGCAGCTGGCCCTCCACCGCCTTCTAGTCCAAGAAGGAGAAGCTAATCCAAACACGGGGGCCTCCGGTGAGTGAGGCAGTAAACAGGAGAGAAGCTCACGGTTGGCACCAGAAATCAATGAAATAGCTCCTAGGAAACTAAGAACAGATGGGAAGTTACTTGTTTATTTTAACTTAATAGAGGAGATCTCCCCCAGAATCCAGGAGCAAAGATCATTCTTAAGGGTGGCACTTTAGAAGCACCCCCGGGATTGGGGCGCCAGGGTGCTTCAGTCGGTTAAGCATTCCCATTCTGGCTCCGGTCATGATCTCGCGTTCATGGGTTCAGTCCCCGCGTCGGGCTCTGTGCCGACAGCCCAGAGCCTGGAGCCTGCTTCTCCCTCTCTGCCTCCCTCTCTCTCTGCCCCTCCCCTGCCCAGTCTCTACTTCTGTCTCTCAAAGAAATAAAACAAAACCTTAAAATTAAAGGAGCACCCCCAGGACAGCCGGGGCCACAGCAGGGTCGCCCGCCACTTTTCCAGCTGTGGAACCAGGGTGCAGAGAGGCCGGGAGACAGGCCTGCAGTCGCGGACCAGCCACAGCAGGGCGAGGCCCCGTCTCGGCGGGGCTTGAAGGAAGAGTGTCCTGTGCCGGCCGACAGAAGCAGTGTCATCCCGTCCCACCGTCTTCAGCGGGAGAGCAACGTGAAAACAGGGCTAGAGGAAGACTCTTCTGACCGTGGGTCCAACAGTAGTCACCTCGCAGAAAAAGCAGAATCCTTCCTCTAGGCATCATTACCCAGACCCCACTCGCGAGCCGGACGGAAGTGGGGCCGCTGTTGGCTGACGCAGTGGGTGTGGGGACCCCGGCCTCCGAGAGGGCCCCTCGGAGGCTCCCAGGCTCCACGGGGCTTGGTTTGAATCCCACAGGTTTCTAGGCTGGCCTGGGAGGGAGGACAGTGGACCGGCTCAGAGGCGGTGAGGGCTTTGCCTGCCAGTAGCGGAGGAAGTGGGCCACACCTCCCCTCCTGAGGGACGGGAGGGGCAGAGCCCAGGGTCACGCTACTCTCCTGGTCTGGGAGACGGACACCAGGGCGTCCACAGGAGCAGTCCAGCCGAGGACCAGACGAAGACAGTGTCCTCTGCACAGAAGTTTGTCCTGAGTCCTAGTCTTGGGCGACGTACGGAGCTCAGCACACCAGCCCCGTCAGCACGGAACTGTTCGATGTGGGGGAAGGAAAGGAGGAAAGAAAGGACGGTGGTGGTCCAGAGGTGGCAGCCAGCAGCGTGCCGTAAATCCTTGCCAGGGGCTGGGAGGGGACGTTTCCCCGCCTTGGACAGTTGGCGTTATCTCGGTCTTAGGTACAGTGGACGGGGTGGCCTCATGACAAGGTCTTCCTCCAGCCCTGGCCGGGCCATTTACAGCCCTCTGGCAGCGGGCAAGGGACTTAACGGGACTGGGCCTCTATTTACCCATCCTTGAAACGGGAATCACCACGAATGCGCCCCACAGGGCTGCCGTGGAGTTAACCGGGGCGAAGCTGGTGCCGCGTCCGGCTGCATAAACAGGGATGAGGGGCGGGGAGGGGGGGCCCGGCCAGCGCCAACCTGCGCAAAGGAACACGTATGGGTGAGCAAGGATGTGGTTAGGAGGACCGGTTTCACGCTCTGAATGGTGTGAGGGATGTGGTAATTAGCTCCTCCTGAAGAATTCCGAGTCCCTCAGAGAGCACTGGTTTCCTCTGCAGGAGAGGGTCTAATTATAGGAGGAGGTGGTTCCCCCCCGCCCCCGCCGGAGGAGCCCAAAGCAAAACCGCCTTCCCGGCCAGGGACTTCCGGGCTCCCCTCCTGTCTGGAAATCCCTCCCAGACAGGCAGAGCTGGCAGTCTGAGGGCCCCTCCCCGGGCAGGACTCACTCCCTCGCTCCGGCCGGAGCCCCGGGGCAGGGGGCAGAGGGGAAGGGCTCAGGACTCAGCCTTCTTCCGTGTTTCAGGCTGAGGCCCTTCACCTCCTACAAGCTGCGCCTGAAAGCCACCAACGACATCGGGGACAGTGACTTCAGTGCGGAGACGGACGCCGTCACCACGCTGCAAGACGGTGAGCCGGCTGGGCCCCCGGCGGGTGCGGACGCTGGCACCTTCCCGGCTGCCACCTGTGGGCACCAAGACACGGGCTTGCAGAGAGCGGCCCCGCTTTCATCTGGAGCCAGGAAGGGGTCACCCGCGGGAGGGAGGGCGGTGGCGCGAGCAGAATTCAGTCAGCAACACGCGGCTCCCAGCTCTCCGTACAGCCTGTGGCCGTGAAGCCGACTTCAAGGGCTTCCAGATGGAACGGGGGTTTCTTTGATTGGCTTCCAAACCTCTTCGACCCATCAGCAACCCAGAAATTGAATAATTTATGGAGTCATTAAAAATAAATGTCGAAGGGCGGCTCGGTTTTCGGAGGTGTCCCCATGTTTTTCTCATCCACAAAGCACTCCCCAGTCTTGCCATTTGGCAAAAGCACACCGGTAAGCGATGGAGGCGAGGTCCCCTAAAAGCTCCAGGCGGTCTTGACCCGCTCCCTCCCACCTCGGAGGAGCGGGGCTGAAGAGCTGGTGTGATTTTATGTGCGGATCCCGCCAGGCCCGGGCCAGAGCCGCGACATCGGTGTAGGTCCCGCCGGGGGCGCCGCCCCCGCGGTCAGGCCCGGTTTCAGTACTGCAGCCCTCGTCCCAGGCCGCAAGCCCGAGCCCTCCGCTCGCCCAGCAGCAGCACTGGGTTCCTTCCCAGAGTTTCTGTCTTCCTCTTTTATAGCCTGGGAGCTTAGCTTCACCGGCATGCGGCCTCGGTGCCCTGGAGGACCGGCAGAGAGGTTCCGGGACCCTTCCGGAAGCACGCCCAGGGGGCCCACGGCCTGAACAGGCCCCTCAAAAAGCTGGTCATCTCTCTGGCTCCTATTTTAATCTTACGTTTTACACAACTCAGGTGCTATTTGAGACGAAGCATTAATTCTTGGCAAAAAGAAGCAAATAGAGCAAGCTGATTTTGTAGGGAGTCTCAGGAAATTGCAAGCCAGTGAGCAGGACCCCGAGGCCTCCCTTACGGGGCTCAGTCAGAACTGGCCTGTTTTGAAAAGAAAAAAACATTCAGGGGCCTCTTCCAGGCTCCCGAAGGCCTGTCTTAATCCTTTGATATTTAAATCTTTTCTTTGGAGGCACCTGTCCTGTTGTCTTCCTCTTCTGAGATCCGCAGTTTTCTCTTTGCAGTTGGTTCGCATTGTGTTTGCACTGTATTGTCTCCAGAACCACAGATCTGCTGAGACTCGCAGACTCCAGGGCTTGGGAGCCCTGGGCCAGGGGCGGGGGTTTTCAACGTGTGGATGGTTTGCTGAGAAACGTTTTCTTACTGTGGTGGTTGGGCTGAAATTGTAATCGGGTGTGATCCAGAAAGCTGGATGAGGGTCACCACCGACTTAAGACAGACCAGCAAGAGGCCAGAGAGCAGGGTGGAGAGAGCTCCCCAGAAGGCAGGATGGGGGGCTGGAGGTGTGGCTGATGTCCCAGGGGCTGGGTGCCCCGGCAGGTGCAGAGCAGGCTCACAGAGCAGGTGACCCGGGGACCCAGATTTGGCTAGTCACGTGGGACGGGGTGGGGAGAACAGCCTAAATCATTCCAGTCAGTGACCATTCGTGAACACTTAACGCACAGCCTCAGGATCTCACAGCGGTGGACATGGCGGACAGCTGCAGGGTTTTAGTTCCCAGCGTGTAGGGCCACGTCCACGGGCAGACGACCCTCAGCCACTAGCAGTCACACCCCTCGGTGATAGTCACATCCGTGCGTGAGCGCGGGAGCACTCTGGCCTGGCCCGATCTTTTGTCCTGTTCAGAGCCACTCTGACCTACGCACCTCAAAAAATTGATGGCTCTCCCCGAGGGAGGTGGTGCAGGCCCCTGAGAAGATGTGGAACCAGCAGGAAGGCTCCCCGGGCAGGGTTCCCAGGGAAGAGAGCCTCACGCGCCCTGCGTCTCTGTGTGGGTCCGCCTGGGGGCAGGGCACTCTCCGGTCCCTTCTTTCCCGTTTGCAGTTGGGCGGGGAAGGGCATCCACAGGGAAGGGAGGGAGGTGGGGCTGCTGGCTGGCCCGCTTCCCAAGCCCCGGCCAGGCCCCGGCCCTGCGTCCTCGCCAGCACCAGGAGAGGGCTGGCTCCAGGACGGCGGCCAAGTACAGCCCGGACCAGCTAACCCTGGCTTTCTTCTTTCTTGGATTCCAGTTCCAGGAGAGCCTCCCAGTTCGGTCTCGGTGACGCCGCACACGACCTCCTCCGTCCTGATCCAGTGGCGGGTAAGGGCCAGGGAATCACAGGGTGTTTCCTACGCCACTGTCGGAGGCCGGGCCCCTCGTCAGGGTCGCCGGTCAGAGGAAACAGCCTGGTTGGCGTGCAGACGGGGCCGCAGTGCACGGGGCTCCCTGATGGCCACGCGTGTGGGAATGAGCTTGAACGCAGCTCACTGGGGAGGGCCAGCAGGACTGCAGGGCTGGTGCCCAGCGTCAGGGCGGAATGTTCCAGGCATCTGGAGAAGGGTGGCCCAGCGAGGCCTCCATGGCACGTACAGAACTGGGTGGCGTCCCACAGGGCAGTGAAACCATAGCCTGTGGAGGTGTCTTTTCTACAAGAATCATTTGCAACCAGACAAGATACCCGCGGGGAGTCCTCCCTACTCCCAGGTCTGAATCTTCAGAGAACAGTGAGTCAAATGAAGGCACGCTATCCTACATAATCAAATAATCTTGGGCCGCTAAACAGCGCTGTATTAGGACATAGAAAGGACACTGTGCCCTCTCTTTGCCAAATTGGAAAATTTCGGTGCTTTTGCTAACAACACCGTGCATCGAGAACAAAAATAACAGAGGGGAAAGTGCCGAGGAACCGACCAGGTCTGAGGGAGAGGGCTCAGCCAGGCAGGGGGTCGGGTTCACGAGCCAGGCTGGAGCCGGGCCGGGCAGGGGCCCAGGGCAGAGGTGAGCACATCGTGGGAGCTCTGGCCAATGAGGAGGTTCCTGAGGCCAGAATGGGGCGGCCGTCCTGAGGAGGGGGAGGGCAGTGCCTGGAGCCGAGGGTCGTGGGGTAGGGAGGTGGGGCCCGGTGCCCTGGTCTGTGTTCGTGGGCGCAGTGAGGTGAGGTCCGCCTCTGACCGGTGGTCCGCAGAGGGGGTCTGTGCGGCGTGGGCTTCTTCCTTGAGGGGACTGTCCGGGAGAGTGCTGGCAGGAGGAGAGGGGCCGGTGTGAGGGTCTGGAGGTGAAGGCACCCAGGTGACGCCAGAACCGAGAGGAGGCCACGGCCTGGGTGTGGCCCTGGAGAGAGAGAGAGAGGTCGCGCCTTGCTGGGGGCAGAGGCTGGCACGAAGGGAGGGCTGGAAGGGATTCCTTTGGAAAGGGTGGAGATGAAGGGCAGGGGTGGGGAGGGAGAGGGGAAATGCAGAGGTGACCTTCGGGGAACCTGTCCTAAGTGGACGGCCTCCAGCAGCTGGGACGGGGCACGCTGGAGCCCAGCAAGGAGCAAGAGGGAGAGAGGCACCGAGTCGGGAGGCCCTGGAACACCAGGGTCGGGGGTGGGCGCCAGCCGCGAGGGACTTCCCGAACTCTCGGGTGGTGGCTCCTGACCGCCGAAGGTTCCCGCTGCCTCCCCACATGCGGCCACTCAGCACCACCCACGTGCACGTTGGCCACGACTGAGGAGTACAGCCGGGAGACCCATGCAGGCGGAACTTGGCAAGCCTCTCTCCCCGGACGAGAGCCGGACTTCCGTAGCCTGGGTTCCAGTAAGCACGCGGTCGTCTCCAGGGATTGGCAGAGCGGCTGTGGGCCCTTCTTCACTCTCTGCTGCTAAGTGACACCTCCCAGGGGTGAGGGAACCCTTAAAGGTGATCAGGAGATAGTTCCAGACGTCATCCGGTGAAAGTGGAAATTGGCCGCTGTGGCATTCTGTAGTTTCCGGCCTCACCGGAGGGCCTGCCTCTGGGAAGCTGCTTCCGTGGACCGCATCACGGAGCCCCGGCTAAGTGACAAAGGACTCTGGTCTGCAGACCCCAGTTCGCGGGGGGGACCGCCGTGACCCCGACAGGCGTCTCTGGCTCCAGGCCCCTCCTCTGTAACACCGGGAGGTCAAAGGTGATCTCCGAGGTCTCTGATGCGAGCCCCGTTAGGTGTCCACACATCTGGCTGCAGCAGGGCCTTTGGTGGGTGGGGGGGAGACGTTCAGAATGGCAACGCAAGGTCCCGGGAGCTTCTGTTTCCCACTCTCCACTAACTCAGTCAGCCAAAAGATCGGTCTTGTCTACTGTGCTAAATTCTACCAGAAAATGAGCTTGTTCTTCGTAGACGCGCCATTTGGCTTGCCAGGCGCTAGGTGGGCTCCTTTACGATCGAGGCTGCGCTGAGGCTTGGGGTGCACCCTCACCTCTACACAGCGGCTGTTGGCCCCCCGTCCTGCCCCCCACCCCCCCCCCGAGCGCGCGGGGCTCCGTGCCCCTCGGTTGCGGTTGGACGGCTCCGTGGATGGTGGGTAGCTGCACCAAAGGAACTTGGCATGTGTGGCCATCGGCTGTCCCTGTTCAGAGCCCAGTGGAACAAACTAATTGCCAGAAGTCCAGAGCAGGAGGTGGTCAATACGATGTATTGTAGAAATAAATGCCTGTCAACTGCCAGGCAATTGAAGTATAATTAAAATTATGAGTAATTTACTAAATTAGAGCGAACAGAACAAAGAGACTCCGTTTAAATATAGATTTGCATTCCAAATGAAACGTTTCACCTGTAAACCCTTTTTTTCCCCCAGTAATTTGTTTAAAAATGCGAACACCGCCCGTAATTTCAAGGCTGCTGACCCACTTGAGTGGCCCCTGTGTCGAATCTGTCAGGTTTGATTTTTCCTGGTAGGATAATCGATCTCTGCCTTTCATGGGGTCCAGTGCTGTTTGAAATCTAAGGATCTGAGCGTCTATTCTAGGCAGCGATGGTATCGTGTCCACACCGAGTGCAGCTCATAATAGACACGCTTCTGAATCGGTCGCAGCACTTAGGCCGGCTGTTCTGAAACTTCCGGGGGCTCCTGCAGTCTGTCACTCAAATGCGGTTGGCTTCGTGTGGCCGCAGACTTCTCCGAGTGGAGGTTGAGGCCGTTTTTGAGCAGAAAAACACCCTCTTAGGCGATAGACCGTATCGTGCACGTTGGACTCAGCACAGGGTGGACCCCGTGCTGGAACAGGTGCCTTCCTAAGAGGACGGTGAGCCCGCCTGGACAGCGGGCAGTGGGGCCTCCTCAGGACGTATCTTGGCTCTGTTCCTTTTCTCCATCGCCTGCAGAGGACCGGTTCCTGCATAGGGTGCCGAGCACTCAGGGGTGGACAAGACAAGACCGAGTCAAGACCTCGAGGACCTTCTGTTTACCGGGCTGAGCCCTATGACGCATTCATGGGAAGACGTGGAGGGGGGCAGTCGGCCCTCGTCAGGGGGGGCCGGGAGGGGGCTTCTGGCTGTGTCTTGCGGGATGAACGCTCCCTGCCCCCACCCCAGGTAGAAGGCAGAGGGACGGGCATCCGGGCATCACGCACAGACAGAGCAAAGGCTCAGAGGTGTGACAGCCACCGGCACTCGGCGCCAGGCTTCAAAGGGAGGCGTGTCGGAACCAGGTTTCCTAGGGCCTCCTGGGCCCCAGCATCTCCCAGACAGGCGGCCAGTCCAGGATGAAACTAACCATCGATGGGGTCATCTGGGACGTCAGCAAACCTGGCTCACTCCCGCAGGCATGGAGCGAGCACCTGCTGTGACCATAGCCTGCCACAGGTGCAGCGGGGAAATAGAAAGGAAAAGACGCAGACGTGGCCTTGCCTCCAGTCCACGTGGAACCGCAAACTACGGGCGCGGTGTGGTCAGGGCCGAGGGCTGGAAAAGCAGGTCTGTGGCTGAAAGGGAACCTTCTGGTCAGAGTCACAGGAGGCTCCGCGCACCGTCTAGCCAGGCTTCCACCTGCTTGGGATATGGGACTGAGCCTGGGAGGTTGAGCAACCGGCCCAGGCCCACACCGCTAGGAGCCAAGACTCCATTCCAGAGCCTGAACTCAGCCCATGGCTTCTGGAACTTTCTGTGTGTCCCATGGAGCTGCCCTACGGATGCCTCCCAGGACATCCAGAGTCGTAGAGGCCTCTTTCACAAATGACAGATGGGTTTACTCCAGACTCCAGGAATAGAAAATGTGGTTAAACCCATTTCAGCATCCCGTGCGGCAGACCCCGGAGTCTCCATGGAGCCTGCCCTTTGTGGGGCCAGGACCTGTTGCAGCCTTAAGGAGGCCACCCTCCGGGCTGCATGGTCACCTGTCCCCTCCCCAAGCCCAGATGGCCCCTGCAGGGAGGGCCGCGCCAGGGCATTTCGGGAGCAGCCGCCAGTGAGTCTGTTGCCACACGTGGGTCCTGCCCGGTCGCGGGTAGCGGCTGTGCCCGTGGGACGTGGGCTTGGGTCCCTCTCCTCACACCTGGAGACCACCCTCTCCTGCTCGGCTAGAAATGCTCGTGCGCCCAGGATGGGTGGCCTCGGCCCTTCCCCTCCTCCCTCCAGCCCAGGATGTGTGTGGACACAGATGCGGTGGGCGGGGTATTTGCTGCCTGTTGGAGAACCCCATTTGGTCCCCAGGGAGGACACTTATTTTCCCGAACTCCCAACTTCCTGCTCGTTGATAATTGTGGCAAGTGAAAGCCAGTCTCCCTAAACCCCGGCTTCTCTCTCCACGAAAAGTGAATTACCCTCAAGCAATTGTGCCTCTGGCCTGTGCACCTGCACAGTCAGGTCCTGGGGCCTTTGCAGCCTTCCTGCGGAGGTCAGAGGTCAGGTTACCCCTGCAGCTGTCAGCTGTCACTGTCACACTGGGGCTGTGAGGGAGGCAGCCTGCATGTGAATTAACGCGAGCTTCTCTCGTGTTCAAAAACATCCTGAATATACCGGGCACGCCGTGTCCCTCTGGTACAGGCCTGCGTGTATGCCGTGGCTAGCTACATCATTATGAGTTACGTGAGCTTGTGAGCTATGCCGTTGGAGAGTCTGGACAAAAGGATACTGCATCTTCCAAATCTGCCTGGTTTCTTTGGGTTGTGGGTAGCAAGGGTTGAAATGGAACAGGATTATCAGAGCATCCGAATCCCTCTGGTCCCTGGGTTCAGACAGTAAGAATTGCATTGAGAGAGTTCGGGGGCAAGGATGTGCTAATGTCCTGTGGCTGCCGCAACATGTTACTTCACCCCGCGTGCTTCGAATGACAGAAACGAATTCTCACACGGTTCTGAAGGCCAGAGGGCCAAAGCCAAGGCGTCAGCTTCCTCCCTGGCTTCCGGTTGCTGCCGACACCTCTGGCGGTCCTTAGCTTGTAGACGCACCAGCGCGTTCCTGGATCCAGTTCCGAAGCGTGTGTGGAGGCTTCCCCACGTCATCAAGCAATTCTCCAACACCGGCAGGGTGTCTGGAATTGAACTTGATTCTACCTGGAGAGAGCATCAGGTCCCACGAGATAAGGGCTCGGTCGCACAAGCCTGTCCCCCACTTCCGAGGCCAGTCACGAGTGCCAGGTGATCGTCTGTGCTTCTGACCGGTCGGCTTTCAGTCAGGTTCCCACAGCCCTCTCCTCAGGTTTGACTAGAGCAGCTCCCAGAACTCAGAGAAGCATTTTCCTTACGAGCTGCCAGTTTATTGTGAAAGGGTAGAGCTCAGGAACAGCCAGGTGGGAGAGGTGCCAAGGGCCAGGTGTGGGGGAGGGCACGGAGCTCCCAGGCTCTCTCCACGTGCTCCCCTCTCCCCAAATCTTAGCAGGTTTACTGACTCAGGAGCCCTCCGAACCCCATCTTCTAGGGTTTTATGGAGGCTTCGTTACATAGTCGCCATTGGCGACTGATTGAACCTCCGGTCCCTCTCCCTTCCCCAGAAGTCGGGGGGAAAGGTCCCCCCTGCTCCCCCCGGAAAGTTCCCACCTTCTGATCACACTTCCCTGGGTGAGGTCCAAGTGTCGCCTCATTCACATGACAAAAGACACCTCTGTCGCTCTGGACAAAGACATGTATATGAGAAGCAGATTTTGTCCTTCTGAAGGAACAAATATTTTTCTTGAGGGTCACGATATCACAGCACACTACTCCAGTCTCTGCTTCCTTGCACACACGAGGCTCTCCCTGTGTGTCCAAATTTCTCTCCTCTTATAAGGACCTTTGTGTCATCTCAGTATTTGTCAAATGATTGCTGGGTTCTAAATTGCTTCCTAAAATATGCTTTGTCTTCAACTTTACTGAGTAGATAATGTTGAACGCTCAGGCTCCCTGTGTGCATTAACCATCGTAATACCTGTTCATCAGTCCAAAGTGCACGATTACATCTGCAAGCAGTTTTGCTGCCAGTGACCTTCAGGCTTGAAGGTCGTCTTGTTGTCTTTGGGTGTCACTGAAAAGACCCAGAGATACTTTGTTTTGGGGTTTGGGGGGACTGGTACCCTTAGCTTGTATCTGTAGGACTCAGGACTACACATCTGCAAACATTTATGTAGGGTAGATTTCTAAGAGCGTAATCACTGGATTAAAAAGCACGTGCATTGAAAACTTTGATAAATAAAGCCAAACTGCCCTCCAAAAAAGAAACCAGTCATTGGATTGGGGCCCTCCCTACTGCAATATGACCTCCTCTTACCTTCACCATCTTCAGAGACCCTATTTCCAAAGAAAGCATCCACAGGTAATGGAGGTCAGGATACCAATGTGTCTTTCTGAGGGATACAGTTCAACCCACCACAACAATGGGGTTTTCTTACAACAAAGCTGTGGCCTCTACTCTGGGACCAGGACAGTGTTTCCTGAGGCGCTGGTGACATCTTTAGACAGTGCCTGTGTAGGGGTCACGGGGAATCGCCCTGCGTCCCTGTCCCCAGACAGACTTCGTGACCCTGCAGCCAGGGGTCCTGGGGTGCCCTTTGTCCGTCTGTCTGGCCACAGCCTGGGTGGTTCTTGTCCTTATCTGCTGACTATCCCAGAGGAAACACCAGAACCAGAGCCCCTGGCCCCCTGGCCGGCACGATGGCTGCTACAGCCGTCCCCATACTCGTTAGTCGACAGAAATTGACGGGAGGGAGAATGTGGGCTGGGCCTTGGCTGAGAAGCGGATCCCAGTGCGGGTGAAATTCTGAGCCCAGGGCCTGTCTTACCACCATTCCTATTCCACGGGGTGTCTGAAGGGCGATGGGCACCCAGCCTACCCTGGGCCCGTCACATGCCAGCAGACGCTGGGGGGGGACGCCCAGGGGCTCCAGCTTAGGTCTGAGTCAGGGCAGAGTGGGGCTGACCTGGCATGCAGAGCAGCCTGTGGTGGGGGGCAGTGAGGCTGCCACAAGCCCGGGTGGCCGTCAGGGACAGGGTGGGGTCAGCCCGTGGATGAGGCAGAGCCGGGCTGCATGCATAGTTCTCGTGAGTCCCGGGTTCACCAGGCAACGGGCAGCTCCCTCGCCCCTCTGCGACCTGGGCGTGGTCCCCTGCCCACGGGGGCTCCTACAGGCTGCACGTGGGTCACGAGGCCCGGTGCCCACACACCAGCACCAGAAAACCTGGGCCCTCAGAGAAGGCTCCACAGCCTGGCCCTCTGCCTCAGGGTGCCCTGTGCTCCTCTGCGTGAATGTGGCACTGGCCCTTTTGTTCGTAAATAACCAAGAGCCGCCTGTTTGAATCAGTGATGCCCCCCCGCCCAGTGCTGTTGGCTGACTCAACTTGAAGCAGAGGTCGCCAGACCCCTGCGGTGGGCTGACCGTGCTGTATTCGCAGCCTCCAAGAGACGAGAGCCTGAACGGCCTTCTCCAGGGATACCGCATCTACTACCGGGAGCTGGAGTCCGAGGCCTCCTCAGCCACGGCCTCCAAGACGCTCAAAACGCCCTCGGCTCTACGGGCCGAGCTCACAGGTGAGACGCTTTCCCCTTCCCGGAGGAGGCACCGCCGCGCGCTCCCAGGCGGGCAGTGAGGGCCCCGGGTGACCAGTGTGCATGTTTCTGCATGCAAAGCATGGTGGTAAATGCCCTGAAGGGCCAGGGGAGATGCCGCTTGCCTCCGGTGAACACAGCCACTGGGGCGGACGGGTCCCTGCAGCAGCCCCAGCATGCAGAGAGGTGTTGGCCGGTGGAAAACTCCACGGGGAGGGTAGCCGGGGAGGCTTCGAGGAGCAGGAGTCCCGGGAGATAGGTTGCCCCGGAGACGGATTTCATGCTAGGGAAGGCGTGACTCACAAGGGCCCCTGCAAAGCTAAATGGTCAGGAGGCAGGAAGAGCTGAGGGGCTCCTGGACGGCCTCACCCAAGCCCCTGGTGCGTCAGGCTGGTGGGGTGTGGCCGGGAGGGAGGAGACCGGCCGGGCCCTCTGGGGGTATCGCGCCGCTGGCCGCTGCCCGGTGGGGTCCGGTCAGGGGGCTCCCCGGCCTCGGTGCACACATAGCCCTCGCGTGGAGTGGCGCCTCCTCTCTCCCGGGGCCCATCCGCCTGCTCACCTCTGCTCCCGGTACCCCTGGCTCGGGCTAGGACTTGGATGCAACAGCGGCAGAGGCAGCTTCTGGAACTTCTGGAAAGGCCGCTGCTCTCTCCCATCCTCCTCTCTCAGAAGGGGGTCAGAAGGTGTCCCCCAGATGGTGTCCCAGAAGGTACTTCTGGCCCCTCAACCTCCTTGTGGCTGCAGAGCATGCGCTCGGGGACCCCATGCCCGCTGTCTGCCACCGACCACCAAGGGGTCGCAGGGCCTCGGACCCACAGCGGCTCGAGGCTGCCTGCCCCAGGCGTGGTGCTGACAGGAAGCAGTGGCATTTGTTGCCCAGGCTCTTGGCCACCCCGCCCCCACCCCACAGGTGTTCCCTGCTGATGGCCAGACAGCGTCCCCCCCCAGGCTTTGTAGCAGATTCGAAACAACCAAATAAAAGGAGCCAGGATGTGGTTGGGTCCTTGGTTTGTGCTCTTGGTTTGTGGCTTGCCGGCCCGCATCAGACAGAGCGGGGCTCTTACCTGAGCGCAGGCAGGCCGACAGCCGTACCTGCCGCGGGGCGTCTGGAAGAGTCGGCACCCTGGGAGAAGCCCGTCTCCCGTCTCCTCTAGTGTTGTTTGTGCTGTTGTGGCAGATTCTAATCCCATGCATTTAATCAGAGGGTAAGCGCAGGCCCCACCTGTCACGGGCCGGGCGCCTGGCTGTCGCAGGAAGAAAGAAGTGCAGGCCACGCCCCCCCCCTGCCCCCTGCCCCCTGCCCTGGTGAGCCCTGAGGAAGTGCTCAGGCGCGGCGTGGTCTCTGTGGCCCTTGGACGGGCAGCGTGGGGGGCACAGTGGCTGCCGAGCGAGGTGCCGTCCCCTCCGTCTCCGCGGCCCATCGTTTGCAATAACCGCTCCCCGCGTGCTAACTGCCTTTCTGCCTTGCTCGCCCCTAATAGCCCAAAGCAGCTTCAAGACCGTGAACAGCAGCTCCACGTTAACGACGTATGAATTAACACGTAAGTGCGCGCCGCCTTCAGCAGGAGGGGCTGTGACCGCGGGGCAGGCCGGGGCCAGCGCCAGTTGGCCTCTCGGTGGACCCAGTGAAAAGCAGCTTGGATTAACGGCTCTAATTTCTGGAATTTCCCCTCTCAAACGCTGTTCTCAACACACCAAAACCATCAGGGAGACAGGAAAGGAAACTTCTAGAAACCGAGGCTGGGAAGGGGTTTTCCTGACAGCGGGTCTTTGACTTTGGGACAGAAAGGAAAGTCGGGTTGAGCGAGATCTCCCGTCTGGCTCCCTGTGGCCTTTTCTTGTTCCCCTTTTTTTGACTGTGGTAAAATATCCATAAAATTTACCGTCTTAGCGGTTGGGAAATGTGAGGCTCAGGAGCCGTAAGCTTGCTCCCAGCACCGTGCGCCCGTCACCGCCAGCCTCCAGAGCTCCTTTCTCTCCCACAGTGAGACCCTGTCCCCACTGGACATCCGTCCCCCCACCCGGCCCCTGGCGCCCACCTTCCACTTTCTGTCCCTGCATCTGAGCCCTCGGGGACACATACGAGCGAAACCACACAGCCCTTGTCCTCTTCCCCTTGGAGCTCGGTCCCTGCCGGAGCCTGCTCGAGACACTGTTCCTTCCCCAAGGCTGAGTGGCGCCCCACCGCGTGCACTCAGCCCATGTCGGCCATCCGTCCGTCCATCGCCCCTTCCCTTTGGTGGCACCACGTCACTTGTCCTTGTGTTCCTGGTCCTCAGAGGGTCTCACGGTCCAAATGTGGGGCTGAGGGGGCCCCCGATGGGACCCCCTTCCGTGCAGAGGGCCTCCCTGGACTGGAATGTGGGTACAAGGGGGGCGCTCTCCCAGGGCTTACCAGTGCCATCCCGTTGCATCCCAGTAGTGCCCGGGCAGGCCTCGGGCGAGCCATTTTCTCCTCCTCCACACTGCACCCCAAACACGCCCCATCGTCTGTCATCTGCCCCGCGTCCCCATCTACTGCCTGGCTCCCCGTGTGCATGTAATACGTCCCAGGCTGAGGATCAGCTCAGAGGGTTAGATGGGGCCCGGGTTCCAGAGATGAGGCTTCCCGGCCGGACCTCGCTCCGGCCTTTTCAGTCTGGGTTCTGAAGCAAGAGAGGGGCCCCACTACACCCCGTCCATATACGCCCTGGCTTGTCTCAGGTAACACTGAAGAGCCCCACGGTCCCGGGGTGGAGACTAACAAGCTACGGCGGTGGGTTCTGAGGCATCAGGGCTTCGGCAAGGCTGAGGGTGGGGGAGAGGCCCCTGCTGGGCCGGGTGGGCACCTCTGTGAGGCTGGGGTGGAAGGAACTCAGCGTCCTGAGGCTCTGAACCTCTGCTGACCTGTGGCTCGCTAGGAGGCACGATGTGAAGCCTGGCGCAAGTCACCACTCACTCAGGGGGTCAGACCCGCACGTTGGGCTTCAGGAAAGCCAGGCTGTGACGAAACAAGATCCACCAGCGGGAGAACCTTCCAGAATGTTCTGCCTCAAAGGTCGGCTGCTTTGGCCGCGTGCCCTGTGTAATCCTATATACGTGGCTTCGCACACCCTTCTCTTCCCAGGATGTGGTTGTTAAAGACTCCGAGGCCAATGTACTTCCTTTTTAACCGCCAGGGTCTCACTCCGTCGGTTCTTACAGAGAGATTCTGGAGCCAGCGGCAAAGCCCACGTCACACTCTGTCACCTCGATTCTTTCCTCCGAAGGGGGCCTTGCTGCTGCCTTTACCCTGAGTGCAAGTGGGACGGGTCTCTGCTGCTGCACAGGGTGACCTTTAGTCCCGGGCCAGGGAAGGAGGAGGAAGGAAACGCTCGTGACGTGCCCCCGCGACTCCCGGGTGGCACCGCCCCCTTGGTGTGGTTCTCAGGCGGGGAGATGGGCCCGGGCCCGGGCGAGCTGACCGCTGTCTCCTTTGACCCGTAGATCTGAAGAAATACCGGCGCTATGAGGTCGTCCTGACGGCCTACAACATCATCGGCGAGAGCCCGGCCAGCGCGCCCGTCGAGGTCTTTGTCGGCGAGGCCGGTAAGTTCCCAGCGCCCCTGAGCTCCGAGAGGCCTGGCCTGGCGCTCTCGGGCGCCAAGCGTGATGCTGGCGGACGGGAGGTTTCCAGGTCACCGCTGGGCAAGTCGGGATCTGCCGAGGGCTGGAAAGTCCCGACGGCCGGGGTGATGCTTCCCAGTCTTGCTTCCAGGCCCGACGGTTTGTTTGGCATCTGGAGCCCTCCTGCTCACCAGGACGTGCTCCAGGGGAGACAGGCTGCGGCCTACATGGGCATCCGGGCGTGTGGGGACCTTGGCATCTGCAGGGGATGCTTGTACTCTGTCGCCCTCGGTCCCTGGCTGGGCCTCAGCCCGACCTCTTGCCAATGGCCCCATCTCAGGCCTCGGAAAGCCACCCGGATCGTTGCTTGTACCCCTTTTAGATAAGACGTGGATCCTGAGTTTGTTTCAAGGGCTGTCCCTTCTGTAGAGGCATCATGTTGCGTTGAGATCGGCTCGGGCTTCCGTCCCCTGCCTCCCCTCCGGCCCGAGGGCCCTTGCCCGCTCTCCTCCTCCTCTGCTGGGGGAACCCGGCTCGGGTCTGTGGGGGCAGTGAGCGGGCCGTGCTCTGGGCCGGGAACCACCAGAACTCCCCTGAGCACAGAGCCCCAGGCTCGGAGAGGGAGGTCCGGCCACTGGGCCCGCCCACAGAAACGCGTCAGGTGACCTTTCGAAATTCGGAGAGGTTACAGTCATAAACCAGATGGCAGATGGCAGATGGCAGCGCCGGGGGCCTAACTTGGCAGGCTTTTTCTGGAAAGGCCAAGCAAGGGATGAGGGAAAGAGATGCTTAAAGCACAGGTTCCATTGGCCTGTCTTCACATCTGTCCCCACGGGCTCCTCAGAGCCAACGGTGTGGGGGCTGGGCAGTCGGAGTTCGGGGCAGACGCCCCTGGCCTCCCAGGAGCACATGGAGGCCAGGCAGGAGCACGGGCAGGGAGGGGACGAGGCACCCGCCGCCTGTAAGCGTGGGGCTCCAGTCCTATTCTGGCACCTGGGACCACGTGGGTCACCAAGGCGGGTGGGTAGAGGGAGAGCACGGCCAGCCAGCTGGGATCGGTGGTGCCTGAACTGCCCAGGCGGGGCCGGGGCCCCTTGTCTCCCTCCCCCTCGTTGGCTCTAGCTGCACCCGAGGCCGGCCGGGGGTCGCTAGAGGCAGAGCCTTAAACCCAGAGACCAGGGCGGACGTTCAGGGAAAGGGCTGCGGCCAGAGAGGGAGGAGGCAGGTGGGCGCCGGGAGCCGTGTCGGCCGGCCGCATCACCACGGGCCGGAAGCCCAGCTCCGCGCTCTATGCCGTGGTGGCCCGTCGGCTTGTCTTGGGCCGCGGTCAGCTGTACACGACGTAAACTCCACCGTCCCAGCCGCTCAGCGGCCTGGGGCATGTTCACGATGCTGGGCCGCCCTCACCGCCACCCGTGTGCGGAGCCCCGTGTTCCCAGAGCCGAGCCCTCGCCATCCGGCGGTCCCTCCCCTCTGCCCACCCCCCCCTCCGCCGCCACCCCCACTGAAGCCTGTCTCGCCCGTTCGGAGTGTCTGATACGAGTGGAATCAATCCCACGATGTTTGTGCTCCTGTGCCTGGCTTCTTACACTGAACGCGTTTTCGAGTTTCGTAGCACATCTCGGCACCTCGTTCCTTCTCGTGGCTGTGGAGTATCCCGCTGTGTGCACACGCGTTTTCTCTCTCTGCATCCGCTGACGCACACTTGGGTTGTCACCGCCGTTTGGGTTTTGGGAGAAGAGCCGCCGTGAATAATGGCACACGGGGATTTTCCAGCGGCGCTGAGCTGACGCCGAGCCCCGGTGGGCAGGAGGCCGCGGGCGGGGCCCGGGCCCCTTGTCTCGCTCCCCTCTCCGGGAGGGGTCCCCGCCCCAGCTCTTCCCTCCAGGCCAGTCCTGCCACCCGCCTCGTCCCTCACGCACCTGCGCCCCATGCTGTCTCCCCACCTCGCCCGGCCTCAGCCTCCTGGACCCGTCGCCCCCAGGAAAGGGAGGCTCTAGCCACCGAGCCCAGGCTCCAGGGCCATCTGGCCCCACGCACACGCTCTGGAGAGCCAGCTGTCTTGCCGAGGGCACGTGCAGGACGTACCGAGAAGGGCTTTAAAGTCCCCAAGCGGACTTATATGCAGTGTGTGTTCTTCTCCAGAAAGCTCTCCGACACCCCCCGCAGAAAGAGTTCCACGTTTCTCCCTCTGTGCCCGGGGCCTTGGGCGCTCGGCGAATACCTCTGCCTTCCCTTGTCACATGGGACTGGCCTGGCTTCCTCTTCACGGGACCACGACCAACTGTCTCAAGATGCTCCTCGTCCTGAGCTTAGGACCAAAGGGGACCTGAACGCCTTTACTGTCCTGCAAACAGAGGCCCCCAAACTCCCATGAGGATGAGGCAGGAGAGCAACTTCAGGGACTCCTGGCACCGGGAGGTGCCCACATCAGCTGCCATGAAGTGGATGGAATTCGTGTCTCAGGGCGGGCGGGAGTAAGTGGGGGGCAGGGCTAATCCATGATGCCTCATCCTGAAGCAAAGCGACGAGTGACGGCGGCATCTGCCCCTGACTGCCGTGACCCCCGTACCTTTGCTGCCCGAGGCACCCTCTTGCGGTGGCCATGCTTCTCCACGGAGCACTCTTCCTGACACAGGGGAGGGGAGGGCAGCGAGGCAGGGTGCAGGAGCGAACCCTTGGGAAGCGGGCAGCCGGGGTGCTGGGAGGCCACCCCTTCCCTCCCCCGGGCAGACAGCGGGGATAGGGACCAGACGAGCCCCCTAAGTGCCAAGGTCCAGGCTCTGCGCCAGGGGATTCCCCTCGGAGCCACACGTGAAAACCCCCAGGCACGTGGCCCCACAGGTCTGCTCTCCCCGCGCGACCTCGGATGGCTGACGGCAGGGAGGGAGGTTGTGTGTTTGCTGCTTCCACCATAATGTGGGTTCCAGCCTCCCGAGGACACAACACAGAGGCAGAGAGGGCGGGCAGACACCAGGAGAGGGGGTGCCGTGCACCCCGGAGGAGAAAGGGTGAGACTTGCCTGCCTGTGTCGGAGGGAGACGGGCACTGACCAGGGTTTGGGCCCTAAGGTTCGGGACTCGGGAAGGAGCAGGACCACAACCCCAGGTGATGAAATGGGAGGGCGTTTGGTATTTCGGGGGAGAAGACAGGGAAGCAGGCTTCTCGGTGCTCATGTTAGCTGCCCTGGGGCCGCAGGGGAGTCCATCCCTTGTACCTGGCTGTGTGACCACAGGCAAGTCACTTAACCACTCTGGGCCCAGCCTTGAGGTATCACGGAGCAGAGGGGAACACTGTGAGCTAAGACTAAGGCGACTTGGGTCCTCATGCTGGTTCTGCCCCTGACTCATCTGTCCCGCCCACAGGATGAATGTGCGAAATGTGACGGACAGGGCCGGTCAGTATTTGTGAACAGATGATTGAGACCCTGGGTCAGACACTCGACTTGCCAGGCCTCATCTGCAAAGCAATGTTTTGAGTCAAAAGGTCTCAGTCTAGCCCAAATGTATAATATTCAAGTCTGTTTCATTTCACGGAGACAAGGGATTTTGAGGAAATTTCTCATTGAGATTGATTTCTGAGTCTGGGCACTACAAATCGATAAAGATAATACATCAGCAGGGACTCCAGTTTGCAGGAGATAAAAACCCAAGGCATACAGGCTTAAGCTGAAAGAATCATTTATTAACTCACGTAACAGAAAACAGCTGCAGAGCCCGGATACGGGTTCAGGCATGGCTGGATCCAGCATCCTAACAAGCTGGATGCTGTCCCCTGTTGGTTCCACTCTCCTGTTTGCTCCTGTCTTGGGCAGGCTTCTCATCTCAGTGGCCCTGCAGCTCCAGGGAGCAGGAAGGGAGTTTGCCTTCAATAGCGCCCACAGGGGAAACCCACTGGCTCTCCCGAGCCTGCCTTTATGACCCATCTGCATACCAGACGCTGTGGCCAATGGCCTGAGGTCCGCAAAGCCGGCGATGTCATCCGTACCCGAAGCACAGGGACCGAAGGGGAGGGAGGATCCCCAGGGGAATGGGTGCTCACTCTAGCAGGGTGCATAGCACTGGTGGCAGAGTTTGCCAAGCGGCCAGAACTCTCCCTGGGAGAGGTACAGAGCCCCGTCTGGGGATGCCGTGGCATGGCTGCTGTTCCCGTCGTCCCTAGTAGAATCTCCAGGCCCCTCTCTGTGTCCTCGGTTCTGGAAAGGAGCCCACATCCTGGCCTCCGAGACACGTGGCACTCAAGGATGGGCCCCCACTTGCGGGATCAGGCTGCCCTCCTGCCCTGGGCCAGGGCCGGGCACATGAGCCCCTGCCTGTATTTCCAGGCCTCCCAGGCCACTCTCCCCTGGAGCGAACACCAGCTCTGCCTCCCACAATCCCTGCTCTCGCCTCCCGTCCCCGGGAAGACCCCAGCCTTCCTACAGCCCGGGCTCGGGGCTTGCACCTCGGGGGAGTAGCTGCCTCCCCGTCTCTGCGGGCAGACCCCGTGTTCCCCACCCTGTCCCAGAACATGCTGCACACACAGCCCCCTGCACTTCCCATCTGCGTTGTGTTTGTGCACCCCACGGAGCGGAGAACCCGTCCGATTCACCCCAACGTCCTCAGGACACTGCCTGGAACACAGCAGTACTCTAGAGCACTGTGGGCGGGCAGGGGGGGCACGGGGGGCGTGGGGGTGGTGGGAACCAGCAGCCCAGGTCAGAGGCACGGACACCAGAGACAAATGACAGCAGGCGGAGCCCCAGAGGGCGGAGACCCCGGGTCAGGGACACGCGTGGAGGTCCCAGAGGGAGGCTTCCCCTGGGAAGCCCCAGCTCCCGTTTGCCCCGCGGCCGCTGTTCGTTCAGGGAGGACAGAAGCCCAGGAGCCCCGACACCATGAGGGCTTCTCACAAAACTCAGCAGAGCAGACCTGACTGGCCCCAAACCAAGCCCAGGGCTTTCCATTCAGATCCCCTTCCACTCTGATCAAGAAGTGATCCCATCATGAACGCTTGGGGTTGACCCGTGGGGCCGGAGCACCTGCTCCCCCTGTGACGGTGGGGGTCGTGGAAGCAGAGGACCCTCCCGCTCCTGCAGCCAGGAAAGGGGGATGACGGCACTCGTTCTCACAGCGTGGGGACCCCTCAGCCCATCGGCACCTGCCCCGACCCGCCAGCCCAGCAGCCCCCGCTCAGCTCTGCTGTTGTCTGCTGCAGCCCGTCCCTGCCGCTGGCGGGCTCTAACCGAGCCGCCTTATTTGGGAGGCAGGGGGTGTTGCGAGAGCCCCTGTGGATTGGGGTTAGATTTCCTGAGGCCTCTGTCACAGGGTCATGGTGAAGATCCGGTGAGGCTGAAGAACGAGAGGTTCCTGGCCTGGCGCCCTGGTCCAGGGACGCATGGACAGCTGTCGTTCCACCTGCCCTTCAGGGGTGGGGCAAGGTGAGCCGCTCCTGACCGCCTCTAGCTCTGCCTCCCCTCTGAGCCTCGGCCCAGTTTCGTTTTGTTCTTAATGTTTATTTTTGAGAGACAGAGAGACAGAGCGCAAGGGGGGGTGGGAGAGCAGAAATAAAGGGGACACAGAATCCCAAGCAGGCTCCAGGCTCCGAGCTGTCAGCACAGAGTCCGACACGGGGTTGAACCCACGAACCCCGAGATCATGACCTGAGTCGAAGTCAGATGCTCAACCGACTGAGCCACCCAGGCGCCCCTCCGCCCAGTTTTAAAGACAGAACGCAGTCCCTCTCCAAACTCACGCGAGCCCATCTAGAGCGCCGAGCTGGTCATGGCAGAGGAGAGAACACCCAGTGGGACCCTGACGGGGAGATGTCGGCCGGGAGCAGTTCTGGCCCAGAAAGTGACTGAGGCAGCCAAGTGCTCGGCCTGGGCCTGAGCTGACGGCCCGGGCACACCTGATGCTCAGGGCCTGGCCGTGGGCCCGGAGACTGCGGTCTGGCTCCAGGACCACGGGGCACGCTGCAGAGGCCACAGAGGCCGGGCGGACCCTGTGACCCGGGTGTGCGGTCGGATGGCCCCATCGGGGCTCCAGCCATCACCAGACACGCAGGAGGAGGAGAGCCCTGGGCGCCTGGGGCGAGGCGGGCTGCCGTGGAGGGGAGGGGTGCGTGTGCAGGAGCCTCTCAGGGAAGCAGCCCTGCTCCGGGGGAGGAAACACAAGGTCAGCCTCACCTTTCACTTCCTGCCATGAAAAGCTGCCATCATAGAGATCGCCGTGCAGAGATGTTGGCGGGTCACTGCTTCCAAGGGCTTCTGGGCAGGGTGGGCTCGGGAGCTCAGGCCCCACGGCGTCCTGCAGGGGGAAAGCCACCCGTCTCTTTTGCATATGGGCATCGGGCTCACGAGGGGTCCAGCCACCAGGCCCAGGACCCTCCCCTGGCCTGACCACGGTGTTACTGGCCCCGGACAGAGGCTTCTCTGCCAGGGTCCAAGAGCAAAGTCAAAACCCTGCAGAGCTTTGAGCAGCCCCTCTGGCCTTCGGGAGCTGCCCCGTGTCACAGAGGAGAGCAGGAGGGCACGCGTGTGGGGGAGCACGCGAGGCAGGTCCTTGGGTGGTTACTACTCCGGTCTCTGTTTTCCATCCTGTAAAATGGGATGACCCCAGTGCCCGAAGCACCGCCCGCTCCCAAGGCCCTCCCGCTGCTGGGGGACAAGAGATGAAAGGGAAGGCCCGGGTGGTGCCTGGGGGTGGGGGCTGCTCTGCGACACAGCTGGGCTATTGGCACTAGCTCAGCGGGGGCCCAGCTGGGACATTCATCCGAACCTTCAAGTCTCCTCTTGGGCCTCCTGTTCCGTTGCCTCGACTGTGGAGGGCCCAGCACTGGTTTTCCCAGCCTCCCCATCCCCGTGGACTTGCAGACGGGCCCGGCACACCGAAGGCCCGAGGCAGAGCCGTCCGCGTGGGGTCGGGGCCGCCGGGCCGGTGCAGCCCCCGTGTCCCAGTGCCCCGGCACAGAGGCCACATGCGCTCCCAAGTCTGGCTGCTCCGTCTCCTTCCCTGCGTGAGCGCCCCGGCACCTTCCTGCGGACGTGCGCGAATTAACCTACGTGTGCCGCCCGCCCATCCACGGAGGCTGAATGGAGCCCACACGTGCTCCCGCTCGGGACAGGCTAGGAGACCCCTCCACGCCCGCTGAGCCCTCAGACGCTCGGAGTGCACTTGTCCTCTCTGCCCCGCCGGTCCAGCCGATGTCGCAGGGTCTCTGGGCCCAGCCCCCTCCCAGCCTCCCGAGGCTTCTCCAGATCTTGCCCTTTGCATCGGGGTCTGGAAGGCGTGGCTCCAGACCGGGTCTGGGATTGCATCGGTAGCCCCCTCCTGGGGCCGGAAGCAGCGGGGACTCCAGAATTTCCACACAGGAGAGGCTTGGGGGCTGCAAGCTGGTTCAAAGGAGCTGGGACTCGTGGTTTTGGCCAGGTCACGCGTGGATCTGGTGAATGGTGTGTTTGTGCGAGGGGTTTGGGGGAGCGGGCAAGCGGGGCTCACTGCTGCATGGGTGACGCCTCCCCTGAACGAGGCCGGTGGTACCGATGGGGCAGGCCCGGGCCCGGTCCAGCTGGCAGGGGACCTTCGCAAACAACCTCTCGGGTTCTTCCTGCTGTTCTGCCGACGGGGGATGCTGGCATGGGGCGCTGGGTGCGGGACCTCACGGTCTCAAACAAACCCTCTGTGAACACTGCTGCCAGTCTTTTAAAACCTCTCTGGTTCTCTCCTTGGGGGAAAACGCTAGAAGCAGAACCCCTGGCTCAAAGGACATGAGCGATTTTTGCTTGGAGGAACCTAAACACACTGACACCCCGCTTAGTGGTGACCAGGATGTGGGTCTCATGGCCTCTCTGGGTCCACATTTAGGTCCTGCCTCGTCTGTTAGGAGAAAATCTATGTCACTGTTGTTCAGTCCTCAGGCCTGTAAGTCACTGCTCTGCCATTAACTGCCCGTGACTGTAGGCGGTGCCGTTTCGCACCGGCTTCCTGTTCTCGGGCTGACGTGTGAGGGCTCCGTTTACATTAGGGATGTCACGTTCCACCCTGCTGGTGGCCCACGCTTTCCCTTTTCTGTTGTTCGTTGCTGATTTCCCTGTGTTCCAGTTGTGTGTCAGGCCCCTGGACGTGCTGGACCACCGCTTGCATCCAGGAGCCCCGCGTGTAGCTAGACTGTCTTCCAGATTTTCACGGTTTCATTTTTCCCAGACGCCCCCTAACGCCTCCAGAATCGGCCTTGGTGCCTGGTCAAAGTGAGCTTCTCAGTGGTCGGTTTTCGGAGACGTCGCTCCGATCCCACCATCTCCGCGTGACCTCTCCTCCCGATGCCCTGGTGCCACCGTCCCCTCGCCCGCCCCCCCTTTATTACGCGTTCTTCCTGTTTAGTGGCGCTCATCCTGTTTTTTGTCCTACAGAACTTCTCAGCCATTCTTAGGAACTTTGCCATCATTTTGACAAATTCTGCCGGGTTTTTGCGGAACGTGTGTCACATTCCAAACGGATATAAAAGTGCCCCGAGGAGTCACGAAGCTCACCCTCCCTCGGCAGACCTTTCTCCCCCTCGCCACCCCCCTCCCTCCCTGGAGTGGCCCTGCCCTTGGCTGCACCCTGGGAGTCACCTGGACTGGGTCCGGGCAGGGTGATCTCTGGGAGCCCTGACACCCCAGCAGCTTGTCTTCACTGTACCCACGGCAGCCAGAGTCCCAGGCCCACCTGGCTGTCCAGGCACCGCAGTTGTCCCTCTGGGAAAAAGAAGGACTGGCAAGGTTCTGTCTCCAAAAGC
Source organism: Panthera onca (assembly GCF_046562875.1). Classification (NCBI taxonomy): domain Eukaryota; kingdom Metazoa; phylum Chordata; class Mammalia; order Carnivora; family Felidae; genus Panthera; species Panthera onca. The sequence goes on from NC_138354.1 coordinate 3,509,807, forward strand.
GGGAGTCAGGACTTTCTCCTGGGCCCGGTGGGAAGCGCCCACGAGAGGTCAGGTCAGCAGTGCCCCGTGTGGGGCCTTTGACTGAAACAGGACACCTTTTGCTGAAGAGGGAAAACAGAGGGTCCCACACTGCAGTCATTGGGTTGTTTCAGGTGCCATCGGGTGGCTTTGAGCCTGTGTGTCGCGTCACAAGACTGAAGGGAATCTGGGAACGACTGCCTTGCTCCTTTTCAGAGCACGAGAGACTTAGCTGCGAACCACCTTTCTTGTCAGCTTTTAATTACTGCTGGCTGGATTGGGAGCCCAATCTCGCGGCTCCTCGCTGCTGTGGCTCCCCCTAGCGGCAGACAGAGCTGGTCTCGAACCCCAGGGGACAGGCGGAGGCTCTGAGCGCCCCTGGCCTCCGACGGTTGTGCGGCCAAGAGTCAGCAGTACTCGTGCAGAGGTCTCGTCTCACGGGCCCACGGTATCTCGTCCTCGTGCAGCGGGATCTCCAGGTTACTACTCGTGGAACGCAGGCTCATGACGGCATGGAAACCACGGGCAGCTTCGGCGGCCGGTCTGCCAGTCGGCCAGGCCGTGTGTAGGTGGAGGCACGGCTTGCACGCGGGCTGTCATGACCTGTGGCCTGGGCGTCAGCTGCGGCACGAGACCTGCCGCGCGCCAGGCAGGGTCGCTGTCGTGGCTCTCAGATGAGCAGCAGGTGCTCAGAGCTCCTCACCTGGCCTGGAGGCGGCTCCGTAGGCTCCTTCTCACCCTCTGGGGCTCCCGTGATGCACAAACACCTGATGAGCCATTGCCTCCGAGTCCAGACTGGAGAGTCCCCACCAAGGGGCCTCCCCCAGTGTCTCCGTGCCTGACGCTGGCAGACTGGGCAGATGTTGATGAGGACATTAAGAGCTTGCCCCTCCCCTCCCCAGGCGAGGGAGAGTTGCAAGGTACGGTCCTGGCCCTCTGCCACCTCCTCCAGGCAGTCTTCAGCATCCCTTTTCCCAGGAAACCCTGTCCAGAGGCCATGAGGGGAGTGAGATGACCGAGCCAGGCAGCCGTGTTAACTATAAAGCCACTGCAAGCACACAGGGGCTAGGGTACTGAGCAGGGGAGGGGAGGGCTGAGCCAGGAGGGCCGTGAGGACCAAGCTGGCTGTGCAGTGAGAAGCTCCCCGGGACAGAGGGCAGGAAAGGAGTCTCCTAGAGCCTGGGCAGGGCTGCAGTCCCGCGAGGGACACGGACTGTGTCCACAGGTGTGACCGAAAGCCCTTCAGCAGGGACTTGTGGAAGCCTCCAGAATCCCCATGTCCACCCCACCCTCCACACCCCTGCGTGGGTGATCCTTCCCCAACCCACCCTCATCCCATCACTTTTGTGTTTCAACCGCTCAGTGGGTCCCCACTGTCTGTAGGGGGAAAATAAAATCTGCTCCTGAGACAGGCCCCTGGGACCCCTCCGGCCACAGTGAGCATCTCCTGGCCCCCCAATCCTGGACGCCTCTCTCCCGTGCCACGGGCTCCCTATGCAGCTCCCCGCCTTGGATTGCTGCCTTTCCTAGCAGACGTGAGGCCCAGGAGATGTTGGTAGATAAATGACATTTCTAATAACCTAATTTCCATCAATGAGGAAGGTTATGGAGAATATTTGAATGCCTAATGCTGTATCTGGAAAGGATCCCAAACATCGTGCAATCCGGAGTCCAAGTCCTCGGCCGGCTTCTCGGGAGATTTGTCTGATTACCATATTGGCGATGGGTTGAGACTTCTCGGCCGAGCGCCCACTCGCTCGGCAGCTCCAGAGGCCACTGAAGGGGGAAAGGCCCAGGCAGGCCCTGCCCTTGGGCAGCACACACTCTGGGCAGAGAGATGGCCTGGCCTGTGACCTCTGACGGGGCGTGGCTGTTCAGGGTCAAGCCTTACTGGCTGCGCGGTCTTCACGCCTTACAGAGACTGGCGTGCTTGCTGGGTGCAGAGACGACGGGTCCTCCCCTGGGGGGGAGGGAGGCATCGTCCCCACACGGTGGATTTGAAAGAGCTCCAACCCTAGAGTCTCTCCCCGGAGCCCGGGGCCTTGCCCGTGCCTCTCCTTCCCGGCCAAGCTCTTCCTGAATTCAAGAACCTTCTCCCTTTTGTTTGTTGTGTCACCGCTGAGCAGGGAAGCCTGCGGCACACCCAGCAGCAGACGGGTCAGCTTTGCGCGCCCCCGTGCCCCCACCGCCCGCTCCGCCGCGGCACCGACGCGGGGCCTTGCTTCCTCGGGATTTGCACTTGTGCCCTCTGCCCACTGGCTCAGAAGCATTTCTCAGACATCCTATCCTTTCTTTTAAACATCGTATCGTTTCGTTCAAAAACGTCCCCAGCACGTATCCCTAAAAGAACTCCTTAAACACATACATATATGCATACGTATATAGTGTGTGTGTGTGTGTGTGTGTGTGTGTGTATAACCATGAAGCCATTATCAGATCTAGAAAAATTAATAACACCTTCACATGATCAAGTATGCAGTCAGCACACAGGCTCCTGGGGGATTAGCTCCTCTCCGCCTTCAGCTCCTTCCTCCACTTCGAAACTCAGCAGCTTCAGCCCCTTTTGCTGTTGGAAATTCTAAGGCTGCTTCCAGCTCTGCCCTTGACCTGCTCTGACTGAGGCCGTCTCCAGCTCGGTCTCGGTGGCACCCTGGCTCCCGGCTCCGCCTTGGCCCTCTCTTTGGTGCCGTTCACTCCATTCTGTAGGTCCCCTCTCTCAGGACAGTCACCTTCCTTCCCACATCCTCAGGGGCCACACGGTTCCCGAGTCTACACCTGTGTGTGGCCCCGGGAGCAATGCCTCCATCCATCCCCAAATCCCACGCGGCCCCTCGGGTGATGGCCTTGGTTCCTCCCAGTCCTCGATCCCCATGACCCGTCGGCCAGTCGCCATTTGTTGACTCGCGGTCCCCGACATCAAAGACACTCTGTCACTTTCTCCTTTGTTGTGGCCACCGCCCTCGTTCACCTGCCTGTGGCGTCATAGCAGTCGCCCAGCTGGTCCTCACGGCCAGTGCCCTCCCCGGGTGCAGCCCTGTCATCCCCAAGAGTACGACTGTGGCCACGGTGCTCCCTGCCCGCTCACAAAGCCTTTCCGGAAAGACGTCTGATGGCTAAAGCCGACTTGGCCCCACCTGACTCTTCTCACCAGTCTTCAAGTCCTTCTCCACGAAGCCCTCCTTGCCTCCTCGCCTCTGGCCCAGGCGTGGTGGGGGGCCCCCTGCATGCCCCACAGCTCACAGCCTGCAGCTCACCCTGGAGGGAGGAACGGACATCTGTGTCCTGCGTGAGGTGCACCTGCTGCCTGGGGACAGATGCCCCAAGTTTCATCCCGAGGCCCCAGGCCTCTCTTGTGCCTTGACCTCCCCAGCACGTGCCTTGTAGTCGTTCGATGACTAGCTGATCGTGGGCTCTCACCTCCCCGGCTTGTTTGGGGCAGGCCAGCATCCCTGAGGCCACACCTGGAACAGGACGCTCTGGGCTCAGATTCCAGCCTGCCCTTGTCAGAACGCTGTCTCACTTCCCTTCCTGTAAAGCAGGAAGGTCTGCGCCGGCCTCCCTGGTGGCGGGGAGGAGGGCGTCCGTAGGCCTGCAGCTGCCCCGCCCCCGCTGTCAGAGCTGGGGTGAGGGGCAGCCCAGCTTGTGCAGGGCGGAGGCTTACTTCCGCGTGTCCCTGCTGGCGACCTGATCCCCAGCCTCACTCCGACACGGACTTCTTCAACTGGTTCCTTTGATCTGGAGCTTTGCCTGGAGGCCACCTGGCATCTGGCACAGCGGGTCCCAGCATTGGGACGTGGGACAAGAGTAGGAACTGGGGGGAGATACCCCGCGACCCTGCCTGCAGTGTCCTTTGTCTTGGCTCAAACTTGCCACGTCCCAGTGGGTGTGGGGCTCAGAGGTTACCTTCATTTTGCAGGTGAGAAAAACGGAAGCACCCAAGCTTCCGGAGAATTCTCCAGCAATGCTCAGCTGGTCAGTGGTGGCAGGACACATCAGTGTAGCCACCTCATCCAAGGAAGCTATTTTTCTTAGAAAACAAGGCCCTCTGGAATCAAAATCAGAACATGGGGTTTCAAAAATAGAGAAAACCACGGGAGCGCCTGGGTGGCTCGGCTGATGAAGCGTCCAACTTCGGCTCAGGTCCCGATCTCACGTGAGGTTCACATCGGGCTCACTGCTGTCGGCACGGAGCCCACTTCAGATCCTCTGTCCTCCTCTCTGTGACCCTCCCCTGTTTGTGCTCTCTCTCCCCCCCCCAAAAAAAAAAAATTTAAAAAAAAAAAAAGATTTATCCATTCTTTAAAAAAAATGAGAGCACCATGAATAAAGCCAGTCTCTGGCAGCCTCATCCCCTGGGGCTTCCTGCATCGTGTCACCTGCCTCTCCAGACTTCCCGGGCCCCCCATTGCCTGCCTGGGCACATGCGTACTTCTCCGTCCCTCGACCCTCACAGGGGTCCCCGGTGGCCAGAACCTGGTGGCTGTTCCCAATGTACCTGACGGGTGCAGGGTTACATCACGGAGACAAGCTCGGGAGGCTGGTGGCCGGGGACATTCCTCATTATACACGACACGACTCATTATATATGACAAAGCTGGCAGGCGAGGACCCCCTTCCCATCCCTGCCCTTTCTGTATTGACTCAGAGCAGGGTCTGCAAACCAGGCCCAGGGGCCGAATCCAGCCAGTGCCCGTTTTTATATAAAGTTTTATTGAGACGCCCATTCGTTTGCTTACTGCCTGCGGCTGCTTTTGCCATTCAGAGGCAGAATTGAGTTGTTGCAACAGAGACCTGTGTCCCTCAAAACTTAAAATGCTGTCTGGCCCTTCACAGAAAGCTTCCCAAAGCCCTTACCTAGGCAACACAGCCTTCTGGTTATGCAGACCCAAGTTCAAATCCAGCCCCCTCTGGGCCAAACAAATTAACCCCTTCAGGCTCAGTTTTCGAAGGTGTGACGTGAGGATAAACATCCTTCCTCTCACTTGAGTTTGGCGAACACAGTCCGCATAGGATGCGGGCTGTGGTTTGCGTTACACAGACCGCCAGCGGTTATAACGCAGTCGGGGCCTGGCAGGGCCTGGGTCTTGCTCTGGCGGGACGGTCACTGCGTAGGCGAGGAGAAAAGCCCAGCAGCAGGTGCCAGTGCACAGCTGGCTTGTCCGAGCGGCTTTCACCCCTGCATCTCCTGCCGGCAGGTGGTGGCAGTCAGTATCGGCGACGGCATCGGTGATGGCGGAAAGCGGGGAGCGCCACGGGATGGAATCAGATGTTCGGCGCTCACCTGGATCACTGAAATAGCGGTGACAGAGCCACGTGTGCGATTATGGGTTTGAAACTCTCAGGCCTCAACCTCCCTGCCTGTTGCAACAACTGTTTTTTATTTTTTTTATTAAAAAAAAGTTTTTAAAATGTTTATTTATTTTGAGAGGGAGAGAGAATGTGTGGACAGGGGAGGGGCAGAGAGAGAGAGGGAGACAGAGAATCCCACGCAGGCTCCGCACCATCAGCACGGAGCCCGATGTAGGGCTCAAACTCACAGACCGTGAGATCATAACCTGAGCCGAAATTAAGAGATGCTGAACCGACCGAGCCACCCAGGCGCCCCGAAGCAACTTTTTAAGCCACGGTTTGTGAAAGCAGCATCTTGGGATTGCAGCTGCCACGTGATCCCAGATCAGCCCGCATCCCAAGCCGGGGAAGATTAAGTGTCCTCGGCACACCTTTGCTGCCCTGTCCCCTGCTTGAGTCCCCTGCCTGGGCCCCGCTCCTCCTTGCCACACGTCCAAGCTCGCTCGGTCATGACTCAGAGCCTTCCCGATCTCACCCTCGCCCTTGATCTGGAGGCACCGGTAGCAGAACCCCTCAAACCCCCCCAAGCTCCAGACTCTTCCGTAGTGCCTGAGGCACATCTATCGATCAGAAGGCCCGGAGCGGTGTTCCTCTGCACCCTCGCGGTGCCAAGCCCAGAGCTGGGTCTGGACCAGTTATGAACACGCGTTGGACATAACAGGAGTTCTCGCTTGAACACCATGAAATCCCACATTTATGAGCAGCGCTACACCAGATTCGAGCCCGTCTGGCAGAGCCCAGGATGTGCAGAGTCTGGGCCTTCCTGCCTGTTGGGTGTATTGGTTAGCTCCTGCTGCGTAACAAATTTTCCCTGTGCAGCTGCTTCAAACACACCTGTGCCGCTTCACAGTGTGTGGGGCCCAGGAATCCAGGCACAGCTTAGCTGCGTCCCCCACTTTGGGTCTCTCCCAAGGTGCCAGCCAGGGCCGCTGTCTCATCCAAAGGTTGGACCGGGAAAGGGCCCATCTGTAAGCTGGTGTAGTCGTTGGCAGGACTGTGTCTCGTGGGCTGTTGGACGGAGGCCTTGATGAGCCTCTCCGTGGGGCATCTCCCGACATGGCCGCTGGCTTCGTCAGAGCGGGTACGGGAGGGGGCAGGGCAGAGGGCCGGCAGGAGGGGCACGAGCTATGGAGAGACAGTCTCCTGCAAGCTCATCACGGTGCCACTGGCCACCGTGTCTGCCATGTTCCGTGGTCGGAAGCAAGTGTTCCCAAGAGGAGATGACATAAGGGAGGGTGCGGGGAGCAGAAGGCGGGTCCTCGGAGTGTCTCCGTGATCCAAGGTACCGGCGTCCAGGGCTGTGGAAGGCAGAGTGCCCAGGACATGCCTGTGCGGCTCCTGGTTCATGAGGAGGAAAGACGGACGTTTCCGTGAGGAAAGACGGACGTTTAAACGCGTCAGCACGTGGTGACGTAATTACCGACAGTCCCAACGGGGACACAGGCCAAGCAGGACCAATGTGCCATTCGCACCCACTGGGCCATTCACCAGTCGGTGAGGGCGGGGGAATGAGCTCGGAGCGAGACACCGTGTTCAGGCCGCCTTACAGAGCGCCTCCTCCTTGCTGGCCGCTGATCTGTACCCTCTCAAGACTTAGCTCATTGCGTCTCTGAAACCCACTGAGTCTGGTATTTTCTCCTATTTTACAAAAGAAACTGAGGCTCCAGGAGACTGAACTGTGTCCGAGGTCCCGCAGGCTGAGCCTGGATCCTAAAACTCACCATCCAGGGCTTTTCCCACAACCTCCGGCCTGCAGCCTCTGTAGCCTGGAGTCCATGGCATTGATTACTTTGAAAAATAGGTTTTCTGTGACCAGTTTCCTGATTTTTCTTGTTAAGCTTCCTTAGAATTGTGTTTGTTCTGGCTCAGCAGTGAGGTGATTGGAGCAAAGACAGACATTTGAGCTGGAGGGCAGAGCGCCAGCCTGAGTGACAAGGCGCTGGGCCGAGGCGGCCGCCCCAGGACCCCAGGAACGTGGCCTTGAATCCCCTGCCCACCCCCAGGCATGGTGCTGGGAGCCGAGCTGCCCGGCTTAGAGTGAGGGGCGAGTGGAGACCTGGGGCCGGGCCCTGCTCTCTCCGGCCCCAGCCTCCCCTGCATGAATGGCAGCGACGAGCCCCCGCCTCTGCGGGCCATGAGGGTGAAGTGAGCCCGGACGCCAAGCTTCAATGCCGCCCTCAACGCCGTCGTCATGCCCCTCGTGGGCTGCTAGGATTCCAGCAGCCGTCAGACTAGATGAGAGCACTCTACAGAAGACCCTGCAGATTTCTAGAGACAGGGGGCTGGAGGTTGAGGAAGGGGCAATCCTAGTCTTCTCTGTTTATCACGGATTTATAAAACACCGTCTTCTCACTTTGAACTGTCTGTTGCAGGCTTTTAAAAAAAACTACCGTGTGATGTCGCACCGAATGGTCGTTGACAGACCCTGAGTTTCTCGAGGCAGGGCTGGCGGCCTCGTGGGGCACCGCGGGCATCGGGCTTTATGTTCGGTGACGGCAGTGATTCTCCTGTCTTTCTCCTGTGAACTGTACCCCTGCCCAGAAGGGAACGAAGCCTTTGTGTCTGCAGGCCCGGCTCACCTTTTGAGATTCTGCTCCTTCCCGACTTCCCTGCTCTGAGTCATTGCTCTGTCTCCAGTTCTGACTTGGCCCCCGCTGAGCTGAAGAGCCATGATCTGTTTAAGCCTCCTTTATGTATTGCGAAGGCCCCGGAGGTTAGATAATTACCCCGAGCTGGAGCCTGTCTCCAGGTATCCTGGCTTAGGGGAACAGATGTGCTGGCCAAGTGTGCTGAGAAGGTAAACTACATTAGAGAATTCTGTTTCCTATTTACTTCGACAGGAAATCAGGAAGAGTGTTTGGCCAGAAAGGGGTTGATGTAATTAAAGTGAACTGAGAAATGTGTAATTTTTTTTTATTATATAAAGAAATACTTAACCTCGTTATATTAAAATGTTAACAATGATCCTCAAAGTAACAGTTAAAAGTTTGCTCTACCCAAATAATGAATCACTGGGTTACAAAAAATGAAAGTAGAAACCTAACATGGCCTAGCATGATCTAGCATGGCCTATCATAGCCTAGAATTATCTAGCGTGGTCTAGCATGGCCTAGTTTAACCTATCATGGCCTACCATGGCCTAGCATGATCTAGCATAACTTAGCATAGCCTAGCATAGCCTAGCATGATCTAGCATAACTTAGCATAGCCTAGAATGGCCCAGCATGGCCTAGCATAGCTTATCATGGCCTAGCATGGCTTAGCATGGTTCGGCATGAATAGACACCTGGTGTGGCCCCAGGTAGCACTGGCATCTGATGACCATCTGTCTGATGTGACCCCAGCAGGTACCCTGCCTTGTCACCTCCGTACCCTCGCCCTTCCCATTCCTGTCTCTTACTTCGCCCGTGCTTCCCTGGCCCGTTGTCCCATGTTAAATCTGCCCCATTTTTGAAGGATACTCTGTTTCCAGGAAAGAGCCTGTGTCCCCCAGCCAGAAGTGACTTCTCGTGGCCCTTGGAACCTGCCCTCACGTTACACCCTGTATCATGATTATTGTGACCTGTCTCTTGTTACACCTGTTTCCGCATCCTTGTATCCACCTACCCCTCAGCGCCAAGCCTAAGGCCCGTTGACATTCAGGAAATTTCCAGCACATTGTGCCATGGCAACAAATAACTACAGACTCCGCGTGGCTGAAACACCAGTGGCAACTTCTCTCGTGCACCTTCCCCATCCTTCAAGGCCAGCTCTTTCTCTCCAGCTTCCTGTCGTCTTCTTTTGAAGACACAGACTGAGGGGTCAATCCCCGTGCATCTGGCCAGGGAACCCTCTGGAAGCTTCTGCTGGGAGGTGGCCTATGTCACCCCTACCCACATGTCACTACCGCTCCCCTGTCATCGACCAAACTAGAGTCAGAGGCGGAGGGTCTGCAGGGTCCCTGCAAGAGAGAGACTTCCACGGGCCAGACGGATGACCCTCCCATGGGAGGGGACGATGTTTTGGTAGAGGGTGGAGGGTCTGTAGCTCAGGACTGTTAAGTGACCAGGTCATTCTGGTGATCCAGTGGGCCTGGAGCCAGGTGGCCATGAGCCAGCACTCTCTGCTTCCCAGCAAATTAAGACTGAGCCAGAGACAGCCATTTTGTTCCAGTGGCCGTTTGTTTCCCAGTGACTGACGGCTGGTGGCCACGTCGGGGGCAGCGAGTCCGCCTAGGGGGTTGAGTAAGCTGCCCGTCCTGCTCTGTGGGGCTTGCCTGCCAGCGTGCAGCCCCCAGCACCCAACCTGCAGGGCCTCCCTACACAACCAGCCAAAAGCCCGGGAGATTCCAGAAATCTCCAGGCGCGGGGTGCCTCTAGAAGCTCGCGCTGTCTCTGGCGGCTCCGTGGCTGCCAAGGACTGGCTCACAGCTGTGTGGCGGCATCGTCAGCCCCGACATGAGACGTGCGGAGAGAACCTCCACTCTGCACCTTCACCTTTGTGAGCCCCTCTTCGGTGCTGTTTGCAGGCGATCCGCTATCAGCAAATGCCAGAGTGCGCTGCGCTAAATTGCTTCTAAAAACTGATTTCACGCATGGTCCCAAAGCATTCTATACACCACGGGGGCGAAGGGGGGAGAGCCATCAGACAAGGGCTCATCAGAGGCTCCATCAGTTCCCTCCGAACATGCTCCATGCCAAACCAGAACTGCATCTGGGGCCGTACACAAGGGGACCTTCCCCAGTCAGGTCGTCCTGCCGGGACGGAGACCCAGAAGCTTCCGGGAGCCTGAAAAGTAGGTCTCGAAACCGACACGCTCTGCTCTGTGTTTACACACATTTCTCTCTCTTCCCTGCCTGTGTCATCATCAAAAAAACCCTCACTCCCTGCGGCATTTTTACGGCACAAAAGCTCTGTGCGACAGGACAGCTGGTGGGCACATCGGAGCATCTCAGCTTGGGGACGGCAGTTCGTGTGGCTCAGCCGCCCCGCACGCGACCGGCGGGTCTTGTCCAGGCACGTGGCCCCTGAATTCCAGGAGCCGCCTCGAGCCTGCAGAAGCACCGGTTTCTGTGGACCTCCGTGTCCGGAGAAGGGTCGTGGGACCAGGGTTTGAAAAGGAAACCTTGGGGTCGGAGGTCGGGGGAGACCACGCACAGACGGTTCTAACCGACTACCGGGGTAATGGCCGTGCTCAATTTCGCCTTTCACGTTTTAATTGTACAACAGTAATTTTGCGATAGAGTTGCCGATGGCAAACATGCAAAAGACATTAACTTTATTTATGTTTTGGATTATTAATGTGGCTGTTAAAATTCCTCCAGTTAGTTTTGATTGAATTGTTTTTTTGTGTGATTCTGTTGTTTAATGGAGCGGTAAATAAGAATTTCTGATAATGAGGCCAAGCATCTGTCACAACAACCTGGTGTGGGTTATTAACATTTCCATTAACGGCAGGGTGGGCAGCGATAATACGGGAACCACACAGTTAGAACAAAATAAATAGTCGGTGTCAGGCTGAGTGGGTGTTAATTACTATTTGATTCTACACTGGGCGGGGGGTGGGGGGAGAGGGGAAGGGGTGACTCTCGAAGGTCGTTCTCTCCCGAGAGCCAGCGTGCTGGGCTGTCGCCCTCGGACAGCGGCTGTTGCGTGGTCTCCGTGCGTGGCCGGGAACGTGCTTGAGTCGGAAGGCAGTGCTCGTGGGCCCGCGGGCCGAGCCCCCCCAGACGGCTCCCAGGGCTCTGGGGTCCAGCCCAGCACAGCCCTGTTGGGGTGCACACAGGCGGGAGAAGGGAAGGACTCCCGGGAGGCAGAGAGGAGTGCGTCCCGCACAGATGCCCGGCGAGGAATGCAGAGACGGAGCGGAGACGTGTCCTGTGTGTGCACACGTGCTCTCGGTGCCATCCCAGCTTCCCCAGGGCCGCCTGCCGGGCCACGGCCATGGTGTCCTCTCCGCCTCTCCGGGCACAGCGTGGTCCCCAGGGCGGTAGGGCAGGGTCGCAATCGAGGACTGGGTCCTCAGAGTTCGAGCCATAAGGGGCCTGGGTAGAGGGCAGGGATGGGGGACCAGCCTAGGCTGGTCCTGTCGCCGCTGAAGGACGGCCCAGACCCGGGGAGCCAGGCTCCACAACGCGAGATTCCTGAACTTGGGACGGACACGTGGGTGCCTCATTTTCTCCGCGTTCCGTCCAAAACGCACTGCCTCCCTCCACCGTGAACACAGCAGCATGGTGCGTGCGGCCAGCGGGACCCACAGCTCGCTCAGCAACAGCCCCCCACCCACGTCCCGCACCCACCCACGACGCACGCAGACGACCAGATCACGCTTTTGTTTCTGAACACTCTGCCAACCGCGTCTCAATATAATTATTATAATTAATATAATTTTCTTCGTAATCCTCCAGGTTCCATTTTATGCCAACTGAAAACGTGGTTCCGGGAAGGGCGTGTGTGGCGCTCCCTGGCCTAAAAGCTGCACGGCCCCGGGGCAGGCTCTGAGGCCGCCCACCCTGCAGCCAGGGGCCCCGCACCCGCCAAAAGCCATCTCAGCCCCTCTCCTGTGCTGCTCTCTCCCCAGCCCCGGCCATGGCCCCGCAGAACGTCCAGGTGACCCCGCTCACGGCCAGCCAGCTGGAGGTCACGTGGGAGCCGCCGCCACCCGAGAGCCAGAACGGGAACATCCAGGGCTACAAGGCAATGCTCTCTCGCATGGTTTGGCTCTTCCTTCCAGGTCACTTGGAGGCCCGGAAAGTGGCCTAAATCCAGAGTTCCCAGCGGCTTCGCTGGAACCCTGGCTGCATGCCACGGCTGCTGCCCTCGGCTCACTCCGTCCTGCCCCTGCACGCGCAGCTGACCGTCAGGACGAACAGCCGGGGTCAGTGCTGAGCGGCTGGGGCAGGCTCGGCCTGACCTTGCCTCTCGGCCTGGGGGTGGGGGCCTGGTTCACCGTGCAGCTGGCTTGTGCCCGGCAGCCTGTCCCTCCCAGGCCCTGCCCAGCACCCTTCCTGTTGCTGCACCCGCTCTGGGAGCCTCCAGTATCTTTGCTGACAGCAGAACAGATCTGGCTGAAGAGAACAGGTTCTCCAGCCCGACACTGCCCTTGGATCTCTGTTGAATATTTCATGAGGCCCAGGGCAGGGGGCCCAAGAATTTGCATTTGTAGCAAGTTCCCCCAGGGGTGTGGTTCCTAGGCACCCCACATTGAGAACCACCACACTAAGGTTCCACGTTAGCTCAACATTCCGGAGATTGGGCAGAGGAAAGACAGGAGGCCAGTGAGTAATTACCCAGAGTAGGTTCATCTGGGGGCGGGAAACTCCTTGCACACCTGCCTGGAAGGCCACGTTTTCGGAGACAACTCAGAAGGATCAGCTAAAAACAGCCTGAAGAAAGCAGGCCGGGGCCGTCCCTTGAAATCTCCCCCTTCCTTCTCCCGAATGACTCTCCCCGACTGGTGTGTCGGAGCCCAGGTTGGTCAGTCATCAGCTTCTGTGGGCCAGCCTGCCCTGATGACTATCGGGCCAATTAAATGTCCATTTAAAAATGATTTTGGTCGGTGTTTTATGAAAATAAATACCTTCCTCCACGGCAGGGCTGTTACAGTGATTAATGAGGTAATGGGAAGTCTTACGAGCTTGGAGGCAAGATGCTATTTATGTATGTCCAAAATATGTTTTCTAATTTCCTTAATGATAAAGACATTGAACTTGGGTATTGATCTGAAGTCAGTAAGGCCTGTTGAAGCGTAGGATCAGATTTGCTCAGTTCCGAGAGCGGGACTGGACCGTATCTTGCGGGCGGGAGTCAGCAGTGCTCGTGGCCGGGAGCCCACCTGGGGGCAGAAAAGCTGTCCCAAGCTTTCTGCGGCTCTCTGCCCTGTGGGCCAGTGGCCCTGGTGGCCTGGCTGGGTTTCGCCCCCCCGGAGCCGAGGTGGATCCACAGAAGGGTGTTGTCTTTGGGCAGCCGGGCTCGCGCCTGCTCGGGGCAGTGGTTCTTGGCCGGCTGTCCCGGGAAACGGTCCTGCCAGCCCACCTCCTCCAGCCTCTGTGCTTGGGCCTCAAGTCCGCCCACGAGCACGTGCAGGCCGGGCGGTGGGGGAGAAAGTGAACCCGGGAGAAACACGGGCCGAGGTCCAGTCCTGCCCAGCGCTCACTGGGCCCCTCCCCCACCAGTTTAGAAGCCAGGGCTGCCACCCCTGCCCCGTGGCCCCGTGGCCCCGTGGCCCGCCTCCGACCTCTGGCTCTTACCGGCAGGTTTACTACTGGGAGGCAGACAGCCAGAACGAGACGGAGAAGCTGAAGGTCCTGTTCCTGCCGGAGACCGTGCTGAAACTGAAGAACCTGACCGGCCACACCCCTTACCGGGTCAGCATCTCGGCCTTCAATGCGGCTGGAGACGGGCCCCGGAGTGACCCCAGGCAGGGGCGCACCCACCAGGCCGGTAGGAGAGCGGCGTGTTCCGCGGGGGCCCCTTCCCCACGGCCGCGGGTGGCCGAGCCAGGCTGGATGAGCGGCCCCTCCCTGTGCCCACAGCCCTTTGCTCTGCCCAGCCTGTGACGCACGGCTGTCGTGTGCCCGGGGCTTTCTGCAGAGAAAGGCCTGGGTTGCATTCAGCTGCTTTCCCCAGCGCCCAGCCCTGGCCTGCTGCGCGGCGGCGCCCGTGAGACGGCACCTGTTTCCCGAGGACCCTCCCGGGTCGCCGAGGGCAGGAGGGCTCCGCCTCCGCACCCAGGCCTCCTTCCGGTTCCCTTGGGGAGCTTCTTGCTGGGGCTCGGCACCGGAGTGTCCAGATCCCGGGGGAAGTGAGTTCTTTGTAGGCCGAGCCCAGGCCACGGCGTCGGGCGCTTCCAGGGTCGCCGGGTTTCAGGGCCACACCCGCAACAGCTTGCAGCCGCTTCTCAGACACCCGCCACCAGCCAGGCGAGAGCACTGCACTGCCACGTGCCTCGCCGCCTGTGGCCCCACATCCACACACACAGCACGTGGCCCCCTCTGTCATGAGTGCCGGCTCCCCAGCGGCCTAGAGAACATTAGGAAGTGAGTCAGGATTCCAAGGGAATGTCAGCTTAACCCTGGTCCCGCGGACCTGGGATGCACTTTGTGGGACCCAGGAAGTGTAAGGCTGGGGAAGTCGGGGAGACCCGTCCCGCTCGGGGCTCCCAGGCATCCTGCGTCCTGCCTGAGAGAGGACTGGCCAGCGTGCCGGGACTCTTTCCTCTGGGTCTCGTCTGGCGGCCGGACAGGGGCCGTTTCTGGAATCCAGGGTGGGTCACCCGTTCCTCACCAGAGCACTGGGGACTGGGCAGGCCACGGGGCAAAAGGGCCCCCAGGGACTGGAAAAACAGCAGATAGGGGTGTATGTGGAGGGCTGATTGGAGGGGGGGGGGCAGCTCCGGGCACCGACTCCCACACGGAGCCCAGGCAGGGGGCGGCGAGCAGGTTCAGCAACCCGGCCACCCGCCTGGCTGTCTGCGTTCTGCGGGCAGCTTCCCCCCCGCCCGGGGGGCTCACTGGGCTCCCCTGTCCCCAGCCCGAGGGCGGACACTGTGACGTTTCAGAGGAGGGCCGGCTGGGGCCCCAAGGGAGAGGCCAGGAGAGGTGGGCAGAGCCTCAGGGGGCTGTCTGCATTTCATTCTTTACTCATCTTTCTGCCTTTGTCACCGCGTCCCTTAGGCTCCTTGTGTTTAAACCCCCATCATCTTGTCTCCTCTTCTCGGGAGAGTCCAGGTGTCTGATTGATCCTGGAGAGTTCAGAGGTGGTCGCACGGCGTTGAGACTTTTACGGAGTTGAAAATAACATCCAGTAGCGTTTTTATTGTACGTGGAGGCACAGACATGTGTGGAAACGGTCTATAACGGAGCTTTACCAAAAGTCCCTTCACGTCCCATTCTTCCAGCTCCGGGGACCCCCAGCTTTTTGGCGTTCTCAGAAATAACCTCTACCACGCTTAACGTCTCGTGGGGCGAGCCGGTGGCAGCCAACGGCGTCCTGCAGGGCTACAGAGTGGTCTACGAGCCCTTAGCGCCCGTGCAAGGTAAGGCCAGGGGGGCGCATGGGGAGGGCACGGCACTCCACAGCGTCTGCAGGGCGGGGAGTCTTGCCTGCCAGAGGCACAGCGAGGAGGGCGTGAAGCCCAGTACGAGGCGGGGACAGACGAGGAAACCAGCAGCTTCCGGGCAGGAGGGGGTGCCTGCCGAGCAGCGCCTAGCAAGGGGCTCGGAGCCTGGGCTCTGGGGGCGTGGAGCGGGGACCGGGGATGCGCGTGTTCGCGGCGGAGCCCGGGGGACCCGCCCGCTGCACGGGAAGGGGGCAGAGACGGGAGCGCACCCTCGCCCCTTGGTCCCGGAGGTGCTGATCCGCCCCTGCTGCCTTGCTGCCTGTCTCTGGTGCCGTTGTAATTTCTGACGCGTCTGTCTCCTCCCCGCTCGCTGCTGCCCCGCTGTCAGAGGGCTCCGCGGGCACTTTTTTCTCACCCACTCTGTGCCCGGCACCGGTGCCACAGGAGGGCGCCCGGCCCAGGGCGGGCTTCCCCCGGAAATGCGCGCGGCCAGACCGTAAACGTTGTAGATTATTTAATGCCTAGGAGGAGAAGATATAACCAACACATCAAATAATATTGGCGCTCCATTTAAAGCCGTGATAAAAGTTTCCTTTTAAAATAAGTACATTCAAGTAAAACGGGGGGCTGATTTGAGGAAAATTTAAGCACCAGATCTCATTTCATCGAATCTAAAATGCCATTATCGACTCTAAGATTCATTGTTATTTTACGAAGTGCTAAGAAAGAAAAAAGGCCGGCCGTAAACCGCAGCCCAGTATGTTGGCGTCATCAATCCCAAATCAGAGATGTAAACACGTGAGGGGAGAGAGTCTCAGACGAGCGATGAATGCGCTTTGGTAAACAAGAGTGGGGGGGGGTACGGGTGTGTGGTGTGTGACACGGCGGAGGGCACGGGACCGGCCCCGAGGTGGCGTGGCCACACCCGCTGCGTCCTCTTCAGGGCCCAGTGCCTGCGTGGGGACCAGGTGTTGCAGACGCCTTTTAACTCGTGCCACGCAACGGGGAAAGGATGGCCAAAAACCATGGTCCCGAGCCACCTTGGAGCCCCTCCCCGTCAAGGTACGGGTTTTCCTGTACCTCCTCAAATAAGTGACTTATTCTGCATCGATGGGCTCGTAGAATCTCTCTAGAAACTCCGTGGCATGCGCGCCTCGGCCCCCGGGCTGGCTGCCTTCGTCTTATAAAGAAGTACTTGCCATCCAGGCAAGACCGTGGCCGTGGCCTCCGCCCGGTCGGGAGCCACGGTGGGCCCTGCTTCGCGATCCCCCGATCTCTGCGTTCCGACGTCCCGGAGTCCTGCCGGCTCGCCACACATCTGTCCCCACGGCCTCCCCCTACCTTCCAGGGAGATGACCCTGCACGTCTGGTTCCCCGGGCCTTGTCGGGGCCGTGGTCACGTGGCCTCTGCAGCAGCACGGCCGTGGCTCACCAGACGCCGTCTAGACGCCCGGCGCCGAGCAAGGGCACACGCTCTCTCTGAGTCCTCACGCGGCGGCCGGGCCGCCTTTATTCGTATTTCACAAGAAATCAGGCTCCGAGCCCTTAAGACGACCGCCCAGGGCCTGCAGGTGGAGAATGCAGACACACGTGGGGTTTGGCCCCAGGTGGGCTGGTTTGAGAGCCCGTGATGGGGAAATGTCTGGAGCACGTGGGCTTTGGGGGGGGACACATGCCACAAACATCACAGCGGGGAGCGGGAGAAGCGGTCATCAGCGTGTCACAGCTGCCCATGGCACTTGTCTCCCTCCCTCCCTCTCGCTCCCTCCCTCCCTCTCTCCCTCTCTCTCTCCCTTCCTCCCTCCCTCTCGCTCCCTCCCTCCCTCCCTCTCTCCCTCTCTCTCTCCCTCCCTCCCTCTTCCCTCCCTCTCTTCCTCTCTCCCTCCCTCTCTCTGCTTCTCTCTCCCTCTCCGCCTCTCTCTCCCTCCCTCTCTCCCTCCCTCCCTCCCTCCCTCCCTTCCTCCCTCCCTTCCTCCCTTCCTCCCTCCCTCTCACTCCCTTCCTCCCTCCCTCCCTCTCTCTCTCCCTCCCTCCCTCTTCCCTCCCTCTTCCCTCCCTCTCTTCCTCTCTCCCTCCCTCTCTCTGCTTCTCTCTCCCTCTCCGCCTCTCTCTCCCTCCCCGCCTCTCTCTCCCTCCCTCTCTCCCTCCCTCCCTCCCTCTCTCCCTGTCTCTTTTCCTCCCTCCCTCTCTCTCTCTTCCTCTCTCCCTCCCTCTCTCTGCTTCTCTCTCCCTCTCCCTCTCTCTCTTCCCTACCCCTTCTTCCCCTCTCCCTTCCCCTCCCTCCCTCCCTCCCTCCCTCTCCCCTTCTCCCCCTTTCCCTCCCTCTCTCCCTCTTCCCCCTCCCTCCCCTCTCCCTCTCTCTCTGGTGACAACAGGCAGACCTTCTTGGTCGCCAGCATCTCGCCTCTTTTCACAAGTAGTAAGACCCTCTGTCACTCCGTCGGCCCTCCCGTCTGTCCGGAGGGCTGGTTCCTCTGCTTGGATTTTCCCGTCTTTGGCAGCGAGTATATCCGCTCTGGAACCGGGCAGGAGAAGGTACTTTCAGTCAGCAGCTCACAGGTCTCTCCAGAAGCTCGGGGTGCAGTCCCTGGGCGCTTGAGACGCAACCATCCAGACCCCCAAACCTTGGCCCTGAAGGAGGCACGGGCACACCCCCGACCCCCTGACTCCTGCTCGTCTGTCACGCGGCTGGTCCGGGCCTGGGGCTGGGCATGGTTGCTTCGCAGCCGCCGCTAAGCTGTAGACTCTGCTGGAGTCGGAGGGGCCTCCGCGGGGTCCTTCCTCTCAGCCGCAGACGCCCTCCTGAAACCGCTCCGCCCCTGCTCCGGCCGGCGGTGAGGCTGGCCTCGCCACCCCCCCGCCCGCGGCCTCCCTGCCTGGAACCCAGCAAACAGCCTGTTCCCCGTGAGCAGAACCCACCAGCCCTCTTCCTGAGTGCCCCTGACCCTGTGACCTTCCGGGGGCGTCCCTGACCGCTGGTCAACACCGGCGTCGCTTTTCCGGGTCCCACCATGCGCCTGCCTGGTCTGATGGCATCTGCCAGAGCCCCTGGCTTAGCCAGACAGCAGCCGATAGACCCGACCCCTTCTAGCCGGCCATGCTCTGCAGCCACACGGGCCACAGGAGGAACGCAGGCCGGTAGAGGGCAGGAACTCAGAGCAGGAGAGACTTTCCTGTGGCCTCTCTCCGCCCCCAGGCCCTTCGGGGGCATTTTGACCTGAGGCTGGAGAGGGGAGGAGGGGATCTTTCAGTTGAAAGTAAGGCCGTGCTGTCACATACGGAAAAGGACCAGATGCTCCGAATGGCTAAACAGAAGGCAGCTTTGGGAAGCACACACAGCGCGGCGTCCTGCGCCCGGCTGAGGTCAAAGCGTCCGGCCCCTCGTCCGGCCCCTCGTCCGGCCCTCGCTGTCCCGCCTCCGTTCCCAGACCCTCGTGTCCCCGAGAAGCGTATTGTCCCCTCCCCTCGGGCATCGGCTGGCCGGTCTGATCAGCGTGCGGGCCTCTCGAGTGGGGGTCTCTCGGAGGAACCCAACCCTTGCCTCCTTCACGTTGGATCCGGATTTCCAACAGGGAATCGCGGGGGTGACAACCAGGTCTCCGAACAATTTCCAGTTCTTTAAAATGCCTCACAGAACCGCTGCATTTCCAAGAGATGTGGTTGCAAGTGTGGTGAACACATCTGGGGCTGGAATCCTAACTCTGCAGGGAGGAAGGCCGTCAAACGGTCGTCTCACCCGCTGGCGATTCTGCTGGCCGTTTTTCCTGCCTCCTGGCCGGCCGGACGTTCCTCGAGAGCAGAACACCCACCTGGCATGGGCAGACCCTGCCTGCGATCCCTCCACGGAGAAGACAGGCCCGGCTCCTCCCCCGCCGTCCCCCGCCAGTGCCCTGGTCACGGTGGGGAGCACCGAGCCCCACGGAGCAGGAGCCGTGTTCTTAGGGAATGGGTTTTATGGCAGAGTTACTTTTATGTTTTTTAAGATGTTTTAAACGGTAGTATTTTATGTGATTGCACCCCGGGGCTTTGTATTGCAGGGCACGGTTTACAAATGGACTAAATAAATAAGATTCTGACATAGTTGAGATGCAGGGGAGGCCAGACTAGCTGTACGACCTAGTGGGATAGAATTCACAAAATCCATACATGGGTTTGTTTCTGCTCTGGGGAAAAGGAAGGCATTTTTTAATAAAACATAAAAAAAAAGTGACGGGGGGTGCTCTCCAGATTAATTTTACATCCAAATGGACCCCATCCGTCTGCTGATGATGGGCAGTGTGTGTGCAAACTGGCACCCCAAAACCCCTTCCTTGAGCCATGCAGGGTGAGGGCCAGGCTCCCTGGGCAGACACGGCCCTGTTTCTCTACAGAAAAGCTCAAATTTGGAGGTCACTCAAACGCAGGCAGGATCACTCTGAAATCATCTGGAAGGGAGTCATTTAGCTGGATCAGTGTTCTATAAAAAGGCACGATATGAACACGGCGAGCCGACTGGACGGTACTTGGAGAGCTGTAGGCTAAGAGACACTCGCTTTGATGAGTTTGAAGGATGAGCCCATTTCGCAGTAAGGACGCGCTTGGCTGGGCTCTTCTGAGGTCAGGGCCACACGGGGGTGGAAGGTGCCGATGGCTCTGGCTGCTCGCACTGAGGGCAGGCCCGGCGGTGGCCACGCCGGGCAGTGTGTCCACGGTGCATGTGGGCCGTGCTGGGGGCGGACGGCAGGTGCCGGGCGGTGCTCCTGGCAGGCTCTGCTGACCAGTGTCAGAGGGGCCACCTCACCTCTTCCTGCTCCTCCGGGGGATGAGCCGTAGACACCGGTGTGTTGAAAGCTCTCAGAAATCCCGAGTGGAGAGCCTACGAGGCCTTTCTGTAACACGTCATCTTCAAACTTACTTAACCAGGGAGCCCCATCTCCGTCCTGGAAAATGCTGCGTTCGTATGATTTTCACTGTGCGTCTTCCTCCCGAAATGTGGAATCTCAGTTCTCCAGCTACACCGAACACAACCAACACTTTCCCTTCATCTGCGTGTTCATGAGCGAAAACGTTGTCTGTCCGTGGTCAGAGTTGTCTGAACCTGGGCAGTGATATTTGCAGCGACAGCCTTTCTCCGTCCTTGCTTCGGAGTCCAGGAGGAAGTTCTCACGAGGGGCCGGAGGCCTCTAGGCCACTGGTTAGCCAGCCCGGTCAGGCTGGAGAGCCCCACTTGGAGGAAGCCCAGCTTTTAGCTATGATGAAGGTTCCTGCCTCTTTTTCCCCGTTCTCTCCTCCGAAGTCAGGAGGCTCCAGGTCACCTGCACAGGTGACACAGAGCTCGGTGCGGCTCGGAGTGCAGCGGGAGGGGAGGGGGGCCCGGGCCGGGGGCAGGAGCACGGGGGCCTCCCCGGTGTGATGAGGGAGGCCCGGGCCACCTCCCCGCGCCGCGCCGTGAGGCTGGCTCTTGGGTTTGTCAGCCCCGCTTATCAGGCTTAAACTCTAGTTACACTTATCTGTGCTGAAAATTGGCTATCACCACCACTTAAACTCCTCCTAATTGCAAGAAATAGTTCCTCGGCAAGCTGGGGACGCCGTCCTTGTGGTCGCGGTGGAGGAGGCGGCATCCGGCCGCGTCTCTAACTCCGGCCACCTCCTGGCCTTTGCTCTCGGTGGTTCCAGGGGTGAGCAAGGTGGTGACGGTGGACGTGAAGGGGAACCGGCAGCGCTGGCTGAAGGTCCGGGATCTCACCAAAGGAGTGACCTACTTCTTCCGTGTACAAGCGCGGACCATCGCCTATGGGCCCGAGCTGCAAGCGAACGTCACGGCCGGGCCCGCCGAGGGTAAGTGGAGCTCCGCCGGGGGCCCCGCGGCCGGTGCAGCGCGAGCGGCCCATCCCGGGCTCCGTCCGGTCAGAGGGTCCCCCCCTCGCTGCCCGTCAAGCAGCTCTGGCCCACCCAGAGCGGCCATAAACACAGGAATGTTCCGGCGGCATGGGTGTCTCCAAACACCTGTGTTAACAGCAATGTCTACAGACAGGCTTGTTGTGTGCAGACCAGCAAACTCTTCGGTGTTAAGCATGTCAAGTTTGGGGCTGTTTTCTGGAAGAACTTGGGAAAAATGAATTTTTGAAATTAGATACACAAGAAACTTTTGTTTACATTTTTTTAAGTTTATTTTTTAGAGAGAAAGAGAGAGAGAGAGAGAGAGAGAGAGAACAAGCGGGAGAGGGGCAGAGAGAGAGAGGGAGACACAGAATCCAAAGCAGGCTCCAGGTTCTGAGCTGTCAGCACAGAGCCCGATGTGGGACTCAAACCCACAGACCGAGATCATGGCCTGAGCCAAAGTTGGACACTTAACCGACTGAGCCACCCAGGCGCCCCCATACGCAAGAAAATCTTAAAGTGTTCACGTCACGAAGAGGAGCCACGTGGCTTCCCACCCACCTAAATGGTTTTGGCATTTGTTGACATCCTTAGCAAGGCGAGGGTGACAGGACCTCGGTTCACAGGGTGCCCGCCCCACGCCAGGCACGGTCCTGGGCCCATTGCACGGCCCGTCTCTGCTCACGTCCGCTCAACCCGGGAGGCCAGGGTGGCTTTCCCACGTCTAGGGTGAGAAGACTGTGACAGAGCGAGGCTAAGCCACATGCTTGGGGAAGGAGACAGAACCTGGCCAGAGCCTCCGACCCCCTGTGGGATGAGGAGCCCCCAAGTGCCCACGTCCACCCTCCCCTGTCTCCTTTATCCCGCAGGCTCCCCGGGGTCCCCCAGAGATGTCTCGGTCAGCAAGTCCGCCTCTGAGCTGACCCTGCAGTGGACAGAGGCAAGCGCGGGCAGGACTCCCACCACGGGCTACGTCATCGAGGCCAGGCCCTCAGGTAAGGAGGGGGTTGGGCACCTGCCAAGGAGCCTGTTCAGCCTAGCGGAGGCGAGTGCCAGGGCCCTCCGGCCTCCGCTTGGCCTCTCTCTAAAGATGCGGAGACCACGAGGGCGACTCGAGGAAGGGCGAGGGCGTCCCTCCCTCCGCCGTAACCTCGCGGGCCTGAGACTCTCGATGGCTGGCCACAGTACACGTGCCTCAGAGCCCGGTCGTCGTCATCCTCAGAAACACGTACACGAAAACACAGGGACGCTTACAGACCCTTGCGGCTCCTCGGGAAGATCCAAGAGTGTTTTCGGATGCTCGCCTCAGGCTCCGCCTGTTTGCCCCGACGGACAGAGTCCCGCTCGCTCCCGATCAGGGCGCAGACTCCTGTCCACACCCTCTGCCCCATCTTTCAGGCTCCCGAAAATGAGGTCTCAGTCCATTCCCTACCCTATCTGCCCGAGGAGGGTTTTCGCTCTCTTCCTCCCGTTCAGCCGTAATAACGAAGCATGGACGTTGCTGGAAGATCGATTAATGCTGTGTGGAGTCGGCTACTACTCCTTGGAGCCATGGGGGCATCACCCAATGCAGAGAACACCGAGCACGTCCTCTGTGGCCTGCAGGTGGTTGCACGTTCATTCGTGAACGCCTGAGCACGAAAATACAGGCTGCGCCAGGGCTGCGGGCAGAGAGCCCTCCGCCGGAGTCCACCCTCAGCGCCGGGCGTCACTTAGGACTGTGCCAGATGCCCCTCCCCCATCAAAGTGCTTCTCGGAGGTTACTCGTTGTAAGCACCTCCTAGAAACTTCCAGGTAGAAATCTGGCGCCCGAGACCCAAACAGTCCCCGTGAAAGGCAATATGTAAAGTTCTTCAGCCCCTGAACTCACACGTTCAGCGTCCCGCCCCGAGGGGTCCTGGAGCTTATGCCGAGCGAGGCTTTCGGCCTGTTCTGGAAACGGAGGGTCGCAGATGGGCGACGGGCCTCCTGCGGCCACTGGGTTCCCCCGCCGCGTCCCTCTGAAAGCCGGCGGCCCCGAGAGCAGACAGCAGGCTCTCCGCCGAGGACACTCGATCCCACGGCACCTTCAGAGATTGGCAGGAGCCTCGAATACAGGCCTGGTGAGGTCTGGGCCCAGCCGAGGGCTGAGGAGCCTTCACGGACGGACCCCAAGGAAGGAAGTCGACGCTTTCTCCCCGGATCTAGGGAGAGCATTCACTGCAAAGGTTCCTTTGTGCCCTTTCAGGCTACCAAGGGCTCCTGAGAGAATTCGGGAGATCTGTGGACATCGCTCACCACCAACTGACCTTCAGCATTTTCTTCCCTTATGAACGTAGGCGTGTTCGTGTTGTCTGGCTGCTATGACCACGTACCCTGCACCAGGCGGCTTACCCCGCGACACATACTGTCTCCCGGTCTGGAGGCTGGGTGTCTGAGGACAGGCGTGGCGGGGTTGGGTCCTGTGAGCTTGTGAGCGGAGGTCTGCTCTGTCCTCTCTCCCAGCTTCGGGTGGTTTGCCATCAACCCTGGGCCTTCGTGGGCTGTGGAGGGATTTCCCGCCCCCTCCCTCCCATCTCCACCTTCTCCCTGTGTGCCCTCCGGTCCCTGTGCCCGAACTGCCCCTTCTATGAGGACACCAGTCATACCAGGTTAGGGCCCACCCGCAAGACCTCACCTTGACTAATTACATCTGCAAAGACCCTCTTTCCAAATAAGGTCACATTCTGAGACAT
This sequence comes from Panthera onca, assembly GCF_046562875.1. Classification (NCBI taxonomy): domain Eukaryota; kingdom Metazoa; phylum Chordata; class Mammalia; order Carnivora; family Felidae; genus Panthera; species Panthera onca. Next base: position 3,533,786 of record NC_138354.1, read on the forward strand.
TGGGGATAGGACCTCGACCACGTGAATTTTGAGGGGTCACAATTCGACCTACAACAGTTGGGTTGAAACCGCGTAAGTAACTTCACAACCTGTGGAATTGTCAGCAGTAGAAACCACACTGGTTCCCATCCCGACCCGGCTGGGGTGGGTGTTTCACAAGGTGGTGGACCTCGCCATCCAGATGTTCCCTGGAACTTGTGCTCCAGCGCGGCCCTGGAGGAATCCAAGCCTTTGCACCCCATCTTCCAAAGAACCACGGAGCCCAACAGGCGCATCGAAAACCACACGTGACCCACACAGTCAGCATCCCTGGGACCCAGGGTTGCTGTGAACCTCCAGCTCCCTCTGGGTAATTACAGTCATTAGCAGCGTAGCTGGCTTCCTTCTTAGTTTTATTTTCTGCATCTAAAGCCGTTCTGAGAAGGGCTCCCTTCAGAGTCAGCAGATTGCCGGAGGGGTCCGTGGCACCGGGAGGAGACAAGAAGGCTTGTCCTCGGTGACACAAGCGGAAGACCTTTGCCAAGTCATTTCCTTCGGCCCGCACGCTTGCTCCCCGACAGAGTGTTAAAAACCCCAGTGGATGTATAGATGTGAGAGGCCACAGCGGGGTCACTGGGGCGACGGAAACGCTCTGTGTCTGGACCATGTCGACGTCAGTTCCCGGTTGCGATGCCTCGCTGTTGTTCTGAGGGGTGAGACCGTTGGGGGACCCCGGATACAGGACGCGTGGCATCTCTCCGTAGTATTTCCCATAACCGTGTGGGGCTCTACAGTTATCTCAACATAAAAAGCTCCGCTCAAGATCTTAAAATACATACGTGTATCCCACGGACGGTGTCCTGTTCAGTCAAGTGCAACGGCACGTCTTTGAAACGAGCATTCTCATGTCAGAGACCAGCCGTGGGGAATGTGCCACAGCAGCAGCCAGACACGGGCGCAAGGGCTCGGAATCCTAACAGTGCAGAGCACATTCCGGCGCCTTCTGAGGAAAGAGAAGGTATTGATCCTCAGACTTGCCTGGGAGCCATTTGCTTTCTCATCAGGTTAGCAGATGCTCACGCGTCCACCGTAGCAAAAGAAGCCGGTGGCCTGTTGGCCAGAAGTGCAGTTTTAGGGAGTCCGCGAGGGGGTGTGTGAGGAAGAGCTGATCGGGGTGCCGGCCCGGGTCTCATACTGAGCCCCCCGCCCGGAGGTCCTCGGCCGAGCGGGCGCCTCCTGAGACCAGCGAGGCCCGGGGGTCATGCCGCCACGTGGAAACCAACCCCCAGGGTCTGAGACGCCACAGGAAGCTGGCCTGCAAGACGCCGTCTCGTTCAGCGGGCGCGAGAGATCTTGCCTCCCCTGGTGTCCTGCGACCGATTCCCCCTTTCAGACCGTCCGCCCGAGCAGAGCGGCTGCGGGGCTTCGCCGTCTTCCCGTGGAAAGGCCTCCTCCCTCCCGTGACTGAGGCCAGCAGCGACGCAGAGGCAAATGAAATGCTTTTATGGATTGTCAATATTTAAACACCTTGCTGGTGCCTTAGGGCTTTGGATCTCAGCTGCCATCTATTACAGGCCTCATTACACAACACATTAAACGCTCTATCTTATTTTCTCCACCGAAGCTCTCTGGCAAGACTTTCTCCAGGCAGGGGCGTGGGTGTCAAAGGGAGTGGGGATTTGGTGGACGGGCCCGGGTTTTCGTGAGGAGGCCTTATTTTTTATTGGGTGGGGGGGAGGGCAGGAGCCACCCGGCACACCCCTGGGTATCTGGGAAGCCTGAGCCACTTGGCACTAGGTGGCTCCTGGAACCCCCACCTGTCTGCCCGGCCCGCCGTCTTCCTGTCCAGCTGAGTCTCTGTCTCAGCCCCCAGGAGGCAGGTGGCTAATCAGCTGGGTGGCTGGCACCTCGAGGTGGCCAGCGGGCTCGGGCAGCCCCCCTCACCCTTCTGTACCCTCAACCGTCACCCCTACGATCTCTGCAGAGTAGCTCACTGCTTCCCTAACGTGGAGACAGAACCAGACGGCGGCCATGACATTACTGTCAGGCTGGAGCCCGGAGTCCCTCTTACTCTGGGGAAGGACAGTCAGGGAGTGCGGGCGCGAGGCCAGAGACACCTCTCTCTGGTTGCGTGCACGTTTGCTCCGAATCCGCGTTGCAAAGTTCCCTGGAAGGCGACGGAGACTATGCAGTGGGCACAGGCGGATGATTTATTTACACAAATTATCCCAAGGCATTTTACTGTGTAGATCACGAAACCTAATTTACATATTTACACAATAGACCGGAATGGCAGTAAGGGAACTATAAATATATTTTCCTCTCCGAAGCAGCCGTGAAATACATACTTAGGACGTACCCGGTGCAGACAGACATTGTATTGCCTTTTTCACAAGCAGTGTCTTTAGCCCAGAGATGAGAGCTGGTCCCTCCTCGTCCCCATCCCCGATCTGGACCTGCCTCATCCACGTGGAGTCCCCCTGGGAGCCCCCCACCCGCCTCCCCACTCCCCGCCGTCAGCCTCTGGCCAAGGGATTTTCAGTTGAACAAAGAACAAAATCAGTCTTTTCCCAAAGGTTTTAAAACCCATGGAAATTCCCAAGTCAGCAAATTCAGCAGGGGGAAGGAGCTGCGGGCACAGGTCCGACGGCGCCCGGCCTGGCACCCACTCCCGGCCTCCTCACACCCACGTCCGCTGACCGCCCGTCCGCCCGGGTGCCCTGCCGCCCGCTGGGCTCAGCCTGTCACAGGCCTCCTTTGCTTCTAGACGTTCATCCCCACTTGTCTCCTGCCTTACAACTGGATCAGATACAAGGGAATTTTTTTTCCTCCCCTGCGAGGTATTTAGCCTCATGTTTGAGCCCCACCTGCTTCAGTCAAATTTCGGACCGAGATTGACCACGGATACGACAGAAATGGCAGCGTCTAAGAAACACATGGCCGACGGGCGTCCGTTTGCTCCGAGCCACAGCCTGACAGTCACGTTGTTGGTGACATGAGTTAGTGGAACCAGAAATCTCGGGCCCGTGAGTGACAGTTTCATTCAGCCCGGAGACCCTGTTTAATTGTCCGTGAAATCAAACTTTCGTGCTGGCCTGGCATCCGCCTGAATACCTGTGGCACACAGCTCCGTTCTGGGCGTTCGAGGGATAAATCGAGCAACCCGCGGATGTGCCCGAGCTGGGCTCCATCTCGATCCAGAAGAGAGGTGTTCGTGTGCCCATGTTTATTAGGACATCATCTGGGAGCAGATGTGCTTCCCGCTGCCGGGGCGGGGGAGAGGCCGGGCTGCCCCTTCTGTGAGCCGCGAGCAGGCCTGTCGTGAGGCAGCAAAACCGTTCAGACCGGAAGAGGGTTCTTTCCGCAAGGACCTTGACCATCGGCTGCTTCCCCGTGTCTGACGCACAGATAATGCGCTGCAGGCAGCAAAACAAAGAGTTCACGTTCTTTCCCGAAACATGAGCCCGCTGAGGAGCCAGACCGTGTGTGTGGCTTCTTGCCACCTCCCCCGAGGCTGGTGGGACCTGGGGTGTGTTTAAGGATAATTGCAAAGTTTCTCTCTCAGCAGTGTTCCCCCCCCCCACCCCCCGCTTAGCTGGTGGGGGCAGGATTGCTGTCCCTGGCAGGTGTTTGAGTGGCAAGAGTCCAGGGAGGTGCTCCCCCAGGCGTCCAGGAATAGGGGGCAGGCCCCGCACACAAGTGTGATTTGGGCTCACTCCCCCGCCACGGGCCCCCCTCCCACAGACATCAAGACCACGCCCCCAGGAAGTCCAACGCCCCGGAGCCCGCAGAGGACACAGTACGAGGCATCAGCCATTCAGGGATGCAGCTTTGGAAGGTATCTGGACACAGGAGCTCCCCGAGCGCAGACGGGAAGCCAGGCCGGGGTCCCCTGAGCATCCCAGTGGGGGCCAGTCTCACCTGGGTCTGAGGGCTGGCTGAATCAGACCCCCAGAACCGCCTTTGGAACGAACGAAGGCCCACACTGCTCTCAAGTGTTGATTGAGATGGAAATCCGGACGCTGGGGATTATCCCTCTGCATGGAAAATCAGTTGCACAAACCTCATTATGGCTAATAGTTCTGTAATGTTATTTTCCCCCCTAATTTGTAGAGATACTTTTCTCCATCATTGATTTATTGAGATACTTAACGGCACAATACAAACGAGAAAAAAACAATCCACGGTGGGGAAAGAGAGTGGACGCGTTAACAGCTGCCAAGTTTTCCTACCCACTCATGATCACGATGTAAAGATCAGTATAGATAAATAGCCCTGTGAATTAGAAGCAAATTCTAAAACGCAAAATGTGCTAATTTTGGCAAGGAGGAATTAAGCAAAATAAAAATGTGAACATTTTCTTCTCGTAGTTCAGAAGGAAATTCTCTCGGCATGACTCTCCCTCCCCCAACATTTTTCAGTGTAAACGGATTGCTATATAAATTGTTCTGTGTTGAGATTCTATATCAATATTTTAAAATGTTTTTATGAAAAATGCACACAATTCCTGGGGCTGTGACAGAGCGCTTAAAATAAAATGTGGCCTTTAGGTGACGGTGGAGGAAGGGGAAATAATTTTTTTTCTTCGGGAGCAGGAAAGCATTACAGAAACATTAATGCAAAAGACACTTGGAGAAGTCATTCCAGAAGAGTTCAGACCTGCTCTTAACAGTCTGAGAATTCCTTTCACACTTAGTCCCTGCGCTGCAGTGGTTCAAGCAACATCCAGTTTAAAAGAGCTTATATACTTTTTTTTTTGCTTGTCTTTTTTACAGCATAAAATTATCTTCCCCTTTTAGAAGAAAAACACTGCAGGGGCACCATGGTGGCTCAGTTGGTTAGGCATCCTACTCTTGATTTTGGCTCAGGTCATGATCCCAGGGTCACAGGATCAGGCCCCGATTCAGTCTCGACACCTGCTTAGGATTCTGTTTCTCTGTCTCCCCTGCCCCTCTCCCCCATTCCCTCTCTCTCTCACACACAAAAAAGAAAAGAAACAATTCAGTCAACATTTAAATTAAAGCGCTTAGAATAGTGACTTGCTCATAGTAAGTGCTAAATAAAATGGTGGTGGTTGTTTACTGAAAAGCTGATTGTGCTAGGCCCTGCAAAGTGCTATGGGGAGGTAAAGATGGATGGATAGAAGGATGGATAGATGGATGGATGGATGGATGGATGGGTGGATGGATGGGTGGATGGATGGAAGGAAGGATTGATGGTGGAAGGTAAGGGAAGGAAAGGAAAAAAAAGGAAGGAAAATGGGTGGATGGATGGAAGGATTGATGGGGAAGGGAAGGGAAGAGAAGGAAAGGAAAAGAAAGGAAGGAAAATGGGTGGATGGATGGAAGGATTGATGGGGAAGGGAAGGGAAGAGAAGGAAAGGAAAAGAAAGGAAGGAAAATGGGTGGATGGATGGAAGGATTGATGGGGAAGGGAAGGGAAGAGAAGGAAAGGAAAAGAAAGGAAGGAAAATGGGTGGATGGATGGAAGGATGGATGATGGATAGATAAAAGGATTGATGGTGGAAGGAAGGAAGGAGAGGTAAGTGGGTGGATGGATGGAAGGAAGGAAGGATGGATGGATGGATGGGTGGGTGGAAGGATTGATGGTGGAAGGAAGGAAGGAAGGAAGGAAGGAAGGAAGGAAGGAAGGGTAAGTGGGTGGATGGATGGACGGAAGGAAGGAAGGATGGATAGACGGGTGGGTGGAAGGATTGATGGTGGAAGGAAGGAAGGAAGGAAGGAAGGAAGGGTAAGTGGGTGGATGGATGGACGGAAGGAAGGAAGGATGGATAGATGGGTGGGTGGAAGGATTGATGGTATAAGGAAGGAAGGAAGGAAGGAAGGAAAGGTAAGTGGGTAGATGGATGGAAGGAAGGATGGGTGGATGGATGCATGGATGTTAGATGGATGGGTGGAAGGATTGATGGTGGAAGGAAGGAAGGAAGGAAGGAAGGAAGGAAGGAAGGAAGGGGAGGTAAGTGGGTGGATGGATAGATGGAAGGAAGGAAGGATGGATAGATGGGTGGATGGAAGGAAGGAAGGAAGGAAGGAAGGAAGGAAGGAAGAAAGGAAGGAAGGGGAGGAAAGTGGGTGCATGGATGGAAGGATGGACCACCCCAACAGATATTTATTGAACTCTTGAAGACTTGAAGGGCACCGTGGTGCCGAAAGGTAAATGTGAAAGAGTGCTCAGAAAGCCAGTTGGCGGAGGCAACCCCCTTACTAAAGCGTAGGAGTGAGGTCAAGACGAGTCTGAAAGGGTGAAATGACTTGATGTTCGTCCGCACACTGCCCTTAGACTAGGAGCTGCTCATGCGAGCAGAAATCTCACCTGATTCCCCGATGCGCGGAACAGCCCAAGCAAAGAGTGAGCACGCGAGTGTCTGTGTAATGAACGCGTGAATGAACAAGAGGCAGTGGAGGGGGAGGAAGGGGCCACCGGGGCAGAGCAGGGCTATAGAGCAGGGCACTCTCGGTGCCCATTATTTCCTGGTCATTGTCGTGCAAACTCAGAACGAAAACCACAGCCGACAGCCACCCCGTGTGCAGACTTCAGCGTGTCGGGGCGGGGGACTTGGAGCTGTGGCCGGCCGGCCATTTTGACGTGATTAGCCGTAACGGGCACCTCAGTGAGGAATGAGCGTAAACGTGAAAGCTGAGGAATAAATGATCATTGTGCTCTTTTTCTGCCCGTCCAGAGATTTGTGCCTTTAAAATCTCATTCACGTCCGTGCCTTCGTTAACCTGTGACTGTAAGGGCTTAATCGGTGCAAACTCTAAATCCTATGCAAACACAGACTTATACGCCAGCACTTTTCTTCCTGTGTACCGTTGGGCTAATCCACTCGAGCGCATCTGGCGTTCCAAGGTGCGTGAGCAGGTTGGTGCCAGATAACCCTCAGCTCTCTGCGAAGCTGTCCGCACGTGTGCGTGCATACTCAAACGTGCCTTTCCTCTCCGGACCTCCTGCTCTCTTTAAAGGATCACATACCTGTGCCTGTAAAGGAAATTACAGTTCATGAACGTTCTGGGCTCTGAGCCCACTTTTTGCCAAGCAGCCTCCGTATATGTCCTCACATAACGCGTTCGGTGTGAGGCACTGTTGTATACACCAAAGATCCTACTAGAGACGACATCAAGTCAGAGAGCAGAGACGAGGCCTGGAGTCCGATGGGAATGTGACAGGGCGAGGAGAATGTTCAGGAACATGCCATGACCACCCCAGGGCCTTGGCGGGGTCTCTCTGTCGGGGAGAGGGCTGACCTCGTCCCCAGCCTGGCCCCGTGCAACCCACCCGGGCTCTGGCTCTCCCGTCAGTTGCACTGCACGAGGGCCACGGTGAGCTGTCCGCGGGGTGGGCGCCAGGTCGAAGGCGGGAGAAAACCCTAACCTCTGCTCCTGTGCTGTGTCCTCAGATGAAGGCCTGTGGGACATGTTTGCGAAGGACATCCCCCGGAGTGCCACCTCCTACACCGTCAGCCTGGACAAGCTCAGGCAGGGAGTGATGTACGAGTTCCGAGTAGTGGCCGTGAACCAGGCGGGCTACGGGGAGCCCAGCAGCCCCTCTACAGCCGTGTCAGGTAGGGAGCCCTGCCCAAGCAGGGGAATCTCAGGACAAAGCCCTGTCCCCTGAGGGAGGAGAGGGAGACATGGGGCCGTCACAAAAAGACAGAGGACAACACCGTGCTTTGTGTAGGCGGCCCCACCGAGGGCCCAGAGAACTGGGTGCTGGGGAAGCGGTGTGCATGGGAGCCCGTGGCACCACCACCAGGCCCCCCGACTGCCCTTACCATGTTCCGCTTGAGCAATCCTTACTTTTCCCTAATCAGAGGCTTGTGCAGAAGTCAGAGCAGTCCACTTGGGCTGAGCAGTGCCCTCGGGGGTGAAGGCCGTCCTGAGCCCTCCCATGAGCTGCAGGCTCCTTACGGTGCAGGCTTGTGTGATGCCTAAAATGCAAAAATCGCCCCAGCAGACGCCCCTGGGGAGTGTCTTAGCGCCAGACATAGGTTGTGTCTGATGGGGGGCCTCGGGGACGTGAGCCCGTGCTGGTCGCCACCCTGTAGGATGAGGCCCCGGCTCCACTCTGGGTGGGAGAGGTGAGGTTTCTTTCCCAGAGCTGGACAGACTAGCCGCCGTCAGCAGCCATGTGGCCGGGGGTGTAACAGATGGGGAGAAAGTGACCACCAGGAGTCAGGAAGGGCTTCTCAGAAGAGGGGGTCTGGGTGGTGAAGGGTTCACAGTGGGGAGGGCACAGGAGAAGGAGGCAGCACAAAGTCTCAGACGGCAGGTGGGGGGGGGGGGAGCTGCCTTCAGCCCCAGGGTTATTGGGGGTTGCTTGGAGAATGCCCCCCCGGGGGGCTCCACAGCGGATCCCCCCCCTCCCCTGTCCCAGGCAGCCCAAGTTGGGAGCCCGCTCTGGAGGGATAGTAGGGAGCCAGGTGAGGGCGATTCAGAAAAGAAGTTGGCCGTCCCCTGCAGGCAGGGTCACCGGCAAGGCCAGAGACCCAGACGGGCGTCCCTACAGTAAGAGAAACGTGTTTCACTTCCCCTGCACGTAGGTCTGTTTAAGCTACTGACTCTGTTGTGTCACTGAAAACACCTCTCCTGTTTTGCCTTTGGACTTGCCGTTGGACAAGGATAGTGTCCGTGGGTGCACTCGGGCCCCCCAAGTCCCGGTGGCCCGTGAGGGGGTCTGCCTGGAGGAGACATGGCACACCGCCAGCTTGTTTAACAAATTAGACTTTAACACACCAAATTTTTCTCATTTCCTTCATTTTCCTCGTGAAAAATTTAATACGTCCCCAAAAAGAGAGACTAGAATAAAGAATCCCTGGACGCTGTCACTCCAGTTCCCCAATTCAAGCCTCTCTTGGTTCACTTGTGCAGACTCTGGTCACACACACACACACACACACACACACACACACACACACACACGGCCGATGGCAAAAGCTGGTTCCTACAGGAGAACAGAGCGCTCCTACCCTGCTGTTCATGGGGTCTGTGACCGTGCTGTTTCTCTGAAACCCCCCGCACCCCCTCGCCCACCGTGGCCGCCAGCAGGACTGTGCTCGGCTCCCTTCACCCTTCAGACCAGCCAGCAGGCGGGCACCTGCCCGGCTCTGCCTCGGGGCCGACCGCAGATCTGCCCCGGGTGAGAATCTTGCGGGCACCGAGGCCTTTCCTTTCCAGGCCCACCTGGGCCTCTTCCGCTGGGCGGTCGGCTGGGGTTTGTTGGCTCATTACGTGGGGGCCTTAACGTGCAGCCTGAAAACCACTTACGGTGTCTGGACTCCAAATGCTGCCAGCTCCCCGGAACCCCTGTGCTGTTACATTATCCAAAGTCAATCCCCCTTTCTCAACCCCAGCGCGCACACATTTTTCACCTGCCCAGTGAGAGATTTAACACAAGGTAGATGTGTTTGTTGTGGATTTCGGTGGCTGGAAGGTGGACCTTGGCCTCACCCGTAACAGGCTTCCTGTTCCCTCCGAACCAGCTCTCCGGTGAGGACCCCGAGGCCATCCGGCACCTACAAGAAACAGTTCCCATTGTTCTGTTCTTAGTAAACAGAATAAAACATGATCAAGAAGGGTATCCTTCTTCAAAGCAACTTCTAAATGAACTTTTCTGTTCGGTGCCTCAAAAAACATATGGAAAGATGGGCCAGTTCTGCTCAGTTTTGCTGCAGGCGCAAAATAAATAAACTACAACCGCGGCCCTTGGGGAGCCCTGGTGTGGCAGAACAGGCCAGCGGGGAGGCTTCTGTGCAGCGGTGGATGGGATCTAGCACCAGGAGTGAGCAGGAGTCAGACCACGGGGCCCCTAGGCTTGGACTGTGCCCCGTGGCTAACGTGGGCCACCGAAGGCTTTTAGGAAGGGATGGTTTGTTTCCATCTGAGCGAGATCTCTCTGGTGACAGTGTAGGGAGTGGATTGGGGTGAGTCCAGTAGAGGAGAAGCCCCCTGAGAAGAGGCTGTGGCGGGCAGGGGTGGGTGGTGGCCGTGGTGGAGAGGGTAAGGGGACCGCGGGGCCATCCGGGAGGGAAGCCTGGGCCCTAGAAGAGGGGAGGGCATCCAGGCACTCCGATCCTTCCTGTCTTTACCCCGGACGACATCCGCGGGCAGGTGGATGTGGAGGTCACAGGAAGTAGAGCGAAGGACGGTGTAGATGGTCAAGGGCAGGGCGAGCTCCGGGAAAGGGCAGCATGGGTGCCACGGGGGCCCCGAGCCCGGTTCCCGCAGGGAAGGAGCAGCGGCCGCAGAGCCCGTCACGCCCGAGCCTGGGTCTGGGAAAGCTGGAACCCACGCCAGCCCGTGGTTCCGTCCTCCCCCTGACTCGGGGCTCATCGCCTCCTCCCTCCCCGCCCCCCACCCTGCACGGAGCCCCGCCACCTGTTCCCGGACAGGAGGCAGGAGTCTCCATCGCGTGTGACTGTGTTGGTGTGCCCCTCAGCGCAAGTGGAGACCCCGTTCTACGGGGAGTGGTGGTTCCTCCTGGTGATGGCGCTGTCCAGCCTGATCGTCCTGCTGCTGGTGGTGTTTGCTCTGGTCTTGCACGGGCAGAACAAGAGATACAAGAACTGCGGCACAGGTGAGGCATCTGCCCCCCTCTCCCCCAGCCACTGTTTTCTCCCATCTCTCCAGGGTCTGTGGGGCCAGCATCCCCTTTGCGGGTGATAAGACAGGCGCAACGGATTTCCTTCGGAAGGCGGCTGGGTGCAGCACGCAGGTGTCCTAGAGCTCGGCGGCCGGGACTCTGGCCCTGGCTCTGCCCACAAATGAGCTGTGTCTCCTGTCCGTCGCTTGGGTCATTTTGGCCTCCCTGCGTCTGTTTTCCCCATAAGCACCATTTCCCAGATGCAGCGGTATTTTTGAACGTGATCTATAACGCGTTAGCCAGAAGCGTTGACCAGATGAATCACCAGACTATTCAGTGTCACGGGAACGCAGTGCTGGGCACGTCTCCGGAGCATCGGTGAGCTCAGGGAGCCGCCGATGGAAACAAGGTGCGGGGTTCAGCCAGACAGCGGTTGAGTTGTACCTCACCTTAAACCCCACGTCCCAGCTCCGCGCCCTCTGGCGCCCGGCTCACCACTGCCTCCCCAGTATGAGCTGCTGGCACACAGAAGGTTCTCAGTAAGTGTCTGTTGCTGAGTGGATCGCCCCATCAGAGAAATGGACAAACGAACACAGGGCAAAGCTGGACTCCATTTATAGGAAGGTCCGGAACCACCAAAATGAGTGGGAGTTTCTAGAAGACAGAATAGCGGTTGCCTGTTGGGAGAGAAGTATAAACAGAGAAGGTCAGTGAGGGAGCCCCTTGGGGTTCATGGGGCTCCGTATCTCTATGCCCATGGCAGTTATACACGTAGCAAACGAGTCACTGGACGTGTCAGATAAGTACACTTTATGCATTTATTCTTCTCGGGTTTTCTTCAGTTCTCCTAATAACCTAGGAGACCCCTTCTTGGCACAACCACGGCTGTCTGTTCCATCACAGCTGTAGCTTGGCCGAGAACGTGACCAGCTCCCTGGTGTCACCAGGGCGGCAGGACAGGCCCCATAGCTGGAGCCATTCCCACCGCTCCTCTGTCTTTGCTCCCCAGGAGGCCGGCTCCCTGGTGGGGGTCCTCCTGCAAAGGAGCCGGCCCCGTGAGCCCTCAGGGACGAGGGGCTGGGCTGAGCGGCTTCCCCAGCCTCAGCCTCCCAGTTCCATCCATCCCTGCGCCTAACGGGTTAACACAACCAGGCCCCTCACCGTTTGCTTTCCTGGCATTAAGCAATTCATCCCTCCAAGAAAGGGTTTATTTTTTTCTGTATAAATTCACTTCTAACAAGTGTTCGTAAATCAGATTTTATTCCTATGGGATTTACTATGTATGAATGGCATGTCATTTTATTGAGTTAATGCTATTCCAGAATCCTGTGTCTGGCACACAGAAAATCTCCCCGCTTTTCACTCTCCTTCTGCATCTGGAAAACAGCCCCGAAAAACCAGACCTGACCCAAGCTTCTGATACTCAGCCTCACCCTGGAGTATTAATTTAACATCATAATTGAAGCCTAGAAAAAAAATAAAAAATACGTGTCTACTCGAATGTCTGCCTTCCTGCCGGGAGACACGCAGACCCTAAACCTTCACCGTTCCAGCCCGACAGCCTCCCTCACACACCACCCTCATTGGATTTCCTTTCCGATACTGCTTTTTACCTGCCCACCCACTCATCCGTCAGCCCCAGACCCCTACTGGTCGGCGAATGACCCAGGATCTGCAGGTCTCTGTCCTGCCGGCTTTTCCTGTTGCGTGCACCTAGAGCATTCCGGCCCCTCGGGAAGGGGGGACGGGCGCTGGTTCAAAGCAGAGAGGGTGCCGTGGGGTTTTAACAAAGCTGGAAGTGGCCCCTGTCCTGGAGGCGAGGACAGCGGGAGAAAAACAGGTGGGGTCCCTGCCTCCAAGGGCTGTGGTCTGGCCAGGAGAGATGGGAGGTGGGCAGTAAGGAACACGCAAGCAGGTGAAAAATAGCGCTGCTGGGATGAGCACCGTGGGGGGAGCTCTACGCATCTCTGGGAGAGGAGGAGGAGAAGGAGGAGGAGGACGAGGGGGAGGGGGAAGGACGGTCGCTGTCTCGGGTGGTCTGGAAGATGCTCTCTGGTCCTGTGACGCTTGGGCTGTGAGCTGAAAGAAGGGGACGGTGGGCCAGGAGGACTCTGGGGGAAGGGGACAGACAGCCTTGAGGACAGGAAGACACGGGACTCTCGGCGTCTCTTGTGGTTTCTCCCAAGCTCACGGTTATTCGTTTCATCTGCCGACATAGTTTAGAACACATTTTCACGTGTATTTGTAAACCTATTTTTTTGAGTGGCTTCTCGCGTGTTGACAGATACGTGCGGACGTCAGCACAGCCGGTTCTAGAACATCTTCACCACCCCAGAAAGACCCCGTGTCCCCTGGACTGTCACCCCCTGCAAATCTACTTTCCACTTACTGTTTTATTAGGTGGTCATGAGGTCGTCATTTTGAAATGTATAAAATACTTAATTCTCAACTTAAAAAAAAAAAAAAAAAAAACCACGCCGATGCATCCTGAGGGCTCCTGTGTCAATTCTGATAGGAAGGCTGGTGTTTTGTTGTCAGACAAAGCGAACACCACAGTGCTCCGAGCGCTGCGATTAATACGCTGCCGGCTCCCCGGCGAGCCTCTGCCCACCCCACGCGCCCAGGCGGGTCTGGCCGGGCTCTGGGCCCCGCTTCCAGCGGGAACGCTGCGCACACCTGTAGGCCGAGCACCTGTGCGGCCCGCAGACCCACAGCGAGCCCTTGACCGCAGCACGTGAACCCGTTCTCCCGTCCCGGCTCTAGGGAAGAACATCTCCAACGTGGAGGAGACCGTGACCCTGGACAACGGCGGGTTTGCCGCCTTGGAGCTCAACAGCCGCCACCTCAACGTCAAGAACACCTTCTCAAAGAAGAACGGGACCAGGTAGGGACGCAGCGCCCGTGACCTACCTGGGCCACGTCTGCCCAACGGTCTGGCCGCGGGCATGTCGCCGTGCCCACGGGCACCCGCCACGACCCAACAGGGCCGCCTTGAGTCTCCGGGGGCGCACATGGCAGGGGGCCCGGGGCATCCACCCTCCCGTTCCAGAGATGCAAAAAGAAGGCCCGTCTCGGGCGCGGAGGGGCGTGGTCTCGGGAGGCCGAGCGCCCGCAGGCTGGCTGAGCATTAGGGAGTCCCTGCTTCTGGGGCAGACGGGTGCCACCGGAATGGACGTCCGCCCATCCCAACAGGGCAGCGGCCAGAGGACGGGTCAGGAGGGCCCCGGGGAGGTAGCCACGGCCCAGGTATCTGAGCCCGTGTCTGTCCCGTGGACGGCGTCCTGTCCTAGGTCCCCACCCCGGCCCAGCCCCGGCGGGCTGCACTACTCAGACGAGGACATCTGCAACAAATACAACAGCGCCGTGCTGACCGAGAGCACAAACCTCAAGGAGAAGTCTGTGGACGCTTCGGAATCTGAGGTCAGTGCCCGCGGCCTCTGTCCCCGCCTCTGTGCCGAGCCCTCTGCCTTCCCAAGGTGCTGCCCCCCTGGTCCCTGCGGAGTTGAGGGGCAGCAGGGCCAGGGGCAAATGAGTCCCTTTGGCCGATGAGGAAACTACATGCTGGGGCTCCTTCAGACCCAGAGGTCACTGCCCCCGGGCCAGCTCTCACATCAGCACCTCGCCCAAAGTGGCTTCCGGTCCCGAAGCCACTTGACTTTCCGTTTGGCTTCCGTAAATAAACTGTGTTCTCTGGTGGTGACCGTAGAACCTGGCCTCTAGACCCCGGCTGGAGTGGCAGACGGCCTGGGCCCCCAAAACCCACAGAACCTGGGACCCCGCGCCCGGCAGCCCCTTCCCCTCCCACCCGCCCTGCTTTGTGCTGAAGCGGGATTGAGCCACCGCCATTCAGGGACAGTTACAGGGTCTGGTGAGCCCTGACCTGAGGCTTGTCTCTGTCCTCACTGAGCAGATGGACCAGGGGGGTCTTGCCCTCGCGGACGTGACCCCCACCCGGGACCCGTGGGCCTGCATCTGCGAGGCCTCCTGTGTGTCTGAGTGCTCACCGTGTGCAGCTGAGCACACGGTGCGAGGCCTCCGTCGGGGAGCAGGCCGGGGAGGGCGTCATCCGGAGAGGAGGCAGCCATGGGAGACTCCAGGAGGGGTCAGCCTTCCCTGCCCCCCGGGAAGTGCCTTTCCCCACAAGCGTGCTGCCTCAGGGTCTGACAGCGTCTGACCCTAAGGAGCAAAGCCAGCCGAAGTGACAGTCTGAGGGGTGGGTCCCTATCAGTCCTAAACTTTTTTATTTCAGACGTGCCCGGTGTTGAGAGGGAGGAAAATCACCAAGCCGTTTGCTAGACACGTACGCCTGCCCTACCTCTTGACATCCGTACTCTAAATCAATATTTAATCTAAAATAAGTCCCACCTTCATTTGGACCCGAATTCAGGCCTTATCAAGCCCCGAGGCTCAATAAAATGGCTTCTTTGAAGTTGTGGTTAGTATGTGAGCTCCAAGCGAGACAGACGGCAGGTGGCTGTCGAGGTGACACCGGGTCCGCTCTGCTTCGAGTTTCCTGTTTACAGAGGATGCCGGGCGCCCCGTCTGTGCCGTTGCCTTGGGCACGGTGCAAACAGCAAGCAGCAGCCGATGTTGCATTTGTCTGAAGTCAAGGGCTCTCAAGTGAAATGCTGCAGAAGTGACCTGGCTTTTTGTGAGAAGGAAACAGCAGCTTTTGTCTAGCTTTCTCTAGCTGCTTGCGCCAAAAGCAGCACGTTGGGAAGGGGTACGACGGCCTTGCGGCAGGCACTGCGTGTGCCAGCAACTTCGAGATGCATTCGCATGGCCTGTGCTGGGCGTCTGTCCTCAGTTCTCGCCAGCACGCCCTGCGGGTGGAGTGAACAACGGTCCAACAGGGTTCAGGCACTGCTTGCACCACTATGGTCCAAGCACGCTCTTCCATTTTTTATTTGTTTTTTTTTTTTAATGTTTTATTTATATTTGAGAGAGAGAGAGAAGGAGAGTGCGAGCAGGGGAGGGGCAGAGAGACAGACACAGAATCCGAAGCAGGCTCCGGGCTCCGAGCTGTCAGCACAGAGCCCGACGTGGGGCTCGAACCCACGAGCAGTGAGATCGTGACCTGAGCCGACGTCGGACGCTTAACCGACTGAGCCACCAGGCGCCCAGGCGTGCTCTCTCAATGCTCACACCAGTCCCATGAGGTAGGGCGATTCTCCTCGCTGGCCAGCCAGCAAGACTAAGTCTGAGGTCATCCAGAGCTCAGCCAGGCCCTGGCCTCCACCGGCTCCTCTTGACCCCTGGGGGCAGGGGCCATGTCGAGAGCGGCCAGAGTTGGAGGCACAAATTCTGAACTCTGTTCATGAGAGCGTTCTCAAAACGGGTAGAGGGGCAGCAGTCTGTTTGTCCTCTCGTGCCTGTGGAATGTTTGGAGATGCCAATTCAGCTTGTTTTTACAGACAGTTAGTAAACGTATACAGGCACCGAACTAGTCGTATGCACACGTGCACACGCCCGTATACCTACATACAAACACACACGTCCAGAGGTGGAGGAAGGAGGAAGGGAAGGAGCTGATGGGGGGAGTGGGAGAGGAGGGCAGGCGTAGGAGAGAGGGACGTAGATTTCACACTAAGTCCTGCGGGGAGGTAGCCGTGATCCTCATATAATAGAGGACAAAGCTGAAGCTTACAGAAGTTTTTACGTCTTCCCTGCACACATGCTGGTGGGGTGAGCTTGAGCGGCAGACCTGAGCCAGACTCCCAGTGCTGTCCCTCCCAGCAGACCCGACATCCAGAACTGAGCCGTCCCAGCTCCACGGCTGTGGCTGAGTGCGCGAGGGGCCTGCCTTCCCCTTGGCAAGCCCTGTGCCAGGAGGAAGGGATTCCTTTTATAATTCCCACAGATGCCTCTCATGGTTCCTAATGCTTTTTGGGTCAAGGGCTCTATCAGGAAGTTGACGAGAGGTGTGGACGCTCTATGTAC
The DNA here is from genome assembly GCF_046562875.1 of Panthera onca. Taxonomy (NCBI): domain Eukaryota; kingdom Metazoa; phylum Chordata; class Mammalia; order Carnivora; family Felidae; genus Panthera; species Panthera onca. Next base: position 3,550,304 of record NC_138354.1, read on the forward strand.
ATGCAGAATTTCTCCTAGGATCTGGGGTCCAGGCCCCCAGGAAGCTCTGACGGTCATCTCTAGCTGAGGTCCCATGGAGTCCACCGAGAACTCCTGTGCCGGTGTCCTGTCTGCTCCTGGGTCCTCGGGTAGACACAGTGAGGCCCATCTTTTTTCTAGAGTTATTAGCTTTCTAATCTTGCTGGGTCCTATCTGTGAACCTTATGGATTTGGGAGATGTGTAAGCACCAGATATTCACAGGGTCCCAACAGAGGGACCTGGGGACTTCCGTCATCTTGGAAGCACCAGCTCAGATGGGAGAGTTTGCTGTGAACCGCATTTATTAAACAGCCTGATTGAGATATAATTCACATACCACACAATTCACTCATTTGGAATGTTGGTTATTTAGGAGTGTCTTTTTAATTTTCTCATATTTGTGACTTTCCCAAATAACCTTCTGTTACTGATTTTTTTTTTTAATTTTATTCCATTGTGGTCTGGGAACATGCTTTGTATATTTTCAATCCTTTTAAATTTATTGAGTCTTGTTTCATGGTCTGTGCCAGAACAATGTTCCATATCCACTTGAAAAAACAAAGTGTTATTCTGCAGTTGTGTGGAATGGTCTGGATGTGTCTGTTAGGGCTGGCTGATTTACAGTGTTGTGGCAGTCACCTGGATTCCTGATCTTCTGCCGTCCATTCATGTACTCAAGTCTCCAACTACTATTGTTGAACTCTCGATTTCTCGCTCCAATTCAGCCAGTTTAATTTCGTGTGTTTCAGGGGCTCTGTTTTAGATGTATGTTTATAATAGTTCCGTCTTGTAGATGGATTGGCCCCTTCATCAGAATAGCATGGCCCTTTTTGTCCCTGGTAACAATTTTGCCTTCATGATTATTTTGTCTGATACTAGTCAGCCACCCCAGGTCTCTTTTGGTCATTGTATGTTATTTCCATAGTATGTTATTTCCACTCTTGTACTTTCAACCTATTTGTATCTTTGAATCTAGAATGTATCTCTTAAAGGTAGCATAGAACTGGAGTGGTTTTTCTTTCGGCCAATCTCTGCCTTTTGAATAGATTGTTTAATCCATTCACATTTAATATAATGACCGCTAAGGTAGACTTTACATCTGCTGTTTTGATATTTGCCTTTTATATGTCTCATGTCTTTATTCCTCTTTCTTTCCTGCTTACTTTCTTCCTTTTTAAGTGAAAGTTTTCCAGTGTACCACTTTAATTCTCTTGTTTTTGCTTTTACTCTATTTTTTCAGTTATTTTTGTTAGTGATTGCTCTAGTATCAACATTTACTTAAGATTTATGCTAAATCTCAGTGATGTATAAAAACTTTATTCCTATATAGCTCTCTGGCCTCCTCCCCTTTCTGTGCTGTCATTTATTATTATACATGACGTCTGTAAATCCATAATGTTACAAACTCAAGGATGCATTTTTATAGTTACTACTTTACAGAACTCTACATCTTTTAAGGAAGTCGAGATGAGAAAGGAGAGCAAATATATATCTGGAGTTTACCATTTTACCCTTCTTGTATACTATTTGTTCATTTCTTCCAGCAGATTCAAGTTACCATTGGGCGTCATTTCTTCACTCAGCTGCTTCCTTTGTTCTGTTTGTTAAATATGTCACATTTCTGAGGCATCTGTGTGGCTCAGTCATTTAAGCGCCTGACTTCGGCTCAGGTCATGATCTCGCCGTTCATGAGTTCAAGTCCCAGGTCGGGCTCTGTCCTGACAACTCGGAGCCTGGAGACTGTGTACGATTCCCTATCTTCCTCTCTCTCTCTGCCCGTCCCCCACTCACACTCTGTCTCAAAAATAAATAAACATTAAAAAAAAATTTAATAAAAAAATATGTCACATTTCTGTACATCATAGGCCCAACAATACAATTATATACATATCATTGTATGCAATTGCTTTTTAATTTAGGTAAGAGAAGAAAGATGCTATCTTTTGTAATTACCCATGTGTGATCATCTTGGTCATTGCCTTTTCTTTTACATTTCTGCTTATGTCACCTGCTTTCAACCTGACAGTCTTCCTGTAGTATCTCTTGTAAGGCAGGTTGGATAGTGATGAATTTTCCTGCCTCTACTTACCTAGGGATGCCTTTATTTCACCTTCATTTTTGAAAGCAGTTCTGCTGAATAGAAGATCCTTAGTTAGCAGTTTTTATTCAACACTTTGAATACACTTCCCCATTGCCTTCTGTCCCCCATCTTTTTCTTTTCTGATCAGAAGCCAACTCTTACCATTATTTGAGTTCCCTTGTCCATGATTTGAAGAATTTCTTTGTATTTTTGACGGTGAGGTGTCTGGGTGTGGACTTACTTGGTGTTTATGGAGATTTTCTGCGTGTAAATGAATGCTTCTGAGCAAATCTGGGAAGTCGTAAGCCATTTCTTCCCCTGTGTTTTCTTCTTCTGTCTTTCTGCTCTCGTCCTGGTGCTCTCATGACCATCTCGTGTGTGGGTGTGCTCAACATTGTCCTGCATATATCAGGTGCTCTTTTCTTTCATTATTGTTCTTCTTCTTCATGCGTGTTCATGCTTTTTCTTCTGTTTTCCAGATTGCATAATCTCTGTTGATACGTCCCTGTGGCCTGACTCTTTGTTCTGCCAGACCCAGCGTACCGTCGGGCGCCTCCAATGAATTGTTTATTTTGGCCATTGTATTTTTCAATGCCAAAACTTCTTATTTGGTTCTTTTAAAATAATTTCTCTATTGATATGTTCTACTTGGCAGAGTTTTATCATCTTCCATTCTTTAAACTTAGCTTCCTTTAGTTCTGTGACTAGATTGTAATAGCTGCTTTCAAAATCTTTGTTTGCCAACACTCGAGTCTCCTCAGACGCTGCCTGCTTTTTGCTGCAGGTGTGGAACACACTGTCCTGTTTTTCTGAAACCGGTTTATTTTTGTTAATGTATTGTGCCAACTGTGAATACTGATATCCTCTACCCCGAGGATCATTCTTGTTGTTTGCGTGTTTAGTGGGCTGGCTGCACTAGTTCCGTGGAAGACTGTCTCCCCCAGGGGTGGCAGTCTTAGGAACACATTCAGGACCCCTGAATACCAGGGATGACGATGGTCCCAGCCAGGCTCTCTTTGTCTCTTTTTCTCACCCCCTATTAAGATTCTGGATGGTCTGTTGGTATTGGTATCACACCCAGCTCTTAACCTTTACCACTTGCTAGCTCGATTATTTTTCACGATGCCCTGGGCTGTATATTATGCTATAGCTTTGCTCCAGTTAAGGGGCAGCCCTCCTGCAGTAGCAAGATGTTATCAATCTGAATTTTGCTCTGACCCCAAGGAGGCTCTCCTTAGCTGTCTCTGTCCGTGGTTCTCTCTGTTAAACTTCTGGCTGGTTTATTGCTTCACTTGTTACAATCACAGAACTACCAGCTTCCTCTTAATTTCTTATGCGGAAGGATTCCACTGTTTTCGGCAGTGCCCTTAGGCATGCTTTGTTCCAAACAAAGCCATTCCCTTTAGGAGAGTCGGGATCTCTCTGTTCTAATGGACTGCCTCTCTCCACTGTGCAGGACTTCTGTGTCACAGCACCAAAGCTGGGGGTGGGGACAGTGGCCCTCTTCGCCCATAGGGACACACCTGCCGTGCAGGTAGGGCACTGGGTGGAGACGACAGTCCCCGATCTTCTGGGCTTGCCCCTCTGGTATAAAACTTCTTCCCTACAAGCTAGCTGAGGCAGGGGCCGTTGGGGCTCAGTTTTCCCAACCTGCCACAAGTGGCATAGACCGTCCGGCCTAGGGGCAAAGACAGGGTGAGGGAAGGGAACCCGGTTCTCTCGACAATACCTGCCGAGCTGCTGTCACAAGGAGCTGGGGGTCAGAGGCGGGGGTGATGCAGGTCACGGCTCGAGTGCCTCAGACTCTTGCTGTTCTTGGTGGAGTAAATTTTCCTCCATTTGCTCTCTGTCCCGGCCACGATTCCCAGCGACTTTAGAGGCCTGTTTATAAAATAACTTTCTCCAGTTAAATCATTGTCTCTCTTGGAAGGCAATCTGCTGGCTCCTCACCGGCCATTCTGGAAGCACCTTTTGCCTTTGTAGTGGATGGTTCTGATATTCAGAGGGGAGAAGCATGGGCCAAGGTTCCTAAAGATGGTGATGATTTCTGGCCTGGCCCCTTAACCCCAAGTTCGCAGGAATAGAGGCAAATTACCAAACTGCAGACAGAGCCCTCAGAGAGATGAGCAAGGGTCCCAGAGAGAAGAGACCCAGGGTGGGGCAGCAGAACATACGCTTAGCACCTGTTTCAAAGAGGACCACCTAATAAGTGACTTGCACTTGCGTTTAGATTTCAGTTTTTGTTTTTAAGTTTATTTATTTTTGACAGAGACAGAGAGAGAATGAGCTGGGGAGGGACAGAGAGAGGGAGACACAGAATCCAAAGCAAGTTCCGGGCTCTGAGCTGTCAGCGCAGAGCCCGACGCGGGGCTTGAACCCATGAACCGTGAGATCGTGACCTGAGCGGAAGTCGGATGCTTAACCGACTGAGCCCCCCAGGAGCCCCGTGCATTCAGATTTCAGATACTGATCCTCCCTACCAGAGGCAGCGTCTGGGTTTAAAAACATTGTACACTGGGATGTCAGGAGTGGAAAGTAAGACACGTTCTTGGCCCTGGACTTAGTCAACGGTTTGATGCAATGTGGCTCAGGAGTGAGGAGGGTAATGCCCTTCCTCCCGGCCCCCCCTCCTCTCCAGAGCCCGGGGAAGTAAGGAGACAGAAACCCTATGCGATCTTTGCTGGAAGAGGTCTTCTGCGAAGCTAATATTTCACCACAAAAACAGCGATGCCGTCCTTTTCTCCCCAGGATGTTTTTAACCATTTTCAGAAACAGTGCTTGAAGTGGAAATTCTGTGAATGGGATCATGGGAGCACAAGAACCTGACGAGAGCCACTGTGAGTTAGGCCGTCAGTGTCTCATGGCATGAGCCGTGGCCCTTTGTCTTTCTCTGGTTAGGGATGAGAGGCTTTGTCTTTCACGCAGGACTGCTGTTCAAGTCGCATTATAAAAATTGTTTTCAAGACCCCAAGAAACAGTTCTCAAAATCTCTCCCGCTCCAACCTAGACCAACCCCCCCGTACCTAATTAATTCCCTAATATTATTTGACTCTTTCATCTTGAAAATATAACACCAAGAGTGTTGAGATTATCTTTCTTAGCTTCTTGCCAGGCATCTGTGCACCTTTAGAAACTGCCACCACATCCAATCACCTGCTGTCCTTCTGTGGTTTCCGGGGAAACCAACACACATCACTACTTCGGATCACACAGGAAACTTAAAAAAAAAAACAGGACCCTGCAGCATTGCCTTTTCGTCAGTAATTGTAACTCACTAAGATACATCCCCATTAAAAAATAATAATGTCATATAAACAATAAACAGAGCAGGCAGCAGGGGGGAGGATGACATTTAAGTCACTGCTCTCTGGTGGAGGTAATGGGGACGGCTGAGCAGGCTCCAAGAAGCCTGGCCTGTGTGTCATGTGACCGTCCGCTCTTGGGCACCTGCCTTTCCTGTCTCTCTGCAGGATGGTCTTAACCTCTCCCAGCAGCTCTTGGCTGGGTTTGTGGGCCCTGCCCGCTCAGGGCTCGTAGCCACCTAAAGGGCGGGGCTCTTCCTGTGCAGCACAAAGAGTCCCAGAGAGGATTCTGATTGGCTCAGGTTAAGTCACATGTATACCCACTAGCCAATCACTGTTTAAGGCGGGGAGGAGCCATTCAGCCCATGTAAAAAGGAAAGGCAGAGAAGGCTCACTTCCTGAGGTTCCTTCGGAAAGGTCCAAGCCCAGACCTGGGACATCACTGTGAGCCAGACAGCCCCCCCGGGCCTCTTCTTAGCACCCGCATGTCACCGAGCCCTCTTTCCATGCTATAGGACCTTTAGGTCCGTGGCCGGGAAAATACAGAATGATGTAACAGCTGAACACATGTCCAGTGAAACCGTGTGAGCACGCCGGGGTGGGACACGGGAGGCATTCATACCTGAGCAAGGTTGGACGTGCCCGTAGAAAGGCTGCCTCCTGCAAGAACTCGGGAGTGCCTTCTAGACCAGACTGCCACCCCTCCCCCTCCCACCCAGTGCCACTTGGCCACTGGGAGCCCGGCTTCTCGACGCCCCAAACAGCTGCAGGAGGAGGGGCGGACAGGGGTGTCAAGAAGAGGGAGAGGTGCCCGAAGGGTCACCACCTGGGTGCCCGACAGGTCTGCCAAAGTGGAACCGCCAGCACGGGTGACTTCTGCGTGTGGTGACGTCCCCCAACGCGGAGACCTGACGGAAGACCGAGCACACAACGTGTCCTTCTAACCTTTCATACGGCTGTGCTCAAAGGTGTCCCAAAGTGTTACTAGAAAGGCTTTCTTCATTTCTGCCCTCCTTTGGCTGTGGTACGGCGCTGGGTCTGGCCCCGCCCTGTCCCTGGCCAGTGTCAGACACAAAGCGAGGAGACTGAACCTAGTGCCCTTGCTCACGTTTTTCCTCACGCACAGCCGGGGGAGGGGGGGACAGGGCGGCCCGAGCACCGCAGGGTACAGGGTGAAGAGGGAGAAAACCTTGAATCTTACATTCACTTGTCAGATGACCACGACCTCTGACCCCGGTGCGTGAAGCCTCAATCCTGAGTGTTCTGTGACTTTGTCGAGAGGACGACACCCCCGACATAGCTCAGCACGAGCTCTTTTCTCCTAAGTCAGGAATTTGGAACCAAGATATGGTGTCTGCAGAAGGGACAGACCCAACTCAGGGACCGATAACGGATCCCGCCAGCTTCCTTCAGGTGACCCTTGTTGTCGTTCCTGCCTGTCTCGGTTTACACAGAGCTTTGCCTCAGGAGCCCCTCGAGGCCTCTGGGAAACAGACGAAGGATGAACCTTAGCCGCCAGAAGTACACGTGCCGTATCTCTTCACCTGCAGCCCTCCAGGCCAGATATGTTTAAGAATTCGGCGTTTCTCAGGGGTGGGATATATACATCGTATGTTACGTAGCATCCCCTGCAGGGCACGTTACGTTACGAGCACGTTAGCATTTCTGCAGCAGGATCTGCGAATATCCACACTAAATAGTTGCACGTCAGTTCAGCTCAGGGTCATAGCTGCCAAAGTAGCTCCACGTAGGTCAGGCTTTGCCACCAGGTGAGCTAGAAAAACCGCTTTTGATTTTCAGAGCACGGAGGGTTTTGGAATCACGAGCGGGGGTTTGTGAGTCGGGTCAGCAGACACGAAGGAGACCCCGGAGCAGAGAACCGGTTCCGCACCAGCAGGGGCCCCAGGGCTGCAAGGCTCCCCCGCGGCTGCCACCTCGCCTGGGATGCTGGGCAACTGGCCCGTCTGTCTGAGCTTCTTTCTTCATCCATAAAATAGGAACAAAAGGCACCATGCGGTTTCAGGGACTCTGCAGGGGTTAATCTGTATGTAGTCGCGTCTACTAAGAAGAAGCTGCTCTTAGGTCTGTGGTCTATTGTCACCCTCACCACCCAGTGATGGAGGAACTAATGTTCCCTGCATCTCGGGCTGTGTCGCGAGAGGACAGTCATCAGACCTGCATTTATGTGAGCTCTGACTCCGTACAAAGCAGAGGAACCACAGAGGTGTTTAGCTGCCGACAGCTGATTGTGCCATAACGCACAGGTCCCAAGAAGTCCCAAATATGTGACTTACCATTACTTTCCCGTAAATGTTCCAGTGAGAGCCCGATTTTCGGTCGGTGTCTGGAAGCTCCTGGGAGTCTGGCTCCCCCCATGTCCACAAGGGGCTTCTGCACAGCCTAGGTGCCACCTGCTCTCACCGGCTGACAGGACACAGTCCCCAGATGGAGCGTGACGTGGGCCGTTCGCTCCCCATCAGATGAGGGACAGTGACAGAGCACCAAGGGACCCTCTGCCTTCCCTCAGTCTCAACACAGCCGACACATCGAATGAGTCCTGCCCTCACTCCAGCCTGGCCACTGATGGGAATCCTCCCAGAGCTTCTGAGAAACACACAATCCCCAGCCCTAGCCCAGGCCCGCTCCGTCAGGAAGCATACCCAGTAATCTGTGCTCTCCCCAAACTTCCCTGCTGATTCTGAGACAGCATTTGGAGGTGTCCCACACCTTCATACCGGCCGGGCCTCCTGAGACCCTCCTGGAGAGAGAAAAAAGGGCGGGTGTGGCCGTGTCAGGGACGGAGCCCAGGCAGGGCACCTTGGAATGGAGAGGCTTTATCCAACCGCAGGCTCCCGCCCTGGCCTTGAACTTGAAAGACTAGATGGCTGCATGTCTGTAGACCCATATTTGGCATTTTCAAGGCGTCAGTGGCCTCTGCGAGGTCCCCGGTGGTGCAGGGAGGAACCCGCTGTGTTTTCAAAAGCGGGGGGTGGGGGGCGTGTCTCGTGTGGGGCCCAGCAGCCGACCCGGCCAGCCTGTGGGCAGGCGGCAGGGCCCCCCGGGGTACTCGAAGTTCCTCTGGGGCAGGAAGGTGGGAGCCTCCACCCTCTTGGGAAAATGGTCTTCACTGTCTCTGTTAATGGCACCTCAGTGACTTCACGTCAGTCCCCAAACCACAAAACAGGGTTTTGCTTTAAGAACGTGAACATAGAAACTATGTGGACTAAATGTTCTCAGTGGAATCTGCTGATTTATTTTCTTAGAAAGACGGGAAGAAAACCCCCTCAGCCTGGCCTTCACCCATCAACGAGGCTGGCTCTTGTGTGTGGCCGGAGGGGTCAGGTCTCAGGGCCTGGGGAGGGAGGAGTCGACGGCCGCTGTAGACATCGTGGCTCCCTAGGGCCCCTGTCCTCGGTAGCCTCCCCGCAGAGATCTGCACGGATGTGACATCACACGGACATTTGTATCCCACAGAGGTCACCCTGTCCTCACCTCCATGTGTGCTCAGGGCCGGCTCCCTTCGGTCTAGTGCAGCCTACACCGTAGTCCTGGGCAAGCCGAGGACCCTGGACCATTCTTACCCCCACCCCCTCGCAGGAGCTCTGCCTTGGGAGGGCACAGAGCACCCCCTTAAGGCTGTGTAGACCTCTTCTGGGTCAGAGGATGAAGTGTAGACCTGTCCTGGGGCAGAAGTGCAGTGCACACCCCTCCTGGGACGGGCTCACACACACTGAGGGGCCAGGCGCAGACTCGGGCAGCTGGGACAGCACGTGGTCCCTGTTGCAGGGCAGTGGAGGTGCTGAGCTCGGGTGGGGGAGGGGGGCGTACCTCGGATGGAGTGTGGGGTGGCCTGGGGGGCGGGAGAAGGGAAGAGGGTGGGACACCGTGGACACAAACCAGCTCACTTTGGGTGGCTATCGCTGGTGTGGCCGCCTGGCCACCCTTTGCTTCCAGCTCAGCCCCCTGCCCGTGGCCACCCTCCCCCTGTAGCTGCCCTTCTCCCGTGGCCACGGGTCCCCACCAAGGCCGCCCCCTGCCCTCGCCCACGGCCACCCCGTCCCCTCCCCATGCCCACCGTCCTCTGTGGCTGACCTCCCCCTCCCCCATGACCACTCATGCCCTCCCCCACGCCCACCCCCTCCCCGGCACCTGCTGCCGCCCGAGGCCCGCTCACGCCTGGCTGTCTCCCCAGGGCACCGACTCCGAATCTGAGGACACGCCCCCCCAGCACTCCTTCGTCAACCACTACATGAGCGACCCCACCTACTACAACTCGTGGAAGCGGCGAGCCCCGGGCGGGCGCGCCCCGCACAGGTACGAGGCGGTGGCGGGCGGCGAGGCGGGGCCGCACCTGCACACGGTGGTCACCACACAAAGCGCCGTGTTCGCGCCCGCGGGCCCCGGCGCCCGGACTCCGCTCACCGGCTTCTCCTCCTTCGTGTGACGGCCGCGGCGGGGCCTCCGCACACCTTCCAGCCTCCTTTTGTTAAGACAATCAACTCCAGTAACTGAGCTCAAGCTTTTGTTCAAACAAGAATTCTGATAAGTGATGATTTTACCTACTTGTGAACACTAGATTTCAATTAGAAAGGTTTTTTTAACGGCTTTTTGTAACATCGCTGCAGGAAGCGGGTTTCTTTGTTTTCTTTTCTTTTTACGAGAAGGTGTATTTCAGTGGTGCGGTGGCAAGGGGACCCCAGACCCCCCCAGTCCTGGCTGTCTCCATCCCACGCCAAGTAGGGAGGCTGCGGGGGGGAGGGGGGCGGGAGGAGCGGGGGTCAAGTGAGATGTCCGCCCACGTCCAGGCCGCTCCTTCCTCTTCTCTACCTCCTGTGCCTCCGGAGAACCAGCCTGCTCCCGCCCGCTCCTGGCCTCTGCGGAGCAAAGCGTGTGCCCTGGGCTGAGCGCTTCTCGGCCCGACCCCATCCATCTCTGAAATATTCTCACTCCGCAGTTTGTAGGCAAGGAATCGGCTTTCAGGTTCCTGGTGAGGGGGCAAGAGATTCCGAGGGGGGGTCCTCTGACCGGCTGACAGCTCAGCAGTCGCACCTTGCATCGTTCCAGTGGTGAAATCCCCGGGGCTTTTCTCTTCCTTTCTTTGCCTGAAGCCAACGGCGCAGAGCAGGGACCCACCCCCAGGGCTGCGAGTGGGCGCGGGCCCTCCCTTCTCGAGTGTATCCTTCCCGTGAGCAGCACACGGCCCACCCCGCGAACCCAGAGAGAGCAAGACGGCGCTTTCAGAATTGCTTGTGGTGTAAGAGGCGTGCGTTGTTAACCAGAGGATTTTTTAAATCTTTTTATCTTTTTTTAAACTATGTCACATGAAATGAATGAGTCTCTGCTGTCTCCAGGTGCCTTTTTATTAATTGTTTAGCTTTGTACATGAGAAAGACGGAAAGCGTCGGTGTCTCCAAATAAAGCGAAACAGCTCTGAGAAAGTGGGGCCCCGAATTGCCTCCTCCCCGCCAGGCCTCCCGCGAGCGCGGGCCCCCCCCCCCCCCCCCCCGTCTCCTTGTCCCGCCCGCTGCCCACTGCCTTGACCGCCAGTGCTGCTGTCCCTGCCCCCAGCCCAGCCCAGCTTTCAGCCTTAACAGGTTTTCTGGAAACTATTTTTTCCCCCTTTGCTACTTTAGTTTTCATCTTTTAGCTACGTGAGAATAGCATGAACTACTTTGAAATTTCGAGAGCCCAAAGTGTACCTGTGGCTCCAGCCATCACATTATTCTTCCAAGAGGTGGCCGAGGTGACTGAGGAGCCGGCAGCCAACCCCCCAGGCCAGAGCCGAGGTCCAGGTGTAACCAGCGGGTGCCCAGAGCTCCTGGAGGGCCCCGCGTCCCCACCTCGCTAGCAGGAGGGTGGCCGTGACAATGCACAGCCACCCTGTCGACACCCCCAAGGAGCAGGGGTGACCTGTGACCTGCCAGTGCCCTGACGGTAGGGGAGCCGGTCCTGTGGCCCCATATAGAGCGTGTGGTATCTCCTCGGCTCTAGTCCGTCTACACTTCCGTCAGGCCCTCTGCTTTCCCAGCGGCCGCCTGTGGCCCCCGGAAGCCAAGGAGAGTTTTGTGTTGGGTGAAAAGCCCCTTTTCAGTTTTCCAACAGTTGACGGTGTGGAAAGGTTCCTCTCTCTCTCCTTCTCTCTCTCTCTCTCTCTCTCTCTCTCTCTCTCTCTCCCCTCCTTTTTCTTCCCTCCCTTCCTTCTCTCCTTCCTGCCTTCTTTTTCTGAGTGGAGGCAGAATTATTCTAAACCAAAAATCCTAGATGCTCTGCCCAAAGCCACTTGCGCGTGAGAATCACCCCCAACAGTTCACCGGACAGGACGCACCTCGGGGCCCCAAGCCCGGCTCCGTCCTCTCGGCCCCAGGACGGCCGGCGAGGGGGCAGGAACCCGCGCGAGGCGACAGGCTGCAAGCTGAACTTCTTGGAAGACAGACGCCTGGTGGAGAACACAGACAAACTGCCTTCTGTGCACTTCGAGCTCTAAGCCATACGGACTTTGCTTTAAAATGTGGGGGAAAGTGTTGTCACGTCTCGGAATGAGGACCCTTTGGTTGGAGGTGTGTTCTTTGCTTTGGGGTTTTTGCGACAACATGAAGCTTTTTTTCAGGTTCATTATATTTCCTGTACTTTCTTTTTCTCTGCTTTTACTGAACTTTTTGTGTATGGGATCGTCTGTCTGAGGCTCTGCTGGCACCGTGGCTGCTGACGGACTGTTAGCACCTGCGCCCCCCCCACCCTGCCCCCCGCCCTGTCCCTCGGGGGCCCTGGCCCATGAGAGACACCTGCACCAAAGCAACAGACTGGGCGTCCGCAGTTAGGTTTCAGCCTCCCCAGGCAGTGTGGGCGTCCACGAGCATCAGTCCCCAGCCTCTCACCTTGTAGGGAGGAAAACAGACACCACACCATAGGAGAATAGGTATTGATTGGATTTTAATCTCCGTCCTAAGAACAGAACAAGCAACGTTTCTCTAACCACGACCAGATGAAATGTCCTCATCTTGCCTTCTTCTGTAGTGACGTCATTCGGGTGCCTTACGGTGAGCGGTGGCTGAGCCCCCCCACGCACTCCCTCATCCCTCACCGGGCAGGTCGTTGGGCGATGAGCTGTCCTTCCCGTGTGAGGGTGAGCCAGCAAAGCGGCCAGGCGGGGCCGAGCTCTGTCGGAGCTGGTGGGACGGGACGGGCTGGCCCTCTCCGCCCAGGCACCAGGGCACAGGTTTCCAGGCAGGTGACCGGCGGGGGCGGCTGCGGGCGGTCCCCGCACCCAACGGGCATTAAGCACATCAGCAAGGCCTCACGCACCCCTTCCTGAATAAATTGGCCCAGAGCGAACCCTGTCCTGCCCCAGCCTTGCCTTCCGTTTCACTCACCGCCGTGCTTGTAAGGCGTACTCGATTCAGCGTCGTAGCAGAGGACAGTATGACGTAGGGCAACGTGGGGGCGCGTCCCCTGCGCCGCAAGTGATGGCAGAGGCCCTCGGCCAGGGAATCCGTCCAGGCCGCGGGGAGGAAGGGTCGCGCGCACGCTGTAAACTTCTTTTGATGCTGTGCTTGTATTTGACCACGACTGGACTGAAGCATGGTGTTTGCGTAATGGATCGTAGCATGGTCTCTAGTTTTTACGAATTCTCGGCACACGGTGTAGTCGTTCTCCCAATGAGCAATCCACCCGCGTATCCAAATCTGGCTCTCTTTAACTCGGCATCCCAGTATCCTGGATCCGGTCCGGAAGGCGGGAACACCGGAGCAACCCGTGACCCGAGCTAGTCTGCTGAGGCTCCTCTCCATTCCTCTCAGCGTCGCCTTCCGGTTTATCAAGAGCTTAGGTCAGTCCTGAAGTTTTCCCGGCAATGTTTTCTGGAGTTGTGCAGAATCCCAGATCTCATTTGGAAAAAAAAAAAAAAAAAAAAAATGTAGGATGACAGAGAGGTGCTATGGGTACGATTTTTAATAAAAACATCATTTTGTTCCTTATGTGCTCGTGATTTTCTTCAAGTATTGACGAAATGCCTCCTGAATTCTAGGCCTGTAAAGACTAGGCTCTGAGGCTCAGCCCCAGCGTGGTCCTGAACCACACGCACAGCCATCCCAGGCCCCACGCCTGTCGAGATGCAGACGTCACAGGGATTTAAGTGCTCCCGGGGAGAGACACGTCAGGGGCACCACGTAGCCACGTATCCTGTGAACAGTGGCCTTCCTCAGCCCCAGCCCCCACCCCCCCGCTAGACTCCACAGAGCCCGGAGGAGACACTGCGCCCCACGGAATGTAGCCTGGGTTGGCGGCAATGCAGGAATCTCCCCTCCGTGCAGGCCCCCCCACCCCGAGAGGCCTGGCTTCCCACCTCCCCACGTCCCACCAGCCTCAGAGAGGGGTTCTCGGCCATGGTGGGTTTCAGAATCCCCGGGAATGTGTACAAGTCCCGGTGTTCCGGTCACACCCAAATCAGCTAAGCCAGGATCTCTGGGGGTTGGGCCCAGACATGCGGTTCTGGTTTCGAAAGCTACCCAGGCGGTTCCCACGTGCAGGCAAGTAAGACCTGTGCGGGGGAGGGGCAGGGCTGCCGGCCGCAGGGAGGATGGGGGTCCGGGTCGCAGGAGAACTGGGGCCTGTGGTCCCAAGTTCGCCCTTTTGCTCCAGAAGCCAGCACCGCCGTGGACAAGCCAGAGGTAAGAACATTTCCCTTGTTCTCCTTCCCACCCTCCAGAAATGCGAAATTGAAACCTGCACGCTTTTCAGAAACCGCAGCCTCCGTGTCCCAGATAGTTGCCTTTACTGCACCCGTACCGTTTGCCAAGCACGTTCTGTGTCCTTCAACATTGTCGATCCACGTGCAGCAAGCACAGTCAGGGCTCCCGTTTTGTAGATGAGGAAACGCCCAGAGAGGTGAAGCCATCCGCCCCAGGGTAGCCAGCTGGCACAGGGGCAGGGGGCGGTCCAAACCTAGGCGGCTGGGGGGCCGCAGAGCCGGGGTCCTGAGCCACCGCCCTGCCTTCCAGGAGGGGTCTGCTTCCCCCAGCCTTCCTGGGAGCCCGGGACGGAGAGCCTCGGAGGAGCCGGGTGCTGGTGGGCATGGCCCAGAGCCTGGCGGGAGTGTGCAGGCACGCGGGCGGCCTCATCCTCCCCGGCGTCCCCTCCAGCGCTGACAAGAAGACAGCGGACTCGTTAGCTCGGCCCGCGTCGTGATGATGACTGTTGTTGGGAAGTTAAAGGCAGGACCTTCCAAAGGCAGCACCCGTCACAGAGAACAGAACCCCACTCCCTTGCTGGGTGACAGGTAGGTGGACCGTCTCGGGATGGAAAAGCGACGTGGGTGAGCGTCCCAGGCACAGAGCCCTGACAGTGGTTTCTCTGCTCTGAGGACAGGACGGGGAAGGTGCGGGAGCGTGGCGGCCGCATGCTGGGTGCCCCCGCCTGGCTGGGAGGAGCCAGACTCCCGAGTCCTGCAGAGTCAGGCCCCAGGCCCCCAGACCCCAGAGGGTGGGCCCGGAAGCAGCGGGGGCCACAGGGGGCCGCAAGGACCTGCATGCCGTGAATCAGGCGTCCTCTGAGGAAAGGGAGTCTCTGGGTCCTCCCCGCCTTCACCCACAGGCGTGTGCACGGGACACGGGGGGCCAGGGTACCGCCAGGGTGCTTGAGCAGAGCTGGGCCCCAGGAGCAAGATAGCAGAGACCGGTCGTTAGCGCTTTGGCCGACTAGAACGCGTTTCCCTGCCCGCCCGCACCCCCACTGCCTCTGGGGTATCACCTCTCCCCCAGGCCGACCTCCCAGGCGACAAGTGTCTAGGCAAGGCAGGGCGTGGCCTGCAGCCCCTTCGTGGGAACCTGACTCTCTGGCAGCAGACGAGCGAGCTAGAGGCGCCTTGAATCTCGCCTGGGACATCGCCTTGCTCTCTGCCAGTTTCCAAACTGGGTTCCTGTCAGCTGGGCAAGCTCCCGGCGTTCCTGCCATGAGTCCCCTTCGCTTAGGTTAGCCTGAGACCGTCCACCTCCTTGCAGGGGGAGAACCCTGCTTCCTGCCCCTGGGGGGCCCTCGTCCCCCTCGGGCCTGAGCTCTGAGCGCCCGCAGTGCCCCTGCCCAATGGGCCAGCCCGGGAGGCCACAGAGGCACCGCGGGAGGCCATGGCGGCCAAGCCCGGGGAGGGTCCCTCGGCCCCGGGGTGCCGCAGCCACCCTGCCCGGGCTCATGGTTTCGGGCCAGACCAACGGACTGTCCTTACAGAACAGATGCACCAACCAGGGCAGGGGCTGGTTCCCAGTGAGCTATGGATGGAAGCCTGAGGTGCGTTTTCTGCTAAACGAGGCATTTGGGGGACAATAGAAAAAAGAAGACAGTTTTTCGATGGGTGTGAGCACCCGACGGGATTATTCGGGGCTGACTCGGGCAGCTGGGGACTTGGAGCCACAGCCCTGCTGCCTGCTCCTGGCCTCTGGTCCACACAGCTGCCGCCTCTGACCTGAGCCGCGGGCGGGGGACCCTGTGGGCCCCGTGGACGTACCGCACAGGACGTGGGAAAGGGGAGGGGGAGGGCATGACCTGGACACGCCCTGTGCGTGTGGAGCTGGCAGCGTCTGGGGGTGGCCCTGACCCCGCGGCCTCCGCGGCCCAACGATCCCGAGATGATCCCGCCAAGGCGATCCTGCCTCCAGCCTGGGCCCCGACACCGGCAGCACCGAGGAAAGGGCAGCTCGAGGACAGGTCTGGAGGCTGGTGCCAGCGCTGCACCGTGTTTCCCGAGAAAACCGGGATTCGATGGCGTGGCAGCCGGTTTGCGTGGCCTTCACAAGTGGGTCTGTCGTGAGGTGCAGCCATTCACGGACACTACGCTCGGGAACCACAGAAGCTTTTGCAAACCTTCTGATTGAACAACCCATCTTCCCGAAAGGATGGGTTCGCCAGACGCCCACCGCTAGAGGACCTGAACGTGGCCGCAGCTTTGCTCATTCAAGGACCTCAGGGCTTGCCAGAATTTCCTTCCCTTTAATGGCTGAAGTCAATTAGCAGCCAAGCAAGGGCACAAATTCCAAGCTGTTAATTCTGGGCTCTGCGGTCTTAAAACGTCCTGCTTCTCCTCGGACGAGACAATATTCTACAGTCGTTGAGCACACCGCTACGTTACAGGATTGAATGTGATCCAGGTTCAATTTTTTTTTTCTTTTACTTTAGAGGGAGTGGGCACACGAGCAGGGGAGAGGGGCAGAGGGTGAGAGAGAGTCTCAAGTAGGCTCCACGACCCTGGGATCATGATCTGAGCTCAACCCACTGAGCCGCCCAGGCGCCCCAGGTTCAAATGTTTTAATAACAAATTCCTATTTCTGAGGCATCCTGAGATGTTTCCGTGGGATTCTCCAACCAGCAGACGGCATAATTGGCCTGCTGACTTGGGGGCCCAGGGAGCCCCATGGGGTCCCCAAAGGGAGCCCAAGGGGAAAATCCCATGTGGCTGGTGGAGACCCAGAGCTGCAGCTGGGGTCCTGTGCTCACTCGGTCTTAGGCAATGTTTTTTCAAGAACATTGAGGGTCAGGAAATTGGGGACCGGCTGCTCCAGAGAAGATGTGTGACAGAAGCCAGACAGAAATCCAGACAAGCCACTCAGAGGCCTCCGGCACATCTCCGATAGAGGCCACCCAGCCTCCTGGGGGCTCCGGTGAGGGGAGCCCCCCCTTCACCATCTGCCCCCGGAGCACCCACTCACCGCCCCCCCCCCGCCGTGAGCTCTCCCAGCCCTGTGCCACCTCTACTACAGGCCACCCCCAGGCCACCGCAGCAGGAAATGAATTCTGCTCTCTGCACACACTGGGACCCACACAGCTGTTGAGCAGAATGAACTGCAATCACATTTGTGGGCACAGAGCAATCTTCAAGTGATGCCCTTGTGAGCGAAATTAAGAATGCTGTCACTCATGCGTGTGCACACATGTGCATAGACACATACACACACACACACACACACACACACATACACACACACACACACGTCTGCATGTATGGAGACCATCTCTGGAAAGACAGGCAAGACCTTGGTAACGGTGGTTGCCTCCGACCTTGGTATTGTCTGGACTTTTTGCCATGCACACATACTATCTTTTTTTTAACGTTTTATTTATTTTTGAGACAGAGAGAGAGAGAGAGAGAGACAGAGTGTGAGCAGGGGAGGGGCAGAGAGACAGGGAGGCACAGAATCCGAAGCAAGTTCCAGGCTCTGAGCTGTCAGGACAGAGCCCAACACGGAGCTTGAACTCCCGAGCCGTGAGACCACGGCCTGAGCCGAAGTTGGACACCCAAATGACTGAGCCACCCGGGCTCCTCATTATCTTTTCAAACAGAAAAGAGGAAAATGGAGCAGTGCCAGGGCACAGACGCCCACTGTCCTCCTCCCCAGTGCCCGTCCTTCCTGGGCGTCCTGGGTGCCGGACATTGATGTGATTCGAAGACGTCCAGCTGTGTGGTCTTGGGAAACTCGCTAATCCTCTCTGATTTATTCCTTTGCTATAATGAAACACTAAGCTCTTTTGAGACTTAGGGGAGAAGTGAGTGGGAAAGCAGCCTGCAGACTCCAGAGATCCGTGACTGTCCGTTCATTCCCGTGGTCACCTCTGCCGCCAGCTCCGGGCACCGTGAGCAAGAAATGGGGCCTCCGCACGGTGGGTGCGCGAGCCACCCCCGCCCTGGCCGCCCAGGCGTGCGCGAGAGGACCCACCGCGGAAGACCGCGGCACCCGCTCTGCCGGGGGGGGCCCACCTGCCCCACGCCAGCCACACTGAGACCACACCGTCCACACCATCCCAAACCAGGTCCGCCACCTGGGTTCAGCCCCTCACCCTGGAACAGGACTGTGGTCCGCGTTTTGTTCTGGAACAACTTACGCCCTTTCAGCGAAGAAATTGTACCTTCGGTCAGTCCCGGCTTCCATTTAGAATTCTGTCATACTACAGACTGTCATGCATTTTTTAAAATTATTAATGAAGTTTTGGACATATTTACATATGTAACTCGTGACTTGAAAACATAGGTGGCCAAGTCCCGCTCTCCTGCCCTGCTCCCTCTTCTCCGCCCCCCATCACCTCCTCCCTGTCCCGGCCTCCTGAGTGGCCTCTACTCAACGATTGTCTTCCATGATGCCAAGAACAATCACCACTAAATTTGGGGTCTGAATTTTCTGTGGCCTTTGAGTGACTCAGAATCCAGCTCGGACTAAAACTGGAGACGCTCTGGAATCTCAATGAGGCTGCAGAGAATCCTGGCGGCTATTAGCAGAGATGATTGGAGAGCCGGAAGATTAATGCCAGGCCGGGTGAGACAGTCGGTTAGATGAAGTCATCATACTCAAAACACCCGGTGCCCGCGTCTGCCACATTCACCACCAGCCGGTCTGTGCAGCCCCCTTGGAACCCCGCTCCCGTCTAGCGAATGGGAAGAGAGACCCCTTGCCGCGCAGGGGTCAGGAAAGAGCCAGGCCACAGGAGCCAGCTAACCAAGGGGGACGATGACATTGCAAAATGCCCAGGATTGAGAGACTTGTGTTTGCCTCCGTCCCCCGGAGGCTCAGCCTTTGCACGGCCGTCTTCCCGGTTCAGGGGTCTCCAGGAGCCGAACCCCCACGGCAGCTGCCGACAGCACCCTGGGGCGGCCCCCCTCCCAGCCTTGCCCCCGCGGATTACGACGGCGGTGTGCGAGCATGTGGACCGTCTGTTTCCGTGTCTCTAAGTCCCGATGGACCTGCATGTCGCTTCCTGTTTTCTGGAGCCATACGCTCTGTCCGTGAGTCGTTTCTAAACTGGCCAGCCCGCTCCCTCCCGGGGTTCACAGAGATCCTGTGAGGGGGTTTCACAAGATACCTCCAGTGTTTGCAAATGCCCGACAGAGAGCTCTCTCCTTTACCTTTCGTAGGACGTGCAGGTGTCTTTGCTTGGGGCCGAAACACGAGCCGTCCGGAGTGGCCGCAGGGGTCAGCCCCAGGCTGGCGGGCACCACAGGGTGGGCTCCAGAGGCCCGCTGTCTGGATTCACAGCGGGTCCCGTCCCTACTGGCCGTGTGACCTGGGGTGGGGTCTTACTGACTCCGAGCTCGAGTTTTCCCGTCTGTAAAATGGGGACACTTGGCATACTCAGGAAATGATAGCTGATTCTGGGAAAAAAAAAAAAAATAACAAAAAAGAAAAGTACTACAGAACAGTCGCCCTCTCACTGAACGGACCTCTCCCCGGCTCTGTGCGATGGCTCAGTAGTTGGGGCTCCTCGGTGAGGAAGACCAAACACCCCCCTCTTGTGGAGTTGCCCTTCAGGGAACGGGATCCAGAAATGAACAGTCAACATAATCCCGAAACCATACAGGCTGCTCAGGGTGGTGAGTGTAACAGGAACAGGAGCAGAGCTGGGGGGGTGGGGGGACTGAGGCCTCAGAGAAAAAGTGGCCCTTCCACCAGGAACTCGATGGACCTCGCCACGCTGTTACTTGAGGAGGGGGGGATGAGATTTGCCAAGTAGATGAAACCTCGCAAAATCCTGCGAGATACGGGGTTCACGGGCGGAGAAAATGGTAAACACAGCTCTTCTGAGAAGACGTTAGAAAATCCAGAGCGCGGCCCGTTGTGCTGTTTGGTTTGTGCCACGAGCGGTCGCCGAGAATTTATTAAAGGGCCTCGCGGGCAGGGCCCTGGGTCTTCGAGCCAGAAGGCAGGTGCCAGGCGGGGCCGGTGGGGTCGTCGGTCTAGATCACGGGCTGGCAGACCGCGGCCACAGGCTACGCGAGACCACCGCCGGGTTTCTGGTTTTCCTGGCAGCTTTACCGGGAGACGCTTTGCGGGCCGGGCCCCGTAGCTCCCCTGCTGACAGCCTCCACGTCAGCATCCTGACCTGCACGTGACCAGGGCTGGGCGACCACTGCCTCATTCAGGCTTCAGAGTGTGTTCGCCATCCCGAAAGCAAACCTTGCAGCCGCTAACGGCAACTCACCACGTGTCCCTGAGCCGCCCCCGCCCCCGGCCTGACCCGCCACCAATTTACCTCCTGTCTCCACCACTGTCCGTCTCCCAGACGTTTCGCAGAAATGAAATCGCATCACAAATGGCCTCTATCTAGGACTGGCTCCTTTCACCGAGCTGCAGGTTTTCAAGATGTGCCGTGAATCAGCAACTCGTTCTTCGTTAGTTTGTTCGCCCGGTGATGTTCCACTGTGTGGCTAGACCGCATTTTGTCCGTCCGTTTGGCGGTCCACAGACACTCATGGTGCCTCCTTTTCGTCTGTTGTGAATAATACTGGATGAACATTTGCGTAAAAATGTTTGTGTGGACGTAGGTTCTCATTTCCTTTGAGTACGTATGTCCACACGTACGACGTGTACACCCAGAATTGCTGGGCCGTAGGTAACGCTCACGTTTCGAGGAGCCGCCAGACCGTTTGCCCACGTGGCTGCACCGTTTTGCATTCCCGTCGTGGACGGATGAGGGCTTTTCTTCATGTCCTTGTCAACGCTTGTAATCGTATGTCTTTCTTACCCCAGCCATCCTAGTGGGCGTAGGGTAGTATATTGTGGTTTTAATTTGCATTTCCCCGCAGCCTAATGCTGTGGAACATCTTTCCGCGTGTGTGATAGACATTCATTTCTCGCCTTTGGAGAAATGGTTCTCGAAACCCTTTGCCCATTTTTGCATTAAGCTATTTATCTTTTTATCATTGAGTTTTGAGACCTTTTTATATGTTCTGGATACATGTTCCTCACCAGATACACGATTTGTAGATATTTTCTCCCAATCTGGGGTTGTGCTCAAACAGCCAGGAATAAGGATATTAGTACCACCGCTGTTTATAGTAACAAAAAATTAGAGGTAACGTGAAGTTTTTCAGTAGCAGAGTAGTTACATAAATTACATTTATTTATAATATGGAAGATGCTTCCCTTTTTTTATGACAGCTAAAATCAATGGGGACGATGCTGTGTATTGACATGGAGTGATACCCGAGACATATTAAATGGACAGAGCAAACTACAGAATAACACATACAGCATCTGACTCTTTCCGAAAGGCAAAATCATACTTTTCTCTGTGTGTGAATGTGTGTAGGTAAATACAGAGGGGGAAAGGTCTATGAAGAAACACATTGAATCAAGAGAAATATCTCGGGAAGGATCAGAATACAGAGGGTCTGACGAGGGGAGGACAAGTGTTTAGAAAGAAGACCCAGAAAAGAGACCTGCTTCCGGAAAAATGGAGTAGGTGTGCCTTTGTTTTTTTCTGTTCCTCCCACTAAGTACAGCTAAAATCCCAGGTATTTAGATAAAACGAACAAAAGACCAGAGAATGGAGAGATGGCAGATCGGCCAAGGACCTCAGGAGCCGAGGAAGGACACGGCAGTGACTCTCCGGGTTTCCTTGTGGCCTCATGTAGCTCCCAGGTGGGAATCTAGTAACCCGGACCAGGTACAGACTAAAAAGCTCCCAGGAAAGCCTGTTCTCCCCAGCCACAGGCCCAGGAAAAGGCAACCTAGCAGAACAAACATTTTAGACGATGCCTGTTCTACTCCAGCCAAATGCCACAGACAAAAACGGTGGCTCTACCCCTGCCAGCAAAGACAGAGAGTTCAGACTCGCAGCTCGCCAGGCTGTGTGTGACAAGATGTCCCCACTCCTCCCCCTCCTGCTGCCTGATGGCTCCAGATCAGGCCAAGGGGAGAGCTGAGACGGTGCCAAGATCACATGGGGAACCTGGGCTTCCACCATCACCCGGAGGGAGCCTGGCCTCTTTCCACCTCCCCGACGGGGGGGTGGGTCGTGCTAAACGAGTATGGCGGAGACTCAGGGCTTCTACCGCCACGGAGTGGTAGGAATAGCCCCGCCCCTCCCGCCACCCAGTGTCAGTAGAAGCCATTCGGATGACAGTAGTGAGATGTCTGTCCCCCTTCCACCCACGGATTCCACAGGGAGCCTGAAAGCCCAACCTCCCTCCGCTCGACTGTAATGAGAAACATCCACACCCAGCAGACCATGGAAGCCACATGAAGAACCTGAACTCCTGCCCCCACCCGGCGGTAACAAGGTAGCGTCCCTCTGCCCCCTCTGGACTGGTGTCAGGTTTGAATAAGATCCAGATCCAGGAGCCAGGAAGACCATAAACTGAATGAGAACAGGCAGTGAACAGATGCCAACACCAAGGTAACGCAGCCATTAGAATTATCTGACACGGATTTTAAAGCAGCAATCATAAAAAAAGAAAATAAGCAATTACAAACATGATGAAAATTTGAAAATGCAGCAAAGAGTTGGAAGCTATAAAGAATAACCAAATGGAGAACACAGTACCCGAACGAAAAGTCACGGTGGGGGATTCACCCACAGAAGAGGGAGGACACACCAAAGATGCAGGGAAGTCGAAGGTAAAACAGCAGAAATAACCCAACCCAGACGCCAGAGAGAAAATAGACTGAAAAACAAAATTAACAGGATCTCAGAGACATTTGAAGCTACAACAAAATTCCATAACAAGATTTGGGTCATCAGAGTCCCAGAAGGAGAAAACAAAGAGGGTGTGGCTGAAAAGGTATTGAAAGAAATGGTGGCTGCAGTTTCCCAAAATTGGGAAAAGATATAAGTGTACAAGATCAAAAGGCTGGGTGACCCCAAGAAAGATACACTCAAAGAAAGACACATCATAGTCCAGCTTCTGAAAACTAAAGAGAAAAGAAAAATCTTGAGGGCATTCAGAGGAAAATGGGACATTAACTCTAGGGGAAAATAATTCAAATGATGGTGTTTTCTCATCAGAAACCACAGGGGCCAGAAAAAAAGTGACACATTTTCCAAGTGCTGAAAGAAAAGAATTGTCACCTACAACTCTATATCCAGCAGAAAGTAACCTTCAGGAATAAAGGGAGAATAAGGACAGTGTCAGATGAAGGAAAACTAGAATTTATAGCCAGAAGATCTAAAAGAACATTGTTAAAGGAAGCTCTTCAGACTAGAAGGAAATGCAACCAGAAAAAAATACTGGAACCCTGAGGAAGGAAGGACAGCAGACAGAAACGTGTGTAAATATGACGGCCTTTCCTTCCCTTCTGAGGCTTCCAAATTATGAAGCAAAAGTCAAATAACACTTTTTAATATGTTCTCATTGCAAGTAGGAGAAATATTTAAGACAGTTATTTTATAAATGGAGAGGGCAAAGGATGAAAAGAGATGTAAGTCTCTACACTTCCTTTGAACTCATAAAATGTCAACACAAATAGACTGTGGTAAGTTATGTACGTGTGAGACACATAACATGCCTCAGATGCCTATGACTCTTAATATATACATATATTTATATTTTACATATATAATTCTAGATCGATGATTTAAAAAATTGAAAGCGACTCAATCACTCTGGACAAATAAAAACAGAGTTCTAAAACAAAGGCTCACGTGACCCATAGGAAAGCAGGGAAAACAGAAAAACAGAATATAGGGAGAATGAACGGCAGAACAAAAAACAAAATGGCAGGGGCAGCACTTCGATAATTACATTAAATGTAAATCATCTAAATAAGCCAGGTGTAAGGCAGAGATTGGCAGGGAGGAAATGATCAAACTGTTCTCTCTAGTAAAGTTACTTCAAATATAATGATATAGGTGGATCGCAAGTAAAAGAATAGAAAAAAGTTAATGGAAATAAAAAGATAAGGAATATAAAATCGAGCTATATAAAATCTGATAAAGTAAACGTCAGAGCAGAGAAAATTACCAGAGACAGAGCAAGACATTACGTAATGAATAAAGGGTCAATCTGATGAGAAGTTACAGCAATCCTAAATATGTACGCACTAGACAACAGAACTGAAAATATGACACAGAAATTCATAGAACTGAAAGGAGAAAAACACCAATCTGCAATCACAGTTGTAGACTTCAACACCGTTCTCACAACAGTTGACTGAACAACTAGACAAAAAAAACAAGGTGACATAAAAAGTTCAGCACCACCATCAACCATCAGGATGAATTGACATTTATAGAAAAGCCACTCAAAGACAGCAGAATACACATTTTTTTCATGTATTTATGGAATATTACCCAAGATCATATCCTGAACCATTGAACACATTTCAATGTATTTAAAAGCACTGAAATTGTACATAATACATACTCGGAGAGCACATCAGACTCAAACTGCAAACCCATACCAGAAAGATAACAGGAAGTTCTCCCCATATTTGATATCCACAAAATACAATTCTAAATCATCCATGGGTCAAAGGAGTCTCAGGGAAAAATTTTAAAGATATGTATAACTGAATTTAAATGAAAAAGCAAAGCATCTAAAAGAGCTCTGAGAAGGAAATTTATAGCACTGAATATTTACATCAGAAGTGAGGGAATTCTGAAGCCAATAGTTAAAGCCTCCACTTCCAGAAACAGAGAAAGAACCGAAAAATAAAACCAAAGCAAGGAGATGGAAGTAAATAATAAGGATGATAGCAGAAATCAAAGAAATTAAAAAACAGATATGGAGAAAAATCAGTAAAACAAAAAGCTGGTTCTTTGAAAAAGTGAGGAAAATGGACAAACCTCCACCAAGACTGAGAATAAAAGACACAGTTATTATGAATGAAACTGGGGGCGTCATTATGGATTCTGCAAACGTCCAAAGGATAATAAGGGAATACTACAAATACCTCTACACACATAAATTTGACAACTTAGACGAAATGGATGAATTCCTTGAAAAGGATCAACTACCACAACTCACTGGAGTTGTAGGAAATAGATCATTTGAATAGCCTTATAGCTATCAAGGAAATTGATTCGTCATTTAAAGATTCCTATGGAGAAATTTCTGAGATGGATTCACAGGAGAGCGCTACCAAATATTTAAAGAAAAATTAACACCAATTCTGGAGAATCTATTCCAGGAAAT
Organism: Panthera onca; assembly: GCF_046562875.1. Taxonomy (NCBI): domain Eukaryota; kingdom Metazoa; phylum Chordata; class Mammalia; order Carnivora; family Felidae; genus Panthera; species Panthera onca. Next base: position 3,575,593 of record NC_138354.1, read on the forward strand.
AGAAGAGGTGAAAACTGTTCCCAGCCAATTTTATGAAGCAAGTACTAGGCTGATGCTAGAATCAGAGGAGCACAGTTCAAAAAAAAGAAAATTGCTCACCAACGTGCTGCGTGAACATAAAGACAAACGTACGGTCCCATCTATATAACGGTCATGAAATGACAAAATTATAGAGATGGAAAACAGAGAGAGGTGGTGGGGAGGTGGCTGTCCCTGTGAAAAGATACAGGGGGGAGAGCTTTGTGGTGATGGGATAATTCTGTTTCGATTGCCGCAGTGGTTCCACAGATCCAGGATGCAGTAAGGAGCACAGAACTACTCACACGCACATTGTACCAGTGTCAGCTTCCTGGTTGTACAATCGCTGTGTACGATGAAACCATTGGGGGTGACGGGGTGAAGGTATATCGGAACTCTTTGTGATAACTTTGCAGCCCCCTGTGTATCTGTGACCATTTTAAATAAGTTTTAGGAGCGCCTGGGTGACTCATTTGGTGGGGCGTCCGACTTCAGCTCCGGTCATGGTCTCGTGGTCCGTGGGCTCGTGCCCCATGTCGGGCTCTGTGCTGACAGCTCGGAGCCTGGAACCTGCTTCCGATTCTGTGTCTCCCTCTCTCTCTGCCCCTTTCCTGCTCACATTCTGTCTCTCTCTCTCTCAAAAATAAATCTTAAAAAGTTTTATTAATAAAATAAGTTTTAAAAATCACAGTGGGATACCCCTGCCCACCTATCAGGGACTAAAATGAAAATGACTGACTATAACACGTACTGGTTAGACCTATAACTTAGGTCTTCTGGGTATTTTACCCCACAGAACGAAAGGCTGTCTAAGATGTCCATCGGCAGGAAAGTAATAAGCCTGCCACGGTACATTCAGATAGCGGGACACTGCTCGGCCACAGAAAGAATGGATGGAGAATACACGTGGCCTCGCGGACAAGTCTCGAAAGAAGTGCACTGAGTAAAGAAGCCAGACAAACCAGAGAACATGATTGCATCCCATAGAAAATTCTAGCAAAGGCAGGGATGCCTGGGTGGCTCAGTCGGTTGAGCATCTGACTCTTGATTTCAGCTCAGGTCATGATCTCACGGTTCACGGGATGGAACCCCACATTGGTCTCCATGCTGACAGCGTGGAACCTGCTTGGGATCTCTCTCTCTCTCTCTCTCTCTCTCTCTCTCTCTCTCTCTCTCTCTGCCCTTCCCCTGCTCACACATGCTCTCTCTCAAAATAAATAAACATTAAAAAAAAAACAAAAAGAAAAAATTCTAGGAAATGTAAACAAATCCACAGCAACAGGAGGCAGTTCCTTCGTGGGGGATGGGCAGGAGGACGTGATTCGAGAAAAGTCTGGGGAGGGAGCAGATATGTTGGCTGCTTTGATGGGGGTGCAGACTTGTGTGTGTTTGTGTGTAATCTCATGCTGTTCTCTTTAAATATGTACAGTTTGTGATAGGTCAGTTATACCTCAATAAAGCTGCTAACATTGAAAAACAAGATGTATTTGTGGATTATATGTGTAAGGATAAAAACAAAGAAAAAAATACACTCTTTGGGGAGAATTGATGGTGCACCAGAGCTCAGGGTGGCATTTGCCCCCCCGGTCTGCTCCCACCCAGGCAGCCAACCACAGCGGGGTGTGTGGCCATCCCTCCGCACGGACTCTGGCTACTATGTGCCACCTTCACTGGTCTCAAGTCTTTGCTGCAGCCCCATGAGGCTCCCCCTGTGACCCCCAATCCACATTTAGGTGTAAAAATTGTGTCCTTACCACACAGCCCCGTGGCGGTGCTGAAGGGAACATTGCAGGAAGAGAAGGAAAGCTGACGCGAGGACCGCAGATACAGATCCTGTCACTCCTTACAAGTGCCCTGGGTCTCAGCAAACCCTGGTGTTCAGGGATGTCTGACACACATTGTTAAATCCCTCTCGCTGGCAGGGACCGTATACCTTCCTCCCAGGACTCGGCATGTGTACCTGAAGTAGGCTGGGGGCACCGAGTGCCCTTGGCTCAGGGACAAGCCCAGCACTTGGAAGCCAAAGCACAGATCCTGCCAGGAAGTTAGTGGGGGGCAAAGCCTTCACCTCTCTTTTATTAGAAAGGGAAACTATGCAAGAGACGGCACGGGCTGGCATTCTGGGGACAGACTCATAACAGCAGTCAAATGAGTGACACAGAAGGACTTCTGTAGATGTGCCTGCAGCTCTCAGTGCCTGCCCAGTCCTCTCCAGGCTGTGGACATGAACATCTTTCTAGGCCTGTCCTCGGAGATGTGGACGCACCTGCTGGCCTGCGTCACGCTCCTACTGCTGAGTCGCCAACAGAACGCAGCTTGCTGGGCCTGTCGCTGTGGGGGGGGTGGGGGGGCAGGCTGGGGAGGGGAGGTGCTGTCTCTCCCCTGGAATCTGGGGGCCTGAGGACAGCTAGGTAGGGGTGAGGATGGGGTGGGAGGGCAGTAGGGGTGACAGAGGAGGATCCTGACACTGGAGAAGCATGAGAAATCTCCAGGCCCTCAGATACGTGTCTGTCGGACCCTCGGGAAGCTCCTGTCCACCTCAACAGGGCCTTTGGGACAGTCCTGGGGCTGGTGGAAGGGGGAATCCAGGGATCCAGGCAGGGAAGAATTCCCAAAGCAGGATGAGGTCTCGGGGAGGGTCAGTAGGGTGTTGAGAGGGTTCCCTGCTCATCCCTGCGATGTGTGCTGAGCCATCTGTGAGCGACAGGAGGGCTTCACTGAGACGAACTACCATCGAGGAGACAAGGCCGAGTAAAGTGCTGTGTGTGACATGCCAGATGCTGGGGGTCCTCGGCTAAGTCATGTGGACCCAAGTGCCCCAGACGAAGGTGTGAGGAGACAGACGGCCCCCACACTGCAGACATTAGCCATCACCTTGTCACTTCAGATGTTCAGAGGACGTGGTGCTCACGACAGGCACGAGGGACAGCAGGTGCCTCAGAGGAGAGCAGTATCAGTGTGTCATGGGACAGAGGGACAGAACGTTCTGGAACAGACATGGCCATAGGTGGGAAGAGGAGACAGAAAGATTTCAAAACCCTGGAAGCGAGGCAGGAAGAGCTCGGGAAGAAGTGAGTGGACCCAGTGTCCCTGTCCGTGGGGCGTCCTCGAGAACGAGGTCTGTACGTGAGGAAAGGCCCATCCACTGAAGCTCATTGCCATGTCTTAGGCTAATTTGCAAGTGCAGATACCAACCAGTGCTGACTTTTCAGGTCAAACGGTGGCTGAGCCCCACAGGCAGGTGCGTAGATCACTTCCTCTCCCACCCCCGGGGTGGGAACCCAGCAGGCCCAGAGGGGATGACTTAACGCATCGTCTTCTGTCGTGATCAGGGCTTTGGGACAGTCCACTGCTTTTTCGACGTTCAGGTACTACCTTCACCATTTTATCCATATTCAAACACTGTACTACAATCCACTCCATGATTTTATTTACGTTGAACTTTGTACTTTTTTTTTTTAACCTAAATCAATGTCGCTTTATCTTATGAAATAATATCTTAGAAATTCTAAACTACATGTACTAACTCTATGTTTTTCTAGTTCACCTTAAAAGAGTTCCTGTTGACCTAACAAGTGTTTGTGCGTGTGCTGCCCGAGCCATCACGCGGGGCCACGTCGGGACACAACGGATGGGAAGGTGGAAGGGGGGCCCCTGAGCGTCTGAGCAGTGTTGACATAACAGTAGATCACCTGGAACAGGGCTTTCTTTTTCCCCAGGGGATTTTGGAATGTGAACTGGAATGTTCCTCAAGGTAAGGCAGTTTGGGCCTTCTCCGTCTCCGCCATGCGGTACAAAAGCCCGCCCGCCAGCCAGTCGGGGAATATGGCAGCCAACACAGTGCCCACTGTCATGTCAGCTGTAGAAGACCCCATCTCATGTGGTGGATTTGGAGGCATTGCTATAGCTTCATCACCTTGAAAATTAATCAACCAATATTCGGACCTCCGTTGTGGACAGGGCCCCGAATCGGGCATGGGGCAAGGACTAGAATTTCCAGAATCCTCTCGGATAGGGTGAGACCTGAGTGGGGTCTTGAGAAATGTGTAGGAACAGAGCTGGCTACGTGAGAAGCTTGGGGTCCTGTGGGTGAGATGTGGATCAATTCACATGCAACACGCTGGGGCAGGATACAGAGGACGCACAGAGTCACCGGGGACCCAGCTGGCCCAGGTGGCCTCAAGGGCACTAGCAGTCACCATGAGGGTGAAGCAGAAGGCCACCACTACCCTGTAGCAAGACGGGCACCTTCTCCAGCGTGCATGGAGGTTGACTTCTTTAAAACAGGTTCACATGAGAGACACAACCTAGGCAGGCACTCTGTGCTGTGGACAGTGCAGCCTGGCCTTCACAATCTCCCTCTACCGTCGTGGGCTTCAAACAAAACAGATTTTAGTGCTGCTGCCCACTGTGATCCAGTAAGGAATCTGAGGACAGGGGAGATGGTAGTGAAAACCATAGGGGCACCTGGGTGGCTCAGTCGGTTGAGCGTCCGACTTCGGCTCAGGTCATGATCTCACGGTCCGTGGGTTCGAGCCCCGCGTTGGGCTCTGTGCTGGCAGCTCAGAGCCTGGAGCCTGTTTCGGATTCTGTGTTTCCCTCTTTCTCTGACCCTTCCCTGTTCATGCTCTCTCTGTGTCTCAAAAATAAATAAATGTTAAAAAAAATTTTGAAAAAAAAAAAAAAAGGAAACCATCAATCAGTATATTGACCACACTTTATACAATTTAACCTCAACATCTCTTGAAATGCCCATTTTAAAAGAATCAGAAATGCCAAGATTTCAAAACCAGAAACTAGCTTCTAACTCCGTCTCTACTCCTCATTCATTTGTCACATTCGTTTGGGCTCTTGCCACCGGCCAGGAACACTGCTAAGCACTGTTTGGGGGCAGAGACCCATAAAGCACAACTTCTGTCCCAGGGAGCTCACGGCTGTAAGAGACAGTTCACGGATGGTTCAAACTCGTCACTGAGGCCATGAATATTCAGCACAGCGGAAAGCCGGAAAGCCACACGGAAAGGGTGGTGCCCGAGCGGTCTCGAAGGATGAAGAGCAGTTAGTCAAACAGAAAGGAGAGAACTGTTTTCTCACCCACTGGAATGGCTAACGATATAAAAGGTTGACGGAGGTACTGAAGCTCCCGCATTGTTGGTGGGCGTGTAAGGCGACTCTACCACGTTGAAGATCTGTGCCTCCTATAAAATGAAACGCACGTTTACTCCGTGACCCAGAGAGTCTTTACCTGGGAGTTCACCGGAGAAAAATTTAAATGGGTCAAACACAAACCCTTGTTCGTAATCCCAACATTCATCAACACGAAATGGATTGCATTGTGGATCTGCTTGGAAAGTCGATAAGTAAATTCCATGCAATGGAATCCTATTCGGCTGTAAGAAGAAACAAACTAGTGACACACAGTGTGCACGAATCTCCCAAGCCACTATGTTGTGCAAAGGAGGCCAGACGGGAAAGAATACAGATAATAATGTCACCTATGAAGTCCGAGAACAGACAAAAAACCCCAACCCTGTGGTGGTAGAAACCAGAAGGTGGTTTGGGGGATGGGAGGTGGGTAGCAAATCGACCATGCCTTTCTAGGTGGTGGACATGTGTACATCTTAGTTTGCACGCTGGTGATCACAATTGCCAAAACTCTTAAAACTGACCTCTTAAAATTACGTGTCCCAGAGCAGAATGAGGAAGAAGGGTCCTGGAATATTCTGGACACAGTGAAGACTAAAGCTCTCCACCCGGCTGGAGCATAAGATGCCTGATAAAATGGGAGGTGGATGGAACCAGCTAGGGAGAGAAATCCTGTCAGGCATTATCCTGAAAATTAAGCACTCAGATTGTTTATGCTATAAAGGGGGAAATGATAGGAGCTTGCATAATACTGATGTTCTCAGAAAAGAAATCATCAAAATGCCAGACTAGCCAACCAGGACGTTTTGGCTTGAGGCATGTTTCTTTTTTTTTTTTTTTTTAATGTTTATTTTTGAGAGAGAGAGAGAGCACAAGTTGGGGAGGGGCAGAGAGAGAGGGAGACACAGAATCCCAAGCAGGCTCCAGGCTCTGAGCTGTCAGCACAGAGCCCGATGCGGGGCCACAACCCACAAACCACAAAATCATGACCTGAGCTGAAGTCGGACGCTTACTTAACTGACTCCGCCACCCAGGTGCCCCGTGGAGGCACCTTTCTTAAATAACGTCGTTGCCTGTTTCTTTGGCAATCGTGGTGTGTGCAACAGCATCTTGGAGGCAGACAGCTCGTCCTGGTCTCCTGGACACTGTTCTCATCATGCGTGTTCCGATGAAGGACTTTCACACCCTTTTCCCCAACCAAAGGGTAGGTTGGAGCCTGAGGTCGCTTCTTCCCTGCCTGTTTCCGACCAGAAGCTAGTTAGACTTGAGCTTTCTGGGCTCGTGACAACGCTTCCCTCCCTCTCAACCTGAGAAAGGAATTAATCATCAGATGATAGGCTTGAAGCTCCTTTTCATAGTCCTGGAGTCATTTCAGACTCTGATGGCATTGAAAGAGACGGTGTGGCTCTTGGCAACCGCACCAGCATCTAAGATGTGGAGGGGTCGTCGGTGAATTGGCAGCCACATTTGGAAAATGAAGGCAGGTTAATGTAAAATGACTAGATCTGCCCAATGGTGGCATCCAGAACAATACAATTTATCCTTTTGCTGAACTTAACATGGCCATATGTCAAGGCAGCCAGGATCTGAGCACTTTCAGTGGATTACAAGCCTTCACCAGCGGCGGTCTCCGTGGCAGGGAGTTCGAGAGGTCCTGGGCAGGCCTCTGTCCAAAAATCTGTCTCACCACCACTGGTCGTCACAACCAAATCTCTACCACTGGGCATTAGTTAGGTGGGGACTTCAGGGTCAAGACCACATGTGAATCCCTTCCCTCACCATCCTGCCCACGTTTTGAACGTATTGTTAGTGGCCAAAGTCCCAAAGTCCCAGTTTCCAGCCTCAGATTTGGTTCAAATCAGCCACAGGTCCCCTAGACACCCGGGTTTCTTCACATTTCCAAAAGGATGACCATCCAAGAGATTATCTACTCTTCATGCAAGATTTCAACAGCCTTCCCTCGGGCGAGCTACATTAGATTAAAAACGATTCACTCAGAAACATCCATGCCTAATGATTTCCCCCAGCTGGACTCCCAGCAGGGAAGCAGACGGGCTTGCTCAGCAGAGGGGACGAGTCTGAGACCCTGACAACGATAACAGAGGTCCGTCGGCCTCGGGCGCACACGGAGCTCGGTCGTGGCTGTCCACACACGGCGCCCAAGCCTGCCACCTTGCCTCCGTGCCCCTTCAGAATGCTCTGGAAAGAGGCAGCATCGCACATCATCCGAGTCCATTTATTTTTTCTTTTCTCGGTAATGCATCTAATCCTTCCTTGGAGAAACTCCCAAGCCATTTCTCGACCCCGAGCTGTACCTGTTTTCATTCACTTAATCTGCTTTAGAACCGAGGTTGAAATGGAAGTTTGGAATCAAGCCTCATCTTCGCCAAGGATGACAAATGAAAACGGCTCAGAACTGTCACGTCCCCACCCTTCGCCCCCAGAAACCTCCAGGAGGTAAGTGCTGGCCAGTCAGCCAGCCCCAAAGAGCTGTTGTGGCGGGGGGGGGGGGGGGGGGGGTCAGGGTCTTGAAACATCTTTCATTTTCCATCATCGGTTTCCCTTCCTCTCTTCCTCTGTCCTTGTCATCCTCTCCCATCCGGCTTGTCTCTCCCCGATACGGCTTTGCTAGGAGCCAGCCACCGACGGTAAAATGGCACCTGTAACCATGCTACTCACACTGTAGTGGCAGACTCCTATGACGCCGAAGGGAAGGAACCAGTTCCGCCAGCCTGGGTAACCCGGGTCCAGGGGGGGTCTCCCTGAGGAGGCAGCACACCCCTCCTTCTGGCTTCTCTGCGCTGGAGAAAGTACCCGTGGCTACCAGGATGGTTTAGCCGTGCCTGAATCTGTGTTTTTAAGAAGGGTGGAGGGAAGGGGAGGAGCAGGTATCCAGGACTCAAGTTTTCGAACGTAAGTATGGCGATGCCATTGTTTTCCGTTGTGTCTTCTGTCCCCATCCGCCCAACCCAGGGGACCCAGGGATGTCTTGGGAATTCTACAGGTGGAGGGCAGTGATACAGGAGCAGCCGGCAGAACCCACGTGGCTTCCCCTTCCCCCGGAGCCAGGGGTGGGGAGGACTTCTTCACGGACAAGGCGTGGAGGGCAGGCGGGGCGGGGGGAAGGGGGGTGAGGGTGAGGCATGCTCTCCAGTCCAGAGCAGTCTCTCAGCAGAGAGAAATGTGAAAGCCAAGCTCCACAATGAGCTTTGTTGGACTAGTTCCTATCCAACTATTTAGCATCTTTCTTTAAGTTTATTTATTTATTTTGAAAGAGAAAGAGAGCACAAGCAGGGGAGGGGCAGAGAGAAGGAGAGAGAGAATTCCAAGCAGGCTCCACACTGTCAGTAAGAGCCCAACATGGGGCTTGATCCCATGAACCGTGAGATCGTGACTTGAGCTGAGATCAAGAGCCAGACGCTTAACCGACTGCGCCCCCCAAGCGCCCCTCGACTAACAGCGCCTTAAAGGAAAGGACCATCTCAACATTTTTTCTCAGCCAAAAACGAACCCAAACCCTCAATTTGGCCAGACTGGGATACAGTGGGATGACCCCTATGGTACCATTTCAGCCCTCTGTTTTTTATCTGCACTTGCTTTTAGGCAAAATACATTCATAGTTGAAATTTAAAAAAAAAAAAAAAAAAAGTCTTCTGGAAATGGCACGCCCACTGGCCGGAATCAGCTGTGAGAGCAGATTATACCCGGGTCAACCCCACTGACGTGCAGGGATATCAAGCTGGTAACTTGAAGTCAGCCACACACGAGTATTTGCATCATGAAACTGGGAAACACCGCGAACCAGACTGTCTACCCTTGGAGGGAGCCAGTCGGTAAATGTTTGCCAACACACCCACGAGACCCCTCCATCTAGAATTCCGGCCAGTTGCCTCTCCAGCGTGGTGATCGCTTCAACTAAGATGATCTTTATGTCCTAGGAAGATTTATATTCACAGACAGGATTTGCAAAAGCAGGGAAGTCAGTTTGGGCTCCAGAAACATTTGAACAGCCACAGTGAAGTTAAAGTCCTTTTCATGCTCAAGCTAATGAATCAGAATATGTCATGCCTCTTTTCATCCACCCGAAACCCTTTGACTTCAACAGTTCTGGCCATTAGAGGGCTTACATTAGATGCAGGCTTCCCCCGGTAACCCAGAGAGAGCGTGTCCGTAAAACCTTCCGTAAGCCGCCGTGACGTACGACAAAGCATCCCTGCTTCCTGAAAGTCCGCAGTCCGCCATGCCCGTTCATAAAAGACCCTCATTAGCACGGAAACCAGCTTTTTTCGTAAAATCCAAAATCCCTCTTCAGCTTTCTTCCGGTTAGTGCAAACAGGCACTGCTGTTGACCTTTCGTAAAAGCGAGGTGGCATCGAGTGAACTTTCGGAAAGCGGGGCATCCCTGAGCACCCAAATGTCCTTCTCCACGCCGGTCACCCACGGGCACATCAGTGACCAAATGCCAAATGGCTTTGATGTCACTTGTGCCCCCAGATGTCTCCCCGCACCAAATGCTGCAGAGAGTTTCTGGTGTAACATCCCAGGAAAGCGGTGGCTGGGAACGCATCCGTGGAATCGAGTGGTGTGGCCCTCGGGGAGGAGGGGGGCGGCCGCTGGCTCTTTACGGCGTCCGGGAACTGGAAAAGATGGATGGAGGGGGGTCTGGGGCCAGGCGCCCAGGCATAAATATTCAGGGTTTTCTTTTCCCCTTTTTATAGACGACAGCGCGAGGCCAGACGAGCCCCATTTGCCTCGTCCCAGTCCTGCACATTATTAGCGAGGCCTAAAAGGCCCAGAGCCCAAATGAATTTAGAACAGGTATAAAAAGATATGTGAGGATTTTACTGGAGCTGGAAATTATGGCCCGAGGCCTCCGGCACCTGCGCGCCAGGCCGTGAAGCCCAGAGGCACATCGCGCTGTGCAAACGCGCGTCCTGTGGAGCTGCCGGGGTTCTGCCAGGGAACGGACACTCGGGGCAGAGGCTCCAGTGCTGATCCCCATTAGTGTGCAGATCCCCCTCCCCTGCCCCTCATCCATGACCCCCTCCCGGCCCAACTCAGCGCCTCAGGGTGAAGACGGGTCACAGGTGTCTTCGAGGCTCAATTGCCGGGGAGACTTGGGGAAGGGCAGGTGCACCTGTGGGGGCCTGGGTGGGGGGTGCCCTCGAGGGAGGCCGAGGGGACAGAACTGAAAAGCCAGGGGGTAACTTGGACGGTTTATCCGGAGCCGGCTCTGTGCTATTAGCAGAAGAGAGACTTCAGGCCTTCTGGTTATTCTTTGATTCGTTCAACATCCGAGTACTCGCTGGGCGCCTGCCACGGGCACGTTTCATGCCACCCGCCGGATCCCCTGTAACTCTCTTCTCCGTGGGAAACCCGTACCAGGAAAGGCGCCCGCCCGCCCGCCTTGGGCCCTCGTCCGTCTCTGCCCCACCCCCGCCGGTGCCAACGGGCGACCCGAGGAGCCACCGCCCACGGTTTTCCGAACGTCCCAACAGCCTTCCCCGTCTCCCTCAGCAGACTCGCTCAGCGGCCCTCAAGTACAGGGTGTCGTTCTCAGAAACGAAATAAATCTGCATGTTTCCAGTCTCCGAAACACATCTTGTTCAACGAAGCTTCAAGGAAAGGACCATTTTGCTTTGGAAACTGATGCGTTTCAAAGCACTTGCCCTGCAGCTCTGGGCGAACGACACGTTACAGCCTTCGGTGACGAGGACCCGAGCAGGCAACGACTTGGACAAAAGTTTTTGCAAAGGTATGGATTTCTGCTTCGGGAAGGGTGTGAGGGGGACAAATGACTCAAAAGATCAGACTTTGGTTTCCCAAAAAAGACAGAAGAAGCCTCTCCCGTGAATTACTGGAATGTGGTTTCTTCTCCTTACCTGAATGGCCTTTTTTTTTCTCTTAGTTTGATGATTATTTTTGGTTGTTTTGTTTGTTTTATTTATTTTGAGAGAGAGCGCGCTCAAGGGGGAGGGGCAGAGAGAGGCGGGGAGAGAGAGAGAATCCCGAGCAGGCTCCGTGCTGTCAGTGCAGAATCTGATGCAGGGTTCAGATTCACAAGCTGTGACATCACGTGTGATCTGAGCCGAAATCAAGGGCCGGTCGCTGAACCCACTGAGCCACCCAGATGCCGCTGTTTTTGGTCGTTTTTAAAACCGCTTTTATTGAGATATAACTCCTATGCAGTAACCATACAAATCTTAAGTGTAGAGTGGCCTCATTTTTATATCTGTTCCCACCTGTGTGACCATCGCCCACATCAAGATACGGACTATTTCCAGCTTCTAGAAGGTTCCGTCGTGGTCCTTCTCCCTTGTTCTCCCCCCCCCACCCACGCCCCAACCCCCAGCCAGTTTCCTACTTCTCTTCCTGTTCATCCTCTTTATTGTGGACGAGGTTCGGCTGTGTTTGAACTTCGTGCACGTGTGGTGACGCCCTAGGGCTGTTCTGGGCTCTCATTCATCCGGTCTCCTCTGCTCCGTGTTGTGTCTGAGAGAACTGTCTGTACCGCGCGTGGCTACAGTTCGCTGCGAATATACGCCAGGCATCTCCAGCCCACGGTTCACGAAGGGCTGGGAATGTCTGGGTTGGGACTCTCACAATTAAAACTGCTACAAACAGGGCACCTGGGTGGCTCAGTCGGTTGAGCATCAGGTCTTGATTTGGGCTCAGGTCATGATCCCAGGATGGTGAGATCGCGCCCCGAGTCAGGCTCCATGCTGAGCGTGAAGCCTGCTTGAGATTCTCTCTCTCCCTTCCCCTCTCTCTTCCTCTCTCTCTTTCTCTCGCTCTCTTCCTCTCTCTTCCCCCTCCATCTTTTTCTCTCTTCCTCTGCCCCTCTCTCCTGCTCTCTAAAAAATAATAATAATAATTAAAAATAATTCAAAAACTCCTACAAAGATACTTGGACATAGTTTCTCAGGGACGTAAGCACCCATTTCTCCTAGAGACCTACTCGGGAGGGGGTTTCTTGGGTCGTGAGAGTGTGTGCATGTCTGTCCTCAGGAGAAGCCGCACAACTGTTTTCCCAAGTCCCGAGGGCCACTCTGTGTGTCCAACAACAAGGTCTGTGCGTCCCAGCGGGTCCTCATTCTGGCGGGGGCACAGAGGACGCCCATCGTGGCTTTCGTGTGCATTTCCCGAACAGAGAACACGTTCACCCGCTCGTACTCTGCTCTGCTTACTGAAATTGTCTCCCACTCTCCAGGCTCATCTTGTAGCTCACCTTTTCCGCGAAGCCCCTTGCGACGCTGACCTCCATGATTCATTCCTTCTCCGACCCTCTGCGGAGAGACAGACGACCAGCTTTGCGAGGGAGACCGTGGGTGTCCCCTCATAGACTCTCCCGCGCCCATGTCGTAACATCGCTCGCTGGCCCAGGCAGAGCCTTTACGCCACGGACACGTGTGATGGGAGGACGGTGCCCTTTATTCCCTTGATCTGCCCGGGGAGTCCAACACCACCGAGCTCCGAGCGAGGGCTCCGGGACCAGCGAGGAGGCCAACAGGTGCGCTAGGGGGTCCCCGGATACTCTTGACCCCTTTGCCGCCTCTGCTTTATTCCCTTAGAGTTTGAGTCCCGTTTGAGTTCCGGATGTTGGGGGGCCACAGTCTGGACGTCCTCAGCAGCACCTCCTGCGGTGTGGACACAGATCCCGTCAATAATGGGGGTGACTTTCCCCACCACTGCTGCCGCGGAGATCATGTGCTGTTTCTTGAGCCCTCTGGTCCTCCTCTGGGCAGAAAGAGCTCCTCCCAGCACATGCAGCACGGGGGCCTCCCTGCCCCACCCTGAAGCACACGGTGCTCCCTGGGGAACCTTGCCCTCCCCGCAGCTGCCCTGGAAGAAACCGAAAACCCGCCCGCTCCCCGGGCTGCTGTGGGCATCTAATAAGCTCAAGTGTGGGGAAGCGGTTTGCCAGCCTGCGGCTGACAACTAAAGAAGTCAAGAAATGCCCCACATGGCTAGGAAGGACTCCCCACGTGCTGCAGTGCGGTTTCACAGGAGTCGATTAGAATAGAGCAAAGCCTTTATCCACACGCCCCGTGTGTTCCGGGCGCTCTGAGCTCTTTTGACCGCACACCCGTGTGAGCAACCACGTTTTGAGCTTCGCACGTGTGCGTGTATTTATTTATTTATGAAGCACCACATGTAGTTCTGTGAGAATATATTATGTACATAATAAAGCATACTCCAAAATTGGCATTTTTTGCAGGCTCAACGAAAAATAATGCAAAGAGAAGTCTCAAAAGCAGTTTCTGCACTCCCAAAGACTGCTCTGCGTGTCCCCAGACGCGGCACGCCCGCTCTGTTCTCAGATTTCTCTTTAATGGCGAGGCTCGTGGCACAGAAAAAGCTTTTCCTCGGCCGCATTTCCCTGCGGGCAGACCCGCCTACTTTACTTACGGCCGTTCTCCTCTCGCCGTGTGTTCTCACCTCGCCACCACCCTCTCTGAGCGCAGCGGTGCTGTCCTTCTGGCACGAAAGCAGAAATGGTGCTTGAAAGCGACGTTGGCAGAGGAGGCGGTGGTGCCCCGAGAGCGGGGCTCTCTTACGAGGGCTGGGTGTTCCCACGTAGTGGTCTCTGTCCTCACCGTCCCACTGACCCCGTCCCACGTTTCTCTGAGGCTCACGTAAGTTACAGAATCTGCCCGAACCCCGCGGTGAGCAGCTGCCCGAACGCGGAGACCCCCAGGCCCCCGAGGCTCCCCCGACCGCCCAGGCCGCCTCCACACGGCACCCGTTCACGCTGACCCTCGCGGGAAAGCGGGAGAGAGCCCCCCGGGAGCAGGAAGGAGGAGGAGAGAGAAACCCCAAGAACACCAGTTCATTCAACCTGCAAACAGCAAGGGGGGCAAAGTATCTGCCAAAATATGACGAGGTGTTCCCAGACTGAATTTATCAAGAGCTTGTGTGAATCAGTGAGAAGAATCCCAGGCCCCACAGGTGGACATTCAAAGGACGCTCATAAGAGAAGAAATACAGGGGCGCCTGGGTGGCTCTGTCGGTCGAGCATCCGACTTCGGCTCAGGGCATGATCTCGCGGTCCGCGAGTTCGAGCCCCGCGTCGGGCTCTGTGCTGACGGCTCAGAGCCTGGAGCCTGTTTCATATTCTGTGTCTCCCCCTCTCTCTGACCCTTCCCCGTTCATGCTCTGTCTGTCTCTCTCTCTCAAAAATAAATAAATGTTAAAAAAAATTTTATAAGAGAAGAAATACAGCTGTAAATAAACGTGTGGGAAGACATTCAACCTCACTAGTAACTGAAAACAGAGATTTTTTTTAAGCGCTGTGTTCTATTTTACTAACAAATTAGAATTTTTAAATTATTATAATTATAATTATATATTATATGTATTGTATACGTATACATATATGTGCGCGTATTATATGTATGTGTATATTATGTATGTGTGTGTATATATGTACATACATATAATATGTACACGTTACATATACATGAAGTATACATATGAAATGTGGGAAGTGTTAGAGGCATGAACACTCTCAGCGAAACTATACGTTGGTAGAAAGTCCCTAGAAAACAATGAAAAGTAAATAATGAAAGAGGTAAAAAGTGTTCAGCTCACATTCCTACAAGGAAAGTTTTAAAAGGGGCAAGTTTTAAAATGATTCCCACCCTTGGGGCACCCAGGTGGCTCAGTCCGTTGAGCCTCCCACTCTTGATTTCAGCTCAGGTCATGATCCCAGAGTCTTGAGTTCCAGCCCCACGTCGAGCTCTGTGCTGACAGCACAGAGCCTGCTTGAGATTCTTTTTTCTCTTTGCCCCTCCCCGGCTCATGCAGGCTCTTTCCTTCTCTCTCTTTCTCAAATAAAATAGGGGCACCTGGGTGGCTCAGTCGGTTAAGCGTCCAACTCTTGATCTGGGCTCAGGTCATGGTCTTACAGTTCTTGAGTTCGAGCCCCACATCAGGCTCTGGGATTTTCTCTCTCCCTCCCCCCACCCCCCCCGCCTCCCTCTCTCAAAATAAATAAATAAACTTCGGGGAAAAAAAAAAATGCTTATAAAAAATACATAAATATAAAATAAAATACAATAATTCCCACCTTTAACCTGGTGATTCCACTTCAAAAAAATATCTGGAAGTCTTTTCCAATATGACAGTTGGAAATGTGTACCCAAAAAAAAAGATTCTCAAGAAGATATGTTTATTGGAAGATTATTTGCAAAATGGAATAAATTAGAAACACAGCAAGAGTGACAGAAAAGACGGCACGGTCACATGCTGGGATCTCGTCCCGGTGCCGTTAGCTGCCTGCAGAAGAGTCTTTTACGGCACGAGAAAAGGCCAAAATGATAATGCTACGTGGAAAACACCAAAACAGAAGACTGTGCGCGGAATGTCAGCTTATCCACGTAAACATTGCTTGAGAAAAGCCTGGGAAGAAACACGTAACTGCACAACACCATGTATCTTTAGCAATTGCCTTACAATTAATTTTTATCATAGTTTTGAATGTCCAAAAATTACAGACATCTAAAAAATAATTCACATGAAAATAGAGGCAGAAATTCCTGCTTAGTAATTTTGCTTAGGCTGCGCTCTGCAAGGGAACGGGCAGGGCAGGAGGTGGGCACTGGGCTGCAGACAGTAGCAGACAAGGGCAGGAGGTGGCCAGTTTCTGGCTCTGCGGGGACGGTCCGGATGTGACACGGCCGAAGGCTGGGGGCATCGAGGCGGCAGCCTCCCTGCCCTCCCCAAGGGAGCAGTAAGGGGCGTCCGGACACCGGTCACTGTCAGCTTCGCCATCGTCACTCCCCCCGCCCCCGAGTCTCTGCCCGGACCCGATGGGTTTCCTACAGCAAACGATCGACGGACGCCCAGGCCGGCCAGGGATCGGCGCGGACGACCAAGCCCCCAAAGGTAACGTCCCAGAGGCGCCCAGGGGCCTGTCTCCCGAACGGAGAGCTGGCTTGTTCTTTAAATCGCGGTAAAATACACAAACCATAAAATTGACTGTGTTAACCGTTTTTAGTGTGCCGTTCAGGGGCTGTGGGCACGGATTTTGTGCAGCCATCACCTCCCTCCATCTCTGTGACTTCTCGTCTCGTAAAATGGAAACTCTGTCCCCGTTTCCCCACCCCCCAGCCCCCCGTACCCACCGTCCCGCTCTCCCTCTCTGTGAGTTTGCTTCCTCTGGGACCTCACAGACGTGGACTCAGCCAGTAATGTCTTCTGGGTCTGCCTTCTTTCACTCAGCATCGTGTCCTCAAGGTTCACCCATGATGGAGCAGGTGTCAGGGTTTCCTTCCTTTTTAAGGTTGAGTGGCATTCCAGTGTGTGTGTGCGTGTGCGTGTGAGCGTGTGGGTCGCCAGTCCATCTGTTCATCCATCGGTGCACACTTGGGTGGCTTCCTCCTTTCTCGCCATCATGAGTGATGCTGCTGTGAACACAGATGTGCAAATAAGACCCTGGTTTCAGTCCTTTGGGGTATTTGTCCAGAAACGGAACTGCTGGGTTCTGTGGTCATTTTCTAGACGTTTGGAGGAACCGCCATACTGTTTTCCACAGCGGCCGTACCATTTTACCTTCCCACCAGCAGTGCACAAGGTTCAGATTTCTCCAAATCTTTGCCGACACTTGCTTCTGCCTACGTTGTGTGCCTGTTGGTTTCGTTTTCTTTTTAATATCCATCCTAATGGGTGTAAAGGGATATGTCATTGTGGTTTCAATTTGTAATTCGAGGGGCTTGGCTTTTATGGGCTCTTGCCTCCAGCTCGTAAAATTCCATGAGCCTTTGCCATCTTTCCGTCATCCTTCCCCTTCCAGGACCTTCCCCAGACCATCATCTTCCAACTAAACATCATGGGATGGGTGATTGCAAGCCGCCACCTGCCTGGCCAGGGTTTCTGCTTCCTGGAACCCGGCCACTCACCCAGAGGGGCAAGAGAAACTTCGGGAGGAAATAGCGCCTTGCCCAACAAGGTCAAGTGGCTTGGGAGCCTTCATAGGGAAGGCTCGTGTTTTAAGTGTGAGCCTAAATTCTAGAATGTTCTCAGATGGGGGAACGCTGACACCATTGAACCAATAATTATGTGTTAGATGATGCCAGATATTGACTCCAGGATCTCACAGAACGGTGCAGAGTGGGAATCCTGCCTCAACAGCACTAATGTGTTGAGAGAACAAATATAGTTAAGAATACGCTGAAATTACCCAGTGTGCGCAAAGTAGCCTGACTTCTGTGCATGCAGCAAACCTTTGTTGAGCAGACCAGGTGGAGGGCCGCAGGGGTCTGGCGGTGGTCAAGCAGGACAAGGGTTCTGGCCTCGAGAAGCTCACCTTCCAGGTATGACAGGTGGAGACAGGGATGGCTTCGTGGGTGGGAACACCCAGACAAACATGAGAGTCCCACACTGGGTTTAACGTTCCACCGTCGTGATCTTGAAATTCTTAATTTTTAGACAGGGGACCCGCATTTCCATCTGGCCCTGAGCCCTGCAAATACATAAATGCTCCTGGATGGGGAGGAGGCACACAGGTGATAAGCAAGAGAAAGGCAATGGTGATACGTTCAGTGAAGAAAATACAACAGGACAGCAGGTTAGAGAATGGGGAGGGGGCAGAGCTGGGGCTGGGGTTGGGTGCAGGGCATCCCTCAGAGCCAGTGTTCGGGAGGATCCTGAGAAGGCAGCCTTACCATGGAAAGTTCTGGGTGGAGGGACAAGGAGGTACAGAGGGGGAGAGGGCAGGGTCCAGATCCTGAGGGGCTTTGTAGGCCATGGGATGGAGTGGGGCTTCTGACCTCACTGCAGTGAGAAGCACTGAGCAGGGGGGGGGATGTGACGGGATAGATGCAGGGGGCAAAAATGGAGGCACGGAGGTCAGTGAGGAGGCGGAGGTCCAGGTGGGGAAGAAGACCGCGGTGGATACAGAGAAACCGATTGGATCAGAGAGACTTTTGGGGGGTGGGACTGAAGGCTTGGACGGGGTGTGTTTAAAAAGAAAGAATCGAGGAAAACGTGTAGGTTTTGTGCCTGAGACAGCGGGTGGATGGTTGCACCACTGACAGAAAAGGGGGGAGTCGGGAAGAACATTTTGACAGGGTCAGAGAAGTTAGGCCACGTTGAGTCCGCCGTCCCAGGGAGACGGCGAGTGCCCACCAGACGTCCATGTGCACGTAGACACAGACTATTCTGAGAAAGGAAAGGTGGTACCAACCCTACACGCAGTCAGTGGGCCTGCAGCGCACAGCCAAACCACCCCTAACCCCCTGGAAGAGACATAAACGTGTCGTGATGACGTCCAGTGAGCTGTGGACAGTTCTACCCGATGTCACCTGCAGCTCACAGCACCTCCTCTAGAGATAGCTCTGAGCGGGCAGACGGGCCCTCGTAGAATTCAGAAAGACAGAAGCCCTTATTTTCTTAGCAGCACACGCCAGGCCCATGCAGCAGCTACTTAATAAACACCCTTCTCTCCGGCAGGCGGACCCTGCCCGTGAGGTCCTCCTTCAGACGGAGAATCTAAACATGGTGTGAACGAATCCCACAGGCTCTATCCCCAGGGGGATGTCTGGAAGGGTCTGGAATAAAACCACAGAGTTCAAGGGGTGACTACCTCCAAGGGAATGCTGGTGATGATCCCCATCTACCGTCTACACCACCATCCCCACCTGCCGTCTACACCACCATCCCCACCTGCCGTCTACACCGCCGTCCCAAGCACTAGCCGGAGCCCGAGGAGTTCTGTCCTGAGAGGTAAGTGGGCGGGGCACTCAGATTTCTGGTAACTCAGGGTTTTATAGTCATGGACCTTTTTGTCATTACAAGGTGACATTTGCACATAGTGAAATGCCCAGGTCATAAGAGCACACTTAATAAATTGGACCTTTTTTTTTTTTTGAGAGAGAGAGAGAGAGACAGAGGGAGCATGTGCGCACATGAGCAGGGGAGGGGCAGAGAGAGAGAGAGGGAGAGAGAGAATCCCAAGCAGGCTTTGTGCTGTCAGCGTGGAGTCCGCCTTAGGGCTCAGTGTCGGGACTGTCATATCGTGACCTGAGCCGAAATCGAGTCGGACGCTTAACCGACTGAGCCGCCCGGGCGCCCCAGTTGAGCTTTGATAAACACACGTACCAATGCCGTCAGCACACATATCAAGACATGGAATATGGTCATCACCCCCGACGGTTTCCGCGTGCTCCTCCCAAGGCAGTCTGCGCCCATCAGAAGGAACCGCTGTCCTGCCTTCTGTGACTATAGGTTAGTCTTGCTGGCTGTTTGAACTTCATAAAATGCAATCATCCAGTATGTATTTTTGTGTTGTTTGTTCCTTTTTATTACCCAGCAATGAACCATTCTCCTGGTGACAGACGTTTAAACTGTCTCCGGTTTGGGGCTAAAGCCAGTAATAGCGCTGTCGTCATTCTCGGGAAAGCCTTTTGGGGACCGTGTCTTCATTTCTCCTGGGTAGGTATCTCAAGGTGGGAGCCTCGTGGAATTTCTGGAAGGACCTTAAAAGTGTCACTTCCCGTCCGGTCACAGGTGGCCTCCTCCCATTCCGTGTTGACACCATTGTAAAAAGATAATCTGAATGTTCGCCTGGATGTGTCCTACCAACCCTCTCCAGCCAAGGAGTTTTATCATCTCCGTCTGCACACTGTGCTTGGAATTTAATTAACTGTATTGAGAAAAAGTGACGACCACCTTATAGTGGCTGTAACACAGAGGGGTTTATGGCCACATATTAAAACCAAAGCCATAGGGAGACTGGCTTAGAGCCAGACAAATCAGCGGCAAGAAGGGTAAAGATGTGTTAAAAATAAAATTTAATTTTCCAGCTGTGGTTATGAGCAAGTCACATTCCGGCTTCGCTGTGGGGTCACAGCCTAACAAATGAGGCAGGCACGGAGGCATCGGAAGCCCAGGCGAGCAGCGAACCAAGGAAGATTTAGCAGCCCCGTGTGAGGGCTGGATCCGTAACAAGCACAGCCTCAAAGAAGGATATTAAGTCTGCGTCCTTTTTCGCATAAAGCCTCTTGGTCACAATCGGGAATCACCTGGAACCTATTGAACTAAATCGCTTTGCACAACAAGTCAGGCACAGCACGGATTAATTCTGTACTCACCCGGAGTAAGAATGTCACGAGCCAGGCAGGCCCAGCCTTTGCTGCAAAGCCCGTCCCCGTTCAGAGCCGCCGCGCGGCTATGCGGTCGCCGCAAGCCTGGGTCCTGGACGACGGCTCCACTCTCCGCTGTATGAGTTTGCTCGGGCTGCCCTAACGAGGTACCACCAACCCAGGGGCCTAACCATCAGGAATATCGGCTCACGGTTGTGGAGGCCAGACGTCTGAGACCGAGGTGTCGGCAGAATCACACTACCGTGCGGGCGCGGGAGGAGGATCCGTCGCAAGCCCCGCCTCCCGTCCGTCCTCCTCCGTCCCAGCTCCTGGTGGCTCCTTGGCTTGTGATGGCGTCACTCCAGCCTTCCCATGGCGTTCTCCACGTGTCTGTCTCTTCATGCGGCGTTCTTCGTATGATGACACCGGTCACGTTGGACTTGAGAGCCACCAGTATGGCCTCGTCCGTACTCGCCAGGTACTGGGGGAAAGCAGTGAGCCAAGCACTCGTTGGCCTTCTTCCATCATCTGAATTTACATGAATGTCCAAAAGCAAAGATGTTCCGCTCTCTCCTGGTCCTAACGCTCTCCTTGCCTGGACCTCGGATCCGTGCAGGAAACGGGGAACTGGAGCCCCGGGTTTATCCCTCCCTGTGGTGCCGCCCTGAGGGAGGTGTGCACTCCTCGCTATGAGGTCCTCCCCGGTCGTGCCCGTCCCCGGCCATTCTCATGGAGCCTTGCAGAGAGACTGACACAACACGGCACTGTTTTACTTTTCATCGGGTTTGATTTGTACGTCCCCGTGGGCTTTGGGATGTGTCCACGAGAAGCCGGGCTGGCTTGGGAATGCACTGTCAGGGAATGGTCCCTAAGACCGCCCTCACTCTTAATACCAATTACAAGGTCAGGGTCCCCCAAACCACCCTCAGCTTCGGTGGTTTCCCGAAAGACCCACAGAACCTGTTGAAAGCTGTTGGGCTCATGGTAATTGTTTCAGGCAGCGAAAGGATACAGTGAAAGGCCCAGGAAAGCGGTGCTCAGGGCAGGGTCCCAGAAGGTTCCAAGCCTGGGGCTTCCGGTTGCCCCCTCCCAGGCGGAGCCATGCACAGTATGACCTTCCTGCAATGATGTCACACAGCGTGCAGAGCATCGCCAGCCAAGGAGGCTCCTCTGAGCCAGGAATTTCCCTGGGGTGCCCTCAACTTTCCCTGGGGTGTAAGCTCGACTGACTTCCTGGTGGCTGACCTCAGGCCCCCCTGGAGGTCGCACTGATGTTGCAACACCCACGGCCCCCACCCTAATTCACATCATGCGTCTATTTGGCGTGACCCAAGGCCCCTGGGTGAGCAAACACACTTCTATCAAGCATGACATCCCAAGGGCTTTGAGCTCACCTCCCAAAGCCACGGGGCAAGGGCCAGACCCCTTGCTGGGCTATGTCTTTAATGACACAGTGAGGGATCCATAGATCCATTGGCTAGGGTGTTTTGGTGAATCAAATCATTCCTACTGGGTGGGATTGGGTTGGGGGGGGCGGTGGTGGAGGAGCCTCGTAGATTGGCCGTGGCAATACAGAGCGGAGCGGCCAGTCTGGAGAGCAATGGCCATCATCCCCACGATGACCTAGCTGTCCCGCCCCAGGAAATACGTCCCAGGGTGCCTCTCCCACAGTCTGCAGGGCACATACAATAGACAGAAGCCAGCTGGGCCATCAGCACAGGAGGCTGATGGGTACAACACAGTGGATCATACAATATGCGCAATGCACGCATTAGGAGTTGGCGGGTTAGACGTATAGACAGAAACATGGATCTTAATTACATTCATGGTGCCCGGTGAAGAATGGAAAAATGGAAAAAGAATGACAACAGGGCACAAAACAATTACATAAATTAAAGACCCAGCCACACAAAGCAACAAGACGCATTTTGCAAAAAAACACAAATGAAAGATAGGCGTTGAAAGAATATATGCCCATGGTGGGGGTGGAGGAAGGCGACGGGAGCGGGACAAGGCGTTAAGGTGGCATGAACAGGCAAGCACGACACAGGAGCACGGTGCACAGACCGAGAATGACACTGTGCCATGACCGGATCACCCCACCTCAAATCAGAAACTTTCCCTTAGTTTCAACCACACTCAAATTTTAAATTAAAAAAATAAACTTTTTAAAAAATTTATTTAATATTTATCTTTTGAGAGAGAGAGACAGAGTGTGAGCAGGGGAGGGGCAGAGAGAGAGGGAGTCACAGAATCCGGAGCAGGCTCCAGGGTCCGAGCTGTCAGCCCAGAGCCCGACGCGGGGGTCGAACCCACGAGCTGAGACATCATGCCCTGAGCCAAAATCGGATGCTTAACTGACTGAGCCATCCAGGCGCCCCACAAAAGACGGTTTTTAATTATCCCTTAGTGGCTACTGCTGAGTTTAAAAGAAAACCTTGAACCGTTGTTTTTTAGTAAGAATGAACTACTCTCTGTTGGCTCCTGCTACACGAGACACAGAAATGAGCTCACTCTCTGTCCACGTTCCGTCTCCCACTTCCCGATATTTGTGGGAATAACTCTGGATTTAGGATGAATAATTATTAATCAACCAACAAATCTGAATATTTAGATGAAACAAATGACTTCTCAGGTAACTGTGAGGGGCCAAAGTTAACTCACGAACATTTAGGACACCTGAGAAGGTGGAGAAGAAATTGAAAAAGTGGTCTGAGTCGTACCGTGCCACAAAGAAAAGCCGTGGGGACCATTCTGTGGTGTCACATGACAGTTTCATTTCATTTCACTGTATTATTTTGCTTCATTATTTTCAGCAGCTACATTACTCTTACTAGGGGCCAGATACTTGCTGGTTAAAATGTTAACTAATTGATCGGCAGGTTTGCGAGATACGAGACCAATCAATCCAGAAAGTCAGTTAAAAGCCTGTACACTAGCATTGAACAATCCAAAAATAAATTAAGAAAACAGTCCCACTTACAATGGCATCGGAAGGAATTAGAATACACTTAACAAAAGAAGTCTAAAATGTTCACACTTTACAAACCACTGTTGAAAGAAATTAAAGATCTACGTAAATGGAGAGATATCCCATATTAATGGAACAAAAGACTTAATGTTTCCCAGGCAGCAGTGCTCCTCAGAGTGATTTACAGATTCAGTACAATCCCTTTCAAAATTCCTCCTGAATCCCTTTCTTTGAAGAAATTGACAAGATGATCTTAAAACTTAGGTGGAAATTCAAGGGACACGGAATTGCAAAAATAGTCCTGAAAAGGAGCGAAACTGGAGAACTCACGTGTCCAGATTTCAAAACTTATTGCAAAGCTGTGCCAGTCAAGAAAGTGTGGTGCTGGCATAGCCTACACATAAAGATCAAGGGAATAGAACTGAGAGTCCAGAAATAAACCCAGACATCTATGGTCAGGCGACTTTTCACAAGGGTGCCAAGACCATTCATTGGGGAAAAAAATAGTCTCTTCAACAAATAGTGCTGAGACTATTGGACCCTGACGTCACACCAAATACAAAAATTAACTCCAAATGGATCAAAGACCTGAACGTAAGAGCTAAAAGTATAACACTCTCAGAATAAAATGGAGGTGT
This sequence comes from Panthera onca, assembly GCF_046562875.1. Taxonomy (NCBI): domain Eukaryota; kingdom Metazoa; phylum Chordata; class Mammalia; order Carnivora; family Felidae; genus Panthera; species Panthera onca. Next base: position 3,599,448 of record NC_138354.1, read on the forward strand.
AAATTTTCGTGACTTTATATTAGGATGAATTCTTAGATACAACACCAGAACAGTAAGCAACAAAAGAACAAATAGGTAAAGTAAGGCATCATCAAAATTAAAAGCTTCTGTGATTCAAAGGACACCATGAGGAAATTGGAAAGAAAATCCATAGAATGGAAGAAAAAAACTGCTAATCCTATATCTGATTGGGACTGTGCTTGTATATAAATCTAGGTCTGACAAGGGACTCTATTTATAATGTATAAAGAACTATTCCAACTCAATAATCAGCAAGTAACCCAACTTAAAATGGGCAAAGGACATGGTTGTCTATATATTCTATGGTTTTTTTCCCAAAGGAGATATACAAATGGCCAATAAGCACGTGAAAAAATGCTTCCTTAGTCAGCAGGGAAATGCAGATCACACCCACATTTCACATCAGGTAGGACGGCTGTAATCAAGAAGTCAGATAGGCCTGGGTGGCTCAGTCGGTTAAGCGTCCGACTTTGGCGTGGGTCGTCATCTCACCCTTCATGAGTTTGAGCCCTGCATCGGGTTCTGTGCTGGCAGCCTGGAGCCTGCTTCAAGTTCTGTGTGTGTGTGTGTGTGTGTGTGTGTGTGTGTGTGTGTGTGTGTGTCTGCTCCTCCCCTGCCCGCACTCTGTCTCTCTCTAAAATAAGTAAACATTAAGAAAATTAAAAAAAAGAATTTTTTTAAGATGTCAGATAAATAGCAAGGGTTGACCAAGACGTGGGGGAATCAGAACTCCCACACGCTGCCGGCGGGAACGTAGGCTGGTACAGCCACTTCGGAAGCAGTCCGGCCGTTCGTCGAACAATTAAACAGAGTCACCGTATGACCCAGCATTTCCATCCCTAGGCGTGCACCCACGAGACATGAAAGTAAACGATGACCCAAAAAATGCATCAGGAATATCCACAGCAGCGTAATTCGTAAGAGCCAAAAAGGAGCAACGGCTCAAATGTCCGTCAGCTGGCGAATGGGTGAGTGAGACACGGTATAGCCACGAAGTTGAACAGAATTCAGGCAAAGAAAGGAAGGAAGTATGGGTACGTGCGGGGGCATGCAAGAGCCTTGCAAACATGCCAAGTGGCAGAAACTTACCGCAAAAGACCACCTATTGTGTGATTCCCTCTGTAAGAAAAAGCCAGAATAGTCAACTCTATAGAGACGGAAAAGTAAGTTAGTGGTACCTAGGGCTGGGGTGGATGGAGGAATTGAACGGTGACGCCTGAGGGTTCAAGGATGCTTTTGGGGAGTAATAAAAATGTTCTAAAACTGATTATGGTAACGGACATGCCACCACGTGAATATATTTAAAAGCCCTTGAATTATACACTTTGAATCAGTGAATGCGTAAGTGTGTGAATTACATCTCAAAGGAGAACTATTTAAAAATAGTAATTTGATGTTTAAAACAAGTCTGCTATTCTCTGCATTTTAGGGATTGCACAGAGAGGTTTGGGGACATGAAGGCCAGCAGTGGGGCCCCAGATCCTGCTTCGTTACGTCCGTATCTGCCAGGGCGTTTCACACCACCCGCGACTCACTGGCAACGTGCAGCTAGATAGGTGACTAATGGACAAAAATGGTCGGTTTCCCTCCTTGGATCATGTGCCAGAATAAATGATGGATGGTCTAAAGAGTTAAATACAAAAACCAAGCCAACATGTAACAAGAAATATAGGGAGTATATAGGAAGGCAGAAAGGATTTTCCAAGCATAAAAATGTGAAAGAAATGGCAACAGAGATCAATGAAATTATACTAACATGCTGATATCAGGGAGAAAAAAAAACAACCCACAAACCAAATTAAAAGAGGAAAGTCAAAGTGGGAAGAAACATTTGCAGTGTGTATGAAAAATGATGGCTTTTTTTTCTTGAGAGAGAGAGAGAGAGAGAGAGAGAGAGAAAGAGAGCACAGGAAATCAGGGAGAGGGAAAGGGAGAGAATCTGAGGCGGGCCCCACACCCAGCACAGAGCCCGATGCAGGACTCAATCCCACACACGACCCTGGGATCATGACCTGAGCCGAAATCAAGAGTCGGACGCTCAACCGACTGAACCACCCAGGCTCCCCCTCAAAAAAATTGACTTTTAAAGAAAGTTCTGAAACTAGAAAAAATAAATAGCTACCAGACATGTACAATATTTGATATATTCATCAAAAATATAAAACAATGCAAAAATGAAGTTTTAAAAATTGAAGCCTCAAGATTTAAAAAAAAAAAAAAAAAGCATACACCGTTAGTATAAGTGCAATGAAATGGATGTTTTCATTCAACTGCTCACAGAAGAGAAAAGTCCCACAATGTTTCTGGAGCACCATTGGGGCATAAGCATTCACCACGTGTACAATGTTTATACCTTTGACTACGAGTCTCACTTAGCAACTTATGCTTAAGTAGCGGTTAAATAAACACACAAAAGCTTAGGTGAAGATATGAGTTACTAACAACCAGAAATGAGACATCTCCTAAATATGTAAAAATAAGTAAACGGTTAAATAAACCATAAGCCTGTATGGCAGTTCTCCGTACCAGTGACAACGCTACCAAATGGCCTGGGGAAATGCAACCGATAAAACATTAGGGGGGAGAAAGCAAGATCCGAATCTAAAGTAAGTAAATACAGAGAGAAATGTGCACGGAAAAAAATACTGAACAGAGCAGTGCCTGACGTATGGGAAGCACTGGGTAATAGCGTGCAAGGATTGCCTGGAAATAAGAGCACAGCAAGATTGGAACGCTCGCTTTTGGGAGGTGTGATTGTTGTTGCATCCATGACTTTGTGCATTTCCCCAATTTTCTACCATTAACGTGAATTGACCTTATAATCAGAAAATCACGTGATTCAGTTTTCAAAGCCTGTAGGGATGTTGGGGTGCCTGGGTGGCTCAGTTGGTTGAGCATCCGACTTTGGCTCGGGTCATGATCTCACGGTCCATGAGTTCGAGCCCTGCGTGGGGCTCTGTGCTGACAGCTCAGAACCTGGAGCCTGTCTCAGATCCTGTGTCTCCCTCTCTCTCTGACCCTCCCCAGTTTATGTTCTGTCTCTCTCTGTCTCAAAAATAAATAAACGTTAAGAAAAAAAAAATTTTTTTTAATAAAAGTCTGTAGTGATGTCAACTCAGATAAAGCCTCAAAGTTGGGGCACCTGGGTGGCTCAGTTGGTTGAGCATCTGACTTCAGCTCAGGTCATAATCTCATGGTTTGTGAGTTCGAGCCCTTCGTTGGGCTCCGTGCTGACAGCTCAGAGCCTAGAGCCTGCTGGGGATTCTGTGTCTCCCTTTCTCTCTGCTCCTCCCCTGCTTGTGCTCTGTCTCTCTGTCTCTCAAAAATAAATAAACACTAAAAACTAAAAAAAAAAAAAAGACTGAAAGTTGTCCATGAGTCACAAGTAGGCAAAAACAATCAAATACAAATCCTGACGAAGCAAAAGCAGAACAGACAGATGTCGGACCTGGATAAGGAAACAGCTCTTTGTTTTTAATGAAGGAGATCAGGGTTTAATTTTCCGTTCCAGACCCCTGTGTAGAACAAAAACTGAACTGTTACCAAAAACAAAAACATGTCATTGGGTTTGCTTTTTTCTTTTTTGATTCCCAGTCGATAATCTACTATCTCTTTCATCGGAAGAGGTTGTCACTCCTGGCTCACGGCAGGTGTTTTGTCAGAAACCAGGAGAACGCTTCAGAGGCACGCACGTCCCTGTGGACACCAGGACCAGGTGCTGGTCCTTCAAGGCCACTTGCCTCCCGTGGAAAACACTCTTCCTCCACATTTTGAATTTGGCTGTGCAGAATCCTGGCTTACTTTCCATCCTTGGCCACCGCAGATGAACACGGATGGTGAAACGTCCTTAATAATGCACAAGGTGACCCAAATTTCTAGAGAGTTGAAAAAATAAAATGTAACCCTGAAATCCAAAAACCCTCTTAGCTCGGAGAGCCAGGCCGTCTCATAATCTGTCAACAACAGTTACTAAAACGTTCCTGGAAAGCAGCTGAGGCACAGATAATAAAGAAGATTGAGTGTCATTTTTTGAGCCAAACAAAATAATGTGATTCGGATTAACCAGCTGCGTTATGAACCCAGTCATTCTGTCTGGTTTATCCCACCACCTACTCCAGTAGATTTTGTTTTGTTCATTCACATTTATACTCATGGTCCTAAAACTATGGTTTCAGAGTCTAGATATTTGGGGAAAGGTAAAACAGTGTGGCACCTGTAGCATTCGCCTGAAGGTCATTCGCTACGCCCATCCTATGGGGGGGGGGGGGTGGATAAAAGTTAAACTAGGAAGAGGTTGTTGAAAACACAACTACTACCAGACTTTCCCCTTCCTCAGGGCTCCCTTAATGACTCCCCATGTGGCTTGCTGTCGGGGGCGACCCCGTCATTTCCTCAGGCAGCAACCTGAGGCTGCAAGAGTCATAAATCTGGGGTGGTTTCATGAGCTTCTGTGTAGTGTCCTGTCTTCCTTTCTGCAGGTTCAAATGGGCCACAGGAACATCAAGAAAGAAAGAAACATCCCCCGGTTGCAATCGTTGGCTTTGAGAACTCACGGAGAGTGTGTAAGGACACAGCTTGTGAGCCGGCAGGTGCAGTCATTCACACGAGAGGTCGCCCCCTACATAGATCACAATGTCAACAGTGCCCCCTGGAGTTGTGCACCAGGGCCGCCTTAAGGTAGGACTTCTACCTTTTCAGCGGCCCTTCTGTGCCCATGGCCGTCTCTAGAGGTGGAGCTTCTAACCAGGACAGGGCTTGGGGTTGCTTGGGACCTGAACGTATGCGTCACAGACCTGCTAGCTCTCGCCCAGATTGACAGAGGCTTCCATCCTGATGAGTATACCGGGCCAAAGCCCAGTGCCGTTTCACATGCCAAAACAGGAGCTGACCAGTGAGACCTCAGCCCAGAATACCGCGATATTTTAACACTTAAAAACTCTGATGTCAGCGGTAAAGAGGTCATAAGAATCAGCTGGAATCCTGTGCTGGTTCTTTAAATACATATATGTATAGAAAGAGAGAGAGACGGAGACGGAGAGAGATGGAGAGAGAGAATTCAGGTGCCATACAATTCACCAGTTAAAGGGCACAATTCAGTGGATTTTAGTATATTGACACCAACCAACCTCGATCTAATTTTAGAAGAGTTTCATCACCCCCAGCGGAAACCCTGTACCTTAGGATTCACCCCCCACGTCACCTCCATCCCCAGCCCCACGCAAACACTAATTTACTTTCTCTCCAAAGACCTGCCTTCTGGGCATTTGAGATAAAGGGCATCATACAGTATGTGCTGTTTGGTCACTGTTTCTTTCATCTAACATGTTTTCGAGGCCCCTCCATATGGCAGCATGTGTCAGTAATTCGTTCTCTGTTATCGCTGAAAAAGATCCCACTGCATGGATATAGCACATAATTTCCTCAGTAAAGATGGACACTTGGGTTGCGTCCGACTTTTGAGCTTTTATCCCAATGCTGCCTGCGCACTGACGTACAAGGTTGTGTGTCTTCGTTTCTGTTGGGTATGTACCTAGGAGCAGAATTTCCGGCCTAGATGATCACTCTGTGTTTAGCGTCTCGAGTAGCTGCCAAAGTGCTTTCCAACGTGATCAGTCCATTCCGTGTGTCTGCCATCACCGCGGGAGGGTCCCATTGGCTTCACGTCCTCGCCCACGCTTTGCGTCTTCTGTCTTAGTGACGGCAGCCATTGTGGGTGGGAGGGCGGGGGAGGGAGTGGTTGCTTCTCATGGTTTTGATCACATTCCCCTAATGGTAAGGATGTTAGGCATCGTTTCCTGTGCTTTTTGGCTCTTTGCATGTGTTCTCCAGAGAAATATCTGTTCAGATCCTTTGCCCGCATTTTTCCAAGTTGGGTTATTTTTTAAAAATCAATTATCACTGAGCTGTTAAGAGGTTTTACGTTCCTTATCAGATACGAGTCTGCAAACGTTTCGTCCCAGTCCGTGGGTTGTCTTCTCCCTTTGTTGATGTTTTCCTTTAAAGCACAAAAGGGGCGCCTGGGTGGCTGGCTCAGTTGGTGAAGCATCAGACTTCAACTCAGGTCATGATCTCACAGTTCGTGAGTTTGAGCCCCGTGTCGGGCTCTGTGCTGACAGCTCAGAGCCTGGAGCCTGCTTTGGATTCTGTGTCTCCCTCTCTCTCTGCCCCTCCCCTGCTTGAGCTCTGTCTCTCTCAAAAATAAACATGAAAAAAAAATTTTTAATTGAAAACACAAAAGTTTGTAATTTTGATAAAGTCAGATTTCTCTCTTTTTTTCTTTTATTATTTGTGCTTTTGATGTCATATCCAAGGAGCCCTTGGCTAACCCAAGGCCATGAAGATTTGCTCCTGTGTTTTCTTCTAATTTTGTAGTGTTAGCTTAGTCCTTAGGTTTACAGTCCATTTGAATTAATACCTGTGTATCATGCGAGGAAGGGGCCCACTTTGTTCCTCTGCATGTGGCTATTTACTTATTCCAGCACCATATCCTGAAAAGACTATTGTTTCCCACTGAATTGTCTTGGCAGCCTTTTCTAAATCAATCGACCATAAATATAAGCATTTATTCCTGGACTCTCAATTCCATTCCCTTGATCCAAATGTCAATCCTTATGCCAGTGCAATATTATCTTGATTACTATAGCTTTGTAGCAAGCTTTCAAATGAGGAAATGTTAGTACTCATTTTTATTCTCCTTTTGAAGACTTTTTTTGGCTATTCTGGGTCCTTCACATTTCCATATGGATTTTAGGATTAGTGTGTGAATTTCAACAACAACAACAAAAAAAGGTAGCTGGGATTTTGATAGGGATTGCATTGAATATGTAGACCAATGTGGGGAGCATCGCCATCATAGAAATGAGTCTTCTAATCCATGAATATGGGATGTCTTTCCATTTCTTTAGATCTTTTGAACTTTTTTTCAACAGTGCTTCCTAGTTTAACGTGTACAAGTTTTGAACTTCCTTTTTTAAATTTCTTCCTAATTATTTTATTCTTCTGATGCTATTATAAAAGGAATTGTTTTCTTCATTTTATTTTAGAATTGTTCGCTGCTAGTGTAGAGAAATACAAGTGATTTCTGTGTGTCAGTCTTTCATCCTGAAACCTTGCTAACCTCGGCCTTTGTCCTAATAGGGTTTTTTTTTGTGTGTGTGTATATTCTGAAATTTTCTAAATATAAGATCACATCTCTGCAAATAGAGAGAGCTTTACTTCTTCCTTTCAAACCTGGATGCTTTTATATCTTTTTGTTCCTTAACTACACTGACTGAAACTTCCAGTGCAACGTGGAACAAAAGCGGTAAAAGCAGGCATAATGGTCTTGTTACTGATCCTGGTGGGAAATCTTTCAGTTTTTCACTATTAACTGTGATAAGTACAGGTTTTTCATAAATGCCATGTGTCAGGTGGAGGAAGTTCCCTTCTATTCCTCGTTTGTTGAATGTATTACAAAAGAGTATTGGATTTTGTCAAATGCTTTTTCTGTGTCCATTGAGACAATCAGATGGTTTGTGTCCTTTATTCTATCAATATTTTTACTATATTGATTTATTTTCATGTCTTAAACCAGCTTCCCTTTCCGGGGTACAATCCGGTTGGTCATAGTATATAATATTTTTCATATATTGCTGGACTTCATCTACTAATATTTTGTTAAGGATTCTTTTTATCACTGTCCATAAGGGATATTGATGGGTAGTGTTGGGGTGTTTTTGTTTTTGTGATATCTTTGTCTGGTTTTGCTATCAGGGTAATTCTGGCCTCAGAATTAGTTCATAAATGTTCTTCCTCTTCTTTTTTGGAAGAGTTCGTTAGGCACTAATGTTAATTCTTCTTTAAATGTTTGACAGAACTGACCCATGAAGCCATTTGGTTATGGGCTTTTCTTCATGGGAAGTTGTTCTTCTTATTCTTATTCTTATTCTTATTCTTATTCTTATTCTTATTCTTATTATTGCTAATTCAATCTCTTTACTTTTTATAGATCCATTCAGATTTTCTACTTTTTCCTGAGACACTCTTGGTGGTTTGAGAATTTCTAGGTATTTGTCTCTCTCCTCTGTTACCACAGTTATCTCTGTAATTGACCATAGAATTCTCTGATAATCTCTTTTATTTTTGTCAAGTCACTAAGCATGCCGTCTCTTTCAGTCTTGATTTTAGTATTTTGACTCTTCTGGTTTTTTCTCTTGGTCAGTTTGTCAATTTTGTTGGTCTTTTCAAGAACCCATTTTTGTTCTGTTGATATTATTCTACACTGATTTTCTAGTCTCTATTTTGTCATATTCCTGCTGTAATCTTTAAGACTTCCTTCTTTCTACTTGCTTTGGGTTTTGCTTGCTTTTCTTTTTCTTGTTTCTTAAGGTGGAAAGGCTGGTGATTGGTTTGAACCATCCCTCCCTCTTTGTGTTTTGTTTTGTTTTGTGTAACTCCTATAAATTTCCCTTAAGCAGTCTTTGCCTGCATTCTGTAAATCTTGGTATGTTGCATTTTTTTTTCGTTCATGCTAAAATACTTTTTAATTGTGTGATTTCTTCGTTCACCCATGGGTTACTTAGGAGTGTGTTTTTTGGTTCTGTGTCTCTCTGAGTTTCCCAAATTGTCTCCCGCCATTAATCCCTCATGTAATTCAACTGTTGTTGGGAACTGTATTTAGGATCGTTTCAACCTTAAGTGTACAACTTCTCCACATCTCTGAGGCTCCCCTTCATGGTCCTCCGGCCAAGGCTCACGGCCCCGGTCACTGCGGTCTGCTGGCCACCTGTGCGATCAGGACTGCACCTGGGCCCACGTGGAGGAGGGACAGGGAGAGAAAAGTCCCCAGGGTTGGCGCCCTTTTGAGGGTCCCAGCTCCACTGAACACAGAAGGAAGCGCCCCTCTCTGAGTTTGGGCTCCCACTGGCCCCTTCGCCAGCCACTGTCTCTGGGACCGTCCGGGGGCTGGGAGATGAGACAATGGGGGAATGGAGAGGGAAGGAAGAAAAGGAAGCCCAGGGCACTGCTGTGCTTTCTGGGTTCTAGGATTCCCTTTTTCCAACTTTGAGCCAGGGCTAGAAGCTTCCCCTGAGCACTCACTGGCTGTGCCCCACAGCTCACATCTGGGTTTCCAGCTGCATTAAAGCCAGGCTGGAGGGAAAACATGGCAGCCGCTGGCATCGCCACTGGTAATGCTTTAAATCAGGGTCATTGGATACAGGGGAAAACACAGGTTCTTACCCAGAACCGGGACCTGAATGGGGTCTTAGAAACCAAAAGAAGAGAAACGTGGATTAGTATGAATCCACCCTTTTTGCTGGAAAGAGAAGTTTGAAGAGAGAAGTGAGCTCCTGAGGGAAATGTGGAGGCAGAGAGTTTCTCTTAGATAAAAAAGGAGTATCTCCTGGGTGTGTAGAGCACAGGCCACAGGACAGACGGGGACCTCTGCCAAACTGTGCCCAGACCTCAGAGACAGCCGTCCCCAGGGATGTGGATTCAGTCTGGACTCCCGGCTTCACCAGAGATTCCAGGACCCCAGACCTAGCTCCGAGGCAGCAGTAAAGCTTCAGATTTGCAGGGTCCGTGGGGGCTGGCGATGGGGTCCCTGCGTTCACCCATCCATGACCCCAAGCACCCTCTCAGCCGCCTCTGCCCTGCCTGGAACTCCAAAGGCAAGGCTCAGTCTATAGAAGAAGCTTCAGAGGGAGGGCGTCATAAAAATGCCTCTTGTATTCCCACCGGCCAAGCAGAGATAAAATTACGCAGATTTAAAGACACGGAAGACGTAAACCATTGCTGGCACACCCAAGTTGTGGACCAAGTTTCCCATCCGTCCCCCCACCCCCCCCCCACACACGCACAGTAATAAATAGTAAACAGAGACCTAACCTTTGTGGAAAGGAGAATTTTTAGCAAATACAGGAGGCCGCCAAAGCCGGGGACTCTTACTCAGGCAAATGATTACGGCTTGGATTTTATTTCTAAGCATCTTCTCAGCATTATGTTGTCACCCATAATAAGTGGCCTTCTCGCACACGGGGTGGAAGATCCTAATTGGCCCTGGCGAAGGAATCTTTCACACGTTTCAGGAGGGAAAGGATGGGCCGCATATGCAGTAACACTAATGGTTCCATTTTTTAAGACACTGAGTATTGTTTATGTGCCGTTCTTATTTTATTGCGTGCAGATTACCAATCGTTCATCCCAAGTAGAGGGCTGCGCTGCCGGGGGGGAGGGGCGGCGTGCATTTCATTTACTGGCAGCTAGGAGCCTCCTTGATTGCTTTTTCTCTCCCCTGCTGAGGTCAGTAACCAGCTCCGATATGATTTCTGCTGAATCAGTTTGCTGTGATTTGTCTTGTCCGCCTGCCCAACGTTAATTATATCTCCCAATGGGCGCTGGGCTAAAATATAGAGCATATCTCAATAGAGGAAAAATGTATTTCTCCTTATTTGATGGCCCTTCATTTTGACTTTCAGCTCTCTCTCCGCCTTTCCAAGGTCTGTAATCAATAGTCACGTGGCTCTGGGTCCTTCATGCGGGAGAAAGGGGGAGACCCTGGCGGTACTTTCTTTTCAGACTTCAGAATCCAGAGTTAATGTAGGGATAAAAGGACTTTATTCTCCTTCCCTTTCCAGTGAAATGCACTCTCAACCCCTTATTTTAAAATAGTCCTCCCTTCTAGAAATCTGCTAAATTTCTCTCGTCTACCTTCTGGGAAATTTCTGTGGTTCATCTTATGGAAAGAGAGCTCTGACCCCAGGTGATCAAAAGTAAAACCAAAGTTCAAGCTAAGAACTAAAAAAAATAAAATAAAACCACGAAAACCTTTTCTCAAAGAGAAACGAATTTGTTCTCCAATTTACTTTTTTTTTTTTTTTTTTAATGTTTGTTTTCGAGAGACAGCGAGAGACAGAGCACGAGCAGGGGAGGGGCAGAGAGAGAGGGAGACACGGAATCTGCAGCAGGTTCCAGGCTCCGAGCTGTCAGCACAGAGCCCGACGCGGGGCTCAAAACCCACAAACTGCTAGATCGTGACCTGACCTGAAGTCAGATGCTTAACCAACTAAGCCTCCCAGGTACCCCTGTTGTCCAATTTAGAATGTGAATAGATGCCAGTGCCCCCACCTTACTAGAACTGAAGGTGTTAATTCCACAAACCCGCCATGTGGCACTTGGGCTCGTGGCCAAGTGCCCATGAAGACATTCTAGCCTCTAGCCTGGCACAAACCGTATTCTCTCCTAACGCTCATTGATATAAAATTAAGGCCAACGGGCACCTGGGTGGCTCAGTCGGTTGAGCGTCTGACTTTGGCCCCCAGGTCATGATCTCACAGTTTGTGGGTTCGAGCCCCACGTCGGGCTCTGTGCTGACAGCTTGGGGCCTGGAGCCTGCTTCGGATTCTGTGTCTCCCTCTCTCGCTCCCCCCCGCAAAAAATTTGAATAAACGTTAAAAAAAATTTTTTTTAAATATGAAGGCCGGTAGGTGACTCAAAAATGCTGATATCGGGACCGACCCATGTGGAAAGAACACTCAGTTATCATCTCTGCTGACGGAAACAATGGAAACGGATGGGTGGATGACGTCCGCACGTGAACACAAAGCGCCTCGCTCACGCACGAGCAGCCAAGATACGTCCCTTCCGTAAAGTGTTCTATGAAGCCACTGCTAAAGCTGAATCTCCAGTGCAGAACCATCGCTCCCGGGGGGAATACACTCTTCCCGAGGGAGCCTCTGGTCACAAGGTTTTCGTGAACAGATCAATATATAACCTTGCGTACATGCGTTTCTGCTTAAGGTCAGCCTACCTCACCCGTATATATCGTGGAATCATCACCGCTGGACTCGTGGACTCCTGGCTTCAGCTTGGGGACGTTTTAAACAGTGGAGTCACCAGCCAAAGGCATGAAAGTCAAAGGTATGAGCTGAAACAAGAAGGCAGAGGGTGGCCTGTCTCCATCGTAGCTGGGAACATGCCCACTGGGTGACTCAGATCTGTCACCACCGTGCACAGGTCTGTGAATGACCACGAAAGCGCCATGGGTGTTCATCTCAGGGTCACAAATAAATCTAAAGGAGCTGGCAAACTTGTAAAAGTGGAATCCCTGGATGAAGGGACAGTCCTCATACTCTAAACCTCTGTTCACCTTCCCTATCAACACATCTCCATCCTGTGTCCCCGTATCAGTGTGCTGGGGTCCCCATAAAAAAAAGCACGTACACTGGGGGGCTTGAAGAACACAAATTTATTTTCTTACACTTCCAGAGGCTGGAGGTCCAAGATCAAGGCTCCAAAGGGCTGGTTCCTTCCGAGGCCAATCTCCTTGGCGTGTAGATGACCATCTTCTCCCCGTGGCTTCACGTGGTTGTCCCTCCGCGTGCGTCTGTGTCCTGATCTCCTCTTCTTAGAAGGACCCCAGTCAGACTGGATTAGGGCCCACCCTCAGGACCTCATTTGGCCTTAATTACCCCTTCCTTTTCCAAGGTACCACTTACAGACGCAAGCCCTTCTTAGATACCGGCCGTCAGGACTGTAAAATGTGGCTTAATGTGCAGTTCAGCCCATAGGAGTCCCATCCCTCAAGCGCCTGCTAAGCCCCATGGATTTACTATCTCAACTCAAGACGTCGGGATCTTAAATATTTCCTTTCTCAGAGTTACTGTGTTGAATTTTAAGTATAAGCAGAAAGAGCTTTCTTCTAATCAGACCTGGGATCAGGCTACCGGGTCTGGGCCCATGATAACGACAAAGATACAGAGCATATCAGACAAAGCAGACCTGCCAGCAAGGTGTCTGTCACCCTGTCCCACGAAAGTCATGGGACGGGAGAGAACGGAGCGGCCTCGCCACAGCGGGGCCAAAACGAGGCTCATGCTGGTAAGAAGCCTGGACCCTGAGTCCTGGGGGGCCTGCTCGGCCTGGCCCTGGTGACCTTCACGAGCCTGATTTCTTCACAGGAGCCTCACAGCCGCGGGCCAGGGGTAGGCCGCCAGTGGGGACACGGTCGGCCCAGCACAGGGACTCTCCCTGCCTCTGTCCTCTGACCACTGGAGAATAGAGAACAAAGCTCAGGAAACGAGGTCAGACTTCTGCCTTGCACCCTCGCTCCCAAACTCATCTACCCACACAACACCGATTTTATGGGTTGAATTGTGCCGCCTAGCCCCCAAAAGATGCTGAAGCCCTGACCCCCGGTACTTGTGATGTGACCTGATTCGGAAATAGGGTCTTTGCAGGGGATCGGCTAAAGATGGGGTCATCGGGACGGGATCGAATCCAATACAACCGGCATCCTCGTAAAAAAGAGAACTTTGGACCCAGACATCACACGAGCAAAGGCCACATCAAGATGAAGGCAGAGATGGGGGCGATGCCCCTACAAGCCAAGGAGGGCCACACGCTGCTGGAGCCCCGTCAGAAGCAGAGCTGGAGAGGCCTGCGGCGGACCCTCCCTCTCAGCCTCAGAAGGAACCCACCACATAGGCGCCTTGACCTCGGACGTGTGGCCTCCAGAATGGTGAGACAACCCATTTCTGTTATTCAGGCCACATCATTTGTGGTGTTCTGTTATGGTGGCCCCAGCAAACTATCAGACGCAGAGAGATTGTTTTTAAATTGGACCCTTTCTCCACTCTGCTTAATATTCACCATCACGCTTAGGATAAAATCCACCCTCCTTACCAAAGCAGACAAGCCCTGCGCAGCCCAGTCTTTGACGACACCTACCCTGCTTTATGCCTCCTGCCGAAATGCAGTGCCCTCCAAGCTCACCGGACCCCCTTCTCATCCACAGACCTTCCAGATCTTCTGCTACCTCAGGGCCTTTACACTGGCTGTTCTTTGCCCAAGTCTTTTTGTCATTTTTTTTTTTTATGTTTATTTTTAAGAGAGAGAGACAGAGCCTGGGCAGGGGAGGGGCAGAGAGAGAGAGAGGGAGACACAGAATCCGAAGCAGGCTCCAGGCTCCGAGCTGTTAGCACAGAGCCCAAAGTGGGGCTCGAACTCACGAACCGTGAGATCATGACCTGAGCCAAAATCAAGACTCAGATGCTTAAGTGACTGAGCCACCGAGTCGCCCCTCATTTTGGTCTCAGTGGAAACCCCCTTTGAGAGGCCTCCCTGACAACATCGAAGGCAGTGACTCCCCAGTCCCCAGGCCAGTTCCAGTCACCATCCCGTTTCATTGCCTGCATAGAACTACACGTGATCTGAGATTATCCTGGGGACGACAGTGCTGAAAGGAAACTTGTCAGAACGTCACCAGTGGTTCAAATTCTGATGAGATTACGTGCAGCATGATTTTAACTTTCTGCTTTCCAGAGCTTCCACAATTAACACATATGATTTTCTATCAGAAAGAGGCAATGGATGCTCAAAAAAAAAACAAAGTCCACATCAATAAAAAATTAAAAATTTTTTAAGTTAAAAATAACTAAGTTGAAAAAATAAAAAAAATAACAGAACAATTATAAAAATGGCCTACAGTGTAGGGACATCTCTGCCTTCAGTACCGTATTCTTGGCTAACAGCGCGTTTCCCTTCTAGATGGTTCCCCAGCAGAAAGAATTTCCTTCCAGATGATTGTGTTTGGTTTTAAAAACTCATCCACAGAATTCTTTGCTGCTATGTCCCTCCTGCCACAGCAAAGCTGACCTCAGTGAGTTGCTCGTGACCCAGCAGGGTGAATTGAAAAGTGATGCTGTATGACTTCCAAGGTCAGGTCAGAAATAGCCCTCTCTCTTTGGATGCTTGCTCTGGAGGCATCTGGAGGAAACCAGACACAATGTTAGAAATACAGCAGCTTTGAGGGGCGCCTGGGTGGCTCAGTCGGTTAAGCATCCGACTTTGGCTCGGGTCATGATCTCACGGTTCATGTGTCCGAGCTCTGCTTCAGGCTGTGTGCTGACAGCTCGGAGCCTGGAGCCTGCAGCCTGTTCCGGATTCTTTGTCTCCGTCTCTCTCTGCCCTCCCCCGCTAGCGCTCCATCTCTCTCTCTCAAAAATAAATAAACATTAAAAAATTTTTTAAATAAAAGAAATATAGCAGCTTTGAGACTACCTTGTTGGAGAGGCCACCACAGGCGCTCCGCCACCAGCCGCATTAACCGCCAGCCTGAGGAGGGAGGCCACTGGACGTGCCATCCCGGATGCCCGTCCCGCCAGGTCCTCATACAGCTGAATGTCAACCACCATCTGGCGGCCGCAGCATGAGTGGCCCAACTGAGAACTGCCTGAAACCCTCCTCACCTTCTTGTCCCCGAAATCATGAGAAAAATAAAAGAAGTATCGTTGCACGCCCCTAAGTTTTAGGGTAATTTGTTTTGCAAAAAACGGAAACTATATTTCTCCAAAGAAAAACAGCAATTTGCCAGTCGCTTCAAAGGATCCGGGAAGGGCCGGTGCTGCGTTAACAGCAGGCTGGCCTACCCAGGGCTGCCTGGGGTGGAGACTCCAAACGCTCCTCT
This sequence comes from Panthera onca, assembly GCF_046562875.1. Taxonomy (NCBI): domain Eukaryota; kingdom Metazoa; phylum Chordata; class Mammalia; order Carnivora; family Felidae; genus Panthera; species Panthera onca. The sequence continues at coordinate 3,614,914 of NC_138354.1, forward strand.
AGGACGAGACCCGCCACCGATTCCCTGCCTCAGTGCCCTTGGTCCTCAGCCGGCAAAGCTACCTGCCCCGCCCTCGCATACACTGCAGACCTCGCGTGTGGGCGGGCTCCACTTAGGGCTGAGTGAGGCCTTGGGCGGAAAGGACCGGAGTGACTGGCATCCAACAAGGTGAGACTCAGCCTCGTGACTCCTTCAGCCTGACCTTGCGGCGTGACTTTTTTGCCAGACTCGCTGGGAGTCTGAGAACCTGCTTATGCATCTTTGGCCAAGCAGCCTCCACGGTAGAGTGGAAACCACAGGACTTTAGGCTCAGACAGCTCTGAAGACATTCTAATTTTGCATTTGCCTACAATCAAGAGACAGCTTGAACAACGTGGGTTTTTAAAAGAGGCTTGAGACACCTGCGTGGCTCAGTGGGTTGAGCTTCCAACTCCAGCTCAGGTCACGATCTCGTGGTTGGTGAGTTCAAGCCCCACGTCAGGCTCTGCACTGACAGTGCAGAGCCTCCTTGGGATTCTCTCTCTCCTTCTCTCTCTGCCCCTCCCCTGATCGCTCGTTCTGTCTCTCTAAATAAATAAATAAATAAATAAATAAAGACACTTTAAATAAGTAAAAGAGAGGCTTATTTTTCTCATAGAAATCTGGAGGTAGGCAGCTGCTGGCATTGCTTTACCTGTTTTAATAATACCATAAGGGACCCAGGCCATGTTAAGCCTGAGACTCAGGATTTTCCTTCTTTCTCTTTCTTTCTTTTTTTTCCCCCACTCACGGTCACAAGATGGCTGCAGCAGCAACAGATATCACATCTGCTAACAAGGCAGTGAGAGGAAGGAAGTGTGAAAAGTCATGTGAGCCACATCTTTTTTTTTTTCTTTTTCTTTTTTTCTTTTTTTTTTTTTTTTTTTAACCAAAAAGCTTTTCAGAGCCACACGTAACAGTGTTTTCCTTAGGTTTCATGGCCCAAAACTGGATCACATGGCTCCCCCTAGCTGCAGAAGGGACTGAGGAACTGGGAAACAGCTTTGTCATGATTGTCTGCATCTTAAGTCATCATCTGGGGCTAGGTGCATTGCAGCCTTACACCCGGGTTCCTGTTAGCAAGGAAGAAAGGCATGAGGATTTTTACAGACAAGTTAGTGGTATCCAGCCAAGCCACCTGACCGCTTGCATATCCTAGTGACTTTGAGCAAGACACACGAGGCCTCTGAGCTTCAGTTACTTACCTGTAAAGTGCAACACCACGTCCCCAGCATCCCGCAGGGCACCTGGCTTCCCGAGGATGTCCTGAACAGAGACGCTCCGGGAAGAAAGCCATGCTGCTTTTATCTATCCAAATCCATCGCAAAATGTCTAGAGTTAACCTGGTGGTGGTTTTCATTATGGGAACAGAAGCGTTCATGGTTCTGGCTCTGAGACCAGCACTCTGCTTCAGAAGGAAAATCTGGATGCTCTGGAGAAAATGTGCTGCAAGGTACAGTCACGTGGCACCGGAATGGGCCGGGGACACAGGACATAGTCAGTGTGGCCCGCACAGCACATTTCCCTGACCTCTGCTCTCGGTAACTCTACAAGCTGGTTCCTGCCCCCAACGCAGGATGCCGGGGCCCACGGACATCTCTCTGCATTTACTCAGTGGCATTTACACATTCTCTTCCTGTAGTTTCTTACTTTTTTTGTGGGATCATTACCTATGATCCTACCCGAGGCACATCTGGACCAATTTCCGAGCTGGAAAACCAGCTCACATCTTGCCCAGAGCAATGTTATCAAGGTTGTTCCGCTTTCCACCCTAACTCAGATGCATTCTCCCCTCCTTGTCTGATCTTGTCGTCGTTAATCAAGCCGATTTTCTGTCGCCAGCCTAAATTGCTACTTGCCGCAGTCTCTTCGCCCCACAGAGAAATCCCTTTTAACACCGTCTCCAGAGAGGCTAAGTCCTTGACTCCTAACCAGAATAAAGTGACTCGTTAAACTAGTCCATTGCCTTTCGGAATGAACGTGGCCACATAAGACCATTTTTCTACGTCTCCTCCTGGAAATCATGCATAAAGAACAAGGAGGACTTAAAAACCCCATAAACTCCATTTTCGGGAAAACCAGAAAATAGATACAGCCCACAGACTTCAAAGGACGTGTACGGACTGACAACCGGGCAGGAGGGAGCAGAACCGTGCGGGATGGGGAGTGGAGGAATGCGGGAAGGCCGCTGGCAGCCGAGGAGCGCACCGGGTAACCTGCACGTCCCAGGATGAGGGGTTCGCCCCGAAACCCGGCGGCCACACCTGCCGGCTCCTCATCTGGTCCAGAGATGCAGGGGAGGCCGGGCTGTAAAAAACGGAGCTGTGTTTATAGCCTAACCCTGGCAGGGGAGAAGGAAAACCCACCCAGGTTGACGAATTAATTCTGCCATCCCTCAAGGACTTAGGGCTGAGCGTGTTCCCAAATTCTCCCTCTCCTTTTCCATGTGAATGGAGTTTTCAGCCAGGCACAGGGCCGCCAACCTGGAGACTACATCTCCCAGCCTCCCTTTCAGCTTCATGTGGCCATGTGACTACTAGAGGCCAATTAGAGGGTTGTGAGCAGAAGGGTAGCTCCCAGCCTCCCCCCAGCACATGTGGTCATGTGACCATTAGGGGCCAATGGGAGGTAAGCAGAAGGACTCTCCCAGCCTCCTTTTCAGCCCCTTGTAGTCATGTGACTATTAGGGGCCAATGGGGTGTGAGAAGAGAAGTGAGCAGCGTCAGGCGTAGGCGCGGGCGGCTTGTTTCAGACGTCTGCCCTTTTCCGTTCTGTTCGGAGGCTGGGAGGCAGATGCGGGAGCAATGCCGCTTCCACTGTGTTCCGTGTGGACAGGAATCTAGGGGGTGAGAGAGCGCAGGAGGGAAGGGACCTGGGTCTCGGGTGACTTCGTGTGGTGTGGAGCCCCACCCACCCCACGGCCAGGACGCAGGACCGCGGGGCTGTCGCATGGGTTATGTGTCCTTAACCCATAGGCTCTGTTTTGTGCCCTTATGTAAATTGGCACCTAGAAGCGGGATGTGGCCAACACAGAAAGCTGTAGTGAGTTAGTGGCCTGGGAGGGGCTCCGAGGGCATCTTCGCCCCAACCCTCTGGGTGTAAATCAGCCTCTCTGGGGGCCAGGGAAGCCCGGCGTCCGAGGGCTGCGCCCCTCCTCCTCCCGCAGCATTCGGCGAATCTCTCCGGAATTCTCTCCCTCTGCAGTTAACTCCCCAACTTGGTCCTCATCCAGGATCCCGTTTCAGGAGCGTGTGCCCAAAAAGCTGCACCTGTGCAGAAATACAAAAATGTGTCGCCAACAACCCTACGGTGAGCATACGGCACGTGTCACCCCCTCTCGTCTTTTTCTTCTATTTCAGAGCTCAGCCACGGCCTGTCAGGGGCCTAGGCTTTCTGCGAGGCCTGCGCTCTCTGAACGGGACCGAGTGTAGCTCACGGTGGAAACGCAGCAAGGGCTCCTGACAAGTGTTGTCGCTCCTCTCGCCAGTGAGGCTGTGGACCACTGCAGGTACAGTCTAGAGGTTTCGGGAATCTTCCACGGAGTCGTGCACGTGCTTTGCCCACGCGGGGCAGCCAAATGTTTGTTCGCTGACTTTAAAAATCTCCACCTCGCTCGACTGAAGGTGGTTTCTATCTGGAGGTGCGCTCAGTTCTCAGAACAGATGCCGGTGAGCTCACCTAGGTTACCAGCCCACGCTCTCCCAGATGACGTTTAGACAAGAAACTTCTTTTCATCCCCAAACGAAAACTCACCTAAAAGCGTCAGTGTCTAAGGAGACACGAGAGGGCCTGCCTGTGGCGCTTGGGAAAGGTGGTTCTGAACCCACCCGACCCCCTTTCCTCCTTTGTCAGCTGGTCTCAGGGATCGGAACCATCCTCATTCAAATGAAAACGGCAGAGGTCACAGCTTCTCTGTGATCTGCCATGGGCCACTGCATCCTGTCACACTGGGCAGAAACCCTAGGCTAACTGCTCACACACACGGTGGCCTGAATGATGCTTACAAGCATCTTGATAAGAGAAAGAAGCTGGACACGATAAAAGGATGTACTGTTTTATTCCATGGACGTGGAGTTCTAGAACACGCAAATCTGTAGTGACAGAAAGCAAATCAGTAGTTGTTTCCAGGGATTGACCAGGGAGGGGGCACGAGAGAATGAGCCAGGTGATAGAAAAGTCTAGATCTTGATAGAGGTCTGGCTGTCACAGGTGTGTGTACTTGTCAGCACCCATCAAATCATATCACTTCAGACTAGTGTGTTTTACCTAAAAAAAAAAAAAAAAAAGAAAGAAACCCAGTGGGTGAGGTGGGGCGAGTAAGTGGCCTGTGGTAGGCAAGCGGAGACAGGGTGGGGGCTGTGCTGAGAGCTAGCCTGGTCAGACAGCCCGGAGCTGACCGCCGAGCCCTGAGCAGGTGACCGGACTGTTTGGCCACTAGATAGGATGCGCTGAAAGTTGACGTGACCCAAATTGCATTTTAGGAAGGTAGGATTATTTTGTTACTGTCTCAAGTGGGCACACCCCAGCTTCTTGCTGTGACCATTGCTGTTAACTGTGGCCGTCGTGCCCCTGGGCCCCTTCTGTGTTTGGGGACTCGGAAATCTGCCCCTAGACCTCCCGCCAGATCCTTCTAGATCCTTGCCTTATTGTGCCCACCAAACCTAAACCATTATGTCGAGAGCTTTGCACAATCCCCATATAGTCTCCCCACGGAAAGACCCTCCCTAAACCACTGAAGACACATGGGGGGGGGCTGAATGGGGGCTCCAAAGATATGTCCACATCCTAATTTCTCAAATCTGTGACTGTGACCTTATTTAGAAAAAAAAAAGGTGGGTTGGGGGGAGGGGTCTTTGTTGATGTAACTGAGGGACTTTGTGACGAGAGCAGCCTGAATTATCTCAACGGGCCCTAAATCCAATGACAAGCACCCTTATGAAAGATACACAGACGGAGAGGAAGCAGCGTAACCATAGAGGGGGAGTTCGGTGTGGTACCGGAAGCCCAGAAATACCGATCACCCCAAAGCTGGAAGAGGCCAGGAACAGAGTCTCCCCTGGAGCCCCCTGTGGGATTTGGGACTAGTGCCCTGAACTGCGAGAGAAGAAATCTCTGTTGTTTTAGACCGCCTGGTTCACGGGAGTTCGTACAGGGATCCGACACCGTGATTAATAGTCGTCTCATGGTTGACGTGCCAGAAACCGAGCTCTGGGTTCCTCCCCGGGCCACTGTACTCAGGACCTTGCCCGAGTCGGTTGCATCCTTCCTGCCAGCTGCTCAGGCTACAACCTGGGAGACGGTCTTGATTTCTCGCTCTTGCACATTTCACAAACTGTCAAGACATCTTGTAGCCTCCACCTTGAAAGCATGAACCCAGAATGTGAGCTCCCCTCCGTCCCCTCCCCTGCTTCCGTATGATGGGTTATTGCAGGGTCCTCCAACTGCTCTCTCTCTACCCTTTTTTGTTTCTCACTCATCCATTATCATTCATTCCATTCCAGCCTCCTCATTGTTCCTCTAATACCCCAGTGCCTTTGCACAGACTGCTTCATCTCCCTAGAGCACCCTTCCCCTGACAGCTGTATGGCTCGGCATCTCTCCACCTTCAGATGTTTGCTTGAAGGTCACTTTCTCAATAAGTTCTCTCTTGTCCATTCATTTAAAATACCATCACCTCCCCCAGAATTCCTGATCTTTCTTATCCTGCTCTGTTTTTACTCCACAGCCCTTAACGCCTTGTGTCATGCTGTGCCCTTTATTTATGTACTATGTGTGTTTACTGTCCATGTCTCCCCGCCAGAGTGTAAACTCTAGGCCAACAGGCATTTTTACTTCCTTTATTCCCTGATATATCACCCAGCAAAGTGCCAGACTCAGAGTAGGCGCTCAATAAATATTTGTTGAATAAATAAGTGAAATAAAGAAAGTGGCGGTTATTTCTTTCATAATAGAGTGCATTTGTTGAGATCACAAAGGAAATGAAATTGTGTGGTCATCAAAACGTATTGTCTGCAGCATAGCATTTTGAAATACGAAGATACTCCGCTTTACGAAAATGGCTGTCATTTTTTTCATCTTATCAGCTGCATTTAGAAGCCTCGCCACTTTGTAATGCAGTCGATGGCTCACCGCTGGGAACGGTGGCATTTTTCTCCCTAGTCTGGACCGAGATAATAATTGTCACAGGGCACGCCTAGGACATCCGTAACACTCAGATAGGCTAGGTGACACTGTGCAACAAACTGCCCCTGGGTTTCAGTGCCTTGGAACAGAAATGGTCTGTGTCTTGCCCACTTGAAGTCCTGGCGGAACTGAGTGATGTCTCTGCAGCTGCTCTCCGTGCCGGGGCTCATTTTTGTTTCTTGGGAGTAAACGCGCTCCCAGGACCACTTGGGCAGGAGGGAGGGGAGAGGGAGGGGAGTGCCAGACCCTCTTCCACAGGCATTTAAATGCTTCTACCTACGACTAACACGTTTCCCTTCTGCTTCGTGCCGTTGGCCAGAGCCAGTCACATGACCTCAAAGGCACATGGGCCGGAAAAGGGGGGGAACCAGAAATCCTGACAAGCGCCATCGTGGATACCCCCACAAGTGAAGCGAAAAGCAATAGATCTTTTGTAGATTTGGGGGCCCCGTGTTCGTGTCTTTTGTCAGTTTTTGCAATAAACTGGTGGGTTTTTTTTTTTCTTGTTAATTTGAAGAAAGTCTTCGGTGCTTTGCCTCTGATCGAAGTTGCCAACACAGTGTTGCAATTTGTCTTTTGACTTGGTATTTTTATGGTGGTTTATGCTGTGCAGAGCTGAGCACTTTTAGAACCTTTTTATTGCAAAATAAAATTTCTGTACAGGAAAGCACATAAGAGAGATGTCTAGCTTAATGAGTGGTCTTAAGGCAGACACCCTTGTAAACTACGCCTGGGACGGGAACAGCCTCAGAAACCATCGCCATCTTTCCCGTCGCAACTTCCCCCTCTCTGCACAAAGTGACCACTCTCCTGAGCTATGTGGCCATCGCCTCTTGTCATTCCTGAACAGGTCACCCAGTGCATATCCCTAGGACACCACAGTTCAGTCTCGCCCACTTTAAAAAATCGTGCTATGTCTCTTAAGTTGCGTTCAATTTCGCCATTTCCCTTACATCCGTTTTTTTCTTGCAATTTACCTGTGGAAAGTTCTGGGGTATCTGGGGCTGATTGCAACCCCACAGCACAGTTCAGCGTGACCCTCGCTTAATTGGCAAGTGAATCCAAAGGCTTGATGCGGCCCATGTATCATCCTTTTGGTGAGACTCTGGGTGGTGTCTCTTGTGTCCTTGCATAGGCTAGAACCCCCCCCCCCGGCCCCGTGCAACATTAAATAATAATAAAGCATCGTCTTCATGTTGCTGATTCTAGTGAAAACACCTCTAGGGGATTGCCATTAGGAATGACGCTGGGTTTTGAGCTAGGATAAATGTTTTATTATGTATCCATGGTGGATAAGCTAGTATGAATCTACCCCTGTTTCTCTGAGTACTTTTTTTTTAATTGGAACGGATATTGAAATTTTTCAGATGCCCCCTTAGCATAAAATGAAGATGATCTTTCCATTTCCCTTGAATTATATTATTTCATTAGATTTCCTCAAATTGAATTGTTCCTATACTCCTCACGTAACATACTTGGTCATGATGGATTCGAAAATGTTACTGGGTTAGTTCATTCCAATCCATTTTCATTGAAGTATAATTAACATTACTCAGCCATAAAAAAAGAATGAAATCTTGCCATTAATATATTTTATTTAGAGTTTTTACATCTGCATTCGTGAGTGAGAGTTTTTTTATTGTTGCCATCACTGTGTCTGCTCCCACCTCAATCTGGTGGGTATTAATGTCAAGGTTATGTTCTTTTCATAAAAAGAATTTGAAACATCTCCTCCTTTTTCTGGGCACACACTGCGTGGCTGGAGTAGATCCTCTGGTAATTGCCCCAAGAAGCCCTCGTAGAATGGTGTTTTCTTAGTCTTTAATGTCAGAGGTATTTTGTGGGTAGCCTTTACACTCTATGTAGAGTTTGGATGGATGTGAAATTGTGGCTCACAACCTCTTTCCGTGAGAATGTTGTAAGGATTTCTCTGCTTGCTTGCTTGCTTTCTTTCTTTTCGCTTTAAATGTTGCTATAAAAACATCTGAGACCTGCTTGGGTTTTTCTTCAGCTTGTCTCCCTTTTCTTGCATGGCTGCCCAAAGGAAGTTTTTCTTTATCCTTGAAGCGTAGCGACCAGCTAGTTCCAGCGTTATCCGCTCCGCGTACCCTGACGTGCTCCTTCACTCCGCAGGCTCAAGGCTTCTTTTCTTTCAAAGACGTTTTCTTGAACCATGTCTTCAAATATTTCTTCTCTCCCTTTCTGGTTTCCTCCTTCCGGGACCCCAGTTACGACATCTGTGGTTTCTTCTCCCACAGCTTCTGTGTCTTCCGCTCTGCACTCCATTTTAAAACTGTGTCTCTTTTCGGTTTTTTTTTTTTCTTTTCCTTTCTCTCTAATGAGAGGCAGGCTACTGCTTTGTTGTTTTGTATGAGTTTTGGCCTCAGTGGCATCCCTTTTGCTCCCTCCGACTCTCTCTGCATTCCTGAGATGGTTTTCTTTCTTTCTCTCTCTCTCTTTCTCTTTCTTTCTTTCTTTCTTTCTTTCTTTCTTTCTTTCTTTCTTTCTTTCTTTCTTCTTTTTCCTGAGTTCTGTCAACTTTTGTTTTATCCCCCTTCTCTCTCACCTGATATTTTGGCCATTGTATCTGTGGTCTCCTTTATTTGAGATCATTTCCTTAAGGTTTTAAAAATTCACGGTGAGATGGTTGTTTGCCGTTTTCCTCTCGATGCTGTGGAGCCCTAGGCAGGATAGTGTCGCCCCCAAGGACAATATCCACGTGCTAGGTCATGGACCCTGTGAATGCACTGTGTTATGTAGCAAAGGGGAATAAATGTTGCAAATGGAATTAAGGTTGCTAATCGGATTACCTTAATATGGGGATATTTCCCTGGATTATCTGGGTAGGTGTAATATAATCACAAGCGCCCTGGAGTGTGGAAGGGGAGGGTCAGAGTGGTGAAATAGAACCAAAACTCAACTGGCCGTTGCTGGCTTTGCAGCTGGAGGAAGAGGCCGTGGGCCCAGAAATGCAGGCGCCTCCAGAAGCTGGAAAAGACAAGAAAACAGTCATCCCCCGGGCCTCCAGAAGGAACACAGCCCAGCGACTCCAGTCTCAGCAGCCGTCCAAAACTGTAAGATAATAAATTTGTGTTGTTTAAAGCCACTAATCTAGTGGCAATTTTTGTGGCAATAGGAAACTAATACACATTGCAAAATATCTGAGTATTCTTTATAAATATTTGCTGCTGTTTTTTTTTCTTTTAGTACATCATGTAGATATATGTGTATATGTATTCATAGAGAGAGACATATGTAGACGTAAATGTAGTAACATAAGTAAGAAGACATATTCGTATGTCTCTCTCTACGTATTACTTACTACTGCATGAATCAGGGCCGGGAGGACCCGGTTGTAGCCTTCATGATGCCAGCTCTTACTTGTGAGTTACAACCAGAACAGACAGCTTCCTGTATGGCCTGTCTTCGTGATTCTTGACATCTCTAAACCCGCGTGGTTCCAGTGGGGGCATTTGTCGATCCTCCCCACCCCCCCTCCCCCCACCCCCCCCGCCCACAATGGAACAGCAAATGAAAGCTGTGCCCGTCAGGATGTGTCTCTGGCCCTACAGAACTGTGTTTTTGCTGATGTTTTCTGAGCTTTGTGGCATCTGGACTGTCACCCCTTAGATCTGGCCTCAGCGTGTCTCCGTTTCCCTGCACCAGCTCTCATCACAACGCAGATGCTCTCGGGAGCATCTCCCTTTCTGTGGAGTTTACTTTCATTGCCGAAAACAAAGTTTGCTTCTTTTATTAGTCTTTTCTTTTCTTTTCTTTTCTTTTTTTTTTTTTGGAGCATACAGGAAATGGGAGTTTCACAGATATGTTCATAAGGGAATTCTAATCTAAATTTTTAACAAGTGTCCCAGTTGACCAAAAGAAATCTTTGGGCCACGCTTTTGGAAACATCTAGAAATTTTTCACCGTTGAATGGAGAGACTCGACCCCAAGGCAGGGACAAGCTCGCGGGTCCACCCAGGCAAGCACCCTACTTCATGCTTGGCAAATACTAATGGCTCCACAAGCATTATGAGCAGAACAAATGGGGTTTTTTTCCCTAGGTCTTCTGCTAAGGAAAACCCTAAAGGCAAAATATTTTTTGTTTATGAAATCAAAAACCAGCAAAGATGTCAAGTATAGGATAGTTTAGCCCCAGCCCCTCGCCAGATGATGCGCCATCAGGGACCCTTGGTGAGAAAAGACCCAAGGAAGAGCCACAGGTTCCGTTTGCCTAAAAATACCTCTTATCCAACCTGCGCAGCTTGAACACTTTCCCCAGGCAGTGGATAGAAAAATAAGGGGAGAGGGATTGTCTCCAGAGGTGTGTGAAGATGCCCGGAGAGGAGAGGACCGTACCCGGCCCTGCCATCGGATGAGAAACGGGCTTTGTTTACAGGAGCACGGGCCACCTGCTGATGAAAATGTCTTTGATTAATTCTTTAAACATTTACTCCCCATCTGTGTCATACCCCGTGACTGCGTTGTCAGATTTGCTGACATTGTGGGGGCTGCCTTCCAAATTTATTTAGATGATAAGGAAACATGTCAGGCTGATAAAAAGTGTGTGTGTGTGTTCTATGAGTCATGGTGGGCTTTCTCTCCTTTTGATCCAAATATCACTCAAAGAATATCTAATTCTGGCATTACTCCTCGGGACAGGGTTGTATGTGCTTGTGTCCTCTCTGACCTTGTCCGTTGTTACTCACGTAGATGGGCTGAATTGTGCCCTGCCCCAAGTTCACATGTTGAAGTCCTAACCTGCAAGGCCTGCATCGGGAGACAGCGTCTCCTACTCAAGAGGTAATTAGGTTACAATTAGGTTATTAGTGTGGGTCCTCCTCCAGGAGGACTGAAGTTCTTACGAGAAGAGATCAGGACACAGACACACACACAGGGACGACCACGTGAGGACACGGGGAGACAGTGGCTGTCTCCGTGCCAAGGAGAGGGGCCTCAGGGGAGACCAGACCTGTTGACACCTTGATGTTGCACTTTACGACCCCAGAGGTGTGAGAAAACCAGTCTGTAGTTTAAGTCGCCCAGCCTGTGGTGCCTTGTTAGGCGGCCCGCTCAGACCGATAACGGGCTGCTGGTTGGACAGGAGGCTGGGCCCCATCAGAGAAGATCTTCGATAAGTGTTGTGCTACTTTATCCTTGGAAAATCTGTTGCCTTGACATCAGTCCCCCATTCTCATGCTTCTCTGTGACCTTATAACAGGCTCTCGGGAAACAATAAAGATCTTGAAACCTAAGACTGACGTGAGTGAATGAGTCTGCCAAGTTCACGTCAAGATCCCGGCAGAGGCCTGCCTTTCACAGGGAAATGAAGGGGACTCCGGGGTTCCAGCTCGGGTTTCTGTGCAAGTCTCCACTTAACCACACACCCTTCCCTCCCCCACCACCGGGAGCCTGCAGACGACAAGGTTAGCTCGGTTGTGGGCTGGTTGGCCTAAAACGGTCGATGACCGTGTCTCCTCCAAACTTCCTTCCAACTCAAAAGATGGGCAATAGTGAGAAATTTATTCTCGGCTAACAAGGACGAGAGCGATTGGGATGATTTTTGCACGCATTTGGAGAGTATTGATACAGCCTCCCAGGTGTGTGAAAGCCAATCAGCGTTTCCATTAACGTTAGTAAACGTGTTTAGCGTGTACTGAGCACATCTTCGCCAGCCGGGCGAGGTGCTTGGTGCTGCAGAAGTAAGGGGGGCGGGGCGTGACTCCACTGGACCTTAGGATCTCGTGAGAGAACCAGGAGCCAGTGAAGCCAGAACAGAGACGCTTCACAGACCTCGACAGGAGCAACACAGGAAAAGACGCAGGACCGCAAGGGCATGGGGCAGCAGGGCCAGGTGAGCAGGGACCCAGGACCGGGCAGCGCCCGAGAAGCAGCGTAAGCGGGCCAGACTCAGCCTGGCCGTGGCTGCAGAGACCCCCAGCCTGTTAGCAGAAGCAACCGGGGCCTTTCAGTGTTTCCTTTTTTTTTAATTTTTTTAAACTTTTTTTCATTTTTGAGAGAGACAGAGCATGAGCAGGGGAGGGGCAGAGAGAGAGGGAGACAAAGAATGGGAAGCGGGCTCCGGGCTCCCGTCTATCAGCACAGAGCCCGACGTGGGGCTCAAACTCCCCAAGTGTGAGATCATGACCTGAGCTGAAGTTGGATGCTTAACTGACTGAGCCACCCAGGTGCCCCTTTTGTGCCACACCATGTGAGATGTAAACCATAGGGAGACTGTGGAGGAGGGGCTCTAGGGCCCAGGGGAGGGCCGGGCCCTAACTTGGGGTAACACCTTCTCCCCCCGCCCCCCCCCCCCCGCCATAGCAGGTGGAAGGAAGGGAGACCTATAGACACAGACTGGGAAGTCAAGAGGCGTTTCAAGCTGGTGACCTCCCTTTTCTCCGTGGGGAAGGACACAGAGTCATCTTCTTAAAATGAGGGCAGGAGTAGTTGGGACGTGGACATGGGTTTGAAAAGAGCTGAAGTTCTCACGGGATAGCGGACAAAGTTGCACATGACTGGAACCTAACGGACGTGCCAGAGTCCGGACGGCCTTCCCCTCACGCTAGAGGCCCGCCTGCAGGTAAACCTCGTCTCCTGCCATCTCAAACGGGTGCTCTGTGTGCCCTTGGAGGTACCTTCAGGCTCTCCCCTGCCGGCCCTCTCCCCCCAGCAAGACTGAGGACCTCCCTCAGGAGTTTTCCTCCTCTTCCAAGCTTCCCAGGGAGTTCGGAATTTCCTTCTTTGTGTTTCCCCTAAACGAGAAACATCCTTTTGGCACTCAGTCTATCACATAATTGTTTTCGTGACTGTTGCTACTTGCCGAGGCCTTGAGGACCAGGTCAATGCCTCCTCCATGTTTTTCAACGAAGCGTTTGGCAAAGTTGAGTTACTACCTTGGTGTTTTGCCAGGAGTCCAAGTATTTGCCTTCTGTCAATTAACAGGGTGAAAATTTCCACATCCCCGACAGCAGACATGAATCCGTAAAGGGTTCGCTCTTGGCTCTGGTGTTATGGAAGAGTTGCTTAGCCTGTTTCCTTCCCTAGTTCTCAGAATCAGTGGTGCCTACTTTAAAAAAAAAAAAATCACTTTTCCCAATGACTGATGATGACGTTCACTCCCACCCCCTGGCAGTCACCAGCCAGCGTTCTACCTCTACAGATCCGCCTACTCTGAACGTTCCACATAAACGGAATCCCACGGTATATGGCCTTTAGTGTCTGCCTCCTTTCACTCAGCATCATGTTTTCAAGGTTAATCTAGGTTGTAGCAGGTGTCAGGAGTTCTTTCTTTCTGTGGCTGAATAAGAGCCATTGGATGGATTCCATTTTGTTGATTCATTCATCCACTGGTGGACACTTGGGTTGTTTCCTCCAAGATCTCGGCTGTTGTGAATGATGCTGCTGTGAACACGCACTTATGATGCCCTCTGCACAAATGCTGGTCTGCGTTGTCTCCCCTGATGCCTCCCCCTAGTCTCTCTCCCCAGAGCCCCCCCCCCCCACCTCAGCTTCTTCGATGTCTGCACTGCTCTGAAAGGCAGACTCTCAACTCCTTCTCCTTCTCCAACTCATCCTCCCCGTCCTTCTCCTTCCAGGCTCCCAGCGTAGTTGCCACCAAGCCCTCACCAATCCCTAAGGAAAAGGAGATGAGCGTCATAGTGGCCCTGCCACTCTCAGTGTTTCTACATCTTTTTTTTTACGTATTCCTATTTGCGTGCAGAAACGTGCACCTAAAGAAAATGCGGTGTTTGTGTGCATGACAGAGAGCAGCATGGGTGAAATTATTCAGTACCTTTCGTTTGGTAACTTTGCTTTTTATTTCTTAATGCTGTGTCTCGATGTTCTGTCGAACTCCGTGTCAGTACAGGCAGATGTACCTAATTATTTTTAGCTGCTGCGAAATAGTCCGTAGCACCAGTCACAATGACTTAATTAGCTACTTATCTGTGGATGGACACGTAGGCTTTCCATTTTTCCCTATAGCAAGTAATTTTGCAGTGAATGTTGCTTCAATGCTTCCTTATCTAAAAGTGTCGCTATTTCTCCTGGTTGATACTGGAAAGAAGTCTCTGTCATTGGATATGTGCATTTTTTATTTCAATCGAAACTACCAATGCCCTCCCCCTAAATACTTGTTCTAACATTCCTGCCAGGAACAACCTGTTCCCTGTCCTTTTGCCAACATTCTACATCATCCAGCTCGATGTGGTTGCAAACCTAGTGGGGGAAATAGTATTTAATTCCTGTTTTGGTTTGCATGTCCCTGATTACCAACCACATAATTGTTTTGAGATTGGATGAGAGCAGTGGTTCTCAACCAGAGGCGATCCTGCCTGCGCCGCCCCCCCCCCCACCCCGAGGAACAATTTGCCAATGTCTGGGGACATTTTTTGGTTGTCCCCCTGGACCAGGGATGCTTCTACTGCACATTCTGTGGTGCAGCGCACGGCCGCACAAACGAGGTCAACGTTGCCCAAGCTAAGACGCCCACACAGATGAGGTGTTTTATAAAACTCATCATTGCCGCGGTACCATGGCAGTGAGACATCGCCCTAAAACAGTTCATGTGCTTTCTGTAGAAAATGATGATAATGAAACACTTCCCAGCAGAACCTCCTCACCTCCGCAAGTCTGGAGTTTTGCCCTCTCGAGGGAGGTACACAGGCAGGCTGGCGGGCAGGACGCCCCAGTGCCAGTAATGAACAATAGGACAGCGTCGGCATTGCTCTCCTCTCCAGCTTCAAGTGATGGGAACCAGATCAGTAGGCTTTGCGTCCTTCACTGGTTCGATCCCTTGTGTCGCTCCCGTCCCTCTCCCACCCTCGGTGCCGCCGGCCGATCTCCCCATCTGAACAGCTCCAAACATCCCTTCCCTTAATGCGCCTTCCTTTACTTCGTGGGCAGGTGTTTGAAAATGCCGACTGAATTATTCAGCATTTTCTGCTACATAATGAAAATTTATTCCCTTCAACTTTCCAAAATCATTTTAGGAGTAAGAATTAACTTTTTAGGAAATAAATATTTATGCATATTATTCCTGACCTCTGCCTCGCTGCAAATTGTGATGGAAAATTCAGCACCAACATGACAAAAGCGAACCTGAAAAACAAATTTCACTGTATAAAAAATCCCTCAGGTTAACATCAGTGGGCCGGAAGCAGGAAAGGGCCCATCTCCCTCGGTTTTCTTTAATAGAATTCCACAAATAATCCAAAGAACAAACATTAAGAAAAGAACAACAAAGAGCCAAAATATTTGCTCTTTTGTAAGCTTCGTTAATAATGCCATGCATACGCCAAAACTCGTCTTACCACGATGAGCTAATAAGGAAGATGGTCTTCAAAAATTTCATATGGTTTCAGCCCTTTGTTCCCTGTCGATGCAGGAGGGAATGTTCACAGAGAAATAGGGCTGAACGTAGGGTGACCCAGATGGCGCTGTGTGGTGTGGCTTCACGATGCGGCTGGACAACCCCAGCCAAGGGGCTCTTGTCAGCTTATGACACTGAGCCCTGGGGTGCTGACCCTCAGGCTGATTTGAGGCAGTCGTTGCTGCTTTAGAAACGGATGGGGTGGGGAGGCACCTGTGTGGCTCAGTCCATCGAGCGTATGACTTCGGTTCAGGTCACGATCTCGCGGTCCGTGGGTCCGAGCCCCGCGTCGGGCTCTGTGCTGACAGCTGGGAGCCTGGAGCCTGCTTCGGATTCTGTGTCTCCCTCTCTCTCTGCCACTGCCCCACTCACATTCTGTCTCTCTCTCCCTGAAAAATAAATAAACCTTAAAATTTTAATTAAATAAATTTAAAAACGGGAAATGGATGGAGTGGTGCTGGGGACAGGTGAGAAGAAGCTTAGTCTCGCATGTGGGTAAGTTAGCAGTTGCTAGATTCTATACGACCATGAGGAATCTTCCTGGATGTCCTGAACATTCCATATTTGTGGACGCAACACATATTTAAGTGCGCTGGGGTAGACTGAATCGCTGGCGTGAATTCTTTGCTCTCTTGTAGTTAGATCGTATATCCACGTCCCTGCCGTGGCTTCATGGCAGGCAGAGGATTTCCCCACGACTGGACACAGGGCTTGGCCATACATCACGTTTTGGCCAGCGGGGTGAGATCCAAAGGGTCAAAATACGCTCATCCAGTTGGGCTCGCCCCCTTGCACGTAGGCCGTCCCCGCGTGAAGAACGCGCCTCAGGTGCCCCTGAAGGAGATCCTAGAAGAGTAAGAGACACACAGAGCAGACCCGGGCTGAGCTCACATTGGAGCCAAGCAGCGCCAACCCCGGCCTCGGGCAAATCCCAGCCGACGAGTGAGCCGGAAATAAACGCAGACTTGTGCCCCATGCGCAAAACGCTTAGGTGCCGTTACAGATGTATGAGCCGGGGCCACAGAGACCCAGAGACATGGTGGAGGGCTGCACTCCCCCGGGAGGCCGGAGAACCTTCCCAAGACGGCAGCTGAGACTGAGAGTCCACAGGCGGCTCAGGGAAGGGAAAGGCTTACGCGGAAAGGAAGTGTGTGCAGTGTCCGTGGCGTGGACGCCGGGGGGAGGAATGCTAGGGATGGAGTTACAACGGGGGGCTTGCACCACCCTGCACGCCGCTATGACGCGAGTGTAACATCGACCGCCCCAAAATCGCTGCAGGGAAACCTGCCATGAGAACCTGAAAATGATTCAAGAGGGACTTTGAAGTAGTGGAAGAAAAACTTGACCTGAAAGCCGTACAACAATAAATGAAATCGCAACCTTGGAAAACGCCGGAACCTCCAGATGAGACCGGCTCGCTAGGCGCTGCCTGCCGTAGACAGACCAAGGGTCTCGGAAACAGACAATATCACCCAGACGGACAGGCTCTGCAAGCCCACAAGGGACTGGAAAGAAAAAAGAAGAAAACAGAAGGATAAAAATCTTATTAGTGGGCCGAGATCTCGCAGGCAGAAAAAAAAAAAGAAAAAAAACCCACCGAAGCGTCATTTGACCAAAATGTAAGCTTCCACACTCAGGGCAAGATGTCCCCTGCTCACGCTGTCTCGTGCACGGCAGTAACGGCTCCTGGAGAGTTGGCAGGTCAAGTGGCAGGCCTGAGGGTCAAGGGCTTTCCAGCCTATTCTGAATCACGGGAACCACCTTGGGAATTTTAGCCATCTCACAAATTTTTTTCTCAGTGTATCTGTTAGGGTTCAGCCAGCCGAGCAGAGCCACCCCAAGTGTGACAGGATGGGGAGTGCGTGACAGGCGTTGGACACTTACAGACATGTGGGGTAGGCTGGAGAGATGAACACTTAGAGGGTGGAACTGGGAGATCCCGGAGAAGTCACTCAGCGTCCCCCTGAAGCACAGGGCGAGTGGCTCCTGGGGGGACGTCAGCAAGCCCAGTACGAGCCACAACCTCAGCGGGCTGCGCCCGGGAAGGCTGGGGACAGGACCACGAATCCTGTGTGGCTGCCATCCCTCCGGACAGGCAGCCGAGGGTGTGCAGGTGCTGAGTGTGGAGGGCCCGTAACGTGGAGCCCCCGGCAGGGCGGAGGCAAGGAGGGCAGGGGGACCCCGGGGCCCCTCGGCTCTGTCCAGCCCCCTCCGGCCTGACCTGCTGTTCCTCTGGGAACAGCGGCTGTCACTGCTTCCTCATCTGGTCTCCACCACCAAGTCTAGCCAGAAGCGTGAGGGGCTGGGGTCCCCAGGAAGGGCAGTCCTCGGCCCCAGCCGAGATGAGCAGATAATTCTGCACACACCGTGTATGACGAAGAAGGAATTGTAAGACGAAATACTTCATTTTAGGCACTGTGATTTCACAAGTCTACCTAAACACAAGTTATTTTGCAACCATATTTATTTCATGGAATCTAGAGAAACGGGTATTTTCCAATAAACTCTGTACAAAAGGCTTCATTTGTTTGCAAAAAATTACTAAAAGTAAACGAGTATGGAAATATAAATTGAAATTCAACTGTTCATTACATCCTAAAAATGGACATAAATTGGCTTGATGTTTGAAATTCCTGAATCTTTACTTTCAAAACAAATGACTGTGGTTTTTTTTTAATGTTTATTTGTTTTTGAGAGCAAGAGAGGGAGACAGAGAGAAACAGAGCATGAGTGGGGGGAGGGGCAGAGAGAGAGGGAGACACAGAATCGGAAGCAGGCTCCAGGCACCCAGCTGTCAGCACAGAGCCCTATGTGGGGCTCGAACCCACGAGCCATGAGATCATGACCTGAGCCGAAGTCCGATGCTTAACTGACCGAGGCACCCAGGTGCCCCTCAAATGATTGTTTTTAAATCAGTGTTGTGTTTTACTTTTAAGTGAAAAGATTAGAGAGAGAGTTTCAGGCCGCCAGGGGTTTGTCACAAGTTGCACATGGCAGGGCAGAGGCCGACGGAATACAGACCGTGTTCCCCACGGACGGCACGCACGTCCAGGGAGCTGACTCCAGGGTTGCACTGTCTTTTCGTAATGCCAGTGGTTAACATACAAAGGAAGCTCATTGTGCCATTTTCTATACAACGTAGCTCGTGGACCTAGTAAAGGGCTGTTGGGCTTCAACCTGAGTCAAATGTAAAGACTCCTTTTTCTTTTCTATTCTATTTAGCTTATATTTAAAATTCGGGGTTCCATATGTGTCTCTCCTTTGAACAGTGTCTGCCTGAAGCAACGGCTAAAGATTAAATGGCTAAAGACAACCATTTCAAATTGTGTGATCGAAAGCCATTTTAAACTTTGCAATGGTCCAACCCACCTCGGTGGCCTGAGTCATTCGTTCCATGAGTGACAGGACAGGTGGAGGAGAGTTGTTGAGATGGCCACGGTCCTCCTCGCTCCACTGGCGGGGGGGGGGGCTCGCTCAATACGTACCCGAGGAGCCGATTTCTATCTTGCCCCGCATGGAGCTGGCATAGTCGGACACCAGAAGGAGCAAGAGATTGTGGGCTCCTGGGGAGGGGAGCTGGGAAGACTGGACATCTCGGGCGGCCAGGAACGACCCAGAACGTCAGGCCACGTTGATGGTGAAGGTCTGTCCCAGTCAAAGCCAGTCCATTAAACCTGGGAGAGGGCTGCTGCTTTAAATACACAGACACCAATGCCAAGCTACAAGGAACGTGAAGAACTAGGGAAACGTGACACATTCCAAGGAACAAGATAGATCTCCGCTATCTGACGATGGAAATCCCCAGGCCAGGACACGTGCCCGTCACGAAAGGACACCCAGCGAATGGCAGCCGCACGGATGAATAGAGGGTTGTTCCTGAGTCACTGAGGAAGCTTTTGGTGCAGGGGCCGGATGGCTTCTCACCAAACAGCATTACCGGCTCCTGTAACTAAAACCTCCAAGGTCTACCTCTCCCCAGCCCAGGTGCAACAATGTCCTCAGGCCCGGCCCCGCCCCGCCCCATCGCTGAGATCTGCTGTCACCATGCTGTCTTCTCTATTGGTTGGGACCGTCTTGGTGAATAACAGGAAATGTGACCGACTGTGGCTGCACATCTCAGAAAGAGTCCTTATAAAGGTCACTTCTGGCAAGGGAGGGCCTTGGCCTGTCCGCACCCACAGAAGCTGGATGCCAGCCCTGGAGACACAATCCCCTGGGAGTGAAGGGTGAATGTTGAGAATCAGCAGTGGAAGTGGGGCGAAATTGGGTCACAAGTGGAAGGGAGATTTGTGCTTTATGTAAAACCACAGGAAGAAAGAGAGGAAGGGAAGGGAAGGGGGGAAGGAGGGGAGGAAGGAAGGAAGGAAAAAAGGGGGGAGGGTGAGAAGGAAGGAGGGAGGGAGGGAAGGAAGGAAGGAGGGAAAGCGGGAAGGAAGGAAAGGGAGAGGGAGGGAGAGCGAGAGGGAGGAAGAAAGAAAGAGCAAGGGAGAGGAAGGAAGGAAAGAAAAGAAAAGATGGGTACCGAGGAGGGTACTTTTCAGGATGAGCACCGGGTGTCATGTGAGAAATAAATCACTGAGTTCTACTCCTGAAGCCAAGACTACAGTGTATGTTAACTAACTTCTATTTAAACTTTAAAAAAAGAAGAGAGGAAGGAAGGAAGGGGGACATTAATATATAAAAGACGATTGACCAGGGGCACCTAGGTGGCTCAGTCATTTGAGTGTCCAGCTTCAGCTCAGGTCGTGATCTCGCAGTTGGTCGATTCAAGCCCCACGTCGGGCTCTGTGCTGATGGCTCGGAGCCGGGAGCCTGCCTCGGATTCTGTGTGTGTCTCTCTCTGTCCCTCCCCTGTTCCCTCCCCTGTCCCTCTCTGTCTCTCAAAAATAAATACAGGTTAAAAAAAAATACGGAACATATAAAACAACAGCTAATTCGAATGCGTGACCAAAAATCACTCTCTAAAAAAGTAGTAACAGTGACAAGAATGTGGAGCTTAGCTTTGCTGGACCTCAGCTGGGAGCGTGGAAGTGGCGAGACTCGGATTTTCCCTATTCCGAGGAGCGTCTACACCGTGAGCGTTGATGTGCGGGGTGCAAACAGATTTTAGCAAGCAGGCGAATCCCCAAATTCAGAACCTACGCATGAGAGTGGTCGAGCAAACAAGAAATGGAGCAGCGAATGTGCTAGACTCCGAGCGCACGTGTGTGTGTGTGCATGTGTCCACACACACAGATGTGCTCACACGCACACACCTATTTAGCCACCTGCACGTAACAAGAGTGTGGAAACGTACAGGCACACGAGGACCCGTAAGATCGGTTTCCTCTTTAGGGAGGAAGTAGGTAGCAGGACACAGGGGCGGAAGGAAGATTTTCCTCACGGATCGTGTTGAATCTTCCGAACTTGGAACCACGCAAATGTATTTTCTATCTAGAAGATTGCTAATTGATCAACTCTGAAAAGGAAAAAAATCTAATTTTAGGATATACAGAGTTTTGTCGTCTCCATGATTTAAAAATAATTATTGTACATCCACACATTTCATTAAAAAAGGTCCTCGCTAAGGCGATGAGAGCTTCTCTGAAACGCGCAGGGGTGCGTGAAGCATGGCGCCGTTTGGTCAAAACGCGGAGTAAGATGTGTGCTTGGGGAATAAAGGGAGAGGCTCTTGGCCGCAGCTGGGCACGTAACGGCCACTTGTCGCTAAGGAGGGCCTCCACCTGGGCCGTAGCCTTGCTGCTGCAGCAGGTGCTGAGGGGGCCAGTGTCACAGGGTCAGTATTTGGGGGGAATCACGAGAAGTACTGCTCACCCCTTGCAGTCACCCTTTAAGTCCCAGCCAGCGATCTGAGGGCTTTCGGGCTAAAAGGGCAGATGTGTCCGTGCAAATCCCTGATGACTGCTGGGAAGGAGTCGAGAGGTGTGTCCATGTGGCCGTGGGATGCGCTGTCCCGGTGGTCGGCACTTGGTACCCAGCGCTCGGTGGTCAGTGCTCCGTACCCAGCACTCAGTGGCCGACGCTCAGTGGTCAGTGCTCAGTACCCAGCGCTCGGTGGTCAGAGCTCAGTGGTCAGTGCTCTGTACCCAGCGCTCGGTGGTCATAGCTCAGTGGTCAGTGCTCAGTACCCAGTGCTCAGTGGTCAGCACTCAGTGGTCGGCGCTCGGTGGTCAGTGCTCAGTACCCAGCGCTCGGTGGTCAGAGCTCAGTGGTCAGTGCTCTGTACCCAGCGCTCGGTGGTCAGTGCTTGGTGGTCATAGCTCAGTGGTCAGTGCTCAGTGGTCAGTGCTCTGTACCCAGCGCTCGGTGGTCACTGCTCGGTGGTCATAGCTCAGTGGTCAGTGCTCAGTACCCAGTGCTCGGTGGTCAGCACTCGGTGGTCAGTGCTCCGTACCCAGCGCTCAGTGGTCAGTGCTCGGTGGTCAGTGCTCAGTACCCAGTGCTTGGTGGTCAGAGCTCGGTGGTAAGAGCTCGGTGGTCAGTGCTCAGTACCCAGTGCTCAGTGGTCAGTGCTCGGTGGTCAGAGCTCGGTGGTCAGTGCTCAGTACCCAGTGCTCGGTGGTCAGCACTCAGTGGTCAGAGCTCGGTGGTCAGTGCTCCGTACCCAGCGCTCAGTGGTCAGTGCTTGGTGGTCAGAGCTCAGCGGTCAGTGCTCCGTACCCAGTGCTCAGTGCTCGGTGGTCAGAGCTCGGTGGTCAGCACTCAGTACCCAGCGCTCGGTGGTCAGCGCTCAGTGGTCAGAGCTCAGCAGTCAGTGCTCAGTACCCAGCTCTCAGTGGTCATTGCTTAGTACCCAGCTCTCGGTGGTCAGTGCTCAGTGGTCAGCGTTCGGTGGTCAGTGCTCAGTACCCAGCGCTCACTGGTCAGCACTCGGTGGTCAGAGCTCAGTGGTTAGTGCTCAGTACCCAGCGATCAGTGGTCAGCGCTCAGTGGTCAGAGCTCGGTGGTCAGTGCTCAGTACCCAGCTCTCGGTGGTCAGCGCTCGGTGGTCAGTGCTCTGTACCCAGCGCTCGGTGGTCAGCGTTCAGTACCCGGCGCTCAGTGGTCAGTGCTCGGTGGTCAGCGCTCGGTGGTCAGTGCTCAGTACCCAGCTCTTGTTGGTCAGTGCTCGGTGGTCATTGATCAGTACCCAGCTCTTGGTGGTCAGCGCTCGGTGGTCAGCGCTCAGTACCCAGCGGTCAGTGGTCAGTGCTCAATACCCAGCGGTCAGTGGTCAGTGCTCAATACCCAGCTCTCGGTGGTCAGTGCTCAGTGGTCAGCGCTCAGTGGTCAGTGCTCAGTACCCAGCGCTCAGTGGTCAGTGCTCAATACCCAGCTCTCGGTGGTCAGTGCTCAGTGGTCAGCGCTCAGTGGTCAGTGCTCAGTACCCAGCACTCAGTGCTCAGTGGTCAGCGCTCGGTGGTCAGTGCTCAGTACCCAGCAATAAGTGGTCAGTGCTCAGTGGTCAGAGCTTGGTGGTCAGTGCTCAGTACCCAGTGCTCGGTGGTCAGCGCTCAGTACCCAGCTCTCAGTGGTCAGTGCTCAGTACCCAGTGCTCAGTGGTCACCACTCGGTGGTCAGTGCTCAGTACCCATCTCTTGGTGGTCAGTGCTCAGTACCCAGCGCTCAGTGGTCAGTGCTCGGTGGTCAGAGCTCAGCGGTCAGCAATCAGTATCCAGTGCTCAGTGGTCAGCACTCGGTGGTCAGAGCTCGGTGGTCAGTGCTCAGTACCCAGTGCTTGGTGGTCAGCGCTCAGTACCCAGTGGTCAGTACTCAGTGGTCAGAGCTCGGCAGTCAGTGCTCAGTACCCAGCTCTCGGTGGTCAGTGCTCAGTGGTCAGCGCTCGGTGGTCAGTGCTCAGTACCCAGCTTTTGGTGGTCAGTGCTCGGTGGTCAGAGCTCAGTACCCAGCGCTCAGTGGTCAGTGCTTGGAGGTCAAAGCTTGGTGGTCAGTGCTCAGTACCCAGTACTCGGTGGTGAGCACTCGGTGGTCACAGCTCGGCTGTCAGTGCTCAGTACCCAGCTCTCCATGGTCAGCGCTTGGTGGTCAGAGCTCGGTGGTCAGCGCTCAGTACCCAGTGCTCAGTGGTCACCACTCGGTGGTCAGTGCTCAGTACCCAGTGCTCAGTGGTCAGAGCTCGGCGGTCAGTGCTCAGTACCCAGCTCTCGGTGGTCAGTGCCCAGTACCCAGCTCTCGGTGGTCAATGCTTGGTGGTCAGAGCTCGGTGGTCAGTGCTCAGTACCCAGCGCTCAGTGGTCAGCACTCGGTGGTCAGTGCTCAGTACCCAGCGCTCAGTGGTCAGTGCTCGGTGGTCAGAGCTCAGCGGTCAGTGCTCCGTACCCAGTGCTCAGTGCTCGGTGGTCAGAGCTCGGTGGTCAGCACTCAATACCCAGCGCTCGGTGGTCAGCGCTCAGTGGTCAGAGCTCAGCAGTCAGTGCTCAGTACCCAGCTCTCAGTGGTCATTGCTTAGTACCCAGCTCTCGGTGGTCAGTGCTCAGTGGTCAGCACTCGGTGGTCAGAGCTCAGTGGTTAGTGCTCAGTACCCAGCGATCAGTGGTCAGCGCTCAGTGGTCAGCGCTCGGTGGTCAGTGCTCAGTACCCAGCTCTTGGTGGTCAGTGCTTGGTGGTCATTGATCAGTACCCAGCTCTTGGTGGTCAGCGCTCGGTGGTCAGTGCTCAGTACCCAGCTCTTGGTGGTCAGTGCTCGGTGGTCATTGATCAGTACCCAGCTCTTGGTGGTCAGCGCTCGGTGGTCAGCACTCAGTACCCAGCGCTCGGTGGTCAGCGCTCGGTGGTCAGAGCTCAGCAGTCAGTGCTCAGTACCCAGCTCTCAGTGGTCATTGCTTAGTACCCAGCTCTCGGTGGTCAGTGCT
This sequence comes from Panthera onca, assembly GCF_046562875.1. Taxonomy (NCBI): domain Eukaryota; kingdom Metazoa; phylum Chordata; class Mammalia; order Carnivora; family Felidae; genus Panthera; species Panthera onca. The sequence goes on from NC_138354.1 coordinate 3,639,337, forward strand.
CAGTGGTCAGCGTTCGGTGGTCAGTGCTCAGTACCCAGCGCTCACTGGTCAGCACTCGGTGGTCAGAGCTCAGTGGTTAGTGCTCAGTACCCAGCGATCAGTGGTCAGCGCTCAGTGGTCAGAGCTCGGTGGTCAGTGCTCAGTACCCAGCTCTCGGTGGTCAGCGCTCGGTGGTCAGTGCTCTGTACCCAGCGCTCGGTGGTCAGCGTTCAGTACCCGGCGCTCAGTGGTCAGTGCTCGGTGGTCAGCGCTCGGTGGTCAGTGCTCAGTACCCAGCTCTTGTTGGTCAGTGCTCGGTGGTCATTGATCAGTACCCAGCTCTTGGTGGTCAGCGCTCGGTGGTCAGCGCTCAGTACCCAGCGGTCAGTGGTCAGTGCTCAATACCCAGCGGTCAGTGGTCAGTGCTCAATACCCAGCTCTCGGTGGTCAGTGCTCAGTGGTCAGCGCTCAGTGGTCAGTGCTCAGTACCCAGCGCTCAGTGGTCAGTGCTCAATACCCAGCTCTCGGTGGTCAGTGCTCAGTGGTCAGCGCTCAGTGGTCAGTGCTCAGTACCCAGCACTCAGTGCTCAGTGGTCAGCGCTCGGTGGTCAGTGCTCAGTACCCAGCAATAAGTGGTCAGTGCTCAGTGGTCAGAGCTTGGTGGTCAGTGCTCAGTACCCAGTGCTCGGTGGTCAGCGCTCAGTACCCAGCTCTCAGTGGTCAGCGCTTGGTGGTCAGAGCTCGGTGGTCAGCGCTCAGTACCCAGTGCTCAGTGGTCACCACTCGGTGGTCAGTGCTCAGTACCCAGTGCTCAGTGGTCACCACTCGGTGGTCAGCGCTCAGTACCCAGTGCTCAGTGGTCACCACTCGGTGGTCAGTGCTCAGTACCCAGTGCTCAGTGGCCAGAGCTCGGCGGTCAGTGCCCAGTACCCAGCTCTCGGTGGTCAATGCTTGGTGGTCAGAGCTCGGTGGTCAGTGCTCAGTACCCAGCGCTCAGTGGTCAGCACTCGGTGGTCAGTGCTCAGTACCCAGCGCTCAGTGGTCAGCGCTCGGTGGTCAGTGCTCTGTATCCAGCGCTCGGTGGTCAGTGCTCAGTACCCAGTGCTCAGTGGTCAGCGCTCGGTGGTCAGTGCTCAGTACCCAGTGCTCGGTGGTCAGCACTCAGTGGTCAGTGGTCCATACCCAGCGCTCAGTGCTCAGTGGTCAGAGCTCGGTGGTCAGTGCTCAGTACCCAGCACTCGGTGGTCAGCACTCAGTACCCAGCGCTCAGTGGTCAGTGCTCGGTGGTCAGTGCTCAGTACCCAGTGCTCGGTGGTCAGAGCTCGGTGGTCAGTGCTCAGTACCCAGTGCTTGGTGGTCAGCGCTCAGTGGTCAGAGCTCGGCGGTCAACACTCAGTACCCAGTGCTCAGTGGTCAGCACTCGGTGGTCAGAGCTCAGTGGTTAGTGCTCAGTACCCAGCGATCAGTGGTCAGCGCTCAGTGGTCAGAGCTCGGTGGTCAGTGCTCAGTACCCAGCTCTGGGTGGTCAGAGCTCTGTGGTCAGTGCTCTACCCAGCGCTCAGTGGTCAGCGTTCAGTACCCAGTGCTCAGTGGTCAGTGCTCGGTGGTCAGTGCTCAGTACCAGCTCTTGGTGGTCAGTGCTCGGTGGTCAATGATCAGTACCCAGCTCTTGGTGGTCAGCACTCGGTGGTCAGCGCTCAGTACCCAGCACTCAGTGGTCAGTGCTCGGTGGTCAGAGCTCGGTGGTCAGCACTCAGTACCCAGCGCACAGTACCCAGTGCTCGGTGGTCAGTGCTCAGTACCCAGCGGTCGGTGGTCAGTGCTCGGTGGTCAGAGCTCGGTGGTCAGTGCTCAGTACCCAGTGCTCGGTGGCCAGCAGTCAGTGGTCAGAGCTCGGTGGTCCATGCTCAGTACCCAGCACTCAGTGGTCAGCGCTTGGTGGTCAGAGCTCGGTGGTCAGTGCTCAGTACCCAGTGCTTGGTGGCCAGCGCTCAGTGGTCAGAGCTCGGTGGTCAATGCTCAGTACCCAGCACTCAGTGGTCAGCGCTCGGTGGTCAGAGCTCGGTGGTCAGTGCTCAGTACCCAGTGCTCGGTGGCCAGCGCTCAGTGGTCAGAGCTCGGTGGTCAGTGCTCAGTACCTAGCACTCAGTGGTCAGCGCTCGGTGGTCAGAGCTCGGTGGTCAGTGCTCGGTATCCAGTGCTCGGTGGCCAGCACTCAGTGGTCAGAGCTCGGTGGTCAGTGCTCAGTACCCAGTACTCAGTGGTCAGCGCTCAGTGGTCAGAGCTCGGCGGTCAGTGCTCAGTACCCAGTGCTCAGTGGTCAGCGCTCGGTGCCCAGCTGCGGCTGCCCAGGGCCCACGGCCAGGCACCCGTCCACGTGACATCGGTGCGCGGGGAAAAGCCCACGCGCCCCTCGGGTTTGGGGTGTCCCCCGCCTCGGGCTGTGGCCCCTAAACGATGTTCAGCACTTAAAACGAAGTGAATGACCTTTGTGGAGGGAACACCAAGTGTAACTGCGCTGGGGAACCACAGACCCCAGAGAGCGCTGAGCCGGGCTCTTGGTGAGAAATTCTCCCCGACGGGCCCCGTTTTACCCACTCGTGTGGGACTCCGAGGTCCCGGCCTGTTGTCTCCGGGGGGGCTGTGGCGCCGTCAGAGTCGATGGTGGCTGCACAGAGACCCCGGGTGCCGGCCTGGGCGGCGGTCCAGCAGACCCCCGCGATGCGTGCACCCGACACTCGGGGGGTCCGCGTCCCCGCTAAGATTGATTCAAAACCGCCCTCGGTGCTCACGGCGCCTCCGTGCTCGCCTGGGAACACGTGCAGTCCCGCCAGCACAGGGGTCCCCGTCGGTCCGCCGGGGCCTCGCCCGGCCTTTCCTGTGCGGCCAGGGGCCGCTGGGGTCCCTCTGTGCGTCCCGGGCTCCTCCTGGGACCCCGGTCGGGTTGGGCGGGGGCCCACCCCATGACCTCACGTGAACCGAACCGCCTCTTTAGAGGCCTGAGTCCCGACAGTCAGATCCTGCCGCGCTGGGGTCACCCCTTCCGGGCACGGACCTGCGGAGGGGCCACCGTCCCACCCCTCATGGTGGCCCGACACACTCGCTTCGGGCGGAGGCTGGCCGAGGCCACCGCTCTGCCTGCCACGGCCGCTCCCGCGCTGCCGACAAGTGTCCCCTTCACGGACCGTGTAGCGCACGCGCTCCACCTCTGTGTGCTTTCTGTTGGGCGTTTTGCCATCACAGTGGCCCTCGGGCGCGGCGCGGAGGTGCCGGCCGGTGTCCCCAAGCTCAGGTTGCCGCGAGCTGAGCGGCCGAGGCGCGGAGAGCTGAGCGCCGTTCAGCCCGGGGTCGTGGTGCTGTCCGTCCTGAGCTCAGCTCCCGCGTCCTCAGCGTATACTGGCCAAGACGCACCAGCCGGACACAGACGGCACAGAGTCACGTTCTGACCTGACTGGCCGACCCAAGTGTGACCAGGCACCGGCCGGAACGTAAACGAAGTCGCTCCGGAATCTGCCAGTTGGGTGTTCAGTCACCTCATAGGACAGAGCTACGAATAAGAGAACCCCCGAAGCTTGGCTCAGCCCATTCAGTATGAAGGAGCCGCTTGAGCTGCCTTTCGGGTTGTTTAGTTCCTTCATTGCCCGCCCACCCCCCACCCTGGTCCCAGATAATTCTCAGCACTTGTAGGCTGAATGTCCAGATGTTTGCACAACCTCCTTTATGGAGTTTACAAAGGTTTTCCTAAAATCACTAGGGTACACGGGGACCTGGGCAGCTCGGTGGGTTAAAGGTCTGACTTCAGGTCAGGTTATGATCTCGCGGTTTGTGGGTTTGAGCCCCACGTCGGGCTCTGTGCTGACGACTCAGAGCCTGGAGCCTGCTTCGGATTCTGTGTCTTCGTCTCCCTCTGCCCCTCCCCTGCTTGTACTCTGTGTGTCTCTCTCAGAAATAAGATAAACATTAAAAACAAATTTAAAAAATCACTACGGTACAGTTTGTTTCTTTAGAAGAGGGACCACCAAGGAAAGAAAGAATTTAATTACACGTATTTTAGAAACTGTTCCCTGAGTTCTTCTATTCATGCATCAACTCGTCATTCAAATTTGAGCCTTCTATGCTTAGGTATTGTTTCTTACATGTAAAAGAAATAAAAAGCACGTAATGTAATTGAGAGGAAGAAAGGAAGGGAGGGAGGGAGGAGGGAGGATGGAAGGAAGGAAAGGAGGGAGGGGGAAGGGAGAGAGGAAGGAAGGAAGGGAGAGAGGAAGAAAGGGAGGGAGGAAGGAAGGGAGGTGAGGAGGGAGGGAGAGAGGAAGGAAGGAATGAAGGAAGGAAGGAATGGGAGATGGAGGGACGGGGGAGGGAAGGAGGAAGGAAGGAAGGAAGGAAGGAAGGAAGGAAGGAAGGAAGGAAGGAGATGGAGGGACAGGAGAGGGAGGGAGGAAGGAAGGAAGGAAGTTAGGAAGGAGGGAAGAAGGAAGGAAGGGAAGACGGAGGGAGGGAGGGAGGAAGGAAGGGAGGTGGGAAGGAAGGAAGGAAGGGAGGGAGAGAGGGAAGGAGAGAGGGAGGAAGGAAGGAAGTTAGGAAGGAGGGAAGGAAGGGGAGATGGAGAGAGGGAGGGAGGGAGGAAGGAGGGAGGGAGGGAAAGAAGGAAGGAAGGAAGGAAGGAAGGAAGGAAGGAAGGAAGGGGAGATGGAGGGATGGGGGAGGGAGGGAGGGAGGGAGGAAAGGAAAGGAGAAAGGAGGGAGAGGAAGGGACTCAATACACAGGAAGTCACCCACGACTAAGCCGCACCATGATTGAAGCACTCTGAATAAGGTGTCTCAGGGGCAGCACACCGTTGCCCCAAGCGCTCCAGGCCAGGCTCCTTGAAAGGAAGAGAACTACCCATCACCCACGACACCTCAGTTGATCAGGACGTCTTGGTTTGGGTTGTCCACAAAGCAAAGCCTGAGACAAGGATTTGGGAACAAGTATTTCATCTGAGAGCGACCCCAGGGAGCACAGCCAGGGAGTGGGCCAGCGAGACAGGGAGGACAGATAGCCGGTGTGTGAATGTGACAACTGTCCCCTGAGACCCTCCGAAAAGCTGTGCACGGCATCCGGAAGTGCCCTCCCGCCAGGAGCAGGGGAGCTGGGGTGCCCACCCACCACCCCATCTGCACTGGCGGAGGGCCTCTCCCAGGGCATTAACGTGCGTGGGCCAGGGACACGCCTGTGGCACGAGAATGGACTTGGGCAGGGGACACGGGGAGCTGCTAGTGAGTGTAAGACCCAGCCGTGGGGACCCCCTGGTAGGGCCAAGGGGATATGGGTGGGGCACTGATGTCTCCATTTTATGGATGAAAAACGGGAAGCCACGTGCTCAAGGTTACCCAACAATAACTGGGAGAGATGGTGTAGTAGTTACATTTGCTGTGTAACAAATTATCCCACAACCTAGAAGATATAAGCAGCAACACTGATGATCCCCCGTGGTTTCTAAGGATCAGGAATTCAGGAATGGCTTAGCTGGGTGGTCCTGGCTTGGGGTTTCCCGGGAAACTGCAGCCGTGTTGTCAGCCAGGGCTGATGTTATCTGAAGGCTCGATTGGGTTGGAGGATAGGCTATTGGCAGGAGGCCTCAGCTCCTCATCAGACGGGCAGTGTCTTCAATAACCCAATGTAGAAAGAAATAAGCCGTCACCTCTGCTGTGTCCTACAGGTCACACGGAGCAGCCCAGCACAACACAAGCTGTGAATACCAGGACGGTATCCATCAGGGGCCTGCTCGGAGGCTGGCCACCGTAGACGGGGTTCGAACTCCCCTTTTCCTGTCTTCAGTGACCATATTCCTTTTGTTACACATGACCATATTTTCGTTTTGCAGGACAGGGGAGTATCTTGTAAAGGCAATACTGAAACTCAAATCTGCGTGCTCTGGGGGCTTTGGTAAGCTGTGATGTCGTGCCCTCCTCCTTATCCAGCTCCCGGGAAGAATGAGCTCACTCACGCTTGTCAAGCTGGGGGTGGTGGGAGCAGGAGTGAGGATACAAGGCAAAGTTGTGAGACCCGCCTGGGATGGGCTGCGGAGTCCCCTCCCCAGCCCCCATCCCACACCACGCTCAGGACTGGGTCGAGCTGGGCTCCCGTTGAGGGGCTACTGATTTGGGTTCCCTTATGGGCTGGGCCCCAAGCCGGAGATGGGCTCTAGAGGACCCTGGGGTGCTGGGACGTCACGTTGCCCTCAGACCACTCATGGGCTGGACTCTCTACGCTCCTCTTCCAATAAATTCCGGAAGGACCACCGGGGCTGCGCTCCCCCCACCTCTTCAGCAGAGCTCCAGGCAGGCGAGCGTGAGGCCCTCGAGCCTGGATCACACCCAGCCTTGTGCACCCAGCACTGGGGGGCCCTCGGGACCCTGCTAGCTGCCGAGGGACACAGGCAGCGTGCGTATAAACTTCCAGGGCTCGAAACCACCACGCAAAGAATAAAATACAAGTTTATTTAAAGTGAGCTTTTCTTCAACTTCCATTCCCTCCAGTGAGAGGTTTACTCACAGTGTTGGGCGTCCTCGGTGGCGTCAGCCTTGGTTTTAGGTTTCGATTGCGACGTTAACAAGTCACCCAAAAACTTAAAGGCTTAAAACGAAAACATCTATTTCTTAATTTTTGCAGTTCTCGTGGGTCACGAAGTCACGAGGGGTCTGGCTGGGCGTTTCTGGCCACGGGTCTCTCATTCCCACACGGCATGTGGGCCGGGAACAGCAGGATGGGGCAGGGCGCACTCCACACAGTCTCACGGCCTCTCCACGTGGCCTCCTCACCACATGGTGACCTCAGGACAATCAGACTTCCCTGCATGGCTCTGAAGATCCAGCGTTCCAGCACGCATGGCGGAAGCTGTCCCTTCCTCTGTCAGAGCCCACCCAGATGCAAGAGAGGAGACAGACTCTGCCTCTTCCTGGGCGTTACAAGCTTCCAGAAGGTTCCAGAGGGTTCCAGACGGCTCCAAAGGGTGCTCGGAAGTCCCTGGGAGCCCCGTGTTCCCGCCGGGTCTCTGAGCTCACAGACCTCTGCTGCCTTCTCCACACAGCCTACTGCAAAGGAAACCTGGCTGCTGCCCCTCCTACTCAGGGGCCGCAGAAAGCACAGTGAGCTGCCAGCCACCTGCTTCGCCTCTGTTCTGCTGTCCCCACACCTCAGTGGTGAAGAGGACCCCTCCCAGGTTGGAAGGAAGGCAGGCATCCCCTCTATGCTCAGATCCAGAACTTTGCAGAAGATTCTACCCTTCTTGTCCACCCGGTGGAGGACGTGGGGTGCAGAAGCCTCTTTCCAACTGGCTTCTCACCCCAGATTCGGAAATATATTTCCCCTGTTGTGACACCAGTTTGGAGATGCTGACTCCACGGTACTTACACCAAATTTCGCCGCCTCCTCTCCAGGCTTTAATTCTTTAAAACCTGAAATCCGATGATTTGATTTGATGTTCCTGTCCCCCTGGGCCAAGGCCCACGAGGGGCGGGGGTGGGGGGTGGGGGGGGTGGAGTCCTCAGGCTATAAGTGACAACATTCAGGGACAAACAGAGAAGAGGAGGAACCGGGTGAATTCGCCACAAAGTCATCCCTACACATGAGTGATCTCATTTATTCCGTACCAGTTACCAACCTTCCTTTACCGAGGAGGAAACAGATTCAGGGAGAGCCGAAGCGACTGGCCCGAGGTCACAGGTCATGTAGTACCAGAGTCTGACATCTGTGACTTTCCACTTCGTGTCACTCGGATATTTCTTGAATAGACGAACAGATCGTTCCCAGGGTTGGCTGGGCTTCTCCCTGTAACCCCGTGCTCACGTGACAACACAGGATCTGACCGAAGGACGAGGATTTGAAAGGAAGACTGTTATGGACGATCTGGGCACGTGGGTGCCACGCTGATCTGTATCGATACCGACACAACGGCACGTCTTTAAGCAGCCACGTTGAGTGGTGCTAAATTTGCGATTCCTTCCCTTTCTGGGTATTTTCAAGCATGCTGTAATTCTCCTGTTGTGCGCAGTGACCGCCGTTAGCAGGAAGTGGCCCCGTCCTGGGCGAAGCATCAATACTCCTACAATATAGCCCATTAAGCCTCCATAATGCACCTTTTAGATGTGTGTTTTCTTCTCACTTAATCTACTTTATTTAAGCATTCTCCACTCTGCACGCCGTTAACTATTTTTCTGTTCTAACCCTAGTTTCCCAAGGTCCCTGGTAAAATGTCGTATAAACAAACACACAAACCCAGTAAATGTGTGACCGGTACAGCAAATGAATTACTCTACCGGTGTTCTGGATCGAGATGCCCCGGGACAGACACAACATATTCCAAAGCGAGAATCCTCGCGTGAAGCGACGCCCCCTCCACGTGCCTTTCTCTCTCTTTCACGCGTGTCTTTACGCCAGTGTCGCTGGTCCTCTTTGTAGGGCCTCGGGAGCCCTGAGACACAGCGTGCAGGACGAGGGAAGAGAGTGATCGGCCGTCGGCCCCCCAGAGGCCCGCGTGGAATTGCCGAGCCAGCAGAGCCGCGCGTCGGACCCCCGGAACCGAGGTACGACCCTTCGTCGGCAGTAGGCGCGCTTCGGACGCGGGGTCCGGGGCCCACACGGGTGGGGTCTCCGCGGCGAGAGGCTTGTATCCGTTTCCTGTGGCTGCTGTAGTAAACCGCCACACACCGGGTGGCTTTAAAAGAAAATGCAGATTTCTTCTGCCACGGTTCCGGAGCCCGGAGGTGCAAAGCTGAGTGTTGGTAGGACCACACTCCCCTCAAAGGCTCTAGGGGAGAATCCGGTCTTTGTCCCCCGGCTGCTCGTGGCTGCTGGCACTCCAGTCTCTGCTTCCGTGGCCGCAGTGCTGCTTCCTCTCCCGCCCCCGTGTTCCTTGTGAGGGCACTCGTCACTGAAGTCAGGCACCGTCGACATAACCCGGCAGGATCTCCTCATCTCGAGACCCGTCTTTCCATCTGCAAACACCCCTTGTCCAAATAAGGCCACATTCACAGATGGTAGGGATGAGGCTGTGGACGTTCGTCTGGGGGCCACCATTCGGCCCCCTACGCGTCTTCACTGGTTTAGGGTGGGGCTTTGGACAGGGAGACCGTACCGGTGATGGGGTTTGGGGGTGGTGGGGGCGGGTCTGGAGCTGACCGCCAGGAAAGAATTCTTGAGACGTCTTTGGTGCAGAAGGACTTCGATGTCATCAGAGCACAGGGTCAGGACCCCTGGGCAAAAAGAGCTATGCTGGGGTTGTGAGGAGTGACCTGGGAGTTGGGGGAGGTAAGGAAGAAGGGAGGTTTGCAAAAGGACTTTCGTATGCTACAGAGATACCACACGTGTGTCTGTTTACTACAAGATACTGGAGGCCTTGCCGTTGTCGAGCTGAGGTTGTTTTCCCTCTAGTAAAGCATTAACGTTGAGACAAGACAGTCGGGAGCTAATTGGAGGAATGTTATACTCTGCCTGTCTCAAATGTTTGTCAGCGGGCTGCAGGTTATAAAGAAATGTTATTTTATTTTATTTTCGTCTTACCTTTGTCCCCTCCATCACTGTGGAGGGGAGGATGATGTGGGGGCTCCAGGAAATTGAGTCTGTGGGTTTCTGGAGGTTCGGCTCTTGGTAAGATTGCCTTTTTCTCGTGATGTACTGAGACCTTTGTAAACTGATGGCAGCTCATGTCCTGGGTGACTGATCTCTGACAGTTAGCCATCGGTTCTTCCCTTCCTTTGCCCTCGGACAGCTGCGAGTGCCTGAGGAATGTCACACATACCCCACCTGGCAGGGGCGGGGGGGAGGTCGCTAGCTTGCGCTTTGCCCCCACGTCACCTTTGGCCCCCTCGTCTCTGGGATTGTGCCAAGTTCTCGACGTAATAGTTTAGGTTTGGTGGGCACAGTAAGGCAAGGGTCTAGAAGGAGTTTTGGTGAATACAGTTGTTTGATAAGCAAATGTCTTACTGGTCGAGCAACCTCATATCTTAGAAAAAGTCTGTTTGGGAAATCTGTGGTTCAGATAAGTTGGTTTTGGAGGAGTTCCTGAAGCACACGATACCAAAGCGAGACAACTGTTGGCATCGGGCATGAGATGGGGTCTCAGCACCAACCCCAACAAGGAGCGTCCCCACTGAGAAGGGCACTGGCCAGGCTGTGATTATCCTAGCTGGGAGTCACCTGCGGATGCCCACCGAATCCTGGGATCTGGACAAGGACCACTGCTCAGTGGACGCCAGCCAGAAAACGCACACAGGGAGAGGCAGCGCCTCCTGCTGGAGCCCGGCAGGAGTGAGGCCAGGGCGCTCCCTGACCCAGTGCCCTGGGTGGGGACGCCTCTGTACCCACAGATGCCTCCTTGGGGGGAAGATGGAGACATAGTGGAAGATGCACCGTGAAAATGGGGTTGAGAAGTGCCCAGACTAGGAAGCTCCGGGCTCGCCGGAAGGCACCCTAGAGCATCACCTCCCTGCTCCGCCAGCAGCGGCCATGGCTCCCTGGAGCAGGTAACTCAAGCTCCGCAGTGTTCTGGAAAACACCTGGGCCGTCCCTCCGCCCCGCGTCTGCCCTCTCTCTACTTTCCCCAGAGAGTCTCTGTCCTTGTCCTCTTGGACAATACACATCCAGCCCAAGACGCCCGTGGTCTTGGGAGCATTAGAGCTTGTCTGGCCTTTACAAGTCCGCTGTCTCTGGCTCATCAGCCACAGGGATTTCTTTCTGGAAAGGCAGAACGGTGTCACCACTGCCCACTTGGCTTTATCTTGAGAAACGGGTCACGGTGTCGCCCTGAGTGCTACTGGAGCCCAGAGGGCCAAAGGGCAGGGTTGGTGACATCCCTTTGTCCCGTGTCCGAAGCTGGAGTGGCCTACAGATCTAATAAGACTGTGCTTGGAGATGAGGCCACTGTCCTGCATACTTTGTGTCTCCCCCAAAACTAGCGTCCCGAAGGGAAGGGATTAGAGTCTGCCTGGCCTCTCACTTGCGTTGCTAAGAAATGCAAAATGATTACAGTCACCAAAGCACTACTTACGGGACGGCACTTGTAAGATCCCTGGTGGAGGGATCGGAGTGGAGTGAGCCGTTTCCGGGGCCCCAGAGTTTCCAGATCCCGCCACGACCTCACGCGTCACCTCTGGTTGCTCCGATCTGTAACCACGGGCGGCTCCTCACCAGGTGTGTTGACAGGTGTGCTGAATCACGTCTCCCCGAGCCCCTCACTCCTACAGGCCGGCCTCCCCTTCTGGCCGGCGGGGGGCCGGGCGGAGCCTTCCAGCATCGCTTGGATTCCGTATCCCCAGACGTCCTAACACCCAAGAGAGAACTCGAGGACCGACACGCCCCGTGCCGTCATTCGAGGCTACCGTGAGTTTCCACGTAGAGTCACATTCCTGGTGTTACCAACCTCTCAACAGCGATTACTTTCCCACCACGTGGCTTTGCTCACGGTAGAGAATTTTCCCCACGTGCAGAGGACACCGAAGGAGCAGTGCCGTGGTCTCTCAGCATCAGATTTGGTCAAGACTTAAAGAATAGTTCTCTCATCCGTCAGTAGCTGGGTGGTCTGTAATGTAAATGTCTGTGTTTTTTTTTTTAACGTTTTAAACATTTTTTTTTGAGAGAGAGGGTTGGGGAGAGAGGGAGAGGGAGAAGGAGAGAAAGAGGGGGTGGAGAGAGAGAGAGAGAGAGAGAGAGAGAGAGAGAGAGAGGGAGAGAATGTCAAGCAGGCTCCATGATCACCTCAGATCCTGACATGGCTCTTGATCCCACAAACCATGAGATCAGGACCTGAGCCGAAATCAAGAATTGAACACTTCACCGACCGAGCCACCCAGGCCCCCCTAAACTTATGTTTTAAATGTACCACCTGCTCTGGAGCCTACATGTTCTCAGCAGCACTGTTCCCAGTAGAAAACATAGAAACAACCCAGGTGCCCGGGGACAGAGGAGTGGATGAACTAAATGTGGTATATATGTTTTATACATGTTGTTTTATAAATAGTATGTTCCATTGAAACATATATTTACACATAAATGGAAGATTACTCAGCCTTCAAAAGCGGTGAAATTCTGACACCTGCTACCACCACATGGATGAACCTTGAAAACATGCTAAGTGAAATAAGCCAGGCCCAAAAGGTGAATGCCGCATGATTGTGCTTCTGTGAGTTCCAGGAGACATTGATTCACAGACAGAAGGTTGGTGGTGGAACCAGGGGCTGAGGGGGGTGGGGTAGCGTGTCATCGGGACAGGGTCTCAGTGTGGGAACACAAAAGGGTTCTGGAGACGGATGGCGGTGACGGACAGACAGTGTGAACACGCTTAACGCCACAGAACCCTGCACTGAAATATGGTTATGATGGTAAAATTTATGTTAGTGTCTCTTGCCATAGTAACGTTACGGGTGGTTATCTGTGAGAAGCGGGACTTGCGCGTAAGGAGGACTGGTTTTCAGGGTAAGCCCTGTGATACTACGTATTTGACTTTTTAACCACATGTCCATAATACTTGGATAAATATTTCAACTAAAAAATCAAGCACGGGGCGCCTGGGTGGCTCAGTAGGTTGAGCGTCCGACTTCAGCTCAGGTCGTGATCTCACGGTTTGTGAGTTCGAGCCCCACGTCGGGCTCTGTGCTGACAGCTCGGAGCTGGGAGCCTGCTTCGGATTCTGTGTCTCCCTCTCTCTCTGCCCTTTCCCTGCTCATGCTCTGTCTCTCTCTGTCTGAAAAATAAATAAAACATTAAAAAAAAATCAAGCACAGTAAGTGATCTCTTTTAGTTGGAAGAAGAGGAAACACACCTAAGAATGTGGAAAAACAGCCATCTCTACCCCATGTCTCCCATCTCGCCAGCATGAGAAATCCCTTCCTTTTCTCCCCTCACGGAACCGGCAGAGTTGTGGATACAGTCTGGAATGACCGAGCTCTTACATCCTTTTCTTAGGAAAAGAGAATGATTTTAGTTCACGTTTTCCAGTGCTCGCTCATAAACATTGTCCGATTCGATGTCATACCTTCATGTTATGAGCAGGAAGTGTGTCTTACCTTCAGTTACAAAATAAGGAAACCAAACAGGAAGGAATTTAGTTATAAATTCCTAGCAGAGAAGCCTTCTCAGCGCACAGTGAAACCACCCATATCACAAAAGAGCAAAGTTTGCCAAATTATCAGCGATCAACTCGCGCACAGTTGGCTCTAGAAGTAATTGCCCGTTAGCAAACCTGTCCGTCTGTCATGCGTTTACCTGTCATCTGTCCGGTCTCCGTGCCATCTGTCACCTGTGTATCGACCTACCAGCTACCCTGCCTTCGTCTCTGTCATCCATCTGTCTCTTCATCTATCACCACGAGGGTGGGACACTTCCCGATGTGCCTCGAACAGTACCCGTTTACGTCCTCTGTCCCAGGTTGGCGTTCATCTCGGATTCCCCACTTGCAGCAACACCTGCTGCGATGGCCGCGTGCGGAGAGCACGCTCTGTGTGCGCAAGACCCGGGCCACCCGGCGGTCCGGCCGAGCGCCAGACAGGCGTGCAGCGCCCGTGGTGATGACCCGTCCCTTGCTTCTCACGTATTTCCGGCACAAACAGTTGCCTCTCTTCCTAGTGAGGGTCTCGCTGGTGAAACAAAGCAGGCTTGCTGATGAAAGGGGGGGAACTCGGACAGGAGAGGCCAGACACAGCTAACTCCGTCCAGCGTGGGGGCGGGGGAAGGAACTCAGCCTGGCTGGCTGTGGTTTGGCTGCAGAAGGTTTTAACTGCCGGGCGCCCATTTGGCGAGGCCGGTGAGAAAGGCAGACAAGCGGGCGAAACTCGCGTGGGAAATGCAGCCCAGGCAGCCCGGCCAGCGGGTGTGTTAGAAGAACCCGGATACTGCTGCTGCCTCAGCTCGGACGTTGATTGCACGGAGTGAGTCAGCAAATAGTTGTGTAGCGCGTGGTTCAGTGATGCTTTTGTTATTTAGCAGCAAACTCTTAAAATAGTAATAAACTGAAGATAAAAAGGCGAAGTGCGTACTTAGCACAAACTAACAACTGGCTTTTGTGATAGCCCCGCCCCCCGCCGCCCCGTGTGCAAATGGGAAAAAGGCAGAGAAGCTTAGCATCCACTGCACAAGTTCACTGCCGTTGAACTTTGCTCAAAGACGACCACGTGACCGCGTGTGCAGGTGTGACGTTCACATAGTAATCTTCCAAGCATGGCTTCCTCCTTGGATCAAACGATCGCTCTTTTAAATTGGCATCGCTCATCTTTACTCCTGAGTTTCATCACTTCTGCACAGAAGTGAAGGAGTAGCTGCCAATGCGCTCACTTCATTAGCGGACGAATTTCACAAGCAGCCACGTGATGCCACTTCTGTATCAGAGTCGTGAGATGTTTCTTTCCGTTTTTTAATGTTTATTTATTTATTTTGAGAGAGAGAGAGAAGGCACACGTGCAACTTGGGGAGGGGCAGAGAGAATAGGAGAGAGGGAGTCCCAAGCAGGCTCCGCACTGCCGGCACAGAGCCCGACACGGGGCCCGAACTTCTGAACTGCGAGATCGTGACCTGAGCCGAAATCGAGAGCCAGCCACTCAACCAGCTGAGCCGCCCAGGCACCCTGAAATCTTTATAATAGAAAATCAGTTCATTCCAAGTAGAGTTTGATTTTTTCTCGCATCCCATTCCTATGATCAAAATAAAGCCTTTGAAAATGCATCATATTGTTGAAGGTAAAATGTCTAAAATTATTATGAATGCCTTTGAAACTTCAGTTAAAAAGTTCAACGTTAGAGTTAAAAAGTGGGGGCCGGTGGTCGTACAGTACACATTTGATGGAGAACAACATTGAGATAAAAACAGCATTCACGGGGCGCCTGGGTGGCTCAGTCGGTTGGGCGTCCGACTTCGGCTCAGGTCATGATCTCGCGATCCGTGAGTTCGAGCCCCGCGTCGGGCTCTGTGCTGACGGCTCAGAGCCTGGAGCCTGTTTCAGATTCTGTGTCTCCCTCTCTCTGACCTTCCCCCATTCATGCCCTGTCTCTCTCTGTCTCAAAAAAGTGAATACACGTTAAAAAAAAAATTAAAAAAAAAACCAGCATTCGCACTAAATTTTAAGATCTGCGGGACAAAAACATGCCCATATAAGGTACACACACAGCTACTTCCAAATATGCAGCAATATTCTGCCCATAGAAACAGAAACCCTGCCTGTCACAGTTTACGATATTCTACTTAGGCATAGAGGAACCTGACTACAAAAATCCTGAAATGAAACCGGTGACAAACTTTTTTAAAACTTGGCACTTTCTCTCCTGGTTTCCCATGGTTGCGTTTTAGAAATGTCTGAAGCTTTAGAGAAAACTGTTGAAGTATCCTACAGTGGTAAGTGACTTCTTAAAAAATACCTGAATCCTCCAAATTTTGTGTCCACTTAAAAAAAAAATCAGTTGGAAATATTTAATTAAAGTAATCACAGAGTTCCAAAAGATCTTCAGCACTTGAAGATTTCGCAAAATGCAATTATTGAAAATAAAGGCTGCAATCAGGAAGGTATTGAACGTGTTCCCACAGAAGCAAGCATGGAGGTAAACACGTTACGCGATATGAGTTCAACCCACGACAAGATTTAATTTTAAAATTCTAAAAGTGTGTCTAAGAGTACTGAGACTTACAGGAAGACTCTTTTGACGAAGCTTCTATTTTTTTATTGGATACATTGATACTTAGTACATACAACTTCCCAGCATCCTTGGTCGGCGAGACACTCAAAAGAATCATAAATAGAGTAAACTTAGTTCACGAATTTTGATTCACAAAAATATTTGTCAGCAGAAAGTATTCTGGATGGAAGCAAAAAGGACCTATAAAAATTTGGACTGAAATGTTAAGACATTTTAACACAAAATTAATAGAATATACAATAGTCTCTGTTCACTGGAATTGTCCTGAGCTTACAGGTACCTCAGCACCTGTACGGGGAAGACTTCCGGAAGCCTTCTTGCAATCTAATATATTATGAGGGGCGCCTGGGTGGCTCAGTCGGTTGAGCATCCGACCCGGGCTCAGGTCATGATCCCCCCGTTTGTGTTTGAGCCCCACGTCAGGCTCTCTGCTGTCAGCACAGAGCCTGCTTCGGATTCTCTGTCCCCCCTCTCTGTCTGCCCCTCCTCCGCTTGTGCGCTCTCAAAAATAAATAATAAAAATTTTAAATAATATGAAAAACGGAAAAAAAAACTGATGGAAGGTATCGAGGATTTCAAATTCATGGACCATAAAAGAAACCACTTTGAAGAAGTCTGCAGGCAATTTGATGAAAAATAAACTAGAACACGTTAAAAAACTTTGTTTTTCAGAAGAACATCAGTGATGTTATAGTAGGAGAAGATGTGGCTAAAAACAAGTATGTCAAGAGAAGAGCTGTCAGGGATCATTATCCTTCCCACGTGATTATCCAGTGTTCAGATGAACACTATCTTAAGTGTGTTATGGTATAGATATGTTCTTAAATATAAAGAATTTTAAATTGTTTTTCCTTTAATACACATAGATTTTGGAGGTTTTTAAAAAATATATATGTTTTGAAAACAGTTTTTGAAAAGAACTGTAGGTCCACCAAGATAATGAAACGAATTTGTCAGCCAAAACATAAGTATTTTTCACATTATCTCCATTTTAGCGTTGATTTTTCATTTCAGATTTTTCCCAGTTGGGGCCAAAAACAATTATGTGGTCAGCCCGTCGTATAACCGTTCTTGTTCCAGAAGAGATTGAGGCCACATAAAAGACCTGGGCCACCCCGGCTTTCAGCCTCACTAACTCAGCTTTGGGGGCCCAGAGCCCTTTCCAGTCTTCGTCCTGCGTTTCGTTAAAATGACTAGTTTCAAGCTAGAATGACATGGACTTGATGAGTTGTTACTATAAATCAAATTAGGATCACTGAGTAGTTTTTCTTTTATTTCATCCTTAATCATTTATCGGACTCGTCCTTACTGCCGAGAGGACACAATCTTCAGGGGCTTCCGTCCATGTTCCATTTGAAGATCAGTCACTCCAGCAGGAACGCTCCTCCCCAGTCTGCGGGGTAGCCAGCATCCAGAATATGAGGACAAGGGGACACAGTGAGCAGCAGGGTCCTTTATGAAAACATTCGGATAGAACCACGTGCTTTTGTTTGGACACAAGTCAGTCTGTTCTCGGGTGTCTGAACGTCTGAGAGCAGAGGAGAGATTTTTGCACTGAGAGCTGCGGAGATTTCCCGGAGGAATTTTATGGAGATAAACCTCTCTGGGGAGTGTGGTTAGCAAGTTCCGAGCTGGTGCTCCCGTCCAGAAACAACACAGGGCATGGTCAGGGGCCAGAGCCCCCCTCTCCTGCCCGAGGTTCGAGGGGGGGCAGCTACAGAGAAGAGGGTACGGGGAGTCAGCAGAGGGAAATGAGGGAAGTAGAGACCATTAGTGCTTCTTGCGGTGGAGCCGGCAGGACATCTGCAGAGGATTTCCGGGATGTTCCCAGAGACAGCTTGTTGCCAGCCACGTCTTAGGCTGCCCTTCCCCAAAGGCCGACCCTCAGATGGGGATTGGGGGCCAGGTCGTTTATTTGGAGGGAAATAAAAATAGTAGTAATAAATGACAACTCTTAAAATAACAATCCGCACCCCTGCCTGTTGGGATCACTCCAGACAAACAAGGGAAAGGAAAGCCTGGCTCAGGCTTGGAGCGTGGGGCTCCACCCTGCGGGGGCTCCGAGAGACACAGGACAGGCCCGTGAGCTCAGTAGCCACCACCCTCCAGCGGCCGACGTCGGGGACAGCTCTTGGGGGCTGCTGACACCCCGCAGTTCCAGTCCCGCCGCATGAGTGCTGATTGGGCTCCGTCACGGGACCCCGCGACTGGACGCAGGGGCCATACCCACGGGCACCGTCGTGTGGCCCAGTCTCCTGGTGACAGACACTCGTGTTCTTCCCGTGGTTTTGCCTTCGTGACGCCGCTGTGCTGCATGTTCCCAAACAAGTCCCTGCAAACGTGGGCCGGATTTCCTCCAGGCTCCGCCCCGGGTGCTGGAGTGGCTCTCAGGCGGGTGTGGGCGCCCCTCCAGCCCTGGGTATCGGCAGATGGCCTGCAAGGTCATCGCATCGACTGCCGCGGTCTCTGGCGGGTTCATGAATATTCCTCCCGATTCACGTCCTCACCAGCCTTTGCTACAGTCCGTGTCTCTAAGTGTTGCCACTGATACGTAAGCCTGTCATTTGCATTTCCATCGTCTTTAACGAGGACGTGCCTGTCGTCCACTGAATGCTTTGCGGCAAAAGTCTGGTATTGAGTGCTTGATTCCTTAACCCATGTGTGCGGCATGGGGAGGGTTGTGTGTGTGTGTGTGTGTGTGTGTGTGTGTGTGTCTGTGGATTCTCTGTTCACCTTGAGGATTTTTTCAAGCAAAAAAAAAAGTCATCTACGCAAAATACTTAAAAGTGCCTTTAACGGGGAGATCATAGTAATGATATGAACCACTGGAACACTAACGTATAAACAATAACATCCCGATAAGAAGAGAGCCCTACTCCCCCCGCCCCCCCAAAAAAACCACATCACGATTCCTTCACATCCACTACGCTTTCCCTCGAACCACTAGCCTACATTTGTGTTCGTTAAACCGCGCGAGGCCCCGGGGAGTCTAAACACTGCCAGCTCTCTGCCTGGGCCCGTGAGATTCTGAATAGCCCCCTCATGTTTTGACCACAGTCCAAGCTTTTCTGGCTCTGTGTAGCTGGCGTTCCTTTTTTATCCAACCATTCTTTGGTTACCGACACATCAGGAAGAACCTCACCACCTGCCATAAAAAAAAAATTTTTTTAAGTCCTTTCTTAGTTTCTTAATTAGACTCAAGGGCGAGAGCTGGGCGGGAGGGAATCCCTGACAGCTCACTCATCATCTGTCATCTCGGCCCCCGGACAAACTCCAAGTCAAGGGCAGGGACGGCACTGGAGAAGCCTAAACCACGGCGCGCGTGGATAAGGTGGCCACTCGTGAGAGGGGGCCTGTGCCTGTAAAGGATTAAGCAGCAGCTCCGGGTCGTCCAAAGGCCGCACATGAAAGGTTTGCCCTTGACTGCTAAAGCTCTTAGGATATCCTGCCTGACACAAGTGTCTTTGTCTACCTGGGGCCCCGGGCCCGGCCACACAGTCAACACTGCCGACGTGATTTATGGTGGCGTCCCTGGGCCACACGGTATCAGCTTGGCCTCCGGAGGGCCCGGAGACTAAGTTCAGCCACGTGGGTGGTCAGCCACGCCTACGAAACGGACCCCAACGAGCACTCTAGACACCGAGGTGTGAGTGAACGTCCCCGGTGGGCGGCACTCCGCACATATGGTCACGGGTCGTTGCTGGGAGAAATGGGTGCCGTCTGCCGATTTTAGCCAGTATCCTTCTGCTGCCATAAACCCTCCCTGTGGGTGTAGCATCTTCTCTCGTTCATGAGCCCTTCCGGTGAATCGCTGGGCCTGGGGCCGGTCTGGGAGGCGCCCGGACGGCAACAGCACACAGCACACCTTAGGGCTGCCCTAACAGGACTACCCTACCCTGGACGCCTGAACAACAAACATTTATTTGTCGCTGCTCTGGAGGCTGAGAGTCCGAGCGGGGTGCCTGCATACGCGGGTTCTTGGTGAGGGTCCTCTGCCCGGTTTGCACATAGATGCCTTTCCGCTGCGCCCTCCCGGGGCAGAGACGGAGACAAGCCATCTCCTTCGAGTTCCTCCGCTCGGCACTCATCCCCTCAGGACGGCTCCACCTTCCCGGCCCCTGCTGAAACCATCACTTCCAGGACTTCGGCACAGGAGTTTGGAGGAGACCCAGAGTCCATAGCAACCACTAGCCAGGGAGGACCTTCACCCTCACCCCGAAATGCTAGGGCCTTAACCCCAAGGAGCCAGCCAAAATTCCCTAAACTTTTACAAAGAGATCCCAGAGAGAACATTTACTACGAACAGACCACCCTCTTGCTTCCGTCGATGAAATTCAGTACTCCGGGTTCGCATCCAAAAGAGTTGTTTTAGAATTGGCCCAGCCCCACAGACAGCATCCTTTAGAGATGCGTATCGTCACTTCCTTTTCTTGCTGAACCCATTTAAGTCCTCCGGTTAATAACATCTTCTCAGGTAATATATTTGTATCCTGTGACGCAAGAGACCATATCTTTAAAGTTTTCAACTGGCAAAGAAGCATAAAAAGCACTGATTATTCATCCTGTTTTCCTCAACTCAGGTTAGAAAGTTCTTTTGAATTCGAAGAAAACTGCATGGGAAGTAGCATATATTTTCAAGCGAGAGAGACAGATCACAGCATCACACACCCACGTAGTGTAACCCAGAGTTTCTAAACGCTGCACACACATCTGCATGGAGATAAGTCGAGACATAAGACCTTGGCAGGGGGCTCCGGGGGTGGGTGGACAGAGTTCTGGGCAACTTTCCTCTTGTATCTTTTGGTTGAGTTCATTGTCTGACTTTTCTACAACAGACAACAATTCTGGAGAAAGAAAGGAAGAAATATTGGTAAACGAGTGCCTGATCTCCACCATCCTGGTTTGTTTTCCTACTCGGCCTTCTCTGCGGGGAAGACGGCAGTCGCGACAGTGACTGTTACGCCAGTGAGAGCCCGCGGCTCTGTGTTGTGAGAGTGTGGGGCCCACACCAGAGGGAGCGAGGCCTGCAGGCCACTGTCCAGAGACACCCCCTTCCACGCCTCCGCACCTTACATCTGGGAGGAATCTCAGAGAAAAATCGCTACCGAACACATGGTTTTAATAGATCTAAACTTTGTCTCCTACACCTTAAATGTTACTCCAAACCAACAGCCTTTTTTCCTCCACTTTTTACTCTTGTTACTGATTTTTACTCCGAATGACAGATTTTCTGACAGCCAGGTAGAGAAAAAAGCGTTCAAACACATTCATTCTTATTACCCAAGGAACACCTCGGTCATAGCCGCTGCTTTCCTGTTTATAAAATATATGTGATTTTTATTACACCCAAGGTGAAATTTATATATATATATATTTTTTTTTTTTTTATTATTATTATTATCACTTTCCAAAAGTCACGATAAAAGGAATCACCGGTAACCTTGGTGGACGGCAAATAGGGAATAAAATGGAGGTGAAGCGAGGCAGTTTGTCCACGGGATGCCGCCTCTTAGGCGACCCAGCCTCTCATGATTCACGGCGAGGCTCCAAGGCCACTGCCAAAACAAGGCCAGGATGCAAACCTTCCGGGAAACCTGCACCCAAGAACAGGAGGTTCCACACGGGAGCCGCGTGACTCTGGTCCCTTCCAGCCCCTACACTGACATGCAACAGCTTGTCTTCAAGCTTCAGCTTGAAGGGCTTCAGCTCTGGGCTTCAGCTCTAGACGCACTGCCCATGCACACCCAGCTGTGCTAATCCCAGCATGCCCTTCCCCGGGGTCCCAGCAGGCCACCCAAGACTTAGAGGCAGGAAGCGACCACCTTCTTAACGCTCCCAGGTTCTGTGGATCCAGACTCGGGTCACTGGGGGCGGCTTGTCGCCTACGTCTCCTCCACCAGGTCTGAGGCCTCCGCTGGGCAAACTCGAAAGCTGGGGTGACACAGTATCATGCGGCCTTTGAGCATTTTTGAAACAGGGACCGTGCAGCCAAGGAACTGAATTTTAAACTTTACGTAATTTCAATTAGTTTACCTTTAAATGGCGTCACGTGGCTGATGGCTTACCACGTGGACAGCCCACACATAAAGTCAATTTCACTCCTGCGTCGGCATCTGGTGCCAGCTGGCCACCGGGACCCGCGCTGGGCTGGTGGCCGG
The DNA here is from genome assembly GCF_046562875.1 of Panthera onca. NCBI lineage: Eukaryota > Metazoa > Chordata > Mammalia > Carnivora > Felidae > Panthera > Panthera onca. Next base: position 3,661,137 of record NC_138354.1, read on the forward strand.
GATCCCCACCTGTGACCTCTCTGCGGTCCCTGGGCAGGGGCTAGTTGGGCTCCCTCATCGCATGGCATCTGGTTCCAGGAGTGAGCCCCCCCAAGAGAACCAGGGGGGAGTAAGCCATCACCTCGGAAACAGCCCCTCCACAGGTGTCACAGACCACGCACACCCAACCCACTACGTGTGCACTGGCTTCATCCGTTACCTCCAATGGCTGGAAAGTACGGGGGAAATTGGAATTGATTGGAATGCAGGTTTGAGGCCAATTTCTGGTGACCCAGTTCCCCACTGTGTACGGCTAAACACGTTAGTAAACTCTTGTGCCCCAGTGCCCTCAGTCAAAAAATGTAATAACACCTATTTCAAAAATATTCTAAGAATTAAATAGAATATAGTTGGGTTTTTTAACTCATTTTTAAAATTTATTGTCATTAGCTAACATACAGTGTATATACGGTGTGCTCTTGGTTTTGGGGTAGATTCCCGTCATTCGTCGCTTACATACAACAACCAGTGTTCATCCCAGCAAGTGCCCTCCTCAATGCCCATCACCCATTTGCCCCTGTCCTCCCCATCCACCCTCAGTTTGTTCTCTGTATTTAAGAGTCCCTTACGGTTTGCCTCCCTCTCTATTTTTTCCCCTTCCCCTCTCCCATGGTCCTCCGTTAAGTTTCTCAAGTTCCACATATAAGTGAAAACGTATGATAGCTGTCTTTCTCAGACTGACTTATTTCACTTAGCATAATATCCTCCAGTTCCATCCACGTGGTTGCAAATGGCAGGAGTTTGTTCTTTCTCGTTGCCGAGTAGAATATAGCCGTTAAAGATGCTCATCAACATTCCACTCGATGATAGCGCCACTCCCTATGCATGCTTTTATTATAAGTAACTTGATATCCCAATTATTTTACGATTCTGTCTTCTCCCTCCTCTGTGCTCTCATGCCCACCGCATCTCAAGGGCAGAGACTGTCCTTTATCCGCATGTGTATTTCTGGTGTTTCTGATGCAGGAGGAGCGGAGTTGAATTTATATCTGCATTTACATGTTAAGCTGTTATCAGTAATCTGAAGCAAGAAACACTCAGAGGAGGAAGGTCCAAACCTCCATCAGGGATCCACCCGAAATCTTAACCCTGTATAAAGTGACACCACGGGGGCACCTGGGTGGCTCAGTTGCCAGGTGAGGTCATGAGCTCAGGTCAGGTCATGAGCTTGCAGTTTGTGGGTTCGGGCCCCACGTTGGGCTCTGTGCTGACAGCTCGGAGCCTGGAGCTGCTTCCGATTCCGTGTCTCCCTCTCTCTCTGCCCCTCCCCATCTCGTGCTCTGTCTCTCTCTCTCTCTCTCTCTCTCTGTCAAAAATAAACATTTTAAAAAAATGTTTAAAGTGACAACACAAAGCCTCAGAGATGCCTACAGCAGACCCATTGCTGCAGGCAGAGGCTCTCTCCATCATTCTGTAGAAGTCGGTCACCGATGGCCAGGCATCCACGTGGCCCTAGACATAGGGAACTCAAGACTCAACCAAGAACCTGACTCATTAGCATCCTGGGAACTGACTGGAAGGCCCAGCGTTGACCTTACAGATGCCATCCATGTGCCAGCTGTCATATCACATAAAATGCGCTTAGCTGCAAGTAACAGAAAATTCAACTAATAGAGCCTTACTCACTTGGCAAGGAGACATGTGGTGGCTGCCCTTAGCTTAAAAGAGTCGTCAAAGATCCAAGATCACTGCATTCTTCTGCTCCTTCATCTCTAAGATGTGAGATTTTGATCTCATGCTTGTTGCCTCATGGTCACAAGGTGGCTGCTGCAGCTCCGGGCGTCATGACCTCAAAAGCAGGAAACAATAGGGGCAGTGGCCAAAGGTTATTTCCTGTAATTGTTCTCTCTTATAAACACCAGAGGAAGAGCTTTTGTTGAAGCCCATCAGTGCATCCCCTTAGGAGTATGACATGTGACAATCCCTTGTGGCAATAAAAGAAAAAACAAGATACTGGAAAGCCAACATCTGGCCATTTTGCGTTCTCAAAGTGGAAGATAAATAATAGAGAAGGGAGCTGGGAATGGTTGCTATCTGACAGTGAACATCTCTTTTAATTAGGGCCCATCCCAGAGCTTCACCTACTCCCAACCCTGGGGAAGTAGGCTGGTGCCATCGCCTCGACCACCTAGAATCAAATTTAGTAAATAGATTCACAGTGAGCATCCGTTAGATGCCAAGCCATCTACAAGACAGAGACGGTTTTTGAGGTTCCTCGTGGAACTCACATTTTAGGGAGGATACATCGGCAGGAGGCACGTAATCATTTTCAAGTGTGACAGACCCTCGCAGAAAATAAAAGGGCACGATGGGGTCGTGATACCAGAGACATGAATCATTCGGGCCAAAACATGGAGTAACGTTTGTGAAAAGCCACACTGAGCACCACGCACATTTTTCAAAACTCCAGCCGCCTTCTTACTGAAAGTGACGGCGTGACTTTGCTTCCCTCCCCAGCCGGCCCCTCCGCGGCTCCTGGAAACCTTCCTTTCAGGGAAACAACGCGCCCGGCCTGTGAACACCCCATGCAGCTCCATCTTGGAGAGACTTTTCATTCTCATCTTTAATTTAAGAACATTTGTTCCCTCTCTGCCGGGAGGCCCTGCTTACTGTGCAAGTTCCTTTTGGGCGATTTTCTTTCAATCTTGCTTATTGATCCGACGAAGGATCCTCGTCCTCTTTGGGGAGTTGGATCATTCAGCAGCTTAAGAAGAGGAGCTGGGAATATAAATACAAGTGTAGAAAAGAAAAGAACGCAGGGCGGAAACAGAGGCTTCCTGCGAGAGCTTCTGTCTGCCTTAATGCTGCCACCGGGACGAGATGTTCTCACTCCCGCGGACCGTGTGGCCACCGCAGGTGACTTCCGCGGAGCCCACGACAGAGTGAACGACAGAGCCTTAGAGCCGCAGGTGGCCTTCCAGATCACCTCTCGCCACCTTCCACGTGCTGCAGACATCCTTGCCACGGCGTTCCTGACGAATGTGCGCGTGGGTTTCGGGCGGACCGGGTCCGGTACAGGGGCTCCTGTTGATCAGTGTCCGCCATGGGCCACCCTAGCGGTCATTCGCTCTTTGTTCCAGACGCCACCCAGCGCGGGTCCTGATGTTGCTCCTGGAACCACGGCCGGCTCCCCTTCTGCCATCTCCCCGGCTCACTGCGGCCCAGCCGCCCTCTGTGGACTCACCAGAATGGCGCCCTGAGCAGTGCTCTGTGTGCAGCCTGTGTCTCGCTGCTCCCAGGAGCAACACGTGACATCACTGGTCCCCTGCCCCCCTCCCGCTCTTCTTGTCCCGCCGCTTTCTCTGGCTCCCAGGACAAGGACACCAGCCCCCTGGGCTTCCCTGCCGGCTCTCGGTGGGGGGAGGGGAGAGGCTCCTTCCCGGACCCCTCTGCCACCTCCCACCGTCCTCCCCTCCCTGTCACATCAAGCAGGCACAGGCTCTGGTCCCTCTGCCAATAAGCTCTGTGCCTGGGTGGCCGCCTCACCCGTGCTGGGGACTCTCGGTTCCATCTTCATGCTGGTGGGGCCCCAGCCGAGTCCCCCCCACCCCTGAGACTTAGATTCCCACTCCCTTCCCTCCTATTCCAGCAGGCCTCCTCGCTGCCACTGGCCCGGGCCCTCTCCGTGCTCCTGGCTCAGCTAATACGGCCCCGTCCTTGCAACGCTCAGGCCCAGGGAGTGAGGACTGATCAGGACCCGCCGTCCCTCTGCCCGCAAGGCCCCTTCAGAATTGGACGCTTCCTTGCCACTGGCCTGGACCCAGCCCGCAGCCCCTCTCTGCTGTCTGGGCTGCCCTTCGGGCCTCCACGCTGACGTCAGCACTGACGGCACCCTCCAAGGTCCCAGCTTAGGAGGTAGCTCAGTGTTCCACAGGGAGTTCCTTGACCCAGTCCCCATCCCCCCTCCCACCGCTCGTGCCTCGGGGCCTTTGCTCCAGCTGTCCCTCTGCCTGGCGTGCTAGTCCTGCATCACCCACGTGGCACCCGGGCTCCCCTCTCGCGGGCCATTCTGACATCACATCATCTCTAGAGTCTTCCCTGACCCTTTCGTTTAAAATTGCAGCCTCACCCCATGCTCCCAAGGCCCTATCCACCTCCCTCCGGCCCACCATACTGGTTAGTCTGTTGTAGTATGTGTCCCCTTACCTGCCCTGCCCCCCAGATGCCGGTTCCCTGATGGTGGGTACCATATCCGTTTGGTTCTTGCTACATCCTGGCATCTACAGCAGAGGAGAGCACACCCTAAGCGTCTCCTCGCAGGTGTTGAACGAACCCTCCTCTACCAAATCACCGCCTGCAGGCGCCTTAGCCTTTACCAACAAGTATCTCCAGTCCTTCCATCCCCTTCTCTTGCGACGTGCTTTCCAGGCTCACTCCTCCCGACATCACAATTCTCTTTAATTGGCTAGTGTCTCTTTTTTTTAATATTTATTTATTTTGAAAGAAAGAGAGCACGAACAGGGAAGGGGCAGAGGGAGAGAGAGAGAGAATCTGAAGCGGGCTCTGTGCTGACAGACTTGGGGCTTGATCTCGCGAACTATGAGAAATCAAGTCAGACACACTCACCCAACTAAGCCACCCAGGCACCCCCGTCAGCGTCTCTCTTGACCTGCGAAGGAGAAATCGAACCCGATACCCAAATGTGTTCTGGAAAACGGACATTTTACTGGTGGTGGCAGTTCCTATGACTGGGAAGCGATTTATCCGTCTGTTTACAGGAACATTGCTGCTTTGGCTCCAAGTCAGCCTGTGGTTAACTGGAACTCACAGATCTTCTCCACAAAAAATATTGCCAAGTGACTTCTCTGTCTCCCACACCTGCAGAGCTGGGTGCCTTTAAAGTTCTTGAAAGGGAATGACATCAAACGCGGGCCTTCCCTAGCCTCCCGGGAGAGCCTGCGCTTCTCCAACCTCTAGGTTAGCAGAGGGCTCGGGGCTCAGCCAGAATGAGGGCGCCGGGAAGCTGGATGTGAGCAGGGCTGGTTTCCCCTAAATCAGGGGAATTAGTAATATGGTCAAGGATGCCGAAGTCCTCAGTGAGGTGCCTGCCATGTGGCCCTGGACCCACCGCCTTGGAAAGAGTGGTCTCTCTCCTTCTCTGCAACAGCAAGGCAGCGATATAGTCTCACTTCTAAGAGCGACTTTCTAAGAATGATAACTAATATACAAATGAGTTTTCCATCCAACGCTTGGGTTACTCAAGGGATCAGTATTTGCCCCCACGCCCCCACCGGTCACACGCTGGTCATTATGTCTGTAGCCGCCACAGGCTCTGGTGACGGTGAATCAAAACCGCAGAATTCGCTTCCTTTGGAGCCTCCGGACATCTCCCCCTCCCAGACCCGGCATCCTGATCTAAATTCATGACCAAGGTGGGGGATGGAGTGAAGGATTACGATTGTCTGTGCGGTACGTCAGATCAGATCTCAGAATTGTGAGTTCATCTCAGCCATGTTGGTCAATGGTTCCTCATCTCCATACCAGCGACAGTTCCATGAAATTTATGGCCCTGGAACTTACTTAATAGGGAAAATAAAACCAGTTCCGTGTCTCCTACAACTGGGCTAGGACTCTTGAAATGCCACGATGATATGCATGACGTACGGCTTACTCAGGTACAACCTGATATATTCTAGCTCTTTTGCATATACTGCTCCTTACGTTTTTCCTACAGGGGGTTCTCACACCAGTACTTTGCAGGGCGAGACTTCTGGGCACGGGGCACCCGTTGCCGGTTGCCAGGCGTGGACATCCAAGCTCTTTCGCCCACTGCACTTCGGCATCGGGGTTGCCAAGGAAAACACAACACAGTCCACTGTTGGATGGAACATTCTGCTCACACAGACAAGAGGCTTAGCGGGAGCAGCCTCAGCAATGGGCGTCTGTCCCCCACGGCCCGCGGGTCCCTCCCGGCAGCCGATGCAGGGCAGTGGCCCACCCACGCCCCTCTCGTGCTGAGACAGGAGGGTCTTGTCCCCTCACCCCAAGGGGACACATACAGAAGTGGGGTTGGCCAAGGGCAGCGTGAGACACGTGCTCCAGCAGAGGAGTCCACGCTGAGTCTGACGGGGCGAGACTTCCCCACAAGGCCGTGAGCCGGCGCAGGCGGGCGCTCCGTCCTGGGGCGGACACGCCAGGCGGAGCAGGTTGGCGCTGGAAGGAGCCACAGATGCCCCTTCTGGGCACCTTGCTGGGCGTTCTCTGGATTCTTCCGATTGTTCTCTGCCGCTTTAGAAATTGCGGTGGAGACGCTCTGGAAACTGGAATGGTGCATCTCTCGTGGGAAAGGTACCAAGTTGAACATCAAACGTGATGCTCTTTAAAAGCCTGGGCGCCTTCTGCAGTAGCGTTCCAGAGCACATGTGAGATGAGCCGCCTGTGGCCATGAGCCTAAGCTATCCGGATGGCAGGGACAGGTGCCCGCCCGATGCTCTGAGCAAGGAAGGCGAATCAGGGAAGGGAGACCATCTTTCTGGAGGGCTTGGTTTCGATGATCCTGAACGACAGGCAACATCCCCGTGGGGGATACTGGGCTGTGCCCACGGGACCCCCAGCTTGGGGAGCCTCCCCTGCAGAGGCCATCGCTTCCTGGGGGCTCTACGTCTGCTGAAGGAGCTCCAGGGCAGCCTCCGGGGCCACCCCAGCCTGGGGACAGGGTGCTGCTCATTCCAGGGCCCCTGGGCTCGTACGGCGGCCACCTGACTGTTCCTGCTTCCTCCGGTTCCCTTTGCAGGTGCTGGGGGCTGCCGTGACCATCCTGCCCCACACTTCATCACTGTGTCTGCTCCTGGAGACCCCAAGCCGTTCCCCCTGGCCACTGGGGTGGGACTTTTGTCCCTTCTGGCTCAAATGGCTCCTGGCACCAAAAGCGCTGCCGTTTTTAGGTCAGAGACCCTTGTCAAGTGACAAAAATAAAGCAATTGTGTAGTGAGGGTGACATCCTTCATTCCAGGGAAAGCAATCCATGGGGTGGGGGAGTGCAGTGCCCCACAAACTGTAAAACATGGCCCCTCCCCAGGGGTTTCGGGCAAGAGCGAGTTTTATGGGGCATTAGAAGCACGGTGAGGAAACGGCCTGATTGGCCAGAAGGCCGGGGATTTCTTTGCAGGTCAGTCGAGGGAATGAGGAGCGTGCGTGTGTCCTTAGCCGACTGGAGGGGTTGCAAATCCGCCCTTATTTAGAACGAGGAAACCATGAGTGAGGAACTCATGGAGTTCCTTGGAAACCACGGAGGCTGGAACGAGGAAACCGTGCAGGCTGGGGACTGGCTGCCTTGGTAGTGCGTGTCTGGGCAAGCGCAGCATTCACAGGGACGCGAGCGCTCCCCAGCGTTTGGGTTTGCGGACGTGGCATCCCAGGCAGGAGCAGCTCCATCTCGGACCTAGAAACTTCAACACCCTTTTGCGAAAATTACGAAGGCTACGTTTTCCCCCCACAAAAATGTACGTTAGCGTGTACGGTCTCTGCCCGCGGTCCTGTGGGGTCTGGAGAACCTCTGAAGCCCACCCGTGTGCCCCTGAGAGATACGGCCCCAGTGCTAAACCCCTGCCCTCACCCAAGCTTGAGGACACCTCTCGTAAGCCCCTCGGACTCGGGGCACTGTTGGCTGTATGTGCCGGTACATTTTGCCTCTTAGGGTGGATGTTTGAGGACCCACCATAAGCCGCGGATCCCCACATACGGCCTGGAAGGGATGGGCTCCCTTGAATTAGGACAATGAACTCCTCATTTGGCTTATGCCTTTCGGTCCTTCCTGGAGAAGCCCACAGAAGATTCTGATCCTGGAGCTGGCCTCAGAGGAGCAGACAGAAGCACCTTCCTTCTCTCCTGCTACTGGCTCTCGGAACTCCGTTTCTTCTCACCCCTTCGTGAAATCTCAGGCAGATCGCAAAGCGGTTGGGGTCACTTCCAGAAACCATCAACAAACAGCATTTGTTTTTCAGAGATAAAGCGTAAAAGTTTTCTAATTTCATTAACTCTGAAATGTCTTTCCTCCATCAGCTGGGCTGGCTGCCTGCCTTTAGGAAAAAATAAAAAACAAAAACGAAAAACAAAAAAAAAGCAAAAGCAAAAACAGAAACAACCTCTGTGTGAAGACGAAGGGCCCCGTGTTTCCTGTTTCTTGCTCGGTGTCCATGCACACTCGCCAGCTGTCACCATCGGTCCCCCAGGGTCAGGCTCCGTCGGGGGAAGGGGAGGAACGAGAAGGAAGCTGTTGCTTGGCTGCTATGGTTGTGATCTAGGTCGGAGCGTCCTGGATACGGCAGATGCTCTGAAGGGTGTTTGTGGGGTCCCCTTAGGGACTCACTGCTGGAAATCTCACTCCACTTCCCCGGCCCAAGCAGGGCCTCCTCCATCTGACTGCTTCCAACAACCCCAGGCTTTTTGCAGTCCACCCATCTGCTGAGTCGCCAAGCCCACCAGGCAGTCTTCATAGGATGGGGGTCACTTTCGAGCGGCTCAGTGCTTGAGTCCCCATTGGGTCACCGTCCGCTCACCGCCACCAGCGAGTGCATTCGGTCCCATCGCCCTTGACGGGGTGTAGCCTGTTCCCGAGGAGCCCTCATTCTCTGCCCTGCCGCCAGGGGGCTCTCCACACGGCTGTCACCTTGCATTTCTCAGGAGGGACCCTGGTACCCACTCCACACAGTTCGCGTCAGGTTACCCCAAGGGTTCTCGCAAAGGCACCCCAACCCGCTCCCGCTCCAAAGGGCTCCTCCTCTCCCCATCTTCTCAAGCCCCATGTAAATTCTCTGCCTTCTCTCCAAGCAGGCTAGTGCTGATGGAACCACCAGACATCTGCCTGTCCCGGCCCAGCTTGGAGACAGGAGATTTCCGTGTCCCCGTCCTGTGACAGCTCTGTGATTTACTCTTCAGAACAAAGTCCGTCTCTCTCCTTGCTCTTCCTCTGAATTGTGAGCTATGTAGGAAGTGGGGCACTGGTTCCCCTGTATCAGAAATTCTCGCATGTGGAATTGCATAGCTACGAGCGCCAGTGAAACATTTTGGGCCGATTAGGAATACTCTGAAATGCTAAAGCAATTTTCCCATCTGTGCCAAGACCCTGGACAGAATATGCATTAAGGAAGTACCCACTCCAAGGGCAGAACTCCCCAGAGCAGCGTGACGACTATTTCTCTGAGATGAGCTCTGCATCCTGAAGACGGCTGCCTGGGATTCTGGCAGGCAGAGGCCATGAGACTATTTTTGGAAAACCTAAAAGCACAGAACTTCGAACTTTCAGAGGAAGACCGTGACTTACCTCCCGCAGATGTTTCAGGGAAAGGCGAAGACACGTCCTGCCCTAACTGTTGATGCCCCATCATGGTTCAGACTGTGTCACAGGAACACACGCCGGGAGACCCGTCCTTGGGGGAAAGGGTCGCGTCACGGAAAACTCCCAAACGCGGTGCCATAAATGCCAAAACTGACCGCTGTCTCCGCCTGAACCTGAAGCCCAGTGAGCACGGAAGGTAATTGGAAGATAAAGTTTCAACTTCCACAGAACACACAACTGCTCAATGATGCCACATAAACAGCCAGTTGGGCTGGTTAGAAAGAAAGCTGGGCTCAGAGGCAATGAAAAGCTTCATTTTGAGATGTTCAGGAAAGAAGGCGGTTTTATTAACCTGATACACATTTAAAAATCAACCGTTGAGGGGCGCCTGGATGGCTCAGTCAGTTGAGTGGCTGACTCTTGATTTTGGCTCGGGTCGTGATCTCACTGGTCTTGAGATCAATCACTGCATCGGGCTCCGTGCTGAGTGTGGAGCCTGCTTGGGATTTTCTCTGTCTCCTTCTGTCGCTCTCCCACGTGAGCTCTCTCCCTCTCAAAAAAAAAAACAAAACTTGAAAACTAGATGTCCTACTGAACTTGTATTTGTGTTTCTATTGAAATCCATACTTAGAGAGAGAGCATATGTATATATATATGTATATATATTTTTTTTCCTCAAGTGTACTCATTTTTTTTCTGGTGTGATTCTTACCTTTCATTTACTTGACAATTAAATGTTCACGGCATGATTGTAACCTTTATTGTATCTTCGGCACAAAACCAGGTTTCTGTCTGTCGCAGTCCAGCTTGCGTTTCTGACGGCAAGGTGCTGGTTAGCACCTCCACACCCCTGGGCAGCTGGGTTTGGTGAAAACACCCTCGGCTTGGCCGGCTGTGCGGTCTCGATCTGACTGCCCACGCTGCCGTGTGGGCAAAAGCAGCCACAAGGTGTACCTAAACCGGTGGGCGCGACTGTGTTCCAACAAAGGCTTATTTACGGACATTGAAATTTGAATTTCACGTAGTTTTCACGTGTCACAAATTATTCTGGGTTTTTGTTTTGTTTCGTGTTCGCAACCATTGAAAAATGTACAGGGGCGCGTGGGTGGCTCGGTCGGTTGAGCGTCCGACTTCAGCTCAGGTCACGATCTCACGGCTCGTGTCAGCTGTGCTGACGGCTCAAAGCCTGGAGCCGGCTTCTGATTCTGTGTCTCCCTCTCTCTCTGCTCCTCCCCCGCTCGTGCTGTCTCTCAAAAATAAATAAACATTAGAAAATTAGAAGAAAAAAATGTATAAACCATTCTCAGCTCACAGCCCATACAAAGTGTCAGGTCAGATTACACTACATGAGGGCCCAAAAAAAATGGTGAGGTGAGTGACAGCGAAGTTGCCCCTGCATCAATGAGGAAAGTGAGGCATAGACTTTGAGTGACTCCGGAAGGTCAGACAGTCACGAGTGGCGTGGCAGCGATCGGGTCTGCCCCTGGAGCCCAGCTTCCAACACCGCATGAGACTGGCCTCTGGCTACTCTGGGTATTGTTATTGTGTATTTATCGATCGCTTTGCCACCTCGAGCATGATGTCATTAATTTCTATGAAATTCTTCTCCAAGTGTTATGTTTTATTCCTGACGCTTCCAAAGCTCTCCATTACTGAACTTATTAACAACAAAGCAGCAGTCTGCGGTCAGCCGAGCAAATAGCCCGAAACCGTTGATGGTTTATTTTCTCCGACCCCAGGCTCAGAAGACACCATCATTGTAATTACTTACGTATTTATTCCCATCCTACAACATCTCTACAAGAGTTTTAGGTAACTTACAGCATTGTAACCTCGTAAATTAATGAAGATGTTATAAATGGGTGATGTTAAATCTTTAAACATAAACCGTAAGGCCCGGACATGCTCTTATAGGGGTTATTAATTTACTTCTTTCTCTTGCCAACACGGGAACAAGAAAAATAATTCACCCGCAGGCAAAGCCAAAGGTGGGATTGTCAGCCTTTGAAGACACACACCTCGAGTTTCTGGGAAGGTGCTGACAACTTCCTTCCATGAAGATTTCCTCACTCCCAGTCTGTTCTTTTTCTTTTCTTATCTTTTCTTTCTTTCTTTCTTTTTTTTTTTTTTTTTCTCTAGCAAATTATTTGAGAAACTCCAAAAACTTACTGGACACAACCCTGCGGCAATCTGCCTCAGGACTTTTGTAGGTCCTGTTCAAAACAATCTTTCCTTTGCAAAGCAGATGCCTTCTCCCCCAGGTCTTGGCTTGGGAAACCCTCCCTAAGCTCATTTTCCATCTGCTTCTCTCTTCCACTGCCTTTTCTCCTTTGTGGCCATTCAGAATCTGTAATTCCATGACTTATTCATGGTTTACGAAGGCTTCTTCTGTCTCCTCCTCTGCACTGGAGGCCTTGAGGGGACTGTGTCTGCTTTTCAGCACTGTTTTCCTGACCCCTCACGTGGTGGCATCTTCTTCTTGGAAACACTGGAGGAGAGAGACACTGGAAAGGTTAGCGAAGGCACCCACGTTGCAGACTGAGCCACCAAGAATGTCCACAGAGGCCACCAAGGAAGGTGATGTTTGCAGGAGGTGACAGGCTGAGTAGAGAGTGACTTTCACGAGGCAGGAACTTCGTTTCCTCTTTCTTCTCTCGGCTGTGATACCTTCTTGGATTCTTCCCTCCTTTGTTCCCATAGCAGAAGCCTCCCATCTGGGGATGCTGTTGGGCTACATTTCCTAACTCCCCCCACCTCACACGGGCACCCACGTGCCCCTATCTAGTGTCAGTTTGTCCTAAATTCCCTGCGTTCAAACTGAGCTAAGACACAAAAGTGAGAAGGAAAAAAAATAAATAAAACCAGTTAATGTGTCGGGGAATATATTTATTCCTGTGCTATCCTAGAGATGGGCTGAGAGGTCATTTCAAATAATTATCACCCTGATAATTGAGCAGATGGCAATCACCAAATCAGGCAGTTCCCCACCAGTCGGCGTCTCTAGCTGATTCACCTTCATGCCTGGGCAATTTGTTCTAACGAGATTATATTTCATGATAGCAACTTGCATTCGGTGCTTTGCAGGCCGCCCCAGAAACTGACTTTCCAAGGGGTTTGGTGTCACACAAGGAGCTGCTGGCACAGAGGCTGGGAAAACAGACGTGGGGCCGGAGACCTGGCGTCGGCTGCCCGAGGCGTCGCAGTTATACCCCATCACTCCTCTTTTCACGGCTGCCTTTGTGTCTGTGCTGGAGCTGTGTCTCCTCCTGGACCGTCCTCCTCAACGACGCCACCGAGTCCCCCTGACAATTCCTGCAGGGATGCGCTCGCAGGATGAGCGCTGTCTCTCCCCGCGTTTTAATGAGTCGACTCCAAGGGGGGAAGCAACTTGATCACGGCCACCGTGCTTCTCAATTTGTCATCCTGGTGCCCGCCTGTTCCCCTGACCTTTTTCTGCCTTTTTAGTTTGGTCCTTTGTATCAGAATTCTGAGGGAGTTTCCTACCTGTGCAAATTCACCTCTCCCCGGGAAGGCAATCACGCACACTGCCAGGTGCTCCCTCCGTGAATGGGTCATTACTTTTAGGCAGGGATGTGAATAGTCCATTTACTCGGAGGAAATTAGAGGCGAGGATCGAGGCAACAACGTATAATCACTTAATTTGGAGGAGATCCAGGACTGAATATAAGCACCTTTGATTTAAAGGAAAAAAAGCAATTAAAGCCAGTTGGCAGAAAGTTCTTTTCAAGGCAATGAAGTCATTCAATCAGTCCCTAAAAAATGACTAGCTTTTGAAAGCATAATTTGATCCCGAGTGAGAAGGGGGGAAAATGCAAAGACGGCCGTGGACAAGAAGAGAAAACCGGTACCGAAGGATAGCGGACAACCTCATTGGTTTTCTGCTTCCGTCTTGCTCTCCTGTCATCCCCCTTCTCTGACACACTCCAGCCCTGCCGTTCATCCTGCCAGCCAGCATCTCGGCCCGAACATTCGACGAGGCCCTGCTTCTCAGTGGTGGGGGAAGGGCTGAGGACGAGTGCTGGGCGCTCACTCTCCTCGACCACCTGCAGCTCAGGCTCATCCCCGGACGCGCTGCCCGCACCGACTCCTGCACTAGTGACGTCAGGAGCCAGGGAGGGGCGCTCCCTATCATTTCAGGGGCACACAGTCCTGGCAGAACCCGTTCCGAAGTGTGATGGGGGGGCAGGGCTTCTCCAGCTCAAGACCACTAGGTGTCCGGGAGAGGGAGCATGGACAGCACACCAGGGCGATACAAACATCACGACTTCGCCTGGAGGCGGATGCGTCCTAGGAACAGTCAGAAAGTTCCTCTGGCACAGCTGCCCCATCTTTCCTCTGTCTCGCCCCAGTGCCCTGAGTGCCTCAGGTGCGCTCACGGCCGGGGTTCAGCTGCCAGGTACCCACCAAGTTCCTCGAGGCCCCAAAACCCCAACTGCGCGCACCTGGCCTCCAGCTCCAAGCTGAGCGCTGATTACAACTCACTTAGAACTCCGTCGTGTCATGTTGCCATTAGAGGCCCACGTGCCTTATCTGAAACCCTGGGGCCAGATGTGTTTGGGAATTCAGAACTTTGCAGCTTCCAAAAGATAATGCATGCATGTGCTCTGTATTACATTAAAAATCCCGAAGGCTCCAGGGGGACAGCACCCTGTAATCAAACCCATTAATATTTCTGTAGGAAAACACATGAATATTCAGACTAAGCGGGGGAAATAATGATTATAAGTAGTGTCTCATCAGTTCAGGTCAGGTTTTGCAACCAAAAGAGTCTCAAAACTCTTTCCATTTGCAGAACTTCCGGATTTCGGGGTTACATGTGAGGATCGTGGACCTTTAAGATATTTGCATATCTTGGGGCACTTGGGTAGCTCATTCGGGTATACGTCCGACTTCGGCTCAGGTCATGATCTCACGGTTTGTGGGTTTGAGCCCCGCATCGGGCTCTGTGCCGACAGCTCAGAGCCTGGAGCCCGCATCGAGGTCTGTGTCTCCCTGTCTCTCCTCCTCCCGCCACCCCTTGCATTCTGTCTCTGTCTGTCAAAAAATGAATAAACATGAAAAAAAATTAATAAAATAAAATATAAAAGACATTTACATATCTTTCCACCCCACCAGCCTGAACACCAGCAAAGACATGTTGGCTCCCTGGCCGTCCATAAAATCTGAGGCCTCGGTACAACGTGTGACTAAACCAATGACAAAGTAAAAGGAAGTGTCGAGGAATCGAAATAGGTGCCCCATCCGTTCTGCAAAATGCTGCCCTCCTGGCAGATAATCCGAGGCCAGGTAAACTTCTGCGAAAGGCCAGATAATAAATAGCCTTCAGGTTTGGGAGCCAGACAGTCTTATTTGTAACTATTTAACTCCGCCATTTAGTGCAAAAGCAGCCTTAGGCAACAGGGAAATAAATGGGTGTGTCTGTATCCCAATAAAACTTTATTTATAATGACAGACCGAGGCCACATTTGCTGACTCCTGAACAAATCCGTGCTAATGTCTTGCTTAACGAACAGGATTCACTCAGCAGATAAGGCTTCTATCATCCGACGAGCCCCATTCTCAGTACTAGAAAGTCAGCGGTGACTAAAACACCAGTCTTCCCCCTCATTCAGCTTGGAGTCTGGCTGAGTCCAGGAACTCGGTAAAATTCTCCACATCATCTCAGCTCTGTGCTTTGCCTCGACGAAAGTGGACCTTGGCCAAATTAGGCGTCATCAGGGAAACGCACGTTAAAGCAACAGAGGTTCTGTTGCACGTCTATGACAACGACCAAAACCCTGAACACTGACCGCCAATCGCTGTCAAGATGTGAACAGCAGGCGCTCTCGAATTCGGGGCTGGTGGGACGGCCGCTGTGGAAGACAGTGTGGTGGTTTCTTACAAACCCATGCACACCCTTACCGTAGGACCCAGCAGTGCCGCTCCTTGGCAGTTTACCCAGACCGACGGGAAAGGTCCGTCCACACGAAAGCTTGCTCATAGATGTTTACAGCAGCTTCATTCACCACGGCCAAACTTGGAAGCAACTGAGATGCCCGTCGGTAGGTGCCGGATAAATACACTGCGGTCCATCCAGACAGCAGGATATTATTCAGTGCTGAAAAGAAATGAGCCGTCAAGCCGCGAAAAGAGATAGAGGAAACTCAAATGCATATTTTGAAGTGAAAGAAGCAGTCTGAAAAGGCTTCGTACTGTGTGATTCCAACCATATGACATTCTGGAAAAGGCAAAACTACGGAGACAGTAGAAAGATCAGTGGTTTCTTGGGTGGGGGAGGGGGGAGAGATAAATACGCAGAGCACAGAGGGTTTTCAGGGCACCGAACATCCCGTGTTATGTTACAGTGACGGATGAGTGTCACTATCCATTTGTCCAAGCCCACGGGCCGTACCACACCAAGGACGAACTTGAAGGTGAACCATGAACTTTGGGTGATGATGCGTCTGTGCGGTCCATCCTCTGTAAAAGATGTGCCATCCTGGTGAGTGATGTTGACAGTGGGGACGCTGTGTTGGGGGTGGGGGGCACTCGGGAAACCTCTGTACCTCCCTCTCAATTTCGTTATGAACCTAAAACTGCTCTAAAAAAAAAAATCGTTGGCACATAGAGTTGATTCTCCTTATTTACAGATTCCAAATTTCTGGCTTTGCATACACACTAAAACCTATTTGTAACCTCAAGGTAAACACCTGCAGAGTTTGGGGGGTCATCCACAGACATGGGCGGAGCAGTGAAAGATTGGATTCGCACAATCCACGCGTTCTTAGCTACGGTCGAGGGAGGCAGCCCTTGGCCTCTAGTTTGATTCTCGCTGTGCAAACAAGTGTCCTTTGTGCATCTATTTGGTGCCATGGTTTTTGCATTTTTGTGCTTTTTGCTATTTAAAAGGCCCCCAAAGCACAGTGCTAGCATGCTTTCTAGGATTCGTAAGTACCAGGAGGCTGTTTGCAGAGAAAATACGCGACTTAGTTAAGCTTGATTCAGGCGTGAATTATAGCGCTGTTGGCTGTGGGTTCAATGTTAATGAATCAACAATATATATTCCATAAGGTGTCTTTAAACAGAAATGCACATAAAACAAGGTGATGTATTGATCAGCTGATGAAAATGTCGTGACCAGAGAGGCTGGCAGTGACACAACCCGACTTCAGCCCGGGAGCCACGGTTCAGCATTCACTAACTCAGTGTTCATGGTGACTTTATAAAACACAGACACCGGGGACGCCTGGGTGGCTCAGTCGGTGGTTAAGCGTCCAACTTCAGCTCAGGTCATGATCTCACGGTTCATGAGTTTGAGCCCCACATCGGGCTCTGTGCTGACAGCTCGGAGCCTGGAGCCTGCTTCTGACTCTGTGTCTCCCTGTCACTCTGTTCCTCCCCTGCTCACACATTCTCTCTCTCTCTCTCTCTCTCTCTCTCTCTCTCTCTGAAGAACACAGTTGCTGGAAGAACTGAAATCAACGGTGTCTATTAATAGTATTCTTCTATTTTTTAAATCTCCACCTCATCCATAATTGTAATTCTTCATATAAAACATGATTTATCTGGGCCTTGATCAGTGTCTCCAGAAATTTGTCTGCAATCCTTAGTTTGGGGTTTTTTCCCCCCAAAGATAATCAACTTTTTGGCTCTTTTTATACTTCCATTCAGAATTCTTTTCTAACCCCCAAGTTATCCAGCCATAGGTTATTAAATTCCCAACCAGTGTGCATTTTTTTTAGTTTATTTATTTTGAGAGAGAGAAAAAGAACTTGAGCAGGGGGGGGGGGGGTGGGTAGAGAGAAAGCATCCCAAGCAGGCTCCACACCATCAGTGCAGAGCCCCACGTGGGGCTCAAACCCACAAACTTGGAGCTCATGACCTGAGCCAAACCCAAGAGTTGGACGCTTAACCAACTGAGCCACCCAGGCACCCCCCACCCAGTGTGCATTTTTTAATTTGTCTTTCCGTGTTAGCTTCTGACTTCACAGCGATGCCATCGGACGACATGGGCTGTCTGAAAGCCATCCCGTCAGACAGGTAGGGGCTACCCGACAGCCCCTACTCCGCTCACCACCCGTGGGCGCCAGGCTGGTCTACAGCCCTCAGGCTGAATTAGGCCAATGCTCAGCTCCGTGCAGATTTCCCATAGCCTTGCTTATTTGCTGTCTGATTACTTCCAATAATGGGAATAATTGTAAAGGTGGATTTATCCATTTCCCCTGCAGCTCTGTCCATTCTTGGCTTCCTCCGCATGGGTCTTGTTAGGTACTCCACATCTGGGATGGCCGTCTCTTCTCACTGAACAGAGCCCATGCCGTCGCACAGAGACTGGCTTCATGCTTTCCCACGCGTTCTGGCTTGAACTCTTTCTGCCTACTGTTTACCCGAGTACAGTGTCTTTTGGGTGGTGTATTACCGATAGGCCTTTTCATCCATCCTCTTTATTTTCAACCTCTGTGGGCCTTATGCTTTAGATGTGCCTCTTAAAGACAAGAGACAGGTGGAAAAGGGTGGGAAACAGGAGAGCCGATGCCCATGTACCCACAGAAACAAGGCAGGAGCGAAGGTGGGTGAACCCAGCAGCCTTAACCATCGCGGACCAGTGGGGACGTGTGAGTCTACAGGCTGCGTGTTTTCAACACCCACAATTTGCCAGCTCAAAAAGAGGTGTGTGGCGATGAGAGATCAGCACTGGTTTGCTGAAAACAAGCGTTCGTGGGTCAGTGGGCTGGGAGGGGAAGCATAAAGTGTGCAGAGCAAGTTAGGGCCGAAGTCGGCAGAGATGAGTAGCACCTGGGTCCCTCCCGCAGGTGCGCGTGCACGACAGTCCCTCCATGGATGCGCGTGCATGGCCGTCCCTACCTCGGGCCAGACCTTACCACAGGGAAGAGAAGGACTGGCAAACATCAGTCGAAAGGAACGACCCTCAAAGTTTTTGACGGAGTCACGAGGGCATCAGGCTTTCAGAACCAACTTATAAACTTGAAAAGAACAGCCTTGGACCTCAAGAGAGAGACTCAGATCCGTGACATGTTTGGATTGTGACATAATCATCTAATCATGATGACTAACTTTGTTTAGAGAAGACATTTGCAATTGAGCCCTTGCAAGTCAGGGTACCCAAATATATCCAATGCTCGATACAAAAAAAGCTTACATTTGACCTAAGAATTCTAGGCATCACAACTTGTCTTAAGGTCATAAGGGGACCATTGGACATACCCAAATGTAGGAGGGTGTGAACTGCATTGCTCTTTATAACCAGAAAATCAGAAAACAATCTAAATTGATGGAAAATTGATGAAGCGAATCGTGGCATATCTGTGCAAAGGATTACTTTGCAGCCATTAAAATTACGCTACAGATCGATGGTCACTGATACGCAAAGATGGCCATGCCATGTTAAGTGAAAAGAACAATACGATACTTAAAAAAAAAAAAAAAGAAAAAGGAAATGCGTGTACAAAATTACTGTGTTCATGCCTTGAAAAAAAATGCCTGAGAAGTTATTCATCAAAACGTTAACAACAGTTATTTGAGTGTTAGGATTACTGGCAATCTGTATTTTCTTTGTGCCTTTTTATATTTGGTAAGTTATTTAAAATAAACACAAATCATTATGATGGTTTATAAAAAGAAGGTGCCTGAAGAGCCCATTGTGAAAGCTCTTTTAGCATTTTAAATGAATAATTGATCTCTTTGGCAGCTCAGGTTTATTCTAAGTTAGAAGTTCCCGAAGAGTGGGGAGGATTTTCACTTGTGTTCCTCCCCCCACCCCCCCGCTGCACACACAGCCCTGCCCATGATAAGAGCTCCCTGATGGCCACTGACTGAGTATCTGGGTGTCAGGTACAGAAGAGATATTAGTGAAAACAGCTGAGGACCAGACTGCATAGCTGAGCCTTTGGCACTAGAACTTTTCATAATTGAAAACTAAAACCTTTGAGTCGTTTCATTTTATTACGAACGAACCCACCTCACCACTCCCCTTCAGTTTTGAAATCTCGCCAAAGTGTTGGTTACGATCCCATCACTTGGCTAATGTGAAAGTTCTAAAAGCTGTTTAATGACATCATTATCCCGCAAATCATAATGAGGGAGGCAAGAAGAGTTCGGTGATTGAAAAATCCACGCGTGGGCCTGTGGTCTCTGATACGGGAGCAGGGCCCCTGCAGAAGACAGTTTCGCCTGTCAACTCCTTCCCGGTGCCTTTGCCCCCTGTACCAGTCAGCTGTTGCTGCCTGACAAGCAGCCACAAAAATCTCAGTGGCAGAGAAAGATGACATGCATTTATTGGCCTGTGCTGGGCTCAATCGGGGGGTCCCAGCTTCTTCAAGCTGTGAGTCTGTCTGGCCTCTCCCCGTCCTCCTCTGGGATTCCGTGCGTTCACTTGGGGTCCAGGTTAAAGGACAGAAGCAACTTAGGGGACGCTCTTCTTCTGTCAGGGTAGAAGGCCAAGGTCAAGAGTGTATGCTCAGTCACACAAGCACGCTTCACGTTCCTGCTCACGTCATGTCCACCAACACCCCCTGGGCCAGGGTCAGTGCCGACGGCAGCAGGCTGGGGAAGCCCACAGAAGGGGGCACTCGAGGGGAGCAATGATAGCTGCTTGTGCAGGTGTCTGTCACCACTTACGCTCTTCCTGAGTCCACCGGTGTTCCCACGCAGCCCTATCTAGCCACCCATTCTGCCTGGAGGAAAAAAGCCAGCCTTGCCTCACTGGTAAGCTCGGTGTCCTTTTTGGGCAAATAAAACGCCGATTTGATGTTTTGTTGACCGAGTTCTTATCCTGTTTCAAGGCTCTTTGGAGAGGGAGGGCCCTCCCCACCGTTAGCGTAAGCTTTTCGTCTCTTAGTCCTGGCAGCCGGAGTCGGGGGAGAGCCCTGGGACTGGCACAGAGGGACTCGCCAGCCACGCGTGTGGCCAGAGTCCTACGGGCTGAGCAAGAACGGAGCCCCTGTCCTTCAGCCTGAGAAGACCCGTGGCAGGGGCCTGTGGCCGGCAGCAGGCAGGGGGCTGGCGGGCGAGCTGTCACACACAGCACCAGCCCCGGAGCGGTGCCCGCGCTTCCCTCTGGCTGATGAACAGCCGGCGCTCCCGCTAATAACTCCTCGCTTTAAAACTCTCGGAAAAGCAGGAGCAGTTTTGCCTCCTAACGTCGTAAATTAGGCCGGGTTCTCCGGAACCGCGCCGAGGCACGTCGGGCCGTATACAAATGTGAACGATGGCAGGATGTGGAGAGGAAAGAGGTCGTGGGTAAACGGGTCCCTCTCCTGACACACAGGCCACAGAGGAGCTCTCAGCTTTCTCCTCCCAAATCTAGACCCCAGTTGCCAGTTGGTGCGCCTATGGTGCCCGAGTGAGACGGAGGCCCTCCGCTCCCAGGCCTGGCTGCAGCCGCGATGAGAGGAGACAACGGTCCAGGCAGTGCCGCGAGGAGTGAGTGCTAAGATTTTGAGCTGAGCATCCCAAACGAGGGAGGCTTGAGGACGGGACGGCTCAGGCCGGCTTCCCGAGACTCGGGCCTCCAAGGCCCTTGTCCTAGCTGCCCCTGACCCCCGGGGATTCCAGATGGACAATGAGCACGTGGTGAGCGTCCCTCGCCGGCCGCTTGAAGGAGCAGGGCAGCGCGCAGAGGGGAGAAGGAAGGGCAGCCCGGGGTGGTCACGGGGGTGGGCACGGAGCGGAGGACAGTGCCGGGAGAGCGTGGTGGGTCCCGCGCTGCCCCGGGTATTGGTCTCCTGAGCCCGCCAAAACAGAGGCCACGGAGCCTGTGGCTTACCCCGCGGCACCTACCGTCTCCCGGTCTGGAGGCCGGGTGTCTGAGGGCAGGGTGGCGGGGTTGGGTCCTGCGAGGCTGCGAGGGACGTGTGCTCCGTCCTCTCTCCCAGCCGCGGGTGGTTTGCCATCAACCCTGGGCCTTCTTGGGCTTGTGGAGGGATCCCCCCCATCTCCGCTTTCTCCCTGTGTGCCCTCCGGTCCCTGTGCCCAAACTTCCCTTTCTATGAGGACACCAGTCATCGGGCCACCGTCGAGACCTCGTCTTGACTAATTACATCTGCAAAGACTCTATTTCCAAATAAGGTCACATTCACAGTTACTAAGGGTTAGGGCTTCGACATCTCTTTGGGGACACAATTCAATCACAATCACTGACAATGGTGATTTTTTTTTTTTAAGATTTTATTTTTAAGTTATCCCTGTGCCCGACGTGGGGCTCGAACTCATAACCCTGAGATCAAGAGGCACACGTTCTGGGGCGCCTGGGTGGCTCAGTCGGTTAAGCATCTGACTTCTGCTCAGGTCATGATCTCGAGGTTCGTGAGTTCGAGCCCCGCATCGGGCTCTCTGCTGTCAGCACAGGATCCTCTGTCCTCCTGTCTCTGCCTCTCACCCACTTGGCTCTCTATCTCTCTCTCAAAAATAAATAAATAAACATAAAAGAAGGAAGAGAAAGAAAGGAAAGGAGAGGAAAGGAAAGAAAGAAGAGGAAAGAAAGAAGGAGAGTCACATGTTCTACTGACTGAGCCAGCCAGGCACCCCGCTGACAGTTGTGATTTGTATAGTCATGGGCACATGTGACCCAACAGGAGCCAATCAGATGCAACAACACACCGCTAAGATTCTGGGTCAGAGCTTGGAGCTTGGAGGACGTGAGGTCCGACGTGGCCAGCTGTTTGGGGCCCGTCACGGAAGGATAGGAGCCCACGCTCGTGTGGACACAAGGGAGCCAGCCCCTTCCTGGTGCCACGTGGACCCAGGAGAATGTGGGGAAACACTGGGTCGAGGTGACACCACTTAAATGCTGCAAGCCAGGCCTGTTCCCAGACACTCCAAATGCAGGAACCCATGCC
Organism: Panthera onca; assembly: GCF_046562875.1. NCBI lineage: Eukaryota > Metazoa > Chordata > Mammalia > Carnivora > Felidae > Panthera > Panthera onca. Next base: position 3,683,310 of record NC_138354.1, read on the forward strand.
TCCTTTTCGTCAAAATCATCTTGGATTGTGGTTTTCTGTCCCTTGAAATCCAAAGAATTTGACGATACAGATGGTTCCGCTGGTTCTTGGCCTGGTGTAACGCATAGAAAAACAGAACAGCTGGAGTAAAGTGGGGGCTGCTCTTGGCTCAAGAGGGTCTGCCTGGCTGCAGAGAGAGATCTCAACCCGCAGGACCCACACCAGGCACACGGCGTCTCCAGGCTGGCCACGGAGAGGCCCCAAGTCCCTGCTGCTCAGCATGTGGTCCACGGGCCCGCGGCATCCGGCCCCCCGGGAGCCGGTCAGACACACAGGTTCTCAGGGCCCGCCCCAGACGCTCTGAACCAGACTGCACATCTTAAACAGGATCACCATCGATTTATGTGCTCATTAGAGCTCAAGAAGCACACTTCCAGCCTAATTAGCGAGCAAAGTTTGGGTGGATTAAATCCCAGCTATTTAACAATCAGATTGGATTTCTGCTCTTTCTATCTGATTTAAAGCTCTTCCTCCAAGGACTGAGATGCCCAAACAACCAAGTAATCCTATGAATATCATATTGTGTCGTATTATATTACGTTGTGCCATGTTGTGTCACGTTATATCGTATCATCAAGTTATAAACATAACATAACACATCAAAATTAAGTAACATCAGAGTGCAGCACAGTATATACATTCCACTTAGAAGTACGAGGCATCAGACAGTGTTTTCCATGTCGTATCTTTATTGAAGAGCACAGTATAATACTGGAGGCCACGAGGACACCGTCTGTGCCCCAAGTGCTGCTACGTTCACTGCCGTCTTCAGCGTCGTGAGCAAACTTTGTCGAATCTTGGCTCAGCTCTTGGCTCCGTGTGTTTCCACTCACCGGGCATCCGGAGTAGCCTCGCGGAGGCTCCGTCAGCACCAGAATGACGTGCCTCCGAAGCCCAGACAGCTGGAAGCCCGGCGCAAACCTCTAGCGGATCACCTGCTCTTATGGAAAGTAAATTCTCTCCGGTTTCCTGAGTGTCATGGAGACATTTGTCTGGCCTTCCACTGTCTGAGAGGCCTGCTTGGAAAGCCTTTGGGGAGTTAGTTTCTGCTGGTGGTCATCTTTGATGGCACGGCTGCCGGGGCGGGAGCCCGCCGGGGCACCACGTTTCAGCAGGGATCGGCAGCCGAGTACTCAGAGGCCACAGACAACAAAGACACCGAAATTAAGCTAATCCTCCGTGCAAGGCTTTGCAGATGAATAAAAATTACTTCTGACCTTTTCACATCTTTGACTCTCTGTGTCTTTATTTTATTTAGATCGGCATGGATACCGTCAAAAATGAAAACAAAGACTAATCAGAGCTTAAATAAAATGCACAAAGTCGAGTCTGTTCAAAAGGCAGAGGAGAGTGTGCCCATGAGGAAAAGCCCTGAGCGGAAAGGCAAGGTTTAAATCCCAGACAGGGGGTTGCTGATGAACAATTGACAACTTCGGCCGTGGACAGAACGGAATGATCCCCTCGGTGTGTGCACCATTGGTTAAAACAAGCCCTATTGTGGGGCACCTGTGGGGCCCAGGCGGTTAAGCGTCGATCTTGATTTCGGCTCAGGTCATGATCTCGTGGTTCATGAGGTCGAGTCCCACGTCGGGTTCTGTGCTGACAGAGTGGAGCCTACTTGGGATTCTCTCTCTCCCTCTTTCTCTGCCCCTCCCCTGCGTACATGCTCTCGCTCACTCTCGCTCTCTCTAAATAAATAAATAAACATTAAAAAAAAAAAAAAAAAAAGCCCTATTGCTCCCTGGTCTGGCAACTGTCGTCAGCTTGGTCCAGGAGGGGTCTGGGGTCCATCCAAATCCATGGTCCTCCATCCACGGCCTCTGGCTGGGGCCACTCATGCGGACTCTCCTGGACGTGTACTGCTCTAAGTGCGTATGGCACCACATTAGAGAAGACTGCGCCCCCTACCCCCTTGCACCCCCTACCCCCTTGCACCCCCCACCCCCTCGACCGCGTCTGCTTCTCTTCCTAGCTCCCGCCACTGCCTGACCTCCGTTCCGCTAGCGTGCGTTGTGCTGCTGACTTGACCCACTCCCAGCTGGAGCTCCGAGGGAGAGGGGCTTTGTTTTGCTTCCGGCTGCATTTTCACATCTAGGACAGCACCCGGCAGAGAGTAGGTGCTCGGGAAGTGTTTCCGAGTAGAAAACGACGTATCAGGTGCTAGGCGGCACTAGAGCTTTTCAAATGAAAATACTGTTATGAAACATAAGCCAGACACTCTACGTTTTAGGAAAATATATTTTAAGCCATAGACTAAAAAGCACAAGGAAAAACAGCACATTTTATCCTGCTTTGGAAGGCAATTTATCAGCGTCTCCAAAGGTTTTCAATTCTCACACCCTGCAACCCCAGAGCTCTGTCTCTTTGGATGCACACCTCCCCTCATGCACAGAAGTCATGCCCTTGGATGTTCACACGGCCTTGTTTGTGAAATACTGAAGACAAGTCTCAAGCCCCGTCCACCACGTGCTTCCCGTGGGTCTCCTCGGAGAACACAGCGAGTGCCCGGTGAACGCAGACCTTACCATCCACGGCAGGAACCCTGTCCCGCCCTGTCCCACCTCCGGGAGGGACCCAGCCAGCTCACTCAGCAATCGTGATCTGTTTCCACAGTTCATGACCTGAAATCGGGGTGTCCTTGATCTACCCTGGTCTGAGAGTCTGAGCTCCCCTCGCTGGTGGAACAGACCTGTCTGTGCTCAGCCTGCACGGCCCATGCTGAGGCCGTGTTCCCCTGTGAGACACTGGCGGGTGTCAGCTTAGCCAAGCGCAGGTGTTTGGGGGAAATTTTGTGAATGAACGACCCCAAAAGAGCCAGCGACTCCTTTGCTAAAGGCAGCGGAGTGGGAGACCGGCGGCCACGTTCTCATACAAGACCGTCTGCTGTCTTCAGGGCTCCTCACTCCCCCCAAAATAGGAATGTCGGGCGGAGAATCCCAGACATCTAGAGGTCAGGCGTTCAGTTTCAGAAAAAGGTCAGTAGCAAGGTATTAATAGCTGCTTTTCAAAAGTCATGTATCTAGTAGGCAAGCCAAAGCCACAAGTCCAAAACCCCAAAGGTCCTCCTGGGGAAGCCTGCCTCCCTTTGGAGCCCAGGGACTGCAGTTAGCAATGTCTTCATGCTTGGTCTGTCCCCTACAGCTAAAAGCATTCCCGCAAGATGCCGATCCATCGATGGCAGCGAACAGTAGGGGCTTAACGCACTTCGGTTCTGCACATACAGCTTTCCCACATTTGGAGGGCGGCCCGCCTACTCAGCGTTCACCACTTTCAATGTGAATCTCATCCAAAACCAGCCTCCTAGGTGACGCATGAAATAAACCGTCACAGTACCTTCTCTCCTCCCCCACCACGCCCGGTGCCCCTTCCCCCGCAGGACCAGGTACGGTGGTGACCCAGGTACCCATGGCCAACAGAGAAAGAGAAGTTGAGATGCTCTCCTCACAGAATGTCCAGGCTTCCAGTCCTCCTTTGGCACGAGGAGACCTCGGCCCCACCCTGAACCTCGAAAGCCACCAAGGGGCAGAGGGTGACATGGAGAACGAGTCTCTGGCATTCAGGCTTCAACAGCACGACCACCGCCTGTGGCTCAACCGACCGGTCTCCCAATGTCCACAATCTACCCAAAGCCCTCTGCCAGCCCTGGGACGCGCAACCATTTCCCTCTACCTGCAGGAGAGGGCAACACCCAAAACCCCATGTGGGCTACTTGCTTCCACCCCACGGCCACCTCCAAACCATCCTATCTGCGGGCAACAAACCAGAGGACACCGTGTCACCCGCCTGACCATATGGGTTGGTCACTGTGTCAGGTACCAGTTCTCCTGAACTTCCCTCAGGTCCCCCCAGTTGGTCTTCAGGGCCCTCATCTGCCTCGTCCAGAAGCCCAGTACCCCAGCCTCATTGCCAAAAGCGTTAAGTCCGAATCTGGGAAGGGCCTGGGATTTTACTGAACTTGCATCCCAAGTGCTTGGTTTGCCAGAATTTTATATCCATATCCTAGCAGAAGGACACAAGACCCCTGGGTCAGAGACAGGGAGGGGTTACTACTCACAGCAAGAACGATAAACAGAGCAGCATCCTGTGTGTTACCCTAATCCCCACAGGGCCAGGCACCGAGGGCCAGGTTATCCGTACGTGCAGTGGGGTGCAGGCGCCACAGGACCCTAAACTCGAAAGCCTCTGAACTTTCGTGAAGCTGCTGGCGTATCTGCTTGTCCTCCTCTCTGAAGAGAAAGATTATTCATTCCCCCGGAACGTAAGCAAATATTTCAAGAAGGGGAAGGAGATTTTATCTTTCCTATCTGGAGACATCACCAGGGAGGTATTTCTCTACGTTTCTCTGGTGGGAGCATCTCTCGCTTCCAGCACGGGCTTGCTATTCCAGCGTGTTCTTTGTGCAGGTGGCCTGGACCATGCAGGAATACAAGAAACCCATGAGGAGCTGTCTTCCAACAGTATCACCTTTTGTGAATTGTCTTTTCAAATATTTGGCAATTCATCTTCTTATCATCGAGCTGTAACAAGATATGTATCACCAGAGCCCTTTGTAAAATCTACATATTACAAATGTGGCAAACAAATGAAAAACCCCTCCAATGATCCCTGTTGTTTACTTAATGGTTTTGTAACAGGAAGTTTTAAATGCCTTCTAAAGTCCAATTTATCAATGTCTTTAAGTTTCATAATTTGCTTTTGAATCATTTTTGTGCCCTCTGCACTGACAGCACAGTCTCTCTCTCTGCCCCTCCCCCACTCCTATTTTTTCCTTCTCTCTCTCTCAAAATAAATAAATAAGCATTTTTTTCAAAGGCTAAAAAAATCAGTCATATGCATATGGATCAATTTCTGGGTTCTCTATTTCAGCCCTAATATAAATACAACGCAAGATGTAAATGTAAGCTACATATGTAATTTTACATTTTTCTAGTAGCCACATTTTCAAAAGTGGACCGCTATGGAACCGCCGTCTTAATCAGCCACAGTTTAGTCCCATGAACATTTACCCACTGACGCTGTTTGTTTGTTTGTTTGTTTGTTTGTTTGTTTTTTAAGGAATGGGTCCCGGGCTGGCCAATACAGGGGGTGGTTCATCGTGAAATACGTGTCAAGTAAAACAAAACTTGATACGGCGAGATTAAATTGCTCCGTAAGCTGGAGCCTCGGCTAAAAGCAGAGCCCACGCATTGTGACTTTCAGTGTGATGTCACATAATAAGTGCTGAACATTTCCTCCTACCCAGGCTGTGTGGAACAAAGAGCAAAAATCTAGATCCATAATCAATACCATGAGCAATAAGACGTTCATTTAACTCAAAGAGGCGACAAATTACTAAAGGCTGAAATAAATCTTAAAGTTGAGTTACAAATAGCATATACTATCCTATGCCTGGCTTCATGGGTTAAGTTTCTAGAAACAACTGAATGAGGCTTTATGGTTTAAAAGAAACAAAGATTTATGGGAGAAATGCCATTCGAAGAACACAGACTGCGATTAGTCTATGAAAAATACACAACGGAGACATAACAAAATGACGTACCGAAGTGTCACTGTCCTCTGATTCCAAATCCCATAAAATGGCAGAAAATATAATTTAAAGAAAATAAACACATAATAGTACTACAGCAGAACTTTAGAAGGTTTTTCGAAGTATAGAAAGTTCACAGGATATGGGACGCCTGGGTGGCTCAGTTGGTTGAGCATCCGGCTGTTGATTTTGGCTCAGGTCATGATCCCAGAGTCGTGGGATCGAGCCTCAAGTTGGGCTCGGCACTGACCACGGAGCCTGTTTAAGAGTCTCTCTCTCTCTTTCTCTACCCCTCTCCCCTCGCACTCTCTCTCCCAAAAATAAAAAAATTAATAAAAAATAAAATAAAATAAAAAATAGGAAGTACACAGGATATGACACACTATAGGGGAAAAGACAACAAAAAATAGCCCAAAGGCAACACAAAAGCTAAAGCCATTCAGGGACGCTCCAAGCCCAGAGCAGAACCCAGAATTCCCGGCTGTCCACTGACTTCTCTATCACATTCTGTACCTCTGGTAAATATTCTCCTAAATAATTTAATACTTTAAAAGTAAGCTCAGATTACAAAACGTCGGCGTTAAAAAGCAAACAAGGGGTGCCTGGCTGGCTGTGGGAGGGGCATGTCACTCTTGATCTCAGGGTTGTGATTTGAGCCTCACATTGCATGTGGAGATTGCTTAAAAATAAAATCTTTCGGGGCGCCTGGTGGCTTAGTTGGTTGGGCATCCGGCTTCAGCTCAGGTCACGATCTCACGGTCCGTGAGTTCAAGCCCCGCGTCGGGCTCTGTGCTGATGACAGAGCCTGGAGACTGCTTGGGATTCTGTGTCTCCGTGTCTCTCTGCCCCTCCCCCACTCATGCTGTATCTCTCTCTCTCTCTCTCTCTCTCAAAAATAAACATTAAAATAAATAAAAAATAAATAAAATCTTTTAAAATGAATAAAATAAAAATAAAAAGATTCCCTCATAGGAAAGCATCCCAGTTCATTGCCTTTTCTTTTATATTTTATATTTCTTTTTTATTTCCCTACTTTCGAGTGTATTTTACATATGCATAATAATACATTTTTATGTATAATTTGTAGACATATATAATTTTATGTCCCGCTTTTCACTTAACCTTATATAAGTGTTTTTCATCTTGCCACTGACTCCTCATAGCTCTCATTTTTGATGTCTGCATAATATACTTTGATTGAATGTAGCATGGTCTATTTTCTCCTTTCCTTCTTTTTGACCATTTGGGTTGTTTCCAATGTGTGCTATTATAAATAATGCCGTAATTAACATCTCTATTTCCTCAGCTAAATTTAAATCTGTTTTATGAATTAAAAGCAGCTGAACTGACTTGTGTGTCATTCCTTTTTGAACGAAAACAGAATGTCCTGGTTTTGTAACAAGGAACGCTTCTAAAATTAGGCTTACGGATAGGGCTGTGTGACAAGTCGGAATAGCAATGGCAGAGTTCCTGAATCTTTTTAGACAATGTCTGCTTCGCTTACTTGTCCCTCTTTGGGGAATAGAGTAAGTCCCATGCTGCTTCAGCTTAAAATGAATCTCAAGATCGGTAACGTTAGCCTTGACAGGAGTAATTTTTTTTCAGACAGCAGCGCTTCTGGCTGATTTACTTCCTTCAGATCTTCCCGCACTTGACCAGGGTGAAGGTCAACTGCGAATGCATAATCTTCAAGCTATTTGAAATACTGGGTAACACTGAAAAGGTTTCTGTTTTCTCATAAAGTTTTTTGTTGCCCCAGATACAGAACGCCTTGTGAGAGTAAAGCAGATATGTGCGTAGAAGTGGAGGTGGAAGGGGAATGAGTTTTACAAAAGGACCAAGTACAAGTCGAAGAAACTTATTTTTTTTTAATGTTTATTTATTTTGAGAGAGAGAGAGAGTGCACGTAAGCAGAGGAGGGGCAGAGATAGAGGGAGACACAGAATCTGAAGCAGGCTCCAGGCTCTGAGCCATCAGCACAGATCCCGACGCGGGGCTCAATCCCACGAATCGGGAGATGGTGACCTGAGCCGAAGCCAAGAATCAGACGTTTAACACAAGTCAAAGGAGTTTAAAATTCGATATTAAAACCTCAAAACTCAACAGATCAGGTGACCAGTACGCCGATGCAGCTAAAAACGAATTCCTTCCTGGATAATCAAACCATTCCAAGAGCCACCTAATATGAATTTCATGTGCAGAGAATTATGGGAATGAAGGGGAGAAAAAATTAATAATAAAATTATCCACAGTTAAATAAACACATGAGTATCGGGGTTGAGTGAGTTCACTGGAAGTTGATCAGAATGCATGAAACACATAAGGACCTACAGAGCACCGCTGGGAAATTTCAAAACGTCAAGGATAAAGGGGAAGTCCTAAAAAGCAGACAAAAATAAAAGGAAACAGATTGCCTACAATCTGTCCATTGACTACAATGTTGTCAATTTGACAAAAGTCAAATTGGGTTCTATCTTCTCATTGGCAGCACTGGTGCTAGAAGACAACGGACCAACAAGCCGGAAAGTACGAGTATACATTACGCAATGGTTCCCACGACCAGGTTAGTTACCGTATCCATCACATCGCATAATTACGATGGTGTTTGGGGGGGACGGTGAGAACATTCAAGATCTACTCTCTTAGCAGCTTTCAAGTATATAATATGATGTTGTTAACTATAGTCACCGTGTTCAACGCGAGATCCCCAGAACGTAGCCATGCCATCATTGGAAGTTTGTGCCCTTTGACCGATGGGTCTGCCCATTTCCCCCCCACCCACCCCTGACCACCACCATTCTACTCTCCGTTTCTATGAGTTTGACTCTTCTTTTTTATTCCACATGTGAGTGAGGTCGTATCATATTTGTCTTTCTCTGTCTGACTTATTTCACTTAGCACAATGCCCTCAAAGTGTTCATCCATGTTGTCACAAATGGCATTGTGCCTTATCATTTTAAGGCTGAATGATATTCCATTTTATATGTATATAAACCACACATATCTCTCTCTCTCACACACACACACACACACACACACACACACACCCCACATTTTCTTTGTCTATTTATCCATTGATGGACACTTACGTTGTTTCCGTGTCTTGGCTATTGTGAATAATGCTAAAACAAGCATGGAGGTGCAGACACGTCTTGGGGATACTGCTTTCCTTTCCTTCGGATATATACCCAGAGGTGGGATTGATGGATCATGTGGTAGTTCTGTTGTTAATTTTTTGAGGAACGACCATGCCGCCTTCTGTAGTGGCTACACCAATTCACATTCCCACCAGCAGTGCACAAGGGCTCCCTGTTCCCCACATCCCCGTGGACACCCACTGGAACAGGTGTGAGGTGACCTCACTGTGGTTTTGATTTGCATTCCCCTGATGGTGGCTGATGTTGAGCACCTTTTTATGTACATCTTGGTCATTTGTACGGCTTCTTTGGGAAAAATGTCTGTTCATGCCCTCTGTCCACATTTTATTTAATCAGATTATTACTGATTATTGTTATTAACTTGCTGCTGAGTTGTGTGAGTTCTTTATGTATTTTGGACATTCACCCTTTATCAGATAAATGATTTGCAAGTATTTTCTCCCATTCTGTAGGTTGCTTCTTCTCTTGGTTGATCGTTTCTTTTGCTGTGCAGAAGCTTATTTTATTTTACTTTATTTTAATTTTATTTTAGAGACAGAAAGAGCACGCACAAGTGGGGGAGGGGCAGAAGGGGGGAGAGAGAGAGAGAGAGAGAGAGAGAGAGAGAGAGAATTTCAAGCAGGCCCCCCCCACCTCAGCACAGAGCCTGATGTGGGGCTGAATCTCACGACCCTGGGGTCATGACCTGAGCCAAAATCGAGTCAGATGCTTAACCAACTGAGCTACCCAGGTACCCCTGTGCAGAAGCTTTTTAGTTTTATGGAAGCCTGTGTGTTTATTTTCCTTTTTTATTTTTTGCTTATGCTTTTGGTGTCATATCCAAAACATCATCACATTATCGCCAAGTCCAATATCAAGGGGATTTTTCCCCCTTTTCTTCTTCTAGACCAGTTCCGGGTCTTACATCCAAATCTCCACCCCATTTTGAGTTCATTCTCGGGCGTGGTGTGAGATGGGGTCCGGTTTCAGTCTTTTACACGTGAACACCAGTCTTCCCAACGCTCCTGAAAATACTGTCTTTTCCCCACTGAGTATTCTTGGCTTCCCTGTCAAATACTAGCTGACCATATGCGCATGGGTTTGTTTCTGGGTTCTCGACTCTGTTCCATCAGTCTACGTGTCTGTTTTTACCGGTGCCGTGCACTCGGTGCCGATGACAGGACCAAGCCCGGTGGGGCGTGGCCGAGTTCTTGGGGGCACAGAGCTCTTTCTGGGGCTGTGGCAAGGACTGCACTTGGCAAACCAGCTGCCTGGGTTCAGACCCCTCCTTCCCAAAATCCTCACCTTGGTCTCGGGCTGGGCCGAGGCTCCAGTCTCCGACGTGGATTCCAGGGCTCCCACAAAGACGTGTTTGTCCATGAATGTTGGGGGCGGGGAGTACGTGTGAGGAACGTCTTATTCGACCATCTTGCTGGCATCACCCCAGGACTTTTTATTTCACACATTGGTTTCTGGACACCTTCGTCATCCCGGATCCCCTAATCCGATTACACTCCGAGTTTGTCTGGGATGTGTTTCCTCTTAAAACCGAACCGTCACGTAGGCTTATCCTGAAAGTGAGTTTTTGAAAATCACTCTGAGCCTTGACACTGCTTCCCAGCGTTTCGGAGGGACTTAAGTCACCAGGAGACGGGGACGAGGACCACATCCAGGCCCCAGGAAGGACACACACACCACGACACACCAAAATCAGACATTCGCCAAACCCATTCAGTGCTGTCCACAACTTCCCCAAGGAGATTGCCGGTCGGTTTCAAGCTTGCCATCCTCACGAAGGTCCTTGGCTCACCTCAGACTTGCCGTTCAAGCCCCCAGAGCGAGCCAGGCGGGAGGGGAAAGGACCCTTGTTAGCAAGTAGAAATGCAGTCCCGACGTGGCCCTGTCTTCTCATTTTCCCCAACATGTCGGAAACCCAGATTTTTGCTTTTTGGCCGGGGACTCTCCTGACTTCTGTAATTTGCCAACAAAACAATAAGATTCTTAAACATTCTACGAGCCAGCCAAAACAAATACATGCGCCCGATTCAGAACAGACTCGAAACCTCCGATTTCAGTGAAGTCTAATGCGTAATAAGGCACAAAGGCGATTAAATTTCCAGGGCCGGAACTTTGGATCCAGCAGACAAAGGGAGGCGGGGCCGGGGCGAGGAGAGTCACAGCCATCTCTTTGCCATGGAAACCCCAAGGGATGAGACTTATATTTTTTTCTGTATTAAGAGATCAATGGGAGATTAATAATAATCCCGTACATTGATGTAGCACTTCAAACCTGAGTGCCTGCTCATCTACAATCTCATTTGATCCTTATAACAGCCCCGTGAGCTTGTCAAGAACATCCAACACTCTCTCATCCGATTAAAGGGAGCCAAGGACTCACACAATTTCACTTAGAGAAAAAAAAGAGGAGAGACCAAAAGGTAACCTTTTCCAGCTTTCAGTGGCGATGCTCAGAAATAAGTCCTTGTTTCCCTGACTTTCACCTGCTCTCTCTCCTCCTCCCTGTGTTCAGTACGCCGCCCTGTTCCCTTGTTCCAGAAGGAGCAGCTCATGTTCACAGAGCAGAGGGCTCGGCAGCAGCAGGGGTCAGTCAGAGCTCTGGTGAACTAGAACCTATCTGGCAAGGTTTGCAATGAAAATACCACCTGGTGGTTGACGATCCAGAAATGACCCTCACTGACTTGTTGCTATGCAAAGAACCAAGCTTTGACTGACCTCACTCAAGTCCTTGGTCATAAAAATTTTTTTTAAAAATTCATTAACTGTAGCTAATCTTTACAATCCAGTGGCTCAGAGATAAGTGAGTCTCTTGTCAAAAGTGGGGTGAACATACCTGTTAGGATGGCTTCCACCCAAAGAAAAATAAACACAGAAAACCATAAGTGTTGCCAGGATGTGAAGAAATTGGAACCCTCGTTCCAGGCGGGCATGTGAAATTGGTACTGTGGTTGTGGGAAAAGTATGATGGTTCTGCAAAATACTAAAAAGAGAATGACCATATGGTCCTGCAATTCTCCTTCTGGGTATTCACCCTAAAGAGGAGAAACAACAGCCTCGAAGGGGTATTTTCACACCCATGTTCATGGCAGCGTTACTTGGTGACGCTGTTACAGGCGAAAGCCACCCAGTACCTGTTGACGGATGAACAGATAAGCAAAATATGGCCTATACATACGTGCAAAAGAATAGTACTCAGCCCTAAAAAGGAAGGAAATTCTGACACCCGCTCCAGTGCGGATAAACCTTAAGCACGTTGTGCTGAGTGAAACGTCGGTCCCGAAAAGACAAACACTGTGTGATTCTATCATGGAGTGCCCCTCGATTCAGAGTAGTCAAGTTCAGAGAGACAGAAGATGAAAGGGTGGGTCCTCAGGGCTGGGGAGGCGGGTGGGGAGTCCATATTTAATGGGGGCAGAGTTCCAGTTTTGCAAGATGAAGAGTTCTAGAGATGGATGGTGTGATGGCCACACAACAGTGCGAATGCTCTCAGCACCATGGAGTCTTCCTCATAAGAATGGTTAAGCTGTTATATGTATTTTATCACAGTCTATAACATCTTTTTAAGTGGGGTGAAGTCACACAACTACTGCAATCCCTCAGCCGAACCTGGGGCTTCACGATCCCACCGATTCCTGACTCCCTGGTGACCCTCTGCTGGTCTATACCAGAGTAGGGTAGACCTTTCTCTTTCCTGTCCCGGGGTTATCTTCCTTTCCTTATCCTACTTATTAACCAAACCCAGTTCGCACGTCAACTTTCCAAAGACTCTCCCATCTGACCACCTACAGCGTGCTGGGAGAGTTTACCAGTCTCTCTGGGAGCCACCCCTTTGCCCTGTCTGTATTTCTGTTGTTGTCCTTTCATATCTTGAGAGAGAGGGCAGCAGAGAGAGAGAGAGAGAGAGAGAGAGAGAATCCCAAGCAGCCCCCCCCCCCCACGCTGTCAGTGCAGAGCTGGTTGGAGGCTCAAACTCATGAGCTCACGAGATCATGACCTGAGCCAAAACCAAGAGCTGGACACTCAACTAACTGAGCCAGTCAGATGCCCCATCCTTTCAAGTACTATTATGGCGACTTGTTTGCTGGTCCACACGTGTCTCCCCGGTAGGCCAGGGCTGTTGTGGGGAGGGTGCATGAAGGAATGATGGTAACCGGGCAGTTTCTCAGCCATCCAGGGCAGAGAGCAAAGACCCAAATATTTGGAGATGGAATGTAATTCCAGTGGGCATATAATGACCATAAACATGCACGCTTCATGACTTTGTGGTGTGTATAGCAGAGGGTCGTAGACTTTAGGCATCTCTAGGGTCTTAGGAAGACTCCAAGGAAAGGCAAACTGGAGGAGATGGGTGGTTCCTGGCCCAGCTGAGTACTGTGTCCCATGGGGCAGGGGCCCACCGGGACTGGGAATGGTGGGCTGAGTAACGAAAATGCTTTCAAAAGACAGCCTTAGACACCCGTGAACACCTCACCTGACCCAAACCTTAAGGGTACCCGGGCCAGATTCCCAAGAAGAAGAGGCCCTACAGTGAACAGTAAAAAAAGACCAATTCAAAGAAAAAGAAAGTGATCCCGTCCAAAGGATATTTAAAAGCCTATTGAAAGGAGAGAGATACACAGAAGCAAGAAATGAATTCAGACACAGACCCACCTATGGGTAGCCTGTTGATTTATCACCAAGACTCCAAGGCAACCCAAAGGGAAAGAATCACCTTTTCAATAAACAGTGATGGCACAGGTCGATATCCTTACCTCACACTGTGTACAACAGCAAACTCAAAATGGATCCTAGGCCTAACTGTAAGAATTAAATTCCTAAACATCTAGAAGGAAAAAAGCATTGAAGAAAAAAGCCCTGTGACTTTGGGTTAGGCCAAAGCGTCTTACGTGTGACAACAAAATCACAATCCTTTTTAAAAAGGATAAATGAGACTTTATCAAAATGAAAAACTGTTGCTTTCCAAAGACACCATTAAGAAGACAAAAAGACAAACCACAGAGAAAGTTTGTTTTTTGTTTTTTTTAGAGAGAGAACATGCAAGCAGAGGGGAGGGGCAGAGGGGAGAGAGAGAAGGAGAGAGAATCCCAAACAGGGTCCACACTCAGCACAGAGCCTGATGCAGGGCTCGATCCCACGACTCCGGGATCATGACCTGAGCCAAAATCAAGAGCCGGACGTTCAACCAACTGAGCCACCCAGATGCCCCAAGAAGGTATTTTCAAATCATGTATCTGACAAAGAACCTGCATGATATGTAAGTCACCTCTAGGAAGCCCATAATAAGAAGACAACCCAATTAGAAATGAGTGAAAGGTTTGAAGAGACATTTCACCAAAAAATAGTTAATAAGCACAAGCAAAAATGCTTGGTATTATTAGTCATCAAGGGGACACGTGTTAAAACTACTGTGGAACCCCATCACACCTCCTGAGGGAGCTGTAATCGAGAGGACTGTCAGTTGGCAAGGACTTGGAGGGGCTTCAATTCACACACTGTCAGTAGGAATGTAAAACCGGAAAACACTTGGAAGTTGCTTTAAATGTTAAGCGTACACTTAGAAGCCAGCAATTCCATTCATACGTCTCTACCCGAGAGAAATGAAGACATATGTCCACATAAAGACTTGTGCACGAATGTTCGTGGTATTATGACTCATAATAGACAACCCATAGGTCCATCAACTGGTGAATAGATAAGCAAAAAGTGATACATCCACACATTGGGCTCTGACTCCCTAATAGAAAGGAAGAAATTGCTAATATATTAAACAGCACAATTGCAACTCAAAAGCATTATGCTCAACACGAAAGTCTACATGTTGTATAATTTCACTTATATGAAATTTCTAGAAAGGATAGCGCTTCAGAGATGGCAGGCAGACCAATAATTGCCTGACTTTGAGGTTAGGAACAGACGCAAGAAAATTTGCGGGGGGTGACAGAATTGTTCTAAAACAGGGTAACGGGTGGGTGCAGAAGATACTAATTTACTAAAAACCATTGAGCCTGCCCTTACAACAGTTGGGTTTTATGGTATATAAATTATACTTCAATAAAGCTGTTTAAAAACAAACAAACGTGTTCTATACGTTACCCAGAAACTCTGCACCCAAGAATCGATCCTTAATACACCTTAGCAAAAATGCAAAACGGCCGTGCGTTAATCTATTTACTGTAGCATTTTTTGTATACGCAAAAGACTGGAAACAACCCAAATGTCCATGAGTAGGGGACTGAGTCCTACTGTGGTAGACCCCTAAAATGGAGCATTTGGACGCTGTAAAAAGGCACGAAGCGGATTATAACATAATCTGTACAACAGATTCCCAAAAATATTGTTAACTGAGAAAAATAAAGCTGCAAAAGAGTTCGATAGTAGAGGAGTCTAAGAACAGGGGGTAGTAACGTATTTAAATATGTGTTTGCCTAGCCTTTCGGTAAAGAGACCTGTGCAGTCTGTATGTATTTTAAAATTTGCTTACAGGAGAGCCTCTCGCTGGCGCCCCTTCAGTCTGGAACAGTGGGGTGGCCGCCACCTTGTTAAATTCTGTGACGGTGACGGCTGTCACAGCTACCCTGTGTAAGACTTACGGCCACCAAAAAGAGGAGTCTCCTCAACCTCGTCACCTGGGGGTCAAGGAGACGGGGTTCGGCGAGGAAAGCGGACCTCGGCGCTGTGCTGGTCAGTGCTTCTCGCCTGGCCCCCCAAGAGGAAAACCCTGACTGGCGGTGTTGGCCGGCTTCTGTGGTGCCGGTGCTCCCATCAGAGCCGATTCCACGCTAACATCGTGACATCCCCGAGCCCGGCCACGATCGGCTCTCCTGGGATCCAGACCAGCTTCAGCACATGGCTGGCGACGAGCTACCATCTCGCACATCTAACTGGCAAATCAAAAAGCCTGACGACACCGGGGGCTTAATAGAAAGATGCATTAAAACGTGCAAGCTCTGTACATTGGTCCCGCGGCTTTGGAGAGCGCTGTGGCTTGATCTGGTACGGCACACGCACGCTGCGGTCCAAAACTGCAGCCTTCCACCAGGAAATGTACAGGCATCTTTGCAACACTGTTGGTAAGAGCAGAAAAGTGGACGGGGCGCCTGGGTGGCTCAGTGGGTTCAGCGTCCGAATTCGGCTCAGGTCACGATCTCGCCGTTTGCGATTCCCGAGTTCGAGCCCCGCGTCGGACTCTGTGCTGACAGCTCAGAGCCTAGAGCCTGTTTCAGATTCTGTGTCTCCCTCACTCTCTCTCCGCCCTCCCCCACTTGTGCTCTGTCTCTCTCTCTCTCTCAAAAATAAATAAACATTAATAAAAAAAAAGTGGAAACAACCTAAATGTCCATCAGTAGGGAAAAAATTATAAATAAATCATAGAATAGTCATTCGACAGAAAAAAGAATGCCGTCCAGCATTTACAATTAGTAAGCTAATATATGTGTCAAGATGTCTGTGGCTTGGAAAACACAACATTGAATGAGAAATCAAGCTCTAGGATGTTATGCATAACGAATAACTTGTGTAAAAGTTGAAAATGCATGAAATGATAGTCTGCAATATGGTATAGAAATACATATTCATTGAAACGTGATGAAATCATTTTAAATAGAGTAGGCAAACACATAACAAATTTATGATGATACTGCCTCCGGGGAGCGAAAAAGAGAGATTGAAACTGGGGAGGGGTACAGAGGGTATTTCGTCTCTATCGCATTAGCCTGAGGCCCTTAAATATTAGAAAATATTGATCTGAAATCAAAACAACACATTAATGGTTTAAATTCTGGGTTCTGAGCAGTAGGGTGTGGTGCTGGCTACCTTTGCCTTTATGTTTTTCAATATTTCAAAAGCTCCTTCCAAACATTGAGGCACCTCTTTTGTTTTTAAAAAAAATGTTAATGTTTATCTTTGAGAGAGAGAGGCAGAGTGTGAGCGGGGGAGGGGCAGAGAAGGACACAGAATCGGAAGCAGCTCTAGGCTCCGAGCTGTCAGCACAGAGCCTGACGTGGGGCTCGAACCCACGAACTGTGAGATCGTGACCTGAGCCGAAGTCGGACGCTGAACCGACTGAGCTACCCAGGCGTCCCAAGGCACCTTTTTTACGACCGAGATTGTCGATTCTGTCACCGTTCACTGGCAGGTCCCACGGGCCAGACATCCAGCCAGAGAAATGCCTGTAGAACACCCTCACCGGGGCACCTCCCACACAGGTGGCATGGGACCACGGAGGGCACGGCTTCATGCCCCCTGTCCTGACTTCCTCCTCCAAAACCTGGCGGCATCTCATGAAAGTGCCTATGGTGACATCTGTCACACTGTATATACACTAAAGACGTTGCATTAATAATAATAACGAGGGGCTCCTGGGTGGTCAGTCGGTTGGGCGTCCGACTTCGGCTCAGGTCACGATCTCGCGGTCCGTGAGTTCAAGCCCCGCGTCGGGCTCTGGGCTGACGGCTCAGAGCCTAGAGCCTGCTTCCGATTCTGTGTCTCCCTCTCTCTCTGCCCCTCCCCCATTCATGCTCTGTCTCTCTCTGTCTCAAAAATAAATAAATAAATAATAATAATAATAAAATAATAATAACGAGACCCCCTGAGTAGGAACACACTTGGCTCAGTTCTGCATTCCTGGGCCCTGGGTGCACCGCCGCGGTCACGCTGATTTTGAACGAATCATGAACGAAGGAATCATCTGTTCTGCGTGGCCACCTTCTAATTCAGTGATCTGGAGGCTCGTGTCCCCTCCCCCCAGATTCACAGGTTGAAAGCGTACCCCCCACAGTGGTGGTACTAAGAGGAGGGCCGTGAGGGTGGAGCCCTGAGGACTGGGGTTCACGCTCTTAGAAAAGACACCCCTGCCAGCTCCCTTCTGCTCCCGCCACGTGAGGTGCCAGGGGATGAGCCAGCAAGTGGCCTCGCCAGACACCGAATCCGCCGAAGTCTTGATCCTCGACATCTGGCCCCCAGAACTGAAGAAATGCACGCCTGCTGTTTATACACTGGCCCGTCCATGCCATTTTGTTACAGCAGCCAGAGTGCGCGGAGGCAGATGCGGGTGCAGAGGCCACACTACTCTGCAAACAGGCCACTTAAATAATCATTAGTTCCCGTTCCTGTGGCATGACACAAAGGCTCGTGGGCTTAATGACGCAAGCTTCTTGAAAGCCACCGCGATCAGGAGGGTCAAGCTTTGGCCAGTGTGGCCGTGGCCATGACAACGTGGTCTGGCTTTAAGCCCAGCGTTTCCTTCTCGTTCTTAACTCAAGATAAGTCTGTTCGCCAAAACTGCAAGACGTGAGGCCCAGAAACTTCCATCACTCTCGTTTCAATGTCAGAGACAGAGATATCACTCCACAAAAATACAACAGTATTGTGCCCACAGAATGGGGGCCAAGGGGGGCCCAAGAAAGGACAATGCAAGGGATGGGCAGGTGTCACGGCAGGACATACGTCCTGATGCAAATTAGTAAAGTGTGTGCCAGGAAAACCGTCTTCTTCGCAGCAGAGTCAGGCGTGGGGGAAGAACTGAACCTCAGAAAGTATCTTCAGGAATCCAGGGACTGAGTCATTCAGCAAGTTGGCTCTTCAGCAAATAGATCTGTGCTAGGGGCGCCTGGGTGGCTCAGTCGGTTGAGCGTCTGACTTCGGCTCAGGTCACCATCTCGCGGTCCGTGAGTTCGAGCCCCGCGTCGGGCCCTGTGCTGACAGCTCGGAGCCTGGAGCCTGTTTCAGATTCCGTGTCTCCCTGTCTCTCTGCCCCTCCCCTGCTCATGCTCTGTCTCTGTCTCAAAAATAAATAAACGTTTAAAAAAACTTTAAAAAAAAAATAGATCTGTGCCAAACCAGGCAACTTGCGTTGCTTCTGCAGCCGACAAGAGCCTGCACAGCAAGTACGAATCTCAGCGACCTTGGCCAGCACTCTAGGTGGCTCAGTGGTGTCTCGTATCACAGGAGAGCGTCAACTGCATTAACGTCCTCAACGTCACCAAAACCCCACTATAGGTGCCATTATCATCCCTGTATCACAGATGGGGAAACTGAGGCTCCCCAGCATTGAATAACTACATCCCCCAGCTTTCAGGTGGCCGAGCTGGCTAATGAATCCAGGGAGACGCTGCCCCTCAACCCGCACAGCCCACTGGCGCCAGGGACCTCGATGTCCCAACACAACTGCTGGGATCCTGCCCTTTAATGTGTGTGCACACACCCCGTACATATTCACACACACACACACACACACACACACACCTGTATGCACATCTGTACACACACACACTTATACACAAACATACCCATATTGATGCACATACACCCTTTTACACACACACACCTGTAAACAAACACCCATCTGGATGGACACACACACACACACACACACACACACACCACAACCACCACCACCATGGAATTTTGTGAGCTGGATGCCAAACCAGCTTGAAATGGACCACAATGGGAGTATTTATGTCACAGAAATACACGATAAATCTGCTCTTTTCTGAGAGAGCGACAACGTTGCTTTACCTCACTAGATATGGGTAGATAGAGAAATATTTCCATTATTATTTATATTTCTATTTATTATTTATATCAGTTCTGTGTGAATATATTCAACTTTCCTCTCTTTGGCCACTGAGAGAAGATGAAGAGGGGTGGAGGGAGGGGCACCCCCGCTGGCTGTGAGCAGCCCAGCCCCACACTCCACCCCTCCCTCGGCCTCACCAAACCCCAGCGCACCGGTAACCACCGTGATCTAGAAATATCCTACATGCCTTCAAGTCCATAGACTGGACTACAGAAATATTCATGTATACTTTTTTTTAATAAATATTTTTTAAGTTCGTTTATTTATTTTGAGAGAGAGAGCCGAGCAGGTGAGGGGCAGAGAGAGAGAGAGAGAGAGAGAGAGGGAGGGAGGGAGAGAGAGGGAATCCCAAGCGGGTTCCATGCTGTCAGCACAGAGCCTGATGTGGGTTCGAACTCACAGATCATGAGATCGTGACCTGAGCCCAAATCAAGAGACAGACACTTAATGGACTGAGCCACCCAGGCGCCCCAATCTTCTGCATATTTTTTAATTTTTTTTAATGTTTATTTATTTTTGAGAGAGACAGAGACAGAACACGAGCAGGGATGGGGCAGAGAGAGAGGGAGACACAGAACCCGAAACAGGCTCCAGGCTCTGAGCTGTCAGCAGAGCCCGACACAGGAATTGAACTCATGAGCCGTGAGATCATGTCCTGAGCCGAAGTCGGTCACTCAACCGACTGAGCCAGCCAGGCGCCCCTCTTCTGTATTTTTTTATTGAAAGAAAAATCTTGGCTTAATGTTAAAACATAAAACAAACAAACCTCACACTTGCAGAGAAAGTAAGAAAAGTTGAACAGAAATGGTTTCCCCACCGATGGCCCCATAGCCCACTTTTCAAAATGACATATTTAATCCAAAATTTCAATAAGGGATTTGGGGCTTTTAATGAAAAGTGAATCACGTGGGAAAGAGGTAATGACATGCATTGATGGGCAAACATTACAAGGGCTTGAAATAATGCATTTTATGCACTTAAAGGGGACGTAAGGAGGGGAAATGGAGAAGAAGGGTAATCACGAGACAGAAAGCCATGCTGGGGGTCCCTGGGCACCAATGGCCGCAGATCAGTGACGCCCTGCAGGTCTCCCGGCCTGACTCACATTCGACCTGGTGACTCATGGGATCCAGGAAGGGAAGGCTCCAGAGGCCTTCGCTAGAGGGCTTCATCCCAAGGGGCTCTCGACAGAGACCGTCCACACCACAGGGGCCTCATCCTAGCAAGCCTGTCAGCTGGAAGTTTCCAGAACTCACCCCCACATTGCTTTATAAAACATCTTGCATCAAAATCACAAAATCCCTGGGAGAAGAAAGAAAACATATTACTAATCTAAATGTAACGAGCCCTGCCCCTAATGAGGACAGAACTGACCCAGAGCAGATGAAATGCGACTTACTACCTGTCACCGCAGGGGTTCGTGACGTCTTACGGAAAAGGAGAGAGGACACAGGAAATATCGAAACGGAGAATTTCAAGTCTCTCTCGAACTGTCTGCGAGTACTGTAGAGTCCGAACATCTTAGCCTGTCTGTGAAGACCGCATAACCCCGTGCTTTCTGACGTGTTTGGTGGGACGTGGGTTGTCTCTAAATCTCATAACCGTCTGAATTCTTACCTCCAGGGCCACGTGGGAAAACGGATGCTGAGGGAAAGCCAGCGTGGCCTGCACGCTCGGAACCCCCAGTTACCACCCTGTTCACTGATCTCAGGAGCCCTGCTAGATTTCCAGGGGATTTAGGAAATTAAGACACCGGTGACCTCTTTCAGTCTAGCAGATTTCCATTAAGTCTGAGACGTGTTTGTTGATTGAGAAAGTGATGGACGGATGAATGAATGAATGAATGAATGAATGACAAGGGAGACTTGCCCTCCAGTCGTCCACCGCAAATGGACAAGAGGGGACAGTGTCACCTCTCCAAAAAAGATGGAGCTAATGTTAAAACACATGCTCTGGGGCGCCTGGGTGGCTCAGTCGGTTAAGCGTCCGACTCTTGGTTTCCACTCAGGTCATGATCTCACAGTTCGTGAGTTCCAGCCCCAGTCTGGCTCTGTGCTGACAGCGTGAAGCCTGGTTAGAATTTTAGAATATTCTCTCTCTCTCTCTCTCTCTCTCTCTCTCTCTCTCTCCACCCCTCCCCCCCCCCCCACACACTGTTTCTCTCTCAAAATAAACTTAAAAAAAGAATACAGTTATTTTATTTATTTTTTTTTTCTTTTTTTAATGTTTTATTTATTTTTGAGACAGAGAGAGACAGAGCATGAACGGGGGAGGGGCAGAGAGAGAGGGAAACACAGAATCGGAAGCAGGCTCCAGGCTCTGAGCCATCGGCCCAGAGCCCGACGCGGGGCTCGAACTCACGGACCGCGAGATCGTGACCTGAGCTGAAGTCGGCCGCCCAACCGACTGAGCCACCCAGGCGCCCCTACAGTTATTTTAAAAATAAATAAAACACTTGCTCCGAGTTTTCACTTCTGTCACTTAAATAAATAACACCAAAACTACCCGTCGCTGAGTTCCGGCTGTGATTTTGATGTTTTCACTGTGCAAAACAGGGTCCCAGAATTGTGAGTCTGGGGGTGCGTCCACGAAGGAGTTGATCTGGGAAAAGTGGAAAGGAAATTATTGTTGTCGGGGTTTTTTTTTTTTTGGTTTTTTTTTTTGGGTTTTTTTTTTCGGAGGAAGGAAGTCCAGGAAGTTCTTAGGCAGTAATTGGGCACTGAGGGCCTGAGCGGGAGAAGTGGGATTTCAGAAACAAGGCTCAGGTCAGGTCTGCAGGAAAGGAAATCCAAAGCGGAGAGCCTCCTGCAGTAGAGACCCTGGCTGCTGGCCTTCTGGTCGTGAGCGCCTAACCTTCCGCGCAGGGGCCCGGCCTGGGGCGAAGGATCACAGCTGGATTAGCCTCAACAGCCCCACCAGCATTCCGTCTGTGTGTCTGCGAGTCTGTTGTTACATTAACTTCCTAATAATTTTGCCAAAGCATCTCTTTTCTAGCGTATCAGTGATTCTCCCTTTGTGTTAAACACACACACACACACACACACACACACACACACACACCTCATTGGGAGGTTGAAACTTGAAATCAATAGACAAGCACCATCTCACCTCAGTTACACTCCCTCCCTGCTCAAGTCAGCCCCAGGGCGCCTCCTGAGAAGGTGCCCGAAGAAAAGCAGCCTTGGAAATAAGGGGGGGTGGGGGGGGGGGGGAGTTTGCAAATGTGTGCAAACTCCCCAAAGGTGAATCTCGGGCTGCTCGGGAAACTGAAGTTCCAGAACCATCCAGGGAAACAAGGCTCCTTAAGAGCGTGTGCCAGGAACAGAACAGCCTGACTCTAGCACACAGAGCTTGACGAGCCTCTACCAGGGTCCCCCTGGACGCGCTTCTCCCAATACCAAGTACGATTGTGCCTCCCTGGGAATCTGCACCTGCCAGGAAAGAAAAAAGCCTCTCGGTGATGCTTACAAGTTGGAAGAGGAAGTCCTGGGCTGAATCAGCCAGAGGGCCGGGCTGCCAGCTGAGGGGAAACCTGAGACTCCTCACAGCAGACAAGAGAGCCCTGGGCTACACCTGGCCACTGCTGGGTGGGGCCTCTGGCACCATTTCTGCAAAGTCTGAAACCCCAGAACTTCCCCCCGCGAAAAGGAGCATTTTTACTAAGGAACTAAGCTGGGATTTGCAACCATACGCAGCAAAAGAGGGGGTTCAGACAGCACTCACCCAGCAGTAATAGCCCAGGGGGAGTTCTCTTCTAGGCAAAAAGGGGGGAAATGTCTTTTTGTTCCTGTGATGGTTAATTTTATGGGTCCCCTTGGCCAAGCCGCTGCCCAGTTTTTGGTCAGCTGGCCAGATGAGCACCCCCACCCCCACACCGAGGCAAGTGATGAGCTTTACGCCAAGCCTACGGACCTTCCTACAATTGTGTGCTTAAACTAGCCCCCAAGCAGAATCACATTCAGGTGTGCAAGCTCTTAAAGGAAAAAAAAAAAAGTACCATGATGCATCTCTTCTCAGAAAGCTCCAGACGTGAGGCAAAGGTGAGTTAAGCAACCTTCCCGTGAGAAGCACTCCGCCGTGTATGCACGTAGCTGGGCGGTCGCGTTGTGCACCTGACGCCTTCACAGTGTCCTTTGTAAATTACATCTCAGTAAGCCTGGGAATAAATAAAAATAAGAAGGTGCCCTCTACCAACACGAGGGAAGAAACCAAGAAAGGGAAAGCCCCAAGGTCGAGGGACAGGTAAACCAAGGTGAGGCTGAGGTTTGCTGATTGGTCACGGACATCACATCATCATTTTTGAGGCCTTCCCTTGGGCCAGGTAATGATTTTTGGCCAGCGGTGAAGCCAAGGTTGTGGAAAAACCCGCTTGCTGCCCGCTTTCCCGGGTAAAATTAATGAGCTTGTCTTATCGTCAGAGACCCAGAGTGGCTCCAGGGAGCAGTCGGCCCGGAGCCCACCCCACGCCCCTCGCGGCACCAACAGGGAGCAGAAGGTAGTTGGGAGAGCAGAGTCTATGCCGGAGCTCGGCTGGTGCTGCCCCACAAGGAACGGGCGCCTCTGTCCCCTGTGCTCGGGTGGTCGGCCCGTTCAGTCCCATGGCGGGGGGCATTGTAGTTCAGGCACACAGCAGTGTCCCCAAGGAGGGAATGTCTCGGGTCCCGGGGAGTGGGGGGGTGGGCAGGAAGCTTTCAGGTCAAGGTCGTCTCTGTCTTGCATTTTGTGTTACTCAGCGTCGTCCCTTGTATGACATCCACCGAGAAAGTCCTTTTATAGTTTAAAACCAGAAAATGACAAACAAGCCAGCTTTATTCCCCACTAAATAACGTGACTCGGGCAGTGCTATTTCCCTCACTGCCCAGACCACTAGGATTTCCGGTGCAAGTTTTAAAATGTAATCACAGTAGCTTAGTCCTTGAGGAATCTTACTTGTTCTTTTTCATGGCTTTGATTCGTTTTTCTTTTCCCATAATCTTATTGGACCTGTCTCTTATTCTAAGCGGTCTTACTATCTCCC
Source organism: Panthera onca (assembly GCF_046562875.1). NCBI lineage: Eukaryota > Metazoa > Chordata > Mammalia > Carnivora > Felidae > Panthera > Panthera onca. The sequence goes on from NC_138354.1 coordinate 3,707,624, forward strand.
TGGGAGTCTCCAAGCCGGGCCCATGAACACCTGACGACGGACGGTTTTGGGAGCCAGTTAGTAAAATTTGCACGAAAGAGAGCCATGAAGGCATGTCTGGAGAAACGGTTTCGGGCGCCTCATTTACGGGGAACCGGGAGAAGAAGGGGAGTCAGATGCTCAGAGCATCGTGGCCACGACGTGGCCCATGAGACATTCAAGAGGAGAACCAACGTGATCAAGGCCACACTACGAGAAACAGGAAGGAAGGAGGGGGAAAGTGGGAAACACAACGTGAGGTCCATCTGTGCGGTCCTGGGAAATAAGGGCGTCTCAGGAAAGTGGGAACAAAGGGGTGCAGATAGGAAGCTAATTATAAACACGAGTGATGTTTTGATGCAAGGAACATAGTATTTTCATACTACGCCTAGTGTTAGATTTACAACCTGAAAAATATTCCGAGTCTGAGGGTTCGATAAAGCCTTGTGAAAGCAGATGACGGGCCTGCCCGAGGCCGCTGTCCTTGAATATGGAGAAGGGATGTCTGCATCTGATTTTTGATAAGGAATTTTCCCAAGTCTTCTGCAGGGCCCGAGGGGTGAGAGCGGGGATTTGCAGCCTTCGTTCTCTGTTGCTGCATCTGACAGTAAATCCAAACCGAAAAAGGCAGAAGCGTGTAGCTTCTGACCTATCTCGGCCTTCCAAATCCCAAATGAAACGCGAAGGCGGATAAATTACAAGGCAGGTGGCGGCCATGCCTAGATCTCCAAAGTAGGCCTTCCGTAATGGATGATGTTATCATAAAGAATCAAAACTTTCGCAGAGATTTAAATAGGAGAGTCCGCCCAATTTAGAAGCAGGTGAGGGAGGGAGGGGACCTCCGGCTTTCCAACGACCTTTTAGCCAAAAGAAGGGAATGTATAAATATCTCTCCTTGCAACATCTTTCCCCCGGGCTCCCTCTCATTCCTGGATACCGCCCTCTACCTGCCAGATGGTAATTCACGTGTGGATGACAGGAATCCCAAACCTCCTGGTGCGGTTGTGTTTTTCACATCATTTTAATAGCCGTCGCTAAGAATTTAGTACCTGTCTGCTGCATACGGGGCCTCCTTCAGTTCCAGGCGCTGGACGCAACCCAACTGTCCATTCCCGTTCCCCCCACCCAGGATAGCGGCCAGTCGATCGGACCTCCAACCCCCGGATCTGCAGCTGGGAGCCTAGAGCTAACGCTTGAGAAGTTTCTCTGTAAAGGTGTGTGTAAGTTCAAAAATAGGACGACCAAGGTTGGGAGGAAAACACATTAGCAGACGGAAGTTACCGGCATAATCCTAAGTGGGAATAGTTGACCTCCTTCTCCAGGCTACGTGACCCCGCTGTCTGCCAGGCAGTGAGAGAGGAATCTGTTCAAGCGCTTTCCTCGTCCTCGGCGGCCACAGTGTCGCTCATGAAGATACGCCCCAGCCCGCACTGCAGGCCCCCGCGAATGTGACCTTACTCGGAGACCGTGTCCTTGAGGCCGTGATGAAGAATCTTGAGATGAGCTCATCCTGCGTCTGGGTCTCGTACCCGATGGCCAGTGTCCTTGTAAGAGAAGGAAGCGAGATTGGAGACAAGGGGCGCCACACGGATGAAGGTTGTGTGAAGACGGGGGGCAGAGATCGGAGCAACGCGGCCACAAGCTAAGGAAGCCCAGGGGCCCCCGGAACCTGGAGGAGGCAGGAAAGGATCCTCCCCTGGAGCCCTCAGGGGAACGTGGGCCTGTGGACGCCTGGATTTTGAAACTGCGGGAGAACACGTTTCTGTTTGAAGCCCCCCAGCTCCCAGCTTTAGCAGTAGGTCATTTGTAAGAGTACTATTTTGAAAGACGAAGGCAAAATGCAGTCAAGCGTTCAGGTAACTGGGCAGACAAGACTTGCTCATCAGAACGTGAGGGTGGCATGGGGCTCCCCGTGGTGACCTGGCCGGGCCCTGGCACACAGGAGGTGGAAGCATCCTTTTACTGGGGGACAGATGGGTCACCATAAAGGAGGAGGACGTGGCGCCTGGGTGGCTCATTCGTTAAGCATCTGACCCGGACTCAGGTCACGATCTCACTGTCTGAGCTCAAGTCCCACATTGGGTGAGCTTGAGCCCTGCTTCGGGTGAACCCCGCTTCTCTCTCTCTCTCTCCCCCTGTGCCCCTCTTGGGATTCTCTCTCTCCCTCTCTCCCTCTCTCCCTCTCTCCCTCTCTCCCTCTCTCCCTCTCTCCCTCTCAGAAAATGGAGGAGGGCCATCAGGACCACCAGCGAGTCATGCACCAAAGTGGGGTTCTGCAAAAGTCAGAGTTACTTACGGAAATGGCAGGAGAAGCCAGAGGTAGAGCATTGTCAACGAGCAGAAGGTGACAGCCTGTGTCCACCACCCTGGCCGCTTCCCCGTGCCGGTCCTGCTGGATCGCCGGCTTCGTCTTCTCGGGAGCTTCTCTGGCCTCAGACGCTCACAGCCACGGTCTGCTGCGGCCTCAGCCACGCACACTGGTCCACGCCAACCCCTCAGAGCTCTGCGGTCCCAGGGGGCCCCCGGACAGCAATCACTGCCCACCCCGAGGCTGGCCCTCCAGTCCTGGCAGGATTCCACGTGTAAGGAGTGACTCCCGCCACGAGGATGAGCCGTCCACGGAAAAGACACACAGGCCGTGTGCTCGGCTCAGCCAGCCCTGCTCGTGGGTCCACGACACGGGAGCCGGTCGGAGCTGCGTGGTTCCCCGAGCTGCCGGGGACAAAGCTGGCCGGTGCCACCAGCTGACACTCCCCAGACTCACCCAGAGCATCAGGGGCTCTACGCACCAGGCTCGACTCCCGAGGGATACTTCTCTCCAACCACAAAGTAACGCTCATCAAAATCTCTGTATGCCAAGAGCCGTAAGAGTGTCCATCGTTGGGGCGCCTGGGTGGCTCAGTGGGTTAAGCGTCCGACTTCGGCTCAGATCGTGACCTCATGGGTTCGTGAGTTCGGGCCCCACATCGGGCTCTGTGCCGACGGCTCGGAGCCTGGAGCCTGCTTCGGATCCTGTGTCTCCCTCTCTCTCTGCCCCTTCCCCGCTCATGCTCTGTCTCTCTCTGTCTCTCAAAAATGAATAAACTTTTCAAAAAAGAAAAGTGTCCGTCGTGATGCAACCATTCATTCAACCAACGTGTTCTTAGAGCCTCCTGGGTGCCCTGCTGGGCACCACGAAGGGGTCACAAAGAATTTGAGAACTGGCATAGCAGACAGAAGTGTTCAGTCTCCAGCCTCAGAGAGAAAAGCGTAGACTTTGGGGGATTTTAATATTAACATAATTCATCCAATTACTCACTGAACTATTTATCAAGTGCTGGGCACTCTATTAAAAGCGGAGTCTCCAGTTCTAGAAAACAAGTTTCCTGCCCTCACGGAGCTCGCTCAAAACCGACAGATGAATTAATAGAAATAATCGTCACAACAATAGCAGCAAAGCTCCCCTCTGCCGAGACGGGCGCCGAACCCCCTTGTCCCTGCCCCGAGACAGGGTGGGTTATCACTTCCGGATTCACTGATAAAGAGACAGAAGCGCAAAGAATTTCAGGATCTGTGACTCCCAGAAGCGTTCTTCGTCGGCCGGTGGTTCATTTTTTTAACGTTTGGAACCATGCGGGGGACGTTATGACTTCTGACTACCCTCTTCCTTCTTGGATGTTTCGTGGCTGGACTCGCCATTTCTTCGGGTGAAAGTTCATCAGACGTTACAAGTTAAACACAGGCAGTGGGAGAATAGTCAGGCATTTCCTCTCGGGCCGTTGATAATAATTGAACAATTTTGTCTTAATCAAAAATCTTGCCAGGGTCACAGAACTCGTAAGTGGCAGAGCCGAGCCTCGACCCCATTCAGCCTGCCCCACAGCTTGTCCTCTTGACCATGACATTTGCTAAATTAATCACATAAAGTTGCTTTGCTACAGCCAGAAGCTTCAGCTCACCACAATTAAGAAGGATGGATTTAAAGGTGCAGGGCTCACCCCTCCACCTGGCTCAGAGAATATGCCGCAATGCGATGCGACACCGTTTTTGAATTATTAACGAATGCCCTTCTTTTTCTTATTGGGCTGAAATTCACATACATAAGACGAACTTTTTTAGAGGGTGAAGTCTGGTGGAATTTGGCACATTCACAATGGGATCGAGCCATCACCTCCGCCTGATTTCAAAGCCTCACTGGTTACCTTTTCGTGCCTGATAGTTCCTTCGACCTTGCCGGTCGTGCTTCAGTAAATAAATGGCAAAGCAGAAATGCGGAAAGAAAGTGAGTCATAGCTACCCTCTGAGAGATTGGCCCCCCAAAATTCGCGAGTTCAAGTCCTAACCCCCAAAGGTGATGGTGTTAGGAAGTTGGGCATTTGGGAGGTGCTCGGGTTGTGAAGGTGGAGGGTTCTTATAACACGGGATTCACGTCAAGAGGCCCCACAGAGCTCCCCGCCCCGCCCCCCCCCATAAGGACACGGCGGGACAGGCCGCCATCTATGAACCAGGAAGGCCTTCACCAGAACATGACCATGCAGGTGGCTTGAACCTGGACGTCCAGCCTGCAGGACAGTGAGAAGAGCTACCCCACCCCCTCCCTGTTGTGGTATCTGAACAGACTGAGACGGTCATTTCTTGGCTTTTTGAGTTTCAAAAGCCTGGGCCCCGAGAACTAGAATGTTCTCTCACACGTAGATGAGATTGGAGAAACAAGATGAATAGGGTACTCCCGGCTGGGAGGAGGTGGAGAGAAGAGGAGGGCATTAAGGTCGAGGGGACAGGACCTGGAGGAGCCACGTGGACCAGAGAATGTCCACCCCCAGGGCTGCCCGTTTGTACCGTTCAGGAGGCTTCTAAGGGACAGTTCGCTAGCTGTCCTTCCTTTGGAAAGCAGCGAAACGCCCCCCTCCCCGCCCCCACCCCTATTTTTAAAAACCTTTTACGGAGGCGTCACCTACGTGCAGATGTAAACAGAAGACAAGCGTGAAGCTCAGTGTATTTTCCCAAACCCCATCCGGCCGTGGACCCAGATCCAGGAGGAGAAGGTGACGGGAACCCCAGAAGCCTCCCGGGCCCCCTTCCGGTCAACTATGCCCCCAAATGCTACCCTCTCTCTCGATTTCCAACAGCACAGATGAGCTGAGGCTGGTTTTGTGTTTTGCAGAAATGCAATCACACGGATGACTCCAACTCTGTCTGCCTTCGTTCACCCCCTGAACGTTACGTTTGTGACATTCATCCACGTGTGGCGGTAACTCCTTCATTTCCACCACCGGGCAGCAGTCCAAGGTGTGACCGTGCACAACGCACTCAACCGCCCCCTACCGGCGGCCACGCAGTTTCCGGCTTGGGGCCTCCCTGAACTGTGCCGCTGAACAGGAACGTGCCGGTACGTGTCTTTTGGTGAACCTGCGCTTGCGTTTCATTCGAGGGCGTGGCCCCGAGTGGGACTTCCGGGGTGTGGGGTGCAAACGGGTTCAGCTCGGGGAGGTCCTGCCAAACGGTCTTCTAGGGGAGTTTCACCAAAATTCACAGGGAAATGCAGAAGGCTGGACATGGACAGGGCGATGGTGGAGAAGGGGAAAGACTCAGGAGGAGGAGAAAGTCGGAGGGTTTGTGCTACCGAGTTAGACCTACGATGGGGCCTATCATACAGCGACTGTAACTGAGGCAGTGTGGAAATGATCAGGACAGGCAGAGGTGGGGGAACCTTTAAAAGAAAACCAAAAGCTGGGGCACCTGGGTGGTTCAGTCAGTTAAGTGTCTGATTCTTGGTTTCCACTCGGATTATGATCTCACGATTCATGGGTTCAAGCCCTGCATCAGGCTCTGCGCTGACAGCATGGAGCCTGCTTGGAATTCTGTCTCCTTCTCCCTCTGCCCCTGCCTTGATTCCATTCTCTGGCGCGCGCGCGCTCTCTCTCTCTCTCTCTCTCTCTCTCTCAGAATAAATAAATAAACTTTAAAAAAAAAAAAAAAAAAAAAAAAAAGCTCGGACTCTGAGCTAAAACCTGGATTTAGATCCCGGGTCCCCCATGAACTTGCTGGGAGCCAAGCCAGTCACCTCTGGGCCCAAAGTCCTTCCTCGTCCAATGGCTTGTAACAGTCAGCTCCGTGGAGGCGTTTGTTTTGTTGATGTGTCCATCATTTATGGAGGTGAGATTCACATCACATAAAGTGAACTGTTTTAAGTTGACCCATTCAGGGGCACTGAGTGCCCTTCCAGGGGTGAGTCCCCCACCCCCAGCACCTTCCCCGGCATGGAGTCGCTCTGACAGCAGAACGAGCTCACGCATGTGATGGGTCGGGAACACGGGGGCCTGCAGACGTAGGAGCGGCGCTCCTTATCAGGACCTTTTCCAACTGCATCAGGGCAAGGGTCACTTCCGGCGCCTCATCTGGGCTGGCTTTGCCTTCATCTAACAGATGGGCTGGTTGTCAGGCTCCGAGAAGCAGCAGCGGGGACCTCATGCACATGGTGGTGCAGTGGAACATTCCAGAACCGAGGCCCCCTTGACGTGGAGGAAAGCAGCAGGGGCCCTGACTGGAAACGGCCGCATCCCCCACAGGAGCCACTCGGTGGGCAGAGCAGCCTCCAGCCCTCCGTCTAAGACTTGGGTTCCACCTCCTTTCTGCTCTCAGTACATGGCTTTTCAGATCAATTGCCTTATGTTTTTAATTAATTTGAAGCTTAATTAGTTTGAGCTTTAGAGGGTGTGCAACGGTCCCAAAGACCCTCTCGGGATAAAAACACGGGAAGGCTCGGCCTAACCAAAGCAAGCCGTTCCCGGCAGCCGCCCGCACGGGCTCCCTGGCCCAAGGGAGGCCTCCACCCAGGAGGTGAGGCTGTGCGTCAGAGGCCGAGAGGTCAGGGGCATCCCAGGAGGCGCCGCCCCCCCAAGACCCGAGAGCCCAGATGGCGCTGTTCTGTGCGTGGATTCTGTGAGTCTGGAATTGGGCCGGGCGCAGCGGGGACAGAAGGGTCTGCTGCCCTCCCACCTGGGGGCCTCGGCTGGAGGCCAGGCGCTGGCATCGCGGCAGGAGGGAGAGGTGACTTGGGAGGGGAGGTCTTTGCTCAAACGTCTGGCACCTGGCCCACAGGCCCCAACCTCACCAGGGCGCCCGGGCACCTACACTTGGCATCCCCGCGTGGCCTCTGTGGGGTGCTTGGGCCTCCTTGCAGCACGGTGGCCGTATCCGAGAGCGAGTGTCACACAAGAACCAGGTGGGAGTGCACGTGTTTCTTTGCCCTGGTTCCAGACTCACACAGCAGCCTCTCTGCCCGATGCTGTTGGTTGAGGCTGTGTCCCTTAATCGGGGTAACCAGACCCAACCCGAGACCTGCCAGTGTCACCTCCCAAAGACCTCCAGACTCCATCCACGTCCCTCTGCCTCCCCAGCCGTGCCTGAGCCCGAGCTGTCCGCCTCCTCCTCCTCTCCCTCCTGGCCCCCTGCGCCCTCTGCACTGCTCTCTGCACGCACGTTCTGTTCCCTCTCCGTCCTTCTGGCTGTCCTCTTACTACCGCCAGTGGCTTCCATTTCTCTTAAGACAAAGTCCAAAATCCTAACCGTGGCTACCAAACCCCACTCCTCTGAGCAGCACCACCCCCTCCAGCTTCACCCCTGTCTGCCCGTCCCCAGCCCCCACGGAGGTTCCCTGGTGACACTTGCCACTTCCCTGTGCTCATGAGCCACGTGTGGCCAGTGGCCGCTAGAGTGGATGCCCCTGTCCCCATGTTGCCCTCTCTGCTCTTTCTTCCCTCCCGGGGCAGCCCTTCACCAGGGCCACACTCTACTCTGCTGTCCCCTGAGGCGGATTTTAATCTATGTGTGTTTTCCTATTTTTAACACACATTCTTCTTCTAAGCCACCTAAAATCGTACGTGGGCCAAATTCTCTGCTTCATTCCTTTGAATAGCAGAGCCTGGCTGTAAGGCTAGACCACAGGATCACGCCTTTGCAATCATCTCATTATAGAATCTGAGGTCTTCAATTCTGTCATAAACTCACAGAGAACATCTTAGTCTGTTATATTTGATTTATTAGCAGCAAAATACTTCTCTCAAAAAGACCGTCCCTGTACATACAGTCAGAGACCGCCCCCCCCAGTACGAAAAGTCAAAGGCAATCAGAGCGGGGATGGTCCAAGCCCACACGGGCAGAGGACACTCCCACTTGCCCCCTTCACCCTGTGCTCTGTGCTGTGATGGCCCCAGGGCACCCCAGCTCCAAGGAACAAAGTTTGAGAACCAGTGATTTAAGTCATAACAACACATCAAGCTTCTTTATGAATTCCAGCATCGTTTGCATATAAAATGTACATTAAAGTCTGGAGAGATTGCTTAGGCTCTTCAAAGTTATTAAAAGATCATTTTAGAAGTGAAAATCGCCTTAGAGATAACTTCTGGAGAATTTTAATTTGTCTCTGAGTTAAAGGCAGCTGAGATACAGTGAAAGAGGCTGCTGGTTAAAGAGGACCTGGTGAGGAATTCTAACTCCAGGTACAAACAAGAAACAAAAAACCATACAGCTTCTCTGAGCCTCCGTTGGCCTAGTTTCCCACAAAACGGCCCGAAGACTTCCCTTCCAGTGGCCTGGAGAGCTAAATGAGATGGAAACTGGGAACGTGCCCAAGGATCGAAAGTATGCACAAGAAACTTCTCCTTTAAAAATCATTGGAGCACCTGGGTGGCTCAGTCGGTTAAGCATCTGACTTCGGCTCAGGGCATGATCTCGCGGTTCGTGGGTTTGAGCCCCGCGTCGGGCTCTGTGCTGACAGCTCGGAGCCTGGAGCTGCTTCAGATTCCGTGTCTCTCTGCCCCTCCCCTGCTCGTGCTCTGTCTCTTTCTCTCAAAAATAAATAAACATTAAAAAAAATAATAATTAACTGGACAATTAATACCATAGGGCTATAGAAACGGATACTGAGGAAAGAATACTTACAATGCAAAAAGAAATTCATAACCCCTTGCAGAAGGGAAAAGGGAGACATTCAAATGTGCTGCCGACAATGCCATTAGCTTTGGAAACACGCACGCTCGTACTTTTACACAAACATAGAACTCCATCATTGCCCGTAGATCACGGACAACCTGTAAGTCTGTGTAAGGTATGTGTGTGTGTGTGTGCAGGTGTATGAAAGATCCTTAATCTTTGGGTTTTTTCTGTGGGCTGGTCTAGGGGTTTTGTTTGGCCAGGTTTTCTTTTCTTTTCTTTTCTTTTTTCAAGTGTTTTGCATTGGGGTGTGAACTGTTTGCAGTCAGAAGGCGAGGTCGCCCTCCGTGAGATTCGAGGGCCGTTGGTACAGCCTCCCTGAGCCCGTGGAAACTACTTTTGAGTTTCGTATTCTGAATTCTAAAGAAACTGAGCAATCTGTTTTAAACCGAACGAGAAAATGTTCTAGATTAAGTCATTTGGCCGTGACAATGGCTGAACGAAACAGACATCCTTAGAGACGTGCACAGGCCAGTTGCCACGGAATCTGAATTACAGGAAGTGGCTTTGTTTGGCTCGTCAGTTTGGCTCTGTTTGGCCTGACCTGGTTTGGATGAGGCCCGGAGAGGCAGCTCTGTCTTGACCTTGGATCTGTGACCCCACCAGCCCCTGGACACTTGGTGAACTCTCTCTGCTCAGGTGGCCGGGAGGACGCCCGATAGCTGAGGAAGGTGCCGATGTCAACAAAGAACTGCCTGAAGGGGACAGTGTTCCTGGAGAGGGGCCTGTGCCCAGGCGGGGGGTGGACAGGTGTGACAGGGACACGGAGGGGAGCCAGGGCACGGTGGGAGCAGAGTACCAGGCAGACTCTCAGAGGAAGGTCCCAGGAGCTGCGTGGGACAGAGCTCCAGCTGGACATCTGCTCTGAGTGCAGCCAAGGTCACCAAGGAAGTGAGAGCATGTCAGGAAGAAACGAGGACTGAGCCCTGAGAAGTGTCCTCTTTGACTCTTGAGGACATCAGGGCAGAAGGCTGGCTTCTGCCACTCAGTCTCGCCATCTGAGCTGTCCTGGAGTGCAAGGTCACACTCAGCTCTGGAGACAGGAAAGACTAGAAGGCTTCTGGTCCGAGCTGGCTGCCCACATCCACCCCATCCTACAGTGGCAGGAGACAGGTGCGGAGGGAATCTAACTGGACCATCTGCTCAAGTTTATCTTGAAACGAAGAGGTTGTAGCCAGGTGTTTTGGAAGTCCTGTCCCTGAAGCTCCTCACTGCACTTAGAAAGTCCCCGATGACCAAGGATCTGGTGGGCGAGGCTGACACACAGCCGCGTCTTCGTCACCTGTCCCCTGCCTCTGTCCCAACACCCAGCCCTGCCTCGCTCCTTCCCTTCACCTTCCCGTCCCCTTGATGACAAGGAAGCGGGACATTCTTCACTCCTCCTCTTCCTCCAGATCCTTCCCGGCTTTCCCGGCCCCCCTCACACCTTATCCAGTGTCCCAACCTCAACACTCTGATGGGGCAGTCTGGCCTCTCCCTTCAAGAGGATTAAGACCCTGTGGTCTCAGTTCCTCCATGTCTCCTCTACTCCCCCCACACACCCGTGCCTCCATTGTGTGCACACCCTCGTCCCGGCCCCACTCAGCTGAATGAACACCTGAACCATCTCAAAGACGTCTGCTGGATTCAGTCATCAAGAAGTCCTTCCTGGCTTGGAGCAGGACATCTCCAGGGATGAGGTGGTGGCATAAGGCAGATTGTGGGAGACTGAGTGGGGTGATGGAATATTCTAGATCTTCTTTGCAGGGGAACGTCCATGACAATATCTTTGTCAAAATTCATGGAACCGCACACTGAAAAGGGTACATTTCACTAGATGTAAATTATACCTCAATGAAACTGACGTCAGCGTAAAAATATAAAATAAATCGTTCCTACTCAACAAACGACCACTTTCCTCTTTAAACGACTCCTTTCGATTCTACACATCACATCTCAGATGACGCTAACAGAAAAGGCAACGCACATAAATATTTCTCTCCTGCTTATTTTCCATTTCTCCGTTCACCAATTTTCTTCCCGTTTTCCCCTCAGCGCAGACTTTCCTCTGTTCCCTTAATAGTCCCTGCTCTATAATTAGTAGCTCTGATAATTCTTTTATCATGTGTGTTTTATTTCTAAAATATTCACTACCGCAGCTCTCCCATAATGCCTTAATTCAATTCCCTGATCACCATTTTTACAATCGTGAGGTATTAATAATATCTTCTATTTCGGTAGTGCCTTTTTTTTTTCTTTTTGTCTGACGAACAAAAAAGTACTTTGCAGGCACTTTGTATCCCTGCGAGGGAGTTAGGGAAGGAGGAGAGACTGCGGATGGGAAAAGGCAGGCACAAGACGTGTGTGGGGTGTGCTGCTCACACAAGACGGCGCTGAGCGTTGCCCAAAGTTCAGTGCAGAGCTTCGTCTCCCAAGAGAGGGGCAGGGGTCCCCACCCCACTGCCTGGGGGAATCTAGAGTCAGCCCAAGCCCAGGCTCTGGGTGGAGGCCAAGTCTGGACACCTCCCTTTAGAAGGCGGGACACACAATCTGCCCTCTCCTGACCCTGACCCTGACCCTGACCCCGACCCTGACCCAGAGACTCTTACTGGAGGTTGGGATGGGAAGACAATAAAAAAATGAAAACGAGAGCACTGCAATGCCCACCTGGAGAGAATCGTGGAATCTCTCTGAGTCCGGAGGCCGCCCCCGCTAAATCCCCCCGACTCCGATTTTGCAAGCACACAGCCCACCCGGGGCAGGTCCCCAGCCAAGACGCAACCCACTAGGCTGCCCTCCAGCATTGTTCCCCAGGCTCCCTGGGTCCATGCCATCCTCTCGACAAACACCGGACCTCTGTGTCGTTGGACTCTCCAGATGTCCCTCCTCTGGCGGTACTCCTCCCCCACACAGGATCCGCCTTGTCCCAACACACAAAGTCAGTGCCAGAGAGTGTCAGCCTTCATAACGATGTAGGGCATGTCACACACAGACCATACGCCCAGTGACTAAGAGGGCAAAGGGCCTTGCGGCAGATCCGACCCGCTGTAATGGGTAGCGGTGACCCTAACAGGCATCCCAGCCACCGCTCATCACACGTGCCAGCTCTTACAGGTGCAGGGAGGTGCAGGTCAAAGGTCACTCTGGGAATACGTGGACGGGCCGAGTTTGGCCCACAGACCACGCTCCCTCTACCCCATTTCCTTTATCTAAACCAGGAACATGGATCCTCGGTGGGATTGGCGGAAGGTTCTTCCAAATCTTTTGGTTCCCTTGTGCCACTGTCTCCCTCTAGTCTTAAGGCAGGTTGTGTTTTCCAAAAGGGACCACAGACATCATCTCCCATCCCACCTGCTCTAGCTTGACACCCCTCCCGTGGAGGGATGGGACCTGTGTCCCCTCCCCTTGAACTTGGGCAGTTTGGGAAGACTAGACTCCACTGACTCATTCGTTATTTTATAGGTATGTACTGAGCACCGCCCATGGGCCCAGATCCTCGCTCAGACTGTAAATACTTAAGACTCCACCTTTGTCTTCTAGGAGAGAAATTCCTCTCTCGACAGCTGCTCCCTGGTTTGCTTTGAGGAAGCTGCCTATGAACACCCAGTGGGGTGCCTCTCAAGGTGCCAGGTGGACCCAGCACTGAATTCATGCCCCGTCCTTGCCCCCTTCCCTGTGAATCTGTGCTGTGTCGATGCTACAGCAGGAAGGAAACGTCCCACGTTAGACTCCCCATAGGGTTATAGGAGATCCGATGTCACTCTCGGAACCATACACGGAGCCTGGGGCAATCAGAGTGACCAGCCATTCTCCTCCCTTGTTTGTTTGTTTGTTTGTTTGCTTGCATTTAATGTACGCCTGTCCCCTTCCTCTGTAGCATCGGCTCCCTCTTAAATCATCTCCCAACACAGTAACGCGTCAGGCCGACGGGGAGCTTGGGAAATGCACGGCTTTGATTAATTGCGTTTCTGGTTGACAGAGTCGAGCCGAAGCCATGCTGCTCTGACTGTTGCTGTTGTAGAGCTTTCTACTCTGCAGACTCCGTTAGTATCTGCTGCTAAACACACTTGGATCCCACGCTGATGACAAGCCTCTGTGGACACCTGGGAGCCTCTGTTTCCATGTGAGGTAGGACTTCGTTGGCTTCTTTGGGTTACCACCAAAACCAGATGGGAGTTTCAGACGAGGGATGTAAGAATGTGAGTGTCGGCTCCAGAATGGACCACAGCCAGGAACCAGAGCACCTGAGGGAACCCAGGCATCCGTTCTGCCTTCTTGGCACGCCTGGCCAACCGGGGAGAAGATGGTCTTTGCCAAAGGCACTCAGGGTTTCTCTACCTGGGGTCGAGAGAGTTGTGCCCAAGTCCAGCCAACCCGGAGTCTCTTCGCGCCAGGAAAGTCTCTGCCTGGATCAGCTGTGGTGAAGTCGCCTCCAGAGCAAGGGACTTCGTCAACAGCAGACGCCGAACAAACATGGCGGTTCCCACTGCGACCATCAGACGGCTGTTGGAGGGGCGGGCTGAGTGAGAAGGGGCAGTTTCCACGGAAGCCTGAGTAGATAAGATCAGACATCCACACATTTCAAGGTCTATGGTGGACGTACAGCCCCAGACCTGGAAACGCAATTTTAACTAAAGCCCCAATGTCAAGGGTTTTCTTATCACCATTTTCTATGTAATTGACGATCATAGCTGGCTGTCTTCATCTGGGTCCTCCCAGAGGCAGGGCTGAGATGTAGATTTGAGTGCGAGCGGTTTATCCAGAGCGTGTGTGGTGCGGTGTGTAAGACCACTTTGGCACGTTCAGGGTTTTGTCTGGAGACGGAAGGCAACCACTGACAAGGAAATCACATGTTTTATGCAAATAGGAGAGACAACTCGGTGTATGTCAGCATGCCCAAACCCCAAATAATCTATTTTCAAGTTTTAGGGCAGTAAATCATTGGCTGTTACCTTCTTTGAAAAACACAAAACTTGTAGGGGCGCCTGGGTGGCGCAGTCGGTTAAGCGTCCGACTTCAGCCAGGTCACGATCTCGCGGTCCGTGAGTTCGAGCCCCGCGTCAGGCTCTGGGCTGATGGCTCGGAGCCTGGAGCCTGTTTCCGATTCTGTGTCTCCCTCTCTCTCTGCCCCTCCCCCGTTCATGCTCTGTCTCTCTCTGTCCCAAAAATAAAATAAAAAACGTTGAAAAAAAAAAAAAAAAAATTTTTTAAAAATTAAAAAAAAAAAAAAAAAAAAAAAAAAAAAAGAAAAACACAAAACTTGTAGATTAGAGGCAGTGCTGGAATTCATTTTCCACGGTGTGTGTGTGTGTGTGTGTGTGTGTTTGTGCTTTGTTTTTACCTAAAGCTTAGTTTCAGCCGCTCTTGGTGCCCAGGGTGAATCGGCGCCCCCTAGTGGTGAGTATGTTGCTGCGTGCTCGCATGTTCATGGCTACCCTGCAGGCACCCCAAGGAAGGAGTCCCTCTCGTGGGTCACTTCCGCTCCTCTCCTCTTGCCCTTTCCTCTCCCGACACCTGATGTATCAGACTCGGGCTAGCTGCTGTAACCAACCCCAGATGTGCTGGGGCTTAGAGCGGCAAGAATGCCCTTCTCATCCCTGGACCAGACCCGGGCAGGGCTGTTCCTGATGGGCTGGGGCCTCTGCTCCACCCAGACATTCCAGGATCCAGCCTCCCCGGGAGCTTAGCTGCCGTGGATGGGTCTGGATCTCAACAGGCACACCTCCCCGGCCGTCCGCATGGAACATAGTGGGAGAGGGGACCCAGGGCCACAGGTCTGCTGTGCCTCTGAGCGCACGGTGTCACTCTGGTGACAGGCAGGCAGACAAAGTCTTCCAACTGTGCTTTTCCTTCCTAGAGACAGCCCCTTCCCGTGGAAATATGAGGCAAGGAGTGGTAACAGCCCCCCACCACAGTATCAGAGGGTCTCCACAGCCTGATTTGGGCTTCCCCCTCCTCTACAAGCACCTCATGCTCCAGCCACCCCAGGTGATCCCTTATGCTCAAAACCTCCCTGCTCCTTCCAGCCACAGGGCCTTTGCTCATGCCATTCCTCCACCTTAAATGCCTTTCCCTTCTTTGTCTAATTGGGAAAATCTTATGCATCCTTTAAGATGCTAACGTCACCTCATTTCCAGAAGATCCCCTGACACCCACCTCCCCAGCAGCACTGACGCTTCCCGCCTCGGTGCCCTCCTCAGTCACTCGTGTGGGTATCCATTTCTGCCTGCACTTTGGGCCCCGAGGGCTGGGTCCATACAGAAGGCGAGGCGTGCATGCCAGTAAATTATTTTTTAATGAGGAAATACGTGAATGAACACGTCCCACCCGTTTTGGCTTCTGCCCGCCAAGGAAGGACCCCGCGCACGTCACGGCCCCCTGCCCATCCCCCGCACCCCTCCCTACAAAGGCCAAGACCCCGCTCCGTGAGTCGTGGAATTGACAGGATTCCGGCATCGCCTCTTGAATTTCTCGGAGGGAAATTTCTCCTTCCCCTGGATGGCTCCTCCTACACAATGCAAAACAATCACCTCTTCGTGGCCTCAAAGAAGCTTTGCTCCAATCTTGCTGGCAGATGTCTCCAAAGGAAGGCTCCGGTGCTGAGCCACAGCATCAGAGAGCTCCGGCGCTCCCTCGATTGCCGGCACAGAACCTGGCGAGCCCTGCACTGTCAGAGGGAAGGGAGGGGAGCCCTGGGCTCTGGGCCCGACTCCAGAAGAGGACACAGCACCCGCCCATCTGCCTCCTCCTCCCGCCCTCTCCCCCACCCACCGCAATCCTAACGCTCTGCTTTGCCCAATATCGCATGATTCTTCCAAACACTTGCGTGCCCGCATCTCATGGGGGCCTTCCCCCACCCCTGCAAGGGCACAACGCGGGCCCGGTTGCCCCCACGCTGTCCCTCGCAGCCAGGGCACGACCCATCTTACTGGAGCCGGGAGGGGCTGCCCGTGTGCCGCAGCTGGAATCAAAGTTGAGCTGAGGTCCCCGAGCAGGACCACCGCTTGGAAAAAGCCACGCACGGATCAAGGCTGCTGACAGATGTCAGTTTGAAAAAGGCCTCTCCGGGAGAGGGGGCAGCCCGTGGCCTGCCGGTGAAGAATATAAATTGGCTCATCTTTCTAAAGAGCAGCGTGCTCTGATGCCTGCCGGATTTGGAAACTCAGACTGCACGTCGGGTGGAGAAAAATCAGTGAGTCAGGACCCGGGCTCCCGATTCCGGTTGTGGCACAGACGGGACGTGTGACCTTGTGCAAAGCGTCAGGTCACTCTGGGAGGCCCTGCAAGAGAAAGATAAGGTAGGACATCAGTGGTTTTCAGCCTGTGGGCGCTCAGAGTTCGTGACATCGAAAATCAAAAGGACTCACATCTCCCAGAGAGCAGCAAAACCAGACCAACACATCTGTGATGATTACAAAGTTCTGTCTTCCCACCTAGATTCCACCTGGTGCCACAAGTTAAGAGGTTCTGCTTCTAAATCAGACACTCTCTGAGCAGAAGAGAAAAGGCGTCTGAAGCTGGAGCCCCGCAATCAGGAAGGTCTGGGTTCAAACCCGCCCTCCCGCCACCCCTGAGTGTGATCTGGGCCTCGGGCTTCGGTTTGTCTACAAAACAGGGCTTATCAGAGGACACACAGTAGGGCAGACAGCATCGTTGTGAAGGCTACCTGACGTGACGCAGTTCCTGGAACGTGGTAAGTGCCCAATAATGGGGCGCCCGGGTGGCTCAGTCGGTTCAGCATCCGACTTCGGCTCAGGTCACGATCTCACAGCTCATGAGTTCGAGCCCCGCGTCAGGCTCTGTGCTGGCGGCTCAGAGCCTGGAGCCTGCTTCGGACTCTGTGTCTCCCTCTCTCTCTGCCCCTCCCCCACACTATCTCTCTCTTTCTCTCTCTCTCTCCCTCAAAAATAAGCATTAAAAAAATACTTAAAAAATAGGTGCTGCATAAACACATGCAGTATTAGGACCATTCATCTTTAACAAAAACGATGAAGAAATTACTTGAAAGTTAGTTGATTTAGCCAGTATATGCTGATAGATAGATAGAAAGATGAGAGATATAGATAGATAGATAGATAGATAGATAGATAGATGATAGATAGATAGATAGATAGATAGATAGATAGATGAGAGAGAGAGAGAGAGAAATGAGTGAAAAAGTCTTGAGTTAATGAAGAGACTAGCTTAGAACAATGTAACGGGAACACCTGAAATCGTCAACTCTGTCTCAGCCCCATAACTGTCAGGCTGCTACACTGTCCCAGCCCCGATCCCTGGGACACCGGATTCCCTCCGAGCAAGTTCTAGATGCAACCCCCTCACCCTCACCTGCTTGCCCAGCCCTCCCACCACATTCCCCCACCTCCCCCCTTCCTGGGCCACCAGCTGGTGAAGCACCAACCCCTTGGGTCAGGGGTTGGGGCCGGCAGACTCCAGCCTTTCGACCCTATGATTCCACCGAAACCTTGTCCGATGGGATTTTCACTAGAGCACAGAGAATATAGGGGTTACTTGATCTTACGATCTAAGGATCCAGCTTGGGGTGGGGTTTTTTTCATCAGCGTCAAGACCAGTGGTCACAAATTTATAGGCCTCCAGCAGCAGTGAAGACTGCTGATACATAAGGGAAGACACTTGGGGAAGGCATCTGACGCTGCATTAGCATAGTTTCATTTCGCTATAGCCATTGACAGAGGCCTGAGGCTTGAGGGACAGTCGGGCATGGCGGAGACAAAGGCTAACTGGAGACACATGGAGAGCAGCCTCTGTGTTATAATTTGGGAGTGAGGGCCCAGCTTCTCTACTTTCTCTGATGTCTCAGATTTTTCCAGATCATTAGACACAATCTGCCAAATTTTAAAATATTAGCTCCATTTTTTTTTCCCCCTCTGTGGGTCGAATAAAAACAGCAGACCAGGTTCAGTCCCCGGGCCATCATTCTGTGAGCTTTCATTGGGCCGCCTCTGCCCAGTCCTGACCGTCACCTCCAGTGTGTGTGAACAAGAATGAAGAGTGGCAGGGTCACCATGTGTGGCTGTCCAGGGTGTGCACTGCCCAAGGCTACCACACCTAAGAGGCTGCCATTTCCATCGCCGGCATCCAAGCTCTGTACTATGAATTTCAACAGTCTTCCAGCAGAGGGCAGTCACATGCCACGCTCTGACAAAACCAGCTTTCATCACATTTTCATCCGGCGGAAGGGTCTTAAGGCAGGAGGGTCCTTTTTCCGATTCCCACAAAGATGTTATAAAAACCAGCCGCAGTCGTAAGGGTGGAGAATATCGAAGTGTATCATTCCCTGCATTATGATTGGGTGGCGAGGTGGTGCAGGCCCCAGAACGGCTGCACTTTTCCGAGCGTGTAAATCAGTGCACTTTGCAAACAGGCTGCACCTAATCAAGCTGAACATGCAAATACCGGACAGCCAGGCATTCCCCTGGGTGTGCGCCCAACAGCATGCACACATACGCGCACCCAGAAACACGTTCTAGAACACTCACAGGCACACCGTTTCCAACGGCCCAAACGGGAGCAAGCTCTGATGCCCGTCAGCGGTGGGAAGGATCCAGAAGTTGCGGCACAGTAGACAACGATGGAAAAAGAACAAACCGCCGTTGCAAACCGTCATACAGACGAGCCTCACAAAGGCGGGGCTGCGTGAACGAATCCGGCCGCGAAAGAGCACACCCCGCGTGATGTCACTCGTATAGAATGTCCGTGGCGGGCAGAGCTAGCCTCTGGGGTCGGACGTCGGGATGGCACCTTCCCTGGGAAGGAGGGCGCGGAGGGCGGGGAGCGAAAGGGCGCCCGGGGGATCTCCCGAAGTCCTGAGGGGCTCCTGGGAGGGGGTCACATGGATGAGTTCACGTTGGGAAAATCCACCCATCTGCACACACTCACGCGTTTGCACTTTTCCATCAGCATGCTGAGTTGCGATCAATAGTGTCACGGTAGATGGTCCCACGCATCGCCGGGCAGGGAAAGGCTTCGGAGGAGGCGGGGGGAGAAAACCGCCGGGCCGCCGTCCCAGCCTCTGGGAGTAGCGTTCTTTCCCCGGCTGCCGGGAATCACAGACGGTGTGTGGTTGCAGAAGGAGGCCAGCTTCCTCGGATCGGCTGTGTCAACAGGCTGACCTCCCGGATTGGTGACCAGGAATCCTTGCCTCTGGCTGCGGCTCACATTGTTTCTGGCATTTGCCATTGGCAAGTATCACTGGCCTCTTGTTTTCTGGAAGCAACGAAAATGTTACAAGGTATCGGCACCTCACTGAACAACTTATCACACGGTTGGAGCCCGAGGAGATTGATTTGTGTGAGTCCAGCAAGACGGGCGGCCCCCAGTGTGCTATGGGAGCTCCCCTGAAGCCTTGTGATTCTTTCCGGCCTCCGTGGTCTTTGGGGTGCTTTGCTTCGCACGGTGTGCACCTGCAGTTACTTCGCGTGTACACGCGGATGCTGAGAGCTGCCCGGGCTTCTGTCCCCAGGTGAACCCTTGGTCACTGACACGCAGGTACTTGGATATGAAGGCCCAGCGCCTCCGCCCGGCCTGGACAAACCCTCAGGGAGACTTTGCCGAAGAAAACCCCGTCCCCCCTTGGCTTCTTGGTCTCCTCCCCCCCTTGCAGACCACCCTGGGACCGTGACCTCAGCGGACAGCTTGCACACCAATCTCCGTCTCCAGGTTTGCTCCCGGGCAGCCTGACGGACACAGGAGGGGAAAATGGATTCTAGCATCGTTGTCGTGGAGATTGCGAAACCTGAGACTCCTTGGCGGGGACTCCCGCCTCCCGCCTCCCGACACACATGCCTGCGTCTCAGGTTTCTGCAAAGGCCAGCAAGTGGCTGGCAACAAGCTTGGAAGCGGCCGTCATCATTTCCAGGACTCGCTATTACTCAAGTCGTGATGTTTGCGTTGGGTACACAGACAGGCTCCCACGGGCCATGCACCGGGCCTCCTTCTGGTGTCCGGGCTTGGAACTCAGAACATGCTTTCCCGTAAAAATAACAGCAGGGGCTAACGCGGGGAGAGCAAAGCCTGTTCCCCAAAGAGCCTTCTTAACCCATGTGTTGCCGGGCTCCAGTGATTCACGTGCTGATCTGAAGAAAATAAATAAAGGGCTGACCTGAGTTCTGCCCGTCTTCCTCCAGCTCGAGAGGGAGAAGAGCTCGTTCCCGTCCTAGAACAAGGCTTCTCCGCAGTTCAGCGGGTAGGAGCTCACGCCCTGTCATCCGAGTTTATCCGGGATCCACCTTGTACCAGCTGTTCCTCTTCAGGCAAGCCGCCGGCCCCTTCCGCCCTCCAAACGTCCCCATCCGTCCAACGACACAAGAATGCCAACCTCTCAGGCTTATACTGAGTGCTGTTCAAACATAGCATTAAGTGAGAAGTTGGAATATGAAAAGGTGTCCCACGTTAGTTTTTTAATGTTTGTTTATATTTTGAGAGAGAGAGAGTGAGAGAGAGAGCAAGCATGAGCGGGGAAGGGGCAGAGAGAGAGGGAGACACAGAATCTGAAACAGGCTCCAGGCTCTGAGCTGTCAGCACAGAGCCCGACGTGGGGCTCGAACCCACGGACCGCAAGACCATGACCTGAGCCGAAGTCGGACGCTTAACCCACTGAGCCACCCAGGCACCCCTAAAATATTTTTTTAATATTTATTTATTTTGAGAGCGAGAGAGAGAGAGGGAGCATAAGTGGGGAAGGGCACAGAGAGAGAGAGAGAGAGCGCGGGAGACAGAATCCGAAGCAGGCTCCAGGTTCCAAGCTGTCAGCACACAGCCCGACGCGGGGCTCGAACTCACAGGCGATCATGACCTGAGCCGAAGTCGGATGCTTACCCGACGGGGCCCCCCAGGTGCCCCAGGAGTTGTTGCACATTATTACCCATCGAAGAAATGCAGAGAAAAACTGCAACTCCATAAGAGGCTGGGCAAAAGCAAAGTCTCCCCCTTTACACAGGAGCACCACGTGGTACGCCTACCTCGGAAATACATCTGCCAGCACCTGCTAGAGCTACGTACGTGCCCCATGACGTCCCCCAAGACAAACAAGAGCCCGGACGCACCCGAAGACGCGTTCCAGAATGTCCCCTGCGGCCTTATCTGTGACAGGCAAAAGCTGGACACCACCCGGATGTCCCCGACAGTGAGTGGGTGGTCGCTTGTGGTCTGTTCTGGTGATGGAACCTGGTACAGCAGTGAGAAGAAACAAGTTCCGTCTCCGGCAACATAGTATCTGGGAGTCTGGGAGACGCTATGCTGAGCAAGGGAGCCCAGTTATGTTCTAAAATGGGGCAAAACTGTCTCAGTCTGTTCCGGCTGCTGCAACAAAGTTCCACAGCCTGGGTGGCTTATAGACAACAGAACCCTCGGGGCACCTGGGGGGCTCAGTCGGTTAAGCGTCCGGCTTCGGCTCAGGTCACGATCTCGCGGTCTGTGAGTTCGAGCCCCGTGTTGGGCTCTGTGCTGACAGCTGGGAGCCTGGAGCCTGCTTCGGATTCTGTGCCTTGCTCTCTCTCTACGCCTCCCCTACTCGTGCTCTGTCTCTCTCTCTCTCAAAGGTACCACTCCTCCACAGAAGGAACAAAGTGCTGCCACAGGCCAGAACGTGGCTGAACTGGAAGGTGGAAGTGAAGGAAGCCACACACGAGAGGACGAGACACGAGAGGACGCATATGATATAACCGTTTAGATGAGATACTGGGGATGACAAATCCATAGGGACACAAAGCCACGTAGTGATTTTCAGGGGCTGGGGGAGGGGGAGGGGGATTGGTTACAGGGTTTCAGTTTGTGGGGGGAAAGTTCTGGACCTAGATCATGGTGATGGTTGCACAATTTGCAGATTCCTTAGTGCCCCTGAATCCTACACTTTAAAATGGTTAAAATGATAGAGTTCACGTTACGTGTATTTTTCTCACACACACACACACACACACACACACACACACAGAAAATTAAATACAGAGTAACCATATGACTCAGCAGTTCCCCTCCAAAGTACAGAGCCAAGAGAATTGAAAGCAAATATCCACACAGAAACCTGTCCGGGACCGTTCACAGCGGCATGATTCACCACAGCCAATGGGTGGAGACGATCCAAATGGCCCTAATGAGTGGATGCGTGAGTTTCCTCCGGCTGCCGAAAGGCACGGCCACAAACCAGGTGATTTCAAACCACAGAAATGTACGGTCTCCCAGCTCTGGAGACCAGACGACTGAAACCAAGGTGTCGGAGGCGCCTCGCCCCTCCGGGAGCTGGAGGGGGCTCCTCTCTTGCCAAGCTCGGCATTTCCTGGGCTGTGACTGTGTCGCTTCAATTTCTGCCTCTGTTGTCACGTGGCCGTCTTCTGTGTATCTTGTTAGGACGCGAGTCCTTAAGGGCTTGATCCTCAGTATGACTGTATTTTACTAGTCACATGGGCAACCACCCTGTATCCAAATAAGGTCAGGTTCTGAGGTTCGGAGGGCTGGGATTTCAACATTTCCTTTTTGGAGGACACAATCCAGCTCCGAACAATGGACCGACGCCATGCGGTCTGTCCGTACAAGGGAATACTATCCAGCCCCAAAAGGAACGGAAAGCCTGCAAAACGTAAGGCCTGAAAACATGCTGCTGAGAGAAAGAGGCCGGACCCACAAGATCCCGTGTGGCGTGATTCCACTTGTGCAAAATACTCAGAGCAGGCAAATCCGGAGACAAAAGTGGATGTGAAGGCTGGAGGGAGGGGAAGAATGAGGAGGGGCTGCCTAATGGGTCTGGAGTTTATTCCTGGAGTGATGGAAATGCTCAGGAATTTTATAGTGATTAACTGTTGTACAAAATTATGCACACACTAAACACTAGTGGACCGTGTGCTTTAAAAGCGTGAAATTACAGTGTGTCATTTATATCTCAATAGGGGAAAAAAAAGACTCTTAATGGGATGAAAAACAAGTTACAGACGGAGAGAAAATATTTGCAAAACACTTTTTTTTTTTTTTTTTTTTTTTTTTTTTTTTGGAGAGAGAGACTCTCAAGCAGACTCCAGGCCCAGCACAGAGCCCGACGCTGGGCTTGATCTCATGACCGTGAAATCGCGACTTGAGCCGAAATCCAGAGTCAGATAATCTAACGACTGAGCCACCCAGGCACCTCTACCAACCACTTATTTTGCAAAGGATTTGTATTTAGAATATATACGTATTAAAAAGAACGTTCAAAAATCCATAGCAAAAATAAAATCGAGTTGGAAGATGGGGAAAAGGAACAAAAAGACCTTTCACTGAAAAAGATAGACAGGAATTAAGCACATGAAGAGAGTTCGACAATATTAGCCACAAATTGAAACCACAGTGAGCTATCGCTACACGCCTACCGAGGTGGCTAAAACAAAAAGAAACAGACAACACCCTGTGCCGGTGAGGACGCGGAAAAACTAGATCCCGCCTACGTTGCTGACAGAAACGTAAAATGATGCAGCCATCTAGAAAATTGGCAATTTCTTACAAAACTAAATATGCACTTATATTTGCCCAGAAATTAACACTCCTGGGCGTTCGCCCAGAAATAAAAACTTACATGCACACAAAAACCTGTGCACGACTGCTCATAGTGGCTTTCTTCATAATGGCCCCAAACTGGAAACAGCCAGTACCCTTCAAGGAAACCGTTACATCCACATCGCGGATACTACTTAGCAATACAAAGGAACAAACCGTGGATACACATAGTAACTTTTACGAATCTCAAGGGAATCATGCCGAGTGGAGGAGAAAAGCCAATCTGTGGGTGTGACAGAGGAAAGACACAGCCTAAGGGGGCTCCTTGTGTCTGGATTGTGGTGCTGGTTAACAGATCTACTCATGAGATAAAATGACACAAAACTGCATGTGCACACACACGCACACACAACTGGTGAAATCCGAGGAGATTCTACAGATTATACAAACGTCACTTTCCTGGGTATGATATTGTACTATAATTATGCAAGATGTTACCATTGAGGAAAACTGGGTATAGTTCAGGGGACCTTCCCGTATATATTTTTTTGCAACTTCTTGAGAATCTAGAATTTGTTCCAAATAAAGAGTTTTAAAAACAGGTCATGTATTCACAAAAATGTTGAACGGTCAGTACGGCCTGGCACGAGCCGGTCAGAACAGAGCCCAGCCACGAGCAACCAGTGTGGCCAGCCCCATAAATGTGGCCCGTCAACTGCACACGAACCCCAGGGTGAAACCAAAAAAAACGAGGTGTTGAATGTGGTGAGGAAGGCTGCATCTCTTTAAGATTGTGTTTATTTGGGGGGCACCTGGGTGGCTCAGTCGGTTAAGCATCCGACTTCGGCTCAGGTCACGATCTCACAATACGTGGGTTCGAGCCCCGTGTCGAGCTCTGTGTGACAGCTCAGCGCCTGGAGCCTGCTTCGGATTCTGTGTCTGCCTCTCTCTCTACCCCACCCCTGCTTGCACTCTGTCCCTCTCTATCTCTCAAAAATGAATAAATGTTAAAAAAGAAAAAGAAAAACCACAAGTTAGTAGAATATTTACTGTAATTAATATATTATTGACGATATTTATCCCTGGATAGTAGCATTACAGGTGATTTTGATTTTTTTTTCTTTCATGTATTTTCCCTTTTCCCCCACGACAGATCTAGATAAATAAGTTCCGGTTTCAGTCTTCTTTGGTTGCAAGTCACAGAAAGCAACTCAAATTAATCTAATCAAAAACAAGTCCTAGGAAGGATGTTGGGGGCTGAGGCAAAACAAAGAGTGAGACTTGCCCACCCAACATTCTCTCGCTCGCTCTCTCTCTCTCTCCCTTTCTAAAAGAAGCCTGATCTTTGTCACAGTGGGAACATGTCCATTTAAACCCCACTGCCCAGCTTCCCTTAAAACTCCGTGTGGCCGTGTGACATTATTACAGCAGACAAGATATAAATGGAAGTCCAATGGGTTGGAATCCTGGGAAAGGGTTTTTTTGGCTTGTTTGTTTGTTTGTTTTTAAGTGGCTGACTGCGCTGGCAATGCCCTTTTGACCCTCCTCCTTCCTCATTCCTCCTATATGGGATATCAACACGATGGCTGGTGCCGCAGCAGCAATGATGACGTTACGTGACCTTAAGGATCGAAGCGCCATGCTGAGGATGGTTAGAGCAGAGAGACAAGAATAGTCTGTGACATTAGTGACTCTCTGGAGCCACAGACCGGACCAGCTGCCTGATATTTAAGTCACTCTTTTTCCACTGCCTGCAAACTCATCCCTGAGCCATCCAGGGCTCACAGGACCAACAAGAAACTGGAGAACCTGGCTTAAAAACAGGCAAGAATGGAGGCAGCTGGAGAGTTAAGAAGCAAGAACCACACCCACAAAGTTATGGGTGACCTCCTCACCCGCGTGTGGTAATCCTCCTTCTCGAGAGAGCAGCAGCTGGGTTAGTAAACAGTCACCTGTGTCTGAAAGCAAACCACATCCTTTCCTGGAACCCAAGCGTTAGGTTGGGAAAAGAAGAAAAACAGAGAAGTCTATCCATTTGCCTTCTAGAAGTCCCTCTTTGGAGATCCTGCTGGTTTATTCTTATCTATTTCCGGGGAGAAAGTTACCTTCTCAGTGTCTCAGATAAAACAGAAGTCATGAATATCTGTGCCCACATTTCTCTGTCACAAAAGACTTCCCCATCACGGCAAGCTGTAAAGCATGGGGGGCTGCCTGCATCCACCCCTCACGCCAGGTAAGCCCTGCCAGCTCGGAGGTCCAGGAAGTGATGAGACCTGCCTCCAGCAGAGAGCTGGGAGTACCAGGAAGAAGATTATTGGCAAAACCCTTTGGAGCCCTGAAATTTCCATCTCATTGTAATTGTCAAAAAGGTTAAGTGTCGCCTAAGCCCACAAGGGGCGAGGCCCTAATTGTGGCACATCCCACAAGTTGGGGCGTGGAAAAGAACTCCATTCATTTTGTAGCCCCTTTGTTCTTTTGCCCAGGACTCAGCTCCAGAGGAAGAAGCATGCAGTTGGGTCTAGCTTGGGCCATGTGATGCCTTGTGTGCTGGGTGGAGGGCAGATTCCCTCCTGATTATAAACCCCACTCACTGCCATTGAACTGTATCCAATGGGAAAGGGACAGGAGATTCCTCAAGCAAAATCAGAGGAAGTGGGTAACTGGGAAATACATGTATTTTAACTTTAAATAGAGAAAATCTAAATTCAGTGTTTAAAAGACAAAAATCCAGGGAAGCCTGGGTGGTTCAGTCAGTTAAGTGTCCAACTTTGGCTCAGGTCATGATCTCATAGTTCATGAGTTCAAGCCCTGCATGGGGCTCTGGGCTGATGAATCATAGCCTGGAGCCTGCTTCGGATTCTGTGTCTCCCTCTCTCTCTGCCCACCCCCCTGTTCTATCTCTCTCAAAAATAAATAAACATTAAAAAAAAATTTAAAAGACAAAAATCCATGTAACACTTTAACTGAAAACTTTTCGAAAACACAAGTGCCAGGGAACTACGGTGATACTCAGATTGCATATCTGTGCTTTACAAGTTCCAGTTTCTACGTCCAGATGAATTCTGTGCTGAAATCCACCCGAGCAATACTGTGATTCTCTCGGGTCACACGACGGTGAGTGGAGCGGTCCCTGGTACTGATGAGCCCCTGAGTCCAGAGAGGGAGCAAGAGATTTACGTGAGAAACCATGAAATGATGGGTAAGACCTGTTAAAGGCACCCAGCGAAAGCACCATGGGAGAACAGGGAAATGGGGTTGTTAATTTTGGTCCTGAAGATCAGAGGAGACTTCCTGGAGGAGGTGACCCTTGAGTAGATGGGGGATGAAGACACAGCTTTGAATGTCATGCTGGATTTTTCGGTGGAAAACGGTGCGTCTCTGACATTTTTTGAGCAGAGGGATAATATGGTCTTATCCCAGCAGCACTGGAGAGAGGAGGTCGCCCCGGCCGGAGAGGTCGGGAGACCAGTAAGAGTGTGGCTGCGATGATTCAGATTAGCAGTGATGAGGGGCTGCTTTAGAGTCCGGGGAAGCTGCGGTAATGATGAGAAGCCGCATTCCGGGGAGCAAGACTGGGCAAGCCTTGATGAACAATTGGATGTTGGGGGTGAAGTGGAAAGTAACGTAAGACTTCTGTCTTGGGCGATCCGGTGAATTGCGATGCTGTGAACCAATCTGGGAACTCGGGAGCAGTGTGAAGGGGAAGATGAGAAGGCCGATTGGGGTCAGGTAGGGTTTGAGATGCGTTCGAGACACCCTGGCAGAAACATTCAGTAGGTGAGTGGATGCCAGAGTCGGAACCGTTGGTACTGGTGACCTTCGAGCCCTAAGCGTGGACTGCCTTTGGTTCGGTCACCTTCAAGATCCCCAGTGGGCACGTGCTCCTTTTACAGTCGCAAAAAGGAATACGCCGCGTTTTGAGAAGAGCTGGGAAATCGGAAGGATCACGGACACGACAGAACCTATGAGTGAGACTGTCGGACCGGCGTCAGCTCAGCTCGGGGCGGATCGACACAGTTACCGAGGACACACGTCCTCTTTGCCAGGCTCTGGGGGCGCGGCGGGCCAGCGGGACGGTGACCGTGACAGATGTAGCCCCCGCCCTCACAGAGCCCCGAGCAGTGGGAAGGTGCCAGCGGAGGAGAGATGAACATCTGTGCCTCTTTGCCAAAAAAGGCAGATTCCAGAAGCTTCAGAACTCCACGTCTGGCTGGGCAACAATCCTGAAGTCTCGTAAACCCCAGGAGAACAAGGCAGGAGCGGAGGGTCCTCTGGGGACCGCCTGGACCCAGAGACCACTCATACGAGAGGAAGCTCTCCCTTCCTGAGAGGGGAGACTCCAGAGACGATGCGTCTGGCGTGTAGCCAGACATTTGGCGGAGGTCCTCAGGCGGCTCCCGTGGGCGGGTTCCACAAATACCGGCTGAGGGCAGTGGAGTGAGACAGATTCAGAAGAGGTGAAAAACTAAATGCAAAGCTTTGATTAATGGGCTGCTGTTCAAGCAAGAGAAAGGTCTCGAGACCTCAAGGTTCTCCTCACGGCTCTGTCCTGTGTATCTTTAAAAAAAAAAAAAAAAACAAAAAAAAAAACAAGGGAAATAGATATCAGCTCAGGACGAGGAAGAACTTAAACGATCCGAAAAAAGGTCCAGTAGACCCTTTGTGGTGGGGAATCCCATGAGCAGGTACGTGGGCGAAGCCCCCGGTGACCGCCTTCCGTGACCGTGAAGACCAGAGTGCAGTCTTGGAGGAAGGGCGCGGTGATGTCCCTCCCAAACCGAGCATCCTTCCCGTCCACGAGCAGCCTCTGGACCCCAGAGCGGCACCCCCCGACCCCCGCCGTCTTGGGAAGCTCACCATGTCTACACGCGAGCTCACTGAAGGCGGCTGGGTCCTGTGGGGGGCCCGGGATCTTTGCAGCCAGTCAAACCCGGTTCCCGTCCGCAGCCACAACTGTCCAAATGTGTGCATTTGTCACAAGGCACCCCACCCCTGCCTGTTTCGAGGGCTCAGTGTTTCGAGGGCTCAGCGAGGACCCACTGTGTACCTCAGGTGCCTCCATTCACCACCTGCCCTTCCAAGTATCCCGTGAGAGGCTGGGAGTCCGGCAGAAGGCCCACACACATACAGACCAATAAAATGAGGAAAGAAGCTGAAGAATGCATAATTACAAAGTGAGGGAGAGAGCTGGAGAAAAGGGTGAGAACACACTTCTCTGAGCCTAAAAATAGCATCTGTGCAGAGCCTTCTGGGCATGGCACACAGTAGGTATCTAATAAATGATGGCCTCTTTCCCTGCACCAGCTATGCTCCAACTGCCGTCACAAAGTACCACAGACTGGGCGGCTTAAACCACAGAAATCTACTTTCTCCCCGTTCTGGAGGCTGGAAGTCCGAGGTCAAGTCCCACACAGGCCGTTTCTGGTGAGACCTCTCTTCCTGGTTTGCGGACAGCCACCTCCTCGCCGTGACCTTACGTGACAGAGAGCACAGCGAGCTCTCTAATAAGGACGCTAATCCTGTGGGAGCAGGGCCCCACCCTCGGGACCTCAGTTAACTTGAATTACTTCCTCAGAGGCCCTGCCTCCAAATGCAGCCACACCCGAGGGCCCAGGTTCAGCAGATGAATTTCAGAGGGACACAAGGATTCATCCAGACCCAACGGGCAGGTGGGCAAAGATTCATCCAGATCCAATTCCCGTATCGATTTCCAGGACAGGTGGGCAACCTGCCCCCTTCACGAGGGCCCCTCCCTGGTCTTCCCAGCTGGTGAACTTGGTGTGGCGTGGTTTCTCCAAGAGCCAAAGGCAGCCAGGTCCTCATGCGTCAGACTGTGCCCCCCCCACCCCCACCGGCCCCCAAAATCACAACAATTTAACTCCTAGGACCTCGACTGTCCGCTCCAGACCTGGACACACTTTTTGAAGTGGGAACCATTCAATATTCCCGTGACCTGTCAGTGATGCTGGTGACCCTATCATCTCCCATTTACTGACTAACGTAGTATCTTAACATTTGACGTTGATCAACTGTGTGCTATGTGCCGTGCTAAGTATTTTATGGGTACTCACTCATTCAGTACTCACCCAAACCTGTGAGGTGGGTCCTGAGATTCCTCCCCTCTCAGGGAGCCCAGGCACCCGCCAGACAAGGGTCTCCCCCACCAGGTCACATGGGGAGGCCTTGCCGGGATTTGACCCCAGGCCGTCAAGCCCTGATGCCCCCCCCCCCACCCCACCCCCCCAGAAGAAGCCTCCGCCCAGCCCCTTTGTTCTGCTGAGGAGTGGGTCAGGGAAACAGGGAAACACCTGCCTTCCTAAAACCTCAGACTGTCGGAAGTGTTAAGGAAGAAAATTCAAATCTTGTAGCTAGTAATTCAAAACATTATTTTTATGCTAAACGTGCCTCTGTCACAGAGTCGAATCCAAAATGTATGAGCATTTTGCAAGATAAAGCGGATGCTTTGGGGGAGTTTCAGCAGGACTGACCCTAGAAGACTCCTTTCTCTTCCTCCGGTACCGGGTACCGGGCTGGACGAGCCCGGGATACACGGCTCCGGCTTACAGCGTCAGGCTTGGGCCCCCCCGGCCCGGCCCTCAGAACTCACCCACGCTGGCCTCAACTGCACCCCCCCCCACCCACCTAGACCGCCCCCGTCCTCCCCCTGCACCCACTTTCTCCCCTGTGAACTCCACGCAACCCCAACACCCTCCATCACCCATCTGCCATTTCATAAACCACGCTGGCCTCCTGTTTCGTTTTTTGCTTTTCACGTGCGGTTTCCAACCTCTTCAGTAAAACCAGCAGTCCTCTGCAGACAAGAGCCGGGCCGTCGCTTCTCCGCGTGACCGAGGGCCACAGCTTGCACACGGCCCCCGCTCTAGGAACACGTGCTCATTATTTTGAGGACAGGTATTTCCTCACCGTTTGGGGCCATTCCTGCTGAAAAGCGCGTGCCCTTTCTAACAGGTTGGCCCATAAATCCCAGCTTTGATTGCTTGGGACCAGCTTGTACCAGTGATCTTTGGAAACTATACGGATGTGCTGACACGCATGCGGTTTCTGCCTCAAAGTCGCTACGTGTGCTTCCTGCCGGGCTCCTTGTCTGTCCCTTAGATCTCACCTCCCAGATGAGGTCACCACCCTCCTTATACCCGCCCCGAGCACCAGGCAGCTGTCCGCGGCAGCACTGGCTCGTGGCTTTGGGCAGGCTCCAGCACTGTGGGCTCACTTTGCCTTCTAGGTCCCCCCGGCACGTAGCAAGCTGCATGTCACACAGTAGGCAGTCAATGAAATGCTGGTGGAATATCAAACGATCTCCTGTTGAGGCAGATATACACAAACCCCGCCCTCCCACGCCCACCCCCCCCCCCCACCAGGCTCGGGGCGGGGCGCCTGCCTCCCCCCACCCGCCGTGGCCTTGGCCGGGAAACCAGAGCTCAGGGCTGGGACCCCGGGGGAGAACCAGGGCCAGTTCTGGCGATCACAGTGGGAGGGATGATGGCAGCGTCTGGGAGGAGCTGCTGCGGGTTTGCGGCCCCAGCCTTGTTCAATTGCCGTCCTGCACTGCCATCTCCAGGATGACAAGAGGCGCGGCCAACTCGGCCCGCAAACACGAAATCCTCCTCCTAACCGGGGGCATTCCATCCAAGAAAGGTCGGGGCACTTGAGAAACAGTCACTTATCACTATTCTCCCTTGGTTGGGGGGAGGTGGGGGGCAGGGAGTTGTTCAGAGCTTTCCAGGGACAGAAGCCAGAAGCCCAGACACTCACGGCCCGTCCCCTCCGCTATGAGCTGGTGAGACCACAGGGCCAAGACAGGGAGGACCCTCGACCGGGGCTCATCCCAGGGTTACATGCCTAGCAGGCACCTGGGTCCTCGTCAGATGCAGCATCCGAGGCAGCGGGCGGGGGTGGTGCCTGAGAGCCTGCATTTCTAGAAAGCCCCAGCGGCCACTGCTCTTAGGCCCCAGTTGATCCTTGATGTTCAAAACGTGGTCCAGCGACCAACAGCATCCGCATCAGCAGCACCTGGGAGATTTCTGCGACTCAAAATGTGGTCCTCATTTGACTCCATCCGCAATACCCCGGAGCTCGGCCCCACCCCAGACTTCCTGGATCAGAAGCCACATTTGAACCCGTCCCCCAGGTGATTCACAGACAGACACGGTCAAGTCTGAGATGCTCTGTTCTAGAATGCCAGTCTTAAGGCCATCTGCATGTTGAAATAAACCACCTGTGCGGCTTTAAAAAAATACTGATGTGAGCATTCCTAGAGACCCCAGTTTAATTTCTTTTTAAACTTCCCCTGTTATTCCAACGTAAAACCAAGCTTGAGGGCTTTTGCTTTATATTAGAATATTTTCTCAGGGTGCCTGCGTGGCTCAGTCGGTTGAGCATCCAACTTCGGCTCAGGTCGTGATCTCGCAGGCGGGAGTTCAAGCCCCGCATTGGGCTCTGTGCCGACAGCTGGGAGCCTGGAGCCTGTTTCAGACTCTGTGTCTCCCTCTCGCTCTCTCTGCCCCTCCCCCACTGATGCACGCTCATGCCCTCTCTCCCTCTAAAATAAATAAACATTAAAAAAAATTTAAAGAGGGGCGCCTGGGTGGCTCAGTCGGTTGAGCGTCCGACTTCAGCTCAGGTCATGATCTCGCGGTCCGCGAGTTCGAGCCCTGCGTCAGCTCTGTGCTGACAGCTCAGAGCCTGGAGCCTGTTTCAGATTCTGTGTCTCCCTCTCTCTCTGACCCTCTCCCGTTCATGCTCTGTATCTCTCTGTCTCAAAAATAAATAAATGTTAAAAAAAAATTAAAAAAAAATAAAAATAAATTTAAAGAATATTTTCTCACTATTTTGTTTAAAAAAAGATCAAGTTCTGGGTGCTAGATATGCTATTACTGGAGACTTGTAGATTCTAGGCCCTTCTTTGTGTGCGTGTTAACCATCATTTGTCTAGGTTCCTGTTATCTTTCGATCTTGCTCATAAAGTTTGCTGAAATGCGTGTTGAATTACGTTTGTTGGGGTGTCATTAAAAAACACAGAAAAAATATTTTCTTAAATTTTACTAATATACTTCTTAGTATCTACCGGCATTTCTTTCCCCAGGGAAAACACAAATGTCCAGCCAGCACGTGAAAAGATGCTCAACATCATTAACCGCTAGGGAAGTGCAAATCAAAATGCAGTGAGACACCACCTTGCATGGATGGATGTAACGTTTACAACGGAAATTAACAAGGGCAGGTGACGATGTGCAGAAATTGGAACCCTCACACGTTGCCGGTTGGGGACGCAGAAAGGTGCGGCTGCCGTGCGAAACAGGCTGGCGGTGCCTCAAAAAGTAAAACAGAAATCACCACGTGACCCAGCAACTGGCAGTCCCAGCTGTATACTCAAAAGAATTGAAAACAGGGCCTCAGATACCTGTAGGTACATGTTCACAGCGGCATCATTCACAAGAGCCGAAAGGAATATGTTCATCCACAAGTGCTTGTCAATAGATGCGTGGAGAAACAAAACGTGGTCTGTCCGCACAATGGAATATTATTCGGCTGTAAAAGAGAACGAAAGGCTGACACCTGCTACAATGTGGGCGAGCCTTGAAAACACGATACCCGGTGAAAGGAGCCAGACAAACAGAAAAGAATACCGTGTGATTCCATTTACGTGAAGTATCTAGACGAGGCAGGTTCAAGGAGACAGACGTGGGTTCGTCCGTGCCTTCAAGAAACCATGAAGTTTCCAGAACGACATCGTGGCTTCCTTGGATGTGTTCTAGGCCTATTGCAAAGTGAGTGAAGGTCCTTCTTAACCTCAATTTTGTCCAGAAAACCTCTTGCGTCTTCCAGTTCTTAAAGGGAGCAAATCATTCATACAGACATTGCACATTTTTGCTTTATTTCTGGGTGTCTCCATTTATTTTGCACTGGAAAAGGGATCTTTTCTTCCACTGTATTTTCTGAGGAGCTGCTATTTGTACATAGAAATACTATTGATTTTTTTTCATATCCACTCATCTTACAGTAGTTTTCCAGTTGTCTTGTGTTTCTAGATATGGCTCATGCCGTGCACAAACATTTTAGGCGACTTACTGATTCCAGTCCTTCCCAAACCGTGTGCAGTGAAGGGCCAGACTGTGGTCTTCTTCTCAATGTGTTTTACAAAACAGATGATGAGTCCGTGGGATCCACTCTCGGATGTCATTAAAATGTCAAATTCCTAGGGGCACCTGGGTGGCTCAGTCGGTAGGGCATCTGACTCTTGATTCTGGCTCAGGTGATGATCTCACGACTTGTGGGATCAAGCCCCGTGTCGGGTTCCGTGCTGACAGCTCGGAGCCTGCTTGGGATTCAGGATTGTCTCTCTCTCTCCCTCTCTCTCTCCACCACCCTTCCCCTGATCGAGTGTGCTTGGTCGCTCTCTTTTGCTCAAAATAAATAAACACTTTTTTAAAAAAAGAGTCAAATTCCTAAAGAACTATTTGTTTTAATTTTTTTGTGATGCTTATTTATTTTTGAGAGAGAGACAGGATCTGAAGCAGGCTCCAGGCTCTGAGCTGTCAGCACAGAGCCCGACACAGGGCTTGAACTCAAAGACCGCGAGATCATGACCTGAACCGAAGTGGGACGCTCAACTGACTGAGTCACCCGGGCACCCCCTAAAGAACTTTCTAAATGTTTATTTCCAATGTCTGCACTTTCTTGTCACAGACCAGGAAACAGTGGGCAGATCAGGAGTGGTCTACAACCTCACTTCGAATATCACTGGTTTAGACCTCTTTTCTAACATTTTTAGATGTGGCAATTCCACACCTCTAGGACCTTCTCTGTGCCCAGTTACCAAATTCTGTTTATTACTGCAAAGTCATCAGCAGTGATTATGGGAAACACAGGAACGTGGCTCAATAAGTTACATAGCACCTGGTATGTGTGTGTGCGTGTGTGTGTGTGTGTGTGTGTGTGTGTGTGTGTGTATGCACGCTCATGTGTGTGCATGCCTGTAAAATAGATTTTTTTATGTCTAAAATCAGAAAAAAAGAGGGGCGCCTGGGTGGCTCAGTCGGTTAAGCGGCCGACTTTGGCTCAGGTCATGATCTCCCGGTCCGTGAGTTCGAGCCCCGCGTCTGTGCTGACCGCTCAGAGCCTGGAGCCTGTTTCAGATTCTGTGTCTCCCTCTCTCTGACCCTCCCCTGTTCATGCTCTGTCTCTCTCTGTCTCAAAAAATAAATAAATAAACGTTAAAAAAAATTAAAAAAAAAAAGAAAAAAAGAGATGTCCATACCCCCACCAATACCTGATGGTAACTGCCTGAGACCCCCAAGCGAAAACCGGAATAGCTAAGCCCTAAGTGAACTCTTGACCTAGCACACTGCGGGCCAAACAAAATAATTGCTTTTCCCAAGCGAGTGTGAGGGTCCTTCCCTCCCAGAAAGTAACAGGAGCACTTACCTGTCTGCCTCCATTTCTTTTTTGTTTTTAAGTGTATTTATTTTGAGAGAGAGAGAAAGAGAGAGACTGCACACAGAGGGGGAGAGAGAGCAGATCCCAAGCAGGTTTCACACCACGAGTGCAGAGCCTAACGCGGGGCTCAAACTCACGAACCCCAAGATCACGACCTGAGCCAAAGTCAAGAGTAGGACGCTTAACCAACTGAGCCACCCAGGTGCCCCGGGTCTGCCTTCATTTCTTAAACCTCTCTCTCACTCGCATACTCCTCCCACCTGGTCTTTTTCTGCTCCCCAAACACACGAAAATGGTTCTGGCCTCTAGGGTTTTTGCACCAGCTGCCCTCTCTCTCCGAGAAACCCCTTTCTCCCCCTCTCCCAATCTTGCAGGGTCTCAGCTCAGGCCACCAGCTCTCAGTGAGTCGCTCAGGCCTACCCCATCTAGCTTAGATCCCCGGTCCACGGTTGCCTCATGCCTTTTTTTTAATGGTACTCACACCATCTGACATTTTTCTGCGTTTATACCCTCTGCCAGATTATAAAGTCCATGAGAGGAGAGTCCTAACCTGTTTTGATCACCTGTGCATCGCCCGGTCTTGTATAACGCCTACCAGAAAATAAGCATGTGTATGAAATGGACGAGTCCACGAGAAGGGAACAGCCCTGCAAAGATGAGAGGGAAAAGCATTTCTGTCAGCAAGAACAGCAAGGAGCAGCAAAAATGGTGTGTTCTAGGCAAGAAAGGCGACTGGTTGGGGCCGGAGGGGTTCGAGATGAGGTGGGCAGGGATGAGAGAGGTCGGGGCCTTTGAGAACATAGAAAGGATCTTGCCTGGCAGAACTTGATGAGATACTGACTGGGGAGGATGTGGTAAAGCACACGCACCGCACACCCTTTGCCATTTTATAACCATTCTCAAGTGCAGGATTCAGGGGCATTAAGCACATTCACATTGCTGTGCAGCCGCTGACACCATCCGTCTCCAGAACTTTTTTCATCTTCGCAAACTCAGGCCGCGTCCCCATCAAAGAATTCCCATCCCCTGGGCACCTCTACTCTTTCTGTCCTTATGAATTTGCCCTCCTGTGAGTGGAATCGTGCAGTAGTGGTCCTTCCGTGTCTGGCTTCTGTCACTCAGCCTC
Source organism: Panthera onca (assembly GCF_046562875.1). Lineage (NCBI taxonomy): Eukaryota > Metazoa > Chordata > Mammalia > Carnivora > Felidae > Panthera > Panthera onca. Next base: position 3,743,658 of record NC_138354.1, read on the forward strand.
GGGTTCGTGGCCCTCGTGGCTTGGGTCAGAGTTGTCTTCCTTGTTCATCGAGACAAGATACAGCTAACACAGTATCTTTCTGGCTTTTTGAGGCTCAGCAGTATCCCACTGTGTGTAAACACCTTTTGAGCACCCATTCATCAGCACGGGGGGGGGGGAGGCTGGGGGCTGCTGGGTTTAAAGGCTCTCTTGGGTGGGGACTGGCCCCAGGGCCACGTGGGCCAGGGAGGACAGCCGGGGGGGGGGGGGGGGGGGGGGGGGGGGTTGCGCGCAGATCAGGAGCTCATCTGCCCGACCTGCCGCCTGTGCCCTACTTCCCACACGGGGCCCGGCCTCAGGACACCGGGCTGCAACCGCGGAACGCATCCCGGGAAGGAGCGGGCGGGGCCCAGCCGGGCCGCAACCGCGGAACCCAGCTCGTGCCGGCCGCCGCCCTCCCGCTCCCGACGGGTCCCCGCCCGGCGCAGCGGCGCCCTCCGCCCGCCAAGGCGCTTGCGCAGGAAGAGCCCCGCGGAAGACGCGGGGCGCATGCGCAGGAGGCTCCGCTCCCCGGGAGTCGATCCGCGATCCGGGGTTTGGGCGCCGCCGAGAGCTCTGTTTATAAACACACCGCGCGGCCACCCGCGAGGGGCAACCCGAAAGGTAGTGGGGTCGGAGGTCAGAGGTCAGCAGGGGCGCCAGGCGCAGACCGATCCCTTAGCCTTTGCCGGCTGCTGGCGGCGCGGCGCTGCGTGGCCGGCCCGGCGGTCCGACCGCGGTCCGGGGCTGCCGGGTGCGCCACGTGGTGCGCACGTGGTCCGGTCCCGGCGCGGACCCTCCCTTCCCCCCACGGCGCCGGCGGCCCGCAGCGCCCCCTGGTGGCGGCCCCGCGCGCCGCGCCGCTCGTCGCGCCTGCGCACCAAGCGTCACGGCGCGCCTTCCGGTCTGCGCGCGACCGGGCGTGGGTCGGTTGCGTCCTTGCGACAACCGCGCGTCCTCCCGCCCGCCCGGAGTCTCGGCGAGGGGAAGCTGGGGGCGGCCCGCCCGAGGTCACACGCGCGGCGCCGGGTCGGCCCCAAGACCCCGCGCCGTGCGGGGGCGGGGCCTGCGGCGTCCACGTGGCCCCGGCGGCGGAGCGCTCGGCCCCCGCCGCTGCCTGCCCAGCCCGAGTTGGCGCTCGAGCGCGGCGGCCCCGCGGACGCTCTCCGGGTGCCCCGTGCGCGCTTCATGCGAGGGGGCCGCGCCGACGAGAGGCGACGCGCCTGGCTTCTCTGGTCACCTGGCTGGGCGCTCGCGGAGCCCCCAGGCTGCGCTGCTGTTAGAGCGGTCGCTTCCCCGCCCGCCTTTGATTTTATGCCCTGTTGCTTCAAAAAAGATTTGAGGAGGCTTGCCGAGGTTAGGAAGCCGACTTCCCCTGACTGACTTTTTTTTTTGCCATTTTATCGGAAAGGCTCACCATTGCATTGCCGCTGCTGGTTGCTCTGTCAAAATTAGTTTGCCCACTTGAGCAACATCTAGTCGATGCCTACTGTGTGCCGGCCGTTGCTGCGGCCTTTGAGGTGCCTGGGTCACGTGTAGGGAAGAGGCAGCTCTAAAGCTGGTTAAGTTATCAGGGAAAGGCAGGAAGTACTTACCCTGAAGATCAGGCTGATGCTACTGTAACAAGTGGTTGGGGCGGGGTGCATGTGCATAAACATGAGTTTATTTCAAATTTAGCTGAAACCGAGCATGGGCAGCGCCCCCTCCACAAAGAATGATAAAACAAACAGTATTCTTTCTTGTAAATCTCTTAGAGCCCACTGATGCTCAGAGAATGCTTTTGTTTATTTTTGCTGAATTCTTTTATTATTATTTTAGAGAGCGTGAGCAGGGGAGAAGGTCAGAGAGAGAGAATCTCTCCACACCCATGGAGCTGGACGTGGGGCTCTATTCCGTCACCCTGGAATCATGACCCAAGCTGAAGTCAAGGATCCCATGCTCAACTGACTGAGCCAGGCAGGTGCCCCTCTCTTCCCTGAGTAATTTTTTTTTTTTTTTTTTTAATTATTTTTGAGAGAGAGAAAACAGGTGAGCGGGGGAGGAGCAGAGAGAGAGGGAGACACAGAATCTGAGCGGGTCCTGGCTCAGAGCTGTCAGCACAGAGCCGGACATAGGGCTCGAACTCACGAACTCAGAGAACATGACCTGAGCCCAAGTCAGATGCCCCACCAGCCAAGCTACCCAGGTGCCCCCCCCCAGTAATTCTCAAACCCAAAGTCAGTCTCTAGTTGAAATCCACCCATGATCTGTCAAACTGAGTTGCTTCCCAATAAACTTGTCATTAAATGTAATTAATATGTGATACGAACTTTGAAGCCAAAAAGAATTTCATCAATGACATGAGCAACTTCTTGGCCAAATTGGATCATGGTTTTCCCATAGGGCACAAATACAGTTTTTCCTCCATGTTTTCTGCCTGTTACAATGTAAAGGATACAGAGTTGACACATTTTTGTCAAAATTTTGGCAACATTTTAAATTAAACTACATTGTTAATTTTCTCCATTACTTTCTTAAGTCTAGACTAGAGGTTGGGAGAGTTTTCCCCCAAGGGTCAAATGGGAAATATTTTAGGCTTTGCCAGACACATGTAGTGTCTATCACATATTTTTTCTTTTGTTTTGTTTTTTTACCACCCTTTCAAAACATGAAAGCTGTTGTTAGCTCCAGCAAAGGCCAGATTCAACCTTCCAGCTCTGAACTGTAGCATGTTCAGATTTCCACAATATAAATGTTTCTCTGATGGCTGATTTCAAGCGGCCAGTGTGGGGTGCCTGAACTAACCTGGAGTGTCAGAATGAGGCTTGGGAACCGTCTTTCCAGCATATGGATCCAATAAATGGAAGTAACCCAAGGCACGTAGGTCACGGTAGGATGATTGAGAAGTAATGTGTTTTGAGACCTTGTTATCAAGAGTACTGATTTCACTGTAAACGTCTATAATTTAATTTTTGATAATGTCTGTTTAACCGCAACCCCACAGAATTCCTGAAAAGTTAACATTTGATTCTCATGCCCCAGCTCCGGCTCGCACGGATCTCACCTCCAAGTGGAGATGGGGTTGTGTAAGCTAGGCTTCTGGGTTGGTCCTGGATGTTCAGTTTCTTCCCCCGGGTTCCACCTAGGCACCCCCCAAGGTGACCCCCGGCGAGTCAGTGCCCTGTATCATCCCCTCCCCCTGAGTCTGAGCCCGACCCATCATGTGCTTCTGACCAGCAGAGTTTGCTGAATGGGGTAGGCCCTCATTCCCTTGACTGTGTCCCTTCACACGTGAAGGATGATGGATGTCACACCCATCACGCCCACAATCCCATGATGTCTGGAGACATAGTCTCCTGCCGGCCTTGCAGGAGCCACAGCCACATGAACAGCCCTTGGAGAAGGCCCCGTGGCAGGGGACGGTGGGCCGCGTCCAGGACCTGAGGGTGGCCTCCAGCCAATGGCCAGAAAGAAGCTGGGGCCCTCGGTCGTGTGCTCACGAGGACACCCGTGTGCCAGCAGCCTGAATGAGCCGGAAAGAGTGGAGCCTCCAGACGAGAGCAAAGCCCAGCCCCCACCTGGATTACAGCGTGGGAGACCCTGAGCCGGTGGCTCTGCCCACCCCTGACTCCTGCCCTGGGGAACCTGAGGTAACAACCTGTGCTTTGTCGGTTACTAAACGTGTGCTCCTTTGTTACACTGCAACAGAAAGTGAATATGTCATCATTCGCTACATTTATGCACCTTTCTGTGTATGTGTGAAATGTTACATTTCCCCATTTTAAAAAGTTGGGGAGAAATGTAAACACTGGGCAATAAAAATAGCGGGCAAGAACTGTACCCCGGTGTTGGCCCAGAATGCTCTCGGATGGTGTCACGGTGAGGAAACTCGAGGTGGGTTTCCGTTTGGGATGGTTTCGCCCCCCGCCCCCCGCCCCCCGCGCCCCGCAATGACTCTGTCCTGAGTCCACGAGCTGTGCGGTGGGTGTGAGGTCGGGAGCTAGACTCCTGTGCCTCATTTTCTTTTTAAAAAATTGTTTAATGTTTTTATTTATTTTTTGAGAGAGAGAGAGAGGCACAATATGAGCAGGGGAGGGGCAGAGAGAGAGAAAGAGACCCAGAACGTGAAGCAGGCTCCGGGCTCCGAGCTGTCAGCACAGAGCCCAACGCGGGGCTCGAACCCACGGACTGCGAGATCATGACCTGAGCCGAAGTCGGACACTCAGCCGACTGAGCCGCCCAGGCGCGCCTCCTGTGCCTCGTTTTCACCTCTGTGCCAGAGCTTCCTGCCTACCTGTGTGTCCCGACAGGCCTCCCTGTCTTCACCTTTCAAGTGGAGGTGACCACAGTACCTGCCTCATGGCACAGCTGCACAGGACTCGGTGAGGCAGCCATTTTCAGCGGACCGTGTTAAGTGGCCATCATCCCTTGCTGCCCTCACCCGCTACGGAGCCGTCAGGGGGCGGGGAGGGGGACCGACTCCAGCTGGGCACGGATGGGTCTGCACCATGCATAGTGAGTGATTCAGGAACCCAAGTCAGTCACTGTCTGCCATCCCCCAAGCCTTCCGGGAGAGGTCAGGTGTCTGTTTGATAGGAGTTTCCACAAAAGGGTTCTCACCTCCTAAGCTACAGCCTCGAGAAGGGAAGGCCTTTCCCTCTCCAGACCACGGGAGAGCGTGAGCTGTGGCGGCCGTGGGGCTTGCCACAGGAGGAGCACAGATATCGTTGTCTGAGGTGGCTGGAACCATGGGGTCGAGCCACCCCGAAACTCCCCCTACATCCAGATCCTGGTCATGTGGACGGACACACTGGGCATCGTTCAGACCATCTTGAGTTGAGCTTTCTGGTAGTTGGCGGCTGAGCTCGCATCCTGATCAGGTTGTCATGTAAAAGCTGTTGCGTTGACGGGGGGGGGGGGGGGGGTTGCGGACACGAGGGACAACGGACAGTGGATGCTGGGTTCTGTGTCTGCAGCTCCCCTGGAGTTGGGCAAGGTGGGCGGGGCCTGTTGGCTTCCATTTTGTCATAGCTAAATCCCCGTGAGGCGTTCTGCGTGCTGACTACCATCTGCCAGCACCTTGACCTTGGACTCCCAGCCTCCAGAACCCTGAGAAATCAGCGTCTGTTGTCTGTCAGTGGTCCGGGCTGTGGTGTGCTCGTTACGGCAGCTGAGCTGACAGACACACTCCCCACATCTGCCAGCACGCTCCCTGGCCTCTGAGGCCTCGTCAGGAGGCACTTTTGTGCTAAAGAGAAACCGCCGTCGGGCACGCTAGCATCGGCGGCCTGCGCGGGGTGGGGGCCCCACGTGCTCAGAGCTGGCAGAGGCTTCTCGAATGCTGAGCGCCCGACTCTGGGATTCGCACGGGATGCTGCCGTCCTGCCCGCCCCTCGGCAGTTGTTAGAACGGAGGCGGGGATTCTGGGCTCTGACAACCCCGTTGCCCCTCACTCCGATGCGACCAGAACTACCCGCTCATGACCCATTCACGCTCACGGGCAAACGCACACGAGGAAGCATCGAGCCAGCGTGGGACCCGCACCGGCCACGGATTCCGGGCCTGGGCCTCCCGGCTGTTGCTCCGCTTCCTGCTTTAATTCCGCTGGGCCTCGTCCCCGTCCTCCCACTTCTGTGGTCAGAGGAGGCTGCTCCCCAGTCCCAGGCCCGCACGCTTCCCCCCGCCACAGACGCCCGAAGGCCCGGCCACCTCGGCGCCTCCGCCGAGGAGCCCTCCCGCACCCCTGCCCCGCGAGCCTGCGTGCCCCATCACCATCACCGCCCTTGTGCCTTTGCCCTTCTCTTGCCTGCGGGACCTCACAAAAGAGAGCAGGGTCTCTGGGCCCCAGCCCAGCCTGAGCGCTTCGTGAGGCCCGGGTCCCCCCTTTGCCTGCCAGACTTGACCCCCCTCCCCAGAGGAGAAAGCTCCTACTAATCACCCCGCCCAGGACGCAGGCAGATGAATCTTCCCAGACCAGTGTGGGGGCTCGAGGTTGGCCTGGCAGGGACAAAACCGAGCAGGCCTGGGGACCGGACTCCCGGCCGACAGCCGTTCTCGGCTTTATCGGCCGCTTTTTCTGCCAAACAAAGGCCCTGCCCGCCCTGGGAGCCCACGCTGCTGCTCTATTGAAATCTCGAGGTGGTTCCCTATTAATCACTCCCTCTGGTGCCTCAGAGGCCAAAAAGACTCAAACAAAACCTCTTTTCTAAGCAGGAAGAGCTTTCCAGAGGCCTGAGCAGAAAGATTCCCCAACTCCTCTCCAGTATGACACTAACAAGATGCTGGGGCCTCTGGGACTCACACAAACAAGGATAGCTGGGGGGGGGCGGATTTGGAATGTGACCAGTCCGTCTGTGTGCTCCATAGACAAGGCAGGGGTGGTGAGTAAGGGGTCTCGCCCACATATGGCCCCTTCCTTGTTTCGTTTACTTTTTATTATTTAAAAAAAATTTTTAACATGTATTTATTTTTGAAAGACAGAGACCACGAGTGGGAGAGAGGCAGAGAGAGAGAGGGAGACACAGAACCCGAAGCAGGCTCCAGGCTCTGAGCTGTCAGCACAGAGCCCAACGCGGGGCTTGAACCCATGAACCGTGAGATCATGATCTGAGCGGAAGTCGGATGCTCAACCGACTGAGCCACCCAGGCGCCCCTTCCTTGTTTATTTTAAAAAGCAAAAAGGACCCAATTAAATGATTTTTTTTTTAAAGCAGACACATACGAAAAAGATGAGAAAGAGAAAAAAAATCCCATTTCACTCCAGCCTCTGACACAACCTTGACTCTTAACTCCTGTGTCTTTCTTTTTTTCTGATGTTGCCACTCTGCATTAACCAATAACTAATCTTGCATTTAAGCATCATTCTGTAAATGTGAGTTTGGTTTGTCTTTTTGAACAGAAACACCAAGCCATCATTCCCAAGACAAGTCCTCATTTCCTAGGGACCAGGCCTGATATCCACGGGCCTGCCTTTTGGACTGTCCTGTTGCAGAGAGAAACAGCCTCTTTGTCCCGATATTGTGGCCCCTATCAGGATGGGGAGCGGCCTCTATGCCTCTGAACAGAAGCACATTCCTTTCCATAAAGATTTAACTTAAAAAAAAGGGCAAAAAAGCTGGCTCGAAGAACATTTGAGGGCCATCCGTTCCCATGAGGGCAGAAGTGTATCAAAACAATCACATCCTCTTGGCTTGGGAAGTCAGATGGATAAAGATGCAATTCATTGTAAAGGCCTCAACACGGGGGGTATACTTCAAAACACAAAATCTGGCATGTTTTGGATACAGCAGTAGTCCCGTGAATCTAAAACAGGTATGGCATGGGGCACCTGGGTGGCTCAGTCGGTTAAGCGTCCGACTTCGGCTCAGGTCACGATCTCACGGTTTGTGAGTTCGAGCCCCGCATCGGGCTCTGTGCTGACCGCTTGGAGCCTGCAGCCTGCTTCGGATTCTGTGTCTCCCTCTCTCTCTGCCCCTCCCGTGCTTGCTTTTCCTGTCTCTCTCTCTCTCTCTCTCTCTCTCTCTCTCTCAAAAAATAAATAAACATTAAAAAAAAATTTTTTTAACAGGTATGGCGCAGACAACGGGAAGGATGGGGGACACATAGCATCATCACACTGGGAGATCAATATGACGTCTCAACCCAAGAGGGCAGATGCTCTCCTTGCCGAAATAATAAACCTGAGAAACAGATGACGTGGCTTGATCTGTGACCAACCAGGCCTGCTCACTCCTTGAAGGTTAACAGAATAAAATGACTGGAAATTAGTCTGGCCTAATACACACTGTCAAATAGCAGGGAAATCCTACGAGGACAGTGAAAAAAAAAAATACTTCTGCAGCCTTGCCATTGTGAGTTTTGTTGTTTTTTTTTTTATTAAAAAATTGACACTCTTAATAGGAGAGATGATTAGGATAATGGTTCTTCAGTGCTTCCTAAGGATCCATCACACCAGTGAAGGGAGGAAATTTAAGGTACAGCTGGGTACCTTACTGTACCTATTAGCTCACTATTATTCCAGGAAGGGCTCAGGCGCTCGATGGCTTATCTTTTTGAAAAATGTCACTAATAATCAGAAAGTTTTGTGTTTTGCTTTATGGTTTACAGCACACATCAACACACAGGGTTCCCCTGTCACACACACACACACAAATCAGAGACGTTCCTCCCACCCCGTCCTCGACACAGGCTTTCTTTCCCCCAAACTGGAGAAGAGATCAGAAGGAGGTAAGCCTTTGCCTTAACTTCACAATCCAACAAGTGGATACGTGAGTAATGCTGGCACTTAGCTTCTCAACCCCCCGTTTCCTCCGCACCACCCACACCCCTGTGATAGTCATTCCAAAGCACAAAGTGATGGTGTTTTGCAGAGTGATTGATCAGTGTGTGTGCTAGGCAGTTATTTAAAATGATGTCGACTGAGGACTTTTAAGAATGGGGAAATACCATACAAAGTAACGTGACATGAAAAAGGTAAGATACAAGATAGAGTGTGAGCGTGTGTGTGTGTGTGTGTGTGTGTTCTCAGGGAAATGCCCCAAACTATTGAAAGTAGTCAGTGGTGAGATTAGGCACGCGACTAGTTTCTTTTTTATAAGTATTTCCTGATTTTCTACAATGAACATATATCGCATTTCAAATCAGGGAAAGTGTCATTTTAAAAATGAAATTTAGCAGACACTGGATTGGCTCTCTGATGTGCTTTTTCTCGCGTATGCCGCCTTTTTCTGCTGATTGATTTCTGTGGTCCTTTTAAGTCCCCTTTATTCCATTCTTGCTGTGCTAGCTTGTTGCTTGGTAACCATCATTTTCACTGATTGCCTGTTTCTCACTGGTACTCTCTAGTGATGCCACATTGCAGAGCGATCCCCTGTGAAATGACTTCCGTCCAGGGCCACAAAACAAAACCATCTAACCTTACTTATCACACCTTCCACCTTACGAGACGTGAGTACCACTGCCGGCTCCCCAAAACGTTGGGTTTCATAAATGTCCCAGAAAGAATTAACATGGTGACGATTCGAGGGGCCTACTTTTTGCTTCCACACGCAGCTGTGAGAATCTCTCCTTTTACCTGTCCTTACACGCTGCCGGTCCTCACCGTCGGCCCTGTGCCCTGTTGTGGCAGGTGCTTTTTTGCTGCCTACCTAGAAGCCCCCGCCCACCCTTCTCCTCTTCCTGCAGAGAGATCCCAGATTTTGTCCAGATACACACTTTCTACCTGCTGCAGGAGAAGTGGGGCCCAGCTCTTAAGAGAGGATCATGACTAAGCTAGGAAGGGTGTGGTGGTCCCACATCCCCCATGGCTTAGGCACAGGTGGGGAGTGTAATTTGGGCCGACAAGACATGAAGGGAAGCGGGCTGGAGTCTTTGTTCCTAAAGAGAGACGCATGAAGCAAAAATGGTCTCTGGATCCTGGTTTGGGAAGACGGGGCCCAGGGCCCCTTCAGGCTCTCGAAAGTACAAGAGTCAATACAACAAGGACACAGGTGCCACATGGTGGCGAGAAATGGAGTCCTTGATGGCACCACGGAGTCACTGGATCAACACATCCTAGGCCTGTCCTTTCTCCTAAGTTCTCACACGTGAGGTCATAAATCCCCTCTGTGTCAGAGCCACACTGGGTTGGCTTCTCTGTTATTTGCAGTTAAAACCTGCTAACTGAGCCAGTGCCGAAGTTAGACGTGTTTGCGTGATGCGAACCTCCCCCTCGTCTCCGTAGGGTGGCCCACGTGTTGTGGATTATCCAGAGAACTCACGGTTTACACTGAGCCCGGTACAGTTACTACTGCCCTATTTTACTCTCCAAAATGTCCCAGTTTCAGATGATCGATTATATGGTCATTGTTCTGGGTCAGGCTGTGTCCCTGCAGTAGTCACATGTTGAAACCCTGCCCCTAGTCCCTCCAAATGTGACCTTACTTGAAAATAGGGTCATTGCAGATGTCATTCATTAAAGTGGAACCATACTGGAGTAGGTGGCCACTAACCCAAAGTGACTGGGGTTCTCATAAAAAGGGGGATGGCCCTGCTGATACCTCGATCTCAGACTCCTGGCCTCCAGACTGACAGACGATGCATTTCTGTGGATTAAGCCACCTGGTTTGTGGTACTTTGTTACAGCAACCCCAGCGTTCTCACGCAGTCATCCTACCCACTGGCTCTGTATGAAGAGGAAGGAACCACTCTGGCTGCCAGTGATCTGAGGTGTCGGCATTTGAGAGCAGCCTTGCAGGAAACGTGGGATGTCAACAGGCAGGGATGGTGTGTGGAGAGGGGGCATGAAATGTGTGAGCCGGGGCCAAATTACAGACAAGTCTTAAGGCATCCTGACCCTATGAAATGGGGGCAAGGGAACCGTCTGACCCAAGGCACCTAAAGCTTCTCTGAGAGGAGGAATTCTGCTATAGGGAAGCAGCAGAGGAGGTATGGCATCCCATACTGTGTAGTCTTGATCTAAGTATACACAAATACATAGAGGAGACACCAGAATGCTCAGAAACAGATCTGTGTACATGTGAGCACTCAGTGTGTGACAGAGTGGCCCTGCAGAGCTGTTGGGGGAAAGACGTAGTTTTCAGCCAATGATACCAAGAAAATTATGTACGTACACATCTGTCAAAGAAATGGAACCCCTACCTCACATCGTATGCAAAAAGTCAATTCAGGGTGGATCAAAGAATTAAATGTGAAAGGCAGAGCTACAATCTTTTAGAAGACACTGTAGGAGAACATCTTCATGACTGAGGGGTAGGGAATAACTTCTTGAACAAGTCATTGAAAGCACCAATCATAAATGAAAACAGGGGCAAGCCGGACTAAATTAAAATCAAGAAGCTGTTCCTCAAAGTGTAGCAACAGCTTTGCTCAGAGTGGAAGGAGATAACCTGCACAGGAATAACCAACCAAGACCCATTTTCCAAATATTTAAAGAGCTTCAAACAAATGAAAAAACAAAACAAACAAAACAAAACAAAACAAAACAAAAACAGATGACCCAAGAGAGAAATGGGTAAAAAACTGGAACAGGCACTGCATGGAAGGGCCTATCTGGATGGCCAGTAAAGGTTCAACCTCATCAGAAGTCACACAAAACTATTAAAACTATGTCACACACCTATTAAAACTATGATGAGGTAGCTTCATAGCTTCCAGGCTGACAATTTAAGAGTCTGACCGAGCCAAGTGATGGCAAAAATATGGAGCAAGGGGGGCTGAAATACACTGTAAGTGGAAGTGCAGATTGGGACAAAGGCTTTGGAAAATAGTTTGACATTATCTAGGAGATTTGAAGTTTGCATATCCTGTGACTCCAAGTGTACTTTTAGATATATAACCGAGAACAGAGGTTCTCATGTGTCCAAATCTCCTGGGGGGGCTTCTGGGCCCCATTCCCAGAATTTGAGTCTGAAGGTCTGGGTGGACCCCCAGATCTGCATTCTAACAAGTCCACAGGTAATGCTGACACTGCTGATCTAGGGAACCACACTTTGAGAAGCACCTGGAGAGATGTGTGCTCCTGTGCTCCGGGATATACAGACAGGAAGTGTTCTTAGAGTAATTGCTGAAAATGTCCATCTACAGTTGAATGAATGAAGTATGGCATATTCATACAGGGGAAATGCTAGAAAGCATTGGAAATGAATGGACCACTTGCAAACTATGGACGCATGGTCCAAACAATTTGATTGCAAAATGCCAGACACAGAAGACCTTACACAGGGGCGCCTGAGTGTCTCAGTGGGTTAAGCATCCGACTTGATCGTGACTCAGGTCGTGATCTCGCAGTTCATGCTGACAGCACGGCGTCTGCTTGGTATTCTCTCCCTCTCTCTCTCTGCATCTTCTCCCCCCACTCAAAACAAACAAGAAGGCCTATGCAGTGTCATTCCAATCATAAAAAGCGTAAAAACAAATAAATGCAACCCATTATTCAAGGTTGCACACATACGTGATAAAGCGAGTCTGTCATCCCGAGCTCTGTGACCTCTGTTTGAGCACGTTAGCCACAGAATGTTGCGTGGCCACCCCTGGCCTCAAGGCAGGCTGAGACACGCTGTGTTTTAGCTGGGCTCCATACCCTCCTGGGCAAAACCGGAGTTGTACTAACCAGAGGAAGTGCAGAATGGATATGGAGGAGGCTGCTAGGAGGCTCTGCCCTTTTAACTGCAGACGATAATCATTAACCACCCTGTGACACCGCCTGGGATCACAGCCACCAGAAGCCAGGACTCCTGACGGCGGTCACCTGCAGGACAGGCGGCCCCGCCTTCCTCACTGGAACACGGCTTCACCTCCAGCATCCTACAGAGGGGAATGATCTCCATCTTGTCACGTTTTAAATCTTCGATGGCTAATTACATTCTGTAGGGGAGGGACTGAGTAGTAAATCTGGCCCGCCCGTAGCAGGTAGCTGCTGGGTGACCACCGTCACCAAAGGGAAACACGGAGGTGTTACAGGAACTGCCATTGTCTTTCTGTGCTTAGGGTCAAGCATGACTGTCTCCAAGTCATGATTCCAAGGGAATCAGGGGTTTTTGGTTTCGAGAGAGGTTCAGGAATCTTGGGGGTCCTGTACTCTTTTTTTTTAACCTTAAACTTATTTGATCCTTTTCTCAGACGTTACTTTTCTTTTTTTTTTTTTTTTTTTTTTTAATTTTTTTAACGTTTATTTATTTTTTTGAGACAGAGAGAGACAGAGCACGAACGGGGGAGGGGCAGAGAGAGAGGGAGACACAGAATCGGAAGCAGGCTCCAGGCTCTGAGCCATCAGCCCAGAGCCGGACGCGGGGCTCGAACTCACAGACCGCGAGATCGTGACCTGAGCTGAAGTCGGACGCTTAACCGACTGCGCCACCCAGGCGCCCCAACTTATTTTCTTATTCTAGGTTGGTTGTAAATCTCCTTTAGGGCCTATATTTGCTGCTGTTGGCACGGTAAGAAAACGCTTGCCAGGGAGGATTTCAAACCTGGAAGCGAATGTGCCAGCTCACTTCAAACTCAACAGCTGGTTGCTCATTCTCTATGGCAGTGATAGACGTAAAAGAGGGAGCGGGATTATGTCTTATAGATTTTGTCTTTTCGATCACCGTAAACTTCGTAAGCCTCTCTCAGCCAGCTTGTTTTTTTTCCTTTGAAGCCTTAACAGGATAAACCGTAGAGGGGAAATCCGATCGGCAGGTATTGCACAGCCGAGGGCCGCCGGGCTGCGCACTTTTCACACGCATCTCGTGGCCTCCCCACACCACGTCATCCGCAAGGTACACGCACAACGGAGGCTGCATTTCAGCTGCTTCCAATTAGCGGAGCGCCAACTGTGTCTAGCACAGCCACGCTTTTTGTAAATGGCTGGGAGTTAGGCCAGAAGTCAGACTTCTCGAATTCCATTTCCTTCTCTAAGATACAAACGTCTTCACGGATGTGGGAAGCTGCGTGTGTTTCTCCCTTTTCTCCCGCTTCACAATGGGGACGCGGTGCTGTGCGTGGGGGGAGGATGAGACCAGCAGCCCCCGCCCCCGTGGCGTGGAATTGGTAGAGACCAGTTTCATTTAGTCTCACGGCCTTTGGTTCCGAGTCTTCCCGCGGGCAGACCTCCGGGGATCTCTGGTTGCGCTCCCACACTCGGGCCTGTGTTTTTAAACTTGAGTCCCGGTTATAATTTTAGGTCGAAACAGGAGAAATTAGTGACCGTTGAGCAGATTTGACGATTCTTGAGGGGCAGTAGGGCGAGTCAGCCCAATACTGAATAGCGCGACCGGGATGTCGCCTTCCTGCCGGGCACTGCCCGGAGCCCTTTACACACATGACCCTCATTTAGTCCGGAGGTTTACAGGAAGTGGGGAAACTGAGGCATGGGGAGCCCCACGGTCACACAGGTAGTTAGTGCTGGAGCCACACCTGAAGCCTAAGGGGGTCTGGTTCCAGTGCCTGTCCCCGCACCCACGGTGCCTGTGTGCCGTCGGCTCTGCTCACCTAGGGGCGGAAGCATATTGTCATCTGTGTGGGTGACAAAGCGTTTTGTAGGAAGGACTAAGTGAGAGCTATTTGCTCATGTATTTTGTTTTACTTGATTTTATTTTTTTTAAGTTTTTATTTATTTTTTTTTTTTTGAGGTGGGGGGAGGGGCAAAGAGAGAGAGGGAGACACAGGATCCGAAGCAGGCTCCAGGCTCTGAGCTGTCGGCACAGAGCCCGACGCAGGGCTCGAACTCACGGACCGCGAGATCATGACCTGAGCTGAAGTCGGACGCTTGGCCGACTGAACCCCCCAGGCGCCCCCAAAGTATCATTGTTTCAAGACATAAAGGCATGATTCTTCAAGTGCACGTGGCAGGATGTTTCCCGATATCTAAATTTGTACCTTGTTCTCTCTGCGTTTATTTCTGGAAGTAGCCGGGCCTCGTGTGCCCCTGTTTTAGGGCAGCTGGGATTGCAGAACTGAAAGCACCAGTTTCCAGTGAGAGCCTCCGAGAAGGACAGAGAGAGAAGAGTTCCCAGGAGGGGCGGCCCAGCCAGCCCCGATACGCCTTCTCCTCTAAAATTTCCTCTTTCTACCCCTTTCCTATGCCTGGAGGCATTCCGCGTGTGGTCCAATGTCTGCTTCTCTCACTGAGCACAAGGTTTGGGGTTCATCTATATTGTTGCACGTATCCGCTACCCGTCCCTGCTCGTGCGGAGCATACTCGATTGTACGGAAAATACCGTTTTCTTTTCAATGAGCCCACTAGATGATAGACATATGGATCGCTTCCAGCTTGGGTTTTATGAATAATTCTGCTCTAAACATTCACGGGGTAGTCTTTGACATGTGTTTTCACTTCTCTCGAGCAGATTCCTAGGGGTGGACGCGTTGCATTGCACACTGAGTGTATGTTTAACTTTTCGCTAGATTGTGAAAAGATTGTGAGGCCTTGGCTGCAAGAGCGGTGACGGAGCATCTTTGGTGACGGAAACGTTCTAAGACGTTTGAAAACTGGACAGGACTAAAAGTCATCAGACCACACACTAACTGTGTGAATTTAATATGGAAAACGTCAGGCCTCAATAAAGTTGTTAAAAAAGGAGAAGCTAGGGGTACGGCTCAGACAGTAAGTATCTGACTTCGGCTCAGGTCGTGATCTCAGGGTTCGTGGGTTCGAGCCCCACAATGGGCTCTGTGCTGACAGCTCGGAGCCTGGAGCCTGCTTCGGATTCTGTGGCTCCCTCTCTCTCTGCCCCTCCCCAACTCATGCTCTGTCTCTCTCTTTCTCAAAAATAAATACACGTTAAAAAAAAAAAATCAGAATCTGAACACTGGCCAGAAATCTGATAATATTAAGACATTGTTGGGAGTCTTTTACCGGTGATAATATCACGGTTACGTTTTCTTTAAAACAGACTCTTGTCTTTTAGAGATACACACGGAGTTACAGGAAATGATATAATGCCTGAGATTTGCTTCGAAATAATACAGGAGGAGCTGGGTGGGCTTATAGATGAAACAAGCCTGACAATAAGTTGATCGTTGTGGAAGCCAGGGGATGGATGGATACACGGAGATTTATTTTATCATTCTGTCCTCTTTTGTACATGCTTCCATAGTTTAAAGTTTGAAAAGATGAATTTAAGAGTCTCAAAAGAAAGAAAGAAAAAAAGCTGAATTGGCCACGTCCCACAGTGGCCACTGACGACACCAGGCAGGAGTGAGGCAGGGAACGTCTATTGTCTCTGCCTGCTCGGCACACCCTCCCCCTTCTACTAACAGTGGCCAGACTTTGCTTTGAGTAAGGGCCAGCCTCTGCTTGCGTCTTCCGTGGTCTGCCCACCTTCGATCCAGGTCCCGGGCCCGGAGCCTCGGGGAGCCAGTCAGCCGCTGTCTCCTGGACATTCTCGCTCAGCTCATGTGGGATGGTGTGAAAAGGGGAGAAGCCAGAGCTGATCCCCCCCCCCACCCGAGAGAGCAGCCTTGGGGTGCTGCTGCTATTAATCCCCACGGCAGCTGACTCCCACCGTTTTCGGGAACCCGGATCTCAGCTTTCTTTGGTTCTGTGAACCGTCCAGCATCACGCCGATAAATTCCCTTCTTGTTTAAGTTGGCCAGTGTTGCTTTCCTTGGCCGAAAACCAAAACACCCCGGGGCAGACACAGCACAGCTTCCCGGACAGTCTGCACGTTCCTTCCGTCTCTGCACCTCCTTCGGGCAGATTCAGCTACAGGCGCAGACCCCCTCGGACGCTACGAGTTGCACAAGGCGACCTGGCAACTAAAACAGGAAGGAAAACACGCCACGCAGAGGCACCGAATTGATAGCTAGGAGCCCTCGCTCTGCTCAAACACAAATGGAAAGCATCGTCATGAAGACAGAAACATTGACCGGACCAGAAAAGTTTCACTGGCCTCTAACGCACCGTGGGGTAGAAATATATGAACCACAGATGAGAGGCACAGATGTAAGTTCTAAATTTCCCAGGAGCTGCATTAAAGTGGTAAAAAGAAATAGGTGAAATTAATTTCAGTAATACACTTTATTTAAGCCAATATATCCCAAATATTATCATTTCAAACTGTAACCCCTGTGGAAACTATTACTATATTAATAATTTTTTTAATGTTTATTTATTATTGAGAGAGAGAGAGAGAGAGAGAGAGAGAGACATCACCAGCAGGGGAGGGGCAGAGGAAGAGGGGCATTGAGCAGTTAGTGGTGGGAGAGGATGCACAGAGCTTCGCCAAGAAGCAGAAACAGCTGCTGGGAGACGTACGATTACCTCCCGCGTCCGGTCCCTCGTGCCCGGAGCTTACACGTTGCCCCCCGATCCACGCCACGCGATAGAAGCCGAACGAACACGCTGAAAATCAACAACTCCTAGATCGGCCAGAAAAGGGAGGCCACGGGGCAAACCTCGGTGCCCAAGTGGGGGAGACAGCTTTCCAGAACAGAAGTCTGAGAGCAGGAGGCGCCGGGAGACCCAGCGAGGGCCAGAGAAGCCCCCCCAGGGTGAACGCGGTGGACGCTGGCCTCTCGACGAGGACGAGCGTGAGAACGAAAGCCTCTCAGTCCTAGGGGTCCGCCCCACATTTCCGTGAGCTTTGCCCCCAGAGGCTCCATCAGGTCTTAACAGAGGAGGGAAAAACATCCCCTGGGGTGTCCATCGGGGGAGGGGAAGCAGCCCGTCTTGCAACACGTCCAGGGGGCTCTGCTTTGCAAGGCCTGCCGGGCGGGGCGGGCTTTGGGCTGAGAGTCTTGCTCTCCTCATCTCCCAGCCTGTTCTCGTAAAGCGCTCTGCGTTTCCGGAAGCAACGTGAATGAGGTTCCGAGTGTCTTGCAGCCCCACTGACATTATTTCTTTTAAGCCCTCCGACACCCTTCTGAGTCCGCGTTACAGCCGAGGACCCTGAAGCCCGGAGAGGCCAAATGACTCGCCCAAGGTCACGTGACTGGGTAACAGAGGCGCGGGCTCCAGAGCCTGGGTCCCCTCCAGCACACCTTCCTGCCGCCTTGACTTCACTGTGGCGACTCAACGCAGTTCGCCCTGTCCTACGTCGCCAGCCGGCATATCATCACCAGCATATTGTCTGGCTGCTAAATGGGGGAGGGGCGGAGAGCGAGGGGGACAGAGGATCCGAAGCAGGTTCTGAGCCGTCAGCACGGAGCCCGACGCGGGGCTCAAACTCCCGAACCGTGAGATCATGACCTGAGCCGAAGTCGGACGCTCAACGGACCGAGCCACCCAGGCGCCACCCCCCACTCCTTCCAACTCCCCTGCTGGTGGCCACACTCCCGCGGAGACCCCTCCCGTGCTGAACTGGGTGACTCCATAACCACAGGGACACTGTAGAAACGGCAGGGTGGGGCTTCCTCGTGTGCTCTCGCCGGAGCTCGTCACCTGGGAGGTGGACCCTCCAGGCTCAGGTAAACTTCCAGGAGATGCGGCCCCGACCCACACGTTGACACAACCTCCTGAGACACCCCGTGCAAGAACGACCCAGCTGAGTCGTTCCTTCCCCAATTCCAGGCCCACAGAAACCGAGGCGATACGTGTTCTTGTGTTTTCAGCACGTTGGAGCCCTTTACCGCCCAGCAACAGATGAGCAACACAGCCTCTCTCTCTCTCTCTCTCTCTCTCTCTCTCTCTCTGGCTGTCTTTTGCAGCTGTACAAAAGTGCAGTCCTGCTCCACAGTGGTCAGAGTTCCCGTGGCTGCATGACAGGAAGCCCTCAGGACGCCGCGAACAGGCAGGAAGCAGTCCTGGGGCCACAGGAAGCATCCCAGAAGGATAGGGCAGCAGCAGGAAGTAACACTCAGCAGACAGGAAAGGGAAGACGATACGAACACAGAGGTCTGGGTTCTGCAGGCATTTGACAGATATTAAGTGAGTTCCAACCCTTTGAGGATGCAGGTATGGACCAGGAGCTTCCGAACTTTGAGGCTTCTCCTCCTCGGCCCCATCTACCTGCCTTCAGACTCAGCCAGCTCTAACGCCGAGGGTTCCAGAAGCACCCTTTCTTGTTGCTGGGGCTCTGTTCTGCTTTGCACGTACCCACCCCGGCCCGAGGGTGAAAACCCCTCAGGGCCGTCGGGGGCCCAAGGCATCGCCTCTTTGCAGGTCTGATACCGCCACCGTGTGCCTGGCACGATTCCCGACTTCGGCAGGTAAAGACAGGAGAGAGCGGAGGCAGGAGCCCGGCCACACCCCACCCTCCGAGCGGCTGGGCCGGGGGAACTTTCCACAATGATGGGCATGTTCTTTATCTGCAGTGATCAGGACAGTAGCCACAGGATAAGGACCTCCACATCCAGCACTTGAAGCGTGGCTCGTGCCACTGAGGAATGGAATGCTTAATTTTACTTCGTTTTAATTAGAACATACATGCAAATAGCCAGCTGTGGCTAGTGGCTTCTGAATTGGGCCGCATGGCTCTTATCCACGTTCGGGGTCTATAACGCAGGCTCTGGAGAGTTGTATTTTTATTTTTTAATTTGTAAATTAAAGTACTATTTACATAGAGGAAATTTTGCTTTAAACCTTTTTTTTTTAGCGTTTATTCACTTTTGAGAGAGAAGAAAGAGCCTGAGTGGGGGAGGGGCAGCAAGCGAGGGAGACAGAATCCGAAGCAGGCTCCAGGCTCCCAGCTGTCAGCACAGAGCCCGACGCGGGGCTCGAACCCACGAACCGCGAGATCATGACCTGAGCCGAAGTCAGACGCTCTACCGACTGAGCCACCCAGGCGCCCCGAAAATTTGCTTTTTTTAGTGCACAGTTTTGCTACTTTTGACAGCTACACAGAGTCACGCGATCGCCACCACAGTCATCCCCTCCCCCGCCCCCCCAATTCCCACGTGCCATTTTGCGGTCAGCCTCTCCCCAGACCTCCAGCCCCTGGCAACCGCTCACCTGTCTCTGTCTCTATAGTTTTGCTTTTCCCGGAGCGTCCTGCAGATGAAAGCCTACCCGGTGCATTTTGGGGTTCACCCGTCTTCTGCAGATTCACACTTGGCTCTTTTTCGTTGCCACGTTGTATTCCACCGCGTGGCTATTGCCGTACGGCAATTTGTTAATCCGATCCCCAGTTGGGGTGCATTGGGATCGTTGGGGCGTTTCCACTTTTTGGTGGTTATTTGCGTACAGGTCTTTTGTACCAACGCCAAGTTTTCATTACACTTGGGTTAAAGCCACGTAATGGGGCCGCCAGCCGGAAGGTAAGTTTGTTGAGCTTCGTAAGAAACCGCCAAACTGTCTCCTCAAGCGGTGGCATCGTCGTGCGCGTCCCGCCAGCTGGGTCAGCGAGCCCCCGGCCGCCCCACGTTTGCAACAACAGTTGGTATCGTCATTTTCCTTGAGTCACTTCAGTAGGTGTCTACCGATGTCTCGTTGTTTCAACTCACTCCCAACAAGGGGTGATGTCGAGACTCTTTTCCTGTGCTTGTCTGTCATCCGTATATCTTCTTTGATAAATAACCTGTTCATGTTTTGTCTTGTGTTTTATTTTTTTTTTTCTTAAATGGGGTGTCTCTCTGGATAGTTCACTGCCTCTTTTGTTCTTTTTTTAAAAAAAAATTAGCGTTTTTTACTCATTTTTGAGAGAGAGAGAGAGAGACAGAGCGTGAGCGGGGGAGGGGCAGAGAAGGGGAGACACGGGATCCAAAGCAGGTTCCAGGTTCTGAGCTGTCGGCACAGAGCCCGACGTGGGGCTCGAACCCACGAACCCTGAGATCGTGACCTGAGCCGAAGTCGGCCACTTAACTGACTGAGCCACCCAGGTGCCCCTGTGCACTGCCTCTTTTTAACACGGTCTCGTCACCTCCCAATAAAGCCTACTTTTCTTCTTGATGGTTTAGTGTCTTGGTATTAGTTCTATTTCTTTCTGTTTCTGCAACCAGCTCCGGGAGCTTCTATCAGGGTAAGAGCCCGACGGTCACAGGGTCCGAAAGGCTGACAAGGTTCGCCCTTGCCAGCTGTTTATTGCTCCTTTTCCGAGTGGCCGATTTGTGAAGGAGCTTCTCCATGCCCTCCAGACCTGGACAGAGTGAGAAGAAGTCAGCGCCTTGCATTTTGCTTCTCTAATGGCCTTTTACTGGCCCTTTCCTCGCGCCGTCTGTTGAAGCTGTCAGGATATCCAGTGGCTTGCTGTCGGAGGAAGGAATGCAGCGGGTGTCCGGGCTTGGCAGGGTCACCGTGACGCAGCCCACGAGCTGCCGGTGTTACCAACACGCGTGGCCTTGCTCCTCGGGAAAAGACTCGTGGAGCTCTGTCGGTCTGGGCCTGGCTGTCTGGCCACACGTGTGGGTGGAACTCTGGCTCCCACCTTTTGGTGCCGCTGTGAACATGGATGTACAAATATCTTTTCAAGACCCTGCTTTCAACTCTTTGGGGTTTATACCTAGAAATCGAATTGCTGGATCACATGGTCGTTTTATGTTTAATGTTTTCAGGGACTGCCAGAGTGTTTTCTACAGCAGCTGCACGATTTTACCTTCTCACCACCAGTGTGTATGTAAATGTCTTTGTATCAGATAAATATTGCCCAAATCCCCCAACTTCTGTCCACCTCTCTCCTTCGGCCCCCGCCCTGCCCCCTCGCCTGAGTTACCAGCTTCCTTACTGGCCTCCCACAGTCACTGACCCCTTTCTGACTCGAGCTCCACCCAACAGCCAGTGGTTCTGTTTCAAATACGTGGGTCAAATACGTGTGCCTTTCTGCCAAAAAGCCCTCAGTGGTTTCCACGGCCGGTGGGACAAGACCTAAATCCTTACATGACCCAACATGGCCCGTTAGGCTTTTTTGCCTAATTGGGCCCAGCTGACGTGGTCACTCTTTCTTCCATCCTCAGTGACCTGTCAGTCCCTTGAAGGTGCCATGCTCCCTTAACACATGCTGTTCCTTGGCTAGAATCCCATCCCCCAGACTCCCACCCCCCCTCACCCCAAATCATCTTTGGACTTCAGATCAACTGTCATTCCTTAGGGAAGAGATCCCTGACCCTGTTTCTACTGTCCTCTTCCCTCTGCCAAGTATGTTTTCTTGTGACAGCTTTTCATAAAAATGTTTTACAACCCCCCCCCCCCCCGCCGCACCCCGCCAGCACCACAAACTTCTCTATCTCCATTTGTACCTCTGTATTTGCTCAGACGATGATTGGTTAATATGTCCCGCACGTCCAGGCTGGAAAGTGAGTAAACAGGCAAACTTCTCACCCTGGGGGGCCCCTTCTCCCCACACACTCTCAGGTCACCACCCGGCAATGCCTCACAGGATTTTTGATGGTGGTGATTTTGTATTTATAAGCACATGCATTTGACCCACGTCTGCATCTCCCACTGAATTGTTAGCCACCAGGGAGGGTCTGTGTTCTGACACCTGACAATCATTTTTTTTTTCCTCCCCCACTATCCCAAATTACGCAGTGGAGGTTTCTGCAGTTGGGGAGGTCGCAGGGGTCAGCACATCTGGAGTGCAATGGACCAGCCTCGTCCTGGGAAAACCACCTTCATGATCATGGTATCTCCCCGGGCAGGTAAGTATTCGACAATTATTAAATGATGGAAATGTGGGAACGTTGCCACCTTTTTAGGGGGCCTGGCTGAATTAGGAAGGCATATGGGGGTCCTCCGTAGTACTAGAGGGGTACTAGAGGTGTCTGACCCCCAATGCCCCACTGGCCAGGCATGTTCTTCCCGGATGAGCAGGTAAACAGCTTGAAGGGCAAAGCTGTGTCTGTCTTCCTGAAGCCGGTGCCTAGCCTGGGTCCCGGGATACTTGATCTAGCTGTTAGTTGATTGAATAAATGATTCCAAAAAGGAACACAGACATCAGGGATCGCGAGCATCTTTAGGCAAACTCCATTTACAGTAGAAAACCCTTAATTCAGGTGCTTAAGTGTGACGGCAGTTTAGGCTAGGGGGGTGGAGCATCTGGGCCCCAGAGACTGCTGAGTTCATTTGTCCCTTTGCCCAGTGACCCAGGAGAAAAACTCTCCAGCTAGACTTTTAGGGGTTCCCCTCCTCGGCCCTCCCACCCCAAGCAGAGGCGGGGGGGGGGGGGGTGGGAAGGACAGTCGTCCCTCCCCCCTCCCCAGGACGGTCCCCACCTTCCCGGCCCCCCCACCCCCACCCAAGGACAGGAACTGGGGCAGGACAGCCGTCCCCCCTCCCCGGTCTTCTCCCACCCCCACCCCAGGAGTGGGAGGCCATTTGTCCCCTCCTCCCCTGTCCCCCGCCCCCGGCCCCAGGACGCGAGCGCGGGGAAGGCAGCGCTCCCCCGCCGGGCCCTCCACCCCACCCCACCCCACCCCACCCGAGGACAGGGGCGGGGGGAGGGCAGCGCGCCGCCGGCGTGGACACCGCCCCGTCCCGCCCCGGGAGCGCGCGCGGCCTCCGGCTCCGCTCCGCCCGCGATCCGGCCCGGGATGCCGCGCCCGCCCGCGCCCCGCGGAGCCCCGCCCCCCGCCGCCGCGCCGCCGCCGGAGGCCGCTCGGAGCTGCGCGAACATGGCCGAAGTCGGCGAGGACAGCGGGGCCCGCGCCCTGCTGGCGCTGCGCTCGGCGCCCTGCAGCCCCGTGCTGTGCGCCGCCGCCGCCGCCGCCGCCGCCTTCCCCGCCGCCGCGGCCCCCGCGGCCCCCGCGCCCGGGCCCGCCGCCCCGTCGCCGCCGCCGCCCGCCCAGCCCCCGCCGCCGCCGCCACCGCCGCCGCCGCCGCCGCCGGGCGCGATCGCGGGGGGCGCGGGGGCCGCGGGCGCGGGGGGCGCGGGCGGTGCGGGGGCCGCGATCGCGGGCGGCGCGGGCGGCGCGACGGGCCCGGGCGCGGGGGCCGCGTCGGGCGAGGCCCTGGTGGCCGCGGCGGCCGCCTCGGTGCGCAGGAGCCCCGGGCCCGCGCTGGCGCGCCTCGAGGGCCGCGAGTTCGAGTTCCTCATGCGGCAGCCCAGCGTCACCATCGGCCGCAACTCGTCGCAGGGCTCCGTGGACCTGAGCATGGGCCTGTCGAGCTTCATCTCGCGGCGCCACCTGCAGCTCAGCTTCCAGGAGCCGCACTTCTACCTGCGCTGCCTCGGCAAGAACGGCGTCTTCGTGGACGGGGCCTTCCAGCGGCGCGGCGCGCCCGCCCTGCAGCTGCCCAAACAGTGAGTTGCCGCGCCCCCGCTCCCCGCCCCCCCCCCCCCCGCCCGGCCTGGACCCCGGGGTCACCCGGACCCTCGGCCCGACTCCCGACTCGTGGTCACCTTCGGCCTTTGGCCCGGCCCGGACCCAGAGGTCACCCTGACCCGGGGCCCGAGCCTCGTCCCGGGGTCACTCCCGACCACCGCCCCGGATCCGCAGCCTGACTTAGATCCTGGGGTCACCCCAAACCTTGCCCTGACCCCGCCCTGCCCGACACCGGAGACGCCTCCGACCCCGCCCAGCCTGGGCCTCAGGGACGTTCTTCAACCCAGGTCCGATCTGTGCTCAACCGGGACACAAGGTCCACTCCTGACCGCCCCCCCCCCCCCGCCCTGACCCTGCTTGGGCCTTGGGCTCCGAGGGTCGCCCCGCCCCCACCGAGCCTGAACCGTAAGGGTCGCCCTTGCCTCTGCCGGGCCTGGACGGGAGGACACGCCTGACCTCCGCCCAGCCTGAGTCCGAGGTGCGCCCCTCACCCCCTCGCGCTAGGGGCCGAGTCAATGGCAGTGACTTTAGGCGTGTGAGGGACGTTCCCATTCCCAGGGCGGAGGGACAGGGCAGGAAGTGCTCGGTCCTCAGTGCCCCTGAATGCGCTGCTCCTGGGGTGGGGCAGTGGTACCCAGCACTTCGAGCATTTGTAGCACAGCCTGGGATTCCTGAGCCCAAAGGAGAAACAGCAGTGGGGGGGAGGGGGGGGGGTCAGGCCAGGGAGAAGGCGGTTCCAGGGGTGGCACGGCCACTGTCACATGCGTGCTTTTAGCGACATTCAGTCACTTTCCCTTGTCTTCTGGCTCCCACATCCACTTTTTCCCCCACGGGCTCTGCTCCTGCGATCCCTGCTTTCTCAAGGTCTGTTGATGAGGAGAAAGCCTATTTACCTGCCCCGCTTCCTCTTCAGGGCACTTTCTGTTTCTGTGTAGTAATTGCCTTTAACTCCTCACGGAGTGTCTATATTTCTCCAACCGGCTTCCTGTTCCCCAGTCGTCTCTGATGGGCTAAGTGTTCTTTTTTATGAGAGAGTTCAGGGGATTTTTGCTGGGGTGATCCCCGGCACCCAAAGCTTGTTTCTGTAAACTTCTCCCCTCCCCAGGGTCTTGGCGAGCTGGCTTGTAAATATTGCACTGAATAGTTTCCCAGTGCAACACCAGCAGTGACTCATCCCTGCTTAGGGTGTGAGAACAGACCTTTATTTTGCAAACTTGAAAGGTATGTATTTGGGTAAAATCAGGGCTTGGCGAGTCACAGAGTTATTCTATCCTGTGTTTGTTACCACTTTGTTCTCTCTGTTCTGGGCCATTCAGTACATTTCAGGGCCTGGGAGAGTGACAGGCAGAACAGTGCCTTCCCCTCCCCGCCCCGGGGCTCTTAGAGGCCTGTTTCTGCTAATGCGCGTCTGTATACTGGAGGCTGATTTTCAGAGCGCCCTGCCCAGCTGTTGAATAGGTACACTAACTAGGGCCTAGCTTACTGAATCTAGAGCCCACGGTATCTTCTGGAACTCGCAGGGACGGAGTGTTAGCCCGCCGAGTCCTCAGATCAGCCTCAGGATGGGCCAGTCCCAGGTCTGTGGCCTGTAACTCGTGGTGGGTGTTCGTGGTGCATCTCAGGTCTGCCCTCGAGGGGCCTGCCTCCTTGGTGGGCGCGTCTGGAGCGCTGTGCTGTGGCTGACCGGGCTCTCTGCCCCGCTGTGCCTGTGTCTGACTCGAGACGAGCTTCTGAGCAATCTCCACGTAGGCAGTGATGTAAAAATCACAAGAGCAGAACAAACGGGCAGAAGGAGAAACATTAAGTGGAAGTCCGTGTCTCCCCTCCCGTTTGCTTCTGAAAACCGACAAAGCCTGTTGACTGACGTGTTTGGCAGTTTGAGTGGGTTTATGTTTTGTTTTGTGTTTTGTTTTGTTTTGTTTTGTTTTTCTGTTTTAGACAGCATAAACTACTCCGTAATCCCTCATATGAAATGGCTGTTGTCAACTTCTCAAAGCTAGGCTCTCTGGCCTGTCCCACCGAAAGCGCTCAGGAAATTTTAATGAATTCAGCGCAAGGAAGTTGAATGTGTACGTTTTTGTCACTCCCAAAATGGGAAATTCGTTATTTTTAAAGAAAGGTAGTAATTAATGTCTGTTTCCTCTCAGGCATTGGTACATGGTTTTGCCATTAATATTGAAGCCATGGGGGCACCTGGGTGGCTCCGTTGGTTAAGCGTCCGACTTCCGCTCAGGTCATGATCTCACGGTTTGTGAGTTCCAGCCCCGCGTCGGGCTCTGTGCTGACAGCTCAGAGCCTGGAGCTGCTTCCGATTCTGTATCTCCCTCTCTCTGCCCTTCCCCTGCTCTCTCTCTGTCTGTCTCAAAAATAATTAAACATTAAAACAATGTTTTTTAGTATTTGAAGCTATGAATTTCTTTACCATAAATTTAAAATTCCTATCGTATTGGCATTTCGTTGATTTGGCGATGCTTGGATTTCATGGAGTGCAGGTGCGTGAGCCTTGGGGCCTTGTTTTTTTTTTTTTTGTTTTGTTTTTTGTTTTTTTTTTGCGCTGTGGTCACAGACACACCCTTTCCCGTTGGGGGACGTCCCACGCACCTCCCGTCCCGGGGACAGGTTCCGCTGCGCATTCCTCACTCTTCTTCCCCGCTCAAGAAAGCACGTGGCTAAGAGGAATACCAGAATGTACCCCCATTTATTTCTAGAGGTACGTCTTCCCAGAACCTCCATGTTTTTGAATGACCGGTGGGAAAACAGTTCCTTGTGACACACTGAGAGCCGGCCCTGCCTGCGGCTGCGGGGCTCCACCGTGCTGAGTGCGTGGGGACGCGCAGGGAGGGAAGCGCGTCCCTTATGACTCGTGCTAAGTTATCCACGCCCCTAAGGTAGCGCGCACCTCGCTGGACTCTGCCGGGCCTCCCGAGCCGCGAGTCCAGCATTTCTCCCCACGGCTGGGCCGGGCGCGGTTCTCCCTCCCTGGAGACGCAGCGCAGGAACAGGCGGGCAGTGCGTGCCCAGAGCTGAGTTGTGTTTGTTGAATGAACTCATGAGTAACTGGAGGGATTTGCCGCGTCCGTGGGGAAAGCGGTGGCGCTGATCTCACGCGGTTTTCTGAGGTGGAGAGTCAACTTGCCCCGGGGACGCGTGGACCCCGTTCCCTGGTTTTACGGGTGGATACAGTGTGCGTGTGACTAGTTCTTTACGCCCTCAGATTTGGAACTTGACGTCGATGTTATGTGTGAGCCACACAGAGAGAGGCCCCCCCACGTGCTCTTGCCCCTTTTTTCCAGCCTTCTTTTCTTTAAAAAACAGGTTTGTAATAAACATGGGCTACTTGATTAATTACAGTACAAACAAGACTTCTGTTTGCGGTGGCCTCTGAGAGTGGGAAGATCATAGGGTCCTTTTTTCCCTTTTTCCTTTCCCGTGTTTTCCAACCTTTTGGGGACGAGCAGGGGTCTTTTTTTCTTCCCCCCGACACTTTTTATGACAGAACATGTCAAACTTAAAAATAGAGCGGTGAACTTCTATGCACCCGTCACCGGCGTCGGGGGTAGCCTGCCGTGACCTGGCTTACTTTTCCTTCGTCCCCACTCAGCTTTCCTGCGGCCCCCACTTATCTGGACGGAAATCATAAATGTCATCTCCTTCTGTGTGTCAACGCTTCAGTAAAGATAAAGATCCTTTAAAAAAATTTTTTTTCAACGTTTATTTATTTTTGAGACAGAGAGAGACAGAGCATGAACGGGGGAGGGTCAGAGAGAGGGAGACACAGAATCTGAAACAGGCTCCAGGCTCTGAGCTGGCAGCACAGAGCCCGACGCAGGGCTTGAACTCACGGACCGCGAGATCATGACCTGAGCCGAAGTCGGACGCTCCACTGACTGAGGCACCCAGGCGCCCCAAAGATAACCACAATGGTATCACACCTTAAAAATTCACGATAATTTCTTCACGGTCATCAAACTTCCGGCCACTGTATGCGTTCCCCTTGCTGTCTCGTGAATTTCTCTTCTCACACTGTGCTTATTTGGATCAGGAACTAAATCAGGTGCAGACAGCCTGTTTGGCTGGTGTCACTCACATCTCTTGTCACCTGTAGGCTCCATCCGTCCCTGTTTCCCTCGCTGAAGAGATGGGCTCACTTGCCCCGTATCGTTTCCACAGCCTGCGTTTGTGGACTGGATTCCCATGGTTCCCCTTACGTAGGTTAGTAGTGGGGCTAAGATCTGATCGGACGCGGGTTTGATGCTGTTTTGCCTGAGCTGCCTCTTAGGCGGTAGGGCGTGTGCCTGTCAGGAAGCAGAGATGTCTGTCTGTCTCCCCTCGCGCCTTTGGACGGTCCTTGCCTGGGCCCGTAGACTGGTTACCGCCTGTACCGTGGCCTGTGATCTTGGCGCCTGGCCGTGCCGGCGTGTGCCCCCCTCTGAAGGACAGGCTGTGAGTGGCCCGTGGGAGGGCTCTCAGCTTCCGCACACGGACCGTGATGGAAGGTGACTGACTGTGACCAGCAGAGCATTTTAGCACGTACGAGATTGTTTCCTGTAGCTTCCCAGGCCTGTTCCGCCGTGGTCCCTCGAAAAGTATGGAATCAGTCACTAACCGTCATAGCTGTAGTTATCAGATTGAAGTCATTTTGAAAGTAGTCGGAAAATGCCCCAGATTTGCTGCAGACAGCAGCATCCCAGGCAGCAGAAGCTGCTTTTCTCCCTCACTCTCGACGCCGTGCCTCCCCGTCCGCCGCGGCCGCAGGATCCCCTCGCGACCCGGAGCCTGGGTCGTGGCCGGAGCTGTGTGCTGCACGGGGTTCGGGACGGGAGAGGGTGTCAGCTCAGCTCCCAGCCGCCGCGAAGGGAGACTGTGCTTTGGACTGGAGAGAAGACAGGTGGCCGGAAGGGCCTCTGAGGAAGAAACGTCCCCGTCTGGGGCCTCCCAGGAGGGAAGAGACGGTGTGGGCGTGGAGGCTGCCGGACTCAGATGTGCCCGTGGAAGGAGGAGCCGCTCAGGAGACCAAGCTGTGGGTTCGGCCGCGTGGTGTCCGCACGGCGTGGGCCAGAATACAGGATGCACATTTTCCCTAGATACACCCCTCGCTCTGGTTTTCTTGCCCTTTGGCAGTTGTTGTGGATCACTTGTGGATATTTGTTCAAAGTTACACTGTCATCTTGTTAAACGTTTGCTTGGAAAGGCCTTATTTCTGGGAGCGCAACCCATTGGGAGCCGGTACGCGGAATCCCTGTTAATGAAAACGTGTGCCCCTTTCCAACATTCAGTTCACACTGACTTTTTTGGGCCTGTCACCCACATAGGAAGATGTATGTAGTATTTTAGCAATGAGCCTGTGAGAAGGATATTACTTATCACGGAGCATGTGCTGAAATCGAATTTATAATAACTTTACAAAAGCCTTTGTCACTGGGAGAGGGAGAGGGCTGGTGGGCGCCCAAAGGGTATCGTGTAAAGTTTTAATGACGTTCATAGTCAGTGCTTTCGAAAAAGACAGCTATGTTTACAATTATGAGCTGAAATGAAATGAAAGCTTTTGATTTGGAGATACAGTAATTTACTGTTTGCTGTTTTTGCATCTTGTGAATGTCAGGGGATAAACTTGGTAAATTAATGACAACTCAAATTACAGCAATGCCTCATTTCCATAATTACCCTGCATTTAAAGCATTTCATATTAACAGGAGAGGATTATATAAATGCTTTTACTTTGATTTCCTGGAAATAGGCCCTTGCATCGTGACTTGCAAGGAGGTTTCGTGGGCAACGTTCGCCGCCGCTGTCGCTTTTCACAAGTTTCCGGTTTTCTGGGCAGAGGTTCCTGATGGATTGAAAGGAAAGCAGATGGAATCTCTGGCCGTGCGTGTGTTTCATAAACGTATAAAGGGAAGCCGTGAGGGTGTGCCGTGCACTGCCCAGGAGTCTTGGACAGAGGCCGTGAGCACAGCGGGTCCCCGCCGGCCTGTGCTGACTGGTCCTGCCACCGTGCCCCTGGGGCCTCAGCAGACCCCCTTCCAGGAGCCCGATGGCAGGCCGAAGATGTGTTAGCGCGGCTTTTGCTTTCCTCGGACGTAACGGTTCCAGCCTTACATCATGAGCCGGTCACAAATGTGTGGCATCCTCTCTCCTACGAATACTTTCCGGGAGGCACGCACAGAAGAAATGGCTATTTTTACGTGGTCTGCTTAAGAAGACGCCTTTTCCCCGTAGTCATCTGTCACATGTTCCACCATGCCCAGAAAGGCACACATGTATCTTCTGTTTGTTTCCTCGGCAAGCGGGGCTCTGGTTCTTCTGCACGTGCGCGCAGAGCGGGGCTGTGACTGCGTCACCTTCCTGCTGGAAGCCACAGCGGCCGCCCGGCACCCTGCCCCTGAGCCCCGGCCCCGGCGCTGCTGAAGGGCTTCCCCTGGCCTGCCCCTCTTCCCCAGGGCACCCCCCTCCCCCCGCCTCGTCCTCTCCAGCAGGACTCAAGATGTTGCGTCCAAGGGCCCTTCCACACCCTCACACGTCTGGGGACCCCGGAGACCTTTCGTTCACGTCACCCTCAACGATTGGAAGTGAGAAGTTCAAATACACGTGTTTATTGACCTGCTCAGAAAGAGCAGTGATAAATGTATCTCAAGAATCGCTGTTCATGACAAAACCACTCTATTTCCCCAGACACAGACATTTAGAGTAGGCTGTTTGGTGTTTTAAGGCTTTAAGTAACGGTTTAAGCTCTGGCTTGATCGAAGGCGGCTGGAATGTCCTGGCTGCTGTGCCTCTCGTCTGTGGGGGTAGGTGGCTTTGGTTCAGGCTGGGAAGGAAATTCAGCCTCACGCAGAGAGGGGGCTGGACGAGGGAGGGGTATCCTAGCGCCTTTCGGACGATTGTGGACGTCGTTCCTCGACGCCTCCCCGGAACCTGACAGGTGGTAGTTTCTTCAGGGTCACTTGCGGTATGGAGTCTGACACATCATTGGTGGACGTGTTCTCTCTCCGTTACATTAAAACCTGTTGCTCTGTCTCACATCTGGAATAAATCTCTCATTACCCGGCTTGGTTTTGTGACCTCATGCATTGGTTGATTATTGGGGGAAGTATCGATTGAATTACGCAGATCTCCTGATGTCAGTATGTCTTACCATATAAAGAAAAGCATATTTTGTCTTAAGTTGGGTCTGTAAATTTGAGCCCCCTTGAACCCAGCAGGACATTTTTTTGGAAAATAGAAATATTTGAAAGGATCAGACATTTTGATGTAGTGTAATTGTAACATTTGCTTTAAAAGTTGAGCGACACAGTGTATTTTTATAGAAATTAAAAAAGTCATATAATTTAGTCATTGGCCTTGTTAGCACCTCATGACCTAATTAGGCTTAAATTTAGGTGTTTTTTTTTTTTTTTTTTTTCCCCTTGTATGGACAGTCAATTCTTGATGATTTCATATGGGGCTGTCCCATCTTGTCAGTTATTTCTGTTGTCTTCCCATAACCAGGCAGGGCATGGGGGCCCTCGTCCTTCTTCCTGGTTCCCGGGTGGTGGTCCTGCTGTCACCCCTCAGCCACGGGAGTGGGGCCACCAGGAGAAGTCAGGGAGAAGGGTCTGGACACAGAACTGTGAGAGTCCTCACGGGGTGTCAGTGACAGAGGAGGTGTGTTTTTATGGAAATAACTCCCCGTTTGGGATTCCTTTCGAAACCCTTCTGAGCACACTTCTAAAAAACTGTGCCAACTTTCGATAAACACTGGCATTCCCTCCCTCCCTGATTTCGTATTTTCCCCCCTAGATCTCTTTTCCCTCCTCGCAGTAAATCAGTATCCTAGGGCCCAGCACTGACCTTCTGTCTGCTCAGAAGAGACTCTGCTTTCTGGGGTTTGTAGCGCAAGAACAAAAGGTACTCACTGTTTTTCCAGACGGACAAGCAGAAACGCCGAGTGCGTTCTGACCCCTCCCGGGCCCTTCCCACAGACTCGCACTGCCCCCTTTCACAGCTATTCTGGGTTTTATAAACTTCATAGTTGTGGAGTTTGGGGTCACGTGGTGGTTGTGCCTTTGACGCCCGAGCCGATCGGTGGCCTAGCGAGCTGCTCGGGAAGATGTCCACCAGGACCCCTCCCGCCCGACACTGCTGAGCCACGTGAGTGATTTGGGCTCAGGCACGTGCACGGGCAGTGGCTGGGGCCAGCTGTCCATCAGAAACCTGCCCAGAAAAACTCCCTCCTATCACATGATTTGGTTACAGTTTACCGGTGAAATTAAGGATCCTTCTCTGTGCTACCGTGGAGCCGTGGGGGGAACACAGGCAGTGAAAAATAGCTTGTAAGCCTAGGAACCCTTCGGAGCTGATTCAGAAAGAGCGTGACAGTGGAGTCTGATGGTCCCGGTGGCAAAGCAGGCAGCTCGGAGGCTGCAAAGCTCCGTGAACAGAAGTTTGTGTCTGTCTGCCTCCACCCTTGGGGACATAAATATATCCGTTCTGCTTGGCTGGTACACCCCTGAAGCTGGGAACAGTGACTCATCACAGCTTGAGGAAAACATCTTTCCCTCAAGAATAGCCACCTCCCTCTGGTTGGATTCCGTATCAACTGCGAACATTTATAGCCCTGCCTTGGCTGCTGGCATGCGAGGACACTGCTGAATATTCGGCTTTCTTAGCGGTTGTGTTTTTCTCTGCGGACTGTGGTGTGAGCAGGTTTTCCAGACCTGCTGACCCCTTGGGTTAGCCAACAGGAGGTCTCACGGAGCGTCTAGAACTTTCTGCAGTGATAGAAATGTTTCGTGTCTGCGCCATCCAAGATGGCAGCACGAGGCGTGTGTGGCTGGCGAGCGTCTGAAATGTGGCCGAAGTGAGTGGAGAACTCAGTTTTTAGTTGTTTGGTCTTTAAGTTCGTTCACGTTTACCAAGCCGCACGTGCCGCTGGCCTGGAGAGGTGGCCGGTCTGTGGGTCCCCGGGGCGGGCGTGGCCGCTGCCTCAGTTTACCCGTCACCCCCGAGGCACGCGTATTATTTTCTGCAGGGTGCTCGAGGTGAGAGAGCCCCACAGGTGTGGCCCGGGCCTGGGGCTCAGGCGGACTCCCTGCGGCTCCGGGGGGGTGAGGCGCGGAGGCCGCCAGCCGTGGCCTTCCGGAAGGACGTTGAAACGTCTTGTGGCTGCACAGGCCGGCCATCCTCGTCGGCTTCTGCTCCTCGGCACCGCAGACACGTGAGCATGGACGGTGTCCGTTTTCGCCTGTTGCCCGGGTTCTCGAAGCCCGAGGGCCGAGCAGAGAAGCGAGGGACCCAAAGTCGATGCCTGTGGGTAATAGAACACGCGCGGTTGCTGGTGTGGGAAGCAGCGTTCCTCAAACTCCGTGGCCCTTTCCGGCCCCGGCTTCCCTGTGCCCGTTGGTCGTCGACCGAGTGCTTGTGAGTCCAGTGCCTTGATGTGAACATTACACTCTCACAGATTTTGAAGTTCCTTTGTGAACAAACGAGCGTGCGGCTGCCTGCACGGACGCCTGCTCACGCCCGGACGTGCTGTCAGTATGGCTGGTCATTCTCTGGTGTGACTGTTGGTCGTGGACCCCCCCCCCCGCCCCGCAGGGAGCCGCGAGCCCACGAGGGCAGGGCTGAGCTCCCTGCACTTAGCGCTCGGAGGCCACGAAACACGAAACACCTACTTACGTACGTAACCTTCTGTGGCCTGCTGCTTGTCGTACGGGACAAATTCCAACGTCTGGCTCACGGAAAGCCCGGAATCGGTGTTTCTGATTCGTGGTCAGGAGCCCCGTGCTCCACGTGGGAAATCGGGGACCCGCCGTCGTCGGCTCGGCTCTCTGGGCCGTGGCGGTGTCTGCACCCGGCTTTCGGCCAGCGACCAGAGCTCGGCCCCGGGCCGCTCCGCGGGAGGGCCGTGTGTCCGGGAAGAAGAGGAAACGCCCCGGTGGGCGGTCAGCCGGTCTCAGCGCCTCGGGACCCTGGCAGCGGACCGCAGCCTGTGGGCGAGTCCCGCCAGACGCCTGTCTTTGTGAGTGAAGTCTTACGGGAGCACGGCCGTGCCCGTTCCTCGACATGGTTTCTGCGGCTGCTTGCTTGAGGCAGAGGCGGGGTGGCCCGAAAACCTAACAGATTCAGCGTCTGGCCCTTTACAGAAACAGCGCACACGCTCGGCAGCCCAGTCCATTCAGTGATACATTTTGCCGAGATCGTTACCGGTTTTCTTTACGTGGAGCCCCTGTGTCTCTTGAGGTGTTACGTTTAATTCTGGGTGTTTTATATATTTGTCTTGGGGATGGTCACTATCAATAATGGGATCTTTTTTCCCTTATTATTTTCGAAAGGGTTAGTGCTGACATGTAGGAAAGGAGGGTTTTGTGTGTGTGTGTGTGTGTTTTCTTTTTTTGTATGCACTTTATAAGACTAATTTATTTTTAAATTTTTACATTTTAGAAACAAGCTTCCAGAAAAGTTTTAAGACTCGTTCAAATAACTCCTGTCCTCTGCCCAGATTCAATGTTTAACTTTCTGCCATGTTTGCGTTTAGTATTTTCTCCACACGTATCTGTGTTGCTTGAGGGCAGGTTACGCATACGACGCCTCGTTTTCCCTTGGAGTAGGGGCATCTTCCGTAGTAGCCGCAGCTTGGTCACCGAGTTGGGGACCTCGTGCCCCGCCCTCTAATCCACGGCCCGTGTGCCCGCGCCGTCAGGTGCCCCAGTAGCACGCTTTACTGTCCCGGGTCCTGTCCAGCGTGGAGCCCTGTGTTTGGGTGCCCTGTCTCTCTGGCCTCCTTGCTCTGCGACAGCTCCTTGGCCGCCTTTTGTGTTGACCTTGACGTAAAAAAAAAAATAGGACAGTCATCTTACCGGATGCCTCTCAAATTAGATTTGACTGGTTAAGACCAAGTCCTGATGAGATTCGGGTCAGGCATCTCCACAGCCCGAGCGAGAGCACTCCCCTTCTCCAGGGCCACTCCAATGCTCGCGTCCCTCCTGGTGGAGGTGACGAGGATCCCTTGGTAGAAGTGTTGACTGCGCTTCTCTGCCCCATAGTTACTGTTTTTCCTTTTGTAGTTAACAAGTAATTTTTGCCCTTCAGCGCTGGAATAAAATGCTTATTTTGTATCTAGTCGCTGTTACCGTTCCTTGTAACAGTTTTTAAATTCACGGTTTGCATGCCTTTTCTAGGTCAAATTTTCATCCGCAAATGATGATTATTTTGTGTCTTTCTTCCACTACCTTTTATCTCCTTTCTTCTTGCATCTTGTTGACTTTGCTAGAACCTCCAGGTAACACAGAATGGGCACCCTGATGGTGGGCTCCATTCTTGTTTGGAGCCGGACCAGGAAGGCTTATGGGGCCTTTCAGAGTAAATGTAGCCTTGCTGCTCCGAAGCTGCTTCCCGAAGGCAGTCTTCCTGGCACCTCGCCGAGGTGAGCCCGGGGCTGTGCACCCACGGCACCCCTGGTCTGGCCATCCCGCTGTTACTGTAGGGTCGGTAGTGTGTTTATCTGACATGATCTGGTGGGGGTGGGGGGTGCGCAGGATTGTGCCTTCCTCATTTACTGCTGTCGTCCTAGTACCAACCAGCAACCCCGGGCTGGGCACATAGTTGGCGCTTTGTAAGTTGTTGGCAGAATGAATAAAAAAGCAAACAGGAAAGGTCTGAGTGCAGAAATAACCTGGCAGAAGACGGTGACCAGAGGTGACAGGAGCTTAGCATCTAAAAGGTCTGCATCGTCACCCCCCAGCTGGGTGCCCTTGGGCAGGTGCCCTGACCTCAAGCTCCATCTGCGAGACGGGCACACTCCCCACTTGCTGGGGAATTCCGAGAACTAAAAGCGGTGGGCCAAGGTGTTCACCTCAGTGTCTGGTGCATAGGTGACCCCTCCACGTGCCTAGGCCGTTGCCATCGCTGCTGTGACCGTGACCGTGTAGGAGAGGCTTTGTTGCTCTGTGAGGCGTCCGGGTGTCCGAAGTGAGATCTCCTTTGTGGTGGGAAAGCTGTTGCAGGGCCCGGAGCCCGTCTCGGTGGGGTAGTCCGGCCCCCGCCCTCCAGCAGAGGTGCCGGTCACTGGCAGGGTGTCACAGAGCGTGGCATCCGGCCTGTGCCGGCTGGAGACTGGGCTTGGGTGGGCCAGGATCCCTCGCAGCTCCTCAGGCGGTGCAATCAGAGCAAACTAGGGTTTGTTTCTGGTGTTTCTCTGAGCTGCTTGCGCAGAGGGTGGGGATTTGAAAAGACAAACTCGGGTTTTCCCGTGGATCAGTTTGAACCGCCTTCGTGGGGCTCAGAGACCGGCCCGCACTGGGGCGGGACGCTGAGAGCAAAGCCAGCCTCAGCGCAGCGGTCTGACGGCCCCTGGCTGGGACGCAGGGCACTCGGCAGAGGATCAGTGGGCAGCTGGGGACGGAAGCCCAGATCTGATCCGGTAATTGGTCTGCATGTCAAGGCGTTTACAAATACGGACAAGTATGGAAGATGACGGAACGTGTGCTCGTGACCCACGAAGAATTGGCACTTGTTTACATTGTGTCATGTGCTTTCAAGGCTTTTTAGAGTTTTGTTTTATTTTTCTTTTCTTTTCTTTATTTATTTTTGCCCAATGTAGGGCTTGAACTTGTGACCCTGAGAGATCAAGACGTGAGCTGCGATCAAGGGTCTGAGGCTTAACCGACTGAGCCACCCAGGCGCCCCTATTTTTTTTTTTTTTTTTTAGTTTCGTTTATTCAGTAATCTCTCCATCCAGCACGGGGCCTCCAACTCACAACCCCGAGATCAGTGGCCGCTCGCCCAGCGGAGCCGGTCAGGCGCCCCAGGCCTTGTTTTGAATAGAGAAACAACACCCTGCAGATGACAGCAGGCCCCGAGTCCCCCTTCCTAGCACGTTTCTGTCCCTTCTCCAGAGGCAGCCACCCTTCGGATTTTAGCTCCGGATCTGTCTCACTTCCCCTGTTTCAGTTGTTGCAGGGGATGGGGGCAGACGTACAGAAGTGGCCTCACAAATCTGCCCGTTACGCTACGTGTATTTTCCACTTCTCCAGAAGACTGGTTCGTGGGTGACACCGTCAGACACAGAGGCCTCCTGTTTCTTCACAGCCCTGCTGCTCGGGCCCCCGTCCTTCCTGTCCTGCAGCGTGCTGTCCCGCCTGTCCCCCATTCTCTCGGCTCTGGCCAGGGTGGCTCCCGTTCAGCACGTCCGGCACGTCCAGCGCTCCCGCGTGCGCCTGGCTACCGGGAGCCCCTCCATGTCTCGGCTCGAGCACCTGTGCCTGCTCTGCTCGCACCTGCTCCGGGGTGGCTCTGGGCTCCTGCCCCGTCCCGGGGCTCGTCTGCAGCCCTGCGCGGTGGCCCCGGCATCTCCACGTTGAAAGCAGACGGCATTGGGAAGACCGCCCTCAGCCCCCCCCCCCCCCCCTCCCCGGCCCGCATGCCCCCTGCCAGGTGGTCACCGAGGCCTTCGCTTCTACCCGCGTCCACACGTGGGTGCTCGCGGTGTGTCAGGTGCGGTGGGGGCCGGGTCAGGAGGGAGACCTCACGATCGTGAAGCGTGAGCGTGTGGTACCATTTCGGAGGGTGCAGGGTGCAGTGAGGAAACCAAACAGAGACTGTTAGGTGGGTGGGGAAGTGATATTTTGGCATCTCCGTTACGAGCAGAAGCTGCTGACTGGAAGCATCGAGGACAGAGACTTCCCGGCGGTGGGACCTGTGGGTGCAGTGGCTGGGGGGGGGGGGGGGGGGGGGACGGTGCACCCACAGAGGAGGCCAGAGACTGAAGGGCCCAAGGCCCCCGGAAGGTTCCAGGGGGCGGTGACATTCCCAGCAGGGCCACCGTGGCAGCGGTCGGTAGGGTCTGTAGGGCCGAGTGCTGGGCCGGCTCTGAGGGCGTGGGAGCGGTGCGTGCGCGCGTGCGCGTACATGTGCTTGCGCGTGCGCGTGTATGTGAGTGCGTGCGCGTGTGCGTGTGGACAGGTCCCTAAAGCACCCAGGAGGAGCCACCTGTCCAGGGCCTGGAGTCCTCACCTCCCCCAGCTGTCCCCGGCGCTGCCTGGCCTCATGGTGCGGAAGGAAGGAAGTGTGCGCGAAAGTTCCGGAGCCCGGGGGGCTAGGGTGGATTTTATCCATCCGCGTGCCGGGGACAGAATGTCGTTGAGAACGATGGTTTCCTTCCGTGTGGCAAAACGAAAAGCTTCAGTCATGAAACCACACGACCTGAGGGAAGCCCCAGGCAGGGGCTGGCTCCTCCCTGAGACTCAGCATGCTGTTTGGACAGCGGGAAGGCCCTTCCGGACTCTGGCCGCGTTTCCAGCTCGTCTTGCTGAGCGTGCCGTGACTGCTTCAGGGTAACATTGCAGATGGAGCCACGGCCTGCTGGAAACGCTAGAGGGACCACCCCAGCCACGCCTTCATCCGGGGAGGTGAGAGTCACGGACGTCACGTCTGTGCGCTAATCCCTGCCCGTCTCTGTGAGCGCAGAACACCTAAGAGTGCGGGAGAATGTGTGCGTGCGCCTGTTGTTTTGAGAGTATCCGTCCGTCTGCTTGGAAGGTTGGCTACTGCTTGCTTGATAAAATAGCGTGGGAACAATTACTCGGACAGCTCGAGGTGCCGGCTTGGGACCCTGCCCTTGGAGCCCCGGCGAAAGTATAGATTCCCGAGTACTTTGTGCGTACCCCGTCCCTGATTGGAGACCGAGAAGCCGAGGCACAGGCCACGGTGGAACCGTCCGGGGCCAGAACCTGCTTATCTTCAGCCCACACCCTGGTCCGCATTTTCTTCTGCTCCCCGGGCCTGTGAAAGGCGGAGGAGAGGCCAGAAGAAGGCTTGCTGGGGAGGGCGTGCGTGCTGTTTCCCTGGCCCGGCTCGCGTGCCCGAGGGCCCTGGAGACACAGGGTGACCTCGGACAAGCTGAACGTCTCCTTGCCGACCCCTTTTGCACCCGGGGGACCTGGGCGCTGGCCCATCGCACCACTTCCAGATGGAGCCCGAAGAATGTATCACCAGCTGCTGAGAGCCCTCTGTGTACCCGGGCTGTCCTCAGCCCCGGTCACCGTCTGCTAAGACAGGCGGACAGCCACCGGGACGGGAGGGTATGTAGGCTAAAGGGGCTTGAAGGCTGGAGTCACACAAAGGGTGGCACTCGTGGGGCCCTCTGAGGGTTACCAGCGGCAAGACCAATGCCACGGGAACAGCAGGTAGGACAGGGCCGGACTAGCATGTCTGGGGACGGGCCCACGATGTGGGGAAGGAGGGAGGGGCTGTCCCGGCTCCCCCTGCTGCGCCCTCAGGTTCTCGGGGGCTCCGTGGGCCCCCGCAGGTGTGCCCTGTGCGGGGCGCCCTGCCCCCTCCTCTTCAAGGCCGAGTGCCCACGGCCGGAGGGGCGCTTCCGCTAACACACGAGGGGTACGCTTCACTGAGCAGCCGACGTGCCACACACTGTCCCAGGGAGCCGTCCGGCTTCGTGCCTCGGGGAGGGCAGGGGGCCAGGCGGAGGTGGAACAGCTTGTCTGCGTTACGTATTGCCCTTTCTTGTAAGATTCTCCCTAATACTTAACTTATTTCGACTTATGAACCTGTGTCCAGTGAATTGAATTTTTCTAAAGTAGATCGGTGTGGTTTTTTAAATGCCAGGGAGATTGAGATGGGCCTTCCCGGGCGGGTGTCAAGCAGGAGTGGGAGCCCAGCCTGGGCCGCTGAGTGGGCCCGGGAGGCAGTTGCCCCGTCCCGTGTCCGGCCGGGACAGGTGCCCCTGTCGGCACCCCGGGCCCAGGAGCCACTCGCCGCAGGTCAGCTACTGCCGGAGCCCCTCCCTCCAGCTCATCTTTAAATCGTGGTGACACATACATAAAGTAAAACCCGCCGCTCTCCCCATCTCCGTGTCCGGTTCGGGGGCGTCCGGTACGCTCACGCTGCTGTCACCAGCGGCCAGCCGCCAACCGCGTGCGTCTTCCCCAGCCGCAGCTCTGTCCCCCCCCCGGGCGCTCCCCTTCCACTCTGTCTCTGGAGCGGCCTATTCCCGCGCCCCCTTCCGCGTCTCATCTTCACTCGGCTGCCAGTCCAAGCACGTGCGCCCCTTACCGTACGTGTTCATGCACGCGTCCCCGCCGCCCTCCTGTCCTGCCGGCCTTTCCTCAGTCCCCTCTGTCCCCTGCCTGCCTGGAGCACCGTCCACCTTCTTCCGTGCAGGGCACGCATTGTTTGCGGTCTGCGTTTCTTCGGGGTGTCAGTGTTGTTTATAATTGGGCACATATTTTATAGGACACGTTCCCCTCCACCCCTCCCCCTGCCTGCCCCGTTAAGCTGGAAGGTCTGGGACGGTGAGGACCATGCACGCAGGTGTTTCTGCTGTGGCTCACCAGGTCGTAAGGTTCATGTGGGCCTCTTCGCTGGTGAACGTGTGGTGGCAGAGGAGAACCTGAGTAACCCCCGCCCCCCCCCCCCTGCCTCTGTTGACCCGGAGGTGACGTGGGGAGGCTCTCAGACCTTGGTCAGCCCCACTTTGGATAGTCGTTGCCAGGATGGCTCCTACAGGCGTGCCCTGGTTCCCTCCTCCCTGTGCATGCGTGGCTTAGCGTCCCTGTGCTCTCCGGTTCCGGCACCTTCTATGTGCGCCGGCCGTACAGGGAGCTCTAGCGATACGTGCAGCCCATGTTCGGGGATGATTAATCTTTCAAGTTTCTTGCCTTCTAGCCTTTAAGGGATTGAACTGGAATTCTGACGTGTGGGGATTTGCTGCGCTTACTCAAATTTACTTCTTCTCATCGTAATTTTGTCATTTTTAAAAAATTATAACTCCATGTAGCCTTCATCTTTTATGGCTTTCGGAATGGTAATTTCATTTTGTTCACTGTCACCTACGAAGCCAGGGAGGTAAGATGTATTTTTAACAAGATAACTAAAAAAAAAAATGGGCAAAAATTTTCAAGTCGGTAACTTTTTTTTTTTTTTCAACGTTTTTTTATTTATTTTTGGGACAGAGAGAGACAGAGCATGAACGGGGGAGGGGCAGAGAGAGAGGGAGACACAGAATCGGAAACAGGCTCCAGGCTCCGAGCCATCAGCCCAGAGCCTGACGCGGGGCTCGAACTCACGGACCGCGAGATCGTGACCTGGCTGAAGTCGGACGCTTAACCGACTGCGCCACCCAGGCGCCCCTCAAGTCGGTAACTTTTTAAAGGAGCAGATGATTGTCTCTTCGGAGAATTCATCTATCCAAAGTGATTTTTCTCCGGAGGAGTCCAGACTGCTGATATGGTAATAAACAGAAAGCTAAAAATCTTTAATACTAAAGTTTATTTGGGAGTTTGTTTTAGAAGCCTGCGTTCTGTCCAGAAAGCCAAAAAAAGTG
Source organism: Panthera onca (assembly GCF_046562875.1). Taxonomy (NCBI): domain Eukaryota; kingdom Metazoa; phylum Chordata; class Mammalia; order Carnivora; family Felidae; genus Panthera; species Panthera onca. The sequence goes on from NC_138354.1 coordinate 3,784,588, forward strand.
CCTTTTTTAGCTTTTATGTTCTGTACCTTTACTATTTCAGATGTTTTGGTGTTAAATATGCAATCCATGCTTATAGAAAACTTGGAAAATGTGGAAACGTGGAAAGAAGCCACGAATAGCTCTCTGCAGAGACACCGGCTAAGGCCGATTTTCCTTGCTTCCTTTTTAAAGAGCCTTAGCAGGAGCTTTGCTGAAACTGCAGATTTGCAATTTCACTACCGCTGGGGATCCCAATCCCACCGGTCAGACCTTAAGACGCCTTTTTTATGTTAATGTCTGTTTAACCGAGGAGGTTAGGGCCGCTTTGCCCCCCCCAAGCTAGGAGTCCGCCTCTGGCCTCTTCGCCTGTCCCTGTGGCCTGACGCTTGAGGGGGAGGTGGGGGGAGTCCGCCGGCCAGGCTGGCGGGGGCGGCCCCAGAGGAGGCCGTGTCGGGCGGCTCCTGGCTCCTGGTCCTGCTTCCTGTGCTTCCCTCTTATCAGGAAGGGGCCTCCCCACCGTCCTCATCGGACTGGACCAGATAACGCTTGCGGTAACCCAACGCAAAATGTGATTGCTAGTTTTTTCTGGAAAGTTTTCAGAGTGGGGGGGGGTGGTGCAGAAGAGGGCCTGGAGCTCCGGGCTGCAGACTTCTCACGGGAGAGCTGTGTTTGGGGGGCGAGCGAGGGGCTGTGTCCTCCGCAGTGAGAGCCAGCCCGGCCGAGTCCCCCTGGAGCCCAGGGCAGGAGGGGCTGCTGGCTCTCCAGGGTCTGCAGAGACTTGCCATTTTTCCCCAGCACTTTGGATTTGCAGGGCCGACCGATCATTTTATGGAAAACAAATGGATAACGCGACGGCTCACGGAAAGCTCTGCCCTGGAAATGGCTCGGCTGCTTTACAGCCTGACTGAACTCCATTGCGGTTTCTTTGTAAAAGTGCAGACTCAAGCCTGTGCATCTGCTGCCTTCGCGGGAGAAAAAAGAGGCTCCAGCAGCCCAGGCAGGGCCCGACCAGCGGCCGGCTGGCAGGGAAAGAACGATGCCTTTCCCTTCTCCTGCTTCCTGTGATGCTACGTGTGTCCATTCATGTGTCGGGCGCCCGGGCAGGAGGGTGGGGGCAGGTGCCGCACAGACTCTCAAGGAAAGAAAAGTCTGGAAGTTAGGACCCGGAGGCAAGCCGTGCTGGGCCGGGAAAGAGGGTCTGCTCAGTTTTTATCTCAGAGAACGCTGCTGATGAGTAGACCAGACCCTTGGGATAAATGGACGTGACCGCGGGTGTGATTTACATAACAATGAAGCCAGTTCAGGAGACCCTGGGCTGAAACCGGGCCTCTCTCAGCGGGGTGATTCCTTATTCCACGGTGCTAATCTGCTTGATGACCCACTTCCCCAGGCACATCTCTTCTCTTCACGGCACTAAACATGTTCAGAGACACGGGGTCTGCCCTAGCGGGCGGGTGGCGGTAAGAGCGGCCCACGGGATGACCTCCGCGCCCCGCCTGCGCCCCGCCAGCACCCCTCCGTCTGGGAAGGGCCCGTCGTCACTCGTCTTTCCCATCCATACGTCCCCTGGTGCCACACGGTCCTTCTGACTCACGAGTGTGGGAGCTTATTTTGTTAGTGATCCTCAGATTTTCACACGCTCTCCCGGTTCTGAGTAAACACAGGGGCGAAGAAGGGGCTGCTCTGCACAGGCCCCTGGGTCAGGACCGGTTTGCAAGGACAAGGCTGGCTTTTCCGGGCGGTAGGAATGTGCCCTTTGAAGGGCCTGTCAAGGGCCACCCGAGCAGAATAAAGGAATAAAGGCCTTTTCAGGTTCTGTTTGGTGAGGATACCACTCCCCCGTTTTGTTTGGGGCTCTATGCAGGACGGCCGGTGTGGAGGTCTCTAAAACGAGGCTGGTTGCTTTGTAAACATCATCTGGTTGCTGGAGAGGATCCCAGCCTCCTTTCGGAAAACCGGATGTGCTTCCTGACTCTTTGATCAGGCTGCTGGGTTATCAGTGGCTGCTGCCTTGGGTAAATCGGAATTGGATCTGGGCTGCAGAGGTGGGGGGAGGTCGGGGGAAGGTTGGGGGTTGGGGGGGGTGGGGAGACCATTCCCTTAGGAAAGGTTGGAAATGTTGAAATCTAACTCAACCTTATATTACCCAAAGCGATTTTCTCGGTTTAGTATGGGATTTGACGTGGCACAGCGAGGACGAGGGGCCTGGGGTGTAACAAACCTGTGTGATAAAAGCATAGCGATTTGCCCCAAATGATAGAAGCTTCAGCTTCTTTTGTGTGCCCTGGGAAGGACTGTGCTCTGAATGTTTCTGCAGCGAAGCCACAGTGTCGCGAACAGTGGGGTGTGGTCTGGCCTCGGCTGCCCCGTGGGCTCGAGGGCTGGTGGGCAGGGGTGGCATCAGAGGCCGCCTCCTGAGGAGGCTCGTGGGAAACGTCTCTTGTGAATGTGGCCACTCGAGCACCCGGTGGCTGTGAACCCAGCAGCCCCATCCCCACGTCCCCTGGTGTCTTCTCTGTGCTGTTCACGGCCTCGAGTGCCATTTCCACCCCTGTCTCCCGGACAGCACCCCCCCCCCCCGCCCCAGCCTTCCGGCCATGCACACCTTGCCTCCCCGTGTTGTGTACCAGGGTGGGGTGCAGCCCTTCACCGTGGCTCCTGTCTTTGTCGCTCTGATGCAGCACCTGTCACACGGCTGTTTATTTGCCCTCCTGACTAGGTCACAGGCCCTGCCTCCCAGGAGAAACCGTCATTTATGTTTCTCCTTGGGGCCTGCACAGAGCCGGGTGCTTAACAAACACCTAACGAGTGTTTGTGGGTGAATCACAGCCTGAAGGGGTGCGCCACGGCCTGGGCCTCCTCTGGGCGGGCCGTGGTGACTCCCAAGGGGACCTGGTGAGTGCGGCCCTTTCTGCCAACATGGGGCTTTACCCTGGCACTCGGGCTGTCATCCGGGAACACAGACCGTGTCTTCCCCACACGTGGGCACGGTTGGTAGTTTCGTGGCAGGCGTGTGTGGTCGGCCGGCAGGGAAAGGTGAAGCCTCATTCACGTAATAAAAAGTCCAAGCTGCGTATCATGCCGTCGGCTTGAACTTCTGAGGCGTGAGCTTCCACACGTAGTGACGGCTCCCAGCTTGAGTGGCCTAGTGCGGCCCTCGCGCCCCGTCACGGCTCGCTGACAGCTTGCGGCCCCTGGTCTGCGTGGTGGCGGGACTGGCGGGACCGTGTCCCTGCAGCGGGGGGCTTGCGTGGGCTCCTGCAGGGAGGTGCGCGGACCGGTGCCCGGTGCCCCCCACGTCACGCTGAAGCTGGAGGAGAGAGAGACCAGCAGGTGAGAGAAAGCGGCCGTGTGAGATCTAGTTGCCAGGCGCTAGGTTGACTCCGCGGCAGTTCTGGTGGTTTTCTCTGTTGAAATTTTTAACAAAATTCGGTTTCTCCATTTCTGCATCTGAGGAGCTGGAAAGCCAGGGCTGAACTAGAACCTGTCAGTTGCTGCCTTGGTGACTGGATGGCTTTGGACAAGTGACTTATCCCCCCTAGGCCTCAGTTTCCTCATCTGTAAAGCAGTGCGGATGCCACCTTCCTTCCCGGGACGGTGGAAGCCTTGGAAAGTCCTGGATGACTGAGTTTCCTACCTCAGGATCTGCACACTCGACCGGCTTCATCGACAGAGACCCGCACACGTTGGCTTCAGGACCAGTGTTGGTCCGTGTTTTAACTGACATCTGAACTGGGGATTTGAACCAGGGGACTGTTTTAGACTTTAATTACCACATCACGTGGACTCCAGAGAAGCTGTGCCACCGGGTCTGACTCCCGCTAAGCGGGACGTGTGTCCCATGCTCCAGAGAGAGGGCCACATTCGGGGGCGGGCTGGCCGCCCGGCAGTGTAACACAGGCCTGTCCCCACACTCTGTGCAGGTTGAGACTCATTTAATGGAGACTGAGCTCAGATGGAACCCCGGGCTCCCCCGCGTGCAGCTAGGCACTGCACATCCTGGCTTGTCCTGCTTCGTGGTCACCACGGTGTTGCTGCTGGTTCTCCTCACCGTGCTTGTCCTCCGTGCTCCTCCCCCTGCTCAGCGTGGTTCTTCCTCAGTACAGACGTGGCCTCCGTCAGTGTGGCCTCTGGCGCACTTGTGAGACTCGGTCCCGGCCGCTAGGTGCTCGGGGAAACCAGACCATGAGTCACAGCCTCGAGAGGGGCTCCGAGCCGGGAAGGGCACTGAGAACTGGCGTTCGGCGAAGCTGGTACTCGGTCCCGCCTCTCCTGACCCCTGGTCGGCATCTGCTTTTGCTCCTGAAACAGACGCTTCTTCAAGGCCCGGGCCCGAGGCAGGGTTCATTCTGGTTCGGCTCCAGAAGCATTGCGCTGACGTTTGTCCCGCTGGGGCCACCAGAAACGCAAGGACGGGAAGCTCCTGCGCCGGGAAGGTTTCCTCCGTAGGGCGGCCCCCGGCAAAGCAGGCGCACCAGCCAAGCGCTCATGCGCTCGTGCGTGATGTGTCAGTCAGAGGGGCCGGGGCATAGTAGCGGGCACACCCGATGACCGGTGCGCGGCGACCGAAACAGAGGAAGTGGCGGCAGCCAGCCCCTCCCGGAGGCGGTGAGGACAGCCTCTCCCCGGGGGGCCACAGAGGCCGCGCACCCAGCCCGTGGGAGGGGTCGCGGCCGGGAGCGGGCGTACCCCCGTCTGCACAGTGTCGGCCCAGGAGTGGTGGGCCGGGGGCGCACGTGACCGCACGGGCTGCCGGAAGCGTTGCTTAGCTGCGGCCCCAACGGCAGACGCGGTTTCGGCAAGCAGCCAGCGGTCCGTCCAGCGCGAGAGAGCCCATCTGGATGCGGAGTGCAGAAAGGTGTGGTGCTTTTAGTGGACCTCAGACACGTTGGCAAGTGGAGCGGCCGGGAAGGTGCTGAAAATTCTGTGGCCGCGGGTGTCTGTTGGAGGCTTTTCAAGGAGGCACGTGATGTGGTTCCCAGCACGTTTAGGAACCCGAGTCGGCAGCGGCCGCGGGGGGGTTGGGGTGAGGTGGCCACAGGCCTGCAGCAGAGCAGACATGACGCCCGTGGCGGGCACGCTGGCCGACCGACAGCTCTCGGCTTAATCTCGTGCGTTAGGTGAGTGCCCCCACGCTTTACGAAGGAGGGGCCCGGTTTCGAGACGTGGAGTCCCTCCCCAGGGGCACACAGCCCGCCAGGCCGGGTCCCGTACACGGCCACAGGAAGGGAGCGTTCAGATGTGCAGATGACCTCGGAGGGCCGCAGCCTCCGGGAGAAGCACGCCGGGGATGCCGAGACACGAGCCGGCCTTGAGCGAGGTCAAGTTGGGTTTGAGATGAACGAGCCTGGGAGCGGGGCAGGGCCTCCAGGCAGCGGGCTACCGACCCCCAGGCCGGGAAAGGAGATGCATGTTTGGAGGGAGGCAGGAGGGCGAGACACGCTGGGCCGTGTGCGCCGTGCGCGCAGGGAGGGTGGCAGGTGATCGGGGCGCCTCAGGAGTCCTTTTCTACCAAGTCCCGAACTAGGCTTGATGTTTAAGGCGGATCGTACGCGCCTGTTACTAGTTCCTGGGTCCGTTTGCCCTTTCGCGCAGGCCGATGGGGAGAGTGCCGATGAGGTGCGAGCACGGTGTCTGAAGTGAGACGCAGCGAGAGCGCCCGCCGGGGACCCTCCACTCCGCCGTCGGGTCCGTCCACAGACCTGCGGAGACGGGCCCTCCAGACAGGAACGAGCCGAGCGCCGTAAACCGCCGTCTGCCCTGCGGACGGTGTGGGGTGCATGGTACCCCCCTGAGGACAGCCCGCTCCTCTGACGAGCGGAGGTTACTATTTCCGAATCTTTCCCGGCGCCTTTCACCTTACAGAATGATCTCTGCAGACGGGGGAGGCGGAATGCTGTTGACGGGCACCGCGGAGGAGGAGGAATACGCATTTCTAACAAGCCACTGAGCACCCTGGCGCCTCAGACTTCCTCGGAATGAGTGCTAAGAGTTGACAAAATCAAGCCACTGCTCTCTGAATTCTGGATTTATTCTTGTAACCTTGAAAATGGCCCTGTCTGTCTGCAGTTTAAACGTTCCAGCCATCTGGCTTTCTCTGTACACACGGCTCGGGCTTTCCGTCTTCTTCCTTGCTAATCTGCTACTCCGATAGGTGACATTTAGTTCTGTTTATACTTGTGAGTGCATTCGGAGCCATTTATGATTAAACGCTGCTCAAACAGCAAGGGTGAGATTTATTGACACAGAGCAGGGTTGATGTGGATGGAGTGCTCGGGGAGGGGGAAGGAGCGTCATTTCTCTGTTCTGTGTATTTCCAGTTGACAAGACATGACATTTATTTTTAAACGGTGCTCATAGCTCTGTGACTTCTGTAGAACTCCAAACGAGATTTCATTTTAAAATTATGGTAAGAGGGGCGCCTGGGTGGCTCAGTCGGTTGAGCGGCTGACTCTTGATTTGGGCTCTGGTCATCATCTCACAGTTCGTGGTTCGAGCCATGTGCTGCTGGGCTCTGCACTGACAGTGAAGAGCCTGCCTGGGATTCTCTCTCTTTTCCTCTCTCTCTGCTCCTCCCCACCCTCTGTGTCTCAAAATAAACTTCAAAAAAACATAAAAATGGGGCGGGGGGGGGGGCGCCTGGGTGGCTCAGTCAGTTAAGCGTCTGAATTCGGCTCAGGTCATGATCTCAGAGTTCACGAGTTCGAGCCCTACATCAGGCTCTGTGCTGACAGAGCCTGGAGCTGCTTCAGGTTCTGTGTCTCCCTCTCTCTCTGCCCCTCCCCTGCTTGTGCGTGCTCTCTCTCTCTCTCTCTCTTTCTCTCTCAGGAATAATAAATGAATAAACTTTAAAAGAATAAAATATGGTAAAAAAAAGGGATAATAGTCGGTACTTCTGAGGGGTGGGCCTCTCCCTGGTCCCCATCAGTTTGTGAACTTTACATCCAGGTTCACAATCAGATAACCTTGGTTTAGGTAATTTATCCAAGTGAATTTGTGACTTAAAAATAAAATTCTCTTCCTGTCCTATTAATTCTCTAGTTACTTACTTTTGTTAAATAGTCAGAAGAGAAAGTTATTAACTGTTCACAGCCCATCGTATGAGCTTCAGGTGGTGAAAAGCAATTGTTTTACGTAATTATTTCGGGCTGATTGTGTGCCAGGCCCTGAGCTAGGCCCAGGGGGTGCAGGCCGTCTGGGCTCCTGCCTTGACCAAGCTCGGGCCGTGGGAAGACCACGCGGGAAAGAACCAGGCCATGCAGCCCATGTGGCCGCTCGTTCCAGGAGAGCCCGTGAGGGGGCGGCTTCCCAGACGGAAGATTCCAGTCTGATAGCCACCGTCCGTTTGATTTCTTGCTCATCTGCAGGAGGTTTCTGCAGTCGTCCAGTTTTGAATACTGACAGGCACTTGCTTTGTGGCTCCCGGGTCTCGTCACTTTCACACAGACGGGACGCGGACAGAGGAGACGCGTGGAGTTTGGTGGGGACCCTCCCTTGGCCTCCGCTGTCCGCCAGACACGGCCCGGGTGTCAAGATAAGATCCAGGTCTTACGTTTGTGTCTAAAAGTAGGGTGCTTTTTTGCTTGTTTCGCTTTTGCAAAAAGGAACATTTTACCAATGTTGATTTAAAGGTTTTCTGAAAGTTGATATGTTCCCGCAGTTCAAAACTCAAAGGCAGGGGCGCCTGGGGGCTCAGTCAGTCGAGCGTCTGACTCTTCATGATCTCATGGTTTGTGAGTTTGAGCCCTGAATCAGACTCTGTGCTCACAGTGCAGAGCCTGCTTGGGAGTCTCTGTCTCCCTCTCTCTCTGCATCTCCCCTGTACGTGCTCTCTCCCTCTTTGTCTCTCTCTCAAAAATAAATAAACTCTTAAAAACAAACAAACAGGGGCGCCAGTGTGGCTCAGTCTGTTGAGCATCCGACTTGGGCTCACATCACGATCTCAGGGTTTGTGGGTTCAAGCCCCATGTGTGGCTCTGCGCTGACAGCTCGGAGCCTGGAGCCTGCTTCGGATTCCGTGTCCCCCTCGCTCTCTCTGCCCCTCCCCTGCTTGCTCGCTCTCTCTCTCTCAAAAATAAGAAAACATTTAAAAAAATTTTTTTAAATAAAAAACTCGGTATGCAGTCCACAATCTTTTTCTTTTTCATCCTGGCTTCCCTCCCAGATAATCCGTTTCTGGTTCCTCGTGAGTAGGTGTCCCTTCCACCCTGACTTCCTTTTCTCCACGGAGCCATGGTTAGCATAATGTTTTCACGCACGCTTTCAGAAAGTCTGTGTGCGCGTGGAATTGTGAGCAGCGCATGGCACTGTCCCACGTCTTCCTTCCCGGCTGCAGGAACCAAATCACAGCGACAAAAATCGGGTTCTGCCTAGGGGTGAAAAGGTCGCTCTTCGGGTCAACTGAGTTTCTCAACTTTGTCTAATACAGAGAATCCTCAAAGGGATCGTAGGTGGAATTGTGCCATAGCGTGTGGCCGTTTCATTTCGAGGCGCGATCCTAACGGTAGCTCACATTTGCTGGCAAAGCGCATGTCCGAGGGACGCTGCTGTTTCAGGGTCAGGGTCACGCTTGGCGTGGGGCCCAGGCGTGGAGGCACCGGCCGAGGCCCGGGCGCGGTTCGCGGTGACGCAGTCCACGCACCCCACTCTGCCCGGCTGTCCTGCTTTCCCGCGGACCAGCTGGGACTTGGGCCCTCTGGCCGGTGGCAGAGGCTGAAATGCCTAACCTATGAGAAGCCTTCTGTTTATCAAGTCGGCTCTGGGCTCGGGCAGAGCCAAGTTTGGAATGAATGAATAGGATATTTTGAAACACTCTGGTGTTGTGAAACACGAAACTTCGAAACTTCGCAAGTTCTTTTTTCTCTCTGTAAGCGACCGACAGGAGCTGGGTCTGGCCAGGCGGCTTCGGGGGGCCTGGTAGTAAACTGTGTGTCTTGGGACAGCTCGCCGCCGGGCCCTGCAGGGGTCTCCGACAGGAGGGCTCACGGAGGGGAAAACAACGACGACAACAGCACGCAAAAACAATCCTTCCGAGGCTGTTTCCAGAACAGGAGTTGCCGGACTTCACCCTGGTCCCTGCCCCCTGGAATCCGTCAGTAAAGGACCAGAAATAAGGGCCGGGAAATAGGGTGCTTCTCTTGAGAGTCTGCGGGAGGCCGTGTCCCCAGTGGAACGGGGCGCCGAGGCCGTCCACGTCGTAAGAAAGCACAGACGCGGGCCAGGCCGGTCCGCCCGGAGGGAAGGAGGAGGGGAGCCGCCCCGCCCCCCAAGAGAGCCCACGTGTCCTCGGGGCACGGCCGCCGCCAGCCGGGCTCGGGTCGGGCACGCCACGCAGGCGGGCCTAGCCCGCCAGCAGCCCACGAGCGCCTCAGCACCCACTTTACAGACCCGGAGCTGGCTGACACCGGTGAGGACGCATAGCAGCGAGGGCACGTTGTAGTCTCGTGAGTTATTTTAAGCTGATGGCTCGAGTCTTTTTTTTTTTAACGGAAGTTGAAACCAGTTGTTGGTTGTGTCCGGTTTTCCAGGTGACGCGGCTCTCCGGGCAAGAGGGGGGCGTGCGCTGTGTGGGGCACGGGACCACCCTGCACCTGCACCTGCCCCCCACACCCGCCGGCGCCCCTCTGTCGCCCCGGCATCTGTGTGTTCGTCTGGGACCGGCAGAGCCGGCGCCTGTCTCCGACTCCCGCTCTAACGTGTTACTGCGCCTCCGTGGCTCTCGCTTTAGCGGTTCGACGCTCCCTTCGAGAGTGATCGGAGCCTGCGCACGTCGTGGAGGGCGCGGCCCTCGAGCTGGTGCCGTGCTTGAGTTCTGGTCGCGGGCTCGTCGTTTCTGTCGTAAGAGCCGTGGAGCGAGAGGCATCTGCGCCTCCTCACCTCCTCTGCCTGCTGACGCGTGCGGACCGTCGTGCGTGGACGTGCCGCTGTACGTGCTTCACGTCCCTCTGCGTGGTGTTCCGGTCTCGCAGTGAAGGAGACTGAGGGTCCTGCCCCCGGGGAGACCCCGTCGGCAGCGGGGCGTGGCCTTCCACAGCGGGGCCCGGCCCCGCAGGCTCGCTTTTGCTTTTGAAGTAGGTTCACGGGGAATCGTGAATGCTCTCGGGGGGTCTCCCGTGTACGTCACCCGGTTGCCCCCACCTGTTAGGTCGTACGTGGTCACGGGACAGAATCAGAGCCAGGCAGCTGATGTGTCACGGCGTGCGCGTGGCTGTGCCGCGTGGCCACACACGTAGATCTGTGGGACCGCCACCTCCACGAGACGCACGACTGTCCCAGCACCACACGGCCGTCCCTGGTGCCGCCCCTGCAGCCACACGTCCGCCCTCCGGCGCCGGCGTTTGTCATTTAGGGTTAGGCCGTTTTCCGACACCACATCACGCCTTGTGTGCAGCTGTCACGTGTCCCAGCAGCCCGTGGCCCCTGCCGCCGAGGGTCTGAGTCCCGCCGAGCGGCTTCCCCCTCTGCTTAACCCTCACCCGCTGAGGGTCGTCTGCAGCGTGGGGGTCGCCAGTAAGGCTGTGGCGCGGGCGTGGACTGGACGGGAGCCCGGGCTGTAACTGCGAACCGGTCGGCGTGTGTTTAGGGGAAGACACGGCCCCTTTCCGTTCGTGCCGTCGGTGCGGAAGACACCCCGCTTCTCGCCATCCCGCCGGCATCGGGGGGGGGGGCGCCGGCTCGTATCGCAGCCGTTCCGCCGGGTGCGCGGCGACGGCCCGGCGGGGTCCCCGCTTTGCAGTCGCTGACGGCATCGGTGCTCGCCTCCTGTGGGCTCGTCTGCCGTCCGTGGTCCCCCTTCAACCGACGTGCCTCTTCGTGCTTCCTGTCCACCTTCTGACTGAGTGGTTTGCTTTTTACCGCTGAGCTTTGAGGCTTGTGACGCTCGTAGGGGTGAGCCTCTGCCCCGCGTGCGGTGCTGGGGACCTTCTGCCGGTTCCAGCAGACGCACGCCCATGGTTTCATGATGAAATCCGGTTTGTTGATTTTTTTTTTTTTTTTCTTTTCCGGACCGTGCTTTTGGTGTTGTGTCTAAGAAGTCCAAGCTCTAGCTCCCAAAACTTTTTTGAATTTTGACTTTCTCCCCCCCGTAGAGAATGTGTTGTTTCCCACTGACTGTTTTCAAGACAGATCAGTGTTCAAAAGGTCGGCATGGATTTCTTTGGGTTTATCCCACTTAGGATTCATTCGCGTTCTTGAATAGGTAGGTTTACCTCTTTTGGGGGGAAATGTCAGCCATTCGTTGACTATTCCCCGATGTTCTCTTCTCCTTCTGGGGCCTTGCACGACGTGGATGTTCGATCTTTTTTTTTCTTTTTTTAATTTTTTTAACATTAATTTATTATTGAGAGACAGGGAGAGAGACACCGTGAGCAGGGGAGGGGCAGAGAGAGAGAGGGAGACACAGAATCCGAAGCGCCTCCAGGCTCCGAGCCGTCAGCACAGAGCCCGACGCGGGGCCTGAACCACAAACCGTGAGATCGTGACCTGAGCCAACGTTGGACGCTCAACCGACTGAGCCCCCCGGGCGCCCCTGGATGTTCGATCTTATTCAAAGTGCCATGTGTCCCTGAGACTCCAGTCGCCGATTTTCTGCCCCTTTCCTCTTTGTTCTTCAGAGTAATTGTCCTTCTAGCATCAGGTTGTCGATTCCTTTCTCTGCTCTTTTCATTCTGCGGGAAGCTCTCCACCAAGCCCTGACCTCAGCTACTGGTTTGCTTTTGTTCGGAAATCCCACCGGCTCTTCCACATCCGCCTCCTCTCCTGAGATTCTCTGGGTCTTTCTTTGTGTCAGCATGTCTATACGCGTCTGTAATTGCGTGAAGTTCTCGCGGTGGCTGCTTTAAAATCCTCGTCACGGGATCCTGGCATGAGTGTCGTCCTGTGCTGGTGTCTGTTCTCATTTGCAATCTTCCCCATTCTTGGTATGACAGGCGGTCTTTACGGAAACAGGACGTTTGGCGTGTGATGTTTGAAGACTTTTGGGTCTCATCCTAATCCTGTGTTTTATCAGGCCTCCGATACCACGCTGGTGGGCGCAGTGGGGGTCGCCCCTCCATGGACACTGAGGGCGTGCCCTGTGCGCATGCATCACTCCCAGCCCAGGTCGGCCTGCCTCACGAGCTCTGCCCTGGCCCGTTGTCCCCAAGTCCTCAGGGAATGGCGTGTACCCCTGTCCATGGTGGGGATGGCTCGTGTCCCTGGCCCTCAGTGCACGTAGCTTTTTTTGCAGGGACTCGCGTCCACCGTGGGTCTGTGGCTGCCTCTGGGCCTCAGCAGAGCGAGGCCTCGTGTGTCCCCAGCCTCACTGTCTGTCTCTCTGTGGTGCTGTCTCTTCCTTGCCTCCTGACTCAGTGTCTGTCCTTCCTCCCCTATAGCCAAACGCTTCCTTAGATTCAGACGTGTTGTACAAACTCACGTGTAGGTCTTGTGTGTCCTTCAAATACGCTTTGTAATTTTTCTCCGTGAAAGTCTCACACGTCTCTGACTTTCAGTTTGTTTGTGTAATTGTCGTTACCATTGCTGTTGGGACCTTCCACGTGATTAACTTTCTGCCGTGAACCTTCGGGTGCCGCTCCTCACGGCCCGTTTTCGTCCAGATCTGGTTGTGGCTTATTACACAGGAGTGCAGACTCACGCAGGGTCTGGGGCTTTGGGGGCCTTGCACTGTATGTTCTAGTCAAAGTGGATGGAAACCCCCCAGAATTTCCCAGCCGGCCCCTGTGGCCTTGCGGCCTCTGAGGATGATGTAACACCCCTCCCCCCGCCCATGGCCTTGGTGAGAAGGTGGCATTCCCTGTGACAACCAGGCCTGTTTCCTGTAGGCAGGTGGTAGTTCTAGAAAACGGTCTTAATTCTAATCTTGAAGCTGTCGGCAGTCATTAAGCCAAATTACAGCAAGAGTTTTCCTAAACTTTGGGAATGAGAACGGTTCCAGCCTTCTACCCAGGAGAATCCTGGGCTGACGGCTCAGGGACAGTTTCCTTTCCTTCCGTTTCACCGAGCGTTGGCGCACCTGTCGTGCGTGCCGGGCCCCGGATACCACGGTGAACGGGCAAGGCCCGGCTCTGTCCTGGGGAGGCGGCCGGCCAGCGGGCAGGACGGAGGGGAGAGAGACGGACCCAGCTCTCGTGTTCTCACAAAGCGCAGCGCGTGCTGGGGGGACGAGAGCCAAGAGCTTGCAGAGGAGGGAGGGTGTGGGGCTGCCGTGCACGACCGAAGTGTCCTCGCTGAGCGCGGCCACCCGTGCCGAGCACCGCCTCAGGGCAGGGGCGGGTGCAAGCGTGCCCAGAAGGGCGGCCCCGGGGCAGGGAGGCCGAGGGAAGGCCCCGGATGACGTGGATGGCATCGGGGAGGCTGGTGGGGCCGGTCCTGCAGGGCCCAGAAGTTTGCATTGTCTTCCGAGAGCTGTGAACAGTTTCTAAGCTTTGGAAGGACCTGACCTGACGAGGGGCTTCAGGAAGACGGTCCCGCTGGCACGTGGAGGGCAGGGGATGGGATGGAGAGGGCAGGGCACAGGGAGCCCTGGGGGCCATCCAGCCACCCACGGAACAGGGCAGGGTGTGGGAGGAGACTCCAGGAATCTCGGTGATGAGAACCCACGGGCAGGCCTGCCTGCTCCAGCCTGGCATCTGATGAATGTTCGGGCTTTGGTGGAAGTTCATGCTAATTTAATTTTTAACTAAAAACTGGCCTGGAAGTACTTAAATTTTCCCCGAATTAACCCTGAAAAAAAGAAAACTTGCTCAGCACCGACTTAGGTGTCTCATGAAGTTGTCGAGGGTTGGCTTTGCTCCTTGAATGGTGTGTTCGCAGCGAACCTGGAGTGGGTTCCACGTGTCATTCGGTATTTCCTCCTCCAATTGGTGACCGCGGCTCAAGGTACCCCACATGACACGGTTTAAGACGCGTGATGACGGCACCCCATGTTGCACTGTGTGGAAAGTTAGTTAGATGATCCCGTAGATTTCCAGTGAAGAGCACAGGAAAATGCGGAACAAATGAAAAAATAGGGAAAGTGGGCGCCTGGGGGGCTCAGTCGGTTCGGCATCTGACTGCGGCTCAGGTCGTGATCTCGCGGTTCATGAGTTCGAGCCCCGCGTCGGGCTCTGTGCTGACAGCTCAGAGGCTGGAGCCTGCTTCGGATTCCGTGTCTCCCTCTCTCTCTGCCCCTCCCCCGCTCATACTCTGTCTCTCTCTCAAAAATAAACATTAAAATGTTTTTCTAAAAAATAATCCGGTGAAGAAATGGGCAAAAGACACGAATAAACACTTCTCCAAAGAAGACATCCAGATGGCCAACAGGCACATGAAAAGATGCTCAACGTCACTCATCATCAGGGAAATACAAATCAAAACCACAATGAGATACCACCTTACACCTGTCAGAATGGCTCACATTAACAACTCAGCCAACAACAGATGTTAGTGAGGATGCAGAGAAAGAGGATCTCTTTTGCACTGTTGGTGGGAATGCAAACTGGTACAGCCACTCTGGAAAACAGTATGGAGGGTCCTCAAAAAACTAAAAATAGAACTACCCTATGACTCAGCAATTGCACTACTGGGCACTTATCCACGGGATACAGGTGTGCTGTTTCGAAGGGGCACATGCACCCCGATGTTTATGGCAGCACTATTGACAATAGCCAAAGTATGGAAAGAGCCCAAATGTCCATCGATGGGTGAACGGATAAAGAAGATGTGGCCTATATATACAATGGAGTATTACTCGGCCATCAAAAAGAATGAAATCTTGCCATTTCCAACCACGTGGATGGAGCTGGAGGGTATCATGCTAAGTGAAATGAGTCAGTCAGAGAAAGACAAAAATCACATGACTTCACTCATGAGGACTTTAAGAGACAAAACAGAGGAACATAAGGGAAGGGAAACAAAAATAATATAAAACCAGGGAGGGGGACAAAACAGAAGAGACTCATAAATATGGAGAACAGAGGGTTCCTGGAGGGGTTGTGGGGGGGGGGATGGGCCAACTGGCTAAGGGCCGTTAAGGAATCTACTCCCAAAATCATTGTTGCACCACATGCTAACTAACATGGACGTAAATTAAAAAATAAATAAATTTTAATAAAAAATTTAAAAAAAATTTTTTTAATAGGGGAAACAGGAGACGTCCATACTGCTTTCATTTCACAATTGGGCTTCTTAAATTTCGGGGCAGCCTGTGTCCTTCGGGAGCCAGGCACAGCACCCCCCGCCCTGCCCCAGAGTGGCTACCCTGCACCCGGGGGGTCCTGCCCCACGTCCTGTGCTCGCACCCGCCCGCTCGGAGGCGGGGGTCGTGTCCCGCCCCGAGTCCTTGAGGGAACTGGGTGGGGGGGGGTGTCTCGGTGAATGTTCCCTGTGCCTTCCCCTGCTGCCTTCCCAGGTGTTGCTGCCCCGGGAACCATCCACACTCTCTTGTCTAGAACGTCTCCAGGGTGCTGCCCAGATCCTCTCCTGCGCTTCTGATGCTTGTTGGCAGCATTTCCTTAGTTAAAGAAGTGTTCTGGGAATGGGTGTTCCGCATCTTGGCCAGGGGGCTGTCTGGAGCCCCCACTGGTGATGGTGCCAGGTGAGTGGGGGTCCTGCTACGATGCTGGGCGTGGCTGACTTCGCCGCCGCAGAGACAGGCAGGGCTCACTTGTTACTCGGCGAGTAAGCTCTCGTGTACATCGTGGGGGGTTTCCAGTGGGCTTTCTCTCAGGAGCATCATCTACGAGAATGTTACGCAGCCACGACTGGCCCCCAGGAAAGCCAGGAGGGCGAGGCGGCTCCCCCTTGCCCAGCCCCCCACCGTGTCCCCGCTCCTTCTCCATTCTCTGCTGGGTTTGGGTCCAGCCCCCAAAACGCCAGCGTCTTGTCCCGAAGCCTCGTGCGCGGCGCTCTCTGCTGGAGGTGTGCGGTCAAAAGCACGGCAGTCTGCGTCAGGAACCCCCAGGTGCCCTCCTCACCCGCCGTTTTTCACCTTGGTGACCCTAAGCCCGGTTCCCTCATCTGTCCCAACGAGGACGACAGCGGTGGGCCTGTCTTAAATGGTGCCGTGGGAGTTCGTGTCTGGTGCTTGGAAGCGCCAGCCGGCACTGGCCGTGGCCCCCGTTCCCGCAGGACGTGGGTGCCGCCCGCCCCCCACCCCCGAGAGGTGAACGCAGTAAATGTAGGAGAGCCTGTTGGTCGGCAGACGCCTGAAAACGTGGGCCTAGTTCGTCTTCTCAAAGCTGTTTCGCTTTGTTTATTTTTGAATGTGCCAAGCTGACTTCTTTCCAGGACCGCCTTTGAATAATGTCGCTGGTCAGAAGCATACTGAACGCGAAGATAAAGCTTGTGCCGTGCTGTGCCGGGCGGGCCTGAACCTCCCTGTCTGGTGTCCCTAGATCTGCCCCTGCTCCCTGCAGACAAGCTTCCTGGTTGCCATGGCAGGGTCGCCATGGCTACGGCGTAAAGAGTGGGTGCTTGTAGGAATTCGGGAAGCAGCTCTTCCTCCCCTTCTCTCTTTCGGGCAGATAATCATTCAAAATAATTACCTTTAATTTTTAAGAAATTTAAGTGACCTTGTGTCTTTCTGCTTCTTAGGTTTTCAAGGGCCCTTGGCATTTTGGCTTCTTAATTTGTGTGAGCCCAGATGGTAAGGGTGTTGCAAAAGGAGCTCCTGGTGTGTTCACCAGAGCCGTGCTGTGCAGTAAACTGCTTTTGAAACGTGGCCCACCCTCCTGGGGTCTGCTGTGTGGACAATAGTTCAGTCTTTTCTTCAGCAGAAAGCCCTGGCTTCTCTTCCTTTCTAAAGCCAAGCAGTTTTGTTTTGTATAAAGGATGTGCAGAGGATGAGAGGTTGGTGCTTTGCTGTGTGTGTGTGTGTGTGTGTGTGTGTGTGTGTGTGTGTGTGTTTTCAGGGTAGCTCTGCTGCCTCCGTCACAGACTGCAGTCGAGGCCCGGGCTGGGCTCAGCACATGTCAAGGCTGCTTCTGTTTTTCTGTCTCACCATTCTTAGCAAGAGGCTTTCATTTTCAAGTGACCTCCTTGTGCAGGGTGGTTGCTGGTACACCGGTCATCACAGTTTTGTCCTAGGTGAGAAGTGGAGGAAGAGATGATGGGCACTTAGTGCTCACTCGGTAGCTGTGTGTCCTCCTCTTCGGGGACTTTCTGCATGGCCTGCCCATGAGGTCCCGCTCACTTTTCGTTGGTCATCCCCCACTGTGGAGATGGCTGGGAAATAGGCTTTTAGGTGGAGCCTGGGCACGGAGGAAAAAGTTGGGGGGAGGGATAAGGGAAGTGGGTGTGGGTGGGCGCCCCGCCTTCTGCACTTTCCCCGGGAGAAACCTGCCCGGGCGGCCGTCGTGCGCACCCCCACCCAGCACAGCCCTTCCCCCTGCCGCCCCCGCGGAACCTCCTGCACTAGCTTTGCCCGTGCGGGCTCCTTCTGTGACTGGGCTCCGTTTAAGGCCGCTGGAGGCTGGGGGCTGCCACTCGAGGGTGACAGTCCTCAGCTCTGCTCACAGGAACACCCAGAGGTCGCCACCCCGTGTCCCTCTTGCCACAGCAGAGGACAGAAGCAAGCTTGCAGGGGCCCCGTAGGTCAACTAGAGGGTGCTGCTCTGTAAGGTATCAGCGGGGTGTCACCGCAGGAGAGCAGGAGAGCGCCTTCCCTGTCCCTGGGGGCCGGGCGGCCGGGTGCCAGCGCGCCCCGTCCCGTGCTGCGGGCCGCGGGCTGCGGGGCGCGGGGCTGGGAGCAGACTCCACACGGGCCCGGACGTCGGCGCAGAGCGCCCCGTCTGCCAACCGTGAGCGCTTCCCGGGCCCTGTCACAGGCCTTCAGTTCCCCGGGAAAGTGGCCTCCCGGACGCCAGCGCGGTTCCCAGATAGCAGGGGCAGAGCCGCACACGCCCCACGGTCCCTCCCTCACAGCTCCGTGCAGGTTTCGGTTTGCGCCTGTTGCGTTTTCCAAATTAGGAAAGTAAGCTGAGCTGGGCCTCGATAAAGCAAGGACGTGATTTGTCACAGCATTCGGGCACCCGGGCGCTCTGCTCTCCCTGTGGTGTTTTGACAAATGGAACTTTAAAAAAATAAAAGCCCGGCGCAGACTCTTTGCTCTCGGTGGAGGCGAACTTGGAGTTCTGTTTTCAGGCTCTCTCTTGAGCTCTGCTGCTGTCCTTGGGGACGGGACCAGAAGGGAAGGCCTTGAAACACCACTTGCGACTGGGCCAGGGTTGCCAGTGGGAGGCGGGGGCACGGGGCCTCGTGGGTTTGCCTGGAACGGCCCTGTTCTTGGCGAACTCACGCTTCTCTGCGGAAGGACAGGCCTTGCTACAGACCTTCCGTTCGGGCGGTCGTGGTGGTGACGCCGTTCTGGCCGGCCCTCCCAGCTCTGCCTGCAGCTTCTGAAGGCATTTCCTCTGCCAAGTGTAACAAAACTGAACTTGGGCCTTTTTGAGTTTCCAGAATCCAGAAAATAAACACACAGAGTTGATTTCTGCCCCGTTGTCGGTCTCTCCTCCCCTTCCTTCCACAGCTCAACGGCGGCTGCGCCCGGGATCTTTCCCTTTGCTCCTCAGTTCCGGGGGGGGGAGGGGGGGGGCAATGATAACGCGGCGGCTTTTTTGTAATATTCTCAAAATACGCAGATTTAAATAAAACTAAAGTGTCCAGAAAAGCAGGGTGTTTGGGCCGTTAACGTGTTTAGAGCCTTCAATGTGCCGATACCTGGCACGCTGTTTTAACTGTTATTGTATCATTAGGGAACTTCGCGCTAATTAAGCCTTAGGCAAAAGACCTTTGATTTTGCAAATTATTCTCACGCAGAAGGTCTCTCCTTCGGCAGCGTCCCAGCGGCTGGCAGTGTCCTACCCGACTGGTCCTAAACTCTGAATGTCACCTGGATGTCGTGGCCCATGGGGTGGGGGTCCGTGACCCGAGGAGGGCCGTTACTGGTGCTCTCTGAAAAGCATTTCAAAGCGTAAATGTGATGATCACTTACTTTTTGGCGATTTATGCTGCTTTCCTGGGCCTCCCGGGGGTCCTCACTTTCCTGCACAAGTGCCCTGTGCTCCAGCGGCGGAGACGCTGTGCGTACAGAGGGCCCTCGGGCGTGCGTCCCTGGGTCACATGGGTGTAGGTCAGGCAGGTGCTGGTGGCTGTGCAGACTTCCCCCCTCCCCCCATCTCCGTGGCATCCTGGCCAGAGGACTCGGGGCCGCCGCGAGCACTGCCATATCCACCTGAGTCTCTCGGGAAGGTGTGCGTGCGGATTGGGGCGGCCCCAATCCCTCGGCCGGGGGTGAAACGATGGCCCTCCGCTGCCCCGAACCTTGTCTGATTCTTTGGCCAGTTGACTCCACTAAGCACAGTGAGGGTGTGTTGTCCATATCATTGCGACGTTAATCTAGGACCAGAAAATTCTAGTCCTTTCCCTCTGGTTCGGCGACTCCACCGGGGCCGAGATGTAGCTGCTGCCCTCCATGTTGCCGTGGTTCGTGCGGCGCCCCGATGAGAATTTTCTTCTCCTGTGTCGTAGCCATTCTCTGCTTTATACGCCTTTACCTCTTGATGGACTTTCGATTCCAGAAATACATCGTGGGGAACTTGTCGTGCGCTCTGACCAGGTGTGTGCTCTGTGTGTGTCTGTGCCAGGAGAGCAGACCGGCCGCGGTGCGGACACCTGCCCGAAGGAGCTTGCAGGGCGGTGAGCCGCCCTGAGCCGGGCACGGGCACCGAGGGGACAGAATCTGGAAGAACATAGGCCCCCGGGAAAGAGTGGTGACGTGGAGATACTGTGGCTACGTTGTAAGATCCGTAGGTCAAGCCACTTAAACTTCCTGGAGTAGTTTCTTTGGATCCGCGTGGAGGGAAAGGGAAGAGGGAACTTGAAGTGCTCGTGCTCACGGCCCCCTTGTGTCCCGCGTCGCCCCCAGGGAGCCGCGGTGCCGTTTCGGTGACTGCCGTGCGTGCGGTCGGGTCCTGTGGTCTGCGGCACAGGACGGCCCCTCCGCGGCCTCTTCGGTCTGGCACTGACCTTTAAGAAGCCAGGACAGTGGAGGTGCTGGTTCTGACCTTTGTGGCTCCTCCATTCGCCCAGCTGGAGGGTCTTTGGTGATTTTTAGGCAGGTCTGGGAGGTATATTGGACTTTCTGTCCCATTGATTTTCCAAACTATAAAGCTTGGGAGCTCGCCTTACACGGTGATTTTTCTGGTTTGTGTTAAATCCCACACATCCCCACCAAGGGCTAAGAATGCCCCTGAGAAGATGGCCGGGGTCCTCCCCCAGGGACCCTGAGCCTCCGCTGCCGGCAGGTCTGTGTCTAAGGCCCCTTCTCTGTGGCGCGACAGAAACGGCCACGTGGGGGTGGGTCGCTTCGTGGGCTTCCCCTGGGGCCAGGGGACAGAGCAGGCGTGCCTGACCCCTCACCTTGCGTTCACCGGGGTCTTAGGTAGTTTCCCAAACATGCCTGAGCACCAGGCTTCCCAGGGAGTAAGATTCCCCCGGGGGGGCGCCCGCCAAGAGCGCGGATCCCGGGGCCCTCGCCCTCCCGGATGACTCAGTGGGCCTCAGCCGAGTGACACTGTACACATGGCCACACGCTCTTCAAGGCACACCGTCGAAGTGAGCAGGAATCTTCCGAGTGATGCCAGAGAACCCGTCCCGATTTGCTAGGGGTCTCCTGGGAGCAGGATGTTGTTCCCCAGAAAGGCGGGTGAAATGAACCCCAGGTGGGCCTCCCCAGCCGCCTCCTGCAGGGGGTCCCCGGGACTGCCGTGAGCCCACCTGGCGGGACGTGCGAGGCGAGGGTGGGCCTCCAGGGGCTCCCGTCTAGGTCAGGGGTCCCCTGCCCCTTCTCTCCTCGGGGGGCTCCTCACATGGGGGCTGAGCCTCCATTTGTACCAAGGAGCCCCGGCTTTGACCAGGCCTTTGGCTGCATTTGTTACTGCGTTTTTGATTTACCACAGGGGCTTAAATATCCTGCTATCTTTTTTTTCTTTTTTTTCCCTATAAAAGTAGATTTTTTTTGACCTGATTATAAAAATATATTCTCCTTATTTAAAAAAAATGTAGATCATAGGAAAACACATAAAGAAGAAAAGAAGAAAACAAAGCTGCTTCTAAACCAGAATTCTTAAACCCGCCGTGTTTCATTCCCATACCCGCGTCGTTGCTGCGCAGACAGGGACCCGGATCGGGGCCGGGTCGGTAGCCACCTGTTTCCCCGGGAGCAGCCGGCCGAGGGCACAGCCGTGTGGCCGGGCCAGCCCAGGAAAGCAAGGCTGAGGGGTCACTTCGAAGGTGGGGCAGGCTGGTGCGGAGTGGAGATTGCAGCCCTGATTCGTGGAAGAGGGACCAAGACTGAACGCAGGGGGGTGGGCTTGGAGTTTTGGGCGCTGCGTCGGGGGCCTTAGAGAGCCGGCGCCCGGTCAGGGACCGCGGTCCTCCCGCCTTCCCGAGGCCTCGGCCATCGGCTCCCCTTCGCTTTTCCTGGCCCGGGCCTGCCCTGTCGCTCCTGCCCTGCCGCAACCCGCCTGTGCCCTGCAGCCCCCACCGACGGCCCCAGCTTAGCCACGAGGGTGTCCCACAGCCTCCCTTCTGTACTTCTGGGTATTCTAGCAAAATGTGCTTCGTTTTTAGGAAAAACAGATGTTTTAGGTTGAAAAACATAAGATTGCCAGAATCCTTTGATTTGGGGATTTTATACGTAAAAGTGTCTCAAAACCGTTTCCCAAACGGTCTTGTTTTTCTCCAACGATCCAGCTCCTCTGGCATCGTCACTGCAGACAGAGGCACGTGGGGACCGCCACGGACCGCGGCCACCCCATGAGCGTTGTCTCATCGCGTCTGCCGGCACCGCGGCCCTGGGGCAGGGCGGGAAGGGAGGGCCTGTCTGTGGAGTCACGTTCGGCCGGCCTCCCGGCCTCCCGGCCTCCCTTTCAGACCTCGAGGCCCGGCCGTGTGTCCACCTTCCCCCCCACCCCCGCCCCCGGAGCCAGACCGCACAGCAGAACTGGGCCGGGGTCGGTCCCCCGTGAGTTTTCCAGAAGACCCGTCACACCTCACAACATCCCGAAGGACTAGTTATCAAGTATTACTTTCCCTCCGCCCCCAGATTCTTGAATGTCTCATTTCTGAAAGGACACGGTAACACCGAAGGAAAATTCGAAACCAGGCGGCGGGGGAGGGGGGGTCCTGGGAGGCCGCCCCCACCCAGGGCTGCTTCTTCCCCTCTCGGCCGGCCCTTCTGATAGCACCACCACCTACATGCCGTGCCGCTGGCGGCTGGCGGCTGGCGGCTGGCCGAGTGCCGGGCCTCGCGCTCTGTGTCGTTCCTGCGTCCGGGCTGCCACTGCGCGGAGACCTCCCCGGCCCCCCCGACGCCATCCCCGCAGCCCGTTCTCAACCCAGGCCTGTCTGATTTCGGATCCCACACCTTTCGCCACCACTCTGAGCCCCTGGTCTCTGCGCTTTGACTTATCACCGCGTCTCACAATGGGCCAGCGCTTTGTGGGCCTTGGGCCTTTCTGCTTAATACTCCAAAGAACCCTACGAAGGATTTTCTATAGTTACCCCGTTCTCCTCGATGGGGAAAACAGGCGGATGCGTTCGAGATTTGCCCAGAGGTGCGCGGTGATGAAAAGCGTCCTTTAAAATGGCCGCGTGACGTTCGTCCATGAGTACACGGCATAGTTTGCACAGTGGTTCCTATTAGAGAGCTCTTTAGCTGTTTAGAGTTAGGGTGTAGTTTTGGTTTTTTTAACTAAGGTCAAAAAACCAGGGTGAAGCTGGGGCGCCTGGGTGGCTCAGTCCGTTAAGCATCTGACTTCAGCTCAGGTCGTGATCTCATGGTTTGTGAATTTGAGCCCCACATCAGGCTCTGAGTGCAAAGCCTGCTGAGGACTCTCTCTCTCCCTCTCTCTCTGCCCCTACCCCATGCTCGCTCGCTCTCTCTCTCTCTCTCTCTCAAAATAAATAAACTTAAATATTTTAATAAAATCTCTTAAAAATTACTTTTTAAAAGAGTGAATAAATAAGCTAGTTTAAAATTAAACTTACATTGGGGCACCTGGGTGGCTCAGTCAGTTAAGCATCCGACCTCAGCTCCGGTCATGATCTCTGGGCTCTTGGGTTTGAGCCCTGCATTAGGCTCAGTATTGACAGGTCAGAGCCGGAGACTGCTTCAGATTCTCTCTCTCTCTCTCTCTTTCTCTTTCTCTCTCTCTGCCCTTCCCATGCTTGTGCTCTCTCTCTCTCTGCCCTTCCCCTGCTTGTGCACTCTCTCTCTCTCTCTCTCTCTCTGCCCTTCCCCTGCTTGTGCACTCTCTCTCTCTGCCCTTCCCCTGCTTGTGCTCTGTCCCTCCCTTCCTCCCTCCCTCTCTCTCTCTCTCTGCCCTTCCCCTGCTTGTGCTCTCTCTCTCTCTGAAAACTAAACATTGAAAAAAAACCCAGGGTGAAGCTGGTTATTTTTTGCACGTAACAGTCTTAATCTAAGCTGACACAGCAGCTCCAAGCTCTTTTCTGTTATGTTGTCCTGTTACCCGATGTCCATTTATTGTATGGCCCATTACGGCTGCTGCAGCTCCTGCCATCACACTGGCAGTGTGGCCAAGGGGAAAGGAAGAAGTGGCGACACTATTCCTCTTCAGGGCGTAAGTCTTCACATCCCACTGACCAGCACAGTCCCTTGGTTGCAGGAGAGGCAGAGAAGTGTGCACAGCTGTCCAGCTAGTTCACCGTAAGAGCAAGAGAGGACGTGTGTCCAGGGGACTGGCTGTCGCTGTCATAGTCCGCCTTTTGACCACCCACATGCTTATGTCCCTTCTTCCAACATAAAAACACTCATCCCCACCGTTACAGGAGTCAGCCCCAAGCCCCCCTCGGTGACTGCAGCCCGTAAAATCCAGGATCTCTGGTGACAAGCGCGTCCCTCTGTCAGGGCGCTCCAGGTGGTCCCGCTGCAATGCTGAGCCCAGCAGAAGCAGGGGCAGGTGATCCCAGCTCTTATTTGGGAAAAAGAAGAGCAGGAAACCCACTCACCGGTCACGGACATTCTCCAAGCTTGTGCCCCACAGGGCCCAACCCTCCATCTGCATTCTGGAAGGATCTCTGCCCACCAGCCTCCCTGGCCCCGTCTGCAGCGGGCCCGGGAGCTGATGCACTTCCTAGTGGCCCGTCCCACCTGATGCAGGGCGGGGTGGGAAGGTCGCACCTCGCGGGCCGGGTTTGTGGCTTGTTGGGCTGCAGTTTCCACAGAAGCCCGGTAGGCGCCCCGGCTGCTTGCTCGGGTCCTATCCGCGTCCAGGGACCACGGCAGGGGCCTCCGGTGCCAGGTTTCATCCTGGAAAACGGGTCTTTCAGTTACTGGTATCAGGCGTGGGCCTGTCTGCTCCATCCCGGGGCCCCCGAAGCTCGAGGCTCAGCAGCCTGGTTCCCCATTCTCTAGCCCGGTGAGAAAGCCTGGGCCCTTCCCAGTGCTGCAGCCCGTACGTTGGGCGTCCCCGCGGACACCGACGCTGCACGTCCCCACGTGTCCGGTCACGGTGGCAGGCTCCGTCGCACGGGGCCCGCTGTCCGCTGCCGCGGGGGAAGGTGCACAGCCTCCAGCTTCTGACGTTCGTGTCCTCACTTCCTGCTGGTGAAACAGCGCCTGTGTTTGGAATCAAACTTGGGGACGTCCCCAGCTGCCTTGCAGCAAGCTCTGGGTTCTGTGATGGCCGGGAAGCAAGGTGTGGTTCGAAGGCCACGGTCTGTGTTGTGGGATCCGGAGCCTTCCTCCCCGTAGCTTCCTGAAAGGGCTTCTCTGAGGAGTGGGTCTTGTCCAGATGTGAACCTCCCGGTCTCAGCCACCAGTTGTCTTTGTCTTTTCGGGAGGTGACTTCCCGTCTCATCCAGCCTTCCTTCCCAAGATTTATTTTCTGTGTACGTCTGGTTGTCCAGGAGGTGCCTTTTGGGGCCCTCAGCCCTTGGGCAGCTGGGAGACACAGGTGGTCTGCCTTCCCCTCTGCTCCTGAGTTATCTGCTTCCTCTGGGCCCCCCAGTTGTCTGGTCCCTGGCTTCCTGTTGCAGATGCTTCCCAGATGTCTGTCCCTCCCTGTCCACGTTTAAGAGCGAGGTGCTCACGCTGACCGCTGACCGCTGCCGCGAGTGCCGGGGTGGTCGGCTGACAGGTTCCTTGTCCGATGGGCTTCACGAGGGCCACAGACGCCGGGTCTGCCCCCTGTGCCATCCGCTGGGGGGTGTGAGAAAGGTTGGGGGTGCCCTGGTTGGCCTGCAGAATTTCAGTCATTCATTTGCAGCGTGGGATGTCCTTGCCTGCTCGTTGTGAGATGCCCAGGAGTGTTTCTGTGGGTCACCCTCTCTGCGGGGACACGGTGGGGCGAGAGGCGGGCCCCGGGGAGTGGGGGCAGTAACAGCTCTGGAGATGAAATCTCTATTGCCTTTAAAAAAATTTAAAAAAAAACAAACAAACCCTTTCCTGGAAGCTTTCACCTGTACTTCCTTCTCTTTCTGATTATTTCTTGGGTCTAAAATGAAGACCATGGTACTTATATTTGTATCGGTAAAGGATTAAATGAGCCACTTTCATCTGCAACAATTTCCTGGCTGTTAGGGCACTCAGTGGGATTCCCACGTAAGGCCCAGGCAGAAGTGAGGGTAAGTCAGCACCCCGGGCTCCCCAAATCACTTAGGCTCATTCGAGCTTGAGCAGCAGCAGAGCCAGACTTCCGTGCTGTGATCTTTGACCTGATGCTGAATAGGGCCGCTTCCGGGGAACCAAGGCATCACCCAGGAGCCTTTGGTGCCCAGATGGCCCCAGGACCTTTGCAAGCCTGGGGCAGACCCCAAGCATGAGGGCTCGAGGGCAAGAACATTTTTTCAGAAGAGCTCAAATGAGCTACAATTCACATAGCACGCAACTAACCCACTTAAATTGTCCAGTTCAGTGGGTTTTAGTCTGGTGGGCAGCTCCTGCCATAATCAATTTTAGAAGGTTTATACCACCCCTGCAAGCCGGCTCCCCCGCCCCACCCCTCCCCCCAGCCCTAGGCCGCCACCCACCCGCTTTGTCTCTGTCCATCAGGACAAGGATGCTATGGGGAGATCTGAGGGGCTGGCCCTCCCAGGTAGGCGCTTCCCTGGCAGAGCTGTGCTGCAGGCCGGGGCGGTGATTTCTAGTGAGTTCTAGACACACAGGCTTACCTGCGGTCGGGGTCCCGGGCACTGAAGGCAGGTGTGCAGCGTATGGTTGGGGTGAGATCGAAAGGGAAACAGCTCCAAGAGAATAGCTTTAATTACAAAACATGCTCATTAAAACTCCAACTAGGGCCCTAACCCAGAATGAAAATTTTGTAGGGAGAGAAGTAATTGGCGAACCCGGGAGCACCCTGGGGAGATGTCTGTTTAAAATTACGTAGCTTCCTGGTGTTTCTCCCAGGTAGGAGACAGTCTGCCTCGGGATAATTTTTGGAAGAGCGAGTCAGGAGCTGCTTTTGAAATAGCTGTTACAGCAAATAATATGAAAATGTTTATGGTTAAACCCTAATTGGAAATGACTCTTCCGGTAGGAAATTGCCCTGTTTGAATCAGTTCTGGATGGTGTTCGATTTCGCCACGAATTTGCTGACCGAAATCCCTGACCCACGAAATGTTGTTTTGTTTTACTGAGAAGTCCACCCGTGCGCGTGTTGTTATCTGGAACCTTTGGTTTTTGAGCTGGAAAGTGCCTAAGAGATCATCTCTTCTGTTCGAAGCGTCTGCTTTTGTAGGCCAAGAACACCGAACCCCGTAGAGGTTAGGGCACTGAGCTCCCTGGAGGTGAGGTGAGGCCCTAAATCACCCTCTTCCTTCGCGTTGGCCCCCTGTGTGTCAGCACCGGACCCGGAAGTGGTGCCCTCGCTGGGCGCCTCCATCACCTGCTGAGACTCGCCCTCTGGTCCCGCAGTGGTGTAGCCCCGGGCCAGACCCTCCCGCCCGGAGCCTGGCTTTCCTGTTCCGGGTCCAGGGATCCCGCGCCCCCAGCTCTTGTGTTCCCCCGAAGCCCTGTTCCTGACATCGCCCTCTGCCTTGTGACCTCTGTCATGGGCCAAAGCCACATCCTCCCTCTGGCTGCCCGGGCGACTCTAGTACACTCTGATCTCGCTCTGACCTCCTGTTAGCGTGGGGGCTTTCGCGGCGCGGGGCACGGAACTCCATCCGCGCGCCCTGCTGGCGGGTGGCAGCCCCTCGCTGTGAGGATGTGCAGCTGCCGAAGGAAGGGACAGGAGAGGACGGAGAAGCTGTCTGTAAACGTTCCTCGTCATCGCTTCTGTTGCCAACCCTGCAGGACGGGGGTGTGCGCGTGTGGAGCCCTCGGCCACATTCCCGGTTCCGGCTCCTTCCTCCCCCCTCTGTTTCGGGGACGGCGGCCCACCCTCGGGCATGAGCTGGGACGGATGTGGGCTCTGTGCCCTCAGAAGCCGACAGGCCTCCAGGTCTGGAGACACCACGGGCCTCATCGTCATAGGAAAAGGTGTGACGTACCTTCCTGGCCAAAATACCCATGAAGGAAACGTCTGTTGGGTTGTGGGAGAGCTAAGGGACGTGGAAGCGACATCAAACGGTTCAGACCGTGGCTTTTGCAAGAAGAAGATTACCGAATATTTTGAAATGGCCGCGGGTGGCCTTAGAACCGCGGGGGCGATGTTGACGTGACGGGACAGACCGCCCCCACCCTGACGTGCTGGCGTTTAGACCGCATCCCCCACAATCAGCCCGGGAAACCGCGTCAGAATCCCCTCGTTCTGGTTTTAGGTTCTGGTACAGACCTGGCGCCTGTGGGTCAGAGTCTTGGGAGTCTGCGGCCCGGCTGCGGGGTCTCCCCGCCTTTGCCGAGACGCCCAGCCCCTGCGCCCAGGTGTCTCTGGAAGAATGGGTCCCGGCCGGTCGGGCCGGTTTGCTGCCGGTCTCCCCCGTGAGGCGCAGGCAGCTTGGCCGTCAGAGCGGATGCCTGCCTGCGTCGCTGAGTCTTTCGCGAGAAGCCGTCCTCCCCGGTGCAAGGCCCAGGCGTACCTGTGGGCTCGCAGCGGGCCCGTTCGCGGCCTCGCGTGGTCTCAGGACCTGTTTTGACCTGTGCTTAAATCTCGCTTTTTAAAAACTACTTGACTGAGAGGAAAAGGGGGCGTCGGCCGCGTCCATGGCAGTTTGGAGGTGTATTTGCTGCGTAAACGCCGGTACCGAGCCGGAAGTACGGCAGGAGGGGGCCGGCAGCCGGCCGGCGGTGGCCCGGCACCGTTGCCCCCGGGGCGACCCTGACCCGCGCCCGAGCTGTGACTCGCTTGGCGCGACGGCAACGCCTCTCTGAGACTGTGGCGCGCGCGTCGGGGGTGGGAGCCCACGCGTGCCGCCTCCAGCCCCCCCGCCGCACCCCCCGCTTTTCCCGAAGAGCCTTTTCTAAGCAGTTGCCACCGGCGAGACTGCCGCGGGGGTGTGCGGGCAGCCTGCCCTCCTTTGGCCCTTTGGGTCTTCGCTTCTGTTTGTGACTTGTTGAGGGCCCGTCCGTCTAGAAGGCAGAGGGCGCGCTGGATGAGTGATGTCTGGATTTTAAAGGCAGACGTTTCTCGGAAGGAGGCCACCCTGGGTTCCTGTGACACGCGCGCGCGCGGGGGCACGCGGGGCTTGACTGGGATGCGCGAGGCTGGGTTTGCTTGCGCGCAGTCACCTGCCCGCAGGAGAACCGGGGCCCAAAGTCCGGCCCACGGTCCCGTTTCTCCGTGAGGCTCCCGCCAGCCTGGGGAGGGGGCCCTGCCACTTCTGTCACGCTTCGCAGCGTCTCGCAGCCGCAGCGTGGGCGTCTGTGTGTCAGCTCGCCGTGTGAACGGTGACCATGGCTTCTCAGTTTCCAGACGGGCGTTGTCTGCGAGCCAGTGAACCCCCCTCAGGTCCCCCTGCGGCCATCCCAGGGGACGGGAGGTGGCTCTGTGTGTCTGAAGCTCCGCTGGGGCCCCGTCGGGGTCTGTGTCTCTCTTCACACGTGCAGGGAAAGAAGAACCCGTATCCGCGTCAGCGAGTGTCCGTGACCGCGACAGAAAGAGGATTTCTGGTTCGCTCTGTGAACCCAGAGTGACGGACGGTGGGGGCTCCGTTACCTGGTGATCCAGAACCCTCCCCCCCCCCCCCGACTCTCCGCCCTCCTCCGCATCTCGCCCGCGCTGACGTGTGCTCCCCCTTCCCTTGCAGGTGCACCCTTCGGTTCCCTAGCACGGCCATCAAGATCCAGTTCACGTCGCTGTACCGTCAGGAGGAGGCCCCGGCGTCTCCCCTCCGGCCCCTCTACCCGCAGATCTCCCCTCTGAAGATTCACATTCCGGAGCCGGATCTCCGCAGCCTGGTCAGCCCCGTCCCTTCCCCGACCGGCACCATCAGGTGAGCGGCCTGCCCTGGCCTGTCCGCGGGCCGCGAGCCCTTGCCACGCGGTCCCCGCCACAGGACCAGGGTCCCTGCGCCCTGACAGTCTGTCTGGGAAAGAGCACGGTGACGCGGGTCACCCAGGTCTCCTACAGCATCCTGTGTCTCTCTGGAAAGCGGGGCGTGGCTGGAAATTTTGAAACTATTTTAAGTGCGTCCGAGGGACCTGACTCCTTACAGAACCCGTCTGGAGAATTCTCTCGTCTGGTGAGGGAGGAGTCACTGCCTCTTGACTCACTCTTTCAGGCGGCAGCCGTGTGGACTCAGGGCTTGCGTGAAAACAGGCACGGGCGTGAGTTCTTTAAAGACTGAAAACGTTGCGAAGTCGCCTGTGCGTACCAGGATTGGAACTTTGTTTTTCTCAGTTTTATTGGTGAGGTTTCAGGACTCTCGTCCGTGGCGCGGTGCACAGAGGACCCTCGGGGGGAGGCCGTGGGGGATCACGCACAGAGGGGCGGGGCGGGCTCTCGACTCCCTGTGCCACTCAGGTCCTGGCCTCTGCTGTGTCGTCACAAAGCCCAGTGAAAGACGTGTCTGAGGGTCACCGTTTAACACAGGTTGAGTGGAGTACTTGGCTGCTTCATTAGGGACATTTTCAGCGAAACTCGCTTTCTTTTTCTTCTTCGCTGCGTGTGTGGCCCCAGAGGTGCAGTGACCCCCGTGTCCTCGGTGCCGTGCCTCGGCTCCCGCACCGGTACCTTCCCCCGCGGCTGCCGCCTTGGTGACTGTGTCAGCCCTGGGAGAGGCAGGTTGTGGCTTTGTCTTGCTGCGAAGATGGTTTTGCTTTCACAGGCCTCCCGGCGGGGTCTCGGATCCTCAGGGGTGCCTCTGAGCCACACTTTGCAAACCGCCGCGGCACGGGCGGGCGCTCTGCCGTCCCGGCAGCCTTCCCTCGCCACGCAGCCACACTCTGGCGGGCCTGGGTTCTGGAGCCGTGTGCCACTCGGCCTTCGTGTAAGAATCATGCCCCACTTGCGCCTTCCGTCTTCCTGCTGGGACGTGTCGGTCGCGAGCTGGGAACCGTTTGCCCTGAGCTGGCGTCGAGCGCGTTGCCTGCAGGGCCAGCGAGCAGGTGTGTCTTTCTCTTACAGAGAGGATGGTAGGGGCAGCGTTGAACCTGGCCTGGCCTAGAACCCAAGGCTGGGACCTGAGTTCTGCTTCTGGCCGTGTACCCAGTCAGCGGGAGCAGCGGGGGGTGGGGGGGGGGGTGGGGGGGGTGGGGGGGGGTGGTCGTCGCTGAGGCCAGATCTGCAGGCTCGGGAGAACCACGTGTGTGTTGGGTCCTGTGTTCAGCGCCGTCCACACCTGCCCCGTCTCAGCCTCGTCCTGCAGCTCTACAAGGAGGCTGCCTCTTCTTCCTCTCCTTCCAGCTTTCTAGAATGGCCCTATAGCCCCGTTCTGAAACCCACCATTGGGCACGTGATCTCGTTGTTCTTTCAGACAGCTCACTTGAGTTTAACCTAGAACGTGGGTTTTTTTCTTTAAAGTTGTTTTATTTTTGGGAGAGAGAGAGAGAGTGTATGAGCAGGGGAGGGCCAGAGGGAGAGAGGGAGAAAGAGAGAAAGTGAGACAGCCAACGGGGGAGGACAGAGGATCCAAAGCGGGCTCTGCGCTGACAGCAGCGAGCCCGATGTGAGGCTTGAACTTTCGGACCGTGAGGTCATGACCTGATCCGAAGTCGGACACTTAACTGACTGAGCCCCCCGGGCGCCCCTAGAACGTGAGTTTTATGCTCCCACTACGAAAACGTTCCTACGCTGACTCGTATGTGTGTAGTTCATACCGAGATTTGAAAAGGTTACGGGCCGTGAAGTGACGTGGCCGCTTTGGGAAACAGACTGGCTCCGCCTCACAATGTGCCACGTGACCTGGCGACTCGGTGGAGCGTGAGGTCCGGGCAGACACTGCACACGAGGGCTTAGGGCACCGTGAGTCATAATAGCCCCAACGGGAAGACGACGCGGCCGTCTGTCAGCTACGGAGTGGACGAGTACAACGAGGAGTGTCCTTACCGCGGAGCGTTACCTGGCCGCAAACGAGGAGCGAGGGACCGATAAGCTGGTATGACGCGGGTGGCCCGTGAAAACAGGCAGATGCAACCTTGGCAGGAGACGTCCAGAACGGACGGATCTGGAGAACACGGGGGGCTGCCGGGGGCCTGCCACCCGTCCCGGGGGTCCTTTCTGGGGTGACAGAAGTGCTTTGGAATCGGAGAGCGGTGAGGATTGCGCGGCGTGGGAACACGCCCCGAACCACTGAATTGTACGCTCCGGACGGGCGAATTACGTCTCCCTGACGCTGATGCAGGGACGTAACACGGCTGACACCTCCACCCAGCTGCCCCCGACGCAGCGGTGGGCACGGCGGCCGAGGCTGTCTCGCGCCCACGCTGCTGGCAGCCGAGGGCTGGTCCCGCCGTGGGGTGGGGCCGCGGAGGGCCTTGGGCGCGGGGTTGTTGATAATCGGTTCACAAGCCAGCCAAATGGATGCTTTTGAAGGAAGAAAAATGTGCTGGTTTGTACCTGGAGGGCTTCAGAAAATACATGTCTTTTCCAGTCGTGTTCCACATGAACGCAGTAGCCCCCCGGGGAAGCTATTCAAGCCCGCGCGCTGACTTTGCTTCTGTGTCAGAAGGGAGGTGGTCCCTCCCGGAGCAGTGGAGCGGTTAAGACAGGCTCCTGAGGGTCCTGGGCTGGGCCCCGGTGGCTGTGTCCCCACCCCCAGGAGAGACTGCTTCTCTTTTTCATCTGGCAGGATATTTGGGGGAGAAAGTAGTCACTTTGGGACTGGCCCTCTCCGTTTTTGGCCTTTAAAGTATCACAGAAAGGATTTCTGTTTACATTCATTTATCTCAGCGCCGCGGAATCCAATCGAGTGTTTAGAAACCTCGGGGCCCTTGTGGTTTTGCTAGCCAAGATCCTGTTCAACTTTGGCCAGTGCCGGGGTGGAGCCTCATGTTTACAAACACCAGCCACCCTTCCCCTCCTCCCTGGGATGCCCCCTCCCTGCAGCTGCGGGGGGGGGGGGGGTGGCGGGTAGGGGACGAGGCTGCGGCTGTCAGCCTGGGGCCCTGAGTGAGCAGCCGTCACAGCCCCCGTCCCTCCTGACAGCACAGCAGGAGGAGAGGTTCCTCTTCTCCTAGTTTGGTGTGCCTGTGTCCCCGCTCGCGCCATTGGCCTGTGTGCCTGGATCCCCGCCCGCCCGGGCCGCCTGGGGGCCTCTGTTTGGGTTGCTTTCCCCCCTGGACCTGGTTTCTCCAGCACCCTGCCCAGCCAGAGCCCCTGTCTCCTCCAAGGTTTTCCAAGTGGAGTGGTGAGAGGCAGTCCCTGTAGGAACGTTCTCGATTCTTGCTAATAAACAGCCCTGCCCCGCCCTCTGGACCCCGCCTGCCTTCCTTTCTGTTTGGCCTTTTTCTGCTTCCCTCCCCAACCCCCCTGCTGGCTAGGGGGTGTGGTGCGCCTGTGGTTGGGTTTTTGCTTTGTTTTTGGGCGTTTGTTTGTGTTGTGTGGGGTGGTTTTTGTGTGTGTGTGTGTGTGTGTGTTTTTTTTTTGTGCTGATGTACTCCACCCAGAAAATGAATGAAGCTCTTTGAAATAAATTCTGCTGTCTTCAGCAACATTTTATTGACTTTTTTTTCTGCTTTGCAAAGAAGTGGTGTTTTCAGGAGAAATTGGTTAATCATTTTCTGGGTTTTACAAAGCGAGAGACCAGTCTAAAAAAGGCTCTCAGAGTTGAGTTTTGGGGAACGTGCCGACCAGAAGCCAGAAAAAAGGCAGCGCAGGAGGAGAGGGGCTAGTCTTCGCCGAGAGCCAGCCTCAGGAGCTGTCCCTTTAAGAAGGCGCTTCTTGAACTTTTGCAAGGTCGAGACGGAAACCAGAGCAGTTTGTTTTGTGGAGTCTGGCGGAGTCTAAGCTGCTGGTTTCAGAACGAGACCACCTTTAACCGTGGTCTTCGATCGCCAGTCCACCTCGTCACTGGATAGAGCTCGGCCGCTCTCCGTCCCCGGGAGAAAGGCAGACTCGGGCCCTTCCTTGGGGTGACGTTTCCTGCGTCAGGGTCACGGTCAGTCACGGCTTGCCGCCACAGCCTTTGCACGTGCTCCGGCACGACCTGCGGGTGAGTGTGGCTCTCCACTCAGGCCAGCAGGGATCCTGGCCCGCCGGTCGGGGAGCCCTGTCCCCTGTGGCCCATCTGGAGGCCACTTGACCTCCGAGCACCTGTACCTGTGGACCTCACACCCCCACCTTTCCCTGTCTGAAAACTCCAGGGAGATAAAACTGGTTCATCCACACAGAAAGGTGGGCCCTCCCCGTACTTTATGTTTTCCCTTCGGCCGAAATCAGGGCCAGGGTGTGTTCGGGCTCCAACATGTCGAGAGAAAGTTCTTGTCTTTCCCAGGGTGGCCGTTTCCCGGTTCTCAGGGGGGGCCCTTTGAAGGTTCACGCTTAATCCCGGCCCCAGCCGGCTGTGTGCATAAAGGCTGGCTGTGTGCGTAAGGGCCGTGTGCATAAGCGGCCTGCTGTGCTGCTGCTCCCGCGGGCACGTGACCTGGGGACAGGGCCCTGCCCAGGCCTCGAAGGCTGGGAAGCAGGAAGCGGGAAGGAGCCGGAGGCCTGCAGCTGAGGGGGACGTGGGGGTGGCCTCCCCGCAAGGTCCGCTCGAGCCGGGCCGCCCCTGGGACGTGCACACCTGGTTAAGTCCCGGCCGAGGAGCAACTCGGGCCGGTTCGCGGACTGGGCACCGGGGCAAAACGCGCTGCAGAAACCAGGCGGGCCCTTGAAGTCGCTTCCCAGGACTTCACAGCGTTGCGTTTACCTGAATCGTTAAGACAGGTCTCAGAAGCTGGCCTCTGGATTTTCTTCGCCGGTTCTTTCACGTCTTGCAGGTGACAGCAATGCCGTTAAGCGTCACGCGGAGCTCAGACATCTCGGGGAGCGCAGCTTCCCCGCACCGGCGTTCCCGGGACGGGGGCGCGGCGTGCACCCGCTCCAGACGTTCTCATGGGGGCTGCTGTCGGTCGGTGCCCCCCACGAAGGCCCCGTGCGGCCCAGTGTCCTCCGCACGACCCTTTCCCCTCTCGCGCCGGGTCTTGGGAGCCTTTCCGCGTCGCCACACCGCAGTGGCCGCACGAGTGTTTTGTGAGTTCCCTCCCGGGCGACATCCGAGCCCTTTCCGGTGTCCTCCTCTCAGGGGCCATGCCCGGTGGTCTCGCTTTCCGAGTCAGCTGCGCATCTTACGCTGAGGCGGTGAATTTCTCAGATTTGGTTATTTTGTTTAAGGTACGCTGTTTGGGGTGCCTGGGGGGCTCAGTTGGTTGAGCATCTGACTTTTTTTTTTTAACGTTTATTCATTTCTGAGAGGGTGGGGGAGGGTGGGGCAGAGGGATGGAACCCCAAGCAGGCTCCACACTGTCGGCACGGAGTCTGATGCAGGACTCGAACTCGTGAACCGGAGCCGAAGTCGGACGCTTCTCTGACTGAGTCGTCCAGCGCCCCGGTTGAGCGTCTGACTCTTGATTTCAGCTCAGGTCATGAGCCCAGGGTCGTGAGATCAAGCCCCACGTCAGGCTCCGTGCTGAGCGTGGAACCTGCCTAATAAGATTCCCTCTCTGCCTCTCTCTCTGCTCCTCTCCTGCTTGAGTGCACACCATCTCTCTCTCTAAAAAAAAAAAAAGTGAAATAAAATAGGCTCTTCAAGAGTCACGAGCCACAAGATTTTAAGAACAGTAATGAAAACAGGAACTGTTACCGACGCTCACGCCAGGCGTGCTGAGGGTTGGACGCGCGTCTGCCCTTCGTGTCCACCGTGACGCTGGGAGACCCAGGCGCTGCCGTCCCCGCTCACAGATCAGAAACCGAGGCCCAGCAGACTGTGTACGGCGGGCGAGCATGGTGTTTGGCTGGTGCCCGCAGGGATGGTGCCGGCACTAACTGATTTCCCTTAAGCTTTCAAAAAGCTGGTTTTTATCCGGGGAGGACGTGAGGTGGCAGACGAACTGAAGCGTTCCGCACATGGTGACAGGAGCACTGGCCTGGCCTGGCCCACTGCGGTGGCACCGTCGTGGCCGTCCTGCCCCCACCCCGAGCGCCCTGCCAGTTTGCTTACCTCTGCGCGGTCCGCGACGCGGCTCTCTTGGCTTCTCGGGTTTCGGCGTGTGCCGCGTTGACCTCCTAGCTGGAAATAGGGGTTCTGTCGTGCCTGCCCGCCCCGTGCTCCCGAGAAGATGGCACCAGGGCTGTGGGTGCAGTGGGCAGCGGTGCTTTCTGAGTGGGCCGGTGGCAGCCCCAGCCCCCACCGTGCCCTGTCTGGGCGTTGGCGGTTCTGCCGGGAGTTTGTGTCTGGTGCTGTCTCCACGTCCCTGTGCCCAGCACGGCCACCCTCTGCCCCGCGCGGCCCTCACACCTGCCAGGTTCTTCCTCAGGAGCCCGGGCTCCCTCCGCCTGGGCCCAGCCTGGGGCACCTCTGACCTTGACTCCCTGTGCCCAGCAGGTCTCCCCAACCTGCTCCTTGCTTTTAGTGGAGAACGTCCCCCGGTTGCTTCCTGGGAAGGAGTACAGGACAAGTAAATGTAGGAAATCATCGTTTTTCTTGGTTGCACTATGTGGAGAATTCTCAGTGGGACACATTCTTCCCTCGGAATTTAAAGTCATTTCTGGCTTTGAGTGTCGCTGTTAACGAGTCCGGTGCCCCTCTGGATGCTGACCCTTTTGGACCTGCCGTTTGCCCTCTGAGCTCAAGACTCCGTGGGTCCGTGACGACCTTACTGTTGCCAGGGGGCCCCCGCTTGTGTCCTGACCCCCTCTCCCGCCTCTCCCGCCAGCTTCCTGGAAGGCTCTCCCCTCCCATCCTTTATTGAACTTCCTTTTATCCTCTTTTTAAGATTTTAAGAGCGTTTCCTTGCCCCTCAAAAGTGCCTTAGCAGCCTTCCCACCGCTCATAAATGCGGTCTGTGCCTTTCTGGGGATGAGGTCAAGGCCACACTCCACATCCTTCCATGTGCGGACTTCCTGGGCTGGCCTCCTGTCCGATTGGTCTTTCTCAGCTTGAATTCTTATCGCCACAGTAAGATGCACTTTCCCATCAGGCTGTTCCTTCTTTTCCAGTATTTGTAAACATAGGACACAGTGTCATCGGCAGCTGTGACCTGCGTGGTCACAGAGGTCCCGTTCCAGGCCTAGGCTGTCAGAGCCAATCTGGGTTTGCCCTGGCGAGACAGCGGCCCCAGTCCAGGGTGGCCGCCACTCAGCACCTTAAGTCTGTCTCGCCTGAAACAAAAATGTGACTCAGGAGCACTTTTCCCATAAGAGGGGGGGTCGGTGAGCAGGGGACTGAAATGCACGTTCAGCTTCGTTTCCACCTTTAATCTCGGGTCGGGAACAACAGACACTTGTTTTACGTGACGCCTGGTAGGTCACGGCTGCTGGGACTCCGCTGCTGCTCTCCGGTGCTCAAATTCAGATGTCCCGTGTTCCTGGGCAGTTGGGGACACCCCCCCCACCCCACCAAGGGAGCAGTTCTTTGCTGAAGTCTGGCATCCGAGAAGGGCCCCACCGTGTCCTCTCTGTCCCGTCCCCTCTAGAGATACACAAGTGCGTTTGTACTTTAAGAACTTTTTCCAGGGCCCCTGGCTGGCTCAGTTGTAGAGCACGCGACTCTTGATCTGGGGGTCATGAGTTCAAGTCCCATGTTGGGCCTGGAGCCTACTTAAAAAAGAAGAAGAAGAAGAAGGAGAATGCTTTCCAGATTTTGCTAGTAGTCAGGGAGATTTTCAGTGGGGTTGGCTCCAGCCCTGGTATGGGACTCTGAATGTCTGGGTGGGTTTCCCCAGGGCAGGAGCCTTGCTTTAAGCCCAGGCCCCCAGGCCCCCACCCCACACCTGCCCCTCTGAGGCCTGTCCTTGAACTGAACTTTGCTCTGCCTGAGGCCTCCCTAAGCTCACGTGGCCTCTCTCTGTCGTCCTTCCCTTCAGATGGCAGTGTGAGATCAGGGCGGCCGGGTACCAGGCACAGCCCTCTCGGCCGAGGCAGCCTGCGGGGACAGCTGATTGGGGCTCACAGAGAAGAGCTAGCTGCTCTGAGGCCGCAGGGCTGTGCGCACAAACACACGTCTGCCTGGGACGGGCCTGCTGGGCAGCTCTGGGCCCAAACCTGCCCCTCTGCGTGCCCCCAGGAGCGCTGGCCAGCACGAGCCGCCGGGCGCCGTAGAAAGTGCTATGGGGCCGCCCCCACTTCTCCTTTTCATGGGCCTGCTTTTGCTACCCTATACGTCACTTCCATTTGCAATCTCTCTTTGGTGAACGACAGACAGCCTTTTCTCTGAGTTCAGTGAGTTCAGTGCAAGTTTTCTATAGTCTTTTACAAAACGGTGACTTGGGACGGGCGGCGGGAGCCCGTGTGCCTAAGCCCACGGGCCGCTGTGTGTCCTCTCCACTGTGAGGGCGGCACGTGGTTATGGGTCCACCAGCCACCCGGTCGGGTGTGAATCCGTGTCCGGGAGGTATGTTTCCGGGTCTCGTCCCTCGTGCTCTGGAGGAAGGTTCACCGTTTGGCTTTATTTGCGTTCAGGTCCAGACGGGGCGTGGAGCGTGTCTGGGAATGATGCGGGGTTGATGGGGCTGCCTTTGGCGGGTGCCTTCTGTGCTGCCGCACCGTTTGGCAGAGTGCAGGGCAGAACCTTCGGGAAAAGTCCTCACGTCAGGGTTGCGTGACCGCTGAACCACCGCCTGGTGCCACGTGCGGTGACTGTATTTGAGCAGCTGGGTCTCGAGTACGTGAACGTGGCACCAGTGACCTCCTTTGTCTTCCCCTCACGCCTCATGTTGTAAGTTTGGGGTTTGTGTATTTGGTTCCAAATTCAATTAAGGAAAAGTTGCTTTTTTTTAATTGTTTCCTGCCTTTACCAAAGGGAGACAGACCCATAAGCCGGTGGTTGCCGTCCTGCGCCCAGGGGAGAAGGAAGGTTCTGGACACTGAGGGGCAGGACACTCGGGCAGGGAAATGGGGCAGAGCACATGGTGTGTGTTCAGAAAACTGGGGCCTTCTGGATGGTTCCTGCTGGGGTACTGGCTTTGCAGGAGCTCTCCTGAAGCCGGGGGCCCGTCCGTGGTCTGGTCAGGTCCCAGCAGGGGCACCTTTACCTGGGCTTGTCACCCACTCCCAGTGTCATTCGTTGCCTCTGAAAATTTTATGACAGAACTGGTTTTCAAAATGAGAATGTTGTTGTAGTTTGATAACCAAAGTCTACCTTGTTCACGAGACCAGAGCCCGCCGGTGAGCCGGGCCGGGCGGGCTCCAGCAAGGAAGCGGCCGGGGGCCCTGCAAGCCACTCGGGACCCGCCGGGAACGAGAGTGGCCTTGGGCCATAGGTGGTTCCACTCACAGCCAACGTGAGTGACAGAGGTCGAAGCCGTGGCCGTGGCTCCGGAGGAACTGGGGAGGGCCCGACCCAGAGGTGCTCACGCCCTCTCTGAACGCCACGGCTCCCCAGCCTTTGCCCACAGCGCCCTCGTGTGGGCCCGTGAGCGCCCGACAGCAGCCACGGGCAGGGTCAGCCCGGCTGTCTGCAGTGGGGACGGGAGCCACCCGGTGGCCGTCCCGGAAACCTGCCTATCAGGGCCCACAGCTGCCCACCGCAAGCAGAAACTGCTGCTACGCTGGCTGTGCGTGGACACGAACTGTCTCCAGTCACACTTGGTCCAGCCTTTATCAAAGGGGAGGTGCCGTGTCACATGACGTAGAGAAGAAGGGGGTCAGAGTTTCTGTCCCCCTGCGTCACCCAGGTAGGTCCTGAGATCCTGCACCGCCAGTCGTCCTTTTCGGGGTCAAGAACTTAGGACGTGTCATTTCTCTCCGCAGCGTTCCCAACTCCTGCCCGGCCAGTCCACGCGGAGCGGGGTCCTCCGGCTACCGCTTTGTTCAGAACGTGACCTCAGACCTGCAGCTGGCCGCAGAGTTTGCCGCGAAGGCCGCCTCAGAGCAGCAGGCGGACGCGTCCGGAGGGGACAGCCCTAAGGTCTCGGGACTCACGGTGCATGTGGCCGCGCGGCGGCCGGGCGTGGGGCACGGAGCGGGCGCAGAGGCGCCGGCGTGAAAGCGAGGCGCCCCCGGGGGGGACGGGACGCTGCGGGAATAGCCCGCTTCCTGGCGGCACGTTTGGGCACCGCGGGAGCTGCTCTCTCCCGCCCTGCACCCCCTTACTGTTCGCCCTCGTCCCGTCTGCCCGTGACGGGATGGCTTCCGGGTGTTAACTTAATTAGTCTTTGAGGAAAAATGACAAGTTTTTCCTTACAGCTGTGTATCTTGGCTCCTTCCCGTCCGATACCTGTTTTGAAATCCTTTTGTAGAGGAAGTGAGAGACTTCTGCGTCTTCCCCGCGTGGGGCAGGCGCGGGGCACTGCTCGCTCGTCGGGGAAGTGGGTGGCGGTCGCTGGGACGGGGCTAGGCGGGCACGCCGTAGCCGTCGGTCCGTGTGGGAAGGGCGCCCTGCCGGAGGGGCCGTGGGCGGCCGGGGCGTGGACGCCCTTCTGGAGCCGCCCACGCGCTGACCACGTGCTGCCTGTCTCCTCAGGACGAGTCGAAGCCCCCGTACTCCTACGCTCAGCTGATCGTGCAGGCCATCTCGTCAGCGCAGGACAGGCAGCTAACACTAAGCGGCATCTACGCCCACATCACCAAGCATTACCCTTACTACCGGACGGCTGACAAAGGCTGGCAGGTGAGGCCTCGAGCCCGAGAAGCCGGGCTCTGGGTCCGCTGCCCCGGAACAAGGGCGCCCACGGGCGGGTCGTGTTCTGAAAGCCCGAAAGCGGTACAGGGGCGTCCTCGACGGTGACCTGTGGTCTGTCTCCAATGAGCCACAGCCCCTGGGAGTCAAAATAGTCTCCTGTCCCTCCAGCGGCCAGAGCAGGGAGGGGCGATACGTATGCCTTGTTACGTTTTCACGCTGACCGCCCCTCGTAGTCCGAGGCTACTTTGGAAATGGGCGCACACGTGGGCCCAGACGGCGGCCCGCGTGCACGGGGACCGTCAGACCTAACTTAGCTGTGTCTCTCACTTGTTTTGCCCACGGTCGCTGTTTCCCGCTGGCTACTTGGTTTAGTACAGGTTTCAGACTTGACATACTCCTGGCCTGTGGCTTGTCTGTTTCACTTTTTCTGGAAAGAATGCTGTGCTCGATTTTGATAGAAAAAAAACTACCACCGTGCCTTTGCACTTGCCAGTAAAACACACTTACCTTGCCGGCCTGTGGAGCGCCCTGGCTGGCATCACCTCCGGGCCGTCCCATCATCTTTGGTCTCGTGTCTGTCGCGTTCAGATACGGAGTTTGTTTTGCCGCGTGCTAACTGGCGAATGTCTCTGCTTGTCCACAGAATTCAATCCGACACAACCTCTCTTTGAACCGCTACTTTATTAAAGTCCCTCGTTCCCAGGAGGAGCCCGGGAAGGGGTCTTTTTGGCGAATAGACCCCGCCTCAGAAGCGAAGCTCGTGGAACAGGCATTCCGGAAACGGAGGCAGAGGGGCGTCTCCTGCTTCCGCACGCCCTTCGGGCCGCTGTCATCCAGGTAAGCCTCCGGGCCACCCCTCGGTCAGGGGCCGGCTTCCACAGACGGCTCGTCACAGTAGCGTCTTGGGTACTTTAAACCTGTCACCTGTATTTCTCGAGCGAGACTGTCTGAGGACCGGTGAGGTCTGTAACAGCAGAGTAAGTGGACAGCTCGCTGCCCCTCTGACCTGTCAGCTCTCAGCAGCCAACGCTGTGACCGAAGTAGGAATTGGAACAAAGGCGATGGTCACGTTGGTGAGGTCGGAATTCGGGACGTTTGAACGGAGCTCAGATTTTCCGGATCCCACGTTGCTTGGTGGGAACATGGAGAGAAATTCTGTGAGAGTGACAAGGGTTAGTTTGTGGGGAGAGTACCACAGGCCCGGCCACGGAAACGTCAGCCGCCCTTGTCCCACGCTTCCGCGGCCAGAGGCCACGGGGGCGGCCGGTCGCGTCCTCTCCTCCAGGCCTGTCCCGGCTTCCGGGGCTTGCTGGCCACGACCGGTGCCCCCCAGGCTTGTGGGAGCATCACCCCGACCTCCTCCTGCATCATCCCGCCCTGTTCTCCCCGGGCGCGTGCGTCTAGAGTGCCCCTTTGAGGGCTCCGGTCACTGAGCTGGGGACCATCCTAGTGACTTCATCCAACTCCGTCACTTTTGTAAAGAGTTGACTCCAAGCAAGGCCCCCTTCTGAGGCACTGGTGGCTTCTGGGGACACAGTTCAAACCCTAGCGGTGACCAGCACTACGTTTCACTTGTAGATGAGCCTGTCCGCCAGCTGGGGCAGTGGTTACGGGGCTGGCCTTTTGCGCCCAGCACTGCCCGGAAACCCCGATAAGGAGTGTCTGTGGGAGGGCGTGGGGGGGGCCTGCCCCAGGGTCACCCTGGGAGTTGGGGACGCCATCTCGTGACGTGGCACAGGGGAGTGGCAGGCGGGAAACCCTCAGGCCGGGAGGGCAGCCCAGCACGGCCTCCGCGTGAGCTGTGTGTTATGGAGAGGGGGGCCTCTCGTGGCTGCAGAGCCCGGGTGGCCGAGGAGGGAGGCAGTGGGTGTGTTTGTGCTGGGTGGGAGGCGGGCAGGAAGCAGGGTGCGCTTGGTGCAGGGTAAGGTCCTGCTAGAGAGGGCTGACGACCGTCGCAGCCTCGGGGACTGGGAGGGACCCAGGCCGACCACCAGTTGGAGCATGGGAATGAGCAGACGGGGTCC
Organism: Panthera onca; assembly: GCF_046562875.1. Lineage (NCBI taxonomy): Eukaryota > Metazoa > Chordata > Mammalia > Carnivora > Felidae > Panthera > Panthera onca. Next base: position 3,826,728 of record NC_138354.1, read on the forward strand.
AGGCCTGGGTTGGAGTCAGACGAGCCAGCTGGCAGGTGGGAGAAGCAAGGAAGACTGGGGGCCCAGGGGGGCGGACAGGGTGCCAGGTCTGTGCCCGGGGAGACCAGGGTGCCATTCACGAGGGAGTTTATGGTGATAAATGAATGCAGAGTGAAGGCCGCCGTGTCCCCCAGCTGCACCCAGGCAGTCCCATCGTCCTGCCTCTGAGGGTTTGTGTTGACCCTGTGACTCAGCTCGCGGGACGTGAGTCCCCGTGCTGCGTAGCCGGTCCTGGGCCAGCCTCACTGGCAGGAGCCGGACGGGATCTCCGTTTTCGAACCAAGAGAACGGTGGCGGAGGCAGTGGCCTTTCCTGCGAGATGAATAGCCTGTAGGTGTGTCCTCTGTCCTGGTGGGGGCTTTGTGCCCATCCCAGCAGAGCTCGTGATTTTCACACTGAACACCGAGCCACTTTTGCGGAAGCCTGGCGGGTCCCTTTCAGGAAGTAAATGCTCTGGAGCGTGGCTTTTGCTGGGAAGCCACGAATAACGCGGCGTCCTCCCGTTCGCTGGGTTCAGGGCCCGGTTGCCTTTCCGTGTATCGGACAGCATCGTTGCTGGTGCTGGAAACTCTCCGCAAGAGCAGAAGAGCGTCAGGAAAAGCTGGCGCAGGTGACGTGTGAGACGCGGATGCGCCGGCGTTCACGTTCAGGTGCCGTCTTGGTTCCTCGCCCGCGGGCTTACCGTCGCGCTCCGTTCTCTCGTTGCTTCCGTAGGAGTGCTCCAGCCTCGCCCACCCACCCTGGGCTGATGTCCCCTCGCTCCAGCGGCCTGCAGACCCCAGAGTGCCTGTCTCGAGAGGGCTCGCCCGTGCCGCACGACCCTGACTTCGGGTCAAAGTTAGCTTCCGTTCCAGAGTATCGGTATTCCCAAAGCGCACCCGGTAAGAGCGGTTTGGGGCCTTTACGCGACGTGGCGGAAGCGGGCCTCGCGTGCGCAGGCTCAGCGGCCGTGCTCCTCCTCCGTGCAGGTTCTCCCGTCAGCGCCCAGCCGGTGATCATGACCGTGCCTCCCCGACCGTCCAGCCTGGTTGCCAAGCCCGTCGCCTACATGCCCGCGTCCATAGTGACGGCGCAGCAGCCCTCCGGCCACGCCATCCACGTCGTGCAGCAGGCTCCCCCTGTCACCATGCTCAGGGTGGTCACCACGTCCGCCAGCTCCGCCAACGGGTACATCCTCGCCGGCCAGGCCTCGGCAGGAGCCGCCCACGAAGCGGCGGGCACAGCCGTGCTGGACCTGGGAAGCGAGACAAGAGGTGAGGCAGTCGTGTGGTCCCCGGGCCGGGCTGGTGCCCGGAAGGTCGCCCGTCAGCCTGGGCTACGAGGCTGAAGGCCCACGTGCTGGGGACACGCGCTCCCTCCGGGGGCCGAGGGTTCTCAGGCTGCTCCTCCTTGTCTCCCTGCTGCGGGTTTCTTGGGGAGCGCGTCCTTGTAAATCCGTGCTGTTTACCCTCCTCGGCGGTCGTGCCTTCGGGTGTACGCGACCCCGAGGAAACGGTGCGGGGCTGTGGGGCTTGAGGCCGTGGCCGGGGTGGGGGGGTGGGGGGAGCATTGCTCAGGGGCCCCCGGTGGGGAGTTCTTGGAAGTCGCTTAAAAACCGCTACAGGTTCCTACGGGAGGCACGTCGGGCCCAAGGAATAACGGGTGCTCGCGAATGCAGCCCGTGGCACGGAAGATGCTGGCGGGAGCCTGACTCCGGGGCCTCCTTCTCGCAGCCCCCACGCCTGTCGATCGCGTCATAATGACAAAGGCGTTTTAGGGAAGGAAGTCTGTGACTCCAGATGCAAACCTTTTCGTTCCAGATGATACCGTCCCTTTGTCTGTTTTTATGTTTCGGGTTGGTTAAAGTTCAGGCTCCGGCAGTGTTTTCCTAAAACCCTATTCATCGTTTTTCTCGTTTCAAATGTATTTCGTCGGTAGGATTTTTCTTTTGAGAAAAGTGTTTTCCCCAGCGCCGATGCCTTAAAGCCGCAGTCCAATCCCCCCCCCCCGTAAACAGACTTCCTGCCGCGGCTCACGTGGGCATGGGCGTGGGCCGCCGTGGCGGGCCCGCGGGGTTCGCACACACTGTATTCCTGCAGGCCTGGAGGAGAAGCCCACCATCGCCTTCGCCACCATCCCCGCCGCTAGCCGCGTCATCCAGACGGTAGCCAGTCAGATGGCCCCGGGGGTCCCCGGCCACACGGTCACCATCCTGCAGCCAGCCACTCCGGTGACCATCGGGCAGCACCACCTACCGGTCCGGGCCGTCACTCAGAACGGGAAGCACGCGGTCCCCACCAACAGTTTAGCCGGCAGCACTTACGGTGAGGCCCTGCCCGGCCCCTGCCCCTCTGCGCCCAGTCGCTCTGCGCGGAGCGCCTGCCGTGCGAGAACGTCCGGTCGATCCCTCTGTGTCCTCGGCGCGGGGGGCTTGCCGGTCAGGCCGGGGCCGGCGCCCTGCCGAAGGCAGAGTCCTCACGGCCCAGCGCTCACACCCGTGGGGTCGGAAAATAGCCGGAGGTGGGCGGCGAGTCCCGGCGGGAACTGAAGCAGGGGTGCAGCTGCAGGGAGGGGGCGGGGGCCCCGGGCATCCGCAGAGATCAGCAAGAGGAGGGCCCCCAGGCGAGAGCAGAGTCGGGTCGGGGAGGGCGCGGCCCTCGAGGCCCAGCCGGCGAGGGGCCGGGACCCGGCTGCCCGCGTGGTCGGCCTGGCCCTCTGGCAGCGGCTCCCCGTGTGCCGCCCTCAGCCGTTCGCCAACGCGCACCTCTCTTTCCTCCGCTCCCAGCCCTCACCAGCCCCCTACAACTCCTGGCGGCCCAGGCAAGCTCATCCACACCGGTGGTGGTCACGCGGGTGTGCGAGGTGGGGCCCGAGGAGCCGGCGGCGGCCGCGGCCACCACCGCCACCGCCCCGGCCACCGCTGCCTCCGCCGCCTCTTCCACCGGGGAGCCCGAGGTCAAAAGGTCGCGCGTAGAGGAGCCCAGTGGGACTGTGACCGCGCAGGCCGGGGTGATCACGGCCGCCGGCCCGCAGGGACCCGGAACCGGGGAGTGACGACGCCTGCCTACGGGCCGAGTGGGACGCTCGCCATAAGGGATTCTGGAGCCAGGCCCTGACCGCCGACCCCCTGCCGCTTGCGGACCGCGACAAGAAGGCTCCACGGTGACCTGCGCACGTGCCAAACGGACAGGACGGTCTCGGCCTCCACCCGCACCTGGACGCACTCGTCCTCCCTGTTCTGTCTCCTGCCCCTGCTGTGGTTTAAAACAAAACACATAAACAAGTTGAGACCGCTGATTGTATGATTCAGGAATTGTTTGTTTTTATTTCCTTCTCTCCTGCACCGTCTTCTCTCCTGGGCCCGTGGCCGAGGGCGTGGGGGACGAGGCCGTGGCCCAGCGCCTGGAGGAACGGATCACGGGCAGACTTAGCCGCGAGCAGAGGCGAGGCTGCCGGAGCACCCGTGGCCCCCGGAGGCCCAGACGGAGGCCGTCGTGCGAGGGAGGGGATGGCAGCGGCACGGGTCCTCTCTGTGGCGGATTGGGAGTGCGCAGGAGAAAGGCAGGCGCTGCCAGAGCCCGGAGCGTCCCGTGGGGTTTTCTCCCTAAAGTAGCGACACAGAAAGCATTGGCATTAATCTGGGGTGCGGGGCTCAGGCTTGGCTTTCTTATTTTGTTGGAACGGTGGGATTCAGGCTTCATCTCAAATCTGAGATAAACACGAAAGGAAGCAGGTGTCTGTGAGGTCTGCGTCTGTGGACAGCGTGACGGCCGTAGGCCTGGGCTTCTTACTGGCATTAATCCTGTGACGAGTCAATCCTGCCGCTCTGTCTGCTAACTTCAAGAAAGATCGACGGCCTCCCAGACTGGCGTTCGGGGCGGAAAGCTGTGTGGGCGGGAGCGGCCGAGGGTCCTCGTCCAGAGGCCCCGAAACCGGGAATCGGCGAGCCCTGTGTCTTCAGCGGGCCTGAGGCCCCGGTGCCTGGATGCCGTGGGACGCACAGCGCTGGCGGTCGCCTCTCGGATACCATCAGCAAGTGGCGGTCGCTTTACCACCCGACACATACCTCCTGCTGTAAGTCAGGCCGTGTCCTGTGCCCGCAGCGCCGGGGCCACACCGCTCCTGTGCTTGGCTCTTGCTGCCTCCATCCGTCTTGCCTGCGACCTGGCCGCATGACCAGCGAGTGACGCCAGGCTCCCCGGGGCCGAGGCCCTGCGCTCACAGACGCCCCGTGCCTCCTGGAGCCGTCACCACAGCCGGAGGTGAGGCCGCCGCACTCCTGGTTTATAGCCCAGTTTGGGGTCCACGTTCTAGCTCTTCAGCTCCTCTCGGAGAACATTCTCAGGAAACGTCAAGTGGTCTGTGAAAAGCGACTCTAAACTTGGCCGGCCGCCCCAGCACTGGTTTTTCTGACGGTGGACACCGGGCCCTGCACAGAAGTCCAGCAGGAACAGTTTTTCTTCCTGGAAGTCGCCTGTCCTCAGCATCGGTCTCCAACCAGCAAAGCTGCCTCCCCAGGCCCCCGCCCCAGCGGCAGCGACAGGGAGCGAGCTCGGCCCCTAAAACCCCCAAGAGAAGGAGCGGGCCTGGTGGGCCGGGTCAGGCGCCAGCTCAGAGCGAAGGAGAAACCGCAGAACAGTCTCGAGGCCGTTCAGGCAAGACGGGCTTATGTGCCAAGCGTGGCCGGGCCGTGGCCGGGGCGGGCGGACAGGCTCTGTCTCACTGCCGTGGTCATCAGTCGCCAAGGACAAATCCAGAGTGTCCTCCCGTCCGGCCTGTGACACCTCGTCTGACATTCTTCAAGCCCCAAACCGCTCGTGTCTATGGCACCAACTTCAACTGGGAGAGAAGCTCTTCTGTGAAGTCCCCACCCACTGCCTCCGGTGACACTGGGGTGCAAGTGGCCAGGCGTGCCGTCCTCGGTGATGGGAAACCTCACTCTGTTCCGCGTTGGCGATTTCTGCTTCATAAACTCTGTCCTTTGCCGCAGCGTCTGGTGTGTGCGTGAGAGGGCAGGTGGGGTGGTGGGCGTTGCACAGGCAGTCTGCCCCTTGCGAGGGCCTTACCTGGGAGGATCCGAACCCAGGGCCTGCCTTCAGGTCGGCTGTCAGGAGGTCCTGCCGAGGGGACTGTATCTGCTCACCGGCCAGCAGGACGGCCCCAGGTTCGCCCCCGTGGGAACGCTGGGCCGGCAGCCTGCACGGGACACGCAGGACAGCGTGGGTGCGGAAGAGCCTCGGGCCTTCGCCAGGTCTGGTGAGCCTGGCACCGACCCTTTGCTTGCCCGGCTTTGGAGACGCTTTGGTTTCCGTTCATTTTTGGTGATGACCCACCCCATGTTCGGGCAGTGGTTCCAGGAGAGGGAAGACGAGAGAGGGCAGGGTGTCCATCGGTGGGTTCTGCCACGTGGGGAGCTCACGGGACTGAGAAGGGGACCCTGTGGGGTCAGCTCGGACGGGCGCAGGGCAGAGGGGCAGGGCTAGGCCTTGGGGGAGCTGCCCGTCTGGGCTCACAGACGGTGGGCGTGTGGGTGGGTTCACGGTCCTCTGACCCAAGAGCGGGCCTGCTCCTGCCCACCCTTGGCCTGGGACTGGTGGCCGGAAGGCTGAGGGCAGCCTGCACCTGGGGACCAGATGCACCTTAGAGCGAAAAGGTCGTTCCGTGCCCCTGGAGCCAACCGAGTGATGGTCTCCCCCCACACTGGAAGCAAGAGTGCCAGGCTATAAATGACCAAGGAACCGCGGCCCTCAGAATCTTGGCCACGTGTGACCCGCCACACGTGTGGGTTGCAGAGGGGGGGCCCGCCCCCACTCCCACCAGTGGGGGAGAAGCGGAAACAGCTCGATCCCGGCACCATCCTGGTGTTGGTGTGGTCTCAGGGGTCTCAGAACCTTCTCTTTGGTCACCCGGGGGCCCGGGTGCGTGTGAAGGGGGCGGCCAGGCAGTTGTGCGGGCTTTGGGAAGGTCCCGTCCCCCCTGCGTCGTGACACAGGGCACTTGGGCCCTCTCCCCCTGGTACCCGGCTTCCCTTCTGTCTGCTGCTTGACCTGTCGCCCCGTCGACCGGCACCAGATGCAGGAAAACACCCTCTCTGCACAGGAAGGAAGTCACAGAAGTAACTACTCAGTAGCTGAGCGTTTCCCACCTGGACGGTCTGGTGGGCAGTGGAAGGAAAAGGCCTGTACCCAGAGCTCACGGGGCGTGTCACAGGGCCCAGTGAGTGCCACGGTGCGGGGCACAGAAGGCCACAGAGGCACGGCCCCTGCGACCGTAGGGTGGACCTCACGAGCGGTCCGCGTCTTTCTTGCCGCGGACGCTGTCCTGAGTGGTGCAAGGACAGGCTGAGGCAGAGCGTCAGGGGCTCCAGCAGATGTCCTTTTCCACGCTCACATCCCCCGGTGAGGTTATACACCTGCCAGAACCGCCCCCACCCCTGTCCTGGGACACAACCCTCTGGGCCTCGGCCCATGCCCTGGGGACCGCAGGACCGATGGCCGGGTGCACTGAGCCCCGCGCTGGGGGGGGAACGGGTCCGCGTGCTTACAGCCGCTCCCGTCAACTCCCCGCTCTCGGTCTGGTGGGTTCATGTTCAAGGTTTGCGGTCTTCCCTTTGTTCTCTGTTTAACAGCCGGGCCAAATTGCGAAGGTGGCGAGGGATTTCTGAGTCACTAAAATGACTATTCTGTGATTCTCGAGCTGGCGGGGTGGGGGTGCCGCCACGGCCAGGGGGCGGGGGCCCTGCCGCGCCCCGATGGGTTCAGCGGGGACCTGCTGGTCCCTTTCCTGCTCCTCACCGGGGCTGGCGGAAGACCAGTTTGGGGCCGTGGGCATGATTCGATCAGTGCTCTCCTTTCCTCTGAGACTGGGTCTCCGTGGAGCATCCAGAGGGAGCACACAAGGTCGCTCCATTCAGAGTTCAGAAGGAGAAGGCGTGCCTTTGGCCTTGGGGTCAGTTTCTTTATAGAGACAAAACAGGCCTCATTTGAAAAAAGATGCTTAGTTGAACGTGTAGTTGAACGTGAGAAAGCGTCAGGGAAGAAACAATGTTCCCCGAGCTCTTAGAGCCCAGAAGTGAGTCCCGTGGGTGTGCGTTTCTCCAAACGCCTCACATTCCGCTTTGCCCTCGAGCGACTGCGTGCGGGCGGGACGCAGGGCCATCTCGGGGTCACACAGCGCCGCCCCCCGCGCCCCTGAGAGGCGGTAGCTCCCCCAGAAAAGGGATCAGGGCAGCTGTGCTCACAGATGCTGAAGGGATCGTGTGCTGCTTATTTTAGGCACCGCGACTCTCTGCGGGTCCCAAGAGGCAGAGCTGCTAAGAGGAAGCCCGGCCACGTGGCCGCCAGTCCCCACCAGGCCCCCCGACCCACGGTCCCCACCAGGCCCCCCGACCCACAGTCCCCACCAGGCCCCCCGACCCACAGCCCCACTGCTAGCTTGGCTTAAAGCAAAGAACGTCTCCTCCCAGCCCCCCCGCAAGCCGCCTTTGTGATACCTCAGCCTCGAAGCAATATTTTCTGAGAAGAATGTAAGTTTGTCCGCATGCCCGTGTGGGGCCGCCATCCAGACGGGCCTCCACAGGGGTGGCCGCGCCCGCAGTCTCTTGCAGGGTGTCTGTCCCTCGTTTTCAGCTTGTTTTCCAGTTTTATACGGTCCTTTCCTTTTACGCATTCTGTCCTGAGGCCTCGCCTCCCGCGTTAGGTTTTAAATGCCCAGGACCTGGCCGGGTGGGTCCTCGGCAGCCCCAGGAGCTGGCCGAGGTCTCCACTGTTGTCCCTGGTGCCGGCTCCAGGACGGGACTTTGTGACGCAGCCACAGGCGCGTTCTCCAAACTGAAATAACACAGGCCCGCTTGCCCGGCTGCGCTTAAGGAAAATCGTTTTCCTCCCGCGTTGAGCGAGGCCACCGCCTGTCCCGCAGAGTCCTCAGGGGCCCCAGGCCGTGTGGGGCCGTCTCTGCCAAGGCGCTCGGCAACCCCGGCTCGGCCCTGCGGCCACTTGGAGGGACGCTCCACGACCTGCCTCTCCACCGTGTCCTAGGAGGTCCGCGCAGAGGCACCAGGGCCCCAGGAAGAAAATAGGGGTGCTGCCTGCGCCCGCTCCCCCCAGGAGGGGGGACACAGGACAGCTAAACGGAGGTCGGACGTCCGCAGGATCACTTCTGTTAGCCTGACGGACCCCACGGTGCCTCCGCCACATAAGAGCGAGTGTCCGTGCCGGCTGCTTGCGGGAGGCCCGGTTCCCATCTAGAAAATAACCCCTGCCTCCACCCCCAGACACACGCCTGGTCCCCGGGACGCTGGAGCGCAGCCAACTATTGGTTGGAGACCCTCCTGCCGGTCGCTCCCAGTCGGGGCTTCCTCTGAAGCTTTGCCCGCGGCCCGGGGCTGAGGCCGCACTGCATTGCTACACAGGATTGGGAGGAAATTCTTTGCGTTAGTGAGGCTTGGGGACCCCGTCTCTTTCAGTTCTCCTAACCGCTGGTTTTGGCCGTGAGGATTCAGCCAAGAGTGAACGGAGCAGTGACTTCATTTCTGGGCATGTCTGTCCCCGTTCCTGGCACCTGCTGGCATCTGGGTGCACTGGGGAACGTGAGGAGCAGGCCCCGGGGGCCGGCGGGAGGCGGAGCTGCATCCCCCACTCCCTCCACAGGTTCTGGTCTCATCCCAGGCGGGCCGGCGAGTCTCCAGGTGGCTCTCTCCTCTTTGCTCCAACCCAGATATTTTAGGACTCAGATGATAATTGGAAGAATTCTGGCTTATTCTCTTTGGGAATCTCTTCTGGAATAGTTTGCTCATTTGATTCATCTGAATATTTATTGGTGGTTTACTCCGCGTCAGAAACAGTAGAAAGTGCTGGGGAGGCCAGGCCCGGGAGGGATGTGGCCGTGTAGACAGGCCACGTGCCCTGGGTTGCTGTTACATCGTCTGGCACGTTGCACAATGTTTTCCTTAGCTGCAGTGGCAGGGCTGTTCCTCTGAGCTGTCTCCCAGAGTCCCGAGGCGCCCAGTGACCTGTCGCCCCGAGTGCTGAGCCAGCTGGCCGCACTGCAAGAGGGCCTTGACTCGGGTGGGTTTTCCCCGCACAAAGTTAACCGGCGTGAAGGATGTCAACCTGTGCCTGCTGCCTCTTAAGCTCATCACGTCTAACTTTCTGTGTTAACTGACCCAGATTCCTCCTCCTCTCCTTTTTTAATCCACAAATATGGGATTTAAAATCAAGCATTTTAAATTTGGCCCTTCCCTGCTTCCCTCCCAGCTCCCTGCCCGGAAGGCTTTCTGGATACCCGGATACTTAATTTACGCGGCTCAGTCTGTATTTCAGGCTGGGGTGAAGGAGGAACGAGACAAAGGTGGGACCCAGACTCTCGCCCGGATCAGCCCCGCAAACCCCGTGCCCGCAGCACGGCCCGCATGATGAGGGATTAAACCAGTACAGAGGCTTGTTACCTTCCCTGTAAAGTGACTTGGGGGGGGCGGGTGTTGGGGGTGTGTGCACGCGTGAGCGTGTTTGTACAGTGGCTGTCTGAAGTATCTTTTCACCGTATGTTTCATCATCAGTGCTTGAAAAGCGGTGGTTGCCCACACAGTGGAGACTCGGCTCCCTGGGCCCGCGGCGGGCGTCCGTCTGCGGGAAGCCCTCCCGGGAGGGACCCAGATGCCCCGGCAGGTGGCAGGTGGCAGACGGCCTGCGGTCCCGTCCGCTCCCATCCTCGGAAAGACGAGAGGCCCACCTCGCTGGGCCTGCCTGCGTTTTCGTTTCAAATGGGATACAGTATTTTTTTAATAAGGAGCCATACTTTTTTTTTTAAAAGTTTGAGATCTGAATGTGATTTCTAATTGTATCAGACGTTAATGTTTTAAAGCTATAACAAAGTTGCAAATTTCTACTTTTTGTTTTCCATTTATTTTAACTGTCCTTTTATCTATTAAATGGTTGTATGTGGATGGGGAAGTTCTGTTTCTCCTCTTAGCATTTGTTTCTATAACCAGAAATAAAATTATATATTACAGAAATGACCCGGGGCTCTGTGTGGTCCTTGTGAGTGACTGCTGAGGGACAGACGGGTGGACACCCAGCCACTGTCTGCTCCCTGGCGCGGGGGGGTGGGGGGGGGCGCCTGGCCCCAGGGGGCCGTTCCTGGGGCAGGTGTGTTTTCTCCCACTGTGCCCGGTAGCCCTTTCCCGGGAAGAAGCCAACGGACAGGTGCCTGTGATTTCCTGGCCCGGCCTGGGCCCCGGGGAGTTCCCTGAGTGTGCGTGTTTGCAGCTCCAGGGACGGGAGGACAAGTCACATCTGCCCCCGGACGGAGAGGGGCCGGCGGAGCCTCCACCGGCTCCCAGGCACCGACGGCGAAGCTGGGGAAGCCCACCGACGCCCGTAGCCGCCTCGCGGGTGGGCCCTCGCACCCACCAGGGGCGGAGCCTGGACAGACTTGGGTTCACAGTTCAGCGGGGGGGGCTTCCGCCTCCAAGAAGTCCTGTTTCTTCATCTGCAAAATGGGGCCCCTGCCTCACAGTGTTCTGTGCATTAAAGGCCATCGTGCACGTCAGCTGCGGTGAGAGCCCCCCCTTTGCAGAGCCCGGCCGGGTTTACGATTTCAGCCGTCGTAAGAAGGGTGCCAGTCCTGACTTGGGATTTCATAGAAACGTGCGTTTGTCACAGACGCATCTTTGGTCAAGGTTCTCCAGCATTTGTGCACGTGACCCCGTCCCCTCGCCGAGCCAAACAACTGGCCTCTCTCGGGTTTTGCGGTTGCCTGCGGTTGTAACTGAAGCTTGAACCCTGCTTTCCTTCACCTCACCCCACCGCCACCGCAAGATGCTAACTGTAAGCCTGAGCTCAACCTTAACAGAGTCGGGACATTTCAGGATTTTAGCCGAATAACGAGCAAGAGTGAGAATAAGCTCTGTGAGCTGCGCTGGCTAGTTAGCGTCCTTCTGAAACGTGTAGCTTTTTAAGCCTCGGTTTGTTTTTCTTTAAGTTGTTTTTTTTTTTTTTTTTTTTAACGTTTATTTATTTGTGAGACAGAGGGAGACAGAGCATGAACAGGGGAGGGTCAGAGAGAGAGGGAGACACAGAATCGGAAGCAGGCTCCAGGCTCTGAGCCGTCAGCACAGAGCCCGACGCGGGGCTCGAACTCACGGACCGCGAGATCGTGACCTGAGCCGAAGTCGGACGCTTAACCGACTGAGCCACCCAGGCGCCCCAAGTTTCAGTTTTGATCAAGACGACCATTTCTCACTAGTAAGACCTTAAGATGCCAATTTACACAAATGGAAACGTTGTTGTAAGAAGCAGTCAAATATCACCCTTGGGAAGGTGCCTGGGGTGTGTGTGTGCCGAGAGGGAGGGAATGGCCCCGGCACACAGCCAAGCTCTCGGTGCAGGCGAAGCTGCTTCGTGAAGCGGGGTGCGTGCCAAAGCCAGCGGGCGCACCCCCCGCAAACGACAGACTGCGTCCCGGCTGCGTGCACAACTGCCAGAATCCGGAAACCAACCGAGTCATTCTTCGCCGACAGTAGAATGGCGAGCGGCGACCCGCCCTGCAGTCACACGCCGAACACAACACGGCTCAAGACCGCCACACGGACGCCTCTTGGGGCGTCGGGCCAAGCCCCGGCGAAGGCTAAACGCCGTCAGCTGGCACGTGTAGGAAGCGTGAGCAGGCAGCACTAAGGCACAGTGACAAAAGCGAGGCACCGCGAGCCAGCGGGGCGGTGGCCGTGCGGCCTCACATTGGTGTGCGGGGTCCGCTCGTGAGAGCCGCCTGCTACACCTCCGGGAATTTTGTGAGCCAGTTGCTAAAGCCATCAGTAAAAATTTTAATTCTCTAAATTACATTGGAAACAAAGGTAGTGAGTACTCGACTCATCACTCGCTGCTACCTGTCCCTGTGTTCCTGGGCCACCCCCACCCATGGCGTCCGTAACTGGCTCCCTGGGCTGCCCAGTGACGTCGCGTTGGCAGCTTGGAATTCTGCCATTTGGGGAGTATTTACACCACGGAAATTATCAAACGCTACGAGCCAGCCCCTGTGCCCCCCAACGAGCTAGCTGAACGTTTACTTTCGTACCACTGAATAATAGAAATGAGAGAGCTCGTTGAGTTCACTCAGAATTGGTGTTCCTCATATGTTTTACCTCAATAAACATTTTCTTAAGCTATGAAATTGTACTTGAACTCCTTTATAGGTCTCCAGTTTTGTAGGTCTAAATGCCGTTAACCTTTGAATTTTAAATTTTTTTCACGTTTATTCATGTTTTGAGAGACAAGAGACAGTGCAAGCAGGGGAGAGGTAGAGAGAGAGGGAGACAGAATCGGAAGCGGGCTCCAGGCTCCGAGCTGTCAGCACAGAGCCCGACGTGGGGACTCGAACCATGGACCACGAGATCATGACCCCAGCCGAAGTCAGACATTTAACTGCCCGAGCCGCCCAGGCTCCCCAATGCCATTAACCTTTGGGCCCGATGTCTATGCCGTGGCCCAATGAGCCAGTAAACTCGCACCAAAACCACGGGTCATTAGTGAGCTATCCGCTGGTATTTTCACACCCAACTTCCTGTGCGTTCGTGATTCCAGGGCTGGGGCTCTGCAGACCCGGCCCCGCGGCGCCAGCCTCTCCCTTCAACACGGAACACGGGTGCTCCCGCAAGGCGGGAGGGTGCTTCCTGCTCCTGGCCGCTTCCTGCAGCAAACGCTCCAGCAACGGCAGGGCAGTGGATTGCAGTTTGATTTTGCAGCCCGGCCCGGACCAGCGGCCCGCAGGTGCCTCCTCCCCTCCAGGCTCCACCCCCCCCCCACCTGCTGCCCATTCCCCACTCCCGGCAGCAGCTGTGACTCCCCGTGCCTACGGGGTCGAACAGAACAGCCAGGTGCTTCTCGCCTGACTGGCCCCGACCCGTGCCAGCTGGGCCGAGTCCGTGCCTGCCCCGCGCGCAGGCTCAGCGGCTCTCAGGACTTGACCTCCACGGCCCCGCCTTCTCCCAGACGCTACTTCTCTGGCCCTTCCTCTGCAGGCAGCGCACAGTGTGGCTGCCCCGGGGATCCCCTGCTGGTTCCGAGCGCCTCTCCGCTGACAGGTGTGTGACCTTGGGCGCCTTCCCCAGTTTCAGCTTCAGTCCACCCATGCTTCAAATGGTGGTAATAAAACCGCTCGAGCTGTCCCCCGGTTCGAGGAGATCATTGACCTGCGGTGCTGGGCATGTGGCAGGCCTCCCGTAAAGACCTCCCAGGACAGACTCCCTTCGCCAGCTCCCTTCCTCGTCACTCTGCGGCCCCGTCTCCAGGTCCCCGGCACCAGCCGCCCTCAGCACCTCCTGGGTGCCGGCGCGGCATCTCAGACCGCCACGTCCGGGATTCTGGCAGGTGAGTGCCTGGCTGGTCCTCCCTCCACCCTCTCTCCGGCATCAGGTGTGTCCTTACTGCTCATCCCTCAGAGGCCCCCCCTGTCCCACCACCCTGCCCAGACACCCGACTTCCCACAGCGCCCTGCTTTCACTCAGCTTTTTCTTCCCTCCATAGCACTTACCACTGCTAGGCAGCTGTGCATTTGCATAGTCGATCATTGCCCACCTGCTGACTGTAAGCTCCCCGGCCCCCCCCCCCCCCCCCGTTCCCTTGTTCTCCAGAACCTGAAACACTAGCACAGTGAAGGGACTCAGTCATTGCTCGCTCGTTGAATGAATGACTCCCCAAACTCCTCCTCTTCTGCCCCAATCCCAAGGGAATGGCACCTCCCGGAAAGCCAGAATCCTGCTGTTGCCGTGATTTTTCCCTGTTCGCCCTCCTGTCCCCAAATCCGTCCCCAGGTCCTACAAATACTCCCCGTGAACGGTTGCTGAAACTGCCTACTTGCCATCCTGGTGGCCTTTGCCTCACTTGGGCGACCTCCCTGTCTCCTGGGCCACCCCATCCACTCTCTATCCTGCTGCCCGACATCAGTCCCCCCTCAGGTGCAGCAAGCCCCAGGAAGTAGGCCTGCCCCTCCCCACCCCTAGGCCCGAGGGCCTCTGGGATCACGTTGGGCTCCAGTCCCTCTGGAAACCCTTTCCGCCAGCACCCTGCCTGCCCAGCCCAGCATTCCCCACCCACCATGGTCACCGCCCGGGGCATCGCCCTGAGCCTCCACCCAGTCTGCAGATGGGAATACTGTGGCCACACCTCCCCCAGAACTACTCCTCTCTAGGCCTGCTGCCCGCAGCCCGCAGCCCGGGGTTGTGGTGGGCATCGAGTAAGACTTTCTAAAGCACCACGAGAGCCTAGACCGGTGCCACAAAGAGGGGAGCCTCAGAAGAAAACACTGCTGAGGCGTTCGTTCGGCTGTTCCCTGCAAACTGCCACACGCCGCAGTTTCACGTTTCGGGTCCTAGTGAGCAGCGGACCCGCACAAGCCGGTGTAGTCTGTGGTCAGGTAACCACCTACAAGTGGGACAATGGCGCTGCGGCCGGAGGCAGGCCGCCTCCTAACGGCACCGGGCACCCGGAATCCATCGGGGAGGACCTGGGGCCTTGAGGTGCTGAAGCCACGGGGTGCTGGGGGTTGCGGGGTCGCGGGGAAGGGGCGAGGTTCGGGGGTCTCAGGGCCCCAGGTCTCAAGGTTCCGGGGTCCGCAGCCCACTAAGGCAACCAGGAACCCACCTGGGCCCGTGGCGCGAGCGCTGACGGCCCCGCCCCCTCGGACTTGCTCCACCAAAGCCCATTGGTCGGCGGCCTGTCCGCCCCGCCCACGTGACGCGACACGTGACGCGACCCGGAAGTGGCGGGCTGCGGGCGGGGCTCCCGGAGTTGCCGGTGTTGGCGGCGGCGGCGACATGTTCACGGCGGGGGCCGAGAGTCTGCTCCACCAGGCCAGGTGCCCCGACCTTTCCCTGGGGGCTCTTGGCGGGGGGGGGGGTGTCTCAGGCGACCCGTGCGTGGCGACTCCAAGCAGCCCTCCTGGACCCGCTCTAGCGACCAGGGGGACGGGGAGGCCACGCCGTCCAAGTCTGGGGTTGGGGGCCCGGGATGGGGCCCCGCGGACTGGCGAAGGCTTGTGGGTGAGAGCCACCCCCGCCCCACGCCCAGCAGGAAGTGGGACAGCCAGAAGCTCCCACATGCTTTGGGGTCAGGAGCACAGAGCCATCCAGAGGCTGGAGAGCCTGGTGGGACTGAGCCACAGCAGCGAGCACAGCGCCAGGCTCAGGAGTTTGATACCATCCGAGGGGTGGGGGAGCCAAGGGAGGATTTTGCGATTTAGAAAGACGCCTTCCTGAGGAGGGGTTAGATAAGTGGAGAAATTACCCACCTGCTTCTGGCCCGCAGCTGGCCCTGGATCGCCACTAACTCATCGGTAGCCCTTTGCCCATCAACTAACCAGTCATGAGACAAAGCAGAAAGGGGGCCAGGGCTAAAACGCCACCGTCATCAGATGGTGTAAGACTTGAAGCTACTTGTATCCAAAAAAATGCCCGTGGTCAACTTTTTTTAAAAACCCCCAAACTCGATCTGGCGCTGGACCGATTGGTGGGAAGGATTAGGATCGCTGAAGCCGCTGTAATTTAGTGAAGTGAGATCTTGAATGTATATTAGGTTCTAAAGGCTGTGAACGGGGCAAAAATATGTGGCCAAAATCACCCTGCTGGGAAAGTGCCTCATCGATTTGTGGCCCCGTCTGTCTCCATCACTGTTGGGCAGATAATTCCAATATTCAAGTTCCAATGTTAGGGTTCTTGTTCACTTGAATTTAGGGGTTGTAGGAAGTGAAAATAGGTATCTTTAAATACCAGCCTCTCTCTCAAGATGCAACATGGTCACGCCCACGTTCTTGCGAGATGACACTAAGAGCAGACACCCACTCAGAACTTCAGTGGGTTTACTTCTCCCAACTCCCCTCTGCTCCTGGTCATAAATTTCATGGAATAAAAGGCAGGATGACTAGCCCTCACCATCTAAATATTTCTCTCGCGCTGACTTGGACGGGTGAGTGTGGGTGGTTTGAAGGTAGAATGTGGTTCGATATCCAAAAGTGAAATACACGTGTGATGCAATTCCTCTCTCTCAGCGTTTGAGGAAAGCTAGTCCCTATCAGGTGTCACTGGTTTTCACTCTGTTTGGCTCTAATGAAGCCTGTGATTTGGGGGGAGCACTTTAAAATAAGTTGCTGATGTCCGGGAGTTAGGATTTGCAGTGAGTTTTTGTTTCTGAATTCTTCAGAGCTGGAAAGCAAGGGTGGAAAAAGCAGCCAGGAGCATCGCTTGTGAGCTGAAGACTGAGTGAAGGACAGGGGCTCTGAGAACGGGTGTGCAGAGTGCAGCAAGTCAGGGGGCAGTTCCAGAAGCTGCAGCCAACTGGAGGCTCTGCATGAGGAGATAACCAGCAAGGGATAAAGTCAGGGGTATTTCAGGCAGAAGGTCCATGCTGGGGGGGGGGGGGGGTGGCGGCGGGGGCAAGAGCAGGGGAACAGAACTGTGGGATTCTTAGACCAACTAAGGAAGGCCAGGGACCCTCTACTCATTGTTAGGGTCGGTAGGAGCTTGGTTCTGATGGCCCTGGGGAGCCACTGAGGGGTTGGAGCAGACTGGGTTTTAGAAAGCATCCTGCAACATGGGGAACATGCTGGAAAGGATTCATTTGGGAGGAGGAGCCTCCCATATTATTTTGAGACGGTCTGGTAGCTTCAGTCCCATTAACCCGGTTAGAAACGACCTGGCCCGGCCTCTTGTCTTTCTGTGTCCTCCCCCCACAGCGCCGGTTACGTGGTAAGCCACCGAATCCGACTCTGGCTACGTCAAAGGGAAACAAAAATGAAAATGGGCTGGGAGGTGAGAGGGAGACCTGAAGTGGTGGCAGATTCATTGAGATTTATCCGCCAGCCTCCAAGTAAGAACAGGAAAGACGAGATGCTACCCCAGGACCCCAGCTCCCGATGTCTGCTTAACCTTCTCATCAGCCCGAGTCTGGAGATGCCCCATCTGTAGTGGTTCAAATTTCCAGACTCTCCTGAGTTCGAGCATCTCATGGGTCCAGCGGGGATTTGGTGGCCTTTAGTCGTGGCTCGGGGAAAGATGGGGGCCCTTCTCTGAGACCCCCCCCCCCCGCCACCCCGGAGATCCCTAGGACCGTGTCTCCTTGGCATGTTATCTTCTCTTAGCTTCTGGACTGAAACAGAACTTAAAACCGGCTTTCCATTTTGAGACTTTGTTCAATGTCTTACCAGTTGTCAACGCTCAACAGATACTATTTTTAACCAGGCAGATTAAACACTGGAATAAGAAGCTGTATGTGGTAGGCATACCTTACATGTCACTACACTTGTCCTTTAATACATGAGATTCTGCTCTTGTCCCAGAAGCTCAAGGCTCGTTGAGCGGATCTTTTGAAAAGCAACTTACTTCAAACTCAACCTCCCTTAATACGGACTCCTAAAACCACTCGGTTTTAGTTCTTCCGATCCTGGGACAACCAAATCCGAATGCGTGTGGTCTCTATCGGGGCTTGCTGTCGGGAGTGGTGGTCTCCCCACGGCCCTGCCCGCCAGGGGAGGGGGGAGGGGACCCGGTGATGGCTGGGCCCCAGGGAGGGAGGGAGGAACCAGGCCGGGTAATCAGGTGGGTCCCCACCAGAGGCAGAGGTGCCACGGGATGGTGGAATCGCTCTCTCGCCCACACCCGGCCTACCCTGCTCGATGGGCATTTCCTCCCGTGCGAGAGCTGCTCTGTCCATGGCTCAGGGCAGCACATCAGGTGGCTGGCCTCGCTCTCTGCTCAGGGACATCCGGGACGAGGAGCTGAAGAAGTTCTGTTCCCGGGTCGTTAACCTGCTGCAGAAGGATGAGCTGGGGCCCGACGCCGTGGACGCCCTGCAGAGGCTCTTCCTCATCGTGTCAGCCACAAAATACAAGAGGAAGTGAGTGTGATGGTCTCTGGGGTGCTGCGGGCCCCGGGCCAGGCACCCAACACGAGAGGCCGCAGGCGGATACCCGTCAGCACGGGGCAGCTTGGCGCAAACATACGCGCTTGGCGCTTGAGTCTTACGTCCGCTTGAGCCAGTGCTGAAGGCCCTTGGATCCAGAACGTTCTCTCTCCCTGCCGGACGGTCCGGGGCGGTGGCCCCAGGGGGGGCTCCTGTTGGGACACGGCCCCTGCTCACACGGCCTTGCCGCCCCCCCCCCAGGCTGGAGGACACCTGCGTGCACCTGCTGCAGACCACCCTGTGCTCGCCCAAGTGCCCCGAGCAGCTCCAGCTCCTGTGCGCTTCCATCCTGAGAGAGATGTCGCCCCGCGACGACCTGAGCCTGTCCTGTGACCACGTCCAGAGTGCCCGGCAGCTGAGTCTGGTGGCCTCTGTGCTCTTGGCCCAGGTAACATGGCCGTCCCTGCTTAAGTGGGCCTCCCTGCCCTAGGTCACCCTGGGGTGCCAGCGCACGGCCCCTGTGCGGGCACCGACCTGCGGCACAGGCGGGCTCGGCTTGGCCTCCCCCTCCATTCGGCCATGTTTCCGGCTGTCGCTCGTGTACCAGTCCTCCGACACCTGTGTGCTTGTAGAAGCGACAGAAACACCTACCTCTCCCCACCCCCCCGCCTCCCCCCACTCCTCCTGCCTCCCCACCCACCTACCGCCTCCCCCTGCCTCTCCCCACCGCCTCCTCCTGCCTACCCCCCCGCCACCTCCTGCTTCCCCCCACCGCTGCCTCCCAACCCCCCACCTACCGCCTCCTCTTGCCTCCCCCTCCTGTCTCCCCCCCCCACCTAACGCCTCCCCCTGCCTCTCCCCATCGCCTCCTCCTGCCTCCCCCTCCTACCTCCCCCCTCCGCCACCTCCTGCTTCCCCCCACCGCTGCCTCCCCACCCCCCCACCTGCCGCCGCCTCTTGCCTCCCCCTCCTGTCTCCCCACCCACCCACCTACCTAACGCCTCCCCCTGCCTCTCCCCATCGCCTCCTCCTGCCTCCCCCTCCTACCTCCCCCCTCCGCCACCTCCTGCTTCCCCCCACTGCTGCCTCCCAACCCCCCACCTACCGCCTCCTCTTGCCTCCCCCTCCTGTCTCCCCCCCCCCCACCTAACGCCTCCCCCTGCCTCTCCCCATCGCCTCCTCCTGCCTCCCCCTCCTACCTCCCCCCTCCACCACCTCCTGCTTCTCCCCACCGCTGCCTCCCCACCCCCCCACCTACTGCCTTCTCTTGCCTCCCTGGCCCCACTCCTATCTACCCCCATCTCCTCCTGTCTCCTCTCGTCTCTGGGGAAGCATCAGGGCTCTATGAAGGCCAATCCAGGCCCCAGTCCTGGACACGGGTAAAAGGTGACCTCACTGAAAGAACGATGCTAGCAGAGCAGCAGCCTTCAGAACTGGACGGTCCTTTTCCAGAAGTTGTCAGACCAAAATGACTTGTCGCTCTCACGCCGACGTAAGTCACTGCTTTCCGGTCCACCTGTGTTCTGTTTGAAGGGTGACCCGAAGGGGGAGGTCAGGAGCGTGGGCCAGCGCGTCTTCAAGATCCTCGAGAGCCGGCAGCCCGAGGGGCCCAGTCCCAGGCACCTGCTTCCAGTCGTGTCCAAGATCATCCACCTCGCCCCGCACACCCTCCACGAAGGTATTCGTCCTCCCTGAGAGGCCCATACGGGTGGCACAGAGGGAGGCGGTCCGGGGCGGCCTGGGACACAGCACCCTGTCGGGAGCAGCTGCTTGTTTTCTAGAAAGACCTACGAGTGCCCTTGCAGCCCGCATCTGTGGATTTACGTATTTCCCACCTGTTCTCCCCGCTCCCCCCCCTCCCCCGACCCATAGACCAGACCAACCAGCTCAGCAAGCGGCTGGTGGACTGGCTCCGCTACGCCAGCGTCCAGCAAGGGGTGGCGCACACTTCCGGAGGCTTCTTCTCCACACCCAGAGCCCGGCAGGTGAGCCTGGGGACTCCCACCCTTCCTGTCCCTGGGCGGCCCCGGGCCACGTTGGCCGGCCTTGCCCGCAGGGTCCCTTCAGCTCCTCCCGTCTTTCCACCCGCCTTGGTT
Organism: Panthera onca; assembly: GCF_046562875.1. Taxonomy (NCBI): domain Eukaryota; kingdom Metazoa; phylum Chordata; class Mammalia; order Carnivora; family Felidae; genus Panthera; species Panthera onca. The sequence goes on from NC_138354.1 coordinate 3,846,730, forward strand.
CCAGAATGATCCCTCTGTGTCTCCACTTGGGTGAGGGAGTTTTGGGTCTCGCAGGGTCACGGCCCCCCAGCCCGGGACGTCGTGTGCCAAACGCGCTGGCGAGCATCGCTTACCTGCCGGGGCCGCGTCCACTCGGGCGCTAGCGTTTATGCATCTCCCGGGGGCCGCCCCCGCTTCTCGAGTGTGGACGGCCACACCCGGTGTGAAGGCGGGGCTCCCTCCCTCTCCCGCGTGGTCTCCACCCTCCCCAGCCCGGGTCCCCACAGCGCTGCCCATCCTTCCTTGCCTCCCGCAGCCCGGCCCTGTCACCGAGGTGGATGGGGCGGTGGCCACGGATTTCTTCACGGTGCTGTCCACGGGCCAGCACTTCACAGAGGACCAGTGGCTGAACGTGCAGGCCTTCTCCATGCTGCGGGCCTGGCTGCTGCACAGCGACCCCGAGGGCCCCAGCGCCCCGGACGCAGGTGGGACGTGGTGGGGGAGCCACGGGAAGGGGGGCCCGGGGGAGGCTCCAGGCGACGCCGGCAGCCCCGGCCGAGCCTCAGCGGCACCGAGAGGCCCTGCCCGGTCTGGGGCGGGATCCGGAGTGATCTCGGAGGGCGGACGTCATCAGGGTGTCCGGAGAGCTCCCCCGAGCCCCTTCCCCTCTGCGGTCTGACCGGCGGTGTAGACCGGCTGGACTCGCGGGCGGGGACACCTCCGCTCCACGGGGGCGTGTGCTGAGGGTGAGACCGGCCCCGGTGACTTTCACGCCCCCGGACGGGCTGGCCTGGGCGCCCTTCGAGTGCCTCGTTGTCTTTTCCAGACGACAGGTCGGAGCTGGAGGGCTCGACGCTGTCCGTGCTGTCGGCCGGCTCCACCGCCGGCCGCCTGCTGCCCCCGCGGGAGCGGCTGCGGGAGAAAGCCTTCGAGTACTGCCAGCGCCTGGCGGAGCAGAGCACCCGGCGTGAGTCCCGGGGCCGCGTCCCAGGCTGCTCGTGGGGCCCGTGGGGCAGCCTCTCTTTCCCGGGGGGGCTTTGTGTTCCAGACGTAGACCCCGGGGAGCCGGGCAATGGACAGAAGCTGTCCCCGGCCCTCCCGGGCATCTGTCCCAATGTCTCGTCCACCCTGGGGGGCCGCTCTCTGCTCCCGGATGGCTCCCCGCCCTCTCCTCGAGCTTCCAGAACAGTGCGCCCCTCGTTCCCTGTTGTGACGCTGACAGAGACCAGGGGATCGTCTTCCTTCTGCAGGAGCCCTGAGGAAGGGGGACTCAGACCTGCAGAAAGCTGTAAGTGCGGGGTGGGCAGGGCACGCCGGCCTCCCCGGCTCCACCCGAGCCCACCCCGTGTCCCCGTGTCCCTGCGTCCCCGCAGTGCCTGGTGGAGGCCGTGCTGGTGCTGGACGTGCTCTGCAGGCAGGACCCCTCCTTCCTGTACCGCACCCTGTCCTGCCTGAAGGCCCTGCACGCGCGCCTCTGCGGGGACCCGGCGCGGGTGCGGACGCTGCTGCCCATCGCGCAGTTCTTCCTGAACCACGGTGAGCCTCCGCCTTGAGCCTGGGGGCTCAAGGAGAACCTTCCGGTTCCCGGCCCGGGACAGCCTGTCTCTTCTCGCGCTCTGAGGGACTGTGAGCAGCAGGTAGTGTCGTTTTTCGGCGGGTCGATGTAGCGAATGAAAAGGTAGCGACTTCACGCTGACCTCGGAACTCCTGGCCGTGAGGGTTCACCGGAGTTTCGTGGAAGGGGCCGTGGAACCCAGTACCTTCCAAAGAATGTTCCGCATCACGTCCCTCAGAGGGATCGGTCTGTAACCAGAAACTCTCGGGAAGAGCTGAACGTAGTTCAGCCGGTTTTTCTCGTGCGGGGTGCACACCCCAGAGCCCCTGGTGTCCCGGAGACACGTGTGGCCTCGGAGGCTTGGCCCGTGACCCCGAGGGACCCCAGCCAGCGGCAGAGGTGGGGACGCACCTGCCGGGGCCCCGGCCCTGACCTTGCTGGCGCCTTTCAGGGGAGGCGGCCGCGGTGGACTCGGAAGCCATCCTCCGGCACCTGCTCACCAGGACCCCCTCCGAGTTCTTCCACAGCCCCATGCTGGCCTTCGAGCTCACGTGCTTCTGCAGAGACAACCTTCCCCTGTTTGGCAGGAACCTGGACATTCTCAAACGGAGCTTCCCCAACCTCTTCAAGGCACGTGTCGTCGTCCTCGGCCAGAGCCGGGGGCTGGGGGCCGGGGGTGGGGTACAGGGCGGAAGGTGAACCGTGGGGCGGCCTGGGGGTCCGTGCGTCACACGGAAACAGCACCTACACTGGTGGGGAGAGCCCTGTGCTGACCCCCTTCAGAGGAACAGGGGGTCTGACAGCGGTTTATTCTCACGGGTTTGTCCAGATGGTCACATCCGGTCAGCCCTTCATCCAGGAGCCTTGCCTGCTGTGCCCAGCCCTTTGGTGCTGTTGACTTCCGATGTCTTTTGTGACTGGTCATGGTCACTGCGTGGCCTTTGCAAATTCAGCTACAGACACTGTCCTTTCATTAGAGGGGGAAAAAAATCCACGGCAGGTGGAAAGAGATGACGTTGATTGTCCGGAGAAAGCGAATGCAGAATCGGAGCAGGGACAGAGGGCAAACAGGCCGGAGTGTCTCAGGCTCCAGGATCACAGGAGGGATCCTCCCCCCTGCTGATGGGCAACCCGGGACCCAGGCGTCCTCCCTCTGCGGCGGCCCGTGGGCTCCCAGACGACGGCCCCGCTGCTGGGCTGTGCACCCCACACGGGCCCTCCCTTTCCCATCGAGCCGCCTCGCTTGTCCCTGCAGCTCCTGGCCTGGAACAGCCCGCCGCTCACGGCCGAGTTTGTGGCTCTGCTGCCGTCGCTGGTGGACGCGGACACAGCCGTGGAGGTGCTTCATGCGCTGCTGGACCTGCCCTGTCTGACTGCGGCCTTGGACCTTCAGCTCAGGTGAGCCCCCGGGGGCGTGCCTCGGCCCCTCCCTGCCCCTGCTGCTCTGCCCGATGACAGCGCCTCCCTCTGGCTCTTTGCCTCCTGTCGGCGCCATCCCGGGGCCCTGGAGCCCCCAGCCCGTTTCTCGCAGGTGGAGCCTCGCCTTGCAGACACCGTGCCCCGGGCCTGCTCCCGTCACCCTGAGGCCCGCTGGCTCGGGTGCCGTGATATCCCGGGGACGTCTGCTCTGTCTTTGCACGAGCTAAGCCCGGCCTCAGGCACCTGCTTGTTCACAGGTTGTCGCCAGCCACATCCGAGAGGCCGCTGTGGGATCCCTCCCTCAAGATCCCCAGCTGCCTGGAGGCCTCCCGGGACCCCCAGTTCCAGGGTCTTCTCCAGTACCTGTTGCGTGCCACGGCCAGCGGGACCACGGAGAGGTGGGAAGCCCCTGGGGTGCGGCACCGAGGCCTTGGGACCTGCTGTGTGTGGCCAGAGCCTGCTCCAGGGATGGGTGGGACCCTGCTTCTGCCCCTGGGCCTCGTGCCTCCCGACGCGAAGAGGCAGGCGCGGCCGACCCCCGCTGCCCCGCCACCCTGCAGTGGCCACGTCATGGGTGCTCCCTGGACGTGGGCCTCGTGCTCGGCTTCCCGCCGGCTCCCTGGGTCAGTCTTCGTGACCCTGCGAGGTACGTGCTGTGGAGATTCCGTTGCACAGAAGGAGAAACTGAGGCGTAGCACGCCCCGGGAGGAGGAGCCTGGGGACCAGAACAGGGCATCCTGACTGCAGATCCCTCGCAGCTTGGCCCCACTCCAGCCCTCCCTGTGTTCCATCCCGATGACGGGGGCAGAGCTGCGGTAGACGACGCTCGTGGTGACACGTGCCCTGCTCCGAGGAGGCCGGTGTCACAGAACGTGGCCCGGGCCGTGGCGCTCTGACCGCCGTCTCTTCCCTCAGGCCCCGGCCCACCGTTCATGTGTTGAGGGCACGTGTGTGGGCTCTGGGGAGCGTGTGGCGGAGACTCAGTGGGCCACGCTGTGTCCTCCAGGTTGGGGCCCCTCCACCGGCTGCTGCAGCCCCTGGCCAGCTGCGCCCGTGTGGTCCAGTGCGCCCAGGCCGTGCCCACCTTGCTTGAGGCCTTCTTCTCAGCGGTGACCCAGGTGAGCCTCACACACCCGCGGCCCCGGGGCAGCCCGGAGGGAGGACAGGCTGCACACGCGCCCAGGGATGGCATCCTCGCAACGGACTTGTGCAGAGCCTGCCTCGGCCAGAGTCACGGGGAAGGGTGGGAGCCGCGGTGGGGCCCGTCCTCCTCCCCAGAACGGGGGCCCTGGGACCTGCCCGGGACTGGCGCACACGGCTGGGACCGGAGCAGAGCGTGGCGTGAGGTGACGTCACCGGGACCGGGACTGAGTCGGTCTCTCCCTCCTGCCCCCCAGTTTGCCGACGGGGCCCTGACCAAACAGCTGGCGCTGCTGCTCCTGGAGAGAAGCGACTCCCTCTTTCAGGTGCCGCAGTACGAGGCCCATGTGCACAGGTGGGCCCGCACCCCGCGGCTTCAGTGTCCCCTCTCAGGTCCCATGTCCGGTCCCCGCTCCCCCTGTGGCTGACCTCCTTCCAGCTGCCACCTAGCGTCACCCCCAGGCCCAGCTACCAGGCCAGTGCTCCGTCCCTGTGTCCGCCCCTTGCCCCAGGTCTGTGATCCCCGTGCTGGCCCAGGTCCCTCTCCATGGAGCCCTCTGGGCTGCCTGTTCTCCATTCGGAGGGCCCGATGCACACGGGCCTGTGCCCAGGCCGCTCGCCAGCCCCGGCCTCCTCCCCGGGGGTGGAGGGGCTGCGGGTTCCTTTAGGGGCCAGAACTATCTGCACCCCGACCTGGTGCTCAGAGCCTTCCGTTTTGTCCGCTGGCTGTGGTTCTGGGTGAGGGGCCGCGGCCTGGGGCCTGGGGGCGGCCACGGCCCACCTGGGTCCTCCCCGGGCAGGGTGCTGAGCTCGCGGTTCCTGGCCCTGTGCGCGCTGCACCCGTCGCTGGTGGTGGAGCTGGCGAAGGAGCTGCTGGAGTTCGTGGGGAGCGTGAGCGGGATCCAGGGCCGAGGGGCCATGCTCGCCTCCGTGGTAAGGCCGGCCTCCCTGCCAGCACCCCCGCTCCCGAGGCGGGCGGCCCGCAGGGGGCTGAGGTCTGTCCCTACCCAGGTGTGGGCCATCGGCGAGTACCTGTCCGTGTCGTGGGACCGGCGGTGCACCGTGGAGCAGATCAACAGGTTCTTCGAGGCCCTGGAGGCCGTGCTGTTCGAGGTCACCCAGTCCCGCCCGTCGGCCGCCCTCCCCAGGTGTCCCCCGCAGGTCGTCACCGTGCTCATGACCACGCTGACCAAGCTGGCCTCCCGGAGCCAAGACCTGATCCCCAGGTATGGTCGCGGCCGGACAGGGAAACCCGCAGGCTTCCCGTGGGGAAGGGAATGGGCCCCGGATGCCTGCCTGGTCCCCGATGTCCGCTCCGCGGGGGGAAGGCTGCTGGTGTCGCCGCCTCGCTTCTCCAGCTCGAGCCCCACGAGCTGGGGGCCCCGTTCCACGTGCGGGGCACGCCTGCAGCGGACCCGGGTCCCTTCATCCTCAGGGTCTCTCTGTTCCTGTCGAAGATGAGGACCCCGGCCCAGAGCCCAGCCCCGAGCTCCACGAGCTGCGAGGAGGACGCGGGAGCCGTGCGCACGCGGGCCGCTGAGCTGCTGACCCTGCTGAAGATGCCCAGCGTGGCCCAGTTCGTGCTCACGCCCAGCACGGAGGTGTCCGAGCCCCGCTACCACCGCGACGCCAACACGGCCCTGCCCCTGGCCCTGCGCACCGTCAGCCGCCTGGTGGAGAAGGAGACCGGCCTCCTGCCGGGGTGAAAGGACGGTGACGAAGAGCCCGGCATGAGGGCCGGGCCTCGGCTTCCGTGATCAGAGGGGACGTGAGGAGGCCCGGGTGGGTCTGGGTCCCTCAGTGCTTGCCAGGACCGTCACGTCCTCAGTCGGTGGCTCTTTGTGTCTCTCTCCAACCCTGGTGGGCTGTGTGGTAACACAGGTATGATTTGGGGCTGGATGGCATCTGCTTGGTCTGTTTCGGGCTGTTCCTGGTTTCGGGCAAGAAAAGGTACAGCAAAAATAAACCTCTTCCCGCAAGTATCTGTGTGCACAAGGCAGGGGCTGTGCGCTTTCCTCCACCCAGGGGGGGCAGGGCCAGAAGTGGGGGTGCACTGCTGGTCTGCGAGACCTGGCCCTGGGGACCCTCGTGCAGCTGCACCAGACACCGGAGGCCGTTCCTGCCTGCTCCGTCCCCACAGCGTCCCGGAGGTCCCAGAAAGAACCGCCCGAATACCGGCAGGGAGGAAGCAGGGTGACCCAGGAGTGCAGCTGCCCCCGGAAGGGCCTCAGCTCCGCGTCCTTTCTCGCCCGCCTCCTGCTAGATGGGCCCTGGGGCCCCTGCCAGGTGGGCTGCAGGTGCTGTGACTTCAGGCCTACAGCCTCCTGCCGTTAAGAGGGGGCTCCGGCCGTGGTTCCCGGGGACCCTGCCGCCCGCCTGCCGCTCGGAGCCTTAGAGCAAGGCGGGGGAGACACGCTGGGTGTGGTGGGGCGAGAAACTGCCCCCAGCCTCGGCGCCTCCTGCCCCCGCGCCACTGAGGCCAGCTTCCCGCCTCGCACACCAGCTCCTTAGGCTGCTCCCCAGCTCCACCCGGTGCGAGGGGGCCCCCGGGCCACCAGGTGGTGCTGCTGCTGCGCGAGTCTCCGGGCCAGCCCCGCCCCCGACTCCGGCCACGCCCCAGGCCCGGCCCCGGCTCCGGCTCCGGCTCCGCCTTCACCACGCCCCCAGGCCCGGACCCTGCCGGTGGGCCGCTCGGGCACCTGTAGAAACGGCGGCCGCGGAGGTGGGTGGACGCCGGGGGGTCCCGGACCCGGGACTGGCCGGGCAAGGGGTGCCCGCTTCTGCTCCGACAGTCGGCCTCAGGATGACTTTCGGCAGGCGACAGGTGACGCGCCCTCGGAGCAGAGCGCTGGGTATCGGGGCGGGGCGCGCCAAGGGACACCCTGGTCCTCCCGGGATGGGGCAGACCCGGCTTTGCTGCTCCCCGCACCCCTCACCCCTCACCGACCCCGCGTGAGCCGCGAGCTCCAGGCCGGGGTCCGCGGACCTTTCCCCGTCCCGCGCCAACCCCACGTGGGCCTCGAGCTCCAGGCCGGAAGGCCAGGGTCGAGAATATGTGTTTTAGAGAAAAGTATTATTTTTGCAAGGTGCCTGCGGTGCCATCGTCAGCGCGCAGCTCGTCCGCACACAGTGTGGGTCCCAAACCTGCGTACCAACTAGTTGGTGAGCGCAGACTTGGAGATGGGTTCCCTGCTGCACACAGAGCTCAGGCAACCCAGACACTGCTTTCGCGTGTTCTCGGCCGGGTGAACTGTTGCGGTGCCTAAGCGTCTGGAGACAAACTACCCGAGTACCGATCCCGGCTGGCTCTGGAGGGGCACGCTGACTCGGTGGGCTCGATTTCTCGTTCCCCTGGGTTTGGGGTCCATACCCGCACCCTTGCTGTGGCCTGATTGGGAGTGGGGGGTGGGCCGCGGGTGGCCCGCTGATTGCGGGCTTGGCGGTCCCACCCGCTTTGGCGGACAGGCTGTGGGCAGGAGTGATGGGGGCTTGAAACGTGCTTGGGAGCTGGGCTCGGCCTCTTGCGCTTTTGCTCTGCAAGGAGAACGTTCCTGGCTGGTCTGTTGGTCTAAGGGCGGGAGAAGCGTGGGGCAGACCTGGACCCCACCTGGAGTGGGAAGCACCTCCGGCTGAGCCGAGAGTCGGTGCCGTTGCCTGGAGACATGGAGCTCCGTCATTTGTTCCCCCAGAGCGTTATTGAGGTAACGGCTAGAGACAATCGGTCTTCCCGCACACGTTTCCTCGTCTGGAAAACGTGTTGATCGTCCCACCGCGGTGTGGCTGGGAGCAGTTCGTGAGCTATTGTGTGTAAGGGGCCCGGGGAGCTCGGCCTGCCGTGGGCTCTGCTTTCGTCGCCTCTCCCCGGGCACCAGCCCCTGGGGGCCTTGAGGTGTGTGGGCCCCCGGCCACGTGGCTCCACGCTCCGTCACCTCCTCTGCATAGAGCAGTGAGGAACCGAGACCTGTAATCCGGCCGGCCGTAGGCTGCCGCTGGCCTCTCCCGACTGGTGCCCTTGTTGCAATTCGGGGCTCTCAGAATTTCTCTCTTAGGTTCAGTCATACGTTTCAAATGTTTTTTGTCTAGAGAGCGAGCACGCAAGCGGGGTAGAAAGGCAGAATTTTAGGCAGGCTCCACGTGTAGCACAGAGTCCAACGCGGGGCCCGATCCCCTGACCCTGGGATCACCACCTAAGCCGAAACCGAGTTGGACACGAAAACGATGGAGCCACCCGGGTGCCAAGATGAAACTCGTGCCAGTACATCTTACCCGGCGTCTGGGGCACTCAGCAGAGGGTGGTGCTTCCAACCAGGCGGAATCTCGGAGCCTCACGTTGAAAGGGCCCGGGGCAGACGCAAGCGCGCCTGTCTGCTGCGCTCGCCAGAGGGCAGCAGGGAGCCGCGCCAGACCTAGGACACCACTCGGGTGGCCGTGCACCCTCCAGGAGACCCCTTTCCACGTGAGGGGCGGTCTGCCACTGACCAGCCGGAAACCCCTTCTCCCCCAGGTGTCTGTTCCTGTCAAAGATGAGGACCCGGGCCCAGAGCCCAGCCTTGACTTGTGAGGACGACACGGGAGCCATGGCTACACTGGCCGCAGGACCCTGCTAAAGACTCCCAGCGTGGACGTGTCGGAGCCGCGCTATCACCACGACGCGAACCCGGCCTCGCCCCCGCACGCGCTCGGCCGCCTGGTAGCCAAGGAGGTGAGTGTCCTGTCCGGAAGGGACGGTGACCAGGTGGATGCCAGCCCCGCGGCAGATTAAGAGCTTGGTATTAGGGTCGAGCCTCAGCTTCCACAATCCGAGGAGAAACTGGGAGGGGTCGTGAGTCGCGGGGAGGAGACCCGGGTACTCAGGGTGGGTAAAGGCCCTCACTGTAACCTTCTCCGGGAGGTTCTAGACCATTTCCTGGACGGGTGCCGAGCCTGTGATTACCAGGAGGGCCCCGCACCGGCGTGCCCACTGCCCCCTCCCTTCTGCTCGTTTCTGGGCAGGGTGGGGGGCAGACGGACTCCCTTAAAACCGCGATCCCGTGTCCTCCCAGGGTCTCTCCCAAGCTGGCGGGGAGGGGGGAGGCCCTGGGGACCCCAGCACGGCACCCCCCCCCCCCCACCGGCTGCATGCAGCACCAGCCTCTCAGAGTACGAAAGATAGTTTATTGAATCTATACTTTTCCGTTAAGATTTGCAAACATAAAAGCTCTGTAACAAACGTCACAACTTCGTATCGTCTGTCATATAAATAAAATATACACTAAGATGTACATTATCCACGGCAGGGGACGCGACCACACGGCACGGCCGCCACAGCGGTCCCTCCAGCCCGCCCTAGGGAGGCGGGGTGCGGAAGCGGATCTTCTTGGCCGTCTCCACGTCCGATTTGGCCACCAGAAAGCGCATCTTCTTTCCTCCCTGTCGGATCAGGTCCACGGCCCTGAAAGCCGGCCCGGGGAGACGCTTGGTGTGGCCGATCCGCCACGGGTCCAGCCTCGGGGTGCGTGGGGCTCCCGGGGCGCCTGGGTTGGGGACCCCCCCGCGACCCCGAGGGGCCCCGCTGGGGCTGTCGTGTTGTCAGAGGTCGAAGAGCGGGCTGGGGCCCAAGCCCGCGCTCGCTCTCGTCTAAGGTGGGGGCCGGGGGTAAGGGGCCCGGGCTCCCCTAACGGCTGGGCGGTCCGGTCCGGGCCCGAGGGCCGGCGTACCTCAGGTAGCCGACGCCCATCAGGCTGCTGCCGTTCACCTCGAGGATGCGGTCGCCCAGGGCCAGCCGGCCGTCCGCTGCCGCGGGGCTGCCCGGGAGCAGCGTCTGGATGTAGAGCCCGGGGGCGCCCAGCGGCGTGTGCTGCGGGCCAAGTAGCAGCTCAGGGCTGGGCGGGCCCCGGGGTGGGGGGGGGGGGGGGGGGGGGTTGCTCTCGTGGCCTCCGGCGTGTCCGCACGGGCAACACCGGACACCACCCACCCCCCCCAGGCCCGGGACCGGTACCCTGAGGTCTGGGGACAGAGGGGACATGGCCGGCCGGGGAAGCGGCTGCCGCACGGGCCCTTCTCTCAAGTGCCACCGAGCTGCCCCACCGAGCCCGGTCCCGAGCCTGCGGCCGGCCCTGCCCCGCCCCGCCCGTCCGTGGTCTCCCAGTGACCGCGCGAGCCGTGGGCCTGCGTGGGGCGGTCCTGAGCAGGAGGAGCCCAGGGGGCCGCTCACCATCCCGTCGATCAGGCCCATCCCCAGGCCGGAGGGACCCCGCTCCAGCTCTACCACGAACACATAGCAGAAGTCCTCGGCACTGGAGCTGCGGCTGGAGAGGGCGGGCGGGGGCTCGTCCGCCGGAGCCACGCCGTCTCCTGGGCAGGGAAGAAGAGAGGCCACGGGTGGAAGGAGAGGGCAGCTCGTGCCACCGTCGCCACTGTACTGTCCCGCCCTGTCCCCGCCCAGCGGGCTCCGCCGTTCCTCCAAAGGGAAACGCTCCCGCGGCTCCGACAAGATGCCCATCTGGGCACAAGGGGGACAAGTCCCCTCCGACCCCCGGGGGGTGATGGATCCCGGCCCTGCCTGTCGGCCACACCCCCACGTGCCTGGAAAGGGTGTGCGCCCTGCCCCCTCGTGACCGCCCGGGGACGGCAGCTCCTCCCAGAGCCTGGCTGGTTCCAGAGAGTGAACGGTGGGTTCTGCTCCAGGGCCCCCCAGGGCCCCCTTCCCCTCCCTCTACCGTTAAGCGGTGACTCCGCCTCCGTTCGCCCCCTCCCCCGCCCCCATGTCTGACCCCGTCCCTGCCGGAGCTGGGACTCTTCAGCTCTGCGGCCCCCCACCCAGGGTCCTGTGCCTTCTCTCCCCACCGGTCAGATCAGGCCTTCAGGCAGAGCGTGTGGCTGCCGTCTCCGCACCAGCAAGCAGGTGCCCTGCCTCGGGCCCGGATCTGCCCAGGTGACCCCTGCCCTTGGGGCACACCCAGAGTCTGCAGGGGCACTGCCGGGGGCTGCTCTGCCCTGCACTTCATGGCCCACCCGGCCCCACTTACACGCACACCCCGCCTCCTTGCCCCCCCCACCCCGGCCCTCCCCCCAGCCTCCTCCCTGGTGCACACCACCTGAGCCGTCCCTTCCTCCACCCTGGGAGGAGGGACTTCGTCCCACAGGCGGCTGTGCGTGCACCCTGTGCCCTTGGACGGGGGCCTGAACCACCTTGAGCCCGCCTCACGGGGCCCCTGGAGCCTGCCCAGCACGGGCTTCGGGCGTTCGTGGGCAGGTACCGGAAGCCCAGGCCAAACGTGCCCCTAGGGCCGCACGGTTGCAGTGACCCAAAGGGGCCCCGCCCAGGTGCCGGGGGGGGGGGGGGGGGGCAGGGGGGGTACCGGGGGCTGTTGGGAGCCTGGGGACAGGTCTTACCTTCCCCAGCTGCACCTCCAGGGCCACTCTGCCCGCTCCGCCTCCCTTCCAGGAGCGCTTTCCCACAGGTGCCGCCGGTCTCCGGCCAGTCGGGGACAGCGGGCTCGAGGCCGAGCGGGGTGCCGGGAGGCGTGAGCAGGCACGAGGAGTCCACGTGCAGGACGCCAGCCTGGGGGCCCCCGCGGCTCTGCCTTCCTGGAGGGCCCTGTGCGCGGGGAGCCCCCGCAGGAGGAGGAGGAGGGCGCACCTGGCCGGCTTCGCGAGCTCCCCTGGAAACCAGCGGGCAGCTGTGGCCCCCCGGGGGCCCTTCGGGGGTGTGCTGCGGGCCCTGGGGGTGGGGGGATAGGGACAAAGGCCTCAGGTGCCCAGCGGCCCGCCACGGCGGGAGACCCCAGGGGCCGCCCCCGCCTCTGGCGACCCCCAGGCGCCCCAGAGGCAGCAGCCAGGCCCCGTGCTGGCTGCCCTCACCAGCCCCGTTATCAAAGCCAGAGCAGCCCGGGTACCTCAAGGCACCCTGGCTGGGAAGTCCCGGCGCCAGGGCTGGGTTTGCTTCGCAGGCTCCACAGGAAGTGGCGCAGGTACAGAAGCTGCTGGTAGACGCCGGCGTCCGGGCAGTCCGCTTCCAGATCCACCTGGAAGCCCTCGCTCGGCAAAACGATGGGCGGAGGGTTCTCGTAGGACTCCAGGACGTCCTCTGCCGACGGCGGTGAGGACGGCGTGACCGCGCTGGCCAAGAAGAAACGCCCGGCCCCTCCCCGGGCCCACCAGCCACCCCCCCTGACACTGCAGGTACCGGGGACACGGGAGCATGGGACCCAGGCAAAGGCAACCCGCCCAAACCCCACTCTGGGCCCTTCTGCGTCCCAGGGAGCACCCAGGAAGAGGCCCGAGCTGCCTCACCCCCACTGCCCCGCCCCCAACTCCCCCTGCCTCTGTACCCCCCCTGCCTCTGTACCCCCCACCCTGTCCTCCGGGTGCTCCCAAGGCCCGTGTTGACTGCACCCCGCACAGTCCCCAGGACCCCGAGTCCCAGAACACGGGCACGCTCAGACGGCGGGAAGGCCAACACCTGCACCAGCTCTGAGCAGAGAGCCCACCCGGGGACTGGCCCCGGCAGTGAGGAGGGGCGCAAGGGGCCAGCGGGGCCCAGAGTCCTGCTCCAAGCAGTCCCTCCCACCGGCCATGCCCTGGGCGACGGGGCACGGGAGAACTGAGCCCGAGGCCCTGTTTCTAGCTGTATCTTCTATCTTCTGTTAATTGTCGTTACGTGCATCGTGCTAACGACGAGACGTGCATCCGTTCGTGAGAAACATTACGCGCACGTACACGTACGCTGCGTGTGAACAGACATGGGTGCGGGGCCCGCACACCATCTTGGCACTCGACGCCGAGACCCCGTTCTCCTCCTGGTGGGCTGCGTGCACCAAGCGAGGCCCTGCCATCGGTCCCCATGTGGGGTAGGACCTTGGGCCTGACCCCAAAGTCGGAACTGGGCTGTGGGCTCCCTGACCTCCATCTGTGATAGCCTCCAGGGCACCAGGGTGGAGGAGACAGGCTCTGTAAGCTCTTCTAGAAGTCCCCCCAGGAGGCTCTCCCCTGCTCCCACCCCGGCCCCCACGGCCCCTTGTTCCCGCCTCTGATCAGGCTCACCTGACTTGAAGGCCTCGGGCCTGTCCCGGGCATCGGGCTCCCAGGCGCTCATGGGGCCCATGGCAGAGGCCAGCTGGTACTGTGTCAGCAGCCGGTGCAGCTGCGCTGGGCTCAGGGCGGGGAACGCAGCCCTCAGGCTGGCCCAGCTCATCTGGGTGACAAGAAGGAGCGTGTGGTCAGAGGCCCCACGCGGCACCACCCACCCCCCCCCCCCCCCCGCCCCCAGGGAGGATCTTCTTCCTGGGTGCTCTGGGGGCCAGGGTACAGGGTCCGAGCTCCCAACCGGCACAGCCCGGGCCGTGGCCCCCGAAGGGCCGGGGGTTGGGCGGCCGGGGGAGCGCCAGGTGGGACGGCCGTTCTGGGGAGCGGCCAGCAAGCATCACCCCGAGGGCTGGGTCCCCTGAACGTGCCTCCCCCCGCGGCACCGCGTGGGGCTGAGACGCCAGGAAAAGAGCCCGGAGATTTGGGGATTCCTGCCTCACAGTATGAAGAGATCCGACCCCTAGAGCTGAAGACGCGCATGAAGTCAAAGCCTTCCAGGACAGGGAGGCCTCCTGGAGGGGGACGAGCAGCCCAAAAGGGAGGAGGGGAGGAGAAGGGTGGACTCGTGCGCCACAAAAGAGAACGGGCAAGGTTACCCGCGACCCTGCTCTCCATTGGCCAGGGATGCCCCTCCTCCCTTGTTTTCTGGAAACTTCTCTCCAATTCTCCGAGCCAATCCCCATTTCTGTGACACAGACGCTCCGGCAGCTTCCTGACCAAGGTTTCCCGAGGACCACTGCTGACCCCGCAGTCGGCGGGCCGGCCCACGCTGTCGCCCTCCACGGCGGGTATCCCCGGCTTCTGGCGTTGCTCTTGAAAGTCGGACACCACGCTGAGGGCTAGTCTTCGGGACGCGTCCAGTCTTTATCCTTCTGGGGATTTCTCGGGCTCCTCTGGCCCACGGTCTCCACACGGCAGCGCTGGGCTTCTCTGTGCAAGTGCAGCCACGGAACTGCTCAGCCATCGGCCACGCTTGCCAGCACCTCGGGGCAGGTGGGTCTGGGGGTGGGCGCGGCCATCTCTGACCCCCTGGCTGCCACGTCCCCGCTCTTTCCCCTCCCGTCTGGCCTCCTCTCCTCGGCTTCCCTCTAGCTTCACTTTACCGCCAAGGTCACGAGGCCTGGGCCGTGGGGGGCAAGTGCCTCCGGCAGAGGGACAACCGTTTCCTAAGGCTACTTTGGGGGGGGACGTAGGGCCGCGGCTGGGAGCCCCATCCCCCCACACCGGCCCCGTTCCTTCTGGTTTTCCCGGGTCCTAGAATCCAGACTTCCCTCCCAGGGCTGTTCCTTGTCTGGGGCCGGTGTCGGGAGGGTGCCAGCCATCAGGGACCCAGCAGCTCCCCTGTCCTTCATACCATCTGTCTACTGTCTGGGAGCTTTCCCGGACCGTCTTCCAGTCTTGCCACTGGACCCTTTCTCTTTACTCTCAGGGTTCGAATTTCCAAAAATCCTTTTGGTTCTCTTATCTTTCGGAGAATATGAATTTTTAAGCTTTTTCTCCCGGAAAAGTTTTGCACACCAAGAGTGGTGTTCACATTTTTTAAAGGGCTTAAAACAACGAAGAAGGATCCTGGACGGTGACTATTCGTGCCCCACAAAGGCTACATTATCTACCACCTGGCCCTTTACAGAGAAGTCTGTCGCCCCAGGATCTGCGTCCTCCCACATCTGGCTCTCGTGCGGGAAGCGAGTGGGTGCTCAGTCTGCCAGGCTGGCTCGTGGTGGGACAGGTGGCCACGTCCTCCAGCCTCTGCCTGGGTGTCACTGACGCCAGCGTTGTCCGGTCAGCCCCCTCTGACAAAGAGCACGGGGCCTCCCGCACGCAGCAGGTTCTCTGTCCTCCCTCAGAAGCCCTCCTTTTCAGGATGACACTTCTGGTGTCAGGATGACACCCTGTCTTAAATGTTCCAGAAGTAAGCACAGGCGTTCGGCCAGCGCAGGGGGAGGGCCGGCCTGGCCGTGCGGGAAGGGGCCGCCGAGATCCGAAGCGCACACAGAAACCGCACAGACGTGAAGCACGACAGCCTGTGTTCCCAGCGCAGGGCAAGAGCGGGGAGCGTGTGGCCGCGCGAGGAGGCCCCTGCCCGGCAGGCCCGTCCCCTGCTGCAGCCCCGCTTGGCCCGCTCTTGCGCTCCAGACCCCGGGAATCACCACCTGTGCCCCTCTGGGCCTGTGGCTCAGCCTCGTATTTAACGTTGGCCTGGGCCTGGGCCTGGGCATTCACGGTGCTGTGTGGAATTTTGCGGCGAGGAATTTTCTCGATTTTTTCAAGATTTCAAGTTTTTACTATACGCAGGCCGAAGGCTCGAACTCACAACCCCAGGATCAAGAGCCGCACGCTCCACGGACCTTCAGTCCCCGCCGGCCCTGTTCTTGAGGCTCCACGTCTTCCGCGGGCAGTCACCCCCCGGCCTCCGCTTTCCGGCCCCCGCGGTGTTTCTCCTCCCCAGGCCTGCTCGGTCCCTGTGGGCTTACGCTTTGCTTTTGTGGAGTGGTATTTGGGGAGGAGGCCAAAAGCACAGGTTCAGGTTGCAATCCGTATGCAGAGGTCCCCGTTTTCTGCATTGTCTCTAGTGAATTCCTGCTGCGCTTTTAGAATTAAAAGAACAAAATCAAGTAACTCAAAAGGCACTGGAACAAGCCATGGCAGATTCTGTCTCTGCCGAACCATCACCGGCCGTGGGACCGGGGCTTAGCCAGCAGGAAGCAGCGGTCACGGGAGGTTGAAATGAGACGACGCGCTACGCGGGTCACACCTCGGAGGTGCTCGGCAAGGCAGCCGCGGCCACCATTACTAAGAGCGACAGTGACAACACCCAGATTTCTGTGCCGCGTCCTTGAGTGGAGGGGAACCGCTCCGGTTTTACAGCAGACGGGAAGGTCCACCGTCCCCCCAGACTCGCATCACCCCTCGGCACACCCCTCGGCGGTGTCCTGCAGGCAGGGAAGGACACACTGGTTTCACTGATCATCGGTGACGACCACCCGGTAGCTCCCGCGGGAGGGCACCGTGCCGTACTCGCTTCCTGTCATTCTTCCCACAAATGACCGTGCGCGCATCCTCTGCGGTTCTGGGGGCTCAGACCCCGAGCCGGCGTCGGGCCCACACCTGGGACTCAGCAAGGCTCGTGTGGGTCGTGCGAATTCAGGTCCTTGTGACAACAGGACGTAAGTTCCCCTTTCTGCACTGGCCCGCAGCTGAGGGCCGTTCCCAGCTTGCGGAGGCCGCGACGCCCCACGGTCCAGCTTCAGAGCCAGCAGGGCGGTCGGGGCCCACCTCCTGTGCTCAGTCTGACCCATCTGTCTGCCCTTTTAAGCACTGGCGTGGTTAGCCCGGGCCCACCGGACGGGGTGATCTCCCCGTCTCGGGGTCCGTGCCGATCCCCCGTGCCATGTGGGGTCGGGGACTGGGGACGCAGACCTCGGGGGGGGCCTCATCCTGCCTGCAGGTGGGACCAGAGGTGGAACGGAAGCAACACTGCCCCGAAGCCACATCCATGGCCCACGCCTGGTCCGTGAGCTGGTGACCCCAGAAGTGACACCTCGTGCGCTCCTCCTACCTGGATGAGCTGGGCTCGGGGAGTGGCCAGCAGGTTGAGCGTGCAGGAAAGCTTCCGGAAGAAGTGTTCCCCGGCCTCCCCACAGCCGGTGCTCCTCATCCACTCCAGGAGCTGCTGCAAGCGGGCACAGGCCTGGACACCTCTGGGCCAGTGGAAGCAACTCAGAGAGGGACCTGCAGGGGGCGGGAAGGGGACGCCGTGCCGGCCGCCTTCTCCCAGGGACGGCCTGTCCTCTCCACCTGCGAGCCTCTGACAACGGGCTCGGCACCTGCTGTCGGTTTCCAAGGCGACCGGCCCGCTTCTGGGCCCCTCTTTGGGTGGGGCGGGGTGGGCCTGGGAGGGGGCCGTGAAGCGGGGTGGCAGAGAGGGGTTGTGACAGCCGCCGAGTCCCGAAAGCAGAGAGGAGCACACCCCTACGGCGCGGCCCCGTCAGGCCTAGAGCCCGCCTGCGGACCCCGACCGGCCCGGGAAAGCCACACGGGCGACACACGAGGGCCACAAGTCCACACCACTCTCCTCTCCCCGAGTCGGGGCAGGGCCCCCAGCCGGAAGGAGCTGGCACCAGAAGCGAGGAGGGTCTGGGGGGCAGCAGGCAGGGTCACGGACCACGTCACTTGTCTGAGCCCCTCCCTCCGCTCCCAGCCACGGGGCTGGGGGGTAAAAAGGACCAGGCAGGGCCTCTGCGGGCCCCCACCCCCCAGCCTCACCCTTGTCCAGGAGCTGGTTGAAGAGCAGCGTGCCCGAGAAGAAGAGGAGGTAGGCCAGCACCTGGGAGGCGATCTCGGGGTGCACCTGGAACTGCCGCAGGAGATCCAGGGTGGCCTGGTAGACGGACGCCACCCGGCGCGTCTCCTCCGGCAGCGGGGACGCCGAGCACCAGCTCTCCCGGCACTCCGTCTGGAAAGGGGGGCACTCCAGCAGGGCCGGGAGGCAGACGTACAGCGACTGGGGGCAAGAGGGAAACACCAAGCGCGTCTGGGCACCGGGGGCAGGTGACACAGGTGCAGGGAGCCTGGCAGGACTGCTGGCACAGCCCACAGGTCCTGATCCATCAGACGGAACGGGCCGGGGGGTCTGCCGGCTGGCCCAGGACTACCGCCACCCCCCTGCACCAGGAGCCCCCCGTCCCGGGGAGCTGAGCCCGGGGCAACAGCCTGGGGGCTACGGCCACGGTCCCGGTTGAAGGCCGGGGGGGGCAGGACTGCGGGCGCCCACACTCATCAAGGCCCGGGGGGCCGGGGGGTCCTCGCAGCCACCACACCTCAAGGGGATCCTGGGATGACAGACCGCTTAAGGGCGGTACGCAGCCCTGCTCGGACCCCTGGGGCGGATGTGAGTACATGGGCGGGGGCTCGCTCCTGTTGGGCCAGGACATGAGCTCAGACCCTTCACTCAGGGCCCCAAGCCGCCGCCAACTGACCACGGAGCTGGCGGACTCGGGTGTCGGGTCTCCACGCCGAACAAACGGGGAACTGTCCCCAGAGTGCCCCGTCCAACCGGCCCCTCTCGCTTTCCGCCGACGCATCCCCCACAGAATCCAAGTCAAAGCTCAGTCTCGGCAAGTCCCCTTGGATCCCCCGGCTGGGGCCACCTGCCACAGGGGCTGCTGCTCTCTCCACTCCCCCCTGCACCCTGCTCTGTGTGCTGGGACGGGGTAAGCGACTCCTCCGGACCCGGAGGCTAACACCACCTCCGGTCGCCACAACGAGCACCGACGTCTGCGTCCCCGAGCAGCCGCCCCTCCTGCTCCCCGACGTTGTGGGCGCTTGCGCAGCCACCGGCTCCCAGGATGAGGGGGACGCAGGCCGGGAGGGAGAGGACCTGAAGCTGGGCTCAGGTGTGCCGAGGTGGCAGTTGGGAGCTCGAAACCCTCGGGTGACGGTGGCAAAAGCACCTCCGTCCTTCCCAGGTCCCCAGCCCTCCCCGCCCAGGGGAGCGTGAGGCACACACCCTGGCCTTGTCGTACCTTCGAGACGTAGTACACGCACTGCTGGAAGGCGTACAGGATGACCTCCTCCAGGACCGCCATGGCCTCCTCGCTGGCCGTCAGCGTGCAGGAGAGCAGGGACTCCCTGGAGCCTGCGAGGAGACGGAGTGGCACGGTCACCGCGTGCTTACCTCCCGACTGCGCTCGCCCCCGGCCCATCTCGGGTCTGGGGAGCCGCCTCGCGCGGCCGGCTGACCCCCGGCCCGACTGCCACCCCTCCCCGAGGCGCCCAGGGATGAGACGCCGGCCCAGATGGCCGAGGGGTCCGGGCACCGCGCCTCCGAGCCCATCGGTGCTGAAGCGTCACGCGAAGGGATTCTGAAGCCCGTTGACAAATAGATCCCAGACACGTTTCCTGGTAGAACCAGCGGCCCCAGCAATACGGATTCTGACCCAAGGGCCTGCGGTCCCTTCCCACTCCGGACACAGGTCAAAGGAACACCTGGCCAAAGCTCCTAAGGAGACCATCACTCCACGGAATTGTGACATTTTGCCAAGAAGAAATCCAAATGGCCTACGAGCCCCATTCTCCCCCCAGCATCCCCGAGAGACCACAGAGAAGACACAGCCGAGGCCCGGCTGCTGGACAGCCCCACGGAGGGAGGCAGCCCGGCTCCAGGCGGCCCCAGTGGGTGGGCCTCCCCAGACGGCGGCTGCAGCTGAGCCCCGGGGGCCGGCAGGGGGCCCGCCCAGCGTGGCAGGAGGGGCTCCGCGGACGCCAGGTGATTCCTTGCTTCTGGCGGTTCCAGTGAAGTCAAGAGGCCACATCGGCCACAGGGACGCCAACACCAGAGAACCCCAACAGGGCAGAACCGTCCCGAAGGGCCTCCAAATGCAGGAGGCACCCGGTGTCCCACCGGCGCCGAGCAGGGCTGCCCGGGGCGCCCCGCCTCTGCCTCCGCCGCCCTCAGATCCTCACTTCTTTACAGGAGCTGCGACCGGGCAGCTTGGACGGGTCTGTCCAGGGCAGATGGGCACCCGGGGCCCTCGGCCACTGTTCATTCTGCTACAGCCTCTTCTTTTTTTAACGTTTATTATGTATTTTGAGAAAGAGCACGAGCAGGGGAGAAGCAGTGAGAGATGGGAGGAGAGAGAGAATCCCAAGTACGCTCTACACTGTCAGGGCAGAGCCCAACCCCGGGCTCAAACCCACAAACTGTGAGACCGTGACCTGAGCCCAAATCGAGAGTCAGATGTTCAGCCGACCGAACCACCCAGGTGCCCCTGCTACAGCCTTTCTGTTAAAGGAACCTCTTCTCAGAGCAGGGAGGGAGGTGCTGGGCCCGATGGGGCCCAGAATCGCTCCGAGCACTGAAGCGGCCCTCCCGGGAGCACGGGGGCCCAGGCCGCCCACTGCTGCACAAACAGAATGGAAACGGCGTACAAGTCCGTCAGAGACCCCACCCCTAAAACACCTGGATGCACCACTGTTCGAGACACTTCTAGGACTCGGGGCTCTCCTGCCCCTGGACCCACAGAACACACCCCAAGGGCTCACGCCCTAGGAACGCATCTGGATTGGGAAGCCAGAGGCCTGCCTCGCCTGCCGGGGGGTCCTCCCTAGAGCCCAGCCTGTAGGGTCTCGTGGGACCCACCCCCACGGGATCTGGATGCTCCTGCGGCCTCACTGGCCTTCAGAGGAGAGGCAACCCAGACACCGTGAGGGTCCCCGGGTGCTCCCCGACCCACTGCAGCCTCCCAGGCCAAGAGGAACACGCAAGGCTGCCCACTGCTGCCCCCGAGACCTGCAGACCATCCGCCACTCACAGCCACTCAAAGCCAGTAGGAACGAGGCCAAGAAACCAGTTCCAAACCCTTCCACCGTAGCTGGGCCTGGGCGCCACCCTGCAGGCTACGAGCCTGTCCGAGCCTGTTCCCGTGTGGGTGTGGGGGCTCTGGCAGGAGCAGGGATGACGCGAAGAGGAGGCCAGGACTCGGCGGCCACAGGGACACACAGTCCCTCCCACATCACTGGAAAACCAGCAGAAACGCTACAGGCTAAGCACAGGCCCCCATGAGCCTTTTAGGGGACGGGGCCCACGCCTGACGCCCCCAAATCTGTAGGTGCTGAGGGAGAGCCACAAGGGCTCCCCAAGGACTCTCAAAACATCCCCTCCCGAGGGGCCCACCTTCCGTGTGCCTGTGTGAGCGAGGCGTCCTGGGTAAGAGCTTCAGACAACAAAGATTGTTTGCGGAACGAAAAGGCGATTTTCCAGCGTTCAGGACGTGACATCTGTTTTCAGAATTCTTCCCACAGAAATTTCCCGCTGCAGGTCAGGAGGCCGAGACGCGGCTCTAACCTTGCCTTTGCCCTCTGGTGATGTTATTTTTCCCTCAGCGCTCTCCAGCGCCTGTACCACACAGGACGCTGTTTGTGGGACTTTCAGATCCTGCCGTGGCTCCCCCGGCCCCGAGCGGTCCCAGGGGCGGGTGGAGGCGGGACCTCGGCCATCCCTGTCCTTGCTGTCCCAGCATCCACTGGGCTACAGGACACCCAGGCCCGGGACCAAAAATAACTTCCTCTGAGAGCAGAGGCGGCAGCTGAGGAAGCAGAGCCCCCGTCAACCCCAAATAGCTTTTTTCATGAAAATCAGCCCGATGCGGGGTCCCTGGCCTGGGGAGGTAGGCCCGGTGGGGCCCAAAGACCACAGCATCTGAGATTAGGCCAGATGAGAAGGGGTGTGAGCGGGACACGCCCATGAACGCTGTGCCGGAGAGCCGTGGAGGGGGCGGTTCTCCTGGCTGACTCTGCTGGAGCCAGAGCAGGAAGGGCACCCCGGCTGCACCCCGACCGCCTAACCTCTAGTACAGAAGGACCACAGGCGCTTACAGACGAGCCGGAGGCCCGGGTGCTCACTGGCCGGGGCCATGTCCAGAAGGGAGGCCCCTCTGCTCGGAAAAGCTGGGGCCCCCAAGGACGACAAGCAGGCTCTGGAGAGAGAGGGGCCTGGGTCTCGGGAGCACTGAGCTCGGGACGGCCCGGGCCGCTGGAGCAGAGCGACTGCCCTGGCTTTGGGGACACACAGAGGCGGCTGTTCACCTGACGCTCGGGGGAAAAGCCGGGTCAGCAGCTGCCACAGGTTTGTGCACAGAGAGCAGCCCACCCTGGGAGGTCAAGGTGCACGTCTGGCACAACGTCCGCCCAAGGGCAACGACGGTCAGAGGCCACAGGCCAGCGGGCCCGAATGCCCACTGGGACGCAGAAGGATCCGGTGCTTCCCTCCGCGTACCCACGGAAGCCCAAGAACGTTCCCAATGTCCCCTACGCTGTGAAGCGGGGGACCAGAAAACACTAAGAAACCACATCGAACAAGAAGACACGTAGACACGCCCGCTGGCTCGGCCTCCCCTCGGCCTCCACCTGCCAGCCCGGCCTCCTCACCTGGCTCGTGAGGCCAGACACCAGCCTGGCACGGGGTAGGACAGCCTGTGCCGCACAGACCGCGGCCTCTCACCGTCACGGCCAGGAGCCCCTCCTAGCAGGGGCACGGCGGGACCCCGTGCCGCCTGAGCGAGGTTCGGGGCCCTCTCACCGGGAACCCGCGGCCACCTCCTTGGAGACACAGCCGAGCACACTGACACCGTGCAGGGCCTGGCAGACCGACCCCACGGGGGAGCCTCGGCCAGGCCCCGGCCTGCCTGCCTGCCTGGCTTCCTTCCCGGCTCTGGGTGCAGCCTCCAGAGGCCGGCTGCCAACCACGCCTACCCGGGATCCCCTGCAGCTTCTGCTGCCGAAGCCCCACGACAGGGATACGGGGAAGGGAGCGGCTCTGTTTCTGCCACGCAGGAGCGAGCGAGCGTGGGGCGAAACCAGGCTCCCCCACTTGAGGCTGTGGTCCGGCCCCTGGGACGGCCCTGCGACTCGTTCCACCACCCGCTATGCAGACACACAGCCGCTGAAATCCCACCCGGCCTCGGGGCCCGGCCCGTGCCGCCTTCTTCATGAAGCCCGCCAGGACTGCCCCCCTCGGTCTCTGTTTTCAGCACGTCAGGCTGTGGCTCACACAACCTAACGCGGGCTCCCCGGGCACGTGAGGCCCCAAAGCCAGCAAGTCACGGTCCCAGACGTGGCCCCCAACGGCAGCGTGTCCGCTCTCCGAAACGGGTGCACCCGTAAGGGACGGCCCAGGGCCGACGCACCGTCCTCTTCCCGCAGGGGCACACGGGAGGCCTGTGTCCACCGCCCCCCAGGCAGCACGCTGTGCGTGAAAGGACGACGCGAGGAGCCGGGTTGGCCCGACCGCCAGCGTCACCCCCTCGCGGGGGGAGCCCTGACACGAGGCCACCTCTGTTCTAGCGGCTGCACGGCAAGGCGACGGGGCGCGCGCCCCGCTCCCCGGCGGTACCTGTGACGTCCAGCTCCTCCTCCCAGGTCTGCATGTAGAGCGGGCACTTCTGCTGGATGAAGTACAGAAGCTCGACCGAGTTAGACATCCAGAAGAGGATGTGCTGCAGGTCTGGAACCAGGCCGGCCATGGTAAAGCCGGCCAGAGAGATGGGCTCCTGGCTGCCAAGACACAAGACGAACGGTTACTCGTGGCCGCCACCCAGGGAGGCCGAACGCGCTACACTCTGCACGGAAGGGTGTTCTGCTCAACGGGACGCCACCCCAACCAGCCGTGACCCGTCAGCCTCCCGGCGTCACGCTGGGAAACGAGGTACAAATAGAAGCCGTCCGACCCGTGACAGCCAGAGGCCCGTCTACAAACCTCTCACCTCGCAGGAAGGACGCCGGCACCCACGGCCAGTGCCAGTGACTCGTCAACAAACCGTTTTCACATCTTCCGTTTCCGGAGGAGATAATGAAGGAGCTCAGTTTTGGGGGGGGGGGGGGGGGGGAGAGGGGGCGCGTGCAAGTGCATGTGCTCGGAGAGATGGGGCGCACGGCTGTCAGGACGAGCAGCACGAGTGTGTCGTTCGTGTACGAGAGACGGGAGTTTCCACGTGTTAAGTTCACGTGACGAACTGAACGAACGGTAACGCCTCTATTCCGGGAGGGGCACGGGCGAGACTAGCTGGGAACTACCTTGTTAAATAGCCCGACGATGCCTGAAGTCCGTGCATCCAAAAGCAGCCATCAGAGCGTGTCATTTGAAGGTTCAGAGGGAATTGTTAGAAAAAGGACTCCGCGATGGCCACGGCTCCTGGAGCCGCCTCACGCTCGTCGCACGGCCTCTTCCGCCAGGGCCAAGCACGTGTCGCTGCGGCGGTCCAAACAGAAGCCGCCGGGCACCAGCACGGGGCGAGAAGCTCCTCGTCCCTCTGATCCCCTTACGAGCCTGGGGGACGGCCAGCCTGGGGCGGAGGCGGCCCCAGAGGCGCTCCTCTCCCAGGCCGGCACCTAGAGGCTCCCCCGGGCCACTCGCCCCGGGGTCCGGTGGGCTCCCGCCAAGCGCAGATCCACCGCGGCCCCTAGGATGCAGGACCTCGTGTCTGGGGGCACCGGCTGCGACAGGAAGCTCCCCAGCACCGGCCCCAACCACCGGCTGAGGAGTCTGAGGGGTGGACGGGGCGAGGCTGTGCCGAGCTCGGGAAATTTCCCGTTTCAGATGTCGACGGCCATCCTCCTGGGCACGGTCCCTCGTGTCGTCCCACCCGCTGTGCGGAAGCGGTTCCGCGGGTTGTCCTGTGACGCTGTGAGGACACCCCCGAGGCGCCCGCAGCCAGGATGTCGCGATGGTGCCGCCACCACACCCGCTGGACTCTTCTGCCGGCTGAGCAGAGATCCGTTCGCCGGCAAATCGCCCCGCCCAGCTGTGACTCGGGCTTGGGTAGGGGTGACACGGGGCAGGCTGACCCGCAGTCCCAGGGGCACGGCGGGAGCAGCCGCGCGCGTTCACGAGGGTGGCGTCCGGGCTCCGGGCAACGAGGCTCACGGGCAAAGCCACGGGGGCCCTACGGGTGGCGGGCTGACGAGGCCGCGTCGTCCCCTGGGGCAGCCACCAGGGGCCCAGGCGGCGAGGCCTCGGGCTCCCTGCGGTTTTGGTTTTGTTGTTCCGACACAACTCTGCTTGTGCCCCCGACGGTGCGACCTCTCTTCCGTCGCCTCGTTTTCACTGCTCGCGGCTGTGGCCGCCGCGGCTCCTGCACAGCTCCTCGCGCTGTTCCTCCGCGTCTGTGCTCCGCACGCTCGTGCTCTCCGTGCTCCCCAGGCTCTTCCTCCGCGTTTGTGCTCCGCGCCCATTTGCATACGCACGCAGGCGCGTAGCCGCAAAGAGTTTGGGGTTGTTAGAAAAGGATTAACCTGGGGCTTCAGAGCCTGATTCCATTTTGTTTTCCACGTTCACTGCCCCTCTCGAGGTCACCTTCTCAGAACTCTAAAGGACGGACGGGCTCTACCGAAACATAAACCACCAGGTATTGGCAGCTGGAGTTTCGGTGTCGAACCCCGGCGAGGTGGCCCCGAAGGCACGGCACCTGCCAGCCGCAGGCCACACGCTTGGGGCACAAACACCGGGCAACGGGTCCGGCCTATCCCTTCAGGTGAGCACCGAGTGGGAGCGATTTCACGGATAGGACTCCAAAGACAGGCACCGAAAGCAAAAATAGACAAGTGGGCCTATGTCCAACTGAAAAGCTTCTGCACAGCAGAGAAAACCTCCAACGGGGTGAAAAAGCAACCTACAGCGTGGGAGAGAGATTTGTAAACCATCCATCTGCTAAGTGGTTAATTTCCAAAACACTTAAGGAAACCCTGTAACTCGAAAGTAAAAAAAACTCACGACCCGATTCAAGAAAAGGTTTAAGACTCGAACAGACAGGTCTCCAAAAAAGACATCCAGGTGGCCGACAGGCTCGTGAAAAGGCGCTCACCATCGCTCACCACCCGGTAAACGCAAACCAAAACCACGATGAGCTGTCACCTCACCCCCGTTGGAAGGGCCACGGTCAGAAGGACAAGAGGTAACAGGCGTCAGTGAGGGTGTGGAGAAGGTGGAACCCTCCTGCGTTGTGGGCGGGAGGGCAGACCAGGAACGGCGCGGCCGCTGTGGAGAACAGTGTGGAGGCTCCTCAAAATCGGCCTGAGGACCCTGCAGTTCCGCTCCTGCCTACTTCCCCGGAAGAACTGAAATCAGCATCCCCAAGAGGTATTCGCACCCCACTGCTCAGCGCAGCACTAGGTGCGAGGAGGACGACACAGAGCCACACGAAACGTCCACCGAGGGAGGGAGGGAGGGGTAAAGAAAACCTGGTAGGGGACACAGTGAAATGTATTCAGCTTTTAAAAAATAAAGGAAATCCTGCAATAACGCGACAGCACGGATGAACCTTGAAGACATTATGCTAAGCGAAATAAGCCAATCACGGAAGGAAAAATACTGCATGATGTCGCTCGGGTGACATTTCTCAACAGTCCAACTCATGGACTCAGAGGGCAGAATGGCGGCTGCCAGGGGCTGGGGCGGGGACGGAGAAACCAGAAATGGCTAACCGACACCTCAAAACGCCTTGTGAGGGGTAGTGCTCATGTCGAGTGTTCTTACCACAATAAAAATAAACCAAACCGGATCAAATCAATCACTGCTCTGATCCAAATGTTTTTAAAGTAGGCTCCACGTCCAACATGGGGCTGGAATTCACAACCTCGGGATCAAGAGTCACATGCTCCACCTAACGGAGCCAGCCAGGCACCGGTGATCTAATTTTTTTTAATCCACATGGGAAGCATATCGAGGGGAAATTATCACTTGGCAACAAAATCGAAAGCGTTTTGGTTAACACAAATTTAAGAAATTCAAATATTGTTCCGAATAATTAACGAATCAAAGAGAAACTTAAAACAGAAATTATGCAAGAATAGGAAACGATAAAGACCTTCGCGGAATAGAAATCGAAGAAAACGTAAGCAGAAACGACAAAATTGACCCTTTTAAACAGACGACAACAGACGAATCCCTGGGAAGATAATTGGAAGGGAGGGAAGAGGAAGGAGATACAACCAATGTAAATGCTGGGATAGTACTACAGATACACGAGACGTGAAAACTCCAAAGAGAACAGAACGAACAACTTTATTCCGATAACTTTGAAAACGAAAGTAAAAATTACCGAAATCATCGTAAGCAGAACCAGAAAACTAGATACGCCAATAATCACCGAAGAAATGGATTCAGCAAAACCGGGCCGTCCAGACACTCTTACAGGGAAGTACTTCGTACTTTGAGCAAACCTGTGAGAGCTGAGTCCACACCTCAGACAAACCACTGCAGGGACCTGAAGACACACAGGGTGGCCCGGTTCAGTCTCTGCGAACCCTGTTATTACAGACAAAGGCAACGAATAAAAAATCACAGATTAACGTGACCTGTGAATTCAGGTGGGAAAACCCTCATTAAAACATCAACCACCTGAACCTCGCCCTCCTAAAAACTCAGCCATCACAAAGGGTTTACTCCCAGGGATTCAGCCGCGGTCCAGAAAACTTGGTAACGCAGCACCCACATTCGTGCGTTCCCCGAAAAAAAGGCGTGATCACAGGGGCAGCAAAAGCGTGTAGTGAAAGTCCACAGTCGTTCGAAATTGAAACAGAACCACCCCACACAAAGCTCTGACACCTGTGAGGCAAAATGTTAATGTGAAATTCAGGTATGGATTCTTCGGTGGTTAACAGTCTGTGCTTTTCTATATTTTGGAAGTGATTCCTAATTTTAATTTTTTTTAACGTTTACTTATTTTTGACAGAGAAACAGAGCGTGACTAGGGAAGCAGCAGAGAGAGAGACACACACACAGAATCCGAAGCAGGTTCCAGCCTCCAAGCTGTCAGCACAAGAGCCCGATGCGGGGCCTGAACTCACGGACCACGAGATCATGACCTGAGCCGAAGTCGGACGCTCAACCAACTGAGCCACCCAGGTGCCCCGATTCGTAATTTTTTAAAAAGGAGGGAGAAGGAGCAATCCCTGCCGATGGACACAGGCATTTTTTGGCCCTAATAACACAAGTTCTGGAACCCAAAACGGGCATGAGCTGCTGCGGGGAAGGCCTTGGTTCCCCCGTGAGCAGGGTGCCACAGCACAGGCACCAATGAGGGAGGAAGCGGCACTGAGGAGGGAAAGGGGCAGCACGAGCCCCTGAAACCTCAGCTCCATCACCTCCACACCCCACCCCTGCCCCGGAAGCCCGGCTGTCCCGGAGCAAAGCAAGGGGCTGGGGGTGAGGCCGCCACACCTGTCACCGGGCCCCCAAGGCCAGCCCCTCACATGGGAAACCTACGCGATACAGGCCGCCTAGTACACTAGGCCCGTGCTGTTCCCTCCGGCGCGGGTGAGCCAGCCACCACCCTCTGATGCCGGACTCCCCCGTGGGGCCCGGGCCATGCTGAGCGCTGCCCCGGTGAGCTGGGCGGCAGGGCCGGGCCTCCCCGTGCAGCCTCACGCCTCAGAGGCACATCGCTCATCAGCAAACACTTCCACAGAAGTCGCTCCAGCTTCCCGATGTCAACGGGAGCCAGAGAGCGCGCGCCGACGAGTGCCAGGAACCCTGTGCTCAACTTCCGGCTCGGGTGGGACCGCTGGGCCACTCCAGACCTATGCTGCTCCTGACCCAGGCTTGCATCCCTCCCTTCGAAGGGGGGCGGTGACGACCGCTCCTTTCCCTTCCGGGGACCACGGAGGACGCCTGAGCAGACATGTACCGCCAACGGCACGCTTGACAGATGGTCTTTATAGCAGAGGCATCAACGGGAGTGAACCAACGTGTGACTTAAGGTCCCGTGTGCCCTTCCCTGACGACGGGCAGTGACCAGCCCCCTCAACGTGGCTCTCCTTTGGGGTGTTACCACATGTGTCCGTTCCTTGGCCGGACGGCTTCGCTGCGGACTTTACGTGCGGGTGCCCTGTCTGCTCCACACGGTTTTCAGATTCCGACACACGCACGGAGCACATAGTGCGTTCACTCTCACCGTCGCCAAGCGTCCGCCGTACAAACGCACGGCCCTCTGCCCACCTGGTCACTTACAAACAAGGCCTTGAGAGCACACCTCCTGCCCTCCGTGGTGCCAGCTCGGGAGCGGGACTATTGGGTCGCAGCGTATACACGTCTTCGCTGTTAATGCCAAATAGCTTCCCAAGTCCCAGCAGTGCTGTGAACATAAACAGCGCTCTCTGGGAAAACAGACGTGGGAAAACAGACGTGGGAGAACAGAAACGTGCCGCCTTTTCTCAAAATCAGGGTTGCACAACTTCCTGAGGCGGCAGGTTCGCTTTGGCACAGTCATCGGGGAAGTGAGGGCACGACAAGGCTGCAGAGGGGACCTCGCCCCCTCGGTCTTACAGGTGCTCTGGAGAAACTCCCCGAATACAGTGCTTCCTGGGGTGGTGAGCGCAGAAATGGCAACAGCCACTCTGAGGCAGAAGGACAGTTGGACGGCAGCACACAGCTGACCCCGGAGACGTCAGGGGCCCCCCCAGGCTCCACAGGGAGGTGCAAGTCTGCTGGGGAACTAGCTCCCTAAGGGACAGGTGCAACGGCTGGGCCATACTTACAGGTGCGCCTGCTTCTCCGCCAGTTCTTTGGTTTTCTCCTACAATCAGAGACAAAAAAATCAAGCATGAGAAAAAACAGGACAGCACAGGACGTGCTCAGCGAGAACGCCACTAAACGCCCAGCACACCGTCCGCGTAAAAACACAGCACTGCTGTGCGGACTGTTTACTCGAAGCTGTGCCGGAAAGGCCAGTTTTCCATGTGATGTGACATCTCTTCGTTCCATTGCCGAATATGACCTGCGTGCTTCCTATAACAGAGATCATTTACAACCATCTAGCTGACTTAACAAGTGGCCCTTTCAGAATCAGTAAAGCAGCTCAGGCATCTTACAGACGCCAGAATGAAGATTCTATGCGCACTCGTACCGTCCAGCTTAACACATGCGCTTTTCGACGTCGGCCACGGCAACAGGTGGATGGCTGTATGGAGTGTTCACAGACGCATTTAAACGTCCCGACGGGGACACGGGTTAGCCAACATCCTCCGTCACTTTTAACTGAGAAGTTATTCTTGCTTTAGTAGCAAGCTGTCATCTGACAGAGCAGAGATCCACTCGTTCCAAGATGTGCTCGCCCACCTCTAGTGGCGGAAGACAGACGGCTCTTGCTGCCCGACAGACAAATGAACGACGAAAACGTACGGGGCTCTCGCCAGACCAGGGCTGAGGTGTGTGGACAGACGGGGGAAGCAGGCGGGGTGTAGCCCGGATTCTGACTCCCTCGTGAGCCCCAGACCCTGGATAAAGTAGTTCACCTCCACAAACCTCGGCTTCCACGCCCGTACGGTGGGGGACAAGGCTAATCCCAGGAGCACCTCCGACAGCCACGGGCGGCACTCGGGCTCAGGCTGGCAGACGGCTCCCCGCCCACCTCTATGCTCCATCACAAGCCAAGTCACACCCTCCTTGCCTCGGTTTCCTCAGCGGGGCGTGGGGTACGGCTCCCGCGTCGTAGCGTCTGACTTACTAGTGTCTGGCCCAGAGCAGGCTTAGGACAGGACAGCGAGCTGTGTAGAAACTCACAACCCCTGAGCCTCAGGCCCCCGGTCACCACAGGCCCTAGTGTGCTCAGGCTGATGTACCTCGTGGACTTCACCTGGCCCGCACGGACCGCACTTGACCGTGCACTTGACCGCACGGAGGAAAGCGACCACACCAGGGCCATACCAACATCAATCCACGTGGGAACCGTCAGAGGTGGCCTCGGATAGCCACAATGCACGGGGATTACTTGTACAAACCTTGGGAGGTGACAGCCCATGTTGGCTTTTGCTTTTAAAAGGTTTCAATTATTTTAAACGTGCATTTTAATCTGAAATATCTATCCAGTTTCTGCAGAGACAGAGTGAGCTGGGCCAAGATATACAGGCATCTCTTTGGGAGACCGTGTGTAACTACCGGTCAGGCTTTGGGTCCTGGAGGGGCAGGAAGAGGTGAGGGGCCCTGAGTTCTGGACCCAGGCCGCCCGCAGCAGCGCTTGCCCTGGCCCTGCAGGGATGCCTGGCAGTACCCGGAGCCGCCTCCGTGAGGGCAGGGGAGCCACTGGCAGGCGGCGGGCAGAGCCCAGGGATGTGAACCAGCCTCTGACGGGGCACAGGCTGGCCCCACACCTCTGCCCAAAGGTGGGTGGTCTCGAGACCCTAAGGGAGTCAAGCTTTTCGGTGTCCAAGAGTCGACCCGCCCCGGGCCCCCAGCCCCGAGCTGACAAGGGCTCCATAGCCGAGGGCTGGCCGAGGCCCGAACTGCCCCAGGCAAACAGCACAGGTCACTCAGGCCTAATGGGCATCCAGGGCTCAAGGGCACGTCACGGCTGGGCTGGGCCTGGGGGACGGACGTGGGACCAGAGGGCACGATGCCGTGGCCAGCCCCCGCCTCCCCCCCCCGCCCCCCCCCCCCCCGCCTGCCCCAAGGACAAAATGCCACAGTGGGATGCTCCGGGCTCCCTAGGTGTGGACAGGCAGTAAAGCTGGCCTTCGGTCAGAGGAGGGACTCGTGACATCCCCCAGGCACCCACAGCCCACACCCAGCTCCGCCCCCAGCCAACGGGCCCCCCGACCACAGCAAAAGGCAGCCCCGTGACTGACCCAGACCGTCTCTCTGATTGCCTTGGCCATCTTGAGCAGGAGCGGCCCAAATGAGCCGGGCTCCAGGCGGGTAGCCGAGTGCTGGACGCAGAGGCAGAGGAGGAAGGCGGGGGCCAGCTTGTGGCCGTCCCCGCCAGGCTCGACCAGCGTCATGATCCTCTGCAGCAGCGCGTCCTCCACCTCGGGCTCGAACTCCAGGTGCAGCGGCCTCGGCCGGGGGAAGGCGGCGCGCGTGGAGCCGGAGCGGGGGGTGCCCCGGGCCCGGAGCGCGGCCCCGCACATCCTGCAGCTTCGCGGCCCAGCCCGCAGCCGGGCCAGGGCCTGGGCGGGCAGGGGCTGGGCTTGCGCCGGGTCCTTGAACAGCAGCAGGTAGTAGAGGCCGAGGGAGAGCAGGTCCCCGTGGCGCAGCACCACGGCCCGGCCCCCCACCTCCGAGAAGTTGACGGACACGGGCGCCCCGGGGACGGGCTCCAGGACCAGCCTGTTCCCTGGCCTCTCTGGGCCCGGAGGCCGGTGCCTGCGGATGGTGCAGTGCAAGGGCAGGATGTCCGGGGCCGAGAGGCTGACGCTGGGCTTGCTGGAAGGGGTCCTCTGGCCCACCGTGTGCTGCTCCCGGTTGAGCAGGTACACCAGGCTGTCCTGAAACGCAAACGCAAGACTTCAAGGGCGGGACACCACCTCGGGCAAACCCCTAGGGGGAAGAAACGAAAAGGTGGCCCGGCTCCAGGTGGCCAGCTCGCCATCCTGGGCCCCCCTGCCCCGGAGCCCTTCCTAACCTGCTGCCTGCCACCCTCCCGCCCCCCACTGGGCACCCACGGTCCCCGCGGGAGGAGGGCTTCCCGGGGCAGCCTCCAGGGCACACCGGACACCCCGGGAGGACTCCAGCTGCGAGACGCCAGAGGCCAGACGGGGCCGAGCTGGGCACTGACACTGGCTTAGAGGCACAGCCACGTGCCGCCAGGCCCCGGCGTGACCTGTGCCGAGCTGTGCGCCAGCACCCTCCTCTGCGGCCCCGGCTTCGCGAAGGCCCACGACTTCTCACGAGACAGAACAGGGACAGGACTGTAGCCTCTCCCGGAACCTGATGCGACGCTACCGTAAGAAAAACTCCCCAAGAGAAAACGTAGGAGTCCGTGTCTCCTACAGCAACGTGCCTTACAGGAGTGCAGAACGGAGGACACCAACCTCAAGGAGGGGCCGGCGCCCCAAGGCGCTCACGACATCCGGCCCGTGCTGGTGTGTGCCACGATGGGCCCCCGACGCTGGCCTGCGTGTGCGCGGGGCCCACCAGGCGTGCCCCCAACTTACCTTCCCCTCGTTCACAAGCTGAAAATCACAGGCCGGAGGGAAACTTAACATACGGCGTGCACAAAGGCACGACTGCGAAGTACACGGGTGCCAAGAAAACCCTCGCCTCTAAAGCTTCACGGCCACCCTCTCTCTCCACCTGTTTCTCGAGGAAACTCTTCCCCGACCTCTAGGTGCAGAGTCAGCAGAGGACTCCTTCCTCTGAGCTGCCGCCCTCGTGCTGGAGCACACGCCCCGGGAAAGCCTCGCCCGGAACCCTCGTCTGGCCTCTCGTCACTTCCTATTGCTGGCACAGCGCGAGGCCCGGTTTGGCGTCGCTAAGACCTGAGCGCCGCCAGCCCCACCGCTGCATGGCGGGCACCGGGATGGAGCCGGGAGGGAGCTGGGCAAATCGGCACGAGCAAGAGAGCAGGAAGGGAAAGCCTACGGTGGGTGCGGAGCAGGACAGAGGAACCTCAGAAGGCCACACACACACCTCCGGCCGAGGGCTCCCACAGAAGTGGCGGGACATGCGGGCTGGGGACGGGTGGCTCGTCTCCCTGCCTCCTCGGGGAAAACTTCTCGCGGTACAGTCGAAGCTGTCCGCCACAGCAGCTGTTGGCCAAGCAGCCACCGTCGTCTGGACAGGTGGGCAGACCCGTGTCGGGGACCCCAAAGGCACGGCAGGGCACGGCCGGAGACACACACGGAAGGGGGCAGACAAGCAGTACCGAGAGGCCCGGCACCGGGTGAGCCCTCTCCCCCACAGCTTCCTCCTGGAGCCTGGACACAGAATGCTCTGGAAACACAGCACAGAGGAAGCCTCCACTTCCCCCAGAATCCAGGACGGCCCTGCGTGGTGGTCCCCGCCACCCCGTTTCTCCAGCCTCCTCAGCACCCGAGTGCCCGGAGCCGCAGGAGCTCCCAGCTGACGCAGCTAACGGCTAGGAGGCCGTCCGCCGCGACGACGCCCGGCGGGCGCTCGGTCAGCTCAGGGCGGCGGGGCTG
Source organism: Panthera onca (assembly GCF_046562875.1). Lineage (NCBI taxonomy): Eukaryota > Metazoa > Chordata > Mammalia > Carnivora > Felidae > Panthera > Panthera onca. Next base: position 3,880,301 of record NC_138354.1, read on the forward strand.
CAGGGGGCGGCTCACATGCTGCTGGCTGTAGCCCTGCAGAAGCAGCAGGTGGGGCGACTCGTACAGGGAGTAGCGCATGGCGTCCGGGCCACGGTCCTCGGCGCCCTGGGCGGTGGCCGAGCTCAGGCTGGTCTCGCTGACGGTGCGGCGCAGCCGGGATGTGGGGGGGCTCTGGGCGGCGCCCGAAGCCAGGGCCGGGGTCCCCTTGGCGCGGCTCCGCTGCAGCCTCCGGGCTTGGGCGTTTATCCCTGAAACGGAAGCAACACGGTTAGGTAAACAGAGCCTCCGGGCCCTTCTGCAATCAGACGTCCTGGGTCCCCTTCTAAAGCTGGTCAGTCGCTGTTTTGTCAACTGCTACAGAGGAGACTGCGAGACTCATGGGGCCGGGGCACCTCCGAGGCTCCCCGAGGCTCCATGTCCAGAGACGCCCATGGGAACCCAGTGACCCACCTGGACCAGCCACCCGGCAGCCCTCCCCTCAGGACGCCAAACCCACTGCCACCCTCACTTCCCCTGGGCCACCTAGGGGCTTGTCCCTAAAGCCCTGCCAGGCCACCCGTGTGTGTGTGTGTGTGTGTGTGTGTGTGTGTGTGTGTGTGTGTGTACGGCCAGGCTCCTGCGGGTGTGTGTGTATGGGGAGATGCCTCTGTGTGTGTGTGTATGTGTGCGGGGGGGGGGGGGGGCGCGTGCGGGTGTGTGGGGGGAGGGCGCGTGCGGGAGGGAGGGCGTGTGTGCAGGGGGTAAGGTGCGTGGGCGTGTGTGCGGGGGGGGGGGACGCGTGCGGGGCAGAAGGCGCGTGCATGTGGAGAGGAGGGCGCGTGTGCGGGAGGAGAGTGTGTGGGGGGGGAGGGCGTGTGGGGGGGGAGGGCTGTGTGCGGGGAGGGAGGGCTGTGTGCGGGGGGGGGGGGAGGGGCGTGTGTGGGGAGGGGGAGGGCGTGTGTGGGGAGGGGGAGGGCGTGTATGCGGGCGGGGGGGAGGGCACGTGCGTGTGTGCAGGGGGAGGGCGCGTGTGCGGGGGGGGGGGGAGGGCGCTGGGGGGGTTGCGTGCGCGGGGGCTGCCTACGTGCGCGCGAGGGGACGGTGCATGTGCACCGGAGTGTGTGCTGTGATTAGTTGAGACAAGAAATATTCACAGCCTCCTTCCCCCCCGCCCCCCAGTTTACAAGGAGGAAGCAGTCTGTGTGCCCTCGACCCCCCCAGTCCCCTGAGCTGGCTGGTCTCTGTGTAGAGCAGCATGGCTGCTCCTTTCCGAGCCCCTGACACGGCCAGGTCCGAAAGCACACACATGCACACAAACACGCGTGCAAACACACGCACGTGCCCACACACTCACTCGTGCACCTGCGCCCCCTCCGCCACCAAAGACTCTTCTACACACAGGAGGCACTCGCAACGAACGCTGCTGGAAAGCTGAGAAGCCAACTGGAGCCCAGGAGGCCAGTGAGCAGAGCTGACCCCGGCGCTTTCTTTCTGAGCCCTCTCCCGACTCCCCCCCCCCCGCCCCACTACAGCCCACCCGCCCCCGCTTGGAGCCTGCCTTCCTACAACGTTCCAGGCACACCAGGCGGAGCCCGAGGAAGTGAGGCAGGCCGGCCGGAGCGAGGGTGCCGCCTTACCCGAGAGCGGCCCTTCCAGGACGAAGCCTGCTTCTCTGCACCCGCAAGAGGCCGGGTCTGCGGGAGGCCAGGCCGGCGGTGCAGCCGGAGCCGCAGTGCGAGGCCGTCCGCCCGGCGCCCGCTGCTCCTCCGTGCCTGCTGCAGAGCCAGCGACTGGCAGGCAAGAGCGGTCGGGCAGAGGGGGAGGTGGGGCGGGGGAGCGGGGGAGCAGCGGGTCAGGGGCAGGCGGGGATGGGGAGAGCAGGCCGGAGGACACAGGGAGGGCAGAGTGGGAGGGAGGCAGGGGGGTGGGAGGGGCAGAAGGACCTGGGGATGGGCGGGGGGGGGGGGGGGGGGGGGGGGGGCTGGTGGGCACCGGTGGAAGCCAGCTCCTCCCCCCACCTGCCCTGCCCCCCCTGCTCCTCTTAGCACCACAGACCCCAGGGCTTGTGGCAGCACTGGCACAACCGCGGGCCATGCTCAGAAGAAGAAACGTTTAAAAACCAATCCAAAATGATGCAGCCGCCAAGCTCTTCCTCCATCCAGGGTTAGGGTCGACAGCCCAGGGCCCAGGGCCGGCTTCCCTGGCCTCCCTGCAGAAGGGAGCGCTTCCTGCTAGGTGCAACTGAGCTCAGTGGGGCCAGAGGTTCTGGCCCGATTCCAGAGTCTGAGGGACACCCAGGAGTCTATACTCTGTAAAAGCGCCCACAAGGTTCTGGACCACTGCTGCCAAGGCACGCCCCCTCCACTGTCCGCCTGCACACAGACCCTCCTAGGGAGTTTCAAATACTGCAGCGTGGTCTGGCCTCCGGGTCTCCTCACTGGGTCCGGGGGCGGCCACAGGAGTGTTGAAGGGTGGGGGCTGAGGAACGCCGGCTCGGAGTCTGTCAGGGGTGAAGCGCCCATGGCCGGGAGGACCCTCACACCTGCACGGACACGACCCCGACACGACCCCACACACACCGTGCTCACGGCACGACCAGGAGAACCCTCGCACGTGCATGGACATCTGTGCAAGGACGGCCACTGCAGGCCACACGACCTCCGTGGGAGCTATGTGTTCACAGGATGAAGGTGCCACGGGGGAAAAGCGGGAGCCAAGTATGCACCCGAGGAGGGTGGAAAAACAGTTTAACACTTAAGGTACGAGGCCATTTCTTTACACACTTAAAAAGCACATAAAACATCATTGAAGGGACACCTGGGCAGGTAGGTCCATTGAGCGTCCAACTTGGGTTTGGGTCACGATGTCTCAGTTCATAAGATTGAGCCCCACAACCAGCTCTGCGATAACAGACTAGAGCCTGCTTGGGATTCTCCGTCTTCCTCTCTCTGCTCCCTGCTTGCTCTGTCTCAAAATAAACTTTAGAAAAAAATGGGGGGTGGGGGCGCCTGGGTGGCTCAGTCACTTAAGCATCTGACTTCGGCTCAGGCCACGATCTCACGATTTCGGAGTTCAAGCCCTGCGTCGGGCTCTGTGCTGACAGCTCAGAGCCTGGAACCTACTTCGGATTCTGTGCCTCCCTCTCTCTCTGCCCCTTCCCGACTCCTGCTGTGTCTCTCTCTCTCAAAAATAAACATTTAAAAACAATTTTTTTAAAGAAAAGACCCACAGTCAATTCAAGAAATGGCTGTCATAGGTGGGGACAGAATGAGCCTGGGGATATATATAATACAAAGAACATAATGGCTCGGAGTGTATTTTTATATATAACTTTGTATATATGCCGTGTCTTTTATATAAGAAAACTCCAAGTCAACATGAATAAATTGTACGTCAATTCTGGGCGTCAGTTACATCATTCTTTATACTTTTAGAATCATAAACACCTTGCAGGCACCCCCCACCACCACCACCAGGCACATGACCACGGCCCCCTTGTGGCCCTAGGTGCAGTTCCAGGCTTGGCCCCATCCTCACAAGGCCACTAGAGGTGAAGACCAGCACTGTCCCCAGCGAGAGGCTCCGAGGAGGCCCGTGGCTCCCAGAGTGCTCACAGGGACAGTCACCTTCCCCTGCTGCCAGCTGATTTTAGTTCAGCTTTGCCATCATCAGATCCAGGCATCTGAGCACTATGCAAAACCAGGACAGATCTGCCCAACTTGGAAAGAAGGCCCTCACTTCTGGGTGGAGGGTGACAGGTGGCACACAGCTGGGCAGAGTCCTTGCAAACGTACCCCAGAAACCTTCAAAGGCACGCGTGGCGTGGCTCTGGCCTGCACAGCGTGGGCGTTTGCAGGGTGCTCGGGCCCGGGCCAGGTGTGATGTGGCCGAGAAGCAGAGAGGAAGGAGCCTGTGGTGCAGAGGCCGGCCGGGTCTGCAGCCTGATGGGGGGTGGGGGTGGGGGATGGCTGGGGTCTCTGCCACCAGCAAGGCCATCCCAGCAGCCCCGCCACCCCCAGGCGGGGATTTCACTCAGCAGAGGAGATCTAATGAAACAGACGGGCAATGGGGTCCATGCCCGTCACAGCACGGTACTCTAGGTGGAAGCTATTCATCCCACAAGAGTGCCAGGCCGTGCCCACGGGTGAAGGAGATGCCCTCCAAGGCTGGCGGGCCAGAATAGACCCCGTCTGCCACCACACTCCCCCCGCGATGGGCCGGGCGTGCCGATCCACACGTGTTCCTGCTACGGTGCAACTGAGCTCAGTGGGGCCAGAGGTTCTGGCCTGATTCCAGAGGTCTGAGGGACACCCAGGAGTCTGTACTTTGTAAAAGAGCCCAGAAGGTTCTGGACCACTGCTGGGAAGGCACTCCCCCTCCACCGTCCCCAGACAAAGCCCCTGGTGCAGAAATGCGCCGAGCGCTTGCTAAACTTACTTGAGTACCTACCCATTTAACTTGAGTTTCAGATTTCTAATTCTTTTCTCTAGGTAAGTGTTTGTCAGCTCCCAGAAAGGTGGCAGATATGGGGCTCCCCGTTCCACCCTTACATAGCTGCTCTGGTGAAAAAGCAGAAACACGGCCCAAGAGAAGTGGAAGCAGGGGTCCGGGTAGCCCGCCTGCGGAGGCCTCCTGCACCTCTGCCGGACACACGCGGGACCACCTTGCCCCGCCCCCCTCCCCAGGACACACGCGGGAACCATGGTGCCTCCCAACATTCGTTAATGCACACAGGCACCAGACTCAGAAGCCAAGCGACTACTTTCCTCATTTTAAGAGGACAAATCAACGCGAGGACATTCTGAAACGACAGGCATCACAAGTCAATCGCGGGCCCTGATGGGACACACAGAGTCCACTGTGCGTCTCCTGAACCCTTCGCTCTGACCCGGGAACTGGGAAGGGACTCCTAACCTGCAGGAGGTGTGGCCGTGATAGGGACAGTGAGAGAAGGTAGAGATCGGCCACAATGGACGCGGTGACAGAAAGGAGCTCCGCGCGTCCCTTTCCTGGCCGCTGGCCCCAGCTAGCTCCCTCACCTGCCCAGAACTAAACCCACAAGCAGGTGGCTCTGCAGGACAGGAATCCGTGGTTCCCTCATCCCCTGGATCAGACGTTCCTGGGTGAGGCAGCCATCTGGGCAGGGGAGGAAGCGGCGTGGGGTACACCCTGGGCCGCAAACTCTTTTAAATGCAGCCCCTCTTCCCTCCACGTCGGGTTGGTGCAGACGTCCCCTCTGCCGGTGGAGAGGACAGGACTCTGTGCATACCAGGGGTGGCAAAATTAATTTTGAAAACAGTTGGTAGCTGTCACCGGAGCTCCGGCCACGGGCTGGATGCTGGCTCCAGGACAGCAGTGGAAAGAAAAACACAGCTCTTTCCTGAACGTCACTAAGTTTAGGACAATAAATTTAACCTGTAGCTTTTTACCTCGGAATCCTGTTTGCTCTTCCCTCCGGGACTCAGAGTTTGAAACAATACGTACAACTTGGAAAATCTGTGTTGCCTACACCCACCGCGCGTGCGCAGGGCTGGTGGTCTCTCAGATGTGGTTTTGATCGATGACTAAAGACTGATGGGGCAACGGAATGGTCCTGCGTAAGGGAATTTTATTAGAATTGGGGGAATTTGACTACTTTTAAGTGATCTCTAGTAAGTTGGGCATACACTGCTGAATACACTCTCCAGTAGCTGCTGCAAAATGCAGAGGGACACCTGCCTCGAGCAAGTCCGTTTTAACTGCAACACCCTTTTCTACTTTAGCAAAGACACAGAATGGAGCGCTCTGAGTTACCAAGCAATCCTTGAAGTTAACGTGAAGTTTTTTGTATTCGAAATGCACAAAAAAGAACTACTTACAGATAATTTGGTGAGCACCTGTCTACTGCCTGGCCAGCCTTACTCTGGGCATTTTGCATTTAATTCCACTTCATCAAACCCTATAAAGGGACTGCGGGTGGATGGGAATATGTTAGCCTAGCTTTACAGGACCAGTCTGACTACTGGCAAAGAAAATTCTAAACCAAATGTACATGGAGCACCACCCCCTTGGGAATAAGACGGGGATGCTTGCTATGACCACCTCCATTCAACGTTGGACTGGAGGTCCTGGCCAGTACAATTAAGGCAAGAAAAACAAATGAAAGTCCAAGAATTGAAAAGAAAGAAATAAGATTATAATTATTTTGCACACAATTTGACTGTGTTTATAGAGATCTCAAAAGAGGGGCACCTGGATGGCTCAGTCGGTTAAGTGTCCGACTTTGGCTCAGGTCATGATCTCGCGGTTCGTGAGTTCAAGCCCTGCATTGGGCTCTGTGCTATCAGCTCAGAGCCCGGAGCCTGCTTCAGATTCTGTGTCTCCCTCTCTCTCTGCCCCTTCCCAACTCGTACTCTGTGTGGGTCGGTCTCTCTCTCAAAACTAAATAAACATTAAATAAATAAAAGACACTGCAAAACACTCTATGGACAAGCAATCAGAACTAACAAGTGAATTTAGCAAGGTGACTAGACATGGTGAGTGTGCACGTTCACCATTTTCGTGTGGGAGAAACAGTGAGAAAAGGGTATGTCAAAGTAATGGTGCCATTTATAATCGTGTCAAGAAACACGAAACAACGAAGGAACAAGTCTACCCAAGATGTGCAGGACCCCAACACTGCTAACTACAAAACGCCATGGACAGAAATTAAAGACCTAACGAATAGAAGGATACACCAAGTTGATGGACTGTAAAGGTATCCGTCCTCTCTAAACTGATGTATAAACTCAATGTGATCCCACATTGGAAGGGTCTCAGCAGATGTGTGTGTACAAATTGGTAAGTGTATACGGCAATGTAAAGGGTATAAGGTAACCTTGAAGATCAATTGTGATGCGGGAAGACTCGAACTATCAGATAACAGCCTATTCTAAGCTACAGTAACTGAGAGAATGTGGTGGTGCTATAAGGACAGTAGACCATTGGAACAGAAACGAGAGTCCTGGAACAGAATCTCACATACGCAGAAAGGATGGTCTTCTCAGTAAATGATACCGGGTCAAATGCATCTCCATATGGAAAAAAAAAAAAAAAAAAAAAAAATCATGACCCCTACCTCACACCATTCACAAAAATTAACTCCAGATGGACTATAGATCTAGCCGTGGAGATAAAACAATGAAGAATTTAAAAGAAAACACAGGAACAGATCTTCACGGCCTCGGGCACACAGAGATTTCTTACATGGGGGGAAGGCGCTGCTCACAAAGGGAAGACCACCCCCCACAGATGCTTCTGGGTGCGCTGCAGAGGTTACAGACACTGACAAGTGCAACTCTTCAAGTGTGATACTTGCACTGGTCAGAGAACAAGGAAGTGTCTAGAGGGACCCTAAAATAATTTGACTCTTGCATACACGGGGTCAACCGAAAAATCAGGTCTAAAATTTAACTGTGTGGCTTGCTGAATAACAGTGAAAACTGAATTCACAGCCTCAGCAAGTTCCCCAGGTGAAAGTTTGGGAAAAACTTGCCCTGATGGGGAAAGAGCAGGACCCTAAACCCTGGAACAGTGCCATCAGGATGGGCTCTGACAAAGCTGTGCCACTTGAACCCCTGATCCAAGCTGAGCCTTACTTGCCAAGAGGAGTGGCCTGTCCTGCTGTGTCTGAAGAGACTGGCTTTCCCCGGCTCTAGGAACCTACAAGCTCCACCTGGGGGCCTCTTTCCCTGAACCGCTACCCCGGTGACCCCTCAGTGCACTACTGAGCCCACGGGTGCCAAATTTGAGTGGCACCCAGAGCAAGAGTAAGACGGGCAGCAAGTCTGGGCTGCGGGCACGCTGCTCCGGCCCCGGGGAGCCGATACCCCCGGACTGCGCCAACGGGCCCGGGGCCAGCCTCAGCGGTTTGGAGCACACCTTCCGCTTTCCTTTAGAAACATCTCCTGACCCGTTACTGGGGCCCGGTGGGAACTGGAGGTGACATCACAGGACGGCGCAGCCTGAGTTCCCGTCACCAACTGGTGTGGTTTCTGCTTCGCTGACTGGCCCAGTCATCGTATTAAGAACTTCTCTTCAAAACGTGTGAAGGCCAATTGCAGCGTAGGAGGGGATATTTGTGGTACAGCCCTCAGGAAAAGGGCCCGTCCCCAAAATCACTAGGAACGGGGCAGACGACCCAGCAGAGAAGCACGCGAGGGCTTCGAACAGATGCCGCAAAGAACATCCGAAACGGTGTTTAAACATATGAGAACGTGATTCGCCTCACTCATCATCAGATACGCAAACTAAAACCACAAATAACTGCTACACAACCGTGAGCGGGGCCGTAGTGAAAAGACAGGCAGCACCAAGTGTGAGAGCGAAAACGGAAGTCACAACTCTTACACACTGGTGGTGGGCGTGTCAACAGGCACACGCACTTAGAGGAGAAACGGTTAGCAGTATCTCCTACACGAGCACATACGCACACTCACTGGCCCATCGACTGTACCCCCAGTCGTGCGCTTGACAGAAATGCACGCGTCACCACAAGACAGTCCCAAGTACGTTCACGGCAGCGTGATTCCTACTGAGCCCCAACTGGAACCCACCCAAGTGTCCGTCAAAAACTGAATGGGGACACAAGTTGGAGTGTTTTCATGTGAATGCACAATAGCATACAGCAATGATCATGAACTCTTCCATAACCAACAAAATCAGGGAATCTCTCAAAGGTGATAATAAGGCCAAGCACAAGAAGGTAGATATTACAGGATTCCATTTGTAGGAAATACAAAAAGAGGAAAAACCCAACTTTGGTGTTAGGAGTCAAGACAGTTGGGTCAGTGCCTCACGGTCAGGAGGGACCAGGAGGGAGCCCTGCTCGAGTCCCAGGAGCGCCCCGTCTCCTGACCTGGGTGCCTGCTGCACAGTCCACTCACTTTTTGAAGATTCACTGAGCTGCATACTTACAATCTGTGCACTTTTCTGTCTGTGTGCTCTATTTCAATGACAAGTGTCCTTCTAAAAGGAGCCCAGGTGTTGAGATTATCATACACAAAATATACAACCACGCCTGCCCTGTGTAAAAAAGTAAAACACACCTTGAAATATGTGGAGAGAACAGTAAATTATAAACAGTGACGCCAGATTTCAAAAAGAACAAACTTCAAGTTGTAGAAATGAAAAATTCAGTAACAGAAACTATCGCTTCCATGTAATGTATCAGACACACGAAACATATCAGAAAGGAGAAGTGATGAACTCAAAGATCAGTCAGAAAAAATTACCCAGGAAGTGGTGCAAAGAGACAAGAAAGAGAAAACATATGAAAGGGGCTAAGAGACAGAGTGAGAAGGTCCGACGGGTTTAAAGACAGCTCCAGGAAGAGAGGTGTAAGAATGGCACAAAGGCAACATCTGACAAGAAAAGAGCTGAGAATTTTCTAGGACTGACTGAAGAATCCAGTTCACAGAGTCGTGACATCCAATAAAAGAACGAAGAAAGACATCACAAGAAAACACATGAAAGTCTCCAACAAGACACAGGCGAACCAAATCCAGCAAGATAGGAAAAGGATGATACACCAAGAGCACGTGGGATTTATCCCAGGAGCACAAGGTTGATTTCACCTACGTAAATCAATCACTGTAATACAGCAAATCAATAGAGTAAGACACCAAACCACACGAGCATCTCAGCAGACACAGTAGAGAGCTCAGGACGTGTGCGAGAGCTGAGGAAGGGTCTCAGGGAGTCCTTTTCCCAAAGACCAACGATACTCCAAACAGGTAAAGCGAAACCGTCGTGTAGGAGCAAACACGCGGGTGTTATCACTCAGAGAAAAGGGACCAGATGAGCATTAGGAAATCAGGACAGTGGTGGCTTGCGGGGGTGGGGGTGGGTGGCTGGGGCAGGGCGACCTGGGGCAGGCGACCATCCGTGTCCACCCAAGAAAAGCAAGCGGGAAGCACAGGCGCTACGAGCATAGCTCAGCGGGCCGTGCTCGCTTCGCGATCTCCCTCCCACTGACCCTACAGCAGTCGCGCTCCACGCCCTTTCCCGCACGCGGGCCCTTTCACAGCGGCAGCTACACGCACCCGGCCGCGGCCTCACGACCACACCGCCTTGCGTTTCTAGGGCGCAGGGGACGCGGCTTGGCCCGCAGAGGGGCCGGCCGGAGACACTGGGGACACCAGGAACCAGGAACACGGCGCAGAGACCACGCATGGTAACCATCTACACCAGCGATTCTGAAAGCCGGGCGCTGCCGGGACAAGTGGAGTCTTGCTGGCTCCTTCCTGGTCACTCGAAGGCTGTCCGAGGCGGGCAAGCGCCACCCGCACCCACCGCCGGCCCTGCAGCCTCCACGTGCCCCTGCGCCGTCTCCACAGCACACCCCTTAGCTCCGCCCAGAACCTTCCTTCCTGAAAGCGACCCGGGGATTCGGTTCCCAGGCAAAATGCAAACGTCCCGAGCTCCCCAGCTTTCTCCCCACGTACCCAGGAAAACTTCAAAGGGAACAACGTCCCCCGGGGGGCCCTGTCCAGAGCAGCCCATTCCTTAAGCTGGGTCGTGGGTACACAAATAGTTCACGGTATTATTCTGTATCTGCTTTTCGTGGGCTTCAAGTATTTCACGATCAAGAGGAAAGCAGAGACAGGTACAGAATGAGAAATATAAACATTCATAAACATCCTAAAACCCGTTCGGCCTCACAAATACTACAGGAAACAACCTACAGGAGGGAGAGACGACGTCCCTCTTTCAAGTCAGTATTTCAAATGATGGAAACAGGTGATGGCTAAGATACGGAAATGGACGTCCTGCTGGTGGGACGGAAAGTGGCACCAATCTGCCCCCAGTTTTAAAAACAGCTATCGAGGGGCATCTGGGTGGCTCAGTCAGTTAAGCGCCCGACTTTGGCTCAGGTCATGATCTCACGGTCCCTGAGTTCAAGCCCCATGTCGGGCTCTGCGCTGACAGCTCAGAGCCTGGAGCCTGCTTCAGTTTCTGTGTCTCGCTCTCTCGGTCCTTCCCCTGCTTGCTTGCTGTCTGTCTGTAGCTCTCTCTCAAAAATAAATAAGGCCTTTAAAAATTTTTTAATAAAAAAATAAAAATAAAAAAAGCTATCGAGATATGCCAACTACACCAGTATTAAAGATATATCAGTATCCAAAATGTCCCATTCTTCCAGAAAGGAATGGTACTGTTAAGTTGCTGTCCTACAGAAATAATCAAAAAAGGAATCAAACATTTAGGTACAAGGATGTTTATTTACATAAGCATTATTTATACACCAAAAAATGGGAAATATTCTTAAAATCCAATAGGGAAACGATCAGGTGTACTCATTCAAATGGCATTAAAAATTACGTTCATAGGGGAGCCTGGGTGGCTCAGTTGGTTCAGCGTCCGACTCCTGGTTTTGGCTCAGGTCATGATCTCCTGGTTCGTGGATTCGAGCCCCGAGATGGGCTCTGCACTGACAGTGTGGAGCCTGCTTGGGATTCTCTCTCCCTCTCCCTCTGTCCCTCCCCGACTCACGTGTGTGTACTCCCTCTTTCAAAATAAATAAACATTAAAAGAAATTATGTTTATAGGGGCATCTGGGTGGCTCAGTCGGTTAAGGGTCCGACTCTTGGTTTCAACTCAGGTCATGATCTCAAAGTTCATGAGTTCAAGTCCTGCATCAAGCTTTGTATGGATGGTGCAGAGCCTGCTTGGGATTCATTCTCTCTCTCTCTCTCTCTCTCTCTCTCTCTCTCTCCTCCCTTCTCCTTTTCTGCCCCTCCCCCACTTGCACTCTAATAAACCTTAAAAAAAATTATATTCATAATATGAAAATATGAATAAATATACTAAGTTAAAGAAAACGGAGGACGTGGATGTAGGTGGATTTAAATTGCGTAGGAAATCCAATAATAAGAAGAGACTGGAATAGTAAGGGGACATTTTAGGTGATTTCTGTTCTCTTCTTTATACTCCCTATTTCCAAATTTTCAACAATGGGAATGTCATTTTTCTAAGTGGAGAGAAATGACATTTTAAAGCACTGACAGGACTGTTTCTGTGGTAAACCTTGGACCTTCTCACGTTAATTCGAGCCTCAGTCAGGAAAGAACATCCCCTCTCTAGAAGGAATCGCCTCACTAAGATAACGGGTAACCGAGTGGATAAAATGCTTAAGCCATTTCTTGGTCACAGAAAGAAACAGAGCCCCCAGGACTGCAGCAAAGCAAGAGCAGTGTGGCAGCAGAAGCAAGAACTTTCTGAACCCCAGGCCCTATCTGGTTCCCCCGACATGAGGAGATGGCGCTGAGCCCTTTTGCAGGGAGGACCGCGTGGCACGCACAGTGACACATGGCACACACAGACAAGAAAGACCCGGGGACCGCTTTCTGCTCTAGGCCCGCCAGGTGGGCATCCCCTGGGTCCAGCCGGAGAAGGCGATCCTCGTGCCAGAGCTGAGCGGTCTCAGGTTTAACCTTCCATTAGGAATCCTGACCCCAGAGAAGGGCTCACCCCCTCCCCCGCCACTGCTCTGGAATCAGGTCCCCACGCTGACCCCGCAGGTTGGAACAGGCAGTTGAGGAAACTGCTTTGCAAGTAGACCAAAACGACAAAGAAGAGAAACTAGGAGACCGAAAAATCAGAAAAATAGATCCAGAACCTGAATAACAGAAGAGCCCGAAGAAATCGTCAAAGGAATAACATAATTTTTCAGAACGGAATTCTTAATTTTTCAGATCCTGAGTTTTTAGATTAAAATGGCCCATTAGAAGTCCAACACACAAGAGAGGTTAAAAACACACGAAGGGTCAAAATATGCAATTGGGTATAATCTGAATAAATATGGTAACGGATACGACCATAATTTTTTTAAATAAGAAGTTAAGACTCACACCAGAGTGGAAGCACACCCCTTCCAAGGCACACAGCCTGGCTCTTCCGAGAGAGGCTGGGAGGGAGCAGCACAGAGAAATGAGAGGTTTCCAGAAGGAGAAAAAAGCGACTGAACATGAGGGGTGAGGAAGCACAACGTCTAGCAGCTCCCCCGGGGGGCGCTGGAAGTTACTGGAAACAGACCAACACCTTCAAATTTCTAGGAAGAAAGTTGCTTTGATTCTAAAACTCCACACCCATATCAACTATTAATCATGCGTTAAAGTAGGATAAAGATCTTTTTAGACATACAGGGTCTTGAGCAATTTTAATTCCCAGGTGCACTTTCTCAGGAAGCCACCGGGGAGAGACTCCACCAGGACGGGAGGTGGGGGGGGGGGGGGGACCTAGAACGAGGAAGGGACAGCGAAAACCAGGGGCTCCTTCCCCAGAGAGATGCCAAGGGAATGACAGCTAAGAGCAGCCTTCAGGGGCAGCCAGCCCAGACTGAAGCGAGGCAGCGGACCCAAAAACGCTGGAATTGATAAAATACACCATATAGCTGAGCATCCTGAAGCAGGACAACTGGCAGAGGGCTGGGGAAAACTGGATTCGTGAGAAGCACGGACAGAAAGAGAAAACAAACAACGATAACAGTAATTCACTTGCAAGAAACTAAAGGTCGGACCGCCAGGAAAAGTAACCCTTGTACAGACCCACCTTCAGTTGTGAAAAGCCACACCTGGCCGAAGCAACGTACACCCCGCTGCCTAACCCGGCCCCAGCCCCGTGTGCACCGAGAGCACGGGCCACCGGAGCTGGATGGTTTAACGAGGGCCATTCCCATCCCCATGGTGGGACATCCCTAGCTCTGCCCGAAATTTAACAAATCAAGTCACTGTAGGGTAAGCTTCTTGTTTTAAGCTTTGGAAATAAGTGACAAAAAAAAAAAAAAAAAAAAAAAAATCATTCACAGATGAAAACGATTCCCTCGGAGGATCGCAAACATCGGGAAGAAGCGCAGGCTGGGGCCCGGCGTGAGGCTTGGCTGTTTTTAATCAGTGACGGGAAGCTGTGCACCCATGTGACTTTGGTGAAAAGTAAACGTTCAATGTGCATCCTGTTGCAGCTACTAAAGGAAGGAATGAATGAACACGCACACGCAGGGGGGATACGTCATCCGTCCTCTACATTTTAAATCCCCGACGTTATCTGCATCTTTGAAACTGGAAAGCATCCCACATTCATATGGACGCCAGCCAGGTGGCGGCCGTGAGGTGGAAACTTGGTTGTTGTTCCCTCCGGGGGCGGGGCAGGGGGCAGGGGGCGGCGCTACAGTCTTTCAGTCGCTTAAGGATTACTTGAAGAGCCAACGTGACCGCTGGCTGCTGTGTGCGAACTCGCAGAATTTCATGCCCACGGCTGGGAAGAAAATCGCAGAGCTAACAGCGGAGCCTTCTCCTCAGAAAGGGTGCGCCCGCGTGTTCCCGAGGGCACGTGGGCACGGACAGCCCGGAGTGGAGAAGGGGAATTAGACACTGGATTTATTTCACTCGTGTTTGTCTTCTCATGTATGCACGAAACTAAGAGAGATGAAAGTCCGTGATTAAATAAACCCTTACGTTTATGAGAGCTCTTCAGGGAAGTACAAAACTAAGAATCCTAAGCAATTATTAAGGCATGGTGTTCAATTTAACACTGATTTTTAGGTTAGTCGAAAGTAGGTACTGGCCATCTTGCAATTATTAACACATTCGGCATTAATACATTATATATGGCAATAGGTTTTGCAAAAGTGTTCTTAATGATCCCAAAATATACATAGCGCTCCATCCACACCATGGAATATTCCATAATCCCTAAAACGAGTGAATGGGAACTCTGACAGATGTGGAGAGACCTCCCAAAGGAGTTTGGTAGGAAAACGATGTGGCCCCATTTCTAAAACAACGAACTTTGATCAAAGCCTGTGTGAGTACACGTTTGAGTAGGTGTACTCAGGCTTACCCAAGCGCAGGCAAACTAGACAAGGTCACTATGGTAGGCAGAATTCTCAAATGACTGCCCCCCACCCCACGATCTCCGCTTCCTGGGATTACTCCCGTGACTGTGTTCAAGGGCAAAGAGATTTTGCAGATGTAATTAAGGTTCCTGACGGGTTGATCTTACCATACAGAGACAATCCAGGGGGCCCAACCTAATCACACGAGTGCCACCAAAGAAGAGCGTTTTCTCCAGCTGGTCACAGAAATCAGAGAGATTTGACGTGTGACAAGGGTTTGAACGCTGCAGAGCTGGGAGGGGCCCCCGGTCCACATACAGCGGAACAAGAAGGAAAGGCAGAGACAAGATGGAGACTTCAGTCCTGCAACCCCAAGGATCCAAACGCTGCCAATACCATGTGGGATTGAGGGGCCCCGTGCTCCTGTAGGGACCACAGCCACCCAGTGAGCGGAGGGCCCAGCCACCGCATGCCAGACTCCCGACACACTCAATCCGTGAGACACTGAAAGGGTGTGGTTTGAAGCCACTACACGTGTGCTTGTTGGCAGGGCCCGGAAAAAGGTGAGGAGCACCTCGCCTTGAAGACACCAGGATCGTGTGTCACAGGAGTGTGGACTTCGAGGGGGCTGTGGCAAAGGCTCAGAAGGACACGGGGGCGTGTTTCTGGAAACCCCGGGAAGGGGGCCCGTCATGCGGGAGCAGGACTTGTGACTGATGTGCCTGAGCACACCCCTCAGGAGATGCCACCCGCTTTCCTGTTACCTGTCCCAAGAGGCAAAGAGGAAGAGAAACACCAGGAGCTGTGAATCAGAATGGAACCCGGACTGATGACTGAAGATCCTCAGTCTCCGGACGACAAAGGAGGCCAAGAGTCTGAGGGTGGCGCAGAGAGAGGGGCCGGTGTCCTGCTCAACCCTCTCCTGGCGCCTCAGAAAGATCCGAAGGCCAGAGCGCCGGGCCACGCGAAGACCCTTTCAAGACACCAAGGGTGCCGCTCGTCGGTTCTCTTAACCAAATCAGGGGCCCTGGAGAAGCTTAAGGGCATCCTCACCTCTCAGCAGAAGCTGCAAAGAGAGAAGGGCCATCTCAGGAGCGTCCCTGGGTGCGGCGTGTCTGACGGCCGGCCGCCCCTGGAATCCACGCCTGGCCCAGCCGGCAGGTTCTCGGAAGCGAGCAGCTCGGAGCAGGGACGGAGGGAGCCCGGCACGGAGAGAGGCTCTCCACAGGCAGCAGGCAGAAGACGACACGCAGAAGAGTCCCGTCTTTCGGGAAAAGCGAAGAGTGGCTCAGAGCCCAGAGGACGGCCAGCAGAGTGTTCCCAGGCCTGGAAATCTCACCACGGCCCCCAGCCAGGCTCACCCGGCCGCATTTCAAATTCCACCTGCACCAGCGACTCCTTCTCGCCGTCCACTGCCCCCTTTCTGACCCAGAACGCCACGACTCTTGTCCCGCACCTGGCCGGCCACTGCATGCGGGGAGCCAACCGTCCCACCGGCCCGCGGGTGGGGAGCACTGTGCCCTCCGGCGGTAGAGCCGAGCCGCACTTAATGGATATACGCAGGCGCCCGCCCCACACCTGACTCGGATTCTGTACATGACGAGCATCTGGACGTGAACGGATACGTAACGGCACGAGACTGCGGGGCCTGGAGATGGCTGGAGCGTTTTGCCCACGGATGTAGCTGTGGGTCTTGGCCGGCCCGGCCCAGGATGAGCCCCCCGAGACCGGGCCCTCACGTAATCACCTCCCCAGGGCGTGGGAGGGACCTGTCAAGGTGGAAGCCATCGTGCCGCCGTTGAGGCTTTGTTTTTCTATGGCAAAAGAGGTTTTTGCAGATGTAACTCGTTTCATTAATCAGTTCACTTTGGGGTCAGTGAAAGGGAGATTACCCAGGTGGGCTTACTTTAAGCACATGAGCCTTTACGAGTGGTGAGGAAGTCAAAGACTGGCGGAAGGGAGTAGCCAATGCCACGCTGTTGGCCTGAAGGCGGGGGGGGTGGTTAGGGTTTCCAGCAGGGGGACAAGAACCCCAGTCCTCTAACCACGAGGAGCTGAACTCTGCCAACAGTAAGGCTGAGCCTCCTGACAAGAACTCGGCCTGGCTGACACCTCGGATTCAACCTTGCGATACCCGGAGACTCCAGCCAGGCCACGCGGACTTGACCCGTGAGCTGAGCAGTGTGTGTCGTTTAAAGCTGCCGTGTTTGCGGTAATTTATCATATGGCAAGAGAAAACTAATACATGCACGTACTAGGATGTCAACACGACATCAGGAGGGGTCAGAACGGCAGAGGCACTGATATGGCAGAGAGCAGAACGCCATGGTAAAGAAAAAAATGTTTGCATCATGTGAACTCATTTATGTAAAGTTAAAAGCAAGTGTATTGTTAGTGTTAAGAGAAGTGCTCGTTCCCTAAAATCCAGCGGTCTAATCAGGACTAGTCAGCTGAACATTCCCACTGAAAACAACCAACACTGGCCGTATGAGCCATAAACGACAGCGAAAGAAACCATTAGGCCAAAATCTGAAAGGAAAGAACCCACAGGTAAGGAGTTGTTCTTGTCTGGGAAAACCCTAGCTGGTTCCTGGGAAAGAGAACCGTGGTACCGCGAGAAATCAAAGCCCTGGGCTCGCCACGCAAGAGAGCCTACGGGAGGCCCTCCCTCGTTTCCCGTCCTTCCCTTCTCTGGTTCTGATACGAAGGTTTTCTTGGTTTCATAAACTGCTGCTGCTTTTTCTGTTCTCTGGAATAGTCTGAGGTGCAGTGTTGGAATAATCTGTCCTTGAGCATGAGGAAGAACTGGCCTGGACAGCCTTCGGGGCTGGTGTTTTCATGGTTCTGTCTGGTTTGGGTGCACGTTTGAATGGCTCACACACACTGTCGAGGAGACTGTTCAAGTTTTTGCCTTTCTTGAGTGTGTTCTGGTAGGCTGTATCTTTTCTAGGAGGTTGCCCATTTCATGTTAAGTTTTTTAATTTACTAGCAAAAAGCTATCTGTAAGATCCTTTTTTAAAACAAATATATTTTTGAGAGAGACACACACACAGAATCCAAAGCAGGTTCCAGGCTCCAAGCTGTCAGCACAGAGCCCAATGTGGGGCTGGAACCCACAAATCGTGAGATCATGACCTGAGCTACCCAGGCGCCCCCTTTTTTAAAAACCCCTAGTGTAATTGTCGCTATCCCCTCTTACACCTGAGATTGTTTATGTCCCATCTTGACTTTTCCTCCTCAGTCTTGCCAGTTTTGAGTAGTCTTTTCAAAGATACCACTTTTCATTTTATTGATCCTCTCTCTCCTGCATGTGTTCTGCTCTATATTGTTTCCTGTCTTCTCTTGCGGAGTTCATTAGATATATATTTTGACCTAATCAAGTAGGCAGGTAGCTCATTGGTTTTCAGTCTTTATTTTCTCGTATGAGCATTTAAAGCTTCAGCCCTCCTCTAAATCCCAGATCAGCTGCCTCCCCCAAGTTCTGATTCACATTCAAGTCTCGGATCCCTGAGCTGCTTGGACGTGTTTGAAGTTGTATATATCTGAGGGCTGTGTAAGAGTCGGCTATCACTGCCTGTCAGTATCCATTCTTTCCGCCTTTCTAACGGCATGACGTGAGGAACGACGAGGCAATGTGCCCAGTCACAAAAACCACCTTTCCGGGTCTCTCTTGCAGACCGGCGTGGCCATGCGGCTAAGGCGCAGTCAGCGAGAGATGAGGGAATGTTCCCGCTGGGACTTCTAGGAAAGCGCCGCGGAAGGAGCACACGGTTTGCGGAGACACCTTTGCCTGGCCCCCTCTTCCTGCCTTCCTGCCCTAAAGGCAGATGTGATGGCAGCGGCCCCGCAAGCATCCTGCATTTGAGGGGATCTTCCGGCCCGAAGGCGTGAACTGGAATGGCGGGGAGGGCTGGCCACGGAAGGAGCCACGGGTCCCCGGTGACCTGGAAAGCCACCCTATGGGCCCTGAACCTACCACTGCTGTATCGCCAAAGAAAAGAAACCTGCATTGAGTTCAGCGACTGTTACCTGGCCAAACGCAGTTCCTAATTAATACAGAGGCTGCCAAGACCCCACTTGGGACCAGTTTTTTGATCATGGAAGATTTCACCTATACGAAAGCATTTATAACTTAGACTAATAATAAAATGCACCCCACTTCATCCACCATCCAACTTGAAAAAGGCGGAACCCTTCCGGGCTCCCTGTGTTCTCGAAACTACGCCTCCCCGCCTGCTCCCCAGCTCTCACCCCGCCAAAAGGAACCCCTAGTCTGGATTCTACGTTCAACATTCCCTTATTTTTCATTGATGGTTAGACCACACATTTTGGTAACCCCAAGTTACACTGCTCTGTTTTGCTTATATCACACTATTTCTCCGCCGTTTGCTTTTTTCCTCAACCGTACGAGACACACCTATGTTGATGTACGTAGCTGTGGTTCATGTAAACTCGCAGCTCCGTACCGTTTATTGCATGAACACAACACTATCCATCCCTCCGTTTTTGGTTTTTGGGTTATTTCAAGCTCTAAAGCTATTACAAAATGCTGATACCGACACCCCTGTACTCGTGCCCTGGTGACCCATGGGACAGAGTCTTCAGGAGAAGGCTTCCTCTGACACCATGACATACGCAGATCGTGACATTTACGTGCACACCGGAGGTGACATGGAGGGGTGCAGAGTTCTGCATGCAGCTGCAGAGGGGGCCCACAGCATGGCTCCTCGAAGGCTCGGGGGACCAGTAAAATGAAGCACATCGGTGCCCCACAGTATGGTGGCAGAGGCACACAAGCCGGCCAATGGTGCCAGATGAGTCCAAATGGTCTCCCACGGCTCCCAAGGGGGACAAGGTACTTCCGGCTCTCACAGCACCTTTGGAGCACCCCCCTCCTCCTCCTCCACAGCCTGGATGTTGTTAGACTCTCTTTTTTTTTGTTTATTTCTGGGCAGGGGGGCGGCAGGGGCAGGGAGAGGGAGACACAGAATCCGAAGCAGGCTCCAGCCTCTGAGCTGTCAGCACAGAGCCCGACTCAAGGCTCAAACTCACGAACCGAGAGATCGTGACCTGAGCTGAACCAACTGAGCCACCCGGGTGCCCCTAGACCTACCTTCTATGCTCTTAATTCATGTCTCCTCACTGCTAATGCGATGGGGTATCTTGTACTTCCTGTCTATTCCTACCTCCTCTTCTGAGGCGGCTATGTGCTTTTTTGCCCGTGTTTGATCGAGCTGATTTTCTTAAACAGCTTGTACCTGGCATCCTTGATCTATTCCAGACAGTAATCATTTGTCAGTTGTATATATTATAAAATCTTCCCGTGTTAGCCTATTTTTCACTTATCACTGTTCATTATTTAATACAATTAAAGAGATTCACCCGTCTCTTCGTGGTTTGAGCTTTTTGTGTGTCTTCCCCAGGAAATTCTTCTCTATGCTTTTTGTTATTGAATAAAAAAAAAAACGGTTTTGTAGTCAGAGAACATGCTCTATGAATCCGGTAATTTGCAATATGCTGAATCTTACTTTCCAATCAAGTAGGAGGGTAACTTTTACACATCCCAATGTTTATTTGAGAGTAAGATGCACTTTCCAATTGTTGGGTGGAGGGTGCTGGAATAAATGTCCAACAGATAAGGGATGACAGACGCCGGCCAGGGGGATGGGTAACAAATCCAAGCCCCGGCCATCTGTTTACGTATTGTCTCTGGCTGCTTTCACGCCACAACGGCAGAGTTAAGTAGGTGAGACAGAGACCATATGGCCTCCCAAAGCTGAAAATATTTACTCTCTGGCCCTTTATAGGAAAAGCTTGCCAGCCTCTGTTGTGTTCAGAACGGTTTCCCTAGTTCTTTTTTTTGGTTTTTGTTTTCTTTTTTGGTCTGCTTGATATCAATTAATGAAAGAGCCATTTTTAAATCTAAGACAACACCACTTTTGGCAATTTCTCCTAATCCTTGCTTGTGATGTTACTTTATGTTAAGGCTAATTTATCAGATGCAAATGAGTTTTAAATTGCTCTATTTTCCTGGCACATTACTTACTAATTAAATGTATCGGCATCATTAAAGCAGTGGTCACTTTTGTCCCTAGTAATTACTTCTCTGAAATCTGTTTGGATGATATCATCACTATAACAGTTTCTTGTTGTTAGCATATTTTTTTCCCACTCTTTTATGTCTTATATTTTGGATGTGTCTCTCGTAACTAGCACACGGCTGCACTCAGTTTTCCCATGCATCCGGACCTTTTTAGTCAGAAAGTTTGGTCCGTTTGTTATATACGGCGATGTGTATTTATTTGGTTACATTTCTACCATCGTAGACTATACGCTATATTCTTTTTACCTATCTTTTTCTATACTTCTCCTCCCCCCTTCTTTCCCCTGTCCCCCTTTTTTTGCTTAAGTTTATTTTGAGAGAGAGGGAGAGGGAGAGAGAGAGAGAGAGAGAGAGAGTGAGCAGGGAGGGGCAGAGAGAGAAGGAGAGAGAGAATCCCAAGTAGGCCCCACTCAGAGCCTGATGAGGGGCTCAGTCTCACAACCATGAGATCACAACCTGAACCTATTATCAAGAGCCTGAGCCACCCAGGCGCCCCTTTCCTGCCTTTTTTTGATTCAAGTTTTTTCACTCCATTTTTTACCTTACTGAAGTTTTAACTCTTTCAAATGTTCCCCTCACATTGTAACATCAATTCTAGCCTTAATAAAGTAAAAAAATCTCCTCAGTGTCTTTATCCTCCTCCGCAACGATGTAAGAGCATCTGAACTCTGTCAGATTTAAACCCCTCTGCTTGCTTCTTTGCTATTTATTTTTATTGTTTTTAATGGAGAAATACATCATCTGTTTTCAAAATAGTGCTCGAAAAATACAAGGGGTACAGGTGCTATAAAACAAAGCAAACTCCAATCATGAGACACTACGTACATCATGTGAAAAAAAAAAAAAACTAGTCCAATATTCAGGTAATGAAAACTAGAAAGTTCCCAGTTTCCAGCTTGGTTAATTATAGTTACATGAAACACTTAATAAACTACTTTTCCCCTATGTGTTAACAAAATGACAAGACTAAATTCGTGCCTGGCAATTCCAACCCGACCCCACAGCTACCTGAAATACAGAGTTACTGTGCACACTCCACCTGACCTAGTGTGCCGGAAGGGTAAAGGACTTGACAGGGCAGACGTGGAAACCAGGAACGCTGTGTACTTGACATCACAAAGTAAGGGTGAAAAGAAATCCTCAATTACTGCAGAGCCTAAAGGGAAGACTAATCCAACCTTGGAAAGTGAATCTAGAAGGACAGGGGAAGGGCGTAAGAAATTATAGTTGAGTATGAAAAATGCACGTGTGGTAGAAAGGGACACGGCTGGGGGAGGCCGGAATCAGGACAGGCTAACTGGAAAACCTGTCAGGCTCACTGTGTCCAGATTAAGGCAGACTACGTTTCCATTCATCTACATCTGGGCCATTCATGTTTCCTAAACATGGATGTTCTGCTGCTTAATTATGAGTGGTCTTTTGTTTTTTTTAATTTAAGGAAGGTATTCCTAATCTCTTATAGAATAAAACAAAAACAGAAAGCTGACTAGATGTCAAGTGCTTGCTAGAAATTATTTTTTACATCTTAACATGTAAAAATTAACTGATGAATTTTAGTGAGTCCTTTAAAAATAAAAATTGGTTTAAATATTTGGGGGAAATGGCTTTTCGCTTACATGTTAAAATTGGAAATTAACTTTAGCACAAACAGATAGTCTGTGGGGCATACAAAATTTGTCATACGTAGTGCTCGTTTGAGCCATCCAGGGCCAATAACGTGTCTCCCAATTCGCTACTTTTAGGAAAGTTTTAGTAAAATATTAGCCATGGAGCCAAAATCCAGTGTTTTGTGCCATGAGGCCACAGGACTGTTGGCTTCATATCACGGTTAAGAATATACTAGCATTCCAGGTATTTTCATGAATCTACATACAAGCATACCTTGTGCATACAAGCAAAGAGAACGGAGTTGGGGTGAGGGGAGAGGCAAAAAACTTTTCTGTTTGAGGAAAAATGATTAAGGGCAAGAGACTAGGGAGTTTTGTTAGCTCTGAGACTGTATTTGCTGTTTGCTGATTGTATGCACTCTAAAACAATCGTACAGATAAAACCAATATATCATTTCTTGATTGTGTCCCAGCAAAACCAAAGACTATCTACTGCTTCAATGTCAAATATATACCCTATGCGTTGACATTTCACTTTTAAAGGGTTATGGCTACCTCACAGAGACCGCATTGGATGTACTTTTACACTTGTTCTGAAGTTTAGTACACACTGCATAACGGCATCCCATCTGACGATTAATAATGAAGAAAACTCTTCAGGAAAAAACTAGAATTCATCAAGCTGGAAAACTTAAAATTAGTTCTACTTTCTAATAGAAATATACATAAAGTGCATCGTCAGTATAAGGAATTCTGATACCAATTTGTATTGCAAATTTTCCCCGACAATGCATCAAACATAAATCCAGTCCAGATGTCAGGCATGGGGTTGCCAGCTGAAGGGGTTGTTTTTTTTTTCTCTTTATGGGCACTAGTCCTTTCAAATAGTTACTACAACTGCTGCTGACACATTAATAACAGTTCTAGCTTCACCTACTAACCTGGACTTCTGATCAAGATTAGCCAAGTAAAGGAAGTTACCAAATAAGGCTAAATCTATTTCGAGTCAAATCTCGTTCGGTATCCTTCATTCTCTTCCTGTGGCATTTGAAGACAACAGGTTGAGTTGGCAGATATTGTTTATGGACCCTGGAGGTTGTTTTTGTCAGTTCAGTCTGTCTTACTGAATTCTTGGTAACAGGAGCAGGATTTGCAGGAAGAGCAGAGATACTGAAAAGTTCTGTACTGGATGTTTTCCAGATGGCCAGCCACTATCTGAATGGTTTCTAGTGGAGTTATACTGTCTCTTTAGGAGATTGTTCCTCTTCTTTTAGTTTCTTTGGTCCTTTCTGAGGTGAGAATGTCTGCTAGACTCCCACTATAGGATTAGCTATGTTTGTTGCAGTGCTCCCTGAAGGCCTGGGTGGATGATTTACCAGACGTGTAGAAGAAACAACTCTGGCAACTGTGGGCTTTGGTGGTGGACAAAGGGCTGGTTGTGAGGCAGTCTGAGGAATGCTTTCCCCCGACGCACCCAAGCTTTCACTGGGATTCACTTGTTGCAAGGAGACTTCAGTAACTTGTACATTGGTCACAGATGCCACCATTATAGCAGGAGCAGGACTGTTTCTGCCCTGACAGCTGCCAGTCATTGGGCCGGTCTTCATAATGCTCGTAGGTGAAGGCACAGACATGCCGTCTTCACTGTCTACAGAGAAGTCAAGGCTGTTGTCATTCAAAGCTGTCAAAGTGACACCTTCCGCTGAATGTGTTTTCTTTTTCTGAAGCACTTGATTAGGTAGTAGTTGATGAAGTTCCTTTCTTCTTAAATGCATTGCAGCAATTTTCATATCTACCTCAAACATCTTAGTATTTATTGCTTGCCTATAAACCGTATCCGTGAAAGACTGGATATCATAGGTGAGATCAATACTGAGAACGTCAGAGTTTTCCGGCTTTTTTAACACTAACCCAATCACCCACATCGTGCGAAATTCTTCCCTGTCCGGATTTTCTTTAGGAGCCGGAAATGACTGAGGATTCACATGCGCCAGAGTAATAAATTCATTCTTCTCCAAGCTCCCGACCAGGATTCGGATTTTTGATTCCACCAAGCCCACCCATTCTAGATGTTGTTTCTCTGTTGGTGCACTTGCTAGAAGTACAATATAATGCTTGTACTTTTGAAAGAAGCTTGGAGCTTCAAAAAGCTTGGACCACTCTGCCTTACTCAGCAAAATTTCGTGTGTAATGGCCAGCCCTTGTTTAAACTCCTCAATCATGACCATCCTTGTTGAAACAGACACATTGTATGTGGAGTTCTGCTGTGGGTACGCTGGTGTGATTATGGGCATAAGATGGTACCTATCACTGGGATTTACTCTTGGGTCCCATACAGGCAAATTAAGGTTCTGTTCTTCAGGCTCTTTCAGTAGCACTGGATTTGGCCACTCCCATTCAGAAAACACCAAGAAAAACTTACGTACAAGAGTCGATGCTATTGCATTTGGATAGAGCTGGCAAGTTCTTGCCACTAGCATGGCCCAGGAAACACCTCCTAGGAAACCTAATATATTGGAATAGATATTGTGGCATTTGGCCCACAATTTGATAGCTCTCAGAGTTAGCCTGAAGTTGTCAATGTCGGGTACTAGATGTAAAATCTCATCTGTCACCCGGCAACCGTTAAGGCTTCTTATGCACCTAATATCTAAATTTTTAAGCAGACTGTCATCTCTTAGGTCCAAATCTTCTGGAATGGTCTGCAGCGCCAACCTTGCAAACAAAATATCAATCTCTATCCCATCAAAACACAGTTTAATAACTGGCACAAACGCCTCCTCAACAGCCCTTAAATCTTTCACTTCTTCGTGTAGTTTCAATTTATCATAGAACGAGGTGAAAAAGTCGCTTCGGTCAACATGTCTTGGAGCAACGCACAACGCATCGATATCGGCACCTTTCGTGTGTACTCCTAACCTGTAAGAGCCGAACGTAAAGATTTTCCCGCCAACGTTTTCAATTACAGCTTGCGGAAGGCTCTTGCTTTCACTGATCTCCCGTATCCATTCCTTTACCAGATTATTTAATTTTTCCAAAATTAAAATCCTGCGCTGCAGTTCCTCTTCCTCTTCAAAAACCCCGAAGGGCTTCAGGGTTTCGATTAGCTTCTGGGTAAGTACGCAGTCAGTCTCCTTGGGGGCCGCTAAACTGACGGGGGAGGAGATGCCACAGCGCTTGGGCGGCGGCGGGGTCTGTTGTGATCCAGGGGTCGTCACCGGAAACGGCATCATCTCTAGCGCCGGCCCCGCCACGCCACTTCCCCCGCCACCGCGACCTCCGCCCGGATCATGATCCGCTGAGGCGGGAGGGGCGCGGCTCCTGCCGGCCCGGGTCCAACCCGCTCCCGCTCCCGCTCCCTCTCCGCTCCCGCCGCTTCAAGCGCTCCTCTGCCTTCCCCTCAGCCCCAACATGGCGCCGGGGCCCTCGGCGCGGCGTTCTAGAACGGCCGCGCAGGCCACGCATGCCACGGCGCCTGCGCGGCGCGCAGAGCCCCACGGGAGTTGTAGTTTCGCGGGGGAGGGGGGCAGGGTACTGCGCCTCGTCAGTACCGTTTACGCACACCTACCATCTACCGCCTGGGTCTCCAGGGCCTCGCACCTCAGATCTACTTCCTCTCCAGGAGCAGCTTCCGGGGGGCCTCCGCCCTAACGCACGTCCTTCAGAAACGCCTCGCAGCCAGGGTCCGCGGCTGCCAAGCGTCCCTTTGCGTCCTCCGTGGCCAGGTGCCTGCCTGGGGGCTTAGCGGTGTCGGCACCTCGGGGTCGACGGTTCTGTTCTTTGCAGCCTTGAAGGTCCTCCGCGCCGCCTCTGCTTTCCACGGCTTCTGTTGAGAGGTCTGCGGTCCGGCCGACCCGCTCACCTGTCTTTCTGGCAGCGATACAAATCTTCCCTGCCCTCCACGTCCTGCGATGCCGCCACCAGGTGTCGAGGGATAAACTTTTCCCTTATCTTATCGTACACGGTGATTTCTGAACCGTAAGATGCGCGGTTTTCGTTTCATGACCCCAGGAAGATTCTCAGGCATGTCCTTGGAGTAGGCCCGCCCCACCACCGATGCGCGTCATGCGGACACGTGATGGACTCTCATTGGGCTCTCCATGTCTCCCGCCTCCCCTTTCTTCCCGGGTGATGCCGGGTCTACCTCTCAGTTCTCTGATTCAGTTGCAGTTAGTCTGCTGTTTAAGCCGTCACTGAAGTATCCATTTCAATACTTTTTTAAAGTTTATTTATTTTGGGGGGGGGGGGGGGAGTGCGCACACACGAGTGGGAGAGGGGCGGAGGGAGAGAGACAGGATCCCAAGCAGGCTCTGGGCTGATGGCATGGAGCCCCATGTGGTGCTCAAACCCATGAATCGAGAGATCATGACCTGAGCCGAAACCAAGAGTCCAGTGCTTGACCAACTGAGCCACCCAGGTCCCCCTCAATACTTAACAGCTTTAATCACCAGAAGCATTATCTTGTTCTTTTCCAAATCTTTCCAGCCTCTTTGGAAGACATTCTGTTCTTTCCTGTTTTCTTTCTACCTTTTATTCATTGAACACTAAACTAACTTAATATTCTATAACTAACGGTTCTTACTCTTAATATTCCTGATAATCTGATTCTAGCTTGTTTTCTACCAACTCAGACCAACATCATTTCACGTGTCTTGTAATTTTGGGACTGTGAGCTCATCTCTGGTGAGGCTTGGGATGCCTGTGTGGATGTCCTCCCAAAGAGGATTTGCTTTGTTTCTATCAGATGTCTTTGTACACTATCAAATTGTACAATGTAATTTAATTCCTCTTCCAAGGACTAGCCAGATTACCAGAGTAGTGCGATTTTGAACCCCAAACGCATGTGAGAGGAAAAGTATTTTTCCATTCTAGGGGAGTTTTCCCCACCCAGACCCCAGGTCAAGAAAGAGAACTCTAGGGGCGCCTGGGTGGCCCATTCGGTTGAACGTCCGACTCTTGATTTCAGCTCAGGTCATGATCCCAGGGTCGTGGGCTTGAGCCACATGTTCGGCTCCATACTGAGAATGGATCCTGCTTAAAATTCTCTTTCTCTCTTTCTCCCTCTGCCCCTCTCCCCCATTGTGTGCTGTCTCCCTCTAAAATATTAAATAAATAAGGAATGAAGGAGGGAGGGAAGGAGGAAGGAAGGAAGGAGGGAAGGAAGGAGGAAGGAAGGAAGGAGGGGAGGAAGGAAGGAGGAAGGAAGGGAAGGAAGGAAGGAGGGGAGGAAGGAGGGAGGGAGGGGTGGAAGAAAGGAGGGAAGGAAGGACGGAGGAAGGAAGGGAGGAAGGAAGGAGGGAGGAAGGAAGGAGGGAGGGAAGGAAGGGAAGAAGGAGACAGAGAGGGAAGGAAGGAAGGAGGGGAAGAAGGAAGGAAGGAAGGAAGGAAGGAAGGAAGGAAAAGAAGGAAGGAAGGAGGGAGGGGAGGGAGGAAGGGAAGGAAGGAGGGAAGGAAGAAAGGAGGGAAGGAAGGGGGGAGGGAGGGAAGGAAGGAAGAAGGAAGGAGGGGAGGAAGGAAGGAGGGAGGGAAGGAAGGGAGGAAGGAAGGGAAGAAGGAGGCAGGGAGGGAAGGAAGGGAGGAAGGAAGGAGGGGATGGAGGAAGGAAGGAAGGAGGGAAGGGAGGAAGGAAGGAAGGAGGGAGGGAAGGAAGGAAGGAAGGAGGAGAGGAAGGGAGGGAAGGGAGGAAGGAGGGAGGGAAGGAAGAAAGGAAGGAGGGAGGAAGGAAGATAACACTTTGTCATCTCCTTTCACCAGGTAGCAGGTTCTTCCTACCCCATCTTTTCATTCAGTGTGTCACCCTTTGAGAGTTGCAACCATATCTGGGAGTTTCATTTCCATTTCTCTACCTCTGTAGGTCCCGAAGCTCTGCCTCTTTCCTGGGCAGCTGCTAAAATAAATGTTCTTGGTTACAAGGACTGGCAAATGCCTCCAGAGCAATGAGAGCTTTAGAATCAGTTAAGTTTCTGAGGTTTCAAAGTACCTCTTTGGGGGTTCTTTCAACCCTGCTGACCTACTTTATTTTCTTAGGCACTCGGCTTGGCATCTTAAAGGAGAATTTTTTTTATGTTTCAACCAACCCTTCCAGGTACTCTATACAGGAAGATTTTCTAGGGTAAGTAAGCCCACATATTACAAGAATAGAAGTACCTGGTTTTCAGCCCACTTCAATACGGCTTGCAAGCTCCACATTCCAGCAGCACAGCTCTCAGTAAGGTCTTTGGTGACTGCCATATTGTTTAACCCAATGGTCTACATTCTTTTGGTCTATGGTGGCCTCTTCTTGGCCTCCATGGCACCACACTCTTTGTCCCGCCTTGTGCATCTCTGGCCTCTCCTCAGCCTAATTTGCTGCCTGCTCCTCCATGACTTAGCCTCTAGAGTTGGTGTCACTCCAGTTTCCGTACCAAGCCCTCGTTTCTCCTTATCGCATATACATTCGCTGCCTAGATGATCTCAGTTTTCACAGCTTTAAATATCACCCACTTACAGCTTAATTCAAGTTTTTGTAACAGACTCTCTTCTAAGCTGCAGATGCATATTATCTGACTTCCTGTCTACCACCTCCGTTGAATGTCTCAAACTTAACATAGTCCAAAGAGACCTCTTAGTCCTCCCTCCATAATTTGTTTCTCTCTCAGTAGTCACCGTTTAGGGCATGGTATCTCCATCCACCCAACTGGGCATACCAGAAACCTGGCGGTCATTCTCAACATCTCCCTCTTTCTCACACTCAGCATCTAGTTCTTTACAAATATTAGTGATTCTGCCTCCAGAATATATCTGCAATTCACACACTTCTCTCTACGTGTTCCCTCCGAACTCTACTGGAGGCTACCGCCAACTCTCATCTAGGTTCCTACAATAATCTAATCATCTCCTATTACTGACCTTTTCAGGTATTTTCTTTTTTAAAATATTTTTTTAGTATTTATTTCGTTTTGAGAGAGAGACAGACAGAGTGCCAGCGGGGTAGGGGCAGAGAGAGAGGGAGACACAGAATCCGAAGCAGGCTCCAGGCTCCAAGCTGTCCGCACAGAGCCCGACGCGGGGCTCAAACTCACGAACCGTGAGATCATGACCCGAGCCAAAGTCAGTTGCCCCACTGACTGAGCCACCCAGGCGCCCCTCAAGTATTTTCTGCCTGGGAGCCAGAGTGGTATTTTAACCCCTTCGGGGCCTCCCATTATACTTAGTCTAAATCTAAAATACCCAACGACCCAAGCTTGTCTGTCTTTCCCCTGACCATCTCCCCAGCCCCACTGCCCACAGCTCCCCCCACGCTCCAGCCACATGGGCCTTCTTTCAGTGCCTTGAATTTGCTTCATTCTCTCTCCTCCTGGAGTCTGTACACAGCTGTTCCCTCTGCCCAGAGAGCTCTTCCCGCCCCACCAAGTATCTGCTGCCCTTCACCTGGTTAATGTGTCATCATCTTTAAGACTGGCTTACATTTTACCTCCTCAGTGAGAATTTCCCTAACCTTCATGCGAAATTAGCTCATGTGCTTTTCTTCCGTGGCACATATCACAATTTGTAAGTATGGTTTTCGTGTAATTATTTCTTTGTCTTTACTTCCCACTAGACTCTTAAGCTCCATGAGAACACAACCTCTTTGTTTTGTCAACTGCTATATATCCAGCACCTAACAGAGTGGCGCCCAACAAATATTTGATGACAAATTAGTGAATGAGCACAAAAAATAAAATTCTTTCTCCTTCGAGTCACTGGCTAATCAATATCCAGAAGACGCAGTTCTTGAATTTTGATTAGGTAGAGGCCGGTTTCAAATCTACACATTGGGAAATCATCGTGCGACTCAGTTCACAGTTACTCATACCAGTTGGCTACAGGGACTTTCTACGTCTGCGTGACTCTAGGACCCTTACTACATTAACATTACAGCACCTTTTGACTTAAGAGCGATTCCAAGGGAGATTTTTGAGGGCCGGGGGCTCCTACTCCGTGCCTAAGGATGCGGAAGGACCACACAAGAAAGCACAGCATCGTCATGGCAGCCTTTCTGGAGAAGCTGCTGTCCGTCAGCGCTTAGTAGGAAACAAAGTGGATACATCTGTAATCCAAAAATTCCATTCCTGGGAGAATGCCCTCCGAGGACTCTGCACAGACCCTCAACAGGGTGGGAGCGCCAGTGTTTGTAGTGGGAAGAGGCTGGATGCGATCTGAGTGCCCGTGATTAGGGGAATGGATAAGGTGGTTTATGTAGGCGATGGAAAACCAGGTCTGAGTGAAATTTACAGCACCACAGGTAGACCTTAATCTTATTATACACTGTCCTCAGTTGAAGAGAAAGTTTAAGCTCTGATATAGTCAAATCCATCTACCTCTTCCCCTTATGGTTTGTGCCTTTTAAGCCTTCTCTATGAAATCTTTCTTCTTTTGGCTGAAGCCAGTCATCCCAACACCATTTATAAAACCCTTTCCCCACAATCTGTGACGCGATCTACACTGTGCCAAATTCCCACTGGGTCAGTCAACATAGGTCTGCCTCTGCCTTCTCTATTCTGTTCCTTCCGTCGGCTTGGATGTTCCTGTCCACAGACCACATGCCTTCAGTTACCATGACTTTATCACCTATCTCAGAGCTTAGGAGATCAATACCCCCTACCCCTGCTCATCCTGTTCAGACCTATCTTGGGCATTCGAGAACCGGTATTCTTTCACAAAGATGGACTCAGTCTGTGCAAGGACAGCACAGCAAAGAAGGTGGACTTGGGCCTCATTTACTGCTGTCACTGTGGACACATCTGAATGTGTGTCCCAGACCTCAGCAAACATTTCCGCCACGTCAACCTTCAGAAGGAAGAAAAGATAGTTGGCTAGCATTCTCTGTTTACGTGAGTATATCATCTAAAACCCTGAGAGGGGGCGCCTGGGTGGCTCAGTGGGTTAAGCGTCTAACACTTGATTTCGGCTCAGGTCATGATCTCACGGTTCGTGAGGTCAGGCCCCCCCTCCACCCTGTCGGGCTCCATGCTGGGTGTGGAGGCTGCTTAAGAGTCTCTCTCTCCCTCTCCCTCTGCCCCTCCTGCAATTGTGCTTACTCTCTCCCTAAACAAATAAACAAATAAATAAACCCATGAGATAAACTATTCTATATGATTTAAATATATCCCCCAAAATCTTTCCCCAAAATTATAAGTCACTTTTGGGAACCAACAGCTATGAACACGGTTTAAGTGGTAATAAAACATAGTGGTTAATATGTTAATACTTCTTAGAAATGCTTCACACGGTTAACCCAAGTGAGGTCTCTCTTGCCGTGTAACCAAATGCAAACTTTTGCTTTTATGTCTGCCTCCTTCAAGACCACGTTCAAGAGGCTGATTCATTTCACTGCGGTTTGGTACAACACAGAAGGGCCTCGAGAACCAGGTGGATTTGTTGTACTAGTTAGACAGCAAATGCTGGCTAAATGAGTGGTTTTAAATCTATCTACTTCTAGACTTTTAAAATCAGTTTCACCACAACTATGAAGAGGTTTTAGGAAATCTGAGTTCGGTGCTGTTCAGTTCACGGAATCGCTACTTATTCGCGCCAACCAATAAACATCCGCTCTCACCTTGGGAGCATCCCGACTGGGGGCCAAATGTGAAGAAAGGTGGAGGCCTGTGGCTCCGAGGGGCTGACAGGTGTCTGGTATCCTCTCTCATCCCCTCAACCTGACACCTAATCCCTTCTGGCCCAACACCCCAGGAGGGCCTGCACCCCCCACAGGCATGCACTTCCCTCATTGGCTAAATCCCTTCCCTGCCCCCGTCCACACCGGCCCTCCCCGAGCCATTTCCTCTTACGTGTCACATCTTCCGAATGTTTTATGCCAGCTCTGCCCTCCCCCTGTGTTTGCCGTGGGAAGCACGGAGCACCTGACTTGGGAGGCTCCTCGAGGAGCACCTGACTCGGGAGGCTCCTCGTAGGACGAGGTGGCAAGTCCCGGGGAAGGGGGTGGTGCCGCTAGCCAGGCCCCGGGCGGGCGCCACCCAGCTTCCCGGAACAGCCGCTGCCGCTGCGCTTCTCTGTGACGCTGAAGACTTAACTTAAAAAAAAAAAATCTATGCAGTGAATTAAAGGGTAAGATGGGCTGTGAGCAACTAACCATTCAATTTTATGTTCTCTCTGAATTAAAAATCCTCAAAAATGTCTTTTAAGCTCAATTACTTTTCTACTTTAAGATTGATGAGGCAAGTTAGGGGTTGTCTTGCTTTCTACCAAACCACATAAGATAAATGCTGCCCACAATGAGTCCATCACCGCAAATACGCTCAAAGAGTCTCACTCAAGACCCACAAGGCGATTCCTGCTAAAATAAAAGGAGAAGAAAATCCAGATCGCCTCCTTCATCCTGAGAGAAGTTATTAAAGATCAGATCCACGGCGAAAGAAAAAACGTCAAAAGCACAGAGAGGTCGGGGGACGTGTGAGGACAGAATTCACAGGGCACAATCGGTGGGCGGAGACAGCAGAGGGCCCCCCTGAAGCCTCAACATCCCTGTCTGTCACCGGGGCCGAGGCCCTGCCTGCCCATCCATGGAGGAGAAGGTGGGAGGAACCACATACTCAGAGTCAGGTGCTCAGAGACGACCTCTCCACCACCCCCGGCCACTCCAGCTGGGCCTAAAGGAGAAAGGAGTGTGGCGGGCTGCACACTCAGGTACCCGAGGGACACACTCCCAGTCGCTCGAAGCCACAGCTGGCACTAGTGGACTGCCACGCCGTCGGAACACCACCCTCTCGCCGCCCCGTCTCCAACCCCTAGCAAAGAAAACGGATGGGGCGCCCGGCTGGCTCAGTCGGTTGGGCGTCCGACTTCGGCTCAAGTCACGATCTCACGGTTCATGGGTTCGAGCCCCATGTCAGGCTCTGTGCGGACAGCTCGGAGCCCGGGGCCTGCTTCGGATTCTGCGTCTCCCTCTCTCTCTCTGCCCCTCCCCTGCTCGCACTGGCTCGCTCTCTCTCTCTCAAAAATACACACTAAAAAAATTTTTAAAAGAAAAGAAAATGGAGCCAAACTCTGGAGTCTTGGATGCACGTGGAAAGTGAAACTTGGGAGGTGGCTCTCCTTCCGTGCGTTAGTACTTCAATGGGCTTTTAATGAGCACCTACTGTATGCCCCCATACCGTACAGACAACCGGTTAGTCACAAGCCCAGTGACAGAGGCAGAGATGCCTGGAATGCGTAGCCTGCACACCTCAAGTCACAGCGGCTTCAGAAATGCTCTAAGCTGGTCTTCTTCTAAGAGGACACCCAAAGAAGAGAAGGAGACACCGCCTGCAGGGGACAGAACAATGCCAAGCCTCTGAGGGCCACGCAGGCCACACAGAAAAGGCATCCACGGGCAGAAAAAGAAGCTCCATGCCACCCTCAAGACACTGGGCTTTCAGGGCGCCGAGTCCTCAGGGAGCCCCGGGAGGGAGAGTGCGGCCTGAGGGTCACGAAGGCACGTGGCCGCTGGCCCCAACGGTGAGGCGCTCCGTGCAGCCGCTCCATCCGGTTCAGTGGCTCCGTGTCCCGGCAAGTTTGCCCCCCGGGCCACCTGGCAATGCCCTCCCAGAGACACGTTTGGTTGTCACAGTCAGCAGGGGTGCTGCTAGCATCCAGCGGGCAGAGGCCTGGAACGTCGCCGAATCCCCGCCAATGCGCACAGGTTGGCCCGCACAGCAAACTACTGACCTAACTTGTCCGTGAGGCCAAGGTTGAGAAATCGAAGCTGAACACACACTTCCGTCCTGGGGACACAAACGCACCTTCTCTCTCGCCCTCCCCACGCCACTGACGAAGACCACATGGCCCGGTTGTCACCCCACCCCGAAGTGCACAGAAGCGATTGTTGTCTCTGTCGGTGACGAGACGCAGAGGCCTGTCAGTGCTCCCGGCCCTGGACACCAGCCTTCCGGGAAAACGCACACAGGAGGGGCCTCGCGGCGCCCCCCACGCCAGCCGCCCTCTCCCAGAGCAGACACACAGTATTTTGAGACTCTGGAAATCAGGGGAGCCGGCAGCTGCAAGAAGACAATATTTATGGAAAACGAAACCCAAAGTGTCCGAGTGCGTGACTATGGGTGCGTGACAAGGGTCCGAACGGGGAAGGAGAGCCCGTGGATCCTCGTTCCGGCGCCACGGGGAAGCCTCTGGCACACCCTCCTTCGCCCCGGGATTGTGAGCGGACCCCAGCGGGCCTGCAGGAGAGGGGCCCGTGGTGGGTCCCCAGCACCCGGCACCCGCTCCCAGCTGCTCCTCAGCTCCAAAGAGCAGCCGGGAGGGGGCGTCGGCTCCGGCTTACTCTGAACCAGGACTAGGGAGCCCCGGCTCACTAGCGACCCGAGGAGTCCTTCACTGCGACGGTGCTCGGTCACCTGAAGCCAGAGAAGGCCAGTGTTCATTCCCGCGCACGCACATGCACACACACCTGCACACAGACGCACACGCCTGCACACGTGCGCGCACACACAGGCAGTCCCTTCCCTTTACCACCACTCTTTCCAGATGGCTCACTAGAATTGTAGGGTCAACCTCCCCTGCTCTTTGGGGGAGAAGACGCACAGAGAAGCCCTGGAGCGCTGCTCTGCGGTGGAATCACCACCGTCCCAGGCCCTAAAACGCTCCACCTCCGTGGGCGTTGATTTCACCACTGCAAATGCCACCACACAGCCTCAGCGCGGCACACAGGCCAGCCGGGCACCCAGAGGACGGCCAGGCACCGGGGGCATCTCCCGAGCAGGGCAGACCAACCAAGCTGGAGATTCTTTCTCGCTATCAGACTTGACACAGAAACAGCAAGTCAACGCCAAACACCCCCTTCGGCTCCTCGGGGTCCGCTCGGACAGCTCAGCCTCCGCAGGCCTCACTGCACCAATTCTACCGTCGCTGGCAGGGGGACAGCACGGTCAGGAGGCCCCGCAGTCCCGGACCACGCCCCAAGGGAAAGCCAGCAGCAAAGGGTGATTCCCTGGGGTCCAGGAGGCCTGCTTCAGGCAGGTAACACAACCCGCCTCCGGCCCGGCCAAGTGTGTCCGTGAGACTGGTCCCATTCAACGGACTCTTTATTTGAAAGGTTTTGCAAAACCAATGCCAAGTTGAATAGGCCGTGGGCAATGCGGCCTTCTCTTGCCTCGACTGGTGTAAAAGGAACACCGTCCGTAAGGGGTTGGTGAACAGGAGATAAAGACCCCCTTCCTACAGATGGCCTCTGGCCCCTGGTCCCCTCACCTGTGCAATACAGAGCAAGCTTTCCAACGTCCTAGCCGACACCCGGGGCCCAGAGACCCATGCGCTTTTGCCCTCCGCCCCGCAGAACAAACACCGAGCGGGACAATGACCACGAGCTGAACACCAGCGGCCTCTCAGCAGGTCTGCCTGGCCTCCTGGGGCATCTTCTGAATGACGGGGCCAGAGTGCACTGGATCGAGGCAAGGCAGGGCCGGATGGAACGCCAGACCCTGGGCCCACAGGGTGGGGACGTGAGGGTGCCGGGCCAGGGAGAGCTGACTGCAAAAATGTCAACTCCAGTTGGCGAGCTTTTTATTGCCGCCACGTGCCAGCAACTCCAAGTGGCATCAGCGATCAGATGTCCCCCCCGTCAGTAGGACCCCCAACTTCTGCCTATAAGCACACAGGACAAACTGCTTACCACATACAGGAAACGTTAACAATAATACACAACTCTAACTCCCTGAGCGTCTGCCAAGCACCATGCTAAGTGCTTTGCGTACATCGCTAACGCCCGTGACTGGGAAGTCATGCCCCCATTATCCAGATCAGGAAACTGAGGCCACGGGGGTGAAGTGATCTGCCCAAGGTAACAGAGGACGGCTGCTGCTGAATGCCAACCACGGCACACCCCTGGACTGTGGGACACGGAGGTCCCCATCAGGCCTGAGTGACCCCGGTCCCTGGAGTTCCACTGCTCATCTCCACACTGAAGGTACAAAGCGGGCCCCACGCCAGAAGCAGAACTAGAGAAAAGGAGCATTTGCAACCCCTCGGGGGCACACACAACAGGTCAGGAGTGCTCAAGGCCTCTTTCGATCCTGGGATATTGTGAAATCAAATGACAAGTCCCCTAAGGCCGTTAAACATCCTTCTGCTGAGAACGACAGAAGACAAGTCCCTTTTCTGCATAAAGCCACCATTTTCTACAAGAAATTAAGAAAAAGCCAACTATGATCTGAGATACACCGAAGAGTCTTTTGGCTCTGGAAGAAAATGATTTCTTATGGCGTTTACCTATTAAGATAATCAGTTCCTCTCCACCAGCCGAACCAGCCAAACAGACAGACACAGAGCCCTGGCCCACAGGCCTCCAAGTGCCCCAGGCACCCCATCACCTCTGGAGACCCTTCACACCTCCTTGTCCCTTCACTGGACTGTTCCAAAGACTCACCCCACACCTCGGGCACCATGGGACTTCCCATAACCCCTCGGCCACCTGCGCGCTGTGCACGGCTGTCTGCAGCAAAGGACATGACTGGGGAGCTGGAACAAAGGAGGGACCTGCCCTACGACACTGCAAGACTCCATCAGGAGCCACTACGGCACGCGCACGTGTCCCGCAGTATAGACCAACTGCAGTCTCCACAGCAACTTTGATTAAGAAGTCCTCAAGGGGCGCCCGGGTGGCTCAGTCGGTGGGCGTCCGACTTCCGTTCAGGTCATGATCTCACAGTTCGTGAGTTCGAGCCTCCCGTCAGGCTCTGTGCTGACAGCTCAAAGCCTGGGGCCTGGTTCAGAGTCTGTGTCTCCCTCTCTCTCTGCCCCTCCCCTGCTCGCACTCTGTCTCTCTCTCAAAAATAAAATAAACATTAAAAAAAAAAAAAAAAAAAGTCCTCAGACACCGTGACAGACGAGTTTTCCCCCAAACGGATCCCGAGCCTCTGCCTTTTCATTCTCCCCTGACCAGCCCCTGCTCTTCCTGAACCTTCTCTCCTTCTCACCTGCCGTCACGGTGTCCACGTCCTTGGCTGCCAGCTCTTCCACGTCTGACCTCTTTCTCAGCTCAAACCTCCGGGACAAGCCCTCGCGGGGTTTCCATAATTCCTGGATCAGGAGGGGCTTCTCGTTGTCCCCAAACACCCGAAAGCCTTCGGCCCGCCACTGCTGCCCAGAGTCGCCGGCCTGGCCCACCACGTCGCACAGCACGTACTGGCTGGCGCACTCGGGGCTCAGGGCGTAGCGCTCCAGGGCCTCCTTCACCAGCTCCTGGGCGCTGGACGTGCCCGTGGCCAGGACGCTCTTGTAGTGGGTGCCCGAGCAGACGCTGTCCCCGAACACCTTCAGGACCCCGGGGGCCGAGAGCTGGGTGGAGAGCTCCGCGGGGTCGTCGCTGGCGCCCAGGCTGGAAAAGGTGGCGTCCAGGTCGCGGTACTTGTAGCTCAGCGTCCGGGACAGCACGCTGGACAGCAGCTGGCTCTGCCGCTTTAGCTTGCTCTTGGTGGGTGGAGACATGATGAAGTGGGTCCCATAAAACATGGTGGGCCAGCCTTCACGGACAAGGACCGACGGCTCTGGCCGATGGCAGGGTAAAGGCCGTGTCCTGAGAGAAAAACGTAAGGCGGGTTAGCATCAACCATCATGAGCGACAAGAGGGAGCGAGGCTCGGCCGCCCGGGGCCCGGGGCCCCAACGGAGCCAGAGGGGCCAAGTCTCCCCCCCCACCTCACCCCCCCAAGCACCTGAGGCAGAATATGACTGAAACCAGCAGGGACTGCAAGGAACTAAGCAGGTCTGAATGGCCCGAAGCACCCTTCAAGGAAAGCCGTTTCCAGGAAGCACGATGAGGTCACCAAAAGGTAAGACACACTCGGCTGCAGGGTTCTGGCTTCTGGGATGTGCTGGGCACATGCGTCCTGCGCGGTAGGCAGCCAAGAAAGAGGGGCAGCGGGCGTGGGGATGAGAGCGCTTGCCTGGCAGAATCGCCACGGGGCTGGCCAGGTCTCGTGGGAGGCAGCCCACGGAGGGCAGCAAGCCTGATCTCCCCAGCCCAGCCTCTCCGCCACCGCTGCGTCTAATACGGGAAATTAATCGCAAGCACGTGGATGTAGGAAAACAGGCAAAGTCGCAGGCACGTTAACAGAGTGGTAAGTGATCAGACATTCAAAACACAGACACCCC
Source organism: Panthera onca (assembly GCF_046562875.1). NCBI lineage: Eukaryota > Metazoa > Chordata > Mammalia > Carnivora > Felidae > Panthera > Panthera onca. The sequence goes on from NC_138354.1 coordinate 3,918,959, forward strand.
CCCCCCCACCCAAAATGCTGTCCCTCACTGGCCCTTGCCTGGCCCTACAACGTCCACACGACCACAGTGGACACAAAAGGGCTCTTCCAGAACCAGGGGAGGCATGACTGGAATGTATGCATTCCACCCACCGCATCCAGCCTGGTATTCAGGCCCTGTCCAGGCCACAGATGCAATCTTGCTGGGGAAATTAGAAAACAGCTCTGGGACACTTCGGTGTGTCTAAAAATCCTCAATCCAAAGCCCCTAGAGCTCGAAGGGTCTGAGAATTCTAAAGAGATATTTGCCAGGCTCTCCCGCAAGCACTGTAGGGAGCAGGAAGGCACGAGAAAAAGAAGGGTCTCTGCTTCATGAACACCAAGGCTTTGCAGCAAGTGGGGGACACTGGAAAATCAGACCCATCACCTAACTACTGTACCCCACTTCTATGCTGCTGCCCTCGCCAAAGACAAAACCAGACAGGCTAACCAAGAAAAGTCTACTCTCTACTCTCCCAAGGCTCTGGAAACAGGGGCCTGGGTCCCACCTCCACTGTGACAAACATCAGCACTCATTCAGCTGAAGTCAGCGTCCCCAGTCCTGACCCACCTCTGGCTCCAGCAGCTCTGGAAAAGGCTTTCAGGAAGTGAGGCTGTCCGCCTAGGGCAGGAGAGAGTCACCAGGGAGCCTCGCGAACAAAAGAACCCACACTGGGCACCCGCACCCCGCCCCCGCCCCGGGAACTCGAAGCATAAGGTGCTTGCGACACTGACACTGTGCTTGGGCCTCTTGCTAGTCGTGCACCCGGGCTTCGGTCACATGCGCTAAGTGTCTCCCTCCCTCCAGGGCTGCTGTGAAGGAAGCTCGGAAGCAGACCCTCCGTTCAACTCCTCTAGAACCATCTGGGATCTGTCCGCCATCATACAACCCTCAGAAAAGCCTGAACTCTTCAAGCTGCTGCTGACAGCTTCACGCGCCAAAGACTAGGTTCCGAACACTAACGTCTGCCCTTTGGGGGGGCGGGTGGGGGACCCTCCTCGTGTTGTACAGCCTGTCATTTATGCTTTACCACCGCAAAGCTGTTTTTTATGCAGTAGCTTTCTGAGGACTGGAGCTCGCAAATTACGTACACAGCTTGCCTCTCAGGACACCCTGGCTCAGAAGCCTCTGGGCCAGCACGTTCTCAAAGGACCTGAACCCTCCACGGACACTTGGCTTACTCGGCCTCCTCCTTCAAGCACAGGCCCCAGGGCCTCGGCCCAAACCCAAAGTGGCCCAGGGGCTTGGAAGCCTCTGCCTTTCAAGATGTCTGAACGTAAACTTGAATATCACGCCGTAAACTACGGGAAAGACGCCCAGATACTGCGGAGAAGGCAACGGCTATTGTGCGTCTGGCAGTGGGTCCGGGTTCTGCAAGGTCTGAGGCATATACAACTCTACTTTAATACAAAAAAAAAAAAAAAAAAAGAACTAGAGTGGCCCCTGGGTGGCTCGGTCGGTTAAGCGTCTGACTCTTGATTTTGGCTCCGGTCATGATCTCTCAGGTTGTGGGATCGAGCCCCACATCGGGCTCTGCATTCACAGCTCAGAGCCTGCTGGGGATTCTCTCTCCCTCTCTCTCTGCCCCTGCCCTGCTCACTCATGCTCTCTGCCTCAAAATAAATAAACTTAAAAAAAAAAAACAAAAAAAAAAACCGACTTACAACACTGCTAGGTCCCCTCCCAGGGCCTCAGAAGTGAGCTCCCCTCCCTTCTCCTCAGCAGGATTCCAAAGCAAAGTCAGCAAAATCACGTCAAGACGAGAGAACATGCAAGAGAGGGTGTGATCTGTTCTCTTCGGGAGCCCCTCCTTAAGCCCCAAGGAGCCCCGACGAACACAGACCCTGGACTGTGTGGTCTGTGTTGTCAAGGAAGCCTTCTTCTCCTCGCGGGCATTCCCTTGGTGGCCATCTTCAGAGAGCAGCCACTGGTGGCGGCCACGTGTTCCCTCGCCAGCGTCCTTCACAGACAGAATGCAGAGGACGGCCTATCTGTCACACTTTGCCGGACCCGTTTCTGGCAAGGGCAGGAGGGCAGGCGCCCCCCGGGGTAACCCGACCTGGGTTTGGGAGGCGTGACCCGCCTTGCCCTTTTCCGCCCCGTGCTCTACTCTTTCTCTTCCATACAAATGTTTGGGGAAACGCGGGCCCAAGGGTGCAGGACACCTGCTGTTGCTTCTCTCAGAGAATGTTTTTCTCTTGTTCTCAAGGAAGAATCCGATTTCTGATGAAAACAAGCGTAAGTCACACCAGCGAGGGAAGCCAGCGAGGTCAGTGCCGGGCTGACGAGATGGGTGGAGGCGCACGGCCGGCCCAACAACACAATGTGGAACCCATTAGAATTTCCACCAGGACAGGGAAGGAAGAGGGCAGACTCAGGCTCTGCTTTATCCCCACCATCCATAAACCCTACCTCGACAGCTCCAGCCGAAGCAAGGCTCTCAAATACAAGAAGAATTTAATCAGATATGATTCTGACATGCTACCCGCCTTAGAGGGGGCTTTTTCCACCAGTGGGATTAAGGACTGGCTCCTCTCTGGAATGCACGAGAGGTGGCCCCGTGCTAACCGGAGACACCTGTAATCACTGGCGACTGACAAAATTCTTTCGGGCAATTCAGATTAACCAAACACTTGAGGGCGGGGGACGGTGCGCTGAGCCGGCGCGTCTGCAGCTCCCCCCGCGGTCCCACCAACCGGCTCCCTGACGGGAAATAAACCAGTTTCTTCCACGAGGCCCCCAGGAGCTCCAGCTCAGGATCTGTTTTCTTAGATGCAGTATTTGTCGAGGGGCCGGAGGTGGTACAGAAATAGCTGGGAGACAATGCTTTCGGCTGGCACACGAGTGGGGAACGCGCTGCTGCGTGAACAGGAAAACCGGGACGGGCTGTGGGCGGGGGTGGGTGGAGGGGGGAATGTCACCCGACCCTGGAGGGAGGGCGCGGACCCCCGCGCCCTGCTCCCCCGCGACGCCCGCAATGCCAGACCCCCCTCTAAGGGAGCACCAGGGAGGCTGAGGCCCAGGGGTCCCCTGCAGTGGGGGGCCAGATTCCCGGGTCTCAGGGGACGGTGGCCTCAGGCGAACCCTGGAACCCGCAGGCCGGCTCGCCCGCGCTCGCCCCGCTTCGGGTCCCACCCCCCCCACCCCTCCCCCCCGGGACGGCGCCCGGGAGCCCGACCGTAGCCGGTCTCCATGGCAACCGGACAAGCCTGGCCAGAACTGCCCAAGAGATGCCCCGTGAGGGCCCCGTTGCCCCAGCACGCGCCCCGCGGCCTCCCCGCCGGCCGGCTCCGCGCCCCGGCGCCCCGGCCGCCGCTCCTCGCGCACCCCGCACTCACCTCCGACACAGTCCGCCGCCGCTGCGTTTCCGCGCGGCTCCCACACCAACGTCGGCCCGCGCCCTCGACCCTCGCCCCGCGCCCGCGCGTGGCGCGGCGCCTCCTGCCGGCCGCCCAACGGACGGGGCGGGACCTTAGCTGGGGGCGAGGCCTCTCGGGGGCGGGGCCCGACGGGCGGGGCGGTGCCTCCTCCCGCCGGCCACCCAATGGACGAGGACGAGACCCTGAGAAGGCGGGGCCTCAAGGGAGGGGCGGAGCTGGTGAGACGTTGGGCGGGGCGCCAGCGCCACCTGCCGGCCAATTAATGGGTGTGGGCGTGGCCTCCAAGATCGGGGCGGGGTCTCCAGATGACGGCGGGCTGGCTGCGGAGAGACAGGACTAGGCGGCCCACCCCTGTCTCCAGCTCAAGAGGTGGGGCCTCTGCAGGAGAGGCGGGGCCACACTAAGCTCAGGGGCCACTTGCTCCTCTAAGGCTCTGGGAGACCGGTGGGCTGTTGTGTCCCCACTTTGTAGTCCCCCAATGGACAGGACCAAGAAAAGGAGGGACAAGGGTAAAGCAAACGCTTACCAAAAGGGGAGCGGCCCCAATATATGAACATCTAAGACACTGAGAGGAGACAAGGGTGGCAGGTTCCATCTCCCCTACAATCTGTCCCCTACTCCGCAGCCAGAGTTTTAAATGACAAATCAAAACATGACGCCTCTGCTTAAAACGATGCAAAACGGGGCCAGGTCAGCTCCAGGGCTCTGGCCCAACAACCTCGTTGGATAAGGTGTTTTAAAAGAAGCTCGTGTCCTTAAAACTCGCTTTGGCACCAGCCCTCCGGTTGGGGGAAAGACTTTCACTTGGTGAAAGATTGTCCCTTTGTCACATGGGGGATTCATGTGGTCTTGGGTGTAGATGCCTAATTCTACCCCTGGGAGTGAAGCTTTTTGCTGCCATGTTGCTACTGGGGTATAAATTCTTATAGTAACGATTGCATATATGCAGGAGGAAAGGGGAGGCTGGGAACGGATATTTATAGACCACCTACCTACAGTGTGCCAGACCCTATGTGAGGGGCTGTAGCGAGGCCCCAGAGCTCACATCGACTCTTGTGACTCAGATGTTGTCGCGCTCACTTTGCAGATGACGAAATAAAGGTTCAGAGAGGCCGGACAGGTGGAGCCAAGAACTGAGCCTGAGACCATGTGATCGAACAATCCCCTTTACAGGACTCCCCCCATACATGTAAGAACCTTTATAGGACTCCCCATATACATATACACACACCCAACCTTGACCCTCAAGAGGCAGGTATCAGGGCTGAAAGGAGAGCCTGGTTCTCACCATGACCCAGGCTCATCTCCCACTCCTCCCTGCACCCCTCTTCGGCAGGGGTTGCCAAACTATGGCCTCTGGGCTGCTGCTTTGATAAATAAAGTTTTATTGGAACAGAGCTACACCCATTTGTTTATGTATTGTCTATAACTGTTTTCTTGCAACAGAGACCTTAAGGCCTGGAATAACTGAGAATGAATACTACTCTCTGCTTCTGTACAGAAAGAGTTTGCCGGCCCCCTGCTCTTCAGGATCTAGCAATGCCAACTATTTGGCTCAGGCCTTGGAACACCTTTCCTCCGCTCTGTTAGTTTGCTGGGGCCGCCATAACAAAATACCACAAACTGGGCGGCTTCAACGGCAAATATTTATTTGCTCACAGTTCTGGAGACTAGAGGGCCAAGATCAAGGCGTCCTCAGGTTTGGCTTCTCCTGAGGCCTCTGTCTTTGTCTTGCAGATGGCTGTCTTCTCCTTGCGCCCTCACATGGGTGTCTCCCTGTGTGTCCCTCTGTGTCCTAATCTTCTCTTACACGGACACCAGTCATACTGGATTAGGGCCCATCCCGATGACCTCGTTTTACCTTAATCACCTCTTAAAGGCCCTAACTGCAAATACAGTTGCATTCTGAGGCAGAGGGAATCAGGGCTTCAACCTAAGAATTTCAAGGGGACACAGTTCAGCCCCTAACCTTAATCTTCATCACCTGGCCAATTGGCACTCTTCCTTTAGGACTCAGATTAGGCAGCCGACCTCCCAGGAGATCCCCAACAATTCACACCCTCTGGTGTTCACACCCCTGTGGGGTCCCCTCCCGTGCTGAATAGCCCCGACCTATGTAATCAACGAGATCTGCCAAAATGACAGCGTGACTTCTGGAGCTAAACCATAAAAGGCATGGCTTCCTTGCTTTCTCTGGGATCCCTCGCTCTGGGGGAAGCTGCCGGTTGTGTTGAGAGAACACTCAAGCAGCCCTAGAGAGATCCACATGGTGAGAAACCAACAGCCAGCACCAACCTGCCATCCACATGAGTGCGCCATCTTGGATGTGAGCCCTCCAGCCTCAACAACCTTCAGATGAATACAGCTGACGGCACCTCATGAGGGACCCCGAGCCGGAACCGCCCAGCAAAGCTATGCCCCAATTCCCAGAAACTGTGAGATGATAAATGCTTCTTATTAATGTAAGCCACTGAGTTTGGGGACAGTTTGCTATGCAGGAATGGATAACTAATACACTTTATCCAGGAAGGCCTCCCTGACTGCCAGAGTTGGATCTAGACGCCTCCCCTGTGCTCCCGTGGGTTCCCATCATATCAAACTATGTTTCTTAAAGACAAATGAGATGCTACTCCTCGGCCCACGCTCCCCCATGACTCCCCTTTGCAGAGACTCAGGCAGGGCTCAAACCCTATCCCAGCTGGCCCTGCTGACCGGCCCACTGCTCCCTCCATCACAGGTCTCCAGCCATACCAAACTCCTGCTTTCAAACGCTCTAAGCTCATTCCCTCCTCTGAAGCCTTTTTCCCTTGGCTGTCTCCTCTTCCTAAAATGCTCCTCCTTTTGTGTCTGAATGCTGGCACCTTCCTCTCATTAAAACTCAGCTCCATTACTGTCTCCAGACCATTCTCTTGACGGTCACCCCTATGGTCATTCTCTATCTCGTTACCTGTTTTATTTCACTCATAGGCATGTATCACTATCTAAATGTATTTTCTGGAGTATTTAACGCCCACGGGCGTCTGTGTTCTGTAAAGGGAGGCACTCCAACTGCCTTCCTTACTGCTATACTCAGTACCTACTAGGTAGGTGCTCAGTAGCAGTTAAATGAGTAAACAAAAGGAATGAATAGATTCCCACCCATCTCCTTTGCATCCCCTCACCTGGAAGCTTATCAAGGAACTGAGTTTTATTCATCTTTGTATCCCTGCTCCAGGCCCATGGCCAGGTGAGCAAAACAAGTCTAAACTATAAAGGGTTGAAGGCCTTTGGAAATCCACAAATAAAATGTTGTGTTGAGCTGCCCTCTGTGGCCACGAGAGGGCACCGGAGTCCCGGGACTCAATCAACCAAAGGGGCAAAGGAGCCCAAAGAAAAAGCATCTGGTTAAGGTCAAAGTGCAGGTTTCCGGGGGTGATGGGTCTAGAGGCAGAAAGCCAGGGCTCTTGAGGGGACCAGAAGACAAGGACAGGTGGCAGCAGGCACATGGAGAGCCTTAGATCCCGGCCCTTCTTTCTGGACGCATCACTAGAAGGGGTTGGCCACACTTCATCCCGGGATCCCATTCCTGATGAACTCACTGCCACAACCCATAAATAGCATTGCTCTGGGTTGGGCCATTCCTTGTACACTCATCAGTCAAAACTCAGCGATTGTTATTTTTCTTGGCACATCATATGCTGAGCAACTTCCAGTCAACAATGTATGCCCTGGGAAAGCACAGGGTACCAGGACTCAAGGTATTTGAGATTATTCAATTTAAAGTTGATACGTCTATTCTGATGTAGATTTCTAGTAGGTATTTGGATCTGTAGCTCAGGTAAGATATTTAATTGGAAAACAGGAATTCAAGTCATATATATGGGAAATGAAGCCAGAGGTCATAGATGTGTTCAGCTCAAAGGGTTCAGTGCCATTAAAATAAGTGATGTCAAGTCACTTTACTCTTGAGTGTTTGTTTAACAGAACTTGAACATTTACTTGACTGTTAAAGATTTTAGTCTGGGTGGGACTTAAATAATCTACCCCCCAGTTAATCAATCAACTATTCAGGTAGTGAAGCCTCTGGAAATTCTAGTCCCAGTCTTGGGACTGGGGAACATGTTGAAAAGTTGTTTTTCAATCCCAAGTAGGAGTTAGAATCAATTTCATCAGCCAAAAATATCACCATGTGATATGATCACAACATAAAATCACAAACATGACCACATGTGGTCTCGAGAAAACACACTCCCCTTATCTTGGGAGGGCTTTTTTCCCCACCCATGAGGACTTTTTAGCAGTGTCCAACAGTAGAACACAGCAGGCAGAAGTGAAGTTACACGACTTCCAAGGCTAGGTCGTGAACAACACTATTATGTCTCTTGCCTGGCTTTCTTTCTCTTGGGACCCAGCTGCCACATTGTAAAGGGAAACCCAGACCAACAGGGAAGTCACTTGTGGGTATGGATTAAAATATCTTTGCTTGGGGCACCTGGGTGGCTCAGCTGGTTAAGCATGTGACTCTTGATTTTGTCTCAGGTCATGATCTCCTGGTTGTGAGATCAAGCCCCGCCTTGAACTCAGTGCTGGGTATGCAGCCTCCTTAAGATTCTCTCTCTCCCTCTACCTCCCCTACTAGTGCTCTCTAACAAAAGAAAGGGAAGGGGAGGGGAGGGAAAAAAAAGAAAAAAGAAAAAAAAGAAAAAAAAAAGATGTCTTTGGGGGCACTTGGGCGGCTCAGTCAGTTAAGCATCCGACTTCAGCTCAGGTCATGATCTCAGTGTTCATGGGTTCCAGCCCTACATCGGGATCTGTGCTGACAGCTCAGAGCCTGGAGCCTTTGAATTCTGTGTCTCCCTCTCTCTCTGCCCCTCCCCTGCTTGCACTCTGTCTCTCTCTCTCTCTCTCTCAAAAATAAGTAAACATTTTTAAAAAATTAAAAAGAAAAATAAAAAATAAACATTAAAAATAATGACAAGGAAAACAAAAGATGTCTTTGCTTTTGATGTTTTCACAGCTGGAACCTTACCGACCATGGAAAAAGACTGTCTTTTCCAGGGGTAGCCAGGAGAGATGTTGACGATTATTGATGTTTTAAGCCACTATATTTTAGGATAATTTGTTTTACAGCAACAGAGAGCTAATGCAAGCTTTTTAGTTTACTTCATGCTTTTCTAAATATTCCAAGTTTTCTATAGTGAACAAGACTGCTTTTATAAAAAGAATGGACAGATGTTATTTGTAAGAAGACAACTGGGCCAGAGTGAGGCATCTTGAATTTTTATTTTTTTTTTAAATTCTTTCTACTCCACTGGGAACAAGAACATTCACAGACAGGATTATTCCTCTTCCTACAAATGTTTATCAAACGTTGTGTTAATACAAAATAGCAATTTCACAAACACAGAGAGGATCCAATACCAGCAGGACATTTTAAAAAAGTCATGCCACAGATGCCAGTCCCCGACGCCGTAGACACTAGGTCTAGAAAGACGAGTGTAAAGGACAGTCAGAGCTCCCGCTTCCCCCTCCCCGCCCCCCCAAGAAAGGCCTTAACAAGCAACAGGAACCATTCCTGCGCAGAAGCGGACAGATTCGTAGTGAAACCCGGCAATGTAAACAGGCCTGGCGGGCGATTCATTCAGCGGGGTCAGGGCCCGAAATTTGAAATTGCTTATGGAGGCAAAACAGCCCTTGCAAAATTGGGTCCCCTCACGTTTCAAACAGATTCACTGTCTCCCTTCCCAGCCCTGCCTGAATCAAGGCGGACACACATTCAGCCCGCCGGAGATTTCTATGACCCATCCAGCCCCAGGGCCCCCCAGAACGTGGGGCCATCATCACCAGGATAAGAGACCCAAAAATCTGGTCTTGCATTCCTCTCAGTGGGGTCAGGGTTCTGAGCTGCCAGATCCTCTGAGGCTACTAACTTCTTTCTCTTTAACTATCCCCATCTGGCCTTGGGCACGCACGTTCCCGAGGTATGGCACCACGCCGATCCCCCCCAATCACGGCAGAACAGGCACTAAGCACCCAGTACCAGTGCCCATGGCTTTGCAGGACAGTACCACCCAGAACGATTCCCAGAGCTGACGGTTCAGACCCACTCTTGCGGCGTAAAAGTCACTTGGTGGGTTACAACCAGCAACCTGAATAGATGACAAGGGGTAGGACCGACAGGGCGGGTAGCTCATCACACAAGTTGGGGCTGCGTCGGCGACGGATGTGTAAACTGGAATCACAGTGTAAAATGCATTTCTCCTGATGGGTAGTAATCAAAAAGGTTTGGGAGACAGGCATCTGGGAATAAACGGAGGAGGACCGCTGACCCACGCCAGGCAGATCCCATGACGCACAGGTGACCCTCCTGATACGGGCCGCAGCCGGAGTGATGCATCTCCCCTCCTAACACCACTACGAGGGCGCAGGTCGGTCCTGAGAGCCCATCACAAGGCCGGCTTGCACAGAGAAGGCTGTCAGGAGCCAGCAGGTTGGATGGGCACAGGGACTCCACGCAGACCCGGGATAACCAATCAGGGCTGTGCCCGCCGCCCACCGCCCACCGTGCCCCGGTAACGAACAGCAGTCCCACAACTCGGGGCTCACTGGCTGCCAGGCCCTGTGAGAGGCTTTGGGCTCCAGTGTCCGTGCCCCGTGCAGAGAGTCCCAGCCCTTGCCAGTTCCCAAAGGCAGGAGCAGAGAATGCAGAAGCATTCTCAAGCCTTTCGGGGCTCAGGTAAAACGGACTCAGCTCAGGAACTGAGCAGCCAAGGGATGGCGTTGCTAAAGACAGGAGAACGAGGCCCCACGAGGACCTCAAGGAGAGGCCTTCATCCGCTGCCCCAGAGCTCAGCTTACAGGGAGCAAGCCAGTGGAAGGAGGAGGGTGTGACACCCCAGGGCCATGACTTGGGTTCCAGCCCTGCCCTGCACCACCGGATGACCTTGGGCAAGTCAGGCGGCCTCTCCCAACCGCCTCAGGCTCCCCATGTAATAAGGAAACAGCAATTCCCTCCTGCCAGGTGCTGCCGGGAGAAACATACAAGAAAGATACAAGAACAAAATGTGTACACGTCTAGAGCTGGCTGTATATGGCCTGTTACGCAGATAAAGAGGGGGATGGAACCGAGAAAGGTGAACCCCTGCCGCAGGCAGTGGAAGCTGCTAAACCAGCTCTCCAAAAATATCAAGCTCAGGTCTGCAGCCTGGATGCGTGCGAAGGGCCGACGCCTACAGGAGGCTCCCGAGCCTCACCTTCCCCACCTCGGAAGAGGAGGAGGAGATACAGACTGAGCTCCCCCCGCTCCCCCCACAAATGTGCACCGAGCACCTAAGTGCCATGTGCTGTGTTGGGCACTGGGCATGATCGGTAAAGATGTAGGGCCTGCCCTCAACTGGGTGTCCCTGACGGTCGCTCACAACCCCTCTGCCTCCCAGCCCCGCCCACCTCTCCAGCTCCAGCTCTGGGAGAGTGTTGGTGTGTGCAACATTTGTTACCAACTGTACCACAAAGGGGAAAGTCTCCCAAGGCCCGAGGTCAAGCTGTTTTCATACTACCACTACATTATTTATCTGTCCCTCCGCGGCCTTCATGCAAAGGTTTCCCGAGGCTACATCACAGGCGATGGGCACAAGCTCGTGTCAAAGCAAGCACGAGAATCCAGTTGTCTTCTGTTAAGCCAGACATTTCGAGAAATGTGCAAGAACATAAGACAATGCCACGCCTCCACCCGAATCTCTTTTGTTTGGAAAAAATGGTTACTTTGAGTAGAAAAATATGTTACTTAGGTTAATGTGAAATGCGGTTATCTTTACGCGAATAGGTATTTTCAAATGTTGTCCCTTTTAACTTCAAGGGTGATGAATGTCAATATTAGAGATAGCCCATAAACACAGGTTCTTTGGTGTCCTCAACGATTTTTAAGGGCACAAAGGGGTTCCAAAAAGTTTGAGAACCACTGATGTACTAGTGTTTGTCCAACGGAAGCTTCTGGGACGATGAAGATTGTCTTTACCTGCGCTGGGAGCAACTAGCCAGACGTGGCTACTCAGTAAGCACTTCAAATGTGGCTAGTACCCCTGCGGCACTGAATTTCTGTTTTTATTTAATTTTAGTGGACTTACGCGTAAATAGCCACCCGGGTCGACACCAGACTGCACAGAGCTTCTGTACGTGACGTATGGTGTTTCTCCGTCCCCTGGGGTTCCCTTTATTTTCCCTACACGGTATCTATCAGAGGCGTCTGGGCACAGAGGAGGGTCTCAGTGTTACTCCCGGGAGGAGCTGGGTCCACAGCCCTCTGCTCCCCCAGGGGACCTCTCCTCAATCTGGGGAAGGGTCTGCCATGCGGAGTCAAGCCAGCCAGCCCGCCAGTTTGGGCTCTGTGCTCATCCCTGACGTGCACAGTTTGGAAACGGACTGGCAGCAGCTTACAATCAGCTGAGTAAGACCAACCAAACCAGCTCTTTTTAACAGCAGACCAGACGAAAGCCCAGAGAGGGCAAGTAATCTGCCGAAAATCACACAGCAAGAGGGAAGCTTCACATCCACGCACGGAAAGCAAGGCCACGGGGGAGGGCTGGTGCTTCCTCCCTGCCAGACCAGGGGGAGCCACGCCGCCTGAGCCACCAGGCTGTGAGAGAGGCAGCAGAGGGCTGCACATCCAGTCACCGGATGGCTCAGGATTCGCCACAGCCTTCTACCCAGAGCATGGGCTGCGGGACCCAGGGAAGAAAAGAAAAGTATGGGAGGGAAAGGCACTGGCCCCAGCCCGACCTGGCTCTGTGCCCCGGGCGTATCACTGCCCCGCTCTCATCCTCACTCTCCGGGGACAAAACCGAGCTGTGCCACCCCTTCTGGCTCATGTTCAAGGTCAGCGTTGCTCAGGCTCCCAGACTTGCTCATCTCACCTCAAGTAAGGCAACCAGAAAGGCCGATGGGTCTGGGATCCACACATTTCCTGCCAGCCACCCGTGCGTGGGCAGGTGTGCCGTCGGGACCCGGGGCTCGGAGCCCTCGCAGGGAATCCGGCTGCTGCGGTGAGCGCCGGCATCCGGCCAGAGTGTCCTCAGAGTAAGTCTAGGGAGAGACACAGCGCGGCCCCTCCCAGTCACCCGGCCACTAGGAGCCAGATGGCTACACGCTCCTCCAAATGAGCGTCCTTTGAAAGACTGGGTGGGAGTTTCTGCCCGTGTCTCCCATGCTGGCCTGAATGCGGGGCTACTGAATGAAGCCTCACACCTTTGCAATAACCGTTCAGAGCACGTGAACCGGCTGAAACAGAAACACGGAGCCTACCACCATTTCAAGCGCTCCTATCCACGGGCTGGGAACCCAAAAATGGGGTTGCCAGTGTTTTAGGGAGCAGACAGTGGAGTGGGGGAGAGCCCATGGCTGCCAGATACTGGCTGTGTGCCCTTGGACAAGTTACTTAACCTCTCTGAGCCTTAGTCTCCAAATCAGTAAAATGGGCTCATGCCCACCTCTTAGAGTGCTTGTAAAAACGACATAAATCACAGGGCTTGGGACAAAGCGGATGAAACGTCAGTGACAGCGCCCAATTTCAGGAACGGCCTGTGCATAAACACAGGCTGCTGAGGGGCATTAACGCCGCGAATCTGGGAAATTAAGTGAAATGGAACCCAAAGCAAGAGCAGTGGTTTGGTGCCCCCCACCCCGGACACGTGTCTGTCCTCTGGAGACTGACTCTATGACCCCATCACTAACGTGCAGGGCACGGCCTCAAAGGGGATGGGCTCCAGAGCAGGGCTTCCAGAAACAGTGTCCAGACCACCCGGAAGAGTGCATACTCCAGAGTGCCATCCTGACCTACTGGCTCAGCAGTCCCCGGGGTGGTGGTGGGGGGGGGGGGGGGGCTGGATCTGTGGTTCAGCCAAGCCCTGTGGAGGTTCCCTGGCCAAGCCCTGGGGTCATGAACACTGCTCTGACTTCCTCCAGCACAGGCATGGCCTTTGCCCCCGGTTCACAAAAGAAAGCGGTTCCGTGTGCTGACCGCAATCTCCATCCCGCACGTGAGATGCCGGACGTGGCTGAAAGTCTTGGGTGCCACCCAGCGTAGGGCCGGACCTGGATCAGGTCCCACCGGCTCCCAGTTCCAGACTCCCGAGGGGGAGTTTCCGAGCATCTCAATGCCACGCCTGACCCCGCACGGGGACCCTGCAGAGCTGGTTTGTTCTCACAACTTGGCATCCCGGGCCGGCCAGGCTCCGTGCGTGAGGGGGCACAGTCAGGAAGCGGTGGGGCAGCGGCGTGCTGGGCGGGCCCGTGCGGGCTTGTGAGGGTCAAAGACGCTCATCCCCTCCCCAGGCATCTTCGGTGGTGTCACTGGGGTAGCTGGAAACTGGCCATGGGAGCATTTACACCAGGGAAGTCATCAAATGCTACACACTAGTGCTTTGTTTTGCTTTCTCAATCATTAAAAATGCTCAGCCCAGGGGCGCCTGCGTGGCTCAGTCCGTTGAGCGTCCGACTTCGGCTCAGGTCATGATCTCACGGTTTCTGAGTTCGAGCCCCACATCGGGCTCTGTGCTGGCAGCTCCGAGCCTGGAGCCTGCTTCAGATTCTGTGTCTCCCTCTCTCTCTGCCCCTCCCCCACTTGCACTTGTCTCTCTCTCTCTCAAAACTAAATAAACATCAAAAAAAAATTTTTTTTAAATGCTCAGCCCAGACTTGGGGGTAGTGGACCTATCCTTTCAGGACCCCACGATGAGGTCCCCAGAGCCCACCCTGCGGCATCGGGTTGCACGGTAGGCGGTGGCTTTCTAAGTCACTAGACTCACTTCTCAGACCTCTGAGCTCTCCCTGCCCCTCTTAGCCCCTGAGCTGTCCCCGCCCCTGCTTCCCAAAGGAGGCCTGAGCTGGGAAAACATTCCCAGCGCTTCAGCTTTTGCAGACGAAATGGAAAAGAGAGCTTGGTGTGCGGAAAACCCCAGAAAAGCTAGGAATGCCACGTTCTGGAGAAGCCCTCTACGTCACCCCGCTGTGCGGGGCCCCCACCCCCACCGTCAGTCTAGACCCACTTGGGACTCCCATCCCGCACCCACCGGTGACCGGTGCCCTCCTAGGGTGCTCCCAGCCTGAGCCCGATGCTGACGGGGAGAAGGGACGCTCCGTCCCGTTCCCACCACACGTGCAATTTCCAGTCAAGAAAGGCAGGTCTGGTGTGTGGCGTTGGCTTAAAGACCCCTGGCCCGAGAGACCGCTGGCCCCGGGGACTACCCTCGGCAAGTTCTGCCCAGGACCCATCAGGGGGTTCCCACCGGCTGGCAGGCAGGCCTCACCAGCAAGCGCACCTGCTCTGGCTTGCCCAGACGACCGCCAGTGGACTCAGTCAGCAGGCTGTCACCTCCAGGCCTGTCCCCCAGCCCGGCCAAGCGGCGGAGCCTCCCCAACCCGCCTTCATCCCTCCCTGCTCACCGGCTCCCACCCCTCACCCACCCCAGCAGTGTCCACCTAACTCAGGAACCACTGCTGAAGCACCCAGAACGTCAAAGAGGTCTGCAAACCGCCTCCCTTGCTCCTTGGGGCATGATGGTCACTTTGCTGGGTCGTCCTGGCATACGACAGCCTCAAAGGTGGCCAGGAAGAGGGGGCTGGCTTCTGAATTCCCGGTGTCCCTCCCTCTCCACCCCTGCATGTCCAATGCACAGACTAGAATGCTTACCCACAGGAGGGGATGGCCTGAGCAACGTCTTGTCCTTTCCTGCACTGTTTGTGACACATTTTGGAAGGGGTCCAGGGTCTGGGTTTAGATGAAATGGAATGCTGGGAAACTCACTTTCACAACGATGCTGAGGGAGAGAAAGGGTTCACAGGAAACACCCTGAAGTGGAATAAGGGGAAGGAATGTGGTCAAGGCCCTACAGAGCGGTGTCCTCACCAGCCTGTCCACAGTCTGAAATTCCACCATTAGTCATTCATTCCTCTGGCTAGTACCGCTGACACGCCTAGAAGGGTGTCACCTTCATTATCAGAGGTTGGTTCTCACGTGGACCACTAAGAGAGCTATGAGGATACGAGGCTGGGAGTTTAATTCGTTATCCTACTGAACCTTCAAGCAACGCTGCAAAGTGCCGCCTTACTATACCCATTTTATAGCTGAGGACACTGAGGCACAGAGAGGTTAAGGAACTGGCCCAAGCCCTTACTAACAGAAGATGCCAGATTTGATGTCAGACCCAGCAGGACACCGTGCCTCTCTCAAAGAGCTCCTGGGTCGGGGAGCAGGTGCAAGGACCAGGGTGACAAAGGACAGAGATCAAAGCTGTGGTGCAGGTGAGCACGGGGGGTGTTGGGAAGCAGGCGGGAGCCCCCCACGTCAGAGGAAGGCCAGAAGTCCCTCGATACTGACGCCTGAGCAGGGCTTTGAAGGAGGAGTGGGGATGAGACAGGTGGATGGAGGGGTGAACCAGCGCCTCAAAAGGTGTGGGCCACGAAGGGGCAGGCTGCCTCGGGGGGGGAAAATGATGCAAGACCAAAACGGCAGGAGGAGGGGGCAGGAAATGAAGGTATCACATAAAGAACTCAGCTGCAGAGCCACTGAAGTCCCAGGTCCCAGGCGCCCAGGCCCGGTCCCGTAACGGGGCTTTGGCTGTGACAGGACTTTCACGTCAGCTTGGCACGGGGCTGGGGCCTTGCTTTGGGAGGTTTCCTGATGGGCTTCCCAGAGCTAACGCGAGCCCCTCCCCCTGCCTCAGGCCCAGGCAGAGATCACAGCACTGCGTCCCTGCCCCCATTCAGGGAAGAGGGCCTCCCCAGG
Source organism: Panthera onca (assembly GCF_046562875.1). Classification (NCBI taxonomy): domain Eukaryota; kingdom Metazoa; phylum Chordata; class Mammalia; order Carnivora; family Felidae; genus Panthera; species Panthera onca. The sequence goes on from NC_138354.1 coordinate 3,935,114, forward strand.
ACCCCGCCCCCACAAAGCTTCCTCTCCTCATCCCCACCCTCCAACCCTGACCCCAACTGATGGCGAGCAGACCAGATGAAGGCAGCTTCCAGAGGCTGGGAATGCCAGCGGAGACACACAGACATGCACACGTGTGTGCACACCCGCACACACCCACGCACAGGCCCGAGCGCAAAAAAATCCCCAAAGCATCTGCTGGCTCAGAACCCGCCTATCTCAGGAATGTGTTGGATGACTTAAAACTGGCTTCGGTACATGGGGATTCCAGATGCTGGGACCCTGAAGTATCCTGGAATGTACTAGAACGAAGCATAAGGCATCCTGTCTTTTTGCCCACCCAACTCTGGTTGGGAGTCGCAGACTGAGGCCTGTCTACCTTGAGACAGAGGTTTGATCCAGAGATTCTGAGATTCCCATTCAGATCGAGGGCTGGGCCTGGATCCCCTCCCGAGTAAATGTCCATGCGCCAGGTCAGAGCGGCCAGCCCAGCCCCTGGAGGACGCTGTGAGGACAGGTCCCTGGGGGCCTTGACATTGGGCTGCTGGGGGCTTCAGAGGTGGGAGTATCCCAACACTGGGGACACTCTGCCCAGATCCCTATGGAACCTTCCCTCTGGGGCTCATGGGAGGAGCCTCTCAGGGCCACTGATTGGCAACAAGCAAGAATCACCGAATGTTGGCATCACGAGCCCTAAACGTGGAGCAGGCCAGCAAGTTCCAGGCCTGCCGCACCCCCCCCCCCCCCCCCAACCAACGAATGGCTGATAACTTCTCTGGGTTTGTCAGCATAAGAAGAGAACGTCTGCCCCGAGGTTCTCTGCACCGAGAACCAGCTACAGTGGAGCACAAGGTCAGGTATGCTCAGGTTGCCTGCCTTAGTTTCCCCTTACTGCCCCAGACCGCCCACTCCAGGGGCTTCCCCGAAAGGGACAAGGGAGAAGGAGTGCAGGAGGCAAGCGCGCTCCCCCGCCTGGAGACAGACATTTAACTGGTCTGGCCACGACCCCAGTGCAGAGCACGCCAGGCAAGAAAGGCTAAGAGGCGCCATCAGGAGTGCTGAGCTGCCCTGAGCACCGCCTGGAGGAGAATTCTGATGCCGCACCATGCTGCAGTTGATTGGTAATGTCTGCTGTGGTCACAGGTATTCACCATCCCTGATGTAAAGCTGGGTGACTCCCTGAACAGGGCGCGATTCCCCAGCCAGGACTTTGGTAGCAGAGGAGGCCCTGGCCGGCCGGGTACAAACAAGCCACTGACTCCCTAACAGATTTCTGAGGACCTTAAGGAGCACATATTGGCCCAGGGTCCCCCCCAGTTTGCCAGGACAATGTCTGCTCCCTTTTCTGAAGACATTAATGTTGTCTGTATTAGGAAACGCTTGCCTAGAATAGAAACACATTACAGGGTTAACTTCTCCTCTGTAAATATGACTAAATGTGTTCTTTCTCACCTGGGACCCTAAGGACGTTCTGGCTGTTACCAACCAGAAGTAGCCTCAGACCCATCAAAGCTCTGCCCGTGGACGCGCAGACGGGCCTGGGCGCTGTGCTCTGGACCAACGTTCACAGAAACACTTCCCATGATGCTCTGCCCCGTGCAGTCTGGGCCACCTCATTTGGACACCTTGGTCTGCAGGGTGCTGGGCAGATAGAGGTACCTCCAGATGGCATAGTAGTGGGTGCCAGCACCAAATGCCACAAAGAGATGCCAGATGGCGTGGGCAAAGGGGATCCTCCCGTCACTCTTGAAGAACACCATGCCCAAGCAGTAGAAGACCCCTCCGGTCATCAGCTCCCAAATGCCCTCGGTGTTGGGCTGTCGGCAAGAACAAGGGTGGGGCGCAGGTCAGAAGAGCAGGCAGCAGGGCCGGGAGCACCCCACCACCCCCCCTCCCACCCAACGAAAAGAGACGTGCATGGTGAGCCTCCCCAGATTCCCGGGAAGGGTGTCCCCACATGTGCTGCCAATTCCCCCCAGATTAATTCTCAGATGTCACTCGGTTCTATCAAAACCCCAGAGAATATTCTACAGTCTATCTTTTCTAAAAATTAACACATCTGGGTATACACCCAAAAGAAGTGAAGGCAAGGACTTGAACAGATACGTGTACAACCAGGTTCACAGCAGGCAAAGCGTGGAAGCAACCACACATCCACCCACGGATGAATGGATAAATGAACCACTGTTCTTGTCAGTTCACGCAATGGACTATCTCACTCCGAGCTAACAAGGAAGGAAACTCTGACAGGTGCTACCACATGGATGAACCTGGGGGACGTGATGCTGAGTGGCATAAGCCAGACACGGAAGGACGAACACCGTAGGATGCCACGCATATAAGGTCCCAGGACTTCATCAAATGCATGGAGGCAAGAAGTAGGATGGAGGTGACCAGGGGCTGGGGGAGGAGGAACAGGGAGTCAGTGTCTAACGGGGACAGAGGTTCAGTTAGGGAAGATGAGAAGGTTCTGGACATGGACGGTGGCGACAGATCCACAATAATGTGAACGTGCTTAACGCCACTGAACTGTATACTTAAAACGGCTAAAACCATAAATTTTATGTATATTTTATCCCAATTTTTTTAAAAGGAATACATGTCCATGGGGAAACATTTCAGAGAAACCAAACCAAAAATACGAAGAGAGAAGTAGTGAGGGCACCTGGGCGGCTTAGTGGGTTAAGCGTCTGACTCTTGATTTCGGCTCGGGTCATAATCTCACGGTCCATGGGATCGAGCCCCGTGCCAGGCTCTGCAGGGACAGCATGGGGCCTGCTTGGGATTCTGTCTCCCTCTCTCTCTCCGCCCCTCCCCCACTAGTGCACGTGCTCTCTTTCTCTCTCGCTCTCTCAAAATAAATAAACTGATAAAGAAAGTCGTAGTCCCAGCCTTCAGAGATGAGCACTATTAACAATGGAGTCGTTCGTGGTTAAAGGAACAGCAGAGGGGCGCCTGGGTGGCTCAGTCGGTTAAGCCTCCGACTTCAGCTCAGGTCACGATCTCGCGGTCCGTGAGTTCGAGCCCCGCGTCGGGCTCTGGGCTGATGGCTCAGAGCCTGGAGCCTGCTTCCGATTCTGTGTCTCCCTCTCTCTCTGCCCCTCCCCCGTTCATTCTGTGTCTCTGTCTCAAAAATAAACGTTAAAAAAAAAAAAAAAAAGAAGGGACAGCGGAGACTGCGTGAGAACTTGCCACGCCACCCCCCCCCCATGCCCCTCGGTCCACTTTTACACGCATTACAGGCTACCGCTGTCAACAGTGCTTTACGGTATCCTTCCAGAAACGTTCTCTCCACGTGCAATACGCAGCATGCACTTCGTACGTATGTACTATGCGCAGGAACGGATCTTTCTCGATCATTCCAGATAAACGGGCTCACGCCATCCCCACCACGCTCTGACTCCATGCTGGATTCACTCCTCTGCCGGGGATCGGTCTGCATTCCCACAGCGGGAGCCGTCTCCATTCTTTTCAGCCGCTGCGGAGCATCCCAGGGGATGCACGTCCGCCAACGTCTGTGCTCAGTCCTAGAGAGTGTGGTGCCTCCCAGTACTTGCCACGTGCCGGGCACTGCATGAACGGCCTCGGGGGGTTATCTGACGCCACCTCCACAACGTCCTCATGAGGCGGGTGTCACGCTATATGGCGGTCATGGAAACACGCCCACGACACGTGGTAAGCGAGCAAAGCTCACTGCAGAGCGGCACATTTCGTGTCACCTCGTCTTTTTAGAAGAAAGCCAAGTCAGCGTGTCTGCAAAGCCACGTGGACTTGCATGTAAATAAATAGAAAGGACACACAGCAACCAGAATGGGGGTTGCAGCTGGGGCGGGATATTGGGAGAAGGCAGAAGGCGGCTTTGGCTCGTTCACATACTTTCAGACTCCTTTTTTGCAGTGACTATGTGTTTAAATATATGCTTACCATATACAAGTATATAAGTACTTAAATGTATGCAAGTATACATGTACTTAAATGTGTAATACATAAGTTGATGCATACTGTATAATTTAATATTTATTCCACGTCATTCATAAAACGTAAAACATTTTTAATAACTTTGAGTCTTTAAAAATTTGAAAATATGTATTTGATATACATTATATCATGTAATATTTAGTATATTTCATAAAATTTGTAAGAATCTGAAAATAAATTCAAATACAATTTTTTAACTTTTTGATTTTGAAAATACTTATTGAATATAAATTATACAATGCAATCTAATAAAATTCATTAGAATTTTGAAAGACATTTAGTAGCTTTAAATTAAAAAACATTTCATAGAAATTATAAAAATGTAATGTTTAATATACTTCATAAATTTTTAAAAATTTTAAAAAGTAAATTTAAATTTTTCTTTATTTTTTTAATATAATTCATTGTCAAGTTAGCGGACATACAGTGTATACAGCACGCTCTTGGCTTCAGGAATAGATTCTCACGATTCATTGCTTACATACAACAAACACCCAAGGCTCATCCCGACACGTGCCCTCCTCAATGTCCATCACCCATTTTTTATTTTATTTTATTTTTTTTTTTTAAATTTTTTTTTTCAACATTTTTTATTTATTTTTGGGACAGAGAGAGGCAGAGCATGAACGGGGGAGGGGCAGAGAGAGAGGGAGACACAGAATCGGAAGCAGGCTCCAGGCTCCGAGCCATCAGCCCAGAGCCCGACGCGGGGCTCGAACTCACGGACCGCGAGATCGTGACCTGGCTGAAGTCGGACGCTCAACCGACTGCGCCACCCAGGCGCCCCCATCACCCATTTTTTAAACATAAATTTAAATTTCTTTAATTCAAAAACTTTTTTGGTAATATAAATTATACAGTGTAATATTTAGTTTAATATAATTCATACTTTTTTTTAACTATTATTTATTTTGAGAGAGAGAGAGCATGAGCAGGGGAACAGCAGACAGAGGGAGAAGAGAGAATCCCAAGCAGGCTCTGTGCTGACAGCCTCAGATGCAGGGCTCAAACTCACAAACCATGAGATCATGACCCGAGCCTAAATCAAGAGTCGGACTGAGCCACCCAGTCACCCCTAATTCATAAAATTTGTTAAATAAGTTTAAATATTAAAAATTTATTTTATTTTAAAATATTTAATATAAAATACACAGGGTAATACTTAATATACTTCATAAGATTTTTAAAAATTTTAGAATACATTTAAAGTATGTTTAAGATTTTTAAAACTTTAAAAATATTTATTTAATATAAATTATATAGTGTAATATTTAATTTAATACACTTCATAAACTTTTTTTAAATTTAAAAAGCAATTTAAATAATTTAACTTTAGAAACTTAACAATATTTAACATGAATTACATAATTTAATATTTAATAGATAACTTAAATATATGTACTTAAATGAAAATAAACTTGGAGGGGGGAAAAAGCAACCTGTAAGAATAAATACAAATCATAGGGAAAATCCTGAGCAGGAGGACTAATGGGGCCACGGATTAAAATGCAATTAAGCTACACTAAGCAAAATGGTCTGGTGCCAGGATAGACAGTCCCCTTGATGAAACAGAATTGAAATCTCGGAAGTAGACGCACATATATGCATGAATTTAACAGTTTCACACAGCGGTTTTCAACGGCAGATAATGGACATCACTGGCTAAGTATTCGGGGAGGAATCACCACGTACAGGAGAAACAAGAGTTAGAAGAAAAGTTACCTATTAAAGGTTAAACCATAAAAGAAACAGGAGAAAATACGGGTGACTGTTATCCCTAAACTTGGGGAAAGGAAGACCTTCCTAACCATAACGCTTAGGATAAAACCCATACAATTTAAAAAACAAACAAACAAACAAACAAACAAACCTGTGAGATTTCACTGAATATCCTTTTGACATCAACCAACAATGACAGTATAAAAATAATAAACTGTTACTTGGCCTAGGGAGGGTACCGGGCAGGCTGAATTTACTGTGCCCACCTCACAGATGGGGCAACTGAGGGTCAGGGAGGAGACGGGGTCCATGCACGGCCACCCAGCTTCTTCTCTTCCTGGGCGGGGGCCTCAGTCCTCTCCCTGCAAGGCTCTGCCCCTCACAGGCTGGGCAAAGCTACCCGGAGATCCTATGCCCCACGGTCTGAGGTTATGGGGACAGACCCTGGCCTGGCCACTCAGGGGCCACAAAAGCGCTGCCGGCTGCTTCCCCTCTCAGTGTCCATCTCCAGTGACGCCCGGGGCAAGGACGCTGGATGCTGTGGGTACGCCTCCCGCGCTCCATATGGGCTCAGAAAGTGTGCAGTGAAGGAACCTGGTTGCCCTTTCTGGGCTTGGTTTGGGAGCTTAGGATGTGGCAACACCCAAGGGGGTAATCATTAAGTCCTGAGCCTCGGCTCTGCCTCCGTGCCCAGGGATGTTATTATACAGATTTAATTTAGCAACTGGGGACTACGTCCTACGCACCATTCTAATCCCTCTCCGTGGGATTTAATCCTTAAACACACAGCAGGGCTGAAGCGTGGAGGGTCACAGCTCACTGGAGGTTGGGCAGAGTCGGTGCTGCAGAGCCGAGGAGTCGAGCCCCCCCACCCCAGGATTAAGCCGCATGCTCTACGGCCCCTCTAGACCTCACTCTGCCCGTGTGCCAGAGGAGGGGCTCCGACTGGACAACCCCGAGAGTCACCCCGGGTCCCTCCGGCCAGCCGGGAGCCCCCAGGCCGGGTAGGTGGTACTTACCATTGAGAGGATGACCAGGGCGGGGAAGAAGCCCATGATAACATAGCAGAGCAGCTCCACGAGCTTGTACCTGGCGGGAAGACAAGCCATCTGGGCCTCGGGACAGCGTAAGGCTCCCCGTGCTGGGTAGGAGGGGACCCCTGACCGAGTGAGGAGGACTCCACCCTCTGCCCAGCACTCCTCGGCTCAGATGCCACCCAGCTACACACAGCAGGTGCTGGCGGAACTGGGGGGTCCTGGTTTCCGCCCTCGCGAGGACAGGCCAGGATTGCCAGTGCTGAGTGTGGCACGCGTGTGGGCGCTTGCCACGCTCCAGCCCGGACGGTCATTACCATGTCATCTGAGCACCTCCTCCCGCTGGGCCCAAGCAGCCGCCTTCCATCCACCTGAGTGGCCACATCGACTGACACCTGTGTGCCAGGAAGTCAACTGTTCCCTTTTGCTTCTCTGTTTCTGTCTTCACCCGACAACAGGACGGAAGTAAAGGGAGTCCCCGTCATCTGCTAACCCGGTTTAGGGAAGGTGGGTAACACGTGACCCACAGGGCCTTTTCAAAAACCTCTTCAGATTGACCCTACAGGCTGTGGCCTTGGGCCATCCACGGGCCCGAGCCCCAGGATGTCAGGCAGAGCAGTGCCGTCATGCTTCGGAGTCATCTTGGGGGGGGTCTCATCTCCCCAGGAGCAGAGAGGAGGCCCCGCCTCCCCTGGGCTCCCACTCCCACCCCCGCCCCCTCAGCCCTGGCTTACCGCTCATGGAAGAAGAAGACATAGACGGTGCCCACAGAGGCCATGATCCAGACCAGCCAACGCATATGCGAGGCCCAGGGGCCCAGCTCCCGAAGGTTCAACCTGGGAGAGAGCCGAGGGCAGAGCCTGAGGGGGGTTCCTCCCTTCCCTGCCACAGGAAGGCTGACCCCAGAGAAAGCCTGTGCCCTAAGGCTCCCCAGAAGGGCCATGGGCTGTCATGGAAAAACCCAAGAAATGCTGCTTGGTACGTGCACACGGCTCAGAGAGGACATTCATCACAGCACGGACCACACAGGAAGAGCCAGAAGGTACCCAAATGTCTGCCAGGAGGGGAAGGGGGACTGGTTATCAACTTCCTGCCTGTCAGCTCCAAACCCCCACTTTCTGCCTGCTCCGAGATAACGGAGACGAGGGAGCCGGACCGAGTCCATTTTTCCCCGGCCGCAGGCACGACGTTGTTGGGCTTTGTCGGGGAGTGCAGTGAAGACGCTTCGCAGGAGGAAAGGCTCTTCCTTCCGGACCCCTGCGGTCCTCCCACCACATTCCCTGGGGAGCAGGCTTTTCTCTCCACTGCTCGGCCAGACTGTTTCCCCAGGGCGAGCTGCCTGGCAGGGCACGGCTTTCTCTAGCACTTGGCCTCAGCTGTTCTCCAGGTGTTGACCTGGGTGCCGGCGGTACAGCGGCAGGTCCCGGATGCTGCAGGCCCGTGGCCCAGGCCAGGGGGCTGCTCCCTGCACCCTGTCTTCAGCCCCACACACTTGCACACGGGGCCCCCTCCCCCGTCAGGGACTCCCGTCCAGCAAGCTGTCTGACCTTCACCCTGAGCAGCTGTCTGCACGACTGAACCGCACCGAAACGCTCTAGGTTCCTGCAGGGGCCTCTCTAGCTGCTGGTTCCAGGAGCACCCAGCAAACAGCAGCTTCCGCGGCACCGAGCAAGTGCTGAAGCTCGGTACCTCCTGTGGCTGGCCTCCCCCGGCACCCCAGAGGGCTGATTTCCAGCAAGCTGCACCCACAGGCCCCTCAGGAGCTTCTCTGCCATCCCGTGCGCAAAGACCGGACCCTTCTTGGGGCGCCTGGGTGCCTCAGTTGGTTAAGCGACTTCAGCTCAGGTCATGATCTCACGGTTCGTGAGTTCAAGCCCGCGTCGGGCTCTGTGCTGATAGCTCAGAACCCGGAGCCTGCTTCGGATTCTGTGTCTCCCTCTTTCTCTCTGCCCTTCCTCTGCCTGTGTTCTCGTTCACTCTCTCTCTCTCTCTCTCAAAAACAAATAAACATTAAAAAAAAAAAAGACCAGACCCTTTCCAATGAGGTGGAAGGTCTGCCCTGGACGGAGGGACAGGTCCATAGTTGTCCCTTGTATCTGCCGCTCCTGGCTTCTCTGGATTTGTCACTGACGCTGGTTAACCAATTCTCCACTATTCCAATCTCCTATTATTAATTCTTTATACCAAATTATCCGTCAGAGCGGTTTGAAAATAGAACTATCTGCAACTAGGTGCATACATCTCCAAGGCATGCCGGCAGGTGTTGGGGTGGGGAGCGAGTGGAGAACAGCAGGGCTGTATTATCTGCATACGTGAAGACAGACCTGTAAATGCACAGACACTGACCGGAGTCCCTTGTCGATGGGGACACGGGAGCTCCATCTAGAAAGGGCCAGTCAATGATGGTTGTGGTTTGGCGGGGGGGTGGGGGGGGGGTGCGGAGGGGTCCTTTCACTTTTTTCTCGAGTGAATTTCTTGAGTGAGAATACCTTCTGTAAAACCTCTGCCCTCCCTGTCCCCACAAAAAAGCAAGTGGCTCAGAGTCCATTTGTCATTATAAAGAAGTTAAGTTGGATGTCCATCGACTGACAAATGGATAAAGAAAAGGTGGTAAATACACAGGAACATTACCCGGCGATCCAAAAGACTGAAATCTTACCATTTGCAACAACGTAGATGGAACTAGAGTGTTATGTATTATGTTTAGTGAAATAGACAAAGACACATGCGCGATTTCACTCACATGTGGAATTTAAGAAACAAAACAGAGGAACACAGGGCAAGGGAAGGAAAAATAAGATAAACACAGGGAGGGGGACAAACCACAAGAGACTCTTAAATACAGAGAACAAACTGAGGGTTGCTGGAGGGGAGAGGGGTGGGGGATGGGCTAAATGGGCAAGGGACATCAAGGAGGGCACTTGTTGGAATCAGCACCGGGGGTTATACGTAAGTGACACATCATTAAATTCTATTCCTGAAATCTTATTACACTATATATTAACTTAGATTTAAATTAAAAAAAAAAAAGTTAAGTCGGGGCACCTTGGGTGGCTCAGTCAGTTAAGCATCCAACTCTTGGCTTCGACTCAGGTCACGATCTCGGGGTCGTGAGATAGAGCCCCCAGTCGGGCTCCACACTGGGCACGGAGTCTGCTTTAGATTGTTTCTCTCCCTCTACCGCTTACGCTCTTTCTCAAATAAATAAACAACAACAAAAAAGAAGTTATACTAGAAACCTTAAAGGTAAAAATAAATAAATAACTCGACTCGTTACCCAAAAGAACCATCAGGGAAGATCTTTCTAGATCTCCAAACAAACACGACATAGACCAATGGGTAGGAGAATGAGTAGGGATGGGATGGAGGGCGTGGGCGGAGGAAGGGATAGAAGGAGAATGGGCTGGTATGGAGGTCAAGGGCGAAGGAGGAGTGAGCATCCAACCACATTTTTTACTAAAATATCACAGAGAAGTTCAACTTGACTTTAACAGAAGAAAATGAACCCTTCCCCCGCCTAAAAAAAATGTGAACTTCCAACAAATATTTCTGCTTTTCTCTTTCTACCATGCCAGAGCCCTTCAACCATATTTTACACCCTTTATGGAAGCAAAGACTGTGTAGGAATCTTACATGTGGACCTACATCCAAGCTATCAAAAACAAACACAAAAAAATGGGGTTTCCTGACTGAGGCAAGGATGGGGGGAACCCACGGTCATTCACACCCCCACCCCCCGTGGTCCTCTGGGTACCTCCAGGCCTCCGCAGAAAACAGCTTGAGAACCAGAGCAATTCAAAGAAAAGTACCCACCAGGGGCGCCCGGGTGGCTCAGTCGGTTAAGCGACGGACTCTTGATTTCGGCTCAGGTCATGATCTCGCGGCTTCTCGGGTTCAAGCCCCACATCAGGCTCTGTGCGGGCACCGCGTAGCCTGCTTGGGATTCTCTCTCTACCTCTCTAGCTGCCCTCCCCCCCCCATACTGTTTCTGTCTCTCTCAAAAATAAATAAACTTAATTTTTTCTTTTAATTAAAAAAAAAAAGTTCCCACCAAAGGAATGTACATCATCTGTCCCACGTCCCCTTTTCACCAGGCACCCAGGCGCTCAGTTTTCCAGCCGGAAAACGGGTCACCAACCTTCTCTATCTCCCCCCTCACATCCAATCGACCCCCACGTTCTGCTCATTCTTCCTCCTGAACGGCTCGCAGACCCAAGGCACGTTACCCGCTCCCCTCGTTCGCGGCACTTAACCACCGTTGTGCTTCATCTCCTGGCTCGGTATTGGGACAGCCCACGTCTGTGTTCCCTGTGAGACCCTAAGTCCCATTAGGGGAGAGAGCCGGTACCTTGGCTTACGGCCTTATCCTCAGCCGCCGGCACAGGACCGGGACAGAGCCCGGGCCCAGTCAGCCGCAGCCGGGGGTAAAGAAGAGAGACGCAGGGATTAAAGCAGAGGGGAGGACAGTCCACGGATCGTTCTAGAAATCCATGTCAAAGATAGTTACTGCAGCCGAGCACCAAACTTAGCTCCACTCCACTCGGCCACATCCAAAAGGAAACCTGACATCGCCTGGTTCCCGGCAACCGCAGGCGGTGCACCGGGCACACCGGGGCTGACCACAGCTGGCTGCGTGGAATGAGCTCCCTCCTCCTGTGGCTCCTGGGGTCTCTCTCCTGCTCCCGGCCTGCTCCAGCAGGCTGCCCCTCCCCCAGGACCTGTGCCTATTCTAGAAGCCTCCAGACATATGCCTGCCCACCTGAGCATCCGACGGTCAGAAGCATACTGGTTTTGGGGAGAGAAGCGGGTCCCCTCCTGTCCTGAAGCCCAGCTGGTCATGGGGCACCGTCTGCCCTGTCCCCAGGCAGGCAGCAGCGGGGCTGGTTTCTGGGGCGGCGGTGGGCGGGGAGAGACCAGCCCAGGAAACCCCCATCGCCCCGGAGAATAGCCCGAGCAGCCTCCCATCTACACTCCGTGTGCCTCCACACTGGTATGAGAACAGCCAGAAAACCATGGTTCCGTAATCTCCCCAAAACCTGGGCACCACGCAAAGCTTGCCACAGGAGCATGGACACCTGAGGTGCGGCCCCCAGAACGCTGTCCGGCACGGAGAGTAGTGGGTGGGTGGCAACCGTGACTCCGTGGGTCTCACCAGGCACGTGCTCCGTGGAAGAAGCGGGATCCGAAAGAACGACGCCACTGACACGAAATAAACAATCAGGCAAAACTATCGTATGGCGACGGGTGTCGGGGCTGTGGTAACCTGGAGGGGGACGAGGGCGCTGGACGTGGTCTGCTTCAGCTGGGTGCGGGCCGCTGTGTGTGAAAATCGGCTTATTTTGCACAGGGACACGGGTGCACACTCTGCAGGCAAGGCACCTACACTGAGACGTGTTTCCTAAAGCAACAGCCTTTGCGTACACACACAAAACCCACTCAGCAGCACACATAACGGAAGAGAACGCCTCACTTATGATGGCCAAAAATAGAAGTTTCCTAGGTGAGCGGAGTTCAGTAGGTTAAGCATCTGACTTCAGCTCAGGTCACGATCTATCTCATGGTTCGTGGGTTCGAGCCCCGCGTGGGACTCTGTGCTGACAGCTCAGAGCCCGGAGCCTGCTTCAGAGTCGGTGTCTCCCTCTCTCTGCCCCTCCCCTGCTTGTGCTCTGTCTCTGCCTCTCAGAATAAAAAAAAAATAAACATTTAAAAAAAAGAAAGAGGGGCGCCTGGGTGGCTCAGTCGGTTGGGCATCCGACTTCAGCCCGGGTCACGATCTCGCGGTCCGTGAGTTCGAGCCCCGCATCAGGCTCTGGGCTGATGGCTCAGAGCCTGGAGCCTGCTTCCGATTCTGTGTCTCCCTCTCTCTCTGCCCCTCCCCCGTTCATGCTCTGTCTCTCTCTCTATCTCAAAAATAAATAAAAACGTTAAAAAAAAAAATTAAAAAAAAAGAAAGAAAGAAATTTCCTAGGCCAAAACAGAACGAACCTTCCCGTGGCTCCCCACCCTTCAGAAGCCCACACGCACGTTCTCAGAGCGGCACACCTCCTCCAGGCAGCCCTCCCAAGGCCCCCACGCCACAGCAGCACCTCCTCTGAGCTCCCACAGCTGCACGCACACAGGGCTGTCTTACCACGCCATCACTGTCCTGTCACAGATGTCCATCCACCAGCCAGACCCTCGGGGTCCAAACGCCCACCGTCACCCGGCCACACAGTACGCATTCACCAACCATGAGTGCAATGGCTCAGCCGCCTCCCCAGACTTGTAGAGCATGGCCTGAAGCTTTTTCCCCCAAATTTTTAAATGTCTATTTATTTTTGAGAGAGAAGGCGGGGTAGGGGGGGGTGGAGAGTGTGCAGGGGAGGGGCAGAGATAGGAAGACAGAGGATCCAAAGCAGGCTCCACGCTATGAGTGCACAGCCCAGTGTGGGGCTCAGACTCACGAGCCATGAGATCATGACCTGAGTGGAAATCAAGAACTGGCTGCTTAGCCTGACTGAGCCACTCAGGCGCCCCGGGTGTGGCCTGAAGCTTAGTGTTTCTTTCTTTCAGAACTTTCCGGATTTACTACTAAATCAAGGTGGAAAACCCCCGGGTCACTCGCTGGGGGAGTTTAAAACTGATACAACGTGTGGTGATCTGGCAATAGTTAACCAAATTACAAAGGTTCACTCCCTGCTGCCCAGGAGTCCAAGTCTCGCATTTATCAGACAAAGATCGGGCTTGACCACACAAAGCTGCTGTTTTTGTAGGTCAGAAAAGGCCGCGTCTCAGCAATTCATACGATTGGAGCCAACATATCCGTGCGTGTGTGCTAAATGATACACAAACAACAAGATTCACTGAGGTTCTGTCTCTCTTGGCAAAGGGGTGGACCGTCCCACTGCCATAAATACCCACACACAGGGGACGGCCAGGAAACAGTATGCTGCTGCAGAAAGAAATAAAAGATTGGGAAGGGGTGGTTCAGTCAGTTAAGCGTCCTCCAACTTGGGCTCAGGTGATGACCTCGCGGTTCGTGAGTTCGAGCCCCGCGTCGGGCTCTGTGCTGACAGCTCAGAGCCTGGAGCCTGCTTCGGATTCTGTGTCTCCCTCTCTCTGGTCCTCCCCCGACACTCACGCTTTGTCTCCCTCTCTCTCAAGAATAAATAAACATTTTTAAAAACTTAAAAAAAAAAAACAAAGAAAAAAGAAAAGATTGGGAAAATCTTGGGGCACCTGGGTGGCATAGTCAGTTAAGCAGCCGACTCTTGACTTCGGCTCAGGTCATGATCTCGCGGTTCATGAGTTCGAGCCCCACGTCGGGCTCTGCGATCACAGCACAGAGCCTGCTTTGGATCCTCTGTCTCCCTCTTTCTGGCCCTCTCACGCTCGCACACTCTCACTCTCTCTCAAAAATAAATCAACATTAAAAAAAAAAAAAAGGCCGCACTTCAATGTACTAATGTAGAGAGGTGTCCCCGGCAACATTACCGAGAACAAATGCAATTTGCAGTTTGTATGGTATCCTTCCCTTTTGCTCTAAAAGTTGGAGGAAAAATAGAAGTATAAACATATAAATTTACAACATCACTACGCACGTATGTACGTGTGCACCCATTTGCTCTTTTAGCACAAAGTAACTCTGGAAACACACACAAGAAACTGGTAATACGTAGTTGCTTCTAGAAGGAGAATGGGCAGAGGGCATCTTTTTACCCACACCCTTTTGTGCCGAGCCAGCATGTCACCCAGCCAAATACAAAAAGGAATTCAGAGAAAAGAGAAGAAGCCAGCCCTTCCCGGGAACGGCACACAGATGCTCACCAGGGCGCGTAGGAGGCCGCTATGAAGAAGTAGATGACCATGCGGTCGAACATGTGCAGGCAACGTTCCACCATCCTGGAGCAGAGAAGGGTCAGGGTCAGGGTCAGGGTCAGGGTCAGAGTCAGGGCCCCAGAGCCACGCCCTGGACGAACATGCTTCCCCGCAGGTGGGGAAGAGTCCGGGCTGGGGGCGGGCTCACCTCTACCCAGCCACGACCCTTGGGCTTCCGGGTCCCCATCTGTGAGTGACCAGAGTAGTGGTTTTCAAACCAGTCTCCCCATGACCCTGGGGGTTGAATGGAGAACCCCCGCAGGTCTCTCGGAGGACCCCCCTTCTCCTGAAGGGTAAGGATGGACCCCCTCGCCTGCACTTGAATCACGGCAACTCTGCATTTTGGCTTTTTTTTTTTTTTAGTTTATTTATTTATTTTGAGAGAGACACACACACGTGTGTTCACATAAAAAAGAGAAAGAGAGGCGAGCAGGGGAGGGGCAGAGAGAGGCGGGGGGGGGGGGGCAGGGGAGAGAATTCCAAACAGGCTCTGGGTTCGTCAGCACAGAGCCGGATGTGGGGCTCGAACTCATGAACCACGAGATCATGACCTGAGCCAAAATCAAGAATCAGACCCTTAACTGACTGAGGCACTCAGGCGCCCCTGCATTTTGGCTTTATACACTGGGCTTTTCAAAAGATTTCAAATGATGAACGAATTTGGTGGTTAAAACAAAATGCAACACCAACAAAACCATGTGCCCCCCGCCAAAAACTATGTGCTCCCTCCGACCTCAAAGACCCTCTGGGTCCTGGCATCCTGGTTCAGATCCAGGCTCTGGAGCCAGAAGGCCTGGGTTCGAGTCCCAACCTTACCACTTATGGACTGTATGACCTTGACCTGGCTCCTCACCATCTCTCAGCCTCGGCTCTCTCATCTGTCAAGCAGGGAGGATATCCGCAGCCTGTCACGGGCTGGCCGTGAGGGTTAAGTGAGTTGGTACTTTGCACGTGTAAGAAGAAGTACTCAACAAACACTGGCTGTTTTTGTTGTGACCTCACGTTGTGGTAGCCAACCTCCAAAATGGTGCCCGAAGAGCCCCACCTTCTGGTAAGCCCACCCATGTGCAGCCCCCTCCCACGATGAATAAGGCAAACACATGTAACCAACAGGGGGCTGCGGAAAGGATGGAGTGTGATTTCTGAGTCTAGATCCTAAAAGATATTATCGCCTCTGCCTTGTCCTCTTGGAACACTAACTTTGGGAGAAATGAGCCACATGTCTGTGGAGAGGCCCATGTGGGAAGCACTGAGCACCCCGTAAACATCCAGCAGCAACCTGCCAACCAGGTGAGGGAGCCACCTTGCAAGCGGCTCCAGCCCCAGTCAAGCCTTCAGATGAGAGCAGCCCCGGGGCCCAGCACCTTGACTCCCCCAGAGATCGAGAACCACAGCCGGGCAGTTAAGCTCCTGAAATCCTGACTCCGAAGCTTCGAGAGATAGCCAAGGTTTCCAGTTACTCAAAACCTCTGCGATTTAGGGTCATGTGTTACAGAGCGATAGGTAACTAATACAAGGCATGGTTCTGTCCAGCAAACTTCAGCTCTCAATAAATCCGACCAGGGATTCTACATATGGTTTAACTTCACGTCTCCCTAGAAATAAAAGCGGTAACAACAGCTAGTCCGTATAGGGCAGGGACCATAAGCAGAGCACTGGTCTAAGCAATTTGTGACCAATAACTCTTTAATCCCGCCTAGAAGATAGGTACTATTATGTTCATCCACTCCGTGACAGACGTGGACAGCCACGGGCAACACAGTGACACCACTGGTTATGCGGGCAGTGACTTCAACACACAAGAGGACACACAGTATGGCTGCTTTATATGAGGTCCCCAGAGGAGTCAGATTCACAGAGACAGAAGGCAGGATGGGGGGTGCCAGGGGCTGGCGGAGGGGTGGGGAGTGAGCGTTTAAAGGGGACAGAGCTTCAGTTCCGGAAGATGAAGAAAGTTCTGGAGATGCTGGTGGTGACTGCACAGCCATGTGACTGTGTTTAATGCCCCTGAGAGGGACACCTGAGACTGGTCAAGATAGTCAATTTACATTATGTGTATTCACCACAGTGTTTTTAAAAATTAAAAGCAAAGAGGGGCGCCTGGGTGGGTCAGTTGCTGAAGTGTCTGACTTCAGCTCAGGTCATGACCTCGCGGTTCGTGAGTTCGAGCCCCGCGTCAGGCTCTGTGCTGACAGCTCAGAGCCCGGAGCCTGCTTCGGATTCTGTGTCTCCCTCTCTCTCTGCCCCTCCCCACTTGCGCACTCTCTCTCTCTGTCTCAAAAATAAATAAACATTAAAAAAATCATAGAACATAAAAATTAAAAGCAAAGAAAAACTTAATTCATTAATTAAAAAATAAAAATTAAAAGCAAAGCAAAAGTATAAAAACGGGAGACTGGGGCACCTGGGTGGCTCCGTAGGAGAAGCGTCTGACTTCAGCTCAGGTCATGATCTCACAGTTCGTGAGCTCAGGCCCTGCATCGGGCTCTCTGCTGTCATCACAGAACCCTCTTGGGGTCCTCTGTCCCCCTCTCTCTCTGCCACTCCCCCACATGTGCTCTCTGTCCCTCAAAAATGAACATTAAAAAAAAAGAGGGGTGCCTGGGTGGCTCAGTCGATTGAGCATCTGACTTGTGACTTCAGCTCAGGTCATGATCTCACGGTTCAGGGGATTGAGCCCCACATCGGGCTCTGCGCTGAGCTTGGAGCCTGCTTAACATTCTCTTTGTCCCTCTCCCCGCTCACTCGCGCTCTCTCTCTCCAAAAGTAAAAAGAAGAAGAAGAAAAAATAATAGTAACCAATAAAAATAAATACAAACCCCAGACTAACGCCTACACCACAGAACTACTGAAGAGATCAGGGGTGATGTCTGCACGGGACCCGGAACCCGGGGTGGTGCCCACAAGGGTCAAAGGTCATTCTGACGGTTCGAGGATCTCTCGGAACGACCCTGGGAGCCGGGGGCTGGCTCTCCGAGGTGCCCACAGGGGAGCAAACGAGCCTCATGTGGGTGAGGTGATCTGCCCAGGCAGGATCCGACCCCAGCCCGCAGAGGCAAAGATCACTGCCCCGGGCCCCTTCTGGCTCAGCCAGCCACGCCCCCTGCCCTGGCCACCCCGCCTGGCACACACCCCTTCCGTGGGCCAGGCGGAACGCACCTGAGGTGTCTCTTCTTCCAGGAGATCGTGTGGAACACGGTGGACACCACGAACAGCCCACAGAGGCCGAGGCCGTAGATCCAGGCAGAGATGGTCTCCCAGTCGTCATCCGACAGGAAGTAGAGGTTGGAGCTGCCGAGGATGCTGGGAATGATCCAGAGCTGGAAGCAGAGTGGAAACAGGTGTTGCAGGACCAGCCTCCCGTGTGGAATCCGGGGAGGGACGCAGACCCCGAGCCTCCTTGGGCACGCCGCCCACCCATTTCTCTAGATCCACGCCGCCCATCGGAACCTCCCTCTGAGGTGGTAACGTCCCAGACCCCCACCGTCCGATACGGGAGCCACCAGGCACCAGCGGCCACTGAGCACTCGAACCGTGACTGCAGCAGTGAGGCAGCGAATTTTTAATTCTATTTCGTGGCGATCGATCTCAGTTTGTTTCAGCAGCCCACGGAGCCAGCGGCCACCACATGGGGCAGCACAGCCCTAGAGAAGGTCAGGGTACACACGTAGTCCCCGCCTCCTGAAGAAAACGTCCCTCCCCACCAGGTCTGCCTGGAAAACCCCTCACTCGTCACATCCCAGTTTATCGATCACTTCCCGAGAGAAGTCTAGAACTCTCCGAAGCACTGGGGGCGGGGAGTCCCAGAACGTGTGCCCAATTCTGTGTGCCGGGAGCACTGTTTCTAAAGAAAGGGTCTCTGGCAACACCAGTCAACGGAAGGATAACACCGGTCCCAGAGGTCATTTGAGACGTTCTGGCAAGCCACGTTTTTAAAAGGAAAAACAGACGGAGTTAATGTCAATACTTTATCTGTTCAGCCCGACAGGTCCACAAGACCACGTAATTAACATACACATTTTGAGGAGACATTTTACATCCTGTCTTTCCTGCCAGGTCTTCCCGAGTCGGTGCGTATGTCGCACGCACAGCACGTCTCCAATCAGACGAGCTGCACGTCAAGTGCACAACAGCCACACGGGGCCAGTGGCTACCGAGCTGGACAGGGGAGGTCTAGGTCTTTCGTTATTCTCAAAGGGATCCACTGCCCAGAGGATTTCTTAGGCGAGGCTGGGGTGGAGTCGGTGAATATTCCAAGCAGACGGAACATCGTTTGCAAAGGCATGGAGGTGTACCTTCTATCCAGGAAACGGCCCATTCAGGTGCTGGAACCTGAGGGGAAGAGCGTGGCAGTGGGAGGTGGGCCGACACATGAGCTAAGACCTGCCCGGGAGCTCGTAACGGAGTCCAGATGCCGTACAGGTGCTAGGGAGCCACTGAAGGTTCGAAGAGCAAAAAGGGAGGCCTGCTCAGCACCACAGTCCAGTTTCCCCAAATGGCCTTCCCTCGAGATCCCACTCACTCTTCCAAGGGCCACAGAGGACTTGATGTCAGCGGGGACATCACCGTGGAATGGAGATGTTGAGTCTCGCCAAGGGCAGAGAGCCTGCCTCCCCCTGCACCTGGAAGCGTCCCCCTCTCAGCTCCCGGCCCCCCAAAAGCCAACTCACAGCATGGGTGGCACAGTTGGCTGCATGTTCGTACTCGGTGGGCTGGTACCTCTTGTGGGCGGGGACTCGGTGGTTCATGAACCTGGAACGAGAGACATAATTCTTGGAAGCTGGGCCAGGAAGCCGGGAGCAGCTGTGGTCACAGGATCCCCAGGAGGCCTGAAGACCAGGTCCCTCTCAGTGGGAAAAAAGATCCCTCCCCTCCCCATCACCCCTCCTCTGCCTCTCCCTCCCTTCTTTCCCACCCCCTTTTCCCTCCCACCTTCCTCCCCCTGCTCCCCCTCTTTCCTATCTTCCTCCTCCCCTCCCCCTCCCTCTTCGCCTTCCCATCTCCCTCCTCCCCCTCCCCCTCCCTTCCTCTTACACTTTGTTTGGACTACCCAATACCTTGTGCCTAATCCCCAGTGTGGCATTTGTTGCACAACTTTGCTAAATACAGCGTTCTCTCCATTTCCTGTTGCTCATTTTCCTTACTGACACACAGACAGCTCCCCATGGGCACAGCCCAACCCATTCTTACTCGCACACCCGCCAGAATAACCACCACCCGGGAGGGGGCCGAGCTCAGAAAGCGCCCTTAGGCCCCCTCCCAGTGACTCTCTTCCCTCAAGGAAACCGCCCTCTGACACTGTCCTCATAGATTAGCTTGGCCTGCTCTTGAACTTCCCATCAATGGGATCACACAGCACAGACCCTTCTTTGTCTGGCTTCTTTGGCTGCGAGACTCATTCATGTCGCTGGACGCAGCGATGGACCGTGTTCATCGCCGTACGGAATTCCACACACAATTATGCCCCCCATCTACTGGACGTGGACTTTCCAGTTTGGGGCCATCGTGGGGAACTCTGCCTCGTGACCACCGGTGTGCACATCCTCGGTGACCATCTGCCCTCACTTCTGCCGGACGCAGATGCACACGTGGAACAGCCAGTTGACTGTCTCAAGCAATATGCACTCCCGGTGTTCCAGAGTCCTTGGGGAGATTCCTCGGCCCCTCCAGTCTCTCCTTTGTTCCGCAGTGGAGCTCCGAAAGCACAAAAAGAGCCCACTGCAGGGAGAGAAAGCTACCACGATGAGGGTAGGGAGTGACACCCCCAGGGCGTCCGGCACTCAGCCTGGGTCCGGCAGGCAGGACTCCGCACAGGGGTATCCAAATCAGGCTGGGAAGGCAGGCCTGGCAGGGCGGGGAAGGGGCGTCCGAGAGCCGGGGGGTGAGGTCTGCAAGCACCTGGCTGGCAAGCTGGACCGGCCTGGCAGGGGTCACCTCCTTGGCCCACACGGGCTCAGGATCAGGAAAACGGGCAGTTCCCCCGTTCGTCTCAGACTCACACACCGAGCTTCTGTATGCAGCTGTCATGCTAGCACGGCTCACCGAGACTTTACCGAGCACTTTCTATATGCGGGTACCACACCAGTACAGATCACAGAGCATTTATTGAATGCCTTCTGGGGGCTGGACCTATGCCAGTGAAGTTCACAGGGCATTTATGGAGCACGTTCCATAGGCTGGATCCATGCTAAGTACACTTCACTGAGGATGTGCCAGCGCCTCCTCCGCCATACAGACCACAGAGCACCTATTAAGCACCTTCTGTATGCCGGCTCTACACTCAGAACACGGGACAGAGGGTTGAGACGAGCTCCTCAAGGAGCTCATGGTCCAGAAGGCACGGGATCCAGGCAGAAATCCTGACACCGCGTGATTAATGCTTCTCGTCCTTTCGGGAAACACTGGAGAACACCTACTATGCGCTGGCTGGGATTAGAGGAGCAGCACAGCACAGGGTGAAGGCTGCGGAGAGGGGAGAGGGCTCCCAGGGCACAGGCTCAGCACGACGCCCGAGGCACCTGCCTCTGCAGCGCACACCGCAAACAGATGTTGAGGGATGACGGAGGAGTTCACCAGGCGGAGAGGAAAGGGTGCTCCTGGCCCAGGGACCGGCAGACGGGAGTGTGCAGGGCGGGTATGGAGGCTGGAAGGCTGGGGTGTCTCCCAGGGGCTGACATTGCCATACGCTGCCATCTGCCTGACACGCACCGCGTCCGGTTTTCCTGTGCTGGCCCCTCGGCACCTGGACAAGTCTGGGGGTCCACGGCTGCTCCCCCCACCCACCTGCCCCGACAGCTGTTCTCCACCTGCATCAGCTGGCGGTCACTCCACCTGTGACAAGGCCAGGGTCCTGCTGAGCCCATTACACAGACGAGAAAACCAAGACCTTACACGCCAACCCCCACAGAGTCTGACACCCATGCAGGGGCAGACTCGACCCCGGAGCTGAGTCTCTGGGCTCAGGGTCACAGAGAAAAGGGTGGACTCACCCCTGCAGCTGGGGACCCCCCAAAAAGCACAGCCTCCCCGGGAGGCCGAAACAACCAGCCCATCAGCTCACCTTCTCCAGCAAGAAGCTGTCAGTGGCCAAGAGTGGGTTAAGAAGGGACTTAATAGGACAACAAAAGCAGTGTTACGGGCTGGACTGTGTCTCCCCCAAATTCCTACGTTGATGATTCTAACCCCCAGCACCCCAGAAAGTGACCGCATTTGGAAACAGAGCCATTGCAGATATTAGCAGTTAAGATGAGGCTCCCCTGGAGGAGGGCGATCCCCCGGTCTGCTACAACTAGGGTCCCCGGGGGAGGAGGGGTGACACAGGGTGGAAGCCCACGTGACGGTGATGGCAGAGACTGCAGTGACGTGTCCACATGCCAAGGGGCACTGAGGGTTGCTGAAGCTACCAGAAGCTGGGAGCCAGACACAGAGGCTCCTCCTTCAGAGCCTCCAGAAGGAATCCACCCTCCTGACACCCTGATTTTGGACTTCTGGCTTCCAGAGCTGGGAGACCAGATTTCTACATGCTTAAGGCCACAAAGCGCATGGTCATTTACTACAGCTCTAGAGACACGAACACAGGGATGCACGGTGTTAATTTTGATAGATTCTGCCCCAAAGCCCCCCACGGCGCTGTGCCAACTGGGCGAGGGGGCGGGCAGAGGTCAACTGGGCAGGGACACAGCTGACGCCCTTCTCCAAGGTGGGAAACCAGGTCTGGGGCTGAGGAAGTTCCCGTCCACCTGTCGCCGACTTTAACAAACACCAATAAGCCACCCACAGTGCCAGCCTCACGGGTCCAAGAGCGACATTGCGTTGCCGCGGTGACCCATGATGGGCAATCCCTTATTTGTTTCTGGGTTCCACAAAACCCTCCTTGTCTCTGCCCCGCGCTGCAGCCACTGAATGGAGAGAAAGGCGGACAGAGAAAAAGGCCGGCAGACCAGGCCCCGGGGCCGGGGGCAAACACCCAAGAAACAGTTCCCACAACCCTCCAGAACCAAGAACTTTTTCTTTACCCTCCTTGTGGCCTAATTTTTTTCTTTCTTTCCTTTTCCTTTTTTTTTTTTTTTTTTTTGCTACTCTGTGTTATGAGTTTGGGCAAATGTAGATGGGCGTGTGACCACCACCACAATCAAGAGTAAGAACAGACCCCTTCGTCCCTCCCAAAATGCTTGCACGCCCCGGGGACCCAACACCTGTTCCCGGCCCCATTACTGCTGCTCTGCTCTCTGCCCCAACAGCTTTGTCTTTCCAGAATGTCGTGTAAATGGAGCAACATGGTCATACCACAGCGTGTTGTTACGTTTTTTACTTTAATATCTAAAAAGAATTTATTTCAATTTTTTAAAATATTTTTTTGATAGAGTATCAGAGCATGAGTGGGGGAGGGGCAGAGAGAGACACAGAATCCAAAGCAGGTTCCAGGCTCCGAGCTGTCAGCACAGAGCCCGATGTGGTGCTCGAACCCATGAACCATGAGATAATGACCTGAGCCGAAGACGGATGCTCAACCGACTGAGCCACCCAGGCACCCCAGAAAGAATTTATTTTAGAAAGTCAAAGCACATTCCCAGATGGAAAGAAACTTTCCATGACAAGCAGGGATTTACTTATTTACTTAAAATGTGTCTAAGACAAACACGTATTATACAAGAAGAAAACAGACCCTCCTAGATGGTATATTCCCATTCTTGGCAAATTATTTTCAAAACTTCCATCCTTTTTTTCTTTTTCCTTCTGTGTAGACTTTTCACTGCTGAGCACTATTCCACTGTCTGGGCGTACAACAGCTTGTTTATCCGTTCCCCAGGAGAGGGATAAGGGAGTCATTTTTAACAGGAAACACAGATAAAATATAGAATGTTCTAGAACATAGCTGACAGTCAGATAGCAACCTTCAACATTGGGGGAAGTTTCTCTTAAAAGAGTTGATATCCCCAGCAGGCTGTCACTAGTTAAACTAAAGGAGGGAAAGAGGCCTTTCTTCCTCCCCTCTGGAGAACACAATCCCCATTCTTCGGCCAGCCCTACTGCTTAGATAACCACGTGGGCATGGCATTTGTGGGGTGTGGGGAGGGCAAATCCACGAGGAAAGCTCCCCGAGTCAGAGCTGGCAGGGAGGCAAGGGCACAGGCTGAATTCCCATCCTGAACAGGACAGAGCAGGGACTTTGGAGCTTGGCACAGCTGGGTGGAAAATCTCTGCACAGTCACTGAGGTGCTCTGAGACCTAGGAGAAGTTACCTAATGTCTCTAGGCTGCAGCTCCCTTGCATGTATAAGGAGAAACTACTACCTAGCCTACAGATACCATGAGATAATACGGCTCAAGAGCCCACGCGGGAGTGCCTGACACGTACTGGTGCTCAAGGAATGGACATTCTTTTTGCCTCCTCCTGGAAAGCCCCCAGAAAGCCCAGGTACCATTTTCTTACTGGCAGCTGACCCGTCCCAGTACCTCACATTAAAGCCCACCACATCCTTGCAAAGTAGATACGATTATTCCAATTCGGAGATGAAGCTATAAGAGGTTAGGCCAGTTGTTCTCAGCCAACAAAACAGCTGCCCACCCTCCACGGCTTCTCTCTCCCCCAGTTCACCTCTCCACGCTGCGTCCCTGCCAAGTTCTGTGGCTCCAGTTATGCAGATTATTGTGTTAGTCCTCAGATCAACTTTCTAGGTGTGCAAAACGGTTTGGGGCCGATCTAGCTGCATTTCAGGGATAAAAGAAGCAGAGAATTTCCGTGCTGCTCCGCCATTTTGGCCTCTATTTTTTTTTATTCTAGGTCAGTGGTTCTCAATCTTGGCTGCACATGGATGGGTAGATCCATCCATATGACAGGATATTACTCAGCCACAAAAAGGAATGACATATTGATACCTGCTACACATACAAACCTCAACTACATGATGCTGAGTGAAAGAAGCCAGATACAAAAAATCACCTATTACAGGGGCGCCTGGGTGGCTCAGTCAGTTGAGCATCCGACTTTAGCTCAGGTCATGATTCCACAGTTTGTGGGTTTGAGCCCCACGTCGGGCTCTGTGCTGACGGCTCGGAGCCCAGAGCCTGCTTCAGATTCTGTGTCTCCCTCTCTCTTTGCTCCTTCCCCACTCATGCTCTCTCTCTCTCTCTCTCTTTCTCTCTCTCTCTCTCTCAAGAACAATAAACTTAAAAAATTTTTTGTTTAATTCTTTTAAGGGTCTTGAGGGAAGATAAAGATGGACTGACTGGGGGCGCCTGGGTGGCGCAGTCGGTTAAGCGTCCGACTTCAGCCAGGTCACGATCTCGCGGTCCGTGAGTTCGAGCCCCGCGTCGGGCCGGGCTCTGGGCTGATGGCTCGGAGCCTGGAGCCTGTTTCCGATTCTGTGTCTCCCTCTCTCTGCCCCTCCCCCGTTCATGCTCTGTCTGTCTCTCTCTGTCCCAAAAATAAATAAACAACGTTGAAAAAAAAAAATTAAAAAAAAAAAAAAAAAAAAAAAAAAGATGGACTGACTGCCTGTCAGACCCCAGCATTGTACCAAGTGCTGGATTTCTGGGCGAGATAAGGGTGTCCTGAGATACATGCCGATGTGCTTGAGGATGAAGTGTCCGAATGTCTGCAGTTTAGCCTCAAAAGCTTCAGCGCCAAGAGGAAGTGATAAAGCCAACACAGCAAAAGGTTAATAGCCGGTGACTCTAAGTGAATGGCACTCGGGCAAGTTCATGGAACGTTTCTTGCAACTTTTGACTACAAGTTTGAAACTTTTCAAAATAAAAGGTTGGAAGGAAATTCTCTGATGCCAATGCTTTTATGATGTAAAGACTTAAACAACGAAGACCAGTCCTCTGCCAGGGCGTGATCTCACACCCATGACTGTCACACCGGAGACAGCAGAGGGAATTTCTGGAGACGGAAGCACATGAGGAGAGGAGGAGCGGGAAGGAGGAGGGGTGTTCAGAGGCAGGGAGGGAGCCCACCCGGCTGGAGTAGGAGCTGAGCCGGGGCAGGGGTCATGAGGTGATCCCAGTCACAGGGATCACACTAGGTGATCCCTAGTGTTCCAGCATTCTCTGTGTCTCGCAGGTGAACTGAGTCATTGCCATCCTCCAGAACCATCCCCACCTCATTCTCCGGGAGCCCTGACCCTTCACTCAGCACATGGCTGCCCAGAGCAAAGGAAAGCACTGAAGGATGGTATGTGGACTGCGGCTGTCTTCCCACATCACCCGACTATCACAGGGCTGGAAGAGCTGTCTCGGCCCCTGCGAAACGTTGCCTTATGCCCACAGCTCCCTAAAGACATTATGGATGTACCTTGGTATTACAGACCCCAAATTTGAACATTCTTTCCCCAAATTTGGCCACTTTTAACTGATCGTGAAAAGCAGAAAATAATGTGACTTTATTAAATCTTCTCATTGGCTCTCCCACTGTCCACAGGACAACAGCCATCCTTTCCAGTACATTTCCAATTAACTGACTGTGGAACTAGCTGGTGGGTAGGTGGGTAGGTAAGCAGACCGAAGAGAAGACAAATGCCTTCTCAGACAAATAACTAGTTAGGTAAATATTTGTCTGGAAGGATAGATGGATAAACGGATAAATGGGGAGTCTGGAGGATGGGTGGAGGGGATGGATAGATGGATGGGGGATGAATGGACAGAGGGGAAGGATGGATGGATAGAGGGGAAGGATGGATGGATGGATGGATGGATGAGCTACTGGATGGCTGGTTGGATGGGTGGCATATAAATGATGGATGGAGGGAGGGAGGGATGGATGGATGGATGGACGCATGGGATGGATGAATGAAGGGGTAGGTGGATGAGTATGTGACTAGGAGAGATAGGCACGTAGCTTGGTAGAAACATAAATAGATAAGTGGAAAATAGATGTCTGAATGGATGGAAGGATGGATGGATAGATAGATAGATGGATGGATGGATGGATGGATGGATGGATGGAGAGATGGATGGAAGGAAGGATGGACAGATGGGTGGAAGGATGGGATGGATGGATGAACAGACGGACAGGGGGATGGGGGGATGGATGGATGGATGGGATGGATGGACGGACAGACGGGGGGATGGATGGATGGGATGGATGAATGAAGGGGTAGGTTGATGAGTATGTGACTAGGAGAGATAGGCACGTAGCTTGGTAGAAACATAAATAGTTAAGTGGAAAATAGATGTCTGAATGGATGGAAGGTGGACGGATGGAGAGATGGATGAAAGGAAGGATGGACAGATGGGTGGAAGGATGGGATGGGATGGATGGATGGATGGATGGACGGACAGGGGGAGGGGTGGATGGGAAGATGTATGGATGGATGGGATGGATGGACAGACGGACAGAGGGATGGATGGATGGGATGGATGGATGGGATGGATGGATGGATGGATGGATGGGATGGATGGATGGACGGACAGGGGGATGGATGGATGGGATGGATGGATGGGATGGATGGATGGATGAAGGTGTAGGTGGATGAGTATGTGAGTAGAGAGATAGGCACGTAGCTTGGTAGAAACATAAAGAGGTAAGTGGATAAACAGAAGTCTGAATGGATGGAAGGATTGATGGCAGAAATTTGTTTTCCTTTCCTCCTTCCAAGATGAACACCAGAACACTTTCAAGTAAATCATGCTTTGCTGAAGCTCGGTGGCCTGGCTAATACAGCACTGGCATCCAGGAGATGCCTGTCCCAGTCCTTTATCAAAGTGGCAAATGCTTGGGTTTCTAGGGTTTGGACAGGCGGTGGGGCACAGTGGAAAGAGGACAGCCTTTGGACGCAATTCAGATCAGACTCGGCGAACACTCCAAATGCAGGCGCTGTTACGACCCAGTGATTCCAACAACGGTCTCCAAGCAACTGGGAGAGAGCTCCTCTGTCAGAGCCCCATCCTGCCCCCTCTATCTTACGTGCAGTCACGGGGCCCTCCGTGGAACTGGTCACGTGTGAGGTACCCGCCTGCTGGGGGGCTGCTAGGAGACCAGCCCACACTCACAGCACACAAGGGAGTGTGTTCCACACTGTAAGGTACCATTCGCCCCCTGCTCTTCTCAGATGGGGTGGAGCCAGGCCTGGGGGTCTCATCTCCTGCCTACGCCTCTGCTTTGGTTTACACCCTCCTTCATCACCTACCTAGCACACAACAGAGTTTATAATTAAGATTGGGAGTTCGGGGGTCAGACGTTCCAGATTCAATCCCGGCACCACTCCCCTCTAGCCACGAGTCCATGTGCAAGCTGCTAAAGCTGTCCTCGGTTTTCTCATCTGAGCAATGGGGTTAACCCCAGCACCCCCCACAGAGGATAATAAAAGGATGAAACGGGCTAATCTGCGCACAGCACTCAGCATCTGTAGGCGCGTGACCGACATGAATGATTCTGTTACTGTGAATCCTCACCATGGATGAGGCACGCCCTATTGCTGGCCCCCTTTCATAGCTGGGGAAACTGAGGCCCAGAAAAAGCAAATCCCCAAATGCCTAAGGCATGACAGCTAGGTAAAGACAGGGCCGGTATTTCTGCCCAGGATCTTCTGAGCTCTAGGAGAGTAACGGCGCCTGCCTCACAGAGGACGACTCGTGCCGCGTGAGCTCCCTGCACACGGTAGGCACTCAGTACAAGCTGATCCCTGTCTGCCTCCCGCAGCACCCCCAGAACAGGTGCCGTGACGTGCTGAAGTGAGGCAAGAAGGCTTGCTTTCAAACGTCAGGCCTCCCCACTCCACACCCATTCCCCCCCAAAACCAGAAAACCAGCGTTGGCGAGGACGAGAAGTTGGCGGCGACGTAAATGGTGCAGCCGCCGCGGAGCACCAGATGGAGGCTCCCCCGGAAACTACACGAAGAACTACCATCCGATCCAGGCGCTCTGCCTCCGGGACAAGAATTGCACCCGCACACCCACAGCAGCACGGTCCACACGCGGCCACAGGTGGAAGCGAAGTGTCCGTCACAGATGGACGGATGACAAAAGGTGGTCCAGCCACACAATGGGAGGATATTATTCAGCCCTAAAAAGGAAGGGAACTATGACACCTGCTACCATGTGGACGGACTTTGAGGACGTTACGCTCAATGAAACAAGCCAGATACAAAAGGGCAAATAACGCAGGATTCCACGTATAGGAAGGAGATCCCCAGGGTCACCAACTCCATGGAGACAGAGAGAAGGTGGTGGTATCCGGGGCTGGGGGAGGGGACGGCGTGAAGGGGGACAGCGTCTCTGTTCGAGACAACGGAAGTCAGCCTGGAGACAGGCGGTGGTGACAGCAATGTGAATATGCTTAATGCCGCTGAAGCATACACTTGAGAAAGGTTAACACTGGGCGCCTGGGCGGCTCCGTCGGTTAAGCGTCCGACTTCAGCTCAGGTCATGATCTCATAGTTCGTGAGTTCGAGCCCCACCATCAGGCTCCGTGCTGATAGCTCGGAGCCCGGAGCCTGCTTTGGATTCTGTGTGTCCCTCACCCACTCATGCTTGCTCGTGTGCACTCTCTCTCTCTCTCTCTCTCTCTCCTTCAAAAATAAACATTTTTTAAAAAGTGGTTAAAACGGTAAGTTTTATGTCTGTATTTTACAAAAAAAAAAAAACCAAAAAACAAAAAAAACGAGGCCACTGGCACATCTAGGTACATAGGAAGACTTACTATCATGCCAGCAGGGAAGGGACAGGAGTTGGGTCTGGGCTGTGCCATCGTCACCCCCTCCCCGAAACCCTGGGCCACTGGGGACGCAGCCATATCACCACCTGGCAGGTCGGAGGAAGGAGCCAGAGCAAATGTTGCTGCGCGTGAGAATCACCGGGGGAGACGGAGAAAATGCCGATGCCCAGGCCTCATCCCCAACAATTACAAAGGGACTGCCAGGCGAGGGACCCAAGCATTGGAATTTTTGAAAACTTCCCAGGGGATTAGCAGCAGGCCGGAGGAAGAGCCTCATGGAGAAGGGACCGCACCAGGTGCCACACATGGATGCCACAGGGACCCAGGACCACAAAACAGACACCCGGCTCAGCACAGACAGCAAACAGGCTTCAGCCCCCACACCAAGTCCATGGGCTCGTGCTGGTTGCCTGGAGCGTCGTATCTCGAAGGCCCCTGAGCGTGAGTCTACGCGTGGCAGGAAGGGGGGCGGCGATGAACTGGCGGTGTCAGCCACAGGCACTGGGCAGGCCAGAGGCAGCCATCCCTGGCTTAAAAGTTACCCAACGAGGGGCGCCTGGGCGGCTCAGTGGGTTAAGCATCTGACTCTCGGTTTCGGCTCAGGTCATGATCTCACGGTTTCATGAGTTCGAGCCCCGTGTCTGGCTCTTTGCTGGCCGCGCAAAGCCTGCCTGGGATTCTCCCTCTCCCTCTTTCTCTGCCCCTCCCCTGCTCGTGCTGTCTCTGTCTCTCTCAAGATAAATAAATAAGCTTACAAAAATTAAAAAGTTTGTGAACATTTAGGAGCAAAACAAAATATAGGTGACATTAAGTGGTACCCACAAATTAAAAAAAAAAAAAAAAAAGGTACCCAATGCTTTCACTTCCCTCCTCTTCTCTGAACCTTGCTGCAAAGTGAGCGGGGCGGGGGTTATGACTGTCATTTTATACAGGGATTCACAGAAGTTAAGCCACAAGCTAGGAAGTGGCACAGCTGACATATGACCCCAGACCTTCTGATTCCTGGTTTATTCTTTCCACTGCACTCACTTCCCCTTTCATCCCTGTCTGTGGTTCTGATGGGAAAGGCTCTGCTAGCAATCTTTTACACTATAGTGTAATGTATCTGGGCATCCTCTCCAGGATGGAGAATCTGGAGGCAAAGAAGGGAAGGGACAGAGCCCTCTCGCAGCTCATGAAATCACTGCCTCATTGGCCAGTGGTCAGAGCAGCCCCGGCCGCAAGTGGCCCGTGATCCCCAGTCCCCCCGAACCCCAAATTAGTCAGTCCCTCCCATCTTAGAAAGCCTAACACCAAGACTCTCAGGTCTCATGGGTCAGGGAAAACCTCCGGCAGACCCAGAGCACAAGAGCCCGTGTCAAACTGAGAATAAAAAAAAAAGAACAGGGGCGCCTTGGGTGGCTCAGTCAGTTGAGCGTCCAACTCTTGATTTCAGCTCAGGTCATGGTCCCAGGGTCGTGGGATCCAGCCCTGCCTCGGGCTCCACGCCATTTGTGGAGCCTGCTTAAGATTCTCTATCTTCCTCTGCCCCTCTCCCCTGCTTTTGATCTCTCTCTCTCTCTCTCTCTCTCAAACTAAACAAAAGAAGAGCCTGTGTTCCAGGGGAACCTGCTTCTTTTGTTTCCTATCCCTGACTCAAACCCTGCAATTTCTCCTCACCCCACGAACGCTCTCCTCGTGGCCCACAGCCATCATGGCTGTGGGCCTTCCACGTACCTTTTCTTCGGCTTAAAAATCCCTTTCCCTCTTCCCCAGCTGGAGAACTCCTATTCAGCCTTCAAAGCCCAGGTGAAAAGGCCCCTCTGAAGAGCTTTGCTTGATCCTCACAGTCCCATGCAGACTGCAGAGCCAAAGCCTTCTCTCGCCTCCAGGCCAACGCACGAGCGGTTGCTTACGTGGACCGCCTTCCGTCTTTCTCTTCCTGGAGCAGTCCTAGGCCTAGTCCTAGGGAGAGTCTGGACTCCCACAACTGCCTGCGGAGCCCCTATCACAGGGCACGCAACACGCATTTGGGTGTTTCTGGGTCCGTCTTGTCCCCCAGACTGCACGCGGGCCCCAATTCGTCTTTGTCTTCTCGGTACCAATGCAGAGCCAGGCGTGCGACAGGTAATGCCTGACAAATAACTGATTGATCCGTCATCTCACGGCGTTTATGAAGTCGTTCAGACTGGAGATAATAAGTTTGGAACCGTCCCAGCCTTTTAAGATCTTACGAACATTCTGGAGCAGACAGTCTCCTGAGACGTGAGTCAATCCAGCCAGGATAAGGGGCTTGCCCAAGGTCACCCGAGAGGCAGGGCCAGTGAGCTGACCTGGAAAAGCAGAAGGTACGAAAGGGGGGCACCAGAGGAGAGACTGCGGACAAGGGCGGGACGCGCCATTGTTTTCTTTAGATTTCTGCAGCGTTTCACTGACTGCAACGGTCATTTGCTACGTTAGTCAATCTTAAAACTCTGACCAATGTCCACGTTTGAACTTGAGACCAGGCGTTCTCAAACCTGCCGCATTGGAGTTGGGAGAGGGAGGGGGGCTGGTCCCAACAGGAGCGCTGGAAACTACCCAAATGCCCATCCAGCGCAGGATGGGAATACACCACGAAAGAGCCACGCCTCCTAACACCACACTGGCCAGACACAAGCACAGAAACCGGGATGCATCTCAGACACGGCGCCGAACGACGGGACGCGCTCTCTGGCGCTATTTAGATCAACTTCAAGAATCAGCAATGGGAGTCTTTGATGATAAAATCCAGGACAGGGGGCACCCTTGGGACTGGGAGACAGCGACTGGAAGGGATATTTAGGAGGTTTCTGGTAACTGGCAATGTTTAGCATCTTGATTAGGGTGCTGGTTCCCCAGTTTTTGAGCTGAAATCGAAAGGCAGGCTCTCCTGTACATTAGACTTGAGTAAAAGGCTAACAAACAGAGCAGCCATGCTCCTAAGGGCTGGGTCTGAGTGGGGTCTGCAAAGGTATGCTTTGGGGGGGGTGGGGGGACGCCTGGCTGGCTCAGTTGGTGGAGGATGTAACTCTCGATCTCAGGGGTTGTGGGTTCAAGCCCCACGTCGGGTGTAGACATTACTTCAAAATAAAATCTTTAAGGGGCACCTGGGTGGCTCAGTCAGTAAGCGTCTGACTTCGGCTCAGGTCATGATCTCAAGGTCCGTGAGTTCGAGCCCCGCATCGGACTCTGTGCTGACAGCTGGGAGGCTGGAGCCTGCTTCGGATTCTAGGTCAACACCTCCCTCTCTGCCCCTCACCTGCTCACGCTCTGCCCCCCCCAAAAATAAATAAACATAAATTAACTAATTAATTAAAATCTTTAAAAAGAACTTTTAAAAGGGTATGCTTTCTACATCACACCTGCCCTGGGGTCTACAGGCAGCAGGTGCAACACGGCTGCCCCAGGCAGGGTCTAAAGTGGCTGACCTGCCGGGTGCACACCACCTCGGCCCCCAACACATCCCAGTTGCTCGCCTCCCCTCCCGCCCCCTCCCCTTCACGCTGGAGGGGCCAGGCCCAGCCTTCGGGCTTCTGTGTTTCCTCCGTCCTTCGAGCCTGGACCCAGGGCGGTAGCCCCCAGAGAGAAGTGCTCCTCTTCCAAATAAGCCCAGACCCAGGACGATAGCGGCCGCCCCTCCCCGACTGGGCCGTGCCTGGCAGTGGCGGCCCTGGGTCCCCAGGACAGAGGACTAAAGAGATTTGTCCTGGCTTCCACACAAAGGGAGTCTGTCTGTCTGTCCCGCAGAGGCCAGCACAGCCCAGGCAGGGCCAAGCTGGCCCCGGGCCCTGAGAGCCTCCCCCTCCTCCAGCTTGGCCCCAGGATACTTCTTTGTGTCCATTCATGAATTCAGGCTCCTCCCGGGTGCAGACAGCATCTTGGCTCAGGCTTTGGGAAGCAGTTTTTGGGCTGGTGCCACTCCACGATGGTCTGGAGATCAAAATCCCAGCAGGGAGAGGGCCAGAAACAGGAAGGGGAAACTGACGAAGGGGTGGGAAGGACGGTGATTGGACCCCGTGCCAGGTCCGAGGAAGTCTGGAGGGAAGATGGGCCACGGCCTCGCTTCACGTGGCATTCCATGTGGACGGTGCCCCCCGGGAGGTGTGCATCTGGTAGCGCGGGCCGGGCAGACCCGGGCAGACCCCAGCCCCCCGTTCTGCACCCTCCCTGTGGCTCCCCGGGGAACCTCCTCCCCTCTGAGGTAATGAGAATCCCCATCTCTAAAGCAGTGACCACCCTGCCCCCTGCCTCACCAAAGCTACTGGAAGACCACCGGCGAGAGACCTTCTGAACCAGAAATCCTGGGGGGCGGGGGGCCAGCACCTCAGCAACCCTTGCAACGGGGGGGGGGGGGGGGGGGGGGGGCAAGCCCATCCCCCACCCAAGTTAAGGCTCTAGAGTTAACGCTCATGGCAATCAGCCTCTGCCAGGACACGGCGAGCTGTGGAATCAGCCAGGCCCCTGGGCCCGGCAGGGAGAGCCCAACACGCGCTCCACACTGTCTCCCAAGCAGAACCAGCTTGCCTCTTTCTAAACCTCATTTATTGACTTTTGAGAGAGAGCGAAAGAGCCGGCGGGGAAGGGGCAGAGAGAGAAGGGAACAGAGGATGTGAAGTGGGTTCTGAGCTGTCAGCACAGAGGCCGATGCGGGGCCTGAACTCATGAACCATGAGATCACGACCTGAGCTGAAGTCGGACGCTCAACCGACTGAGCCACCCAGGCGCCCCCAGCTCGCCTCTTAACACACCCTTTGGTGGCTGTGTGTCCTTCCCTGTGCTCATTCCCCACCACTTGCCCTTGGGTCCTTGTCTCGGGGTCTGCTTCTGGGGAAACCCAAACTAAGGCAGATTATCTCCAAGTACGAGCTGGCCTCCGAAGACAGCAGCCACAAGGCCCCTGGGCAAGCAAGCGGCACGATTCTGAATGCCTCTATCCCATCTGGGCACGGTGCTGACATCAAAGGCTTCTTCGTACAGCACTGCACAGTTTGCAAGGCTCATTCACACTCCCGGGCCACTCAGGGCTGCAGTTCGCTGAGCCTGGGACCCACATCTGCTCCGTTCGCCAAAGCTCTCCCTGGCGCAGGCCCTGAAATGAATCTGAAGTCACTCCCCGGCTCCCCTCCAAAGCCCTCGGAAGCTTGCGGGCTGACTAGCCCATTTTTCAGATGGGGAAATGAGGCACCTAAAGGTAGCCAGCTGAGTACAGCCAGCCCCTGACTCAGGGATGCTGGGGCACAGGGCTTCCTCGGGGACCACCGCTCTTGGGATCCGCCGCTAAAATGAATGGCCCACAGCCCCCCGCCCCAGACAAGACCACCCCAGGCACTGGGGTCTGTCATCCTCCCAGCCACCTCTAGAAGGACAGGCCACCGCCCATGCGCCCTGGCCTCCCTGCCACATCCCCATCTCTGCTGTTTTACCCTCCCCGATGTCATGACGGGATCACAATTCCAGAACCTTTCCAGGGAGCTCACGGAAAACCTCCTCCTCATGGCGACGGCGCGGAGAGCACTCCTCCCAAATCCCACACCTTTTCAGAGGCGTGTCCCAAACCGGAATCCACTGGGAGGAATTTGTGAAGAAAATCAGCTAATATCTCCCCTGCCCCCGGGAGCCCTTGGCCCCTGACACAGAGGCCGGGGGGCTCTGACACAGGATGAGGGGCCACCCTCACAGCCCACGTCCTGCCAGGCTGTGCGCCACCACAAGTGGCCCACCCTTTCCCCGGGAACAGTGTCCTCCAGGCTCGTTGCTATTCCCTGGCCGTGCAACACGGCAGAGGCCTTGAACGACCATCCCTCCCAACACAGCGCCACGTGCCCTGGCAAAGCCCAGCCCCGCCAACGGCCAAGGGTCCAGAGTACATCCCGAGACAGGTAGAGCCACAGAAACTCCACAGCAGAGGGCTAATGAAGCCAGATTTGGGCCCAACTCCGTCCCCTACAACCAGGATTGCGGCACCCAATCCTGTGCAAAGTGGCTGCCTGCTGGGAGATCTATACCTCGCTGGGGCAAAACGCACACGCATGTGCACACACACACACACGCACACACTGAACACGCCATCCCAAGGGCTCACAGAGCCCGAAACATCGTCCACACATCCTAAGAATGTCTACACAGACTCATCCACTCCTTCCCCACGAGGCCTTTCTTGGAAAGAAATGAACCCCGGCTTTATATGTCGGATAATAACAAAGATCCCACCACTTTGGTGCACTAAGTGCAGGGAAGTTTGGGGGCGGGGGTCTCTCTTCTTCACTAAGAGGGAATTCTGAAAACCCAAGACTTGATGAAATCATTCATTCCGACATCAGTAACCAACAGACGCTAAGAGCGTTGATGACAGGTTGCCGAGCAACCGGCTACTATAAAAGGAGCCCAGAGTCCCAAGGTCCATCTCCGCATCACCGGAAACAGGACCTCCGTGCCCCCTGGAGAGATGCAACGAGAAGTTGCTGGCCTTTCTTGCCTGGAACGTGGGTCCTGAATCGAATCCGGCCTCTACAGCTGTGCTATCTAATATGGCAACCGACAGCTACATGTGGTCCAGTAAACGCGCTTTCTCTCAAATAAAACAAACCCGGGGGCGCCTGGGTGGCTCAGTCGGTTAAGCATCCGACTTCCTCTCAGGTCATGATCTCACGATTTGCGAGTTCCAGCCCCGCATCAGGCTCCTTGCTCTCAGCACAGAGCCCACTTTGGATCTTCTGTTCCCCCCTCTCTCTGTCCCTCCCCCACTCCCGCTCACGCTCTCTCTCTCAAAAATACATAAAACATTTAAAAAAAATTTTTTTTAAACTAAATAGAACTTACAATTCAAGTGCTCAATAGCGCTAGGACTTACTGCCGATGCTGATGTGTGGGCTGGGGGTCTAGTGGTTAGGGAAGAAAGTCCTCGCCAGGCAGAGATGCGCACTGAAGTCGTATCACCCATACCACCGAGGGATTTGTCCTCAAATACTTTAGGACAGAGAAAAAGCAGAGATGAAGCAAATTTGGCAAAACGTTAATAATCGTTGAGTTGAAGCTAGGGGGTGGCTGGGGTTCATTACGCTATTCTCTCTACTTTTCTAAGAGAAAGTTTTCATAGTATGAGGACTGGAATACGCACATGCGCTCCAAACACTCCCTCCCCACACATGCTAACTGATTACCAAAACAAATAATACTTTTACAGAGAGAAAAGCAGGAAGACACCCACGTGAGCAAGCGATCACGGAAGACATCACACCGAAGGACAGACTGACACGTGGTGTCGGTTACAAGGAGCCTAAAAAAAGCAGCACGACTTTTACCAAAACGGGGCAGGGGCGGGGGGGCCCCCCGGGCGGCTCACTAGGCTAAGCGTCCGACTTCGGCTCAGGTCATGATCTCGCGGTTCGTGAGTTCGAGCCCCACATCGGGCTCTGTGCTGGCAGCTCAGAGTCTAGAGATGCTTCGGATTCCGTGTCTCCCTCCCTCTCTGCCCCTCCCCTGCTCGCTCTCTGTCTCTGTTTCTCTCAAAAATAAACAAACATCAAAAATACTAAAAAAAAAAAAAAAAAAAGGAAAGAAAGAAAGAAAGAAAGAAAACACAGAGCCTCAATCTAACTGTGAGACCCCAAACTGAGCCCAGGGACCCCACACGAAGCAGCCTACAGAACTGGCCTGGACACCTCAAAGACACCGATGCCTGATAGAAAAAGACAAGAGATGAATTCTGGACTCGAGGAGGCTAAGGAAACTACGCGGTGCCCCCCAAAGCGGATCCTGGCAGCTGGGGCAGTGAGGGGGCAGTTGGTAAAATCTGCACTGTGAGATAATAGTGCCTCAACACTAAAGTCCCTTTTTCTTGTCTTGCCTCTCACATTTAATCAACGACCCGCTTCTGTTACCGTTTTCAGCTCGACTTTATTTTTTTAATATTTTTTAAAATTGTGGTGAAATACTCTCAACACAGAATTCACTGTTTCAACCACTTTTCGATGTCCAGTTCTAGGGCACTGAGCACATTCACACGGCTGTGCAACCGTGACCGCTGTAGTCTCCAGAACTTTCCATCTTCCCACACTGAGACTCTGTCCCCATTACACACTGACCCCCACCCACCCCAGCCCCTGGCTCCACTGTCTGCTCTTTGTCTCTGAGTCTGACGACTCTGGGGACCCCACAGAAGCGGAATCACACATTTGTCCTTTTGTCCATCGGCTTATTAGCATACTGTCCTCATACGGTTTGTGCACAGTGCAGCACGTATCAGCGTCCCCTTCCTTTTACATCTTTTTTCTTTTTGGGGGGGGAGGGGCGGAGAGGGAGGGAGAACCCTGAGCAGGCTCCACACCATCAGTGCAGAGCCTGACATGGAGCTCGAACTCACAAACCACGAGATGGTGACCCAAGCGAAAATCGAGAGTTGAATGCTTAACCGACTGAGCCACCCAGGCGCCCCCTTCCTTTTTAAGGCTCAGTCTCTGTTCTTAAATGTCATTCCATAAGAAAGTACTTGGTGCTACATACACATGCACTGAAGGCTTTGGGGTAAAGGGACATATTGACAAGTAATTGACCAATCGATTGACAGTGGCCAATCCCACTGCCAGGAGATGAACAGGCAGACCCCACCCGCTGCAGCTCCCCAGCCCCTGGGGGCCCCAGGAACCGCCCCCCCCCCCAATTGCTGCTGTGGTATCTGGATGGCAACCACCCTACTGGAAACGAAACCTTGCTACTTAGCCTAAAAGCCTCAATGGCACCCCGGAGCCCATGGGACAAAGGCCAGCTGCTGGGCGCGCCCGGGGAGTTGGGGACCTGACCCCACATCCTCCCCTCCGGAGGGTCTGAGTCCAGCCTCAGACTCTTCCCTGCCTTCCTGTGCTTCCCCTGCAGCCCTCTCCGGTGACCTTCCTGCTTCCAGCCTCTGCAGAACTCCCGTTCACCCTGAACGACCCACCCCAAAGCCGCAAGGTCTCCGAGGCTTCTGTCCCATCCAGCATCTACCCCCCTCAATCACGTACAAAATGTAAATCACTTTCGTTTTTGGCCACACATTCCCCCTCTCATTCCATTGGGCTCACGTGGAGCCACACCCTTCCACCCCCCCGCCATGCCCAACTCCCAAACTCCATGCTCCAAAAGATCCAGACTGGCATAGCCCTTCCCCTGACCCCGGTGACAGGTTCAAGGGTATGCATGCAATCCAAGTCAGGGCACAGAGACTCGATTCCAGGACAGTGGTGATCCTGCCAGGAAAGAGAAACTCCCTTGGGGCGCCTGGGTGGCTCAGTTGGTTAAGCGGCCGACTTCGGCTCAGGTCATGATCTCGCGGTCCATGAGTTCGAGCCCCGCATCGGGCTCCGTGCTGACAGCTCAGAGCCTGGAGCCTGTTTCGGATTCTGTGTCTCCCTCTCTCTGACCTTCCCCCGTTCATGCTCTGTCTCTCTCTGTCTCAAAAATAAACGTTAAAAAAAAAAAATTTAAAAAAAAAAAAAAGAAACTCCCTGTCCACAAGGGCTGTGAGCAGTCCAGATGTGCAGCCAGCAGAAGAAACAAAGCCTGAAGACAAAGAGAGACAGCATGGGACTCCTTTGAGACCCTGGATCCAGCTGTACCTGAATTCAGACACTCCTGGACTTTTCAGTTCTGAACACTAACAAGTTTATTTTCTCTGGTTTTCCCTTCCTTCTCCTCCTTTTCCCTCCTTTCCTTCTTGTCTTCATCCTCTTTGTTAAAGTTTATTTATTTTGAGAGAGAGAGCATGAGCAGGGGAGCGACAGAGAGAGAGCGGGAGAGAGAATCCCAAGCAGACTGTGTGCTGTCAGCACGGAGCCCGACTTGGGGCTCAATCCCACGAACCGTGAGATCCTGACTTGAGCTGAAATCAAGAGTTAGATGCTTAACCGACTGAGCCACCCAGGCGCCCCTACGTAAATACTTTTTAAGTTTTACACTTGTCAATCTTCATTTGTATTTTGCCTTCCAAATTTAAGAGAATTTCGGATATCCTAAAATACAAATAATTTAAGGTAGTTTTTTACATCTCGCTTAATTTACCTTTGCGGGATATTTTTTAAATTATATTTTGCGTTTTCATCCTTTAGACTAGTGCTCCCTGAGAGAAATTTCCACAGTGACAGAAATGCTGTAGGTCTGTGTTGTCCAATATGGTGGCCACTGGCCACCTGGGGCTCCTGAGCCCTTAAATGTGGCCTCTGCAACTGAGGGACTAGCTTTTTAATTTTACTTAATTTTAATGAATTTAGACTTGAATTTAAATAGCCACAGGTGGTTAGTGCTACACTGGACTGCACAACTTTAGATGATCACTGTGAAGAGAATGCAATTTCCGTGAAAACCTTGAAAATAACATAATTAATGATTTTGCTGCAGCAAAGACAAAAATAAATCGTATGAAATCTATAAACTACTAAGTTATGCACGCCTTTATTTTATTTGCTCACCCAGGCATCGCCGGCCTGGCCACAAAGGCCGCGGCACATGTAAAAATAACTAAACTCAACTTCCTTACTTGACAGTGGCCAGTCTTCATTCATATGACGGCCACCATTCTACAGAGTGTTCAACCCATGTCATCGTAGAAGCGTATTTGCCGAGGAGGACGGAACCCGTTTCGTTGAAAAGCTTGTTAGCTAGATTTTTAACGTTAAACATTCAGACATATGGCGTGTGGGCTTCCACTGGGACACTTGGTCCGTCCCCACAGATGCTTGGGGCAGGCGTGTCCATGAATGAATGAAGGAGGCGGTGTCTTCTGAGAGCCCTGCCAGGCTGTACAACGGCACGTGCAGTGGGGAGGACTCCGGATTCTAGCCTCTGGGTCCAGCAGGGACTGGAAAATCACCTGACTTTGAGGATTATTATCCCCATCGCTGCACGGGAGGCAGAAAAGCCAAGGACAGTCCAGGTGTGGACCTCACTGTGGGCTCCGTGACGGAGGGCAAACCAAACAGGGACGGAATATGGTACCTCGGGGGCACCCGGGTGGCTCGGTCGGTTGAGCTTCTTGACTCTTGAGTTCGGCTCAGGTCACGATCTCACGGTTCGTGGGTTCGAGCCCCGCGTTGGGCTCTGTGCTGAGAGCGCGGAGCCTGCTTGGGATTCTCTGTCTCCCTCTCTCTCTGCCCCTCCCCTGCTCATGCTTGCTCTCTCTCTCTCTCAACAAGAAATAAAATCCAGCTAAGGACTAGATGAGATGGTGAATGGAAGATGCTTGTTACGAGGCCTGGCACGTGGTTCCCACTCCACGAAGCCCAGGAGTGGCCCGTCCACGGCAGCCCAGCAAGACAGAGGACCCGGAAGCCCCTCCTCGCCATCCCTTCTCCAGGCACAGAGACCTGCTGACATCAGAGCAAGCCTTGCCAGGGGGGAAGGGTTCTCCGGGGCAGTCCCATGGCTCTTGAGAAGCTTGATTCTTACAGAGTGCTTCAAACCCTCCCCAGAAAGAGATTGTAAGTAACAATCACTTACACAAATAACCACCACTTTGGAGCACCAACTGTCTACCTGTACTGGATGCTTCTCATACATATCTTGATCGCCTCAAGAACAACAAAAAATGTTTACGAAACCCATAACCTTCAGAATTTCTCGGCTGGTCCTAAATGGCCTTGCAGGGACCATTTGTGGGTGACCGTTGTTTTCATTTTTTTAATGTTTATTTACTTTGAGAGAGACACAAAGAGGGGGAGACAGAGAAAGAGAGAGAGAGAGAGAGAGAGAGAGAGAGAGAGAGAGAGAGAGAATCCCAAGCAGGCTCCACACCATCAGCACAGAGCCCAATGCGGGGCTCAATCTCACAAACTGTGAGATCATGACCTGAGTTGGATGCTTAAACCAACTGAGCCATCCAGGCACCCAATGCTTTCTTTCTTTTTTTTTTTTTAATGTTTATTTATTTGTGAGAGAAAGAGAGAGAGAGAGAGAGGGGGGGGAGGGGCAGAGAGAGACAGAGA
Source organism: Panthera onca (assembly GCF_046562875.1). Classification (NCBI taxonomy): domain Eukaryota; kingdom Metazoa; phylum Chordata; class Mammalia; order Carnivora; family Felidae; genus Panthera; species Panthera onca. Next base: position 3,976,308 of record NC_138354.1, read on the forward strand.
CACAGAATCAGAAGCAGGCTCCAGGCTCTGAGCTGTCAGTGGAAAGCCCGACACAGGGCTCGAACTCACAAGCCATGAGCTCATGACCTGAGCTGAAGTCAGACGCTTAACCGACTGAGCCACCCAGGGGTCCCAACTGCTTTCATTTTTATACCGACTCCCCATGATTTAAAAACTGTTCTTTAAGGGAGCACATGCTGCATTTATAACCATTATGTTGCTTTATAAGGACTCCCTTTTAACGTTACATGTTTAAAGCAAGAGAGTAGACCAACGTCTTGGGAGCTTAATTTGCTTGTCCAAAGTCACACCGCCACTAATTCAACAGATTTGAGTGGTACCTTCTCAGATGCCAGGTGCTGTTCTGAGCCCCGGGGAGGCAGCAATGGACACAGACAGCTGGACTACACTTCCCAGCCTCCCCTGCAGTGAGGCGTGGCCACATGGGTGAGTCTCCCCATGGGAATGGGAGCTATCTCATAGGGCACATAGAATCCGGCTTGTTTTTCTTCCCAAGTCACTAATTAGAACACTGCCAGGACCCAGAAACACCCTGTGTACCCCACGTCTCTTAGAGGTAGCCAGTAAGCTGATTTTGCAATAATCATTTTCCGGCTTTCCACATACCTTCCTCTGCGCTCCTAAACAACACAGTTGGTTTGCCTGTTTTTGAGCATTAAACGATTGCATTCATACTTCGTGTTTCGCTACCACTCTCGACGCCTAGGTTTATCCATTCTGTTGCCTCAAAGTGGAGGTCATTCTCACGAAAGGATATTATTCCAGCATATGAATTCTACCATTGGCACTTGGGATGTCTTGCTTATCATGAACTAAGATGCTAAGATGTCCGTGTCCTCTGATGCACGTGCACACCACTTTCTCCAGGGCAGATGCCCAATGAAAATGAGCAGCTTTTAGCTCATTTGTGTTCCCCCTTCTCTGTGTGCATCTGCAAGACGATTCGCATTTCTGTATTTTCTGTTCTCTTATCTGTCCTCTTCTTACGGTAGGGCTTTATACACCCTGGATATTAATCAATGGGGTGGTTAAACGTGTTGCAGAGATGTCCCTCAAGGCTGCAGCACCTCTTCCATTTTCTTCATGGCATTTCTCTGATGAAGAGAAACTCATAATTTTTAATGTAGTCTCGTTTATCCACCTTTTCTTTAACGGTTTTAACTTTCCATGCCGTCAGAAACCTTTACCCACCCTGAAATCCAAAAGATATCCTTTTCTGTTCTCTAAAAGTTTTCAAGTGTTTTGTTTTTTTTTTTAACTTCACTTATAAATTTTAATCCATCCAGAAATGCTCTTTTCTGTATGGTGTGAGGTAGGGCTCCGGTTTCATTGTTTCCATCTAGATAGCCAATTGTTTTGGTACCATTTATTCCATAGACCATCCTTGCCTCCGGTGATCAGCAACACCAGTTTCTCAAAAATCAAAGGTCTCTGGGGTGACTAGGTGGCTCAGTCAGTTAAGAATCTGACTCTCCATTTCTGCTCAGGTCATGATCTCAAGGTTGTGAGATCGAGCCCCCTGACAGGTTCCACGCTAGGCATGGAGTCTGCTTAGGATTCTCTCTCTCCCTCTTCTTCCGTTCCTCCCCCACTCAATCGCATGCCCTCTCTCTCTCTCTCTCTCTCTTTTCTCTCAAAAAAAAAAAAATCAAATGTCTTTATATGCATCAATCTGCTTCTGGCCTCTCTATTATGTTTCATTGGTCAATTTCCCTAGCCCTGCACCAATACTACACAGCCTTTAATTCCTACAGCTATATGATAAATATATTTCTTGATCTAGATAAACCATTTAAGGATTCCAGGTTAGAAATTTAAAAATCAGCTGGTCCAACCATCCATTGAAAAACAAAGGCTCAAAGGGGGAAAGCATCTTTTACAGTATCACACAGCATATAACTAGGGACCCTGTTAAGGGCTGAATGTCTGTGTCCCCCCCTAAAAAAATTTGTATGTTGAAACCTAACTTTCAGTGTGATGGCATCTGGAGGCAGGACCCTTAGGGCATAATCAGGTCCAGCGGGTAAAAGCCCTTCTGAATGAGATTAGTGCCTTTATAAGAGGCAACCAGAGAGCTAGCTCCTTCTCTATCACATAAAAATACAGTAAGTCTGTAGTCTATAACCCAGAAGATGGATCTCACCAGAACCCAACCATGCGGGCACCTGATCTCGAACGTCTAGTCTCCGGAACTATAAGATGTAAGTTTCTATTGTTTATAAGCAACCCAGTCTACAGTACTTTGTTACAGCAGCCCAAAATGACTAAGACAAACACCCATCTCTCACCCTGGAAGATATTCCTGTGCTATTTAATATGGCAGCCACCGGGCTTATGTGGCTATTGAGCCCTTGAAATATAGCTAGTCCGAAGTGAGGTGGGTCTTAAGTATAAAAGACACAAACAGATGTCAAAGACTTGCGGTGAGAACAGAATGTAAAAAGTCTCATGAATAATTCACTTACATTGATTATATGTTGAAATGATAACACTTTGCGTATCAAGGATTAACAACAACATATTCTAAGAACTCATCTCACCCGTTTTCTACCTTTCTATGACGGCGAGATAGAAAATCAGCCACACACTCAACGGAACAGCTACTAAAAACTGTAGAACTATATACGCGGCTGGTATGACGTTTCTCCTGAAAAGCACTGGGTCACGCTATTAAATTTGCTCAATCAAGAAGCCTGCATTAGGGATTTAACTTGTAGGCGGCACCACCGTAAGGGCCATGCAATGAGGAAGGGAACAGAAATAGTTCTAACTGATGTGCTCTACTTCCCCACTGGACTCCTCACCCGTAGAAATGGCATCAGCCCAAGCATGAAAGGAACAAAGCTCATGGTCCAGCCCCTGACCCAGCTGGAGAGCTCTATCCCAGTTAGGGAGGGCTGCACCAGTGTCCAAATCTAGACATCTCCGACCAAGCCTCCCGTCCTCTCACAAATCAACCAGAGAGGTTCAGACACCTACCCAAGACCACACGGCAGCTGCACGACAGGTGAAGGCCCACAGTACGGGCTTCACAGCTCCCTCCCTGCATGTTTGCAAATGTGGCCTCCTGTCCCAGGCTTCCCCCTTCCCTTTCGAGGAACCCTCCACCAATTTAGACCTCACCATAGCAAAAAAGGACCCTCGAGAACAAGCCTTTGAAAGTCCAAGCGTCCGTATCAGAGAAGATCCCATGGATTTGAGCAGCCAGTGCCTCCCACCTTCCAGCCACAAGAAACCAAAAACCAAAAACCAACCCCACAGGAACTCCCCCGTGCATCCATCCTTCCCAGTAGGACTCCCCAACTTTATGAAGGAGACAAGGACCCCCCCCCCAGAAATGGAGGGTGAGACTGAGCGGGAAAAGCCCTAGTCCTGCCTCCCCACCTCCGATGCCATGCTCAGCCTGGACATCTGTGATCACGCTCTGCTGTTTGACCAGAATGGGTACAGACCTCATGGGGACCAGGACCCTCGGTAAGTGCCAGGAGATGACGAGCCACGTGGATGTGGGTATCAACCCGTCTCAAATTCGCCACCTTCCCCTCCACCCAGAAGGAGGACACCTGAGGGGGAGGGCAACACGTCAGGTGGGTGCCCTCTTGGTGCCCAGGCAGGAGGCAAAAGCCTTGGGGGCTGCGATCCCAGAACTGCCTGCCCTTCCTCAAGACCCCCAGGGGCGGAAGGCAACTGCAGGAAAGGGTTTTCGCGCCAGCTTTCAGGCGAGTGGACCCCACAAAATCTTAGAGAAACTTAAGAATTATGAACCTCCCCATTCAATGTGTACTTAGTCCAACAGGAGCTTGACTCCCACTCAGCAACTGGGTGGGAGTATCTGTCCTCGCCATTTTAGGAGAAACTGAGGCTCAGGGGTGACCACAAACCTCACACCGGGAAAAGGCCAAGATGGACAAGCAGCTCTTCCCGGGTCCTAGGCCTCAGTTTCCCCACCTAAAAAGAGCAGTTAATTCATTCCTCCCGCTTGCTGCGAGCGTGGTCAAGGGGGGGGGGGGGGGGGGAGGTGTGATGCGGCGGTGGAGGGGGGTTGACAGGAACGTACGGTACGGCGGCGGGGTGCGGGGGACAAGGGCAGTGCAGGGGGTAGTTGGGGGAACACGGGTGGTGCGCGCCAGCACCTTTTACATTAACAAAAACGCCGGAGAGAAACCGAGCGATTACTCTGCTCCGGGCGCCATTCAAAGTGCTCTCGAGAGCTCCTGTCACTAATCCTCACGTGGTCCCCAGGGATGGGACGTTCAGTATCCCCGTTTTGGAGACCTGGAAATTGAGGTTCAGGGAGGTGAAGCGACTCGCCTCAGGACTCGCCGCCAGGAGAGGAGGCGCCGGGAAGCCGGCGGCTGCTCCCGGGTGCGGGGCGCACAGCTGGGCGCCGACACGCTCACAAAGACCACGAAGTCTCCTTTCTGGTTTCTTCCGGCCGAGCTTAGGGTGCATCTATCAACTCCAATTCCCCGGGCGGCGCGGGGAGCCGGCCCGGCGGCGCGGAGCCGGGAGAGACCCTTGGCCACCCCTCCCTGCGCGCGCCCCCTCCGCGCGCGCCCCTCTCCCCGCGCGCGCCCCCTCCGCGTGCGCCCCCTCCTCGAACGCCCCCTTCCGGAGCGCCCCCCTCCCCACGCGCCCCCCTCTCCCTGCCATCCCCCACGCGCCCCCCTCCCTCGCGCCCCCTCCCCGCGCGCTCCCGCCCTCACCTCGCGTACTTCGTCTTCTGGAAATCCAGGAGCCGAGGAGCGAACATCGCGGCGGTTCCATCGGCACCCGGCCCGGGGCTCCGACAACCGGCGCTGGGACGGAGCGCGGGAGGGAGGGAAGAGGCGCGGGGCGCGGGAGCAGCAGGTAGGCGGGCGCAGGGCGGGGGCCGGCCGGGGGGCGCGCGGAGCCCGAGCTGGAGCCGAGCCGAGCCCGAGCCCGAGACGCCGACGCCAAATCCCGAGCAGATGGTGGTGGGGGCGGGGCGGGGGGGGCTCCGGGCCAATCGCCTTAGTCCCCGCGGCCTCGCCCCCTCCCCGTGCCCTGCGGACCCCTCCGGCCTTCGCTGGGGGAAGGAGGAGAGATGGGGAAGGATGGGGGCTTCGACTGCAGCCCCTTCTCTCTCTCTCTCTCTCTCCCTGTCCCGGTGTCCCCTCCGCCGGTAGTTTTCAGAACGAGGTGACGGCCTGCTAGACGGAGCCCCGCCGTCTCCCCCACCCTCCTCCCGGCCGGGGCTGGGCTGGAAAGGGAGCGAGGACACTGATGGCGCGCCAGCCGTTCAGGCCCCTGGCGTCGCTGGCCCCGGAGTATACTTGTAGCTCGCGCTTCCCCCGCGGCCAGCGCCTCCTGCCTTTCTTTGAGCGCCTGCGAGGCGCGACGGCCCCAAGGGATCCGCCCGGGAATGGCCGCAGTCTCCGGGGAAGCTCTCCACTCCCAGAGACTGTGATTCTGGGGACCCTCACGATCCCCCAGACAGGGGTACATGCATTTGGTTGTCGGATTCCAGCATACCCGGAATCTGCACACCCGCCTCTGTTCTACAAAATCCAGTGGTCTCCTTTAGGAGACCTTGGCCCGGGTGATGGGTTGTGTGGGGAACCACCTACAGGAAGGGACTGCTGGAGGCAGAACAGCCCTCAACCTGAAAGGACCCGTGCCCAAACTGAAGAGCAGGCATCTCCTCCTCCCCCTCCTCGCCCTTCCCTTATGCTCACAAACCCCAGCTCCCTGCTACTTTTTATAACGCTTTATTCGAGATCCTGCTACACATCCAGAAAACAATCCCACCCTACGGAATTCGTTTCTGCACTCCAAATGCTGGGCGCGAGACGGGCTCAGATACCCAGTGTTGGTGAGGACAAGAAGGGTTACAGGTGATGCATTCACAGGGGGCAGCAGGGCTGCGGGGGCGGGGGGGGGGGGGGGGGGGGGGCAGTGAGTGCCGCTGGGCAGGCAGGGCTCAGGTGGGGACCAGAGAAGGGGTATAGGGATGTTTATGAGACCTAGATGGATTTTACCCACCAGGCCCTGTTGATGGATTAGAAGTGGAGGGCGACTACTGGGCTTCTGGCTGGTCCTGCTGAGTGGGTACTGATGACATTAAGGGTGTAGGGGCAGGGGGAGGAGACCAGAGGAGAAGCAGCATGGAAGGGAGGTGAAGGAAGATGTGAGCTGGGTTTTGGCCAGGTGAGTTTGAGGTCACGGTGGGCATGAGTATAAGGTCAAGGGCTAGACTGGTGAGCCAGAGGGTCCAGTAGGGCAGCAAGCCCACCCTGCGAGGAGGAGCTGGGAGGGCAAAGCTGGAAGGCCCCTTGGATCTGCAGATTTCGAATCGCTCATCTTGACCTACCAGCCACCAGCCTCCTGCATCTGTTTATTTCTACATTAAATACAATGAAATGCAATTTGAAACGCAGTTTTTTACTCACGCGAGCCACGTTTCCAATGCTCAACAGCTACATGTGACCAGTGGCTGCCGTATCAGACCACTTCCAAATGGAAGCAAGTCCCAGAAGACCAGGAAGTCACCCCAGGTGGGCAGCGAGCAGAAAGAGAAGAGACGTCTGGTCCGGAGTGCATTGTGCTGGGAAGCCTTAAGTCACGTTCGGGCAACTTTTGTCTCAGTTGTTTGAGTACATTTTGTGTCCTGGTTGGCATGAAAATGTATTCTTACTGGGAGTCACGGTGAGGAATGGGCGAGGCTCGAGGCTATAGTGACCAGAGTCTCCTGTCTCCTTGGTGGAGGAGGGAAAGAGGCTGAGAGGGACCAGGGGCCCCACCCACGGTCACACAGCCAGAGGAGCTGTTCTGGAGCCCAGCTTCCCAGGCTCTGAGTTCTGAGCCTGCATTTCATGGCTTCTTCCCTGACCTTGACCTCTATCACCATTGTTATGACCCCCCCCCCCACACACACACACATACGATAAAGGACTGCCTTGTCAGCCCCACCAGGGCACACCTGTCCCCAGGTCAGCCATACCTCCTCCTCAGTCCTCAACCTCAATTCCCAAAAAGGTCCCTTCAGTCTTTATAAAAGAGAAAGCCCCAGAGGCCTGACCTCCCCGTGGCCCCCTCCTCCCTGGCCTGGGGCATCGGCTGTTGACTGCAGCTGCCCTGAGGCTGAGGGGAGCCACAGGTGTGGGACCAGACCTCCCCAGGCTGCCGCCCGCTGGCCTCCTCCGGCCCCAGCCTGCTGTTGACCTTCAGCGGGTCTTGGCAATGCACTCAGCAAGGCCCCAGAGGAGACCCCCGAAGGGAAACACAAACCTCAAAATGGATTTTCTTTTTATCCACGAGGAAAAAAAAGTTGAATAAGAAATGAGTTACTATTTTTACTTCTGGGATACGGTTGTTATGGTAACTGAGGGCCTCGAGGGAGTCAGGGTTGGCCTGCCAGTGAAGGAGATGAGGTGGGTTCCAGGGGCAGTGGTGGCAGCCACCAGACGAGCCTTGGACTACCTGCCAACTGTGGGATTTCTGGCACCCCTGCCCCTGGCTCTGCGCGCACCGCACCCCCCCCCCCCCGCCATGACGGAAGGCCACCTGTGCCCATCTAACCCTGGCCAGTGGCCCCTGGCAACTTCTCCCTTTGGTGCAAGCCCACCATCTCCTGCTGGCTGTGTGGTCTCGGGCTCCCCCGGCCTTGTCGCCGAGCCTGTCCTTCACTGCTCCTGGGCGGGGGGGGGGGGGGGGGGGGGCGGGAAGGGGGGGGTCGTTGTGCCTTCGTCTCCACATGCAGCTTTCAACCCCCGCCACAGTGACCACCACGGGCACCTGAGCGATCAGCCCCACAAGCCCTGCTGGCCAAAACCCAATTCTTCCCTCTGCCGTTCCTCTTCCAGCCCCCTCTCCAGAAGGCGGCCCCACATCACCCCCTGGGCCCGGTTGGCCGTGGCTGGAAGCTCTGAACGCGGCCTCCACCTCCACCTAGCTTTGTGCCCTGAACCCAGGTGCTTCCCATTCGAGGCTCAGCTTCCCCACTTGTAAAGTGGAAGTTAACGGCACCCACCCTGCAGAATTACTGAAGGAACAAAGGCCGCCTGGGCCCGATGTTATTACTGGCAATGTGTCTCCCCATTCAGTTCCCTCTGTAGCACTACATGGTAGGAGGTGCCGTTCCTAATTTGCAGACAAGGAGCCGTGCTCAGGCAGGCCAAGTCCCACAGCAAGCCACACAGCACATCTGTCTGTGCTGAAGTGCCCTGCACTGCATGGGCACTGATTAAACACCTACTGTGTTCCCGGCTCATCAGATGCGCAGAGTGGCAAGCGGGTAGGGAGATAACACCCCCCACCACCACACGCCCGCCAACCACCAGCGCTTTTCATCCCTTCCCTGGAGCCCTGACCACATCACCAGTCTCCTCCCACACGACCGACCTCTGCCATCTGTCCCCAGGACCCAATGGCACACCCTCTGATGTGATCCTTCTCCTCCCTCCTAGCGACTTCCATCCCCGATCAGTAGCTACGACATGGGCCCCTATATACGCCTAGCAGTGTCTGCCTGCAAAGTCCTCGTTGTCTCTGGCAAAGCCACATATCTTCCCTACCAGAGTGACTTTCTGAAACGCAAGTCTGACGAAGCCCCTCTCCCTAAAACCCTTCAGTGGCTCCCACTGCTTTCAGGATGGAGTCAGGATACTTTCAGGATGGAGTCAGGATAGAAAAACGACCTCACCCACCGTGCACACGCAATAAATGAATCCAAACTCCCCCCAAACATGCATGGCTTTCTCGTGCTCTGTGGCTACACAGATGCTGTTCCCTCTGCCTGGAAGGCCTTTCCTCCTTAGTTTGCCTGGCAGATCTCTATTTATTCTTCCAGACCCAGTTTAAAGTTCTCCTTTGTTGGACCTTTAGGGGAAATGGCTTCTCCTCCCTTTTATACCACCTTTGAACCAGTGTCCGGGCCCCACGGGGTCATCTTGTAGGTACCCACCAGTCAAGGACTACCAGGACCGATGCCTGTGGTAAGGTTTATCAACGGGCTGCAATCAGGGGGAGGGCCCAATGTGGGGAACTGGAGGGGTCACCTTGAGGGGCGTTAGGAAGGACTTTCGGCAGAATTTGTACTTGCCTTAGGTACTCAGGGAAGTTCAAGGTAGTGGCACTTTACCGAGGCCCTCCTTTTTATTGGACACTCAGGGGGCGCCTGGGTGGCTCAGTCACTTAGGCGTCTGACTTCGGCTCAGGTCATGATCTCACAGTTTGTGGGTTCAAACCCCACATCGGGCTCTGTGCTGACAGCTGGGAGCCTTTAGCGGCTTCGGATTCTGTGTCTCCCTCTCTCTCTGCCCCTCCCCCACTAGCACTGTCTCTTTCTTTCAAAAATAAATAAAACTTTAAAAAAAAGGAAAACGACCTTAGGGGTCAATATGAAAGTGGAGTGCACTCTGCAGACAGGCAGGAACAATTTTTAAATCCTCCACCAGTCCCTTGTGCCACTAGGGACGGGGCAACTCTCTGAAATGTAAACATAATGAAAGCTCAGATATCCACATTGAAGCCGTCTTCAGGCACGGGGCCACCAGTTTGCAAACGTCACTCTTTTCAAGGCACCCTCCACTTTCTTTGGGCTCTCGGCCACTCCCTATACCTTCAAATAGTACCTGTATCTGTAGCTTAGCTATAATCTATCTATACATATATGCACGTGTCTATATACACATATGTGTGTATGTGTATATGCAGACACTTGTGTATTCTATATACACGTGTATATCTCGGATTTTATAATGTATATTCCAGATTACATGTGATGTATGGTGTTAAATAACAAAACTTCAAACCTAGTAAAATTTAAAGATCTAATTGGTTTTACTAATCAGTTCACGGACCGGGCAGCGTTCTATCCGGCAAGCTGAGGGAGGCTCCGCTGGGCTGCAGGAAAGGTTTTTACAGGCAGAGAGAGAATGGAAAAAAGGACATTATTAGCCAAGAATGCATTATTTTAGACAAGTTTGCCCTCCTCAGGGGAATGGAAAATGTCTATCAGTAGATTTCGTAGTGCTGACCAGGAAATTCCAGGTTGACGGGTTAAAGGTTACTTCGGGGCGGGGGGGGGGGGAGGGTGCGGGGAGGCAGTTGAGAGAATAGAACTACAGTTCGGTTAGGTATTAAGTCCTGGCGTGCTGACCTGGGGCTCTTCACATAAATGACGCCATTTTGGGGCCTGTGGTTTTCTTTTTAACAAGGTGCGTGTAGCTGCTGGAGAGTTTGTCCCACCAGGGTCCCCTGTGCCCTGTCCTCCCTCAGAGCTGGGACTCTGACCATCCATTCTTCGTTCAGCCTGCGGCGTGCCTGGGCCTGGGGGACACAGGACTTGTCCTGGTCACTGCTCAGCCAAGGAGGCTCCTTTCCAGCTTTGCTGCCCCCGAGCCAGCTTCGCGTGTTCCCGGGAAGGAAAGGAGCAGTTCCCAGGAACCAGCCTGTTCCAGCTTGAGTTCCTGGGAAGCAGGCTCTGAGAGGAGTTTAAGCGCGAGGAGATTGATTAGGTGACTATCCTTGGGGTGGACAGCAGACGCAGGGAGGGAAGAAGTGGCGAGGGGCCCAGCCTTTCCCTGGGCCCCTCCCTGCCTCTCTGGACAGTGGCTTCAGCAGGTGCAGAGGGGAGTCCCATCCACCGGTTAGCGGGCACAGCTGCGGGAAAGGGGTGCAGCGTGGGCGAGGCCAGCGCCTCCTCTGACCAGGGGCCTCACTGCTCTGTACTGTCCGGGCTCTCCCTGGGTCCCCTGTGCCCTCGTCCCAGCCTCTCACCTCCTCCAAGCAAACCCTTCTTTCGTCTGCTCCTCTCGTGACTTAGCGAGGAATCGACATCCTGAGCTTCCAAAGCAGCAGAGGTGAGAGCAGGAAGCTGACTGCAGAAGGAGGTGTGCGGGGGCCAGATCACGGGTCGTCTGTTCTTTGCCTTGCAGACACCCCTCATCTCAGCGCCGCATGCCCAGGAGTGACTGTCCGAATCCCGGAGGAGGAGGAAAGGCTCCCAAGTTACACCTGCATTTGCAGAAGGCCCAAGGGCATCATTCAAAGGACTGGTTAGGGCTGGAAAGAGTCTCTTAAAGGATGAAGCCAGATTCAAATCCAGGCCCTCCACTGACTCGGAGAGCCCAGAGCGAAAACAAACACACGCAAAAAACAACCAAGCAGGTAATCTCAGTACTGATAATCTAAGTCAGCAGGAGAAGAATCGGTGGAATACCAAATATTTTCCTAGAGGATGAGGTGACTCCCCCACGTTAGGTTACCATCCTCCGGCTTTTCATTTAAAAATTTTCCCTGGGGCACCAAGAAGAAAATATCATTTTCAAAATATTCACAAAATCTGGTGTGATGCAGTAAGTAGATCTCAAAACTCTGTCTTTGTTTTATAAGTACAAGAAACACAAAACTTAATCTAATGTTAAAAAGACAGGGGACCAAAATGGCGTCACTTAGGTTAAGAGCCTCGAGTGAGTAAACCAAGACTTAGCACCTAATATCCAACTGCATTTTCAAATCTCCAGAAATGTAACCTTTAACCCTTTCAAACGTGGCGAGTTTCTCAGTCAGCGCTAGGAAATTTACTGAACAGACCCTATCCATCCCTTGTAGAAGGGTGACCTTGCCGAAAACAATGGATTCTTTGCTAATAATTTCCTTTTTCTACTCCCTGTCTTTAAACGCCTTTCCTTTCCTGGAGCCTTTCGGAGCCCCCCTCTACTTGCTGGAGGGGATACTGCCTGAGACATGAATCGATTCAGAAAGCCAACTAGATGTTTGAATTTTACTCCGTTGAATTTTTGTTATGTAACTCCAGACAGGTACTGCTTGTGCTTTTCCCACGGCTTATGACTTTGGAACAACTGATCTGAATGTTGCCAACTCACAGAGCACCTGGATGGGGAAGGAGGAGGCGGGGGGGCCCAGGCCTGCTCCTGCTTCTGTCAGGTGTGTTACCTCAGCTCACACCCTCTACCTGAGCCTCAGGTTTTTCACCTCTAAAAGACAGGGATTCCAGCTCTAAAGTTGTAAATTAAGATATCACAGTAACGGGGCGCTGGGTGGCTCAGTCGGTTGAACATCCGACTCGTGATTTCTGCTCAGGTCTTGGTCTCAACGGTTCGTGGGTTCAAGTCCCGCATCGGGCTCTGCACTGACAGTGCAGAACCTGCTTGGGATTCTCTCTCTCCCTCTCGTTCTGCCCCTCCCCTGCTCTCTCTCTCTCTAAAATAAATAGATAAATAAATAAATAAATAAATAAATAAAAATAAACTTAAGGGGTGCCTGGGTGGCTTAGTCGGTTAAGCGGCTGACTTTGGCTCAGATCATGATCTCACGGTTTGTGGGTTTGAGCCCCACATGGAGCTCTGTGTTGACCGGATGGAGCCTGCTCGGGATTCTGTCTCCCTCTGCTCTGGGCTGACAGCTCAGAGCCTGAAGCCTGCTTCGGAGTCTGTGTCTCCCTCTCTCTCTGCTCCTCCCCCTCTGTCTCTGTCTCTCTCAAAAATGAATAAATGTTAAAAAAAATTTTTTTAATCAATAAACTTTAAAAAAATATATATCATGATACCGAAAGAAGAACAAAGTTGGAAGAATCACACTACATGATTTCAAGATGGACTATAAAGCTGCCATAATCAAGACATTACGGACGTTGGGAAAGAAGCAACACATAGATTAGCTGCAGAAAATGTAAAGAGTCTAAAAATAGGCCCTTCGATTTTTGACAAAGACGTCAAGATAATTTAATGGAGAAAAAGACAGTCTTTTCAACACGTGGTGCTGGAGAAATCTGAAATTCACATGCCACAGAAAATTGTTCTTTTCCTTTCTCACGCCGTGTACGGGCTTCAGTGGCTTCCAGGGGCTGGGGGGCAGGGGTGGGCAGAAGCTGGCCACAAAGGGACACAAGGAATTTGGGGGGGATGATGAAACGTCTATATCCTGCTTGTAAGGGTAGTTCCATGGCTGTATAAATCGGTTAAAACTCATACACCTGGGGCGCCTGGCCGTTCAGTCAGTTAAGTGTCCAACTCCTGATCTCAGCTCAGGTCACGATCTCATAGTTTGTGAGTTCGAGCCCCACGTCAGGCTCTGCATTGACAGCGTGGAGCCTGCTTGGGATTCTCTCTCTCTCCCTCTCTTTCTCTCTCCCCCTCCCTCTTTCTGTGCCCCTCACCCAAGTATGCTACCCCCCCCAAAATAAATAAATAAACATTAAAAAAAAACCTCACACAACTGTACACTCAGTAAGAGTGAATTTTGCTATATTTAAATTACACTTCGGGGGCGCCCGGGTGGCTCGGTCGGTTTAAGCGTCTGACTTCAGCTCAGGTCGTGATCTCACGACTTGTGAGTTCAAGCCCCGCGTCGGGCTCTGTGCTGACAGCTCAGAGCCTGAAGCCTGCTTCGGATTCTGTGTCTCCCTCCCCTGCTTGCCCTCTCTCAAAAATAAATAAATATTACAAACATTTTTTAAATAATATATTACATTTCAGTTAAATTGAAAAGACCTACGATATATATAACAATTTTTTTAAAAGGCTCTATCGTTTGTACCTGCCGTGTGTGTATATGGAGGAGAGAGAAAGAACAAGCGTGTGGTGTGCGTAGGCCCAGTTATTGCTAGAGTTGAGGATTATAAGCTTTAACTAACATTAGAAATGTTCGGTGTTCAAAGTTTCTTTTTTTTAATTTTTTTAATGTTTATTCATTTTAGAGAGAGAGAGAGACAGAGCATGAGTGAGGGAGGAACAGAGAGAGAGGAAGACACAGAATCTGAAGCAGGTTCCAGGCTCTGAGCTGTCAACACAGAGCCTGACACGGGGCCTGAACCCAGGAACCACGAGATCATGACCTGAGCCGAAGTCCGATGCTTAACCGACCAAGTTACCCAGGCGCACCCAGTGTTCAAATTTCTAGGAGCTGATCACCAGCTCTGACGTTCAGCCCTTCTCTCATCGGGGCTTCTCTAACATGCCCGGGCTGTCGTCCACCCCTGTCCCACTTACCCAGCCCCTGATTACCGGACACCCCTGATCCCAGGCGTCCCAAGAGGGTTCAAAGCCCAGGATCCAGCCTTGGAGGAGTCCCTTTGGGTCCAATGGCTGGGCCTTGCTGGCCTCTTGTGGCCAGAAGCAGAATTATCACATTATGACACATTAAAAATGACAAATCTGGGAGTTGGCTCAATCTTGAAGTAGCTGGGGGCAGAGAACCAGCTTGCTCACCCACTTTCCTGGGGGTATAACTTAGAGTGACCTTTTCAGCAATACATGTCAACATTTAGAATGCACGGAGCTTTGACCCATTGACCCCAGCTCTGGAAATCACAGATGATACCCTCTTGCCAAAATGTGTTTCCTCTAGTTCTAAGTACAAGAGATAAGAGGAACATTCTCATCCTCGTGTTACATGAAACCACAGGAAGGTAATCAGCCAAATCCAAAACGTGGGGCCATCTGTAGGACAACGGATCCTGTCCCTGCAAAAAATGGCCTGGCATAAAAACTGGGAGCGGGGAGACTGTTCTGATAAAAAAGAGATTTCCAAGATCAGAGGATATATAATATAGCCAATATAATCCAATATATTATACATCCAATATAATATAGAGCTGTAGTTTGGATCCTGGCTCAAAGGAAACCATGGTAAAAAGACGTCTATGAGATAATCATGGGAAACGGATTCCCGACAGCGGATAGATGATACAAAGGGATGATTGTTCATTTTGTAAAGGGGGATAATGGCATTAAGGCCATTTGGCTGCCAGGATGGTCAGGGATGTTGGTCGGCACTGGTCTGAGTTCCGTTCAGACCTGAAAGATGGGAGGCAGGGGTGGGGGCAGAGTGGAAGCAAAGGGAAAGTCTTCAAGGTGGGAAAGAGAGAAGAGAGAGATTAGAAGAAGCATGACGGGGCTGGTAGAAGGAAGGTGGTCCCGGGTGAAATGGAAGCAGGTGCACAGATTGCACAGAACAGGTGCTTGTAGACCGTGGTGAGGAAATTGGATTTGATTGGGTATTAGGGTGGAGAGGGTGTCCGTGACCCCATTGCCTTTAGGGTTCCTCTGAGCAGTGCTTCCCATTGGTTGAAAGGGGGCGAGGGTGAAAGCGTGGAAACCAGAAGTAAGTCTTTTCTCACCGCACGGTCAGAGATGATGGTGCCTGGGACGTTGATGGGGAGGGGGAGGGGGAGTGGTTAGTTCCCAACTGTATGTGGGAGACTGAATATACAAACGGGCGGTGGCCAGTCCACAAATGAGGACTGAACTCTGACCTACCACCCACAGCAACCAGTCCAGGATGTCAGACAACCTCCCCACCATCTTTAAAACAGCATTTCCCAGTTGATGGGTATCTAGAATGTCGCACCTGGTGGCTTCTCTCTTCCCATCACATTTTTTACTCCCAGATTTATTTCTTCTGTCTAGACCTCTCCCCTGAGTTCCAGAAGGTTAGGGTCAACTATGCCTTTGATGGGAAAACCCAAAGCAGGTCAGGGAACCGCTCCCTTCCAAGGCCTTCCCACCTCGGTGGGCGGCCCTTTGTTTCTCTTTCATGCTGTCTCCGTGGGAGTGAGCGAGACCACCCAGACCCGGGCAGGCAGAGGCTATTCGGTGCTTCCGCAACAAGGAGGTCGGCCACTGTCACTTGTTTGATGGACTGGAAGGCAGGCAGGAGGGTGGGAGAGCTCGACAGTGACGGGAGGAAAGTCTCTGGTGGCCTGATTGGAGGCTGTCGCCCTGGAGAAGTTGGACATATCTCCCAGGTGTGTTGTAGAACTCTACGATGTTGGAGGAAGGGGACTTGTAGACCCTCTCCCCAGCAAAATAGCAATTCATCTGATGACAATATTCAAAACCAATCATTCAAAGCCTCTGGAAATGCTTGTAAGGGCATATGGCAAATAGAGAAACTTTCATTCAAGAAAATCTACTAAATCTCTGTAAAAGCCATGCCCCCTGGCTCACCCACCCTTGAGCCACAGAGCTCCGGAAGCCCCTCCCAGGGCTGGTGCAGCCAAGGAAAGGGGCTCCCTCTGCCCCCTCCCCCCCTTGCCCCCCCCTGCCCAGTTCAGTCCAGGGCTCCAGATTCACTCTCCGACCCAACCGCAACGCAGAAACTCTGGTCCAGGCCATGTGACTGGCCTGGAGTCCCCAGTCCCTGCTCTGCCCAGCCCTCACTCTGGGGCACAGCTGAGAACACTGGGGCCCCAGTCGCCCCCATCCCAGCTCACTCTGCACTCACAGCAGTGGAAGCCGCGAAGACCAGGCCGGCCACCCCACCCTGCCCTGCTGCTCACTCATAGGGCAAGAGCATCACTCCCAGAAAATCTGGTCCCCACCCGGCTCAGGTGAAGTGGCCCAGGGTCCTGCCCAGAGGAAGTGGCAGGCTCCAGGAGGAGGAGCTGAGCAGCTATGCTGGAGAAGACTGGTGTCGTGTAGAGTTGAAAACTCCAAGCCTGGAGGGAGATCTGGCAGATTCCCACGGCCTTCCCGGGATGGCAGACAGCTCTGGGAATCAGGAAGACTGTGCCCACTCCAAGGCATTCAGAACAGCACTCAGGGTAAACTCCAAGGCATTCCCCATGCCGCACCCAGCTCTCGCTGAAACAGGTGGATGCCTCAATGGCACAAGGAACTTACCAGAACTTCGGACCCACACGTACTGGACAGTAGCTACTACCCCTCAGTGGTGGCTCCAAGCAAGCCATAGGGGTTGAAATGCTATCCAAGTCAACTCTGGCCATCTGAAAGACGGTGTGCAAGCCCAGGCCTCCACCCCATTGGGAGAGACCATAGAAAGAACTCTGAGCTACTAGTTTCCGGCCGAACAGAAGGCAGAAACAAACTCTCTGAACTGTGATAGTAGCTTCTAGGCCACACGTACAACAGTAGCAGGTAAAAATCTAACTGACCTAGGGCCTTACAGAACCTTTGACCCATCGGTTGCTTAGGCTGAGCCAGAGACGTCCCCAGGCAGGCAGGTTAAAAAGCGAAAATAAGGGGCTCCTGGGTGGCTCAGTAAGATAAGCCTCTGACTTCTGCTCAGGTCATGATCTCGCAGTTCACGGGTTTGAGCCCCGTGTCGGGCTCTGTGCTGACAGCTCAGAACCTGGAGCCTGCTTCCAATTCTATGTGTCCCTCTCTCTCTGCCCCTCCCCTGCTCAAGCTCTGTCTCTCTCTGTCTCTCAAAAATGAATAAACGTTCAAAAAAATTTTTTTAAGGCAAAAATGAGAGGAAAAAAATCTGAGTGGGGAGATCAGAAATTGCATACCGAGAGTTGAGGGATGCAGGGGTGGGACTGACTTCTCAGAATTGGTTCAACCGAATCACTGAACAAATAAACAAATTACCAAGCCAACAACAATAACATCTCCCGAGGCAGGAGCAGAGGACCAGTATCTAAAGTTGCTACAATATATTATTTAAAATGTCTAGTTTTCAAGAAAAATTGTGAGACACGAAAAGAAACCAGACAGCATGACCTATACACAGGCTTCACTGGAAAATTCTACTAAACATTGATAGACAAATTAACATCAATTCTTCTCAAACTCTTCCAAAGAATAGAAAAGGAGGGAACATTTACTAACTCATTTTGTGAGACTAGCATTATCTTACCACACAGCTAGAGAAAAATACCAAAAGGAGAGAAAACCCTACAAAAGAAATATTCCTAATATACAATTCTCAAAAAAAAAAAAGAGAATACAAGCAAACCGTATCTGACAGAAAATTAAAAGAATTATATACCATGACCAAATGGAATTTACAATAATTTTTTTTTATTTGAGAGAGAGAGAGAGAGGGTGCTCACGTAGGGGAGGGGCAGAGAGAGAAAGAGAGAGAGAGGGAGAGAATCCTAAGCAGGCTACACATCCAGCTTGGAGCCCAACTCAGGGTTTGATACTACAATCGTGAGATCATGACCTGAGCCCAAATCAAGAGTTGGATGCTTGACTGACTGAGTTACCCATGTGCCCCTGATCAGTTTTCTTATGTTGCATTCCAGGGATAAATTCCATTTGGTCAGGGCTCCTAGGTGACCCTATGAGGAGCCTGCTTAAGATTCTCTCTCTCCCCCTCTGCCCCTCTCCTCCCCTTGTGCACACATTCTCTCTCTTTCTCTTTCTCTCTCTCTCTCTCTCTCTCAGAAAGAAAGAAAGAAAGGAAGAAAGGAAGAAAAATAACTGATCAATGTAATATACTATGTTAATAGAATAAAGAACAGAAACCACGTGATCATCCTATAGCTGCAGAAATGCTTTTAACACAACCTAACCACCTTTCGTGATAAAACTCAACCACTAGGAATAGAAGGAAATTTCACCCACATGATAAAGAGCATCCACAAAAAACTCATGAGCTAACCTCATACTTAATGGTGGAAGACGTAACGTTTTCCCTCCAGGATCAGGAATAAGACAAAGATGTCTGCTCTTGCCACTTTTCTTCAACACTCTGCTAAAGGTTTTAGCTGGGACAACTGGCCAGAGACGTGTGCCAAGGTAAAAGAAATAAAAGGCCTCCATATTAGAAAGGAAGGAGTAAAACCTATTTGCAGATAATGTGCTAGTGTATACAGAAAATTTTAAGGAATCCGCTGAAACAAAACTATTGGGGTAATACAAGAACAATATATGAAAATCAAGAGTTTTTATATGCTAGCAATGAGTAACCTGAAATGAAACTAACAAAAAATCCATTTATGCTTGCATCAAAAAGAATGAAATACTAAGGAATGAGTTTAACCAACGAACTACAAGGCCTATATATGGAAAACTGTTGAACAGTGCTAAAAGAAAATGAAGACCTTTGTACTGAATCGTCATCTTCATACATCTTTATACAGTCGAAGTCCATCAATACAACATTCTAATTATTTTTATGCCATTGTTTTTCAAGTCAAATAGAAGAAGAGTTCTATTTGTTCAGCCTGATAGTTCAGGCTATCTCTGTATTTACCTACGTCGTAGCTTTACAAGTGCTTTTTATTTCTTCATGTGGTTTTGAGTTACTGTCCTCCATGGCTTCATTTCAACCTGATGGCCTCTAGTATTTTCTGAACAGATTTCTATGATTTCTGTCTCTTTATTGAGATTCTCTTTGGTGAGACACGGTCATCATACTCGTCTCAATTCTTCAAGTATGGTTTCTTTTGGTTTTTTGAATTTATTTGTAATAGATGCTTTCAAATCTTTGTTCACTAAACCTACCCTCTGGGTCCCTTCAAAGGCAATAACTTTTCCCCCTGTTGGGGGCCATACTTTCCCGTTTCTTTGTGTGTCTCACAGTTTTTTGTGGACTCTCAGGAATATGCCAGGAGCATTTCAAAGCTTCTTATGGACATCTCATCCCCCAGACATTCCTTTCAAGGATTTGTTTTTTGTGTGTTTTAGTTTTGGTTTTGCTTAGTCCCTTGTTTGCCCTAACTGGTAACCTCAAGGCAGTTGCAATACAATACAATACAATTGCCAATGATTGTTTTGGTCAAATGTCTTGGGGATGAGCTGGTAAACTCCTGGATCAAATAAAGACAAGCTCTGAAAGGGAGTTTTTCAGCAAAGAATCAGGCAGGTCAAATAGTGACCATTCTCTGGGGATGGGGCTTTTGGGGGAGCTCCAAGCCCTTTCTGCCCGCCTCCAGTGACCACTAGGCTGTTTGTTTTTACATCTATCACAGTTGTAAGGCTGCTGATTTTCAAGGCTACCATGGATCTTGGATAGAGAGATGAGATTAGGGAAAATTAAAAAGCCACAAATCACACTGCTCTCGCTGAGACGCGGCTGTTTTGTTTGAACGCAAGCTTCTTAGATGGTTGCAAGCCTTTTGTTGTTAATTTCCAGAGTTCCGAAAAGGTTGATTTCGATCATTTTTGCCAGCGTTCTCTTTGCCTTCATGGAGGAATGGTTTTCAGATTCTTGCTCCACTATTCTGGAAGGGCTTCCTTCCCACCCATTCAACCCCCACCGCATTCTCCAGAGGTGAATTATTCTAGCCCTTGTTATTGTTGAGGAAACATGCTCGGAGAGGTTACGTGGCTCACCTGATGAGGCACAGCTCGTGAGAATCGGAACCAGGATCCGAATCTCGGTATGGTGCGATTTCCGTGTGGTCCGTATCCCGACCTCTCTCCCACTGCCTCACCTCATGCAAGGTGCGCTCCAGCACCCTTTCACTCAGCTCTTAGTTCCCTCCTCCGTGCCAGCTGTTTAACCCACGGGTTTATTTAGGAACTCGCCTGTGGGAGGATTGCTCATCTCTGAACGTTGCACATAAGAAGAATACTTGGGGAGTTTTTTGAGCACCGGCAGATGATGGTTCTGTTCTAAGGTTGACAGGAGGGAGGGAAGCAGCGATGACAGAAGCTCAGGAGAGCCTCCTTCCCGCTCTGCCTGCCATCAGGAATGTCAGCTCATGTCCTCCCCAGGGGAGCTGGGACACGAGCGTGCGTTGCTGAGTCACACGCAGGTCAAGCTCTTTGGCGCAATCCCAGTCTGCTCCCCAGCAACGCTTGTCCGTGGTTCCCAACATCTCCCAGATCATAGAGCAGGGAATCAAAATCTGGGCGGGTGGGTAGCAGCCCTGAGCGCCAGCAGGGCTGGCCCGCAGGAATGGAAGCCCAGAGCTGAGTTGTTCAAGGACTAAGTTCTAGCATTCTAGGGAATGGGATCGCAGAGTGAACAGTACAGACAAAAATCCTCCCTCAGTGGAGGATTATGTTCTGGTCAGGAGGGGGCGTTTTGTGGCCCATCGGAAAGCGATAAGTCCTATATAGAGACAGAGAGCAAGGAGAGGGATGGGGACTAGAAGAAAGTAGGGAGGTGACCATTTTTAAGAGGGTTATCCAGGAGTTCATACGCCATCTCTTGTGACCGGAAATTCACACGGTGGTGAGGAAGTTTTGACGGTGTGCTCATGCCCTTGGAATTCACCAGCCTTATCATGGGCCCTATTGCCTAGAGAGATGGCAGAATGGCTTACTGAAGGTTTAGTTGCGGCACCAGCTAAGAGACCACACCCTGTGGGGTGGGGTTGTCATTCCACAGTAGGCAATACATGCCTGCAAACTGGGAGTGGAGGTGGTAGGGTCTTCTTGCATATGACAAAGAATAATCCACTGAAAATGTTTTGTTTCCATCCACACACCCCTGAGCTCACTGGATTTTGAGGTTCTAGTACCCAAAGGACCCCTATTACTCCAGGGAACAGACTCGTGGTTCAGGTAGATTGGAAACTGAGTCGACCCTCTGGCCATTTGGAAATCCTCACTTGCTGAACCGACAGAAGTTACTATCCTGGATGAAGTGATAGATTCCGACGAACAAGGGGAAACCGGGTGGCTTTTCCAAATGAAGCCAAGAACTGTGTCGAGAACCCAGGAGATTTCTTCAGGCACCTCTTTATGTGGCTTTGTTCAAAAATAATGGTCCATAGGAAACTGTGCCAACTGATAGATACACCACTAAAGACACTGCTCCTGTGTTACATCTTGACTTCTGGTGATTGGCGATCGGCTATATGGGCATTCACATACGTATATTTATACATTTACATATGTCCATGCCCATGTAGACAACCACCGAAATCCAGACATAGGGCAGCTCCAGCACTCCAGCCGGTTCCTCTCATGTCCCCTCCGAACCAATCCCCCACCAGAGGTAACCACTCCTCTGCCTATTTTTGACTTCATATAAATGGACTCATACAGTATATATCCTTTTTTTTTTAATGTTTATTTTTGAGAGAGAGAGAAAGACAGAATGCGAGCAGGGGAGGGGCAAAGAGAAGAGGGAGACACAGAATCCAAAGCAGGTTCCAGGCTCTGGGCTGTCAGCACTGAGCCTGACGTGGGGCTCGAACTCACAAACCGTGAGATCGTGACCTGAACCGAAGTTGAACGCTTAAATGACTGAGCCACCCAGGTGCCCCCTTTTTTTTAAGTTTATTTATTCTCAGAGACAAAACACAAGCAGGGGAGGGGGAGAGAGAGAGAGAGAAAGAGAGAGAGAGAGAGAGAGAATCCCAAGCAGGCTCCATACTGTCAGCATGAAGGCTGATGTGGGTTCAATCCTATGAACCATGAGATCATAACCTAAGCAACCTAAGCCGAAATCAAGAGTCGGACGCTTAACTGACCGAGCCACCCAGGTGCCCCACAATTTATTTTTTAAAAAAGATTTTATATTTAAGTGATCTCTACAGTCAACGTGGGGCTCGAACTTACAACCCCAAGATCAAGAGTCACTGCTCTGCCACCTGAGCCAGCCAGGGGCGCTGATTCTAGCCATTTAAGACTTTTCCTCACAGTGTTATGAGAGTTCCAGTTGCTCTGCAATTATTGTCTACACTTTGCATTGTCAATTATTTTAATTTTAGCCAACACGTTATGTCAAAAGTTCAGAACAAAAAAAGAAAATCGGGGAGCCTGGGTGGCTCAGGGTGGGTTAAGCGTCCAACTTCGGCTCAGGTCATGATCTTGGGGTTTGTGAGTTCTAGCACGTCGGGCTCTGTGCTGACAGCTCAGAGCCTGGAGCCTGCCTCGGATCCTGTGTCTCCCTCTCTCTCTGCCCCTCCCCTGCTCGCATTCTATCTCTCTCTCTCTCCCTCAAAAATAAATAAACTTTAAAAAAAGAAAATCAACAAATTGCTGAAGTAATAGTTAGAAGTTTATTGTGCACCCACCAAAAAGACAGTTTGCAAACGAGCAGCACTCACACCAAAACACAGAATGAGGCTCGGAGGTGTATCATCATACAGCAGCTTCTAGAGTGTGGAGTGTGGAAGCGATGACTATTTGCTCTTTAGTGATTGGTTACAGTATTAGAATCTTCTGAACTAAAAGGAAATTTGCTGGTGGTCGCCTCACATCAACTTTGGGGAACTACTTTGGTTTCGCTTGTGATTTTCAGAGGCACAAGCAAGGTCAAGTTAGCTTTTCCTTGTCTTGCAAAATAAGCTAAATTAAGCTTTGCTTGTATGACGACACTGGCGTCGTCAGCTCGGAATTTTCGAGTCTGGTCTCCATTTGTATTTGACTTTAACAGGTGGATGCTTGTAGTATCTATTTGCTCTTAATTTGCATTTTCTTGATGAGTATTAATGATGATCACCTTCTCAGGTGCTCATTAGGCGTTTTGATATTTTCTGAAGTACCATGCTCAAGTACCCAAAAATGAGTTGGTATTTTCCTCATTGATTTGTAGAAATTCTTTTAACGTTCTGGAAAGAAGTCCTTTGTCAACAATGTGTACAACAGGGCTGAGCTCGCCGTTGCCCTTGGCCGTGGAGTCGTTTTTTGGCACCAAGGGCGCAGCATCCGTGATGAACGTAATTCAGATTGTTTGTGACCACTGGGTACATACACTTGTATCCGTGGGATTTGTCCTTGGATGTTATCTAGACAAAAAGAATGATGAAAAACTAACTGCCTTCCAGAACAAGAGTGTGTTGCTTAAAAGGGAATTGAGACCCAGTGAAGAAGTCACCTGGAAATAAAGGCTGTGACTGAAATAAAGAATGTTCACCTTAAAAAAATTAGGAAATAAAAACACACTCGGTATTTTCAAAAATGTACTTCAAGTGTATGTATTGAAAGCTTATGTACCCCACTCATTCTGAGGCTTGCCTTCTTGACCTGTCTTGACGAGAAGTTGTTTTTAAAGTTTATTTATTTAATGTTTCTTTATTTTTGAGAGCGAGAGAGACAGAGCATGAGTGGGACAGGGGCAGAGAGAGAGGGAGACCCAGAATCCAAAGCAGGCTCCAGGCTCCAAGCTGGCAGCACAGAGCCGGACGCGGGGCTGGAACTCACGGACGGCGAGATCATGACCTGAGCTGAAGTTGGCTGCTTAACCGACTGAGCAGCCAGGTGCCCCATAAAGTTTATTTATTTTTGAGAGAGAGAGAAAGAGAGCACGAGCGAGCTGGGGAGGGGCAGAGAGACAGAGAGAGAGAGAGAGAGAGAGACAGAAACCCAAGCAGGGTGGCTTGATCTCAATAACGTGAGATCACGACCTGAGCCGAAACCAAGAGGCGGGCACTTAACTGACAGAGCCCCCCATGGGGCCCTGAGCAGTTGCTCTCCGTTTTGATGAAGATTAACGTTTTATTTTGTGGTTAGTACTTTTTAAAGTACTTGTTTGGGAGACTTCATTTACTCCAGAGCCATGAAGGCATTCTCCTACGTTTTCTTCCAGAAACTTGACTGTACGTCCACAATCCATCTCAAACTAGTTTTTGAGTTCGGTGGGAGGTAGGAGAGCCAGCACCTTTAAAGGAAAGGACCATTGTTTCCTCAAGGATTTGCAACGCATTCTTGACTCTGGGCTAAAAATTAGCTTCCCTGCGCACAGATTGAATTGTGCCATTCTCCTGCCTAAGTGTTTCCAATGGCAACCCGTTGTTTAGATAATGTTCAGGCTCTTGCTTAATGCATCTTAACAACACCCCCGCTCGATTTGGCCACTTCCAGTTTCACAAGCCCAATCTTGTGTCCATCGCCCCACTCTAAGCTTAGACACGCTGAGCAGCGTGTTCCCTTGGACACACTCTCACCTCTGAACCTTTGCCATACACAATGCTTCCGTAGGTTACCTACTATTCAAACTGCAGGTCTTACCTCCTCCGGGAAGCCTTCTCTGACTGCACATTCCCTGTCCCTTAAGTCTAGGTTCAGTGACCTCATCATGTGCTCTCTTGTACTCCGGCTTGTAATTGTGTTCCGGGGTAACTTCTCTGAGGGGAGGGAGGCCCATTTGGTTTACATGGAAGGTGTCTCGTAAATATGAGTGAATCCGCCACGGATCCAGAAAGCGGGCGCCTCAGGGAAAGAACGCGGTTACAATTCTCAGATTGAACACTTGGCGAATAGGTTAACACTTCTGAGCCTCAGTTTTCAAATCTGTAAAGTGGGGACGCAATATTCTCTACGTAGGCCTGCCAGAAGCATCAAATAAGATGCTGCACATAAATCCTTAGCGCAAGGACAGGCACACAGCGGACACTTTTAATATGAATAAAACCATAGGGACTCACTTTTCCCTTGCGCATGCGCCGTCCTCCGTACGCCAGCTAGCCCTGCCCGGCGCGCCCCTGCGCGTCCCCACGCGTGCGCGTGTTCGACCGGAACCCCAGCCCTGGCCGGAGATGAAGGGGCGGGACCTCCGCAATACGCCTGCGCCCTGAGAGGCCGTGCGCCGAGGAGGCGGGGCCGCGCCGGCGCGCAGGGCGTCCCGGCTCCTGAGCATAAACAAGAGCGGGCACGGGATGAGGCGGCGGTTGATCCCCGGGCAGCCAGCTGCGGCCAGCGAGGCGGCGAGCGGGGCCAGGCGCCGACCCTGAGCGCACCCGACTCGCCCTCCCGCGCGCGAGCCCTCGGCCGGGGCCACCCTCCCGCCCGCCCGCCGCGCGCCCACCATGAACCTGGCGAGTCAGAGCGGCGAGGCCGGCGCCGGCCAGCTGCTCTTCGCCAACTTCAACCAGGACAACACGTAAGGCCGGGCGGGGGTTGGGGCCCGAGGCCTGGGGCCGGGCGGGGGGTCCGGGCCCGAGGGCCGGGGCCGGGGCGGGCGGGAGCCTGAGGCCGGGTTCAGGGCCGGAGATTCGGCCTGGAGGTTCGGGGTGGAGGCCGGGGCGGGCGGGGGCGTCCCCGGGGGCGGGCCTGGAGCGTGGAGGGAGGGGCGCTGCCCTCGGGGACCCTCCGGGCGCTGCGCTGGAGCTGCGATCCCTGGGCGGGGAAAGTGATGGAGATAAGGAGGCTTTTCACCCACCGACGGATAGGTTGCTTTACCTTTTGGGACCTCCCTTCTCACAAAGTTGGGGCAGAACTTTGTGCCTTGACTTGTTGTCCCAGCCGCTTCTGGAGCAGTGAGCGTGGGTTTCTTCCTCTTATCCCACCTGCCCTTCTCCCTCGGCCCTCTTCCCCCCACTCTTTCCCCTCTTCAGGTCCTTCTCCTCGTCTCTTCATTATCTTAGTGCCCTTTTCCTTTCTTTCCCTTTCTTCTTGTCTCGTTGTTCTTTTTTTTAGGTAACTTCGATGTCCTGCCCGAGCAAGAAACAAACTTAGCCTTAATCCTGGCCTCTGATCTGGGGAGAAACTGAGTCAAGGGGGATGTGACAGAGAAATACCTGAGGGGTCTTGGTGCTTCAGGGAATGGGCCCATCCTTAGGGAAAGAGAGGCCCACTGATGCCAACCCATGAATTTGGAACGCTGTTTGTCCAAACGCCTATGGGTTTGAAGCTGATTCTTCAGAGGCTGTCTCGGTGACCTGTGAGCATAGTTACTAGATGAAGTTTCTGGAGAAGGAAGGAGCTGTGGAAGGGAGGAGAGCCATCTTGGGAAGTGAGTAAGAGGAAGTGATGTAAGTGAGGAGGAATGGGTCATTGGCTTCGTAGTAAGTAGTTGGTCGAGTTGTTACTGGCGGAGTGGAGTCAGCAAAGTAGAAAATGAGATTTTTTTTTTTTTTTTTTTAAACGAAGAGTTCATTGTAGAATGGCAAGCAGGCATCAAGTCCGTGGCATGCAGCGGGTACTCGGTAGCGCCTCCCCAGAATTGTGAGGTTAGTGCCGGGTGGCCCGGCAGCGGGACCGCGCTGAGGTTAGAAGGAAGCAGATCACCTTTTCCCAAGTGCAGATGAGGAAACTGAAGTTCACAAAGGCTCAGAGCTGTGCCTGGATCCTAGAGTTGGTTAATGTGGAGTGTGGGCAGGCCCGAGTCTCTTCCACTGCCCTTCCCACTCTGCCACTGTCTTCTCTACCTAAAAAGTAGGATTTTGAGGATGGTGAATTTAGGCATCATACTGTAGCAGTCTTTAAAGATTAAAACTACCAAACGCTTAGTGTTCCACGTGGGTAAAAACCAGCACAGCAAAAGCATTTTGAATAACCTGTTGCCAGTGGTTGTGATCGGGATAGACTATGTTATGTGAACCCGGGAAACGAATAGAACATTTCAAACTGAGATTGGTTTTTAAGCCCTTAGTGTTTTTTGTTTTTGTTTTTAAATTTTTTTTTTAATGTTTTTATTTTTGAGACAGAGTCAGACAGATTGCAAGCAGGGGAGGAACAGAGAGAGAGGGAGACACAGAATCCAAAGCAGGCTCCAGGCTCTGAGCTGTCAGCACAGAGCCCGACGCGGGGCTCGAACTCACAGACTGTGAGATCATGACCGGAGCCGAAGTCGGACGCTCAACCGACTGAGCCACCCAGGCGCCCCAAGCCCTTAGTGTTTTGAGATCGGTTAAGAAACGGTAGCTTTCTGGGTTTTTATGTCTCGTATAAGTTAGAGAATTTCCAAAACATTTTCTACCATTTTTTTTTCCAGCTTTTCACTATTCATCATTTATGTTGAAAGGAAATCAAATATGAGAACATATTCTCTTTGGCTGTTATTTCAAATGGGCTTTCAAATTACATACACAATAGAAAATGTCAGTCTGGCCTGAAGTTAGACCTTGTCACACTTGGAAGTCACGTGCTTCCTCACTCCTCAGTGAGTCTGGAAGTTCAGGAGGTTTCTGTGTCATAATTTGGACTTGCCAGAAACCTTGATATAGTACGAATGTAAACTGTTAAGAAATAGTAGGATAGGATTATAGTAAATTATTAAGAAATGGGAAGATAGGATTTAATCATTGATTAAAATGACTAATTTGTCTTGAAGAAATAGACAGGTTTATGAGGAAAGGCTGTACAGTTTACCCCTTTCCCTCCTTTACCCGTTTCCAGAATTTAATAGAAGAACACAGTTTTTCACAAGACAAAGGTTGTCGGTCTAGGATCCACATTCACTGTGTTCAGTGAGAAAATCTGGAAGCCATTTCACTTAATAGAATACATGTATGTTACACAATAATGCTTAACAAAAGAATATTCCCTGTACACCAAACTATCTGTTCTGCTTTTTGTACTAGTACTATGGCTTCAAATATTGTGTTAATTTTCCTAGGATTCTCATCCTAAAAGTATGAAGAAGTGCTTTTTGCTTTTTTTTTTTTTTTTTACTATTTGTTTGTTTATTTTTTAGTTAGAACAGTGAAAGAGGCACTGAGAACAGTTGTTTTCAGTCATCTCGCTATTAACTGGTTAGTTCCAGTGCTGGTTTCTGAAAGTAACCGTTTGAACGGTTTACTTTGGAGGAATTTTTGGCTTTTGAAATTGAAGTTAACAAACTAGTAAGAGTATCCCTGAAATGGAAATGTCAAGGACTAAATTCCTCCAGTGGATGCCGCTCGTCTAGTGGGAATCTGTGATTTGGCGATGTCCTTTTTCAACTACACTTCAAAAAGGGGTGGAATAAAGAAAGGGACTTGATTCTCCAGGTCTCCTGTCGACAGGATTGAAGTTGTTAGTGTCCAGAAGATTATAGAGATGCTTGTTTAACTGAGTTTCTTCTACAGTTACAGTTGTTCTTCTGGGAAAGTCACTTCTCTCCACTTTTTTTCTCATCAGTAAATCGAGAGGCTTGATTGTAGATGGTCTTTAAGGAGCCTTCAACCTTAAAGTTTTAGGCCGTTCTGTCGGCCGGGTAGAGGGAGTGTTGGAGGAGGGCAGGACAGTCACCCAGGAGGATATTGTCCAACAGCAGTGGCCCGTGGAGAGAAGACCAGTCAGCCATCAAGACTTGGTGTGACCCGTGGGACAGGCATGGTGCAGGGAAGTTCAGGTTACTCCCGAGTCTCTGGTTTGGGTCTAGTGTGAACAGTGATTCCATTATGGGGACTCGGTTTGGGGCAAAAGATGGATTCTGCTCGGCTGCTATTGAGTTGTCAAGGCATCAGGGCTAACCAGCTGGAGGCCTGCGGTGGAAATGCTGGGAGCTGCGGGAAGAGCCTGCTGTGGAGCAGACTTACTAAGTAGGGCCCCAGGGTCTACGAGGTGTCCTCCTTGGGTTCCTTTTTATGCGTGTGGACTGTTGCCACCTGACTCTAATCAAGTAAGATAGTAGGAAGGGAGAGCCCCTCGGGACTAACTGTTGGTAAGAGTTTGCTAAAGGAAAAGGAGTTAAGAGAAAGATCTGACTCACACTTTTTTTAGTGGAAGTTCACTGTCTTTTAGATACTGAGCGCTCAAGTTTCAATTCAGCGATAGACTTGCGGTTACAGATGGTGGACCACACAGAGGCATTTGTTCTGGCCCCTCCCAAAACCCTACGGAAACGTCAGTCAACGAATTACCCAAAGATATATATTTAAGTTTATTTACTCACCGTGGGGAGAGGGGGAAGCAAGGAAGGAGCGGAGAGAGCTTCCCAAGCAGGCTGTCTGCACCGGCCTGACAAGGGGCTCCGCCTCCGGAACCTTGAGATCATGAGCTGAGCCGAGATCAGGAGTTGATCAGGAGTTGGCCGGTCGCTCTGCCGACTGAGCCTGACTGAGCCACCCAGGCGCCACTCAAAAAATAGTTTAAAAGACTGAAACCCATAGGATAGGGAGGATGAGGAAGGAGTCGCTAGCAGCATTTGAGAAGCTGGCAAGTAGTACAGGAAGGCGATCCCGGGTTGCTGGTGGAGAAGGCGGAGAGCCGACCTGCTGTGAACTGCAGGATCCCCGAAAGGCTCGGGGTTGGCGGCCTAGGGAAGCTCTAGAAGTGGAATAAAGGGGGGTGTGGCGAGCACGAAGAGGATTGGCCCTCAGCATGTTTCACAAGCACTCACTCTCCCATCCTGGCAAAGGACTTAGGCCTTGTCTCAAGACCGTATAACAGGGTCTCTGCATTTTGACACCAGGCGCGGTTGAAGGCCGGGCTGTGGTGTTGAAACGTGGGACTGAGTAAATATAACCTTTTTTCTAGGATAGTAAGCTGGTTTTTTTCCTTCGGCAGTAAAAGATCTCATTGTGTTACCTTAAAAAAAAAACAAAAAAAACTACACAAACATTTATTGGGGGATAAGGTTATTTAATAAGGGAATTTCAAACTTCCTTGTTACTGTGCCTCTCCCATTAATATGTCTGCCGTTGTATGGTCAGGCAAATCATGAGAAATTATTAAAAGCAGGATCAGTCCCAAAGAGGGATGTATGAACCCGATCATTGGTGTTACCACCCTTTAAAAACATCCACTTTTAGGGGGTGCCCGAGTGGCTCAGTCGGTTGGGCGTCCGACTTCAGCTCGGGTCGTGATCTCACTGTTCCTGAGTTCGAGCCCCGTGTCAGGCTCTGTGCTGACAGCTCAGATCCTGGAGCCTGATTCGGATTCTGTGTCTCCCTCTCTTTCTGCCCCTCCCCCACTCACACTCTGTCTCTCTCTCTCAAAAATAAATAAATATTAAAAAAATAAAAACATCCATTTTTATTGATAAAATATATACTTGAACTATGCCATGGATATATAGGGAAAATAATTGAAATATTTGTGCTTGTATTTCTTATTGATGGAGGTGCACAGCAGTTTTACAAACCACGCAATTAAAATTGTAGCTAAGGTATTTAATATCCTGAAGCAGTTTCTGAATATTTGTAAGGACATCAAAGTTCTGATGTTGGATCACCAAAGGCCACTTTTGACAGATTCTTTTGTTCGGAGCATAGAATCAAAATCTAGTTTCTCATAAACCAGTTAAAGCTCATTAAGTTTGCCCATGAAAGAAGCCTTCCCTAAGCTTATTTTATATATAGTGTCAATAAGGTTGGCGATTTGGTTTCTAAGTCAACAAATTAGAAAGGGAGAGGAGCTGTTAATCCTGGGGAGAGGGTCACAAGGAAGTGACACCTCTCTGCAAAAGAATAAATGGAAAATATTTTTAGCAGCTCAACACTACAGTCTGACCATTTGTGGTCACACACACAAAACCCTCATCTCCTTGGTAGGGTCTGAGAGGGTCACCGTATTGTAACAGTACAGTTGGTTTAATGATCACTCCCATAGGACTCCAGGAAAAGGTTAAGAATCTCCTACCCCCTTGTGATAGGCATACAGGAAAGCATATACAAGAACACCTTTTTCATTTTTTAATCAAAAATAGTGGGAAAGAATCTATCGGTGCTTAAAATAGCAACCATTAGTTATCTGGAAAACATTTCTCAAAAGTTATAGACTGCTGAGATTTTTGTCTTATTTTTAGTTCTCCTGGATATTTATGTTTTTGTTGGCTGCTTTATTGCTTTTCAAATTATTTACAGGTAACAATATCTAATTACCTCATTGATACAATTAATTCAAAACAGTGAAGTATTTTTGCAAAAAAAAAGGTAGAAAGAGTTTTGCCTTTTTTTTTTTTTTTTTTTTTTTTTAGTTTAGCTACATATTTTGGGGTCGGGGGGGTGGGGAGAGATTCCCAAGCAGGCTCCACGCTGTCAGCGCCGAGCCCAACACAGGACTCGATCTCACGAACCATGAGATCATGACCTGAGCCGAAATCAAGTCAGACGCTTAACCGGCTGAGCCACCCAGGTGCCCCAAAGAGTTTTGCTTTTGTTTGTACTTCTAAGATGAACCAATTACAACTTAAAAATTTCATAGTGCTTACAGTAGCTCCATTCTTGGAATATATTTCTTCTACCTATGGGCCAGAGAAGGGTTGGAAATCTCAAGTTTTTAATAGATGAAATGGCCGTTGAAGTAGCCCTAAGTTTTATCTTGGTGTGCAGATACTCCCGCTAGGAAACGTCGGTGTTCAGTCTTTCTAGTCTTCTGGTTTGTCTTCTGCCTCCACTTGTCTGCACATTTTTCCAGACACTAGATTCAGAACCGTCCAGTAGCTGCTTCCTCATATGCCCCACGCATCCTGCTTGATTGGCTCGTCCTCTGTTTCTCAGAGCTGGACTTCCTTTTGTTCCCCCCCAGCCCCCCCGCGGTCAGTCTCTTTCTGGAGAGTAGTAATCTTCCGGTGGGGAACTGCTTCATTCAGTGGCCCACTGCACCTGTACAGGGTCGGGGGTGGCAGCTGGGGAGCCCGTGAGCTCCCTTCAGGCCTCTTGGCGAAAGCCGTGGCTTTGGCGTCGGGTGTGAGTGATTTTATCTTTTCCTTGTAGGTCAGCTGTGCAGTCTTCTCATGCCAGCTTCCAAGTTATCTTTTCCGTCTGTTTTATTTCCACCCCACTGCCCAGCTGTAGTTTCACATAGGTGATTGAGCTGCGCTTGCCGTGGCCCTGCCGAGGCGGAAGGATGTCATCGTCCACCATCGTAAATGTCTTTGTTTAAAATTCGGAGCGTCCGCCTTCTTCGCTTTTGGACTCACACATAGAGCAGATCACCTGAGGAGCCCCACTTTGTTTTGAGGGGATCGTTAATTAAGGGCTGATTATTTCCATTTATTGGTCAAAGTAATCTTTAAGGTTTTGTAGGTTTTCAGTAAGAATAAGGTCTGTATGTTATTGACCTTCACCTTTTCCTGGCTGCGAGCTGGGGCACCTGGCTCTGCCCCTTGCCTCTTTTCTGCTCAGCCAGCACTCACCCCCTACAAACTGTGTGAAATTACTCATGCTAATTTTCAGTAGAGATGATGGTTACTAGTTGGTAACATGGAGCTTGTTTTTGCATTATCGTTGTCTACACGTATCAGCTCTTATTTCTGATTTGGCTTTTTTGCAGGTCCCTAGCTGTTGGTAGTAAGTCCGGTTATAAATTTTTCTCCCTTTCTTCTGTGGATAAGCTGGAACAGATCTATGAATGCAGTAAGTGTTTGCTTTATTTTTCCCCCTTCTTAAAAACAAAACAAAACAAAAAAGTAGACAAAGTATACTTGAATTGGAATGCATTCTCAAACTCTAACACTGTGATTAAAGTCCAGACACCCCTTGCCCAGTACTCTTCCTTGACCTTGGGCTTCCTGGGATGACAGCTGTGAACGGGTGGTACGTGTTCTCCAAGGTGTGCGTGTTTGCGTGTTTATAAATGTACTGCGGAGACACTTGTTTTATGGGTTGTCTTTCAATACACGATATCATGCTGTGTGTAGTGTTCTGTAATTTCTCCCCATTTTAAATGCCAGTGAAACCATTTATCTTTCTGTTATAAACCACTTCCGGAAAACTGAAAACTTCACAGCCCCCATAGGAATGATTTATTTGACATCTTATGGCATTCGAGTGGCCTACATGTCAGAGGCAATATGGACTTGTAGAAGGGTCATATGGGCTTTGACTTCTTGTTCAGTCACTTATTTGTGACTTCAGATAGATTACTTCATCTTGGATCTCAGTTTCTTTGGTTTTCGTGTGTGTGTGCGCGCGCGCGCAGTAGGACTTGCTGAGTAAACGGTAGGCATAGAGTCCTCCTCCCCAGAGAGAATTTGCTAGAAAGCTTTGGGCTCTTCCTGCATACATAACTTGTTTTCTGTGCGTGTATGTAGTTACACACATAAAGATACACTTTTGTGTTTGTGTGTGGTTTTGTTTTATATAAGTGAGCTTGTAATGTTTTGCTCTTTATTTTTGTTTTTAAAAACATAACTTTAAATTGAAGTGATTGTCGATACACACGCAGTTGTAAGAAATAATACAGACCCCATATACCCTTCTCCCGGTTTCCCCCAGTGGTAACATTTTGCGAAAGCACAGTATAAGACCACAACCAGGATAGCAAAGTTGATTGCTCCTGATCAGGTTTCCCCAGTTTTACCTGTATGCGTTTGTGTTTCCTAAGTTCTGTATGGTCTCAACGCCCTTGCAGATTCCTGTTTCCCCCACACACGGCCAAGATGCTGGTTGGTTCTAACAACACAGGGTCCTTCCCGCTGCCCTTTTATAACCACACCTGTCTCTACCTCCCAGCCCTAATCCCTAGTAGCCATTAATCTATCCTCTCCAAAATGTCATTTCAAAAATGACATGGAAATGGAAATATGTAACCTTTTGGGACTGGGTTTTGTTTTGTTTTGTCTTGTTTTGTTTTGTTTTTACTCAGCATCATTCCTTGGAAATTCATCTGAACGGTTGGATGTGTCAGTAGTTCGTTTTTATTACTGAGAAATATTCTGGGGTGTGGATGGACCACAGTGTATCGTCAGTTACCTGTTAAAGGGCATCTGGGCTGATTCCAGTTTTTGACTATTATTACAGATAAAGCTGCTGTGAACAGTCATGTATAGAGATTGTGTGAACATAAGTTGTTACCTCCCTGGGATAAATGTCTAAGAATACAATTGTCGGGTCATATGGTAGGACCCCCCCCCCCTTTTTTTTTTAAAGAAACTGCCGAAGTATTTTCCAGGTGGCTGTACCATTTTACATTCCCACCAGTGATGTCTGAGGAATCTGGTTCCTCTGTATCTTTGCTGGCGGTCGGTGTTACCGCTGTTTTTCATTGTACCACCTTGGTCGATATGAACGGTGTTGTCTCATTGTGGTTCTGATTTGCATTTCCTCCGTGGCTGATGATGAGCGTCTTTTCGTGGGCTTATTTGCCACGCGTATATTCTCTTCAGTGACACGTCCGTGTTTTTGCCTGTGTTCTAATAGGCAGATTCGGGGTTTTGTAATGTAAGGTTTTCAGAGTTCTTTAAATATTCCGTGTACCAGTCCTTCGTCAGATATGTGGTTTGTAAATATTTTCTCTGTATGTAACGAGCAGCCCTGAAGGCTGCCCGTGGCCTGACCTCAGTTAAGAATCTTTGTGGGAGAATTAGGGCTTCCGTACTCACGACGTGCTTGTAATGAGTCACACTGGGGTTTGGATTCGGGGAAAGATTTAACCCGTGCCGTTTCACGTACCTGAGTGAGCGGACAGTTGTGGGGAGCGGGGTCTCCTCCCTCCGAACGGCGTCGGCGCCTCCGCTCCGAGCGACTGGCCCCGTGTCGTCCGCTTTGCTCCCTCCGGAGCGAGCGTTCCACTTTGGAATTCCGCTTCACCTTCCGGATCTCTGAAGGAGGGCGGTTCATCGAGTAACGGGATAGGCGTGTCCTTCACCCTTGGGTCCGTCCACTCCGGGGGCGCTTGCGGAGGGCCTGCTCCGTGCCAGCCTGCCCCGCCCGTGGCGAGGCGCTAGCGGCCCCCGCTCTCCTGCCGCTTGCACTTAAATGGAGGAAGACCAAGAACGAGTAAATACATTCGTGTCCAGCGTTCTGCTGGGCACGTGGCAGCCGGCACAGACCCAGATACCACCCCCTGCATCCCCACCCCTGCTAACTTAAGACGAAGATGTCGGGGGGACGATCTCGTTTCTTCTGCCAATTGCTTGCAATAGGGAGTTCTCGTGGTCCCCGGGAGGTCAGAGGCTTCCCTGGCCCCTCCCAGGCTTCGGCCTCCTCCCGGCAGGCAGGTAAGCCTTCGGGTGCCCCCTCGCCTCCATCGGGAGGGTGTGTCCCCCCCCACCCCCACCCCCTGCAAGTCCGCTGTTTGTTGCTGCCCAAAGGCCAGCAGCCAGGCCCTTCCTGGGGACGTAATCAGCGGCCCTGACTCCACGCTTCCTGTGGGCTGCCTTAGATTTTGCTCCTCCTCTGTCCTCAGACTTGGCCTGCTGATGTTCACTAAATCTTCCTTCCAGAAAGCTTTTCTTTCTAGTATGGAGCCAGAAGATGTGATGTGGGTGATGAGATAGCTGTGAGCTAGTGTGCTTGCTTATCTCGAGTGGGGCCGGGAGTTGTGCAGATCTCCAGACTGGCCACCCCCCCGCTTCCCCGTGGCCCCACGCAGGATTGTTCCCGATAGGGCATTCTTCAAAGAAGGGTAGCCGGTCTCTGGATTCCACTGGGCCTTTGTGAATGACTGAAACCTTTACTAACACCGTACCCAGGGGAGCCCGAGTTGTGCTATGACCTGGTTGCTGTAATGAGTAGGGTCCCCCACCATGCCGCCCTTTGGAACCCAGTGCTTAGAAAGGGGGTAAGAAGACCAAAACCTGGTCTTTACTTCTCAAATTGAATCAGTTTAATGACTCACCTGATTCCTTGAAGTTTATTTACTGATTTTTTAGTGTCTTGTTTTTTAAAGGTGTTCGGTGGAACAAAAACAAAACGTGATATCTTGATAATACTGTGCAAAGAGTGGGTATTTACTGACCAACACCGTGAGGTGAAACATAGGCTCCTTTGTTCTTAGTGAACTTGGACCCTTAGAAATAGATGATGAAATGGACAAAGAATTTTTCGAGGGTTAATACTTTAAACTGGAAGTGATTGAATTCTTTTGCTCCTGGAGCCTTCTGCGCCTTTCCCCTCTCACATACACTTTTATGGAGTAGGTAAAAGAACGTCCCTTCCAAAACAGGTTAACTGCTGAACCGAGATTGTTCTCTGGAGTTTTTCCACAAATAGACCCAGAGCAAAGAACATACTTGATGCCTGGCCTCGCTGTTTGCTGCAGGCCCGGCGTTGGCCTTTCCCTCATAATCTCAAGCATGCATCACAAACTCAGATCTTTGCTCTCGGTCGCTGTTGCTGTTACAGAAAAAATGAGCCAGAACTGGTCTTGGGAGGAGCAAGATGGACAACTGCTTGTTTCTCTGTCGTTTGTTCAAACAACAGCCACAGAAAGCCTTTTGCCCAGAATCAGTGGAAGATTTTTTTCCTATCATACCATTGTCATTTCTGGAGTTGCAAGAGCTCCCGTGTACGCCTTGCCCGCTGTCTGTGCCTGCCTGTTTGTTTTGTCATTCTCTTTCTCTCTGTCCTTTGTGTGTGTGAAGATGCGTAATGTGCGCATGTGTGGTCTCCCTTCCCTGTGAAGGGTGTGTGGTCGTTATTTGTAAAATATCACTTAGGTTGGGAGGAGAAGTTGGCTCTTTTACATTCTATATTGTGCGTGTTTGCATTTTTAAGTTTCTGAGCTAGGAAAACATGCGTCAGGAGGCAGTCGGTTGTGAAATCGAACATAAGCAGCGAAAGTGACCAGTGCCTGCTTCGACATCCGCAGCGCCTCCACAGACCCAGAGCGCGTCTCCTCGGGAGACCCACCCTTCTTGACCGGACAGGCATCATCTGCGTCCTACGGGTTGAGAAACGGTGCTTTTTGAGAGCGTTCTGATGTGACACACAGCTGGTTCGAGTGTCCATTTCATTGGGCTGTATAGTTTTGGATCTTAAGGGGAGAGGTCCAGTAGCCTCTCTGCGTAAATCTGCCGTGATGAGGATTGGGCTCTTGCCTCTCTTGAGAGCTGCAGGCATCCGACAGACACGCCTCGTTTACAAGTGTGTTATGTCACTTGTTTCGTGGTTTCTTCTTCGCTTCTTAGTGCTTTAGAGGTGTTCTCATTGCCAGTTCTAAGTAGTGCCAGCAGAAGCAAACAGCATTCTTTGGGGGGAAGGGGGGGGGTAGCTCACCAGCAGGGGAAGGGGCAGATGGAGAGAGAGAATCTTAAGCAGGCTCCATGCCCTACATGGAGCCCGACAGGGTGTCGATCCCATGACCCTGGGATCATGACCAGAACAGAAGTCAAGAGTCAGATGTCCCTAGCGTTCTTTTTCACATCAAGTAATTCTAGGGGCGCCTGGGTGGCTCGGTCAGTTAAAGCATCCCATTTCAGCTCAGGTCGTGATCTCATGGTTTGTGGGTTCGAGCCCCACGTTGGGCTCTGTGCTGACGGCTCAGAGCCTGGAGCCTGCTTCAAGTTCTATGTCTCCCTCTCTCTCTGCCCCTCCCCTGCTCACACTCTGTGTCTCAAAACATAAATAAACATTAAGAAAAAGGGGCACCTGTATGGCTCTGTCAATTAAGCGTTTGACTTTGGCTCAGGTCATGATCTCACGGTTCGTGAGTTCGAGTCCCGTGTCAGGATCTGTGCTGATGGCTCGGAGCCTGGAGCCTGCTTCAGATTCTGTGTCTCCCTCTCTTTCTGTCCCACCCCCACTCATATTCTGTCTCTGTCCCTCTAAAAAATGAACAACCATTAAAAAAATAAACATTAAGAAAAAATTTAAATCAAGGAATTTGTTTCTTAAATTTTGTACAGGGCATCTCTAGGAAGAATGTTTGTCAAAAACTGTGGCCAAGGCCACCTAGAATGGTCCTTGAGAGCAAAGCTTTCCGTGACCCTTGAGGGCCTCGAGTTCACACTTTCTTAGTGGTGGCTCGAGTGCTCATCGGTGCCATTGTCTCCTTAACAGGCCACCTCCAATAATTACAAATGCGCAGCCTCGTTTGGCCTTGTTTCTCTTGCTTTTCATTCAGTTGCAGCGCCCTGTAACCGGCCCTACGCATGTGCACCCTGGTTTCGTGGGGGGCCGAGCTGGTGGACTTGAGTTTGCCGGGAGGTGACCGCGCTGGGCACGTGCGCTCTGAGCATCTTGCCGCGTTTAAACGTGCTCTAGGGAGTGTGGTGTCATGTGAAAATGGCAGAGAGCTTCTTGAAACCGCACAGTAGAAAATTAACAGACCCAAACCACCCGATAGTCCGTGAAGACCGGTGGCTGCGTTCCCGACAAGATGCAGGCCCTCGGTGCCACGGACGTAAAGGAACTCTGACCCTGAAGCGGATCCTTTGGGGGTGTTGCCGCTTCCTCTGTGGTGCCAGACACGCGTTAGCTGCGGGGTGACCTGGTGCGTCGGCCCTGCACGCGGGGCCTCGGCCGTTTCCTAGTTCCTGGCTCCTTTGCTAGTCTGATGAGTTGCGGCGGTTTCCCCCAGAAAACCCAGTAGTTCGTATGTGAGCCGGTGGTTTGAGAGACCTCGAGGCCCGCGTGAGCGTGGCAGGATTCGGGGCGCCGGGGTCTCCCAGGAGACCCCCCTCCTCAGAGGCTCCGCCTGACAACTAGTGTCCACCCTCCGTCCCTGATGCCCTACACGTCTTACGTCGGCTCTTAACATCTTAGGATGCCAGTTCGCCAGTAGTCTGTGTGGCTTAACGGCTTTTTGGAGATGTAATTTATATGCCATACAAATCACTGGCTTCAAGTGTACAAGTCAGTGGAGTTTCGTATATTTGCTAAGGTGGACAACCTGCCATAATCTAATTTTAAAGCATTTTTATCCCCAAAAGAAACCCTGAGTCCATTAGCAGTCACTGCCCGTGTCCCTCCACCCGCCTCAGCCCTGGGCAAGCGCTAATCTACTCTCTGCCTCTGCACGTCGGCAGGTCTGGACAGTTCAGATAAATGGAATCAGATGCCACTGGCTTCTTTCACTTAGAACGTTTGCGGAGTTCATCCGTGCGGGAGAGCGTGCCAACACTTCATTTCTTTTTATTGCTCGATAGTATTCCCTTACGTGGCTCCGCCGTGTTTTGTGGGTGGACACTTGGGTCGCTCCTACTTTTGTCTGTTGTAAATAGTGCTGTTGCGTTCGTTGGTGTGCAGGTTGTGTGGACGTAGGTTTTCATTTCTCTTGAGTAGATGGTTACCTGTAGGAGTGGAATTGCTGAGTGAGCATCGTTGTCGCACTTGTGAGTTGGGGTATAAGGTAAATTCCTGGAGTCGGGAAGACAGACTCAACAGAAGAACATTTTTAAGTGGGTAGATATTGCCAAGCTGCCCTTAAAAAAGATAGTACTGGGGCACCTGGGTGGTTCAGTCCGTTTAACATCCAGCTTCAGCTCCGGTCACGATCTTGCAGTTCATGAGTTCAAGCCCCGTGTCCGGCTCTGGGCTGAGAGCATGGAGCCTGCTTGGGATTCTCCGGCTACCTCTCTGCTCATCCCTGCCCCTCTCAAAAATAAATAAACGGACCTAAAATTGTTCTTCTTTAAAATAGCTTTATGGCCTCCCACCACCAAAAAAATTCTAAAATCATACCTGCATTTTTTTCTTAAAATTCCCAAAAAGTTCCAAGCTTGTAGTTGATGGAAGAAATAAGCAAACACCCCAGCGCACTAGCCGCTCACTTTCCTGCTCTTGCATTTAGGCGAACGCACGACGTACCATGTCTGCTTCCCACCATTTGTTAATGGAAATTTTCAAACACAGACAAGTTGAAAGTATTTGACAGCTGCACGTGTACATACACCGCTTGGGAGTCTGTTGTTAACACTGTACTGTGTTCATGCTGTCACACATCTAGCCCTCGATCCACCTTACTTGTGTGCATTTCAAGGCACGTTTCAGGCATCAGTATGTACTTGCTTAAATACTTAAGCATGGATGTTACTAACTAGAGTTCACTGTTTTTGTTCTTTTATTCTGAGATAATATTTACGTACAGTGGAATGTATAAATCTAAAGTAAACATTCTGTGTTTTGACAAATCAGACATCTCCGATCAAGGTTTACCATCACTCCAGAAAGTTCCCTCTTACTCTACCTCCTCCCTCCGATCCATTCCAACTCCCTTTCACCCTCTGAGAGGCGAGCGGTGTTCTGGGGTTTTCTGCTATACATTAGACTTGCCTGTAATAGAACAGACATTGTGGGAACGCTGCACGTGCTTTCGCTAAGGTTTCTTATACTCGGCGTCATGTTCCTGGGGTTTATCCATACTGTTAACGCATCTCTGTTGCCCAGTATATAAATATGTGAATTTGTCCATTGTTTCATTGACGAACATCCACAATTTCCCCAGTTTTTAATTACGAATATAATCGTTACTGACATTGTTGTACAAATCCTTTTGTGAACGTACGTTTTCATTTATCTTAACTAAATATCTAGGGATGGAAAGAGTGTTTTGTTTTATGAGAAACCACCAGATTCTCCTACGAGGCTGTCCCATTTTGTATCCGCTGCTTCCCCCCCCCCCCCCCCCCCCCCGCAGTGCTGTGTGAGAGTCTGGTGGCTCTGCGTCCTCGCCACCATTTGGTGTTAACTAGTCTTTTTTCACTTGAGCCATGCTGATGTGATGTGAGATCTCATTGTGGTTTTGATCTGAATTTTCCCGATAATTCATCACGTTGGGCACTTGCATGCCCTTGTTGGCCATTTGCATCTTTTTTTTTAAGTTTGTTTTTCTTTATTGTTTGAGAGACAGAGACTGCAAGTGGGGAAGGGGCAGAGAAAGAGAGGGAGAGAGAATCCCTAGTAGGCTCCACGCTGCCTGTGCAGAGCCTGACACGGGGCTCGAACTCACGAAGCCATGAGATCATGACCTGAGCCAAAATCAAGAGTCAGACGCTTACCTGACTGAGGCAAACTGGTACTCTGGCCATTTGCTTATCTCTTGTGAAATGTGTGTTCAGATATTTTGTCCCTTTTCAATTGCATTGTTTGTCTTTTCATTATTGTGTTGTCAGAGTTCTTAAATTTCTGGATATTTTTTGTCACGTTTTATGAATTTTTTTTTTCTCTGTCTATGGCTTGTCTTATCTTTTGAGCAAACATTCTGAATTTTGGTAAGATCTGATTTACCCTCTTTTTTTTTAATTTATGATTTTTTCTCTGTCCTTTCTGAACAAATTTTGGCTACCATCAGGTCATGAAGATGTTTTTCCATATTTTCCACATTTTCTATGAAAGCTTTATAGTTTCAGCTTTTATGTTTAGTTCCATGGTCCATCTCATTAATTTTGGGGTGTGGTGTGAGTCAAGGCCCCCCCCCCTTTTTTTTTTTACCCCGCTGATCGATTCCTGTAGCTTCCACCATTTGTCAAAAAGATTTTTCTTCCGTCATTGGATTGCTTTGGTGCCTAAAAACAACCCTGTAAGTGTGGATCTATTTTCTGCTCTTTATTCTCTCCCATTGATCTGTTTGTGAGTCTTTGTATCACTAACACTGCTTGGTTTACTATAACTTTATATACAAAATTTTGAAGTACCACAGTGTAAGCCTTCAACTTTGTTCTTTTTCAAGGTAGCCTTGCATATTCTAGATAGTTTGCCTTTCTGGTTTAAAGTCAGTTGGTCATTGTCTACAAAAAAGTCACCTGGGATCATGCTTAGGACTGCATTGGACCTAGAGGTCAATTTGAGGATAATTGGTATCTTAATAATATCGAGTATTCCAATCCATAAACATGGTGTAGCTCTCCATTTATATAGATCTTCATTTATTTTTAATTTTCTTAATTTTCTTTATCTTTTCTCTTAGTGATGTTCTGTGGGTTTTAGCATGGAGGTCATGTATCTTTTTAAAATTTATTACTCATATTTTGGGTTTTGACAATGTTGTAAATGGATTTTTTTCATTTTTCATTTGTTTGGGGCTAGTCTGTAAAAATACAGTTGACTTTTGTATTTTAACCTTGTATCCCGTGACTTTGCTGAATTTACTCATTAGTTCTAATAGTTGCTTTGTAGATGCCTTATAATTGCAATAGAAATAGTTTGACGTCTTTCTGGTCCTTTTGCCTTTTGTTCCCCCTTCATTTTCTTGCCTTATTGCAATGTGTAAAATCTCTAGTACAAAGTGAGGAGAATTGGCATTCTTGCCTTGTTTCCAGGTTTAAAAGGAAGAATTCAGTATTTTCACCATTAAGTATGGCTGTAGATTTTTCATAAATGTCCTTTATTGATTGAAGAAGTTTCTTCCTTGTCTCAAGTTTCTAAGTTTTTACCATGAATAAGCATTGAATTTTGTCACGCTTTTCCTGCATCTATTGAATTGATGTACTTTTCCTCTGACTAGTTGAACTTGCATTTATTATCACAGCCTCAGGTGGAGACTGATGGTCCTGCATTTTTCTAATAACTGTATTTGCTTGCCCTCTGAGATGGTTGTTTCCGGCTGTTTTCACTCATTAAACTTCCCACCACTATGGCCCTCAAAGCTCCTAACCACTGCTCACGCTTCAAAGATAAACCGGTACTTTGAGCACGGACTTCCCTCATCTGAGCTTCAGCTGATGGTCTGTCTGCCTGCAACCCTCCCATCTTCCCATCTCCCGCCTGTTCAGATGGCAAAGCAGGGATTCCTGTCTTGTTAAAACCAGCCCTCTTAGTGGATCTCACCGCCTTCCAAGTTTATTTCATGTTTTCTTTATTTGTGAGAGAGAGAGAATGTGAGTGGGGGAGGTGCAGAGAGGGTCGGGGGGAACAGAGGATCTGACACGAGCTCTGCGCTGACAGAGTGGGGACAGAGCCCAAGTCACATGCTCAATGAGCCACCCTTGCGCCCCTGCCAGTTTTTTTTTGAAGTATAATTGACGTACGATATCGTATTACCTTCAGCTGCACATCATAGCGGGGCAGCATTTGTATACATCATGAAATGATCCCCACGGTAAGTCCATTTGCCATCTGTCACCGTGCAGAGTTATTACGGTATTACCGGCCGTATTCCCTGTGCTGTACGTCACATCCCCATGACTTATTTATTTTGTAACTGGAAGTTTGTACCTCTTAATCCCCTTCACCTATTTTGCCCACCCACTCCTTCCCCCCCTGGTAACTATCAATTTGTTTCCTGTATCTGTGAGTCTGTTTCTGT
This sequence comes from Panthera onca, assembly GCF_046562875.1. Lineage (NCBI taxonomy): Eukaryota > Metazoa > Chordata > Mammalia > Carnivora > Felidae > Panthera > Panthera onca. Next base: position 4,019,465 of record NC_138354.1, read on the forward strand.
TTTGTTTGTTCTGTTTTTTGTTTTTGTTTCTTAATTCTACATACAAGTGAAATCGTACGGTATTTGTCTTTCTCTGACCTATTTCATTTAGCCTGATATTCTCTAGGTCCATTCATGTCACAGATGGTAAGATTTCATTTGTTTTTGTGGCTAATACTCCCCTGTCCGTGCGTGTATGCACATCTTTATGCCTTCATCCATTGATGGACACTTAGGCTGCTTTCAGATCTTGGCTATTGTAAACAGTGCTGCAGTGAACATAGGAGTGCATAGATCTGTGTGGATTGGTGTTTTTGGTTGTTTTTGTGTGTTTGTTTGTTTGAAGATAAGTATCCACACTTGGAATTGCTGGGTCATACGGTAGTCCTGTTTTAGTCTCTTGCAGAACCGCCATACTTTCCAGAGTGGCTGCACTGATTTACATTCCCACCAACAGTGTACGAAGGTTCTCTTTTTTCCACATCCTTGCCAACGCTTTGTTATTTTTTGTGTTTTTGTTAATAGTAAATCTGACAGATGCCTCCCTGTGTTTTGATTTGGATTTCCCTACTGATCAGTAATGCTGAGCATCTTGGTGTGCCTGTGGGCCATCTGTATGTCTTTGGAAAAATGTCTGTTCTAGTCTTCTACCCATTTTTTAATTGGGGTATTTGGTTTTTCGGTGTTGTTACGTAAGTTTTTTAAATAGACTTTGGATATTGACCCGTTATCTGATATATGATTTACACATGTCTTCTCCCATTTAGTAAGTAGCATTTTCATTTTGTCAATGATTTCATTGGCTGTGCAAAAGCATTTTAGTTTGCTATAATCCCGTGTGTTTATTTTGGCTTTTGTTTCCCTCGCGCGAGGAGACTGGTCCGGGAAAATGTTGCTGAAACCTATGTCAACGTGTTTACTGCCTGCGGTGTCTTCTAGGAGTTTCATGGTTTCCACTGTTACATTCTTTAATCCATTTTTAATTCTTTCCTATATGGTGTGAGAAAGTGATCCAGTTTCATTCTTTCACATGTATCTGTCCACTTTTCCCAGCACCATTTATTGGAGAGACTGTCATTTCCCCACCGTATATCTTGCCTCCTTTGTCACAGATCAGTTGACCGTACATGCATGAGATTTTTCTCAGGGTCTGTTCTATTGATCTGTGTGTCTGTTTTCGTGCCAGTGTCATACTGTTTTCCTGTAGTCTTGTAGTGTAGTTCGAAATCAGAGAGCATAATTCCAGCCTACTTGTCCTTTCTGAAGATTGCTTTGGCCATGCAGAATCTTTTGTGGTTCTGTTCAAATTTTAGGATTCTTTAGTTTTGTGAAAAATGCCATTGATATTTTGATAGGGATTATGTTGACACTCTCGATTGCATTAGATAGTGTGGACCTTTTAACAATATTAATTCTTCCAATCTGTGAACATGGAGTATCTTGCCACTTATTTGTGTCTTCTCCGATTTCTCTCATCATTACAGTTTTCAGAGTACAGTTCTTTCACCATGTTGGATAAATTTATTCCTAGTTAATTCACGATCCCAGGGGTCGTGGGATTGAGCCCTGCGTCAGGCTCCACACTCAGCTTAATATTCTCTCTCTCTCTCTCTCTCCCTGTGCCCCCTTCCCTGCTCATGCTCTCTCACTCTCTGTTTAAAAAAAAAAAAAAAAAATCCTAGGTATTTTGATAGTCTTTGATGCAATCGTAAACGGGATTGTTTTCTTAATTTCTTTTTCTGATAGCTCATTATTAGTGTATAAAACATAACTGATTTCCGTATGTTCATTTTGTCTCCTGTGACTCCGGAGTTCGCTTGTAAGTTCCAATAGTGGTTTGGTGGAGTCTTCAGGTTTTTCCATTCACAGTATCATGTCATCTGCAAAGAGTGACAATTTTACTTCTTCCTTTCCAGTTTGGATGTGTCTTCCCTTCCCCTTTCCCAAGGCCTTCAGAAAACACTTGGTCACATGGAGAGGCATGAGGACCTCTTGTGTTAGAATCCCATGAGTACCGCTGCTCTGCACAAGGCCAGTGGAGCTCTTAACAGATCCCAGGGACATTGTGTCAGTAGGCAGTCTCCTGGACAACCAGGACAGACTTTTCTCTCCAAACGGAAATGCTGCTAGCACGGCAATGATTTGTACCTGCGTGTCTTTGTTTTTATCTATCTCCTGACCTACCTTTTTTTTTCCAGTTGAAGTAGAGTTGACACAACGTCACGTTCGTTGCAGGCGTAAAACCTAGGGATTCAGCACCTCTGCATGATGCTGTGCTCACCGCAAGCGTGGCTGCCATCTGCCGCCACACGGTGCTGCGGCAGCACCACGGACTATGTTCGCCGTGCTGTTCCTTCCATCCTCGTGACTTACTCGCTCCACAACTAGTAGCCGGTGCCTCCTACTCCCCTCCACCCACCTTTGCCCATCCTCCCACCTCTCTCCCCTTTGTCGGCCACCACTTTGTTCCCTGTACTTAGGAGTCTGTTTCTGTGTGTGTTTCTTTTAGATTCCACATAGGAACTAGAACCCCGTGGTATTCATATTTCTCTGTCTTTAGTTCATTTAGGACAAAACTTAGGTGCATCCTTGTTGTTGCAAATGGCAAGATCTCATTCTTTTTTTCACTGCTGAATAATACTCCTCTGTGTGTGTGTGTGTGTGTGTACATATGTACATACGTGTGTACACGTCTTCTTTATCCATCCATTCATTCATCAACGGACGCTTGGATTGCTTCCATATCTTGGCTTTTGTAAACAGTGCTGCAGTAAGCCTAGGGATGCGTGCATCTTTTCAAAGTAGTGTCTTCATTTTCTTTGGGTAAATAGCCAGTAGTGGGATTCCTGGATCGGATGGTATTTCCATTTTTAATTTTGTGAGGAGCCTCCATACTGTTTTCCAAATGGCTGTACCAGTTTCCACTCCCACCACCAGTGCCCCAGGGTTCCCTTTCCTCCGCAGCCTGGCCAACATTTGTTACTTCTCTTTGGTACTAGCCATTCTGACTCGTGTGAGAGGATATCTCCTTGTGGTTTTAATTTGGATTGCCCTGATGATGAGTGATGTCGAGCATCTTTTCATGTGTCTGTTGGCCATCTGTCTGCCTTCTTTGGAAATATGTTTATTCAGGTCCTTTGCCCATTTAAAAATCAGATTATTGGGTTTTTTGGTGTTTAGCTGAGTTTTTTTATTTATACATATTTTGGATATTAACTTGTTATCGGGTATCTCATTTGCCAATATCTTCCCCCATTCAGTAGGTTGCCGTTTCATATTGTTGATGATGTCCTTTGCCGCGCAGAAGCTTTTTATTTCGGTGCAGTTCCAGTAGTTTATTTGTGCTTTTGTCTTCCTTCCCTGAGGAGACACGTGTAGAAACACGTTGCCAAAGTTGAGGTCAGAAGAGCTCACTGCTTGTGTTTTCTTTTAAGGAGCTTTATGGTTTCAGGTCTCACATTTCGATCTTTGATCTGTTACGAGTTTATTTTTGTGTATGGGGTGAGGACTTGGTCCAGTTTCATTCTTTCACATGTTGCCGTCCGGTTCTCCCGACACGTTTATTGAAGAGGCTCTTTTCCTCCATCGGATATTCTTGCTTCCTTTTCTTTCTTCTTTCCTGTGGCCGTGGCTGGGACTTCCAAAGCCCTGTTGAAGAAAAGTGGTGAGAAAGGACATCGCTGTCTCGTTCCTGAACTTGGAGGAAAAAGCTTTCAGTTTTTGACCTTTGAGTGTGATGTTAGCTCTGGGTCTGTCTTGTATGACCTTTCTTCTGTCACGGTCCACCTTCCAGGTTTTAAGTAGTTCTTTCCTCCGTTTATCCTGGCTTGACTGCGTCCTCAGTCTCTCTGTTAATAGATCCCGTGGCTCCTTTATTTCAAAACAGGGGCGTGGCCTGACCGCTAGGCCCCTGTGGGTGAGCCCGCAGCCACTGTCCTCCCCGCGCTCCTCCGCCTCCTCCCTCCCTCCCACGTTTCCTGCTGCCTCCACTTCCCCATCAAAATCGGTCAAGATCACCAAATAGCATCCCTGGGCCCAGAGCGAGTGACTACTTCTCATTTCATGTCCTCCTCTGGTAGCGCCGGCTGGCCGCGGTTGCTGCCGCTTTCCTGCTGCCGCTTTCCTGCAGCCTCGTCCCCCGGGTCGTACGGCCGCTGCCACTCGGTCTCCTTCACTGTCTCTTACTCGGTCTCCTTCACTGGCTCTCTTCCTCTGCCTGACTTTCAGCTGTCTCCGTGCCGCCCGGGGCCCTGGGCCTGCCTCTCCTCGGCCTCCGCGCCACGTGGGGTGCTGCCTGCTCCTGTTCCCTGCTCCGTCCTCGGGGCCTTGGACAGCTCATGGCCCGCATCTCATCGTGCGTGTGGAATGGGTGAAGTCAGTAAAGTTGTGTCAGACAGGAGTGAAAATCCATTCTTCGAAGGGAAGTACAGTCAGTTCCCATTGTGGTCATGTTCTGGAAATACGCCGTGAATATCCAACGATCACTCCCGGGGCTAGGCTCCCGTGCGGCTCTGGTCACCATGTTGTCATCAGCTAATGAACACACGATCTTGTTTTATGGGAGATTCTGTTTAAAGGCATCTTACCTTAATACGTATTGTTGATTTGTCAACAGTGAACTCACAACAAACGACACTGTAACTCGTGCTAAACAAAGCTTATCTGACAAACGTGATTCTCCGGAAGGCAATCACAGTCTCCTTGCCCTTGGGAGCACCAGCCAGCACTGTGGTTGGGGACCATTTTAAACAGTGACATCACCAACCAAAAGCACAAAATACGAGAACATAGACCATGAGAAGGACAGTGGTTCACAGAATGAGCTGAAAACAAGAAGGCAGAGTGTCACCTTGTCCAGCCTCCACTGGGGGTGTTGGGTCAGTCACGTCCACGTTTTCTGGCCCCTCTGTGCATGTCTAGGATGGCTGTGCAGAGACCACGAGTATTCATTTGGCGGGGGGGTGGTGACGCAGAAACTTGAGCAACCAGGCAAATTTACAAACACAGAATAATAGTAAGTTAATAGTAAGTTTTGTGGGGTTTTTTTGTTTGTTTCATCTTAAAGAGAAAGAGTGCACAAGCAAGGGGAGGGGCAGAGGGAGAGGGGGGGAGAGAGAGAGAATCCCAAGCAGGCTCCATCCAGGCTCAGCGCAGAGCCCGCCCGACACGGGGCTCGATCCCACAACCCTGGGATCATGACCTGAGCTGCAATCTAGAGTCGGACGCTTAACTGACTGAGCCTCCCAGGTGCCTCAATATTTACTTGTTTAATAAGAAGTCGGTATTGCGTATGCCAACTTCTCTTCACTATTTCCCTGTCCTACAATTAATAAAGCTGAGGCTCCAGCTTTTAACTTCATCATGGAAGAAATGCGTACCAGGTCTTGTAACTAGTAAACAACAGAATCGAGACTACAGTCTGATTTTCCTGAGGGGCCTGTCTCTCCCGGTCCCTGGCATCCACCCCTGGTACGTACCGCGGGGGAGCACTCGCCCTGTGCTTAGGTTAGCGTGAATGCGCTTGGACATTACCAAGGAGTTTTGGCCCTTAGATGTAGCTCTTGGGGGTGGACCACTTCACCACTGAAGCAGATGTCACGGGTAAGATTAGCCCGTTTTTTAGATATGACCCAATTCGAGAGATTTTTGTGTTTTGTTTGGTGGTGTTTTGAAAGGTTTGAGAAACAACCCAAAATCTAATCATAGGCCTATTTTCAATCATCCAACAAATGTAAAACCGGCTGCACTTGTGCCGGGCGGTGCCAGACCTGGGGGTACTGCCCGAGCTGGCGGGGGACACCACCAGATGGCCAGTGGTAACGTGATAACCGCCAAAGGGAGAAGTAGAGAACGCAATTAGATGCGCCCCAGACAGTCCCTGAATCCCGAAGAAGGAGCAGGGAAACTGGTGGGGGGAGCCTGGAGAGGGAGACGTTGGACAGTGATGGAGGGAGCACCCTTGGCCCCCGGGCCGGAACACGTTGCACAGCAAGTGTGGCGCCAGGCGCCCTCCCAGCTCCTCCTGGCCCAGCGGACCGTCTGCTCACCAAGCAGGCTTGTGGTCCTAACGCGGCGTCCCCACCAATTTCCAGAGGGAAGGGGCTGCTCAGAGAACTCAAGTGTTGGGCCCTGAAGGAAGTTCTTGCTGCACACGATCACATTCTGGCTTCGGATGGGTCTCGTCTGAGTTTGGTCGGCCTGGTGACTGAGCCCTCGCCGTGTGCCAGGCCGCGTCCGTCGGTACAGACACCCCACGCCCGTCCTGCCTGCGCGGCCGTGCGACCTCTCTTGATTCTGCCCTCCACTTGAGAGTCGGGTCCTGGATGGGATCGGCAGCTTCTCCGAGCTGCGGACGGACCCCTGCTCTGTTTGCATAAAGGTTAGCCCGCTGCTGTGGGAAAGAAGTGATGTTCTGGGTAAAAGGGGCTGCGAATCGGGCACTTGATTCCACTGCCTATTCTATTCTAAGTCATAAGAGCCTGTAGTTCCCCCCACAGGCATGTACGACGTCACTTTGCACACACGTGGCTCTGGCCGCCGCCGGGTCTGTTAGCGCCTGGTCGTGCTGAGCACGTTGGGCCGTCGCATCCGTATGGAAATGATTGATTCCAAGCGCTTTCCTGGAAATAGTGTGTCTTCATAAAGGGGCCCTTGGAACTTATTCTTTCATTTTTTCTAGTAGTTGGGTTTCTAAACTTAAGTGTGCCTTTGTTACACCATGTAAATCCAGCGTCAGAGCTAATGGAGAGGAGTCCTTTCGGGTAACTTTGTATTTTGTGTTCTGCGTGAATTTTCGCCTAAGGGCATCTTAGTTACAGTGGAAACATCGCTGAGGTTTCAGATAGCCAGGACTTCCGGGTCCCCCGGGCCGCGCCTGTCAGGTTATCTCTGTTCCGGGTGCCCCGCTCAGGTCCAGAGAGGTAGGTCCCGGGTCGCCGCTGGCTCGATGGATGGGTACGAGCTCGAAGCACCCACCACAGCCGCATCCCGACAGACACAGACAGGCCGCCCGTGGAAATAGTGGGGATTGCTGCTTCTGTGATTTTTCTACGGTCCAGGATTCTCGTTGCTCCTAGATCTGAACCGACCCGGGGATTTACTAAGAAAACAAGCGCAGAAATAGAGACTGGGGTCCATGTGGGCATTAGCGGAGATGGGGTGGGTGTGAGGTAGTATCTGTGGAGGGTCCGTTGCATCTGCTGCTTTCTGTGCAGGACGTGTGCGCTTAGTTCTAACATCACCTTGTGGGTGGGGGGTGTCCCCACTTGAAGTGGGCACAGGCAGGTAACGGTGTAGAGTGCCGGCTGCGGGCCGGTATCTGCAGGCCCCCTGCCCCCCGACAGTTCCACGGAGGAGCCGTGGTCCCCAGCCCACGTGTGAGGAGATGAGACTGAGAAAGATCGAGTCCTCTAGAGGTCGGTTATTCGGGGCCCATCGCCTGTCAGGCACTGGTGGCGAAGTTCCAGGACCACAGCTGCGAGCGGGGACGTGAAGCCTCTGTCCTCATGGGAGCTCACGTTCCGGGGTGTGTCCGGGGTGTGCCCGGGGAGCCGGCCGTGAGCCGCCGTGGGGCGGGAGTGAGCAGGATGGTGTGAGAGAGGAGCGAGAAGGGCCCCCTGGGAGGAGGGGGGCGGACCCGGGGGGGGGGTAGTCTGTCCCCGAGCTCATCTTCCCACTCCGCTGTGTTCTGGGACCGTCCCCGCGGTCCCGTCCCGTCGCCACACGACCACCGTTGTGAGCCCACGGTGCTCCACTGGTCGTGCGTGTGCGCCTCGACGCGCATCCGCATGTGTGAGCAGACCGCGCCCGTCGCGACCAATACGTACGCGTGTGTGTTTTGTACTTTCAGCTGACACCGAAGATGTGTGCATCGTAGAAAGATTGTTCTCCAGCAGCCTGGTGGCCATCGTTAGCCTCAAAGCCCCGAGGAAGCTGAAAGTTTGCCACTTCAAGAAAGGCACCGAGATCTGCAACTACAGCTACTCGAACACCATACTGGCCGTGAAACTCAACAGGCAGGTGAGCGACACCGTGCCCGGGCCGCCAGGCGCCCCCCCCCCCCCCGCTCCCGCGCAGCTTCCAGCCGGCCCTGCCGCCACCCGGTCTCCCCCGGGGCCCGGGAGGGCTGGCGCTCCTGGGCCCCAGCCCCGGGCCGCCTCCCCGATGCAGCTCCGTCTCCTCGCCGGTTCTGCTCCGACCACACTGTCCCCGCGCACGTTCTCGGGCTCCGCCGGGTTAACTTCTACTCTCGTCAGGACACAAGCCTAGCGCTCCCCTGAATGCGCACGCGGCCGTCGAGTGGCGTCAGGGTTTGCGTCCCTCCTTTCACTTTCACGGATGCTACTTAAAAAATACATCTGTGGGCGTCTTTTTCCTTTTTTCTTCTTTTTTCTCTTTTAAACTTCCTGTCTTCCCCACACTCCCAAAAACATCTGGCCCAGAGTATGCGCTCGGCGGCTGGCACCGGAGCTTGTTTCGTGAGACCACCTCATGGCTTTCGCTTCCCTACGAAACGCAGCACCGTCCTGAAGATCCTTCAGCTTTTCCGCGACAACCACGTATTCCTCGCAGGGAAAGCTGTCGACGTTGCCCGGTGCAGAGCGCACGTCGCCGCGCCGGGGTCTGCGGCGTCCGACCGGGTGGAGTGGTTGCACCGGGGGCGCGCTGGTGCGATTCAGACTGGGAGGGGGGCTGTGATCTGCGGAAGTGGGTCAGAGCGGGGGATTGTAAGGCGTGACCTGTTGAACGCTTTTGAACCTAAAACATACAAGGGTCCGTGCACGCACCAGCTGCTCTGCGAGCCGGGCCGTCTTCCTTGTGTGAATCGTCCCTTGGCGCATCAGCTGCAAGCAGTGATTCTCCTCAGAGCGGGGTGTGAACTGCACCTGCAAAATAATGAGAGCGCACAGTGAGTTTTCGTGCTTTTAAAAACCCCTAGGCTTTTGGGGCACCTGAGTGGCTCAGTCGGTTAAGCCTCCAAGTCTTGGTTTCTGCTCAAGTCTTGATCTCAAGGGATCGAGCCCAGTGTGGGGCTCTGCACTGACAGGGCGGAGCCTGCTTGGAATTCCCTCTGTGTCTCTATCCCTGCCCTCCGCTCCCGCCCCTGCTCCAGATAGATCGATAGATATGGCACCTGGGTGGCTCACTTAGTTAAGCAACTCTTGATTACAACTCAGGTCATAATCTCACGGTTCGTCACTTTGAGCCCCGTGTCGGGCTCTTTGCTGGCAGCATGGAACCTGCTTGGGATTCTCTGTGTCTCCCTCTCTCTCTGTCCCTCCCATACGAGTGTGCTCTCTCTCTCTTTCTCTCTCTCGCTCACTCACTCTTGCTCCTCATCTCGCAAAAATTAAAAAAAAAAAAACAAAAAACAGAACCCTAGGCTTTTATTCTCGTTTTGCCATGCTTTATTCATTTATTCATGCTTTATTTCTGTTTTTTTTTTTTTTTTTAAGAGAACATGTGCACGCGCACGAGCCGGGGAAGGGGGCAAAAGGGGGGATGGAGAGAGAATCTCACGCAGGCTCCATGCTCGGCACAGAGCCTGACACGGGGCTTGATCCACGACCTGTTCCGAAATCAAGTGTTGGCCGCTCAACTGACTGAGCCATCCAGGCGCCCCCAGCATGGGTTTTTGAAAGCAGCTGACCTTTCCCAGACCTGTCCAAGGCACCTGCTCTGCTTTTCACGAGGGGAGGAGTGAGCCAAACAAAAACAAACCAAAAACACAAAATGAACTCTTCTTAGCTGTAGTTCACCAGTGTCTGTAATAGTGAATTAAATCTCACGGTTAGAGGTCCTGGTACAGTCGGCAGAAGTGGTCACGGGAGCAGGCACTGCTGGCTTTGGACGTCACACGAGTGGTAAATGAGGAACAAAGCCGCCTGGTCACGGCCAACGTCCTCTGTGCCGCGAGCGTCCAGTCCGCCTGGTGTTCCAGAAGGAACAGGGAGCCTCCGTATCCAGGAGGCGGTTAAGACTGGGGAGCAAGCATTGTGTTGTGTCTTTATTTTTGGTTTTCTGTTGCGTCCCTTCCCTAGCGGCTGATAGTGTGCCTGGAGGAATCTCTCTACATACACAACATCCGGGACATGAAGGTACTGCACACAATCAGGGAGACCCCTCCGAACCCTGCAGGTAAACGAGTTGCGGGAAGAAAGTGTCATTGCCTGATTCTGCCTCTCACTTATTTTGATTTTATCTTAGAGTGTGTGTGCACGTTGGGGGGTGGGGGGGCGGGTGGTGGGCAGAGGAAAAGAGGGAAAGACTCCTAAGCTGGCTCCACGCTCAGTGCTGAGTCCCATGCGGGACTTGATCCCACAACCCTGGGATCACGACCTGAGCTGAAATCAAGAGTCGGACGCCCAACCGGCTGAGCCACCCAAGTGCCCTTGGTTCTGCCTTTTAAAGATTAGCCATTTTGTCCATATAGCTTCTACCCAGATAGACCGCTTTGGAAAGTAGTGATCTTAAACCAAGCTGCTTTCCCTCTGCTGCTGGGCTTGTGACCACGTAAACCATTGGTTTCGTCGGCTTCCAGTTCTGAGGTTACTGATCGGTTTCGAGCAAAGGCCTTCAGTCTGTTTTCATAATCTTGTCACTGAAGGAGGTGGTTGGGGCTGTGGCGCTAGAAGCAAGCCCGCTCGGCAGTCGCCAGGGCTGGCTCAGGGTCCCCTTTGCTGTCTGCGTTCTTTGTTACGTAAATGCCAGCTTCTGTCTAACAGCGGAACAGAAAACCCTCTCGTCCTAACTCTCCTGGGCCTCCGTGTGTTACCACAGGCCTGTGTGCGTTGTCGATAAACAACGACAACTGTTACTTGGCGTACCCGGGCAGTGCGACCATCGGAGAGGTGCAGGTCTTCGACACCATCAACTTGGTGAGGCTCCTTTTGTGCTGGGGTCACTCGCTCGAACGTCCTCGTCCCCGAACCGGGTGCCGGGGAGCCTTCAGCCTCCTCGTTTCTGTGGCTCGGCCCTGCGGTTTCACTGCCGCCTTCCTGGGGGCACAGCGGGTCCGGGTGACCTCTCCCTGCAGATGGATCCCCGTGGTCACGCCCGCAGTGCTGAGCTCGGGCAGACTGGCCGCTGGAAGGGCTGGAGGGAACTGTAGCCACTTCGCGGACGGCCCGCTTGGAGCAGCCTTGCCTCGGGCCCCACCCCCAGTAAATCAGGTGGACGTGGCCTTGGTGTCAGCTGGCGTGGTGTCGGAGGCCCAGCCAGTCAGCGCTTCAGCCTCGTGACGGGGGCGGCGGGGAGTGTGGTCTCGCCGCGCGGCGGCCACGGCACGTCGGTCTTGCCTTCCAGAGAGCTGCGAACATGATCCCGGCTCACGACAGTCCTTTGGCGGCGCTGGCATTCGACGCCAGTGGAACCAAGCTGGCCACCGCCTCGGAGAAGGTACGTCTGCCGCGTGGCCCGACGGGAACCCGGTCTGGGGGCTTTGGCACACTTTCTCGGTTCCGCTCACACAGTCGAGCGACCAGATGGGTTTCTGGGTCGACCGGCTCCCAGACCAGCACGGAGAGCGGCCCCCATGGCGGCCGTGGGACGAGCCACCCAGACTGCGGTGAGAGTGTGGGGGCGACACGCCCCACGTCCTCCTCTGAGACGGCGCTGGCGGACGCGGTTCCGCCCAGGGTGGGTCTGAACACATTTCGGTGCACGCTCTCCTTTCCTTCTGTGTTTGCTCACTTATAACAAGACAGTGACCGTGTCGAATGTATCACCTACATCCTCTTTCGCCCTGCGTGTGTCGTATTTCGCAGAGTTAAAAACCCTTCTAACGGCTGTACGGCACTTGGTTGTGCTTTACCAAGACGTCACCCTGTGGGGACGTTTATGTTCTTCCTACTGTTTAGATTGGAATGATCACATTTGGAATATAGATAATAGTGTGTTTGGCTTACATACAGATCTTTTTTGTGCCTCTCGGTTCACTTAAGAGATTCCAATGAGCAGACTTTCTGGATTCAAAGGATGTGGTTGTTGTAAGGTTCTCCCCACACCGCACAGGGCGACTCCCTTCTGCTTGGGCCTTCCCCCCCCCTCCTCCCCCCCCCGCCTTCTTGACACCGGAGGGGCGTCACTGTCTTCCCAGCTTGGCTGCTACGTCTTGTTCCTTTGCAGCTCCTCTGGTCTCCTTAATCCCGTTCTCCCCTGTTCCGGCTTCTTCTGTGCGGTTCCCTGCTGCCCAGCTGTGCTTTGATGCTTGCTCACCGACAGCCTAGGTAGCCTGCCTCCTGTCTCCTCTCCCCTTGAGCCAGCCAACCACGTAAGATTTGAGAAAAGTCCGCTTGAACTCCGCCGCAAGGGTCCCCCAGTCTCAGTAACAACAGCGCTGCCATCTGTGGCTCCCTTAGTCGCCAAGGACACGGGTCTTTTATGTTCATGACCCCATCCCATCCCCCAGCAAGGTACACGTGTTCTCGTTTCATATTGAGGGTTCAGAGAGATTAATCATTTGCTCGGGGTCACCAAGCTGGGTGGCAGCAGAGGTTTGGACTCCAAGCCTGGCTTTGCTTTTAAACACCACTGGACGATTGCGTCGTCGCCTTGTTCGCTTCTAGGGCAGTGGCGGTGAGCTTCTGTCACCCCTTGGGTAATAAAGTCTCGTCTCCGTAGTTCTCATCAGGTCAGAGAAGCACCCTAAAGCGTCTTGTGGAGCCTCAAGGCCGGTAAAAACAGAACTGGAGCTTTCTGGACAATGAAGAGCAATCTCCTGATTTGCTTTTAGCCCGAATACTCTTGGTGCATGGGGTCAGCCCTTGGCGGCATCCCGTCCTGCGGGGCGCTGGGCCGTGTCCAGCTATATGCTTGATCCTGCGTTCAGTGGGCACAGCGAGGCTCCTTACCAGCTCACCGTTAAGTAGTAGTACACAATAGGTATGCCATTAAAATAAATTTCTACATCCGAAAATTTAGACTACAGAGGACAAAACCTTTGCTGTGGTTGTTGTTGTAGATGAGTGTGCTATTTTCTCCTTTTCAAGTCTCAAGAATTGCAAACTCATTTGGTATCTTTTTATCCAGAGAGAATCACTATGTTTAAAGAACGTTTTCCAGAAGGAAACGATTCCTGGTGTTCTGTAATTAGGTTGCTTATAGCTTATTTATTTATTTATTTTTACTATTTATAAACACGTCAGATAGCATAGAATGGTTTTCACACTAAAGAGTTTGAACCTTCCAAAACACATTTGGCGTCAGGTGACCCTCTGAGTAATTCTTCCTGCCTCCGCACATTTGAGATACTACCTGTTTTCAGGTTTTCCTGGGAGTCTCTTCCGTGTGTGTCTTATGACCGTAGCTGGTTAGTATTCTTTTAACATCTGGATGTCAAAAGCACTACTCGTGCTCACTCTCTTGGCTGTTCTGTCTTACTGTCTCAGATGTTCAAGTCCTGTCCTTCCAGGCACACGTCCCCGTTCTCCAGGGCAGCGGCAGGAAACTGGCATCTTGAGAATGGCTCATCCCCACACGGGGAAGTAGGGCCGCTCACTGCTCGTTCATACGCTCCTTTGTCTGAGTCATATGGGTTTTTTTAGTGTTGGTCCTACCATGTATAAGTTGGGACTTACTCGTTTTTAGGCCATTAAGTAACATTTCCAGCCAGTGGTTCCCTTGATCAGTAACTCAACCTGAAGCAGCAAGAGAGGCTGTCCGGGTGAGGGGGGGGGGGGGGGGGCGGTCCTTGAACCTCTCAGACCACCGAGTGAGGTGATGCTTCCTGATGTGCAGCAGGGTCGGCTCGTAAGAGTTTAAACTTCACGTCACGTAGAAGGACCAGAACTGTTGCACACTTGACTCCAAGGGTATCGGGGTTTAGAGCAAGCAGGGAGTTACAGCGGCCGCATTTGAAGAGAAGCGTAAATGTTGAGTACGCAGTAGAAGCGGGAAATGTTCCCGTGGGCAGAGTGGGGTGCTGCTGGCGTGCAGGGGGCGTGTGGAAGCTGCTGGTGAGTGGCGCCCCTTGTGTTTCCTTCACAGTGTGATGTGAAGGAGACAGAAGGTTGGGCTTACTCGGTTAAAATCCCTTTTTCTTTCCTTTTTCACCTGTCAACAGGGGACCGTGATTAGGGTGTTTTCCATTCCAGAGGGACAGAAACTCTTTGAGTTCCGGAGAGGAGTTAAGAGGTAAGATACAAAAGTCCCAGAACTGGTTTTGGAGTTGACATTTGGATTTCGGGTGTGTGTTCTCTGGATTGAGTGGAAACTTAAAGCAGCCCTGAGAGCCCCATTTCAATGCACAAGTGTTTCTCAACCCAGCCAGACGGTCAGAGGGGACTTGGGAGTCGTCCTGACGGGTAAAGGAGCACGTTTATAACGCCAGCTGGCTTTCTTCTGTCTGCCACCCCCCCCAGAACGGAGGGCAATGGCCAGGCAGCCCAAGAATGAGGAGGAAGCGGCCTGACTGGGCCCCCTGGAGCCATGTGGCTTCCTCGGCCTGCTCTGAGGTGGCAGGCCCGTGAGTTCCCGACCTGCTCATCACGCTCCTGTCCTGCTCCTCTACTCAGAAAACCCCTCAGCGTTTGGTGCTCCCTCCACTAATCTCCCTGTCCGTCTGCACACCTTGCCGGTTCTGTACTTGGCACCCCCTGGGTCCTCTTCCACAGGACTGGCTCTAGGGCTCTGGTCCCTGTCCTGAAGGGGCCACCGATAGTGCCCACCCCAGGGTGGGAACTGGGCCGGGAGGTTTTCCAGAACCTGCAGCTGTTGGCCACCCCCACTTCTGGGAACCTTGCATTGTGTATCAGCACTCCCTCTCATCCCTGGGGTCCTTCCCAGAGACGGCACACGCGTGCTTTAGGGTCCCGTCTCCAAAGCCAGATGCCTCAGTCCCTCCCTATTACTGCTTCCTAGGTTTCTTGCCTTTTTTCTCCTGGTTTTCCTTACATTCACCTTTCTCGATTTCTCTACTGCTGCTGCTTCTCCATTTCCTCTCCCTGTGTCTCACTTCTGCCCTGGAGCCTCTCCTCCTGTGCTGTGCGGCCCCACAGGTTCCCACAGGCTCCTAAACCGGGTTGTCTGTGTGCTGGTGGGTCCACCTGTGTGTGTGGCCCAGGCTGCTCTCCTGACACGCACCTGTATTTCTCCTGCCTGCTGGATGCTGGGCCCCCCGGTGACCCACCAGAAGGTGCCCCCCATCTGCCCTTCATCGCTCACGTGCCTGATCTTGGTGAACACCGCCATCATCGACCTGGTGCCTGGGTCAGAGGGGCTCCACACTGGCTCCTTTCTCCCAGTCAGGTGGCAGGGGTGTCGGCACCCTGGGTCAGTCCCACCAACCCCCTGTCCCTTCCGCCCCTGCCCTCCCGGTTCGAATCACCGCCGTCTGACCTCTTGTGTGCCTCGGTCTCCGTCGTCGGCCCCTTCGGTCCATTCTTCAGACCGTGGCCCAGGTTGCTCTTTGAGGGTGTCATTGTCAGTAAAGCACACGCCCGTTGGGGGAGTTCCAGGCGTGCCTCCTGCCAGCAGGGCCGACCGCAGACCCCCCAGCCGTGGTGCGTGAGGCCTGCCGTTCCCTGCTTTTCCAGCTCGGCTGCCCTGGCCCCGTGGCTCCCAGCTCCGGCCACACTGAACGCCCGCTCCTCAGAGGGAACTCTCTGCACGGGGTCTCACCTGTGCGATCTCCTGTGCTGGGTGTCAGTCTGTGACCCGGCCGACTGCCGACCCTCGCGTGGCAACAACCCTTCCCTCCACGGGTCTCTGGCGCCGCCCACTCGGACTTTCCGGCTCTCCTTTCTTGCGGCAGATTAGTGTCCGCGAACCCGGCTCACTGAAGCTCCGTGAAAGCAAGAGCCCTTCCTGATTTCCCCGCTTCATCCCCAGAGCTTGGCCCAACACCGGCACTTCGCAGGCACCCGTTAAACACGTACTGACCTGACGGGGCAGACGCATCTTGTACTTCTCAGTATCGGGAGCAAGTGCAGGTTCATTTGAGGCTTTGAGATTTTTACAGCGGTTTTTAAGATAAACTGGAGAGTCTCAGCGTGTTGAAAGTTCTGCTTTCCTCTCCGATACCACCAAGGTTGCCAGTCTGCCTTGCATGTTAAGAATTGCTAGGATTTGAATTATTGGACTTTGTTTTATTAACCTGAGTGCTGTAAATCCTGCCTGATTCAGCTAAAACTGGTTTAGTGAAGCCCTGAATCCCTTTGTTATTTGGAATTTCAAAGAAAATTAGCCAGCAGTATGGTAAAGAATTGCTCTTAATTTATTATCTTTAAAACATTTTCTTTTCTTCAGAAAAATTTTTGAAAAAGCGTCTGGAGAGGAATAAGAAAGACGTCCGTAGACTCAAGTGTGCCAATTCCGAGAACTTTTCTTCTCTGACTTTAAAGTCCCTGGAGAAAGGTTGCTAATCGCCCCTTGGAGGCTCGCGGGCGACCGCGTCACTCAGGCCTCTTTTGCTCACCCGCAGGTGTGTGAGCATCTGCTCCTTGGCCTTCAGCATGGACAGCCTGTTCCTGTCCGCGTCCAGCAACACCGAGACTGTGCACATCTTCAAACTCGAGACTGTGAAAGAAAAGTGAGTTGAGTTGCAGAGACATGTTTGATTTAAAAATAAATAAATAAATAAGCACTTTCTCCACTGACTGGGTGGAAATTCCAGCACGGATGTTGTCCTGCCTTTAGACATTTTTGCCAGTAAACACCCCGGAGCTGCCTCTCGAGTAAGTGTCGCCAGATGTGGGCTCAGCGGTGAAATGACTTCCCTGAAAGATGAGGCCGTGAGGCAGGGCAGGAGGGTGGGGGACGGGGGTGGTGTGAAGAGGGACGTCCTGGGGTCTGTGCACGTGTCCCCTCGTACCACTGCCTTTACCCACACAAGACGCCGGAGTGCGTGCTGGCTCCAGCCTGCCCACAGGTGGTTTCTGCATTTAAAGCAATTGACTTAAATTCCGCGTTACTCTGACGGGTGTGCGCAGCGAAGGAGAGGTTCTTTTCTTAACTTTTAAAAAGACGCCCACGAGGTTGAGTGTTGTTAGTTCACGTGCTGTCTTACTCAAAGGAATATTTACGATAACTTAACAAATACATCCAGGTGAACAACAACAAAGTCGGGCTCTGGGGAAATCATTGAGATGTGTGCTCATGAGGTTTCCGTAGACTTCCTGTTGAAAAGTTCTGGGGCGGAGGGCGGGTCGTGAGTCTGGCCCCGTGCATTCTCACTTCTGCTGCCAAGTGGGGAGCCTGCCCGTCTGCCACCGTCTCGTGTGGCCCCCTGGGGGGAGCAAGGCTCTTCTAGGTTCTGAAACCCGACAGGCCTCCTCTGACCCTTCTCAGGAGATGCGCCCACAGCGTCCCCAGTCTCTTGAGACTTCGTCGTTCTCTACGCCCCTTCTTCCCGAGGTGTGGGGAACCCCTCTTCCAGTTTCAGGGCTGATACTTGCTTCTGTGAGTGGGACCTGGTCGTTGTCCTGGCGAAGAGCCCGCCTTTGTGTATCTGATAATGGTTCTTCCTTCTAGACCTCAGGAGGAGCCCACCACCTGGACCGGGTACTTCGGGAAAGTGCTCATGGCGTCCACCAGCTACTTGCCCTCCCAAGTAACAGAAATGTTCAACCAGGGCAGAGCCTTTGCCACGGTCCGCCTGCCTTTCTGTGGCCACAAGAACATCTGCTCGCTGGCCACGTGAGTAGGGACAGGGGTCACCTCTCTCTCTCCTGCCAGGGTACATCCAGTCAGGAGCCTGGTCTCGGATCACTGCAGACGGTGGAGGTGTGGCCCGGTTAAGTTGCTCCCGGCCCGGGAACAGCCCGGAACTTAGGCCCTTGCAAAGCTTGGTCAAGAGTTAGGTGGAAGTGGAGGGAACCCCCAAGTGCCTCTTCACCGTTACTGGACTGAAATGCTTCTCCTGCGTTGTTCTGATCCAAAAATTCTTCCTCTTTCTGTTTCTGTCGGGAATATTGGTCGTGTTACTAAAGAAACCGCCTAAGTCTGAACTATAGGAGGCCGCCAATAGTTAACCTCTTGGGACCTACAAAACCTGCAGTGTGACCTAGTCCAGGGCTGTCTGTGTCGCTCTGGAGTGGGGCTTCAGAATGCACAAGGCGCCTGGTGAGCTTCGTCGGATTGTCCAGAGCGTAGCCACACAGGGAGATACTGTCTTGAAAATTCCGCGATAGCACGTCTTCGTGATTCCGTGCACGTCACAAACGTTACTTGACCTCCTTTTTGTCCAACTACCGTAGTTGAAATATCTACGCTTAGCCTTCAGGGAAGCCATGGAAGTGGTTTTGTTCCCAGCTCTCCTGTGGGCTTGGGTGTCGATTCGCACGAAGTGCACCCGCAGCCCCCATGCTGTGGCCTCAGGCGGCGGGCGGGCGCCATCTCTCTTCTCACCAGTGGAGCGCACGAAACTAACTGTGCTCCTTTGGGGCGGGGGGTGAGAGGCCTTTCTGGCCGTGCCACAGGCGAGTGTTGTATGAAAGCGGAGGTCCTAGAATCGGGCTCCTTCTGATTCTTCCTAGAATTCAGAAGATTCCCCGGCTACTGGTGGGAGCTTCCGACGGGTACTTGTACATGTACAACCTGGACCCCCAGGAGGGAGGCGAGTGCACCCTGATGAAGCAGCACAAGTAAGTGGGCCTCAGCCGGCCAGCACCGCCAGCGCGGGCACTGTGATGTCAGGCACCCCCCCACCGCCGTGCGTTTGTCCGGTTCCCCAAAAGCCAGTGACACAGATGGGCATGTGCCGGCGGGGCTGGCCTGTGCCGCTGAGGAGACTCCCTTGCACAGACAGAACTGGGTGAGGGCGCGGGCCCCGGCTCTCGGCGCCAGTCTGCTGGTGGCCCAGTGCGGTGACCGTGCAGAGATTGGACAGGCGGCCGGTGCTGTGCTCGTCCGTCCCCGGGCCGGGCCGGGCCGACCGAGGCGGGAACTTAGCCTTTTCCAGGAAAGGGATGACGCTCTTGGTGTCGTCCACGGTGCACTGAGCGTTCTTGGAGAGCCTGCTGCCTCAACGTGGGACACAGGTGTTCTCTTCGAAAAGAAGGAATTCATATTTGTTCATTGGGAAGAGTGCAGTTCGCTGTTGCTTTTGCGTTTTTTGAATCACGCAGGAATTCCCCTAACAACGATACTATAATACTGTAACGTTATAACCGGGGTCTTTTTTTTATAGCAGATTCTACTTATGATCCTCAGTCTTAAAAATGGGAGATTATCTCAGTGGGTATAACTTTCACCAGATTTCCCAGGTAGAAATCTTGGTGAGAAATCCGAGTGAACACAGGGAATGAGCTTCTAGTCAGCACAGTGGAGGGAGCGCACACGCGTGTCCGTTTTGGGTGAGCCTGTTGGGTTTTCCGCGGCACTTCTGGCCCCACAGGCCCACGAGGCCGAGTTGTGAGGACCCCTGACGGCCTCGCCGCGTCTGTTTTCCTCCCTCCCTCCAGGTTGGACGGCAGCATGGAGACCACCAATGAAATCTTGGACTCGGCCTCTCACGACTGCCCCCTAGTGACGCAGACTTATGGCACGGCTGTCGCCACAGGTACTCACGTGCCTTCGTCTCCGACCAGACTTGGTAAGGGCTGTGCCGCAGGCACGGAGGTAGTTGTGTGCGGCCCGTGCCAGGCGCTGCTGCCCTCCCCCCCCCCCTTTCCCCTGGGCCGGGACGGGCAGTGCCCTGAGGCAAGCTGTTGGCAAGGGGGCGGGGGTTCGAGGCTGAACTACTTGTATTCGTTTTCGAAGGAGGAGTGGTCATGATGGCTCAGGCTGCTTTGGGTGCGTGTGCATTGTCCCTGGCTTGCTGCTAAAATATTACCCTCAATTTTGACGTTGCCAAGGGGGCGTCCTTGGTCCCGTGTGATCGCTCACCGGGCGAGCGTGTGGCACCCCCTTGGCACTGGGAGGCACTGGGAGGCACTGGGACCCTGGGAGGATGGGACTGTAGGCCTGCCTTCGGGGCCCCTCCTGCTGCGGGACAGACACAGGGGAGGCCACGCAAGCGTCCACCCCACCCCCCACCCCCAAAACCACCTTGACCTCAGGGGGGCGATCCTGTCATTTTGCTCCCACGGGAGACTGTAGGTGTCACCATCACTCTCTGCGGTGAAGCGGCCCTTTCTGTCGGGTAAGGCCCTGGGTGTCTGGTGACGAGCATCCCGCATCACCAGTTCGAGAACTGTTCCCACTCTCCCTGTCTGTGGAGGAAAATTTGCGGCCTGGCTGTCGGGAAGCCCCGTTTACTGTGTAGCCATCTCGTTTGACGTTTATGAATTTTGGAAAATACCTGATTCACCTGGGGCTGCCCAAGGCCGCGAAAGGCTTGTAGTCAGAGAGGGAGGACAGTTCGGACTTAGTGTGCGCCGCGGCCTGTAAACATGCTGACGGCCGTGTCCCCGCGCGGCCTCCGTGGCCGCTGGCTGCCGCCGTCCTGCCTCCCAGCCCCTGAGCGTGGCCGCGCTGTCTTCTTTGCAGCCTACGCCGACGAGCTGGGAGCCGCAGGCGGCGCGTGTCTGGAGGAGGAGGCCAGCGCTCTGCGGCTGGAGGAAGACAGCGAGCACCCCCCTATGATTCTTCGGACAGACTGACCTTGACCTGTGAACTCTGACCCCTGAAGCAGAGGACACTGGCTTGACAGAGGACTTTGTGTTATGCTGCTATGAACTTTGACCTGAGTTGGGGAGAGGACGGCAGAGACTTCAAAAGAAAAAAAAAAAAAGATTGTAGCCGTAGTGTCATTCCATACTGTCGAGAAATACATTGTTTTCACTTCAGTGGCTTTTAATCCTGCTTAGGAATCTTAGCTTTTTGTTTGTTTTCTCTTTTTGCCAAAATTAACTGTTCGGTGAAGCCCTTGAAACCTCCTTGCTTTGCATGCATTAATGTGCCAAGCCAGCAGAGGAGAGGAGAGCTAGAAGCCACTTTACGACACCCGCAGTTGTCTGGTTTTTAAAATCTGTACATAGTGAGGAGCGTCCTCGGGGGACGGCAGCATCTCGCAGTGGTTGTGGGTGTCCAGGCGGACCTGCTCGGCGGGTCCAAGAGCCTTCTGTGGGCTCGCCAGGCTGGGGCGTCAGCCGTGGGGAGGAGTGCTCACTCCCCGGAGCCCCTCCCGGGCCCTTTTCCCCGTTTTATTTTGTTAATTAAATTCTTTCCAGATTGGATTACTCTGGGAATTCTTGCTTGTCGGACTTTTATTTTGTTTCTGGCCTTACTTTCCACGTGGGTATTGGAGGAGAGCGATTCTTTCTGGCATTAAAAACCTTGTATCGGGACAGCGCGTGAACTTGAGAGAGCACCCGGGAAGGCCAGCGCCGAGCAAAGTGGTCTGGTTTGTGTGATTAAATTCTCTGGTCTTTAATTTTCCTGTCGAATAACTGGGGGGGGGGGTTTGTTTGCTTTTAGGGAATTTAGTAGCGGCTCCCTGGACCCACAGAGCACAGAATTACAGCGTGGTGGCTACCCGAGTTGCCCTCTGACCTTGAGCCCCGCTGACTGTCACGGGCTCTCCTCACCTGCGTCAGAAGTGGTAGAGAGAGCTAGAAACGGGGAGGTTGGCTCTGAGCGCCTGCCTTCCAGTGCGATACGTGCCTTTTCCATTTAGTCTTTCGGAATTGTCCGGCAGAGTGACGCGGGGCTGTGGTCACGGGTCCCAGTGTTTGCCCAGCTTCCCTTTTCGTTTTCACAGCCTGAAACAACCGCAGATACCTCAAACTCTGCATTCCAAACCAAGACACCTAGCAGGTCAAGTTTTGAGGCCGTTCAAACGGAGTTAGCGGCATAGAGGATCGTGGTGGATTCTGTGGAATGGTGACAGTTGAGGATAGAAGTGAAAAAGCAAAAATGTGTCTGCCCTCCCTTTTCCCTTTGTCGGGCATTTGAACCGAGGCGGGAGAGGGGCAGAGCCATCTGCTCCGGGTTGTATTTGTCTGGTCTCGGCAGTCGTGCGGCCTGGAGGAGGGGGAGAGGCACCTGCTTCAAGTGCCTGACCTCGAGGTCAGCCCACGTGCCTGCGGCTGTGTGCCCGGAGGTTCAGGTAGAAAGCCCAGGTGCAGGGGGCACCCAGAGTAAGCTCTGACTGTGGCAGAAATCTCCAGAAACGCCGGTTGTGGCAACGAGTGGACGTGCCGTATCAGTCGAAGGTGAGGGCAGAACATACCCTACTTTCCTCTGGAGGCTGGAGGCGGGCACGCCTGCCAGCGTGACCCGCAGTCACGGGGGTGATAGGGTGTGCGTCTGCTGAGCCCCGCGCAGGACACGGCCTGCCCGAGTCAGACCCGGAAGGCCCACTCGCTGTCCCCTCTGGAGCAAGGCGTTGCACTCCATGTCTTTGGTTGGTGCCTTTGGCCAGGGTGAGTGTTCATGGGAAAACTAGCGTCAGAGGCCACGTGGCGGACGTGGGGCCCTCAGCTAGGGTCTCCTGACTACCAAAGAGAGAACTGCCTTTCCTGTTGTGTGTTCGGTATTGCCGAGCTGGGTACCTTTGCGTCGGCCTGCACGCTTGTGGCAACATGAGGAGTCACGTCTGCTCTGTGGCTCCTCCTGGCCAGCAGTGCGTGGCTTTGTCTGTCTTTGGGATTGGTGGCCCTGTCAGCCGCCATCTCCTCGACGGTGGGACGGACGCTTAGAAAAGGTGGCCTGAGTGGCTGTGACTGTCACTGCCTGCCCTGTCCCGAGGGGCAACGACAGGGCTGGCCAGGTGCTTCTTTGTGCCTGGGCATCAGCAGGCCGGAGGCGCATGCGGGGGGCGCTGGAGAAGACAAATCTGGGAGAAGCCGCTGAGATGCACATTAGCAGGACTCTTGCTGCCGCACCCGAAGCTTAAACAAGACGGGACCCCAGCCGAACCAGACGGGGCACTGACGTGCTGAACTCCAAGCCGTAGGCAGATAGTAACTTTATTATGTCCTCACTTTCCGAACTTCCGAAAGAATCACGGGGTAGGAAACAAACCTGGAAGCCTGCTTCATAGAGCGGTGTGGACTGGGACCAAACCCTTTGTGTTTCCTAAAGCAGCGGAAGCCACAGTCAGGTGGAAGCTGGAGCCGAAGACGCCTGCGGCAGCCCCCGATCCTGGCACCGTACTGTCAGCTGGCCTGGGTGGGCCTGGGGCCTCGGTCTCCTGTCCCTGCCCCGAGGGCGGGACATGCATGCCGCAAATGCCCGGTTAACCTTTGAAACAGAAATTCGTCTGACCAAACGGAACCGATGGTTCTTCTTCGGTTCTCGTTTGAATACTGAGCCGGTGGGAAAGGTGAAACGAGAACAGTGTGATTATAAGGCCCAGTCAAGGTCACGTGGCTCCCTGTCGTCCCTGCCTTTCCCACGCCCGGATTCCAGGACCCTGAGCAGCTGCGGGAGTGGGTCTTGGGCAGGAGGGTTGCTGGGGGAGACTGTCCACGGTCACCCCAGAGCAGACTCCCTTCTCCCGGCACAGGCCACAAGCTCGGGCCTCGTCTGTCCCACTCCCGTGCAGCGGCCGCCCCCCTCCCCCCACCCCCCCCCGCCAGCCAAGGAGGGGCTCCTGGGCGCTGCCTACTCAGATCCATTTGGGGAGCCAAGGGGAAGATGGTGGGTCACGTACAGAAAAGACTAGATGTGCTCAGGTCACAGGCCAGTCAGTGGTGGGAGCTGAGTTCCGGGCTCATTCCCGCTGTCGTCCGAGGTTCTGTGCGGCCGTCTGCGGGGTGTGCGTGGGCCATGCTGGTTTGGTTTTGTTTGTCCCCTGCCCTATGTGTCTGTAGGTCCTGTCTTGTGCATGCGGGGAATGACAGGAGCCCTCGGCTAACATGCGTGTATGACTCTGTAGCTAGTGCAGCTGAAAATCCAAATATGTTACTTTACAAGTGTACTTAATTCTTAAACTGACGGTGGACGGGCGGAAAGGTTTTGGATCGGGTTCTGTGGTGTCAGACGAAAAAGAGTGCGTTCAAGCCGTTGGTATTCTGTGTGGGAGGAGTGCTTTCTATAGAATTCTCTTTTGTGAATGACTGCTTTCTTACTGAGAACGTACGATGACAGCTCATCGCCAAGCCGGTCTCACTGATGTATATTTGGGCTCCTACCAGGTCCTGACCCTTGGCCCGTATTGTACCTTTTCATTCTGTGGGTTTTGTGAAGCACAAAAAAAATTGGATTTTGAGGCGTGGCCAACCCTTCTTATCCTTCCCCGATATCTGACCAGGAAAGTCTTTAATTTGGAAAAATTAAATCTTTTTAAAGCTCAGAATTTCAAGGCACTGTTTCGATTCCTCACTCCTATGTTGTATCATTCTTTACTGAGTTGTAATTTCTGTCCCTTCTTACATTTCCTTTGTAGGTGAAGCCGTTGTATGTGCTGCCAGTGTATATGGGTAGGGGGGTGAGGGAGGGAGGGAGGGAGGGAGTGTGTGTGTGTGTGTGTGTGTGTGTGTGCGTGTGTGGTGCACGTGCGCATGAGGGGGTAAGGTGTGTGTGTGCGTGTGCGCACGCGCATGCCGTGGGCAAACGTGCTTACCGATTCCACATCCGAGCGGAAGGCCCCTTGCTGTTAGCGTTTATAACTGCATTAAGAAATTAGAAGCTGCGATGTCCTTTTCTTCGCGGCCTCGTTGCCGCCTCACAGGCCCTCCATCTCATCTGTCTCGTGTTTCTTTTTTTTTGATTTTTTTAATGTTTATTTCTGAGGCAGAGAGAGACAGAGCATGAGTGGGGGAGGGTCAGAGAGAGAGGGAGACACAGAATCAGAAGCAGGCTCCAGGCTCTGAGCTGGCAGCACAGAGCCTGACGCGGGCTCGAACTCACAGACCGTGAGATCATGACCTGAGCCAAAGTCGGACGCTCAACCGACTGAGCCACCCAGGCGCCCCTGTCTCGTGTTTCAATGCGCTGTCCTTCTGCCTCGACCACTTGGGCAGAATATCAGAGTCCTGAAGCCCAAGTGACATCTCATAAAGGTTTTCCTCCGGAGCTGATTCCTGTCCTCTGTGGAACGGACGACAGGCTCCTCGGCCTCATCTGCCAGATGTTCCCAGGACGCGGCCTCTCGCGGGCTGGGCAGGGTTGAGCAGGTGCGTGCGCTCGCCCCGCCCCCGAGGCCGTGGGGTTCTGTTTGGGGAGGAGGCTGTCCCCCCGCACCCCTGCCTGGGTCCCGCTGTCACCGGGGCGCAGCGCTAGTCTGGAGGCTTCTGTCGGCAGCGCCTCCTCCTGGGCACCGGTTTGCTGTGTCACAGACCTCCCTCCAGGCTGGAGGACTCGTTCCTTTTTACGTCGAAGGCGGAGACACGTCTAATGTCCTGAAAAGGCGTGCCGGGACGCCTGCAGGGGAGATTCTGAGGGGGCGGCTGCCGGAAGCCGTGGGGGCCGCGTCCCTGCTGGGACCGCACGCCCTCGGTCCGGCAGCCACCTCCGTCCGGCAGCCACCATCCTGTGTGAGGGCGCTGACGCAGCAGTTCAGTTTGCAGGGAGGCACACGAGACCCCGTGAGTCTTTGCACGCGCCCACGGTCGTCGTGGGTTTTTCTTACAGAGAACATTTGTAATTTTTTTTTCCTCCTGTACTTATTTCATCGGATTGACACAAAGAGGTATCTGAGTGCCTTTAGAAGCGTCTGGGCCTTTTGTCTCAAGGGAGCGTGAGGCGGGGTGGCTGGGGCAGACCGCTGGGGCTCTTTGCTGCCCCTTTTCTCCCCGGAGGACACCCCTTTACCTTCCCCAGTCTAGTCGGAGTCTGTCGGGCCCAGGACACGAGCGGGCGCAGACGCGTCCACGCGGCGGGAACGCCGAGATGGGCGTCGCGCGAAGGCACACGCGGGTCCTGTAGGCATTGAAGCGCCTGAAACAAGAAGGCAGGGTGCATATTAAATGGGGAACGTTATAAACTCCAACCACCTTTTCAAATGATGCCCTTGGGATGCCCTGTTCAAACCAGCTTTCCAGAGAGCCAGCCCCAGAACAAGCTCTTAAGTAAGATAAAGTGAGTTTGTAAAAAGAAGCCCTTAGAAGTCTCGCCCTGCCTGCCCTGGTCACCACTGCCATACCTGCGGTAATGGGGGATAATGATGTTAGGTGGCTTCTAAATGGAGCGCTCCCTTCCATTTACACAACTTCCCAGCTGCGGCCGGTCACCGGCTCCCCCCGGGCTGGTCATGCTCATCGCATAGCCTCTCGGGGAAGGAAATGCCAGGCCACGTTGGCTGTGTCACTAGCTACGCTCTTCAGAGGGAACGGGGTTTGGGAGGTCATGGGGACGGACCACACGGGGCTCTGTCGCTGCTGGCCGTGCGCTCCAAGGGGACCTGCCTTCTCATCCGTTCCGTCGGCGCGGTTGTGACAGGCGGGAACACGCCGTCATTAACTTGCTGGATTTGAACTTAAAGGTAGCTACCCTGTTGTGCCTCCGGGGCTTAGACCTTCCGGCTTACTCTGTTAACCCTCACCGACTGCAGTGGCTGGTGAGAGCCACGGTTGCTGGGCTCCTCTCTGAATAAAAAATGCAAATAAAACATGGTCTGTTTGCGATTACGCTCCAGCAGCAGACTGTTTGGAATCCCTCGAGGTGAGGTTTTCATGATGGGGTGGACGGCTGTCCCGCCTCACCCGGACATGCCACCTCGCCCTGACACTGTGGGTCCCTCTCCTCGGCCCTTCAGTGAGGTTGGGCCACTCTCCCAGCCGCCCCACAGCGCGTGACCCGTGGGGAGCAGGCCCACAGAGGGGGCCCTCGGCCGTCTTCCTCTTTGTCTTAGCTGCGGGGCCGTGCAGGCATCTGTGCGGTGCGGGCCTAGAGGCCCCGTTTCCTGGGCGCAGCACGCAGGAGGCCTGCGGGCCGGTGTGGGAGGGGGAGCTCCCTCTGCCTCCTGCCTGGGAAGCGGGCGTGCGGTGGTCCTGGCACACAGGGGTGGGGTCCTCCGGGTTGAAGCCCCTCCCACCCGCTCTGTGTTCAACATAAACATTGGTAACGGTTTTCTGATCATAAACGCAGAGGGTCCGTGCGGACAATTCCAAAAAAATAGGGATGGATAGAGAGGACCGAGGCCATCTCCACCCCTACCCTGAGCTGATGCAGGGTTAACGTTTTGGGGTGTTTCCTTCCAGCTGCTTTTCTGACGGCACTTTATAAGTTGATCTCTTTACATGATTACGCAGCTCTGCCGCGACATCGTCTTCTCCCTCAACTATTAACGGGGGTCTTATCCTTCCAGTCCCCACACTGGAATCTGCTCTCCAACAAAGGATTTGTGTGTGGGGCACAGAGGCCGCCCGAGCGAAGGTTTACGGTCACAGCCAGAAGATGGCCAGGAAGTGTCGGACGGCAGGGGCGTGGCGTTGCGTGCGTGCGTGGCGCGTGCGTGTCTCGCAGCTCAGGAGGCGGGGTTTCCCAGACCGAGGGGCTGACGGGTTCTGTGTCTGGAGGGAGCTGCTTCCTGGCTCACAGACCACGTCTTCTCACTGGCCTCGCAAGGCGGGACGGGCACGGGAGCTCCGCGGGTGTCTCTTTTATAAGAACACTAATCCCATTCGTGAGGGCTGCACCCTGAAGTTAGGATCTGACCTATGGATTTGGGGCACATTCAGCCTACAGCAGGGGAAAGGTCACCTCCGATGTCGCAGCCACCAGGTCTCTCTTCCGGGTTCCCGTGGGCAGCCAGATGTGACGTCAGGCGGGTCCTCAGGCCTGGCGGGAAGTCTCCCCTCCCTGGGCACCCCTGCTGCACACCCACAGCCCCCTCCTCCCGGGTGACCTCACTTGCAGCCTGCAACTTCCCCGAATACGGAGCATTTCACTTATGATCCATGAAGACTCGACAGACCCATGAATGGAGGAAGGAATGAAAAGACTTATTGTTGGGTTTTGCAGACAGCCGCACTGTCCCAGAGGATGTATTTAGAAGAGGACATCTATATACATTTTTCTCTTGGCTTTTCAGGAAATCCCCACGTGTCATCGTGGCCGTGTAGTTTTCCATTGTGTGGAAGTGACATTGACATCACTTGTTTACACGTACTTCTCTTACTGGACGTGTGGGTCTTACTGGACGTCTCCAGGTTGGGGCTGTCCAAACATCGTTGCTACAAACATTCTCGTATACGTATTTGGAGACACTCCTGTGGGGTTATTCCCTAGGAGCAGGGTGGCTGGGGCATGAGGTATACCAATGTTCAGCCTCAGAAGATGGCACCAGCCTCCCAAGATGGTTATGGCGGAACAGAGATCCTGCTGCAGAGCACATCACCCACAACTCGGCTTGAAACGATTGTTCATCACGACTGCAATCTGTCTGGACCCAGCCACTCTCCATCAGCTCGAACCCCCAAAAGGCCCCTGTACTCACGTGGCTGGAGTTGTTACCAGCTGTGCGGGCAGTCGCATCCCCACGTGGCTGCTTGGGCTTCCTTGCAGCATGGTGGCTTGCTGGCGGTCAGACCTCTTACACGGTGGCCGACTTGCAAAGAGTGAACGTGGAGGCTGCCGGCTTTCTTTTCAAAATAAAAACCGGTATGCTGTCCTGTTGACTTCGTTCCTTTGACCCGGACGAGTCAGAAGATCAGGGCAGGTCTAAGGGAGGGGGAGACCAGCTCTACCTCTGCATGTGGAGCAGTGGGAAGAGAGGGGGGACGGCCATCCTCGGAGACTGCCCGAGATTGTACCGGTTTTCACTTCCACTGGCAGCCTGTGAGCATTTCAGTCAGTTCACGCCCTCCCCGGCCCCATGGGACACTGAATGTCTTTTTTTCCAATTTGTGTCTTTAAAGTTTTGTCTATTTTTAAGAGGCGATGGGGGGCGGGGGGGGAGTGGTGGCGCAGGGAGAGGAAGAGCAAGGACCCCCAGCGCAGAGCCTGATGCTGGGCTTGAACCCACGAACCACGAGATCATGACCTGAGCCAAAATCAAGAGTCGGACACACTCAACCGACGCAGCCACCCAGGTGCCGCTGCATTTGTGTCTTTAAAACCAAGGGAAAGGGCCCTCCCAGCACCTCGCGTCCAAAGGGATGCACCAGCTCCACGGCAGGAGAGCTGAACTGGGGGCCCTGCGGGCGGTGGAGAGGCTGCTGGCCCGATGCCCAGGCCCGGTCCCTCCACTGCCTGAGAAACCCAGAGCTCTGCAGTGTGCGTGGGGGGCTGCCTTCTGGGGGGTTTCTATTTGCATAAGCCGGGGGAGAGCTTGGCTGCCAAAGAGCTCTGAGCAGAGGTTCGCAATAGCCACACAAATGCTGGAGGCGCTTAAAATAAAACCTGGTAAAGAAACAGGCCAGTTAAGAGAAGATGTGATTACCCAGCTGTCATTTCAAACTCCTGTTCAGCCCTCAAATCCTCTGCAGTGTTTGCCTGACTTTATGTTTCAACTGATCGTTTGATAGATGCAGTATTCACTTTTCAAAGGAGACACCCGGGAGCCCACGGGGGAGGCAGGCACCGTGGTTTCTGCTCCATAAACGGAAGGATTGCCATGGGAGTCTGTGTGGGTTGGTAGGGAAACGTGGAGGGTTTTAGCAACAGGAATGAACCTGGCGGACACAGAACCACCCCCACTCCAGCTATAAATGCTCCAAAGAAAGACGGAGAAATCCCCAGGTTGAGAAACGAAAAGCAAACCAGTGAGCTCAGGCTCACGGCCCAGGTACCCGGCGTGGGGACCCCAGGTCCAGACGGCAGCCTCGGGTGGGACCCTGAATCTGAGATGGCATCAGGACAGAGACGTTCCAAACATAAGTCACAGAAGAGCTGCCCAGTGAAAAGGGACAGGATGGCCCTGGCCACTTGCCGAGCTCAGGGCCCGGGAGGGGCGTGGAGAGGGCTTGGGGGATGGGAACAGAGTTTCTCTTTGGAAATAGTGGTGAAGACTATGCAGCATTGGGCGTGTACCTAATGCCACTGAACTCTACACTCAAAACCAGTTAAAACAGGAAATTTTATGGTGTACCTATGTACACAATTAAAAGCAAAATTTAAAAAAATCCTGGAAAGAAGGAGGCAGGATTCCGGTGTCTGCAAATAATCTGATTGTCTCCCTGGAAAGCCCAAGAAAACCCATGCAGATGTGTTCGGATCACAAAAGAACTTTCAGTTCGGTGCCTGGTTGTGAAGGCAACACAAGTCACTAGTCCTCTGTGCCAGCAGAGCTTAGAGAATACAGAGGTGAAGGAGGTCACTCAGGGTCGTCGCTAAGACCTGAGTAAGGGCACTTGACCAAGCGACCAGGCTCCGTGAAGAGCTCCAGTGTCCGAGCTGCCCGTGACACTTGTGCAATGAATGAATAATTACCCGTTGCACAGAGGGATATAAGAATAAAAGAAAAGATGTATCCTGTTGGGGGGGGGGGGGAGGGGAGAAGCAATGATGAGCAAAGACATGCAGGCTATTGCCAAAAAGTAAGGACAGTAATAATGACCAGTCTGGGATGCTAAAGTGATGTACACCTATTACGAAAACGCTGGGCGTCAGCAAGGAAGGAGGGCAGCCTTAGTGAATCCAGGAGAGGGTCTGTTTCTACTGATCTTTCAACCACTTTGTAAGATTGACCCTTTTCATAATAAAAAGTTGGGAAGTTGAAGGATTTCGGCAAATTCGAGCACTGCTTGGCCCCCCGGTGGAGGTCGCCGGCACCTAGAGGCCGGCTGTGCCCCAGCTGCAGGGGTCAGGGTGGGTGGCGGAGAGGATGCGGGGGAAGCAGGGGGACGAGGGACAGAGAAAAGGGGAGCACAGTTTGTCAGTCTGCCCTACGAAACAGTGCACCCTCGCCCGCACCCCAGCCCAGCGCCCGCGGTCCTGCCCTTTCCCTCATCACCCAAACCCCACGACAAAGTGCTGCTTTCTGGAGTTGGGCTAGCCAGAGCCCCCACCGACCCCAACCCCTCCTCCCCAACCTGCTGTTCTCTCCCTGGGCCCCTGGGCCCCCGGGCACAGCTGAACGCCTCCTGCCCTCCAGTGAGCCAAGGACCTAGAGGTCGTAGCAAACACCCGCACCAGGCTCGTTAACCCGCCTCATCACATCCAGTCTGGCCTAGTCCAACCTTCCCTGCAGAGCTGAGCCACAGCCCGCGTCCGCTGGGCAAATAATGGCAAAGCAGGGGCCCGGCCTCTCACCCCTGCGCTCCCAGGCCTCACCCCTGACAGGCGCTGAGGGCAGAGGCCATTTGCAAACACCGCACGCGTACATTTTCTTCCTCCAAGGCAGAGCTCAAGAAGCTCTCCTTGAAGCCAGGGACCTCTTCCAGAGTCTACAAAGAGCACTTGCCAAGGAACCTCACGCTCGCCCGGCTGTGAGGCCTGCACTCGGAGAGTCTAGGATTGCATCATGCGTGAAGTGTTTGGAGAAAGATTATTAGCCTCTCGGCTTCTCCAGGGGGCAAAGCCGAACGGTGGTTCCTCATCCCGGGAGCTGCCCGGGAGGGGCTGTGGGGGAGGAGCTGCCCAAGGCGGGGGGGGGGGGGGGGGGGGGGAAGGTGTCTGGCCACACCCCCTCCCCTGAGGCCCACCCCACCCCCCCCCCCCCCCCCCCCGCCCGGGACCCGTCACTGGGGAAGCTGGGGCTCACATCGTGTGCCTCCAACTAGGCCTCCCGGGTCTGAGATGCCCGTTCCCTCCCGCCTTCCTCCACGAGGCCCTCTGGAAGGTGAGAATTCTCTTCGCCTCTGACATCTCAGAAGAAATCACTTCCGCTCCAGCATTTCTGCCTGCTGAGTATCTGGAAACTGTGTGAAGGAGGCCAAGGCCACTGGGCGCACCCAGAGCCCCCGCCCCGGGCCCGAGGCCGGCCGGGAGGAGAACCAGCTGGCACCCAGGAGGCCCCCACGTGTTGGGCGAGCCCACGAACAAGCTGTGTGAAACCACCAAAAGGCATCTCCTAACTGTGGCCTCACCAAACCTAAGTAACCATCATTTTGAGTATTATTTATTTAATCATACATCTATGTCATTTAATTCTTAAGGCGACTTTAACCGCTGGCTTGCACCATTTCTGCAACTTGAACGATCCGCTTTAAAGCGCCCATGTGAGCCCCTTCACCTGCCGGGAGGGCCCTGGGAGGTCGCCCTGCATGGCGCGTGGGGCCTGGGAGTGGCTGGATTTGGGCCTCGGGGCTGGCATGTGTTGGCTCTGCTGACTCAGCACCCGCTGCTCTCTGTGCCTGGTTTACGTCCAGACCCTTCCATTTATTAAAACGGTTCTTGTTCTGGGCACCACGGGCTCCTGAGTCCGCAGGTGCCAGCAGGGGTGAGGCCACTTGGCAGGAGACGGGGCGGGGGGGGGGGGGTACGACCTGGGGGAGGGAGGGAGGACGCTCAGCGGCCAAGCCCGCTGGTTTGCTCCCCACGATTGCCCTTGGGGATCACCGACCCACGGAGGCTGCCACACGCCCACCAGGACCGTGCGAACCAGAATAACCCAAAGACTCGGGGATGATACCAGGCTGGAGGCCGCTGTCGTGGAGACCACACGCACAGACCCTTCAAAACCCATGCGGGGAGCACGGGGCCCTGAGGGAGGAGGATGCACCTCCACCCGCCTGAGGCTCCCTCTCTCCCCCCGGGAGATGAACTCGGGGGGAGCCAGGAACCGCTCACAAACCACGTAGGGGCGCAGCAGGTGGACAGGTGGCTCCAGCCGAGGGGTGGTAAGATCCCAGCTGGCATCTCTGAGCCCCGGGTCCTGGAAAAGGAGCTGCCTGTTACGGCTGGGGCGGCCTTGTCCCTCAGGCTGTGGTCCTCCAGGACCCTGGCGGGACGGGGCAGGACGACCCTCCCTGGCTTCCACCCGGGGTCTCCAGAGCAGTGGGTGAAGGCTAGACACAGGCGTCCTCAGAGGACTCTGCCAGGGACCCTCTGCAGGTCCCAGTGCCCGACAGGGCCCACGTCAGCATGCTGGCCAGCCTGGGGGGAGGGACAGCGCTGACCATCGCGGGCTCATTCACGGAGGCAGCTCTGCCTAGGGCTCCAGCTTCAGAATCAGACGGCCCTGGGCTCACATCCCCTCTCCGTGTGGCCTTGGTCGTGGTATCCACCCTCCCCGCACCTCACTTGTCCCATCTGTGAAATGGGGTACTAATCCTACCTACCTCAGAGGGCGCCAGGACCTGGCAGGGGCCCAGCTGGCTAAATGCTTCCTCCCCGCTCTGGTTACAGTTGCACAGAACATATTTGAAACACCTTTTGTTTCGCTCAGGATTCCGTCCCGCAGGCCCTCAGCTCTGCTGGGCCGTCCCCTGCTGGGGTCTCCCCTGAGGCTGCAGTCAGATGTCCCCAGGCGCTGCCGTCACCTGAGGGGTCACCTGAGGGCTCCGAGGGCCTGCAGGAGATCGGCAGGGGGCAGGGCTGTGACCGAGTGCCCTGCAGGGCGGTGGGGCGTCTCCCAAGGAGCCGATGTCCCAGTGAGAAGCACCAGAAACTTCCGTGACCCAGTGTCTCGCCCCCCGACTCCCCTGACCCATGCACATGCAAGATGAGGGGACATGGACCTTCCTCTCGGTGGCAGGGGGTCGGAGAACTTGAGGCAGTGTCTTAAACCTCCACAGAGACTTTGCCTGAACCCCTCAACAAATACTTGTTTGGTCGTCGGAGCAGCAGAAAGCCTGGCTTCCCAGTGCTTTCTAAGACTTAAGTTTTTTTGTTTTGTTTTGTTTTTGAGAGAGAAAGAGCCAGGGGAGGGGCAGAGAGAGAGAGAGAGAGAGAGAGAATCCCAACTAGGCTCAGAACCATCAGTGCAGAGCCTGACTCAGGGTTCGATCCCACAAACCATGAGGTCGTGACCTGAGCGGCAATCAAGAGTCCAGGGACCAGGTTCTGAGCTGTCAGCACAGAGCCTGATGCAGGGCTGCAACTCACAAACCCCAAGATCACGACCTGAGCTGAAGTCGGACACTTAACTGACTGAGCCGCATTAAATTTTTTTTAAAAAAAAAGAGTCGGGCGCTTAACCAACTGAGCCACCCAGGCGCCCCAAGACTTAAATTTTTCACAGCAGTTTTATGCTCCCAGCAAAACTGGGAGGAAGATACAGAGGTTTCCCACATCTGCCACCAGGGTGGTGCATGTTGTTACGATCCATGAAGCTATGTGGACACAACATAATCGGCCAAAGTCCACAGCTGACGTGAGTGTTCGCTCTTGGTGCACATTCTGGGGGTTTGGACCGATGTATGATGAGCCCCAGCCATCATTATAATGTCATACAGACCAAGTTCACTGCCCTGCACATCCTCTGCACCCCTCCTGCCCCCAGCCCCTGGCAACCACTGATCTGGTGCTGCCTCTGTAATTGCCTTTTCCGGATCGTCATATAGTTGGGACTATATGCATAGAGTAGGCAGCCTTTTCCGACTGGCTCCTCTCCTCTTACGTAAACATACACATTTAAGGCCCCTTCCTGTCTTTCCACATTTCGATGGCCCATTCCTTTTTAGGGCTGAATAATATCCCGCTGTCTGGATGGACCACAGTGTATTTATCCATTGCCTGGTGAAGGACATCTTGGTGGCTTCCAAGTTTGGGCAACTATGGATGAAGCCGCCATAAACATCTGTGCACAGATTTTCTTTTCTTTTCTTTTTTCTTAACATTTATTTATTTATTTTTGAGAGAGCATGAGCAGAGGAGGGGCAGAGAGAGAGGGAGACACAGAATCCGAAGCAGGCTCCAGACTCCGAGCCGTCAGCACAGAGCCCGACGTGGGGCTCGAACCCACAAACCGTGAGATCATGACCTGAGCCCAAAGTCCGCCGCTTAACCGACTGAGCCACCCAGGCGCCCCTGTGTACAGGTTTTCGTGGGGACCTAAGTTTTTCCCTCCTTTGGGGGCTAAAGGGGCACAATTTCTGGATTGTACGGTAGAAAGATGGTGCGTCTTCTTGGGAACCAGCCAAACCCTCTTCCAAAGTGACAGCATTTTACATCCAGCCTACTGACTTTTCTTGTTTTCCTCCTGGTGAGAAAACGCCGATGTTACTCATCTTGACGCCAGGTTGGTCGCTCCCGCCCTTAACGCCTCGGCCCCCCGGCCAGGTTGGCAGGAACTCAAGTCGGTCTGGGCGAGTGGCCATGCGGTTCGGGGGAATGAGGCTGCGCTGTGCCAGCTCGGCGGCTGGAGGCGCTGCCGAAACCCGGCCCCGGGGTCTTGCGGCGAACGCTAGAGATGCTCACTAGTAACACGTCTGGAACACTCGCGGGCCTGGGGCAGGGCTCTCCGGAATGCTGTGCCTTCAGCCGGCGGAGCACAGTTTCAAGCAAACGACTCCTCTGGCCGACGCACCGGGACCCTTCGAGCCCGGGATGCCCTGTGTCCTCACGTCTGCGACTGGCGGACAAGCCTTGGCCGCTGTTTGTGGCTGGCGGTTCGGAGCCCCGCGCTGCTGTCCTAAGGCTCACGGAGCCTCTGGACCCCTTCGGTCCAACCTGACAGTACCGTGGTCCTGCCGGGGCTCGGGGATGAGAGCCGGGAGCAGCCTCTGTCCCCCGGAGTTGGCGTTTCTCAGGAAGACGGACAAGACACGTGAACCTGTGCCGAGGGCCTGCTTTGAGGTTAGCAGGCGACATCAGGGGACATCCCCACGGGGAGCTGCAGGCGACAGGACTTTGACGTCCGGGAGGGGTGAGCAGGCAGACAGGTGCAAATCGCTGGTGTGTTGGGGCCACCGGGGGAGCGTGAGGGGCCGTGAGGGAGGAGACCAGGCTGCAGAGGCTGACACTGCCCCAAATTGTGCCGCTGGCCCGAGGTGGCCCGAGTCCCGCTCAAGAACAGCCGAGGTTCACTATGTGCCAGGCACGGCCCTGGGCCTCTGGCCACTGGACCGCCAGGCACCAGGCTCCCTGCGGGGCCTTCCCAGGTGAGCCCTGGCCTTTACGTCCCCTCTGGATGGCTTTTCCCATTTTGTAAGAAACCCGAGGCTCAGAGAGGTTGACAAATGTGACCAGAGACACACAGCAGAGTGAGGTTTCAATCCAGGCCCACCTTGACACCGGCATGGAGAGATACTGGTCGGCACAGGGAGGGTGTTTGTGTGTGTGTGTGTGTGTGTGTGTGTGTGTGTGCGCGCGCGCGCAGCCTCTCAAGCTGAAGATTGTGTTTTCGAGGGAAATGCAGACTGAGTGAACAAATGACACTCTCTGGTTGCAAATGTCCTTGATGAGGCAAAGGACACGGGCTGCAGGGGAGAGAGGGGAGGGGGCCTGGTAGCCGGAGGAGCCAGACAGGGCCCAGCGGCAGGGATGAAGTCACAGCCCCCCCCGCCCCCCCAGCTTGGGGCCCACGCGGAGCGTCCCCAGCCCTGCGGTACCACAGGCCCCAGAGCCCCTTCCGCGCGCTGACCGCAGCCCTGGAGAAAGCAGCCGTTGGGAGAGTTTATAGTGATAAAAATATCAGCTCAGTTGCTTACAAAAATCGCTCGCAGCCTAAAAGCGCTCGTCCCTCGTTGTCATGGAATTGACAATACTGATAAGGATCAAAGGGACCAGAATAGATGCGAGGGGCTGGTTCCCACTTAACTCTTAGAATCTCTTTCTCTTCTAAATTTCTGGCTCTCTCCTGAAGAACATTCTAGATGCTGTCATGTGGCCACCGCCTGTCATTCTGAATGCCACATCCTCTGCTGTCCTGGAACAGCACCCCCTTCCTGGGATAAGCCCCCCTCTCCCCCTCCCCCAGCCATGCAGGGACCATCCGACCACCCACGCTCCTCACCAGCAGGCGGTCATGTGACCCACGCTGGGCCAATCAGAATTCTTCCCACGGGGATGGAGAGAGGAGGGTCAGGCCCTCTCGGGAGGCAGGGGTGGGGCTCTGTGAGCCAGGAGATGGGGGCGACCAGAGACAAAGACCAAAGGCCCCCTCTGCAGCCTGGTCTCTGGCTTCAGTGCCTCTGGGCCCCTGCCTCACCCTGGCTGGAGCCCCTGTGTGGTTACATGAGCTGCGGCCCCTGCCGTTTCCAAGTCCTCATCCAGGCCCCGAGCTCACCCGCCACACCCCACCCTACCCTGCTCCTGGTGCGGCCGGAGGTGAGGGGGCCCCTTCCACGGGCGGACCACCTGCCTCCCCGCCGCTCGACCGCGTCTCCGCGTAAACATCACCTCTTCAGAGGCCTGCCCCGACCACCCCCTATGTGAACTCCTGTTATTCTCTAGCCGGCCCCTCGTTTTTCCCCTCGTTCGCATTTGTCACAAGCGGTGACGTACGTGGGGAGGGCATCTCACCTGTCATCACCGCCCCCCGCCCCCCGTGACTGCCAAACAACCGGCCGGCAGGGACCCATACGGCTGGATCAGTCAGGACCCTTTCGGGGGCAAGTTTCAGAAACCCAATCCGAACGTACGGCCGGCGTACCTGGGGCGTCCGGACCAGAGCGGGGCATCGGAGATGTCACCGGGCCTCCGTGACTCGTCCCTCCACCAGCCCCACGGGGTCCCTCCAGCAGAAAGTAAGCCCCGGAGGGAGCCCTGACCCCCGCCCCCAGGCCCACTTCCTCACATGCTCTCCCAGCCACGAGGCATCTGGCTCTGTGTCCCTGGAGCCGAGAAGAAAGCCGGGCTGGAGCTCTGGTCTGGAGCTGCCGGCATGCAAGGGACACATGGAACAGGGACGCAGAAGACAGTCCCAGGCCAGGCCCCAGGGCAGCGTCTGGGGCAGAGCTCAGGTGGGGCCGGGGGAACAGAGAGGGGGTCCTGAGTGTGCTTTGCAGAGGGAGGACCAGGCGGGGCCCCCGGGGGAGGGGGCGGTGGCTTGGAGGGCCCTCGGGCACTCGGGGGGCCTGGGGCTGGGGAAGCGGGGTCGCTAACTGCAGCCGCTCCCAGGGGCTTCGGCCAAACGCACACATGGGCCTGGCCGGCAGGTGCATCCCAGGTGGGCGACCCCGTGCCAGAACCAGGACTGCCCCCTGCTCTGACCCAGCAGCATCCCCATCTCGTGGACGTGATGACAGAGCCCCAGGAAGGAGGCGCGACCTGCCCACGGCCACGGGGCTGGGGCGCAGGGACAGAGTCCCAGAGAAGCTTCCCTCCTTCCTTGGGTCAAAACGGAAAAATCCCAGACGCCCGCAGCAACCAGTGGCTCAACAAGGCAGCCGCAGTTATCATTAAATGTCCCTTCCAAGCCCAGGAAAGCTGAGATGGGGAAGCCATCGGGCCCTTCACAGCCTTTGGCTAAAATGGGACAATTAGATGCATGGGGGCGGGGGGAGTTAACCCCCGGGCCCCAGAGGCCGAGATCTCCCCGTGTTGGAGCCTCCCCGGGAGAATGACAGCCCTTCTGGGGACAGGACTTTGCAAACCAGGCAGGTGTCGCCCCTGTGACATCCTGGGGGCCGAGGCGTGGGAGCACTTTCCCGGGTGTCAGCAGCACCCCCGAATCCTGCACGTCTCGGGGCTCTATAGACAAATGTTGGAGAACCCGGGGGCGAGCCTTTGGCTGAGGACTGAGCTCTTTTCTCCCCATGAACATGTTACCCCCTAGAAACCTGGCCCGCGTGCATTTTATCCAGCAACGCACATCCTGCGCGTCCCCCCCCGAATGTCATATCGTGCATATGGTTCCACTGACTACAATCTTTATTTCTAGTAACTTCCCTTGTCCCTCTTTTCTTTCTCACCACCCACCTTTCCTCCCAGCCCAGGCCCCCCTCGGTGGGCGTCTGCAAACCCTTAGCTGCTCTGCCCGGGCGGACCTCCGTGACCACCACCACGGGCGGACGAGGACGCAGTGA
Organism: Panthera onca; assembly: GCF_046562875.1. Taxonomy (NCBI): domain Eukaryota; kingdom Metazoa; phylum Chordata; class Mammalia; order Carnivora; family Felidae; genus Panthera; species Panthera onca. The sequence continues at coordinate 4,058,065 of NC_138354.1, forward strand.
CCGTGTCAAGAAAGGCCACGGTGTCTCTTGGGAAAACTGCTCCATGAACCCTGAGTTATGTCCCCGTCTCCCGTGGCCACTGCAACAAAGTCCACAACCGGGTAACTCAAAGCATCGTCATGTGGGCTGAATTGTGACCCCAAAATTAACCTTGTGTTCTGAATCCCCAGCGTCTCAAAATGTGACAGGGTCTTTAAGGGGGTAATTATGGTAAAATGAGGTCACGAGGGTGGGCCCCAATCCAAGAGGCCTGGGGTCCTTCTAAGAGGAGGATTTCAGGGCACAGACACTCACAGAGGAACGACCACATGGGGGTGGACACAGGACAAGACGGCCCTGCCCACACCTTGTTCCTGGCTCCCTCTGCAGGAGCAGGGGTGAGCGGGGGCCGGGGGTGGGGGGTTCTGTCCCGGGCCACTCTCCCGCCTTCTGCTGAATGACCGCAACCCCGGGGCATTCCTGGGCTTGTAGACACATGTCCCCAGTCTCTGCCTCCATTGTCACATGATGTGTCCTTGTCCAGCTCTCCTTCTGCTTCTAAGGGCACCGGCCATTGGGCTAGGACCCCCTGGAATCCATTCGGACCTCCTCTGAACCTGTGCGGAGACCCTATTTCCAAACAAGGTCATGTTCACAGGGGCTGGGGCTTGGGCCTTTGGACACCGTCGAAGCCACACCATGCCACCACCCACGTGGTCCGGCTCCCGTGAGGCCGCCACGTGGGGGAGCGGCCCCGGCAGCTCCATCGGCCGCACTTGGAGCCTTGGCCCAGGCAGCAGACGGACGGGGCGGGGCGGGGGGAGGAGCCACCACCCGCCTGGGACCGCGCTCGACACGACACGCGGCACGAGAACTGCCAGCGGAGCCCGCTTCACCTCCAGACCCGCGAGCAGAAGGAGCCACGCTGTTGCGCGAACCACCGGTTGGGGGGGCACCGGGTAACGCACGCCCTGTCCCGCTTTCCACAAAGGCCACCGGCTGTCCGTTCCCCCGGCCAAGTCCGGGGTCGCCTCTTCCGTCCTGCCTCACCCTCCGCATCGACTGAGCGTTACCACGCGCGACATTTTTTTTAGGCTTATTTATTTATTTTGAGAGAGAACGAGAACCAGCAGGGGAGGGGCGGAGAGAGAGAGAATCGGGGCCTTCCATCCAGCAAACCCAACCAGGAGCCAGAGGCAGAGACCCCACGGATGGGGCCCATACGGGGCAGCTCCCAGGGCACGACGCAGACAGGAGGGGCAGAAGGACAAGCCAGGGGAGACGTCCAGGGAAGTCTGACGATGAATCTGCCAAGGTCATCCTGTCAGCAGCTGCTGAGATATCTGGGCATCTAGGGCTGGAAGAAACCTCCCCCGAGGCTTCTTAGTCTTTGGGAGGAAGCGGGACCCCACCGAAGATCTGATAAAATCCAGGGTTTCCTCGCAGCAATCATGGAGGAACCCCTGTTCCTCCAGCTCCCATCGCCTCCAGTTCCCAGCAGCACAAACACCACTTGAAACAGCTTTCTGCCAGAAAGGGAACTGACCGTCTCACGGAGCGGGTGTCAGGTAAGGGTAGATCCAGGTTCCCAGCACCGCCGGGGGTTGGCTCTCTCTCCGTCTCTGTGTTCTGCTTGTCATCTCAACACGTCAGTGCTTGGCTACAGCAGCCTGAGCTTATCCCCCCAAGTTAGGAAGCCTCAAGGAAGAAACCCAGCAGCTACACCCAGCGGAGGTTGTGAGGAAACTTCTGGAGGGGGGGGGGCACGCGTGAGCCACACGCCCATCCCTCACCAACCACTTGTGTCCCCGTGGATCCTGTCTCGTGGCTGGCCTCCTGCTCGGCGACTGACAGCCCCACCTCCCCCATGGGAGAGGGAGATTGGGTGAGGAAGCTTTTCAAACCAACACTAACTGTGGTGACCACAGTCCACGCCCTTGGACACATGACATTTCAGGGACCGCTGACCACCGCCAACCTCTTTACAGAAAGAGGAACAGAGCCATAGATCAAGGTCACCCAGTGAGTCGGGAACAAAGCCGTCTGGGCTTTCTCTCAGAGAGCCTGAAGCCTATTAAATCCTTAAATGGCATTATCAAGGGACATGCACTGAGTTTCCATAATCCTCCATGGGGATTAGGAAAATGCAGCCGAGCTAAGCTTCCAGGGATGAAACAGCCGCCTGCCCCCAGCACTGTGCTTCTCCTGAGCCCGCAGCAGCCCCTGGAGGGCAGACAGCAGCCCCTTCGGCAAATGCCCTCGGGCCTCAGGACCCCTCCCCACCTCATAGCACTGCAGCCCCTGATCAGAATGACCACAAACACTGGTGTCGTCTCGCAGCTCAGGAAGGCTTCCAAAGGCACAGATGGGTGTTCTGGGTGGATGAAGCCACACGAGGGAAGGTGTCGAGGCTGGGCCTTGGGGTCAGCCCTGCCCCTAAAATTGCAGAGCCTGGGGCAAGGGTCCAATGGCCAAAGGCCCACCTGCCGCGGGTTCACTCCCCACACATGCACCCTTGACACTCCCCTTGGTCACCCTTGGTCTAGGGCCACGCACACACTAATCCACACATCAGGAGAAAAGTCCCCAGAGACCCCAGAAGGGGGTCAGGGCTGCTCCGACAGGGGACCAGAGGGGCCCCAGGCCGCGGTGCGTTTGGCAGGACCTGGGGGTGATCCGTGAAGTAGACAGAGCTGGCCAGTCCCACAGGACCCTCACAACCTGGCTGGGAAGCTCGGGGGTGGTGCCTTGAGGGGACTGGGTGCCGCGGGCACACGGGCAGCTCTGTGCTGGGAGACGGGGCTCCGGATGCTGCGGGCAGGCAGTCGAGGGGGCACAGACGTGCTGAGCGGCCAAGCAGGATCCGTGACAGCGGTGTCCCCAGGCTGGAGTCCAGGGCACGGACTTTCTGGGATGCGTTTGAGGGACCCCCCAGAGGGGAGGATTGCCCCCGCTCCGTGTGGAGCAGGGGTGAGGAAAAGCGGCAGTGTGCAGGGGTAGAGCAGAGATTAAAAAAGTAAGGTAATCAGGAACCGATGAGTTTTTTCTTTTTGTTTTCTGTTTTTTGTTTTTTTTTTTTTAATTTTAGTATTTATTTATTTTTGAGAGACAGAGAGAGAGCAGGGAAGGGGCAGAGAGAGAGGGAGACACAGAATCCAAACCACGCTCCAGGCCCTGAGCTGTCAGCACAGAGCCCGACGCGGGGCTCGAACTTGCAAACTGAGAAGGTGACCTGAGCCGAAGTCGGACGCTTAACTGACTGAGCCACCCAGGCGCCCCTGTGTCTTGGTTTTCTTGAGAGAGGGGGAGAGCAAGCACAAGCAGGGGAGGGGCGGAAGGAGAGGGAGAGAGAGGATCCCAAGCAGGTTCCACTCCCAGTGCACAGCCCGACACGGGGCTCGATCCCCCACCAGGAGATCAAGACCTGAGCTGAGATCAAGAGCCGGACTCTTAACCGAAGGAGCCCCCCCAGGCACCCCTAGAAGCGATGAGTTTTTAAATGTATTGTTTTTGTATGTTCATTCAATTTTCTTTAGGTTTATTTTGAGAGAGAGGGAGGGAGCATGAGCAGGGGAGGGGCAGAGAGAAAGAGGGAGAATCCCAAGCAGACTTGTATGTTCATTTAATTTTTCATAATGGCTGAGTTCCCGTCTTGCAGAATTTCCTCAGAACGTAATAACCAGCTCTCCAGAGGTAGCTGTGTTCTCCGGCACCTAGGAAGGCAGAGCTGAGGCATCTAGAAGGTTCCCTCATTAAATCCCACGGGGTGGAGGGAGATGAGGACGGTGCCCACTGCCCCCCACCCCAAGGGCCACATCCAGCCCCCTTCCCAGCCTGAGGGACAGCCTGACCCCCAGATGCCGACCACGCCCGCAGACGCGCTGGTCGTGAGCGGGCTGAGGGTGCGTCCCTGGCCGAGACTCTCCCGCGCTGGCCCGGCATCCAGGCCCCTCTGCAGCCCGAGCTGGTCCCTTCCACCAGGCAGCCGGCAGGAAGCGGCCTGGACGGTCCAGCCTCACCACAAAGCCTTGCATACCTGGCGGGGACCCTGCGGGATCGACTGTCACCGACTGGCGAGACGCCCCGGACACTTGATTGTTGATCCTGCTGATGGCCGATGACAGCCGCTGGGCACCGATTCGGTGCCCGCGGGCCCGGCGATCGTCACACGCTATTGATGTAATTAGCGGCCATCCCGTGACACCACTGCTACCATTGTGACCCCATTTCTACAGATGAGACAAGTGAGCTCAGTCAGCAGCACACAGCTCGGAGGCAGAGGATCGGGGGGAGCTCAGGTTTGCCCGGCGGCCAGGCTCCGACGCCACCTTTCTGCTCTCTCGAGTGGAGGAAAGGACCAGGGGAGGGGAGGCGGGCTCTAGGGACCTTGACGGGGGGAGGGGAGGATGAAAGGGTGCGGGCCGGGGGTGGCCGTCCTCCGTCCGGGTCTCTGCCATCCCTCGCCAGCGATCTCACCGCACACGTGGACCCCAGACTGCTCACAGAGATGTTCTGCTCAACGGATGTGTCCATCCAAGGTGGGGGAGCGGCGGGGGGGGGGGGGGGGGGGGGGGGCTCTCGCTTGGTTTATGTCCTACATTTCTGGGCTGGCGAAATATCGTCGTTATATTCAGAGGAAACAATAAAGCTATTTTCGGCAGCTTGGGAACAAAACAAATCCAGTGGCAACTAAAACCTCAAAGGCCGGTGCTGGGAAGGCCCAGAGAGCTGTGCGTTGGCAGGCTTCCTCCGCCTGGGAGGGGCTTCGTCTACACCACAGTGGGTGGGGGGGTTGTGCAGGAGGAGAAGGGAGGCAGGCAGGGCGCGTTGTGGAGCCGCAGCCCCTCGGCCCTACCGAGGCAGACCCTGAGGTCCAGAGAGGGTGAGCACCCTGCCCTGGGACACACAGCCCACCGGGGCCAGGTAGCTCTCTCCGCGGCTCTGCCGGGCGCTCCGGCTCCCGCGACGGCTCCAGTGTTTGCTCAGCACTCGGGAACAGATGGCTCCAACTCCCACCCACGGAAGCCAAACATTTTCCCTGGTTACCCTGCTAATTTGCTCACAAGCCTCCTCTTGTAAATAGAGAGTACAAAGCCTCCGGCGAACAGCGTGTCTGCCGAGCAATTTCTACCTGCACCGGTAAGGCTTCCGACCGAGCAAGACAAGCCCCAGGTAAGGCCCAGGTGCGGCTCAGGTTCGGCTCAGGTTCAGCTCGGGTGCGGCTCAGGTTCGGCTCAGGTGTGGCTCAGGTGCGGCCGGCCGATCTCCGGCGCTCCCGTCCCAGACCTGCCCCTCCCCTCCCGCGGAGGCTGCCGGGAGAGCCTGGGCCAGCCTCTGTGACTCTCTGGCATCCTCTCATCTGTGAAATGGGCGTGCTGATTCCAGAGCAGAACGTGAGACATCGTGTAGGTGCTCTGGGAACGGAGGTGTCTACGAGAATCTGGTCACCTTCATCTGGTGACGCTGGGCTGGCATCACTCTGTGCCGCCCCCCCCCCCCCCCCCCGACGGTAATCCTCCCTTTCACTTACGGAGCCCTCCTCAAGACCCAGCCCTGCCCTGAGACCCAGGGAGGAGCTAAGTCCTCGAGATTCTGAGCTGTGTGGTGCTGGACGAGTGGCTTCACGTCTCTGGGCCTCAGCCCCCTCTGTAACTCGGGCTGTGGTCCAGGTAAGGATTCCCCGATGCCTGACAACCCAGTGAGTGCTCAGGGTCATTCCTACCTCGCCAAAGTCAGGGGAGGCTCCCCGGAGAAGGGGACTGTGGGCCCCGAGGCTTTGCGGACAGAGGAATAGAAGCCGAAGGGTAGTGGCGAGTGTGTGTGGACAGGCAGTCCCTGCAGGTGGAGGGAACCACGTGGGTAGGAGATTGGGACGGACTGTGGGGGAGGGGGAGCCACAGGAGGCTGGGTGTCGCTGGGGAGTCGCAGAGGCTGTGCAGGGTCTAGGCGGGCGGGGATGGCAGGGAAGGGGGAGTCAGCAGGTCCCGGGCTCCCTCCAAGGCTCCCCCTCCCAGCCTCATCCACAGCAGCCGTAATAAAGAGCTCTTCCTACTGAAAGCTTCTGGAGCAGGGCCAGGCCGCAGCAGCCCTGGGAGCCCTGGGACCCTGCTGGCTGGCCTGGGGCGTCGAGTCGGGGAGACCCAGGAGGCCGCTTACAGCCCTGGCCGGGGCCACTCCTTTGATCTCCAGGTCTAAGGGCGTTCCAGGGCGTGGCATAACCCAGGGCAGGCAGACGAGGGAGGGACAAGCGAGGGACGAGTGTCTGCCTGGCCTCGCTGTGTGGCTGGGCCAAGCCCTCCCGCCTCTCCGAGCCTCAGCCTCCCCTCCCGGAGTCACTGTGGGGTTGGGGGGGACAGAGACGGGGCTGACTCTGCGTCCTGGCGGGCCACGCCGGGCGAGGGCCTTCTCCTCTCTGGGCCTGGCAGTCCCAGGGGCCTTTTCTGTCCACGGTCAGAAACAGGCTTTGATGCCTTGGTCCCTGGGACCTGCCCTAAGGTGACTCAATAACCCCTGCGTCCCCGGGAGTGGCTGTGAGCACGAAGAACGGTGCATGTATGACTACGACCCAGCATCCCTGGGGGATTCCCACCCCACCACACACCTGCTGGCTTCTTCATCCCTAAAAGGGGCTCGGCGGGGGGGGGTGCCCCAGTCCCCGTAAGAATTAGAGGAGGCGACAGAGGTGAAGGCCGTCCCTGCACCAGGGGCGATACTGAGGGGTGGAGACCCCCGCCCCTCGGCGATCTGCGGAGCCCGGCCGTGCCCGGCGCGTCCAGCTGGCTGGCCCTGGACGGCAGCCCAGGCGGCGTCCCTCCCTCTGCCCCCGGGAGGCTCCCTCTCCCTCCCTGGCTGCATGTGTCCTGGGCAGGCCCCGCGCTTCACTCTCTGTCTGGCTGTTGGCTGCAAATACCAGTTGATGGGAAGATTCTAATGGGCTTTACGTTAATAAGTTGGGACTAAATTAGGTTTGAGCTCCGTAGGAAGCAGCTGGCACGGCCACCGTGGCCTGAAACAGCCCCCGTGGAGCAGCGACGGCCAGGCGGGGGGCACCGCTGGGCTCTCTTTATCCTTCTCTCTCCTCCGGCATTTTATTATGAAAGTTTTCAACATAAAGGAGATCCGAAGGAATTGTGCAGCGAACACCCATATGCTCACTGTCTGTATTTGCTCTGTTGGCTTTCTGGGACAGCTGCCCGTCCCCGCGTCCCCCTCGCCAGCCACCAACCCGTCACGTTGTTTTTAGTGCATTCAAAGTCGGTGGCAGACATCAGTGAACTTCACCCCTCAACATGCAGGTCATTAGCTAGAGGTCAGTATTGGGTTTGGCTTTGTTTTCTGTTTTTTTTTTTGCTTTTTGTTCTTTTTTGGGGGGAGGGGGTTGTTTTTGTGTTGCTGTTTGGTGGGTTTTTTTAGGCAAAACTCACAAACAGTGAAAGGCACAAATCTAAAACGGACACCTGGGGAGTTGTGACAGATGCACACGTTGCGGAAGCAGCCGGAGCTCCGCCGAGATAGAGAGCTTGGCGCTGGCCCCAGAGAGTGCCCTGTGCCCCCGCCCTCCCCGACGGTGGTCACTATCTTAATTACCTTAGATCCGTGTTGCCTAGACTAGAACTTCGTGCGAGTGGATAGGAGTCCGTCTGGGGTCGGCCTTTTTCACGGTGGGTGCAACGCCCTTGACATTCCTCACAGTTACTGGGGTATCAGTGGCATGTTCCTTTTTATTGCCGCGTAGATCGCCGTGGCGCGGAAGGAGCCGGTCTGTTTACTCGTCTCCTGCTGGATGGATGGATGCCTGGGCTGTGGCCGGGTTTTTACCCTTACGAATACAAGTCTTATGGGTCTTTTTGTGGACATTAAGTTAGTTTGTTCATTTATTTATTTATCTTGAGAGAGAGAGAGAGAATGTGAGCAGGTGAGGCCCAGAGAGAGAGAAGGAAAGAGAGAGAATCCCAAGCAGGCTTCATGCTGTCAGCGTGGAGCCCAACACAGGGCTCAAACTCATGCACCGTGAGATCGTGACCTGAGCCAAAATCAAGAGTCGGACACTTAACCGACTGAGCCACTCGGGCACCCAGATGTTAAGTTTATTTTAAAGCTCATCTTGAGTCCCTCTCTCCCCCAAAACGAGACAAGCCCACTCTGTGGCTGGAGGAGGTAGGATGATGCTTTGAGTCGCCTGTTGGTCTTTGGTGAGGCACATCACCCAGACTGAGTGCCAGGTCTGCGGCAGCCCCTGCCCCTTGGGAAGGATGGACGATGGATGGCCAGGCTGGAGGCTGTCGTCACTGCAACAGTGAGAGTTATTCTAGAAAGTCTAGCCTGGGCCAGTGTCTCCCTCGAGGTTCCTGCACAAGGGCTCGCACCTGGAGGGTGGGTTGGATGGGCCGCTAGAAATGACAGACCCAGGGCGCCTGGACGGCTCAGTCGGTGAAGCATCTGACTTCAGCTCAGGTCATGATCTCGCAGTTCGTGGGTTCAAGCCCCACTTTGGGCTCTGTGCTGACAGCTCAGAGCCTGGAGCTGCTTTGGATTCTGTGTCTCCCTCTCTCTCTGCCCCTCCCCTGCTCTCTCTCTCTCTCTCAGAAATAAACATTAAAAAAATTAAAAAAAAAAAAAGAAAGACCCCAGTCCCCAGGGAAAGGATTCACCTGAGGCAAAGATCAAATGTAGAGTATTGCTGATCTAACACAGTGTCAGGTCGAGCAAAATCTGAAAGATGCCACTGTCCACAGTAAAAGTCGTGGCTAAGAAACACTCCAGGCCATGCTTGAAACTCTTGAAACTCTCGCTAGATGCAAAGGCTTCTGGGAATCTGGAGACTTAGCCTCTCTCTGCTCGACGAGCAGGCTCCTCAAACTCTGAAGTGCCTGTCGCATGGCCCCAAACGGATGTCTCCAACAGACGCGCGTGTGTGGCTTTTGCCCGACGGAGCATACCGCAGTCAGGTACGCAGGAAGCCCACAAAGTTTGCAAAGGAATCACACCAGCTTGGACTGAGCAGAGCTGAGCGGAACCCCCCTGCCGGTGGGGCCCGAGGCACAGCGAGCCCCCCCGGAGCCCACGCCCCCTTCTCAGCCTCTCCTCGACGGTCAGCAAGTGGAAGGAAACAGTCGGAAGCGGTCAGCCGGGTCAGAACACTTCGGGCTTTGGGTTTCAATCCCTGCCGCCCCGAGGAAGCACGGGAGACAATTAGCAGAAGGACGCCTTTTCGAAAGCTCGCTGTGTCGGGGAAGGTGGGCTGGAGGGCAGGGTGGCAAAAGCCAAGAGGCCAAGGAGGAGGCCTTGGTAGCCGTCCTACTGAAAGATGACCTTTTTTTTTTTTTTTTTTTTTTTGGAGCATCTGAGGCCATTTACAACAGCACTTGGAACTTGCCAAGCGAGGCCCCCGCTCACTCTGTCCACGAGGCGGACCCCGCCACGGCCTCCCCCTGCACCAAGCCGGATACACTGCCCGGGCCCAGGTGACGGAACAGGAGTGCAGTAAGTCCCTCCCCCGGCATGGGGCAAGGCGGGGCGCACGCATCTGTCACGAGGTCCCCAGGCACAGGACAGCGTAGCCCTCAAAGCCACGGCTAACGTCGATGAGTCGGCGTCTCCGCTCTCCACGGCCGCAACGCTGCCACGTGACGGACGGGCCAGCGGCACGCAACAGGGTGGCGGGCCAGGCGGCTCTGCTCGCCCTGACCGGCTTGCCCACAGGCCGTCGGGGGCTCCGGGGGCGGCCTCGGCCGCGTGGCTGCGCGTCACACGTCTCCTGTCCCTCGGGGGACCGGCCGGCCGTGTCACCGCGGCGGTGCTGAGATGAAAACGCTTCCGTACCACCAGCGACATCCCCGTGGCCAGCGTGAGTCACCGAGTCCCCGGTACACGTGCAGAGTGCCGCCGTGGGGAGTCTGCCGGCCCTTCGCGGGAGACGCTGCGCCGAAGACGGGACGGGGCCCGGCGTTCACCTCCCGCGAGCGGGCATCTCTGGGGGGCAGGCCGTGCGTCGAAGGAGACACAGAATCCGAAGCAGGGTCCAGGCTCCGAGCTGTCAGCACAGGGCCCCACGCGGGGCTCGAACCCACGAGTGGTGAGACCAGGACCCGAGCCGAAGTCAGGCGCTTAACCGACTGAGCCACCCAGGCGTCCCTGCACATAAACACGTTTTGTTTTCCATGATAAGCATGTGCGTGGCAAAAAGCGTTACAGATGACCGTGGCTTACTGTGGAAAAGGTGGAGACGCAGAGAGGAATATTCAGTGACGACCAATGTTGTTTTCGTTATAATCATTTCTCTGTGTGGAGTGAATATACTGTGTGCATAATTCTGTATCTTGCGTGCGCCCCTTTAAAAATTCCACTTGTGCAAAAGGCCACAGTAGAAATAAGTGTCCCTTCTCTGACCCCAGCCCCACAGGCTCCTTTCTCCGAGGCAATCACTATCACCTGCCTATGGTGCATCCTTCCAGAACAACCTATGTGCCGGTGAGCACTCCCAGCTATGCTCTCCCTGTTTTTCTTTTTCTTTTATTTTTAATGTTTATTTATTTTCGAGAGAGACAGAGACAGAGTGCGAGCAAGGGAGAGAGGGCAGAGAGAGAGGGAGACACAGAATCTGAAACAGGCTCCAGGCTCTGAGCTGTCAGCACAGAGCCTGACTCGGGGCTCAAACTCACGAACAGTGAAATCATGACCTGAGCCAAAGTCAGATGCCCAACCGACTGAGCCACCCAGGGGCCCCTATGCTCTCCCTTTTTAACACAAACGGTTTCATATTCTGCACACTGTATTAGGGTCTCCCGAGAAACAGGATGTGTGTGTGTGTGTGTGCGTGCGCAGGGATTTAGTTTAAGGAATTGACACACAATTATGGAGGCTGGCAAGCCCCGAATCTGCAGGGTGGGTCGGCTCCCTGGAGACCCAGGAAGAGCTGACGTCGTGGCTGAAGTCTAAAGGCTGTCTGCTGGCAGAGCTCCCTCTTGCTCAGGGCTGATCAGCTTCCTGTTCCATTCAGCCTTCAACTGATTGGACGGGGCCCACCCACACTACGGAGGGCAATCTGCTTCACTCAGAGTCCACCGATTTAAATGTAAACCTCATCCAAAACCACTCTCACAGAAATATACAGAACAATGTTTGACCCATACCTGGGCACCACGGGCCAGCCTAAAGTTGATGCATACAATTAGCCATCATAGTTTTCGGCAGCTTTTTGTTTGGTTGGTTGGTGTTGTTTTTGCCTAACTAAACAGTGTATCTTGTAAATGGATCCACATCAATGCAAGTAGACCTTCTAATCTTCCGGTGTTAGGAAAAAGCAACAAATGTCCCTTGAATACATAGCTTTGAACAGACATGCAAGGATCACGTACACATTCTTAAAAAATAGTTAACGGATCAAATGGTTTCTGCATGAAAGATTTTGACCGAGGTGCGGAATTTCCTTCCACAGACGTACAAGTCTACGGTCTACCCCCATGTGGTGCGAGGGCCTCTTGCCTCAAACTTTGGTCTTGGCCTATTTGATAAGAGAAAAACAGCCTCTCACTATAGCTTTAATTTGTGTTTCTCTTCGTAGGTGTAGACCGGGGCAATTTCTCGTATGTCGGAGCCACTGTGGTTTTGGTTTTGTTGTTGTTTTTTTTTTCTTTTGTAAATTGTCAGCTCATGGACTTTACCCGTCTTTTCTATTGGTTATTTGGTCTTTTCCACTTTGATTTGCACGTGCTTTTTATATATTAAGGAAGTAATACCTGTCATACGTGTTGCAAATATTTTCCCCACTTTTCCATTTTTTTATCATGGGTTTTTCCATGCACGCATTTTATTTTTAGTGGTCTTTTCATTAATGGCTTCTGAGTTTTGGGCCTTCCTTAGAACATTCTTCCTATGAGATGATTAAAAACAAAAATCTGGAGTTTTTTCGTTATTCTGTTGGTGGTAGGGTTTGGTTTTCGCTTGGGTATAAGGCATGAGATAGGAACCCAATTTTATTTTATTTTATCTTGTTTTCAGATTGCCTCCCCCCCAGCGCAAGCAACACTTACACAATCATCTATCTTTCTCCCGTCGACACGTCAGGCTACCTTCATCGATGCACACATCTGGGTGACTTCCGGAACTACGCTCTGTCCCCATGATTGGTTCGTCTCATCAAAGTCTAGCCCACACTGCTCTCAGTACAGGAGCTTGGTTTTCGCCTTGGTTTCTGGCAAGTTCGTCTCTACTCCTTCTCCTTCTTCTTCGGTCTTTTCTGGGATCCTTCTCGCAACTACATTTGCCCATATGAATTGCAGAATCAGTTTATCTGATTCCAAAGGAAGGACATCTTGCTGTTATTTTTACTGGGATGATGTGAGATCAGAGGATTGATTTAGAGAAATGACATCTTGGTCACACTTTTAGTCTTCCTGCCGAAGAACGGGGCAGGCTTTCTGTTTATTTATCTTCCTTCTGTTTATTTATCTTCCTCTGGGTTATTTATCTTCCTCGCAAAGATTTTCCTTTCTTTCCTTTCTTCTTTTTTTAATGTCCCTTTACAAGTTTTTTGTATAGGTGTTGAACATTTCTAATTAAGATTATTCCAAAGGGACACCTGGGTGGCTCAGTGGGTTAAGCGTCTGACTTTGGCTCAGGTCGTGACCTCAGGGCTCGTGGTTTCCAGCCGGCATCCGGGTCTCTGCTGTTAAGGCAGAGCCTGCTTCAGATCCTCTGCCCCTCCCCGCCCCCCAAGATGAATAAATAAATGTTAAAAATTTAAGGGTCGCCTGGGTGGCTCAGTCACGTAAGCGTCCGACTTCAGCTCGGGTCATGATCTCACAGCTTGTGAGTTCGAGCCCCACATCAGGCTCTGTGCTGACAGCTCAGAGCCGGGAGCCTGCTTTGGATTCTGTGTCTCCCTCTCTCTCTCTCCCCCTCCCCCACTCATGCTCTGCCTCTCTTTCTCTCTCAAAAATAAATAAACGTTAAAAAAAATAAATAATTTTTAAAAACTCAAAAAAGATTATTCCAGGGAGTTTTTATCTATTTGGTTGCCAATATCAAAGTATCTTTTCTTTCATTGCCTTTTCTCTGATTGTCTGTTGTACTTCACAGATGGGAGAGCTGTGGAAATCTCTTAAAATTGGAGTCTCTTGGATCTTCCGGCTATATAGTCCTGTCACCTATAAATAACAATAGTTTTACTTCTCTTTTCTGATTTTTAAATATCTTATATATATTTTTCCTAACAATGTCAACAAGGACTCCAAAGTAGGGGAGGCAGAGGGCAAATACTAGAGGGTGAGACTAGGCATCCAGATCTTGCTTTTGTGCTGGAAGAGATGTGCCTTGCGGCGCCCGGATGGCTCAGTCCGTTAAGCGTCCGACTTCATCTCAGGTCATGATCTCCCAGTTTGTGAGTTCGAGCCCCGCGTCGGGCTCTGTGCTAATAGCTCCGAGCCTGGAGCCTGCTTTGGATTCTGTGTCTCATTCTCTCTCTGCCCCTTACTTGCTTGTGGTCTCTCTCAAAAAAATAATAAACATTTAAAAATTAAAAAAACAAAGAGATGTGCCTTCGACTTGCTGTCCACATAAAAATCCACTGATTCCTATTTCATTAAACTTTGCAAGTCATTGGGAACAGAGGTTGCATTTTACCAAGTGCCAACCAAATGTATTTCACCCATTTTATTATTTTTTTTAATTTTGTATTTATATATTTTAAGAGAGGGAGAGCACATAAGCAGGGGAGGGGCGGGGGGGCGGGGGGGAGAGAGAATCCGTGCTGGCAGCACAGAGCCTGACATGGGGCTCGAACCCACAAACCGCGAGATCACGACTCAAGCCGAAATCAAGAGTTGAACACCCAACCAACTGAGCCAATCAGGTGCCCCTATTTTGCCATTTTCGTATCTGTATCAATGACCGTGGTTTTCTCTTTGAGCTGTTACTACGAGCCATGATGTTAATAGCATAGTTTCCATCAGACCTGCCCTGTAGTCCCTGTTGTAGAGCTTGTTGATTTCAATGTGCTGCTGGATTTCATTGGCTATTTTCTTGAGGATTTTATATTGATATTCAGAGGTGAGACTGATGTGTTCTTTTCTTAGAGAAATCTGTCAGGTTTAGGAAGCTCTTCCTTTCTTTATTTTTTTCCTGTGCTCCAGAACAGTGAAGTTTACTATAAGTAACTTCTATATAAGTTTGGTAAAATTCTGAAATTCTGTGAACCTGCCCAACCAAGCCTGGGTTTTTGGGCACAGGGGTAATATATTGTTCTTTAACAGGATCCCTTGGGGCACCCGGGTGGCTCAGTTGGTTAAGCGTCCGACTTCAGCTTAGGTCATGATCTCACAGCTTGTGAGTTCGAGCCCCGTGTCTGGCTCTGTGCTGGGAGATTCTGTATGTCCCTTTGGATTCTGTGTCTCCCGCTCTGTCTGCTCCTCCCCCACTCGTGTTCTGACTCTCTCTCTCTCTCAAAAATAAATAAAACATTAAAAAAACGAACAAACCCAGGAACCCTCTATCTTCCATCGAGTGATTGTTCTATTTAGATTCCTTTCTCTTCTGATAGCAGGTTTATAGGTTCCCAGAGAATCATTTTACCCGTTTTCTGGGTTTGTTTTGTCTTTTTAACGTTGGGGCCTCGATGCAAAGTGTCTTCTGTGTTCCTTCCCGTTTCCTGTTTCTGTGTCACTTACCACTTTGACCTTGGCGGTTCCATGATATTGGAAGTACCCCAGAACCGTACCGTCTAGTGGTGACAGGATTTCTCTGTGTGGTTACGTGGTCCTTCACTGGCCTTCCTGAGTTTTTCAAGTGTAACAATGGCGCAGTGCACCTCTTCCTCTACAGGCCTTTTCTGTATTTAGAATGACTGCCTTGGGCTCGGTTTTCTGGACCAAAGGGTAGGCACGTTTTGGGGGCCCATTTACTTTCCAGAAGGGTGTTCCAATCTGCACTCCCACCAGCGATGGAAGATTTTAAAAACATAGATCACCTCACGCTTTTTCCTCCAACCGAAACACCCCTGGGGCTCCCCCACCTTCCCCCTGCCAACAAGGCCCCCCTCGGGCTGGTTTCTGCCCTGACTTCACCTCCTGTCTCCCACCGGAAGGTTCTTCCTCCCCTGTTCCTGCTACACTGACCTTCTTTCTGGTCTTGAATATAATGAGCTTTTTCTGGCTCCTGGACTTTGCTGTTCCCTCTGTCCAAAACACCCTTAACCACAAACCTCCCCACATGGGCTCCTTCCCATCAGTCAATTCAAGCGTCACCTTCCCAGAATGGCCCTCCCTGACCACTAGACGATGACGCCCACCCCATCCCCGCAGTCACACACTATTCCATCCTTCTGTCCTGTTGTCTTGCAGGCATCTGACACTTCCTGAAGTGACTGCTTGCTTGCTGGGGACTGACACCCCACGGGGGCAGGGACCCTGATGTGTCCTCTGTATCTAGAACAGCGTCTCACACACACCGAGTAATTTTGTAAAAATTTTTTAAAGTGTATTTATTTATTTTGAGAGAGAGAGAGAGAGGGGGAGCAGGGGAGGGGCAGAGAGAGAGGGAGAGAGAGAATGCCAGGCCGGCTCCGTGCTGTCAGCACAGAGCCTGATACGGGGCTCGCACTCACGGACTGTGAGATCACGTCCCAAGCCGAAACCAAGATTCGGACACTTTCCCAATTGAGCCGCCCGGGTGCCCCCCACCCCGAAGAAGTTTTATTTCCCCCCAGGAGGAGAGCTTTCAAAGCTCCAGACCCATGGGAAGTACGAGGCTCATTTACTCTAAAGTCAGTGTCTTAGAGCAACTGGCCATCTCCCCTGGTCCAAACAGCACCGGACGAAGGGCAGGGGGAGCGTCCACCCTCAGCACACCCTGTCACTTCACTCAAGGCAGACTTATTCAGCGCTCAGTTCAGTCCACCCTTCAAACAAATATCTGGTTCTTACCGCACGCCATGCACTCCTCCGGGCACTGACGATCCAAACAGAAATCAAGCAGGGCCTTCTCCCAGGGGACTTCTAGTCTTTTAGAGGGGGACAAGGCTTTGAGAACAGGTGCCAACCACAGTGTGGGCTCTGGGCGTCCTGTCGGATGGCAGAGGTGGGTCTCAGGGCAGGGGGAGGAGCAGCGAGTCTGGTGGAAAGGGACAGGAGGCATCCAGGTAGGGGCGTGGCTGGTGCTCTGGCAGGTGCTGTATTCTGATCCCATCCTGGTGGCTGGTTCCTGGGTGGGGAGGGGGCTCACCTACTTCCCAAGGACACAGATCCCAGCCCTGGAAGGACCACCTCCCAGCCGGTTCCTGTTGTCACCTTGAGGCAGGACCCCTTTCCCTGCATGTGGAACCGCCCCATCGCTGGCTCATTTCTTGTGCCAGGGCCCCAGTGGGCTCCCCTCTGTAATGTCCCCTGAGCTTCCACAGTCTCTCTTAAAACCACGTTACAGAAGAATAAACCGAGGCTCAGACAGAGGCACAGGGGCTGGGGCCCTCAGCCCTGAGAGAAGGCTATAATTCCATCTACCTAGTCAGGGGCTGCTCCCAAGCTGGGGGGCAGGAGAGACTGGACCGAGGTGGGGACCCGGAGAGGGAGCAACACAGGGGGCAGCGGCAAACCTCAGACCTGGCTGGAATCCGCGCACCTCAAGGTCTCCAGCCCACGGGCTCCTACTCATCCTTCAAAACTTTGAGTCTGGCCACCCCGTGAGCTGGCCCACCCACTGACCCGGGCACCTTACGCCTGCCCCCCCTCCCCTCCCCGGCTGACTCAGGGCAGAGGAGCGGGGAAGGGGATGAGTGAGCCTGGGCATCCACGCGGGGAGGTGGGCTTGGGGGTGGCGGGCTAGGTCAACCTCAGGTCACCCGGGGTGTGGCCCGGTGCCACCACGCCCCTCCCCGGGGTGTCCGGGAAGACGACCTCGGCCTCGGCCCCGCCCCCGCCTCTGCGGGCGCCTTGGGTTGGGGACGGCGGGGGCGGGGCAGACAGGCAGGGGGAGGGGAGGGCGGGGCTCCGAGCGGGAGGGGGGGAGGGGGGCGGGCCGGGGCGGAGCGCGGTGGCCCCCGCCGCGCTCGCCGCCGCCGCCGCTGCGCCCCCCGGACGCGCTCGCCGACCCGGGGCCCGCGGACCGCGGACCCGCGGAGGACGCCGGCTGCGCCGGGCCCGAAGCGCGGGGCGTGGGGCGCGGGCGCCCAGGGGTCCCGGCGCGGGGGCGGCGGGCACAGGCGGGGCGGGGCTCGCCGAGGACCCCGGGGCCGGGGCAGTGCCGAGGTAAGCGGTCACCGCGGAGGTGGCGGGCGGGGACGGGGACGGCGATGGGCCGGGGCGCAGAGACCTGTCGGAGCCTTTGTCTGCGGCGCGCGCGGCCCCACTCCGCGCCCCCTCCCCCTCCGCGCCGGCTCGGGCGGCTGAGTCCAGGGGCGGGGGCACGTGGCGCTGGGGACCCCGAATCTCCCACCCCCCCCCCACCCTCATCCTAGGAAGAGGGTACTCCTGCCCTGCCCCATCCAGCGTCTGGACCGGGCCGGCTCCCCCGCCGCGAGCGTAGGACCCAGACCCGGGAAAGGGGAGAGTGGCCGGTGGCCCCAGGCCGTGCCCAGATCTGGGAGCCACCTCCCTGCCCCCCGGCAGGCCCAAAGGGTCCCTCCACCTGAAGTTCCTCCCTGGACCCCCTCTGCCCCATCACACCTCTTCCCCCAGCCAGCTGCCTCCTAGTTCTTGGAAAAGCTGCTGTAAGAGGCAGGGCCTGAGCCGGGGGGGGGGGGGGGGGGGGGGGGGGGGGGGGGGGGTCACCTGGTGGTAGCCTGCGGAGTCTGCCCTTTGCCTGGGGGGCACAGGCCTGGGAGCCAACTTTGTTGCTGATAGGGCTGGCCTGGCAGAAGGAGCCTGGGGGGTGCAGGGTGCTGTCAGCCCTGAGACCCGCAGAAACCAAGGCCAGGGAGGAGAAGGTGGGTCTGGGCTGAGCGAGTCACCAGCCAGCGCCGCGGCCAGTGCCTTCACCTCTCCAACAGCCGCTGTAGGAAGGGGGCGGCCGGGGAGCCTCGAAGCCCACTTTTCTGTGGGCAGAACCAACAGGGAGGAGTTGGGGCAGTCTGGAAGCCTGTGGAGGAGCAGCAGAGAACTCAAGCGGGCCCGGGCACAGGGGGCCGTCCGAGGGTGGCCAGCCAGCTGGGGCTTCTGGCCCAGACCAGTGTGAGGCCCGAGAGGGCCAGCAGGCTGGCTTTCCCAATAGAATTTAGGTTCCTCGTCGCCTCTGGAGGCAGAGCACAGCCCCTGGGAGGGAAGGGTCAGCCTGGCCCTGGGGTCCAGACACCCAGTGCCTCACAGCACCCGGGGAGCCCATTCAGAACCCGTGTCCGCTCAGTCACAGCTGAGATGAGGGCGCCAAAGGTGGTCAGCCCTGCTGGGGCTCCGATGCGACCCTCGTGGCCTCTGGCCTTGGCTCTCTGTGCCAAGCGGGGGCATGAGCCAGGCTTTCTGGACCGCTGGGGTCAAGAGCCCTCTCCAGCCTGCCGCAGTGTCCTGATGCGGGGGCTTGTGTGATTTCTGAGCACCTCCCGTGTGCCACCAAGCCTTTGACGATCCAGCCGCCCCCCCCCCCCCGCACAGTTTATGAAGTTCTTTTTCCCCATCCTCGTCCACAATAGGGAGGTAGGGAAACTGAGGCCCAGGGGTGGCCCATTGAGCAGGGACTAGTGACCTGATGGCCAAAGAAATGAACCGTGTCTTCTCAACTCCCCAGGGGTGGACATCAAGGGCTTCTGGCAGGAGTGGGGGGGGGGGGCGGTGGGAGGAGAGAAGAACCCGGGCAGTCTCAGATTTTTAAACCCACATGCGTGTCCTTAAATTTTAACTAAAGAGGGACAGGAGAAGAGGAGGGATGGGTCGGAGACGATCCGAGGCTCCAAGGCTGTTGGTGTGGGTGAGGGGGCCAGGGAGGGACGAGTTGGAGACCTAGGCCAGGAGAGGTGGAGACGAGCCATCTCAGTGCACACCCCCCCCCCCCACTCTGTCACCCGGTGAGGCCTGGCCCGTGCCCAGGCCGGTGAGGTCATGCCCAGGGGCCATGGGGCCGCCACAGGGGGATCCCACAGGAGGGGCCTGGAGGAGCACATGGGGACGGTGGCTGAGGCAGGCATCGTGGGTGGCAGCTGCCTGCCTCACCAAGGAGCCAGAGGGAGCAGTGGGGCCACCTCCCGGCTTGATGCTGAGCACGTCCGCCCTCCCGGGTGGCGTGGCCAGGCGTGGCCAGGGCGCTGCGTCTTGGGAAGCTTTGCAGAACACAGGTCAGGAGTTCGGGGTTCGGGTGTCCTCTGGGGACGGGCTCCCATCCTGAGTGTTCCATCGCTCTGCCGCTGGCCCCTTCCCTGGCCTCCCTATCCAGGGAGGCTGGGAAGGCGGAGCCCAGGGTCTCCAGCCTCCTGTGCAGAATCCTGCCCAAGGCCACGGAGCAAGGCCATGGTCATTCACACCAGGCCCAACTCTGTCCTAAATCTTACTGGGTCTCCCGGCTCCAGATGTGGCCAGAGGCCCGGGACTGGGGGGCACTCAGGAAAAGCACCGAGCCTGTAGGGAGGTTATACCTGCTTCCGGCCTCCGGACGGAGAAGCCGGTGACCCTCTCCTCCATACTCCTGGGTGCCCATCAGCCCGGCAGTTTCCCCAGTCCCCGGAGCAGCCTGGAGGCAGGATGGCTCCGGGTTCCAAGGCCCTAGTAGAAACTCTACGGAGAGCTGGGAAAGGTGGAAACATGGGGCCAGCAGGAGGCGCTCGGTGACTGGAGGCTGGGAGCAGGTAAACTGAGGCGGGAGAGCGGGAGGAAGCGGGACGAAACGAGAGCAGGCAGAGGTGGAGGGTGGTGACAGGCCAACCTCAGAGAAGCCTGGAGTAATCCCCGGCAGGTGGGATCCCTCGGGAAGGGGGCCTTCCCCAGGCTGCTTCTGGGGGCTCTCCCACACGCTCGTGCGGGGCCGAGATGCCGCGCTCAGTGCCGGATGCTCTGGTCCCACCTCTGTGTCAGATTCTCTGAGGCGAGCTTGCGATCAGATAAATGAGTAACAGTTGTTACAGAACCAAATTGCTGGGGCGCTTGGCTGGCTCCCTCGGTGGAGGACGAAAGCCTTGATCTCAGGGTTGTGAGTTCGGGCCCCTCGCTGGGTGTAGCGATTACTTAAAAAAAAAAAAAAAATCTTAAAAATGAAAAAGAAGGAAAACTTGGTAACTCTCTTAGGGAAAGAAAACAAGACTCCCCCCACCCAGCTGCACACACAGCGTTACCTACACAGGGGGTGCCTCTCGTCATGGATCAACTGGCTTCTTCCTTTCTTGTAGAATTTTTTTAATGTTTATTCATTTTTTTTAAATTTTTTCTAACCCTTGATTTGAGAGACAGAGACAGAACGCGAACAGGGGAGGGGCAGGGAGAGAGGGAGACACAGGATCCGAAGCAGGCTCCAGGCTCCGAGCTGTCAGCACAGAGCCCGACGCGGGGCTCGAACCCACGAACTGAGAGATCATGACCTGAGCCGGAGTCGGACGCTTAACCGACTGAGCCACTCAGGCGCCCCATACTTATTTTTTTTTTTAACTTTTAAAGGTTTATTGACTTTTGAGAGAGAGTGCAAGTGGGGGTGGGGCAGGTGTCCCCCTCTGACCACACACCGCCCTAGATGAGTTGCGTCGGGCACCCCCTCGCGGAGGGAAGCCGTGCGTGGGACACGGGGCGCAGCGTTGGGCCGCGTTGGCTGTTCCGCCCGGCGCTCCAGCCCCGGACCGTTGCTTCGCCGTCGATTCCCCTCCCGTCGCGCTGCCGCCAGCTGCACTCGGGCCCCTGTCCCGGGCTCCCCGAGGCGCGCAGGGGCGCGGGCCCCGCCGTGCTGCTGCAGAGCGGCTGGGAGAGTGGCAGCGAGGACCCAGGGGCGCGGCGGGGGTGGGGGCGCCCCCCTGGCTCAGCCGGCCTCCCCGCCTCTCCTCTCTCTGCAGCGCGGCTGCCATGGGCTCCGTGGGCAGCCAGCGCCTCAAGGAGCCCAGCGTGGCGGGCACGCCGGACAGGGCCGTGGTGACCAGCTTCGGCTTCGACGGCTGCCAGCTGGAGGAGGAGGTGGCCGTGCGGACAGCTGGGGGCCAGGATGGCGGGCCCGGGGGCGCCCCGGTTTTCACGGACTCTGGTGAGTGAGGGTGCGAGCCTGGCCCCGCGGGGACCGGAGCCCTGGGGGAGGGGCGCCTTGGCGGTGGTGGGGGGGGTCTCCGAGCGCAGGCCCCAGGGGGTGTCGGGATGGGTCACGCCTGCCACGGGGACACGCAAGCCCGCTGTCGCAGGGCCCACGCCCCAACGCTGCGTCCAGCGCAGGTCAGGGAGCCAGGCTGAGGAGGCTTCGTCTTAACATGGGCTTTCCTGACCCCTGGGCGGCTGGAGGGGGCGCACGGTGAGTCTGCCCCGTAGGGCTTCCGCCTGGAAGTGACATGTGTCGCCTGGGTCACGTTCACTGGCCTCCCTTCAGTGGAGATGGGAAAGAGCCTGGAAGAAGGACTGATGTGAGGTTCAAAGACTTGATTTTCATCCTGGCTGTGTGACCTTGGGCAAGGGCCTAAACCTCTCTGAGCTTGTTTCCCCACATGGAGGAACCAGGCAGGCTGCCTCTGAGATCAGACTTGCAGGGTAGAGGGCTGCCCCTGGACAGGTTTGGGTTCAGCCCCAGCCCCCCGTCTCTCTGCCACTGGGGGACCGTGGGCAAGTTACCACTGTCTGCGCTTGGGTTATGTCCTCTAGGAAAGAGGAAGGGGACTGGTACCACCCTCCGTGTGGCTGCAGTGGAAGCCCCAGAACATCGCTTAGGGCTGTCCCCGCGCTCAGGAGGCCCCCTGTGATACTTCGTTTGGGGTGGCTATAGTTTATGCTGGCGCCAGCGCAGGCTCGGAAATAGGGGCTTATTCTCTGGTTCCGTCCGCCCTGTCTGCAGATGGGAAGCAGAGGTCCTGCTGGCCGAGCCCTGCAGTGGGTTGGAGTAACCTCGCTGCTCCCCTGTGCCTAGGCAGGGCCAGCTCCCGGCCCATCCCCCAGGTGCCAGGCTTCCCCCAGCCGGGTGTGGCACTAGATAGCATGTGGCCAGAGACGTGGATGGCGGCCCAGGCTCTGTGCTGACGGCTCGGAGCCTGGAGCCTGCTTTGGATTCTGTGTCTCCCTCTCTTTCTGCCCCTCCCCTGCTCTGTCTCTCTCTCTCTCTCTCTCTCTCTCTCTCAAAAATAAATAAACGTTAAAAAAAATTGACTATAGTAGCTTTGGTGACGGTGGCTGGGTCAGTCAGGGTGCAGCCAAGAAACAGAGCCAGTAGGAGACACATAGAGAGAGAGCAGACAGAGAGAGAGATGTAGGTATGTAGGTGTAGATATATACACACATGTATGGATTTGTTACAGGAAATAAGCATCCACAGTCTGAAGTCCATAAGGCAGGTGCTCAGGAAACCCCAGAGGCATGAGCTGTTTAGGGTCTCAGCTCTGGGAAGACCTACAGGTCTTGCCTGATTCGGCCAGGCCCACCCAGGGTAATTTTTTTCGATTAACTCAGAGTCCACTCAGGAGGGACTTTAATCCACAAAATCCCTTCACAACAGCACCTCAGTCAGTTTGATTGAACAACGAGGGACTGTTTTAGCCTGCCAAATTGGCCCATAAAATTGACCACCACAGTCCACCCCTTGCCCACTTGGCTCCCATACACGGCTCTGTAAACCACACTTAATCTCCAAATAAAGACACCAACAGAGTCATACCGCTGCCTGGGGTGACACAGCTAACCAAAAACACGCTGATCCTTTCCCAGGAAGATGCAAAGTCCACATTCCCACGTTCCCACCTCTCCTTTGACAGCTCATAACATAAATACTGAGATGGGACGTTAACACGTGAACGTGTCTTAGGTTCGACACTAAGGTCACAAAGCAGGCAAAACACGAGTTCCCGGTTAATACACATATGCAAACATTCATGTCAAGACAAGGAAGAAACATGCGTGACAACGGCATTTTTCGGTTCTGAGGCGGGTCACGTGGTCCTAGCTGGCACTTATGACCCCCTTTCCCCGCTACCCATTCCTCGTGCTCTTCACCCTCAGCACCTAGCTGGCCTTGGTTCTTTGCTTGGTGGGCTGACCCAGACCTTCACTTTTTTTTTTTTTTTTTAACGTTTATTTTTGAGACAGAGAGAGACAACAGCATGAACAGGGGAGGGTGAGAGGAAGAGAGAGACATAGAATCTGAAACAGGCTCCAGGCTCTGAGCTGTCAGCACAGAGCCCGACGCGGGGCTCGAACCCACAGACCGCGTGATCGTGACCTGAGCCGAAGTCAGACGCTTAACCGACTGAGCCACCCAGGCGCCCCCAGACCTTCACTTCTAAAGGCTACAATTGGATTGTTGTTGTTTTCCATTGACTTCAGTCCTGGGGACTAGAAGTCCTAAGAGATGCCATAGGGAACCTCTTGCAATCTGGACATTGTCATCTTCTATTCTGTTCTATTCTGTTCTGTCCCCACGGGCAGCAGCAAGCTGATTTCCCCTTGGTAGTCGGGTTGACCCACCCCAGCCAGGAAGGCAGCCCTCTCCTCTGCCCGTTGATTCAGGGCCGGGAGGTGTCCAGAGTGCCTGGTGGCCGTCTCGCTCCCAGGTCAATGGGATCATTGTGTCTCTGCCTAGAAGCACTTCTCCTGTCGCAACCAGGACCGTCCCCTTGGGCCGGCAGCCTCGAGGCACAGGGGTGGGGAGCAGGCATGTTGCTCGCGGGCTTTTGAAGGTCATCGTGAGTGGTGCTACTCCCACGGCCGCCCGTGCTCCCCGGACACCTGGGTGCCGAAGGGGAGATCACCCCATGTGTTAGACACCGAGTTAGAGCAAACCTTCTGGAGGGTTCCACCTTGGCTGAGTCTTCCGACGGCCCTTCCTTCATCCCGTCAAGCCAGCTGCTTGGTGGCCGTGGTGGTGATGGCCGTGGGTGGTTGCCATGACTGGGGCAGCTCTGGCCACGAAGGTGGATGTGGGGGCGGTGACCACGGTGTCAACGGCCCGTGGATATGGGGGTGGCGGTGCTACGGTAGACTGTGGTCCTGGCACGGCGGCCGTGGCTCCGAGGGGCTTGTCCGCCTCTAACCTGCCGCCTCTGGGTTTAGCGGTAGGGGAGCCCGTGCCCGACGACCGCTACCACGCCATCTACTTTGCGATGCTGCTGGCCGGCGTGGGCTTCCTGCTGCCCTACAACAGCTTCATCACAGACGTGGATTACCTGCACCACAAGTACCCAGGTGGGTCCCCCGCGGTCGTGTCCCGCCCGCCACAGGCCGGCCGGCGCGCTCAGCTCTGGCCCGGCGCCCTCCGGAGACCCCGCAAGCGGGCCTCGGCTTCGGGGAAGCCCATTTTATTCAGATCCTCACTCGGCTGCCGAGCGCGGAGTGACTCCAAGCGTCCGCTCACCCTCTCTGGGCCGCCAGCCAGTCTCGGGCGGCGCAAGGAAGCGGCCCCTGGGGAGGGTGGGTGCAGGGAGCGGGGCGCCCCCTGAGCACCTGCTGCTGGCCGGCCCCCTGCAGGGACCTCCATCGTGTTCGACATGAGCCTCACCTACATCCTGGTGGCGCTGGTGGCCGTGCTCCTGAACAACGTGCTGGTGGAGAGACTGAGCCTTCACACCAGGATTACCGCGGGTACGCTGCCCGCCGGGGCTCCCAGCTCTCACGCGTCCGGCCTGCCACTCACCCCAGTTTCTCTGCGACTCACTCTCCCCATCTATATAATGGGCACATGTCCTAGGACTGTTACAGAGTTCAGCGTATGAAAGTAGGGTCAGGCCTGTGGCAGGAGCACCACGTGCTAGCGTGACACCTGCACCTGGGGAGGCTCCGTGCGCCCCACATTGCGTCCTGGGGCCTAGTCTGCTCTTCCTGTCCCTTTCCTCTTCATGGCAACATCCGGTGTCAAGGCCCAGCTCAAATGGGGCCTCCTCCGGGAAGCCTTCCAGGCACCCCTCCTGAGCCCTCTAAGGTGCCCTCGGCCCTCCCAGCATAAAGGGGGAAAGGCAGACAGGGAGGACACCTCTGACCTGGCTCTGCAGGAGGGGTGGCACGGGGGGAGCCCCCAGCCTCATGTGCCCACGTCTCTGGCCTCTCGTCCCTCAGGCTACCTCTTGGCCTTGGGCCCCCTCCTCTTTATCAGCATCTGTGACGTGTGGCTGCAGCTCTTCTCTCACGACCAGGCTTACGCCATCAACCTGGCCGCTGTGGGCACCGTGGCCTTAGGCTGCACAGGTAGGAGCCCGGGCCGGGGGTGGGGGGGTGGGGAGGGGAGGCGGGCAGGGCGGGGGCCGGGGCCGAGCCCCTGAGTACCCACTGCTGGCCATGCCACCCCCACCCCGTCCACCTGCTGGGAGCGTAACGACACGAGGTGACAAGGACTCAGTGCCGGCACCTACCCCCGTGCGTGCCCCATGTGCGTGCTCACACAGTGCACACGCACAGCGCCTGCCACATCCCCGTGCACGCTCCGCACACGCACACACATGCTGGGCACACGTTTGCACACCCCTGCGTGCCCTGTGGACGTGGAGGCAGTTCCCTGGCTTTCTCAGATAGAGATTGCACTTCAGGAACTATCTTGCCCATGTGACCACGCCACTGTGTTTCTTTTGGAGACTGGCTTTCAAAGTTGTATTTCTGACTTTTAATTTTAAAACTATTTCAAACCCATGGGAAGGTTGCAAAAATAGGATAATAAATTCCCATACACCGACCACCGGTTGCTAATGTTTTGTCGGATAGGCTTTCCCTCTGTCCCCCCGTTTACGTAATAGGTGCGTATAAATTTTGCTCCTGAACGCATATCAACATAAAATACGCTATGTTTTCCCTTTAAACCATTCGGGGGTTACGCGCAGACGTCATTACGTGTCTTGCCTACGTACTATCACCGGAGGGTGTATTTTCTAAAAGCCGAGACGTTTCATCTGTAACCGGGTTATAACTGCCCGAGTCTCGGAATTGCACGCTGCCCACGTCCGAGAACTGAACACTGACCCCCACGGTACCTTATCTACAACCCATATGCGCGTATTACCAATCGCCGTGGGAACGTCTTTAGCGTTTTCTTTTTCTGATCCAGGATCCGATCCAGGATCGTGTCCTGCGTTCGTCGTTAATCCCCTTTAATCCCCAAGGGTCCTCAGGTTTCCACGGCCACGACGTTTGGAAAGGTCCAGTCCTGTTGTTTTGTACTCTTTCAAGTTCTTCTTGAGCGGGAAGAAACACACTTCCTGTTACAAGCCAGTGTGGGTTACCTGTTTATCAGTGAAATCAAGGCTTCTGGAAACTGTTCTCATTCCAGGCCGTGTCCTCGGGTGTGTTTTGTTCTGTTCCATTTGGTTAAAAAGCAGATGTTTTCCCAGTGTGACCGCTCCAGGGTGTCCGTGTAGACCACGGATGCGCCGACCTGCAGGGTCCGGGCCAGTGAGTCTTTAACCCCCTTAGACCCGGTGCTGGTTGGGACGAGAGCAGTGAGGCTCTAGAAACCAGCTGGCTCCGAGATCTCGGTGCCTTTGTAGAGCGAGACTTGTTTCTGGTTCTTGCCACGCGTTCGACACGTGGATGGGGGCGGAGCTCCAGCGGTAACCGTAACACGGGTTCCCTGTGGTCACTGCTGCTGGGGGAAAGACACACCCCCAGTCCACATGGGCCTTTCACTGCCTCGGCCAGACGCGGGGCACGTTGTCGCTGCACGTGATTCATTGGCCGGAGCCAGTCATGGGGTCCGGCTGGCCGTGCACGCTCGGTTTGGCGGACAGGGCGCTGGGACCAAATCTCTGTGCTGCCCGCGATGTTCACGTCCGTTTCCCTGCACCCTCACCAACGCGTGCTCTCGGACTTGTGAATTTGGTTCCAAGCTGACAGGTGATGGGTGGCATCTCACGGTTACTCCTCTGTCTGTCCCCCCAAGTGCAGCAATCCAGCTTCTATGGCTACACGGGGATGCTGCCCAAGAGGTACACGCAGGGCGTGATGACCGGGGAGAGTAAGTAGTGGCAGGCCCCCTGGAGGGGACCCCCCCCCCCCCGCGATATGCCATGGACCCGGCGCTGGGGACCGTGACCGCCGTCTCCCCGCGCCTGGCTGGTGGGGGGCAGGGACTCCTGGCGGGAAGGGACGTGGCTTTGATGTGTGCACATCTCTCCAAGCATGCGGTCCTTTGCGCGAGAAGCATACACGTCTCCTAGCGGGGGTCTGTGGTGGCTTGGAGTGCCCGTGTGTCTGTGCGTTTTGTGTGTCTGTGTGTGCGTGTACGTGCGGGGGTAAGCCTGTCCAAACCGTGACGTCCAGCATCGTGCCGTCCTCGGAGCCCCAGACCCCTGCGCTAACCCCTGCCCGGCACCCCCACTTGGCTTCTCAGACCCGCTTTCCCAAGCCCATCTGCCCTGTCCTCCCGCCCCTGGTCAGTGAATGGCCCCCCCTTGCTCACACGGGACACTTACCCAGCACCTGGACTTGCCCCGCACTCCAGCCCTGGTCCGGGGGGGCCAGCTCCCCTCTTGCCCTGCCGCCCCTGCCCACACATCAGGACCCCCTTTGAAGCACCTTCCTCCAGATGCTCCCCATCTTCCTTCTGCACCTGGACGGGCCGGGGTCCAGGCGGGAAGCTGGGCCCGCTTCTCGTCTTCGAGGTACTCTGCGCCCCCTCCCGTGTGGTGACCACATGGCCCCAGGGCGCCAGGCCTCAGGTCTGTGGGGTTTGGTTCCAGGAAGCACTGGACAAGCAGATCACTTCTGTATATTTTGCCGCGGAGATGACCAAGGAACCCGCCGGAGCGGTGCGGATTTGGGGTGGTTTACGCAGTCAGGAGCCCCACGCTCTGGGAGCAGCCCACACCCACATCCTGCCTGAGGCCTCCTGCCTGCCACGACCCCGTTGCCCTCCCTCGTGACCTCACGAGCACGGCCACCCTGCCGGGGACACCGCCCCCGGCCGTCGCCTACCCGCAGAATCGTGCGCGGGTGTTGGCATTTTTCCGCGACTTCTCTGCCGCCTTCCCCACCGAGCCCCGGGAAGGCCGGGCCTATGTCCCCTCTGTCCCCACTGTGTCCTCAGGGCGGGATGGTGCCAGATACGCAGCAGGCGTTCTAGAAATGCTCCTGCGTGTGACTATGTAGTGCCAGGGAGGGACGTTCTGAGTGGTCGCATTTTGTGACACCTGCATGTCTGAAGACCGGGCCA
Organism: Panthera onca; assembly: GCF_046562875.1. Lineage (NCBI taxonomy): Eukaryota > Metazoa > Chordata > Mammalia > Carnivora > Felidae > Panthera > Panthera onca. Next base: position 4,086,253 of record NC_138354.1, read on the forward strand.
GGCCAGGCCCAGGGCCGGGGGCGGGCGCGGGTGCAGGGCCAGGGGCAGAGTGGGGGCAGGTGCGTGGCCAGGGGCAGAGCGGGCCAGGGCCGGGCCGGGCAGGGCCAGGGCAGAGCCGGGGGCGCTGAGCGGGGGCCGAGGCCTGGTCCCAGCACGGCGCCCTCTCGGCTCCAGGCACGGCGGGCGTCATGGTGTCCCTGAGCCGCATCCTCACCAAGCTGCTGCTGCCGGACGAGCGGGCCAGCACGCTCATCTTCTTCCTGGTGTCCGCGGGCCTGGAGCTGCTCTGCTTCCTGCTGCACCTGCTGGTGCGGCGTAGCCGCTTCGTGCTCTACCACACGGCGCGGCCCCGCGACAGCCGCCCCGGCTGCAGGGCCGGCTACCGGGTGCACCACGACGTCGCGGCGGGGGACGTCCACTTCGTGAGTCTGCCGGGCGCCGCCCCCGCCCAGTCCCGCTTGTGGTCTCCGCCACGCCGTGGCCTCGGGCTGCGTCCCGCGGGGCCTCCTTCGTTCTGCGGACCCAGGTTGCGTCCCTCCGTGGCACCGCGTGTCTGTGGCCTGAGTCCCCGCGGGCAGGCCGCCCGGAGCCATGCTGGGGGGCGGGGCGCCCTCTGGTGGCGGCAGCGGGGCCGGTGGGGCGGAGGCGCGGAGTCCCCCCAGACGGGGTCCAGAGGGTCACCCCGGCTCTGCATGGGAAACGCTGCCGTGAGCTCAGGATGGGGACCACGAGGCCACATGCCGTGTCACGGTGCTGGGATAAGGCCCACAGTGGGAACGAGGCCCCCCGGTGGCCAAGGAGGTTCCCCAAGAAGTGGCTTCTGGGCTGAAACCTGGCCCGTGGGGGAGGGGAGACGGGAAGACCCACAGGAAGGGCATTGGGGACAGAGGGACATGCATCTGCAGGGGCTCAGAGGCGGATGGGGCTCGGTGTGTTTGAGGGGCCCCCACCCAAACCCCACCGGCCGCTGCTTCGTCCTCCCTCCAGGAGCACCAAGGCCCAGGCCTGGCCAACAGCGGGTCCCCGAAGGACAGCCCGGCCCACGAGGTGACCAGCCACGGCGGGGGGGCCTACACGCGCTTCGATGTGCCTCAGCTGGGAGTCGCGCGCAGCTGGCCCTCCTTCAGAGGTGGGGGTGGGGGCGGGGGCGGGCAGGGCGGTGCTCCGCGCGTGTCCCGCCCCGTGGGCCTGGCGCGCGGCGCCGTGGGGCGGGGCGGGGGCGGTCGGGCCGTGCTCTGCGCATGTCCGGTGACGCCCCGGCCCCGTGGGCCTCATTGCGCGCACGTGCGGTGGCGGCGCGGACGCTGCGCCCTGACCCCTGGCCCGTCCCCCGCAGCCCTGCTGCTGCACCGCTACGCCGTGGCCCGCGCCATCTGGGCCGACATGCTGTCCATCGCCGTCACCTACTTCATCACGCTGTGCCTGTTCCCGGGTCTCGAGTCCGAGGTCCGCCACTGCGTCTTGGGCGAGTGGCTGCCCATCCTCATCATGGCCGTGTTCAACCTCTCCGACTTCGTGGGCAAGGTAGGCCCGCAGCCCCTTCCCTGCGTCTGGGGGAGAGGCGGTGGGGGCGCGAGAGCCGGGAGGCCCGGGGGAGGGGCAGGCCCCGAGCCGAGCGCGCCCGTGTCTCCCGAGTGGGGAGGGCGGTGGCCAAGCAATGACGCGGCCCCACTACCGTGCAGGGCGTCTCCGAACTGCCTGCCGGCCGTGCGCACAAAGTCCGGCGCCGTCGTTCTGTGTCTGTGCTCGGCCCGCAGGGCCCCGGGGCAGGCCTCCAAAGACGGCACAGGAAGTACTTCCGGGGGCAGCAGCGCCCCGAAGGGGCCAGGAGAATCTGGGCAGAGTGCTCTGTGCTGCGGGCGCAGGACAGGGTTGGGGGGGTCAGGGCTGGAGTAAGATCAAGGCTCCCGTTTCTGGGACAGGCCTGACGTGGGGGAACTTGAGGCTCAGAGAGGGAAAGCCGTTTGCTCGAGGTCACACAGCAGGGAGTCTGGTTCTTGAGGGAACGAGGCTTGGTTTGCGGGCTCAGCTCCAGATCTTGCGGCTTCCTGCTGTGGGAGTGGTGGCAGGTGACCCTGGGCGCCTCGGGTGTCATTTTTCAAGCGGGGTCAAGAGCCCGTCCCGCGAGGGTACGGTGAGGATTGAGCAGGAGGGATCTTTGCGGTGTTGGGAAGGATTCTGGACACACGGCGAGGACCGCGTGTCGCTGTGACGCGGGATTTGGTGGATTTGGTGGTCCCGGCTGGGTGAGGACAGGGACGCGGCCTGAGCCGGAGCGTGTGGAGACAGGGGCCGCGTGTGGGGGCCGCGGTGGAGACGGCGGGGTGGTGGCGTCAGTGGAGGGAGGGGGCCGACGCGCTTCGCTCCCCGCAGATCCTGGCAGCTCTGCCCGTGGACTGGAGGGGCACCCACCTGCTGGCCTGCTCCTGCCTGCGTGTGGTCTTCATCCCCCTCTTCATCCTGTGCGTCTACCCCAGCGGCACGCCCGCCCTGCGCCACCCAGCCTGGCCCTGCGTCTTCTCTCTGCTCATGGGCATCAGCAACGGCTACTTTGGCAGCGTGCCCATGATCCTGGCGGCGGGCAAAGTGAGCCCCAAGCAGCGGGAGCTGGCGGGTAAGGCCCGGCACCCCTCTGCCCGGCAGGGAAATCGAGGCCCGCGGAAATCCCTGCCACGCGGCAAGAAGGTGCATTTGGGCTCCGGGATCAGATCGATCTCAGGGAGTTTGTAGTGCGAGCGTGCTTGTCGGTCGTTCGTTCCTTCGTTCCACAACTACGCGGTGAGCCCCTACCGTGGGCCAGGCGCCATTCTAGGTGCTGGGGACTCGGCGGCCACGAAACAGCGCTTCCTGCGCTCGTGGGGCTGACAGTGCAGAGGTGACGGGTGACAGGGCATGTAATACGTTGAGTGGTAAGTACGACAGAGAAAAGTAAAGCAGAGAAGTGGGATGTGGGAGTTGGGATGGGAGCTTGCGATGTAAGCAGAGCAGTCTGGGAAGGCTCCCTGAGGAGGTGACTTTTGACAGCCGACCTGGAGAAAGTGGTGAGGGACACGTGACATGCTAGGGACTAGCCGGTGGGAAAGCCCAGAGGCAGAGCTGGCGGGGGGTGGGGCCGCCAGGGCAGGCGGTGGGAGGCCCGAGGACGGACTGGACCTTAATGTGTTTTAAGACCCCTTCTGGTGCTGCTTGGACAGCGGGGAGGGAACAGACGGGGACAGGAAAGGAGTGACGGGTCCCGCACCCATCCGTCGACAGCGTAAGGGGCGGGGACCCCGACAACAAGGGGAGGTTGCCTTGTCTCTGGAGGAAAATGGTGGTTTCTGGATCTGTTTTGATGGTAGAGCCCACGGGGCCAGCTGATGGATTGGGAGAGCGGGTGTGAGAAGGGGACGGGAGTCCAGGAGGAGCCCCCACTTTGGGGCTGTTGCAGGAAGCTTGGGTCGCCGTCTCTTGAGACGGTGGGGGCTTGTGGGGGAAGGGGCCCTGGAGTCTGTTCTGCGCACAGTGGTCCCAGAAGCCCCGTTAGACGCCCTGGACGGTCCGTGACCAGGAAGCACGTGGAGATGGGGGGCTGGAGGGGGAGAAGCAGGCAAGGCCCCGGGCGCCCGACGTGCTCCCATCGGGGTGTCTCACAGCCCTGGGACGGCCGCCTCTTCGGGAGCGGGCGCCGGTCGCTGCCTCGGACCCAAGAAGCCGGGGCTGCTGCCCAGCAGCCCTTTGCCGAGACCGCCGGGTTGGTCCGCATGGGTTTGGCCGCCGCGGTCCTCTGAGCGCCCCTTGCTGCCCCACCCCCACCTGCTCCCTCAGGTCCAGTCTCGTCCGCAGGGAACACCATGACCGTGTCCTACATGACGGGGCTGACGCTGGGCTCCGCCGTGGCCTACTGCACCTACAGCCTCACCCGGGACGCCTACAGTACTTGCTTCCGCCCCTCCGCCAACACCTCCGCCCCCGCCGGCCTCTGAGCCGGGCCCGGGCCCCCCCCCCCCCCACTCTGGCCTGGACTAGGGGCCCCGAGGCCCGAGGCCCCCTCCCCGCCCCTGCCTGCAGTGCCTGCGGGGCCCCGGCCTCCCCCGCCCCCCACCCCCCCACTCCGTGCCAGTAACGCCACCCCCCGGGTCCGGCCGGCCATCACGCCGGCCCCAGGGTTCTGCCGAGCCCTCCGGCCCCCCAGAGCCACCCAGCACTGTGCTCTGCGTCGCGTCTCCGGCCTGTCCTTCACCCTCTGTCTGTGTCCGGTGGCCCCAGCTGTCGCCAGACGAGTGCCCTCTCTGGGGTCGCAGCCGTTCCCGGCCAGGAGAGCAGACTGCCAGCCGGTATCCCCTCCTGGTGACCCTCACCCACGGACCCGGGCCCCAGCCCTCCTCCACCAGTGGCCCTCCTCATGAACACGAGAGGTCCTCAGCGGAGAGGGCCTGTCCCTGTCCGTCTGTTCGTAAACACTGCTTCTTTCGAACAAAACGCATCTGCCGGGAGGGAATCGTAGCCCTGGGTCTGAATGGTTTCAGACCACGGTCTACACCGGTCTATGACCGCAGCTTCCGCACCGGTCTGGGCGCACCCACCCCACGCCGAAATCCACCTCCGTGCACCCTGGCGCCCACCTGATGCCACAGGCCTGGCAGTCTGTGCCTGCCCCGAGACCCCCGTCTGCTTCTCTGGCCACCCTGTCTGTCTGTGACGCCGGAAGGGGGCACGCTCTGGTTGAAGTCTCTCTCTCAGACACTGATCCTCACCCAGGGTGGCCCAAGGAGGGACGTGAGTCCCTGGCAAGTAGGGAGCTGTGGGGGTCCCTCCTCAGCCGGGACCCTCAAGCCCCGGGCTGGCCCAGTGCCCTGAGCGGAGGGATTTCTGGAGTGTCTTGACAAAGTCAGGCTTCTCAGGGGAGAGGAGTCTGCCCTGCCACCCCCACGGCACAGCTGTGACCACCCGCCCCTGTGTCCTGTCTCCCCCTCACCCCCCCGTCCGTCCACTAACTGTACCGCACTGGCCATTAAAAGATGAAGGCAGAAACTCCCCAGCTGCTGCCTCAGAGTAGTGTCTGTGTGGGTGGGGGCTGCCCCCCGACCTTGCTCGTCCATCGTGGGGGAAGGGGTCCTGGCGGCTGGGACGTCCCTCTTCTCACCTGGAAAGTGGCCCTGTCTGCCTGGGCTGGGGAGGGGGGGGGAGGGAGATCATAGGGGGTGGATGGGGGTGGGTCAGTCTCGTAGCCGGGTCTCCATGCACCTGGTAGGGGTGAACGGCGGCACGGGACCCGGAAGCATTTGGGCTTTGACAACTTGGTGGTCAGGTCAGGGAAAAAGGCGGCATCCCACCCATTTGAATGGCGGGGGGGGGGGGGGGGCAGCTTGCTCCCTGCCTGCAGGGACTCAGAATTGGGACCTGGGGGCTGTGTGTTCTGGGCTGAAGTCCTAGCCGTGCAGCCGATCCGTGTGATGTGAACCACTTCCTGTACCGTTTGGTGCCTTAGTTTCCCCCAAGGAGTGGAGCTGGTCCGCTCTTTGATGCAGGTCCCTTGGAGGAGGGTTGGGGCAGGGGAGCTGGCTTTCCGAGGGGCTGTGCTCCAGCCCTGCGGCCTCGGGGACCCACCCGCTGGGCCCAGTGGGCAGCCATCACTCTGGGAACCAGGTGGGCGTCCTGGGCAGCCGTGGGGAGAGCCGAGACCCCAGGCGATACCACAGGGACCGCCAGGTGGCGCCAGTTCACTGTTCCTCCTGTTGTGTGACTCCCTTTCTCTGAAGCGGGAGAACCATCAGAACCTTTCCTCTGGTGGGTGGTTGGGCAGGTACCCGTGGGGTCAGGCTGAAAGTTCACCTCAGGGCAGGAGTGGGTAGCAGCACCAGAAGCAGGGCCCAGCCTCCCCCCAGCCCCTGCCGTGCCTGCGTCTCCACACCTGCTCAGGGCCACTCAGACCCTCAGCGTCGTCCTCGTTCTGTGGTCTTCAGGTAGGGGTGCGGCTGGGAGTGCTCATCTTGGCATTTTCAAGGAAGAAACAGGCGGCGCAAGCCCTCTAGCCTCTCACCGGCCAAGAGAACTTTCCGCCCTGATGAACACGTTCTGTATCCCAGCCACCCCGCGGTAGCCACTGGCCACTTCTGGCTGTTGACCACTGGAAATGCAGCCGGGGCAACCGAGAAACTTTTCATCTCCCTTCATTTCAATTAGCGTGGATGTAAACAGCCCCACGTGCCCAGTGGCCGTTGTACAGGGGGACGCCCAGCTCGCGGCCCTGAAAGGTCAGCACCGCCACCCAGCACCCTGCGCCCACCCCCACGGCCCTTGAAATGAACCACTCCAGACAACGGTATTTCTCCGATTATAGCTTTTTCTTTTTTCCTTTTTTTATGAAAAAGATCACACAGAATTCGCCAACAAACAAAATTCCAAAAGAAACTTAAAAAAAAAAAACAAAAAACCAATAATTCCCCCAAAAAACAAAACCGAAGTCTGGCTTTTCCTTCCCTTAAGATTGTCTGGACGAGGCCTCCCGTCCCCCTGGAAGGCGCGGGGGCTGGTAAGTGCTTTCCGGGGCCGGGGCCGACCGCGGGAGCAGGGTCACTGCGCCCTGCCGGCCCCCTCCCTCCCTCCCTCGGCCTCTGCTCTCCCTAACCGCTTCTCCGTCCTGGGGGCGAGTACAGTACACCTGGGCCGGGCAGGGTGGGCAGGTGGGGTGTGCTTGGGACAAGGGGGGGCGGGGTGTGAAGCTGGGTGCTAGACACAATCTAATAGGAAATAAAAAATATTCTGCACGTCAGAATGTTTGCTTTTTTTTTTATAATTTCATAGCTATTTTTTTCACAGTTTTAAAAAGTTTATATTTATATATATTTATATATATTTATCTTTATATATATAATTAAAAAGTGGACTCCATTTAAAGGCGTATGATACAGGGGCGAGGAGAGTCTCTTGGTACAATAAAACTGTACAGGTGACCCACTGCCGCCGCCCTCGGGGCTGGCCGAGGCCTGGGCGGGAGGGCCGGGTGTGGCCGGGACGAGGATGTCAGCACCATTGGGGTTGTCTGTAGTGTGAGGGGCTGGTCCAGGAGGAGGGGCCCTCAGGGCAGCCCCCCCCACCCCCGCCTGGCACCTGGCTGTCTCGCCCCATCCAGGCCGTCCTGAGTGGGCAGAGGCCGGCCCCCCCACCCGCCGGTGCCCAGAGCAGGCCCGGCCCGATGGGTGAGGCTGGCGGGCATCGGGCCCCCCGCCCCCCGTCTCACGGCGGGAGGCTCGGAGTGGGCTCCGGGCCGAGGGAGGGGTCTGGCACGAGGAGCCGGGCCCACGAGCAGCGGGAACCCCGGAACGCGTGTCAGTTCGGTTCCCTGGAAACTCCCTCCCCGCCGAATCCCCGCCGGGCCTCGGACGGAGGCGCCTGGGGGTGGGGGGAGGGGGCTGGCCTGGCCAAGTGCTTACAAGGTGCTGGAGGGGAGCCCCTGAGGGGGGCCCGGCAGAGCCATACCCTGATAGCTGAGAGGAACCCCGTCTTGGGGGGCACCGAGGGGGTCGTGAAGGGGGCCGGAGATGTGTGCACATGTGCGCACACACGTGCATGCATACGGGCACACACATGTACACACTCACGCACGCCAGGGCATCCCAGGGCACACTTGCATGCACGCAGCCCCCGAGACGTGGCAGTGATGGCGAGGGGCCCCCGACGGGCCGGCCCGCGGGGTCCGAGGCAGCGGGCAGGGCGCGGGCGCTCAGCAGAGCACAGGCACGCCGTCGGTGGAGAAGATCATGCCGGTGGTGGGCTCGTAGGTGCCCGCGAGGTAGTACAGGCCCTCGCTGTCCTGGTACTTCTTGGTCTTGAGCATCTGCTCGTACTGCTCCAGGCCCACCACCAGGCACTTGTGCGACACGGTCTGCACGTCGTTCTCGTCCACGTGCGAGGACTGGTACAGGGCACGCTGCGGGCGTGGCAGGCGGGCTCAGGGCAGGTGGCCCGGAAAGACAGGGAAGACGCCCTCCCCCCATCCAGGACCCACAGGATCAGGGAAAGCACCGAGGGCCAAGACAGAGAAAGACGCCCCCCCCAGGGAGGCGGAGAGACGGAGGCTGGGATTCCGAGACCAAGAGGGAGCCGGAGTGGGAGCCCTGAAGGATTAGGGCCCAGAAGCGATGGGGGAGACCGAGCGCGGCAAACATGGGGTTCAGGGTCCGATGTGGGGTGGGGGGGTCGGAGGCCCAGCCCCCACCGGGCTGCGTGCAGGTTTGAGGCGGCCCGCCCTCCCCTACCCTGCCCACACCCCCTACCTCCATGAAGTCCTTCCTCTGGCTGGAGGCCCGCAGCGCCGCGGGGAGGCCGCGGCCGGACTTCTGGTCCCAGTGCTGTGTGTGTGACAAACACAGGGCGGCGGTGAGCCCGGCCCCAGGCCCCAGAGCCGAGCACCCCGGCCTCAGCCTCAGGGCCGGTGGGGCCACTGCTCCCCGGCGTGACGCGCACGGCCCCGGCCTCACCTGGCCCTCGTGGAGGCGCTTGCCCGGGCTGGTCTCCTCGGGGTGGTAGAACCACTTGACGCGGACCACCATGTTGCTGCCCCAGGACTCCCACATGCTCTGGATGCGACCGATGTAGGGCAGGTTGGGGCGGCCGGCAGACAGGAACACGGCGCAGTCCCCAATGCGGATCATTTCCTTGCCGCGCACGATGGCCTTGTAGAACAGCTTGCGGGCCTTGCCCTTCATGCCGCGGCGCTGTGGGACACGCGTGTCAGGGAGGCCCGGGCCGGTCCCCAAACCCTGGGGCTCTGCAGAGGGTGGGGTGGGAGGGAGGAGGCCCCTTGCTTGCTCTAACTGGGGGGGACCCCTTCCCCTCTCCATGCTGGGTGTCCAAGAGGGGCTTTACCGACACCAAGGACCTCAGCTAAGAGGGACCTCCGGAACCGTCTGGGTGGCTCAGTCGGTTAAGCTCAAGTCACGATCTCCCCCCCCATTAATGGGTTCGAGCCCCACGTCGGGCTCTGTGCTGAGAGCTCAGAGCCTGGAGCCTGCTTCGGATTCTGTGACTCCCTCTCTGCCCCCCCACCCCCCCACAAAAAAAAAGCATTAAAAAAACAAAAAAGCTTCGGGACCTGCACCTCCCCGTCCTGGAGTAGTGCAGGCACACGCCTGGCAGACCCGCACCTGCGGTCCACGCGGCTCGCGGTGGCCATGCCCTGGGCCCAGCAGCCCCCTGTGGACTGGCGGTTTCCAGACAGTGCCGGTGGGGGACAGGACAGGGAAGCCCAGGGGCTCGCAGCTTGGCCTCTGGACAGAGGGCATGGCTCCACCCCCCACAGCCGGCACACGCCATTCGGGCCCCGGGGCCACGGGGCACTTGCTGCACAGCCTCGTTCTACGTCCCCGCAGGCAGCGTGGGGCTGGGAGTCGGCCACCTAAGTGGCCGGAGGCGACGGAGTAGGGGACGTGGGCTGAGGGCCGTCACGGGGACGGTGCCAGACCCCAGGGGAAGCCCCTGAAGTCCGTCCGGGGCCCGCAGGAGCCAGCACCAGACTCGCATCTGCCAGGCCCATCGCGTGCCGGGCTTTTCTTAGTCACTCGACAAACATTTCCCGAAGCCCGCTCAGTGCCCCGGCCTGGGCCAGCATGGGGACAGACACGCGGGTTCCGAGGAGGGAAGAGACCTGTCATCAGGACCCCAAACCCATCAGAGCCCCGGGCAGCTCTGGGGCCTGTCACTGTCCCTAGGGCCAAACCTCCAGGATCCAGGCCTCTGCAAAGCTCTGCCCTCTGGTGACCCGGCGTATCCTCTCTTCAAACCAAGATCTAAAATCACTTCGCCATTTTCACATGGGCTGCCAGATGACGCAAAGCCAATTTGCCCAAACAGGAGAAAACCACGTGCCAATTTCCAACTTTCTCCAACAAGCGCTTTTTCTACTTTTAATTCATTGGATCCCTGGTGGTGATGGATTTTCAGAGGTCCTTGTCACTGATTTCTGCTATGTCCCGTGAACTGCGCAAATGCTTTTCACTTTTCAGCTCAAGGCTGAAAATAAATTCGAGGTGAGGAGGATGGCTAAGGTTTCTACACCAACTCCTCCTTGGCCGCCGTGACATGCCCGGCACCCGCCGGTTACTCCCTTCTCACAGAGCCGCCTCACTCCACGTGGTCCCCCCGGGGGGCTGATCCCGCCCTTGCAGCGAGCACAGGACTCGGTGTGGACACCCTGAACGTCCTGCCCTCCCGCTGGTATTATGACTGGCTCAGAAGCGGGCTCGGCACACGAGCCAAGAGTGTTCTATCAGCTTTAGCTTGAACCCCTTGCAAAAAGATACTTCCTCTCTAGCGTCACTTCTGACCCGGGAGCCACTGAGGCTGCTTGCTGCCAGGAGGGAAGGGCTGTCTGAGCAGGAGACCAGCGCAAAGGCAGGAAAGGGAAACGGAAGCCTGGACCGTGGACCCACAGGGAGGTCTGAAGACGGCCCTTCAAACCCCTGGGCTCCAGCTGTACCTGAAGCCTGGAATTTTCTGTTAAAGTGGCCACTAAGCTCCGCCCTGTGCTCTGCCCGCTGCAGCAGTAAGAACCTCGGCATTACTAGTAAATCTGCAAGTGGCAGATGCTAAAATACGGAACGAGTCGGTCACGGTGGAGGCGAGACGGCAAGGATGTGCCGCCTTCAGCTCAGAAGCGGTCACTCCTCGATACATCCCAATAAAGCACCTGCTGGGATCAGAGCTCCAGGGGGCCCGGTCAGGAGAGTCGGGGAAGGTTCTACATGTTCAACTCTGCCGTCCCCGGCGGTGGCCCTGCTGAGAGAGGAGCTCTCATCCGGGGCCAGCGATCCAGGCGGGCTTAACTTCAGACAACCTATGCCCCGCGGCGTCAGAGACGCAGGCCGTCTGCCCCAGGTTCAAGTTAGTGCCTCAAAAGCAGGGACGCCCTCAGGAGAGTGGGTGCCGACTGCTTCCAGATGTCCTGCTCTGCACCCCCATTCTGAGGAGCCCTCTGGGGGACTCTCACTGCCCCTGGTGTCACTGGCACAGGGGGCCCCAAAAAATACCTACACGGAAACCCCCGAGCTGGGGTCTTCAGAGCTCCCCCCAATTTTTCCGGCCTCGTTGAACCCAGGGAGCTAACACAACACGAATACACCAGCAGCTTCCTGAGGTCCCGAGAGGTGCACGGTCAGACGCCCCCCCGAGCTCATCACTGTCGGCCCCCAATTCCCCACACCTGCCCTGGTGAGAAGCCTCTCTGGAGGGGGGGACGGACCAGGGGGGCATCACGCCAAGCCCACCTCAGGTGTGGCCTCAGGGGGCCCGGGCCATGGAGACAGGCACCGCGGGCGAACCTGTGAGCCGTACCCGTGGACAAGGGGCACGGGGTGGACCAGTGACCACGGGGCTATTCCCCACCTGCACGCGGGAGCCTCACGGTGCCTGTGCGCGCGCACAGGTACACGTGTGGTGCGCGGCCGCGGGTGCACACGGCTGTGAGCTGGCGGGGCTCCTTCTGGGAAACCGTCCTGTCTACAGAGGCGGCCACGGGACCCCACCAGAACCTTCTCCCTTTGGCTAGCTCGTGGGTGGGGGGGCACCCGAGCCAGCCAGGCAGGGGGACCTCCCCGGCCCTCCGCTGCCATCAGAGGGGAGCAAGTGCCTCTTGCCGGGGTCGCCACACGGTCAGCCCGAGGCCTGGAGCCGTCGTGCCGCTACACACGACGCCCCCGCCGAGACAGGCTGTGGGGCCACCGGGTTCTGAGACCCCCTGCGGGGCGACCGGGCGCCTGCCGGAGGGGCCGGCACCCGAGACCGAGGGCGGCGCCGCTCCGCGGAGGACCCGGCTTCGAGCCGGCAGAGGGGGCACGCTCGGGCGCCCTGAGACTCAGGGGACCCGGGTATGAGACGGGGTCCCCCGCCTCACCCCAACCCGCCCCGTGGGGGGCCCGGAGGAAGGGGGGGCACGCGGGGGGGCCGGCCCGCCGGAGAACACCACGTCCGGACCCTCCGCCCTCCGCTACCTGGGTGGGCTTGCCGAACCACTTCCAGAGCTGCCGGGCCGGCAGGAAGGCGGCGATCTTGGGCCGGTTCTCCACCGACGGCAGGCGCTGCCGCTTGGCCAGCTCCTTGGTGGTGGGGAGGTGGACGCCCTCCCTCTTCTTGGGTCGGCTCTTGGCCGCGGCCTGAGCCTTGGGCTGCAGAGGCTGCGCGGGCTGTGGCGGGGGCGCCTGGGGCGGGGGCGCCGGGGCCTTCTTGCCCGGAGAGGGGGCAGAGGAGCGAGCCTTGCCCGCCTGCTTGGGCGCCTTGCCGGGCAGGGCCGGCGGCGCCGAGGGGCCGGCCGCGGCGGGAGGTGCCGCCTCGTCGTCTGAGCTGCAGGAAGAATCGTCCGTGGTGGAGGAGGAGGAGGAGGAGGACGAGGAGGACGAGGAAGATGAGGAGGAGGACGAGGACGAGGAGGAGGACGAGGACGAGGAGGAGGACGAGGAGGAGGAGGACGACGACGAGGACGAGGAGGAGGACGAGGAGGAAGAGGACGAGGACGAGGAGGAGGACGACGAGGACGAGGAGGAGGACGCCCTGGAGCTGGAGGCGCTACAGTTCCGGCCGCCGCCGCCGCCCTGGCCCTCCTCCTCCCCCTCGGTCTCTGAGCTGCTGCTGCTGCTGCCACTGTCGCTGCTGCTACCGCCGCTCTCCGACTCCTCGGCCCCGTCCTGCTCCGCCTGGCCCTTGTCCGGGCTCTTGGGCTCACCCGAGTCCTCGAACTCGAGCCCAGCCCCCGGCTCCTGGGCCAGGTCGCCGTCCCCGGACTTGGGCCGGGCGGCCTTGGGCTCGCCACTGCCTGTGGCCGGCGGGTAGCCGCCCAGGCCCAGGAGGCCCTTGGGCTCCTGCCAGCCCCCGGCTCCGGGGTCATCCCGCAGAAGCAGGGCCTCTTTGGCCTTCTTGCTTTTGGGCGACGTCACACCCTCGTGGTCCAGCTTGACGAGCGGCTCGGCCTCCTCCCCGGGCCTCCGGGTGCCCTTGGCGGCCGCCTCTTCCGCGGCCCGGGCCTTCTTGGGCTTGGGGCGGGTGGCGGGCATGGCGATGGGCATGGTGACGAGGGGGGTGGGGGCCAGGACCGCAGCGGGGGCCGGCAGCTCCCCAAAGGGCTCAGGAGCCGGGCAGCTGGTGAAGGTGGACGGGGCGGGGCTGGCCTGCGGGGCCGCCGGGCGAGCCTTGGGGGCTTTGGCTCGCTTGTCCGCGGGTTCTGGGGGGCTCTTCTTGGAGCCTGGGGTGCTGATGGGCTCCAGGGCCAACGGGGTACTGGGGACCTCCTCTGTCGGGCCCCCCTCTTCCAGGACGGCGGCTCTGTCTAGAAGAGAGAAGGAACAAGCTTACGTGAGGTCAGGGCAGCAAGGGGCTTCCCGAGCCCAAAAGCCCGGTTTTTGCGCTGGCCCTGCTGCTTCCTCTGCGGTGACCGGGTGCTGGGCCTGGACGCTGCCCGCTCTGGGCGCAGGATGAGCGACTCTCACATCGCTGTCATCCCACGGGTGGTGACCCCCAAGCGGTCCTTGGCAGCCTCAGCTCTTAGCACCTGTCTCTGGATTCTGGTGTGAACAACTCGGCTGCCCAGGAGTCAGCTCTGCCCGAGGCAGATGAACGCTGACTCCCTGAGTCTCAGTGTCCCACTCTATCAAAGGGTCCGAGCGGCCCTGCAGCTGAGTTCCCACGGGGGGGGGGGGGAGGGGGCACAGTCTCTGCGCGCAGACCCCACGGCATCCCGCGTCCGCAGCAAGTCCCCCCCATGCCTGCACCTGCCCCTGTGCCTCGGCCGAGGCAGAGCTGGGGCAAACGTACCACTCTTGGCTTTGGTGCTGGGTTTCCGCCCACGCCCTCGTGCCTTGGTGCCCGGCTCCTCGGACCCTGGCGTGCCCCCGTCTTTGCTGTCCCCGGTGTCTTTGCTGGTCTTCCGGCTGCGGCGCTTGGCACTTGGCACCAGGAGGGCTGGGGACGGCTCCGCACCTGCGGGAGAGGGACACGGTGGCTCAGGCCTGGGTCTCTGCTCTCCCAGCCACCAGAGCAACATCCATCGCGGGGGACAGGGACCGGAAGGCCCTGCGGCTGAATCTGCTCGGCCTGCCTGGAGGGGCTGTGCAGCTGGAGAGGGGGACTCCCTCTGCAGGGACGCAGCTCAGGGGTCTGCAGGCACAAAAAGCTCCACAGGGGTCCCCGAATGAATGGACTGGGTGGGAGTGAGCAAAGATCCACTCTCGTGGGTTCTATAACCCACTTGGAGGATGCTCAAAACCACAGACCCCCGGAGGTCCAAGTCCTGGCTCTGCCTCTAACTAGATGTAGGACCCCAGGAAGAGTCATTTCCCTCCTTGAGGCTGAGCTTCAGTATTGGTCAGTCACGGGGAATGGGATCTTTGGATGCTCAGGACAAAGCCAGGAACTCCGTGCTCTCGTGGACATGTGAAGCCTGGAACGATCGGGAACGGCGCCTGACCAGCCTCGACGGCCTGGACTGCGCGGGAACGCAGACCTGGGGAGCCCGGGAGCCCCTCCCCCAAGCCCACTGTGGGAGCCCCACCCGTGGCTCCTGCCATTTCCATCCCACCGGTGCAAACGGTTGCAACGGTGGCCAGAGCCCAGGGCTGGGCCCGCAGGGGAGCCGGTGTGGACATGGGGGTCACCCCTGCCAGGGCAACAGGACTGCCACTCACACTGGATCTTATAGTCGGGAGGCAGAAGGCGGATGTGGGAGAGGGGGATCCTCCCCGTGTCCCCGTCATCGAACTCCACTGTGATCAGGTCCCCGTCGTCCTCGAGGCCTAGCAAGCCTGTTGGCAGAGGGGCAGGGTCAAGGACGCCAGCGGACCCCCGCTCTCCGGTGCCCACAAGGGCAAAAGGGGAGCAGAAACCAGCCGGGGAGCAGCTCCGGGCCTGGGATGTGTAGCGGCACGTATCCAGTGGTACAGAATGTGAGTCTTAGAGTCTCGTGGTCCAGCAGGAGCACTGGCGCCTGCCATTCCACCGACTCGCTCCCAAGACCCTCCCGAGAGCACAGCGAAGCAAGAGCAGGGGCGGCAAGCCTGCAGGCCGGACCTGGTGGGTCAGTGGCCGACTGCGGGAGCGGGGCATTTCCCAGACCACCACCTGCACGGTGAAGGGCTTCCCCTGCTGCTGGGGGCCTGGGAGGGGGCCTGCTTCACAAGGGAGCCCTGCCAGGCTCGGGCCCAAGAGGCGCCAAGCGCCTCTGCAGGCAGGGGTCAGGGGACCCCAACAGCGGACAGGCTGAGGGTTTACGCCTGGGGCACGGGAGAGTTAGGTGGGTCCCCGAACCCCAAGGACTGTCTGCCGGCCGGTGGCAGGAAGCCACGGGTATGGGGACCAGGGGTCGCCACAAAACGTGCCTGTCGATGCACAGGCCTTCCAATCTGCTTAGTACAGACCACCTGACCCGAGAGGCCAGCCTCTCAACGAGACAGACACGGACCAGAGAGGTCAGGGGGCTGAAGAGCACAGAACCCCCGAAGAGACGGCAAGGGCAAGTCAGGAGAAAAGGGAGCTGCAGAAACCCAAACGTGGAAACAGTCCTTTTTCCGCGAAGTTTGCGAAAAGAGAACACGGATACCAGCAAATGTGCTAAGAAACAAAATCGGATAAAAACAAGAAGACGGACACAAAAAGTTGGGGGGGGAAAACATGCAGAGAATAAGAAAAAACTCTAGGAATTTCTTACACGACAGCAGGAATTTCAAAACTTCGGTAGATGGAAGGGCCAGAAGGTCGGGGTTAGTTGAGGAAACCTCCCGAGAGGTTGAACAAAAAGGTGAAGAAACAGACGATAGGAATAAAGATAACAGACACTGCAGGCCAGCACACGGTCCCAGGGAGGGCGGCAGGGGACAGGGAGTGGCTCCTGGAGAGCCACACACGGAGTTTCCAGAACAAAGGAAATTTGCTTCACAAAGCCCTCAGGCCCCAAACACCCAGCAACACACACACAGACACACATCAGACAGACACAAACACACACACAGCCGTGCATAGAGAGATGCACAAAAACAGACATACACAAAGACAGACGCACACATATTCACACATGTACAGACACACACAAACCCACATGAAATTCCAGATCTAGGAATAACGAGAACACCCTCAAAGTTTCCAGAGAGAAAGCAGGTCTCCTACAAAGATGTAGTTTTAACAATGACATCAAATTTAGACAACGTCGACAGCCAGATAAAAACGAAAGGCACAGTGACTTTGAAAATTATTTCCAACCTTGACTTTATCCCCAGCTCAACTATCTTTTAAGAACATGCCAAAATAAAGCGATCTCAAGCATGCATGTACTAGAGGGATTTACCTCCTAGGATCCTCTCTCAGAAAGCTACAGAAAGATTCTCCATGGAAACGAGGGAACGGAACAAGGAAGAGAAAGACGCGGATGAAACACAGGAGCTGGAGAAATGGAATTCTGAGTGACCCCCAGGGGACGGACCAAGAGTGACCCTGCCATGGTCTCTCTGGGGCAGGGGGGCGGGGGAGACTTCCTGCCCGGCATCCGTGTTCCACCTCCTGGGTGGGTGTGGATGTCGGGCCGCAGCGGGTACACTGTATCTGCCATCTGGCTGTTTGTCTGAAGAACAAACATCCAGAGCTCAGCTCTTGGAAATGTCAGTTTTGCACCGTGTGAGGATCTGTGGTTTCTGTCCAACACCTGCAGCTTCTGGGGCACCTGTTATTTATGTCAGCCTTGCTTCCCATCTCTTACTTGGCTAACAACACCCCGGTTTTCCTGGGGTGGCCACCGTCTCCTCTCCCGGGTCGCAAGTGGAATCAGAAAGCCAACCTCACTTGCCGGTG
The DNA here is from genome assembly GCF_046562875.1 of Panthera onca. Lineage (NCBI taxonomy): Eukaryota > Metazoa > Chordata > Mammalia > Carnivora > Felidae > Panthera > Panthera onca. The sequence goes on from NC_138354.1 coordinate 4,103,056, forward strand.
TCGGGAACGAGCACGTGACCCAGGCTCAAGGACGAGACTCACAGCAACCGACGAAATCCACGTGACCCAAGCCAGTTTCGGGGGCCCTGTCCTACGTGTCCCCATGTGGGAAATGAGAGCAATTCCCCCGACGGCAGGATCTGTTAATCTGGCGCGACACCGTCCCCGAGGAGCTGGGTGTGAAGCCAGCGCAGCCGAGGGCGGACCGAGGGCCTGAGCGCCGGGCCGGCCCTGCCGGAAGCCACGCGAGGAAACGGGGGGATGAGGGGGAGGATCTGGGGGGGGGGGGGGATGCCGAGGATGCCTCACCTCGGACCACGGTGCCCGGGTAGAGGCAGCGGTACTGCTGGCTCCAGTAGGCTGCGATCCTGGTCCCTTGTGGCAAGAAGCGCGTGGAGGCCGGCCTCACGTCGTTGATCTGCGAGGGCGAAGGGTTGAGCGCCAGGGGTGACCGGGAGCAGCCCGGCCCCCAACCGCCCGGCGGCCCCGCCTCCCCTGCCCCCCTCACCGCCTCCTGCAGCAGCTGCTCCAGACAGTAGATGTGGGGCCGGTTCCCACGCTCGCCCTCCACCACCACACGGTATCTGCAAGGCCACGGCAGGCGCGGTGTGAGGTGACGGAGACGGCGGCCCCTCCCGGAGGAACCCTGCTCCTCGACCACCGGCCCCAGCGGCGCCAGCTCTGCCTCCCAGACCGCTCGGACGGCACGTCAGAGCCTGGGGAGCCGCTGGCGTGCGGTCTGAACCTGGGGCGAGGCTCTCCCCTCCTGGGCCTCGGTTTCCTCATCCGTACAGCTAGGGGGTTCAGATCCAAGAGAGGCCGGCACAGACCGGCTGGCCACGCCCACTGGGGCCTCCCTCAGCGGGCACCGCCCTCCCGGGCACCGTTCACCTGGTTCTAGGGAGAGGCAGTCGCGGCTCAGAGAAGCAAAGCAACCCGCCCATAGAGGCCCAGCAAGGCTCCCTGGACCCTGGACTGGGGGAGGGTCCGCAGGCTCTGAGGCCAGTGCCGCCCCCCGCCCAGGCCCCCACTCACATGTCTGGCGAGTGCACCGTCTGCACGTGCCCGGCATACAGCAGCTTATCATCCATGGGGATAAGCACACGTAAGCCGTCTTTCAGCTCGTCCTTGTCGATGACGCAGGAGCGCGGGGCTGCAGGGGGACACGCAGGGAGGCAGGGCTGGAGCCAGGGGGCAGCCGAGAGACCCTCCTTCGGCGCCCAGCGCCTCCCTTCCCCCAGGCCTGCCGGGTGGCAGGGATGCCCCCCTGCAGGGACATGTGTTGGGGGGGCCGTGCGCAGCCCCTCCCCTCCTGGCCCAGGCCCCTGCAGAGATCCCAGGCAGGTGTGAACCAAGTGTGATCGCCTACACAAGCCACCCCTCCTCCACCCAAAGACCGCCACCCTTGGGGCCTGGGCGTGAGGCCCCAGGTCGTCAGCCCGTCCACCACTGCCTCTCCCACCAGACCTCCAGGACTTTCCAGACCTCCAGGACACCAGAGGCATTCTCCTCCTGGAATGCCATGTGTCGTGGTGGAAACCAATCCCCGCCTTGGCCAAACTTCAGGCCAGGCTCTCCGCATTCCTCACCTGTCCTCAGCTGAAAGCTGGCTCTCCCCCCCCCGCTTAGAGGCCACCCCCTCCGGAACCCCCACACCAGATGTTCCCCAGTTTTCCTTCTGCACACTGACCACACTGCTCTGGATTCCAGGGCTCCCTCCTCCTGCCCTGTGAGACCTTGAACCCGGCCCCACCCTGTCATGACCCACACAGCTCGCTGGCTGGCCCGCTTGTTTCTTCATTCCTGCCTGCACGCACACCCCTGCCGCAGCCTCACCATGGGCAGAGTGGACACCCACCCCTTGTCGCTGAGTATGGCTGTGAGACTTCCTCCGGCCAATGGCACAAGGGTGGGAGTGATCAAATACGGATTCTGAATCTAGGCCTCCAGAGGTCTGGTCAGCTCCCACTTTCCCTTGTGAGCCTCTGGCAGTACGGCCCCAGGAAAAGCACGCCCCGGCTCACCCACAGGCCCAGGGGGTGAACGGCCCCGGAGTGGAGCTGACCCTGCGTCCGTGGACCTCCAGCTGTCCTGCTGTTGTGGGAACAAGCCCAGGCGAGGTCAGCCCGGCTGCCTTACAGACCACTGAGACCCATAATGGATACCTACTACCAGCTACCACTGGGTAACTCTTTGTTACACGGCAACAGCTGACTGATACACTCCCAATCAGGCGATTAACTTGCCCAGCCCTGCACATCCTCCTGTTCCACACCCGCCCCACCCAATTCACATCCTCAGTCTCTCCTCAGAGCTCCACACCCCTGGGTCCAGGTGCCAAGTGTATGTCATTTACCCGGATGTTCTCCAGGCACCCCAGACTCCAGCCAGCAAAGTGTGGCATGTGATCTCTCCCTGCTCCCCCTACACGCCCACCCCACCACCACCCATACTCACTCGTTCTGGTCTGCTCACACAGCCCCTCTCCCCCTCGCGACGTGCTCAAACCCACCCCATCTCCCTCCGTGCTGCCCCTGCCACCATCGCTCACGGGATCCCCACAAGGGCCTCCCTACCTGGACTCCTGTCCCCCTCAGGGCCACCCCCAAGTCACTCTATACAAAGCAGTCAGAAAGCACTTTTCAAAACCAGTCCGACTGTCCTCATCTACTTCCAGCCGCGGACAGCTTCTTATTTTCATTAGGGCAAACTGTGACCACAGCCCAGAGATGGGGCCATCTGCCTCTCCCTCCTCCCCCACCCAGCTTACTAAACCAGAGCCAAGCCGGCCTCTCTCAGTTTACCACAGATACCATGCCCCCACCCAACCTCAGGGCCCCTGCACATGCCCACTCCCTGGGGTAGCTCAGCCCCTGCCCACTGCTTCCCCAGGGGGACCTCCAGCCACCCCCCCACCCGCTCTGGGCCTGAGCCGACAGGGCATCGAGGGCACTTACCTGGAGTTAGTGGCCGCTCCGCAGCCCCACCACGTGGCAGGTGCTCATCCTCAGAGAAGCTCGAGTCCTGATTGGGCTCAAAGTCCTCCTCTGCAGCCATGCTCTCCATCAGCTTGCTCACGGCTCCCCCCTTCCCCCGGTTCTGGGGACAGAGCACAGCAGACCCACGGCTCGGGGCACGCCGTGCAAGTCCCGCTGCTTAGGACCCTCCCTGGAAACCCCGGAGTCTCGGTCAGGCTGCAGGGGCATCTGCCACGTGAGTGGTGCGGGGCCGAGGGGGTGGTGTCCGTGAGATCGGCAAGCAACCCGAGTGGCCAGGGCCTGCGTGGGCTGAGGCAGCACTTCCGGACACACATGGGGGGGGGGGGGGGAGGGGGCGGAGCCTGGGGTCTCAGTCACTTGCATGTCCAACTTCGCCTCAGGTCATGATCATGGCTTGTGGTTTCTAATCCCGCATGGGGCTCTGTGCTCACAGCTCAGAGCCTGGAGCCTGCTTCGGATGGTCTCCCCTCTCTCTGCCCCTCCCCCACTCATGCTCTGTCTCTCTCTCTCTCAAAAATAAACATTAAAAAAAAAAACAACAGCCTGCTGGGGACAAGGTGGTGTGGGGGGTGGGCACGCCCAGCATGCCCCATCTGGGAGGGACCTATGGGGACCTGGCTCCTGGGGCACCGCGAGCCTCACCTCCTTTTTCACCTCCTTCCCTTTGGCCTTGGCCTTGCTCCTCTTGGCAGTGGCCGGGGAGCTGGTGTGGGGCGCCCGGGCCTCTGGGGGCAGGGCGGGAACACGGGGCGGGGGCAGCGCCGCCCCTCCTGAGCTGGCCTCCTTCCCCTTCTTCTTCTGGGGGAGGAAGCAACAGAGGTGCCATCACAGGCCGTCCTCACCATCCCGGGAAAGGAACGAAACCCCTTCCCTCCCCTCCCCCAAGTACGTTTGTTTTTCATCTTTTCTTCATCTTAACTGCTTCATTATTACTATATGTTGCTTATTGTAAAAAAAAAAAAAAAAAAAAAAAAAAAAAAAATCACCAAAGTGCATATAGGTGCAACTTCCTCTCCAATGAATTCTGTCAAGTGCACAGCGCTAACTAGAGTCACTAGTGGCTGTGTGGTGTACCCTTCCAGAGCTTTCCAAAAGCACATACAACGGAGTAAATACACAGGCTACGAAGATACATTTGTGCACAAACGGTATTTTTTTTAACACAAATGGGAATTTGCCAAATGTCCTGCTTTGCACCTTTCCGTCCCGAGCACGTCTGATATAGAGACTGCTTAGCTTTGTTTTTAACAGCTGCTCAATGTGCAGCTGTGGGAGGGGGCGCCATTCATTCAACCGCCCCCCCACAACCCGGTGACGGATGCATCGGCTGCCTCCATTTTAACACGCTTCCAAATGAAGCCACAAAAAGCCAGGATGGTGCCGGGGTGGTCCCACAGGCACGTTCCTGGAAGAAGGCCCAAGACCCTTTCGGCTGCGGCGGGTCACTTGGGGCGTGCCTGAGTAACTCTGAGCTCAGCCCCGCCCACCCCAGCTCCAAGCCCCGCCCCCAGGGGGCAAGGGGCCGCTCGCTGCCTATTGGTCCGCATTCAGCCACGCCCACCCGAGTCTGAGCCTCGCTGCTCCCTGCCCCCACCACAGGGCCGGGTGGAGGCTCCGCGGATTCTCTGCACTCAGCCCCGCCCCCCCACGGTGGGGTGAAGGGGCCGCTACTCGTCCCCGCCAGCCTCGAAACCAGTCCAACCCCACGGCATGGCTTCGTTTATCAGAGCAAAGCACTGGAAACAACCTGTCTGTCCTGCGGCCTGTCAGGGAAACACTGGGGCATCTACAGATACAGTTACAAGCTTTGCTACAGCGTCTGAGAGTCCTGCTCCAGGAAGAGGCAGGGGGCGCCGTGGCCAGGACAACAAAGTGGGGATACTTGGCGCCAGAAGGAAGCTCAGACTATAATCTCCGTGACCCAGGGGAGGTGGGCGGCAGGGGGCAAGGGGTAACTTTATGCTTTTTAAAAGACACATTCCTGAAACAAAACAACCAAGTCAAAGGACCGGAGGATGTGGGAAATTAAGAAATAAAAAAAAAAAAAAACACTGGACAAATGTTACCAAGACCACAGCGGAAGTCACAACTTCCTATCAGACAAGTGACATTCACAGCAAACAGCATTATAAGGGTCAAAACAGACAGTGTTACAGGGATAGAAGGTATTCAGTCTGGATCCCCATTTGGGAGAGGGAAAGACATATATGATTATATTTTCTTGTTTCTGATGCATCATGCCTTAATCCTGTTCACATTTCTGAAATCGGAAGGCATCCAGGGGGTCGAAGGAACAACCTTTCTCCACAAACACCTGCTGAAAACGGACAGCTCACTGAATGGCCTCTACCTTCGCAGCTGTGCACATGGGGCCAGCAGAGGACAGCAAGCAAAGTTCTGAGTGGACTTGTATCTGCTTCCTTTTCTGTATCTTCCAAGGCAGTGTTATAATCAGGTATCACTGAGACCTCTTCCTTTCCCACTGATGAGAGAGCCCTTTTCTGGGAAACTTATTATTATTTTAGTAAGAAAAGAACTCCAACAAGCTCTGTACCCAGAACAGACATGGTCACTGCCATGGTCATTATGGCAGAAAAATACCATCCTCAACCCAATCACCGCATGGTTGATGGCAGCGGAGAACGAAAACCAAGGGGTGGGTGCAGATGGAGGGATGTTATTCAGCCATTTAGAAACATTGATTAAAAAAAAAAGTAAAATAAGGCTGATGGCAAGTGGGAATATCCAAGTCTAAAAAAGCAGGACACAAAAGCGGGTCTCAAAACACTATGAACAGTGGTTGCTCCTGTGGTGACTTCACTGGCATCTGATTTCTTTTGTTGGCAATTAGTCTCTCCTGTTCTAGTCTCTTACTGTGTCATCAGAAGGCTGGGATTGGGTGAGCCCCCGATCTTCTCCCCAGCAGAAGGTACCATATCTTGGCAAAGGGCCCAGGGGGCAGCGTGGCCCGGGGCAGGTGTTCAAAGCTTAGCTGGGACGCTCAGTAGCTGCCGTGACCTTGGGCAAGTTACAAGGCCACCTGTGCCGTTAACATGAGTAACCTACCTCGCAGGGTTTTGTGAGCACTCTGTTGGGACACAGTAAGAAATATCTACTTGGTCTCTGCCCCTAGTTCCTGACAAAGAGCTCCTGAACCCCTTGGAATTTCCTGGATCACAGGAGAGTCTTTTGTCCTAATGAGGCGACTGTGGGTAAGTCCCTAGCTGGCCTCGGAACGGGGGCGGCTCACGAGAAACACCAAGCCAGGAGAAGCCAGGAACTCTTGAGTTCCAATGTCCCCCATCCTCCGGGGCAGGGAGAGGGTCCAGAGATTGAGTTAATAACCGATCCTGCCAACGTGACGAAGCCTCCATAAAACCCTGAACGACGGGGTTTGGGGAGCTTCCAGGTCGGTGACGGTGCTGGAGAGGCGGCACACCGGGAAAGGGCACGGACGCCCACCCCCTTGCCCCATCCCTTGCCCTGGGCATGTCTTCTATCCGGCTGTTGCTGAACCGTATCCTTTCTAGTAAACAGTAATAGTAAGTGAAGTGCCTCCCAGGGGTTCTGGGAGGCCCCCTGGCGAGTTACAGACCCTGAGAAGCAGGTCCTGGGAACCCCCAGCACACAGCTGGTGCGTCCGCCAGAAGCACAGGTGACAACCTGAACTTGGAACTGGCGCGCAGTGGGGGCCAGGCCCTCTGCCTGTGGGGTCTGTGCCAAGCCCGGGGAGTCGGGGCCAGAAGTGTCGTGAGTGGAGAAAAGGAGTTGTCCTTCACCAGTTGAAGTAGAGGTGCTCAAGGGGTGGGACCTGGCCTGGGCCCTGCCTCAGACCACCTGGTGTGATCACCATGAGCAGTACACACTATTCCAGCACCTTCCCTCCGAGGCCCGGAGAAACCTGAGAGGGCTTCAGCTGTGGGCAGACAGGTGGGCACCAATCACCGTGGACGACACCGGAAGACAGCCACTTCCTCACTAGCCCCGTCACCGGGAAATCAGTGCCAAGCCTCATCCCTCTTCTCGACTTCCTACATAGAACATCACCGGTATTTGAGAGATCATCCTCCATCGGGGCGGGGATGGGGAGGTCTGAATGCAACCAACCAAAGGGGTTGGCTTCCTAGCAGCCAGTGCAAGAAGGGTCTGACTGTCCTACGGTTCTTAGAAAGCAAGCATTTTAGGGGTGCCTGGGTGGCTCAGTCGGTTAAGTATCCAACTAAGGCTCAGGTCATGATCTATGGATCATGGGATTAAGCTCCGTATCAGGGTCCATGCTGATAGCACGGAGCCTGCTTGGGATTCTTTCTCCTCTCTCTACCCCTCCCCAACCTGTGCGCACACTCTCTCTCAAAACTGAATAGGGGCGCCTGGGTGGCTCGGTCGGTTGAGCGTCCAGCTTTGGCTCAGCATGATCTCATGGTTCGTGAGTTCGAGCCTTGCATCAGGCTCTGTGCTGACTCAGAGCTTGTTTCCTATTCTGTGTCTCCTTCTCTCCTGCCCCTCCTCTGCTCCCACTCTGCCTCTCTCTCTCTCAAAAATAAATAAACATTTAAAAATGTAAGGGGCGCCTGGGTGGCTCAGTCAGTTGAGTGGCCGACTTTGGCTTGGTCATGATCTCAAGGTTCATGGGTTTGAGCCCTGCATCAGGCTCGCTGAGGTCAGCCTGTAAGTGCAGAGCCAGCTTCAGATCCTCCGTTCCTCTCTCTCTGCCCCTCCCCTGCTTGTCACTTGTGTCCTCCCAAAAAATAAACGTTAAAAAAAAAAAAAACAAATGGAGGTGTCCGGTGTTTTGATAACTGCACTCAGGGGTCCCTGCACCTCACTCGCACGTGAGGACTGCGCCTGAGACGGGAAGTAAGAGCCGCTCTGAGGCCGGGTCTGAACGCCCGCTGCTGGCAGGGCTCCAGGGGCCCGTGGCTGGGAGGAGTCAGGCCCGCCTTCGGGGCCCCCTCCCGCTGCTCCCACCCCGGCACTGAGGGCCCTACCTTTCTGGGGTCCTTCCTGTCCTTGGCGCGGCCGGTGTCCTTTCGAGGGCTCAGCGGGCCACCCTTGCCGCAGCGGCTGGGCTTGGTGGCCGCGGGGGCCGCGCTGCTGGGCGCCGGAGCCGCGGCCGAGGCGTCGTGCAGGAAGATGCGCTCGCTGCGCCGCCTTGTCCACAGGTCGTCATCGCTGGCCTCGGGCCCCGCCTCGAAGCCAGGCTCCTTGGCGCCCCGTAGCCTGCGGGCCTTGCGCCCTTTCTCTGCCGCCAGCTTGGCCTTGTCGGGGCCGGCGGGGCCGGGGCCCCGGGCGCTGGGTGCGGGCGCGGCCAGGGAGGGGCCCGGCTCCCCCAGTCCCTTCTTGGGCCGCAGCAGCCCGGCAGGCGACCGCTTCCGCACCTTGACCTCACTCTCCGAGTCCGTGTACTCAAACTCCGTGCCTGGATGTGGACAAGGGCAGTGGCTGTGGACGGGAGCTCCTGGGACCCTTGCTTCCCACCCACCCAGATGCCCTGGCCACCAGCAGAACGCCACCGTCCCACCCTTCCTCCCTCGCTGCCCACGGGAGGCTTCTTGTATCCAGGAGAGGAACAGGGCCCAGAGGAGGAAGACTCACCTGCCACACACCTGTGAGTGGCAGGTCCTGCTGGCCCCGCTGCTGTCCCAAACCCCCCTTGGCTGCCCGGACTCAACTCCCTGGGAATGTGACAGTCCCTGCCCGGGGCCCCCATGAGCTTCCCCACTGCCTCCTGCATGCCCGGTGGGAATCCCAGAAGCCAGGGCAGGCTGGGGAGGGCCCGAGGCCCCTCAAGGGCAGCAGGTCCACGGGAGGCATGCGGAAAGCCCGCGTGAAATCCCCAAGCCGGGTGGGGCCTCTCCTCTACTTCCTGGTGCCTCTTCTCAAGAGCTGGAAGGTCCCTGGCACCCGCTCCTCTTCTAGAGGGCAGGCCTCACCAAACTCAAAGCCCTGGGGCCCAGCTGCCTCCTGTCAGCCGAGGCTCTCCCTTCCAGCAGACACGAGGCCAGCCTTGATCCCAACCCTCGAGCCCCTGGGCTCCCTGAACACAGACCCTCTCCCCAACGCCCCGCTGTGCTCTGTCCCTTCCAACCTCCGGGCCTTTGCTGCTGCTGGTCCCTCTACCTGGGGCACCATTTCTCCCCTGACCTCGACCTGGAAATCGGCGGCCTCCTAGCGGAGAAGACACACGGAGCACCCGGGAAGATCCTCTGTCCACACCTCCATCACCGCAGGCACACACCCCACCGGAGGGGGCTCCCATCCATGTCTGTCTATCTGGTCCCGCCCTGTGCCCCGGAAGCAGATCCCCAGTTTTACTACCGCAGGCCTGACGACCCCTGGGAGGCCGACAGCCTGCCCACAAGGCCTCCTCGGGGAGGCCGGGTCCCATCACCCAACAGATGCAGCCAGGCTGGGAGGGGGCACACTCCGTGGGAGGGACCCACTTGCAAAGCTTAATGATCCCGTTAATTAAGCTTTTGTTAACGGACTTCCCACCGCACAGGGAGGCAGCTGGGGGCTCTCATGGCTGATCAGGGTGCAGGCCATAAAAGGCTGGGGTTCTGCTGCCGGGTTTGACCCACCTGATGACAGCCCCCTGCAGAAAGCCGGAAGGAAACCCCCAGGCAGCGAAACGCTGCAGGTGAGCCGCGTAGGGAGCAGGGCCAGAGAACGGACAGAGCTGCGACGGGCAGCGGACACTTTCAAGCGTGGAGTAAGGTCGGCCCGGGGGACAAATACTCATGAGGCCAGTGGGGCAGCATGAGTGGTGCCCGGGACACAGGAAACGGGCTCTGTGAGGGGACAGGCCTGTCCTCGAGTGGGGACAGGCAGGAAGCCCAGAGAGAGGGGAGGACGTGCCGAGCCCTCACCGCCACACAGGGCCGCGGCAGGGAGCAGAGTCCATGTCTGTGATGCCCACCCAGTGTCCTGTGCTCCTGCCTCCGCCCCCAAGAAATACGGTAACAAGGGAGGAACAGACAACAAAAAGCACAGAAAAGATAAAACAGAAGGGTGAGACCCAAAGAGATTGCAAGTCAAAGGATGGAAAAGATAACCCATCCAAACACTAACCAAAAAGAGCTGAATAAGCATAAATATAAACATCAGACAAAACTGACCTTCCTTAAGACAAAACTTGTTACTAGAGACAAAGGATATATTTACATAATAAATGGTCAACTCACTAGGAAGATGTAACAATTCACAAACACACATGAGCATAATCCAGAAACAGGTAAAAAAGATTATACGCTATGACCAAGGGGGATTTATTCCAGGAATACAAGGTTGGTTCGACGTGTAAGAAAATCAACGTGAGGGTGCCTGGGTGGCTCAGTCGGTTGAGCGTTTGACGCTTGGTTACGGCTCACGTCATGCTCTCACGGTTCACAGGTTCAAGCCCCATGACCAGCTCTGTGCTGACAGTGTGAAGCCTGCTTGGCAATCTGTCTCTCCCTCTATCCCTCTGTCCCCTCCCCTGCTCACTCACCCTCTCGCTCTCTCAAAAATAAATAAATATTTTCAAAAAATCAGTGTAATACACCGTAATGAAGGACAAAAACCACAGGAATACCTCCATAGACGCAGAAGAAGTAACTGACCAAACCTAACGCCCTTTCGTGATAAGATCACTCAAACTGGGAAAAGAAGGAAATTCCTTCCACCTGACAAAGACAGCCATAAAAAAGCCACCAGTAACATCATACCTAATGGTGGCAGAATGAATATTATCAACCCCTATGATCAGAAGACAAAGATACCTGCTCTTGCCACTTCCGTTCAACATTGTACAGAATATTGTAGCCAAGGCAATTAGGCTACAAAAAGAAAGAAAAGGTATACCCATCTGCCGCTCTGTTTGCAGATGACATGATCCTGTATTATAGAAAACACTAAGGAATCTACTAAAAACCTATTAGAACGAACAAATGAGTCCAGCGAGGTCACAGGATACATTTCTATACACTGGCAGTGAACACTCCAAAAAGGAAAAGAATCCATTTACAATAGCATCAGAAAAACAAATACTTAAAACTGAGTTTAACAAAAGGAGTCCTAGAGTTGTACAGTGAAAAGTATGAAAGGTCGTTGACAAAAATTAAAGACACAAATGAGTGGAAAGACATCCCATGTTCCTGGATTAAAAAACTTCCATTGTCAAGATGCCAGCACTCCCCGATTTAGCACCATTCCTAATCAGAATCCCAGGTGGCTTTTTTGTAGCAATTCACAAGCTAATCCCAAAATCCCTATGGAATGCAAAGGACTCTGAGGCACCAAGGCAATCCTGAAAAAGGAGAACAAATATGGAGGACTCCTACTTCCCAATTTCAAAGCTTCCTACAGTAATTCCTCCAGTAATCAAGACAGGACGCTACTGGGCTAAGAACAGACATAGGGATCAATGGACTAGAACTGAGGGTCCAGAAATAATCCTTCATATTTAGGTTCCGCTGATTTTTCACAAGGGCACCAAGAGTGTGCAATGGGAAAAGAACGGACTTCTCAACACATAGGATACTGGGCCAAATGGATCTTCACGTGCAAAGGCCCCTCCATCACTCCATACACAAAAAATCAACTCAAAATGGATCACACACCTAACTGTAAGTCACAAACCATAAAACTCTTCAGTGAAAACAGGACTAGATCTCTGTGACCTTGGGTTAGGCAATACTCGCTTGCATAAACGCCCGAAGTGCAAGTGATCTCTCTGGACTTCGTGCAAATTGGAAACGGTTATTTCAAACAACCCAAGAGAATAAACAGACAACTTACAGAATGGGAGAGAACACTTGCGAAGCACAGTCAGAGTCACAGCCAGAATGTACAAAGAGCTCGTAACAACAAAATGACAACCCAATTAAGAAATAGGGATTTAAATAGGCACCTCTCCAGACATACGGACGGCTGAGCAACATGAAAGGCTGCTCACCGTCATCGGGAGAAATGCATATCAAAACCACAAAACAACGTAAGGACAAGAAGGGGGATGTGAAGAAACCGGAACTCTCACAGGCTGTTGGTGGGAATATAAAATGGTGAGACCACTTTCGAAAACGGTTTGGCAGGTCCTCAAAAGGTTAAACATTAAGTTACCAAATAACCCAGTGATTTTACCCTTAGATTTGGAGCCAGAACAGGGGCGCCTGGGTGGCTCAGTCGGTTAAGCATCCGACTTCAGCTCGGGTCATGATCTCACGGTGCGTGAGTTCGAGCCCCAGGTCGGGCTCTGTGCTGACAGCTCGGAGCCTGGAGCCTGCCTCGGGTTCTGTGTCCCTTCTCTCTCTGACCCTCCCTCTCCCCCCCTCTCAAAAATGAATAAACATTGAAAAAAAAATGTAGCCAGAACTGAAAACATGTCCACACAAAAACATGTACATAAATATTCAGAGCTGCATTATTCACGATAGCCCCCAAACAGAAACAAAAACAAAAGAGTAGAAACAAAATGTGGTATACTCATAAAATGGAGTATTATTTAGACATAAAAAGGTCTGAAGTCACATAAGAAGAAACAGGTCTTTATGAAGGGTCTTTATCTATTAAAGGAGTTGAATCAACAATTAATGACCTTCTAAAACAGAAAATGCCAAGCCCGAATGTGGTCACTGTTGAATTCAACGAAACATTTAAGGAAGAAATTATACCAATTCTCTACTATCTCTTCCAGAGGACAGAGGCAGAAGGGATACTTCCTAACTCATTCTACGAGGCCAGAATTATCCTAATACCAAAACCAGACAGAGAAAACTACACATCAATATCTCCCATAAACATAAATGCGAAATATCAACAAAATATTAGCAAATCAAATCCAGCAATGTATGAAAAAAATTATACGCCACAATCAAGTGAGATTTATCCCAGGTATGCAGGGCTTGTTCAACATTCAGAAATCAAAAACAATTAATGTAGTCCATCACATCAACAGGCTAAAGAAAAATCTCATGATATTAACAGATGCAGGAAAAGCATGTGACAAAATTCAACATACATTCATCATAAAAACTCTCAGTAAAGTAAGCACAGAGGAGAACTTCCTCAACATCTACAAAAACCTTACAGCTAGCATCATATTTACGGGTAAGAAACTATAGAGGCATGGGGCGCCTGGGTGGCTCAGTCGGTCCGACTTCAGCTCAGGTCACGATCTCGCGGTCCGTGAGTTCGAGCCCCGCGTTGGGCTCTGGGCTGATGGCTCAGAGCCTGGGGCCTGCTTCTGATTCTGTGTCTCCCTCTCTCTCTGCCCCTCCCCCATTCATGCTCTGTCTCTCTCTCTGTCTCGAAAATAAATAAATGTTAAAAAAAATAATAAAAAAAAAAAAAGAAACTATAGAGGCTTTTCCACTACGATCAGGAACAAGGCAAGGTTGTCCCCTCTCACCACTCCTTTTCAAGATCATAGAAGTCCTTGCTAATGCAATAAAAAAAAAAAAAAAAAAAAAGGTATATTGATTGGGAAAGAAGAAATAGAACTATCTTTGTTCACGGATGCCATGAGTGAGTATCTATGTAGAAAATCTGAAAGAATACACCCAAAAAATCTCCTGGAATTAATAAGCAATCATAGCAAGGCTGCATTTTACAACCTTCACACACCAAAGTCCATCACTTTCCTACATACTAGCAATGAACAAGTGGAATTTGAAATTTAAGACACAATACTGTTTACATTAGCACTCCCCAAAATGAAATACCTAGGTTAAATCTAACAAAATATGTACAAGAGCTATGGGATGGAAACTACAAAACTCTTCTGAAAGAAATCAAAGAAGGCTTTCCATGTTCATGGATAGGAAGACTTGATATTGTCAAGATGCCAATTCTTCCCATTTTGATCTATAGATTCGATACAATCCCCCCCAGAAGTGGACATCAACATACTAATGCCAAAGTCTATATGGAGAGGCAAGAAACCCAGAATGACCAACTCAACATGGAAGAAGGACAAAGTAAGAAGACAGTACATGACTGCGAGACCTAGTATAAAGCCACAGTAATCCAACGAGATACTGACAAAAGAACAAACAGATCAATGGCAGAGAATGGAACCCCAAAACAGACTCCCATAAATTTAATCACATAATCTTTGACACGGAGTAAAGGCAATACAATGGAGAAAGGAGATGTTCTTTCAACAAATGGTATGGGAACCACTGGAGATCCACACGCAAAAAAGTGAACCTAGACACAGAACTAACGTCTTTACAAAAATTAACCCAAAATGGATCACAGGACTAAATGTAAAATGCAAAACTCAAAAACCCCTAAAAGAAAAGGTAAGAGAAATCCAGATGACCCTGGGTTTGGCAGTGAATTTTCAGATACGACACCCAAAGGACAATCCACAAAAGCTGGGCTTCCCTAAAAGTAGAAATTTCTGGTTTGTGAAAGACACCATAAAGAGAATGAAAAGACAAGCCAGAGACTAGGAGAAAATTTCTGCAAAAGACACACCGGATAAAGGTCCGTTCTCCAAAACAGATAAAGAACTCTTAAAATTCAACACTAAGAAAAGACCCTGATTTTAAAAATGGGTCAAAAATTGGAATAGACATGTCACCAAAGATACAGAGATGGCAAAGAAGCATTCGAAAAGATGTTCCACCTCATGTCACTAGGAATGCAAATTAAAACAACAAAATACCACTACACACCTATTAAAATCTCCAAAATCCAAAACACTAACGCTAAATGCTGGCAAGGTTGACAAATCCTGTTCACCGCTGCTGGGAAGGCAAAACAGCACAGCCACTTTGTAAGACATTCCGGCAATGTCTTACAAAACCGAACGTGTTCCTGCCATACGATCCAGCAATCACGCTCCTTGGTATTTACCCAAAGGGGTTAAAAACTTGCGTCCACACACACAAAACTACACACAGATGATTACAGCAGCTTTAGTCAAAAGCGCCAAACCCTGGAGGCCACCAAGATGTCCTTGAACAGGTGAATGAATAAATAAACGGTGGCCCGTCCAGACAATGGAATATTATTCAAAGGTAAAAGCTAAAAAGAAACAAGCTGTCAAGTCATGAAAAGACACGGAGACACCTTTAAGTGCATAGTATGTGACATTCTAGAGAAGGCAAAACTGTGCAGACATTAAGAGTGTCAGGGATTGCCAGGGTGCGAGGGGAGGAGAGGGATGAATCCAGAGGATTTTTAGGCAGTGAAACTACTCTGCATGACACTCTAATGGTGTTTTTACACCATTACACATGTGCCCAAACCCACAGAATGTACAACACCAGGAGTGAATCCTAATGTAAACTATGAATTCTGGGTGACAGTGATGGGTCCGTGTAGGTTCATCAATGGTAACAAATGCACCACTTTGGTGGGGAATGCCGATGATGGGGGGGAGGCTGTGCGTGGGGCGGGGGTGGGGGGGGTGCATAGCACGTATAGAGGATATCTCTGTACCTTCCTCTCAATTTTGCTACGAACTTAAAACTGCTCTAAAAAAAAAAAAAAAAAAAAGTAGTAAGTGCTGACATATACCATGGATGAACCTTCAGACAATTACACCAACTGAAAGCAGCCAGATACGAAAAGCCACATATGGTATGATTTCATTTATATGAAATGTCCAGGATAGAGAAATCCATAGAAGGCAGAGAATAGTGGTTCAGGGAATAGGGGGAGTGATATGAATAGGTATAGGGTTTCTTGTCGGGGACGGGGGGATAAAAATGTTCTGAAATTAGACAGTGATAATGGTTGCACAGCTCTGTGAATACAAAAAAACCCATCTAATTGTACACTTTAAAGGATGAACTTTAGGGGCGCCTGGGTGGCTCAGTCGGTTGAGCGTCTGACGTCAGCTCAGGTCATGATCTCGCGGTCCGTGAGTTCGAGCCCCGCGTCGAGCTCTGTGCTGACAGCTCAGAGCCTGGAGCCTGTTTCGGATTCTGTGTCTCCCTCTCTCTCTGACCCTCCCCCGTTCATGCTCTGTCTCTCTGTCTCAAAAATAAATAAACGTTAAAAAAAAAAAAATTATAAAAAAAAAAATAAAGGATGAATTTTATGTGATGTGAATTATAGCTCCACAAAGTTGTGATTTAAGGGTAGATTCAAACCTGAGCATGTCAATAATTACATTAAATGTTAAAAAATTAAGCTCTCCAATGAAAAGACAGAGATTACAAAACAGATTGAAAAGGACCCAACTATAAGCTGTCTAAAAGAGACTTTACATATTAAGACAAAGGTAAAATGACTAAATGAGTGGAAAAAGACATACCACACAAAGAGGAAGCATTAACAAAGGTGGAGTGTGGGGCGCCTGGGTGGCTCAGTAGGTTAAGCATCCGACTCTTGATATCGGCTCAGGTCTTGATCTCATGGTCATGAGATAGAACCAAGCCCCACCCACATCTGGTTCCACGATGGGCGTGCAGCCTGCTTAGGATTCTCCCCCTTTCTCTCCCTCTTCCTCTGCCCTCCCATCCTCTGCACACACTCATGGGTGTGCTCTCTCTCTCTCTCAAAATGAAAAAAAAAGGGTAGTGACAGTTTAATATCAGGTAAGAGGGATTTCAAAACAAAATACATTAAGAGATAGAACACTTGGTAATAATAAAAGGATCACTTTAAGAGGAAAACAGGAAGTCATAAACGTACATATGCACCCAATAACAGAGCTTCAAATACATGAAGCAAATGTCCAGAGTTAAATTATAAGAAGAAAATCCTGCAATCCATAGCCAGAGGTTTTATATGTATCTGTAAGCAACTGATAAAACTAGACAACTAGTAAAGACACACAAGATCTTAATACTTTCAATCACATTGACTTGCCTGATAGAACGGAATGACTTACAGAACACTGTGTATAATGATGCCAGAATCACATTCTTTAAGTGCACACGGTACATTTACTAGGAAACACCATATATCCTCAAATTTTAAAAGATTGAAATTATAGGGGCGCCTGGGTGGCTCAGTTGCTTGGGCCTCTGACTTTGGCTCACGTCATGATCTCCCAGTTTGTGAGTTCGAGCCTTGCATCGGGCTCTGTGCTGACAGCTCAGAGCCTGGAGCCTGCTTCGGATTCTGTGTCTCCCTCTCTCTCTGCCCCTCCCCTGCTTGTGCTCACACACACGCGCGTGCGCGCTCTCTCTCTCTCTCTCTCAAAAGATAAATAAACAAACAATAAAGATTGAAATTATATAGAGTACTCTTTCTGACCAAGATGGAATTATGTTAGAAACCAGTAACAAGTAAATAACAAGGTAATGCCCACCATATTTGGAAAATAAATAATACTTGTAAATAATCATTGGATAAAAGTAGAAATCACAAGATAAATTAAGAAAAGTGTTGAACTTGGCACAAAAACAGACACTGAGACCAGTGGAACAGAACAGAGAACCCAGAAATGGACCCACAAACGTATGGCCAACTGGTCTTTGACAAAGCAGGAAGGAATATCCAATGGAAGAAAGACAGTCTCTTCAGCAAGTGGTGCTGGGAAAACTGGACAGCGACATGCAGAAGAATGAGCCTGGGCCACTTTCTTACAGCAGACACAAAAAATAAACTCAAAATGGGTGAAAGACCTCAATGTAAGACAGGAAGCCATCAGAACCCTCGAGGAGAAAGCAGGCAAAAACCTCTTTGCCCTTGGCCACAGCAACTTCTTACTCAACACGTCTCCAGAGGCAAGGGAAACAAAAGTAAAAATGAACTATTGGGACCTCATCAAAATAAAAATCTTCTGCACAGCTGAAGAAACAATCAGCAAAACTAAAAGGAGAAGATATTTGCAAACGACATATCAGATAAAGGGTTAGTATCCAAAATCTATAAAGAACTTACCAAGCTCAACACCCAAAAAACAAATAATCCAGTGAAGAAATGGGCAAAAGACATGAATAGACACTTCTCCAAGGAAAACATCCAGATGGCCAACTGACACGTGAAAAACTGCTCTACATCACTCATCATCAGGGAAATACAAGTCAAAACCACAATGAGATACCACCTCACACCTGTCAGAATGGCTAATATGAACAACTCAGGCAACAACAGATGTTGGCGAGGATATGGAGAGAGAGGATCTCTTTTGACTGCTGGTGGGAATGCAAACTGGAAAAACTGCATGGAGGTTCCTCAAAAGAACTAAAAACAGAGCTACCCTATGACCCAGCAATTGTACTACTTGGTATTTATCCAAGGGATATAGGTGTGCTGTTTCAAAAGGGCACATGCACCCCAATGTTTATAGCAGCACTATCAACAATAGCCAAAGGATGGAAAGAGCCCAAATGTCCATCGATGGATGAATGGATAAAGAAGATGTGGTCTATATATACAATGGAGTATTACTCGGCCATCAAAAAGAATGAAATCTTGCCATTTGCAGCTACGTGGATGGAACCAGAGGGTATTATGCTAAGTGAAATCAGTCAGTCAGAGAAAGACAAAAATCATAGGACTTCACTCATATGAGGACTTTAAGACACAGAACAGATGAACATACGGGCAGGGAAGCAAAAATAATATAAAACCAGGGAGGGGACAAAACAGAAGAGACTCATAAATATGGAGAACAAACTGAGGGTTCCTGGAGGGGCCGTGGGAGTGGGGATGGGCCAACTGGGTAAGGGGCTTTAAGGAATCTACTCCTGAAATCATTGTTGCGCTAAATGCCAACTAATTTGCGTGTAAATTTAAAAAAATAAAATTAACAAAAAAAGAAATGTGTTGAACTGAGTCATACTAAAAACAGGACAACATAAAATGCATGAGATGCAGCTAAAACAGTGTTGAGAGAGAGCTTTACAAGTCTCCACAAAAAAAAAAAGAAGGTCCCAAGTTGATAACCTAAGCTTGCACCTTAAAAATTAGGAAGTGGTTGGCAATTATACCAAGAGTGAACAGGAAGGAAGGAAGGAAATAAAGGGCAGAAATTAATAAAATTGATAATTTCTGGCCACACTGACCAAGAAATAGAGCAGAAATAAGTCATTTGTATCAGCAATGAAGAAGAAAACATCACTACAGACCCCTCAGAGTTTAAAAAAAAAAAAAAAATGGGGTGGGGGCGGCGGGTGGATGATGTGAACTCTGCCAATACATTTGACGACCTGGGTGAAATGCAGAAGCCTGCAGGTTCCAGGATGGCTGGTGCGTTTGGGGGTGAGGCTGGGGGCTGTGGACAGGATGATGGGTGTCTGAGCAGCCACAGCCTAAGGGTGGGGGAGCAGATAGGTAGAATGTGACCAGAGGGCGATGGGGGACCAGTGAGAGGTTCTCAGCAGAGAAGCGGTCTGGTCAAGTGCGACCTTTGAGGAAAAGCCCTCCAGCTGCTTCACCATAAAGAAAACCTGAGCAAGGCAAGCCGGAAGGGAGGCCAGCGCCACTGTCCGGGGGAACCAGGCCCTAAGTTCCCAGGGAGCAACGGCAGGACGTGGGGTGAGAGGGAGTGAGAAGGAGGAGGAAGGAGACTGCGAGGCTGCCCCAGAGATGGGGTCCCAGGGGGCGGTACAGGCCGCAGGAATGAGCCTTTGTCCTGGAGCCTGCAAGAAATGAAGCCAGGGGCAGCTGGGGGAGACCTGGGGGGAGAGCAGGGTGGCAGTACTGTGCCCATGTTCCCTGTCCCGGCCCCTGCCAGGAGGGACTCCCGTGGACCCAGAGAGGGACCAGGAGGGCGGGCCAAGCCCAGGTCAGCACACACACGTGGGACCATCTCAGTCTCCAATGCCCCGGACGCAGGTAAGCCAGGTCCGTGTGGGGATACTTGGCCTAGTGGGAAAGGAGGTGGGCCCAGGAGAAGGTCCCCTGTTTGTCCCAAGAAGGCACGGCTACGACCAGACAAGCAGAGAGGAAGAAGTGGGCCTAGGACAAGGCCTCGCCTCCGGCCGGAGCTCCCGGCCGTCTCCATGTGCCCGCCTGGGCAGCTGGACGGTGAGCCCGGCTAACAGGCACACGGCGCCCGGCAACCCCCTAGGGATGACCTCCTCCGGGCCCCCACCCCAGGCTGCGTGGCCATCTCGCCGACTGAACCGCCTCTAATGCCCAGACAGAAGGGGCTTCCTCTTCCTCCAAACCTCTGCGTGGCCGGCCTGTGCCTCTACCTGTACCTGTGTTTCTCCTATGACACTTAGCCTAGTGCCTCCTCTCTGTCGTGCTTCAGCCTGGGTGTCACCTACCTGGAGTAGCCTCCCCTGGGCTGCTCCAGCCCCCCAGGGAGCATATCTGAGGCCTCTGTGCTTCCCGGAACGGCCCGTCCCCGGACGCCTGAAGCAGACGGGGCCAGGCTACATACGTCCGTCAGGTGCACATACAATGAAGGTCACCTGCAGAGCTCTGGCGACCCCTCCTGGGGCGGGCCGGGCCCACGTCACCAGGACCACTCTGCTCAGGATGGGGGCCCACGAGGCAGGGCTCCACTGGCCCCCCAGCTCTGCTTCTAGCCTCCCCCGAGCCTTGGTTTCCTGTCCGAAGGACGGGGCAGCGGCGTCCCTCCAAGTCCACCTGCCGGTACTTACCCATCAGGTTCTGCCGCTCTTCCTTCTTCCGGGCCTTCTGCTTGGCCTCCAGCTGCACCACCGAGAGGGACGGCCCCACTGTGGGGCTGGGGAGGGCACTGGCCGCAAAGCGGGCCAGCAGGCCCAGCCCGCTCTCCTCCAGGCCTGGCGACAGGGCCCGTTCCCGGGGCCCCAGCCTATAGCCGCCGGCAGCCTCGTCCTCCTCCTCCTCCAGCTCATCCTCCTCGTCCTCCTCCTCGGAGCTCTCATCTGGTGCAGAAAACAGGGGGCGAGTCAGAGCCTTGGCCCGGGTGGGTACCACCCCCCACCGCCCCTGCTCGGCCGGGGCACCAGCGAGGGATGCCACAGCTCCAGCCTAGCTCCTCACTCCTCACCGGCCGGGGGTGGTCCAATACCAGCCCACAAGTCCCCCCGATGGCCCAGTGACCCCATCACAGCAAGCCCAAGACATGGGCATCCCGGACAGCCCAGAGGTGGGCAGCGGCCTTGGGAATCAGAGGGTTTCTGTAAGGGGAACACCACATGCACCTGTGCTGTGGGGAGGGGGACAGACACACGGACAAGGACTGGAGACAGCTCTCTCCACCGTCTCACGCACGCGCGCGCGCACACACACACACACACACACACACACACACACACACGCCCCGACATACAACATGGAGGCTGAGAAAAGAGGCAGGAGAGAAGGAAAGAGGAGGCCAGGGAGGGACAGAAAGGAGGCGGGAGAGGGCCCTGGGGACTCAGGCGCCTGGGGGTCTGGGGCTGGTGGTGAGAACGTGGAGTTTGATCTCCTCTTGGGGGAGTGGAAACCCCCTGGGTTGTAGCCCTGAGCAGACGCTGGGATCCAAACTTGACTTCCAAGGATCCCCCTGAGCCAACAAGCCTGGGGCAAATCTCAGCCCTCCGTGAGCACCTATTGTCTCATCTGTGGCAAGGGATGGTCTCCCCAGCGCCCCCCCTCCCCCAGGTAAGGGGAGGCTCCCAATATATAGGAGAAAGCACTTCGCAGGCTCAACAAGCATCAAACAAACAGGGCAAGCCTGTTGAGCAGAAAGAAGCCACTGTCCCCAAGGCCAAGGGAGCCACAAGCTGGCTATGCCTCACGACCCATGGGGAGCCGGGAAGGGAGAAGCACCCAGGTCAGCCCACTCTACACCAGGAGACGGAGACTCGGTGCGGCCAAGTGCTCAGGCAGGACTCAAACCCAGGGCTGCCTGGCTGTCTTGCCACCCAGAATCTCCTGGAAAGAATCTGAAGGAGCTTCAGCCTGTGTCTCCAGCTGGTGAACAGAGATGTACTTCTCCATGGGAAGCGGCCTCCCGCCTGGGAACCTGCAGCCCTGAGCCCAGCTCGGGCCACGGGAACAAAGGCGGGGCAGGTGGCAGGCTGGCAGGCAGGGCAGGAAAGGCAGTGCTCCCTGCACATGAACCGAGCCCTCCAAGAGACTGTAGGCAGGTAACGAGCTTGCTTCCGACCTTCCCCAAGAGACAGGCTGACACCACAAGGGCAGGCAGGCACGAGAGCATCAGAAGCCAACTGCCCACGAGATGCCCAAGGGACGTCTGCCCAAGGGTGGGGTCTGCCCAGACTGCTGGGAGCGTGAAGGTGGCTCTGGGGGCTGCTGACCAAGGGCAGGGCCAGGCGAGGCTGGAGGTGCCCCTCTGCAGCAGGAAGGGGGAAGGGAAATACGGAGGTGGCCCAGATCCCCCCTACTCTACCTTGGGAAGCACCTGCGCTCAGGGGATGGAGAGGGACAGAGACAGCTGGCCAAGTCCACGTTCTCCCACCACGCCCCAAGCCACCTGCCTGCTTGCGTGCAACTAACAGCCCAAAGTGGCGGCCCCGGGTGCGCCAATGGAGGCGGGGGCTCTGTCTAACCCTTAACCGAGGGAGCCTCGGTCTGTGCCGAGCGACCCCTCGGTGAGGAAGGTGGAGATGAGCTCAAGGAATCCCTGAAGGGAGTTGAGAAAGGCAGGAGGCAGAGACAGAGGTTTGTTAGGAGGAGGAGGAGGGGGAGGAGGGAGAGAGGAGGAGGAGGGGGAGGAGGAGGAGGAGCAGGAGGAGGAGACCCGGCCCCCCGGAGCAATGGATGAAGCAGGATGGAGGCCAGCGGGGCAAGCAGGCAGGCAGTGCGCACTTGCGGTCCATTCACATTGCAGACATCACATGGTTCTGTCTCCGCCCCAGCGGGCCACAGCGGCAAAGCAGGCTAAGTGTAGGCAGACTTTCGACAGCGCCTGGGTCCCCCACAGCGGGCCTCCCTGGGGTGGGCCAATTTGAGCAGGGTGGCGGGCGGGGGGCTGGCCGGGGTGGGGGCACGGGGTCAGACGTGTGGCCGGTTTTCCCTTGTAGAGAAGGCCTCCCCTGGCTGCTCAGGTGTGGAGACTCCAGAACGCTCTCCCATCCAGGAGTCCCCATCGGCAACGTCCGGTGGGGGAGGGCCGGCTCTGGGTTTCCGGATGCCCGGGATGTCTACGTTGGACACCAGTCGGCCAGCAGCAGCCCAATCCCAGCACCCTGAGACGGGAGAGTGCTTGGAAGGGAAAAGTCAAAACCAGGGCGTGCTTCCCCCAAAGCGGAGACACAGAGGATCTTGGTCTCCCGAGACGCTCCCCACCTCCGGCTGCTGGGAGCGTGACAAGCCCCCACTGGCTATTTCCCATGGCGGCCGGTCTACTCAGGCTGGGCTCTGCGGGGCAGGGGGAGTAGAGGGGGTCTCCGGACCAAGAAAGCCTTTCTAGAGCTGTCCACACCTGAGGTCACAGGGCTTGCCAAGGGCAGAGGGTAGAAAAAGTCCCAACAAAGAAGCCCAAGCAAATAGAGAAAAACTTTTATAAAAAGAAACAAAAAACACCACCAACAAAAATCTCTTGGCTCAGTACAGTGGGGTTGTCTGTTGTTAACTTGGTTCGGTTTCCAAAACCCGATTGATAAATGCCAAAGCAATCCGCTGCTGCCATAGCCGATGGGGGCAAACCCCGAGGAGGGGGGGTGCAGAGGGGACACAAAGAAAAGGGTTTTGCCTACCTACGGAGCAACGAGCCAGGCTCGCACCCAAGCTCAGTGACCCGCTGCGCCGTCTGCCCTACTCCCAGCCTTCGCTTTGCGTCCAGAGTGCAGCGTGAGAGCAAATGCAAGAGACCAAAACAGACATTCAAAGCATCATGGGTAGGGATCAAGGGTGAAGGTATGGTCAAGCTGCTGGGAGGAGAGAGCAGACACTAGAAAGCCAAGCAGTCAGGTGTTTTAGTACCGGATGTCAGAAGTCCCTATTACCCAAATATCCCTGTCAGGACCTCGCCAGCTGGTGCGCGCAGCAAGGCCCCTCCCCTCCCCCTATCTGGGCTCTCTCCACGGCTGCATCCGGCCTGGTCTGAGGGCCCCTGGCTCCCTCTGCCCACTCTGGGCCAATGGCCCCTTGCGAAGAGATCAGAGCGGGAGGGGCTGCCTGCTTCTCTACAGGATCTGAGCTGGGGCAGGAGAGCTTAAAAACATGGAAGCTGGAACTTTGGCTTTAAAGGGGAGGAGCCCGGGGAGGAAAGGAAGGGGTCAGGGAATGATGAACCAGCCAGACTGGTCTGCAGAGGCCAGGGCTGAGGGAGGCCCGGCAAAGGAGGCTGGCTGGTCGGTTAGTGGCCTCCCCCCCAGAGGCCCAGACTGAGGGCAGCAGCACAGGAGAGTCCCAAGGGCACCTGGCCCCCTGCTGTGCCGTCTCCTGGTCACCCAAAATGGATGTGGGCCAATCAGGACGAGGGGTGTGGGCAGGGAGAAGGCGGACCAGGAACGAAATCAGGGTAGAGTCCAGCCCCAGGGCCCAAGCCAGTTCCCGTCCAGGTTGACCTCTACGTGTCTGGGCCTCACTCAGGGAGCGTGGGGTCCGGGCTCTGGGAATCCCTGAAGGGGGGGGTCCACCCTGAAGCAAATGCTAAAGTAGGGTGAGGAAACACTTAGGGATCCTCTGGCTCCCCCGCCGCCCCTGGGACGCACCTAACCCGGGCAAAGTCAGAGCCAGGGTGTTCGCAGGGGTCACTGAACCCCACCCTCTCTTCACAAGTGAGGCGAATGAGGTTCCCCGGGCTGGGCCGGGGTGCCAGCAGACCAGGCCTGTGGGCTCCTAGGCCAGTGCTCTCGGCGAAGCCTGTGCCCCGCCGCTCAACACGGCAATGAGGCCCACGCTTTCACATCTCACAACAAAACTCGGGGCAGCAAATGGTCTTGACCCTGCACTGCCTACGTGCCCTTTAAAACAGAAATATGTGTTAGGAAACGAGTGTTCGTCTTTTTAAACCGCTGTTACACAGGAACAGAGCTTTAAGAAAATAAAAAAAACGAGCAGCTAAAAAAAATAAAAATTAAAAAAAGGAAGAAAGATGAAGCTGGAGGTGAACGCAGCTGACTTTCGGTCTGAAGAATGAAACGCATGCCAAGAGCTACCGGGGACATCTGAACAATAGAAAAGAGCGGCAGACTGCACACCCCAGCTCTGCCCCTTGGTGGGGGGGGGGGGGGGGGGGAGGGGCGGGGGGGGAGGGGAAGGAGGGACAAAATGGGGGGAGCAGCAACCTAACGGTCTAGTAAGGACACAGCAAGAGAGACAAGGCACACGGGTTTAGTTAAAAATGAACTCGGTATGTTTAATAAAGCTTGGTATTACCAAAATCGCGGTACAAACATCAAGTCACACGCCCACACGACAGAATTCCATTTACAAAATGTCCCTCGGAGGCCTCCTCCGGGTCCGCGCCCGAGAGCGCCCAACCCAGGCCTGCGGTCTAGGGGGTAGAGGAGGCGAGGAGGAGGGCAGAGGGGGAGAATGGACAGGGGTAGAGACTAAAAACAGTCCATATAAAAGCTCAAAAAGAGCCAGGCCGTGGCGTTATCACAATGATACAGGTACAGGTAAGAACAAAAATAAAGACTCAGGCGGATACGGCAGGCTACGCTGCCAAGAACCAAGACGGCCGCCCTTCCCGAGGCGTCCCAGACGGGCCACCTCTGCCCGCCATCTCCTGCCATCTCCTGCGTGCTCGCTCGCTCGCGCTCGCTCTCTCGCGCTCTCTCTCACTCACTCTCTCGCTAGGAAACACGGAAGGTATTTTGTGTTTGGAGCTAGTAACCTTGGTCAAACGAGTCCTCCGAGGAATCGCTGAAGGAGGATCGGGCCTCGACCTCTCGAAGCAGCAAACAAAAGGGCTGCTTCCTGCCGGCGGCCGGCTTGGGTTTGAGAGTCCGGGCGGCCGCCAGGCCCCGCTCGCTCAGCTTGGGGCCCCCGGCCGGCTTGCCGTTCTTTGCCACCATGCCACACAGGATGGAGGACGTCAGTTTGGAGCTGGACGGGCCTTGGGCAGACCACTCGTCCTTCAGGAATCCTTCGTCTTCCTCTGAGTCCGTATCTGCAGTCAAAGTAGTTTTTGACACAGTAAGTCATGGGGTGCTGGGCGGGGAAGGGCTGGCGTCTCTCGCTACTAGCGGTTTCGAGAAGGCCCTGGCGCGTGCTAGGGCAGAGAGGTCCAAATGCCCACTGGCTGCGGAACAAGCCGTGCCCCACCGCCTGGACCTCTCGCCTCTCGCCCAGGAGGCCTCCAAGCCACAGGCATCACAGAGCTTGTCCTGTCCGGGCTGGCCGCTGCCGGCCCCGCCCACCAGACAGCCACTTCTGCCAAGCCCTTTCCGGGCCCTGGGGGGAGGCAGGAGCCCCACACTCGTGAGGGTCTCGCCCGTGGTCATGGAGGTCACTGCACCCAGCACGTGGGGACACGGGGAGGAACAAGGCCCAAGAAAGGAAGGGCCCCGGTAAAGCTCTTCTCCCCCAGAATACCCATTTGCCCCGGCACAGGGTGGCACAGGCAGGCTCACGACGACAATCACGCACGCGCACCCCAACTCCCCACCCAGCAGCATCCCAAAGGCGCATCGAGATGGGCCATCGTGAAAGCGGTTGCACCAAGGAAACTGGCAAATGATGGGACAACTCAAGGCTTCCCCCCAACTTTTTCCTATCGAAGGACCGGGCTGCCAGCACACTGCTGCTGGCTTCCCTGTCTCCGGCCTCACCGTGCAGGTGAGGTCAGGGTTCCCAAGCTCTCCCGGGAGAGGATCCCCCAGCTTTGGGGAGGGGGAGTGCCACGGTCAAGCAGGCACAGCTCTGGCCCCTTCCAAGCCCATCCCAACCAAGAATTCATTGGAAGAAAGGGCTCGGCAGCCAGAAACCATAACCCCTTGATCTGATCAAATCCACTCGGAACAAGAGGAACACTAACAGAGACACAGCTCTGGCAGCACCTGCCATTTGCAAATCCACAAGAAAACTATATGCGTCGGGTGCAGGAGGCGAGGGGGACGCAGCATCCGCTGGCTGCCTCCTCCTCTACCTGGGCTTTCCACGTCAAGACCCCAACGGCAGGATGGCCTCCAAACTCCAGGCAGAGCTAGGACAAAGACAAGCCCCACCAGGCCCCTGCCCATCGTTCCCAAGGCCACATCCCAGGCCAGAGCCACTCGTGGGTGATGACAGCCGAGTCGGCTTCCCACCAGGCACGTCCCCGACCCCTACAACCCAAGAGTTGTAAAACCCCAAAGCAAAAAAGAGAAGAACGTTCTGTTCTCTCCTCCCATCTCCTGCCAGCCATCCCTGTGCTAGAAAACACTCTTGTCCTCTTTGTGACCGTGTACTCTCGCTTACCTAGAACCGCGGAAAAGCCAACATAAAAATACAAACAAGGGCCCTCTCCAGATCCAGCCGCGTATCAGAGCCAGCATCTAGTTGGAGTCAGACCTTTAGACCTGTATGTTGCAACGTTTACTCACTTCTCACCTGGACGATGGAATTTAGGCACAGACCCAACAGCTAGACTAGCAATCTGAACATCACTTTGCGCATGCACACACGTGCGCACAGCGGACTCACTGGCTCAGAGCACGCCAAACATCTCAGAGGCTGAACCGATCTCTGGTCTCTAAACGTACCCCAACCACCTAGAAGTGGGAAGGTACAGGATTCTTCCCTGGCAACCAGCCAGGCGACACCCAGTGGCCACTCACCCTTGAAACATAAGAGCCGCAGCAATGCTCCCCACTCCCTCCATCGTTCCAAAACCAGCAGAGATACAAACAGCAGAGGAAAACCCTTCTTCCCTCTTCCTCCAGAGCTAGGAGTTTCTGGTATGAGCTCATGGTGGCCATGGGCCAGGGCACTCCTGCTCGGATCATACCCATCACGACCGGAGGGCCATCAAAGCTATCGCAATCAAGCATGTCCTGGGCACATAAGCCACAAAGGTGCTGTTTACTTCACACGCGTCTCTGCATCAGCCCTAGAGACCCTTCAGTCCACAGCAACCAAAACCACGAACATTAAAACACACACACACACACACACACACACACACACACACGTATGCGCGCACGCCAAGTTCTTCACTGACGTGAACTCCCTTAAAGTTCAGGACAGCCATGGGAAGCAGACGATGATAACCCCATGTCCACAAAACTTTATTTCCTTTCCTTAAGAAAACAAATTTTCTAATAACATTACAAGTGTCCGCTTCCTTGCACGTGACGTTCAACCGCTGCCCTCCCGACACCTCATGGACCACGCAGAGTCAATCAAAAGCCCAGACACACACAGCCAGGCAGTCGTCAAGGGAAAAAGCCGCCCACCCCAGTCGGAGCCTGGGGACTCCCAAAACGCACCCCGCGGACAACTGCCAGGAGCCACGAAGCCCCGCCTGGCTCTCCTGCGGCGGCCACACGCTTGGTGCGCATCGGTCCTGGGCACTAGGGGCTCGGCCCACACACGCACCACGCAGCGGCCCCGGGGCCCCTGGAGAGCCGGGCGGGCGGGCCCAAGGCCCAAGGCCCCAGGCCCACCGCCCAGGTAAGGAACTCCGACGCGGCGGGCTCCGGGCCAGTGCGAGACCGCTCAGCCCCTCCGCGGCTGCGCTCCCAGGCTCCACAGCTCCCGTCCTGGGAGCCGAGCCATCCGGGCCCCGCCAACTCCCCACCCCTGGCGGTCAACCTCGCCCGGCCTCGGCCTCCACCCTCGGGAACGACGCGGGGCAGCCACCTGGAGGACTGTCTTGGTCGGAAACAAAGTGAAACACGGCCCGCACAGCCCTCGGTGCGCCAACCAGCACGGCGCCCGCTCCACGGACACCGTTCCTCTGAATCTCCGGCCCCAGGACAGAAAGCCGCCTGTGGGCAGGGGAGACGGACTCCTCTCTATGGTCGTCGCGAGCGACCGCTCTAGGCCCAGCGGCCGCCAACTCGGTGGCGCAAAGCCTCCCACACAGACGGCTTCCCCTCGAACAAGCGAACAAGCGGAAGGCCGGTACACGAGGGCAGGCGGACTTCCGCTCCCACCCGCCAATCACGGGCGCCCGCCAATCACAGGCACTTCTGCTTTAGGCACCCACCCCACCCCCACCCCACGCACGCACTTCCGGCCTGGAGCCCGCGCAAAAGCAGGAGACGTTCGAGCGCCCGCGAGATGCAGAGAGAGGAGACTGAGGAGGGGAAGTGCCCCGAGGCGGCGCGGCGTCCGCTACTTACTGTAGGAGTAGCTGCTCACTTCCGAGGCGAACGGGGAGTGGGCCGACTTGGGCTGGCCTCTGGCCTTGAAGCCCACCTCCATCTTCCTGGCTTTGGCGGCCCTTTTGTGTTTACCTTCTCTGGAGGCTTTGAGAGACAGGCTGAGGCCTTTGGCCAGCGCCTTCCGGTCCTTGCCCAGCAGGCTGTCATAGGGCGTCAAGTACCTGCCGCAGCCCCCGCTCGCTTTGGACTTCCCTCCAGAACTGTCCGAGAACTTGAAGGGCGACTTCAACTTGTCCTGCTTCGTGAGGGAGAGGGCCTTGTCCAGCTTGCTTGCCAGTTGCTCCTGGTCACTGGCCATCTTCTTCTTTTTAATCTTTAGCTGGAGAGGGAAGTTGGGGAGTCACGGGTTAAGACGTTTGGCAAAACAGGATCGTGTGTTTCGGTGCCCAGGCTGTGCCGAAGCTGGGCTCCGGTCCTTTCCTCCTGCCTCTGTGGCTCCTAGCAAGCTGCTCACCTCCTCTTAGCCTCAATTCTTCTGCTCTGTAAATCGGCGATAATTATGTATGGGCATCTTGGGGGTTTTTCTGAAGATGAACAAGATCAGGCCCACAAAGCTTTTATCGCCGAGCTGTTACTGCGGTTACAGTTCTCATGAACACTGGCATTTCCACTGGCTTTGCCTGGCGCTGTCTGGTGCCTCCTAGGGAAGCCCTTCAAGCAGGCAGCACAGCCCATGAGCAGAAGGCAGCTGGATTAGGTCAGAGGCATGGAACCGAGATGGAAAACCCAGGTCATACCATGGATTCCCACCTAAAGCAGCCCATCCAACTAAATGTGCCTAGCCGACAAGAGAACGCCCTATGAGCGTGCCCTGGGTGCCTGAAGCAGAAAGCACGACTCAAGATTTCACAGATTAAATTCCTGGTTCCAAGTCTGCTGTAGTCACTCATTGTCAAAGGGAAATGTGCAGTTTCAAAGCCGTTAATGCCCCTCATTTGAACGTTGTGTCTCTATTTTTCTTGAATCAGGTAACCTATTGTAAGGCGGGGGATAGTTGGGATAGGGCCATTTAAACAACAAAAGTATCCTTCACAATTTGTGAATAAAGGATGCTGATCTACAAACTGGCTCTATTCCCTCCTCCTGGATGCAGTCCCCCTTATGTGTGTTATTTCGCTCTGATGGCCAAATCAACATACAGCCCCTTGCATGGGGCCTTATGGGGAAAGATGACAAGGTACATTAGTATTTAGAGACAAGGGCCTTAAGTGGCCGATTTCAATGCTCTGCAGAAATCAGAAAAATCAAGGAGCTGGCTCTCACCCCATTACCTCTGGAGAGTTCACAAGGAAATTACGATGGGATCAAGCCCTTGCTTCTGAGAACTACAGAATGGTGAAGCTGCTCGTCTCCGCTCTACCTGAGGCTGCGCTAGTCTGGTTAAGTCTCTGACCTCCTCTGGGCCTGGATTTTCTCCTCTGTGCAATAAGGAAGACTAGAGGACAGTCCTTCTGGCACTAAGACAATCATTTCTACAGTGTCTGTGCAGCAGGCGGGGCCAACAGACCTGCAAAGGGAGCGTGAACTCTGGCACACCCTCCAGACCTTCCACTCTAAGATGGCAGCATCTCTGGAACACAGGGTTACTGACCTGACTCATGAAGTCCGACGAGGCTTCGTGCTCGTCCCAAGGCTGGTTCCTGCCCCTAGCTTTCCCTGTTCCAACCAGGGCATCGTGTTCCTCCTCAGGTCCCTTGTGTCTCTTCCTCATCCCTGCTCCAAGCTCGTACTCATCCGACGTCAGCAGGGGCTTGCTGCTCAGCCTGAAACCCAGAGGCACTGCTGGTCAGCACGCTGGCCAGGAAAGACTCAAGGGTTGGGGGTCCGCCCTCACAGCCCTGAAGGGTGGGCTCTGGATGTCGAAGCATAGACAGTGATGGCAGAGTGACGAATCTGGGGAGACGGATCCTGTAAAACTATGGTGCTGGGATTCTATTTGTGAGTGGGGCAGAATGAGAGTTTAACCGGAAAGAAGAAACACTTCTCCAAGGCAGTATCCTCTGCTGGCCTCTTTCTTGTGCTTCTTCACGCATACACTCACACACACACCTTATCAAAACATGCCAAGAGTAAAGATCAGAAATGTCCAAGAAATCCCCCAGGATTGGAAGGGGAGTAAGAGCCACTGGCTGGTCTCCTGCACCCCTGGGATTAAGACAGTCGGGACACGGTCCTAGGTTGAAGGCTTCTCTTGCCTGCTTTAAGCTAAACCCTCACAAGTAATAACAGCAGCTAATTTTTACTTGGTGCTTACTATGTGTTCTGTTCCGTGTTAGTGTTTGATACTTGAGCCACAAAACAATGTTCCACATCCTGTTTTTACACGTGGGGAAACTGAGGCTCCAAAAAGCTAACACCCAGCCCAAGGTCACAACAAACACTGGATGGAGCTGGGACTCACAAGTAGGAACAGACGCCCACCTCCAGAGGCTGTGCTCCTAACCAGTGGCTGTGTGCTGGCGGCCCCAGCCCCTGTGGTTTCAGGAACTGCTTCCCTGCCCTCCTTTGGCTGGTTTTAGGGGATTTCTTCCTCTTTCCATCCTCTCCTCAAACAGGAACATCCAAGGAGGACAAATCCAAGTCGTGGGGACGCTTGGGGTGATCTGACAAGCCCTGTGGCCGATCCACTGCCTCTCCTGCGCCTTTTAGGGGCACCCTGTGGCCCCTCTGCTTCCTCAAGCCAAGCACCAGGCCACCTACTGTCTGCCCTGCTCCGATGTCCCGGGCTGGGGCACACTCCAACCCCGCTCTTTTGATGGGCCTCATTCAGCTCCTGCTACTCCATGACACCCAGGGAAGACCGCAGCATCATTCCTACCCACGCTCAGCCTGGAGGAAGAGCTCTCATCCCAGCCACCATTCAAGAAAACCTCCAGAGACGCCACGCGTAGCTCCTGCTGCCGCTCAAGGAGTGTGCAAAGGAGCGGCCCTGGGTCACAGGCTCGGGCACGACAACCCAACAGGTCAGGCCAGGAGGACAAGAGTGACGCTGTCAGTCACGGAGGGAAGTAAGTGACAGCACAAGTCAGAACCCGTCCCAGGGGGCTGGAAGCTCAGCGGATCCCTCTGCAGGGAGGAGGTGTACGGAGAAGAGCAGGAATTCGTCCCTAACCGTGGAGAAAGGTGTGGCGGGAAGACGGGCGAGGCACTTGGCTCATGGCACAGAAACCTCTCTCACTGGGGTCACCTGCCCACTCGGTGCCGGGTGGATGAGTCTGCCTGTCCGTTCCGCCACTCGCCTGGCTCGCCCTCCTGGCCCCGGGCGGCGCGCACCGTGCTCCCTGAGAGCTACCAAACCAGGTGGGTCGGAGCCCGAGGGACTCGAGGTCCCCGGTGCCCAGACGCAGGCCCTGCGTGGGCCTGTGCTCCTCCCCTCCGAGCTCTGTGCCAGTTCCCGACCCACCGAGGGGCCAGCCTTACTTTCCGCTACTGTTGCGGCTCTTCCCTCTCTTGCGGGGGGGCGACAGGGTGCTCAGGGCGTGGGTCCGTTTCCTCGGCCTGCCAGGGCCTCTGCGTGCCAAGCTTCTATGGGGTTCCTCGCGCCTGTCCCTTAAAAAGAATCACACGCTCGGCTGTGAACCTGGGGGGTGGGGGGGGCGCGGAGAAGGACATACGATGCACACACGTCACTCGGGTCCACACACACCTCTAATGGCCTACCACAGCCAACCTACTGAGCGCCAGCGCCTAGGAGAGCCCAACCAGGGCGCCGCCTGCCGCGGCCTCGTCGCCCGGCCGGCCGGGGCCGCGGGGTGTGGCTGGGGTGCGGCCGGGGTGCACACTCACTCGGAGTCGCGGCGTCTCTGCAGCTTCACCAGCTCTCGCTGCTTCTCCTTGTACCGCCGCTGGACCTCAGCCAGCCGCATCCGGAAGTCCAGCTCCATGGCATCCATGCTTTCCAAGGAGGACTTCATGGCGTACATCTGCGGGGAGAGCGGGGTAAGGATGCCAACGCCCACCGGCTCCCACCACCTGGCCAGGCAGCCGCTCAGATGGGAACGGCGAGGCCTGATGGTGACCGGGGCCCAGCTCACGCCTCACCTGCCACTTCACTAGCCCTGGCCGTGGGCAGAACGCGGCACGGGGACCAAAACTCAACTCTGCAGGGCCGTGTCAAGGCCGAAGCGGCCCGAGACAGCCGCTCCCAACAGTGTGGGCCATCGTGTTATCCATTGCTTACAGAGGCCCACAGGCACCAAGGGGAACAGCCAGGCCTGCTCTTCCTGACCCGCCAGGCGGTCGCCCATTATCACGTGGATAAACGGAGACCCAGAAAGGGGATACGGCCTGCCCGGGACCGCACGGCAAGTCAGCGGTGGAACCTGGACTCGGATCAGGCCCTTTCGACTCCAAAGCCAGCCGTGTCCCCAGCAAGATGGAGTCTCTGGGGGACCCATCTCTGCTCCCACCCCACGGGCCACAGGCAGGCAAAGACAGGCCCGGGACACCTCACCCGCTCCTCCTTCTTCTGCATCCAGCTATATTTCTTGTTGGGGTTCAGCTCCCGCGGAAGCCGCAGGTTCTTGAGCGGGTCCACGAAGGGACTGTCCAGCACCTCCTTCAGCATGTGGCTGCTGGCCGCCAGCAGGCTCTCCAGCGAGGGCCGCACCACCGGGCCCCGCTCTGCACCTGCACATAGGAGGCAGGTGAGCCCACGCCTCTGTGCCCGCCCCGCCGTGCTCCCTGGGGGCAGCCCACCCCACTCAGACCCCAAACAGGGAGAAGAACGAGCCCAGGACCAGCTCAGGGCTTGCCCGAGGCCACACGGCCCCCACGATGCTGACGGGACCCCGGCCTTGCCGAGAGCCAAGAAATGGTGCTAAGTGAGGAGAACAGGCAGAAGCCGGGGCACACGGCACGACTCTGTTCCAAACGTCCACTGCCGCCCAGAGAAAATGGCCACGAGCGGCCAAGCGCCCACAGAGGTGCGTTCTAGGCTGTGCCTCTTTCTGCTCATCTGTCCTTTAAACTTTCCACAGGGAATATGCATGGTTTTCACATCCAGGAAGAAAAGGGCCCAAATTAAGCTTCATAAACTGCAAAAGCAGTAGGAGAACACAAAAAAGACAAACCAAGCAGAAAGGTGCGAAGAAACGAAAACCCTCCCCGCCCCCGCACAAAGCTGGCCCCGCCACCAGAGGCACCACTCTCGACATTCTGGTAGAGGGCTCCAAAAATACCGACCCCCACTCGAACACACGCAACGTCCGTGGGCATCCTTCGTAAATGTGGGAACGGCATCAACGCATACATACGGTATCACACCTTTTTCCACCTACCCTCTTTTCACGGTAGTGCATAACAGCAATCTACTACGTGTCGTTAGCTTGGACCTTATGAATTGTAACTGCCGTTTCTACAGGTCAGCAACTTTTATGTGGCCAAACCCAGTAACAACTGCCTAGAGTTCTCTTGCATTGCTCAGTTTTAATTAATCTAAATAATCCCCCATTAAACGGCATTTCTATTTTTTCTTTTTCTTTTGCAGGGGGTGGGGGGGTGGGTGGGTAGTGGAGGCACAGGCACACAGTAAGGACACATGTTTCAGGAAAATTCCTCTCTGTGATTAACACGATTAAGGTATGTGCA
Source organism: Panthera onca (assembly GCF_046562875.1). NCBI lineage: Eukaryota > Metazoa > Chordata > Mammalia > Carnivora > Felidae > Panthera > Panthera onca. The sequence continues at coordinate 4,137,740 of NC_138354.1, forward strand.
TTTATCTAATAAATATTCCCACTACCCTTCAGAAAGGGCACGCCACCCATCTCCCCTCCAATCTCTCCCAGAGCAACAGTTTTTTTTTTAATTGGCGTTGTCTTTGTGATCTAATATGTGATCAGTTTTTATGAATGTTCCACACATGCCTGAAAAAAAATATTTTAAAAAAAAATTTTTTTTAGTGTCTATTAATTTTCTTTTTTTTTTTTTTTTTCAACGTTTATTTATTTTTTTTGGGACAGAGAGAGACAGAGCATGAACGGGGGAGGGACAGAGAGAGAGGGAGACACAGAATCGGAAACAGGCTCCAGGCTCTGAGCCATCAGCCCAGAGCCTGACGCGGGGCTCGAACTCACGGACCGTGAGATCGTGACCTGGCTGAAGTCGGACGCTTAACCGACTGCGCCACCCAGGCGCCCCTAGTGTCTATTAATTTTCGAGAGAGAAGGATGGAACACGAGCAGGGGGGGCGTAGAGAAAAGGGACACGGGATCCGAAGCAGGCTTCCGGCTCCAAGATGTCAGCAAAGGGCCCGACGCGGGGCTCGAACTCCCAAACCTCGAGATCATGATCTGAGCTGAAGTCGGATGCTTAACCGACCGAGCCACCCAGGCACCCTCAAAGTATATTCTTTACTACCGACGCATACAGTTCCATAAAACAGACATCACTGATGGTCTCGCATAGATCAGGGCTTCTCGACCTTGGCGCTATCCACATTTTGGTCAGCTCATCCTCTGCAATGGGGGCAGCCATCCTGGGCATGCGCTGTGGGAGGTTCAACAGCATCCCCTGCCTTTCCCCACTAGATGTCAGCAGTACTCCCCCAAGCTGCGACAACCAACCGGGTCACTGCCAGTTGAGAACCAGCGGTTTTGCTCTTACGGGCATGGGCACGGAGGCTGCACAGCAGTGAGCCCCATCAGCTCACGAGGGCCCACCCCGAGGTGACGCCTATGCACCAGACCACCCCTCAAGGTCGTCCGAACCGGAAGATTCTCAGTTGTTGGGTAAGGCAGGAGAGCACCGCTCCATCACAGAGGAGGGGACCGAGGTGCAGCTTCTGTCACCTCCTTCACCTTCCAAACCAGTCTGGCTGAGGCTCTCCCAACTGAGGCCGGGGAGCCTGGTGACTCTAGGCCATCTGCTACGGGATGTATCATGTCCCCCCTCCCCGCCCTCCACACATTTAAGTCCTGACCCTACTATTTCAGAAAGTGATCTTATTTGCAGAGTCTCTACAGAGGACACCAAGTTAAAGTGACCAGATGAGCCCTAACCCAGTAGGACTATTTGTCTATAGAAAGGAGAAAGCTGGAGACAAGCACGGAGGCAACCGGGCAAGGACACGAGGAGAAGATGGGGTCCACGCGCCAGGAAAGAGGCCTCCGCAGGACCCAGCCCTGCCCACGCAGTGGTCTAGAACATCCAGACACCCCCCAGTCTGTGGTACTTGTGACAGAAGGCCTGGCTAACACACAGCCTCATGGCTGTACCAACGGAGGGGTGACCTGTGGGCCGCGGGAAGCTCGATGGGCGACCAGGGGCCCCTTCAGCGTTCCATCGGCAGCTGCCTGCTGGGTAGAGAAGAGGGCCACCAGCCTCTCCCTCACCCTTGCTATGTACACACCCCTGCACACCGGCACCTCCAAGTATGCTTTCCAGCCCAGGGTCACAGATCCAGCCGCGGGCCACACCTCCAATGCAGAAACCAGCTGTGGGTCCCAAAACCTCCTCCCGCTGCTTCCTGCAAAGTCTGCCCTTCCAGCGGCTCAGGCTAGAAACCCTGGAGTCGCTCTTACACCAGCTCGGAGCCGGCAAAGCCCTCTGGCTGCTCCACCTTAACTTCTACCCAGAATCCTCTTGCTCCTCACCTCTACCCACCACCCCCGCCTGGGCCTTCCTGCATCCCCCCTTGCCTCTGCGTCAAGTGTCTACACAGCCCCCCAAAATGACACTATTTAAGTCCGATCCTATCACTGTAACTCCAAGCCCTCCTCCAGTGGGTGCCCAGGGCCCCATGCCCGCCCCCTCCCACCAACCCCTGGCGGCCACCACTCTCCTCCTCCCACTCCACCCCAGCCCCAGCCTCCTTGCTCTGGTTCCAACGTGCTACACGTACTGTTGACCTCAGGGCCTTTGCAGGTGCTGTTCCATCAGCAAATCCCCCAGAAGAGTTCCTCCCTGGCCTTCCTTGGGTCACTTCACCCAGAAGCGCCTCCCTCTGTAAGAGACCACCCTTCCCTCCTCCATCCTGTTCCCCTCCCAGTGTTTCCACCTACCACCTATCACCACCTGACAGGGCCAAGGGCTATGCTCTGTGGCCCTCACGGAAAACCCACCAACTGTTGGTAGGATCAAGAGGGGGTTTGTCTCGTTCCAAAAAGTAATTTTTTGTGCCAAACTATTTAAATGAGTGAAAAGAAGTCATGAACTGGAGAACAAGAACCAAACAACAGACAGCTGTGGGGTGAGGGGGAGTGGGCATCACTTGTCCAAGCTTCCGGGGGATCATGTGACCATGGCGATGAAAAAGCCTTGAAAACGTGATTTTGTTCGGTCCCGGCAATTCCACCCCTGAGAATATACCCCCAGGAAAATCAGCGGTGGGGACAAAGATTTGTCACATTAGTTACAACAATAAAACAAAACCAAAGGCAAACTCAAATGCCTAACAACCTAGGGCCAGCTAAGGCATTGAAGGCTGGGGCCTCCACTAGGTGGAAAACTCGACTGTCCCCTAAGAAAATGTTTAAAGACCCAGAGCTTTGGGGTGCCTAGGTGGCTCAGTGGTCAAGCATCCAACTTCGGCTCAGGTCATGATCTTGAAGTTTTTGAGTCCGAGCCCCACGATGGGCAGCACAGAGCCTGCTTGGGATTCTCTCTCTCCCCGTGTCTGTCTCTCCTCCCCTGTTCACGCACCGTCTCTCTCAAAACAAACTTAAAAAAAAAGAAGAAAATAAAAACACATAGCTGTAGAAAATATTTAATAAAAAATATGCTAAGCGAAGAGAGCAGCTTACACAGCATTGTTTACAAAACGATCTTAATTTTAGAAGCGTATGTGTGTAGAAAAAGTTCTAGAAAAAATGCACCAAAACACTGGCAACGCTATTATTATCTCTCTGACAGCTGTCGCCTGGGCCCCTCCCTCCTCTGCGCTGATTCTGGGCCGAGCGTGGGGTGGCAAGGCTTGCCTGGCCCACGGCTCCTCCTGTACACATTTCTTGGAGCGCCCTGAGTTTCTGTATTGAACACCCGCGTTTTTTGTGCCCAGCCCAGAATTCGCTGCCCTTCTGCTGAAAGCACCCATTCCCTGCAGCCCGGTGGTGACAGCCCCATTGGGGGGGGGGGGGGGGGGGGGGGTTGGGGAGGATGTACAATCAGCCCGTTCCATCCCATCTCCCAGCCCAGAGAGTTTGCTTCTGCACAAAGCATGACCCCCCAGGGAACTAACGAGAATGAATCAAATACCTTTGCCGGAGCCACCAGGAAAGAGGTGGCCTCTTTTGGGAGTCTGCTGAATTGGGCAGGCCCGTGGGCCTGCGAGAAGTATTGGGTGACCCCCAAGAGGACAGTGGGCCTGCCGTGAATGAGGACAACAGACAGAAAAGTGGAGCAGGTGGAGAGGGAGAGACGGGGAAGGGGTACACAGGACAAGAAACTCCCGATGACGGAGTGCCCAGATCCAGCCATACCTGAAACTTATTACCTAATTACCGCTGTACCTGGCTGCCGAGAGCCCATCGATTTCCCTCCCCTTTTTCTAAGCCAGTTCAAATGAGCCTTTCTGTCCCCCGCAACCCAAAGAATCACGCTAATACAAAACGCGGCACCGACAGAACGAGGAGAAACTTCACAGAGAAGCCCGCAGACCGAGCGCGCAGCGACACGAACGCACGTGAACGCTACTAACCTGTAGACGGCAGAGATGACAAATTCTGCCCCGTGTGTTTCTGCCTCAACTTTTCAAAAATGGGTACGGGTAAACCCCATCCTAGGGATTTTCAAAATGTTTAAATCCTTAGGAAAAGTAAAACCACCAAAAATGCCATAGAAACCAACCGCCCATGGCGACTCACCTCCCACGTCCTGGCTCCTCTTCTCCAGCTCCAGCCCAGCGATCTCGCTCAGCAGGGTGATGCCGTGCAGGAAACTCTGCTCCAGGACCAGGCTCTGCGCCGCCTCCAGCTTCTCCAGGGCCTGGGCTCCGGCGCCCGGGGAGGGCAGAGGCCTGGCCTGGGGCAGCTCAGCAGCCGCCGCCAGGGCATTCATGCCAGCCAGCGGGTCCTCCGGGCCAGGCAGAAACTGGTCGGAGCCTTCCTCCTCCAGGAAGCAGGTGCCGCCGGGCACAGGCGCGGCCTCCCGGGCCTCCAGGCTCAGGCGCTCTCCGTCCCCGGGGGGCACGTCACAGTCTGCCAACTCCAGGCCGGGCCGGGGCTCGCTCGGGGGCGCCTGGGCTAGGCCTTCCTCGGGCACCGCCTCTACCACGGGCACAGCCATGGGCACGTCGACGGGCACCTCCACCGGCTCCTCCTTGGCCTCCACCAGCGTCTCCGGCGTCAGTCGCGCCCCCAGGTCCGGGGCGGCCGCGCACGATTCCGTCCGGCCGGGTGAGGCGACCCGCGCTTCGGCCCCCTCCGCGAAGTCCGGGCACCCGGGGGCCTCCGCGACCCCCTGCCCGCCGGCGCTCGGGGCCTGGGCCTCCAGCAGGCCGCCTCCGCAGCCGGCCGCGGGGCTCGGGGCCGCCAGCGCTTCCTCGGGGGGCAGCGCCAGAGGCGACTCCAGCGAGGGCAGCTCGGCGGGACCCTCGTCCATGTCCTCCACCTCCGCCTTCACCTCCCGCTCTGCCAGCGCCTCTCCGTCCGGGCCCTCCCGCAGCGGCTCCGGGATCTTGGAGGGGGACAGGCGGATGGGCTTGTCTTCAGGCGAGAGCGCCAGGCGCTCGGGCCCGTCGGCCGGGAGCGGCACGTCGGGGGCCAGGCCGTCGGCGTCGGCCGCCGCCGTGGGCTGCAGCAGGAACGGGTAGGGCCTCCCGTAGTGCGGCGGCAGGGCCTGAAACGGGTACCTGGGCGGGAGATCTGCCAAAGACACGGACAGTCAGCGGAGGCCCCTTCACCCGTCGCGTCTGACACCCCCCGCGTCCCCCCGTCAACACCCACCCACCAGGCGGGACGGAGCCCCGTGGCCACCCTCCGCACCCGGCGGTCCTACACCAGGCGGCATCGGGGGACCCCTGCTGCCTTTCCGCACGTCCAGGCCACGGAGACACAAGTCAGCCGCCGCCCCGTCCCGAGGGGGCCTCAGGACTCAAAGGCAGAAACCACGGTCGGCTCTCTCTTTCTCTGGCCCCCAACGCCTCTGCGCCCGGCACGAGGCTGGCCCAGAAGCAAATGCTCCATAGGCCACCAATGGTCTTGACCCGGCGGGGCCTCCTTTGGCCTCCGTTCCCGCCTCACCCCATTCAAGTGGAGTCGGGGCAGCCCAACTGTTCAAAAATAACGGCAACACGGTGCTGCCCTCCACGTTTCTACTCTGAACCCCCGCCCCCAAGCGTAGCCGCCCAAGAGCAGGGCGGCACGTGGCCAGATGTTCGCGGTGCTTCTGCGCAAGCTCCGGGTGCTCCACGGGAGCCAGACGAGGGGGAAGACGGGTGCCTGGAGCGGCCCCCGGGGCCAGGCTTAGTGCCGGCCTTTAGCACGGCATCGAATCTCCCCAGAGAGGAGCAGTCACTTGCCCCAAGATTCTGGTGGTAGCAGAATCTGAATCGGAACTCAAATCCTCCCGAGGACGCTCTCACGCTCTGAACGGCCGCCGGGGCAGAGGGACGCCATTAAGGCCACCTGCTGCACGTCCCCACTGGCGCAGGGCAGGGGATGAGCGCCTGTGCTCGAAGCACACGGCAGAGGGTGGGGTCGGGGTCCAGTAAGGGCGTGATCATCGTGACAACCCTGCACGTGCCATGTGCCAGGAGCGCTTCCTTTACCGTTCTCGATTCGGTCTGGTTAACCCTGAGAACGAGTCCTTCTGAAGGAGATTCTAACGTCACGCCCATTTCCCTGACTTTACTACCGAGGTGGGGCTGGAGAGAGGCTGTGTCCAACCCACGCACGCATGCATTCACTCCAGAGCCTGGCGGCAGGCCCAGTACGCCACAGGTGCCCCGCAGAGACAGAGGAAGGAAGGGCTGGAGAACCGGATGGTCAATGGACTGGCGGCGATCGGTTCGACCAGAGCCAGACCCGACTCCGGTCTGGGCGACACGCGCCCCCCACCCCCACCCCAGGGTCTCAGCCACACTCCTACCCGAGAACAAGGCCTGGAAGGGGCTGGGGGCTTCCTTCTCCAACTCCAAGTCCTTCTTCTCGACGACATTCTCGGGCGCCTCCTCCTTGCGGGTGACACCGGGAGTGGGCGGCGGGGAGGCGGGCGGCGGGCTGCTGGGGTGGGAGCTGGGCGTGGCGGGGTAGGCGTAGGTGGGCGCCTTGGACACATCCTCCAGCTTCTGGATGACCTTGGCCTTCAGGGCAGCCACAGGGGAAGCGCGGGGAGATGGCGGCGGGCTCACGGCCTTGCCGTAGGTGCCCGTGGGGCCGGCGGCCAGGCCGGGGGGCTTCCGGGGCAGCAGCCCAGGGCCCGGGGCGGCCAGGCCGGCCTTGCCTGCAGCCTCCAGGCTCCGCTTGCTCACCTTCTCCTCCATCTCCACCCGATGCTCCTGGGCCTTCAGCCGCTCCTGCTGGGGAGGGGGCCGGCAGGCAGGGTGAGCACAGCACGAGCCATCGCCGGGCACTTGCCCAGGCCCTGGGGTCGCCTCAAGCAGGGCCCAGCATGCAGGCTGCCCGCCCTCCCAGCCTGCTACGGACATTCCGTCGTGGCTCACGTGTAACAAGCACAGCATTCCTTGTGGAACCCCAGACGGGGCTGGGCGGGGTGGGGGGGGGCTGTCTGGGGGGCCACCGGGGCTGGCGGGGGCCTCCAGTCCAGACTCCGGCCCCACCGGGAGCCTCAGTTGGCACAAGGGGGACAGGGCAGAGGCGTGAGGCTCCTGACGATGAAGGAGGTACCCCACTCCCCCCACTCGTATGGCTTTAGGATAGCTATCTTCACAGAGAACTCATTACCCGCTGCGTGCTGTCCTAACACCTTTGGGTCTCAAGATGCCGGGGGTGGGGGTGGGGGTGGGGGGGTCTCTTCCTACATTTGATGGCTTTTGAGGAAATGGCAGGGAGCTGCTCGAGAAGAGCCAGTGCTCGCTGGGGGGCAGGGAGCCAGGGGGACCAGGCGGTCAGCACATAGAACACGCTGGCACCGGCTACTCCCACGATTATTAAATCTCACTGAACGATCCCAAGGACATAGGATCACCGGCATCGCCACTTTCCCAAGGAGGAGATCTGAGGCCCAGAAACGTGAAGTCACTGGCCCAAGGGCACAGAGCCAGGCATGCCAGAGCTAAGGGTCAAACCCAGGCCCCGTCTGCTGCACAAGCCACCACCGTGGCCTCTGCACGAAGGGAAAGCAGCGAGGCCAAGAGGACAGACGTCCCGGAGCACCTGCACGTAGGCAGGAGCGCCGTTGGCTCCAGGGAGCCCACCCACACGGGGAACCAGCCCCTCAAGGCTCCTCCCGCACGGGATCAGTTAATGTGGGTGTTAGAGGCCAGCCCTGGCCCAGCCCAGCTGCTCGAGGACGAGGTCAGGCCGGGCTTAGGAATCCGCAGGAGGCCCCGGGATCTCCTCAGCAGCCCACGCAAACTTGCCCAGTCCAGCAGGCTGCCTCTCCTGCCTCGGTTTCCCCGTTGCTCCCTGCACCCTGCCCCCGCACGGCTCCACATACCTCTGGGCCTTGCCCACGGTCAACTCCTCCAGGTCTGGGGGCGGACGCCCGCTGCCTCCTCCAGGCGGCCCTCCCCGACCACCGGCCCCTGCCATCCTCTGTCTCTGCCTGCGGACCCGTCTGCCTCTCCCTCTGTGGGGGGCTCGGAGGGTCATCCCTCGACCCCCGCCCACCAGCAACTCACCACCAGCTGGGCGCTCCTCTGCAGCTCCAGGGCCTGGGCGGCCTGCTGCTGCAGGTACAGGAGCTCGTGCTGCCGCAGGAGGCGCTGCTGGGAGAAGAGCTGTAGCTGCTGGGCGTGGTGCAGGGCGCCGCGGCCCGGCGGGTACAGGGCGGCCCAGAGGGGTGGCGCCGCGGCCCGCTCCATCAGCTCCGCTGGGGGCAGGACGGACAGTAAGGCCGTGCCCGTCGCCCCCCTCTACACACGGGGAGGCTGAGGCCCCCAGCAGCGGAGCCTCTACCCCCTCCCCTGTCCCCAGCCCAGGGGACACGGGCCCTGTCCCCAGCCCAGGGGGGACCGCGCCCACACGCGGGGACCCCAAGCTCTTCCTCCCACCACACCCGATGGTCTACCAAGTGGGCTCGCATGCAATGGGAGGCACCAGGGCAGGGGGGCCAGGGCAGGGGGGCCAGGGCAGGGGGGCCAGGCCCCAGGTGGGGGCAGCCTGCTTTGGTTCTGAGTAGGAGCCCATCAGAACAGGGACCACCATAGCGTTATTACCCGGGGAAACCCCAGACATCAGAACATCCCCTAGGCGCCCTGGTCTAACTCCCACCCCGTTGTTCTGGGCAGACGCCTGTCCCCCAAGAAGGCCCTTGGCATCTGGGTCAGGCTCTCCAGGCAAAGCTACCACAGCCACTGCCCCCCACCACAAGGGCACCACTTACCAAAGTGAGGCAGGTGATCGCTGGGAATGACCACGAGCTGGCCTGACTGGGGGTCCCTGACGAACTGGTAGGCCGACGGCAGGGAGCCCCCCAGGCCAGGCGGGAAGGCAGGTGCCATGCCCTGGTGCAGAGGTGGGGGGCCCAAACCTAGGAGAGACCCAGGCCCGGGTCAATGCTAGGGGCCGGGGGCCCAGGACGACCCCAGTTCTGTCCATTCCCGAGACGCCCCCTTCCTGGGGTCTCCGTGCAGGAAGCCGAGGGGTGACGGGCCGCAAGCCAACCACCCCTGGGTACCACCTCCAATTGGGCTCAACAAAGGGACCCACGAGGCGGGTGTCCTAGCAACTGTCCTCTTCAGACACGTGAGGGAGCCAAAGCGTCTGCAGAGGGACAAGGCCCGGGCCCCAGCAACAAGAAGACAGGAGCCAGCTGGGGGCGTGGGTCCCACACGAGACTCCCCTCCACCCACAGTCCTGCCCCAGCCCCGTTCCAGTAAGAACCACGTCAGGCCCGCTCCGTCCTCAACCGCCAGACAAGGGGGAAGTCGCCCGCCCCACACCTACCGTAGGGGTGTCCGGCGAGCCACATGGACGCGCTGCCCGAGCGGGGCAACCAGGGGGGAGTGGCCAGGTGGGCTGCGGGGTCGGCGGACCAGCGCCCCGAGCCTGCCAGCGACGGGCCACCGGTCACCATGAGGTTGGGGTTCAGGCCATTAGCAGCACAGCTGGTGGGGTGCAAGCGAGCCAGGTCGGCCAGCTCCTTACTTTCTCTGGAAGGAGAACAGAGGCATTGGCAACCGCCCAGCTGGCCAGGGGGACGTGGGAGAGATGGGGTGTCGCCCCAAGTACCCAGGGGACACCCAGCGTAAAGAGGGGCGGGCTCAGCCTCAGAACAGAAGGGCCCCCGGGGCTCTCCCCCAGGAGGGGGACCCACACTCACTGTAGAGAGCGGCTGTGGGGCCACCTGGCCTAGGATCAGGGGCCAGGGCAGCTCGGGCTCTCAGGACAGGGGCCCCACCCACTTAGGGTCGCCCTCCCTGGCCCCTCGCCCCCCAAGCCCTCACCTAAGCAGCTTCTCCTGGTCTCGGTCCAGCCGCGCCCCCAGCAGCCGCTCCTCCCGGTGCCTGGCCCTTTCGTCCCCACAGTCGTCATCAGCTCGACCGTGTCCTGAGGGGAGCAGGCAGGCAGTGAGCCCCCAGCAAGCACCCCCTGCCGGCGCACCTGCACCCACCCCCCCCCCCCCCCCCCCCCGTCACCCGCCCCTGAGTGCCGGTGTGGACCTCGCCAGGGCAAGTGCGGGTGCCGCTTCACCACTGCTGTGCCTCGAAGGCGGGTTCTGGGGGCGGGGTGGGGCGTGGCGGGTCAAGACGGAGGGGAAACCACAACCCAAGAAAGCAGCACAGCCAGACCCAGGTCCCAGGGAAGCACCTGCCACGCTCAAGCCCCACTGCGGTCCCGTCGTGGTTCTGGCTGTTGCAGACACGTGGCTAAGCCTTCTCAAATCAGGACAGTAAAGTAAAACTAGAGAACACGATCCACGTCAGGGGGAAGGGGGGAGGAGGGAACAACGTGTGAGCTGCCCCTTCGGCTCTACCTTCCGTGAGCTGCCCGACCCCCGGAGAGCCCTCAGAGCAGAGAAGGCGGGTCCCCAAGTCCGGCCTGGCACACAGCCGTCTGGTCCGTCCCTCCTCCCCCCTGCCACCTTCCACCAGCTCCAGCTCCTGCCCCGGGCCCTCTCTCGGGGTGTTTTCCGCACAAGCCAGAACCCGGTGCACATGTGGCAGCCCCGGGCAGGCTAGGGCACGGTCGCTGGCCACAGTGGCCTCACAGAAAGCAGCTGAGACGCTGCTCGAGAGAGAAACGCACTGGGGCTGGCGCCCACCCCGCTGCATCTCGAGAGGCCCGGCGGACCTGGGAGGGGCGCGCAGGGAGGAGGCCTCGCCTCGCCGAGGCGCCAGCAAAGGTGCTCCGCGCCAGACCAGGGGTCCGGCAGCGGCCCCCGCACTCAGGGAAATGCTGCCATCAGCCATCTCCCCTTCATGTCTCCCCTCTGCCCACCCAAAACTGGGAGCGAGCAAAGAACAGAGCCCCCAGGAGAGGCTCGGCAGGGTGCGCGGTTTTTCCCCCCCAAGCCTTCAGGAAGGCGGGGGCCTGACAGCCCCAGGACAAAGGACAGGAGCCCGGAGAGAGGCACACGCCCGTGGACCAAGCACACGAGGAGACAGACAGCAGCGCTGGGGAGGGGCGCACCCCAGAGGCAGGAGGGGACACTGGGCCGGGAGACCACCTGGGAGGACAGCCTGGAAGTCCCAGAGGCGGGCCAGGACGACAGGGAGGTGCGGTGAGCATCTAAGGCCAACAACGGGGGCATCCAGAGGCCAGGCAGGAGTGAGGGCGGGCGAGGGAGCACGTGTCTTCACAACCTGGCCCCTGTGGGACACCGAGGTGCCTCCCTGCTACGTCGACTATCCGCGCGGGCTGCCGCCGGCAAAGTCGCTGAGCCAACTTCACTTACACCAGCTCAGAGTTGCTGTGGTCTCACCCCGCCCGGCCCGTGGCAAGCAGGGGAGGGGCCCTCAGTGGGAGAGCAGTGCCAGCCACGGCCAGCCTGGGGGGAGTGGCAGTGTGGTTCCTGTAACCACAGGGATCCCGAGACCACCCACCTGCTACATGACGGAGTAGAGGGTCCCTTTAGGGAATCCCCCGGGGTGGTCAGGTCCGGAAGGGCAGCCCAGGCTTCAGACAAGGCCAAGATGTGGAGGACCCCCCCAGAGTCCCAGGGCCGGGCTGGGAAATTAGAGCATGTGCCCCAGCTCCCTTCTCCAGGCGGAGATGGCCTCCCAAACCCATAGAAACCCCAAGGGCCCTCCTGCCCAGCGGCCCACCCTGCATTCAGGAACAGGACTTAGCAGTGACTCCTGGAGTCCCCAAAAGGGACAAGTGCCTAGAGGGTCACCTAGCCCCGAGCCCCCTTGTCCGATGTCTGTTGCCCTGTCACCACTCAGGGTGTCAGTGGCTTCCCATCCTGGGCCCTGTCTCCCACCACAAACCCGTCTGCAGGCCCCCCCATCTTGGAGCACCCACCACCCCCAAGGTCACTCGAGTCAGAGCCCCAGACAGCCCCGTCCGAACATGGCTGGTCTCTGAAAAAGCGTGACGTGCCCCCCGCTACCTCACCCCGGGCTTGGCCGGACTGCAGCTTACACCCTTCTCCTTCGGCCTCAACCTGTCCCCTCTAACCCCTGTACACACCTGTCCCTCCTGCAGAACCCCGGCCCCACAGAACCATGCCCCGGTCACCATGGCTCTCTGTATTCACCACACTCAGGGCCACACACGCTGTTCCCGACACCCAGAGTGCCCTTCCCCTAGACTATTCAGCCTTTCCTGTCAGAGTTTAGCTGAAATGCCACCTCCCCCACGAAGCCCTCCCTGACCACCTCTCCATCAAGCTCTCGTTTCCCTCCCTCCCCGCACTGATCACGACGGATTGCTGTTCTGCTCGCTGGCTGTTCGCCATCTGTCTTCTCCATCAGATTATGTACTGCTCTGGTTTAAGGAGTCCCACTCCCGCCTGTGTGCCTCCTTCCCTACCCAATACCTGGCCAAAGGGAAGCTACTCGATAAACACGCAGAGAACGAATTAACGGATAAATGAACCGAGAGAGTCACAAGAAGATAGCCAGGAAGAATGAGATAAGCAAAGGCAAGGGCAAAGGCCCTCAGACAGAAGTCTGCCAAAGAACATCAGGGAGGCCATGGGGGCTAGACAGAATAAAAAGAAGGGCGCAGGAGGGGAGACCACGGAAGGGGTGAGTATAGACTGTAGGGCCTTGTGGGCTGTGGAAGGGAATGTGGTTCAGATTTTGTTCAAAGTGAGAAGGGAAACCAGAGGGCCCATCACCTCTCCGTGCTGAGTTCCAGGGTGGTGGGAGGCCAGCTCCTGCACGAGACAGACGTGCGGGGCAGGCGCGGGGCCCCCTCCAATGTCCCAGAGACACAAGACCCCATCCCGGCCCTCCAGACATGAGCTGTGGAAACAACCCCCATCTCAAGGCCACTTCTACGTGCAAGAGGCCCCCGGATCTTCTCCAGGCATTCACTCATTCAGGAGTCATCAACCCAGGAGGTAAACCCCGGCCGTCTTCCCGCTCTAGGTTAGGAAACTGAGGCACAAGAAGACAACAAAGCCACCTGCCCAGGTCACGGCACCGACTGACAAGGAGGCCTCCTGGCTGGGATCGGAGTCTGAGCGGGTCTTCCAGATCAGCGGGCCTCCTGCGCTTCCCACGGAGAGAGGGCACGGGATGGGTGCCAGGGAAACGGCAGCCTTGCTCCCGGGGCCCACAGCCATGCGGTGACAGCCTCTCCAAATGGGGCTGAGGCTGGGACCGAGGCCTGGTGCCCTGGCCTCCGTGAACCTGTCGGCAGATGTGGTTGCCACCGGCTCCGGGGTCTGGGGCCATGGCCGGGGCTTACAGTCAGGTGACCCCAGCTCTGCCTGGAGCGATGCGGGCGCGTCCTCACGACCCCTCCCCCCAGGTCTACCCCTAATGTGACTCCATCACAGAGCTGATGCCAACAGGCGAGACGAAGAGGGAAGAGACACAGGCCTGGGCCGAGGGTTCAAGCTCAGTCTGCCTCTTCGAGCCCGAGCCCTGGGACCCTGGCCAAGCCACTTTGCCTCCTCACCCGCTCTCCCCAGGGGTGAAGGTGGGAGGGTACCAGAGCCTGGGCTGGTTCTACCTAACGACTGAGTTCTCCCACGGCTGTGCCGCGCTTCCGAGCAGAGGCCACGGATCGCTGGGACTCACAGGCGTAGGTCACGCCCCTCCTTGGTCCATCTCAGGGCCCCTGAGGGCCCACAGGGACGTTACTCCGGGAGGATCTAGGACTCACAGGCACTGTCAGAAGCTCCCAGACCCCAACACGCAAAATGCAAGCCAAGAAAAGGCAGGCCTGTTCGTGAAGCACCTACTATGTGTCCGGCGACCACGTGGTACATGTGGACACTGGGGCCCAGAAGGCTCAGGCCTCTTGTTCAAGGTCACGGACCTGACAGACAGACGGGACATGAACCCACCGAGAGGCAGAAGGCTCACTCTGAAACTCTGAGACGACAGGGAAGATGGGACGAGACCGGGAGACCCGGGCTGACGGCCACCCACTCGGCCGGGGGCGCCCCCCACTCCTGCCCTCCCACAAGGGCGCCCAGCACTGGGGAAAAGCCACCCCGTCCTATGGGAACGGTTTTAAGGAGAAGAACCCGCTGCCTACTTTTCGACGGGCAGCGGCACCAGACCAAGCCTGCTCCAGACCAATCCCCGAACATCTCACCCCAAACCCGCCAGGCCCTCCCTCCTCCCCACGTTCTGTCGCAGCGTCACACACGTGCTCTCACACGCATGCGCGTGCATTCCCTCACAGACCTTCTCTCACACACGTATGTTTTCTCTCACACGTTCTCTCTCTCGCTCTCCTAGGACCCCATGGACACAGGGCCCTCGGGCATGAGCAGGTACTCTGGGCTCCGACACGAGCTCAGGGAACTGGGAGCCCCCGAGAGGGGTGCCGCGCCGTGTCACGTGAGCATCCTCTCGGGCAAGGACCCAAAGAGCTCTGACCTCGCAGGGGGGTCCCTGGGGGCAAACCTCTGTCCCAGCAAGAGGACCCGTCCAGCACCGAGCCAGCCACCCCCTGGCCAAGGGTTGCTGCCCACTCCCCCTCCAATCCCAGTATAAGGCAGGGCCTGGGGCCAGCTCCCCGGGTTGGAGGACGGGCCTTCCTGGCTCAGGGAAGAGGGGACGAGGGAGGCCCCACAAAGAACCACGGGCTCATTCAACAAACATCCAGGAAGCATCACTCACTCTGAGTCACCTAAGCCGGATAAAGACCCTCGGCCGGCCGCTAGCCTGCATGCCAACGGGTGGGGCGAGGACCGGCAGGAGTCCCAGGGCGGCCCGTGCCTTGCGGGCTTCATCCAGCGCATCCAGGAGAGCAGGGCTGAGCCGTCTAGAGGCATCTGGGACAGGAGAGTGGCCACGGACGGAGGATAAAGCCCAGAAGTCAGCACGGGTGGGCCAGAAAAAGGAAGTGATGGGGACCCAGGAGTGAGACACCCAAGACACCCAGGTGGCCTATGGGGTAAAGTCTGGGAGGTGCAGGGAAGGGGGCCACGTGGGTGCCACAGACAGGGGCCCACAATGTGGCCAAAGCCTAAGCTCACAGCTGGGACGTACGGGAAGCTGGCTGGACACTGGGGACAGAGACGCAGGAAAAAAAATCCAGGCCGACCACTGAGAAGTCACGAGAGCAAGGCCAGTGGGACATGAGATTCCCGGGCCCTTACCCCAGTCCAACAACCCCACACCACAACACACTTAACACCGTCCAGGCAGGGGGTGCGGCCTAGTACCCAACTGTCGAAGGGTCCTTGGCTCAACAATGGGCAGACCAAGGCGAGAGTTCTGATAAAAATGCCACAAATACCAACCCTCCCCAATCCCATGAAGGATTCCAACAGCACGATATGCAAGGGACACAAAAAACACCATCAACCAAGTTCTGGGAAAATATTCAACTTCACCAATAATTGAAAGAAACGGACCGTTCTTCCCTACCGAAATCAGCAAGCATTTTTTAGGCACTAAGGCACCGAAAGTCCCACGAGACCACTAGGACCCAGTTTCTGTCCATCGCACTCGGTCATTCATTCATTCTACAAACACCTACTCTGGCACCAGGTCCCACACTAAGCACTGGGATGATGAACGAGGCAAGGCAGTCACCCCCCTCAAGGACTTAGGATTGAAGGCCTCCAGCTGGCCTGTTCCTAGGAACCTATCTTAGGAAATGACTCAAAATATCAGGAAAATGCAACGCACAAAAATATTCAATGCAACATTCTAAACACGAACACATCAGAGAAGGGAAAACGAGAATGCCCCTGAGAGGAACTGTCAGCTGAGCTATGCTGTGTGCTCTAGACACAGTAACAAAAGCCATTAAAAGGTTATACAAAGAGGTGCACCTGAGTGGCTCAGTAGGTTAAGCATCCGACCTGGGCTCAGGTCGTGATCTCACGGTTCGTGGGTCCGAGCCCCGAGTCGGGCTCTGTGCTGACAGCTCAGAACCCAGAGCCTGCTTCAGCTTCTGTGTCTCCCTCTCTCTGCCCCTCCCCCACTCTAGCTCCATCTCTCTCAAAAATTAATAAACGTTAAAAAAATTTTAATCATACAAAGATCTCACAGTCACACAATACCAGGAAGGCAGGGAGAAGGTGACAGGTGGGACACAAGACCCACCTTTAACGTTGCTCAGTGACAGGGAGCGCTCCTGGTCGGCTAGCCCAGGCCCCAGCCGGCCACTGCCGCCACTGTCCTTCTGCCGGGCCACGGCCACCGCAATGCCCACGGGTGGGTGTCGCACTTCTGCCTCCCCCTGGGCACCAGTGCCCTCGCGCCCGAAGGCCTTGGCGCTCTCGGGCCTCTCCGGGTCCCGCTTCAGCTGCCGGCCTCCGCCGGCCGCAGGGCCCGCGGGGTGTGGCAGGCGGGCCTGGGCGCGCGGGGCGCCCGTCGAGGTGGGGGCAGGCTCGGGTTTCATGGTGCCCAGGCCTCCGAAGGGGCTCTTCTTGCCGCAGCCTCCGGGGCGCACGGCCACGGCCTCGCGCGCGAAGCTGCCGCTGTACTTGATGAGGCTCTGCATGGCCGAGGCCTCCCCGGGCCCGTGGGCCACGGCGTGCACGTCGGTGCCCGGCCGGGCGCAGGCGGCCGCCGCGCGGGGCAGCGCGCCCCCGGGGTCCAGGTAGGCCTTCTTGGAGGCGGCCGCCGCCTCCTCCTCGGCGCGGCTGGCGTGATGATGCTGCGCGGCCAGCACGGCCATCTGCGTGGTGGCGAAGTTGCCCAGCTCGAAAGGCTTCCACTTGGGCTCAGGGCCGGCGGGCGGGGGCGGCCGCGCCGGCTCCAGGCCGAAGAGCTTGGCCGCCTGCTGGGGGGCGGCGGCCGGTCCGCGGGACGCGCGCTCGCAGGCCCGCGGCTCGGCCTCGGGCTTGAGCAGCTCCTTGGCGGGGAGGTAAGCCCGGGCGTCCGGGGAGGCGCGCGCGGCCCGCGTCGGCGGGGCTTCGGCGGGCGGCGGCCGCTTGAGCGAGCGGATGACCGAGTTCTTCTCGCGCAGCGCTTCGGGCCGGTCGGGGGGCGGCCGTGGAGACCCGGGCGGCGCCTGCAGGACGCCGGGCCTGCCCGCCTCGCGCTCCCGGGCCCGGGCGTCGCGCGCCTGCGATGCGATCTGGATGGGCCCCGGGCGCTCGTCGAAGGCCTCCACGGAAGGCACGAAGGTGGGCGCCACCACGCGGTGCTCGCGGCCCGACTCGCGCGCCGCCGCCGCGGCCGCCGCCGCCGCGGCTGCCGCGGGGAAGATGGTGTAGACGCCGGCGGGCGCCGGCTGCGGCGCGGCGAAGGCCCCGGCCGGGGCGGCGGGGGGCGGGGGCGGGCCCTTGGGCGGCGGCGGCGGCGGGAGGGGCGACGGGCAGGGGCAGGGCCCGGGCAGCAGGGCCTCTGCGCGCCGCAGCCGCGCGCTCTCGTCCTGGCGCGCCGCCTCCTTGGCCACCAGCGCGGGGAGCCCCGCGT
Source organism: Panthera onca (assembly GCF_046562875.1). Taxonomy (NCBI): domain Eukaryota; kingdom Metazoa; phylum Chordata; class Mammalia; order Carnivora; family Felidae; genus Panthera; species Panthera onca. The sequence goes on from NC_138354.1 coordinate 4,155,090, forward strand.
CGCCCGCGCCGTTGCAGAGGCTCAGCGCCGGCGGCGGGGGTGGGTTCTTGCCCTTGCACTCGGCGGCGGCGGCGCCCGGCGCGCGCGGCGGCCCCAGTTCGGCCAGGAAGGGCGACAGGCGCTCGGCGAGGCGCGGGGGCCCGCGGTCCTGGCGGCCCTCCGCCCGCGCCTCCTGGGTCAGGTCCACCACGCCGCGTGGCCCCGCAGCCTCCTCGCGGGCCCTCGGGTCCTTCTTGCCGAACAGCGGGGGCGGCTCCCCGCGGCCCGCCCGCTCCTTGGCCGCACCTTCCCGCGAAGAGCCTTTGGCCGGGGCGCTGGAGGAGTGGCCGCCCGGGGTCCTGGAGGAGGGCGCGTGAGAGTGCAGGGCGCCCGGAGCCCCTGGGGCGGGCAGGTAGAAGCCGTCTGCGGAGAAGAGAGAGAGTGCAGGCGTGAGCGAGTGCCCCCTCACCCCGCCGACGCAGAAGCCGAGGGCCCCTCAGGGGCGCCCTGCAACCCCAGGGTTAGGAAGGACGGTCCTGCACAGCGCAGCCCTTGGAGGGCAGGCTCCGGAAATGGAGGGTCTGGAGGTCATAATCTCGCCTTGGCCACTGACTAACCTCTCTGGGCCTCAGTTTCCTCATCTGGGAAAGGGGTAGAGGCCAGGGTTGTCTTTCGAGCCTACAGAGAGAGGGTCAGGCGAGTACAGCACAACTAGAAGGCACCAGAAGGCTGGGGGGGGGGGGGGGGGCTGGGGAGGCCCTCAGGAGCAGGGGTCTTGGAAAACAGAGGGGGTGCTGCCTGGCATACTGGGTAGTGGTGGGGACCCCCAGAGAAGCCCCTCAGAAGGTACCCTCCAACCCATCTCCCCACTCCCACCCCGATACCTTTCTGGGTATCGAAAATGCTGGGCTGGCCCAGCTGGCTGAGGAGGGGGCTCCCGCTGCTGGGGGGCTCCAGGTGGTTCAGGTGGAGGTAGGATGGGTACAGCCCGCTGGGCAGATGGGAGAAGCCTGGAAGAGAGAAAAAGTCAGATTGGCCCAAGGCATGGCCTCCCAACAGGAACTTCCTTCCATCCCGCTCTTTTTCTTGAAAATAAAATCTTTTAGCCGTGGAGGGAGCCCCTGGTTCCGGGAGCCCTGAGATCTACGACCAGCTCCGTAGAGCAGGCTTGCCTCCCTCTAGGCCCAGCCAGCCCCCAGCCGCTTGAGCCCTCAAATCCCCACCGGAAGAGGATCCGAATGGCTCCAACTAAGCAGCAGATGATGATGATGATGATGATGATGATGGGGGCTCTAATCACAGGCCAAGCGCTGCCAACTGTCTTGCCTTTGTTATTCTCATTTAAACTTCAGCAGCACAAAACTCTGCGAGGCGGATACTCTTAACATCCTCACTTTACAGATGAGAAAACAGGCTCAGGGAGGACCACTGGCCCAAAGTCACACAGCAGAGGAGCCCGACTGTGAACGGAGGTCACTGGGACAGTTAACCTCAGCCCCACACAGACCACGTCGGGTGGTTTACTGATTTAATGAGTCCCTTCTGCTGTGTGACCCAGAGCAGGTCGATCACCTCTGAACTCAAGCCTGCCCAGCATCTCCAACTGTCAGGTCTCCCAGGAAGGTGCCGCCGGGAAAGAATTCCTCCTGGGGAGGATCCTTCCGGTGAGGTCTTCCCACCAGGGATGCCCAGAACGGGGGCTTTGTGGGACAGAGAAGACAGGAGAGGGTAGCCACAGAGAAAAGAAAGGAAACATCTAAGAGGGCACGCAACGGAGGCCCAAGAGCCCCTGAGCAGGGCCCAGAAAGCCAGGCCAACTGGCGAGCAGGCAGGTTGCCGAGCACCGGGGGAGGGTCCTGATGCTCTGCCTGGGCTGGGGGTCCTACGGGACCAAAGGCCACTCGGAGACACCTGAGACTCGGGTCTCACGTGCCCCCAGTTGTTCCCTCCGAGGCCAGAGATGCAGGCCCTGTCCCTGGCCACACCGGGCCCACGTTTCTCCCACGGCACCACCTGCTAAAGATATTAACCACAACCCCAGAAAAATCAAGAGCACCTGATACACGTGATCTCTTTCAAGCACTGAAACATCGCATCGGATCCCTCTGCTTTCTCGGCTGTAGAGTGGACCCGGCGGTCCTTACCTCACAGCTTGCTGGGCGCATAAGATGAGTTCAGATGTGCAACGCAATGTACATAGTAATAAGCACCCTACGTGCTTGGAACCGTTACTGCATATGCGTTACTGCATGGCACTTGTGACACGGAAGAAAAGGGAGTCGGGAGGGGCAGAGGAGCAGGCTGGTGGCACGCAGGCACCAGAGGCACAGTCTTAGCTCTTCAGGTCCCTCCAGCCCCACCCTGGCTGAGTGAAGAGGGAGGCTCAGGTGGGACCGCAGCCCCAAAAGACTGCCCACCTTCCCAGGCCTAGAGAGGCAGGACCACCCCCTCCTGGTGAGCCCCTGGCACCGAGGAGAAAGTGGGGAGACAGTGCGCTGCGAAAGACCCCAGAAAGCCCTCGGGTCTGCAGTGGACGCTCCCAGGACCCAGCATCCAAAATCCACCAGAGGGGGGGAAGAGCTCAGGGTCCCTCAGGCCCATCCCTTCCCCGACAGAGGGGACCGTGGCCCTCACTGCAGAACTGCAACAGGAGGACCCGATGACCCTGGTCCCACTGCTCCAACACTGCTTATCGAGGGTCCCCAGGGAGACCGCGGTGACCAGAACTAGGCCCTGCCCTCAGAGCTCACTCTGGCGGGAAAACGGATGTCTCACAAATAAACACACAGATAAACCTGTCCTTCAGGTGAGAGGTGGGCCAGGGCAGGGGGGTGGGGATGCGGGTAGCTGAGCCCTAAGGGATGAACAGTGGGTGAGGGCCCACAGCGGTGGGAACAGCTTGTGCGAAGGCCCCGTGACAGAGACCAGAGGAAGCACTGAGTATCTGAGGAACAGCAGGGCAGCTGGATGACCAGGCCTTGTCCCCCCACCCCCCAGCCACGGCAAGAGAGAGGCCCGGAGGTGGAAGGGAGTGGGCAGGATGGAGAGGTGCCAAGGACAGTGGCCCACAGCCCTCAGCCCCGCCCACCTGGCACACTCCTTACCTTCATGGGCATGAGCGGCCCACAGCTGCACCATAGGCAGGTTGCTGGGGGTAGGGGAGCGGAAGGAGAGGTCAGAGGGCAGGGGCACGGGGCTCCCATGGGACGAGGCTGAGGGCCCCATCCCGCTGGCCACAAAGCTGCCCAAGAAGGCCTCGCCTGCAGAGAGAAGGGGGGGGGGACTGTCAGGCACCCACCAGGCCCCCACTGCCCCGCCCAGCACCCCAGAATCCCCATGTCTCCCCCACTTCTTGGAGCTACCACTGGCAGGGACACCAGAGAAGCCTTTCCGCCCCACCCCTGACCCTCCGGCTCAGGATGGGTCTGGTCACCTCGACCAGATCCCCCGGGACTTGAAAAGGCTGCCAGAGGAGCAGCCAGAAGGACGCCCGCCACCAGAGACCCTCACCTCCGGGGCACCCGGCAATTAGCAAGAGGGCTCTCCCAACCCCAGACCCAAGCGGGACGGTCTCCCCACCTGCAGATGAGAGCTGAGGTGCGGCGGGGGACAGGGACCTCCCGAGGCCACAGAGCGAGGGGGTAGGGGGTGGGGGGGCCCGTGGCCTAAACCCCTGCTCACGTTGAGCTCCTGGATCAGGGGGGACCCCACGAGTCGGAGAGCGACCCCAAGGCGGCCCTGGTCAGACCTGAGGCGTTCTCGGCCAGCATCGGCCAGCCCGGTGCCGGAAGAACCACGTGCCCATTTGAGGCACCAGGAAGCTGCTGTTCGGAGGTGGGCAGTGCCCGGTCGCACAGCCAGGGAGCCGTGACCCGGAATACACACCCCGCAAGCACCCCACAACTACAGCGGATTCGCGAGAGGAAGCAGCGAAAGACCGAGAGCAATGGGCCATCCTTCCAGAGAGCAGAGCATCCCACCCAAGGTGCCTCGGATGGGGGTGTGGTGGCCAACTGCTACTCGGTAGAGCGGCGTGCCGGGCCCTGGCTGGACGTCGCCTACCCCAGCCACGCCTCACCTGGCCAGGCCCACCCCAGAAGGGATGCCCCCTCGCTGCCGCCGGCCAGGGGCGCTGGCCCTCAGGATCCATACACCCCACCCTCCAGGGGAAGATCCCGGCGGGCCTCCGGGTCACAGGCCAGGGGGAGGCCTGGGAGACTTGGGCGGGGGGGCTGCCCTTCCCTGGCCTCAGGTCGCTCATCAGCAAAATGGGAATACTAACGCCTCCCTTAAGAACCACAGTGAAGAGGAAAGCACGCGCCGCAGGAGAATAGTAACAACAAACGGCAGCCTCGCCCAGTCACTGACGAGCACCAGTCTGGGGACTGAATCCTCCCCCCAACGCCCCCAGGAGGAGGGGCGGAGGCCTGCACACAGAACCGAGCATGGCGGGGATGTCCGAGCAGCCAGCAGGAGCCAGCTCTGGCCAGCCCGAGCTAAGGGCTGCCCGTGTGCCCCCTCGGGTAACCTCCCCACATCCCTGTGAGGCGGGCACTGTCTGCAATGACCCAGACGAGACACCATCGGCGGCCCCAGCCCACGGGGGGGGGGGGGGGGCTCCCAGAGCCCCGTCCCACCTCAGGGTCCCCAGCAGTGCCGTATGCAGTCTGTACACGACAGGCGCTCGCTTACTACCTCCCGGGGGCACAGGATGCCACCAAGTCCACCCGGTCCCTTTGGGGGTACATGCAGGGAAACAGCAGGAGGACACCTTCTGGCCACATGTGCCATCACCGGACCCCGTGTCTGCGGAGTCCCCGTCCTCCAGCCCGGCCTCACCCAGCCCCCTCACCGGACTCCAGCGCCAAGCCTTCGGGACCCAGGGCCATGGCGGCCGGTCAGGACACCCATGTGGCCCGAGCCCGGGCAGCAGGGCCTCTGGGCCCCGCCAGGCCCCAGGCTTCCTCCTTGGCAGGCAGGCGGGTAGAAGGCTCCGGAAGCCAGCAGCCAGAGGTTTGCGCAAGGGCTTACATCAGCCACCAGCTCTTCCTGCCTCGGGCCTCGCGGAAGCCCGGTGGCCCGGGCCTGCCCCTGCCCAGGCTTGTGAAACCCGCCCAGCAGCACCCAAGGCCCGGTGGGGCGTTGGTGCCCGGATGCCACCAACGGCTCCCGCCCGCCACAGGGGCTCAACGGCGCCCAAACTCCCTTCCCCGGGCCCGGCGGGAATTCTGGTGCCCTGGCAAGACCACGCGGGCCAACGTGTGCCCCTCCCAGACCAGAGCTGTGCGACGCTGTGGAACGGGCACACCGTCGCCACCCCACCGCCAGTCACAAGGACGGTTACGCACGACAGTGGCGTTCATTTGCACATATACCCTGCCCCACCCCCCCTCCCTCGCCGTGCTCTCCCCGAACTATCCTCCCGAAGCCGCCGAGCGATGGATCTCGGATGCAAACCAAACACACTTCCGAATGCCGGTGGCTGCCTCCGTTCCGCCCCCAGGTGTCCTTGTCGACCCCCCCAGACCCGGCCCGTTTCCCCCTTAGGTGGGGCCTTCCCGGCGCCTCACCGAAGCCCCTCCAAGCCCCTGCCAAAGACACTTGGTAATGCGGATCCCTCCCCGCAAGCAGGTCCCCTCCCTGCAGGCGAGAACCGCCAGCCTCACTTCCTGCCACCCGGGACCAGGCATACAGCAGGCGTCAACTCGTGGACTGGCTACACGAGCGCCATTTCTAATCCTCCGATGGCAAAGGCAGATAGACACGCGTCAGGATTAGGAGACAGGGTAGTGCTCCCTTCGGCAGCGCAGATACTAGGGGGAGGGGCGGCCCCTGACCCCTGAGGACACCCACCAGGCACCATGCCAGGCCATCCTGCCCGGTCTCCCTGGCGTGGAGGACAGGCAGCTGACCCCCACCCCACACCGCCAGAGCCTCCAGGCTGCCGTCCGAGGCCCCGGCCCATGCCCCAACATCCCTGGTGCTCCTCTCAAAGTCTAGGTACACACCCCTGCTCCTCACACCCGCCCCTGGGGACCCGGTGATGGCTTCCTAGCTCCCCGATGTGGGTCTCAGGGCACCGGGGGACAGCGACAGTCAGGCCAGAGCCCAATGGTCTCTCCCTAGACTTTGCTGGACATCGTCCCGCAGGGCCCGAGGTGGGAGGGGCTCTCCCTGCCACCCACCGCAGGCTGAGCTCGAGGCCCGGCCCCCACCCTGGTCCCAGGCCGCCCCCTGGTGGCAAGAGGTGCCGCCTGCTCACTGGCCGCCTTGGAAGCCAACACCAATGACCTAAAACACACGTGTAACCACAACAAATTACCGTCATCCAGAATAATAACGGCGAACGCTAAACAAACAGGCTGGGCCACCTGGCACCACTCATGCTGAAACCACTTCAGGTTCACACGTGGTCATTTGTGGACTCTTCTCGCCGGCATGAGGACAAGCAACGATCGCAAGTCACAGGGCGCTGGGCAGGGCGCGGAGCTGGGGCTGACCCCAGAGCCCAGCAATCGGCTCTGCAGCCCTGCGGGGCAGTCACCCATAGGAGAGTGTTCCCGCTGCCCCGCTTGCCGTTCCGAGCAGGCCAGGTGAATAAATGACACTTACGGCCCGTAACCAACAGCGTTGGACACATGCTCTGTATCTGTGCTGAGGCTACCTACAGCAGCCACTTGTGGCTTCTGAGCACGTAAATGTGGCTGGTGAGTTAACACATCTTTAATTTTCTGAAATTTTCATGAGTCTAGGGGCACCTGGGTGGCTTAGTTCAGCGTGCAACTCTTGATTTCAGCTCAGGTCATGATCTCGCGGTCTGTGAGTTCGAGCCCCGCGTCGGGCTCTGCGCTGACCGCTCGGAGCCTGGAGCCTGCTTCCGATTCTGTGTCTCCCTCTCTCTCTGCCCCTCCCCCGCTCGTGCTCGGTCTCTCTGTCTCAAAAATAAATAAGAACATTAAAAAAAAATTTTTTTTACCATGTTTTAATTTTAAATTAATTTATACTTAATTTAGCTTCAGTCTGCGAGGGCCTCTCCTTGCTGGAAACTAGACTGGGGCCAGGGACGAGACCTCTGACAAGCCCGTCCTCCACCCCAGGAAGGGAGGTAACAGAAGGGTCCCCAGGGACGACAAAGAGACAAGACCCTGGCTCCAAGGCCCACTTGCTCTGTGACTCTGGGCAAGTTTCTCGGTGTCGCCAGGCTGTGTGAAGTGGTCACACGGTAAAACATAACGTGTAAGATGCTTTCGTGAAGTGCCACGGGAGGTCAGCTGCCATTTTGACTGTCATTCTCATGATTTTTCGGTACAAACCCTGGGGCTCGGAGAAGCAGGGCACCTGCTCAAAGTCGGGGTGTGGAAGGGACCACTTCCTCTACCCAAATTCCCTCTGTCCTTCCTTATAACTTTAATTTTGCAACCAGAGTGCTAGTGATGGCCCCCTACGAAGGCACTAAATACTACTGAATCCCATACTTCCGAACGGTTAATTTGAAATTCATTGTATGAATTTCACCTTGAACTGGAAGACAACAACAACAAATGATAAGCTCTCCTCTCTGCTGGCTGGTAGACCAGCCTCTCTGCCCAGAGCGCCCTGATGCCCGGCGCAAGGCAGGCGGTCCCTGGGCTGGCAGCTCCCCATCCTGACTCACCCTCCCACAGGCCTGGGAGCGCAGGAACTTGGTTCTCCTCATTTTACAAAGAAACTGAGGCTCAGAGCTTGCCTGGGGGGACCAAGTTGCTGGGACACTGCTATAGACGCACTGTCACACCAAGCCCTCAGCTTGGGAAGCCCACCATGGCGGACCCCTGCCTCTAGTCCAGTCCTGGGCCCTGAGAGAGGGAAAGCGAGGGAAAGTGAAGGAGGTCCCTCCCCCAGCCCCCTCCCCCACCGCCACCCTAGGAGGTGCTTGGAAAGTGGTCTTCTCCTTCTCTGGTCCTCGGTGCCCAGGGAGAGGGCAAGGATGCCCCCGGGGGGGCCGAGGAAGGAGGCACTGAGGCCCAGCTCTCCGGGGGAAAGATTCAGGGTCCCTCCAGGAGCACAAGCAGCAGAGAGCTGGGTAAGGTCGGCCTTAGCTCCCGCCTCTGTGCCCCCTCACACAGAGTTAACAGGCCTTCCCCAAGCTGGGACCACCACCATCCCAGCCCCTCCCACTGCACACACTGCCAGCCATGGACAAGCACCCCAGGATCGCGACAGTGAGCTATGGATTTGGGGACACCGGCCAGCCTGTTTTCAGCCGTCACCACCCCCCTCACCCACACCTGGAGCACAGGAAGCGCTTCCGAGGGTTGCCTACTCTGAGGCTGGCCGAGGTCACCAGAAGGCAGCACCTGAATCCAGACAAGGTCCGTCCTTCCGTCTGTCCATCCATCCATCCCTCCCTCCTTTCTTCCTTCCCTCCCTCCCTCAATGCTTATGTAGGCCTAGCGTGTGTCAGGAGTTGGGGACTGAGCCCATCCAGATACACTCTGTAATGTGCTATGCTATGCCCATCTGCTGCCAGACACCCCCCGTCCCCCGGCCAGAGTAACAGGCCACCTCAGCTGGCCAGGGGAATCCTGCCTCTGTAACAGATGGAAGTCACTGGGGACCCTCCTAGTCCGCTCTGGTGGGAGCAGGGAGGGGTACTTGGCGAGATCACAGTGGGTACAAAGGTTTGGTAAACGATGAAGGATTTTACCACTCCAAACGGGCTGGGCTGGAACATGGAACAGCACAGCCTCACAGGCTGCACCCCAGGGCCTTTGCACCTCAGCCTGGAATCCCTTCCTCCCTCCAGATACGCCAAATGGTCTGGAAACTCCCATCTGTATAGACCTCGCTCCCTTCTCTGATATCCCAAGTGACGCTTGATGAATACGGCCTTCCCTAACCATGCTATTTTATTTATTTTGCTAACCACGCTATTTTGGACTGCGACCCACCCCACCCTACACCCTTTCCTGCACTATTTTTCTCCATAGCGCTTATCACCATTTATCATACCAAGCACACATTAGTTCCTTCTTTATTGTAGCTCCTTGTTTATTGTCCCTCTCCACCCACTGGAACAGGAGTCGGCAAGCTTTTTCTTGAAAGGGCCAGATAATAAATCATTTAGGCACTGAGGGCCTATCTTGCCTGCTGCAGGGAAAGCAGCCACAGACAACACAGAAACTGTTGGGCTCTGTGCCAATAAAACTTTATTTACAAAAAACCGGAGGTACACCTAATTTGGCTAGGGTCCGCAGACCCTTACGTTACAGTGTGGGTTTGTTCCACCCCAAGTGCCCCCTACGCTGCACACAGAAGGAGCTCAATTATGGAGGAGAGGGATGGGCGAGGTTATGATCAGCCAGAGCCTTTCCTGAGACCCTGTTTCACAGCCAGCATTCGGTGTTCAAGAGGCTTTGCTTCATTCTGTCCCCCCACCCCCCTCAACCCTGGGAGGGGAGGATTCTTAACTCTTCTGCAGATGAGGAAATTGAGGCTCTGACTCCAAATTCTACACTTTTCCACTCCGCCACACCACCCAGACGCTAGACCCTATTTGCCTGGTTTCACTCCCAGCAAAGCCTCCCCCTAACCAAAACAGAACAAATCTATCGTCCCTTTCTATTTAAAACGTTCCGGCCTCAGAAAGGAGCTGTATCCCTTAAAGTGTCACCAAAGGCTATCAGAGCATCTCATCAGCATGATCAAATCAGGGTTATCACCCAGAAAAGAGCTCATTCCAGCCCAGAGCACCGACATGTGACTCAGGCGTTTCTATGACAGCAGCTGAAAATAGGGTGAGGACCCTCCAGATAAAATGACCTTCACTCCCACTGATCCCGAGACGCACAGACCTCTGTAATAGCTAAGCCAGAGAGCGGGTTAATGCCCTTGCCGTATAAAAAAGAGTCTGATCATTCAGTAAGAATCCCAAGCAAATCACCGACAACAGCAAATGGCTGAATCCAGTAAGAGATTTCTCGTTAGGATTTACAAAGTATCAAAAGGGGATGACGCCATTTTCGTCTTTCCAACCAGCACATTTGGGGTTTGGCTGCGGGGAGGGCGGAGGCGGGGTGGGAAGCCACCCAGGGAGGGTGAGTAGAGAGCCAGCCCATCCCCAGCTTTCAGAAAGCAAATCACCAGAACCCTTCAAGGCCTGGAAAAGGCATGCAGACCCACTTTGGGGGTCCCTCCCAAGGAAATCACCAGATGTACCTCCTAGGATGCTCACTTTGGTCAGACTGAGCCAGAGATTCAATGCAATCCCAATCCGAATCCTGGCAGCTGTGTGTGCGTGTTCAGTCTCTAAACGTTACCCCCAAACAGGAAGCAGACTCCCGAGGAGGTATCTGCACACCCGTATTCACAGTGGCATCATTTGCAATTATTCCCACCAGCCAAAGGTAGGAGCCCAGAACTCGGTCCATCCATAAAATGGAACATGATTCAGCCTTAAAAGGAAAGGAGGGGCCCCTGGGTGGTGGCTCAGCCAGTTAAGCGTCCGACTCTTGGATTTCGGCTCGGGGCACGATCTCACGGTTCATGAGTTCAAGCCTGGCATCGGGCTCTGTGTTGGCAGTGTGGAGCCTGCTTGGGATTCTCTCTCTCCCTCTCTCTCTCTGCCCCTCCCCTGCTCGTGTTCTCTCTCTCTCTCTCTCTCTCTCTCTCTCAAAATAAACAAACAAATAAATAGTTTATTTAAAAAAAAAAAAAAAAAAGGAAACTCTGACATGTGCTCCAACATGGATGAATCTTGAGGACATTATGTTCAGGGAGATCAGCCCAGACACAGAAAGACAAATGCAGAGATCAAAGTAGGATCCCTCTTTTAGGAAGGTCCCTGGAGGAGCCAAGTTCATAGAGACAGAAAGTGGAAGGGTGGGTGGCAGGGGCTGCGGGGGGAGGGGCAGGGAACAGGGAATTGTTGTTTAATGGGGACAAGGTTCCGATTTGGGATGGTGGAAATGTTCTGGGGACGGAGGGCGGCGATGGCTACAGAGCGGTGTGAATGTCACAGAACCGGACTCCTAAAAGCAGTTAAAACGGTAAATTTGCATGCACTTCACCAGATTATAAAGAAAAAACAGTTACACCGAAACACAAAGGGTCGAGAACGCGCCAAGGCAACCGTGAAGACGAAGAACGACGCGGGAGCTCTTTGCTAGCAAATCCCCAAGCGCGTGTGCCCACGGTGCCGAAGCTGGGACAGCACCGGCACGTGGGCACAGGCACGGACCTGGGACAGGTCAGTCCTCAGACGGCCCAGCACACGCAGCAGAGAAAAGATCTCAGGAAACACTGCCCATCAGCTTTGGAGAGCCACGCGGGAAAAGCCCGGAGTCCTGACCCCCTGGGTCCACACTGCACATAAAAATCAATTCCAGCTGGACTGTGGATCTACACGTGAAAGGCAAAACAGGAAAGCTTCTAGAAGAACATGCCGAAAAAATACCTTCACAGCCCGAGGGCAAACAAAGGTTTCTCAAAGCCCATTTTATAAACGGCACAAACCAAAGAGATAAGAATGATGTACTGGAGATTACGTTCAAATGAGAAACGTCCATTCATCCCAGGACACCATTAGGAGGGAGAAAAGGGAAGCTACCGCATGGAAAAAGATCTGTGCCCTACGTCACCAGGGAAGGGTCTGTATCCGGAATATATAAAGAACTCCTGCAATTCAATGAGAGAAAGTCAGACAAGAGAAGGTAGAAATGGGCACCCGGAGGGTCACAGATAAGATATCCAAATGGCCAGTAAACTGATTAACAAGGCACTCATTCTCTTTTCTTTTTTTTTAAGCTTTTTTTTTTTTTTTAAAGTATTCTCTACACCCAACGTGGGGCTCGAACTCACAACCCTGAGATGAAGAGGTGCACACTCCTCCGTCTGAGCCAGCCAGGCACCCCGGTACTCAGTCTCTAAAACCAGGGAGGGAAGGTGAATTTAAACCACCACATACGGGCCCACCAGAGGGGCTGATGTCACCACAAGGACAGATGGACAGGATTAAATATTAATACGCGGCTGGAGGAAGCGTAAATTGGTACAAGCACTCTCGAGACCGGTTGGGCACAGTCTGCCAACCTTTGTGACCCAGCCGTGCCCTCGCAGGTATACATCCGAGGGCAAGGTGCGGAAACGCGCACAGCAAGTCGGCATTTCTCTGCCTTCCGCGCGCAGAGTCTAACCACGATAGTAGTCAAAATCGGAAAACGACCCAAATGTACATCAACAGCCGGATAAACAAATCGTGACGTGGCCGCACCACGAACATCTCCAGCGAGGAGAAACTACCACCACCCTGCCCGGGCCGTGGTGAAGCTCACCACCTCACCCAAAAGGCTTCCTTGTACTACCTGCGCAGACAGGCGACTCAAGCGACTCAAATCTCGGGCGGTTTGAGAAGGTCTCCTCTTGGGAGGGGGAAGAGAGCAGGGGGACGGTTACGCAGTGGGTTCAGTTTGTGAAAAAAATAATAGAACTGTACGTCTATGATCTATGCCCATTTCTCCGTGCATCTTAAACCCCAATAAAAAATATCCATATGGGGCACGTGGGTGGCTCAGTGGGTGAAGTGTCCAACTCTTGATTTCGGCTCAGGTCATGTTCTCATAGTTGTGGGACCAAGGCCCGTATCAGGCTCTGTGCTGAGTGTGGAGCCTGCTTGGGATTCTCTCTCTGCTCTTCCTCTGCCCTTCTCCTGCTTGTGTGTGTGTGTACGTGTGTGTGTGTGTGTGAGTGTGTGTTCGCTTCTCTCTCTCTCTCTCTCTCAAAAAAAAAAAAAAATCTCTAGGAAAAGTAAGGTCAGTGGGGCGGAGAGAGGCCAATCTGAACACTAACATGATAAGTATTACATTTTAAGTAATCTTTATGAGTAATTTTTACAAACTCTCACCTTGACAAAGTTTGCAAAAACTGAAGCAAGTGAATAAATTAAAATGAGCCAAGAGAGGAAAAAAGGAAAGAGAAGGAGAAATTCCTACCAATGACCAAGCTCTCCCCTGCCCCTGGCTTTCTGGCAGGTAGCTCAGGCCTTGCTTCTAGAGGCCCTCACTTCCCAGCTGTGTGGCCTTGGGGAGGTAACACCACCTCTCTGGGCCTTACTTTCCTCTAAAGTAAAGTGAAGGCAGCAGGAAAGGAACGAAGCCGTGACCACAGCACTCCCCTATGCTAGAGGCAAGTCCCACACGACAGATAAGCAAGGCTGAGGGACAGAGCTCCAAGCTGGGTTGGGGGGCGGGGGGGGGCATTCTTGGTGCTTTGCACATTCTTGGTGCTCTGGCTGGGCCACGCGACCTGTGGCCACTGCCACTGTCCCCAAGCTCCCATCAGTGCAGCAGAGACAGCGGTGAGTCTTGAGCTGCAGGGGTTCCTCCAAGGCAGGCAGAGAGGAGCCACCAGGCCAGATCGACCAGCTGCTGCCCTGCCCTGCCCGGCCCTGCCCTGCCAGGAGGGAAGGAGACCCGCTGGGCGGCCCCAGCCCCCCCTCCCCATCCCGCCTCTCCAGCTACGGCCGATGGGTTTGTTCCTCCAGCTCCGTCACTCAGCCTAGTGCTTGCTACCAGGCCTCTCCCCTCCCGCTGGGAGGCAACCCTGGCTCCCCCCAGGGGGTCAGATCCCAAAGCACATCTTTTAGCTAACCCCACCCCCACCACAGAAGGACAATGGGGCTTTAACCCCCGTCCTACTCCCAGCCCTGAATATGGGACCCCTGTGGGCTGGGACTTTGCCTGGCCCCAACCAGGTGCCCAGCCCACAAAGTAGGTGCTCAAGTCCAAATAAAGGGAATCCCGCAGCAGCCCGGAGGGTCAAGGCCTCAACCCTGCCAAAGACATGCAAATGCATCCACTCCAGCCTTGCCCCAGGGCTCCAGACGTTCTCAATTCTAAAGCAATTAGAGGACTTGCCCGTGGATTTTCTTTCCTCCCTAACCTAGGTCTAGGTCTAGAGGAGGAAGTAGAGAGGGAGGGAGGAGGGCCTTCTAGAACCCCTGGGCCGAAAGCTAGAAAGCCCGTGAGTGGGACAGGCAGGGACCCAGGAACCAGGCCTCCCCTCCCAGGCACAGGGGCCAGGGGAAGGAGAGTGGGCTGGATCCCAGGAGTGGTGCATAGAATCTGTCCTGCCAAATCCTTTCCCAAACGCCAGAACCCCACGACGACAACAGCAATGCAGCTTAACAGGGAGAGAAACAACAAAATACAGGAATGGAAAGGAAACAACACTCACAACATTCTGGAAGCAGGAAGCAGGGACCAAAGAGGCAGGGTGGGGAGCTGGGAGAATTGCAACTGAACCTCGGAGGTTACCGAGAAACAAGCAATTCCCGAGAGGGGCAGAACTTGGACCCAGTACCTGCAAAGGCCACGGTGCAGAGAGGCGCAGAGAAAGAATGGAGAGCCCCCCACAAGCCCTCTGTTTACTTACTAGGGGGCCGATGGAGCCACTGAGGGTCTTTGGCTACATCCTCAGGGCTGGGGTGGGGACCAAAATGAAAAATGGATCTCAGCAGAAACCCTCTTCCACTGTTGCAGCTGTTGGAAGGGGAACAGCCAGGCTTTAGCTCCCCTGTGGGCAGGAGACTGGAACTCCTGCCTGGGAGTCTGGCAAACTCAAAGGGAAAGATCTATAGAGACATTCGGGGGAGTTCCACAAGGGTCAACGGGTCCCCCTAGCTTTGTTGTGCCTCCCATCTTAAATATGAAGAGACACCAGAGAATCAACCAGCAGACACCCATGGAAGTCTCCAATGTGAAAGACAAGTGAGAAAAAAAAAAAACAACACATATATATATATATATATATATATATGTATATATACACATATATATACACACACACACACACACACACACACATACACACCCACACATTCTCCAAGTGATGAGAATTAATGTATCCATGAAACAAGAACAGGGTGGCTCAGTCACTTACGTGTCCGACTCTTTGATTTTGGTCATGATATCACGGGTTTGTGAGTTTGAGCTCCCCATCAGGCTCTGTGCAGACAGCACAGAGCCTGCTTGGGATTCTCTTCTCTCCCTCTCTGCCCCTCCCCTGCTCATGCACGCACACATGCTCACTCTCTCTCTCTCTCTCTCAAAATAAATAAATAAACCTAAAAATAAAAAAAAAGGAAGAATATCCAATCATAAGAGCTCCTAGAAATTAAAAACATTACATTGAAAGGTTAGAAGACAGTTAAGAACATGTCCTAGAAAGCTGAATAAAGAGAGATGGAAAACAAAAAGTAAAGTATAAAAAAAAGTAGATGTGGGGCACCTGGGTGGCTCAGTCGGTTAAGCGGCCGACTTCGGCTCAGGTCATGATCTCACGGTCCATGAGTTCAAGCCCTGCGTGGGGCTCTGTGCTGACAGCTCAGAGCCTGGAGCCTGTTTCCGATTCTGTGTCTCCCTCTCTCTCTGCCCCTCCCCTGTTCATGCTCTGTCTCTCTCTGTCTCAAAAATAAATAAATGTTAAAAAAAAAAAAATAGGGTATATGCCTTAAAAAAAAAAAAAAAAGTAGATGATCAGTCTAGGAGATCCAATATCTAATGAATAGGCGTACTAGAGGGAAGGGGATTACAAAATACTAATAAAATTAATATTAATTCAAAAAAATAATAATAATTCAGCCTGAAGGACCTCAGTTTCCAGATTACTATGGCCTATGGAGCACCCAACACAGGAAATGCAAAAGAATCCACAGGAAGACACATCGATATGAAATTTCAGACCACAAGTGATGAAAAGAATAGTAACAGTATTAATATCCATGAGGCTTACTTTGTGCCAAACAATGTCCTGGGCATTTATGTACATAAGCTCATTTAGTCTTCATAGAAATGGTAAAAGGTAGGCACTATTATTCAATTCACAAAAAAGAAAACTGAAGCATGTCCAAGACCACATGGCTAGAGAGTGGTGAAGCACGTTTGTGCATGAATTTTAGAGCCAATGCTCTTGAGGTAGTTCTAAAAAATGTTAAGCATTTGGAAAAGGATAAAAGAAAAAAAAAAGGTTCACACATGAAGATCAAGCAAAGGAGCATCACACTACTCAAAAGTAACACTGGAATTTGGAAGGTGATGTTACAATTCCTTCAAACACCAGGGGGAAATTATTTCCAAAATGCCTGTCAAGTATGACAGTAGAACAGAGGCATTTTCAGGCACACTAGGCCTCAAAAAAACTTGCCTTCCACGGACTCTTTCACAGAAAACTGCAGCAGGATGTGCTCTACCAAAACAAGGAAGTAAAGCACAAAAAAAAAGGAAAGCAAGGGAGTGAGGAAACAGGAAATCCAACACAGCAGAGAGATAAAGGGAGTTTGAAGGATTATGGCTCTAAAACAGGGCCAAGCACCAGGCAAACCAGACTAGACCGGAAAGATGGAAAACTCTAGGAAAGAAATATGCAAGAAAAGAGGCAGCTAATCCAGTAGATAGGACCAAATAAACAGTATTCCAAGAGACTGGAAGACAAGAGATTGTAAGAAATCCCAGCAAATTAAAGGGGGGAAAAAAAGGCAATGAATAACTCCAGGAAATAAAGAAGTGAATTTCATTATACTGCTTGGCTCAAATGTAGGCAATATTTACAAAGCCAAACACAAAATAATAAACCTGGTGTAAACAAGACTTTATTTCACATATATGGGGAGGATAGAGGAAAGAAACATGATGGGGCGTGATATAACAACAATAATAAATACTACTAGAGCTTATTATATTCCAAATACTGTCCTAAGTGTTTTACATGTATTAACTATTTAATCCTCACAATAATCTCATGAAGCAGTCGCTATTATTTTCCCCTGTTTTACAGATGACAAACATTTTCAAGGCACAGAGAAAAGTAGAGAAACTTGCCCATGGTCTCACACTAAGAAGTAGCCGAGTCATGATTCAGACTCAGTCCACACAAAATGCTCATCTGCCACAGAAGTCAACAGAGAATCGCAAAGACTGAAAAATGACTAGCAGGAGAAGCAGGTTATTACATAGAAATATGGATGAAAAGGCCTCAAGAAATAGCCAAAAGAGTTAACTAAAGGAATCAAGACTAGGGAGACAGGAAGCAGGGGATGGCTGGTTTTCTTCATAATTCTTCTTCTAACACTAACTGACTTTTAAAATGATGTGTAACTTTTACTCTAATGTTCATATTTAGCGTGAAGCAGAACCGCACACTCTTAAAGGCTGAACTTCACCGTGGGCAGAGTATTCCTCAATAAAACTTTAAAAAAATAATAAGTGAGGGAAAGGATTTTAAGATGCGCACACAATTAGATACCAACGCACACTCACCTGCATGAGGAGAATTTAAGGAAACTGACAATATTCGTATGAATGGTGAAAACGCAGAAGAGGTGAATGATATTGCCAGGAGGGTACAACGGAACATCCACTGGAGAACTCCCAACTGTTAGAGCTTGAACCTCCATATACCCTGTGAGCAAACAATCTGCTCCTAGGTACTATATCCAAACAACTGTGTACGTATGTATACCAAAAGCCATGTTCCTAACACCGCTATCCACAGCAAACCCTCAGTGTCCATCGACAGGAGGGGATACGGTAGTAGTATTTTTCTGTATAATACTACACAGCACCAAGAAATAAATCGCCGCCTCACACCGCAATACGGATAAATCTCACGCACATACGGCGGAGTGGAAGCAAGCAGAAAGAAAAGAGGGCACGCCGTATGATTCCACTTATATATAGAAAGTTCAAAAATAGGCACAACGATTCTAAGGTACCAGAAATAAGAAATGATGTTGGAGGTGGGGTAGAGGGTGGCTGGGAGAGAACAAAATGGCACCCTCTGGACGCTGGCAATGCCCTGATCTCGAGCTGCTTGGTAGTTAGACGGGCGTGTTCGTGTTGTAAATATGCCATGTTATAAACACTCACGATTGGAGCATTTTACGGTATATCTGTTACACCAAATTAATTTTTAAAAAATTAAATTTTTTTTTAAATTTCTTTTTCAAATTTTTTTAAATTTAAAAAAAAAAAAGAGAGAGATTCAATTGACGGGTTCAGGGTGGGACCCTGGAGTCCCAGAAGCCCACGGGCCATTCAGAGGGGCCTAATACACAATTCCAGAGGTCCCCTGGAGAGGACGGGACTAGAACAAGAGATTAGCTTGTTAACTTGATGACCTGTTGAGTCATCGGTTAACGATGACTGTAATTCCAGCAATCACTTTTACTCTAACTTTTGCGAGGGCCATCCCTCTGCTAGGCATCTGGCTGGCACCGGCTCATTCGAACTTCACAACAGCCGGATGAATTCAGTATCACTAATGGACTCATTTTATAGATGAGAAAATCAAGGCCTAGAGAAACATCCCACACCCGGTAAGTGGAGGAACAAGATCCAAAACTCCAGCAGTCTAACCTCAGCTCCGAGGCCAACCTGCCTCCAGATAAAGCAGTTCTTTATGCGGAGATCAAAGGGTAGAATCTTCAGCTGGCTCGTGAAGGCCCAGAACGTGCAAGATTGGGACAGCGCATGAAGAGGGGTTTTTTTGTTCGCTTTCATTAGCTCACGAAGGAAACTCGGATGCAGGTGAAGGCTGCATCTGTGGGCCTGCAAAGGTGGCACAGAGCTTTGGTGTTTCCCACCTAATAGCCTGACCTCCTCTGGAGTCAGATGCCAGGCCTCTGTGGGCAGCTAGTGTGGTAAGGACCCTGACCTTGGGGGCCAAGACTGACTGCTGGCCAGGGCTCCCAGGAGCCCCTGGGGAGCCCCAAGACCTATCCGGACACCAGCTCCCACGGGTCCCCTCAAAAGCTGGGCTGGGACGTAAAGGAGGACAGGGTGGTCACAGTGATGGGGCTGCAGTCTGGGTGGAGGCCAGGGCTAACGATGACCAGGAGGGAGATAAGTCAGCTCAGACCATACCGGTCCACGCTGGAACAAAAGCACCCCAAGGTGCTCCCATCCAAATCAAGAATGCCCAATCACCGCACTCTCCCCAATCTGTTCCTCCCCATTCCTCCACAAGCAGCACCTCCCCAAAATCCAGCCAGCTTCCGTCCTCCTTCTCTTCCCCGCCATGCGTCTTCGTTGTAGCCTGACCTCCACCAAAGCCCCAAACCCTGGCCGCCTCCAGCCTCCCTCCCTGGTCACTATCACCTCCCTAACAGCCTCCTTGCCACGGACTACCCACCACACAGTCTCCAGCTGGCAGCCCAGACCGGTTTTGCTAAGTGCTTATTTTGAAATAATTTCAAACGCGGGGAAAAGTTTGAAATAGTACAATGACCTGCCATATGACCTTCCCCGGGTCCAGCCATTGTGAACTTTCTCACCCTGTGTGTAACTCGGGCTCAGCGATTTATGGGTGTCTCCCATACATCTATAAATTTGTCTCTTCCTGAGCCATTCCTGAGAGTAAGTTGTGGCCATCATGTCCCCTGTCCCCAGACGTTTCAGTGTTCTTACTTCCAAAGCACAAGGGCATTCTCTTACATAACCACGGTCCAGTTATCAGCTTCATGAAACCTAATATTGATTGGACACTATCAGCTAATCTACAGCCCATATTCCAATTTCATCAATTGCACCCATGATGTACTTTAGAGCAATTTCTTCCCCCATCCAAGATCCAATCGCGGGCCATACGTCGCCTTCTGCGGTCACATTTTTTTAGTCTTTTAATCAGGAACTGTTCTCGGCCTTCCTCTGTCTTGGCACGCCATTGACATTTTTTAAGAGTCCACACCAGTTCCGGGACACCTGGGTGGCTCAGTCCTTTAAGCCTCTGACTTGGGCTCAGGTCATGATCCCGAAGCTCAAGCTCATGAGTTCGAGCCCTGCATGGAGCTCAGACCCTGGGGCCTGCTTCAGATTCTGTGTCTCCCTCTGTCTCTGCACCCCCCCCCCCCAAACTCGTTCTCATTTTCTGTGTCTGTCTCTCTCTCAAAAACAAATAAAAACATTTAAAAGAAGAAAGAAAGAAAAAGAGAGTCCAGAGCAGTTCTGTAAAACGTCCCTCACTTTGAATCACCCTCTCCGTTTAAAACCTTCCACTGCCTTCTCATTCCTCAGTGTGAAATTCCAAGACCTCATTACTGGCCTTTAGGGACCTGCAGGGTCCCCCCTCCCCTCCCCGCAGCTGCAGTCACTCTCCCCTCTCCTAGTCCCTCACTCCTGGGAGCCCCTCACTCCAGCCCAAACAGACCCTGGGCATTCTCTTTCCTTCGCAGCCTGTATCTCTATTTAAAACGATTTCCTTCGACGATCTGTGTGTGTGCGCGACTACTGCCTGGCCCCCACACTACAATGGGACTCCGATGAGGGCAAAGATTTGCGTCTGGCCATTGCTGGATTCCCAGAGCCAGAGCAGTGCCTGGCGCGCAAGAGACGCTTGGAAACGGCTTGCCGAGTAAATGAACGAGTGAAGAAAGGGAGTGTTTGGGTTGACAGCTAAGGAACCAGTAGGCTCGGAGAGTCAGGGAGCCCAGGAGCCCCCTGCCGCCCCCCATCCAGAGTCCAGAACCTGCCCCACGCTTCAGAGAGGAGGAAGCACCCAGCAAATCTCCTTTATCTTTGGATCGTATCACTCCACCCGCCAGTCCCACTGATTAATCTCTTTAAATCAATCCCAGTAGGCCGACGGGCTGGATTCCAGAGATAGAGCTGATGGAGCCTGGAGAAGGCCCGTGGCCCCCTATTGTCCACTGGCCAGTCCAAAGTGCATGGCCTCCTGGTCCTGATCCTTGGGTTCCACCCCCCATTCATGTATCCTGCGGGGCCCAGCCAGCCCAGGGAGTGGGGGCAGGGAGAATAAACATCCAAGTACAAAATCCTGCTAATAGGTCTTTAATTGCAGCCGAGGAGGGCTGGGTCCAGGGCTCCCAGCCCCAGAACTGAAGAGGGGAGCCTACCAGGTGCTTGTCACTTACTTGTCCATTTCACCGACTGCTGAGAACATTTAAGAGCTCACTCTGTATAACAATACTCAAGGTTACCCGCAAGGTAATGGCCAACCAAACCCCATTTATTCTTTATTTGCCTCTTTTTCTGCACAGGAAAGAGCCAAACCCCTCAGCGTAGACCGAGGATGCAAAAAGGCATCCCCCCCCCCACCCCCACCCCGGGGATCCTCACTCACCACAGTGCCCTGTCAACACCTGCCTGGATGGGGTGGCCACAGCCCAGCCCTAGCCAGGGTCCCCCTCCGGCCAGGAGTTCTCCCAGAGTCTCCCAGAGAAGCAGCTCGGGTAGATTCACAGGCTCCCCTACCCACTCTGGAGAGCAGACTAGGAAGGGGTCGGAGGTAATCCGGTCTCACACTGCCTCGCTGTGTGACCCAGGGCAAATGGCTCAGCCTCTCCTGGCTTCCCAGAACAAAAACAAACAAATAAAGATAGGGCTGATAACGCTGGCCAGACCTAAGAAGCTGACAGCCAAGTAGGAGAAGCGCCTGAAAGAGAAAACTTAGCACCTGCACCCAGCAAAGAAAGAGGGGGAGGGGGGCTGGGTTGAGGAATCTGTAATCCACCCCACCCGAGCAGTGAATGGGAAACAGCTCTCTACCTCCTGGCTAATAGGATTAGCACTGGGTTGGGCTCTGGGCGTTGGCCTAGGGTCCAGGGTCTCCCTGAGGCCACTCAAGGTGGAGGCAGCGAGGGACAGCGCCAGCTTGCCCCCCACCCCAACCTTTCCTTCCCAGGTGAGCATGGCCACAGCAGCACTTTCCAAGCCTGCTTGCTATTTCCTCCATGACCTCAGCTGCCAAGCATGCAGGAGGCAGACGGCTTCTGAAGCAGGAGGCTCAGAAGACAGGCCTCTGCGGCCACCTCCAGCTGGACTTCCTTGTCCTGCCTGCCGCTGTGAAGGTTCTTCACCTATCCAGCCTCAGCCTCCCCATCTAGCTAATGGGCGTTAGTCTGCCCGCTGGGCCCTGGCACACTGTAGGCTGCCAGAGGCACCCCCTTGAGTAGTAGCTGTTTTCACTGCTTCTCATTAGGGCACATGGCTCTGTCAGGCAGGAACCAGGCTGGAGATGGGACGCCTTCTCCCTGGCTGGGGGGGGGGGGGAGGGGACACAGAGACCAGGGAAGGCACCCCCAGCCAGGAAGACCCAGGGTCTGACTCCCAGGCCGAGGGATGCCGCCACGACCCTGGGGCAAACTAAGTGAAGGGATGAACTCAAAAGAGAGGCAAACACAAAAATTACCCTGGCCTCAGGGCGGGCAAAAGGGGATGGCCACGCTGCCCTTTGTACCGCGGGCAGCCCCTAACCCCTCCCTGGGATCCTGGCACCACGGTAGAGAAAACCATAGCCCTGGTCACGGCCCCCTAGGCAAAATGCGGCCTCAGCTCCAGGGGGGACACGGGCACGGGCCCCCAAGCCAAGACCCAGTCCTCGCACCCCGGCGGGCAGGGATGCCCGGCCTCGCGGCCCCCGCGTGTGCCCCTCCCCTGCCCGGCGCCTCACAAAGGCCCTTTGTCCCTCTGAGCCCCGGGACTCCGGTTCCTGAAAAGTTCCGTAAAAAAAATCAAAGACACAGGCAAAACCGGCCAGCGCGGCCTCTGTCGAGCGGGCAGGGTCGGTGGGACAGGGCCAAGGCGGCCACTGCGGCCGGAGGAGTCCCTTCCAAGGCCGAGGGGAGAGTCGGCGGCTCCCCGAGAAATCGCAAGAGTCCCAGACTACACTCTGGAGTGGAAAAGGTGGCTTTTTTTCAAGTGAAGCGTAGGACGCCAGGCAAAGCAGCTGGAGGCAGCCGGGGAGGAGGGAGCGGGTGTCCTTCAGCGGCCGGCGGCAGGTCCGGAGGTGCCCCTCGCCTCCCTTCCCACCCGGCTGGACTGCAGCGGCCGCGGCCCGCCCAGGACGAGCTTCTCCCGCCCGGGGGCCGTCCCCACCGAGCCTCAGCGGCCCCTCTCGGGAAACGGCAGAGGCCTCCGGGGCCCTCTCGGCCACCTTCTCCCGAGGTTCGATGTCAGGCCCAAGGTTTTCCCTCCGCCGCTCGTGCCCGGCCAGATCCGCTCGCACGCCGCTTCCTTCCCCGAGCGTCGGGATGGCGGCGGCCCAGCCTCTGCGCCCCACCGCGCCGCGCGCCCGCCTTCCCGCCGGAGAACAAGGGGCTCCTGGGGCCGCAGTCGCTGCCCTCCTACCGGGGTGTGAGTCCCGGGGCCGCCGCTCTCCTCCCGGGGGCCGAGAGGCGGCGAGACGGTCCCCGCCCGCCCGAGGCCGCGGTCTCCGTTCTCCCCGCAGCCTCCGACGCCGGGGCGGGACGGAAACCCCGCACGCTGCGAGTGGAGGGGCTAGAGCGGCCCACGGGCGCCGGGCAAGGGCGTTTGCCAAGAAAAGGATTCGAGCTCGGGGGACGGACGTCTCAAAGGGTGTGGAGCGGGCTTGTTCTTTTCTCGCCCAGGTTTTGAAAACCCCAGGCTGGCCTGGAGCAGCAGGGGCCCGGGAGTCGGAATCGCCCCCGGAGGCTCCGGTTTCGGCAGACGCATAGGCTTCGGGAGGGCATAGCGCACGGGGGAAAGCGGCCGAGCCGCGCACCCCTCTCCGCCGGGGCCTCGGGAATGGCCTCCGTCCCGGGCCCGGGGGTCTCCCCGCCCTGTGAGCTGAGCCTGCCCGCACCCCCGTGGACCCGCCCAGGGAAAGAGACGTGCCGCGTCCCAAGAACGCCAAGGAACAGGCCGAACAGTTTTTCCCGGGCCTCCCTCCCCAAGATCCCGGGAGGGGGGGTGGGCAGGAGGGGGCGGCCACGGCGCAAGGCACTTACCCGGGTGCGGGTGGAGATTGAGGCCAGCCATGTACTTCCCGGGCGGCAACGGGCCGGGCAAGCCAGAAGCGGGCAGGCGTCCGGCCGCAGTAGTGCCCACGCGGTGGCTGTCCATAGCCAGGCCGGACAGCAGCGGCGGCGGGGGGCCGTGCACGGACCGCGGGGGCCCGAAGTCTCGGCCATCCATCCTCCGCGGGAGTGCCGCAGCCAGCCCCCCACCCGGCCCGCGGGCCTCGCTCAGCGGGACCTAAAAGTTCGGCCTCGGCGTAGTCCCAGAGTCCTCGGGCGGCGGGGGCTCCGCGGCGTGCATGGCGGCGGCGGCCAGCGGGGTTTGCGCTCGGCTGCGGGCCCGCGGCCCGGGGCGCACGGGCGGCCGGCGGTGGGGCCCCTCCGGGCGGCCAGGCGGAGCTGCGCGAGGCGGCGCACACGGCGTCTTGGCGGGGAAAGGCCACGGGCCGCGGAAGAAACAGAAGGGGGAAAAAGGAAGAGGGAAGGGGGGGGGGAAAGACAACAAAGTTTCAGAAAGTCGTCTTGCCGTTCGGGGTCGGGGAATGCGGATCTGGTGGCCGGAAATAAAATCGGGGGTAACCCGTCCTCCACAAAAAGTAAAAATCCATGCTCCTTGCTCCGGCGGCCGCGGTTCCCGGGGACCCGGCTCGGAAAGTGGCCGGTGGCGCGCTGCGCCCCAGCCTAAACTGGCTTGGCGGCTTACGGGTCCTCCCGAAACCGGGGAAGGCCCCTCGGCCGCGCCCGGGCGGCATAAATACAAACCTCCCAAGTGGGACTGATTCCTGGGCGTCACATGCTCCGGGGTTTCAAACCGTGAAACCTTTCCATGAGCAGTTCGAAATGTCTCCCTAAACACTGGGTCACTATCTGATCCGGAAAGTTTAATATTTAACCTTTTTGGCCCCTGGCCTGCCTTTTTGAGTCTGGTTTCCCTAAATTCGCCCTGAGCCGCCAATTAGTGTTGTCTTTTGTTTTTTCGGGTTTTTTTGTTTTTTTCCAGGAGAGAAGATGCAAAGCTGGTTTATTATTTTTAAAGAGGCTCGTGCCTCCTCCCGCCGCCCCCCTCCGGCGACTGTGAGTCGCGGAGTCTGAGTCCGAGGACCCGAGACGTGGCATTCTCGCCCGAGCACTGGAAAGAATCCTTCAAAACAAGCTTTGGTTTCATTTTCCAGCGCCTTGGCCTGGGAATCCTGCGGCCCTAGGACGTGGCCTGGCGCGGGGGATTTGGGGGGAGGGGGGCGGTCAGAGGGTAAGCAGGGGGCTGAAGGGTCTTGCTCCTACCCTAGCTCCCCCCCCCAACCCAAAAATAACCTACAAAGAAAACCTTTGCAGCGCGGGCCGACCAAGGGGCGCCTCCCCCAGCGTTGGGTAAATCCCCCTGTAGTTCCAGTTTAAAGCTGTTTGTTTAAAAGATTTGTCGTTTGCCGATTCCCATGGGGGCGGGAGGGGGTCTTGGAGCCAACCCTGCCCTCGCTCTCCGTCTGCCCGCAGCAGCTCGGATTCCTGATTCCGAGAGGCCCGGGCGTTTCCTAGAGCCACCGATCCACGCCAAAGCCACCGGCTCCCGGGTGCCCGCCCTGCGACCGGCGCCCAGCCCCCCGAACTGCAGGCCCCCTCAGCCGCTGACCTCCCGGCCTCCTTCTCCAGCCTCCCTCCCCAACTTTGCTAAGGGTGCTTATTTTAACCCGGTTTTGGTTACAAACACCCTCTTCCCTCCCTCCCTCGCTCACTCCCATCAGGCTCTGGTTACCAGATCCGCGTTTACTTTGGAAAAATCTAAGATCGCCACATCCGAGGATACATGTCTTAAGGAGGCGATGAGCTTTCCGTGATTTTTTTTTTTAAATGCTCTTTGTGCAGCTTTCTTTTAAAAGCTAGAGCTTCGGAGCATGCCCCAACGCCCCACTTCGGGGAAGTCGAGGTGAAGGCCCCTGGAACACCCTCGCTCTGGTAAAGAAGCTGGCTCGGCCATCTGTGGGCTCCGCTGCGTCCTCTCTACTTTTCTCCCCCACTTAAATGCAGTTAAAATGGCTGAATTCCGGCTTTTAATTAAAAACAGCCTATAATCGAAAACGTCTCGGCGTCCCTGGCTCCCCCGCCGCCTGCCGGGAACCGAGAAGGGAACCGACGCCCCTCAGCCCGGCTGGGCGGGCTGGAACGGGGCTGAGGGCTCAGGTGGGCGCCCGAGGCACAGCGACCCGCCCCCACCCATCCCAGGGCGCCCCCACGTCGCCGATGCCGGTCCCCGATCCCGTAATCGGGGACCGCAGAGCTGCGGGGATCCTCCCGAGCACCCCGAGGGTGAGGCGGGGTGGGGGGTCAGATGAAGAAGTTTGGAGACCTTCGCGCCCGGCCAGGGACGGACGGGCGGCCCGGCAGCGTACCTGGCGCGGCGGGGCTCCCGGCTCTGGGCTCCGGCGACGGCGACTCCGGTGGTGGCCCCGGCTCCCGGCGCGGCTAGGCGCCCGTGCTGCCCGCCATCCCGCGGCTGCTGCTCCCCTTCGCCACCCGCAGCCGCCTCACACTTTTTGCCCGCCTTTCCTTTTTTTGGTAGAAAACCGCTCCCCGGGCCGAGCGCTCGGCGCGCCAACTCCTCCGCCCTCCCGCGGCCCGGCTCCCGCAGCCCCCGGAAAAGCCAGCTTTCCTCCCGCCGAGCTCCCCGCTTTTTAATAAAATCCAGGTAGCGCCGGTTTAAAGAATCCCAAATCTCCATATACAGCCCGGGATTGGAAAAGGTACATTACACAACCCCCCTTTCAAGTTCCTCTCGCTGGATCTAAAAAAAAAAAAAAAAAAAAAAAGCCAGAGGGAGGGGGGAGGGGGCAGCTGGGGGAGGGGAGTACTCTCCAGCGAAGAAACACGCATTGTTCCCGGGCGCCCGCCTCCCCCCCCCAGGCCAGCCCCCGGCCGCCATCCATTGGCCGCGCATACCGCCAATCACCCGCATGTAAACACCTTGGCCCTCAGCCATTCCTATAAAACCAATTACGGACCTAGGGGCTCCAGCAGTTTCCAGGCTCCCCACGGCGGGGCTGAATGATCAAAACTGGTGGTGAGAATTTTTCCCGGCCGTTTCTAGGCAGCCCTCCCCCTCCACCAGCTCGAACCCCCCTCCTTCCTCCCTCTCCTCCCTCTTCCTACCCCCTCCCCCGGCGTCTAGGCTGAGTGATCAAAATAGAGGAAGATGGTTGTCGCCGCAATCCAGGGCTTTGCAAGGCGCGGTTTAATGGGCCGCCTGTCAGCTTCCTGCTCGCAGGAGGAGGTGACAAGCCGAGCGAGCCGGGAAGGGTCTGGGGCCCGGCGGGCAGCACCCCGCGCCCGGGCCCCGGCCCCCTACCTCCCCTGGGGCGCGCCTTCTAGAATGCGCGGTGGAGACGCCAAAACAGACAAGGGCTGCTTTTTCCCTTTTTTACTCCCCCTTTTAAAACAAAGCAGCGATTCATTCCTTTTCCCCCAGCAGAGCGGTTGGGTGGGATGGGCAGGCGTGAAGGCCGTTTTCCTAGCCCCGGCCTGCGGGTCCCTCCCTGAAACCCTGTGTCAGATGGTTACTGATTAATATTTTGGAGAGGCCGCGGCGGCGGGTAGCGGGTGAGTCTCTAATCTTCTAAAAGGGGTTCCTATAGAAACGCGGGCCAGGGCGCACCCCCCGCTCGGCCCAGGCCGGGGCTGTGGCGCTTTGCACCGCGCGCCCTTCCCCAAAGCCTTTCTTTGCGTGGGCTCTCCCCACCCCTCCCCCCCAAAAAAAATCAGAGCAGAAAAAAGGATTAGATCGGCTGAGCGCGAACTGACTCCCTCTCGATTCTGACATTTCAGCCTATTAGCATTTCTCCACGGGGCCTTCTGAAACCTATTAAAGTGTAATATTAAAAACCTCTTGGCTGGGGGCCTCTCTCGCCTTCCATCCGCCGCGCCCCCTCCAGGGAGGGCGAGACCGGGAAAAAAAAAATCTGTTGAGCTCAGAGGAAGCAGAAGCCAAGCCCAAAAAGTGCTTGGCTGGCCGCGGCGGCCGAAGGGGGAGGGGAGCACCAATCCCCCAGACTTTGTACTTTTATTTTGCGCTTTCAGCAAAATCCTTTCTGAGTGGAGTCGCCGGGAGCTGCCCGCGGCAACCTACTTGGCTGCGGGCGCAAGGACTGCGGACGCGGTCGGAGGGGCCGCCCTGGGGGCCCCGCACCCTCTCTCTGCAGCCCCGCAGGGACCCATGCCCGGCTGGGCATTACGTACCCTCAAATGGAAGCTTGGAGGGGCAGAAATCCTTGCCGATCCTGCCTCGGAGAGCAACCGCGGTGATTAGATTTTAATTAAAACAAGAGAAGCCCGCTCTTTCGCCCTGCGCTGCGGACTCAGCGTTTTCGCATCGCTGGTTTTTTTTTTTTTTTTTTTAATCCATTTTTAAGCAACTTTTCTGGAGGGGGGGGGGGAAATGAGCTAGTTGGCGCCCGTCCGTTCTATTTTCTTTTCTCCACTTTTAGAAGAAAACGGACGGGGAGGGGTAGGCTTGGAGAAAGCGAACTGGGGGTGTCTAATTTAATTCCAGTATAAATTTGAGGAAAAAAGTTCAGCCTCTTGAGGGCAGTTTCAAGTTGCCCTGCAGGAGCCTCTGCGCTGGTTTCGAGGCTGCCCTCTTTTGGAAGCTGGAGCTCCGCAGGGGGAGGAGGGAGGAGTGAGAAGTAAAGAAAGGAACGAAAATAGCCGGAGCCGAGGGGAACAGCGGCGGTGTCCGCGCGAAGGTCTCAGTGGCGGCCGGGGCGGCGGGAGGTTCCCGGTGCGGCCCCGGAACGGCCAGGAGCAAAGACGGAGAGGAGAGGAGAGGAGAGGGGGGTTAGAGAAAGGAGGTATTGTGTCTTGTGTGCCTTGGGGGAGGGGGTTGACTGCAGAAATAAATGCAGTTGAGCTGCGCGGGGCTGCTAGAAGCCAAGGCAGGGGGAAGGGGCTGTGCGCGGGGGCGCAGCCCGGGTAGGCGCCTAGCATCCTTGAACCTTATCCGAAAGCCTTTGTGGGTCCCTAATAAGCCCTCCCACGCCTGAGCCCCCATCGTTTCCCCACCCCCCTGGTTGCCCTCCAATATTCGGAGCCCAGACCTTGATCCCCCACCCCATTATCCCCGCCCTTGATCTGGAATGTTTTGTTTTGTTTTAATCTTCGTATAGCTCAAGCAAAATATATCTTGAGAAAGTTGAGGTGGGGAATACAAAGGACTTGAGGGGCGGAAAAAAACAAAGCCGATTTTTATAAATGTTTAATGTTTTCACCCCTGGATGCTCCAAGACGCCGTAATTGTGATGGCGGGGTATGTGTGCCATAAATCATTTAGTTGCTAATAAAAATTCTGCCTGTTTGCCCTGCATTTGCCAATGGCGTTTGCATTTTCCAAGTATGTGCCTTTCTCTGCGTGGCGATCCGAGCCTGCATTTCATTAGGGTCGAGGTTCGGGGCAGGCGAGCCCCCCCCCCCTCCGCCTGCCCCCTCCTCCTGGGCCTTTGTGGGCCCCAGCCCCCTCGCGCCGCCCTCCCGGCACACACTCACACCCGCGGCCGCGCGGGTCGCCTCCGGAGCCCGGCCGGGCGCCGGGCCTGGGGACACGGAGGCAGCTGCTCCCGGGTCCTGGCCGCGGGGTGCGCAGGACGGCCTGCCAGCGCCGGCTCTCCGAGCGCGGCGTTCGTGGGGGCGCAGCGGGCCCCGCCGAGGAGCCGCCCGCCCCGGCCGATCGGTGCGCGCCCTAGTCTTTGCCGCCCCCTCGCCCCCGCCCGCCGGGCCCCGCGCCCCGGCGCCCCCGCAGTCGCTGGGTAAACAGCGGCCGGGAGCCATCTTGGGGCGGGGGGTGGGGGGGGTGGGGACGGATCCCAGGCCGGGTGGTGGGCGCAGCCGGGCTCCTCCGCAGACCCCCGCCGCCAGTCGTCGGCCACCTCTGGGAAATCCCTTGCCAAGCTTCGGGGTCTGCGGAAGCACCCTCTCCGCGCCGGCGGACCACACTGAGATGTCAAAGCCCGGCCGGGCGCCCTGCGCGGGCCGGGTAGGAGGCGCCCGGTCCGCGGTCCGCCCGGGTCTGGCCGCCATCTTCCGCCTCCCCCTTCTCCCCCCACCCCCCCCCCCCCCCGCCACATACTTGTGTTTACCCGGCGGGATCCTTGGCCAAAAAGTGTGTTGACGCAGTGCGTGTGTGTGTGTGTGTGTGTGTGTTTTGTACTGACTGGGCGGAAAATCGGCTGGAGGGGGGGACCTCCTGCAACTTGAACCTCAGTTCCCGGAGAGCCTGCCCAGGCCCGCGCTCTTGTCCACGGCCAGCCTGGGCCGCCGGAGCCGAGGCCTTTTGTGTGTTCTAGGCCTCCGGCTCCGTGCACGAGGCCCCACTGACAAAATTATTCCCCTTTGTTTTAAAACCAAAGGACAGGCCAACTTTGAGTCCGGTTCTCCTCGGCCGCGCCTTTGTCGCGGAGGCACAGCCCCGCGCCTTGGTCAACTCTGTTCTTTTCAGGGCTGAACCCGACTCTTTCTGGAACCCTGGTGTTGCTGGCCGCCTGAATACATTCTCCCCTTACCCTTCCCGGGAAGAAAATGGGCATCCTTTCGTAGGCGAAGACATAGGAGCCGCCACCACCCGTCTCCCCAAACCGCCTTCCCGGTGGGGACCTCGGTTCCCTCGCTGTGCCAGCTTCTTGGTGAAAGGGACCCCGAGCGTTCGCCGGCCTCTGCCACCGGCTCGGGAAGCCCTGGCCGGATCTGGGGCTTAAAAGCGCCGGTTTTCCAGGTCCCGGGTCTGGCAACCAGGGAGCTCCCGGCCCGGGCACCGCGAAAACCCGGAGAGGCTGCGCCCGGGACATGCATTCTCGCCATCCCTCTGGTGCTGCGACTGGCTCAGCCACGATTCAGCGCCGAGCCGAGGTTCAGCCAGCTCAGCCAAGAGGGGTCCCGACCCTCCAGGAAGACCAAGGACGCGGCGCCCAAGCCCGAACGCGGCAGGGACAAGAGCGCTGGGTGGGCAGAGCCAGGGCTGAAGCACCAGGCTCGGCCCGGAGGATCCCGGCGCGTCTCGGCTCCGCCTCCGGCCCTGGCCGCTTTCCCCGGCCCGGGTCGGGTCTTCCATTCCACTGTTTGTCTCGGAGAGGTCGGAGACGTGCTCGGTGCACAGGGGGCCGGATACGGCCATAAATCTTCAAGCGGGACCTCCTTCCCGTCGCTCACACGCCGGTGCTCCTGGCCGCCCTGGCATCCCGGGCTGCACTGGGCGCCCTGCTTTCCCCGCCATGGCCTGGGGTTCCCTGGAGCGGCGCGGGGAGTGAAGGCCGGAGCGTCCCCATTCGCCAAAGAGAGGGAACAGCCTCTCCCCGTTCTGTGCCACCGCCTTCCATCCCCGCGGTTGCTGGACCCTGAGGCTGCCCGGGCCTCACTGGATCTCCGCCTGGGGTGGGGGTACCGGGGCCAGGCACTTACTCCTAGGAAGGTTCGTTGAGGCTGGAATGGGCACACGGCCACCTGCTTGAGCCCAACTCCCGCACCGTTAAGGGGTGACGCCAGGGTTAGGATCAGAGTGCCTTTTCAGATCTCAGCCAGCTGCTCCTCTCCGAAGACCCTGCTTTAATCCCACGCCATCGTTCTGCCCTCAAGAGTCCTCTGCAGGCGCACGATATAGGGGAGGTGGGCTTGTGTGTGTGTGTGTGTGTGTGTGTGTGTGTGTGTGTGTGTGCATGCGGGATGAGGACCAAGCAGGGTGTCTGCGGTAGCCGGGCCCGGAGGGGGGGCTCGTGTACCTCCCCCCCCCCGCGCCAGCCCATTTCTCCCTTTATGCCAGGGATACCCTGGACTTTTCGCCTCCCAGTCGGCACCCCTATCCGCCACCAGCTTTGGCGTCTATAGCCGAACCATCGGGAAACCAGGAATTGGTGGAGCGCTGGTGGCAGCCTGGTAGGGGTGGTGGTCTTTCTACCTGAGCAGTCACGGAGCACCCGGAGGGCAGACCCAGAGAAGGTGAATTTACGATAATAACTCTTAATGTCACCAGCATTGTTTGTCTCTTTGCCAGAGGGGCGGGGAACAAGCCTTCTGGCGGGTACCTCGCATCAGCCGAGCAGAGCAGGCC
The DNA here is from genome assembly GCF_046562875.1 of Panthera onca. Lineage (NCBI taxonomy): Eukaryota > Metazoa > Chordata > Mammalia > Carnivora > Felidae > Panthera > Panthera onca. The sequence goes on from NC_138354.1 coordinate 4,186,892, forward strand.
GCGCGCCAGATCAGGGACAATCACCTCCAAATGGTCTTTGCTCTTGGCTCGGGACTTCGGTGGGGACAGCCGAGAAAGGGGGAGGCCTTCACCCCCTCGTAGGCACCTCCCCCTCACCGTGCCAGTGACACAACTGCAACGGCCCCGGGGCAGATGCCGGAGGTGGAAGGTTTGGAAACCTCGGCCCGAAACGATCTTACTGTGGGAGCTTCGCTCCTTCCTAGAATTTCTAGAAGCACATTCGGAAGGGATCGCGAGGGCTTCGGCAGGGCCCAGAGGAATGCGAGCGCTCGCCCCGCCGCCCGGGAGCGGATGAGGCTGCCCAGCCGCATTCCGGCCGTGCCTCCCCGCCTCGGCCCCGGCCCCCGCCGCGGCGCCCCAGGAAGCGTCTCCGAAAACAAAGCTCTGCGGTTTCAGCCCAAGGTTAAAGTCCACCACGAGCGTGTTTTTTCCCCCCCTCCGGAATCCGAGAGCGATAGCGTTTCTCCAAATAAACCGCCAATAAATCAGCTCCCGGGGCCGCCTGCTGAAGAGCTCTGCTGACCTTGGGGAGTGGTTTTCCTGCTCAGACCCCTCCGAGGACAGCGGTGGGGAGAGGGCCGCGGGGCCGGCCGCACCCGCCCCCCCCCTCCAGAGAGAGGCGGAAGAGGGATGGCCAAGGGCATTTGTGGGCGGTTATTGTGGTACTTGTGTGCTCAGAGGGTAGGGGGAAGGTTTGGAATTGGGGGGCGGTGGTTATCTGGGGGGCTGGAAGCGCCTGATTGGCAGGGGTTATTGTGGGTGCTGGTTGCTTTGGGGGAGGCTGACCGCCTGCCCATTAATTGCGTGGGTGCCCACACTCTTTTAGGCACTGTTCTAGGATGAACAAGGCATCTTTGGGGGCCTCCTTTGTCTGGGTGTGCCTGGGTGTAGTCTGCAGGCAAGTTTGTGCCGGTGTGACTAATGGATTTATGTATGTCAGTGCCAGGGTGACTAATGGAGGGCTTGGCAGCGCGTGTGGTGGGGAGTCAGAGCCCCGGGGGGGGGGGCTGCCTCCTGCCTGGTCTTTAGGGGTTCACTTCTCCGGTTGCGGTTGCCAGCCTCCAGCTGTGTTGGGGCCTCTGAAGCCCGCCCCGGGCACCTCCCCGGCGGGCCTGTGTGCGTCCAGATCTCAGGAGCAAATTTCCACCGCAGCCCTGACCCCAGAGGTACCTCTGTCCCCTCCTGCCACCCTGATCCGCTCTGCCCCTGCAGACCCAGGCCCGCCCATCCCCTTCCGTGGCAGAAAACTCCCAGTTTGCTTCTTTTCCAGTTTGGAGATTTCTTTTGATGCAAACTGGCCCCTGCGTCATGCCAGCTTTGACAGCCCCTCTGACTTTGGAACCGTAGTGCCCATTTAACGGATGAGAACCCCAAGGAGAAGGGACGAGCTCCCACGGCTAAGAAGTGGCAGCCATCTAAGCCAGGCAAGGAGATGGGATACAAATGGGGGGCCCCAGGCCTGACTGACGAGCTACGAGAACAGAGAACCAAGGGAACCACGCTAAGGCACCCTGCCGCCCCCCTTTACAGCCCTTCCTCATCAATCCCCCAGGGGCGGGCGACAGAGGTCAGAGGTCGGTGGGAGTCCTTTTGACCTGGGGTAGGGAGCACATTCCACATTCCAGGGTTGGAGGGGGCCGGGTCGGGAGTTCAGGAGAGCCGGCCCTGGGTGCCCCATACCTGCTGTAGATTCTGGCTCAGGACGCACCTGGAGAATCATTCCCATCTCCCTCAGAGTCTTCTGGTTTCTGACACACACATACACACCCCCAATCTCTGAGTGCTCCAATAGGTGTTCTCGCTGCTGCTTCCACACGCCATCTGTCCTCTGCGTCTGTGCCCGGGTCAGAGACACACTAGTCCAAAGGGTCCCTGCAACCCAGAGATATGGGGTGATCTTCCTAAGGTCAGCCAGTCTGGGTAGCAACAAGCAAGCCAAACAGGTGTCTGCCCAGCTCTCGGCCTTCCGTGCTCCTCACTGGTGCTCCATGACCCTTGGTGGCATCTCCAGGGAGGGGACAGCAGCACCTCCTTCCCAGGCCTCCTGGGAGTGGCTCCCAGGACCTCTATCTCTGTCTCTTTTTTACACGCACTTGCGTGCGCACACACACACACACACACACACTGGGTCTCTCTTCACCTCCCTCCTCCCTTTTTTTTTTTTATTCTTCTTTGGCATTTTCTTTCAAGCAGAAAATAAAAACATTTCCCATGGCTACAGCTTTGAAAGCTTCCCTCTCCTCTCTGCCTTCCTCTCGCCCCCACCCCCATGTGGATCCATTTCTAGAGTCAGCATAAAGTCGAAAACAAACCCTGAAGATCAAACTTGACAGGCGCCCCCTTCCTGCCTCTCTCCGCTTTCTCCGCGTGTCTTGGCCTGTCTCCACCCTGGAGATGAGTGGGAGGCAGCACCCAACACACACGCGTGCACTCCCACACCTTCTGTGGCCACAGGGAGTCTCTTAAGAATCTTCTAGAGCCACCCCTGCCAGAAAGGCCTGCTGCTCACCTGGCCCGGCTCCATCCAGCCCTCCTGTTGGGGGCCATCTTCTGTGGGTTGATTATCCCCCAAATTCCTATGTTCGGGTCCTAGCCCCAGTACCTCAAAGCGTGACCTTGTTTGGAAACAGTGTCCTTGCGGATATAAGTGGTTAAGGTGAGGTCATCCTGGAGTAGGGTGGGCCCCTAATCCAGTATTCCCCGGGCCCTTATATAAAGGAGTCACAGACAGATACAGAGGGAAGGCTAAAAAGACAAGAGACGGCCGGCCATCCGTGAGATGAAGGGAGAGGCCTGAACCAGACGCCCTCACAGTCCCTAAAGGAAGCCACTCTGCCCACACCTTGACCTTGGGCTTCTGGCCTCCAGGACTGAGAGACTGTGAATTTCGGTCGTTTCAGCCACCCGCGTCGTGGTCCTTTGTCACGGCGGCCCCAGCGCATTCATACACCATCCCACGTTTAAGTGCCCACAGGAGTCAGGCAGGAAAGAAATGAGCAAAAGTCAGAAAGCATCTAGAGAGGGCAATTTGTCACAGTCCCGGCCAGTGGTCCCCAAGGGTACCAGATCTTCCGTGGTTCGGGGCAAGTCGGTGTGTCCGTTAGAATGAGGTAGGTTATCCCGCAGTGACAAAAATCCCCACCATCTCAAAGGCTGAGCGCAACGCATACAAATCTATTCTCCCTGATGGGTTGTTTGCTCTGAGCCTAGACGATGCTCCAGGGCAGCTGACCTCCTTGTGGCACCCAAGCACTTAGATTCAATTCACCTGGATCTGAGACAATCACAGGGAAGGGAGGGTCACCGCACTGGGGTTTTACTGCCAGAGCCCAGAAATGTTACACGCTGCTTCCCACCCACGTGACCACACCCAACTCAATGGTGCTGGAAGGTGGCTCCCCGCCCCCCGCCCCCACTGTCCCCCGTGCCCAGGAAGGAGAGGAAAACCAAAGACGGGTGAGCACAGGTGATGTCCACCACAGCTGGAACGGGACATCTCCCTATCTGTTAACTTTTTTTTCTTAAGATTTTATTTTGGGGGCGCCTGGGTGGCTCCGTTGGTTAGGCGTCCAACTTTGGCTCAGGTCATGATCTCGTGGTTTGTGAGTTCAAGCCCCGCCTCAGGTTCTGTGCTGACAGCTCAGAGCCTGGAGCCTGCTTTGGAGTCTACGTCTCCCTCTCTCTCTGTCCCCTCACTCCTACTCTGTCTCTCTCTCTCTCTCTCTCAAAATAATAAATACACAAAACTTGTGGTAAAATATACATGACATGAAGTTTACCACCTTAACGATTTATGAGGGCAGAGCTCGGTGGCATGAAGTCCATTCCCATTCTCTGCAGCCACCGCCACCATCCATCGGCGCAACTTTTTCATCTCAAACCGAAACGCCATCCCCATGAAGCAGTTCCCACCCCCTCCCCCAGCCCCCCTGGGCACCCACCCTCCGGCTTTGTGTCTCTGGGAACTTGACTCCCCTGAATGCCCCACGTAAGCGGAATCCTACGGTATTTGCCCCTGTGCGTCTGGCTTATTTCACTTAGTATAACGTCTTCGAGGTTCGTCCGTGTTGAAGCAGGTGCCAGAACTGCCTTCCTTTTTAAGGCCGAATAATATCCCCATTGTATGGCTAGGACCACATTTGGTGTATCCGTTCATCTGCGGACGGACACGTGGGTTCCACCTTTTGGTTCCTGTGAACAGTGCTGCTGCAAACAAATTTCTCTGCGGGTCCCCGCTTCTAGTTCTTTGGGGTGTAAACCCAGAAGAGGAATTACGGATCATGTGGTATGTTGATGTCTGCTATTTGGAGGGACCTCCGTACCGTTTTCCATAGCAAACTCACCGTCTTACGTTCCCACCGACAGCGCACAGGGTTCCGAGTTCTTCGCGTCCTCGCCGACGCCCGGCGTTGTATACGCAGGCTGCGTTTTGGGTTTTTAACTCGCCATCCCAACGGGTGTGCAGTGGTATCTCGCTGTGGTTTGGATTTGCATCTCCCTAATGATTACTGGTGGTGAGCATCGTTTTGTGTGCTCATTAGCCATTTGTAGATCTTCAGAGGAATGTCCGTGCAGGTTTGCCTGTTTTTAATGTTTTTTTTTTTTTAAACTTTATTAATTTCGAGAAAGAGCACGAGCGGGGGAGGAGCAGAGAGAGGGGAGAGAGAGAGATTCCCAGGCAGGCTCCATGCTGTCAGCACAGAGCCCGACGCAGGGTTCGAACTCAGGAACCTCGAGATCCTGACCTGAGTGGAAGTCATATGCTCAACCAACTGAGCCACCCAGGCGCCACCCCCGCCCCCACCCCCGTTGCAAATGGTTTTAATCGTTGTTTGCTTTGTTTCTGTCCTTGGCACTATTTTTAACACTGTGATGACCAAAATGAAACACTCTGGTAGGCCACCTGCTGGTCCCTGGTTTGCCAGCCTCAGGGAGATTGTGCTCTGATTGTCCCAGGCGGTCCCTGCACCTTCTAGTGGTTAATGTTTTCCTGGGGCCACACGCTGCAGTTTGTTTAACAAATAAATACTCACCCGGTCAAGTGGGAAACAGAGTGGCCCAGAGTCCTGCCCTCGGGGAGCTGACAGTCCAGGGAGTGGGACAGTTGGTCAACAAAGAACCGTGAGTGTGGCGAGCACAGGACAAGGAGGAACAGGGGGCCCCGGAGCAGCACAGGGGCCAGACCAGGTAGGGTCTCGGTCTAGAGGAGGAAACAGATGTAAGTACTTGGTACCCAACCTCTTTTTTTTTTTTTTTGATGTTTATTTATTTTTTGAGAGAGGGAGAGAGACAGAGTGTGAGTGGGGAGAGGGGCAGAGAGAGAGGGAGACACAGAATCCAAAGCAGGCTCCAGGCTCTGAGCTGTCAGCACAGAGCCCAACGCGGGGCTCGAACTCACGGACCGTGAGATCATGACCTGAGCCCAAGCCAGACAGATGCTTAACAACTGAACCCCCAGGTGCCCAGTATCCGACCATGTTAAATAAAATACTGGGGTCCACAGCTAGAAAAGCCAGAAACAGAACAGTGGCAGGTGTGGATGGACCAGGCGCCCCCCCTTTCTCCCTCCCTGCCTCTCCCCTCACTCTCCCCCAACGCCTCCATTTTCCTTCCCTTGCCATTGGCCTTACTCTCTCCTTGGAGCACCGGCTTTGTCTGTGGGGTGGGATATGGCCAACCTCAGACCTGCAGCAAGAAAGAGGCAGTTCCCCAAAGGGATGTGGTGAGAGTTGACAGAAACAGGACTAGAGCCGGGCAGAACGCAGACCGTAGTGCGCCCTCTACCCATCGAGCTCTCCTCCAGGGGCAAGGACGAATCAGACCTGAGGGATGGCCGATGCACAGATTTATCCCGAGGCCTGGCTCCGGAGGCAGAACGTCACCGAAGGTCACCCCAGCGCTCACAACGGCCACCGACCTTGTGCTCCTTCTCCTCCCCTTCCCCTCCCCCTCTCCTGGGTTCAAGTCCCGACTCTGCCGCCTACTTGACGAGTGACATTTGCAAAGTCACTTCCCTGTCTCAGCCTCAGTTTGCCTGATGACCCCTCCCCCGCTTTCTCTGTGGCGCTCGACACCCTGCCCGCACCAGCACACCCGGGCCCCACCGTTCCAGTTCCAGAGGATCAAATACCACACTGTGGGACACGGGGGCCGGCCTTCCCGAGTGGCCGTTCTGACACGCTATAACCTCTGCCAATGGCCACGCAGAGTCTCCCTGCTCCAGCGCGACCCTGACATGCCTCCCATTCCAGGTGCGTGGTCCTCTAACAAGATGCGTGCAAGTGACACCACGTGGCTCCCAAGCGAGGTCAGCAGAGGAGACACCAGGCTCACGTGGAACCCCGAGCCAGCAGGTGAGAAGCTGGACTGCCCGAGGCCACCACATACTTAGGAAGCTCCACCCACATGCGGACGCCCCCAGTAGTCTCTCCAGGGGACAGAAGGCTCGGCTCAGGGCACCCCCACAGCCAGCATCCACTGCCGACACGTGTGAGCAGAAAGGCGCCTCCTCAGAGCTGCGTGAGCGAGGCCTGGGAGCTCCGTGACCGCCCAGGTCACGCGCGGGGGGGGCTGAGCTGGGACTGGAACTCGGTTCTATTTCCCCCCCCCACCGCCCGGCCGCCCTCCTTGGTGGGTGCTTGAATGACCACAGAAGAAAACGGTCTGGACTGTGGAGCCAGCCACCCATTTGCGATGTTGGCAAGGCCGCTTCCCTCTCTGAGCCTCGGTTTGCCTGTCTGTGAAATGGGGCTAACGTACTCCTTTCCCGGGATCGGGGGGGGGGGGGGGGCGGGTGCGTGCCTGTGCTGAGCGTGCAGATGGTGGCCGATGCCCTCATCTTTCTGAACACCGGCAGGTGTTCTGATAGCCAAGGGGGCCTGGGAGCCCATGCGGCAGGGTGACCGCCACCTCACTCCCTCCGGAGGCTGGTGACGGCTGGGTACCGAGCAGGTGCTCAGGAAAGGATGGCTTCACAGCTGGGCTGTGGTCAGCCCAGTCCCCAAGCCACTGCCCCAATGCTTCTTGAGCAGGACAGGACCGAAGCCAGCTGCACGGCTCTCCTGTCGCTGTCATGACCAATAGCTACTCACTGGGTGGCTTTAGACACCAGACGCTTATTCTCTTACAGTTCAGGAGTTCAAAATCAAGGTGTCAACAAGGTTGATTCTTTCTTGGGGGCTGTGGTGGACAGTCTGCTCCAAGCCTCTCTCCCGCGTCTGGGGGAGACCGGCGCCCCTCGGCCCTCCTGGGCGTGAGTCCGGGTCCCCCCGGCCACTGCTGCCACGGTCACACGGCTGCCTTCCCTCTGGGTCTGTCTTCACGTGGCGTTCTCCTCTTATAAGGACACCAGTCATATTTGATTAAAGGCCTGCCGTGCTCCAGTGGGACCGCATCTAACCGATTACACCTGCAATGACCCTATTTCCAAATAAGGCCACATCCTGAGCTGCCAGAGGTCAGCACTTCTAGATGTCTTCACGGGGCACACGATTCAGCCCGCAGCACCGACCTTGGGCCCTCGCCCCCCTGCCCCATCCCATCACCAGGACACAAGGGGGGCCACTCCCTCAAAGGAGTGGGGTCCTCCAGCGCTCCAGGAGGCAGAGGGGGAGATTGGGGCTCGTGCTGGAGGGGCAGCGCTGGCAAACCACCCCATCCCCTAGGCACACTTTCCCTTCCGGGTGCCCTAACCTGAGGGGTTGCAACCCAGAGCCACCGTGACTCCAGGGGCCCCCCCGAGCGAGGCACGGGGGGCCCAGGCAACCCTCAGCCAGGAGGAGAAACCCTCCTCCTGCGTGTCCCACACTCTGCAAGGGCCCTGGCAGAGCAGAGCTGGGCCCCCGTTGCCCACGAGGTAGCTGGGCAACAAGACCGGGGGGGGTCTTGTCGTGACGCGGACACGGAGGCCCAGGAGGGAGAGGTGACTTGTCCGGGGTTATGTGGCGAAACAGTGATGAGAAGAGTCTTTTTTTTTTTTTAATGATTATTTATTTTTGAGAGAGAGAGAGAGACAGAGCGTAAGTGGGGAAGGGCAGAGAGAGAAGGAGACACAGAACCCGAAGCAGGCTCCAGGCTCCAAGCTGTCAGCACAGAGCCCGATGCGGGGCTCAAACCCACGAACCCTGAGATCATGACCTGAGCCGAAGTTGGACGCTCAACCGACTGAGCCACCCAGACGCCCCGAACCCGGATCCTTCTGACCGCGCTGTTTCCTCCCAGGGACCCCTTCCCCCCTCTTACAGCTGTCTCCTACTCGTCAGTCACCCCTTCGAGCCTAGAGGCCCGTGTCAGTCTGCTCGGGCTGCTGTGACAAAGGCCGAGCACTCAGCCAACCAGGCATGTATCTCTCACAGCTCTGGAGGCTGAAAGTCCAAGATCAAGGCCTCAGCAGACTCAGCGTTTGGGGAGAATCAGCTTCATGGTTCACAGACGGCTGTTTTCTCACCGTGTGGTCACACGGCCGAAGGGACGAGAGGCCTCTCTGGGGCCTCTTTTTTGAGGACACTAATCCCACTCCTGAGGGCTCCGCCTTCGGGAGTGAATCACCTCCCCAAAGCCTCCCCTCCCGATATCATCACATTGGGGCTTTAGGATCCCAGCAGATGAACTTCGGGGGACACATTCAGTCCACAACACAGCCCACACCGGAGGCCCCCTGCCTTCTGATCATTCTCTCCCCCACGTTCAACCCAGCAGAGCTCAGCGAACGTCCACCCAACGAACACATGAAGTGACGCCATGTGGGTAGGGTTTTCAAGGATGAATAGAAGTTTGCTAGGCGGAGAAGGCAGAGACAGACATCCCAGGCCCAAAGAATAGCCTGTGTTGAGGTCTAGAGACTTCTCAGCAGGGCCTGCCTGGCTCCCACGTGTCGTGCTGGGCCCCGGGGAGGGGGAGAGCCAGGCAAGGTCCCCCCATCCCAGGTGACTGGCCTCCCACTCATGAGCCAAGACCCATCAGCCTCCACAAGGAGCAAGGCCCCAGCACCTCCGCCCACAGGAGCCCAGCCTGGATGAGTTTAGGTATCTCTTTTCCCCTTCACGCCTGGGTAGGTTGAGTAGTACTTATTCAAACTTGTATTTTATTGGTGTTTTTGTTGAAAGCACAGGAATTATTCATGGCTGGTTTCGGTTCTCTTCTGGCAATGACCGCATCTTTGTACGCAAGGTACAAATTATGTGTCAGTTCGATTCACCGTCAATGGGAGGCCGCCCCCAAGCATCAGGCAGCGGAGGCTCTGGGGTCTAGAAGCCAAGCCTGGCTGCAGGCAGCAGGGACCTGAATGGCTCATAGTCCCCAAAGTCACTAAGGACTGGGGACGGAGATACAAGCGGATGACCATGGAAAAAATCCCACCTCCATCCCTTTCCCCTGGGATCATATCGGCCTCAGTCTTCCCATTTGAAAATGGGTATTGACGTGAGTGTTTGGGACACGGAACCATCCATGTTGCTTTCCACATGTGTTGTCACCCTCGCCTGGCCGATGTGACACGCCAGGGCCCTCTCTGAGGCCTAAGGAAGGGGCAGGGGTGCCGAAGGAAATGAGAAATGGAAACAGAAGCGCCAGCTTCAGCTCCTCTGGCCTCCTGAGGGTGGTGATGTGGGAACATGTCCCCGAGAACCTTTGACACCCTCCTGTTGAAAGGCGGGGTTTCCAGGGCGCCTGGGTGGCTCAGTCTGTTGAGCGTCTGACTTCGGCTCAGGTCATGACCTCACGGTTCATGAGTTCGAGCCCTGCATCAGGCTCTGTGCTGATGACTCAGCCTGGAGCCTGCTTCGGATTCTGTGTCTCCCTCTCTCTCTCTGCCCCTTCCCCGTCTTGTGCTGTCTCTTTCTCTCTCTCAAAAATAAACATAAAAAAAAAAAAAAAAAAAACCCAAGGATGTTCAGCAGCCCTCTTAAAGAGAAAAGAAAGGTGGGGTATCCATCCCTCCCCTCCATGACTGCTCAACAGAATGGGACAGAATCACCAAAGGTCTGAGCCAGGCCTTTCCGAACTGGCGTTTTCTGGTTTTGGTCTCCTGGGGTCTTGGGGTGATGCTCCTGGAAGCTAGCTGCCATGCCGTGGAGGAGCCCGTGTAGATGGGGACCCCCAGCCGCGAGCCCACATCTACACGCATGCTCGGCCCGCACACGAGCCCCCCCGCGGATGCCACGCGGAGCAGGTGAGGGGTCCTTGCCGAGATCCGCTCAGGTCGCAGATTCACAAACAAAATAAATGATTGTCATTGTCCTGAGCCACCAGTACCGGGGTGGTTTTTTATGTAGCAACAGAAAAGTAAAACATGGGGTGCAGCTGGAAAGAATTTCTTTCTCTCTTTTTTTTTTTTTTAGTGTTTATTTTTGAGAGAGAGACAAGGAAGGAAAGAAGGGAGGAAGGGAGGGGGAAAATCCTACAGTTGGGAACCAGATGGGTCGTCTTCCTGGGACCACGAGGAGGAGAGCAACTCAGATCCCTCCTGGGTTGAGTAGTGTCTCCCCAAAATTCACGCCTGCAGAACCTCAGAGTAGGACCTTACTTGGAAATAGGGTCTTTGTAGATGCCATTGAGACGATTAGAACTAAAATGTAGTTCCAGCGCGGTCACACTGGGTTTCTCTCCTATTCGATTCTATTCTACTCTACGTTATTCTGTTTTTCCCCCACTGGATTTTTAGAGTGGGCCCTAATCCAGCGACGGCTACTCGTATCAGAACTGGGAGCTTTGGACACAGCTGCCCACACGGAGGAAGGAGGCTGTGTGACCACAGAGACAGACATCAGGGTGGCAGCGCATGCCAAGGAACGCGGAGACAAGGCACGGGAGGGGTTCTCCCCCGGGGCCTCCAGAGGGAGCATGTCATTGAGGACTTCTGGCTTCCGGAATTAAGAGAAAATAGATTTCTGAGCCTCTCACTGTGTGGTGATGTGTAGGGCACCCCTAGGGAGCTAATACAGCACCCCATTCCGGCTGGACCAGCTTCTGCGACCTGTCAGTGTTCTTCCTGGCTTACACATTCCCCCGCTGTTCCTCTTCATCCCCTGGGCCATCCACCGGGAGGAGCTTGGAGCCTGGCCGGGAAGGTAAGCAGGGACCCAGCCAATCGAAGAACGTGTGGCCAGTGCAGACGGCCAGAGGACAGTTCTTTCCGGCCACTGACGGTTCCCAAACATGCCTGCACCTTCTCTGCACGTCCCCATCGAGAAGGGCACTCTAGGGGCACCTGGGTGGCTCAGTCGGTTAAGCGTCCGACTTGGGCTCAGGTCATGATCTCAGGGTTCGTGGGTTCGAGCCCTGCATCGGGCTCGGTGCTGACAGCTCAGGGCCTGGAGCCTGTTTCAGATTCTGTGTCTCCCTCTCTCTGCCCCTCCCCCGTTCATGCTCTCTGTCTCTCTCTGTCTCAAAAATAAATAAACGTTAAAAAAAAAATTTTTTTTTAATAAAAAAAATAAAAAAAAATAGAGAAACGTTTAAAAAACATTTTTTACGGACTTCAAGTGGTACTACAAAGCTGTAGTCATCAAGACAGTATGGTACTGGCACAAAAACAGACACTCAGATCAATGGAACAGAATAGAGAGTCCAGGAATGGACCCACCAACATATGGCCAACTCATCTTGACAAAGCAGGAAAGAATATCCAATGGAAGAAAGACAGTCTCTTCAGCAAGTGGTGCTGGGAAAACTGGACAGCGACATGCAGAAGAATGAGCCTGGACCACTTTCTTACAGCAGACACAAAAAATAAACTCAAAATGGGTGAAAGACCTCAATGTAAGACAGGAAGCCATCAGAACCCTCGAGGAGAAAGCAGGCAAAAACCTCTATTACCTTGGCCGCAGCAGCTTCTTACTCAACACGTCTCCGGAGACAAGGGAAACAAAAGCAAAGATGAACTATTGGGACCTCATCAAAATAAAAATCTTCTGCACAGCGAAGGAAACAATCAGCAAAACTAAACCAATGGAGTGAGAAGATATTTGCAAACGACAGATCCGATAAAGGGTTAGTATCCAAAATCTATAAAGAGCCTCTCAAACTCAACACCCAAATAACAAATAATCCAGTGAAGAAATGGGCAAAAGACATGAACAGACACTTCTCCAGAGAAGACATCCAGATGGCCAACCGACAGGTGAAAAACTGCTCAACATCACTCATCATCAGGGAAATACAATCAAAACCACAATGAGATACCACCTTACACCTGTCAGAATGGCTAAAGTTAACAACTCTGGCAACAACAGATGTTGGTGAGGATGCAGGGAGAGAGGATCTCTTTTGCACTGCTGGTGGGAATGCAAACTGGTGCAGCCACTCTGGAGAACAGTATGGAGGTTCCTCAAAAAAACTAAGAATAGAACTACCCTACGACCCAGCAATGGCACTGCTAGGCATTTATCCACGGGATACAGGTGTGCTCTTTCGAAGGGACACATGCACCCCCGTGTTTAGAGCAGCACTATCGACAATAGCCAAAGGATGGAAAGAGCCCAAATGTCCATCGATGGATGAACGGATAAAGAAGATGTGGTCTATATATACAGAGGAGTATTACTCGGCCATCAAAAAGAATGAAATCTTGCCATTTGCAGCTACGTGGATGGAACCAGAGGGTATTATGCTAAGTGAAATCAGTCAGTCAGAGAAAGACAAAAATCATATGACTTCACTCATATGAGGACTTTAAGACACAGAACACATGAACATAAGGGAAGGGAAACAAAAATAATATAAAACCAGGGAGGGGGACAAAACAGAAGAGACTCATAAACATGGAGAACAAACTGAGGGTTCCTGGAGGGGTTGCGGGAGGGGGGATGGGCTAAATGGGGAAGGGGCACGAAGGAATCTACCCCTGAAATCATTGTTGCACCAGATGCTAACTAACTTGGATGTAAATTTAAAAAATTAAAAAGGTCAAAAAAAAAAAAAAAAAGAAAGAAGAAAAAAAATTTTTTTTTTTTAATTTTTTTTTTTTTTTTTTTTTAACATTTATTTATTTTTGAGAGAGAGAGAGACAGAGCATGAACGGGGGAGGGTCCGAGAGAGGGAGACACAGAATCTGAAACAGGCTCCAGGCTCTGAGCTATCAGCACAGAGCCTGACGCGGGGCTCGAACTCACGGACCGCGAGATCATGACCTGAGCCGAAGTCGGCCGCTTAACCGACTGAGCCACCCAGGCGCCCCGAAAAAAAATTTTTCATAAGTAGACATTAAAAGAAAGAGGGGCGCCCTGAGTCCCCTCCCTCCAAACCCAGGCAGGCTTGTGACCACTTTGACCAAAAGCCTAGGGGCTGAACGACTGCGTATGATATCGGGGGCTTGGTTGTGGAAGGCCACACAGCCCAACTTCTAGCCAGTTCCTGGCACCCTCGGGGACAGGCCACCAAGTGAGGAATCCAAGTAGCCTAGGGCCACCACGTGCAAGGAAGCCCGGGCCACACAAGCAGGCCACACACGGAGGTGCCCCAGCCCACAGCCCTGGCTGAGCGTCCCCACCGCGGAGCGTCACCTGCCGGCCCCACCAGCCTCCCCGCACCCAGGCCCGCCGTGCTCCCAGATGACCGCAGAGTCTGGGGTCGTCTGTTCCCACGTAAGGACCGCAGGTGGGAACCGTGCTGAGCATCTTCCTGATTTCCCCCCCTGCAAAATCCCGAACTACACTAAGCTGGTTCTAAGCGGCTACGTCTTGTACCGATTTGTTGGACGGCAATGGCAGCCAGAACAGCTACGGGGGCCCCGTGTGGGATGACGCTGGAAATGGGGGGACGGTTGCCAGTACGGGCCGCACCGGACCCCGTGTACCCACCCCCTGGCTGGGGGAGTTCTCTCCGGGCTGACTTGCCGAGGCGTGGAGAGAAAGCCAGCCACAGCGCCGACAACCCTCGAGGGTCTCTCCACCTCGCGGGGGCTGCTGCCCCTGGGAGAGAGAGCCCCCGGCAGGGCCCCGGTGGGAGCCGGGGGCCCTGTGTGCAAGTTGCCCACCTCTGGGCCTGCTCTGGGCTTGGCCTTTATTTCATCTGCTGTGGAGCCAGGCCCACCTGCTCCTCTCAGCCTGCCTCTACGTGGAGCCTCCAGCTCCAGGGCATGCTGGTGGATGCCTCCTCCTCCTCCCCCTCCTCCTCCTCCCTCCTCCTCCGCCCTCCTCCCTCTCCCCCTCCTCATCCTCCTCTTCCTCCCCCTAAAAATGCCTTTCAGCTGCCCTCTTGTGCCTGAAATTCCACCCTCAGCTCCACCCTGGGGCCCAAGGCTCTGTGTGTAAAGAGCGGGGTGTGCAGAGGCCACGGCCACAGGGGCCTTGCGTGGATGGGCTGTGGTAGGTTCATCTCGGGGCCTCAGTGTCCCCTGTCTGTAAGTGAAGACAAGAAGGGGGACAGCCTGGGGGTAAAGGACATTCTGGGGTGAGTCCCACACTCAGCAAACACATGTCAAGCGCCTATTGTGACCCGGGGTGGGGGTGGGGCAGCGGTGGGTATGAGCCACGTGCCCAGGGCTCTGGTCTACAGGAAAGAGCCACAGGACACAGTCACGGGGCAGGTGTCTATGGAAGCGTGGCCCCCTGCCCCCTGCCCGGAGGGCTCGCCACAAGCCACCCACTGCCCAGGAAGGGGGCAGAGCCTTCCCCCGGAGCAGGCTGGGCTTGAGGAAGAGGTCGTGTCCTTTTCCAAATGAGGCCCAGGGAGGGGAGGCCACTCGAGGTCACGAGGCAGGTGGGCAGCCCCTAGTCCCTGACCTCACATCCACTCAGGCACCCTCAGGCTCACTGGCCGGTCTCTGGGGCTATTTGGCCTCCCAAGTCCCCCTGGCCTGTCACCTGGGGGTCGGTGCTCAGAAGTCTGAGCTGGCCAGGGGCGCAGCGGAAGCCACGGAGGGTTTGAGAGGGATGGTTTCATCTACTCTGTGCTGGGACTTGGCACGGATCACTAAGGGACCGTCCTCGGGGTACTGGCGAGGGGACAGTGGGAGAAACCAAGCTGGGGTGAGCCAGCTGCCCCGAGGCCGGGGGCTGGGGGGGTGCTCTCCAGGGATCTGGCCACACCAACAAAGCAGCCTGGGTGACCCAAGGGCAGGACTCTGAGAAAGGCGGAGGTGTCAAAAGGACTCAGAGTCAGAAAGCCGGATGCAGGTTACCCGGAGCTGAGGGAGGGTGTAGGAAGTGCGGGGACAGAGTCTCAGAGTGGAAACATGGAACGTTCTGGAGTCGGACGGTGGTGATGGCTGCACAGCGGTGTGCACGTGCTCAATGCTCCAGAACTGACCATTTAAAATGGCTGGAACGGTAAATTTTACATGGTGCCTATCTCACCAGAATGTTGTAAAACGTAAAAAGATAAAAATAGGAGAGGTGGTCTCTAAGGGGATCTAGGTGGGCACCGACAACGTCCAGCATTTTGCCCGACCGCGTCAACAACGGCACACCACCTGGACACCCCAACAGCACCGTAACACCCCCTGCCAAGTACCATCAGCACCCCGGGCCGCCGGCAGGCCATCCGCCGACCCCGTCGACGTCTGTCACCGGGTCTGTCGCCCGCCCCTGCCGGGTGGGATCGGCTGGTCTGTGGACCCCACGCGGGTGGGGATGGGGGCAGGTTCGGCTCCTGTGGGGATCCAGCCGCCTGGAAAGGGCACCGTGGGGAGCTTAATTTGGTTCTTTTTCCTCCTGGAACCGGGTCGTCCCTGGAGACCTAATCCCTTCTGGGGATTTAAAAGCATCCAACTTGCCAAGGAAGAGGCCAGCTCCTGGCCCGGGGCGATGCCAGCTTCCCATTTTAATTGGAGCATTTTTAGCCCTGAGCAGAGGTTCCCAAAGTCCTGAGCATTCCCCGCTGTGCCCACGGGAACAAGGGACATGTGCCCGCTCTGTTCCCTGGGGCTCCCCACCCCCCACCTCCGAGCCCCCACGGCCCCGTTGGCTGCCCGTTCACGTGAGGTGCGGGGTGCCCTCAACCCCGGCAGGTGAGCGGTCACAGCTGGTCCCCCGCGAGGGCTGCCGGGCTGGGCAGGCAGGGGCCCCTCCTCGTGCCTGGGGCCCAGCCCTTTACCCCTGGAGTGGTGCCCCCTACCTACTGTACGACATCTCACATCCCGACCTCCACTCCGTGCCAGGGTGAGGGAGCATCCAATTGGCCCAAGACTGTCCGTTTCTCACTAAATGTCCTGTGTCCAGGCAGCCTCTCGGCCCGGCCAGCTGGTCACCTGCCATCACAAGCAGGTGGTAAATGGAGAGGGTTAAGTGGTGTCCCCCCGCAAAAGACAGGTTCCCCTGGAGCCCCAGGATGCGACCTTATTTGGAAATAATCTCTGTAGATACAGTTAAGGTAAGGATGTCAAGTAAAGACCATCCTGGATGAGGATGGGCCTAAATTCAATGACGAGCGTCCTTATAAGAGACAGAAAAGACACACACAAGGGGCGCGTGTAGGTGGAGGCAGGGACGGGAGTGACGAGGCACCAGAATCTGGAAGGGGCCTGGAGCGCTCTCCCCGTCAGAGCCTCCGGAAGGAAGTGTCCCTGCCCCACCTGGATGGCAGACTTGGGGCCCCGCGGGGAGAGGGAACACATTGCTCTTGTTTTGGGTGGCTCTGCTCTGCCGGCCCTGGCGGACCCCCCGGACCCCGGGGTGGATGCGGGGAAGGGGCCTCGCTGCCCCTACCCCAGCCCCAGCCCGAAGCCTCCCGAGGGCTAAGCACAGGATCTGTTTTCCATCAACACTCTTTTGAACTGAATTTCATCTTTCTCACCCAAGGAAAGCGTCTGGAAGAGAATGCCCAGACTCTCCTGGTGGAGACCAAAGGGGGAGGAGCATGTTCTGAGTTTGGTTGAGGGTTTTTCCTTTTTTTTCTGGCATTCTCTGCCCTCCCTGATTTTTCTCTAATGCACATGGAGGCCATGGCTTCTGAGGGTGGGTTCCTGTTCCAGGGGGGCTCTGAGAGCAGGGAGTCAGGGCAGGGGAGCAGAGGTGGTGGGGCGGGGGGTGGGGTGGGGGTGTTAGCAGCTGCCCTAGGGTGGACAGGATTCAGTGACAGGCTCCCGCCCTGGCCCTGCTCCCGCATGTTGTGCGCTGGGCGCAGGGGACACAGGGTGGGAGGGAGGGGCGCCCCAGGCAGATCAAACTGGAAGCCCGTGACCCCCAGACTCTCAGCCCTCCCCGTGGGGCCAGGGAGGGGAGGACATCCTCTATCCTCCTCCAAGGCTCCGGCTTGGGATCTACAAGTTGATCGACACAGGCTGGGGCCTCCCACCCCAGATGGGGTGGGGGGGGTGGTGAGGCCCATGTGGTCCCCAGAGGCCACAGAGCCCATCAGGCCAGAGGCATCCATGCCGGACAGGTGCAGGGACTCAGCGGCAGCAGCCCCCCCCACCCCCACCCAACCTCGGTCCCTTCGCAGCATCTTTAATTTGCTGGTGTCGAAAATACGCTAATGGAGGCAGCGGGGACTTTGTTTAAAAAAGAGCAGGCCTCAGCGTTTCCGGCGGCGGCGTTGGCAGCATGCCTGGGAGGGGGAGGGGAGAGCGAGGGGCATGTGGATTCATCTCATTCCTGCGTGGAATCACTCCCTCCATCACCCGCCAGAGGCCCAGCCCGCCTCCGCCTCCCCCGACCCCGTCCGGCCTAGTAGTCACGTGGCCTGGGTCCTGCGGCCTGGCTGAAGGCCCAAGGGCCCCCTCCCCCTCCCCTCCCCCTCCCCCTGCCCCTCCCCCTCCCCGGAGAGCTGGGCCAGCCACCCGCCTGAAGCTCAGAGTGGGGGGACAGCAAAGCCGGCACTGCCCAAGGCTCCTGCCTCCCTGGGCCCCAGTGACCATCGTGTACAACGGGGTTAGGGGGTCACAGAGCGCTGAAGCGAGAGGCGGACTTGTCCACAGGCAGGTGGGAAGGGGTATGTGTGCCCTGCGTGCGTGTGAGTCCTGGGACAAGGTGGCTTCTGACGCAGAGAAGCTTCCAGGTTTGAGGGGTGGGCAAGGCAAGGGCCGAGCTCCTAAGGGGCCTGCTCCGGCCGGCTGGCCGCGGCCCAGTCCTACAGATGGGGAAGCCAGGTCGGGGACAGCCGCGCCTGGCCCACGCACCCGCCGGGTCGGAGCCCGGGTTCTCGTTGGCCTATTGAGGGGAGAGCTCCTCCTGGGCCCTCCCAACCCAGGCCCGTTGTCCCTGGCCGTGCGCCCCACGGGGACGTCAGGACAGCTGCCCAAGGCTCCTGGCAGAGGTGGCCGTGAGGGCCCCCTGGGGCCTGGTGGGGCTGGGGGGGTCCCTCCTGGGGTGGCCGGTGGAAGCCCCAGGGGAGGGGCGACAGGCGCCCCCCCACGCATCCACGCCCCCTCCTCCAGATTCTGTAGGCTCTGCTGACACCTGCTGGCCATCACCATAGCAACCCTGGCCGTGCCTCCCACACCCCCAGCAGGGGTGAAGGGAGAGGGTAGGCCCAGGGCACACGGGGGTGGACGGGGCCCACCGGGACCGGATGCCAATTCCAGGGGCACCTTCCCACTGTTCCCAGAGTGCTGCGCCCCTGCCCTTCCCAGCCTCGTCTTTCCTCCCCACCCCCACCCCTGCGCTCCCGCCCTCTGCTGCCTGCCACTCCCCAGAGCCCAGGGTCTGCGCCCAGCCTCCATTTGGCTCGGATCCTCCCCTCCTCGCAGGCTTCAGGGGTCCTGTCTCTGGCACCCTGACCCCTCCAGCCCCACTTGGACTGACAGAAGGCAGGAGGCGGGGGGAAGGGGGTGCTCCCACCGCCTGTGCTCTTCGGGGATTTCCCTCCTCCGCACCGCTGGCCTGTTCACCTTCCCCCATCTTCTCCATGGCTGGGCTGGGCCCACCACCCCTCATCTGGGCAGCTGTCACCCCTCACCTGGGCACCTGTCACCCCTCACCTGGGCACCTGTCGCCCCTCATCTGGACGGTTGTTGCCCTTCACCTGGACGGTTGTCACCCCTCGCATGGGCGACTATCACTGTCCAGCCCCAGGCCCTTGCTCTTCTGCGGCCCCCAAAGCCACACGTGTGTGTGCCCCACAGGGAAAGTCCCAGACCCTCCCTCAGGCCAGCCACTCTGCCTGGTGCTCCCGCCTGGGCTCTGAGTGTACTATTCCCGTCCCCAGAATGTTTTTCCCAGTTTCCTTTGTCTCTATTCAGCAAAGCCTTCTGGGACATTCCACCGGCTGTGACCTCTCCAGGTCCTACCATTACCTGGGGACCGTCCCTCCCCTTGCCATGGCGCCCTAGTGGCTCCACCATGATTGTGGGGTCCCCACTGTGCATGGGCTGAGCCCAGGACCAGCACTGGGAAGCATTTGCTGACCTGGTGCCCTCCTGGCCTTTCCCTCTTCACCCCCCTGCCACCTTGCCTGGCCTCTGCTTCCCTTGCCGGCTCTGCCCTATGGGATGACAGGGAGACTCAAGCCAGTCCTGACACAAGCCTGACCCCACAGCCCAGCACAGTCCCCACCAGGGCTCACAGTCCTGGCCTTGGGGCCCTGCACTGGATTTTAATTCACAGACTCTTCTGGAGGCCTCCTGAGATGGCTCCTCAGTGGCGGCGGCTGGGGATAGACACTGGGCCACCTTCTCTATTGGTCCCTCAGGATGGGGTGGTGGGCCAGAAAGACTAAGAGAAAGGGCAGGAGCAGAAGCCTTGGTTTTGCCCCCACGGTGTCCCAGGCTCTTGGGCTGGTCCCCACCTCCAGGGCCTCAGTCTCCCCATCTGTACTTGACAGATTGGGCCCATCTGATCCCGACAACTTGGTGATGCCTGGGCAGACCCTGGTGGTCGAGGGGAGACCAGCCCTTCCTCTGGTGCACCCCACGGCCCGGTACCCCCGCACCAGTGCCCAGAAATTCCCTGAAAGCCCTGAGCCTTGGCCGGCCCCGAAGGGGAAGCTGGTTCCTCCTCTCTCATCTCCCTCCACAGCGCACCGACGACCACTCAGATGGCAGCACTGAGCGCCTCCCGGTGCTCCTGGCCTTCAGGATGCTCCAGGGCATCTTGGCCAAGTCTGACCATAGCCACGGCCACGTAACCAGAAGCCACATGTCAGGCCGGGAGAGCTCCGGCCCACGGGTCAGCAGCCCAACCTAGCCCCCAGGCACCACTTCTCACCTCTTTCTCTGTTGGCCTCTCTTCTTCCTCTCTCCACCCCTTGTTTTAAGATTTTGTTTTTAAGTAGTCTCCACATTCAGTGTGGGGCTTGAATTTACAACCCAAAGAGCAAGAGCGGCATCAACGGAGCCAGCCCCTGGCCCCTGCTAATCTGTTAATCTGATTTCTCTCTGCTTCTCTGTCTCTCTCTGTCTCTGGCACTCCAGGCAGAGGGACAGACTGCGCAAAGGCCCTGTGGCTTACCAAGCACAGAGCAATAGAGGACTTGAAGGGAGACAGGCATGGCAGAGGGTAGAGTACACAGAGGCAAGGCCGTGAGACGGGAAAGGGACAGCACTGGATGCTGAGACTCAGAACAGGGTCATCCCCTCTAAGAACACACAGACTTGCAGGTTGACAGAGAACAACTCGGATCAGATCAGTTCAGGTCAGATCCACAATAGTCATCACACATGTATATCAGAAGAGGTTTCAGCGGATGCCGTGTGTTCCGCAAAATCCCATCTGCCCCACCCCCATTCAGCAGTAGCCCCAAAGTTTGGGTAGACCCTGCCGGTCTAGGCAGATCAGGGTGTTCTCATCTCCCAGGTTAGAGACGAGATGATAGAAATTGGTTCAGGGGTAAGAATAAACAAGGCATCATACAGCTCCGCTGGCCAGTAACCATCCTTAACTGAGTCCTTAGAGACACTACTTAGCTGCTGGATCAATCCTGACCTGAAGTCTACCATACCATTCCTTTATTGAAATTTGTATTAATAATAAATTTGTATTGATTAATAAATTAATTAATAAATTTGTATTAATAATAAATAAAAATTATAATAATAATCTTTATCATTAAGTCATTTTGCACTAGGTTTTCTACTCTTTTGTAGTATTTGCTATCAAACACATCCTGGGAATGTGTTCTCCCAGAGACTCAGTGTAGCAGTGAGGCCACCTCAGAAGCCAGACAGAACAGTTTCCAGATGGCAATAAAGCAAGGAATGCCTCTCCAGTGTCAGGGAGGGTCAGGCTGTAGTTTAAAAAGCAACAGAGGGTCTGGGAAATGTAACCCTTGGAGAGCAAAAGCCTGCAAATGCCTCAAGTGGGTGAGGAGATGGGGTCTAGGCCCCCTTGCTCCCCAGGTCTCCAAGTCATGTCCCAGCGAAATGCCACCCCAGCCACCACGCCTGGTTGGCCTGTGCCCACAGCCCGTCATCCAATTCTCCCAGCAAGCGTGCCACCAGCTTCCGCAACACCCGAGCCATGCTGGAAAATTGCCCACGAGTTAAAAGAGATTTCTTTCCAGCAGACATCGCTCAGGCGGATCCCAGCCTTATCTTCCCCTTCCAGAATGAGTGTTGTTCATTTCACTTCCTAAAATAAAATAAAAAAACCTAAACCGCAAACTGAAAAACAGGTGGGGCCGTTTCAGGATTTGGCTGGAGCTTGTCTGGGAGCTGATAAGGAGTACCCGGTTGCCGGGCAACCCAGCAGAGAGCTGAAGGGGAGAAGTGCCTGGCGTTTCCGGGGCACCCCTACCGCCCCCCAAAAAGATAGCTGGGCGTGAGCGGGCCCAGAGCTCTGCGAGGCCTTTCTCATTCTAGAGAGGTTTCATCCCTAAGTATTCGGGAGCCCAGAGGGATGGGAAGCAGGACAGAGGAGGCTCCCTGTGCAGAAACGCTGAAACAATGTATTAATGAAGCACAAGGCGGGGGTCAGGGTCCAGCACTTTGAAAGCAGTCAGTCCTAGGCAAATGCAAGTCTGACTTAGGAACCCAGATGGGGGGAGCAGGATTTTCCTAGGGCTGCTGACGGACCTCCTGGAGACAGGTCTGCAGAGGGAGGCTATAGGGCTCTGCCTTGGCCCGCCTCTGGTCTGCTAATCCATCAATGATTGGCACAAGGTGTAAAAATCACCTGATGAAATGGACACCTGATCGAAAAAGCCAAGAGAGACAAAAAATAAGATGCATATTTAGTTTTACCACCACCTCTCAGACCACCACCATGAGACCTACAAGGGCGCTCAATGTTGGGGGGGGGGTGCTCGTAGTTGTGAGCCCGGTGGGCTATGTTACTGAGAAAGCTGGCTGTCACGCTGGGGTAGGAGGGGGGAAGTAATGCCTTCCACCTGATGGTTGTGGGACTGTATTAAATGAGATCACAGAGGGCTTAAAACGGCGCCTGACACAGAGCGCGTAACCCGTAAATATAACCTACCACTGCTGTACTTATGATACAAGCTACGTGCATTTGGTATGATCATAAAAGCGCTCCTAAGACGAAAAAGGCCAAGAGCTGCAGACACAGGGGATGACATCTGCCACCACCATGCCTCCCTCCTCGCCTCTCCATCCTCTCCCACACGCACCCCTCCTGCCATTCTTAGCTGTTAGTGCAGTAGTGATGTCTCCTGTCATGAAACCTGTCCTGACTCCTGCGTGGGGAAAACACCACTCCTCTACCCCATAAGGACTTACCTGTCCGTCTCCAGTGGCCTTCATCACCCCCTACCTGGGGATGGTTATGTCTACAGACACCTGTACGAGTCATTTGTGGCTGCACAATAAATTTAGCACCTTCACACAGGAAGCATTTATAGGCGTGTGCTATTTTGACGGGGGGAGGCATCTAGGAGCCCCTTGACCTTGCAGTTCTGACTCAGGGTCTCTCACAAGATTGCAGGGGGCTGTTGGCTGTGGCTTCTGCTCATCAGAAGGCTCAACTAGACCGGAGGCTCCTCTTCTGAGAGGGGTCCCTCATACAGCAGGGAGTCGGCCCGAGGCCTCAGTTTCTCACTTCTCAGTTTCTCAGTTTCTGCACGGCTGCCTGAGAACCCTCACAATATGGGAGGGAAGCCCAGGCTGTAATGTCTTTTTTGACCTAGCCTCCCCTGCTCCTGCAATATCCTGGTAATGGCACAGGTCGGGCCCATCTGGGAGGGGAGGGGCTCCCGGGGAGGGAATCCCAGGAGGCAGGGATCATCAGGGGCCCTCCTGGAGGCTGGCTGACACAGCATCCTTTTCTTCCCTCTGGAACGTAAGTTCTAGCCCACAATTAATACCTCAACTCCAGGAGCGCCTGGGTGGCTCAGTCAGTTGCACGTCGGACTTGGGCTCAGGTCATGATCACATGGTTCGTGAGTTCAAGCCCCTCGTGTGGCCCTCTGCTGTCAGTGTGGAGCCCGTTTTGGATCCTCTGTCCCCCCTCTCTCTCTGCCCCTCCCCCGCTCGTGCTCTCTCAAAAATAAACATTAAAACAAAACCAAAAAATAATCTCAACTCCATACCTTACACCTAGTTAATGTTAAATAAACGTGTTGGCTGAAAACAAAATGTAGGTGGAGGGACATACTCAACGGCTGACACTACTTTGTTCGGTCAAAGCCCATCTGGCCTCCTTGGGCCCGTAAGGCGAGGTCACCCGGGCCTGCACGAACCAGGGGGAGGGGAGAGGATGATTCCCTGGGGGAGAAAAGCAACTTGGGGAGTGCGGCAGCCTCAGGAGGAAGGAGGGAGGGACACTGGCGGTGAGGGGCAAGCTCATCAGTGTGGAAGACAGCATGGCGGTTCCTCAAAAATTCAACACGGAGGGGCACCTGGCTGGCTCAGTCGGTATAGCAGGTGACTCTTGATCTCAGGGCTGTGAGTTCAAGCCCCACGTTGGGTATGGAGCATACTTTAAAAAAAATTCAGGGGGGCGCCTGGTGGCTCAGTCGGTTAGGCGACCAACTCTGGCTCAGGTCATGATCTCACAGTCCATGAGTTCGAGCCCTGTGTTGGGCTCTGTGCTAACGGCAGGGAGCCTACTTTGGATCCTCTGTCTTCTCTCTCTGCTCCTCCCCAGCTTGTGCATTCTCTCTCTCTCTCTCTCTCTCTCTCTCAAAAATAAACAAACACTAAAAAAAATTCAGGGGGTGCCTGGGTGGCTCCGTTGGTTAAGCATCCAACTTCAGCTCAGGTCATGATCCCACGGTTCATGACTTCAAGTCCCACATAGGGCTCTGTGCTGTCAGCTCAGAGCCTGGAGCCTGCTTCATATACTGTGTCTCCCTGTCTCTCTGCCCTTTCCCCGCTTGTTCTCGGTCTCTCTCTCTCTCTTTCTCTCAAAAATAAATAAACCTGAAAAAAAATCGGGGACACCTAGGTGGCTCAATCTGACTGAGCACCTGACTTTTGATTTCGGATCAGGTCATGATCCCAGGGTCATGGGATCAAGCCCCATGCTGGGCTCCACACTAAGCGTGGAGCCTGGTTAAGATTCTCTCACCTCCCCACACCCACCCCCGCCTCTTTCCCCCACTTACGTTCTCACTCTAAAAAAAACACATGAATAAGAGGGAAAAAACGTTCAACATAGAATTACTATATGATCCAGCAAAGAAGATGCCCAGAAGAATTGAAGGAAGGGACTCAAAGAGATACATGTGCACCATTTTCATAGCAGCATAAACAGCAATAGTCAAAATTTGGAAGCAACGTAAGTGTCCGTGGGCAGAAGAATGGATAAACAACATGATACACACACACACACACACACACACACACACACACACGAATATTACTCAGCCTTTAAAAGGGAGGAAATTCAGGCGGCTCCTGGGGGGCTCATTCGGTTGAGTGTCTGACTCTTGATTTCAGCTCAGGTCAAGATCCCAGGGTTGTGGGATTGAGCCCCACATCAGGCTCCAAGCTCAGCATGGAGTCTACTTAGGATGTCTCTCTCTCTCACTCTCTCTCTCCCTCCCTGCACCTCTCCCTGGCTCACACCCTCTCACTCTCTAAAATTAAAAAAAAAGGGGGGGGGTAGGGTAGGAAATCCCAATACCTCCTACGACATGGATGAACCTGGAGGGCGCCATGCAGAGTGAAAGAAGCCAGACGCAGAAGGGCAAATACTATGTAATTTCACTTGCACGAGGAGGTATCAAGAGGGGTCAAGTTCACAGAGACAGAAGACACAAGGGTGGGTGCCAGGCTGGGGAGGAGAGAGAGCACTGGGGAGGGAGCGCTGGATGGGGACCAGCTTCAGTTTGAGAAGATGTCAACGTTCTGGAGATGACGGTGGTGTGGGCTGCACAACACTGTGAATGGATCACAGGCTGAAATGTAGGCACTGAAACGACAGTTTCCCGAAGGAAAATTAAGGGGGAGAAAAATCTTGGTGACACTGGGTGTGGGAAAGATTTCTGAAAAGCAACACAAAAAGCACAAATTATAAAAGAAAAAACAATCAGCAAACTGAACTTCATCAAAACATTTTTTAAGTTTGCTCTTCAAAAAATGTACCTTGAAAAACCCCAAAAAGGTGGGGCGTCTGGCTGGCTCAGTCAGAAGAGCAAGTGAATCTTGATCTTGGGGTTGTGAGTTCGAGCCCCACGCTGGGTGTAGAGATGACTTAAAAATCAAATCTTAGGGGGCGCGTGGGTGGCTCAGTCGGTTAAGTGTTCGACTTCGGCTCAGGGCACGATCTCACGGTTCGCGAGTTCAAACCCCACATCGGGCTCTGTGCTGACAGCTCAGAGCCTGCAACCTGCTTCGGATTCTGTGCCTCCCTCTCTCCGCCCCCTCCCCCACTCACGCGCGCACGTGTTCGCTCTCTCTCTCGCTCTTTCTCTCCTCTCTCTCAAAAATAAGTAAAGACGTTAAAAAATTACAAAAAAGAAAACGAAAACAAAACCCCAAAACACTCTTACAATTCAATATAGGCCAAATGATCCGATTAGAAAAAAAATGAGCAAAAGATTTGAACGGACATTTCGCCAAAGGTGACACTCTGCTCTCCCAGGTGACAAGATGTTCCACGTCAACAGTCTCTAGGGAAACGGGATTTAAAACCACAGTGAGACATACATATCCCGCCACGGCTAAAAGGAAGGACCGACCATACCAAGTGTTGACAAGGACGGAGAACACTCTTACTTTACCCCACACGCCACCCAAGGAGCCTGAGGACCGGCCACCAACTTTCCCATCAGGGGGTCAGAGGCTATACCGCACCCCCAGAGGCATTTGGAAACGTTTGGGGGCTTTGGTTTTCCCGGTAAAGGGGGAATCCCTGGGACTTAGCAGGAGGGAGCCCGGGAAGCTGACCTCCCACGGGCATAAGACGTTGCCCCACACAGTAAACCATCCTTCCCAAATGCCAAGGTGGAAAATTCACCAGAAACCTCCATCCAACTAAAGTTCAGCTTTTTTTTTTTTTAATTTTTTTTTTTAACGTTTATTTATTTTTGAGACAGAGAGAGACACAGCATGAACGGGGGAGGGGCAGAGAGAGAGAGGGAGACACAGAATCGGAAGCAGGCTCCAGGCTCTGAGCCATCAGCCCAGAGCCCGATGTGGGGCTCGAACTCGCGGACCGCGAGATCGTGACCTGGCTGAAGTCGGACGCTTAACCGACTGCGCCACCCAGGTGCCCCAAAGTTCAGCTTTTTAATTAAAGAGAAAATAATAGAGAGGTGCCTGGGTGGCTCAGTCGGTTAACTGTCCTACTCTGGCTCAGGTCACGATCTCGCCGTTCCGGAATTTGAGCCCCACGGCGGGCTCTGTGCTGATGGCTCACAGCCTGGAGACTGCTTCAGATTCTGTGTCTCCTTGGGGCCCTGTGCCCCTCCCCCACTCACGCTCCGTCTGTCTCAAAAACAAATAAACATTTAAAAAAGAGAGAGGGAAAATAACAGAATGAGAGAATACAAGATAAAAACTCAGCGTGCGTCCCTCGAACTCAGGACGGGTACTGCCTCCTGACGTTCTAGTTCCGGTTACTATGTCTGTGTTCTCTGTACTAGGTTACGACGTAAAATACAGTCTTCCTGGGGGTCCAGGAAAAAAAAAAAAAGTGACAGACACGAGGTGCCGTCACGGACTCCTGAGCGGGGGAGACACCCACAGTGCTGTCCCCCACGACCCCCACGGCGTTGAGTGAGGCCTGAGGGGACCCGGGGACGCCTGGGTGACCGGGAGCTTGGCTGAGGGGCGCACAAGAGCACACATGGGGCCGTGGGGCCCGCGAGTCCCTCATGCGGTGGGCCAGGCAGGCGCTGGCCTGGGACTCGCTGCGGGAACCCGCCCAACCCCAGCAGGGCCTCTCGTGGGCAGCCTAGGGTGGGGGAGACCCTCCCCAGTGTGGGGGACCCCGGGGCATGATCCGTGAGGGGGGGCTCGAGGGCCGACAGCCCCCTTCAGCCAGAGCGATGTCCCTCCCCTGCGTGGTCCGGAGGGGGGTGGAGGGGGGGGCAAAGGACTATCTTTGCTACACTGACGCGGCTTCTGGGAAGTTTAGGACCCGAGCTGCAGGGCCCCGAGGGCCTGAGTCCCCCCCGCCCCCCTGCAGCTGGCGCTTTCTGCCACTTCTCCTCCCTGAGCCTCACCCCAGAGTAGGGGTCATGGGGTAGTCCTGTGAGCCCTCCTCTGGGCAGGTGGTGAAGGCGTGTAGCCCTGCCCGGGTGAGTCCCGGGTGCCCACGTCTGCCCAGCTGCAAAGGAGACCCCCAAGCTGGGACTTGAAGGACACACCTTCAAAGGGAAGGTGCCCTTGAGCTCAGTGGGAGCAGAGTCCCCAGTAGGCTCTCCCAGAGTCCCCCTGCCTGCCTGGAGGAGAGGGCCGTGGGCAGGCAGAGGAGCTAAGGCCCGGGAAACATCAAGGCTGACGAGCAAGATGGCTGAGCCCCAGCGACAGACCCCAGGGAGCTTGCCTGGCAGGCCCGGCGGGCCCCGTCTGTGACAGACGGTGGGCACACCTGGCCGGAGGCCTCCTCTGAGCAGGCAGAGGTCGGGGCCAGGACCCTCAGAGGCTCTGCCCTGGGCTTGCTCTGAGCCCCCCTGCCATCCATCAGACCCCAGGGACCACAAAAAGAAGGCACCTGAGAAGGGAGCCCAGACCCACCCGTGTCTCCTCCCTGACCCACCACACCCAGCCCAGCATCACCGGGGGCCGCTCCCAGGAACCTGTTCCCGGAACGGAGGACGGAGAGCGGGGCAAACTCGAGCCCCTTCACACCGGTGGCTGTCCTCACGTGCCAGGCACCACAGCCAGCTCAGGGGACACAGCAGACCCTGCCTGCTGTCGCGGAGGGACACATGGGACCGACCGGGGGCTGTAGCCCCTGAGAGGCGCCCGGGGTGGGATTGGGGGCGGGGGGGATGGTGCCTGGATGGTGAGTGTGGCCAGCTGGGCACACAGGGCATGTCTGGGGCTCACAGGGGCCTGTGGCACCAAAGCTGACAGGTCAGGGAGGTGACGGGAGGTAGGACCTAGAGGCCACACAAGCATTCGAGGAGGTGGGCTTTTACTCCTGTGTGTGACTTCGGACAGCCGTGGACATAACTGCGTGTGTGTGTGTGTGTGTGTGTGTGTGTGAGATAGGTTTTTTTGTTGGGGTGTGTGTCTGTTTCTACCTCAGAACAGCCTGTTTAGCCAAGGTGGCATTCGGTGCCCGGGCCCTGGTCCCTGTCAGCAGAAGTGTCTGGAAGGAGTCTGAAGTCCTTGCAGCGGGGCGTGGCCTATCTGACGGTGGAGGCACGGGCCCTGGCCTCCCGTTCCACACCCGCCCTGCCTCTGCCCTCTGCCCTCTGCCCTCTGCCCTCTGCCCCCAATCCACACAGCCCCCAGCCCGGGGCAACTGTTCGGCTGCCTAAAGCCTGTTTCTTCTCTTTCGCTGTATTTTTTTTTTTTTTCCCTTTCTTTTTTGGAAGCAGCACTGCTCTGAGATAATGGTGCTTCTGGGAAACAGAGCTGAGAGTCCTGTTTGTGCAAAGTGCCACACGCAAGTGCCGTGTTTATGCCATAAATCGCCCCCCTTCCGCGGCTGTCCTCCGCCCTCCCCTCTCCTGTCCCAGCCAGAGTCTGGCCCCTGCAGGGGAAGTGGGGAAGCCAGGCTGGGCTGGGGGTGGCTCCGTGTGCTCCCCTGGGCTGCCGAGAGCCCCAGGGACTGGACGCGTGGCCCCACGCCCCCCAGGCTTGGTCTAGGCCTTGGTTTTCCCCAGCTCGAAGGGGGGTTGCAGACTTGGCCGGGGAGTCCTGGGGAGAGCACACACGTATGGTTCAACCCCAACCTCACACAATCACTGACGACGCGCCGAGGGCTGGGCCCCGGGAGCCATAAAAGGGGTTCAGACTGCTTCAGGAGTCAAAGGCAAGCAGAGGAGAGGGGTCCAGGTCGGGGGGCTCAGGTCACCATGAGGGTGGGCGCCCGGAAAGCCTGCTGTCCAGCCCTGTGACCACACCTGGCCCTGAACCAGTCCTGCCCTTGCTGGGGGGATCAGCAGCGTTGGGACTGGCCGCCTTCTTTTCTTGGCCACCCTAGGGGGTCTGTCACTCACAGCGGACCTGGATTTCTCTGCCCAGGATGACCCACAACCGTGTAAAGACAGGCTGCTGTGCATAAGGGCAACTACGTCCCTGTGTCCGGCGTTTGCTGCTGTTGTTGGCCGTTGGTTTAACACTCAGGACTTTATATACGCATTTGAGGAACAAAAGCCCTAAGCATCAGATTTCTTTTTTCCCAGACACGAGTGTTCCAAGGAGCCTGACTTGAGCCAAACCAGAGTGAAGAATCTCTGCCTTCTCTCCCTCTTGACCGAATGCACGTCCCCACACATGCAACAACAGCTGGTCCAACCCTGGGCACAGGGTTGGGCGCTCGGACAGGAAACACTGGCGTGGAGGGGACACACGAGCCACAGGACAGGAAGCCATAGTTCGATTCACCACTGGGGGGATGGTGCCTGTTCTCTCTGGGGCGTACTGACACCTCAAATTCTAAACACCTTTGGACCCTGGAATTTTCTTTCTAGGAATGCTTTCTGTTCTAAAGAAAAAAATATGCACACATATTCTGTTTATAAGAACACTCACTGCAGCTCTGATTATAAAAGCAAAAAACTACGGGAGCCTGGGTAGCTCAGTCGGCTGAGCATCTGACTTCGGTTCAGGTCACGATCTCACCGTTCGTGAGTTCGAGCCCCGCATCGGGCTCACTGCGGTCAGCAAAGAGCCCGCTTCAGATCCTCCGTCCCTCTCTTTCTGCAACCCCCTCAAAAATATATAAAAACTTAAAATAGGGGGGCGCCTGGGTGGCGCAGTCGGTTAAGCGTCCGACTTCAGCCAGGTCACGATCTCGCGGTCTGTGAGTTCGAGCCCCGCGTCGGGCTCTGGGCTGATGCCTCGGAGCCTGGAGCCTGTTTCCGATTCTGTGTCTCCCTCTCTCTCTGCCCCTCCCCCGTTCATGCTCTGTCTCTCTCTGTCCCAAAAATAAATAAAAAAAAAAAAAAAAAAAAACTTAAAATAGGGGCACCTGGGTGGCTCAGTCGGTTAAGCATCAGACTTCAGCTTAGGTCATGATCTCACGGTCCGTGAGTTCGAGCCCCGCGTCGGGCTCTGTGCCGACAGCTTGGAGCCTGGAGCCTGCTTCGGATTCTGTGTCTCCCTCTCTCTCTGCCCCTCCCCTGTTCACACTCTGTCTCTCTCTCTCTCTCTCTCCCCCTCTCTCTCAAAAATAAACATTAAAATAAATAAATAAGTAAATAAATAAATGCAAAAAACTAGGAGCAACCTAAATGCCCAATCATGAGGGATCAGTTGAATAACTCAGGTAAACACAGCTGTCGTAAGTCATGGTGTAGAAGATTATGGGGGGCAGAAACGTGCACCACATACACAAAAAGCAAAAAGAGAGGTGGGCAAAGTCGTCTGTGGAATACAATCCCGTCTGAGTCTTTTCTGATACATACATACACATATAAGTCCAAAGACAAAGGCCGGAGAGATGTACTCTGAAATATTAATGTTGGGATTACATTATTTTTCCTTTGTGTATACAGGCCGTTTTTCAAATGAGCTTTATTTTATTAGGGAAGAAAGACTGGTTGAAAAACTGAATTCGGGAGGATAATGGCAATTAACAGGGAAGTCTGCCCAAGGCACAGACGTAGCGCAGGAAAATGAGGGGTTCGCTCTGTTGGGAAGGGCCAGGACGGGGGGATGGGGGGGTAGAACTCCCCTGGAGGTTCACGGCAGAGGCGGCTGGGTTTGGAGAAACACCGCGGACTCTGCCGAAGCCACAGGAAGAGCTGGGTAACTACAGCAGAGGGAGAAACATATGCGACGAACAGAAGACACCTGCTGTGTCCCTGAGGCTGGCTCTTCAGGCAGAGGAGGGCCCAGCGCCCCGGGCTGGCCCCCGGAGGGCGGGAGCAGCTCACGGCGTCTGCTTCAACGGTCTCCAGGTCCCCTGAGAGCAAGACGTGGGCAGAGCACACACTTAAGGACATAAAAATAAAGGCCCTTGTCTCCCTAATAGACAGAGCGTCTATAAACCAATAAGAAAAACATACCAGAGAAAGAAACGCTCGATGGCCTTTAAAATACATAAAAAGATGCTCCACTTTGCTCATAAAAGAAACGTTCAGTGAAATCACACTTAGATACTATTTTTCACCCACCCGATCGGCAAAATTCAAAAGTTAGAGAACACCCTCTATTGGCAAGACCGTGGGAAGCTCAGATTCTTGTACATTGTTTGTGGGAATGTAAATTGGTTCAACCCACCCCCGTGGAGGCCAATTTGGGCAGTATCTGTCTAATTACAAATGCATACACTCTCTAAGCCATTCCACTCCCAGCAATTTATGTTACAGACATTGGCACACACGTAAAATGATATTCAAGATTCAAGTGATGGTATTAATTTGCAGCATTGTATGTAAGCACGGAAGACTGAATCAAACCATCTCAAAATTTTTTTTAATACTTATTTTTGAGAGAGAGAGAGAGAAAGAGAGAGACAGAGTGTGAGTGGGGGAGGGGCAGAGAGAGAGGGAGACACAGAATCCGAAGCAGGCTCCAGGCTCCTGCCATCAGCACAGAGCCCGACTCCGGGCTCGAACTCATGAACTGTGAGATCACGGCCTGAGCCAAAGTCAAGAGTCAGATGCTTAACCGACTGAGCCACCCAGGTGCCCCTGTGGTTGAACATTTAGATGCGTCTCAGTCTTGGGGTGCCTGGGTGGCTCAGTCGGTTAAGCATCTGACTCTTGACTTTGGCTCAGATCATGATCTCACAGTTCGTGGGATTGAGCCCCACATCAGGCTCTGCACTGGGATCGTGCTTGGGATTCTCTCTCTCCTCTCTGCCCCCTCCCTCTCTCAAAATAAATAAACTGTAAGAAAAGGAATTAAAAAAAATGTTCAACCACAGGGGATGGGTTGAATAAGTTGTAATTGCCACCCGGTGGAATATTACCCAGCTGTCACAAGTGATGCAGGAGGGGACAGGAGCGACAGTGGCCACATAGGAGCCTTTGAAAACTCACGCCTTCGTAGAAGCAATGGAAAAAAACGATCAGAATCAATTTTTTCAGAACTCCGGAAATTAATCAGAGGCCTGCAGCAACCTGGGGAAATGTTTATTCCAGAAAAATGAAGGACTCTCGGTAGGGACAGCATCCCATGGGGTCTTACCCGCCCATCCCGTGTCTCACTCTGCAGCGAAGCACCTGCCAAAGGCCCCACCCCCTTACACCATCACGGTGGGGGTCAGGGCTTCAACACATGAATTTGGGGGTGGATACAAGCATTCAGACCGTGGCACTGTCTGGTTCCACTTCTAGGAGGTCCCAGGAGTAGTCAAATTACAGAGACGAAGAGTAGAGAACCTGGCTGGATGTCTCTGAAGGAGTTCCTCAAAGCCCAACAAGGCTTTGTGAACTGTTCCCCACCACCCAGACCCGGCAGGGGGCGGGGGGGGGGGTGGCTCCTGTCCAGTCCGGGTGTGTCTGAACTGCCCATGCTGTCTCTGGCCAGCTCCAGGGGCCCCGGATCCGACCGCACATTGGGTAGCCCACTCCCCACCAAGACCCCTCCACTGATGGCCGGTGTGTACTTGGGTTTTGCTCTGCACAAACCTACCCCAATCGTTTTATCACAGCTCGTGTAGTATCCGGCAATCTGCCCTCGGGTCCGTACACCGTGAACAACCTTCTGTTTTATCGCACAGAGACGCGATCTGTTCTCGTTAAGGGCTCCGTACTACGTTTTTAACAAAATTATGTCTGTTTGCTTTGTTCTCCTGTGTGTGTTTTGTTTTGTTTACATCTCAGAATTGAGTTCATCCATGACCATTATAGAAAATCTGGAAAAGGACGGAAAAGAATGAAAAGGAAAAAATAAAGTCACCAGAAATCCTTCCCTTTGGCGGACACGGGGGCGGCGGTTCCTCTCTGCCTTGGCCGGCGGCCCTGCGCGCCCAAGGATGGGTGGGAGGGAGACAGGCGGGGGGGGGAGGTCCTTGCCGGCTGCTAACGCTGTGGTCAAGGCCCACAAACTTAACGGCTCCATCAGTCTGACCCAAACCTCACTGGCTAAAATCCAGATGTTGCCAGGGGCTGGCTCCTCCCCGAGGCCCTAGGGGTGAACCCGTGTCCTTGGCTTTCCAGCGCGTGGAGGCCACACGGTTCCCGGTCCCTTCCTCCAGCCACAAGGAAAGTTCTCCCTCCTCTGCTTGCTAGGACCCTTGTGATTATGCGGGGCTAGTCTGTCCGTGCAACCAGTCCGCTGATTTGGGTGAACTTACCTGCCCTTTGCCACGTGACCTAACATGGTCGCGGGACCTGGGGGTGTGGGCATGGACATCTTTGCGGGGGGTGTTAGGCCACCTCCACAGATGGCCTGGCGGGACGCACAGCCAGGCCCCAGGTCCAGGCCTGTGTAGGCGGTCAGTGGGAGAGAGGGACCTGGGGCTCTGGCCGCTCCCCTGGACGCAAAAGCAAACTTGGGGGGTGTGGGGAGTCACCATTCGGTAGGATTTACATCATCTGACACCTATCAATTTTTCTTTGTCTGCGTTTGCTCCCTTATATGCCTTGATCATCGACGTCCTGAGTCACTAGTACATTTGGAATCGGGACACTTGGCAACTGGGAGGTGACCTCCGAGTTCTGAAGCCACGGACTGCCACGCGGGCCGGATCGTTCTGTGGAAAGATGCTCAGCCCACGCCCGAAATACAGCTCTGCTTCTACAACCCCCTAAGGCTCCTCCCAGCCTTAAAAAATTCATATGTAGACCCAGAAATTTCACTAACGAGAGTCTCTCCTAAGGAAAGAATTCTAAATATAGAAGAACGCTCGAGCACAAGGGTATCAGAGCAGCATTCCCTGGAAAAGTGGCTAATTAGAGACAACCTAATTGTCCAACGACGGGGGACCAGCAGCGTCCACGTGATGGCAAACCGTACTGTTAGACGGATGGGTCTGGAAGGACAGAAGATGCTTTTATCGTTGCAGGTGTACAGCAAAACCCTACATTGGACGATCACAGTCTGAGAACGTTTTTTAAAAGCACAGGACGAGGACTCCAAGGACATGAACTAAAATATCAACAGAGGTTCTCTCCAGCTCCTAAGAATATGGGTCATTTCTTTTCCCCTTCTGCTTCTCTGAATTTTCCAAATTTTCTGGGCTCGATAGACGCAAGAGGAGAGTGGAACTGAACTGGTCGTGCTAAGTAACTGGGGTGTGAAACGAATCCGGCCCTCGAGCAGGTGTGTGAGTGTGCGTCCCCGTTACAGTAGTGCGAGGGTGTGAACAGGAGTGTGTAGGAGTGTGGGTGCCGGCGTGCACACCATGAAATTCGGTGTGGAGGTGGGAGCGACCGTGGGCGAGCGAGCCGGCGTGAGGTGTGTCGGCGCGGGGGGGTGTGAGTGGAGGTGTGAACTGGCACGGGTGCCGGTGTGAACACTCAGGTGTGTGACGGCTGGGGGGTTAAGGCAGGTACGCGAGGCAACGTGTGTGGGAACACGCGTGCGCGCGTGTCAGCGGCTGGGTGTGAGCTACGACGTAGGAGGGTATTTGCGTGAGTGGCCACGTGTGGGTGTGAGGGTGGATCCGTGCTCGCGCTTGTAAGGGGGCGTGAAAGGGTGAGAGAGGGTGGGGCCGGGGTGTGTGCGGCGTGAGTGTGAGCGAGGGCAGCAATCCGCGGGTCCAGGGGTTCCAAGCCTGCACCCCTCTTGCGGGCCTTCCACCTCCTTCCTCACCGGGGTGGGTGGTCGTCAGGGCTTCGCCCAGGCCCCGCTCCTGGCTTTGGCCGACTTCCCCAGGCGGCGCTGCGTGTGGCCCCTGCAGCCGGGGGGGGGGGGACAAGGGGCAAAACTCACAATGCGGCAACTTCCCGCGGCTCGGGCCCCAGAGCGGGCGGGCAAGGTCCGAGGGAAAGCACCCTTTCCCTTCCGACGTGGGGCTCCGGGCAGGCCACGCGAACTCCCAGAAGACCCTCGGCTCTGGAAGGTCAGGGCTCCGCAACGCCTTCTCCCCCCGCCGGGAGAGGCAAACGGGGCAACCAACAAATCCTGTGCAAAGCTCTGGGCCGCAATCAAAGCTTACCATTCTTTTTTTTTTTTTAAGGCTTTTATTAATTTATTTGAGAAATGGAGTAGGGGAGGGGAAGAATGAGAGAGAGAGAGAGAGAGAGAGAGAACATCCCAAGCAGGCTCTGCGCCATCAGCACGGAGCCCAACACGGGACTCGATCCCACGAACTGTGAGATCGTGACCTGAGCAGAGATCAAGAGTCAGACGCTTCAACGACTGAGCCCCCCCGGCCGCCCCCAAAGCTTGTCATTCTCGCCACCCCTCCCTCCCCCAGCCTCGACTCCTGACGCTTCCAGCGCAAACCCCATTCACTCAGGGCGTCCGGCTCTTTCATCACCGCCACAAGAACAGCTTCACTTGAGGTCGTTTGGATGGGTTTTTCTGAGGCTCAGCCTGCGGACAGAGGCCAGGCCGCTTCTCACCCCGTCAAGCCCGGGCGCGCCCTGGCCTTTCCGGGCCGTGCAGACCTCTTCACGTCTCACTGCCCCCAGCGGCACAGTGCTCCCCACAAACCAGGGGTATCTGCTGAGGAGGCCCCCGGGAAGCAGGCGTCGTCCTCCCAGGCTCGGCGGGTCCCTCCTCCTCCACGGCAACCCGCGAGGCCGGGTGAGGTTGGCCGGGGAAGCCAACGGCCCGGGGGGACAACGGCCCCGCATGCAGGCACCCTCCCCTGACCACGAGGCACTTGCTAAAAACGCCACACTGGGCTCCCGTTCCACACGCTCGGCGAGTGACACCTCCCTCAGCGTGACTCCCACCGGGGGCTGCGACAGCGCGTCCCCTTCCCTTGGATCTGGCGGACCCGTGACCGTCACAGTGAACGGAGTGTATGGAGGTGACGCTACGGGACGTCCAAGGCTAGGGCACAGCGTCTGGGTTTCCTGAGGACCCGGCCACTGTGCTGGGAGGAAACCCAAGCAGCCCACGTGGAGAGACCACATGGAGAGGCCACACGCAGGCAATCCTGCCACAGGCCCGGCTGAGCTCCCGGTCGACGGCCTGCATCAACCACCGTCACCTAAGAGGCCTCTGGAAGATTCCAGCCGCCGGAAGAGGCTCCGGGCACCAGGGAACTGGGGCAAGGCACCACGCCACGCCCTGTCCAAACACCTGCCCAAACACCTGCCCCACGGAAGCCACGAGCATCCCCCAACTGCTCGTCTACACCCTGAGGCTGGCATGGCTTGTCCTACACCAGCAGCGGCATACCGCGTGGTTTCCCGCCCTGGCTCCGCCCCCCACCACTCACCTGTCACCCTAACCACCGGGTCACACGCGTGTCTGAAGCACGGGACGCCGGATCTCTCACTCCTACGCCCACCCGCCCTGGCCTCTCCGCCTCGGCTGGCACCTTCCACCCCGTCCACGCTGCAGCCACAGCCCCTTCCCACAGCCCTGGTCTGCTGCCGGACATTTCGGCCTGAAACATGCTGCAAATAAGCCCGTCCCAGAAGCACGAACCCAGTCACTCCTCTGCGGTCCCCAGCGTCCTCAGACTCCCAGAGCCGGGGGCTGGGGGACAGAGTCTCAGTGTGGGAAGATGGAAAGTTCTGGAGCGGGATGGTGGTGACGGCTGCACAGAAGGGTGAATGTGCTCAGTGCCCCTGAACTGGACACTTAGAAATGGTTAAGGTAGTGATTTTGTTATATATATACTTTACCACAATTAAAAATACATATACAGGGGCACTTGGGTGGCTCAGTCGGTTAAGCCTCTGACTTCGGCTCAGGTCACGATCTTACCGTTTGTAAGTCTGAGCCCCGCATCGGGCTCTGTGCTGACGGCTCGGAGCCGGGAGCCTGCTTCGGATTCTGTGTCTCCCTCTCTCTCTCTGCCCCTCCCCAACTCGTGCTCTGTCTCCCTACTCTCTCTGCCTCTCCCTCGATCACGCTCTCTCTCTCAAAAATAAACACTAAAAAAACTTTTTTAAAAAGATAAGGAAACACATTTTTAAAAGTTAAAACATACACATACACACACACACACGTATATAATATAAACAAAATGGACACGGTCCCCACGGCCCCTGGATAACACCTATGGCAGACAGTCACCAGGCACTGCCAGAGCTCAAGCTGCCACTGGGGAGCAGAGAGCGGCTTCAGGCCACGCCGTGTCCCTGCGTCCTGCCTGCCCGGCCACCTCCCTCCCCAGCACACGTGAACTGACCCAGCAGCTTCCTCCGGGGAGCCCCGGGCAGCCTCCGGATCCTCTGCCGGGTCTCACGTGTCCGTCGCGGTCACCCCAACGTCAGAACAGCCGTGGGTGACTGGTGCCCCCCGCCCCCCGGGGGTGGGGAGGGTCGCAGGGGAAAGGTCAGGGAGGGTCCCTCCCGGAAGGACTGCATGGCCACCCGTCTTTCGAAATCAAGTCCACTTTATTTGAAACTTTTCACATGCCACAAGTTTACATGAAAATACCCATTCAAAATATCATCTGGACACAAAATTCAGGAGTGGGCATCACCAGACGGATAAGGGGGTCTGTGTGGAAAGGCAGGTGACACATATTTGGTCACTTAGCACCTGGTCACCACATACCGTGAGACCCCCTGCCAGCTCCCCCCACACCCCCTTGGAAACGTGCCAAGCTCAACGGCTCCGGGTCGGCCGCGCGGGGACAGGTGGTGGTCGGCCGGCAGAGGGGCGGCTGGTGCCAGCGCCGGAGACCCCACCTGCGCCAGGGTGTCACGTGCCCCCCCCCCCACCCGCTCCAGTGAGGAGCAGACACGCCTCCAGTTCACACCGTTAGGACTCCACGGGAAACTATTCCCTCGTCGGGTCCGGCAGCTTCTGGCGCGGACTGAGCCTCCCAGGTGATGAGTTTGGCTCCCTGACCTCACAGCGACGAGCAGCCCCGGGTCCCCCACGTTCCCCATCTGGCTGGCCCGGAGAGGACCCTGTGACGTCAACGCAACGCCCCACGCTCCCGTGGTTTCTGGAAGAGTTCCAGAAAGCAGACATTCAGGTGACACCGCCCGGCCTGTATCCGAGACCTTAGACATTTACGTGCCCCGTGAGAATTCTGCGCCCCCGACGCGGAGAAGACAGGCGAGCACCGCACGGGCACCGAGCCCCTGCCACGTGATCCCATCCCCTCCTGCCCAAGCAGGGAAGGAGGTTCGGGGCCAAGGCCACGAGAACTTCGGGCGCCCGTCCTCCTTCCACATCTCCATTGCCTCAGGTTTTCTGGCCGGAACCGCCGAAATCTCCCACCGTTGGCCTCACCGATTTCTCAGGTCATAGTATTTCTTCTTACAAAGTCTTAGCAATTCTCAAACCTCCAAGGAGCAAATAACAAGGGCAAGAGGAAGCAGGAGGCTGCCCGCTGCCCCAGGGCCACTCAGAGGTCGTGAGGGTGGGTCCACAGGGCAGGGTCCCCGTCCTGCAAGGTGGGGAGAGGTCACGGGGTCACTGCCTTCTTGGCACAGACTCCGGGAGGGCCGCTGGCATGATCAGGATGGCACGTGCTGGTTTCAGACCCTCGTGGGCCCATAGACATCCGGGTCCTCCGGCTCC
Source organism: Panthera onca (assembly GCF_046562875.1). NCBI lineage: Eukaryota > Metazoa > Chordata > Mammalia > Carnivora > Felidae > Panthera > Panthera onca. Next base: position 4,225,866 of record NC_138354.1, read on the forward strand.
TGCGGCCCTGCTCCCCTGGGCCCGCTCTCCTGGCCAGAACCCGCCACGTTCGTCCTCCCGTCCGATGGCCCACAGCCGGGGGTCCCCGTGCAGAGGTGGTTGAGGGGGCATTGCTCCCAACACCCAGCCTTGCAGAGCCACCCGAGGTGCACGGGGCATCGTCCAGGTCCCATCCTGGGCCACAGTCGCCGGCCGGAGCAGAGCACACCCTCCAGCCTGGTGGACACGTGGGCCCAGACCCGTGAATCGTCGGGTCCTCAGAAGGGTAGCTGCCAGGCAGGGATAAGGTCTGCCCCCCAGTCATTTGACAGAGTGAAGAGTCCCCAGTCCAGCCTCCTTGGGCTCGGAAATGAAAATACTCGCATGTGACAATGAAAATCCAATGGCAGGGAAGGGAGCCTGCGGCCGCTGCTCTCCTGGCGCTCCGGATGCCTCCCCCCGCCCCCCCACCCCCGGAGCACCTTCAGACGCTCCGGCCAGGGGCTTTGGTGGCGTGGCAGCAAAGTCAGGGCCCGGGGAGCAGCACAGCCGGGAGAGGAGCGAGAGGAGTGAGCCGCCGGGTCCAGGGGCGAGCTGGGCCCAGGAGGGAGGAGCGGCCGTGGGAGGGCAAGGGGGCTTCTGTTTCAACAGGGATAAATGCCCCGGTCTCTCCTCCCTCACTGTCATTCCCACCTTGTCCCCGGGCCGCTTTCTCGCTCTCTCACACCCACACACACTCACGCGCACACGTGCACACACGCACACTCGGTCACATGCTGAGGCGAGCACACGGAAGACGACACTCACGTGTGTGCGCACAGATGGACACGTGTGCACATGCACACGCAGCCACCGGTGCTGACCAGGCCCCTCTCAGCAGGCAGCATATGGTCCGCACTTAACAGCCCAGTTCTGCCAAGTGGGGACCATTAGGGTGGGTTCTTTTCCCAGCATAAAATGCTGCAGAATATAAATTGCAATTAACGCTGCTGCCAAAATGGCACTTAGCGCGAACAAGCACATTATTAACATCTGGCGGATCCTGTCTCGGGTGTCGAAGCGGCGGAAATTCTCGCCCTAAGTAGAAGAACGGCTACGGGGGACACGAACAATACGAGGTCTACCGCTTGGGGGCCGTTTTCCACGGCAGCTCTTGCCCCGGCCTCCGCTGAACGGCCCCTCCCAGCCTGTCGGTGGGCGTAGGCGATGCCGCCGGTGGAAACTGCTTGCTCAGGAGAACGGCCGTCCAGGCCAGCGCGTGAACACACGATCGCAGCCTCTGGACAAAGCACGTTCTCCAGCCTGAGCCCAGGTTGCTCTGAAGGAGACCAGGGCACCCAGGGCCACCCAGGGCCCTGGGCCACCTCCCTCCCGGGTCACACCTCCCTAGCGGTCAGGCCTCGACCAGACACACTCCTGCACTGAGCACGAGAAGTCACTGCCTGCACTGACCACGCTTGCCTGCGGGTCTCTGGGCACCGCCTGAAAGAAATGTCCCCAAACTGGGGAGGGGAGGTGCTCCCACCAACTCTCAGACCCTCATCTACGGCCACGTGGCCCCCTAGGGACCTCAGCCCTGTCTCTCCAGGGCCCAGGGCAGTCTGTGCCTCAGCCTGCAAGGCCAGGCATGGCTCTCAGACTGCATCGGGACCTCCAAGGTGAAGGCTGCAGGGCATTCATCTGCGGACAGCCTGCAGACCAGTCCCTCTGGCCAGGCTGCAGAGAACTGCCAGCTGCAGCCTGGGGCAAGGAAAGGGCGTGCAAACCACCCCCCTCCAGCCATGCAGACCCCATCCACTCAGACAGGGGAGGGGAGAGCAACCGAAGTTGCTGGGATGGGCAGAGGCTGTGGACAGACCGTTTCTCCCAGGGCCCTGACCCCAGGCCTGCTTGATTCCTGCAGCTGCTGTCTGCCCCCCCACAGCCCCTCAGCCCGGCGGGGTCGGGGGCTGCTGAACCGTTTGCCCCTCACGAATCCAGGGAAGGAAAAGGCGAATGAAAAGCCCCGGGACCTGGTCTTCTAGTAGATTGACTGTAGGACACGCTACACAGAACGGGAGAGCGGGGGAGACTGTCACCACAGAAACCAAGCGGGAAGATGGCCGGAAAGCAGATGCCAGCCAGGATGGGCCCCGGCAGCATGAGCAGGGCCCGGTGGGTTCTGTGGCCCTGGCCCAGAGCACAAGGCCGCCTCCACACACTGGCCTGCCCCTGGCTGGCTGGAAGGTGCCCGGCATCCCCCCCAAGTCTCCAGGAGCATCGCCAAGGGCAGTGGGGCCGGACTCTCTGGGTAGAAGGAAACCAGCCGTAGCCCGTCAGAAGCTCCCGGATGAGGGGCTGACGGCTCCGGGGGAGTCTTGCAGTCGAGAAGGCAGAGGCAGTGGGCTCCACACAGGGAGCGAGGCCCTGGACGCTGGGCAGTCGCTCCCCACTTTTGGAATAGCTGCACTGAATTTTTTAAAGTGCTAAATAAAGCTATATGAAATGGGGTAATTTGATCCCTCCTCTGGCCTTAAATGTCCTTCCTAACTTTTAATATTTCAGGCTGCTTTAATGAAGTCAGGTGTATCTGTACTTTCCCAGAAACACGGGGCTTCAAGGGGGCTGCAGGTTTTAAAGCCGAACGTCATGACGGCCGTACGGCGGGCCAGACCCCAGGCCGTACCCCACAATCCCAGCCCCGGGGGGCCCTGCCCAGCCAGCGGCCCTGAACTTGGCTGATGCTGTCTGCCTGGAAACATACTGGGGACATTACTGGGTTAAAACGTGTCTTACTGGGAAAAAGCAGCCCAAACGTGCAGCCACAAAACCTGTGAGCTCCCAGCTGGCCTGAGGGAAGGAGAGCGCGGTTACGGGCAGCGTCGTCGTGTCACGGGGTAAGCCGAGTCACCCTCACAGGCACCCGCGCCGTCACCTCAGCACTGGGCCCCCGCCGCCCCTCCACAGAGCCTGACGGCAGGTGGCCAGGAACACACGCACAGACGGACACTCTGGAGGGCTGAAGTAGCAGCGGGGGCAGCCCTGGGGGCCTCATCAGGGCCCCCAGGAGCCGGCGCCCCGTGATGGACGCGGGTCTCAGGTCAACACCCACGTGGGGCCCTGCAGGTCGCCCCGACAGCCGGTTCTTCCTTCTCATCCTCCTCACGGATCAGAACCCACGGTTCAGTGAGGGCCAAGAGAAAGCGAGAGGAAGCCCCGGGGAGGCCCTGGGGGTGGTGGGTGCACAGGACGGCTGGGCGGAGGGGGCTTTCTTCGTCTTGTGACCCAACAGGCCCTGGCGTCCGGCAGGGGCAGGCGGTGGGCAGGAGCGGCGAGGCCACGTGCCCACTCGGGGCAGTCCCGCTTCCTGGCCCAGGAGACGGACAGAGGCGACAGCGGCAGGCGAGAGGCTTGGCTGACGGAAGCCGCTCCGGCCGGTGCGAGCTGAACCTGTCACCACCACAAGTTCGGTGGCTCCTCGGCCACTCTGCTTTTAAATAAGGTGATCTCATCCAGGTGCACCATGGGGACGTCCCGGATGACATTGGTCAGGCCCTCGTGGAGCAGAGGGAAGATGACGACATTCAGCGCGGGCCGCTCAGCCTGGAAACTGAACCAGAGGCAAGCCGTTAGCGGGGCCCTGTGGAGGTGGGCGCCGCGGGGGCAAGGCGCAGGGCCGCAGGGGGAAGGCGCAGGGCTGAGCCACCCCACCCACCAGCAGAAATGGGCCTCCGGGAGCAGCGGGGCGGGGGGCAGCCAGAGGGAAAGCCACCGACTTAGGGTGGTGGCATTTCTGTGGGGTTCACAGGAGACACCCAGACACCCATTCTCCTGCCAGGGGAGGGACCAGGAGAGCGGCCTGTCGGAACAGGCCATCGCATTCCTACACAGTGGGGGCTCCTGGGAGCTGCAGAAGCCACGCCTGGCCAGGACAACACCCGCAGGGGGTGGAGAAAGAAATGGCAGCCAAACCTGCCTGCCCACAGGCCACCCTGTGGGCACAGAACCCCCCAAGTCAGATGAGGCGGCCCTCTGCCAGGCCCTGCTGCTGGGAGCCACAAGCCCTCACCTGAAGTCATGACTAAGGGGGGTCAGATTTCCTCCCCGCCTCCCCACCCCACAGAGGGGGCAGTCTGCCCTGCCCACAGCACACAGGAAGCGTCCAACTGCCACGGAAAGCCTCGGGTCACCCTCCCCGGGACCCCGCGTGGACAGCCAGCAGGGTGACCAGCCCCCATCACCCTGGCCGTGGGGCCCCTCCCTCCCTGCTTAGAGCAAAGTCCCTGTTTGTACCCGCCCACTCCGCACAGTGGCCAAGAGACAAAACACAAGTGTGGCTGCAGGAGCCCCAGAAAGGCAACATGCTGGTCCCTACGGAGTGAGACAAAAGACCTCCAGACCCCAGAGCGACTCTGGTTCTGGAAGAAAGGCCCGTCCCACGGGTCTCAAGGGGCAAGAGATGCAAAGGTGCCCACAGGACAGGGAACCTGGGCATCTGGCAAAACAAAGGCAACTCCCCTACGGCCCCGGGACTGCTGAAAGGGACCAGGAAACCGCGGCCCCAGCCCTCCCTGTGGTCCCCAGTGGACACAGTGATGGATTTACGACACATGGAAAGTAAATGCCAGAAAGGTACTCATAAAGCTGGATGCTTTGGCAATAAAGATGCCAAGAAAATGCCTCCCAGTTCCGCATTCAGTGGCCTACTCGCGGGCAACGGTGTCTGTGACCGTGAACCTCAAGGCAAGTCCTTGCCTGCAAACCCGCCGTGCAACTGACTTGAAACAAAATATCCTCGGATGTGGGATGTGCCTGCAAAGACTCCCCTGCCCGCCAGCCTGCCTTCCCGAGGCAGCGTCACCCCAGGCTCTTCACAAGCTGCTGTCAGGATGCTAACGGGGGATTAATTTCTCACCCAGAGCCAGGACAGGAATGCAGCTGCCTGCCCGGCTTTGCTCCTCGTGTGCAGCCCCGGGGGCGGCTCCGGGTGGCCGCCCAGGTGGCCGGGCCCAGCAGCACTTGGGGCCACACACAGAAGGTCCCCGGGGCCACGGGCAGACGTGCTACCACCACAACTGAACCCCACGTCCTTCCCTCTCTCAGTTCACACCTGGATTCACGTGGACTTGGACAGAGCTCCGGGAGCACACCCACAGTCGCGGTCTCTGCAAAGCCCCTCCCTGGGCCTCAAGGGGCCCGTGCTCTCTCAGCCACAGCCTCAGGGCCCCTTCGGGGCATCGCCCCCGCTGGTCAGCCCGGCCTGTGACACCACTGGACATCACACGGCAGGCGGGCCTCGCCCAGAGCGAAGACATGGTGACAAGTGGGAAGACGGCAATCACTCGCGTCCAAGTGCAGGGCTGGGGCTGCCTTTGCGGGGGGAGGGGGCCCCCACGGGTGAAGGCGAGTCCTTGATAGGGCAGGGGTGGCGGGGGCGGGGGGGGCTTGTGTGATCCGTTCTGCTCCCTGTACCCTGCCACATAACTTACGTACGTGCTACAATGTTCTTTTGCATGATGCAAACATAGTTTGAAATTCAAGTAAACAAATCCAGTAAATTAAAACTTCTGGCTACCCGCGTTCAGAAGCCACACTACGGAGGACAGGTCACCCCTCAGAACCTCTCCCCTGCTCAGGGCCAGTTGAGTTGCTAACCATAAAGGCCCAAGGCCGAGCTTCTGGCCCTGAGTCACGGAGGAGGAGAGCCAGCCCCCGGAGGTCAATGGGCTTGCCCCCAGGTGTCACCCTGAGGTACCCTGAGGAGGTCTCCGGTCGCGGTCCTCAGGCCCGGCTACACCCCGTGCTGTCCTGGGCGGCAACGCCAGCCCGGGACAGGCATCGGGCAGAGCACAAGGCAGGTGCTCTGGCCTTCCAGGAGCGGCACCAGAGGAAACCTCACCGAGGAACAGAGGGACCCACACGCAGAGGCCTGCTCACCTGTCCTAACGCCAGCACCTGTGAGCTCGGCCGCCGGGCTCCCACCAGGAACAGTGACAAGTGACAGCAGAGGCGGGGAGGGGACCCCACAAGAAGCAGGAGAACCAGGGGTCACCGTGGATGGGGCAGAAAGCCTGCCCTTCCTGGAGGGCCAGAGGACGATGCTTAAGAAAAGGTAAACTATAGGGGTGCCTAGGTGGCGCAGTCGGTTGAGCGTCCGACTTCAGCCAGGTCACGATCTCACGGTCCGTTAGTTCGAGCCCCGCGTCAGGCTCTGGGCTGATGGCTCGGAGCCTGGGGCCTGTTTCCGATTCTGTGTCTCCCTCTCTCTCTGCCCCTCCCCCGTTCATGCTCTGTCTCTCTCTGTCCCCAAAAAAATAAATAAAAAACATTGAAAAAAAAAATTTTTTTTTAATTAAAAAAAAAAAAAAAAAAGAAAAGGTAAACTATATTTACTCTCCACCATTTAGAATGGCTGGAAGGAAAGAAAAATTCTACCGGAGGCTGTTGCACACACACCAGGAGTATTTAAACGGCGCCTTCAGCCACCCAAAAGTCTCAGGACCCAAAATGCCTTCTCTGCACGCTCTCGAAGCAGAAGAAATGTTTCACTTCTAAACCACTGCTCTGTTTAAAAAGAAAATACGACAGAAACCGTACAGGAGAGCGCAGAGGCCCGGGCACCGCCTCAGCCGGGCCAGCCGCCCGCCTCGCCACCTCACGTGCGTCTTGCTGTCGTACTGAACGCGCTCGTTCTAGACGCGGCTTAGGGGACACAGCAAAACGTACATGACCATGGGTCAGGTTTGCTGTGCTTGTTCCAGTCCTTGACATCTTTATGTTAAACAAGGACACGGCACGGCCACAGCAGCGGGACCGTGTGCACTCCGGCCTGACGGAGACGGGGCGCCCAGCACGCCGGCGGGCATCGCCCAGGTGCACACACGCAGGGGCCTTTCCTCTTACTACCATGTTGATAAACGTCAGCTAACGTGGTACAATTATTTCTGCGTTTTGAATTGTTTCCTCAGAATAAATCCCAGAAACAAGTGCTACTTGGGTCAAACAAGGGCTACTGGGTCAAAATGTATGAAAACTTTTACACCTCGAAGGACAAGGCTGTAACGACCTCAGACAGCAGTGAGGGCCACGGTGAGGAGCCCGCGGGCTGACCCACCCACCCTCAGGGGGTCAGGAGAACACTGTTCCGGCACGATCAAGGTGGAGAACAGCTGGGGGCTCCCCGATCAGCTAGGGCACCTTCGTCCTGTGAGCCCACTATGCATCGGCCCGCGGCCCTTTCGGAGAAGCGGACAGAACGGGCCCGGACTCCGTGCTCATCACCAGCACGAGCGGACAACGCGGGGGCTCTGCACAGTGACCACGCTGGAACTGGCTCTGGGCCTGACTCTAGAGTGAGGGAGGGACGCTGGGACCTCACGGCCTGCACGTGCCACGGAGGCGGGAAGGGCTCCTGGAGGGGCAGGCCGGATGCAGCCTGGAGGCGGAACTGGTTCTATCAGCTTCGAAACAGCCACCGCCGGGTGTGCTCCTTCGCAGAGAAACTACAAGCAACATTGAGACTCACGGCCTCTTCCCCCCAAGACAAAGGTCTTCTAGAAAAGCCGAAGGGGGAAGATAAGTCAGAGGAGCCACCCAGACAGTGATAACAGTCCTCAAGAAGCACGAAGACAGACGGCAAAAGTTAGTGAAACCTGCAACAGGGAGGAGAGAAGGGACTTTTGTCAGAGTCCACAGAACTGAGACGCCGCTCTAGGGAGCAGTACGGGCGCGCTGCCGAGCTCCTGGACGATCCCACAGATGCCCAGCGCCAACCTCGGAGTGGCCCGGGTTCTGCCCGCGGGTCCTCCCCTCATGGCCAGGGAGTACCCCAGGAGAGACCAGACCTTTCCGGTCTCCCGCCCACCAGCCGGTGCAGCCACAGCCCGCTACGGGGTACTGGGCCTCGTCCCGCCACTCGGGTGGCCTGGACAGTGTGGACCACGGGAGATTTTAATCACTGAACCGTCTTCTACACTGATCAGCAGCGTGGGGCTCCAGTCTGGCCCCTGACGTGGCTCTCCACCCCCCGCCGGCCGGCGGCTACAGCGGGTCCCACGGCACCTGGCCCAAGGCCTGCCCGCCCCCAGATCTAGCCCCTTGGGCCTCCCCCACCAACGGAGCCACAACTCACCAGCCTCCTAGCTGTGAGGCAAGGCCAAGGGCTCCCCCCGGCTGAGCCCGAGAAGCAAAGCCCTGCTGGCCTGGTCCTTTTCCGGATCACATGCGGATCGGCATTCCAGGTGGGAATGACGAAATCCTCCCAGAAACCTGCCCGGAAACCGTAGTGAGGCAACGCCATTCACGGTGGAGCTCAACCGCCCCTTTACCAGCAATTAAGGCTGCAAAACAGCGCTAATTCTGAATTTTAAAATCCACTTTCAATTCTAACGCTCCCAAGGTTCCCCAGACTTGAACAATTGATCGCTCCATCTGTAAACTTTACTCGTTTCTAAACACGTTTCCAGAACACAAACGCAGACGGAGCCCCGCGGCACAGGGGCGCGGGCGGCCCGGCCCCCAGGGCCCCGGCAACGGCCAGGAAGGAGCTCACGGGCTCAGGGCAGGGTCGGGGAACGTCCCTCCGGCTCGGGCGGCTAGGAACTTGCAGCGAACCGCCTGCCGACCTCACAGGCCCACATTCCTCGCCAGCACAAGACTCTCCAGGACACCTGGGGGAAGGAATTTCCACACAGGCCTCGCAGGCAGAGACGTGACCCCGTCTCGTGGAATGTCCGACCCGAGGCGCAGAGGCTCGGGGGGGGGGCGGAGGACATCGCCTGCCCCTGCCCGGGGTCGGGGTTCCCGACATTCCTGAAAAAGGAGGCTGCCCCACTCCGGCTCGAGATCCCTCAGGATGACAAACGACAGAGGTCAGTGACAAGTAAACACACGCGGCCTGGGAAGACCAGGGATGGGCGTGGCCCCCAGGGTACTGGCACCTGGAACGCCACCACCTTCTGGAAAGCACCCGGCTGAGTCTCAGAACCAGCACGTCCTCACATCAGACACCTCTAGCAACGGACAGGAGACGCCTGAGGGCACAAGCCTCTTCTGCCCCGTCTTGCTTCCCTGAGTGCCCCTGCCACGGAGACAGAGCACGTGGGGGATCATGGGAGCAGCAGAGGGCCCCTCACTCTCAGGATGACCGGGACAGTCCCCGACCTCACGGAGCCGGGCTGCCCCATCTGCAGAGCAGAAGGTCCGGCCGCCGCCCGTGTAACACTCACCAGGGCGGGCACAGAGTCGGTGAGACGCTATTTTAGACAGGAAACTCAGCTCAGACAGAAGAGTGACTTGAAGTCACAGAGCGAGTAAGTGAAGAGGCCACAGCGTGAGCCCAGCTGATGGGATCTGAGGGCACAAGGTAGGGCTGAGCTCAGCAGGATGCCACACACACTAAAGCAAGCTGCCGTCACTCTGTGTGGGACACCAAGAACACTGGAGGGCTGACACGGCCCTCGCCCACCCCCCGGGGCCCACGAGGCCTCGCAGGAAGCTTCCAGGAAGGGCAGAGTCAAAGAAAACCAGAAAAGCTGACAGCCCCCTGGAAGGAGCCCTCCCACCCGGGACGAGGCCAGGGGACAGCGGACAGCAGAGCTGTGGCTTGGTGTGCGGCTCAGACCTGAAGAGTCAAAGGACAGTCCCGCCACGGAGGAAGGGCCGCGCCGCCCGGCTTCTCACCAGGCTGACCGGGGCCCAGACAGAGGGGCAGCCGGGAGCTACTAACCTGGCAGGGACAGGACTCCGGGTCTCTAGGAGAGACAGCAAACGGAACCGACAGGCAAGGTGTCTGAGGCCAGGAGGGAATTGGGGGCAAACAGCCGACCCTGTGAAGCCGGGGTGTGCCCATGGTGGGAGGAGGGCGGCAGGCGGGAAAGCTTCGTCCCGCTGCCCGGAGGGGCCCCGAGAGCCCCGGGCCCACAGGCGTCGCTGCCCCACGGCACCGTCCGAGCTCTAAACCCAGACCCGACAATGGGAACACCAGAGGACCCAAAGTGGGGGAACGTGCAGAAGCAGCCCGCAAACCCAGAGGGGGGGACGCCACAGAGGTCAGAGAAAGGCCCGAGTGTTTAGCGTTTCAAACTTGAAAGAGCAAAGAACAGAAAGAGAGAACGGATGCGTGTCAGGACGCTGCGCTTGGTGTGGGACACACATCGCCACCGCTGTTATGACTGTGTCCGGTACGGTCACAAACCCGCCTCCCAACTGAGGAAACTGAGGCAGCCTGAGAGGCAGGGCTGGGCTCCAAGCCCAAGTGCCGATGCCACCCCCACAAAGGGCACCACGACGGGACCTGTGAGACACATGGAGATCAGACACATAAACCAGAGGGAAAGTGCCGACCCCGAAGAGAGGAGCCACTCGCCCAGTGACAGGACCGCAGATGTGACAGCAGCCCTGTGGCTGAGTCACGGGGAGAAACCGGGCAGGGAGTGGCAGGGCAGCCCAGGGCCAAGTGCGCCCCCCTGCTGGCTCCACAATTCCCTGAGCCTGAGGCAGGGAAGGAGATAAGAGAAAAGAAAGGCAGCAAGAAAGTGACGACAAATCCCAGCCTTTCCCTTTTCCCTGGTGGAACGCAGGCCTGGAGGCCAGAAACCAAGGGCCGGGTCAGGAACCTTCTGGTTACTGTGAGCTACGGCGCCATCTGCTGGCGACATCGCAGAAAAGCAGCTGGGCCCCCGCTCTGGCAGCAAGGCCGCAAGGCCTTGGCCCGCGGCCCAGGGTCCCGCGCGACTGGAAAGGCCAGCAGGTCACCCATGTGCGGCCCGACTGCCAGAGCCTCCCTGTGCTGGCCCAGACCCACAGTAGGGGCCGCGCCACAGACAAGCGCAGAGGCCACCGGGACACCCGTGCAGAGGCGGGCCAGCACCTCTCCCGTCGGGCTGCATCTCGGCCCTGCCCCCTGCAGCACGGCCAGAGAAAGGCTTCCGGTAGAACCTGGACGTGGGTGCAGCTCTGGCAAGCACAGAAGATTCTTCAGACCTGTGAGCCTCCCTCAGGGCTTGCGGGCTCAGGGTGAAATGCCCACGTGGCTCTGGAGGGCCCACACAGCACCCGGCAAGGCCCTAACCCTTCTCCCCTCTGGACACAACCTCCCATCCTCACCTTGCTGGGGTCCAGGCCGCACTCCTCACCTGACTCTGAGAGCCTCAGTTTCCCCATCTGTACACTGGGACTAATGGCCCGTATCTCACAGGACTTCCGTGAGGCTTGAGTAAGAGGCAACGATACACACCGCTGGCACAGCCCCCAGCATCGAGGCAGGGGCCCGGGGCAGAGGCTCCAAGGAGGTTCGCTGGAGACGCGAGGGCTCCAGGCACCGCAGGCCGGAACGGGCCCTTAATTCCCCCGAGGTGGCACTAGGCACGCGGGGGACCCGGCCATGGCCCGGGCCTGTGCCAAGTGCTGGGACGCGGGACAGAGAGATGGGTGCGGCCTCCGCCCAGGATGTCCATTTAACCAAGGCCAACCTCAGGTCTGCTCTCGGATGCCGCGCCCCAAGTGTCAGCCGTGATCGGTGCCCACTGAGGCCATCAGTGAGCCCAGCCCTGTACCCGGCTCGTGGTCCGGGCGCGGAAAACAGAGCACACCGGGCCTCAGACCTCATCAACGGCAGAGGCTGCAAAGAACATAACTGGGAGTGCTACGCCCCCTAAGAAAGGGGCAGGTGGGCGCGGTCCGAGAGGCCAGGGGAGGGATGCCCTTGACCAGGCCACCAGGAGGCGGGCAGGCTGCAGACAGGGACCTCGAGAAAAGAACCGAGAGTGAGAAAGAGAAGCTGAGAGCAGGGACTGGCAGAGCCGGCCCAGCAGCGTCTCCATCGTGCACCAGAGAAAAGCGGCCTTCGCCTGCACAGACAGCAGGTGCGTGGGGAGAGCACAGGGCGGGGCAGCCGCACGACCTGCCGCACACCCCACTTCCCAGACAGCTGCGGTCCCTCCCAAAGCCCACAGCGCCTGGGCCGCACAGCCTGCACCCGACTCAGCCCCCCGAATCCCGGGCACACCAACAGCATTGACTCCATCCCACCCAACAAGCATACTCAGGTGTGGACACGCGATGGTGAGCTGCCCTTGCCGACACGGGCTCCAGAGCCGGAAGACTCCTAAAGCGGAAGGTGAAGGGGAGTCAGTGGTACACAGAGTGAGCTACGGCCAGACCAGAGACCGCGACCCACCCATATAACGGACACAAAACAGAATGAAAGGTAATTGTGTGCAGAGGGGCACCCGGGTGGCTCAGTCGGTGAAGCGTCCGACTTCAGCTCAGGTCATGACCTCACCATTTGTGAGTTCGAGCCCCGCGTCGGGCTCTGTGCTGACAGCTCGGAGCCTGGAGCCTGCCTTGGATTCTGTGTCTCCCTCTCTCTCTGCCCCTCCCCTGCTTGCAATCTGTCTCTCTTGCAAAAGTAAACACTACAAAAAATTAAGAAATGATAACAATCATGTGCAGATTTATCGACATAAAAACCATCTACAATGTGTTACATTTTTAAAAATCAGATGGGGCACCTGGGTGGCTCAGTCGGTTAAAGCGGCCGACTTCGGCTCAGGGCATGATCTCGCGGTCCGTGAGTTCGAGCCCCGTGTCGGGCTCTGTGCTGACGGCTCAGAGCCTGGAGCCTGTTTCAGATTCTGTGTCTCCCTCTCTCTGACCCTCCCCTGTTCATGCTCTGTCTCTCTCTGCCTCAAAATAAAATAAAACGTTAAAAAAAAAAATTTTTTTTTAAATAAAAATCAGAGTAGGGGCACCAGGCTGGCTCAGTCCATAGAGCCTGCGAATCTTGATCTTGTGGTTGTGAGTTCGAGCCCCACGCTGGGTGTAGAGAACACTTAAAAATAAAATCAGAAAAAAAAAAAATCAGAGTACACACCATATGATAAGTCCACCCTGGGTCGGCCGGCCGCGATGACCTCTGGGTGGTGGAACCATGGGGAGCTCTCACAGAAAAGCAGCTTGACGCATGGTCCAAATTTTTAGAGGAGTATTAACATATTATTTCCATAACCAGGGAAAGGAAAACCTCAGCTAGGATTTCTCCTGAGCAGTTCAGCAGAAAACTGCAAAGATGGACGTGAAGTCTGTCCGGCAAGGCCACCGGAAATTCTGGAGACCTCCCGGCTGATGGCTGTCTTCGGCATTTTGTTAACATCGGTGGCCTCCTCCCTGTCAGCTCCCCCCGATCCCCGGGACACAAAACTGGTGAAGGAAGCGACCCTCTCGGCCGTGCTGACCCCAAGCGTCCACACTCAGCTCTCTTTCAGGGACGCCGCGCACTTCCCCACGAGCGGTCTCTAAATGGCCGCTGCCCAAACAACCTGCTCACTCGGGTCAAGTTCTCTCCAGGAAGCATTCCTCCCGACTTGTTCAAATTCTGGGAGCTTATCTAAGTTCTAGCTCCGCCTCCAGGAATGCCACACTCTTGAGTGGAAGACGGGGGCCCTGGTCTGCAGGGCACTGAAGGCGAGGGGGTGCACGGCTTCTAAAGACGCCCCAGTGCAGGGCGACGGGGGCAGAGCGCTGCCCCTCGAGGAGCAGGAAGTGTTTGAACTCTACTGCCTTCACTCACGACTGTCCCAGTACCTACTGCTTCAAAGTCTAAATGAAGTGCAAAGACACCAAAAATTTAAGAGTTGAGAGATCTTAGCATTGGGGCGCCTGGCTGGCTGAGTCAGTGGAAGGTGCGACTCTTGATCTTAGGGTCATGAGTTTGAGCCCCAAGTTGGGTGTAGAGGTTGCTTAAAAATAAAATTAAGGGGGAGTCTGGGTGGCTCAGTCAGTTAAGTGACTGACTCTTGATTTTGACTCAGGTCACAATCTCACGGTGTGTAAGTTCAAGCCCCGCATCAGGTTCTGTCTGTGCTTGACAGTGTGGAGTCTGCCTGGGATTCTCTCTCTCCCCCCCTCTCTCTGCCCCTTGCTGCACTCTCTCTCTCTCTCTCTCTCTCTCTCAAGATAAATAAATTAAAAAAAAAAAAAGAAAAATAAATAGAAAGTCGAATAGAGGTTCCAGGGGAGCTGGGTAAGCGGGTTAGTTTTCACGATCACACGATCACGGGTCACCGTAACAAATTTAATAACAAAGAAAACGTTTGAAATGCTGGGAGAACTACCAAAAATGTGACACAGAGACACGCAGCGAGCAAAAGCTGTCGGATAAATGACATGAACAGACTTGCTTGATGCAGAACTGCCACAAACCTCCCATTTGTAAAACAAAACGAAACACAGGACCGGCGCGCAAAGCACGATAAAGGGAGGTGCGCCTCTACACTTACAAGCGGCCAAGGTGGTAACGTTTATGGTATGTGTATAAAAAAGGCTTCAAGGGGCGCCTGGGGGGCTCAGTGGGTTAAGCGTCCGACTCTTGATTTCGGCCCAGGTCATGGTCTCATGGGTCAGGAGCTGATGACCTTTGCGTCTCCGAGGACTCCAGCACAGAGGGAAAGGTAAGGATTGCCGACTGAGAATTTCTCCTGGCGCTGGCTGCAGAGACGGTGCCCGTCAGCCCGCACGCTGGTTTCCACCTGATAAGCTGTCCTGGGTCAGCCTAAGACAGAGGCGAGTGATCTGATACTGAGCAACTCTGGTCATTAGTCGAGACTTCAATTCCACCCCTCATTCAAACTCCCCAGCACGTGCTGGAAGCTCAGGAATCCCCAAGTCTTCACTCGACAGTCACCGTCCCCACACAGCACAGCACAGCCCAGCCCAGCCCGGGGGGACCGGGGATCTGCGGAGCACTGCACGGGGAGTGCTCTGGAGTCTGGAGTGGAGCCAGGGAGGCTGTGCAGCGTGGGGCACTCGACCGAAGGGGAGCCTAGGAGCAGGGCCTCACTCAACTGCTTGGCCAAGCGTTAGGCTAACCCACGCTCACCACTGCCTGCTGGAGGGGCATCGACGCTCACTCGGCCGAAGGTATCGGGCCACCTGCTTAGTTAACGCAACACCCCGGTGCGATCAGCGTTTCCAGGAGGTCTTTGAGCCTCTGGCACACGCAGGACTCAGGTTGGCAAGTGCAGCCCCCGGGGAGGCTCCCCGTGACCGCCACTCAAAGCCCACGTGGCTCTACTTTGCAGACAAACCAGCCGGCTTTGATACCTGGGTTCTCCTGAAGGGGAACAGGACGGGCGGCAAGTGTGAGAGGAAGCTCCGGGTGTAAGAGAGGCAGCGGAGGCGGCCGTTAAACGCGTGGCAGCAACCTGAAGCGACGACGGACACAGCAGGAACCAGGAGGAGGACCCGATACGGTGGGCCCACGGACTCCGGGCACGGCCCAGCCTCTCACCAGCCAACACACCACCACCCAAAGCCAAGGCCGACAGAGAAGTAAGGCGTCTGCGGAGCTGATCACAGACCGGGAGAGAGCCTGGTGATGAACACGTCAGACGACGCTTGCTGGGAACAGACAAGACACAAGCTTGGACAGCAGGAGGGCCCTCCTCACCCAGGAGACCAGGACAAGCCCAAAGCCCAATGATATCAAGGGGTGGGGCACGGATGTAGGGCAGGAACTCTCTCACACTCCGCCAGGGGAAGCAGGGCTTGGGAGAATCACTTTGGAGAGCATTTTGCCATTTTCTTTTTTTAAAAAAAATTTTTTAACGTTTATTCATCTTTCAGAGATAGAGAGTGAGTGGGGGAGGGGCAGAGAGAGAGGGAGACACAGAATCCGAAGCAGGCTCCAAGCTCTGAGCTGTCAGCACAGAGCCCGACGCGGGGCTCGAACTCAAACACGCTGCGAGATCATGACCTGAGCCGAAGTCAGATGCTTGACCAACGGAGCCACCCCGGGTGCCCCGATTTTGGTGTCTGATAGTGTCACATCTGGGAATCTGGTAGCTGCACAGGGACATTCACCGGGATAGAGGAAACACAGGAAAACAGCCCGAACATCCATCAGCAGAACAGAAATACAAGATGTGACAAATCCATTTGAAGGGTTACTGCGCATAGCACGTGGCAGGAACGAACTAGCGCTAATGAACAGCGGCAGACCTCAAATCCGCGGTGGAAAAACACAGGCTGCATAGCCACGTGCCAGTATCAGACATTTATGGACGTTACAAACACACAGAAACAAAACGCCATGCTTCTCAGGGGATGTACTTGGGGCTGTACTCCTGGGACTTAGAAACCAAACTCACACCAGCAGGTGCAACAAGTCAAGGGAGCTCTGTTTCCATCGATGCACGATTATCTTTTATCTCTGTGTTTTAAGACTCTTAAAGTAAATTCCAAAGGGAATGCAGAAAAGGCCAGACCTAAAACGACAAACACTGCGTGGTTCCACTTGGGTGAGGTCGCCAGAGTGGTCAGACTCCAAGACAGGGAGAGGGTGGGAGCCAGGGGCCGGGAGGTTAGTGTTTCTGGAGACAGGGCCTCCGTTTTCGCAAGATGAAAAGTCCGAGGATGGAGGCTGGTGATCACACAACAACGTGGACCCGCTCGGCGCCACCGGACGGGACACTTACAACCAGTTAAAACTGTCATCACTTTTGTTTTGTTTTTTTAAAGAGGGAGAGAGAGAATCTTAAGCAGGGTCCACACTCAGTGGGGAAGCCGACACGGGGCTCAATCCCACAACCCTGGGATCAGGATCACGACCTGAGCCTAAATCAAGAGTTGGACACTCACCCAACTGAGCCACCAGGTGCCCCTTAACTGTTTTTGGTGGAGGGGTGAGGGGTGGTGGCCCTAGGTGGCTCAGTCGGTTGGGCATCTGATTTTTTTTTTTTTAACGTTTATTTATTTTTGAGACAGAGACAGAGCATGAACATGGGAGAGTCAGAGAGAGAGGGAGACACAGAATCTGAAACAGGCTCCAGGCTCTGAGCTGTCAGCACAGAGCCCGACGCGGGGCTTGAACTCACAGACTGTGAGATCATGACCTGAGCCGAAGTCGGATGTTTAACCGACCAAGCCACCCAGGCGCCCCTGGGCATCTGATTTTTGACTTCAGGTCATGATCTCATGGTTTCGTGCGTTCGAGCCCGGCATCTGGCTCCGCAACGGCAGCACGGAGGCTGCCTGGGATTCTCTCTCTCTGTCCCTCCCCGGTTCACCCTGTCTCTGTCTCTCTCAAAATAAATAAACTTAAAAAAAAAACAGTTGAAACGGTAAACTGTGCTATGTATATACATCTCACGACGAAAAAGAACGCAGGGCCGTATGACCCGAAATCCAACATACATGTTATTAAGCAAAAAAGCAAAGCACATATCAGAAAGTGCACAGGGGAAAACACTGTGTATCTGTTCATTTGTGAAAACAGAAAACAGAACGAATCACTGAGAACTGACAAGACCAGGTGTCTAAGGGGGGGATGGGGTGGTAGCGAGGCGGAGGGAGGGGGCGTGGGGCGGCGCTTCTCCGAGGCCGCCGTCTGATAGAGCCCTGACTCCGAGCGCCACAGCAAGGCTTGGCTTCACGTACGGAAACACGGGACAAATAAAACCTCCCAGGACGCGGCGCGAAGGCAAAATGCTACGTGACACAGCGATAAAGGACCCCGACTGCATGACAAACAAGTGACATGAGCACACTGAAGGGGTGGGGTGCAAAGAACAATCCTGAGTAACTCCGGAAAGCAGGGACCGCGGGGGGGGGGGGAGGCCAAGAGCGTGAATACAGATTATCCTCGGGCTCCAGGCGGTGGGCTGGCGACTCCCAAACTGCCTTAGGTGTGCGCCCGAGGGCGGAGCGGACCAGCAAACACCCCGTGGATGGTGACACCCAGACTGTTCAACGACAGGGAGGGAGGTCGTGAGGAAGGAAGAGGAGTCTGCGGGAACGGGAACCCTGGGCTGCCGGGCTGGACGAGACGCGTCAGCATGAACCTGTCTTTGATGTGGATGCAAACGGGCGACGGGGACACACAAATACGGATGTGTGTAAGGACATACACACATCGGGGCGTCTGAGTGGCTCCGTCCGTTGAACGTCCAAGTCTTGGTTTCGGCTCAGGTCGCGATCTTGCGGTTCAAGACACCAAGCCCAAGTCAGGTTCCGCACTGACAGTGCGAAGCCTGCTTGAGATTCTCTCTCTCTCTCGGCCCCTCCCCCACGTGCACACGGGCATACCCACTCTCTCCCCTAAAATAAATAAATAAACGTTAAAAAAAAGAACACGTAGGTGTGCCTGGGTGGCTCGGTCGGTTAAGCGACCGACTTCGGCTCAGGTCATGATCTCACAGTTCGTGAGTCTGAGCCCCACATCGGGCTCTGTGCCGACAACTCAGAGCCCGGAACCTGCTTCAGATTCTGTGTCTCCCTCTCTCTCTGCCCCTCCCCTGCTCTCACGTGTGCAGGCTCTCTCTCTCCCTCAAGAATAAACATTTAAAAAAATTAAAGTAAAACAAAACAAAACAGAACATACAGACCTCAATTTCCTACTGCGTCCATAAGGGGGCCTGGAGGCGGTGACACCCCAGCAGCAGTGAGCATACCCCACACCCGGCCTTGGTTTCTAATTCCAGCCTCTAATAAAAGGAGCCAGGCTCCATGAGGAAATGGTGGATTCCAGGACTGGGCCTGGAATATCTTGTAGTGACAGAAAAGGAAGGAAAAGGAAGAAAGGAAGGACAAGCTCAGAAAAGGAAGGGGCATGTCGAAGGAGGCACAGGACCCAACCTGAAAGAACACGCCCACGGCCAAATCTGGAACGATCTGTGCAAGCCATGAACGGTGTGAGCATGACAAAACCCCGCTGAATGAAACGAGTATCCACGAGTCCGTGCTGATACAAGTAGATGCCGAGGAAGTAAGTGAATGCGGAGAGGGGACAGGTTCCTTCTCAGAGCACAGCTCCGTTAACAAATGTGGGAGGAACGAAGGAAACAGACAACCATCACAGCCAGACGTCAAAGTAAAGCAACTGTCACTAGAAAGATCCGTCGGTGGATGCCAAGATTAGCGGGCAAAACTCCGACGAGAACCGGGGTATCTGCAGACTCTGTAAGTATCTCCCCACGAGATGCTTCTTCATTCGAAAGGGAATAACGGGCCGAGGGACCCGCAGACACCAATGAGAAGACATGACAACACCCTGTGTCCCTGGCACACCACGCCGAGGACACAGCGTCACCGTGGGTGACGACGGGCATCCTACCAAACACCTGGCCCGTGCTCTGCACAAAGCGTCAAGGTCATGAGAGACCAGGAGAGACCGAGGGCTGTCACGGGCCGAAGGCTAAGACGACGTGACTACCGCTGTGACGAGGGCTCTGAATCAAACCCCGGGACGGGAAAGGACCAGGGCAGGCACTGAGGAAATCCTAAGCGTCACTCCTCATCTGGACGACCGCACCGTGGGGACATGTGCGCTTGGTGGGGGAGGGGGACGGGGGGGGGGGAGGGGGAAACACTCTGCAGTTCGGCTGCCTGGAACTCGACCGTGGGGCAGCGGGAGCGCCCGGGAGGTGAGGCGCCGCCGCGAAAGGGAGCTGGCCTTCGTTCTCATGCCACCTCCGCGGGCGCCCTCTCGACCCAGGAAGCGGCCGCCTCTGCGCCAAGCCCTCGGGAGGAGCCGCGTCACCGGCGCGCCCCCACCCCACCCCCGCGCCCACTCACCTCCGGAGCAGGGACTGCTGCAGGCTCTTGCAGGTGGCCAGGGACTCCCCGGTGAACATGTGACACACGACGACGTGCAGGCAGCGCGCCATGAAGGCCAGCACGGCCTCGGGCTGGAGGGTGCCGCTGCGGGACACCAGGCAGAGGCGCTGCAGCGCGGAGCACTGGCTCAGCGCCTGGAAGAACTGGGCGTTGGCGCTGAAGTAGGGCTGCTCCAGCCTGCGGGGAGAGAGGGCGGTGTGAGACCACGCTGCTGCCGGACCCCCACCCCCCGCGCGGGGGGGGGGGGGGGAGGGGAGCCTCTCGCGAGGGGGGGCCAAGCGGGTCTCTGGGAGCCAGACCCAGACCAGCTGTCCCCACGCCTGTCTACGCCACAGTCCCCTGGGGCATCGGGAGGAGACACAGACCCCAGGGCCTTCCCAGCTGATCCCGAGTTGGGGGCAGACCCTGGAGGCCTGACACGACGGGCGAGCCACCGTACAGACCCCAGCCGGCCACTGCCCGGAGCCTGGAGACCCGCACGCTGGCTGGGCTGGCCGCTCGGCACCCCACCCACCTCAAACGCTGACCTGTCGGGCAGGGGGCGGGGAGCCGCGCTTACATGGGATCCCAGCCACACACTGCTGCCCGCGCCTGTGACACACAACGACAGGCTGAGGGCAGTGGAGGGGATCTGGAGGCTGGGGCCACTCCGGCCACGGAAGGGAAGGCGACAGATCCCTAGTCCTTCCGCCACGGAAGGAGAGGTGACACCGGGCAGATCCCTAGTCCTCCTGCCACGGAAGTGGGGGGGACACCGGGCAGGTCCCCCCGTAGATAGGGGCTGAAGGCAAAGAAGAGCCAATCTACAAAACCGGGGCCTCGGCCACAGACCACCACAAAAGATGGGAGGTGCACCAGGTCCCACCTGCTTTAGAAAGACGGACGAAAAGAGGGGTGCCCGAGTGGCTTCGTCGGTTGAGCACCCAACTCTTAACTCCAGCTCAGGCAGTGATCTCACAGTTTGCGAGTTCAAGTCCCACACTGGGCTCTGCACTCAGTGCACTGAGCGCAGAGCCCACTTGAGATTCTCATTCTCTCTCTCTCTCTCTCTCTCTCTCTCTCTCTTTCAAAATAAATAAAATTTAAAAGAAGTAAGGGCGCCTGGGTGGCTCAGTCAGTTAAGTGTCTGACTTCGGCTCAGGTCGTGATCTCATGGTTCGTGGGTTCGAGCCCCGTGTCGGGCCCTGTGCTGCCAGCTCGGAGCCTGAAGCCTGCTTCCAATTGTTTCTCTCTCTCTCTCTGCCCCTCCCCCGCTCATGCTCTCTTTCTCAAAAAATAAACCTTAAAAAAAATTTTTTAATAAAAATAAACATTAGGAAGGAAGTGAAGAAGAGAAAGGAAAAGAAAGGAAAGGAAAGGAAAGGAAAAGGAAAAGGAAAAGGAAAAGGAAAAGGAAAAGGAAAAGGAAAAGACACGAAGAGATGGGAGAGCCACAGTGGCTGTCGGACAGGGCCTTGGCACAGGCAGGAAGGAGTGCTGGAGCCTCCAGCCACAGGTATGAGAACAGGAAAGTGGTGTGGAGGACAATGTTCCGGAGCCTTCCAGACCCTTCTGCGCACCAGCCGGAAAGCCTAGAGGGCAGACAGAGCGATGTAGTGGGGACACACGGTTGGAGGTGCTGAGGACAATGGACAGGGCAGTTCAGCACCAGCTGGAAACACGGCTGCGGAACCAGCAGATGCCCAGATGTGCGGCAGGACGCCGGGCCGCAGGCCAAGGGAGCCCTCTGGAATGCGAGTCGGAGGAAGAGCAGAGGGCCGGGGGGAAGCTAACAGGATTGCGGGGGCTGCCAGGAGGAGGGCCGAGAGCCAGGAGAATGGGAAGAGAGGAGCTGGTGGGAGCTGTGTCCCCCCCCCACAGACAGGTGGCTGTCCTAGCCCCTGGCACCCGTGAACGCACCTTACTTGGAAACAGGGTCTTTGCAGGGGGGACTTCGTTAGGATGAGGTCGTGCTAGACTGGGGGCGCCGTAATCCAGTGGCCAGTTCCTTACAAGAAGGCCATGCAGAGGCACAGCAACGCAGGGACACCCAGGGAGAGTGCCATGTGACTGCAGGCGGGGACTGGAGTGACACGGCCACAAGCCAAGGACTGCCAAGCACTACCAGCGACCGCCTCTAGAAGCCAGGGGACATGCCTGGCACAGGGGCTCCATCAGATCCTCTAGGAGGAACCAGCCCTGCTGACACCTACAGCTCGAACCTCCGGCTCTCAGAACTGGACGTGAATCCAGGGCGCTCGGGTGGCTCAGTCGGTTGGGCGTCCGACTGGCTCAGGTCATGATCTCACAGTTCGTGGGTTCGAGCCCCACGTCAGGCTCTGTGCTGACAGCTCAGAGCCTGGCGCCTGCTTCGGATTCTGTGCCTCCCTCTCTCTCTGCCCCTCTCCTGCTCACACTCTGTCTCTCTCTCAAAAATAAACATTTTTTTAAAAATTAAAAAAAAAAAAAAAAAACCTGTGCGTGAATCCACTTGTGCTGTGGCGGTTTGTGAGGGGAGCCCCAGGACCCTAACGCAGAGGCCGAGCAGACTCACAGATACCTCCCTGGTCAGTTACACACACGCCCAAGACAACCACGTGAGCAGAGACCAACGTGTGTCCCCCTGTGTAAGACCTTCCCAGAGAAAAACGTAAGGATTATCCCTGGAGAGCAGAGCTCGGCTCCAGAAACTTCCTTATGTCACTGCCTTCAGCAGGACTTCCGTCCATCTTAGACACACACAGTCATCACTTGATGCTTTTATTTTTTTCCACTTGATGCCCTTAAAAAGCTTGCTCAGAGCCTCTGTCCCCCTCTTTCTGCCCCCCAAAAATAAATAAACATTTAAAATAGGGGCGCCTGGGGGCGCCTGGGTGGCGCAGTCGGTTAAGCGTCCGACTTCAGCCAGGTCACGATCTCGCGGTCCGTGAGTTCGAGCCCCGCATCAGGCTCTGGGCTGATGGCTCGGAGCCTGGAGCCTGTTTCCGATTCTGTGTCTCCCTCTCTCTCTGCCCCTCCCCCGTTCATGCTATGTCTCTCTCTGTCCCAAAAATAAATTAAAAAAAAAAAAAAAAAAAAAAAATTAAAAAAAAAAATAAATAAATAAAATAGGGGCGCCTGGGTGGCTCAGCCAGCTAAGCGTCCAACTTCGGCTCAGGTCATGATCTCACAGTCCATGAGTTCAAGCCCCGCGTCGGGCTGTGTGCTGACAGCTCAGAGCCTGCAGCCTGCTTCAGATTCTGTCTCCCTCTCTCTTCTGCCATTTTGCCACTCACGCTCTGTCTCTCAAAAATAAATAAACATCAAAAAAAATTTTTTTAATTAAATAAATAAACAGCTTGCTCTGAGGGGCAGGGGAGTAA
Source organism: Panthera onca (assembly GCF_046562875.1). Classification (NCBI taxonomy): domain Eukaryota; kingdom Metazoa; phylum Chordata; class Mammalia; order Carnivora; family Felidae; genus Panthera; species Panthera onca. The sequence goes on from NC_138354.1 coordinate 4,248,779, forward strand.
AAAAGAACAAAAAGCAGCTCGCTCCGGCTGCCGTGGGGGGTGTCGCCGGTCACCTGGCCAGAGCGGCTCCAAGGCTGTGGCAGCACAGAAGCTCGTGGAGGCGCCGGCCCGAGCAGCAGGGCAGTGGCCGTGGCCAGCGGGGGGCCTGGATGGATGATGCAGATCTGGGCCCGTGCGTGGGGAACCGCAGCCCACGGGGGGCCCGGCAGACAGCGGAGGCCCACAGGCAGCTGAAACCGCTGCCTCCCGAACGCGGGGCGGGGGGTAAAGGGGCAGAGGACAAGATTTGTCAGGAAGGTGCTTCCCCGCCCCTACCAGGCTTCATCGGTCTTTGGGTCGCCTCCGTCTGAACCGGATGACTGACAACAGGACACTGTACAAGGGCGGCCACCAGGCAGCAGGCAAGGTCCTTTCTCCGGGAGCCTCCAAGGCCACCGACGGACTCGAGACAGATGGCGGGAGAGACTCGGCCGGCCCCCGCGGGCAGCCAGGCCCCAGAGACCAAGTGCAGGACCGCGCCCGGCGGGGCTGCAGCCTCCACTGAGAGGACACTGCTGTGCATGCGCTGGGTGCCACTGTCCCTCTCCCTAGGATCCCCTAAGTGTCCCCAAGGCCGGCCACGCTAATCCACCTAGCAGCTCCTCCCAGGGCCCGGGCGCCGCGCAAAAACTCCTCGCAGAAACCCCAGGTCAGACCCGGGACATTCTGTCTCTCTGAGTCATGGCCCAGTGGCTGCGGGCAAGACCTCCATCCCTATGCAGGATCCACAGAGACCTCCCGGCCAGGTTGGTGACCTCCTGGGACACTGCCGACAAGGTGGTAAGCAGTCGTGGATGCTCATAAAAGGAGACGTTTCCAGGATGAGCAAGAAATGCCCACCCCCATCCCAACAAGACAGAGTGTCCCCATCCAAGCCCCCAGGTGGAGGGAGACCCGAAATGCTCTGAATGCAACACCTTCAGAACGGCTGATCCAACCAGGACTGGGTGTAGGGCAGTGGATGGGCGCTCCCCAGTTCTCAAAGCCTAAAAAGACCCAATTGGTCATGCACTAGGTCCCCATCACCCCGACACCTGGGGACACTACCAAGTTCCAGGACAAAAGGACAGAGGTTTTCAAAAAGGGGTCTTTGAGGAAAAAAAGAGCAATCCCGGCCATCTACAGCAGCCACCCGACAGAATATCCCTCAACAATGGAATGTTCTAACCTGAGCTGTGCAGTAGGGGAGCCACCACTCACTGAAATGTGGTTCATGAGACAGGTTTTTAATTTTAGTTTATATTTATGGGTGCCTGGAGAGCTCAGTCGGTTAAGCATCCGACTTCGGCTCAGGTCATGATCTCACCGATGGGGGGTTCGAGCCCCAGGTGGGGCTCTGTGCTCACAGCAAAAAGCCTGGTTGGGATTCCCTGTCTCCCTCTCTCTGACCTTCCCCCACTCTCAAAAATAAACACTGGGGTGCCTGAGTGGCTCAATCAGTTAAGTGTCTGACTTCGGCTCAGGTCATGATCTCACGGCTTGTGGGTTCGAGCCCCATGTCGGGCTCTGTCCTGACAGCTCAGAGCCTGGATGGAGCCTGCTTAGGATTCTGTGTCTCCCCTTCTCTCTCCTCCTGCCCCGCTGGCACATTGACTCTCTCTCTCTCTCAAAAATGAATAAACATCTTCTTTTATTTACTTATTTTTTTTTGAGAGAGAGAAAAGAGAGAGAGTGCATGCACAAGAGGGGGAGGGGCAGAGAGAGTGAGAGAGACAGGATCCGAAACAGACTCCAGGCTCCAAGCTGTCAGCACAGAGCCCGACATGGGGCTCGAACCCACAAACCGTGACATCATGACCTGAGCCGAAGTCAGATGCTCAACCGACTGAGCCCCCAGGTGCCCCGAGCTTCTGACTCTTGATCTCCAGGTCACAAGTTTGAGCCCCACATTGGGGGTGGAGATTACTTTAAAAAAACAAAAAAATGTATACGAGTAGAAATGCTACTAAGCTCCTGACACTAACATTGTGGGGAGGACAGTGGGTCCTTCTAGAGTACGCTCACAAGAAGTCTCACGTTCACTCCCCCATCAACAGTGGAGACTCAGGACGTGTGAGGGAAGAGAAGAGCGGCACTCAGTGTGTGGCAGGAGGGAGCCCCTGGCAGGGCTGTTCTGGGCTCCAATGCTAGAGAAAGGACCCCCCTGGGGCAGCCACAGCCATCAGAGATCCGATGCCAGCAGGTGCCCCTTGGCAGAGATGTGAACACGGGCCTCCCCCCACCCCCAGACCCACTGAACGAATTTCATCGGTAAGGAAAGGACTCCAAGAGCCGTGAGCAGAGAGCAGTGCCTCTCCGAGAAGCAATGGTGGCTGTGTGCAGTCCTCATTTACCCAAAGGAAGGCCAAAGTAACAGCCAAAGTCATGCAGGGCCCAGACGGAAAGCGAATGTCATCCCGGTTATAAGTGTGAATTTTCTGAAAAGTTGACTTTTCTTGAAAAAAAAGTCTAAATATACTATTTCATTCTATCTTTCAAAGGCAAATTACTCTCTTTTTTAAATATTTAAAATTTTTTTCTTTTCAATTTGAGAGAGAGAGGGAGAGAGATGGAGGGAGAGAGAGGAAGTGTGTGCACACGCAAGCAGGGGAGAGGGACAGAGAGAGAGAGAGAGAGAGAGAGAGAGAGAGAGAGAGAATCTGAAGCAGGTTCCACACTCAGCTTGGAGCCTGACTCAGGGCTCAATCCCACGACCCTGGGATCATGACCTGAGTCGAAGTGGAGAGTAGGACGCTCAACCGACTGAGCCACCCAAGCACCCCTATTCTTCTTTTTTTTTTAATGTTTATTTGTTTTTGAAAGATACAATGCAAGCAGGGGAGGGGTGGAGAGAGAGGGAGACGGGGGGTCCCAAATGGGCCCAAATGGGACATGGGATCCCACAGGGCCCGACGCAGGAGTCGAACCCACAAACCATGAAATCATGCCCCGAGCCAAAGTTGGTTGTTCAACCGGCTGAGCCACCCAGGCACCCCAAAGGCACCCCTACTCTTTTAAAAGTCCTAAGGTAAGCATCCCTTTGCAGACCTGAAAGTGGGAAAACGGGAGGGGCTGAAGTCCAGGGTCTCTGGCTCGTCCCTGAGGAAGAACAGGCCTGTGGCGCTCTGGCCACTAGGTGGCGCTGTGGGTCCATGCTACCCACCGGAGACGTAGCGGATCTGGGTTTCAAACCAAGTAAACAGAGTGTGTTCACACAGCCTTTTAAACAGTTTTCAACCAGCCGGCCACTTCCGGGCTCTCCCACTCTGAAGGAAGCCACCCGTGACAGGTGTTTGGGATGGGGGCAGGCCTGTCCACTCCACCAGCTGCCTGGACAAGGGGGGGTGGCCCATCCAAACCTCCCCCCGGCTCCCCGCACGGCCTGGTGGCAGAAATGGCCGGGTGTCGGTGGCTGCCAGTGCCTGCCCTCTGGTCAGAGGGTGAGGAAAACGATCCACCGGAATGGAATCACTTTTGCCTCGGGAGGCAGTCGTCCCCCTCAGCCGCGCCTCAACCTTCCGCTCAGGGAGGATCTGGCCTCCAAAGCCCACTCCCCGAAAGGCAGCCTGGTCTCCTGAAGGTTCTGTGGGCACAGGAAGGCGCTCGGGGAGCGTCCCCTATCAGCCCACCCACCTCCGGAGGGCCCGGGCCTCGAGGGCGGTCCTGGGACGACCTCCAGGGCCTGGCTCCAAACCAGCCCTCTCACTTCCGCCCAGACGCCGCCCTGGTTCTGAGGTCGCGAGCAGCCCAGGGTGACTCAGGGTGATGCCTTCCCCTCCCTCCCCCAGGAGGCAGGGCTTCATCAGCCCTGGGAAAGAAGGCGCCCTGCTCTGTGCGGCGTGGGCTCCTCTCCCTGACGAGGTGCGTGCGAAACGCGAGGCGCTGTCAGCACGACGTGTTCCCGCACCACCTCCCCGCGGGAGGGGTCCTGGCTGCGTGGAGGCCGCGCCCCGCCAGGAGTCCTGATGGGCCTCGCTGATGGGCACAGTGGTGGCGGCACCGGCCACCTCAGGGACGTTCTGCCGGGAAGTGCGGGAGCTGCCCGGGGAGATGTAGCGTGCCGGTGTCTCCGGAGCACGGGACGCCATCTCCTTTCTGCAGCTCCTGCCCACGGCAGGCGGGCAAGTGCCACCTGCTCCTGTCCCTCAGCCTCCCTGGGCTCGGCTTGCCGCAGAAGGCGAGAATCCAGGGGAACGGGGCCATTTGGCTGCGTTTTAGAAACTGGTGTTTGTTCTGAACAGGCAGTACCCAGCTCTGATCGGACATGGTTCTCGGCAGCCAGCGTGCACAGAGAGTCCATTATGAGCGGCGGTCAAGTTCCCGGGCCGACCTACAAAACCCATCTAGCCCGGGCCCCACAGGCCTCCCCAGCCACCGAACTCCCGCACAGCCTTGCTCCTGGAGGACCTGAGCCACAAGGGTCACGTTCCAGCTGCAGAAGCCACTCAGGACCACTAAATGCTGCTGTGTTACCCCGCTCAACGCTCAACAGGCCCTGTGAGGCAGGAAGTGCCACAGACCAGCTGTGTGGCTCAAGCAAGCTCCTTAATCCTCTGGGCCTCACTTTCCTCATCTGCAAAAGGGGACAATAATAGCTCTACTCCCGGGGTCGTTCCAAATGTCAAAGGAGTCAACACCTATGAGTGCGGGAAAAAACAGCTGGCAGCCGTCACAAGTACACCAACAGGATCCAACAGCAGTCACTTCCTACAGTCCCTTCCTCTAGCTTCTGGAACACCTTCCCCCTCCATCTGCCGGCTCCCTGCCTCCCTGCCGGCTCCTGCTCAGTCGGCTTTGCTGATTCTTCCACCTCCTGACTGGGTGACCCCGGGCCCGGTCTGTGGTCTGCTTAGTTCCACGTGCTGGCTGGAGTCCACCGCCTCTCAAACTCTGGGACACACGTGCACAGCTGTGCCCCACAGCCTCCCCATCGCAGATGATGACGACCGCATCAGCCCAAATGCTCGGGCCGAAAGCGTCAGCATCGTCTGGACCCATCCTTGAGCCCTCCCACCCGCCCCACGTATCTGATCAATCAGCAAATTCTTGGGTCTCTCCCCGAATGTCTGACACGGCCTCCCCGACAGTGACAGCGCCCCTGCTCCCGCCCTGGCCCCAGTCTGTTTCAGTACAGCGGTGTGACCTGCCCTTCTGCTCCCCTCCAGTCACACGGGCTCCTGGCTGCTCCCGAAACACCCGACACACCCCATCTCAGGACCCTGGCATTAACTCGGCTCTGTCCAACAAAACCTTGTGTGCAGATGGGAACAATCTCCATGTGTGTTCTGTCCAACATGGAAGCCACCAGCACATGCGGTTCCTGACCGGCTGAAATGTGGCTAATACCGCTGAGGTATGTACGCTTGATTTGACTCCCATTTTTACTCATTTAAAAGTAAGCACCCGTCTGGCTCAGTCGGTTAAGCGTCCGACTTCGGCTCAGGTCACGATCTCATGGCTCGGGGGTTCGAGCCCCGCGTCGGGCTCTGTGCTGACAGCTCAGAGCCTGGAGCCTGCTTCGGATTCTGTGTCTCCCTCTCTCTCTGCCCCTCCCCTGCTCATACCTGCTCTCTCTCTCTTTCTCTCAAAAATAAATAAACATTAAAAAAAATTTTTTTAAAGAAAGAATTATCGTGGGTATTACAGGTGCTAACCCTGTTCTGTAGGCCCTCCAGGTACAAAGTGCTTTGCTCTCACCAGCCCCACTTTACGGGTGGAGGATCTAGGAGCAGGGCGAGGCAGGCAGAGCCAGTCCGAAGGGGGCCTGTGTTAGGCGTCCAGCAGCCCAGGGAGCCGGCAGCACCTGCCATGTCCAGGTAGCCCCACAGGCAGCAGACATGTAACGCTGTGGACGTGAGGCAGGCATTTGGGGGACAGATTCTGACTACTTCGACTTATTAAATTAGGGGCTGTATTTTACTTAATTTCATTTTCATCGACTTCCGTTTTTATCAAACACTCCCGGACGATGACCAAACACTCCCCAACAGCACGGCCAGAAAAGGCACAAGGTTTAATGGGTTGGCAAGAAAGAAAAAAGAAAAAAAAACAAAACAAAACAACCCGATCGCAAAGAGGAAAGATCCAGAAATACCTTGACTCAGAATTTAGTGAAATTAGAACTCAGGTGTTCACCCGCCCCCAATTTTGGGGAATGTTCAATTCCTCCTAATCTCAAGACTCCCAACAGGTTAACAGGGTTGCAGACCCGGGGAGTTTTCTGTTTGCTAAATATATACCAGGACCCATCTGCAGCTTTGAGCGAAATGTGGCCCGCTGACCGCACGCCGATCACCGCTCCTTCCGGAAAGGCCAGCGATGTGACGGCAAAGGCCCAAGAAGAAGCAAGGTGGGACAAGGCACTGGACAGAGAAGGACCAGTGGAGGAGGGAGCAGATTCCTGCTGCTGCAGATACACAGGCAAGAAGACAGGCATCCAAGCCTCTGACGTCAGGAGGCCCGTCCCATGAAGACGGTGGTGGAGGGGGCCGCCCGCTGCAGCCGGGGCCCCTCCTCCGTCCCCGGCGGCTGATGGCACACCCCAACCCGGCAGGAGAGGCGCCCAAGCCAGAGAAATTAACAGAGAGGATGGAATTTGGGCCACAAGGCGGAGGTGGGCAGGAAGGGGGACGTCGGGGGGGTGGCAGGAAGTAAAGGGCAGGCCTGCGGTCCTCACTCCTCCCAACTTACCCGGGCACTCCGCACCTGCGGCAGGACAGAGGGTCCCAAAGGTCCCTGCAATGGGAACAGCAACGCCGCCCAGCGAGCGTCCTTAACCGTTTCGTGACGCCTTGTATCACCTCTGGGCAAGGCCGAACGTGGCTGGGGAGGCCGCGGCCAGAGCCAGGCACTCACTGCACCTCGAAGTTCCCGGGAGGTTAACTTTGACTCAGGTCTAAACCAGGGGGTTCTAACAACACAGCATTACGATTCTCGAAGCGAGGGTAACTGGAACGCACGGGACACGGCATGAACAACTGCCCCCTCCCCAAATACGGGGTTCCGTGGACACTCGGGCTAACGACCGAAGCCGCACATCCAGGGTGTGTGGATCCGACACGGCGGGAAAACACGGAGGCCTACTCTCCCTGCTCTGCCGGGTCGGATCCTGGGATTCTCACCCCCGACGGCAGGGCCTCAGGAGCCGCAGTGTGGATCGCGCTTGGAGGGAGAGTGGACAGACGGCAGGCACAGCCTGCAGAGGACCCCTAGAAGGCTCCAGAGCGGGAGCGGCAAAGCACTCAGCCGGCCCCATTTCCTGTCAGAGGACGCCTTCTGAGGGGAAAGTGGAAGCCTGCAAAGGCACAGTGGTTTCCATTTGGCACGACCTGGGGCCAAGGTCAAGCTCTGGAGTTCGACTGAGCTGGGTGAACCTCAGCTCCTCCTTCAAGCTTCCACTACTTCGTCTGTGAAACGGGAACGATGAAGGGCTGTCACGGGGACTAGACGGTGCCCGACAGCCCCTGGCTTAGCACCTGGCACTCGGCAAAAACGCAAAGTGCGCGCTGACCACTGTGGGGACAGTGACACACACACACGCCTCAGTGCTCCTGCTCTCGCGTCACCCACCAGCCACCCCACAGCTCCAGCCCGACAGGGAGACCAGCTGAGTGATCTGAGCCCGGCCGCTACATCCTCCCCAACCTGAAGCCCCAGCAGAGCTGGCATCCGCCCCACCATACCTTCCAGTAGATTCTGGGAAACAGTGTGATTTTTCAAGCTCAGTGCAATTTTTCAAGACCAGATCTGTCAAGATTTTCAAACATGTCTCAGGTCAACCAAGGCCTACCCTGTATTTATTTTTTTAAGTTTATTTTATTTTATTTTTAAAGCTTATTTATTTATTCTGAGGTGGGGGGAGAAGTGTGTGTGGGGGAGGAGAGAGAGAGAGAGAGAGAGAGAGAGAGAGAGAGAGAGAGAATCCCAAGCAGGCTCTGCACTGTCAGCCCAATGCAGGGCTCAAACTCATGAAACTGTGAGATCACGACCTGAACCGAAATCAAGGGCGGACGCTTAACCCGCTGAGCCGCCCCGGCACCCCCAAAGGCTTACCCTTTCGATGCTCACAAGAACCCCCCTCACTCCACGGCTCAATTCAGCGAGAGTCCGCTGTGTCTGGACTCTTAGGACAGCAGCCTGGGTGGGTCCTGCCCCTCACCCTCTCCTCTCTCAGATCGGCCTGCCACCTCGCTCTGGGCCACTGTCACCTGCCTACAGCAAGCACCGCCCCCTTTCAGCGCCCCTGTCTCCGGCTCCTCCGGTCCGGGCGGGTGCCAGGGGGGCCTTTCCCAGCCGGAGACGGGACTGCTCCCTCCGCCGGCTCTAGTGCGTTCACCTCACCTGGCTGCCCGCCCCACCTCACCTGTGCTTTTGAGCACCCGGTGTGTCTGCAAGACCCCGGGGCCCCGGTACATGCCTCCCGCTTTTCCAGAAAGCCTTGGCCTCGAGTCTCCTCCCAGCGCCCTCTGACTCTTGGCTTCAAAAAGCACACAGTCGGACGGAAAGCCCCGAGTTCGGCTCCTGGCACCACCCCTCACCAGCTCCGCTACGTGGGGCAACAGCCGCCTCCTGGGGTCGTCGCGAGGACTGACCAGGACCGCGCACACAGCGGCATCTTCTAGAGCAACCACTCAAACGACCGACCGCAGCGATGCGGACACGCCTGCCTCCCGCCCCGGCCTCCGCCCCCTGCTGCCTCCCTGGGTCCCGTCACCGCACCCCAGCCCCGGTCGGGCCCCACCGCCCCCCAGGCCCTCAGCGGCTAGAGGACAGCCCGCCCCTCCTCCACCCCGGCAGACGGGCAGCAGGTACGCGAACGTCTGCCACGCGAGGGCCCGAGCCGCTCACGTCCCCCTGCCGCCTCTCAAGCCTCCGAAGGGCCGGCGGCGGCCACGGCGGAGCCGCCAGGCCCCCTCACCTGAGGTCCTTCAGCCGCTTGCAATGCTTCAGCATGTCCGAGAGGGCGGACGTGTAGACCACCTTCCCCATCAGGCCCAGGTTGGCCAGCGACAGGGACTGCAGCTGCTGGCACTGCAGGCCGATGCTGACCAGCCCGGAGCCCGTCAGGATGCCGGGCAGCTGGGCCAGCGTCAGGTGCCTCAGGAAGGCCAGCTGGCCGACGGCGGCCACCTCCGAGTCCCCGACGCTCTGCGCCCGGCTGCAGGGCGGGAGGGAGTTGCGGATGGCGGGCTCGTTGCGCGGCATGGCGGAGGAGAAGCTGGACCCGATGAGCTCGAGGCGTTCCAGAAAGGGCACGTTCTTCAGCAGAGCCCAGAACACGGAGGAGGGCTGGGGGGCCGCCTGCCCCGGGAGGGGGCCGGAGTACGACGGCACGCCGATGCGCACCTTCTTGCCGAAGCCGCGGGGCACGGCGTGCGGGGCGGGCTGGGCCGGGGCGCGGTCGGCCCGCGGCGCCGCCTCAGCCACGGAGCACACGGGCAGGGACAGGGAGCGCAGGCGGCGCAGCCGGGCCAGCAGCTGGCAGAGGTGGCGGCCCGGGCCGTCGGCGCTGTGGTGGTGGGCGGCCGACAGGTTGAGGTGCTGCAGGTTGTGGCAGGACGCCACGAGCGTCTCCAGGATGCCGCTGTCGATATCGTCCTCCGCCTTGCGGAGCAGCGAGTCCGGGGACAGGCAGTGCACGCAGCCGCTGAGGTTCAGGCTGGCCAGGCTCCGCAGGTCCCTCCCGCCGTTGATGACCCGCTGGATCAGGTGGCCGCCGGACAGGGCGCAGCGGCTGAAGCTGAAGTAGAAGGGGTTGTTGAACTTCATGTGCTGGAGGAGGGACGAGCCGTTGAGCCAGGACTTGGGCAGCTGCAGGGCGTCCAGCGCGACGTTGCGGGCCATGGAGTCCAGGAGGTTCTTGGTGGCCCCGCTCTCGGCGAAGCTGCCGGGCACGGAGATGAGGAAGGCGTGGAGGTTCTCGGGCGTGCGGTCGCTGAGCACGGCCAGGTAGAGCCGCACCACCTCCTGGTTGATGTAGCCGGGCGCCAGGCGCGCGTAGAACACGCGCAGGTTCTGGTAGTGGGGCACGTTGCTCTGGCCCACCATGAGCTGGCCCGACAGGACGGCGCCCTCCCGCGTGCGGTCGAGGATCTCGAAGTAGAGCAGCAGCTTCTCGAGGCTGGTGCAGCAGGGCACCACGCCGTACGAGGGCGTGTACAGCGTCTGCTTGAGCTCCCGCACGCGGCTCAGCGTGGCCTTGCACTCGCCGCTCAGCTGGCCGGCATCGAAGCCGGGGCTCACGTCGATGGCCAGGGAGCGCAGGTGCTGCAGGGCCGACAGCATCTTGGAGAGGCGCACGGAGGTCAGGTGGCAGCCCGACAGGTTGACCTTCACCAGGCCGCGGCAGCGGGCGACGTGCTCGATGGTGGCGCCCGACAGCCAGTAGCAGCCGGCCATGTTGAGCTGCTGGATCTCGCGGCCGATCTCCTTCACCACCTGCTTCACCTTGTCCTCGCTCGCCTGCGGGACGGGGCGGGACGGGGAGGGGCGGGGAGGAAGGAAAGGGGCTGAAGGCACCGGGCGGCTCCTTCCCCTTCATCCCTCGGCCCACACCCTCCCCCTCAGCAGTGGACAACCCGGAGCCTCGAGGGGCCCTGCAGGGGCTCTGCGCTCCAGCAGAGGAGGGACACCGGAGGGGAGAGCCGGCCCCTGCCTCCCCTCCCCACAGGCCTACCGGAAGCCAAGCCGCAGTCGAGAACCCCCAGCTGGGCGCGAATGTAAACCGGTGCAGCGGGTGTGGAAAAGTGTGGTGCCGCCTCCTTAAGCTAAAGCCAGGGTTACCATGTGACCCAGCAACTCCACCGAGGGAATGGAAGACACAGGGACTCGATCCGTGCCCGTCACGCACACGGCAGCACTACCCACAGCAACAACGGGTGGCAACAACCCAAACGTCCACCAACAGACAGAGGATAAACAAAAACGCGGTCCACGCACGCAAAGGAGTACCGTTTGGCCACACGGTGACGCTCTGACACGTGCCACAACATGGTGAACCTGGAGGACGTGACGCTAGGTGAAACAGGCCAGTCCGAGGAGATCCCATGTTGTGTGACTCCACTCACAGGAAATACCCACAATAGGCAAATTCACCAACGGAAAGCAGAGCAGAAGTTACTAGCGGCCGGGGAAAGGGGCATGGCGGTCACCGCTTAACGGATCCAGAGTTTCCGTTCAGGGTGATGGAAAAGTTCCGGAAACATTGACGATGGATGCACGACACCACAAAGGTAATCCTGCGTACCGGACAGCGTCGTGCACTTAAAACCGGTGAAGACGGTAAGTGTTATTCCGTGATGCGGGCGGGCGGGGGGGTGGGGGGGTGGGGGGGTGTTCGAATCACGCGATGAAGTCGTGGCCTGGAAACCCGACCTGGCTGTCGCTGCCCTTTACATCGTAAGCATTTTCACATCATTAAATATTCCTCAAAAATATTCCTCACCGCTTAGGTGAGCCACATTACGTCTGGTCATGGAAGCCAGCAGCCGACAGCTGCCCGTCCCGGCTGTGCCAGCGAGGCCTTCAGAAACCACACTGCCTCGAGCACCCGCGCACGTCACGTTCGTGCATCCAGATCACTGCTCTAAGCTAAACTCGCGCACACACAGCCGCGCAGGGGCAGGACACACGCATCGGAAATGCTCCAGATACACTGTGCCGGGGCAGATGCCCTTCCCTCTACAGGAAAGAACCCTCACAGGCAGGAAGCCTGACCCTGGCTCTGGGGAGTGGGCTCAGCTGTCCCCCACCCCCACCCCCAGCAGAGAGGGGCACAGTGCATTCTCCCGTAAAGAGCCAAGCTCTGGAGGGGCCTCGCTCTGGGTTCAAATGCACGGCTTCACAACAACAGTAAGGAAACCTTCCCACAGTCTCCTAAAACTTGGGTCTAGGTCAAGTCCTCTATTTTTATCTTTAAGATATGTCGTCAGTTGACTTTCAACAAAAGTTGCAAGGCAATCATACAAAAGAATGAAACCTTGCCATTTGGGACAACACGGATGGATCTAGATGGTTTAATGCCGAGGGAAATAAGTCAAATACCGCACGATTTCACTCATATGTGAATTTAAGGAACAAAAAAGCAGGGGTGCCTGGGTGGTTCGGTCAGTTAAGCGTCCAACTCTTGGTTTTGGCTCAGGACATGATCTCGTGGTTGGTGGGTTCGAGCTCCACATCTTTGCTGATAGTGCAGAGCCTGCTTGGGACTCTCTCTCTCCCTCTCTGCCCCTCACCTTCTCACTCTCACACAAAAAGAAATAAAACATTTTCTTTTTAATTTTAAAAAATAGGGGTGCCTGGGTGGCTTAGTCAGTTAAGCATCTGACTTTCTGCTCCAGTCATGATCTCATGGCTTGTGGGTTCAAGCCCTGCATCAGGCTCTGTGCTGACAGCTCACAGCCTAGAGCCTGCTTCGGATTCTGAGTCTCCTTCTCTCTCTCTGTCCCTTCCCCCGCTCACATTCTGTCTCTCTCTCTCTCTCTCTCAAAATAAATCAACATAATAATAGTCAATTTTTTTTAATTAAAAAATAAATAAATAAAAGAAACAAAAGAGCAAAGGCAAAAGAGATAGGCAGACAGACAGACAAACCAAGAAACAGACTCTTAAGTACAGAGAACGAACTGATAACTGATGGTGACCTGAGGGGTGGGGATGAGGAAATGAGAGAAAGAGGTGACAAGGGTTAAGGAGCACACTTGTCATGATGAGCACAGGGTGACGTATGGAAGTGTTAAATCACTAAATCATATACCTGGAACTAATATAACACTGTATGTTAACTATACTGGAATTAAATATATATAGAATAAAAAAAATTACAGGGCGATTTAACAAGGAAAGGACGACCCTGTCGATAAGTGATGTTGCAACCGTGAGGAGCCACGTGCAAAAAAGGAGCCCTCGATCCCTACCTCACACCATATACAGAGACGAACACAACAGGGATTGGACGCATACCAGAAGAGCTAAAGCTGTAAGACTTCTGTAAGACAACAGCAGAAAATCTTCACGACCTCAGGTCTAACAAAATTTTCTTCAACAGAAACGCGAGACACACGAACTCAGAAAAAAAAAAAATCAATAAATTGTACTTCAACTTAAATTCAAACACTTATGCTCTCAAAAGATCCCGTTAAAAAAAGAGGAAAGGCAAGCCAGACTACGAGAGAAAGTACGACACAGGCACCCGACAAGGGACGCAGAGTACGTGAGAATTCCTGTAACTCCACGAGAAGAAGCCTTACACAGCTGCTCCGGGAAAGAAGATACACCAACAGCCCAGCCCCGGACGGAAACAGCACTGCTGCCATCCCAGCGCCCTTCCCCCGCGACGCCAGGTGAAAAGGCACAAGGCGACGCCCACCCTGGCCGTCAGAGAGTGGCCTGGTGGGAAGGTCGCGCAGCAGCTGAAACCCGGCACGCGGCTGCTGGGGGGCGAGATGGGGCCTCCCCGGCACCACCGAAGTGCCAACACCCACCGCGGACCCGCTCCTGGGGTACCTGCCAGGAGGTGGGCCTCCCTCCCAGCACCGCATCCACCGAGCCTGCGCCCTCCCCCGGAGGGGGGGCCACACTGGCCGCGCCTTCCGGTCTCTAGCTTTTATCACCTAACCATGTGTCTCGGAGGTTGAGCAGGTCAGGACTCGGAGCTCCCACCTTCTTTGTCAACAGCCGCACAGCGCCCCCCTGCCAGGCTGTGCCGGTCCTCGGAGGGGCACGTGGGCCGTCCCCATCCCCGCCCGCGGGCCAGCACCACCTCGCGACCCGCGCCTCACCTCATAGTCCTTCTGCAGCAGCACAGTGTGGGTAAGGCTCTTGTCCAGGCACAGAACTGCAAGCTTCCGGCAGGTGCGCCGGACGTTCAGAACCAGGTCTGTGCTGGGCACGTGGCTCAGGATGTGCAGGAGGATCTCATCCGAGAAGCCGAGAAGGTGGGCGCCCACCGCCACAGTGGCCGCTGCAGGGGGCGCGTCGCCCTCGTTGGACGTGTCCTGTAGATAAGGGGGGGCGGGGAGAAAGACACCGAATTCCCACGGGATCCCTGAGGTGGCCTTCAGCCCGGCCTCCTCGGCCAAGGACAGATGCCAAGAGAAGCCGTCAGCACAGTCTGTGGGAAAGAAGGTACTTTCACCAAAACCCTTACCTGCGGAGCCAGAGCCCGTGCCATCCAACACCCCCTTTCACATCTGCACACCAGGGTCTCTCCTCAAAAGAGAGGCAAAATGAAATTGCAATTTTTTTCCAAATGTAAGAGACCGTTCCCACTAAAGGTCTCCCATCAAGCCCGCCATGTTGCGGACTCCACTTCTGACCTTCGGCCAACGTTCTCCATTTGGGAAAGAGGCTCTTCTCCCGCTCCCCCCAGCCTCACGCTATATTCTTAACATGCTCAGGTAGCAGGAGTCTATCAAGAAACAATAGAGGTGGGAAAAAAAATAAATAATAAGAGGGGCGCCTGGTGGGTAGGGCGGGGGGGGGGGGGCTCATCCAGTTAAGTGTCTGACTCTCAATTTCGGCTCAGGTCACAATCTCATGGTTCCTGGGTTCGAGCCCCACATCAGGCTCCGTGCTGACAGCACAGAGCCTGCTTGGGATTCTCTCTGTCTCCCTCTCTTTCTGCCCCTCCCCCACCCAAGCTCTCGCTCTCAAAATAAACATTAAAAAAAAAAACCAACGAAGACTGGGGATAAAAACATGTCTTCACCTGTTGGGGTTGCTGGGATGGGCGTCAGGCCCTCAAACAGTGGCAGACAGCAGCTCTTTCCAGCACTGCCATTAAGGAAGGGCAGTATAAAGTCCTTATAAAGAAGAAATCGCACCTCCTAGACCGACGTCTTTACATTGCCGAGGCTACTACTAGATGATGGGAACTGCACAATTTACCCCCACTTATCACACTATCTGGCTAGAAACTCGGACCAGTACTTCCCGTAAGATGTCCACACATTTCACTGTGTTTCTGTAAATATCTGCAAAAGGTTTTCTTCCGTGATGCGGGCCTCCCGCCTCTCCTGGGCTGATGTGTACAACCCAGCGGGAGAGGGGGCTCACCCTTCATCAGTGTGACAGGAAATTCCCAAGTCAAGGGCAAAGGGACTGGAGGCTCTCAGGGGAGCCCATGGTGGGGAGGGATCCCCGTATCTTCCCGGCACTTCCCAGAAGGGATCCTCTTGCCTCTAAAGCATCCTCACCGAAGGGGTGCCTGTCTGACCGCTCCCAGGAGAGGGCACCCAGGATTATTTCCACCGCCTGTCTCCAAGCCCCCCTCCTCCAACCAGACTTTTCTTCTGTACGGATGTGCACCGATGGAAGCCCTGAGACCTGGAGAGCCCTGCTGCTGCTGGGGCAACCGTGAAGTCTGGGAAGGGAGAGCCTGCCTGCACACCCCACACAGCCTCCAAGCCTCTCCCGGGCTCTGTGACTGGAGCCCCCTTCTCTGTCCCACCAAGTGTTCCCCAGGCCTGGGAAAGGGTTTCCGCAAACATTTCCCACGGTGGAACAGCACGGGCCCTTCCCATGTGCCTTCACTGCCCCCCTTTCCATCTGAGGTGCCTTCGATCCTGTCCCCCTCCTCCCACGGTTTGTGAGGGTAGACGACAGCCGTCAGACCCAAGTCCGCAGTGTTCTGGGTTGCTGTATTCTGGGGCTAGTGTTCTCAACCATTAGTGACTTTCCGTAGCTCGGCGCGTCCCAGAGCCAATCATAGGGATCACCTAGGCATGTGTTACAAGTGATGATTCCCAGGGGCGCCTGGGTGGCTCAGTTGTTTAAGCATCTGACTTCAGCTCAGGTCATGATCTCATGGTTCGTGGGTTCGAGCCCCACGTCGGGCTCTGTGCTGACAGCTCAGAGCCTGGAGCCTGCTTCACATTCTGTGTCTCCCTCTCTCTCTGACCTTCCCCCATTCATGCTCTGTCTCTCTCTGTCTCAAAAATGAATAAACGTTAAAAGATTTTTTTTAAATAAATAAATAAATAAAAATAAGCAAAAAGACTTAAAAATATTTTTAAAAATAAAATGTAAGGGGGAAAAAGTTTTATGCACTTTTCAGAACGTAACATTTCACAAAAAAAAATTTTAAGCAAAGACAAAACAAAACAAAAAAACAAAACCTCAGGCAGAATTAAGTAATGAAACTTCAGTGCGTGCCTGCCCCAAAATCATCCCCTCCCAGATGTTCACATTGGGCAACCCAAGAAATCATAGGTCTCACAAATCAACCGAAGAGGTGTCTGGAATGATCTAAATAAATCAAGGGGAGAGAGAGATGAAACAAGGATAATCATGTGTTAACAACTATTAACTCTGGGCAATGGGAGGGCACCTGGCTGGCTCGGTTGGTGGAACATGTGACTCTTGATCTTGGAGTTGTGAGTTCAAGCCCCACACCGGACATAAAACTTACTTAAAAAAACAAATAAAGAGGGGCGCCTGGGTGGCGCAGTCGGTTAAGCGTCCGACTTCAGCCAGGTCACGATCTCGCGGTCCGTGAGTTCGAGCCCCGCGTCGGGCTCTGGGCTGATGGCTCGGAGCCTGGAGCCTGTTTCCAATTCTGTGTCTCCCTCTCTCTCTGCCCCTCCCCCGTTCATGCTCTGTCTCTCTCTATCCCAAAAATAAATAATAAAAAACGTTGAAAAAAAAAAAAAATTAAAAAAAAACAAATAAAGAGGGGTGCCTGAGTAGCTCAGTCGGTTAAGCGTCTGACTTTGGCTCAGATCATGATCTTGCAACTCGTGAGTTCGAGCCCCGCACTGCACTCCTCACTGGCAGTACAGAGCCTGCTTGGGATTCTCTTTCTCTCTCTCTCTCTCTCTCTCTCTGATAAATAAATAGACTTAAAAAGAAAAAAAGGAACACTAAATGCAAAACAAAATTTTTTTTCAATAACTGGCCAATGGATCTAACAGAAAGGCTCATTATAGCGCTCTTTCATGATGTAAACTTGTAAAATATAGCATATTTTACATCATAAAACCTTTGTTAAACCACAACACCAATCTCAAGAGGTGCACAATTTTATGGGTTTCCATAAATTTTCTGTCCCACTTCTCAGGTCTCTGTTTCTCTTAGCAATTTCTAGAATGTCCCCTGCCTGCCTCGTGCCTCTAAGCCTTTCCACAAGCTGTTTCCTTCCACCAGACAGGCCACCACACAGGAAAACTGCTCCTGTCAGAACTTTGGCTCAAAGGCTCAAATGCAACGAAGCCCTCCCAGCATCCGGCACCCCGCTTACCTCACCCTCACCGTGCTCATCACCGCTGGACCAGGCACCCTCCTCCCCTCACCCCAGCCTCATCGGATGACGCTTATCTCCTCACTAGGCCAGGAATGGCTCCTGAACGGGGACCGTTTTTTAATTTCCAAGAGTTAAAAAAACACCGAACCAGGTGAGGCAACGGACCACGGCTTCAGAATCATTTGAAGCATTACAAAAACCGCAGACCACTACTCCCAGAAACTCTGGAAGCCATCCTGGGCATCTGCATTTTAAAGCCAGCAATGAGGGGCGCCTGGGTGGCTCAGTTGGTTAAGCATCCGACTCTTGATTTCTGCTCTGGTCATGACCTCACGGTCGGTCGTGAAACTGAGCCCCACATCGGGCTCTGTACTGACGGCGTGGAGGTTGCATGGGATCTTCTCTTTCCCTCTGCCCCTCTCCTCTGTTCACCTGTGCACATGCGCACTCCCTGTCTCTCTCACACAAAAATAAACTTAAAAAAATAAAAATAAAAACAAACACCTTTCAAAGCCAGTAATGACTTTCAAAATCAGACCACCTCATCTGGAATCCTACAGCGGGGATGGCTGCACAACCATGTGACTATGTTTTTCAAAACCACTCTGGGGCACCTGGTTGGCTCAGTTGGTAGAGCATGCAACTCTTGATCTCAGTGTTGTGAGTTCAAGCCCCACGTTGGGCATAAAGCTTACTTTAAAAAGATAAATAAATTTAAAGCTGTGGATTTTATTTATTTATTTATTTATTTATTTATTTATTTATTTATTTTTGAGAGAGTGCAAGCAGGGGAGGGGCAGACAGAAGGGGACAGAGGATCTGAAGCAGGTTCTGTGCTAACAAGCTGACAGCAGCGGGCCAGATGCGGGGCTCCAACTCACGAACCGTAAGATCATGACCTGAGCCCAAGTTTGACGCTCAACCGACTGAGCCACCCAGGTGCCCCCTAACACTGTGAATTTCATGGTATGTGAACTATATATCAACAAATAATCAATAGACCATCCCAGAAGGGACCTTGATTTCCATCCCCAGGGTAGAAAGAGACGGCCCTCTCTCCTCTCAACTCAAGAGCCGCCCACAAAGCAACGAGAGAGGCCTCACTGGCCAGGTCGCTTCAAGGAACACAGGGGCCTTTGCGCCAGCCCCCCGGGGCCCCGCAAGTACACACAATTACCTGAATCTGTTACAGCCAGGCTACTCCACAACTCTTCCTTTTAGAGCTGCAGCTTTCCAGCCCTTCAAACCTCCCACCAGTCTGCAGGTATGTCCCACAGTCCCACACCGTCCTTCTCAATCAAGGGGCCACTTCTAAGCCTAATTCACTTCAAAGGAAGAGGCGCTGTCACCAACACCCAGCCCCGTTCGAAAAACACTTGAACCTCTGACTCCAGTTCCCCAGAGCCTAGGTAAGCCCCTAAGACAGGAAGTGCACTCAAGGGTCCAAGTCCCACGTGCTACATATACACACAGGTGCACACAAATACACATAAAGAAAGGCAGGAAGCAGCAATAGGAAAGACACTAGTCAGAGTCCGAACCCCCATACCTCGATATGCAGATAAAATACGTTGCACCACATCACAGGGACTCAGACCCAGACTTGTGGAGCGCTGGGGAAGGAATTCTGGGCTAAGTCAAAAGTCTGCCAGGTGAAATGGCCCTTCCTCCATTACCCCCCAAGTCACACAAGCAGGCACAGAGCAAAGTGCTGAAAAGGACTGAAACTGAGCATTCAAAGATAGAGGATGGGGTGCACAGCGGGCATGGAAGAGGGAAGTCTCATAGCTCCAAGGGCTGAGCCCAGGTACAGGGGAAAAGGGCCTGAGAGGCCTAGAGGAGCCTGAAAACTCTGGGGGCGCAGAGGAGGGGAAGAACTCTGGCGATCACGACTGCGGGGCTGGGAAAGGGCTGGAAAACCCAAGGAGGAGAGAGCTTGTGCCTTCGGAACGGAGTGGTGAGGACCGGGGAGGGATGGGGGCGGGATGAGGCAAGGATGGGGCAGGGGGCAAGGCCAAGACAGGGATGGGAAGGACCCGGCGAGGCCGAGGCCAGGGTCGGGGCAGGAAGGACCAAACAGGGCAGACGCCAGGGCTGGGGTGGAAAGGGCCAAGCGGCACGGAGCTGGGGGTCGAGGTCGGGACGGGAAGGATGGAGCGGGATAGGCGGCTGGATGGAAAGGACGCAAGGGGACCGGGGAGAGATGGGAAGGCCCGAGCGAAGCCAAGTCCGCGCGGCAGGAAGGGGAGCGGAGAGAGGCGCCGGCCGTACCTCTCCGGAGCTGGCCATGTCGAAGGCGGGCGGGGCCGCGGCCGCGGGAGCCGCAGCCCCAAGGCCTCCCCCTGGCCCGCCAGGGGTGCTCAAAGCCGGCGCGTCCGCGACTCCACAGAGACCCCGGGAGGGGGCGGGGGCTCCAGCCACTTCCGGCGCCTGCTGACGCACTTCCTCTCGCCAGTCGGCCTGTCCCGCGCGGCCGCCATGTTGGGTGCGGCGCCCGTGCCAGAGGTCCTGCTAGGGCGCGGGGTGAGCCCGAGAGGACCCCGTCAGCTCAGCCGCAGCTGGCTCTCTGGCCTGGCTCCTTTCCCCCTCGTCTGCTCTCTGCAGGCTCCTTTCCAGCCCCACTGGCCTCTTCCTGTCCGGACAGCACTCTCCTGCCTCCAGGCCTTGGCCTTTGCGTCCCCATGCCTGCAAGAACCACCCGCGGGGAGCGGGGCCCCTGCCCACCGTGCAGAAGACAGCCTCCCCTCCTCCACGTCCTCACATTCCCACACCTAAATTTGCTCCTTATCCTGTTTTTTTTCTTCATAGCTCTTGGCACTGTCTGACCTACTGTGTCTTTTTCTTTTCTTTTTTCTTTGTTGTTCTCTTCCTGTACTCAGGGGCAGGATTCCAGGTACCTAGGATGCTGCCTGACGCGTAATAGGCACTGAATAAATACTTGCTGGGTAAATGAACAGGTGGCTGATGTGCCCTCACCCCTTAACGCTTTGTATATAAAAATCATTTACTCATAAAAATCCGTGGGGGAAAAACTGGGGTCAGAATTGGTGCTGACTCCTGAGTGACCTTAAGCGTGTGTATGTTTCCTGTGGTTGGTGGAACAAAGGGCCACGATCTGGGGGCGGGGAGGGAGGGGGGGTTAAACCACAGAAATGTATTCTCTCACAGTTGTGGAGGCCAAAAGTAGGAAACAAAGATGGTGATTGGGCCATGTTGCAGTGGCTCTCAGGAAGAATCCCTTCTTGCTCTTCCTAGCTTTGGGTGATGGCCAACAATCCTTGGCTTGCAACTCTATGGCTCCCAAGTTCTTCCTCTGTCTTTGCAGGGCCATCTTGCTTTCTTGCAGGGGCGGGGGGCGGGGGGCGGGGCGGCGGGGGCGTGTTCACACATTTGTATTCTTTCTTCTAGGCACCTGTCATGTTAGATTTAGAATCCATGTTAGTCCAGGGTGACCTTATCTTAACTAATGACATATGCAAAGAGCTTGCTTCCAAATAAGGTCACATTCTGAGGTTCTGGGCGGAGGTCAATCTTTGGGGGACACGTATTCAACCTAGTACATCAGGTTTCATATCCTACTCTCCTGGGGCCTCATTTGCCTCCCACTTCATTGGGTTGAGCCTTTTGTATCAAGAGGCCTTTGATGAGCTCCTCCTGTGGGTGGACCATCCTGGGGGCAGGCACAGTCTTTGCCTCAAAGAGTTCGTGGTTTAGTCAACAGTTAAACACAACTTCAGGCATAACAAGAGTGTTAATGGAGATCCCATTGTTTACTATTGGAGTCTTGACAATGGAGCCCAACTATGACCTAGACAGGTATCTGGAGTTTCCCAGAGGCCCAAGGTTTCTCCTCCCGTCCTCCTGACTCCCGGACCCATTCCTTCTTTTCCCCTGTAATCTGTAATCAGGTGTGTTTTTTATTGTCATGCAAATGTTTATTTTCTGTCCCCTGTCTAGAGGCCGCTCGCTTTTAGGCAAACAGGCTTGAGCAACGGAATGTAGAAAGGGCCCACAGCAACTACCTGGCTGAATACAGACAGGCCCATCAGGTGACCCACCTCAAAATATCCAGAGGCCCTAAACTGACCAATGGGCTACTTACAACCAGGCACAGTTACCAAAAAAGGGAAAATTCCATGCGTCCCCATACCTCCTCACCTTCCCTCTCTAAAAACAGCCCCCACCCGCTCCCTCATTGCAGCCGGCCTCCCCTCTGCTGTCCTGCCTGCCGCTCCTTTGCGGAGCCTTCAATAAACTTCTATCTCCTTTGTTCTGCCTCAGGTGAATTCTTTCACCACCTGCCTTCATCTCAGCTTTAGCTGAAGCCCGATTGTGTCCCACATTTGGGGGCTCCCATCCAACTGGGAGAGACACCACATTTAGACACCACAGCCCACTAGAACGGGGCTTGGCAACGACAGGCCCTCGATAAACCACCATCAGCTAGGCACCTGATTAGCGGAGATGATGCATGTAAGTGTCCGGCACAAGGAGTAATTCAAACACTGTAACTATTGCTATTATGGGTCCTGATGAGGACGGAGTCCCACGTTTCCCGGGTGCCCCAATTCTGAGGAGCATTTGGTTGGAAATCACAGAGCGTGGGCTCCAGGTAACCAAAGTGGGGAGTCAGTTCCAACACCTCGCTGCTCTCACCCCTCGTTTCCAGGTCTGGGCGACACTTCCTCGCAGTGCTCTCAGTGGCTCCTGCACTGAGAGCCAGCCCCCCCCACCCCCCTCCCCACCCCCGCCACTGCAGTGTCTGGCTGGCCATGGGTTCACCAAAAACCCCAAGTAGAGGCTGGAAATGATGTAGGCGAAGGTGGTGATCTCTGTTACCTCCCACCCACTCCTGATGTGAGGCCTGAAGGAAAGCTGTTTCCTAATAGAAATGACAATGGCCACGATTCCCACGCCACTGGTGATTACACTTTCCACGTGAGATCCGATTGGAACTGTCACGGAACCCTGGTGGGTAGACCCTATTATTACCCCAGCTTGCAGAAGAGGACACAGGTGCACGTGAATAGCAAAGCTGGGATTGGAGCCCACGTCGTCTCTACTCCGGAGCTCAGAGGCTTGGAGAGGCAGAGGGAGCCCTCCAATTCCGCCTCCTTAACTGTATTGCAGGGAGCAGAGAACCTCCAGGCACCGGGAGGCTGCAGCGAGGGGCGGATGGAGCCTGCTGAAGGTGGTCGAGGCAGGGAGAGGCCTTGGATGAAACCCACTGGAAGAGCCTGGACACCTGCCCCGGGGGGGCTCTTCCTGTGCCGAAGTCCTCACCCTGAGGGTCTCATCCCACCAGAAAAGTTTGTGAAGGAGCCATACCTTCCTTAAGCACCTCTCGCTACAGCCAGAATAACCTCTTTCTCTTAAGATTTTTTTTTTTTAGAAGGTGTGGGAGGGGCATAGAGAGAGGGAGAGAGAGACTCTAGCAGGCTACTCACTGACAGCACGGAGCCCGACCTGGGGCTCGAGCCCACGACACCGGGATCATGACCTGAGCCAAAATCAAGAGACGAACACTCAAGGGGCACCTGGCTGGCTCAGTCAGTAGAGCACACAACTCTTAATCTCCGGGTCGTGAGTTCAAGCCCCATGTTGGGTGTGGAGCCTACTTTAAAAAAAAGAAAGAAAGGAAGGAAAAGAGACACTCAACAGACTGAGCCACCCAGGCGCCCCTGCCCCAGCATTCTTAAATTTAAACGGCCGCTTATGGCTAGTGGCCCCCTTGGGACAAGCCCTTAAGCTCCTTGAGGACAGGGGCAATGGGCACTGTCCCCCAGCACTGAGCACTGCACGCTGCTCACATGTAAGTCATCTGATGAGTGATCGAGTGAATGAAGCATCAACCGCTTGGCAGCGGGTTCTGGGAGGTTCCAGCCGCCATGTCCCTGGGGTGACTCCAGGCCACGGCATGTATTCAAACCCTCGGAGAGCTGCGTTACCCTCCGAGCCCCAGTTTCCCCACAAGGAAAATGACAGCCTCCAACAGTGTGACCATGAGGTTTCCCTGTGTCCTCACCACCAGGATGAAGGGGAGGGGCTGAACCCCTGTACTTAACACAACCCCCCTCCTACCCGAGTGGCCTAGTGGGGCGCAGGTCTATTCAGGCAGGGCTGTCGTGCAGCAGAGAGACATTCCAGGGAGATGGGTTTCAGCTGATTAGAAAAGTGAGCCTCCTCGGTGTCAGGGCCGCGACTCAGGTGGAGCCAGGCACCTGACAAAGCAGGGAACTTCCTGCTTTGTCCCAGGGCAGAGGCAAAGCTGCAGAGGGGGCTGGGGATCACAGTCGACATTCCAAACTTCTAGAAAGCCAGAGACCCGTCGTGTTGGCGTGAGCCTCGAGGTGTCCGGCCGGCCGATCTGCCAGGCTTCAGAGGCATCAGGGTCAAACTCCAGCTTCCTCACGTAAGGTCGGTGTCCCTGGGCCAGCCAGCCGCTGTCCTCTTGGCCTCAGATTCGTAACGGACGCACAGAGGAAGACAGGAAGCAACGAAGAGCGCCTTCTCAGACAGGCATGTGGATGGTGATGTGACTTTCAAAGCCACTTAGATAAGACATATGGCCCCACCACCTTCCCATTCTGCCTTGGGGGTGTGACTCCATTTACTTGGACTTTGTTTCTGGTCAATCCATGCCTCTGTCTGTGACACACAAGCCCACACCTCCATCTGCCCAGCTGACTCTGCCTCAGGCATGTCAGAGGGCCCTCTCCCCCGGGAAGTCTCCTGCTCCAGAGGGACAGCTCCCCACTACCCCGTCAGACAGCTCTCTGATCCTTTATTTCCTTTTTTCGATTTATTTTTATTTTGAGAAAGCAACAGACAGAGAGCACCAGCAGGGGAGGGACTGAGAGAGAGGGAGACAGAGAATCCCAAGCAGGCTCCTTGTTAACAGTGCGGAGCCCAAGACTGGGTTCAAACCGACCAACTGGGAGACCATGACCTGGGCTGAAACCAAGAGTCAGACGCTCAACCAGCTAAGCCATCCAGGTGCTCTTTTTATGAATTTTATTTTATTTTATATATTAGGGAGAGAATGCGTAAGTAGAGTATGGGGGGCGGAAAGAGAGAGAGAGAGAGAGAGAGAGAGAGAGAGAATCTTAAGCAGGCTTCTTGCCCAGCATGGAGCCGGACAAGGGGCTAAATCCCATGACGCTGGACCACGACCTGAGCCGAAATCAAGAGTCAGACACTTAACCGACTGAATCACTCGGGGGCCCCAGATCTTTTATTTTTCTTTTTGTTCAAAAGAGACAGAGGCACCTGGGTCGCTCAGTCAGGTTAAGCATCCGACTCTTGACTCTTGATTTCGGCTCGGGGCACGGTCTCACGGTTCATGGGTTCAAGCCCAGTGTCCGGCCCCACACTGATAGTAAGGAGCTTGCTTCCGATTCTCTGTCTCTGTCTCTTCCTTCCCCCCCGCTTGCTATCTCTCTCTCTCTCTCTCTCTCAAAAATAAACTTTTTTTAAAAAGAGAGACAAAATGATACGTGCTTTTTCCTCCTTTTTAAATCTGTATTTCTTAGTTTCTTTTTTCCAGTTTTACTGAGGTACAATTTGCAGGGTTTTGATGTGTGTGAGCACCCGTGACACCATCTGCCAGTCGATATGAACAAAAGCGTGTGCCCCTGCGGTCCTGCCTCCTTCCTCACATGGAGCCTCTGCTTTTTCTCCTCCTTGTCACAACCAGTAATCGTACCTTATTTGTTGGTCTAATATCAGGTTTCCCCCTTACACCGGGTGCCTCATGCGGGCAGGAAGCACATCTGGTTTGTTCTCCACTGGTCCCCAGCCCCTGGCGCCCTGCCTGGCACAAACAGTGGCTGGACAGAGGAAGGAAGGAGGAAGGCAAGAAAGAAAGGCAGGCTAGCATACAGTGGGCACTTAATAGATGCTTATGGCATGAAATAAGTGGTCCAAGGTGGAAACTTGCAGGGCAGGGCCCAGGGCTCATCATCACCACTGAATAGGACCAGAAGAGCTGGAACTGACCTGGGGGGCGGGCAGTGGAAGGGGGACTTCATGCATGTCAAAGCCTGCTGCCCGGGCCCCTAAGACAGAAACATCCTGGGCACTTTGCTGTCCCACCTCCCGCAGGCAAGCTGCATACAGGTCAGAGGTAGCCCAGGAGCCCGGAGGGAACAAGACTGCTTCTGGAGCCCACGCCGCCCTGTGGCATGTTATGTACAGAACTAGGAAACCTTGCAGAGGTGAGCTGGGGGATCAGTCACAAGCTCCTGCTGGGTGTTGGAAGCCATCAGGTCTTAGAAGAGTCTCCTTCCCACTAACCAAGAGTCACCTTGCACGTAGAGTGGAATTACCTCCAAACCCGCCCCAGTTCCGTGGGACTCTGGGCACGTCCTGCCCACCGGAAGGTCTCTGCTCCTCCTAAGATGGGAGGCAGTGGGCCACCACATCCCCAAGGGCCATGGCACCGGCGCCCCACAAGGGTGGGGCCTTGTGCTGGAGGGAGCCGGGATTCCCGCAAGGGCAGGGCCCCCTCAAGGCCTCAAATCTGGATGGACTTGGGGGCACTCAGTCTCTGGAGATACAAAAGCCAAGCAGCATCCTGCATGAAGGTCCCCACCCACTCTCCCTCCCAGTGGCAGCTTGGAGCTGAGGGAAGCCAGGCTGGCCCTTGGCTTTCACTTGGGAGCACTCCATTACCAAGCTGACCTCCAGTGCCAGGCAGACCCTGCCCCTGCAGGGTCTCGGGAGAACTAGGTCAAGCCTGAGCTTGAAGAAAACTGGGCCCGGAGCGCTCAGGAAGGCACGAGGCAGAATCCAGAGCTCTCCCCCAGAGGAACTGGGGCATTCTCGGCCAAGCTGACATGCCCTCCCCCAACCACGGAGCTGCCCTGCAGAATCCTACAAAATACCTTTGGCTGTGTCCGAAATACCGGTCCAGGTAAGCTAGCAGTACAGGTGGAACCCCAAACCCCACCCTCAGTGTCCCAGGCCCCTCAGGAAGGCCAAGGATGAAGACAAAGGCATGTGCTGCCTAGGAGCCCACTCTTCCAAAGGACACCAAGTTCAGGGGGCCCTCTCCAAAGAGCC
This sequence comes from Panthera onca, assembly GCF_046562875.1. Lineage (NCBI taxonomy): Eukaryota > Metazoa > Chordata > Mammalia > Carnivora > Felidae > Panthera > Panthera onca. The sequence continues at coordinate 4,275,099 of NC_138354.1, forward strand.
CTCCACTGAATGGAGGCTACATGGACCACTGTCCTCCCCTTCCACAGTCCAAGACCCCGCTCTTTCCTGAAGCATCTGGACCTCAGAACTCTGAGAAATAGGGGTACGTGGTGGATAGCTAGAGGGCCAGGCCAGGATCTAACTCCCTCCTACCCATATCCCACCCCCAGGACTATTCGATGTCAGGGTTAGATGCATCTCGAACCCCCTTCCCTTCGTGGTAGGGAAGGCTTGGTCCCCGCTGCCCCACCCTTCTCCCCAATACCCAAGAAGCCACATCTTCTCTCTTTAAGGTGTGCACTTTATTGATCTGGTCTCAAGTCAGTGTACAGGGAAGCCCTGACTGCCTGTGCCTCAACCCCACTCCCAGGGAGACCAAAAGCCTTCATACATCTGAAATTGGGGCGGGGGGGGGGGGGGACAAAAAAGGGGAACCACGATGGCAGACCATTCAAAATAAAACAAAAAGAACAAGTATTAAGGCGAAGATTAAAAAAAATTTGGACTACATAATTTACACCAAAGCAATGTTATCACCCTCGCCTGTGTGGACTTGGGCGAGGACTGGCCCTTCTCCTCAGGGAGAAATGGGGTGGCTTTTGGGAAGGCAAGGGACTTCCTGTAACAATGCATCTCACGGTATTTGGAATGACTATTAAAAAAAAAAAGAACAATGTACAGTCAAGGTCCTCGGCCACACCGTAGAACTGTGGGGGTGCTCGCTCCAACCAGCTGCTGTCACCTTCGCCGTTCCAGTTTTTAAATCCTGAGTCAAGCGCCAAAAACAAAACAAAAAAAAAAACGAAAAAAAAAAACCAAAAAACAAAATCCAAAAACAAAAAAAATTTAAAAAAAAAAACCAAAAAAAACAAAACCGAAAAACAAATAAAGCCATGCCAATCTCATCTGTTTTCTGCGCAAGTTAGGTTTTGTCAAGAAAGGGTGTAACGCAACTAAAGTAACAGTCCGCCTAGAAGCATTTGCGGTGGACGATGGAGGGGCCGGACTCGTCATACTCCTGCTTGCTGATCCACATCTGCTGGAAGGTGGACAGCGAGGCCAGGATGGAGCCACCGATCCACACGGAGTACTTGCGCTCAGGGGGTGCGATGATCTGGAGAGAGAAGGGGGCGGTCAGCAGCCCCGCAGGTGGAGGGGGCGCAGCTGGGAGAGCCCGCCCCCGGCCCACCCCACGCCAAGCGCCCAGGCCAGCTCAGGCTGGGCCAGCACCCACCTTGATCTTCATCGTGCTGGGCGCCAGGGCGGTGATCTCCTTCTGCATCCGGTCAGCGATGCCGGGGTACATGGTGGTCCCCCCAGACAGCACCGTGTTGGCGTAGAGGTCCTTGCGGATGTCGACGTCGCACTTCATGATGGAGTTGAAGGTAGTTTCGTGGATGCCACAGGATTCCATGCCTGAGAGGAAACCGAAGCCAGACTTAGCTTCCGGGGTGGCCACGAGGGGGACCCCTCTGAGGGAGGGCCAGGAAGGCCGGCTCACTTACCCAGGAAGGAAGGCTGGAAGAGCGCCTCGGGGCAGCGGAACCGCTCGTTGCCGATGGTGATCACCTGCCCGTCGGGCAGCTCGTAGCTCTTCTCCAGGGAGGAAGAGGACGCGGCGGTGGCCATCTCCTGCTCGAAGTCCAAGGCCACGTAGCAGAGCTTCTCCTTGATGTCACGCACAATTTCCCGCTCGGCGGTGGTGGTGAAGCTGTAGCCGCGCTCCGTGAGGATCTTCATGAGGTAGTCCGTCAGGTCCCGGCCAGCCAGGTCCAGACGCAGGATGGCGTGGGGCAGGGCGTACCCCTCATAGATGGGCACAGTGTGGGTGACCCCGTCCCCGGAGTCCATCACGATGCCGGTGGTGCGGCCAGAGGCGTACAGGGACAGCACGGCCTGGATGGCCACGTACATGGCCGGGGTGTTGAAGGTCTCGAACATGATCTGTAAGGAGAGGAGCCCCTGTCACGCTCGGCAAACCACCAGAGGCAGCCAGGCCAGACTGGGGACATGCAGAAAAGTGCAAAAACACAGCTAAATGTGCTGGGGATCCCGGGATGGGGATTCACTTCAGACCTACTGTGCACCTACTGAAATGCACACTCCAAGGCCGCTTGACAACCAGCCTCATTGGCTTTGTCTCGCGAGCCAGTGTTAGTACCTACACCCACAGCGTTTTATAGCCTCAAACACCTAATCAGAAAAGCAAACACCAGAAAAAGATTCCATCTGGGAAAAAGCAAATAGAACCTGCAGAGTTCCAAAGGAGACTCAGGTCAGAGAAGAAAGTCCTAGGAGAACGGCAGAAGAAAGAACAAGTGAGAAAGGGCACAGAAGAGCAAGGAAGGACGGGGGTGGCCGCCCGCGAGAGGCCAGCGGGCCACTGACCTGGGTCATCTTCTCACGGTTGGCCTTGGGGTTCAGGGGGGCCTCGGTCAGCAGCACTGGGTGCTCCTCGGGGGCCACACGCAGCTCGTTGTAGAAAGTGTGATGCCAGATCTTCTCCATGTCGTCCCAGTTGGTGACAATACCGTGCTCGATGGGGTACTTCAGGGTCAGGATGCCCCTCTTGCTCTGGGCCTCATCGCCCACGTAGGAGTCCTTCTGGCCCATACCCACCATCACGCCCTACGGAGCGAGAGGAGAGGTCAGCGCGAGCCTGGGGCCATCGACCTCCCCCCAACCCCCCCCCCCCCGCCCCGAGAACCAAGCACAGGGCAGGGCCTCCCCTGCGAAGGGGCCCTCGTGCGTGGTAGCGCCTGTTCCCGGGAGTGGAGGCCCCACCCCCTCCCCAAGTCAAAAGCCCAGGTTGGAGCCCTACCTGGTGCCGGGGGCGCCCCACGATGGAAGGGAAGACGGCCCGTGGGGCATCGTCGCCCGCGAAGCCGGCCTTGCACATGCCGGAGCCGTTGTCGACCACGAGCGCAGCAATATCATCATCCATGGCGAACTGCGGGAAGAGCCTCGCCTGAGTCGGGGGTCGGGTGGGGCCGCCCCCGCCCTGCCCACTTCCGGCGCGCCGCGGCCTCGAGCCGCCAGGGGGCGCCGGCGCGCGCCCACAACGGGGACAAAGGCAGCTCGGCCGGCAGCGTTATTACCATAAAAGGCAAACGCTGGTTGGAGGCGGCCCCGCGGCGCGCGGCAGGAAGCCAGGCCCCCGCCCCCTCCCCACACCCGGGGCAAGCTCCGCCTCCGCCCCGTTTAAAAAACGCCGGCCGGCCTGGCGCGCGGCGGCCACGCCCGCGGGAGCCGGCGGCGCGGGGAGGAAGTGCGCGCAGGCGCTCTAGCGCCGCGGCGACCCCACCCCTTCCGGCCGGCCGCGCCGCCCTCACCCTGGCCGCGGCTCCGGGCCCCGAGCGCGCACGCGCACGCGCAGCCATGTCCCCAGCCCCCACCCTGCCGGCGGACCCGCCGCGCCCACCCACCCACCGTGCCGCCAGAGCAAGCAAACCGCCCGCTGCCGCACAAAGACCCGCGGCCGCCCTGGCCTGGGCCGCAAGCACCCCGGGGGCGCGCGACGTGAGCGCAGCCCCGGCCCGATCGAGGGGCGCGAGAGCCCCACTGCCCGCGCCCGGCGGCGCTCCCGGAGCGAGGCCGGTGGCCGAGGGGCTCTTCCACCCCGAGAAGGAAGAGGCGCGGGGCCGCCGTGCTCCCGGCCGGCCCGGGGCCTTACCTGAGAGCGGTGTAAACCGGCGGCGGCGACGGAGGAGCGGCGAGGGCGAGAGGCCTGTGCTCGCGGAGTGGACGCGGTCTCGGCTGTGGCTGTGCGTCGCGTCGCCGGGTTTTATAGGGCGGCGCCGCGGCAGCTCGAGCCATAAAAGGCAACTTTCGGAACGGCGTGCGCTGATTGGCCCCGCGCCGCTCACTCACCGGCCTCGCCGCACAGTGCAGCATTTTTTTACCCCCACTCCCCTCCTTTTGCAAAAAAAAAAAAAAAAAAAAAAAGAGGGAGAGAGAGAGAACGAGCCGGGCTGGGAGAGAGCGAGAGCGAGATTGAGGAAGAGGAGGAGAGAGAGAGTTTTGGCGTTGGCCGCACTTGGGTGCTGGGCCCATGGGCCGCCGCCCCTCTGGGCAGTGCCTGGTCCGCCCCGCGTGTCCCCCACCCCGGGACCCTCGGGTGTGGATGTCACATGAGCAGTGAGCGCCCCGGTGGGCAAGGGTCAGCACGGATGCGAGGGTCCCTGGTTGGTGTGGGTGCATGCTTAAAGAGCAGTTGCAGGGGAAGAATTGGTCAACATTAACTCAGCTGCCTAGAAAGCCTGGATTGGGGTGAGGGAGTGGGGGCTCTGGCTGGGGGTGCTCAGCTTGCTGAGTTAGGGACATTACCACTCAGACCTGGGCTGAGGAGTAGGTATGGCGTGGGGGAGTCAGCGGGCTTGTGGCCACTCACTCGACCGGGCCTCAGAAACAGGACAGGCAGCAGGAGCCAGGGGCTGGAAGTTCCCCGTGAAGAGGGCTCCAAGCCTCCCCTGCCGCAGGCCTGGACGGAGGTGGGCTCTGTAGAGCAGAGACACTGTTCCCATGGAGCCAGGCTGCTTCTAAGAGCTGCCTGGTCACACCCAGCCAAGGCCAGGCCAGAGCCGTTAGCCTGTGACCCAGGCAGCTGCTGGCGAAGGCAGGCAGGGGTGCCCGGCACGGCTCTGGGGCCTGGGGCCCACCATCCATCGTCTGTGTGTCATGTGTAGCCGCAGCTGAACTGCTGTCCTGGGCCATCTGGAGGCTGTTGAGCGCTGGGGAAGGACCCTTAATGCCCCCAAAGATGAGTTAGGTTGAGGGGGGGCGGGGTGGTAGGGACAGTAGGTGAGGACCAGCTGCCCTCAGACAAGACCCTCTTCGTGTCACCTTTTCCTGCCCCAGGTCCCTCCACCAAACATTGGGCAAGACCTGGGTGCCCAGAGTGTTCTGGATGGTTCCCTGCTCCGAGAGCAGCCAGTCTGGGCAGGCAGAGCCTGTACCCAGATGGTGGCCAACAATGATCAGCGTGTGGCAGACGGAGCCAGCGCCCACGGGACCCCAGAGTGGCATCTGGCTCAGCCTAGAGGACCGCGTACCTCCTTGGAGGTGGTGACAGGAAGCTGACTTTTCACACGGAAAACGGGAAGGGTGGTCCGGGCAAGGGGTGCTAGCCTGTAGCCACTGGTCTCTCTCTCTGGGCACCCTAGGGCGCACACAGTAGGTGGTCCTGAAGCCTGTGTTGAAACCAGTGAACCATTCGTCCATATATGGATGTGGAATCTGTGGCCAGAGAAGAGGTGGCCTGGTCCTGCCCACTATAGGTGGCTGGTGGCAGGGCACTTTGGAAGTCGTGGAGGCCCCAGCCAGGTGGGAAGGGTGACCAGTACCCAGCATGCAGCAGAACCATCAGGCTCAGAGCTGTGCCCCGGCATCCCCAGAGAACTGCCACGGGGACTGGCTCCCCTATCACCGCTCCGGGCTTGGGGGATGTTCCCAGCCAGTCCACTCCCTGCCTCCCGGGGACTGCCCTGTCCCCGGTCTCGTATCTCTCAGTCGTGGGCATCTGGCCAGCCAGTTGCCTTGGGGCCTGCCAGGCCTGCGTTTCAGGGGCTGGGGAGCAACCCTCTTTCTGCCTGTTGGTGAGGGCTGCTTGTGGCCATTCACCGAGCCCCGAGGGGTGCTGGGCAGGCTGGGACTGGGGCGACAGGGCAAGGGATGGGCAACTCTAGGGTGGTTTCCGGCAGCTACGTGGGGCAAAGAGCAGGCCTTCTCCATAAGCAGGGCCTGTGCTGTCACCTCACCTCCTCTCCACCAGGGGTGGGCCACGGGGCAGGAACACCAGCCCAACCTGACCTGGGACCGAAACGCTCCCACCCCGTGTCTGCAGCAGCCATTTCCTGGTGCTCTCCTACACGTCCTTCAAGGCCCATCGCAGAAGGCCCGTCTCCCCTCTATGGGGGAGCCCTTTAGCATCTGCAACCTACACTGTCCCTCCCACTTAAGACCACTGCACTCGGCCTCCTCCACGGACCGTGAGCCCTGGCACCCACCTCTTCCTGCCAGACCCTCCCCAGGGCCACTGCTGGAGTATTCTCAGCCTTCCCAAAGGACCCTGGGAAGAAGATGGAGGGTTGAGAGGGGGGCTGGGCCACAAGCCTAGGGGGAGGGGAGGAGAAAAAGAGGAAGTGAAGCGGGCAGGAGGAAGGGGGAGGAGACCTGCCGGAGAGGAAGTGAACAGGTTCTTCGCTTGGGAACTTTGTCCTTGCAGGGAGTTTTCAGAGCTGTCACTGACGGCTGCACAGTCCCCGAGCCTTAGCCTGGCTCAGCCAATGGGGACCTCACCTGCTTTCTGGTGTTTTTTTTTTTTTTCCCCCTCTTGTGGTTCCCCCACCTGGCAAGGCGTCCCAGCAGGGGACATTTTACAGCCCTCCTAAAGGACCACTCCCTGGCCCTCTCTAGAGAAATGGCCACGCTGCCAGGTGAGGACCCCAACTCCCACTTCTCAGAGGAAGAAAGCAACGTGTAGCTGAGGAGGGATGTGTGGCCTGTGGACTTTGGCTCTGGGAGAGTGGAGACACCGGGCCCAGAAGGTGATCAGTGACGGCGAACTGGTGGATGAGGGCATGGGACACTCTAGCAAACACACATCCTCTCTACAGATGAGGAAACTGAGGCAGGACTGCAGTCCAGCATGAAGGACACTAGGTGCAGGGCCCCTGGGGAGCCTCACGCTGCCCCTCCCTGGTAGATTGTCCTGTGGAGTGTCCCCAGGGACTGGGTCCAAAGGCTGTTCCAAGGTCTGAATTCTTGCATTCTACCTCCTCCTGGGTGCTTATCTCCTAGGGCCCAAAGAGGACAGCCACCAGCCTTTGGTCACATAACAATTGGTCCTGAGGCCCCTGTCCGGCTGCCCCTTTCCCCTGCCCTCCTCCCCTGCTCCTAGGGTAGTCTCAAAAGGAGATTGTGGACCTTGGGATTCCTGAGGGACTGGGCTTGGGTTTCCTGTGCCTCCTGCCCGACTTTTCCTTTGCCTCAGGGCCAGCTCTTTGGGATGCCCCCTCCAGGAAGCCTGCCATGATTGCCTCCTTCCTCTACCCTATCAACCGTAGCTTTCCTGCTCAGGGGAAAGAAACAACCCAGCCAGGGATCACACAGCTAGGGCACAGCCAGGAGCCAAACCTCCTGCATCACGGGGCTCTTGCCTCCAGTGCACCAGCACCAACCGGCCAGGCCCTCTTCCAGAGTGGAACAGCACCAGGGCACTGTTTTGAGCAACACCCTGAATCAAGCAGGTGTGATCCCTGAGACAGACCTCAAATGAGAGAGCGAAAGAGAACACGCTCCCTCTGCCACCTACGAGGGAAAGCAGTGGGTCTTCTCAGGGAGGGGGGAGCTTCTTAAAGGGCAGTCAAGGAGCACCCCCTCGCCGCCGCCTCCCCTCCCCCCCAGGTGAGCAGCCAGCTGATGGGGCTCCCATCAGGAGACAGGAGGGCTGGGCTGGGCCCTGTGTATTCTCCTGGGCAGCAGCCAGGGCCTTGGTCCCCACCCAGGCCTGGCCTCTAGCCAGAGTCTCCTAGGGCCTCAGCCTGCTCAGGGCTATCCCTGCTCCCCGACAATCATCCCGCCCCCCCCCAAGGGGGATCCCCGCCCTGGAGCCGCTGGGAACTTCTGACACTTCTTGGGAGAGTTTTAAAAAATCCTTAAAAATCACCGCCTTTCTTCCTGTGCCCCAGGGCGCACGACACCGACAAAGGCCAGGCCCTCCTGGGAAGTTCCCAGCCTTGCTCACTTGACTTAATTTGCAGAAACAGAAGGCGAGGTTCCCTGGACTCCCCCACTACACGCACCAGCCAAGGCCCTTCTTCTTGCCCCCGACCTGACCCGCTGCTGGGAAGGCTTGCTGTCCGCGTCCCACAGATGAGAAACCCAGGCGACCCACACAGACCCTGAGTGTTGACAGGGAGCTGGCCCGTGGGAGCCACAGACCCTTCCAGGCGAACTGGGGAGTGTGGGGAGACTGGGGCGTTCCCACGTCCCCCGCAGTTGTCCTGGGAGGGTCTTGAGGCCCACGTGCCTGGAGAGGGAGCTGATCTGCCCAAAGCCACCTAGAGACCAAGGCAGGCAGCCTTCGGATACCCTGGGGGGTGGGCAACACACCCAGTGGGAGTCACAGGGACAGGAGGTGCCACACAGACCTTGCACTTTGGGCCTCTGACCCTGGGCTGTGATAAAAGGCAAGGGGCATCTGACACCCAGGGCGTCCGGAGCAGTGTGCTGGGGTCTGCGGTCCCGACCCCGGGGCCCCAGCACCCAGGGGTGTGGTCAGTGTTGGGGCTCAACCCCTTCCTGGCCGGGTAGACTTCTCCCTGCTACTCTCCTATGGGGCCCTGGGGGTGCTAGAATGGCTGAGGAGCTGGGGGAGGGGAGGGAGGGAAGGAGGGAAGGCCGACCCTCCTGGAGGGCCCAAGGAAGTGAAAGGGGAACGGAGAAGGGGGAAGGAGGTGCTGGAAAGTGTGGGTGGGCAGGGCCGCTGACTCAGAGGCCAGGCACACTCACCTCAGAGCCAGGCCTGGCCTCCCTGGTCCATGAGAGTCCCTGAAGGCCTGCCCTGACCAGAGCGGCACCACACAGAAACCTCGCCTCTCCCCTGCCGGCTGAGCTGGAATCTCCCCATTTCTCAGACTAGCAAACTGAGGCCAGCGACCACAAGACTTGGCTCTGCAGTTAAGAGCACACTGCTGCCGGACCGCCACACCGCCGGTGGGCAGTGGTAAAGCCAGCCAGGCTCTAAGGCTGTGCTCAGCCACCCTGCCTGGCCGTGGGGTACAACACGGGGCTCCACGTGGGGCACTCCCCAGCTGTCGCCGCTTCTCCAGCCTCGGGGCCTGGGGCCCATCCAAGTGGAAACCTGATCAGTCATGGCCACGTAGCTGCGTAACTAGGCCCTGCCCAGCCAGAAATCTCGGCTGCTGCTGGGCTCGCCAGCAACCTGAGCCGGCTCTGTGTCTGGGCTTCCTGATGTCTCCCAGTGCCTGGCCCCGTGCCAGCTGCTGGGGACCCAGGGGGCCCCCTGGCCTGCACTGTCCACTGGGGATGCAGTCCTGACACGATGAGATTGGTCCTGTGCTAGCCCAGAGAAGAGGCATAGGTCTCGGGCTTGGGTTGTGATGGCTCAGGTAGAGAAGGGGTTTCCCCTGTAGAGTGGCCTCTGTTGGGGGCCAGGAACAGCGGCCAGGGCTCCCAGTCCCCTCGTTTCCCGGATCACTAGGGTATCATTTGGGCTATCTCATTAAGTCAACGCGACTGCTGAGACCCCTGGCGTTGGGGATGACAGTGGAGGGAGTGACACACAGATGTGTTCACAGCGGTGACCCAGAATGTGCAGTGATGGTGCCTTCTTACCATAGCCGGAGTGAAAAGAGCCCAGAGCAGGTGGGGAACCCCAGGAAGGAGTGCAGCCTCCTCCCTGCTCCATGAGGCCCCGCAGAATGGCCGGCTCAGCACAATGTCTTCTGGGGACCCCAGTCTTTCCTTCTTGGAAACACTTTCAGGCTTTGCGCTAAGTAAGATCGTGTTCTGTCGCTCACCCATCGGATGCCCTTGGAAAGTGACTCAGCATCTCTGGGCCCAGGGTCCGCAAGACCACATGTGGATGGCATTGTCTGGGTGGGCCTTTCAGCAGCTTGTCGTGGACATCCTTGAAGCCGGCCACCACCCAGCTCCTTAACAAAAGAGAAACCAAGGCCCAAAGATGGACAGAGGCTGGCCCAGCGTCACACAGTGTATGTGGCAAGTCAGAGCCCAGGCCTGGAAGGCTGGAGGTCTGCATTTTGTGTGCTGCTGGGAGGGCTAAGCAGGTCTGTTGTGAAGGCTACAGGACCCTGCTCCCCTTGGCTAAGAGGGATGACAGCTCTGGGGCACCTGGGTGGCTCAGTCAGTTGGGCATCCAACGCTTGATTTGGATTCAGGTCGTGATCTAACGGTTCGTGAGTTCGAACCCCGTGTCGGGCTCTGTGCTGACAGCTCAGAGCCTGGAGCCTGCTTTGGATTCTGTGTGTGTGTGTGTGTGTGTGTGTGTGTCTCTCTCTCTCTGCCCCTCCCTTGCTTGTACTCTCTCCGTTCTCTGTCTCTCTCTCTCAAAAATAAATATTAAAAAATCAAAAAGAAATAAATAAAAAGAAACAAAAAAGAAACAGTGACAAGTGTCCAGTGCTCCTATCGACGTGGCTAAGTCAATTGTGTGTCGGTGGCCTTGGGCAAGTTGCTCTCATCACATGCATAGTCGCAGAGCTGCAGGGAGGGAACAGAAACGCTGGGCCTGCCCAGAGTGAGTACAGGGTGGCCACACCATGGTGACCTTGGGCCGGGCATATTGTGTCTCTGTGGCATGAAGGCCGTACCACCTCTTCTTCCCAGGCTTGAGGGCTCCAGGCAGGGGAGGGGCCGCCAGCCCTCCCTTGGTTCTCTCCCTGCTGGGCCAGCTCCAGGGAGGTGAGGGAGGGAATTGCTGGGAAAGACCCTTCACCCTGCCCCCTGCCCTGCATGTGTGTGTGTGTGTGTGTCCCTATGTGAGCCCACAAGACAAATCCAGGTCTCTCCCTGGTCCCTAGGCTTGTCACACACAGAGCAGGACCCTGGAGGGCTGGGTGGTGGGGAGGAGGAAGCTGGGGACTACCACCTTCTCCTTGATGTCCTTTTGGATTGTTTTTCCACCAGAGAATACTGGCATGGCCTTCGGGCAAGGAGGGGAGAGGGAAGGGGGTGGGGGAGTGAGCAAAAGACCGTAAAGAACTTGAAACAAGAAGCCAGCCAAATCTCCAAATCACCGGCAAAGATACAAAAACATGCTCAGGGCGCCTGGGTGGTTCCGTGTGTTAAGCATTTGACTTTGGCTCAAGTCAAGATATCAGGGTTCAGAGCCCCCCGCTGGGCTCTGTGCTAACAGCTCAGAGCCTGGAGCCTGCTTTACATTGTGTGTCTCCCCTTCTCTCTCTGCCCCTCCCCTGCTCATGCTCTGTCTCTCCCTCTCAAAAATAAATAAGTGTTAAAAAATTGGAAAAAAAAAAAAAAGATGCTTAACATCATGGGTCGACGGGAAATGCAAATTAAAACCACACGGAGACACAGCCTCCTACCCCCAACGGGGGACATGAGAAGGACTGGCAATCCAGGGGTTCCTGGGGACGAGCCGCCCTCCGTCCGCGCTGGGATTTCCACAACCGCTTTGGGAAACTTTGAGAATGTGCTTAAAATATCACCCAGCGATTCCTCTCCTAGGTATTTATCCACGAAAAACGAGGTCACGTGTCCAGCAAAAGACACCTGCGGACACGTCCCTACAGACTCACATGTGATGTGTATGCACATAACGTACATTTGTCAAAGTCCCAAATGTACATCGGCAATGGCACAGGAAAACAAGGTGTGGTGCGCTTCCGCACTGGCGTAAACTCCCGTCCTGCTCAACACCGGGAACCTCCAGAACGTCCCGATGAACAAAAGAAGCCAGACCCAAGCAAGAGTGGATTCCGTGTGATTTGGTGTTCACAGAGTTTAAGCACAGGGGTGTGAATCTGTGCTGAAGTCAGGAGGCTGGCTTGCCCTCTGGGGAACTAGTGACTGAAAAGGGCCCGAGGGACCTTCTGGGAGTCGCAAATGTCTCTAGATCTGGGTGTCTGGGTGCCGGGCCGGGTATTCGGTTTGTGGCAATTCATGCAGGTGTCCACTAAGAATGTGTGCACTTTCCTAAGATGGCTCACCCCTGCCAGCTTCATCTCACACTCTGGGCACTCAGAGCACTAAACTTCTGCTTGCCTCAGGGCCTTTGCACGTGATGTTCTGTCTGTAATGGACCCTTCTCCTCCTGCACCCTCTTTTTGCCTCTTTAAATTCTGCTTATCCTTTTTTTTTTTTTTTTAAGTTTATTTATTTTGAGAGAGACACAGCATGAGTGGGAGAGGGGCAGAGAAAGGGAGACAGGGAGAATCCCAAGCAGGCTCTGCACTGTCAGTGAAGAGCCCGACATAGGGCTTGAACTCACAACCCGTGAGATTATGACCTGAGCCAAAGTTAAGAGTTGGATGCTTAACCCATTGAGCCACCCAGGTGCCCCTGCTTATCCTTTAAGGCTCAGTGTAAAGATCACCTCTTCTAGGAAGTCCTCCCTGATCTCTAGACAAGGGCAGGGCTCCTGCACCTCCTACATTTCTTTGTCACGCTCATCACCACTGATGATTCAGTGCATCTGTGTGATGACAGGTTTACTTTCTCCTTCCAGGCTCCAAAGGCAGGGACCAGGTCTGTTTTGGTCACTGCAGGATTCTCAGTTCACGGTGCGTGGTTAGTGAAGTTTTCAGTTTCCGTCTGCAGATGGAAGGAAGGAAGGAAAGAAGGAAGGAAGGGAGGAAGGGAGGGACCCAGTTGTCTCCAGAAGGGACAGAGGACTGGATGTGTTGTCTCTTGAGGGTGTGAGCATCCTGTCCCAGGAGGGTGTGGGCACAGCCCTGGCAGGCGTGATGTCCCAGGACTGCCAAAGCTGATGAGGAATAGGCTTAGGGAGGAGGGGCTGGGCCACCTTAGGGCTCACACCTTCCAGAGGATGTCGGGCTGGAGGGGGGGTGTCACAGGAAGTCCTCAGGTCTCCGGGCTGTAGCTGACTCACCCAGCCTCTGACAACAGTCAAAAGTCAGACTCCAGCCTTGTTCTCCAGGGATCCCCAGGGGGGACCACCGTCTGACATCCTGAATGTGTGAGGGGCTGACCTGGAGATGAGTCTGGCAAGGCTGTCTGGCAGAGAGGTCTTTGTGGCTGGGCCCTGACGTCTGAGTAGGAGACAATCTGGGGAGGTCTTGATACAAGCGTACGTTGGGGGGACCGGAAGCCTCCCATGTGGCCGGCACTTTGGAAACTGAGTCTGTAGAAACCTCAGTGGGGAGATCCCTTCTGGCCGACACCCAGTAGAGCACAGGGAGGCTCCCAACTGAGAAAGAGCCCAGTTGAAGCGGGTTCAGTGCATGAGGTGGGGGGAACCCACGTAGCACCGCCTTCCTCTCTATGCCCTGTTCCTCCCAGGACACGACTTGGGGGAAAGGAGGTCAGAGCGGGCTGTCAGTTCTCACCCCTCGGGAGAAACGTACTGGGCCTTGAATTCAGGTTCCGTTGTACAGATGGGGAAACTGAGGTGGCCATGGACGGAACCTAAGCTCACATACCTGGGTTAAGCTTGGATTCGGGAGCCCACAAGGGCAAGAGACAGGCTCTCCTGGGGGTTGGGTGACCCACACACACAAATAACTGCCACGCTGTAGGGCCCAGCCCTGGCGGGGCGGGGGCGGGGGGGTGCCCCGGGAGACCCGCCAAAGAACTTGTTGGAAACTGGGAACCAGAACCTGAACCAGGCCTCCCAGGTGACAGCTGCAGGGCCTCTATGCTTCCTCTCCCTCGAGCTGGCCTCATCAGCCCCAGCCCTGGCAAGGAGAAGGAAAGCAAGCGGCAGGGGCCACACAGCCAGAACGTGTAGCATTGGAACTCAGCCAGGAGGTGGGAAAACGCTTCCTAAGCCGGAGATCACTGACACCCGCAACGTGCAACGACCGGGGCAGGCATGCTTCAGAGCAGGAGCCTAAACTTGGGCGCCGGGACTTTGTCCTGCAAGCATGATGGGCGGCTACAGAGGGTGTAGGAGCAGGAGAGGGGCAGGGCCAAACCTGATGCTTCAGCAGAAAGTTCTACGTAGTTTGTACTAGAAATACCAGAGTTATCTGGTATTCACTCCCCTGGATGAAGTGAGGTGATGAGCCCCTAGTTGGGACGACTGTGCCTTCACAATCATGCTCTTCCTGAGATGCTCTTCCTGAGCCCCTGGCGGCCGGCCCTGTCCTCCTCACTCCCCATCAGATGCTCCTGGAGGCAGAGGCCTAGATGGTTCCCCAAACCCAGGTGAGGCTCAGAGGGTTGAGGAGACATGCCCAAGGTCACACTCAGTTAGGGAAAGTTGGTGAGATGGGCATGTCTTCCTTCTCCATGACCCTGAGCAAGTCACTTTACCTGGAAGGGTCTCAATCTCACTGTCAGAATAGGGGTGAGGGGTGCCTGGTGGGGCTCAGTCAGTTGAGCGTCTGACTTCACCTCAGGTCCGTGGGTTCGAGCCCCGTGTCAGGCTCTGTGCTGACAGCTCAGAGCCTGGAGCCTGCTTCCGATTCTGTGTCTCCCTCTCTCTCTGCCCCTCCCCCACTCGTGCTCTGCCTCTCTCTCCCTCTCAAAAATATACAAACATTAAAAAAATGAAAATGGGGGGGCTGCCAGAGGATGGAACCAGAGGGGGTGTTGAGGGGGGTCGCTGGCTGGCTCAGTCATCAGTAGAGCATGTGACTCTTGATCTCAGGGTTGTGAGGTCAAGCCTCATGTTGGGTGTAGAGATTACTTACAAAATCGAAGAAAAGAAAGAAAGAAAGAGAAGAAAGAAAAAGAGAAAGAAAGAAAAAGAAGGAAAGAATGAAAGAAGGAAAAAAATAAAAAGAAAGAAGGAAGGAAGGAAAGAAAGAAAGGAAAGAAAGAAAGAAAGAAAGAAAGAAAGAAAGAAAGAAAGAAAGAAAAGACAGGCGGAGGGAGGGGGAGAGAGAGAGAGGAGGAAGGGAGGGAGGGAGGGAGGGAGGGAGGGAGGAAGAAAGAAACTACATGGAGGTGCTGGGCTGGAAAAGGTTCACTCTTGTTCCCAGGGAAGCACTGGGGGGGGGGGGGGCAGTCGCCTGTCTCTAAGGCACCTGCCAGCTTTGGGGAGGGAGCAGGCAGGGTGTAGGGAGGAGAAGGGTGTCCATGGACCAGCTGAAGAACTGAGCTTCTTGGCCTTGACTCTCGCCCACTCCCAGGGGCCCCCTGAGCAGAGGGCAAAGAGCAAAGGGCAGGGGCTAGAGTCTGGCCTCTCCCTGTCCTCCTGGGGCCACTTGTAGACATTATCTAGGCTTAATCATGACAGCTGCCTTTCCCTGAGGGTGCCCTGGGTGTGGTGCCAGCCTTCCAGCTCAGCATCTGTAAGCACCCCCTCACCTGCTCCCCCCCCCCCCCATGAAACGTCACCCTGGGCCCCAGGGGGCAGGTATCAGTCATAGAAAACTAAGGCCTAGAGAAGTTTAGCACCACCCACACTTAGGTCTGGCAGACCCCCAGAGGAGGCGGTGACTGTACAGGTGTCCCAGCTTTGCAAGGAGCCCGACCACAGTCCCCGGGCCCTGCTGCAGCGCTGTTATCTGACCCTCAGCTCCTGAGGCCCCGGAAACTCTCTTCGAGGCCCGGGAATTTCTGGGGGACTCAGGAGAATCACAGCCCGTCACAGGCCACTCACCACTCACAGGACCCCCTAGGGTATATACCTGGGACGGCATCCAGGCCCAGGGTCCTGTTCAGGGTTCACGTGACCCAGGGCTGAAAAGCAGAACCTTTGCACCAACCTGGGCCTACGGGGCTGTCTCTGGGCCTCGGTGTGCTCATCCGTACTATGGAGGCGGGTGGCCTCAGACCAGCGTCCGGGGCCCCCAGGCGGACCCCGGACCACCCGGACGGGATGGGGCACAACACCGGGTTCTCAGAATCCCACAGCGCATCGGCGACGCGGTCCCGCCCAGCGGCCAGGACAGCAGGAGGCGGAAGCGAGGGTAGAGGAAGGTTCTCTCCGCTGGGAATCTGGGTCCAGACAGCGGGTGTCCAGACAGAGGCCCACCCGCTCCCAGGTTGGGAGGGGGGGTAGGCGTCTCGGTCTGGGCAAATCAGCGGGTGGAGGGCGCGTCCGAACACCCCAGGGAGGCAGCTGCCTGGGGACCTCCCGAGGCCGGCGCGGTCCAACCCGTTCCCCAAGCCTTCCAGCCCGGGGCGGGGCGGCCGGCTCGGCCTCGGGGGTCCAGGCCCCGCCTCCGCCCAGGGCCCGGGCGCTGAGGGGTGGGGTGGGGTGCCATTATCTGGCGCGGCCAGGCCCGCAAGGCTCAGGCTCACGTGGCCGCGGCTCCTGGCCTCCCAGGTCTCAGGGCCGCGGCGCGGGCGGGCAGATAAGCCGGGCGCTCCCAGAGCCTGGCCGGCGCGGGCCGGGCCGGGCCGAGCTCCCCGCGGGCCCCCCCCCCCCCCCCCCCACCGGCCGGCCCGGCCCACTTGGCCCAACTTCTTCTCCATAAAAGGCGAGGTTTGGGAGCGCCCGGGGAGGGGGCGTTGGGCTCACACGTGGGGCCCGGAGCTTTGCCGGGGCCGCCCCCCCGCGTCCTCCGGCCCTCCCCCCTCGCCCCTCCCCCGGAGCCGCCTCGCCCCTGCCCCTGGCGTCCCGCGGACCACCATCCCGACCTCGCTCTCCTCCTCCGACCCGGCCCTGAGCGCCCCGCACTCTGTCCCCACTTGGCCTTGCAACAGCTCGAGGCCCCCCACAGCCGGGCGGGTCCGCGGAGGGCGGGGTCGGGCATCTAGGAGCGTCGGGAAGACCAGCGGGACCGGGGGTCACCCTGTAACTCGGCTCCGTGCGGATGCAGACGAATCGTACTGGCGGCGGACTGTAACGTGCATTTTAATACCTCTAGAGCTTGGGGTGCCTCTTCCCGATTTTACGTGTCGCCCAGCTCGCCTGTGGCCTTGGGCGCACGTTACGTCTGCGCGCAGCCTCAGTTTCCCCGTCTGTTAACCCGGGGAGAGGCTTCTCCTGCTGGGTTTGCGCGACTGTAAACCGCAGCGCCCCGCCGGGCCCGGCGCGGGGCTGGAGCAGAAGCGGGCAGGGGGCGGAGCCGTTTCCCGCCCGCACGCCCCCCTCGCTCCTCCGGGGGAGGCCCCGCACGG
Organism: Panthera onca; assembly: GCF_046562875.1. Taxonomy (NCBI): domain Eukaryota; kingdom Metazoa; phylum Chordata; class Mammalia; order Carnivora; family Felidae; genus Panthera; species Panthera onca. The sequence goes on from NC_138354.1 coordinate 4,291,860, forward strand.
CTGCGTTGAGGGAGAGGGGAAGTGGGCGCCGAGAGACAAACAGTGGGTGCTCAATAAATGCAGCGCTGCCCCACCCCCACCCCGCCCCTCAGGGTGAGTCATCCCTGTCCTGGCCCTTTGCCGAGGGTGGGGGGCGGGTAGGGCCATCGGGTGCCATCTGGCTCCACCCCGCCGGGCTAGGCGACCTCGCCAGGGCTCCGCTCCTCTCCGGGCCTCAGTTTCCCCCTGCTAAAGTTCAGGGCAGGGCTGGCGCAGGCCGGCTGGGGGCCGCGGGCACCCCCGCGCGGCCCCGGCCACGTCCGCTGCCCACGAGGCCGCCATAAAAGGCAAGCGGCCGCAGGTCGAGCAGCCAAACTTAGTCATCCGGCCCGCGGGCCGCCCGGCGCGCCGCGCGCAGCTTCCTCCCCGAACTTCCCGTTTTCCGAGGGGCCCGGGGAGGGGGCCGAGGTGCGGCCTGGTCTTTCGAAATGCCTGGGCTCCGAATGGCTGGGGGCTTGGCCCGGGGGCGTCCCAGGCTGGCGCTTTCATCCCGGAGCTGCGGGTCAGCGCGGCGCCTCCAGAAGACGCCTGCGAGGGAGGCCCAGGCTGCTGCCCGGATAAATCTCAGCCAGCTGCCCCGGGGGTGGGGAGAACAGTGCGGTGCGGCCCTGAGCCCGTCGGTGCATCGCCAGAGCGTCTGGGCCGAAACCACCCAGCGAGCGTCGCGGGAGCAGGGCTGGGTCAAGGGATACGGGGTGCAATTCAGTGCAACGTAAGGGACAGCTCGAGCTGCAGTCGCTGGTCCGTGCATGGACCTCGGCGGCCCCCTCGTGCTGTCTGGGTCTCGGGTTCCATTTACAGGCAATCAGGACAGTGGCTGTCCAGAGGTGGGGGGGGGGGGCAGGGGCAGGAGGCTTGCTGGAATGGAATTGTACCCTGGACTAATTAGGGTGGTGGCCTTACGGCTGTGCACACAGGATTGGGCTGTCCTATCAAGGTCGCTGACCTCCACTGTAGGTAAATTATACCTCAATTCAGAACTGTAAAAAAAAAAAAAAAAGAAAGAAAGAAATGCACACGCAGGGCACGCCCATACATTGGTTAGGGATGTCTACAAAGGTACAGGGAAGGAGTCGTTGCTGCCGCCTCGGGGTGGGTGGGAAGGAGAATCGTGGAACGCTGGGTGTCTTCTGATTCTGATATCCTGTATTTCTTTCAGAAAACAGAGCTGAAGAAAATACGGTGAAGTAATGCCTGGGTCCAGGAGTACATTATGTTCCTCTCTGTCCTTTCCTGTGTATTTGAAATATTTCACACTTTTCACGAAGAAAGGGCGAAAGCACCGTGGCTGGGAATCGGGACACACGGTGGTCAACCTCTTTGACCCTCGGTTTCTTCTTCTGTACAAGGGGGCAATCAATAATCCCTTTGGGGGAAAGCGTATTGGGTGTTAGCTGCAAAGAGCGAGCCCTAGGCATGCAGTAGGTGCTCAGCAAAGGGGTCTGTTTGGGGCTCCCCTTTTCCTAAGCCCACCTTCCCCCCAGCAGGCAGGACTTGCTATAGGGTGAAGGGCCAGGGTGGGAAGGTCTTCACCTCACAGCTCCATTAGGCCAGTGGCCTGGCCTGGCCTGGCTGGGAAGGTTTGTGTTTCTGACAAATGGGGCCAGCCAGCCCCATGCCCTGCCTGTCGCATCCTGTCCTGACTGTCCTGTCCCCGGGGCCAGGGTCACTCTAGGTGAGGCTCAGGGCCAGTATACTAGCAGGACACAGGCCAGCAGGTCACCTGGCCTCGGATTCCAGGTGGCCGGATCCTCAGGAAGCCACTGGGGGTGGTGAGGGCCCAACAGGGATGGTGGGTGCCAGCCAGTCAGCACTGTTAGGGACACAGAGCCCAGAGAGCCCCAGAGGTCTGTGGGCAACCACGGCCAGCAGGAAGGAAGGGAGGAGAGTGCAAGGTTAAGAAAGTACATCCAGGAAGGGAGAGGGAAGAGAAAAGAGAAAGCAAAAGCCTGCATTTCCTCTCACTACTTTTGACCATCTGTACATGGGCACTGCACCCGGCTCTCTGGTGAAAGTCTCCCATGACCCTGAGGGGGAACGGAGACCCCCCCCCCCCCCCCCCCCGCCAAAGCCAGCACGGTTAAATGACGAGGCCAAGGTGACCCAGCTAAGAAAGGCAGGGTCTGGGGGAGTGTGAGCAAGAGAGATTGACGGACGTGTGGCCAGGGGACAACAGGGCCCTTGCTAGGAGGTGTGCTGCAGCTCTAGGGAAGGGGAGGCCGAGGGAGTGGGGAAGGAGGGGTAGGGGACTGAGAGCAGTAAATGACAGCTGGCTGGGGCTGGTCTGAAGGCCGGACTGGCTGCAAGAGACGCCTCTCGGGTGCCCTCTAGTGGGGACATTCTCCTCCCTGGCGAGGCGGATCTGTGTGTCCGCATTCCATGCTTCAGGGAGTGACCGCCTTCTCCCCGTGTTACCCAGCCCATCATAGACACCCCCATCCAGAGCACCTCTTTTCTCAACGCTCCCTCACCTCCTCAGGCTCTGCCTCACTCCAGGCCTTGCTGGACAAGAAGAGGCCGTGGGAAAGCATCAGATGGCAAGAGGACCCAGCCATCATTCGCCCACCAAAAAGTCTGGCTGCAGCCTCCCAGCAGCCCTCCCAGGGGAGACATCTCTCTCTCCTCCTTTTTTAGACAAAGGGAAGAAAAACCCTGAGGTCTAGAGGGTGCACAGGCACCCCCTTTCTCATGCACATGGTCTCATGCACTGAGTCTGGACATCTGGGAGCTGTGGCCCCCCTTCCCCTACCTGTGGGCAGAAGAAGCCCCTCCTCTGGTATCTGGGGCCTCTAACCTTCCTGGCAGACTCTGTAACACCCTCGGCTGAAGGGGCCCTCTCGAAGGCTCCACATCCCCAACCCCCTCTGCAGCCTTCTGCCTTAGAATGAGGGTCAGGGGGTGCCTGGGTGGCTCAGTCGGTTGAGCGTCCGACTTCAGCTCGGGTCATGATCTCATGGTCTGTGAGTTCGAGCCCCGCATCAGGCTCTGTGCTGACAGCTCAGAGCCTGGAGCCTGCTTCCGATTCTGTGTCTCCCTCTCTCTCTGCCTCTCCCCTGCTCATGCTCTGTCTCTCTCTGTCTCAAAAATAAAGACATTTAAAAAAAAAAAAAGAATGAGGGTCAGATTCCAACATGTCCCAGGTGCTTAGAAGTCAAGGTTGACCCTGGAGAAAATATACTCCAAATGAATGACAAATGCTGCTAATTTCCAATAGGAACCTAGGGACTCGGAGTGGAGATGTTAGGCCCTCACAGTGGACTGTGACACTGCATTGGGCCAGATTTATGGGTTTGAGCGGCGCCCCAGAGAGTCGGAATGTAAGGTGGAAAGGCCCCCGACAGTTTGCTAGGTCTGTAGACTGAAGTTTCAACCAACCCATCAGTGGCCTGCATTCAGTGAGGCAGACTTTCGAGAACTTTCCCAGTGGGGTGGAAGTGGAAAGTCCAAAGAGAGTCACTTATCATGTGCTACCCACACGCTTTTAGAAATACGTAGGTAGGGGCACCTGGGTGGCTCAGTGGGTTAAGCAGCCGACCTCGGCTCGGGTCATGATCCCACGGTTCCTGGGTTCTAGCCCCGCATCACGCTCGATGCTGACAGCTCAGAGCCTGGAGCCCACTTTCAATTCTGTGTCTCCCTCTCTGCCCCTCCCAAGCTCGCACTCTGTCTCTCAAAAATGAATAAACGTTAAAAAAAATGTTTTTAAAAGAAATGTATTGGCGAAGCAGCGGCTTCATCCCTGTGTGGGTACCTTCTGTGGGCTGGCATCAGCCACTGACGTTCCACTGGGCTGGGCTCCCGATCTCAGGGGGCTGGCTGGGGCACCCCGACTGGCAGAGGCTGAGTGGGAACTCTTAAGCCTCAGAGACCAGGTGGCTGGATCACACAGAGATGGAGTGGTTTCCACGAGGTACTGATCTGCAGTTTTGATGGAAGCTAACCGATCCTGATGTTCTTGGGAATGAAGGAGCTGGTGCCACTGAAGTGTCACTTGAGGCGGACAGCTCTGTCGCTCAAGCGTCCGACTCTTGATCTTGGTTCAGGTCATGATCTCACGGTTCGTGAGTTCAAGCCCCATGTGGGGCTCCGGGCTGACAGCACCCACATGGAGTCTGCTTGGGATTCTCTCTTTCTCTCTCTGCACCCCGCCCCCTGCTCTCTCTCTCTCTCTCTCTCTCTCAAAATAAATAAATAAAACAAATAAATAAGTGTCACTTGACCAATATAGTAGGGGAAACTTGAGGTCTGGTGGACAGAAACCTGGCTGGAGTCCCCATAGTCTAGAGTTTCTAGGCTTGAGATATGTTATTTGATGCATTAATAAAGGAATGCATATATTGGTTACTGTATGACACATTTGTTCTTTCAGCTTGTTGACAACTGCAATTAAATTACAAAGTTTCCTTCGGAATGCAAGCGGGTGCAGCCACTCTGGAAAACAGTATGGAGGGTCCTCAAAAAACTAAGAATAGAACTACCCTATGACCCAGCAATGGCACTGCTAGGCATTTATCCACGGGATACAGGTGTGCTGTTTTCAAGGGACACATGCACCCCGATGTTTACGGCAGCACTATCGACAATAGCCAAAGTATGGAAAGAGCCCAAATGTCCATCGATGGGTGAACGGATAAAGAAGATGTGGCCTATATATACAATGGAGTATTACTCGGCCATCAAAAAGAATGAAATCCTGCCATCTGCGACTACGTGGATGGAACTGGAGGGTTTTCTGCTGAGTGAAATCAGTCAGAGAAAGACAAATATCCTATGACTACACTCATATGAGGACTTTAAGAGACGAAACAGATAAGGGAAGGGAAACAAAAATAATATAAAAACGGGGGGGGACAAAACAGAAGAGACTCATAAATATGGAGAACAAACAGAGGGTTGCTGGAGGGGGTGTGGGAGGGGGGATGGGCTAAATGGGTAAGGGGCACGAAGGAATCTACTCCTGAAATCATTGTTGCACTAGATGTTAATTTGGATGTAAATTAAAAAAAAAATAAAAAATAAATATAAATCGCCTCAAAGAGAAAAAAAAAAATCACAAAGTTTCCTTTGTAATTCTATGCATGTTACTTTGGGCACTGAAAAGTATTCTGCCCAAATGTCTATCTGTGATGAATGGATAAACAACAGTACAAGCAATGAAAGACAATTCCACTTTTATCTATTTATTTTTAAAGATTTTATTTTTAAGGTAATCTCTACACCCAGTGTAGGGCTAGAACCCGTAACCCCAAGATCAAGAGTTGCTTCCTCCACCGCCTGAACCAGCCGGGCGCCCCTATAATTCCAGTTTTAAAAGGACGAGAAGGAAACGTTCACTCTGCTACAACATGCATGAACCTTGAGCACATTACGCTGAGTGACTCAGCCAGACGCCAAAAAACAAATACTGTATGATTGCATTTATATGAGGTATCTAAAGGAGCCATACACAGAAACAGAAAGCACAAGGGTGGTTACCAGGGGCATTGGGGGAAAAGGGAATTTAATGCATGTAGGGTTTCCCATTTGCAAGAGGAGAAAGTTCTGGGGTGCTGTTTCACAACAGAATTAATGTACTTACTACTAAACTCTAAAGTTAAAATGTTTGCGATGGGGAAGTTATGTTACTTTGCCACAAATTTTAAAATGCAGGATGCAGTAAAAACACAAGTTAAAGGCTTAAACATTTTGTAAACAGCGTATTTCTGAGAAGAGGACCGTATGTATCCTTAGGTGCCACAGGCGACCGCAAGGTTCCCGGCACGGGAAAGGTTAAGAGCCCTGACGCCTCCTACTGGCCGAACCTAGCAGGAATTCCGGGGGCGACAAGGATTCTGGGAATTGTAGTTTGCAGACACACAGCTGCAGACACACAGCGAGGCTCTGTGAAAGGTGGGCTTGGAGCCGGGAGACAACAGCTCCAAGATGGGCATCTGGGCTGGCGGGGAATTCGTGGGATGCGCGCTCAGCGCGCGCCTGTGCTCCCGCTACGCACCTGCAGCCTCGCACTGAGGCACACACGGTCACGCAGACCTGGCGCGCGCACCTGTCACTTGCACCACGCAGCACGTGGCACTCCCGGTTTGCGGTCTGCATCTTTTCCAATCTAACTGGCCACCCAAGCATCTGCGGGTCACGGTGACAGGTGCCCCCTTGCTCCCATCTGACACATCCCCACGGGAGCAGATGCCTTGGCAGTGACCGTGGGAAGTACGTACAGGCTACAGGTGCGCAGGGAGGGGTGTGCCAGTGAGAGGACACAAGCCGGTGCAAAGGCCCTGAGGTAGCAGCTTGCACGGCCACCAGGGTGGCTGGGGGAGGACGGCAGGGGATGAGGTGGGGTTGGCTTCTCTAGACCGAAGAGCCGTTTAGACAAGACAGTAGTCGGGTCTCCCAAGTGAGCGCTGGGCCGCTGCCTAGGGAATCGAATGGCACTCTTCCCCCTGGGGCTGCAGAGGCAGCCTCGGAAGTGACTCAGCGGTATTCCGCGAAATGGGGGAGGTTGGGAGGGATGCTCCAAAGGGGCTGGGGAGGGGGCGTTGCCTTCGCAGAGGCCCCACCCCCAAACTCTCTAGGCCCTCGAAGCCCACGGTCTCAGTTCTCCACCCACCCGCGGCCCAGCGGGTTAGCGGCGGGAATATAGCCTGAGGACTGAGGGAAGAAATAGGGAGCTGGAAACCTGATCTGGGGGGGGGGGGGGGAGGCAACCAGGGAGGGGGGCCAAGACTCGTTCCCACCCTCCTGGAACCTCCATCCCAGAGCCTGGCCTCGGCTGTCGGTGGGGCAGACTGGAAGGAAATGGCGTGGGGTGGCGGCTGGCTCTATTTCCAATCCCGGGTGGCCTTTGGAAGGGGGCTGGGCGAACAGAGTTGGTTGGGTCTGGATTCCCTACGTGACTCTGCCGGCTCAGGCTCTCTCGGAGACAAACTCCTCCTCTGCATAAAGGGAATTGTTCAATAAATAGGCCTTCAAGGATGATCATAAATTACCTGGTGGCACAATGGGCGTGTATGTGTGTGCGCGCGAGTGCGTGTGTGTGTGTGTGTGTGTGTGCGCGCACAACGCACACACCCACCTTGGCTGGGGCAGGCTTGAGTGGATTAGGACGGCGGCACCAATATTCCAAGAATTGGGCCTCAGTTTTCCAATGAATAAAATGGGTATAAGGACCCCCAAAACGAGGCTTGCTGGAGTTAGAGGCAAGCAACGCGATGTCGACCTAATTCACCTAATTATGGGCAAGGCCACGCTCTGGCACTTGCACCCAGGGATGGCTGGACTGAGAAGGCGAATAAATAAACGTTCTGCACGGCTCGGCTCCAAAACTCCAATGTGCCCCCTTAGGGAAGCTGTCCACGACTACAAAGACAAAAGATACAGCCTGCTTCCTCCTAGGCGGAGAGAGGAAAGGACCCCACCCAAGACTGCCGCCCTCAGGGACCCTGCGCTACCCCCACCTCCGGATTGGGCTGCGGAGCTCCTGACGGCCGCCAGGTGGCGCTGCAGACGCTCCTGCTTCGCCAAGCTGGGCGGGGCTGGATTGTTCTGGAGTAGGGCCCTTCCGGAAGCCTCCCTCAGACCTATGTAGAAGCCCTGCAGCCAAAAAATAAAAAGCAAAAAAAGGACTGTGTTCAAAAAATGCAAAATAAGACTCAATACAGTACTTACATATTTATGTGGTCAAATTACAACTGAACTTGCTTCATCTGTCCTAGCCTGAGGCCCTGGGGCCCCAGTGTCCCCTGTTTTGGGGGTCCAGAGCAGGGGCCTGAGGACCTGCTCAGGGTTGCAGCAAAGAGGACTAGATGGGGTGCAGAGCAAGGAGGCTTAAGCCAGGCTTTAAAAGTAGGTAGAATTACTGTTGCACTATATGCTAACTAACTTGAATGTAGGTTAAAATAATAAATTAAATTAAAAAAAATTGCGCATGCAAAAAACAAAAAGGCATATCTTAGAATGACCTTATAATCCAGAAATTCTACTTAGTTTTACATCCAAGATAAATAAACATGTGTGTATACATAAAAAAACAAATAAAAAATAGGGGCGCCTGGGTGGCTCAGTCGGTTGAGCGACCGACTTCAGCCCAGGTCAAGATCTCGCCGTCCGTGAGTTCGAGCCCCGCGTCGGGCTCTGTGCTGACAGCTCAGTGCCCGGAGCCTGTTTCAGATTCTGTGTCTCCCTCTCTCTGACCCTCCCCTGTTCATGCTCTGTCTCTCTCTGTCTCAAAAATAAACATTAAAAAAAAAAAAAAATTAAGAAAAAACAAATAAAAAATAAAAGTGGGTAGAATTTGGGGGGCCTGGGTGGCTCAGTCTCTTAAGCGTCTGACTTCAGCTCAGGTCATGATGTTAAGGTTTGTGAGTTGCAGCCCCACATCGAGTTCCCTGCTGTCAGCACAGAGGGGGCTTCAGCTTCTGTCTCCCTCTGCCCCCCCCCCCAAATAAATAAAACATTAAAAAATGTATATATACACACATATACATGTGGGTAGAATTTGGGGGGGGAGAGGGACCGGACTGCAGGCTGGGAGGTGGACCTGGTCCCAACAAGTACAGAGCCCATCACCCAAGTAGGTGAGAGGGTGGATTCCGGAAAGCGTGTGGGCGAGCGATGCCCTTGCAAATCCGGGAACTCGGCCCGAACCTGCCTGCTGATGGCGGCTGGACATCCCCTAGCAGATGAGGTCAGCGAGCTGTGTCTGCTGGGAACTGGAACAGGAGTGACCTCCAAGCTCCATGGGTCAGAGTGGGCTGGGGGGGTACCTGGCCTGGGAGCAGTGATGGGGAGGGGGTGAGTATCCAGGGAGACCCAGGTCTTGACCCCCTTCCTGCCCAGCCCTGATCAAGGTGGGGGAGGAAGATAGGTGCCAGGAGATAGGTGTCAAAGTATAATTTCCAAAAAGCTAAACAGAGCTGGGGCGCAGGGCTGGGTCAGTCAGTGGAGCACAACTTTATCTCCGGGTCGTGCTTCCAGCCCCACATTCGGGGTGGAAGATTACATTAAAAAAATCTTTTTTTTTTTTTAATTTTTTTTAACGTTTATTTATTTTTGAGACAGAGAGAGACAGAGCATGAACGGGGGAGGGGCAGAGAGAGAGGGAGACACAGAATCGGAAGCAGGCTCCGGGCTCTGAGCCATCAGCCCAGAGCCCGACGCGGGGCTCGAACTCACGGACCGTGAGATCATGACCTGAGCCGAAGTCGGACACTCAACCGACTGAGCCACCCAGGCGCCCCATAAAATCCATTTTAAAATGTTGGGATAAGATTCCCAAATTCAATAAAAAACAAAACCTGACTAATGTCCTTTGGGGCAACGAAGGGTAACCCTTGAACGGCAAATAGCATACAATTTCACTTACAGGTGGAATCTAGAAAACAAACAGATGAACAAACGAGAAAACAAAGAGACTCTTAAATACACAGAACAAACTCGTGTTTACCAGAGGGGAGGTAGCCGGAAGGATGCGTAAAAGGGGATGAAGGGGATGAAGAGGTACAAATTTCCAGGTATAAAATAAATGAGTCACAGAGATGAAAAGTACAGCATAGGGAGTTTAGTGGATACTATTGTAACAACATTGTATGGTGACTATGCTTAGTCATGGGGAGGATGTTAGCCGTATTTCAATCACAAGTAAAACTTTTAAATTATTTTTGAGAGAGAGAAAGAAAGAGAACAAGTAGGGGAGAGGCAGAGAGAGGGGGACAGAGGATCCGAAGCAGGCCCTGTGCTGACAGCAGAGAGCGCAATGCAGGGCTCGAACTCCAAAACCATGAGATCGTGACCTGAGCTGAGTCAGACACTTAACCAACTGAGTCACCCAGGTGCCTGAATAATAAGTAAGTAAATAAATAGGTAAATAAGTAAATAAATAAATAAATAAATAAATAAATACTTTCTTCCTTTCAATGTCTGTTTATTTTTGAGAGAGAAATAGAGTGTGAGGGAGGGAGGGACAGAGAGGGAGACACAGAACCCGAAGCAGGCTCCAGGCTCTGAACTGTCAGCACAGAGCCCGATGCGGGGCTCGAACTCATGAACCGCGAGATCACAACCTGAGCCAAAGTCAGACACTTAACAGACTGAGCCACCCAGGTGCCCCATAAGTACATTTTTTTTTTTCTTTAAACCAGTAACTGTTGGTGTTATCTTTTGTATCAGACACACATCCACAGGTTAACCTGTAACTTCGCCAAGTCCGAGCCCTTAACAGAAAGCAAACAGCAAGGCAAACAGAGGCCTCCTAGAGAGGTAAGTCTTTAGGTGCATTTGTTAGACAAGGCAGTCCTTCTCTGGGCCTTATTTCGAGGTTTTGGATGACATTTCCTGGCACAGGAGAGACGTGGGTGCTTGGCCAGGCCCCGACACATGCTAAAGCCAGGAATACTCCCCAACCTTTCTAGCCTCAGCCTCCTTAGCCCCGAGGGGCTCGGACCCACATCTCCCAGCTCTGACAGTCTCCACCCTCCAAGACCGATTTTACCACCAAACGTATACCCATGGTCCCCATTTCATTTCATCCCTACCCTGCTCTGGTCCAGCCGTCCTAGGGACCACAGGAAGGTAATGACATTGGGTTCAGAGGGACTCAGAACAGCCACAGTCCCCAGGTCTGCCCTCAGGTACTATGTGATTCCAGGAAAACTCGGCCCCTCTCCAGGCCTCTGCTTCGGGTTGGCCAAAGGGCAAGGTGGAGGGGGTCTGTGGCTGCCCCCGCCTGCTGTTCCACAGGGGCCCCCCAGATTTGAGAATGTGGGAACCCTCCTTGCCCTTGGTGCCACTGAATGCCATTCAATTCAAAAGGAATGAGCCACTGGGGAAGAGAGACCTGATAAGCTCCTAGTGGTCAGGAGCTCAGAAACAAGGTCTGGTCTCTTAAGATAGTGGGAAAATCTGAGACGTTTTGTGGATTCAGCAGGAAATGGTTTAGCAGTTGACTGGCAATGTCTGTCATAAGTGCAAAAATGAAAATAGGTTGTATCTTGTGTATTTACCCAACCCGGTCAAGTAAATACAGGCTCTCTCTCTCTCCAGTAGAGAGTCAGGAAAGCGCAGATTCTGGTCCCAATTTTGCCACTGCCTTGCTGAGTAAACTGAGGAAACCAGCCCCTCTGAGCCTCAGTTTCCGTAGCTATATAAAATGAGAGTTAGTATCTTCCCAGGGTTGACGTGACAATAAATATTGTCAGTGAATATCTTCATGTTGCAAGAAATGGAAAATACCAATGAATCCTGCTTGGAACAACGAACATTGGTTTCCCTAACTGTCTAGAGATGAGACTTCAGGTATGGTATGATCAGGGTTCTGGCTCAATTTCTCTGTGACTCTGTTAGTATTGTTCCCCGCCCCCCCCCCCCCCCCCAGGTCAGTTCTGTCTTCAAGGACCCGAAGCCTGCTACAGGCCCACACTGACTTGGGGTAGATTGCAATGTTCTGGGCCAGCCCGCTAAGCAACGGCCCTAAAGTTGCTCCTGATTGGGCAATTTCAGTCACGTACCCATCCCTGGAGCACTGCTTGTTGCCTGGCTCGGAAGGAGCCAGGAAGAGAAATAGGGTCTTCTCCCAGGCTCCGGCGTTAGAGGAAGAGTGAAGAGTGGAAAGGAAACCAGTAAAAAGGAGGGAAGGGAGGGATGCTGGGAAGGAGCCCCCGGGGAGCACGGTGGATGAGGAAAGGAGCGGCTGACAAACTTCTCCAGGCAGCCCGAGGCCATTGCCTCGGGATCAGACAGCCCGGGAGGCTGGAAAGGGCACAGCCGCTGAGGTGTGCAGGGGGGAAGGGGCCCTGGGTGAGGGTGTGGCGCGGTAGTGGGGGGGGTACTTTGGGGAAGGTGCCTCCAGCCGGAGATCTCAGAAACCACGCCCTGCAGGAAGCCAGTCGGGGTCCCCTCCAGGAGCCTCCCGGTCCCCCAAGCCTCCTGCTGCGCCCTCCGCGGTCTCCGCCAGCAGGAAGCAGGGGGCGGGCTGGGGAGGCGGCGGCTCTCCGCAGGGGGTCGGGGAGCGCACCGGTCCCGGGACGCGGCGGCTGACGGAAGTACCGCGGGGCAGGGGTTGCAGAGGGCAGAGGGACCCGGGAGACGCCCCCTCGCCAGCCGAGCGCACAGTTGGGGGCTCCCCCTTCGCGGGCGGGGCCCCTACTCACTCCGACCCCCACTGCCGGATCCAGGGCCCCTCTCTCCGCCGCGGCTCGGCGCTCCGGCTCCCTCTCCCCGCCCACAGCCCCGCCATTGGCTTCCCAGGGCTGCGGCCGCCTCGGATTGGTCCAGCTCCGCGAGGCCCCGCCCCCTCGCCGGCACAAAGAGGAGGCCCACCCCGCCTCCGGGCGCTCAGATCCAGCGGAATCCGGGGGCCCGCGTCCCCTGGTTGCGAGCCCCGCGCGGACCCCGCGGCGCGGCTGAATCGTGGCCCCCCCCAGCGTGGGGGTTGTGAGCCCCAAAGGGACGGATTTATGCCTGGGGTCCCCGCCGGAGTCTCCACACCTACACCCCGCCCCTGGGGCTCTATGACCTTGTCGGAACTGACCCCCAAGTCCCCCTTACTTAATTTCCCCTCCCTGCCTGTAGTGCTGTGGGTGTGGGTGGGTCGACTCGTCGGATTATTAGTGCCTTGAGTATAAACGCTTACAGGTGAGAAAACTGAGGCTCAGTGAGGGTAGGTAATCTGCCCCCAAGTCACACAGCAGTCAAGGGTACCCAGTTACCAATAATGAGGAGTGGGGAAAAAAAGAAGGGTGGTGTAATCTCCGTGCACCGCCCCGCTCCAGTTTCCCTCCAAACACACTCGAGACCCTCAGCTAAGCGGGCTGGAGGAGGGAATGTCAATAAAATTTGGCAGGGGCGTTTAGGGAGCCAATGTAGGCTTTGTTCCCACCTCCCCCTCTTAGGCAGGTTTGGCCTCCCTGAACTTTACTTTCCTTATCTGTGAAATGGGATGATAACCGCTGTGAAGATTAGACCAGACCTGCCTGGCGTCAGGCACACAGTAGAGGCTAAACATGCGGTGCCTTTGGAGACGCTGTGAAGGGGTCACAGTCCACAGGACATCCTTACAGCACGGTGGACCTGCTCAGTGGGGGTCTGGAAGGGGGCATTGGCACTAGGTTTCCCAGGGGGACTGACGGGCCTGTGGGTCTTGGATTGTGGGAAGGCCCCAAGCCAGGAGAGCAGGGCAGGGTGAGTGTCCAGGCTGCCCCAGCGGGGTGGGAGTGGGGGTGCCATTCAGGGTTTACCAGACAGGGGCCGTGTGAAGGGGACGATGGGAACAGAGCCTCTCCGTGCCCAGCGAAGATGGGGCTAGGGGGTATAGGCGGGCTCGAGGGCTTCGGGATTTCCAGAACCACCCCAAAACTTTTTTTTTTTTTTTTTTTTAAATTTTTTTTCAACGTTTTTTATTTATTTTTGGGACAGAGAGAGACAGAGCATGAACGGGGGAGGGGCAGAGAGAGAGGGAGACATACAGAATTGGAAACAGGCTCCAGGTTCCGAGCCATCAGCCCAGAGCCTGACGCGGGGCTCGAACTCACAGACCGCAAGATCGTGACCTGGCTGAAGTCGGACGCTTAACCGACTGCGCCATCCAGGCGCCCCACCCCAAAACTTTCAAAGTGGTTGGCACTTGTGAAGCTCTGGGAGAGGGTGACCAGATGCAGGGAACACTGGCCAGGACTCCTGGGTTCAACCTGTGGCATATCACAGGTGTGAGTCCTGAGTGGTCAGGGCTTCCCTTGTGGGAACCGGTCAGTGGCCCTGTGCTCCTGGCCACCTGCAGGGTCCATGTTTGGTTTCATCCCCAGCCTCTTACAGCATGGACCAGCATCCTTTGTAAGGAGCAGCTGACCCCTTCACCTCTCCAGCCCCTGCAGGGCTCCCCTCCGCATCACCTGCTCTCCCCCCATGGTTTCCCAAAGACCCTCTGCAACCCAAAATGTCTTTTTTCTTTATTTATTTAGAGCGAGAACCAGTGGAGGAGAGGCCGAGGGAGGGGGGGGGGACAGAAGATCTGCACCGGGTCCGTGTTGACAGCACAGAGCTGGATGTGGGGCTCGAACCCACGAACCTCGAGATCATGACCTGAGCCGAAGTCGGAAGCTTAACCAGCTGAGCCACCCAGGCACCCCGCCCCAAAATGTCTTTTTAATCTCTTTTTAAATTTTGAAATAAGCACACACTCAAAGTTGCAAGTACAATACAAAGTAAGGTTTTTTTCTGGAAAAAATCGGAGAGTGATTTCCCAACCTGATGCCCTTTCTCCCCTTATATTCCCTTCAAACAAGTTTGTTCTTCTTTTTTTTTTTTTTCCTTAGAAAGAGTGAGCAGGAGCCGGGGAGAGGGGTAGAGGGAAAGAGATAGAATCTTAATCAGGCTCCACACTCAGCACAGAGCCTGATGAGGGACTCGATCTCATGACCCTGGGATCATCACCTGAGCTGAAATCAATGGTCAGATGCTCAACCGATTGAGCCACCCAGGCGCCCCAAGTTTGTTCTGTATACATAGCCACATTAAGGTTGCCAAAATAGGAATACGTTACTACGCAATGAAACATGACCTCCAGCTAATGTTCAGACCCCGTGAGTTTCACTCGTTGTCCCCAAAATGTCCTTTATAGCAAAAAATCCAAGCCAGGTGTTGTGGTTAGCTGGATCCCCTCTTCGACCCATCTTTGGCTTTCCTGACCTTGACATTTTAAAAGGTTACAGAGCAGTTACAGGCCAGGAGTGGTTTGGACTTATCTGACCTCATGATTTCTTTCCGATTTTGCTTTGTGGCAGTAATATCACAGCGCTGATGCTGTGTTCTCGGTTCGCCCTGTTCCTGGTACTGCTTCCTGTAATGATTTGATGAAGGGCGTGTCTGCCCAGGTTTTCTCCATGGAAAGCGTCTCTCTTTTTTTTCTTGGTCAATCATCAATCTTTTGCAGATGTGCTATTTTGTAAAATACTCCATTCCTTATCAGAGTTGACTTCCAATTACTTCGTGTATTTATATCTCTACAGAATCACATTTTTGTATCTATTTTACTCAATGGGTTGTAATCTGATACTATAATAATTTTGTTTTTCTTTTTGGATGCTAAAATTGTCTCCCACTTGGGCTGTGGGAATACCTCCTAAATGGCTCCTGTGTCCTTTGGACATCATGTCATACTTTTTTTTTTTTAAACAGCTTTATTGAGGTCTGATTGACATACACTCAATTGCACATTTTTGAAGTGTAGGATTTGATAAGTTTTGACATGTGTCCACCCATGAAGCCATCAACACAATTAAGGTAATGAATGTATTCATCACTCTTTGTGCCTTTGTAATCCCATGCCTCCCACCCCACCCATGTCCTCAGGCGACTGCTGACCTTCCTGTCCTACGGATTAGATAACCATTTTCTAGAATTTTATATATGTGAAACCATGCACCCTTTTTTTAAAAGCTTATTTATTTCTTTTGAGAGAGAGAGAGAGACTGGGAAGGGACAGAGAATGAGAGGGAGAGAGAGAATCCCAAGCAGGCTCTGCGCTGTCAGCCCACAGTCTGACGTGGGGTTCGAACGCACGAACTGTGAGATCATGATCTGAGCCGAAATCAAGAGTCGGACGCTTAATGGACTGAGCCGCCAGGTGCCCTGCTACATCCTTTTTTTTTTTTTTTTTTTAATGATTGAGAGAAATTCACAATGCATAAAATTAACCGAAGTGAACAAGTCATTGGTATTTAGTGTATTCACAGAGTTGTGCCACAACCATCTCTAACTAGGTCCAGAACATTTTTATCACCCCCAAAGGGAACCCCCATGCCTGTTAGGCAGTCACTGCCCATTGCCACTAACCCTCTGTCCCTGGTAACCACCCATCAGCTTTCTGTGTCTCTGGTTTGACTTATTCTGGATATTTCACACAGACGGAATCCTCCAATACATGGCCTTTTGTGCCCGCTTCTTCCAATGAACACCCTGTTGCCAAGGTCCGTCCGGATTGTAGCGGATCAGTTTTTCGTGCCTCTTTACGGCTGAATACTATTCCATTGAATGCATGCAATGCATTTTGTTTATCCTTTTAGCCTGTGACAATACCTTTGGATTGTCTCCACCTCCTGGCTATTGTGAATATCAGCGCTGCTATGACCCTCTGTGTACCAGTTGTGTTTGAACACCTGCTTTCAATTCTTCCGGGCATATACCGAGGAGCCACGTTGCGGGGTCACATGGGCATTCTATATTTAACTTGTGTACCCGCCAACCTTTCCGGCGGGCTCTGCACCATTTTATATTCTCAGCGGCAGCATAGGGGGGTTGCAGTTTCCCCGTGTCTTCAGCAACACTTATTTTCCTCTTAATTTTTTTTATTATGGTCACTCTAGTGGGTACGAGGTGGTGTCTCCCTGTGGTTTTGACCTGCATTTCCCGGGTGGCTAATGCCTTGGAGCATCTCTCCACGTGCTTGCTTTCCATGTGCTTGCTGATCCTTGGAGAATCCTGGATCCCTCTGACAGGTCCTCCCTGTTCCCTGCACCAGCCCTGATCAGACCACACCAGGGGCCCCGTCCGTCCTTTTTGTGGAGCCTAGGGATGGAGGCACGAGGTGTGGCTGCTCCCAGGCCCTCTTGAGGGGAGAAGCAAGGAAATGTGTGCATGTTCACACGCAGGGCACGTTCACACACATGTATGATTCCCGTATCTATTGATTTGTATTGAAACTCCTGAGTTTACACTGATGCATCTCGGGGTTCACTGTAGTTTCCTCCCTTTCTGTATTTGTAGCTGCCTTCTCTACCAGTGAGAATCTGGCTGCCGTGATCCTAATGTTCCCAATCCTGCTGTACCCGAGTGTGCCCCCAAACGCACCCCACCTCTCATGGCCACTGTCGCCCCATCGCCCTGCAGACACCCTCCTCTCCTGCTCGGTCACGCTGTTTCTACTGCCTCCTTACCCCGCATGGGCTTGGACACCCTTCGCCTCTCCTGCCTGGAGATGCTCCCCCCTCCACTGAGCTCTTTCCCCCCCACTCTGATCCCCGGAGCCGGCCACCCCCCTCCTGGACACCTTCCACGGAAGCCCTCGCCACCTGCTGGCCTCTGGGCCCTGACCTCTGCGCAGAGCCGCAGCATGCCCCGCCCCCAAGTGTGAAGGCCCATTTTGCTCTACCCCAGCTAATGGGTTTAGGACTCAGTTGTTCCAGAAGGGAAAGGAAAGGAGAAGGGGCAAAGAGAAGAGGGAGAGGTCGCCTCTCTTTCTTGCTTTATCTTGACAACTCATGGCAGGTGTGCCCTTTGTAACCAAAGCGAGAAGATGCGACCAGATATTGTACCCCCCTCCCAGCACACCTGCGGGTAGAATTGATGGGGAGGAGGCTGCAGTTCCAAGGCCAGGGCTTGGGCCTCTGCTGGGGAGGGCTGGAAAGGACCGCCTGGGGACGCAGGCACCCCGGGGGAGGGCTGGGCACGGCAGGTGGCCTCCTATCCTCTTAGCTTCCTCCCCAGACAATGGGCTGCCTTCTGCGGCCTGAGATAAGAGCCACGTCCAGGAATCACAGAATCACAGCCTCCTGTCTGCCACCCAGGAGAGGACTGCTTCCCTGGGGACGGTCCCCTCATGTAGCAGAGGCCACCCGTCTGGTCCCCATCACCCTGCGCCTTTGAGGAAGGGAGGTGTGAGGCCCTACCCTTGCTCCAGGACTCAGCTGCTCGAGGAGAATATTTTCTTTTCGTTAAAAAAAATTTTTTTTAACGTTTATTCATTTTTGAGAGACAGAGCACGAGGGGGGGAGGAGCCGAGAGAGGGGGAGACACAGAATCGGAAGCAGGCTCCAGGCTCCGAGCTCCGAGCTCCGAGCTCCGAGCTGTCAGCACAGGGCCCAACGCGGGGCTCGAACTCGTGAACTGTGTGATCATGGCCTGAGCTGAAGTCGGATGCTCAACCAACCGAGCCACCCAGGCGCCCCAATTACGTTAACTTTTTTAATGTGGCTCTAGGACATTCCAAGTTACCTTTGTGGCTGGCATAGAACATCTCCAGTCCCGGGAGCCCCCGGAGCCCCACCCAGTCAGCACCTCCCCGGAGGCCGCTCTCTGCTGTCACCCTACACTAGCTTTGACTGCTCTTGAACTTCAGGTAAATGGGGTCACACAGCAAGGGCTCGTTCCTGTCTGCGGGGGTCAGCCGTGGCATTCATGTCCTGGCACATTCACGGGAATTTACTGATCCAGGCCCTGGATGGGACAAGGGGACCCAGCGAGCAACCACTCCACTGGGTCCTTGGCTTGAGGAGCTCGCAAACGGCGTCCCCTCCTGGGGACAGGGGACGTCTCCTCCCTCACCTCAGCCACCATCTTCCTGCGGGTGATAACGAGCTTGTCACACTCCTGCTCCAGCCTTGCAT
The DNA here is from genome assembly GCF_046562875.1 of Panthera onca. Lineage (NCBI taxonomy): Eukaryota > Metazoa > Chordata > Mammalia > Carnivora > Felidae > Panthera > Panthera onca. The sequence goes on from NC_138354.1 coordinate 4,310,270, forward strand.
GGCCCCGCTGCTCTCAGGATAAAGCCCAGAGCACAGGTCTGCAGGTCTGGCCTCTGCCACACCGTCTCCCTTCCTCTGCACCCAGATCTGACTCCAGCTGGCCCCTCAACTCCTGCTCCCCTGCGGGCTCCAGTGGACACATCCCCGGAACTGTTCTATGCCAACGACCCCGTGGGGGAGGCACCACTGTGCCCATTTCCTGCCCCCCGGGCCCCCTTGGAGGCTGCTTCCTAGTCTGTATGCTGACCTCTGTTTCTTTGAGCCTCTCTGTTCCATTGCAGTGAACCTCGATGGGAACCAATCATGCGCTGATCACTAACCGAATTTCCCTCCTTTATGCAAAGTGAGCAGCAAACGCCTCTAGGGCCGTGGCTTTGTCACCAGCAGTGTCACTGATGCCTTCAGACCATATTACATTTATTGCAGAAATTTCAGAATATCATTTAGACTCATCTCATGGTAGTTCTTTTTAAAAAAACTTTTTTTTCCGATGTTTCTTTATTTTTGAGAGATAGAGCACAAGTAGGGGCAGAGAGAGGGGGAGACACAGAATCCGAAACGGGCTCCAGGCTCCGAGCACGACGCGGGGCTCGAACTTACGGACCGTGAGGTCATGACCTGAGCTGAAGTCGGACGTTTAACCGACTGGGCCACCCAGGCGCCCCAAATGATGGTAGCTCTTAAATCCACCACTAGATGTTATTATTTAGTGTATTAATAAGGAACACATATATTAGCCTATTACATTTAAACAATATGTTGAGAACTTCAATGTAACTGATTTCCTTTGTAATCTTATGTATTTTATATAATCTTATGGCTTATGTGTGTAAAAACATGATACTGAGAAAGGGTTCATAGGTTGTCACAAGTCTAGTTTGGATACTGTTGGGAAGATGTGACGTCTGGAGCCCTGGCAGCCATCTTTTGACCCTGAGGGGCTCAGCCTGAGGGCAAAGCTGACTCAGTAAGAATGCAGAATGAGGAGGGGCGCCTGGGTGGCTCAGTCGGTTGAGCGGCTGGCTTCGGCTCAGGTCATGATCTCACAGTCCGTGAGTTCGAGTCCCACGTCGGGCTCTGTGCTGACAGCTTAGAGCCTGGAGCCTGTTTCCGATTCTGTGTCTCCCTCTCTCTGACCCTCCCCCGTTCATGCTCTGTCTCTCTCTGTCTCAAAAATAAATAAACGTTAAAAAAAAAATTAAAAAAAAAAAAAAAAAAAAAAAAAAGAATGCAGAATGAGGAGTGGGGGAAGTTCCAGGGTCCTTTCCCAGCTATTAGCAGAAATAACCCTGGAAACTCCCCTCTTCAGGACTTCTTCTTTCTTGCTATTTATTAATGACTTTGTTGTTTGGCCAGCTGAGTCAGAGTTTTCTTTCTTTTACTTTGATGGTACCATGCCTGAAACAGGTTGTTTCCAAAGAGGTCCAGGAATGGCCTAGGGAGAGGTGGGTGAGGACAGAATCCTGTTGGTCTGTTCAGAGTCTTAACGTGAATTAGAAAAAGGTACTCCCGGGGCGCTTGGGTGGCTCAGTCGGTTGAGTGTCCGACTTCCGTTCAGGTCATGATCTCGCAGTTTGTGAGTTCGAGCCCCGCGTCGGGCTCTGTGCTGACAGCTCAGAGCCTGGAGCCTGCTTCAGATTCTGTGCCTTCCTCTCTCTGCCCTTTCCCCGCTCATGCTCTGTCTCTCTCTGTCTCTCAAAAATGAATAAACATTAAAAAAGAAATTACAAAGAAAGAAAGAAAGAAAAAGGTATTCCTCTGGGTGGATGAAAGTTACCCTGTCTGGGGGCTGTGACTTCAGGCAAAAATCAAAGTCCTTTTTCTTCCAGGCTAACAGCCCCCAGGTGAGCACGCAGGGCTTGTGTGGGAGGAGCCTGAGTTGGCTCTCACCCCCATGCAGCCTTTGTGTAGGGTACAACCTGTGCAACTGTACACGGATGGCCTGGAAGATGACCGCCAGGCTGAGGAGAGTGGTGGGTTTTTTGAAGGGACATGTGGCACATGTGGCCGCGTGGCAAGGGTGGGGCCTGCAAACGTCAGTTCTCAAACACAGGCCCTCCGGCCGCACTTGAGGGAGACCCACAAACGGCCGGCACCCATGGTCTGCAACTCCTGTTCCCAGCCCCGTGAGGACCTCACTTTGTCTGCCAGGGACCACCCTGCAGGTGTACCTCTTGTTCATGCCCCAAGGCTGCCCTCGTCCCCATCCGAGGACCCCCACTGATGCCCGGACCCTTGGGAAGTGACATGCACTGGGGGGACGTAGGGGGGCCGTCAGCTCAGGACTCCTGAGCCAGGCAGGTGGTGAAAGACTCCCCCTCCCCCACATGAGCATTTCAGATATCCCGGGCTGCTGTGCCCAGCCAGCTGGCACATCCCGAAATGCTAAGCTGTCCCTGGGAAGCAGCCAGAGTGCCGGGCTGGGGGTCACGTGCTCACTTCTGGAAGTGCGGGGTCTGCAGTCTGGAAGGTCCGCAGGTCAGGGATGATTGAGCCCAGAGAGGCCTGGGCGGCAGGGAAGGTGAGGGAGGGTCTGGCCTCCTGGCCTGGCCGCCCCTTCCCGCCCCTCTCTGCTGCTGTCTTGCCCTGTGGCTGCTCGGCTTCCGGGTCCACAGGGCTTCGTGCAGCCCTGCTCTCAGCTGGGGGGACGTGGGGGCTGCAGCCGGGGCACGAGGCAGACGCAGATCTGCCCAGTGGTGCGGCAGGAGGGACGGAAAGTCGCCAGCGGTTTCCGGGGGGTCCCCACACCTGTTGGCCATCTGTCAACTCCTCGGTTGTCTCTCCAGTTCCCAGATCCGGCTCCAGCCTCCCGGGGGTGCCCACGCTGTGGCGGGGGCCCCAGGGATGCCCAGACCTGCGCTGCCCAACACGGTCACACGAGGCTTTTTGCATTTAATTTCAGGGGTGCTCGGTCGGTTGAGCACAAGACTTCAGCTCACTCACGTCATGATCTTTGAGCCCCATGTTGGGCTTTTCAAGGGCAGAGCTCATTTCAGATCTTCTGTCCCCCTCGCTTTCTGCACCCTCCCCAACTCATTCTCTCTCTCTCTCTCAAAATTAAACGCTAAAAAAATTTATACTGGGGCACGTGGGTGGCTCCGTCGGTCAAGCATCTGACTTCGGCTCAGGTCATGATCTCTCAGTTTGTGAGTTCGAGGTCAGGTTCTGTGCTGACAGCTCGGGGCCTGGAGCCCGCTTCAGATTCTATGTCTCCCTCTCTCTCTGCCCCTCCCCTGCTTGCACTCTGTCTCTCTCCCTCAAAATAAATAAACATTAAAAATTTGAAAAAAAGTTTTAAGTTAATTTCAGTGAAGTAAAATGAAAAGTTCCGTTCCTCGGTCACACAGCCACATTGCAAATGTTCAACAGCCGCATCTGTGACTGGTGGCTCCCATGCCGGACAGAGCAGATTCTAGAACATTTCCATCATTGCGGAAAGTGCTATTGCTTGGTGCTGAGCCAGATGCCTGTCTGGACCCCAGAGACACCTAAACTTGGGAAGAAAGTGCCACAACCCCCTGGGGCTGGTCAGGGAAGGAGCCAGGTGGCTCCCCAGACAGGGCAGGGAATGTTTAAACGGGGTCTTTTTTTTTTTAATAATGTTTAAAAATTTTTTTAAAAATGTTTACTCATTTTTGAGAGAGAGAGAGAGAAAGAGACAGAGCATGAGCGGAGGAGGGGCAGAGAGAGGGAGACAGAATCCGAAGCAGGCTCCAGGCTCTGAGCTGTCAGCACAGAGCCCGACCTCGAACGCACAGAGAGATCAAGACGTGAGCCAAAGTCAGACGCTTAACTGACTGAGCCACCCAGGTGCCCCCTATAACTTCTGACTTTCCCCAAATTTAACTACTAATATCCTACAGATGACTGGAAGCCTAATCTACCACAGGAACAGTCGATTAACACATATTCTGTCTGTTATTTACAAACTGCAATCTTACACTAAAGTAAGCTGGAGAAAAGAAAATATGATTAAGAAAATCATTACTTAAAATAAATGTAAGAAAAGAAAGGGGAGGGGCGCCTGGGTGGCTCAGTCGGTTAAGCGTCCGACTTCGGCTCAGGTCACGATCTCGCGGTCCGTGAGTTCGAGCCCCGCGTCGGGCTCTGGGCTGATGGCTCAGAGCCTGGGGCCTGCTTCCGATTCTGTGTCTCCCTCTCTCTCTGACCCTCCCCCATTCATGCTCTGTCTCTCTCTGTCTCAAAAATAAATAAACATTAAAAAAAAAATTTAGAAAAGAAAGGGGAGTGTGTGCCTGGTTGGTCCAGTTGGTAGAACATGAGACTCCTGATCTTGGGGTCATGAGTTTGAGCCCATATTGGGTGTGGGGATTACTAAAAAAAAAAAATAATAAATAAATAAAAATAAAAATAAATACAAATAAATAGATGAATAAATAAAAATAAATAAGCTTAAAAAAAAAAAAAAACAAGGGGACCTTAGTGGTTCAATCGGTTCAGCGTCCAACTCTCGATTTTGGCTCCAGTCGTGATCACACAGTTCATGAGTTCGAGCCTCACGTCGGGCTCTGTGTTGACAGCTTGGTGCCTGGAGCCTGCTGCAGGTTCTGTGTCTCCCTCCCTCTCTGCCCCTTCCCCGCTCCACTCTTTCTCTCTCTCTCAGAAATAAATAAACATTAAAAAAAAATGAATTAAATAAACAAATTTACAAAAAAAGATTTCTAAAAAAAAAAAAAAAAAAAAAGGAAAATCATAAGGAAGAGAGAATACACTTACAAAATCCTCACGTAAGTGGACCCGTGCGGTTCAAACCCGTATCGTTCAAGGGCCAGCTGCACGGGGCAGGACGGAGCAGCGATGGGCACGGTGCGAACGTGGCCGCAGCCCCACCTGGGTGGGTGTGAGCGAGTGGAGGAGAGGGAACGGGAGGGGAGGCGGGAGAGAGGAACAGAGGCCAGACCTGCGGGGACCCGACACCGGGTGCTGAGCACTGGGGAGCCATGGGGGAGGTGAGACACCCTGGCTGCTCCCGTGGAGGCATTGCAGGCCGCTGTACTAGGGAGACGGGCTTCTTATTATTCCTCCCCGCGGGCGTCAGGAGTTGATCAGACCTCGCTGAACCAGGGAAGGGCAGACCCCTTGTTCCTTGCCGAGATGCCCGTGGATTTACGGGCATTTAGCGGAAAGGGTTCCGTGCCAGCTCCGGCAGGAGTGGATGGCCGCTCCCCTTGGCAGATGGAGCTGCGGCCCGAGACAGGCCCGTCCCGCTGAGCTTTCACAGCGTGGGTGGGGGTGAGGGGAGCCCCAAAGGGCACAGGCCGTTTGGAGCAGGAGTGGGGTGGTGGCCGGTGCAGGGAGGCTGAGGCCTGCCACCAGCCAGCGGCCTCTCTGTCGCCAAGGAATCCGGTCTGGCTCCTGGCAAGGACATCTTGGCAGGAGCCGGGCTCTGCCCGGGGTGCTAATGCCCTCTTAATTAGCCAGGCTCTTGCCAGGCACCTGCCGTCACAGCCTCACTTTGCAAAACACGCTTGGGCCTCAGAGTCGGACCAGCCACTGCCCTGCTGTAGGTCAGGCACCCTGGGACGGCCTCTGAGCAGCCCGCTGAGGCCCATCTGGGCTTCCCTGTCAGGGCATCGACGTTCAGGAGGATGCCAGAAAGTAAAATGATTTCTAGGGACATGTTTTCAGTAACAGAGATGGGACAGGCCGGCCTCCAGACTTTTGCCCCGGTTGTCCCTGACTCTGCCTTCCTGAACTGGTCACTCGCTTCCCCCTGGACTTCCGGGTTAACTCTAGAGTTCCCCCTGCCCAGGACAGCTCACCACTTGGGCCACCACAGATTTGGTGGTGCCTTCCAGGGGCTATAGTTTAGGGCCGGGGTTGGGTCACAAATCTCTCGCCAAAGCCGATGAGAGCCACAAGCCTGGGACCCTGAAATCTGCCCGTTCCTCCTTTAAAGCTGGGCTACCGCCTTTCTGTTCTGCCCAGGCCTCAGTTGCCCTCTTTGTAGCCGGAAGGCACTGAAGCCAGAGACTGGCAGGGATGCTTGTGGAGACGGGGTGATGGCCTCATTCTGCCCTCCTCGGTTCTGTCCGGACAGGGCTGGGGCGCAGCCTATGGCCTCGGCCAGCACAGCTGGCCTGGAGTCCCTCCCATTTGCAAGACAGCCTGGAGGGACGCAGGCCGTACCAGGCTGCTTCGAGGGGCCCGCAGCCGCAGAACAACAGAAGCCATTCACAGGCTCTGGCCTCCAAGGCCCCTCATTTATGGTGGGCTGGGCCGTGGACATCTGTGCGTCTATACCGTGGAAGCACTTCCGGCCCCTTATGCACGCCTGGGCCGCACTCCCCTCCTTTTGAGAGAAGGGAAACCCAGTCCCCATCACACAGCTCTGAGGGATGCTGGCCTGAAGCTCCCGGGACACTTCACGCCCCGGTCCTTCTGGGGACGAGGAACCAAAGCTTCCAGGGGGCTGTGATCAGCCCCGGGCCACCCGAGGCCCCAGGGCCTGGTCTCCGGGTGAGAGTCCAGAGGAGAGGGCAGAGCCCCGAGCAGGTGGGGTGCGAGGTTTCCAGCATCTCACTGGGCGGGTGTAAACCGACCGAGCCACCCGGGGTGGGGGGGTGGGGGGGGGCCTCAACTTACCATTTGAAAGCGTGTACACCTGTATCTACCTCCAAAGCATTTGTGTCATCCCCAAAGGAACCCCGTGCCCCTCAAGCAGTCCCCCCATCCCCCAGGCGACCACCAATCTGCTTTCTGTTGGGTGTGTTCCTTCACCTCCTCTGAGAAATGAGGAAGATCCCAGCTTACTAGAACTTCAGAGCAGATAAGGGAGCAGATAACCGAGAACGTTCAGCACAGTGCCCCGAGCTCCCCACCCCACCAGAGGGACTCGGTGGCCCCTGAGGGCAGAATCCAGCCAGAGGGCTCCTGGGGACGGTGGGAGCCGGTTCTCCAGCTGGGGAAGATTCCTGCCAGGAGGAGGCAGGGGGAGTCCGAGGTGTAGGAGGCCGTGGGTAGCAGGGCTCAGCCTGGGGATGGGGAGAGGTGAGCACACAGCCGGTGCAGGCGGTCGTTGCCCCGGATGGAGCAGCGTCACCCCACTAGGAATTTCATGACCCGCCATGTGTCTTGGTGCAGGCAGGGGTGCGGACGGCCCTGGTGACGGGGGAGGGGGGGCTCATTGGGAAGAGTCGTCAAGAGACGGAAGCAAGACGCAGAGAAAAAAGCCAAAGCCAAATAAATAAACAAAATCCTCAAATATGAAGCTATACGTTCCTATATCTAAACATCTATCAATATCTCCCAGAGTAGGGGCGCCTGGGGGGCTCGGCCGGTTCAGTCTCCGACTCTGGCTCAGGTCACGATCGCACGGTTCGTGGTTTCGAGAGCCCCGCGTCGGGCCTTGTGCGGACAGCTCAGAGCCTGGAGCCTGCTTCCGATTCTGCGTCTCCCTCTCTCTCCTCCTGCCCCCCACTCACACTCTGTCTGTCTGTCTCTCTCTCAAAAATAAGTCAACGTTGGGGGCGCCTGGGTGGCGCAGTCGGTTAAGCGTCCGACTTCAGCCAGGTCACGATCTCGCGGTCCGTGAGTTCGAGCCCCGCGTCAGGCTCTGGGCTGATGGCTCAGAGCCTGGAGCCTGTTTCCGATTCTGTGTCTCCCTCTCTCTCTGCCCCTCCCCCGTTCATGCTCTGTCTCTCTCTGTCCCAAAAATAAATAAAAAATGTTGAAAAAAAAAATTAAAAAAAAAAAAAAATAAGTCAACGTTAAAAAACTTAGAAAGAAAACATTAAAGCATGGCGAATCTGGGGCGCCCGGGCGGCTCAGCCGGTTAAGCGTCTGACTTTGGCTCAGGTCATGATCTCACGGTTCGTGGGTTCGAACCCCACGTCAAGCTTTTCACTGACAGCACGAGAGCCCACTGTGGATCCTCTGTCCCCCTGTCTGTCCCCCTCCCGCTCACACTCTCTCTCTCTCTCTCTCTGAAAAGTACATAAACAGTAAAATGAATAAATAAACACTAAAAAACCATTAAAGTAGAGCGAACCTGCTCGTGCTGTCCTCTGCTGACACAGAAATCACGCTCCATCCATTCCCCTCCCCCCACCACTGCTTTTGGAGGGGCGCTGGGCATTTTCTTTCTTATTTTTGTCCTTGCTGTGCTTCTGTAAAACCTTTTATTATGGAAATGTCCAAACGTTTATGGAAGTAGAGATGCTCACACAGGAAACCCCACGCATCCACCACCCTCTCTCGGGAAGATCTTAAAGCAAACCCCAGGCGTCTCTGTCATTTCGCGGGCAGAACTTCTGGGGAGTGCTTCCGGAGGGTGAGGACAGCGCGTTCTGGTTTTTGCCTAACGCCCGTGCCATGAATAGCCCCATCTGCGATTTCACCAGACGCTCTGCAGGTGTTATGATTCCCATTCACAGGTGCGGCACCAGAATAAGTCTTTCATGCAAGGTCCCGTGGCAAGGATGTGTCAAAGCCAGGACCCGAGGGACTCCAGTGTCCCCTCGACTTTTGTGCCAGGTGTCCCTTCAGAAAGCCTCTGCTCCTCCGTGGTGGGAGCAGGGAGTCCCGGGGCTGCAGGGCTGGGGACAAGGGGTCTGGGTCTCTGTGGCTCAGGACCCTCACCCGGAGGACCGGGGCCCTCACCTCGGAGCTGGAGAGCTGGGCGGCCCTTCCCGGTGGCCTCATTTCCCTCCCCGGACCAGGCAGGCGGCACGAGGTGGCCAGCCCGGGGGCAGCTTGGTCTAGGTCCCGCCAAGCACTCCGTTCACCCCGTGCCGTGCCCTCCTTCCAGGGCAGCTCAGGTGACGCCTGGGCTCCCGTGGGACCCTGGGACACAGTGACCGTGTTCCTGTCCTTCCCCAGAGGGACCCGAGGCGGGGTCTGCAGACAGCACCCTGTGACCATGCTGGACGTAGAGGTGCCCAACGTAACTGAGCCCTGGGAAAGGCCAGCGGAGGGAACGCGGGGTGGGTGCAGAGCAGCGGACGACTTTTGAAAATGCTAACCGCATCTGAGATTTTGTTCCTGTATTGGCTTCCCCGAAATCACTATTAATAATAATGTGTATATGTATTTATGTTTAAAGTTTATTTATTTTGAGAGAGAGAGAAAGCGTGAGTGGGGAGAGGCAGAGAGAGAGGGAGAGAGAGAGAATCCCAAGCAGGCTCCAAACTGTCAGCATGGAGCCCAATGTGGGACTAGAACCCACAAACTGTGAGATTATGACCTGAGCTGAAGTCAGATGCTTAACCAACTGAACCACCCAAACCCCCCAATAATATATATATATATATACATACATATATATATATGTATGTATATATATATATTTAAAACCAAGAAGTTTCCAGGGAGCCTGGCTGACTCAGTCGGAAAAACATGTGACTCTTGACCTCGGGACCATGAGTTTGAGCCCCATGTTGGGTGCGGAGATTACTTACTTATAAATAAACAAATTATTTATATAAAAAAGAGGCTTCCCACTCACCCCATCCAGGGATCTATGGTCATGAGATTCACACATGGGGTCGCTTGCTCTGTCCACAGGACACCCTCTTTTCCTGGCAGCTGCTGTGGGCCACGGCTCTCTCACTCCCAATCTCCACCCAAGCTAGTCCAGGGCAAATACACGTCACCCACATCGGCCTTGGACAGAGGACGGAGTGAGCTCCCCACTACCAGGGGCATTCAAGGCAAGACTGGACTGCCTTAATTTTTTACATGGTGCACGGGCCATGGCTGGGCAGGGAGATGCACAAAAACAAGTTGGTTTGTGGTTGAGGGTTTCACTATTGGGAGGGGGTTCTGGCCAAAGCAGGGCATCAACGGCAACAATCCAAATGTCCATCTGTATGACACCAATTAAACAAACATGGCGCATCCTGCCAGGGAATATTATACAACTGTGAAAAAGAACAAGGAAGCCACTTTTGTACTGAAGCGGAAACCGTGTTAAGATACACCGAGCAAGGAGCACCTGGGTGGCTCAGTTCGTAGAGCATGTGACTTGATCTCAGGGCCCTGAGTTCGAGTCCCATAAAAAAAAGATACATCAAGTAATCAAAGGGTTGAAAATAACGGAGAGAAGAATACAAACTCAAGTTCGCTGGTCTTTGCGTAAAGAAAGGAAAACACAAGACACCAATCTAACTGCACTTGTGGAGCTGATGGGGTGGAAACTGGGATGGGAACAAAGCCCGGGTTGCGTTTTTGAATATTTGAACCCTGGGAAGGCATCATCTATTCAGACAAAAACTTAAATACTGGTAATTTAGGTCCACATCCTTTGAAATTCTTCGTGTACTGACCCCAGCTGACCTCGCCCCCCAAGTCCTAGGACACAGCCGCTTTTCCACAACACTGCAGGATCGATTGTGTTCACTAGACTGAGACGGTCCTTGTCCTGTGGGGACATCTCAGGTGTCCTTTTCTGGTCCTCCCCCATCCCCTGCCCTTTGCAAAATTGCATGTTCATTTATTCCACAAATAGGCACGAGCCTCCGTGTTCCTGGCTGATGGATCCTAAAAGGCTTACACAGACTCCACCTTTGCTTGACTACAGGAGTTCTCGGGGGTTCCTGGGGACCCTGGGGGCCCGAGGGGACCCGTCTGTGTCCCCAGGATCCTCCTGTCAATGTCGTTAGTGAATAATAAAACAGCTGGCATTTGTTGAACACTGACCACACGCCAGGGAGAGTTTCTCAGCAACTGTCCTGGGGCGGGCACTGTCACCATGCCCCTTACAGGATGGCAAAGCCGAGAGCCAGGGATGTGCATTTGAACCCAGGCTCCCACCATACCCATCTGGACTCACCAGTCTTTCTAGCCCTCAAGAGCGTCACCTGGGAAGGCCTGGACCCCGCTCCCACCTCTGGCCTGATCGAGAGGCAGGAGCCCCCAACCTCCGACCCCCTCCTGGCCTCTGGGCTGCAAAGCTGTGGGAAAGGGCCTTGGGGCCGGAGAGGGGAGCTGCAGACAGGGGGGAGGTGTTGCGGGGCCTGATCCCCGTGGGGGGGGTCTCAGCACTCCAGCACCACTGCCGGCATGAGGTCGGGCACCCCACGGCCTTCTGTAAATGCTGCAGCTATCTCTCCGCCTCTCCTCGGAGCCTTGGAAGTTGGCCAGAGATCTGGGGTCTTTCTGGTTAAATGGAGGGCTTTTTGGGGACTGGAATGGCTCCTCAGGGAGGGCCAGGGCCAGTGTCTGAGCTCCATGCCCCCAGGGACTCTCAGACCGGCCTGAGATGGGGGGTCTGTATCTCTTCTACAAGACGGAAACTGAGGCTCTGAGAGGTTAAGTAACTTGCCTAAAGTCACATAGCTAGTGAGACCCTGGGTTTCGAGCCTAATAGCCTCACAATGACAAAGTGTGGATGTTCCAGCTCTTGAGGAACGGGTTTTGTGGGAGGGGAGGCTATGGTCACTGTCAGTAAACCCATTCGAGCCACAGTGGTGAGAAGGGGACCCCATCTTCCCCTGGAAGATGAAATATCCCCGGAGGAGTTTGCCTGGGTTGGGGCGGGGGGGGGGGGGGGGGTGGGCACAGAGCAGACCAACCAGTAGGAGCTAGTTCAGTGCTCTCTGCCTTTGGCCTCGGGACCTTGTGGGCAGCCTGTGGTCATGCTGGCATTCCAGGGGCTCGCTTGGCATGTGGGGAATGTCCCAGCAAAAGTCCTAGCCTTAGAAAAGGGAAGTGTTCCTAGAAGGGGGAGGAAGTAGGAGGGCGGTGGGTGTCGGCAGGGAATGTCCCCTTTGAGGGAGGAGGGCAGAGAGCTGGGGTCCTGAAGGAGGAGGGCTACTCTACCTTCCAACCCCCTTCCAGGGTGCCCAGCTCAGCCACCTATGAAGTGGGAGCCTAGGGGTAGAAAGCGAGCGGCCCGGTGGTCCCGGGGGGCGCCCACCTGGATTCCACCCCTCAGGCTGCATCCCACCTCCGACCAGCCCGGAAAAGGGTACACTGATCCTGCACTGCTCACCCCACTGCCTGGAAGACCAGCACCCCGAGGCTCCTGCAGCCCCAGAATGGGAACAGCGGTCACTCGTCTCTGCCACCAGCTGAAAGGGCTATTTTGGGCTAGCAGGGCTGGGTGCTTGGGCCACCGGGAGGGTCTGGGCGGCCTTCAGGGCAGAGTCTTGCAAGACCTGAGTTGGGGTTGTTGGGGTGTGCCCCCACCCCTCTTCGGCCCACTGGCCCTCTTGGGGGGATGTGGGGGCGTCTCCCTCCTTTAGAGCTCTGCTCTAAGGCCACCTCCTCCGAGCAGCCTCCGGACCGCCTCCACCCAGTACTGATGTGTTCTGTGGCCTCTGCGGTCTCTGTCACAACCTCAAACCCGGCCCGGCCCGTCCTTCCTCCCATCTAGGCTTGGGATGGAGGCGGGGTGGGGGTGGGGGTGGGGGTGGGGGGGCTTCGAGGGGTCCCGACCTCTGGGTAGATCCTCAGGCTGCGGCACTGCGGGGGCGGGACCCTGGCACTGGGGGGAGCGAGCCGAAGCGGGGACGCAGCAGAGGCCTGCCGCGCAGGAGGTGAGGGGACGCCGAGCCTGCCAACCGCGCCCCTCCGCGCGCTCCCTGCGCCCCCTCCCCGCGCCGAACCCCGGGGCGGGCCGGGGGCGGGGCCTCGCGGCGCTGACGTCACCCCGCCTAGAAAGGGGCTCGCGCGCCGCGGGCCGGCTTTGTGGAGCGCTGCGCAGGGTGCGCGCCGGGCCGCGGCCGTGAACAAAGGAGCAGGGCGCCGCCGCGGGGACCCGCCACCGACCTCCCGGGCCGCGCCAGGGCCCTCCCGCCCGCCGCCACCATGACCGCCAACGGCACTGCCGAGGCGGTGCAGATCCAGTTCGGCCTCATCAACTGCGGCAACAAGTACCTGACGGCCGAGGCGTTCGGGTTCAAGGTGAACGCGTCGGCCAGCAGCCTGAAGAAGAAGCAGATCTGGACGCTGGAGCAGCCGCCCGACGAGGCGGGCAGCGCGGCCGTGTGCCTGCGCAGCCACCTGGGCCGCTACCTGGCGGCGGACAAGGACGGCAATGTGACCTGCGAGCGCGAGGTGCCGGGCCCCGACTGCCGCTTTCTCATCGTGGCTCACGACGACGGCCGCTGGTCGCTGCAGTCCGAGGTGCACCGGCGTTACTTCGGCGGCACCGAGGACCGCCTGTCGTGCTTCGCGCAGACCGTGTCGCCGGCCGAGAAGTGGAGCGTGCACATCGCCATGCACCCGCAGGTCAACATCTATAGCCTGACCCGCAAGCGCTACGCGCACCTGAGCGCGCGGCCGGCCGACGAGATCGCCGTGGACCGCGACGTGCCCTGGGGCGTCGACTCGCTCATCACGCTGGCCTTCCAGGACCAGCGCTACAGCGTGCAGACGGCCGACCACCGCTTCCTGCGCCACGACGGGCGCCTGGTGGCGCGCCCCGAGCCCGCCACCGGCTACACGCTCGAGTTCCGCTCCGGCAAGGTGGCCTTCCGCGACTGCGAAGGCCGCTACCTGGCGCCGTCGGGGCCCAGCGGCACGCTCAAGGCGGGCAAGGCCACCAAGGTGGGCAAGGACGAGCTCTTCGCCCTGGAGCAGAGCTGCGCCCAGGTCGTGCTGCAGGCGGCCAACGAGAGGAACGTGTCCACGCGCCAGGGTGAGTGGGGACGCCGCCCCCCTCCTCTCCCGGTCGGTGCACAAAGCGCACCCCACCCCCGTACCTCCAGCCTCCCGCCCTTTCTCGCCCGCGGCGCTGCTGTGATCCCCAGCGACGTCCGGTGCGCCCCCGCTAGGCGCGCCGGCCACCCCGCCTCGTCGCGGGACGTGCGCTCGGGCCCGGAGGAGGGGGCGAGGGGTGGGGCTTTGCCCATCCTTGCGCGGCGCCGCACACCCCCGCCCCGCGTCGGGGTTGGGGCTCCCCGGGCCCCACGTAGGCGCCGCCCTACGGGCCACCCTCCGACCCCCCACCCCCACCCCCAGCCCCAGCCCCAGCCCCAGGCCTGGAACTCCCCACGCGCGCTGATCCCGCGGATCGCCCTGCCCAGCCCTGCCCAGCCCAGCCCTGGGGGGCAACGCCCATCCCCCCTTTCCTCGTGCCCCTCCCTGGTCAGCTCGAGGGCGAAGATGAGGGTGGCTACACGCTCGGGGCACACCCCCGCCCCCCACGGTCCTCGCAGCGCAGGCGGGATGGGGGAGCCTTTGATCTCCGCAGGGTGCGCCGCCACCTTCCAGCCCTCCAGGCCTTTCTCCACCCCCACTCTCAGCCTCGAGAGGTCGGCCTCTGCTGGGGGGTGCGCCCCTCGTGTCTGCCCTTCCCCCCCCAGCCCCTCCTCCCGCGTCTGCCCCGCGCTCCAGGCCGCGGCCTTTGTGAGCAGGGGGGCGGGCTCCTCCAGAGGGCCCTCCCTCGCCCCCTTTGTCCTGCTCGGTCTCTGCAGATGGGAAAACCAGATGCGGAGGGGCGGGGGAGGGGATCGGTTTTCTGCGGGTCCCCCCTTGCTGAGGACCCCCCGCACCGCCCCCGGTTCTAGTGCCCGGGTCCGGAGCCTCTCCTGGAGGCGGCCTCCCTCCTTGCGCCCCGGTCCCGGGACGGCGTGGCGCCGATGGCCCCCTGCCAGGCACCCACCCCGCCCTGCGCCCGCCGCGCGTCTCGGGTCTGGTGCGCTCTGCGCTGCGGGCGTTCGAGGGCGGACTTAACGTGAGCCGAGAGACCCCAGCCTGGCTCCCTCGGGAGGCCCCCTACCCTCGAATGAACCCATCCCCAAGTGTCCCGCCTGGAACAATTGGCTGCAACTCGATGCGTCCTTTCCCGGGCCTCCCGCTGGCCTGGCCATTTCCTACCGGCCTGCGCGCCAGAAATGAGCCCCCCTCTTCCCTTCTTAGATTCTCCCCCTGGGCGGTTTCTCTTCCTTCTGATGCCCTCGTCCCTCCTTTGGCAAGGAAGACAGTTGGTTCTCTGCAGCCAGAGGCCCCACTGGACGGACCTGTCGGGGGCTGGCTCTGCCGAGTGGGAAGTTGGAGCCCAGCCTCTGGAGATGGCTGGATGGGAGCCCAATCGGTGGCCTCCCCCTGGTAGAGTGGCCTTCCCGGACTTTCTCCTGATAGCCAGCCTCCTGACTGTGGGCTGGGACTGGGGAGAGGGGCCTGCAGCCCCTTGTCAGTGGGGTAGAGGCCGGGAAGGGGAAATGGCTGTTTTGTGCCTGAGTTTGCTTGATTTGGGCAGTAATATTTCAAGGGAACAGATGAGCGGGTTTGGCCCAGAGAGGTGAAGCCATTTGCCCAAGGTCACACAGCAAGTTAGCAGCTTGCAGAACTGGGTCAGTCTGACTACAGAATAGGTGCTTTTCGGGACCCCCTGATACCTCCCAGCCTCCAGGGCACAATGGGCCTCCCCTTTCTGGTCTCACACAGCGTAGGTAGGGCAGGACTCCTCACCTCTTCAGCAGATTTTGAGGCCCTACCAGGTGAGACATGCTGAGGCCTGAGTGGTGAACAAATGAGTGCGTGTGTCCGGACCCTTCCCTGTTGTGGCTAATGTTCTTGTTGGGACATGAGCAGCATCCCAGAGGTGTCAAAAGGCCTGGGGGTCCAGAAAGTATATCAGGATCCCAGATTCAATGGGGGAGGGCAGGGTGGGGGGTTGGTGACTTCTGAAGAGGATAATTGAGCTGACCTGAAACATGAATACAGGTCGTGTGGATCAGGTGTGTGGAACAGTGGTGCCAGCAGGAGGCACAGCTGGTGCAAAGGCCCTGAGGCAGGAAGGAGCAGAAAGCCCAGTATGGCTGGGAAGGAGTTTGTGAGGTTGGTAGGTGGTGGGACTGAAACAGCTGGTGGGGGCCACCATGAGGAAGACCTTGCCCTTGCCCTCGGGGTCGGGAAGAGCTGAGCGAGCCTGGGCAGATGGCCTCTCCTCTTTATTAAGCTTGCTGGCAGCGTTCGGGTGTGATTCAGGCTGATGGGGCAAGGGGAGCCGGAAATTGGGCCAGTAGAAGTGTTGGCTCATCTGTGAGTTTAAAGGTGCATAGAGTTGGGGGAGGGGTCTTTGGGGGCTGAGATTGGGGCTCTTTTGGCCTCAGATCTTGGGGTCCTCCTCTTGTTCTCGTGTTAGCTGACCCCGGGGCTTCCCGGTGGGATGGAGGGTGACCGGAGGACCCGGAGCCGTTTGGGGGTGGGGGGCGTGTCTGCGGAGGCCATTTTGGACAGGCCTGCGTGGCAAGGAGGCGGTGTCTGTGCTTCTGACACATGCTGGGAAAAGCCAGCCAGGAAGGAGGAGGATCCGGGGCTTAGCCGGCAGGGGGGATGTGAATCATGTCCACAGGCTTGCACAGGCCTGGCCTGGTGGGGGTGGGGTGCTCCCTGCTGAGGCTGCAGTCTGCTCTCTGGCCTCAGTTTCCCCACCTGCTTGGGCTGCCCCAGGGTAATCCTTTGAGCCAGGCTTTGTCTCTGGGAGGGGGCCGTCTCGGCTACCAGGGAGTGGGGTCCTCTGCCTGAGGACCGATGTGACAGGCAGATGGCCTATGTCCATCCCAGGTGCTCAGAAATGGTGTAGCTGTGACCACGTCCCAGGTGAGGAGCTGGCTTGGGTGGGGCTGGAGGTTGGCAGGGTCTCTGGGGGAGCAGCACGTCACTCCCAGTGGGGTCTCCTGCCGTGCTCCTTAGAAATCTCACCTGCCCCCGACGCCAGCCACACGCTGGGCTGTGCCTCACCGAGGCCCCCCCTTGGTCTCACAGCTCCTTGCCTCTGGCCAGCTGTGCCCTGGGGATGTGCTCGGGAAGTGCCCTGTCCCAGCCACTCAGGGGCACTCAAAAGGCAAGGCTGGCTGGCTGGCTGGCTGAGAAAGGGCTGGCCAGGTTGGGCTTCGCAGGATGTGTGAGAGCTCTCCTGAAGAGGCGGGACATGTGAGGTAATTCAGGCCCTTGTTCTTGTGCAAGGATGGAGGCAGGATCTGAAGGGGTCAGGTGGTGGTAAGAGTGACCAGAAGGTGGGGCGGGGGGAGCGGAGTCTCCCAGCCCCCGCAGCCTTAGCAGTCCCCAAATTCGCCTGGCCTGTCCGAAGTGGACACTCCCCAGCACCCCATTCAGGTTAGCGGAGGGGACTGGGAAGCCCTCTCTGAGCTACCTTAGAGAATGGCTCAGAGGCTGGAGACAGGGAAAGCCATGAGGCAGAGGGCCGGGCAGGGCTGGGGGAGGCAGGAGACGGGCTTCTTTGAGCCCCCACATCTGCCTCCCCGGGGCTCCTGCGGGTCTGTGACTCAGGTTTTCTGTGCTGCTGCTGCTGTTGATGAAAAGAAAAATCCCGAAGAAAACCCTGTTCCCATAGTAACCCAGCTCTAATTAGAGACTCCAAGGCCAAGCGGGGCCTTTCCCGTCTGGGCAGGGCCTCGGAGCCAGGAGGGGCCCCGCTGGATGTTGGGGAGACGAATCCCTCCCCCACCCCTTCCTTTTGGGGTTGGAGGACGCTTTTGGTAGACAGAGGGAGACCGAGGCTGAGTGAGGGGAGGGCACTTACCCCAGGGTGCCTGGCCCCCACTTTGGGTGGCTCCCCTGCTGGCCTAGGCCCTTCCAGGACTGCACACAGCCAGCTGATGGGGTCTCAGTAACCCAGTGGCCGGTGGCAGCTGTGTGCCCCGGGCAGCGACGACCCAGCGGAGCCTCCCGACTTCTGCGTTATCTCCGGAAGGCTGGCAAGTGCCTCGTTTATCTGCAAGGCTGTATTAAGATGAGCCCTTTGAACCAGCAGATTTGACTTCTAACCCAGGTCCCTTCCCTGCTCCCTTCTGCCCCTCTTTCTGGGGATCTCCCTCTGTCTTTCCTGCTGTTGGAGCGTGCCTGGAGGGCTTTTACTCTCCTCTGTTCCCTCCTTCCG
Source organism: Panthera onca (assembly GCF_046562875.1). Taxonomy (NCBI): domain Eukaryota; kingdom Metazoa; phylum Chordata; class Mammalia; order Carnivora; family Felidae; genus Panthera; species Panthera onca. Next base: position 4,328,082 of record NC_138354.1, read on the forward strand.
GTCAGCCAGCCAGCGCAGGTACCCTGGGCAGGTGGCCGGGGCGGGCTCACAGGGCCCCTTCTGCGGCAGTGGGGGTGGGGCAGGTCGGCCGCTTTCGGGGACTGCAGCCCCAAGTGGTGCTCCTCCCCTGAGTGGCCCTAGGATGGTCCCATTCTTGGTGGCCCGGCTACCCAGGGGGCCCAGTCCGTGCTGACCCTTATCCTCACCCATTGCTTTACTGGGGGTGTGATGGTGGATGGGGCTCATTACCTGCCTCGCGGCCGTCAGCAGATCCCCAACATCAGGGCTCTGCGGGCCCGGGGGGGCCTGGAGGGTGGAGCCCAAGGGGTTCCAAGAGGATCTATTTCAGGGCCCTGGGTCCGCCAGGCCACACAGAGGGAATGGCTGGAGGCCCGTTTGCCCCCTTCCCCTCCTCAGGACTCAATACTCCTCACCAGGACTCAATACTCCTCACCAGGACTCAATACTCTCCCTCTGGGTGACCTTGGGCAAGGACATACCACCTCTGTGCCTCAGTCTCCCTCTTTGTGGAGGTGAACGTCCCCTCCGCCTGGTGCTGATGTGGGTTAAGACAGGCTCACACCCTGGGCACCTGGGGGGCTCAGTGGGTTAAGCGTCCGATCTCGGCTCAGGTCACGACCTCACCGTTCCTGGGTTCGAGCCCTGCTTCGGATTCTGTGTCGCCCTCGTTCTCTGCCCCTCCCCCATTTGTGCTCTGTCTGTCTCTCTCTCTCTTTCAAAAATAAATAAGCATTAAAAAAAGAAAATAGGCTCACACCCTTCAGGCCCTTCACTTGGTGGCAGAGAGCTAAGGGTGGGTCCCGGCCGGGGGTGGGGGTGGGGGTGGGGGTGGGGGAACCGGGGCTCCGCCAGCCACCAGCCTCCATCTGCCCCTCTGAAGGGACAACTTACCGTCCACCAGTGTGGTCCCGTCTTCCCTAAGGTGTCGGGACCCAAACGGTGACCCACTTGTGAGCTCTGAGTCTGGGCACCAGCAGGTGGGGCAGATGTCTCTGCTGTTGGGTTTGTTCGAACCCAGGCGCTTGGGGAGTGTGAGTTCGTTCTATTGGGGCCGCATAGCTTGCTTCCGGGCTGCAGGGCGTGGGAACACTGGAAGCTCCCTCTGGTCACATCAGGTGCTTTGGGGACAGGGACACGTGTGCAAAGATGCTGCCAGATCACCTGCAGGTCGAGATCGGTGGCAGGCGCGCACTGAGGTGGAGAAAATGCCTGTGTCTGCACAGGGGGGACAGGCAAGGAGGGTGACTCCACCCGCCGTGCCCGGTGCGGTCTGGGGCGCGGGGGCGTGGGAGGACCGCGTGGGACTTCACTTTTACGAGTTTTGTAAATTCTCTGAAAGGAACGTGAGGTCGCTCTTCTGTTTTCCTATTAACTTGGACATATTCAGAGGCACGGGGAGGCTACGATGTCTCGATTTCCCTCAGGTGCCACAGTCTGCCATCTAGCTCCATCTGTCCCTTTATTCGTTGTTTTTGGTTGTAGGGAAAGCAAATCCCTGGCCTCGGGGCATTTCGTCTCGAGCTGTTTGTGTCTGAAAAACGAGGCCATTTTCCTACATAACCGCAATATCATGAACCGTAATTAATCCTTAATATTTAATCCTGGGCCGCGTTAAGGTTCTCCCGACTGGCTCAAGAATGGCTTTTTGCAGATGGTTTGTCGGAAGGTATCACTTGTATAATCAGAGGACATGATGCCAAGACGGACGTGGCCGGCCTCGGTCCCTGCCTGGCCCTGCCTGGGGTCTTGGGTTCTGGCCTCTGCCGTCGAGGCTGAGGGGTCTCCGCAGCCCCGCCGTGTTGGTGTGTGAGGGCAGGGCTGTGGGTCAGCCCGAACTGGGGTCCCCGTGCCAGTCGGAAGCTCTCCCCGCAGGTATGGACTTGTCAGCCAATCAGGACGAGGAGACCGACCAGGAGACCTTCCAGCTGGAGATCGACCGCGACACCAAAAAGTGTGCCTTCCGCACCCACACGGGCAAGTACTGGACGCTGACGGCCACCGGGGGCGTGCAGTCCACTGCCTCCACCAAGTGAGTCCCTCCCCCCCCCCCCCCCCAACCACCCCGCACCCAGACCGGCCCTCTCTGTTGGGACGGGGCCGGGGACCCGGGGCGGCCTTGCCTGACCCTGCCCTGTCACCCCCAGGAACGCCAGCTGCTATTTTGACATCGAGTGGAGTGATCGGCGGATCACACTGCGTGCGTCCAATGGCAAGTTTGTGACGGCCAAGAAGAACGGGCAGCTGGCCGCCTCGGTGGAGACAGCAGGTAGGTAGTCCCTCCCTGGTTCCCCGGAGGGTCTGCCCACCTCCTAGTCACTCCCCGGCACCGCACCACCCCCCCCCAGGCCCGCCCCCTGCTGGGTCTCACCCTAGGGCTGATTTGCCCGGGGACCCCAGAGTCCCGCCCTCCCTCTCTGAGCCACACCCGGATCATCCCAGCACCCCCCCCCCCCCCCCGCCCCCGCCCCGCCCCCGCCATGAGGCTCACCGCCCTTCCCCCTTCCTGGGCCAGGGGACTCGGAGCTCTTCCTCATGAAACTCATCAACCGCCCCATCATTGTGTTCCGCGGGGAGCACGGCTTCATCGGCTGCCGCAAGGTCACGGGCACCCTGGATGCCAACCGCTCCAGCTACGACGTCTTCCAGCTGGAGTTCAGTGACGGGGCCTACAACATCAAAGGTGGGTTCTCCGGAGGCGGGGTGGCTCAGTGATTTGGCTCTGGGGACAGACATCCTGTGGCCGCCAGGCCCTTCCCTCTTCTCTGTGTAGGAGGGGGGCTCCCCGGCCCACCCCAGAGTGGACTCCCTCGCTCCACCAGAGCGAGAGGCGGGGTTCTGGAAAGGGTGGGCCGGGAAGGTGTCGCACACCTGAGCTGTGGGACTTAAACCCCGGGTGGGGGGAAGGGGCGCGGACCCCTGTCCAGCGGGGGGGGGGAGGGAGGCTTAGACACAGAGGTCACCCCAGTTCCGGAGGTGGTGATTGGCGTGTGGGGAGCCGGCCCAGCATGGGACCTGATGGGCCTCGCCCCCACCCCCCACCCCAGACTCCACAGGCAAGTACTGGACGGTGGGCAGTGACTCCTCGGTCACCAGCAGCAGCGACGCCCCCGTGGATTTCTTCTTCGAGTTCTGTGACTACAACAAGGTGGCCATCAAGGTGGGCGGGCGCTACCTGAAGGGGGACCACGCGGGGGTCCTGAAGGCCTGCGCCGAGACCATCGACCCCGCCACTCTGTGGGAGTACTAGCCTGCCGCCCAGCGCCCTGTCCCCGCCCTGCCCAGACCCTTTTGCTAATAACTCTCTTCTCCAGGCGGGCTCCGGTGTCGTGGCAAGTCCCTTGCCTTTCAAACTGGAAACCCAGAGAAAATGGTGCCCCCACCTGTTGCCCCGTGCCTGGTCCTTGGAGGGGATCTCAGACCCCTCTGCCCTCTCCTCTCTGCCATGGGCGAGGCTGGCACCCCTTTCTTCTGACCTCAGACGACTCTGAGCCTTATTTCCTCAAAGTGGCCAAGGAGGGCGGGGGGAGGGTGCGGGGGGCACTGGGAGGCCTTCCTGAGCCCCTGGGCCTGGCTGGGTGTGTAACTGGAATCTTCTGCCCCCTCCCAAGAGCCTCTCCCCACCCGCCCCTTCCCGGGAGCTGGGTGCTTGCCCCCAGCTTATCGGAGCCCCTGGTGCACCATCCCTGCGGCGGGGGGAGGCTGTGGGAGGGGGAGGGGGTGAAAGCAGCGTGCGCTGGCTGCTGGCCCCTCTGCACCCGCGGCCTGCCCGTCTGCCCCCCGCTGTGGTCTGGGGCCCTGCCGTCTTCTTTCACCCTGGCCTGACTGGAAGCAGAAAATGACCAAATCAGTATTTTTTTTTCTTTTTTTTTGAAACGAAACATTACTGCCAGAGGCGCCCAGGCAAGCCTGGTTGGCAGCCACGAGTGATCTTCAAGGGGTCTCGTGGGGGATCTTGAATCGGCATCTCCGGGCCTCGCAGCCCTACTTGCTTGCTAGTCGTGGGGGGCGGGGGGCAGGGTGCTTCCCTGAATCCCAAACCCGCCCCTACCTCCTCGGGGCCTCTCGCTGGCCCCCTCCCTCCTGCCTGCCCTGGCCTGTGTCCCCATCTGGTGGTGCTGAGTCCCTCACCGCCTCAGCCAGAGCCCCCGGTGTGATCGGTGCTCCCTGTCCGACTGGACTCCTTGGGTCTTGGGGTGGGATGAGGTTGGGCGGCACCCTCCATCGGGAGCCTCCCGGGGAGCCCCGAGGCCCTTGGCTCCCGGCCCTGCCCCCTGCCAGCCCCCCACCCCCGGTTCATCTCTGCCATGCATCTCACTCTGGGTGTCTTGGTCTTTTATTTTTTGTAAGTGTCATTTGTATAACTAAACGCCCATGATAGTAGCTTCAGACTGGAAAGCAAAATAAAATAATGCGTGTGCAGCCCTGAGCTGGCCCGTGTGTGTGTGTATGTGTGTGTGTGTGTGTGTGTGTGTGTGTGTGTTGGGGGTGCAGGCGGGTGGGGCGGACGGGGCCCAGGGTCCGATGGGTGGTCTGAGCAGCCTGGCTGCCTCCAGGAGTGGAGGAGGGGGCCCTGTGAGGGATGGCCTCTTACTTACCCCAGAGATCTGCCTGAGGCCACCAGGGTCCCAAGCAGGTAGCGGGAGCTCCTGGGTGGGGAGGTGGCTCAATCTGGTCCCACAGTTTCCTGCCTCCAGTATTTGTGAGGCCCGTTCAGGCCTGCACCGTGAGTTGGGCCCGTGGGCTTAGGAGGTCGAGGTCAGGGTAACACGAACCCATAGATCCAGCTTTCTCCTGCCTCTAGAGATGCCCTTGACTACAGCTTGGAGGACTGGGGCCCTTGGCCGCCCTCTTCTACTGCATAGGCCTTGTGTGGATCCATCAACACCCCCAAACGCTAGGCCTTGCAGAGGCTGGGATTTCGCGGTCCGACGGGCCCTCTGAGGATGGGCACAGATAGAGACAGGTGCAGGTACTGGGAGCAGGTGGCCGGATGGGCTAAGCTGGGGGGAGGGAGGCGCCAGGTTGGGTCCCTACATCAAAGCAGGCTCAGCCCTGGAAGTTGGGGGACACTTCTCCATCTGGCACACCGGAAGCTGATGAAGTGTCCAGCCCTGAGCCCACCCTGCGTTCTCGGCCCCTGGCAGACCCCCCATCTGGCCAGCCCTGCAGCGACTGCAGTATATCACTTAACCCAGAACTTCCCGAGGGTAGCGCCAGCTCCCATCTTACAGAGAAGACTGAGGTCCAGAGCAGTCAGGCACAGCCTTGCGGGTGGAGCACGGCGCCCTGTGGGTGTCCAAGGAGCAGAGGATGGATGCGGACACTGGGGGCGTGCAGCGTAAGGGCCTGGGACCGCTGGGGTGAGGGGGCTGGAGCCGGCCTCGCCGCCAGAGGGCTCAGCGGAAGCGCTGATTGGCTGCTGGTGACGAAACTGGGAGGCGGGCTGTGATTGGTGGTTCCTGGAGGCGGGAGTCTCGAGATTGACAAGGGCAGATGGCAGCCACAAAGGGATGTTGGGGCCCCAGCGGGGTCCTGGCGACCGGTCCCCCCACCCCTGTTAAAACCAGGCTGGAAGCCAGAAAAGTCTCAGTGACATGGAAGGGACAGATGAATCTTCCGGATCCAAGCTCTTCCAGACCACGGGGGAGGGGGTGGGCGGGGGAGGCACACTGAGAGGGGTTGGGGTGGGGTGCAGGGGTTCCAGTTGGGCACAGCTGTAGATCCTGCTGGGTGAGGTGGCTCGAGCCCCGCCCACGGACCAGGAATGAACTGCCCTGGAATGACACCAGGGTCCGCTCCCGGAATCCCAGCCTCGTCCCTAACCAGACAAGCTAGGCACAGATTCCGAATTCCATCCATTCCACAAAAATGGGCACCTGTCACGTGGCTGCGCATTGTGGGGGCTGTGGGTGACTGAGGCACGCAGTCTGACTGGGGAGATGATCACACTTAGGGAAAGAGGGCATTATAAGGGACAGGAAGGACAGTCTGGGCAGAGGGAACAGCATATGCAAAGGTCCTGTAGGGGGAAGCTAGGCAGGAGGCAGGGTGGAGCCTCCTCGGGTGGGTGGAGCCTCCTTGGGTCCTCCCTGAAGAGTGGGTTTGAACAAGCGAGGGAGGTTGTCTCAGGACCCACCTGGAGGCAATGGGCATCTTCAGAAAGAGATCGATCATCCTGTGGCCTTGCGTGGAGCATGCTGGGGACCACCAGCCTCACTCCTGCACACCCAGGCTCCTCACTTCTGGGTCTTTCCGGGCCTTCGGTTCCCTTCTGTCAGAACCAGCTCTGGGGCCCAGGGTTGAATGCCAGAGCAGGAGACGCAGCTCTCGATCCTGCCAGAAGAACCTTCCTCAGTGTCTCCCCATTGACAAGGGCCTGGCCCCATCACATGCGATCCCACATACACGTGGACTTATGTACATGCATGGGCATGCGTACAGAGTCCTGTGCACACACAAACACACGTGCACTAGAGACATATGTGTGTGCACAGACACAGAAGTGCTCACGGACACACAGATATGAATACAGATACACATATGCCAGCTCCCGGGGAACAATGAGCTGTCCTGAGCTGTCCTGGTCGGTGGGGCCTCTGAGCTTCCCAAGTGTGTCCGCAGCTCAGGCTTCTCCCCTGTTTGTTTCTTTCTTTTTAATTAAAAAAAAAAAAAAAAAAAAAAAAAAAAGGTTTTTATTTATTTTTGAGAGAAGGAAGATGGAGTGTGAGAGGGGGAGGGGCAGAACGAGAGGGAGACACAGAATCCGAAGCAGGTTCCAGGCTCTGATCTGTCAGCACAGAGCCCGACGTGGGGCTCGAGCCCAGGAACCGTGAGATCATGACCTGAGCCGAAGTCGGACGCCTAACCGACTGAGCCGCCCAGGGCCCCTCCTCTCATTTCTGGGGAGATCTCAGAGGAGGACACTCCAGGGCTGGCTGTGCCCTACTTCCTGCAGGGTCAGAGCAGTCTCTTCCTGAATCAGGAGGGATGATAGGTAACCTCCGGTGACCCCACACTGAATCATAATGTGAGGCCCCAGAAGGATCTGGACTCTCTGGGGACCCTCCGTCCTCAGTTTCCCCCATTTGAGCAGTGGGCGATTGGCTCCCTGGCAAGACTGTCCAGATGGAGGAGGGGTTCTGAGACCCCTGGGGCAGCGAAGAGAGAAGGGAACAGATGTGGTCTCCCCAGGCAGAAGGAGGCGTGGAGAAGGGGCCTGGGCAGGGGGAGGAGGGGCGGGGTAGGGTGGAGCGTTTGGCCAGAAGCCCAAGCCTCTTAGTGGGGCCTCTGGGCTTAACCAGGAGGAGGCTCATCCTCCAGGAGGTGTGAATCAGCAAGACAGAAGCTGCGCAGACTTGGGGGAGGGATATGCACTCCCCTCCCCCTCCCTGGGACCCAGGCCTGGCCCCCTGGGAGGGGAGGGGCAGACCCACCTTCCAGGAAGCTCCTGCTGGTGCCAGGCATTGGCAGGTCCTCTGCATGGGACCAATAACTTGATCGTTATTATTATCCTAAGAATCGAGGTGATAAAAGCAAGAGGATGACGTCAAAGGGTGCCCGACCCCAGTCCTTCTCCCCCCAGCCCCGCCCCCAGCCAGGGTACCACCGTTGACTACGTCTTTTACTCTTCTGGAAAACCGGCTGTTACATACAGTACCCACAGATAGCCCTTGCTACGTGCCGGCTACTAGCCCCTTATTCACTCACTGAGTCCTGTGACGGGCTGAGTTGCGTCCCCCTTAAATTCTCACGCTGAGGCCCCAACTCCCAATACCTCACCATGGGATTGTGCACGGAGACAGGGTATTTAAGGAGGTGATTATGAGAGGTCGCCGAGGTGAGCCCCACTCCAATCTGTGTCCTTGTAAGAAGAGGAGATTAGGAGACAAATTTGCACAGAGGGAAGACTGCGTGAGGCCTCGGGTAGAGGCCCCAGCCCAGCCGTGCTGACTGACACCTTGATCTTGGACTTCCAGCCTCTGGAGCCAACTGCCACCGTCCCCATCCATCCCAGCCCTGGGTAGTGGTGCTGAGTCCTGCTCCTCCCATTTATTGGTGCAAAGACTGAGGCGCAGGGCGGTTATGAAACTTGCTCCGGGTGCAGCTGGGATTTATATAGAGAAACATAACCTGTCTGTGCAGCACATAGACGCTCGCGGGATGGGTTCTCCCAGAAACAGACACGCACTCAAGGCCAGGGGGCTTATCTGGGAGGTGACCCCGGGAACAGGGAGGGGGGTACGTGAGCCTGAAGGAGGACGGCAATAGTGTGTGAGCGCCGTGGGCGACCCGGGAGACCCGGATTCACCCCGCAGAGCCTCCCCGCGAGCGAGCGTGCGGGCGCTCACCGGCTGGCCACTTCCTTAGTGGTTACCCTCCAACACTTTGGACTTTGGGGTCAGCTGCAGCCGGGGGTGAGGGGAAGTGAAGGGGAAGCCGGGGTGGGGGACTGTGCGTCCAGGGGGCAGCTGGGGGGGGGGAGACCGGCAGGCCCGTGGTTCACAGCAGCTCTGTGCTGGGCAGGGAGGGGCTACGTGGCAGGGCTGCTCTGGCCTCTGCCGCTGTGCCAAGATGATCAGGACCCCCGTTGGGGTTCTTTTATTGTAATTCAGTAAGGAGATAATTTGGGATGGTGGTAAAATGCACTGACACAGAACTTACCGTCTTCCCTGCTCCGAGTGGCCAGTTCAGGGGCATTAAATACATCCGCCACCACCATCCGTCCTCTAGAACTTTCCATCTTGTTGATTATTTACAAAAATTGTTTTTAAATGCTTATTTAGGGGCGCCTGGGTGGCTCGGTCGGTTAAGCGTCCGACTTCGGCTCAGGTCATGATCTCACGGTTCGTGGGTTCGAGCCCCGCGTCGGGCTCTGTGCTGACAGCTCAGAGCCCAGAGCCTGTTTCAGATTCTGTGTCTCCCTCTCTCTCTGCCCCTCCCCTGTTCATGCTCTGTCTGTGTCTCAAGAATAAATCTAAGCAGAGCAAAACAAAACAAAACAAATAAATGCTTATTTATTTTTGAGAAAGAGAGAGAGAATGTGTGAACAGGGGAGGGGCAGAGAGAGGGGGGGGGGGCATAGAATCTGAAGCGGGCTCCAGGCTGTCAGCACAGAGCCCAACGCGGGGCTCGAACCCATGAACCACGAGATCGTGACCTGAGTCTGATACTCAACCGACTGAGCCACCCAGGTGTCTGCAGAACTTTCCATCTTGTAACATGGAACTCTTGCCCCCGGTTCAACCCCAACGCCCGCCCCTCCCCTGGCCCCCTGGTAAAGTCCATTCTGTGCCAAGGACCTCGGGTCAGTGGAATCTCACAGTGTCTGCCCTTCTGTGACCGGCTTGTTTCCGCGCGGTGTCTGCAAGGCTCATCCACTTGGACCGTGTGCCAGAATCTCCTTCGTTTCTGCGGCGGAGTATAGTGTCCGTGGGAGGGACGGGCCGCCCCACCGCCGGCCGCCAGCTCGCCTCCGCTCTGGCTCTTGGGAGCGCTGCCACCGGGAACACGGGGAGCCGATCTCTCTCCTCGTCCCTGCTTCCCATTCTGTAGGGTCTTGCTGTGTCCTATGGTCATTCAGTCTAGTGGGGTTTTTCTCTTTGAGCAGCTCCATACGGTTTCCCCGCAGTGGCTGCACGTGCACATCCCACATTCCCGACGACAGTGCGCCAGGGCCGCAGTTTACTTTTTTTTGCGCACACGGGATCGAGTGCCCCCAGGGCCCCTTCCCTTCAGGGGTCTCCTGACAAACGTGCGGTTTCCTTACCTGCACAGGCCGACCTCGCTCTGGCTTCTTCACGACCCACCTGACCCACCTCGTCCGCCGCTCACGGACATTCACATCTGTCCCCCTTGTCCTGAGCGGCACACGCTGCTGAATGGAACAACAATAGTAGGCTGGAGTCCCTTTTTTTGTTGGTTTGCTTGTTTGATTAGAGAGAGAGAAAGAGAGGGAGAGAGTGAGCTGGGGAGGGGCGGAGAGAGAGGGGGACAGAGGATCCAAAGCAGGCTTCGAGCTGACAGCAGCGAGCCCCATGTAGGGCTTGAACTCACGAACCATGAGATCATGACCTGAGCCAAAGTCGGACACTCAACTGATTGAGCCACCCAGGCACCCAGGCACTCTGGGGTCACTTGACATTTTGATAGATGTGGCCAGATGGCCTCTCCGCAGCCCCGCCCCAGCCGTGGGTGAGTGTATCTTCCCAGACCTCGACGGAATCGCCCTCGAAGCTTCTTGCCAGGCTGAAGCCTGGGTTTCATGGAGGCAGGAAGTACAAACGTCACCCCGTGTGGGTTAGGGGGTTCGTCTCCGCTAACGGGGAGCACCCAGGCTCGGTGGGGCTTCTCCACCTCGTCTTCCTGCCCACCGCCTTCCTTCTTCCCAAAGCACCACTGGCAGATTTGGGGGGTATAAATAAAAGCCTCCACAACTCTCAGGGCCTCAGATAGAGTCTCCCCCAAGAGCTGGTCCCTGGTCCCCACAGCGGCAGGTGGTGGCCCGGGCTGTGGTCGGCTGCTCTCCACCTGGCCCGAAGGCCTCCCCGCCGGGCTCCCGTCCGCAGACCCGGGCAGCCTGTCCGGGCAGCTTTCTCCTCCTTCGCTCCTCTGCCCTGCACAGCCTAGGCCTCCCCAGGCTCTCATGTCTGTCTCCTTGACTCAGGGAGGCCACAGTCTCTGCCCAGCTTCCGGGTCCCCTGCTGCGGCCCGGAGGCTCTCCTGGAAGGCGTTGGGGAAATCACGGAGTCGCCTTCTCCCGGGATCACTGACTTTGCTCCTGTTGTCCAGCATCTGAAGGGCACTGTCCAGGGAGAGGTAAGCCCCGTCCATCATCCTTGTTCCTCCATTATGGCCAGAAGTGGTGCTTCTGCACCCCAGCCCGCCCCCCTTTCTTAAAACAGCATCACGGAGAGATGACTCACGCATCATATAATTCGCCCACTTAAAGGGTACAACTCAGTGCTTTTGTACCTCACGGATACATGCAGCCGTCACCACGGTCAATTTTAGAACATCTCATCATCTCAGCAAGAAAGACTGTCGTCTTTTAGCTGGCATCCCCTACCCCTCCAGGGCCCCTTCAGCCCTAGGCAACCACTCATCTACTTTTTGAATCTTTGGGTTTGCTGACTCTGGTGGACATCTCACATAAATGGGATCGAACAATCTGTGGCCGCTTGTGTCTGGCTTCTTTCGCTGAGCACCATGTTTTCAGCCACGTTGTAACATGGGTCAGCCCCTTCTTCCCTTTCTATGACCAAGTAACATTGCGTTGTACGGATAGAGTCCTTTTTATCTCTTCATCAGATGATGGACCTTTGGGCTGTTTCCAGTTTTGGGCTACTATGGATAATGCTAAATTGTCACCATATTAGCAAACGTTCTAGGGGAGCATCTCTGTACCCTGAAAACCCCCACTCCGTATCTGGGCCATCAGGACACCTGTAAAATTAGAGCCTGTTGTAGCTGGGAGGGCCATTCGGGTTACCCCTTTCCTTTTACAGATGGGGAAACTGAGGCTCCAGCTAGCAGGTGACTTACCCACCATGACACAGGTGGGAAAACCACTTGCCACATTTTCTGATTCCAAAAACAATTAAGCTGACATTTATGTGGCTTCCGTATGTCAGACTGTGTCCTCACATGCAATAGCTCACTTAACGTCCCACAAACCCCCTTCTGAGGTGGGTATTAAAAAATTTTTTTTTTCATGTTTGAGAGAGAGAGAGAGAGGCAGAGTGTGAGCAGGGGAGGAGTGGAGAGAGGAGACAGAATCCGAAGCAGGCTCCAGGCTCTGAGCTGTCAGCACAGAGCCCGACGAGGGGCTCAAATTCACGAACATTGAGACCATGACCTGAGCTGAAGTTGGACGCCTCACTGACTGAGCCATCCAGGTGCCTCACGAGGTGGGTATTTATAGCCTCGTTTCAGATTTATTCTCTCAACAATGATTCCCTGAGCAGCCTGGACCCAGAACCAGTGCGGGAGACGCACCGAATATTCTCCATGGCAGGAACTGTGGAGAATATTCCATGGTAGGGACCGAGTCTGAGATGGTCAGTGGCGCGTGAAAAGAGAGCCCACGGAGGACCGGGCCTCGGCTCAGAGCCGGGAAATGGCGGAGCTGGGCAGGAACGTTTTTTGGCAACATCCAGCCTCCAGGACGTTCTAGGCTTCCTCTTTGGCCCGGTTCCCCATCAGAGGGGAGGGACGGGAGATGTGTGTGTGGGAGGCATCAGAGTCCCCAGAGGTCTGAGGCTGGGCCGGTTAGGACAGCCGTGTGGGCTGGGGAGCCATGTGGGTCATCCGCTCTGTGCCCCCGTCCAGGCCTGCCCAGGGCCCCAGCGGGGGCCCTCGAAACCCAACAGGGCCTGGGGCCAGGCTGGATCTGATCCTGGGGGTGGGTTCTGGGGTGCCTGGGACAGGGGGCCGCCACCAGCGGGTCGCAGAGACGTGTGCCACCCGCAGAGTGCCCTTCCTTTGAGCTCTGGGCACGTGTTCATCTTCTGGACGCGGTGGCCCTCAGGACTCGTGTGTCTCTCCATGTGAGCTGCTGGGAAGGTGAAGTTGCCTTTAAGGACCCGGCCGGGCCGCCTGGTGGAGACGTGTTTCGGGAGCCCCAGTTCCCGGCTGTGTTTATTTTAACACTGTAGCTTTGCCTCTGCTCCAGTTTGTTTTTTCTGCTTGTTTTATATCATGTGTTATCTTTTTGGTAAGTGGCCTCAATCTCGATAGAAATGAGAAGAGATAGCGCGAGAGAGAACCAGACGTGGGACAGAGAAAGGAAAGAGAGACTACGAGCTGCCTAAAGGCGGCTGCGGCCATCGTCTCCCTGAGGTGACATCCTGGGCACAGGTGCACAGCCTCCCTATCCCAGGCCGTGCACGCCACTTGTCCGGGACTTGGTTCAGGGCAAGCTGGGAACGGCGGTTTGTGGTCCCATCTCCGCTCCCTCACCGGGGTGGCTGGTTTTGACCCCTTGACGGGCCGGCAGGGTCCTCCCCCGGCCTCTCGGAGGTCAGTGCCCTGCTGGAGGGAGGCTCGGGCTACGAGGGGTGAGGCCGGCGGGGGCTGTGGTCTCAGCTGAAGCCCAGCGGGGAGCAGAGCTGCCTGGCTGAGCCCTCGACCCGCAGCGCTGTCAGAATCAGCACCTCGGGGGTGTTCCCAGCCGCCACGGTGGCCTGTGGTTTTCTGCGACGGTAGATGAGAGGCCGGAGAAGCAGGGGCCAGCTGGAACCAGCACCCAGAGGAACCGGAGGAAGGTCTGAGAACGCCCGCGGGTGCACCAGCCATCCCTGGCTGGCAGACACCAGCCCCGCGGTCTCCCCCTGCTTCCCTGGCCTCCGCTCTGCCTGTCCGGAAATCCGGGCACCCTTGGCGCCCTGGTCTGGCCTGCTGTCATCCCCAGCCCTTCAGGACTGGGTCTGCGGTCGGATGCGCCGTCTGGGCTGAGGACGTGGCCCCCCCCACTGCGCCCCGCGCGCCCCGGCCCCTGCTCCCTCAGCAGCCGTTCCGGCGCCTCCTCACTCCACAAGTCCCCACTGGCGTCAGGTCCCCCTGGACTCTCCTGAGCCCCCCGGCACGTGCTCTCACCCGGAGCCCAGGAAGCAGCCTCCCCCACCACCCTCCTCCCCCGGGACTCCGCCAAGGCCCTGCGGTGATTCCCAACACAGCGCTTGATCGAAAAGGCAGATTCCCCGGGAACCCCCAGAATCACGGGCCCCGCAGCCTGCATGTGGACAAGCCAGGAGGACAAGGAGCTAGGTTGTGGCTCCAGTCTCGGATCCGGCCACCATGATGCCTGCCCCATGCCTGGGCCACCCCCACCGCGTCCCCCTGTCCCCACCTGCCTGGCCTTTGAGGTGCACGTTTCTTGTTGTCCAGTTGAACGGCAGGCCCAGGCCAGGTGGCCACCGCCCGGTGCACACGTGAGACTGCACGGGGCACGCGTGCCTGAGATTCCTGCGTGGGGCTTGGGGCAGCCTCACACGCACCACGGCCGAGGGCAGGTGGGGGGGGGGTGGGACCTGCGGAGGGGTGAGGGGCAGCGGGAAGGGGGCCGGACGACAGCGCTCTTCAGGATGAGAGCCTCCAAGCTCTTTTCCCACCTCACGCAATCATCTCAGCCTGACGAAGAGGTGCCGTCATCATCCCCCCCTCAGCGGCAGGCTTAAGTGACCTGCTCGGTTCACGGGGTGCCGCCCAGCACCTGCACAGCCTACTGGACGGCCTGGGGCCTGTGTACCATCCCCCACTTGGGGAAGAGGCAGGCCCAGGTGATCCTGGTGACAGCAGGTGCTGTGGAGGGCCAAGCCAAGCCAAGGTGGCGGTGAGTTCTGGGCTGTCTTCACCAAGATGTGCTGATGAAAGGAGAGGAAGCAAGAAGGGCAACCGCTTTCGACGAAATCCTGACCGAGAGAGAAGACACACAGATGGGGCTTCAGGTGAGCGCCACATCCCCCCAGGGGTCATGAGAAGACACAACAGCAGGCCGGACAGGCGCAGCTGTGCACCAGCTTGCAGCAACATGATCACAAGAAGTCCAAAGAGAAGGCTAACGAGCCTGCGGCAAAAGGTTCTAGAAGCAGCAGCTAAAAATCGTCTTTGGGAAGCTCATACCTGGCTCATGTTCGTGGTGGGTCGCCAACTTGTGGTTGACCGGTCCTGGGAGACATTATATACATCACAGGGCGAAACCACCCCAGAAGGAAATGCATCAAAATATCCCCAGTAGTCACCTTTGGGTCACAAAGCATGTTTGTCTTCGTCTTCACACTTTTCTGTGTTTTCAAGTTCTTTTCTATCTCGAAACGTCTGTAATTGGCAAATGTGTATACATCTCTATCACTTCGAGGACGGGAAAGAAAGTCTGGACCTCACAGTTACAAATGCTTCTAACCTAAATAAAAAGCAGTCCGCTTTGCAGAAAGAGGTGTGCATTCAAGGGGTGCCTCCCTGGGGTCAGATTCCGGGAGAGGGTTCAGGGACCCTGGTGACGAAGGTGTGTCAACGAAGGATGAGAACACCGTCTGGGACTGGTGGGTGGGGGCTGCTCGGTCAAGGAACCTGGAGAGCAATCTAGCAAAAGCCACGGCAATACATACACCATCTTACCTTTTCGTTCACGAGGCTACTACTGGAAAGAAGAGCCACTGAAACATCAAAGGGGGTGCTCAGTGAGGTGTTCGGTGGTGGCAGGAAGTTGGAAGTCCCAGAATTTTCCATCAGGGCGGTACAAAGACCCAGTTAGACCTGGAGGGCACTCCATGGTTAGAAAAGGAGAAAATCAAGTCCTGTGAAAGGTATGGAATCACTGAAAAAAATTTTTTTTTTTTTTTTTTTTACAGAGCCCAACGTAGACTTAACCCTGAGATCAAGAGCTGAGCTGAGATCGAGTCAGACACCCAACCAAGCCATCCAGGCAGCCCATTAAAAAAAAAAAAAAAATTAAGTAGGCTCCATGCCCAACGTGGGGCTCAGACTCACGGCCTTGAGATCAAGAGTCATGTGTTCTACTGACTGAGCCAGCCGGCTGTCCCTTGGGATCAATTTTGTTAACAACCAGGGCGGCAGAGCAAGCGGGTGTGGGAGTGGAATGTGCTGGCAGGAGTGTGGGGAGGAGCAAGAGGACCCTGGTGACGAGGGTGGAGGGTGGAAAAGGTGGCAGAAGACGGGAGCATGGCCATTACCCCTTTGCTTACTGGGGGTGTGGGACAGTTTGTGACTAGGGTGTGGCTGCCAAGTACGAACAATACTGAAAATGTACTGGAATGATGAATGATGAATGATGACAGGGTGGCATGAACTTGTTTAGAAGCTGGGAATGCAGGTAACTTTTGTCTTGGGTTGATTTCAGTGTACTTTTTTCAGAGATGCAAAACAAAACAAAACAAAACAAAACAAAACCAAAAAACAAACAAAACCAAAAAAACAACCCCAAAAGTATCACTCAGTAAAGTTGCAAATGGCAGACAGGACAGACCAGATCATGACCTCGGCCGAAACCGAGTTGGACGCTGAAACGACTGAGTCACCCAGGCGCCCCTAGCCCATGTTTCATTAAAATAATTTTTTTTTGATGTTTATTTTGAGACAGAGTGCAAGCGGGGGAGGGACAGAGAGGAAGACACAGAATCCAAAGCAGGCTCCAGGCTTTGAGCCGTCAGCACAGAGTCCGACGCGGGGCTTGAACTCAACGACCACTAGATCATGACCTGAGCTGAAGTCAGATGCTTAACTAACTGGGCCAGCCAGGTGCCCCAGAGCTTGAATTTTATTAAATCGCTGAGCACGGTTTGAGCCCGTGTGTGCTGAGGTCTGCGGGCCTGGCACGTGGTGGGGGCAGAGGGGGTGCTAGGACAGGCACGTGGCTCCAGAGGACTTGTGGGGGAGGTGGCCCCTGTCAACCAGCTTCCCTGCCCCAATGCTGTCTCATAACGTCGTGTCCCAGTGCTGGAGGACGAGCTTCCTCCCACCTCACCCAACCTTCGCCTGGTCTCACTTGTGCAGGTGGCTCTCCAGGTCAATGGGTGTGGCTTGTCGCCCAGGCCTGGAAGAGGGGATGAGCACATCTTCTGGAAGGGGATTCTGGGCCAAGAAACCAACCAACCAACCAACCAACCCACCCCTTTGTGCCCAACTGGGCCTCCGCAGCCACTCAAGCCAAGGTTAGCATGAGACACCACCCAATGCCTTCTGGGGAGGGGCGGGGGACAGGAAGTGGTCCTTCCCCACGTGGGGCCGGGGCCTCGGGCTCGCTACTCTGGGTTCACACCCTGCGGATCTGCAGCGGCAGCTGGAGGTCAGCTCCCAAGGGGTGGGGAGCCGTGTCACCCTAGACCCGGACACTCCCCAGGACCCTGCCACCCGCCCACGCAGCCCCTGTGATTTCACCACGCGAACGGACAAAACCAGAGGGGACATAATGCACAAACATTTATTTACAAAAAGTCAAAGTTACATATGGTACAAGCTTTTTACACACAGTAGTTTAAACAGAATTCTTATGTGTTTTTACTACCGGAAGGTAAAGAAAAGAATTTAATAAACTAATCATTTCTGCTATTTTTATACAAAGTGACAGGTCATGCACATTTTTTTTTAAAGTTTTAAAATCTTTTGCTAAGTGCAAATACTAGATTCCTCTCTCCAGTTTAAGGCAAGTAGAACGGGACTGTCGCCGGGCAGTCTCTCGTCTGGGGGAGCAAACACTGTGGCCCAGAGAGGGGAAGGTGTCAGGCTGCCTCTGGGATTCCTGCCTGTCCCCGAGACCGGCTGATCTCTGGGGGTTTCCTGCCATCACACCTTGCAGCCACTTGCCGGCCCGTCAGAAGGGCCTGCTTTCCCCCAAACCATCACTAGTGCAGACTGCTTCTCAAGAAACCTGGGGTCCTCTGGGACACAGGCACCTAGAGGGACACTTCGCGGACAGGTGGGGACTCACGCCAGTGTCAGAACTTGTGGCAATGACCTTCCCCCAAACAGCAATCGGGCTCCTGCAGACAGGGGAGCCACTCCACAGTCCAGCTCGAGGAGGAACGTTAGAAACCAGGCACCCTCAGTTCAGAACAGCAGGAATGGACCCCTAACAGCTGCATATGGTGACAAACAGCCAAGAATTCATCTCAAAGGAACGTGGTGCTTGGCCTTGGGAGGAACCAGTTATTCTGGTCTCTCCCCCTCTGTGCCAGCACCTCCCATGCCAGGTTCCGGTGGACTTGCTGGATGGCGGTGTCAGGGGCAGGCCACCCACCCGGAGCCCCCTTCCCTGGGCTAGAGGGCACAGGGGGGCTGGCTCATTCCCTCCTTGGATGAATTGGCTCCGGGGGCCTAGGACATTCTGGTGTGTCCTGGGGTCACCCTCCCCATTTGGTGGGATGTCTGCTAGAAGCTCACTGCTCTGAGACCCTCCCTTGGGGATGCACAGAGAACATGTTTTTAAGGTACTTTAATCCTGTCACCTGTCACCCTTGGCGCAGCTCTCCCAAGGCACGGTCGCTCAGGCTACCAGCAAGGCAGAGGCAGCCTGACAGGGGCTCCCGGCGGCGCAGACCTCTCCTCGTGCGCCCCGATGACGGTCTGCGAAGCCCTGGCCTGGAGGAAGCGCAGGAGGAAGAATGGGCAACTTAGCAGATTTCTCCCCAATTTAACCCTTGAAATACAGGAGACAGTGATGGCGGTGGATGACCCTGGGGCACGGCCTGCACGGAGATGGGGGACCGGCCATTAGGCTCACCCTGCTGTCTGAGGTCTGTGCACACACGCCGGGAACCCCAAAGCCATCAGACATATAGTGACGGCGACAGAGACCAACACTGGGGAGCCAGGCAGGGCCGCCCCCCACAGAGGCCTGTCTCTGCATGCGGGCAGGGTGGGAAGTGGCGCCCAGCGGTGAACAGGCAGGGCCCCCACGCTGGACTCCGCTGGCCTCAGGCGGAGGCAGCTCCGAGGATGGGTGCCGGTGTAGCCTGGGTCGTCTGTCCCCCTGCTGAAACCCACTGCCGCCACCAGACCTCAGGGAGAAGGTGCTCACTGCCGGGCTGGTGGCGAAGGAGGCTTCCCGACAGCTGGGCTGCCCGGGAGGGCCACCAAACCCGTCAGGGTTGCTTCATAAAGATGTTCTGTCTGGCGAGCGTCAGGACCGTCCCGCCCTCACCGGCCGCCTGGTGTGGGTGACAGACTGGACTCTCCAGAGACTGAGCGAGAGAAACTCTAGTAGGCCACAGAAAACCCAATAAGTTCAAAGCGAGTAAATGGCAAATATTTTAAACTACAAAACAGAACAGACAGCACGAGACAGCTCTCTGTGGTCTCAACTGAGTGGTCCAAGGTCAAAGACCCCTGAACAGTCACGGTGGTGGTGGCCTGGGGTTCTGGATTCGGGGGGACACGGCCCACAGCCTCCCCACCCTGAGCGGTGCTCCCAGGCCCGGGGACTCTGGTGGCTCTGCCCCCACTTGATGGGACCAAGTGGCTTGGAGCAGCAGGGCGTACCTCTCTCTGGGTGGGCTGTGGTATTGGGGTGGGGCGTGACGGTGGGGAGGGAGAAGAGAGCCTGGCTTCCGGGACGTGGTTCAGGTGGCCCGGCTCTCTCCAAACCGTAGGAGTTGCTGCGTCAGTTTTACGACGCTTCAGGCTGCACTGTGGTCAGGAAGGCCTACGTGGTTAGGGGAGACACTCTGTAGTCGGCCGGGGGAGGGGTGGAGGCAGACACCACCCTGGCCCCAGCAGGGCCTGGACTAACCGCAGAGATGGGCTGCCCGGTGGGGAGGGTCCCTGCACTGGCCACTGGCATGGTGGGACACTCTGGGGAGGTTTCACTGCCCCCTTCTCTTTGGCCCCGTAAGTGCCAGGCTGGTCCTGTTACAGGTGCCTGGGGGCAGTGGCCCTTCCCAGGAAGGAGCAGGAAAAAACCCGGCCCATCTTTTCGAGAGCCCAGTCCATCATGCCTATTTGACAGGCACGGCCCCGGGAGTGCGGCGGGCTCCCCGGACGAGACAAGGCCGCGGGCGGTCAGAAGCGGCGCCGTGGCTGGGGGCCGAAGTGCATGGGCAGGTTGTGCTCCAGCGGCACGTGGACGGGCGCGAAGTCATAGTTGACGCGCACGTTGGGCAGGGGGGGCACGTAGGGCGCCGGGACGGGGCCCATGTTGAGGGGGAAGTTGTTGAACACGGGCCGGACAGGCGGCAGAGGGAAGGGTGGGTGCACGAAGGCGTAGGGTGGGATCTGTGGCTGGTGCAGGTTCTGCGGGACGGGCCTCGGCAGGGCTTCGATCCGCTGGACTTTCTCTGGAGGCTTCTCCAAGGGGGGCCCGATGCGTTTGAAGGTGTTCTCTGAACAGGAAATGGGATTTAGTAGAGGAGACAACGAAAACCCACGGTGCCTGTGTGCGGGGCGGGGCCGGGCCTGCTCATCTCAACCTCCATCCTGCCTGCCCCAAGCGGGAGGCCGAGGGCCTCGAGAACGGAGCGAGGCCAGGAACATCTGACCTTCAGCGTCATCCTTACCGTGGACACGGGAGGGTGGCCAGGCCACAGTAAGGCCGATTAACGTGTACATCCACCTCCCGCCCCTGCTGTCTGAGCGAGTGTTGATTCGGTGATCACTCTGGAAGGTGGAGGATCGACTGAGCTCAGACCAGGTGGAGCTTCTGTGAGCGCCTTTCCCTCGGAGCTAGGGCCCGGACGGCCACTCCCAGAAACTCCCTTTCTTTTCTTTGTGACCTCAGTGAGGCCAGGGTGGGCCTACCGTCTTTTTGGTCTGGCGTGGGTTCCTTCTGTCTGCTTCCTAAGCCCAAACCCACCCTTGGCACCCCCTGATCGAGGGCATGCGGGAACCCTCCTACGTTCCCGCAAGCAGCCGGGGGCCCGGGCAGAGCGTGTCCGCGGCCACCCGAGGGCCAGCTGTGGAGGTCCCCCCGCCCCTGTGCACACGGACCGGACCTGGCGTGGGGCCCGTGCTGGGGGAGCGCTTGCCTCCGTTCTTTCTCTTCTGCTCTTCTTCAGCCTCCTTCTGGATCTCCTCAATTAGCTTCTCATCGTCTTCCTAGAAGAATAACAAGAGGGTGAGCTTGCTCCCAATCGGCTCCTTGCAGCAGCACAGAGACCCCGCTGGGATCCGGGGAAGGCCAGCTCACGGCCAGTCAGCACCACTCACTGCCACACCCCAAGGGTCTCCTTGCTCGGTCAGTGGGTGCCGCCGCCGCCACGGGGAAGCCCACCCGGAAGGCCTAGGGCGAGGCCGAGAGCTGCTTTTTTGTTCAGTCACCTGTAAGGCAAGCAGACGAAGGACTCTCCGCAGCTTGGGGCGGGCAGACTGATAACCCAAGGGCTGGGGAAGGGGGCGAGCGTGGGTGGGCCGGGCCCGAGGAGTTTCAGATCCGGTCTATGAACTCCGAGTGCAGCGGCCCTTCTGTACAGAGCCTGACAGTCTTGCCGATTCCCTGACCGCAGGTGGACGAATCCTCAGGCCGGCAGAGCCCTGAAGCTGGCGGGCTGCAGAGGCCGGACTGCTTGCCGCCAGTGGAACGGTGGCTGGGGGTGGGGCTCGCACGTGGGAGGAAGGGCACAGCAGTTTTTGAGCATGATGAACGGAGTGGCGTATCATCAAATGCACGGGTTTGAACGGAATGAACTTGGTTCCTAGGGTCTCCCGGCTGCTTCTCCATGAGTCAGGTACAGTCAAGTTGGGAAGAAGTGTAAGGAGGGCACTGGTGCCCACTCTGGGGGCAGGAAAGCAGAGGAAACCGCAGGACTCGGGAAGCGTTTCCTAGACCAGGCACCGAGCCTCCCCCGTGGCCAGGTGTATCCTGGGTTGGAGAGATCTCGGCGATCGCTTTGGATTTTTCATGCTGATCTGAGGCTCTGACCGACTAAACACTGCGTGTTTACTTAGCACATTCATGTCCCAGCCAGGACAGCACTCGGGGATTTCACCAGCTACGAACCCTCAAAGATTTGCGAGTCGGGAAGATCACTCCATCAGCGTGTACCAGATACCTCCTAGTGTTAGACATCGTTCTTAGTGCTGAAACTTCTGATCAACAACGAGACTAAAAGTCACACTGCTGGAATGACTAAATCGCTACGTCATATATTCCCTTTAGTAGATAAAACATTTTAGGACAGTCACAGGAGTCCGTGTGCTCTGTGGGCAATCGTGAGAGGCCCTATTAAATTCACTCACACTCTCCCACCCTCCGATGCTGAACGGCGGACCGAACTCAACGGTCTCGAGATTCTTTCCAATTCTGACATTTGGGAATTTTTAACATACGACCGAATCTTTTTCAGCCTCACCCTGCCAGGTGTTCTGAGCAAAGCAAGAGGAAGAGGAGAGGTAACAAAGGTTAAGTTCCCATCACGCCCGTCGTCAGAAGCTGCCAGGTGCTCGTGCATATCAGAGAATCGTCCGACCCGGAGGAACCCTCACGGCATCATGTCCGGCTCCCCGGTAACACACCCACACACACACACAAATTCTCCATAAAAACCCCAAGACGTGGTCATCTAGGCTCTTTGCGAACACTCCAAAGCAGGGAACTTAGTACGCTACAAAGTAACCACTGAGCTAACCCACACAGAGGGCTCCGACAACAGAGTTCAGTGGGCACAGTTTGAAGGTTTCTGTGTGACTGTAAAAATAAATTCTACCAATTATCTACATTAGGAGCTGACACACCTTTTAATTTTGGTGCCAGTGCAAGGCCCATGAAAAAAAGATTTTTAATCTAAGAAAAAAGAAAAAAAAAAAAAAAGAAAAAACAGAGAGGAAGCGATCCAGAAAACACAAATGGAAGGGCAGCCACCGAGTGGCTGGGAGCAGGCTCTCGAACATCCGAGTCGCCACACCTCATCTGTAAAGTGGGCTGTTGTAAGGACTGAGTGAGCACCAAGTGTGTAAAGGACTTGGCACAAAGCTCTCACTACTAAAGGCAGACAGGTCACGAAAAATGGCAGAAATAAAGATTTTCAGAAGGATGAAAAGTGTCAAGGAAAGTCGTAGAGACTGGGAGATGCCCTCAACACTTCTCTCCGTGGTTCCTTTGTGGTGGCTTCTTCGTGGTACAAGTGACAGGCTTCCTGACTGTATTTACTACGACCACTGAGCAACTGTCAGTTGCACCTAGAACAGGGGTCAGATGGTTCAGATTTCAACTGCCTCCAACTGGCTGGGAGTCACAGGACACTGTGTTTAGAAACTAAGAACTAAAATGCATTTCAATGAATGTGTTTTTTTTTTAAACTTAAAAAAATGTTTATTTCTTTATTTTGAGAGAGAGCAAGCAGGGGGAGGAGCAGAGAGAGGGAGAGAGAAAATCTCAAGCTGGCTCCAATGCTGTCAGCCAGAGCCTAATGCAGGGCTTGATCCCATGAACAGAAATCAAGGGTCGGACACTTAACCGACTGAAGCACCTAGGCGCCCCTCAATAAATGTATTTTTAAAATTACAATTTTTTGGGGTGGGGGAGGGACCGGGGTGGCTCAGTCAGTTAAGTGTCTGACTTCAGCTCAGGTCATGATCTCGTGGTTCATGGGTTTGAGCCCCGCATCGGGTTCTGTGGTGACAGCTCAGAGCCTCGAGCCTGCTTCAGATCCTGTTTCCCTTTCTCTGTGCCCCTCCCCTGCTCACACTGTCTCTCTCTCCGTCTCTCTCTCAAAAAAAAGAAAAATTACAAAAAAATTAAAATTTCGTTTTTAGCCAAACATGTTAGATTCTAAGGGGGAGTTCCTTCCCAAGCAGTTTCCCTTAATCATTTAAAGCTCCTTTGGGGTGCCTGAGTGGCTCAGTCGGCTGAGCGTCGAACTTCAGCTCAGGTCATGATCTCACAGTCCATGAGTTCGAGCCCCACGTCAGGCTCTGTGCTGACAGCTTGGAGCCTGGAGCCTCCTTCGGATTCTGTGTCTCCCTCTCTCTCTGCCCCTGACTCACTTGTGCTCTCTGTTTCAAAAATAAATAAGAATATTAAAAAAAAATAATAAAGCTCCTCAGATCAAGGGGCGCCTGCCTGGGTGGCTCAGTCGGTTGAGCGTCCGACTTCAGCTCAGGTCATGATCTCGTGGTTCGTGGGATCGAGCCCCGCGTCGGGCTCTGTGCTGACAGCTCAGAGCCTGGAACCTGCTTCAGATTCTGTGTCTCCTTCTCTCTCTGCCCCTTCCCCGGTCATGCTCTCTCTCTCAAAAATAAACATAAAATATGCTCAAGAGTAAAGGCAGACATTATCATATACTCTTACAAAATGGCAAATCTTACTTTATATGTATTTTACCATAACTTAAAACATGAAGACTGGTCCCCTTGGGTTTGGGCCGAGTGACAGATGGGCTTCTAGGAGACCTTTCTGGAGGGAGTTCCCTTGGGACACACTGTAGGCACCCTGAGTGTCATCATTCACGGTGAACCAGGATACTCGCCACTCTGCAAATCTAGGACACGCCTAGGCTGCTGGAAGCGGGGAACAATAGGAGGAAAGAAGATGAGAAGGCCGGGTGCGGGGGCTGGGTCACAGAAGGAACTGACCTCCAGCACCCCCGGAAGGGGCTGAGTCACCCACAGGAAATCCAGGCGTGCCGGAGCGGCCACCACGGCCAATTTTATCTTCCAGCAGCACTGGCTTCCTAACGGACAGGCAGCGGGCATGACAGGAAGAACTCCAGTTCTGGGGCTCCACAGAGCTGGGCTGGGGGACCCCATCAGCCTCCACAACCTGACGTGGAGCCTATCTGCAGCAGGTTTACCGTGAGAAGCAAATGATCTCTTCTTACAAAGAGACTTTGTAAGCAAAGTGACAGCAAGAATGGAAGTTAACATTTATCGGGGGCCTCACTACGTGCCAGCTCCTACCGCGAGCACCACACAGACCCGGATCTGCGTAACAACTCCACCAGTCAGGTCCGATTAATGAATCCCCACGTTACAGATGAGGCAACCGAGACTCAGTGAGGTTCAAACCCAGGCCTTCCAGCTCCAAGGCTGGAGCTCTTAACCTCCTAAACCACGGGTTTCTGAACTGGAGCTTCTGGAGCAGTGTGACTGCAGGGCCCCTGGAACTCTGCCTGCCCTGCCCCAAGCACTGTCACAGGCGAGTACTTTCAGGCCCTGCTTTGTTCTAGAGAGAGTGCATCTTACCCTCCTTGAAATACAAGAAGGCTTCTTCTCTCTGGGATGGGCAGAACTCCGAAATCTCCTTTTTTTCCACTAAATACAAGAAAATAGGGCAAAACAAAACACCTCCATTCAAGCAGACGAACAGCCAATACAGCAGAGCATCACTTCCCTGGAAATTTTTAGGGAAATCGCATTCTTGGTTAGCTCACCCAAAAGTGCATGTACCATGCCTTAAAAATAGTTCATCTGAGGGGTGCCAGGACGCATGGCTCAGATGGTTAGGTGTCTGACTCTTGGTTTCGGCACAGGTCATGATCTCATGCTTTGGTTTGTGAGTTCGAGCTCCGCATCAGGATCTGTGCCGTGTGGAGCCTGTTTGGGATTCTCTCTGCCCCTCCCCTCCTCGTGCTCTCTCAAAATAAATAAATAAACTTAAAAAAGGCCCCGTTTGACAGTCTCTGACCGGCTTCCCCGGCACTTGGCCTTTGAGACAAAGCTAGCAGGTCCCTCTCATCCAGACAGGAGTTTGGGGGCCCAGAAACCTCACCTCTTGAGCCAGAAACCCAAGGTGCAGGCCAGGCTCTACCATGAGGCCCAAGAGGACTTACTGGCTCATGGTAGTCGGGTCTCCTGTCGCCTCTGACTGAGCTGTTGTTCTTAGCCCATTTCAAGAGTGGGAACACACACTTCCAAATTTCCCTGACATGCTTTTCTTGTGAGGCTACTAAGTTTCTTGCACATCACAGAGTCCCATGGAATTTTCTCTTTCTGCCACACAAAAAAACAGTGTTTTTGATTCTTAGACACATTAAAGCAATTATGGGGGAAAAAAAGTTTAATAAAACACAAATAAAAAAGTCACCAGTAATTTCTCTCCAGAGAACTCCTGGGAACATTTTGGCCTGCTTCCCACTGGTTGTTTTTGTATCCACATCTCACTCGGAAAAGCCCCGAGGTTCTCTTCTGGAAAGTCGTGCTCTGCACATTCAGGTCCCACCTCCCTGTGCGTACCTGCTCTAGTCACACACCGCTCCCTATGTGTCTCTCCCTGCCACCCCAGTCTGCCAGAGACTCTACCCCTCTGAGGATGCAGTCACGTGCCGAAGGTCGCAGGGTCATGAGACATGAAATCGGGACCAGGCAGAGACCGGCTGCTCCTTCTGGGCTGACAGCCTCCAGGGGTGCCTGGGCAGTTCTGGGCTCTGCAGGTGGCCACAGGCCGCAGACCTCAGGAGCGGGCGGTCAGGGCCCCTTCATCGGCCCCTGAGACCTGAGCTCCTCTCCGCACCCCGCCCGCGCGGGCCTGTCAGGAACTGCGGGAGGAACAGATGGCTCTGTCACAGTCACCGCATCGGACACCCCGACAGGCTTTAGTGAACGGCCACCAAGGGTGACACGTCCCCCAGGACTCCTCCATCTGGTCTCTGGCACGGGCTTTAAGACGGATCCAGCAGGCCTGAATTCCATTCTCTGTATGCTTTCTGGCTCCTCCTAATCGGGGTGAAAATTTTTACACAGATCCACGGAATGTGCATACGAGCGAGGCTAGGCTGAAACAGGAGGGAGTGGACACCAGTCCATGGTCAAGATGTCCCAGGACGGGCGGGTCTCAAAAGGCCGAATATAACGAAACACCGGGCTCGGTGGAAGAGAACCATCCAAAAAATCCCTCTGGCTGCCCACGGCCACTCTGGGAGGGGAGCCCACAAAGCACGACCAGACACGCGGAGGACTGCGAAGGGAACAGGCACAGCGCCCACAGTGGTCCGGCACACCCCAAATGCAGTGCCGAGGCTCAAGGAACAAAGCGGAATGAGGCACGGAGTCTCACCGCCCGGCAGATCTGGAAGAATACTTTAAAGGGAGAAACAAGTGGGCTGCATCTTAACAGGAAGGTTTTACTTCCTTTCCCCGAATTCCTTTGAGCTCAGCAGGACACAAAGTGCCGGCCTGACTTGCAGGCCTCGGACACGCCTGTTTCACATGGAGGCAGCGGGGAGCACGGCGAGGGCACGAGGCCGACGGCAGGGGCCCGGTTTCTCCAAACACACACTCGGCCCGGCAGTCGCCGACAGGAAGTGAGGCAGAATTCACCAGAGAGGTTTTAATTAAGAAAGAAAAAGGCGCCCAAATCCCGACTCCTTAAACTGCACCTCAACAACGAAGCTCCACAGCTCTCCCTGAGCAGCAGAGTCTGGACAGACAGGAGGCAACAGAAAAAGAGGCTGTTTCTGTCAATCAGAGACTGCCGAGATCGCCAGCACAGGCTGGAGGTCCCTAAAATAGACGTGTGAGTGCTTGGCCCCAGGCTGCTCTTGCCGAAGCTTTGAAAAGTCCCTCTGGGCCGGTTTTGTTCAGCATTTCTGATCACCATGGCCGGCCGCCCGCTTGCCTGCTGTCCAGCCTCCTGTGACCACGGAGGGAGGGTGGGTGACTTTTCTTCTTCATTTAACTTTTCCTCCCCTTAAAAAGGTGACTGGGAATCGCAAGTCAACTGCTGCTTCCCTCCTGAGACTCTGGGGGTGGGGTTGAGGCTGGGATCCAGGTCATGTGTGGCCACAGCTGTTGTTAATAAACTTGCAATGATTTCATAAAAGCCTTCCAAAGGGCTGAGGATTCAGTTTCAAATTGTTCCCAGATCGGCTGCAGATCGCCGAGCAACACCAGTCCCTAACCCCCCGCCCCAGCTGTCCCCCTGCAACAGGAAATTGGGGGGGAGGAGGGGGAGGCCCAGCCCGGAGCGGCACATGCTGTGCAGCTGGGGTCTGGAATGGCGGGGCGGGGGGCCGGACAACGTGCTGGGGAGCAGAGACGGCCAGGCTCTCGGCGGGCTCAGGCCGCTATCTTGGGTCAGAGAGGCCCAGCGCCCAAACACCTTTCTATCCAGAGCTCCCCACGGGGGCCCGGAGGCGGCATGGAATGTGACGTTTTGACTCTTGTCAGGGTCAAGTGCTCAGCCTGGGCCTGCTGGCATTCGCTGAAGACAACACATATCAGCTGTTTACTGGACTAAGTCATGCTGCTACCCTCCTTGGCAAAGTCTTCCCGTGATACCTACACTCGATCAGGGACACTTTCAAGGTTTGGGGATGCCTGGCCCCCCCTTCTACCATTGGCAACTCGCTCATGGGGAAGGGGTCCAGTGATGGTCCTACACCTCTGTGGAGTCCCACCTGGTTCACTGGGCTCAGGGACCCCCACGGGCACCTTCTGATGGACCTCTCGCTCCAGGGTGAGGAGACTTCTGGAGTAAAAGGAGCTGACATCTGGTACAAGACCTGGGCTTGCACCCTGCTGTTACCAAGTGACCCGAATCTCATTCTCCTCACCTGCAGACCAGGTGAGGGGTGGGTCCTGTCCCCATGTTGTAACAGAACGGACAGTGTTTAAAAGGTGACTAGGAATAAAATGCTGAGGCTAGCTGTGGAAGCTGGGCTGAGGGGCAACAAGGGAGCTCACATTTCCATGTCTTTCTCTCTCGTACAAGGCACGCTGAAAAAGTTAAGGAAACAATGGGGCGCCTGGGTGGTTCGGTTGGTTGGGCGTCCGACTTCAGCTCAAGTCATGATCTTGCGGCTTGTGGGTTCGAGCCCCGTGTCGGACTCTGTGCTGGCAGCTCAGAGCCTGGAGCCCGCTCTCTCTCTGCCCCTCACCCGCGCACACTCTGTCCCTCTCTCAAAAATAAATAAACGTTAAAAAAAGTTTAAATTAAAAAAAAGTTAAGGAAACACGGGTGCCTGGCTGGCTCAGTCGGTAGAGCGTGTGACTCCTGATCTCAGGGTCGTGAGTTCAAGCCCCACACTGGACGTGGAGCCTACTTAAAAAAAAAAAAAAAAAAAAAAAAAAAAAAAAAAAAAAAAAAAAAAAAAAAGGTTGTGCAGTATCCTCCATACACCAGACCCGGCAGGGACTGGGCACTGGTCTAGTCGGGGTGGAGCTGGAACCACAGACGGGAGAAGTCAGGTGGGTGGCTTTAAGACGCCAAGAGAAAAAGCAATCCGGGCTGGAGCCTGCGAGATACCGTTCACTGACCGTCATCTTTGTAAAAATGGGAGGACACATCCGCCTTAGAGAATTAAATACATTAACGCAGGTCGACATCAGGCTCAATTCGACGCAGGCTTGGGAAAAATAAACACGTCTCCTGACCAAACGGCTGGGTGGGAATGGTATCAAATTGTAAACTGGCTGTAAAAGCCCCAGAGTTTTATTTGAATTGAACAATCTTTACTTTCGCATTAAAAAAATCAAGGAGGTTGTGAAAAACAATTGTGCGCAGTTTCTGGTAACCAAAATCCAAGATAAACACTGACTTTGTTTCGCGTTTATAGAGAAGAAGAGGGCTGTGAAGAATTTTGCCCCACTTCTGAATCCACACTGCCAGGTGACTGCCCTGCTGAACGCGGCTTCTGAGGAGACACCTTCTTAACTACTACCGCTCACTCAGCTGCACACGGACAGGGAACGGTCAGCGTGTTTGGATGCAGTCAAGCCCCAGGGACCCTCCCTGCTGCAAAATAACGGCTGCTCACTTATGTGTGGCCATGTGGCTTTGCATCCTGCCCCCCAGTTAGAAAACTGTAGTTTGCTTCTCTTTCCTTCCTGAAAAGACATCTTGTTTTTCAAGACTCGCAGTTCAGTGTTGCTGGCTTCTTGTTGATAACGAGCAGAGAAGGAAAGTTACATTCCCCGTTTCAGGTCTCATATGGAGTTCATTCGGGTTCCCAAGCAATCTCTGGTCATTAAGGGAGAAAACCACCAAGGGACATAGACACTCTTCCCGGCCTCACTGGTTAATTAAGCTGGAGAAAAGGCTTGGATGACAGGGCACGCTTTGTTTCCCTGGGCTTCTCAATGGCTTTGTGTTCTCAGAAGCCCCAACAGATGCTGGCTTGGAATCCAATCAGTCTCCTGGTGAGAATCAAGGAAACGGGGCTGATCCCAGATTTGATGGGAACGGGGCACATGGAACCAAATCTCTGGCTGTAGCTGCCCGAGGAGATCGGAGGAGTTTGTATTTGCCTGACCTTCCTTTTGAACTTTATTCTGAGCAAATACAGAACCTTTCTCAGGGCGGAAGATGACAGTTCAACAAGAAACAAGGGGGCAGTCGCACGCCGTGGCACCCAAACAAGGTAACAGAACACAAGAAACCTTTAACCAATTCCAGGCGTAGGACCAAAAAAGAGGTGGGAGAAGGAACAAGCACAAGCGTGAGGAGAAAGGGAAAACTGTGCAGGCTGAGGACAGGTCAGCCAGCCGAACACCCTCTCGTGTGTGACTCTACTTGGCGCTGTTTCCGGAGAGACGACGCAGAGCAGGGAGCACTTAGTGGGAGTTGTAGCTGAAGAGAAAGAATCCTATTTCCTGGGGCGCCTAGTTGGCTCAGTCGGTTTAAGCATCTGACTCTTGGTTTTGGCTCAGGTCATGATCTCACGGTTCGTGGGACTGAGCCCCGTGTCAGGCTCTGTGCTGAGAGCACAGAGCCTGCTTGGGATTCTCTCTCTCCTGCTTTTTCTGCCCCTCCCCCACTCTTTCTCTTAAAATAAATAAGTAAACCTAAAAGCAAAAATCCTGTTTCCTCACACAGTTCCCCCAGTTTGCTAAGCTGCATGGCACTGAGGAAGCAGGTCGGCAGAAATGCCAGGTCCCGGGAAGGTTCGTCCCCAGAGGCCCTGCGGATCACCTTAGTGAGCCCGTGTCACTGAGGGCCGCACCTCCCTCCACCCCATCAAACCGACACCAGAAGGATGACCTATTTACAAAGTCTGCCCTTCCTTTGGTGACGGGGGCGTGGGAGTGGGTGGCGGGGAGGAAGGCTTGTTAAGAGTCTCAGTCACAGAGCTGTGGAGTGAGAGCGTTTTCTGGGTCCCTCAGCCCAATTTTCTGCCCAGTGAGGTTGTTCCTGACACGCACACACCTGGTTTCCATATACGACTCCCTGCTTTTCAAAACTGGTCGCTCCGAGGATTATGGTTAGGCCAGGAGAATGCTCTGTTGTGGCTGTCACACAGGGGCCGGCCTGTTACCAACACCTCCTCTTGTCAGGCATATTGGAGATGTTCTGCAGCAGGGGTCAAGTCTGCTGGCTGACAAGGCGTTTCCTTTGGCTTATAAAGTGCTAGCTTAAACTGTGTTTTAAAGATACTTGGATTAAGGGCTAATCTTTACCAATCAGGAGAGATCATATTAAAGTACAGATTTCTACCTTCTCTGGAGAATGTGAAGCCATGGCTAAGTAACTGGGAGTTAAAATCTCACTTGGCAACAATCTGTGGGGGCCGAGGGGCAGCCTTAGATGGACGCTTATACCCTCTCCTGTTTGCCACAGTCCCCACCACACCCTACGGCCCCAGACCTGGCCCCACTTGACATTCACCAATCATTTACGTTACTATTGCCCCTGCGGTAACCTGGGTCCGTGATCCCAGCTACATGCTGTTGGGTGTCCTATGTGTAGATCTTTCCATGTTTTTCTTCCACCATGTTTTAAAATATAGCTATATAGCATCTTATTAATGCAGTATATATTACCTGGATATTTAAGTTAAAAAAAAATGTATACATACAGCATCGCTTAAAAAAATTTTTTTTAAGTAAACTCTACCCCCAATGCGGGGCTCGAACTGAGATCAAGAGTCACATGCTCTACTGACTGAGCCAGCCAGGCGCCCCAGCATCACTTTTTATAGCTGTGTACTCTCCTAATACCAGCATCCCACTCTCGGGCTGTTCGCTGCTGTACTTAACATGTGATGAAAAAATAAAATTCTATCTTGTCTAATCCAATGCTGTTTTTGGACTTCCGTGAGTCACAGCCAAATTGATCCTTATTAACAGAGGAATGTTTATTGATTTCTTATTGAGTCGTATTACTCATTACATATATATTTTTTTAAGGTTTATTCATTTTTCAGAGACAGAGAGACAGAGGGTGAGTGGGGGAGGGGCAGAGAGAGAGAGGAAAACGCAGAATCCAAAGCAAGTTCCAGGCTTTGAGCTGTCAGCACAGAGCCCGACTCGGGCCTGAATTCACGGACGGTGAGATCATGACCTGAGCTGAAGTCGGACGCTTAACCGACTGAGCCACCCAGGTGCCCGTGTCATTACATTTTACTATTCATCTGTATCATATGTGTGTTACGACGATTTCCCCCAGTTTTCCATTTAACTTTATCTTTGTTTACGATGTCTTTTGCCAAAGAGGATTTAAGTAATTTTAGTCTGGCCTCGATATACCACTAAGAAGGATCTTCGCACTTTAGGGGATGATAGAAGTCATTTTCTCTCGTTTTCTTGAAGTATTTCCAAATAGCCCAGTGCCCCAAAAGAGCTGCTGAAGGTTTCTCTTGCCACATGGTAGCCAGTGTGATCTTGAACGCTTACATTAGGCCAAGTCACCCCCCCCATGTAAGCCCTGCAGCAGCTCCCACTGTAGCTGGTGAGACACACGGCCTGGCTGTGCCTGCCTCCCTCACTTTCCTCCTCTCAGCCGCCACCTGCAAGATACACAGCCTTCTTTCTGGTCCCCAAATAGGCTGAATTCATTTGATTTCCTCCTCCTCCTCAGGCAGGCCTCTCTGCAAATGCTGCCTCCGGGGGAGCCTGCACAGGTCACTCCACCTAAAGGCGGCCTAGCCTCCCTCTCCTGCGCTAGCCTTCTCTGTGGCATCACTCGTCAGTCCTGCCTAACACCAACTACACGAAGGACTCATCTCAGACTGTAAACTCCATGATGACGGGGCTTTTCTGTTCAGACTAGTCCTGGCAACACGGAGTAGTTAAGAAAAAAAGAACGGGTTCATCTATCATTTCTCCAAGTGATCTGAAAGGATATTTTCAGGGTTGTCTGGCTGGCTCACTTGGTACAGCATGATACTCTTGATCTTGGGGTTGTGAGTTCAAGCCCTACGTTGGGGGTAGAGATTATTTATTTCTTAATGTTTGTTTATTTTTGAGAGAGACAGGAAGAAAGAGGAAGGGGAGGGAGGGAGAGAGGGAGGGAGAGAGGGGGGGAGAGAGGGAGAGAGAGAGGGAGGGAGGGAGGGAGAGAGAGAGGGAGGGAGGGAGAGAGGGGGAGAGGGAGAGGGAGAGGGAGAGGGAGAGGGAGAGGGAGAGGGAGAGGGAGAGGGAGAGGGAGAGGGAGAGGGAGAGGGAGAGAGAGGGAGGGAGAGAGAGAGAGAGAGAGAGAGAGAGAGAGAACACGAACACGAGTTGGGGAGGGGCAGAAAGAAAAGGAGACAACAGAATCTGAAGCACCATCCAGGCTCTGAGCTGTCAGCACAGAGTCTGACGCAGGGCTAGAACCTATGAACCACGAGATCATGACCTGAGCCGAAGCAGGATGATTCACCCAGGCACCCCAGAGATTACTTTAAATAAGAACTTAAAAAAACCAAAACATAAAAACCAATATTTTTATCACATTAAATTCTCATTTAACGTGTTTCTGGTCTCTGTTTTGTCCTCTGGTCTAGTCTTGAGTCTACATGATTAGCGCAGCTTGGTAAAAATTAGTCTCATTAGAAGCAACTTTTCAAGGGAAAAAAACCATCCTACTGAGTTTAAATGGGAATCACAGCAAACGTCTAGATTCTGGATAGAAGTGCTGTCTTCCCTTAGAGGGGGAGGTGCGTCTCCACTCTCAGGCCGTCCTCATTGGCCCCAGGGAGAGCAGAGGAGCGGGCTGGCGGCCCCCGGGGCTCTGGTGCACCTTCCTCAGGCCTTTGTTTGCTCCAGGCTTGCAGGGTTTTCACTGTTCTGCTCAATCTTTGTGGGAGAACGTCTCTTGGCCCAGATCAGCTTATCACTGATTCAGAGTTTCAAACTTAGAACTCACTTTAAGAAGTGATACAGTTTATGTGAAAA
Source organism: Panthera onca (assembly GCF_046562875.1). Taxonomy (NCBI): domain Eukaryota; kingdom Metazoa; phylum Chordata; class Mammalia; order Carnivora; family Felidae; genus Panthera; species Panthera onca. Next base: position 4,361,577 of record NC_138354.1, read on the forward strand.
CTTACTTGAGAAGAAAGCATATTTTTCCATATGTTCAAGTCTCTTCATGTCTTTCAATATAGTTTTATAGTTTTCTTCGTATTTCTTGTTGAACCTAATCTCCTAATCTCTAGGATATTTTATGACTTGTATTGCTATATAATATGAATGACGGCGAATGACATTCTGTGTATTTATTTTGTATCTAGCCATCTTTGTATGGCTATGACCTCTAATAGCTTTCCAGTTGATTATTTTGTCTTTTCTCATCTCAGGCTTAAAACGGTAGATTTAACTTTCTTCACTACATTTAAAAGTGCTTAGAACTGTGCCTGAAACACAGTGGATGTTCAGTAAACACCAGCAATTATGTTCTCTAACTTCTGCTCTCTTAGCTAACTGAACTGACGAGCAGTTCCAAAACAAAATAGTGGTGATGGTCTTAGATTTGACGTTTGGTAATGCTTCTATGTATTTCACTATTAAAAACATGCTAAAGGACTATTCTGAAATATAGGATTTAAAAAAATCAACCTTCTATACTACTCTTTAAACCTTAAGATAGATATTTGATTTTATTACATGTCTTTTACCACCTAAAGATATCATATGGTGAAGTGTATTAATAAAGCTCTCAGTATTAAACCATCTTTTGGATTTCTGGAACAATCTCACTTGGTTATAATTTCTATTTGCTGATATTTTACTTAGAGAATTTATTTATTTAAAAAAAAATTTTTTTTTAACATTTATTTATTTTTGAGACAGAGAGAGACAGAGCATGAACAGGGGAGGGGCAGAGAGAGAGGGAGACACAGAATCTGAAACAGGCTCCAGGCTCTGAGCCATCAGCACAGAGCCCCACGCGGGGCTGGAACTCACAGACTATGAGATCATGACCTGAGGCGAAGTCAGACGCTTGACCGACTGAGCCACCCAGGCGCCCCGAGAATTTATTTTTATCTAAAGACAGAGTGAGCAAGCATGCGCAAGGGAGGGGGGAGGGGAGAGAATCTCAAGCAGGCTCCACACTCAGCATGGAGCCTGATGCGGGGCTCGATCCCATGACCTGAGCCAAGATCAAGAGTTGGATGCTCAAGTGACTGAGCCACCCAGGCGCCCGTTTATTTACAGAGTTTAAAACCTATATTAATGAGTTAGACAGATGTAATTTTCTTTTTTTAGGGTTATCTCTGACAGGTTTTGGTATCAGCCTTATGCTTTATACACAAATACGTAAAACTATCTTTACTTTTCTATGCTCTGGGATTTGTTTTAGATGGCACAGAAACATTTTATTCCCTGAAGGACTGTAAGACTCTGCCTACAAACTGGGCATGCTGCTTTCTTGAGGAGTTGCTTTTTAATTACTTTCTCATTTTTCCCCCGTGGTCATTGGTCTATGTAATTTCCTATCTTTCCAGAAGTCCCAACGAGTTATGTATATATAAAATCCCTTTTCGGTATGTCATCTTACCACGATTGCCCCCTACAAAGCAACAGGCAGCCATGCATTCACTTACGGTGGGGTCGGTCCAGAGAGAGCATCTTGAACACTCCTGGCAAGGAGCTCCCGGTGAGCGAGGATGCTGGCAGAAATGGTCATAGCCGTTGATGGACACTCGACAGAGGTAGCACATTTGGGCGCCACAGCGGCAAGACATGCGGTTGCAGCCTTCGGATTTGATGAGGCCGGTCCCACACTTGTGGCATTTCCTGATGCGGGCTGCCGTCATTTTTTCCTCACTGAGAAGAGAACACATGAGAGGAGACAGCAGGGAAGATGACAGGAAGAGAAAAGCGCTGTGGCCACTAAGTCCGTTTTCCCACAGGGGACCGCCTAGCCCTTCTAGTGACACCTGGAGAGTGCAAAGAACCTCTGCTTTGGAGTCGATAACTACGTTCGGTTTAGTAGTTATGTGACCCTGGGTAAATCCCACAACCGCTCGGAGACTCAGTTGCTTCATTTTTAGATTAGGAAAGCCCAGCTGCCTCCATCACGTTTTGAGGATTATTAGGTATGGAGATCAAGTACCCTGGCACAGCACCTGGCACCAGCATTTGGAAACTGCTTATTCTGCTTGTTACAGGCCTAAAGCAGAGAAAACGCAAGGTCTTCCTAAATATGTGTTTTCTATAAACAAAGCTGGTTCGCGAAGAGCCAGTGGGCCTAAACCTGAGTTGCAGAGACACCTTCGGTTTTGAATACTCAGTGTGGGGTGGGGAGACACAGGTGGGGACAATCCAGCAACCAGTTCATAACCTCTTCCTGTTGACAGGGCCCATCTCCACGTCAAAATCCCACATCCCCAGACTCCCTTGTAGCGAGGGGATCTGCATGCATAGGAGTCGATTCTGGCCAACGGAAGCTACTTCTTTCCAGAAGCACTCTACCTGATCTGAAGAGGCAGGGGACTAGAGCCGAAATGACACATCTTGGCTCTTTGCCAAGAGCTGGCACTGCTGGACTAGTTTCTTCCGCAGTGCAGTGTTCCTAACTCTAAAATGACACTTGCCACCTTGGCCTGTGACTGTTGATGTGTCTGTCCTCCTCTACTGAGTTGAGTTCTTCAAAGGTATTAAAAGGCATGCCTATGGAGACGAGGGAAGGCAGGAAGGACTCCAAGAGTGGACAGCCCCAAAGCTGGACTTGCCCCACTGCTCTGAGCCCTCCTCTTTCTTCCAAGCGGGAACCCAGAATGGTGACCAGGGAACTGCTTCCCTGAAAAGACTCAACAGTCTGGGCAGGAGTTCTGATCTGTAGCCTCTCTCCTAACACTGAGAAAATAGCCATCTTCCTCCCAGGGCTCCCAGTGTATCTGCTAAGTGAGGGAAGCCAGGTGAGTCTGGGGGCAGGCAGGTGTTTTTAATTACTGATATCCAGAAGACTGTCATAGTTTGCTCCTTAGAAGCCAGATCATGTGCTTAAGAATAGAAAAATGAATTAGGAAATTGGCTGCTATTCATTTAGGTCTAATTTTGAAAGGCCCCAAATGCAGGAAAGCTCCGGCTTGAAAAGAATTTAAACCCAGTTCAAGTCACAGAAGAATAAATGATTTCTAAGTGTCACTGAATAGGAAACATCGTCAAGGAGACAAAGTTTAAATGAAGTGAATTTGTTATTGTCAACTTGATAATACAGCACACATGTTCATGAATTCAGTTACTCGGCAACTGTGAAGACATTTCTCAATGCTCCATGTTAAGACTTAACAAGGTTCTGATGCAAATGTTTCCAATATAAAAACCTGTGACCAAAACACAAGTGCAATTCTCTACGCGCAAACTTTTTGTCTAAGATCGCCTCCGAGGCTGCTGTGTGGCTTCGAGCTGTCATGCTCTGGTGGCCTGGGGCGGGCTGGCTGGCTTCTTCCCTGGGTAGCTGCTATGGCTGTAGTGTGGGAGAAGAGCGGATGAAAGAACCCAGGTTACACAGCCCTTTCCTGAAAGCTTGGGAAGAAGGCGCACATTTATTTGCTTGCTCTGTTCCACCGTGCTATCAGTCACCAAAGTAACGGTGGATATGGTAGGGGAGAAAAGGCACTCCCAGACGAATGGAGGAGCACACAGGGCACACCGCACACCATGGCTCTGATGTTCAAACAGCTGTTCCACACGGCAGGAAGGTCCGTTCGAGGCCTTCGTTTTTGCAATCATAACAATAGTAAGAGGTAGGGCCAGTCCCCGTTAACTTTTCCTACACCAAACAGAGACTGCTCTTATGGCTTGTGGTGACTTGTTCAGTAACACGAAAGTGCAAACTGGGATGAGGAGACATCAGTTGATTCTTTTGGGATTAGAGCGATTTGGGAACTGGATTCTAAACGAGGCAGGAAACAAACATCCCCACAGGATGTGTTTCTGGGCAGGACAGGAAGAGCAGCCGGAGCTGCAGCCGTGTCTGCTGACCTTGTGCTCAAACAGGAAGGTTCACTGCCGCCTCTACAAAAATGATCTAGACCCCCCTCTACATAACTGATCTAGACCCTACAGCTCCATGATTGTTTATCTGCACCATGTTGAAGTATGTTGGGAATTTGGGAGCTGTCGTCATTTTTGGTGGCACATACCATTCAAAATGTTAGATGGTTTTCCTTTGTGAATGTATGAATTTCTTTTATTGTGACAAAACGCACGCAAAATTTCCATTTTAGCTATTTTAAAATCCAGAGGCATTTAGTATATCCCAATGATGTGCAACCATCACTGCCATCTAGTTCCAGGCCATTTTCATCATCCCCCCCAAAAACTCCGTACGTACGAAGCAGGTCACTCCCCGCGCCCTCCTTTCCCTGCACCCCCTCATCCGTCTCTGTCTCCAACTGACTGGTCTATTCTTCACACAGGCAAATATCCACATGTCTAAGGACCGCTCAGACACATGGAACGATGCGAGGGTGGCCTTCTGTGCCTGGCTCCTCTCACTGAGGAGGCTTCCGAGGTTGCGGCACGGATGTTCATCCTGTTCTTATGGCTGAGTAAGAATCCCATTCTATGGCGTACTGAACTCCGTTTACTGTTCATCAGTTGAAGGACATCTGGGCTGTTTTCACCTTTGGCTACTGTGGATAGTGCTGCCAGGAACATTCACGTACAAGTTGGAATACCCGTCCCGTCTCGTACCACTTATTATGCTGTATTTTATGATTCAGCAACAGTAAACTGCTTATAATTCCTGGTGTGTACCCTGCCGTTGCTTATTTTTGACACTAGGCAACTGGCACAATTCCCTGGCCCTCTGGTCCGTGGAGTAAGGGCTATGCGGTGGGGAAAGGAAGTGGAAGCCCTCGGAGGACCCCCTCTCTACAGAAAGTACCACCAGATTCCTCCGGGCATCTTTGAGATTGGTGCCATCATCGAAGACTTCAAAGGTACAGCGGTACTGATTCTCAACACACCTCCTATTGTTTCGGTTTGGCCTGTACAGACAGTGGGGCTTTGAGAACATTACTGTATTGTAGGTACTTGTATGGAGAATGTGCATTACTGTGACTCATCAGGTGCTGCCTGTAACTGTAGCCGCTGTTCCAGATGTCATTTCTTACCAAATACACACAGCCTCTGGCAACCGGTATGTAGCTACTGATCTGAAAAACACTTTCTCTGTCTGATACGCAGAGACTACCAGAAGCAGTTGGCAAGGACCTCGATCATCTGTGGTCCAACAGGACAATACAGTGGTCTTCTATTCAAAAGACAGGCAGATAGAACCTGGGTGACCAGGAAGTAGCAGGTACTCTAGGATACATTAATATGGTAGGTGAGTGCTAGGAGGCGGGAGATCAGTCCCTTCAAACTACAGAGATCTTTAATCTCTACGACATGCTGGCAGTCTGGAGGTCAGGCGTGTGTATTATGCCGTTCCCTCCAAAGTCAAGCACATGGTACCTTATCTTGTATCCCCTACCATGAAGAAAGAAGTCGGACATCTGGGAGGTCTTTCTGGATTTTGGAATTAACATATGATCACGTTTGGAATTAACGTATGATCATACTTGGATGTGCCGCTCTGATTTAGGCTGATAAAAAAGGCTTCCAGGTTTAAGTAGGGCCCAGACCAAGAGAGGCTTTCCAGTTGTTACTGGATGCAGTGGTGCTCCAATCTAGGTCAGACCAAGACCTCGAATGGAGCCGGAGGCAGGAACTGACAGGACGTCGGGGTGGAGGTTCTGCTTTGAAAAGTAACCAGCTATTCTCTTGCTAAGAAACACTTCCTGGCCTGTGACCAAGTCCTGGAGCAGTCCCAGGGCCCGGGCCCGGGGCACTGACAGTCGGTTTACGGAGCTGGGCAGTGCTCCGTCACCAACTGCAAGTGGAACACATGACCTGAGAAAGTCCCAATGCAAGAAGTTATCTGTGTAAGTGCTTTGTGTCATGTTTGTGAACTAGGGCCTTCTGCTTACACATTCGCGTGCGCACACACACACACAGGCACAGCGAACACTTACGGAAGATTTACGGGGCCAGAATCACGCTAGGCACTTGAGCACTTTCATCTCCGTGAGAAGCAGACACAAGTACGCTCTGTACCATACAAATGAAGAAACCGAGGCACAGAATGATTAAGAAATTTGTTCAAGGTTCTTAACTACTGCTATCCACAGCGAGCACTCAATAAATCTGTACTGACTTCATCAAGAAGACATCCTTCTTAGGGGTAAAAGCCCAGATGGCAACAACAGAAAACTTCGGCTTCTCCCAATCCAAACCAGACGTAACTTGTCCACAGTAATCAGAACAAATTCTGGGGGGAGATGGCTCATAAACTGGCTGAAAGACAACTCCAAAGGAGAAATTTAGAATGTTCTTGGCAACAGCACAACTACTAGACTAAGTATACAGCCTGACAAGATGATTACTTTCAAGAAAGAGTAATTTTTGACGTGTTCATCACTTTAAGGCCATGCCACTGGTCAGCTGGTGGCCGCTCGGAATTATAAACGCTGGCAGACAGGATTTGAGGAATCAACGCTAGACTTTTCTAGTTGGAGGGGCATTTCTGGTATCATGTCAGTTTTCTTTCATTGCCATAGACGTAATCCCATCTGGGGATAAGGGCCATGCTTCTGCCCACTACAGTCTACCCTCCGGCCTCCAGATTCAGAGCCATCCTACACCCTTACGACCACCTCAAACCAAGACCCCAAAGGTCTCATCCACCATAGCATCAGCTCTAAGTCCCAAATCTCACCGTCTAAATCAAGTTCAGGTGAAGACGAGACATGATTTGGGGACACACTTTTGCTGAGATGGCTGAGGGGGGGGTGATGCCTGAGTTTCTTGGAAGCTCCTGGGTCTGACTGAAGGGATCCGAAGAGTCCCTCCCTCGAGCCTTTGCGTGACTGAAGACTCCGACGTTTGGCACACTTCCTTGGTTTTCTCTCCAGGAGCATGTGTTTTCTGACGATGAACATCTTGATTTTGGGGTCTTTTGTCACCTGGACGGGATGGGAATTTCAGAAACAATCAAATCCTGTTTCTGACCCCCAATCTCTCCTTCTGCTTGCACTTTCCTCTCTCCAGGGCTTTCCCTGTGGGTCCTCTCAGCTCCATGTCCAGACGCATGGTCTTCACCCTCTGCTTTCGGCACGACCGCAGGGAAGCCGGCTGAGCCTCTTGCCGCTGACACAAGCACACGTTCCGCCCTGACTTCTGAGTCCTCACCAGCAGGCCTTTACGGCCAAAGGGACGCGAGAGGTCTGTTCACTGAAGTTTCAAGTATTCTCCAGGACAATTCTGGTTTTGTCCACGGTGCTCCTCACTTGCTTCTGAGCCCTCAAGGGTGAGGTTTCTGAAGTCCGTATTTCTACCACTTGAAGGCAGTCTGGGCTTTTTTTCTATCGTGCTTTTGCAAGATGCCTCCGGCCTGTATCCATTGACCGATTCCAAACCCACTCGCACACTTCTATGTATCTGTTATAGCCGCACTCTACTTCCGGCCCCCAAATCCGTGTCAGTTTTCTACTGCTGCTGTGACAAGGCATGTCACGTTATTAGCTCACTGTAACACAACTGCATTATTTTGTAGTTCTGTAGGGCAGAAGTCCAGCACGGGTCTCCTCAGAAGAACACCAAGGTGTCACTGGGCTAGGTCACCTACTCCAGGACAGAATCTGTTTGCTGTTCACGTGGGCTGTCAGCGGATTCCTTCTTTGGGGCGGCAGGGCGGAGCTCCTGTTTTCTTACTGGCTGCACACTGAAGGTTGCTCCCTGCTTCTAGAAACGGCCGCGTGCCTTGGCTCAAGGCCACCTTCCTCCATCTCCAAAGTCGGAGGCAGGAGGTGGAGTCTTTTCACATCTCTCCAAGTCTGTCACTACACCTCTAGCTGACCACGGAAAAGCTTTCTGCTTTCAAGGAGCCCTGGGATTAGACTGGGCTCACCTGGATAATCCACGATCATCTCCCCACCTCAAGGTCCGTAACCTTAATCACATCTGGAAAATCCCTTTCGCCATGCCACAGGTTCCAGAGATTAGGGCAGGGCCATCTCTGGTGGTCATCAATCTGTCCACCAAATTTGTGGTAAAGAACACAGTTGGAAAACCATTTGCTTAGATTTAAAACCCTGCTATGCACCACTTACTACCTGAGTGACCATGTGCAAGTCACTTGGGCTCTGTGCCTTAGTTGTATCATTCAGTAAAATGAGGATAATACCACCTACCTGTGGTAGAAACTCAGAGACTGTTAACTGCCCCAAACGGTCATTTCCTACTTCATTTTCTTGGTAACAAAACCCACTCTTCACCCTTCAAATTTAAGTTGGACATAAAATCACCCAGCTAGACATTATATATGGTGTCTGCTGTGAAGCTAGGTGGTGGCCACGTGACTCAGTCTAGACCAATAGGGCAGGAGCAGTCTAGACCAACAGGGCAGGAGCAGAAGTCACACACACACATGTGTGCATCTTATAACTTAAAAGCTGCCTGCCTGGCAGCTTGTCTCTTTCTCCTTTGCTGTGGACTGGAGTGCAAATGTGGCTGCAACCCCGCCACAACCATGCGGATGAGAATACCACCTTAGGGAACGGTGAAGCAATGTGATAAAGGAAACTGGTCTCTGAATGACCTCATGGGATAGATCTGTGTGGCAAGACTGGACTATTATATGAGAGAGAAATGGACTTCTGTATTATTTAACTCAATGTATTTAATGAGTTAATATCTGTAAAGTGCTCAGCCACATAGGGAGTGCTAAAGAGTCCCAGTGCTGATTATTAACTGACTGCATTATATCGCATTCTGGAGGCTGTAATTCTGCTTAGTGTCTCAGGCTACCAGTATCCTATAGGAAACATGGATATAAGCAACATTAGCGCAATCTAATCCAGCTAAAATGTGTTACTACTTATTTATTCAGATTATACGGAGAAGAGGAACTAACATTTACTGAATTCGCACGTGCTGGGCATTTACTGTATCACATCTGACTCCAGCACCAGCTCCATGAGGCTCAAGAGGTGAGGAACCAGAGGGAGGTGAGGTCACTTCCTGAGATCACTCTATACTGGGGTGGCCTGAGAGCCTACTCTTCACACGATCCTCACTGTCCCCTGACAAAGGGCAGGCTGATGGGGGGGCGGAGGGCCCGTCGTAAGCCCCCCGGAACGAGGTCACTCACATAGACGTTCGGTACTTGATGTCATCTTTCTCTGCCAGCTCTTCACAGGTGAGGCCATTGTGCTCCTTCCAGAGTCCCTGACACTTCCTACAGGTTTCCTGGGGATAAAGGAGAGACACAAAGACAGCTCCTGGTGAGGACACACCACACAAGTTTCTGTTCTACAACAGGAAATGCGAAACGAGCTTCACGTGGCTTGAGTTCTTTCTGAGGATGATTTCTAAAGACATTTCTCAACGGAAAAGGTAAGAACCATTAGGAGAAAGCACGGTGAAAATTTCTTTTCCTTAGGTTAAAAAAACAAAAAAAGTGTCCCCCCATCACCCAAATTGTGTAAGGCCTTCTACAATGTCAGGAGCCACCTGAAAAACAACAACAGCAAACAAAAACCACAGCAGACAGACTTATGTGAAATCGGGTTTTTACAAATAAAATCCCGGCAGCTGCCTCAGCGCAGGGCCTGTTTGGGTCTCAGAGGTTTCCGTAATCCCTACGCCCAGGGTTCCAGTGCTGCTCTGGCAAAGGAATACTTCTGCTGAACTGATGAAAGGTCTGGATTAGGATCACTAGGGATCCTTAATTAAGGGAGATACTCCCTCAGTCATCCCTCACTCACAAATACAAATATCAACCTCCACAGCTTAGCCTCATTGATAAAGGTGAATTTTAAAAAATTACTACTTTTTACTCTAGGAGGCTTTATAGTTTACAAAATACTCATCTGTGTCAGAAACGATCTCACATCTATAACAAGAATTTAAAGGAACATTAATCCAATTACATTTCCATCAAGTGGAAATTACAGCCTTAACATGTACAATAGGAGAAGATGGTACTGTCCCCAGCTTTAACTGGGGACCCGATCCAGTTTGGGGGCGGGGCGTGGGCGGTGGTGGTGAAGGCTTGAGGCAATGGAGCCTGACTTCTGAAAGATGAGTCAAGGGTAGCAAAGAACACCAATCTAGACAGAGAATAGAAAGAGAATACTCTGGCAGGTGAGGCTGGGCAAGTCTGGTTCCTGTGGTTGGACCGCAGAGAGGAAAAACAGGCTGGGAGAAGCCTGCAGGGACCGGTCTGCATAGACGCGACCATCAGTTTGACCTCTGTCCTAAGAGCACCAGGAAGGCATCAAAAGGTATCAAGCATGGAAGCAACGTGGTCAGGTTTGTGGTTTAAAAGATCTCTCTGTGTGTGGAAAACACACTGGAGACAGGAAAGAGTGGACATGCCAAACGACCCAACACAGACCCGAGAAGGCCCAGAACAAGGAGGTAGGTGAGGATGGGAAGGAATGTTGACTGACTGGAGAGAAATTCAGGAAGGTGTCAAGGATGGTCTTAGTTTCCGGTCTGTACAACCCAAGACAGAGATGGAGCCTGGCAACAATGGAAAAGGTCTGGCTTGGCCTTTTGTGGGACCCCACCGGCAATGTCAGGCGGTGAGCTGGGTGTAAATGTTCAGCATTTGGGAGTGGCTGGGCTAGAGGTCGCCAGGAGATGTACTAGATTTTATCTTTAAAAATTTTTTAAATGTTTATTTATTTTTGAGACAGAGACAGAGTGTGAGCAGGGGAAGGGCAGAGAGAGAGGGAGACACAGAATCGGAAGCAGGCTCCAGGCTCTGAGCTGTCAGCACAGAGCCCGACGTGGGGCTTGAACCCACAAACCGCGAGATCATGACCTGAGTCAAAGTCAGACGCTTAACCGAATGAACCACTCAGGTGCCCTTAGATTATATCTTGACGTCAATTCTAGAAACATCTCCCACTGCTGTACTCCCCACTTACTACTGAATTTTCTCCAACACATGCTGCTCAAATGACTCAACAAGGCAGAGAACAGTATGTACAGTACAGACACGGTACATAACAAAGGTGGTGGGGGGAGAATATAGCGACACATCAAGTCAACCTGAAGAGTTACCTAAGAAATTGGTAGCACCGATTGTCCCAAGTGGCTGGAAGGCAGGGGTGAAGACTTCTTACTGCAAGCTCTTTTCACCTTTTGAATCTTATACCGTATAAATGTACTGTCTAATAAAAAAATGAGTAGCATTTAAAAAGAGACAGAGAGTGAAATGAAGTGGGCTGCTCGGGGAGCTGAGAACGTGGATGGCCCCTTTGGTAGATGTTGTAAACGGGCTCCAATCAGTGGAAGGGGGTGGGTGGAAGGAGGGAGGAGCTGATCAGAAATTCACTATTACACGCCGCTGCTTCTAAGGGATGCAGTGTTCTCTGTTCCCCTACCTACATTCCCCGCCAGTGAACAAAGGCTAAATCAGTAATGACTTAATTACTAAACAGCAAAATGCAAAGCAGCCCCAAACCCATTTTTAAAAGACCTTGTGCCTGACTATTCTGGGAAACTGAAGGATAAACAACAGCTGGAGAATAGATGAGCTGGTATCTGGATCCTAACCTTCAAAACAATACTAACCTAGCCACCCACCAGGAACAACAGCTTGACAACAATGTGCGGCCTTTAGACAGCGCTTTTCAGCATTCTCGGTGATGCAGTTATTAATTCATGGGACCTTCTTTGTAAGGAAGAACTCATTTTCTAGGTGAGACACTGTCCTGGCCAAATGGAGTCCGTCGTGAACGGTCATACACATGATAGGACACCACCACCACTCACTTCTAAAATCACAGCGGTTCTCCTGCAGCTCCAGAGGCAGATTTCCTGCCACGGTGCTTCTCACTGAAGGGCCCAGGGTTCCCAGAGGATAAAACTGAAATGTCTTTGGAAGAGACCAGCGAGGCATTGAAACCCATAATTAAAATAAGGCGAGAGAAAAGCAGTTTGGGTAGATTTAACATTCGGAGCTGTGTTGTTTCTTTAAAATGTATCTTCTCTTCTAAACACAACATGTATTTCACCGAATAGTAATTCTCTCCTCTGAAGCGCGGCTCGGCTTCGTTCTCAGACTCGACAAATGCTTAAACAATATTAGGCAGGAGAAATATTCTTGATCGCTTCTAACACAAGGATAATTATGTTCTTCAAAGTGAGGTTAATGAGAACGTCCCAAGGACCACTGTGGAAAGCAGAGTACTCTGCCATGTTAACTTCAAAACTCGAAGGACAAGCGTATCCTGGCTATCAAATCTAACCGGAGACCATGCTCTCCGTCACCTGCGTGCATTTTCATATCAGGAGGAAAAGGTGACTTCATCATCATCCCAATATAACAAAGAAGGTGGCTCCTTCCTTCTGTTTTTTTTTTTTTTTTTTTTTTTTTTTTTTTTTAAATTTATTTATTTTTGGGACAGAGAGAGACAGAGCATGAACGGGGGAGGGGCAGAGAGAGAGGGAGACACAGAATCGGAAACAGGCTCCAGGCTCCGAGCCATCAGCCCAGAGCCTGACGCGGGGCTCGAACTCACGGACCGCGAGATCGTGACCTGGCTGAAGTCGGACGCTTAACCGACTGCGCCACCCAGGCGCCCCGGTGGCTCCTTCCTTCTGAACGAGGAGGGCACCCACACACCGATGCAGTCAGTAAGGACTGCTATTCCATCTGTGTTCTTCACGGCCTCGGAGAGATTTCTGGTTAAGTTTTCTGTTGCCCTTTCGTCCTCAAGATGCATCGACCTGTTCTGACTACTCACTGAGGCCTCAACTCTGCTGTACAAAGAAAACACTCCAGAGCCTCCCTTCAACCACTTTCTGCTGCTTCGGTAATGTTTTACGGGCAAGGCAGAAGATTAAGCTTGGTTTCAGATGACCCTGTCAGGGAACTGAGAGTTCGTCAACACAAACAGCTTCCTCAAAGAGCAGCCAACACCGTCCCTGGTCGTCACCTCGTCTACGCACAGCAAGGCTTCCTGATGCTGGCGAAGAACCCGGGAGAAGATAAGACCAAGAGTCCAAGTCACCAGACTCTGCCTTTGTCATTCGCTGCCCTCCAGGCCTCTTCGGAATTTGCCCGGCTCTCCGTGTACCTTGCATCTCACTTGTGGGCCTTCCAGCCTGGTCCAGAAAGTGGAATACAGTGGAAACTGCTCACTTATTTTTAAATGGTTGTCCAGTGAAACTTCTAGATCTACCCTCCAGAGTGGAGAAGTTGCTGACCCAGATACGGAGCATTAGGCTGTGGCCAACTCAAACAGAATCCTTGCATCTCAAGCTGCTTTGCTATCTCAGGCACTCCCAAAAATGCTGGGTCTGGAAATTCCCAAACCACCCCCCCCCTTTTCTTTTTTAAATGTTTGTTTATTTTTGAGAGAGAGAGAGAGAGAGAGAGAGAGTGTGAGAGAGAGTGAGAGTGAGTGGGGGAGGAGCAGGGAGAGAGGGAGACACAGAATCCAAAGCAGGGTCCAGGCTCCGAGCTGTCAGCACAGAGCCCGACGCGGGGCTTGAACCCACGAACTGTGAGATCATGACCTGAGTTGAAGTCGGACGCTCAACCAACTGACCCACCCAGGCGCCCCACTCCCAAACCCCTTAATGCAGAAGATGAGGCCCGGGTACCCGACTATTCACAAATGCTTAGCAAACAACTCCAGCAGCCAAAGGGCCACCTGCGTTCAGGCCACAATGTCTCTCAGCCGTCAAGGTTACCAGTTTTCCCCACCTCCAGGTCCAAATGACACACGGACCAAGTCCAGGCAAGAGCCCGATTTTAAGACAGGAAAACAGACAATGAGACTGATGTTGGAACCCTTGAGAATCAATAATGGCTGGCAAACTCAAAGCTCAGCAGAATTGGGGCCTTTCCTTCCTTTAACTGAGGAAATCCGAGAACTTCTATTTTTCCCAGGGTAAGGATGCACACGGTCTCTCGAGGAAGTCAGATATGTAGCAAGCCAAGTGGAGCAGAGTGGAGTTAAGCGTAATAGGGCGCTCGTGCACACATGAGATGGCAAAGAGGGGGAGGAACTAGGTCAGACAAGGGTTCTTTGAGGAGTGGGCATCTTCACAGGACTGAATAAAACAAGTATCACGAGTTATGAGAACACCCAGGCGACCAATACAGTACTACTCCTATTGGGACTGACACCTGTCTGTGAAGTGCCCTTCGCAGCTACAGCAGCCGTCAACGCCAAGTATCTGAAGTGCAGAACCAGATCCCCAAACGTTTCAACTAAGAAACACACTTAATGTGTTAATATTTTAATGCACACAAAAGGATTCACATCATTCTATAAAATTATTTGAGTAGGCTTTCATCCCACCGTCTTAAATTTTCTGTATTGAAGCATGCTTTGCAATATAGGTCACAACGGTAGCACTCACACAGACTTTGTAAACATACATACACCAGGGGGGGTTTCTGCTCTACACCATCCTTCTGAGGCAGTGAGCAATCACAATGTTGTACATCACCTGCTCTATATACTGGAAGGTCACGGAAGGGATCGAGACAGGGCAGCAGCAATCTGTCCGGGGGCTTGTGTTTCAGAAGGCTTTCACGAATGGCAGAAGCTAGACGAGAGGCGGGAGGATGGCTGAGCAACAACTGGAAGAGTCCACGGGAAAGATGAGGGCGAGAGAAACCTGCAGTGGATTCTGGGGTTCTGTGACAACCTATGACAACCCTGGGCCGGTGGAAGCATGAACCTGGTTGGACCAGGTGATGCAGGAGCAGCGGACGTGAGTGAGGGTGGGAGGCAGAGGTGAGAATGTAAGTTTAATTAGAAAAAAAATTGTATTTGTTTCTTTTAACATTTATTGATTTCTGTGAGACAGAGAAGGAGTGGCAGAGGGACAGGGAGAGGGGGAGACACAGAATCCGAAGCAGGCTCCAGGCTCTGAGCTGGCAGCACAGAGTCTGATGCGGGGCTGGAACTTACGGACCACAAGATAGTGACCGGAGCTGAGGTCAGATGCTTAATTGACTGAGCCACCCAGGTGCCCCAATGTAAGTTTAATTTTAAACTAGCTTATTTATTCACTCTTTTTAAAAGTAATTTTTTAAGAGATTTTATTAAAATATTTAAATTTATTCTGAGAGACAGAGAGAGCGAGTGAGTGAGCATGGGGTAGGGGCAGAGAGAGAGAGGGAGAGAGAGAATCCCCAGCAGGCTTTGCACTCAGAGCCTGATGTGGGGCTCAAATTCACAAACCATGAGATCATGACCTGAGCTGAAGTCGGACGCTTAACCGACTGAGCCACCCAGGCATCCCAAACATTTTTTTAAAAGCAGGCTTCATGCCCACCATGGAGCCCAATGTGGGGCTTGAACTCACGACCCTGAGATCAAGACCTGAGCTGAGATCAAGAGGACGCATAACTGACTGAGCTACCCAGGCACCCCTTCACCCAATACTGGCTGAACTGTTCTCACTTGTCATATGCTGAGATGCTGGGGACAGCAATAGGCAAGTCAGACTCTACCTTTTCTTTCGTTCTTTTTTTTTTTTTTTTTTAACATTTTATTTATTTTTGAGACAGAGAGAGACAGAGCATGAATGGGGGAGGGGCAGAGAGAGAGGGAGACACAGAATCGGAAGCAGGCTCCAGGCTCTGAGCCATCAGCCCAGAGCCCGACGCGGGGCTCGAACTCACGGACCGCGAGATCGTGACCTGAGCTGAAGTCGGACGCTTAACTGACTGAGCCACCCAGGCGCCCCTCTTTTTTTTTTTTTTAAAGTAATCTCTACACTCAATGTGGGGCTTGACCTCAGGACCCTGAGATCAAGACTCACAGGCTCCAGTTGGGCACCCCATTACCTTCTTGAAGCATACGTTCTAGTGAAGGAGAGAAATCTGGGGCAAACAGGGATCTGGGGCAACTACGACAGCAATGGGAACATTTCAGAAGAATAGCACTGGGTGCTGTGAGCGTGAAATAGCACTTACGTTAGCCTGGAGATCAGGAAAGCCTTTTTGAGGATGTGACACTGAAGCACAGCCCTGCAGGGTGTGCAGATTTAGCCAGGTATGGGGGAAGGGTGTTCCAGGCAGAGGGAAGGGGGTATGTGAAGGCCTGACGCAGGAGAGGACCTGTCTCACTGGAGGAGCACAGTGGAAGCTGGTACAGCTGGAGCTCAAAGGGCAGGGCCGAGTGGCCAGTGAATCCTGCTTCCTGCTGCAGGCATGGAGTCGAGAAGAAGAGTCTGGAAAGCCGGGGCATGGGTGGGAAATGCAATGATTTGACTTACATTCTCTTCAGTTGATTTATTTATTTTGAGAAACAGAGAGGGGGAGAGAGAATCCCAAGTAGACTCCACAATGACAGCGCAGAGCCAGACATGGGGTTTGAACTCATGGACCTCGAGATCATGACCTGAGCCTAAATCGAGAGTTGGAAGCTCAACTGACTGAGCCACCCAGGGGTCCCTTGACTTACCTTTTCAAAAGCTCATGCTGGCTGCACAGGCAGGGAATGGCTCCTGGGGGTGGGGACGAGGCTGTAGGACCCTGCAGCAGCCTCCTCACTAAAATTAGGGCCAAGTACATAACTTCTAGGGGGACAAGCCCTAGAGTGTGGATTTGATTCTTGGCCAGACTTCCTTCCCAGCCCTCTACAAATAAGGCTATGACCTACTTCCTGAAACAGGCTGCCAACAATGAGCCGACCTGGCAGGGGTGAGGCTGGCCTGTGATTGGGGAAATGGCACCAGGCCTATCTTTCCTTGTTAGGAATAAGAGAATCGCTTTTCCAACATCTCTTCAAGAAGAGACTTTAAGAAGTGGATTTTCAGCTTTGTGTCTTTAGATAAGCTTCCCATTGAAATGTCTGTATGGAAGGGGGGAAAAAAAAAGGGAGCGTCTTTTTTTTTTTTTTTTTTTTAAAGACTTCCATGTTTTGCAAGTATTCTCAGGGCGCCTGGGTGGCTCAATTGGTTGAGCGTCTGCCTCTAGATTTCGACTCAGGTCACGATCTCATGGTTTGTGAGTTCGAGCGCCATGTCGGGTTCCGCACTGACAGCATGGAGCCTCCTTGGGATTCTCTCTCTCCCTCTCTCTCCTCCCCTCCTATCTCTCTCTTTCTCTCAAAAAAAAAAAAAAAAAAAAAGTATTCTTTACACCCAACGTGGGGCTCAAACCCAAAACCCGGACATAAAGAGTCACGTGCTCTACTGAGCCAGCCAGGTGCCTAGGAAGGGAGCATCTTTAAACACGCGTCCTGAGCTCACACACCCCTCCTGCTGCCCCGCGTCACCGGCTCAAACTCCAAACCAGTACAGGGTGCTTCAGACCCGTGCCACTCAGTCTTCACGGCAATAAGGGAAGTATGGACCGTTAGGTCGCCATTCTTTTCCGTAGAGTAGGCAAGAAAAGGAAGGCTGAGGGAGGCAAATTCACTTGTTTAAGGTTTTGGAGCCACGGACTCAGTCCGCTTGATTCCAAGTCCACTTGCTCTTTCCACGCCGTTCTCACTGCCTGCCAGCTTGGGGCCTGCCAGCAAGAACAGGACATTGTTTAGTGGAAAACCCGAGGGCACAAGGGTATGAGACAAGCCCTGAGGTTACAATGGGCATCTTGTGTGAGAGCAGATGAAAGGGCGGCCAGGCCCCGAGGGGCAGGCGGTGCGACAGGGCGGATAACCAGCTGCAGCTGCTTCCCCGTGCCTCCCCGAGGCTGGGAATGACCCAGCAGGGGCAGGATGCGCTAGGACCGAACCCGAGGACACCATTTCTTAACGATAATGACAGGAACCTGCTAGTCACAGCGAACTCAGACGGGACACATGCGAGGAAGTAGCTTTTCCTGCGACCTCTGGCCAGCTGCACGGCTGCGGGGGCACAGAAGGACGCGGGCTGTTACACTGCCGTTAGACATGCAGACAGGTTCCGTGTGAGCATTCCACAGTAGAACCACGCACCGCTACTTGGTCCTTCCGTCACCCAGTCCCTGGGCCTTTATTTAAAAGAAAAAAATTTTTAATGTTGATTTATTTTTGAGAGAGAGAGACCGAGCATGAGTGGGGGAGGGGCGGAGAAGGAGACAGAATCTGAAGCAGGCTCCAAGCTCTGAGCTGTCAGCACAGAGCCCGATGTGGGGCTCGAACCCATGAGCTGTAAGATCATGACCTGAGCCGAAGTGGGGCGCTTAACCGATTCGGCCACTCAGGCGCCCCTCCCCTAATGCCCTGGGCCCTTATCTGTAAGTACTTGCCCCTCACTTCCCTGAAGGTGGCCATGACGATGATGTACGAAGACTTGCTAATGACAGCGCCCGAGACCATCATACCGCCATGTCTGCTCTGGGGGAAGGTTTGTTCCCAGTGACACTGGTGAGGGAGACAAGTTCTGTACTGAAAGGAATGATGACACTCCCCCTTCCGTCCCCTGCCCCCTTCAGTAAACACCTCCTGAGACAGCGAGGCTGCCACCTCGACCAGGCTCTATTCTCAGCAAAGGGATCAGTGGACAAATGAGGTCGCTGCTCCTTACGGTCTCCGCTCCGACCGACAAGTACATAAACATCCACTCTGCAGGAAGACCGTGAAGAACACACAGGGTACAAGTGGGGGCGGGGAGACTGCCATTTTACACTGGGGTGAAGGATGCCGGCTGGTGCTCAGGTGGTGATCCAGTCTGAACCCGAAGGGGATCTAGCAGAGTGGAAGCAAGGGAGTGGAATGACCTGGGACAGCAGGAAAGGAGCTCAGAGAAGCAGCCCCCGGGGGCTTCGTGGCTGATCCTGAGCCAGCACCCAGGGCCAGCACGGTCGGCCTCCTGTCAGGACACACACCTGACACCCTCGACCTCGCAATGCGCTGCCTGCGTGTCCTTTTTCTTCTGGCAACGCCTACCCATCAGTTCTCATCTCAAACGCTAGGGGCTCTGGGCGACCCAAATGACCTGGGCGAGAGTTGGCACTCTTTCCCTGGACTCCTCGAGCACTTGGCTCCCACTCTATCACAGCTCTTTTAAGTGTCTCGTAATTATCTGATTACATCACATCTCCAAGGAGCCAAGCACTCCTTGCAGGCAAAGACTACGCTCTGCTGATCACTACGGACGGACTCGGAACGGAGGATTCAATCAATCTGTTCAAAAAACAGCACCCTTTGAACGCCTACTTCGTGCCACACGGGGATGTACTGGTGAGTAAGCCAGCAGATTTCTGGATCACAAGGTGCTTACAGCCTACCGCGCTGTCTCAGGTGTCTCTGGATTTCCAGGACCATGCGCTAAGTCTGAGCCACGCGAGGGAGTGAGTGCACGAAAAAACCTCAGACGAAGGCTGTCAATACAAGGCACGTTCCTCTTTATGCAGAGTTACAAACACACCTCCCACCCTTACTCCTGGGACTTCTGCATTTTGTATGTGAAAAAGGCATTTGAGGGGCGCCTGGGTGGCGCAGTCGGTTAAGCGTCCGACTTCAGCCAGGTCACCATCTCGCGGTCCGTGAGTTCGAGCCCTGCGTCAGGCTCTGGGCTGATGGCTCGGAGCCCGGAGCCTGCTTCCGATTCTGTGTCTCCCTCTCTCTCTGCCCCTCCACCGTTCATGCTCTGTCTCTCTCTGTCCCAAAAATAAATAAAAAACGTTGAAAAAAAGAAAAAGGCATTTGAAATCTCTTAGTAAACGGATTCCCTTCCCCCAAAGAACATTATCTCCTCCCTATCAGGTCTTCATATTTATAATCATGCAAAATACAATGATGAGTTTATGAGAAAATCAAGTTATATACAATATACTTTCAGAGGGTGCCTGGCTTGCTCAGCTGGTAGAGTACACAACTCTTGGAACTCCGGATCATGAGTTCAAGGCCCATGCTGGGTACAGAGCTCACTTAACAAGAATCAATGTTATATATATATAAAAAAACCTTTCAGGTTGTGTCACCGCAGCTTGTGCCTTAAGGATACAGGTTGTGTCTTTCTTACAGAGGCTCCTTTCCTTGCTCCCCCAATTCCCTTTACCAATCCAATGCACAAAACTGTCACGATCAGTTATTCCCAAGGAGCTAATGGCCAAATGCCTGCGGATGGTGCCTGAGAAAGTCCCGAATCTCTGAATTCCAAGGTGCTTCGTTGGCTTTAACCTACAGCCTCAACATGTAGAAACAGATAGCTCTTCATTTCGGACAAGAGGTGCTTCACTAACAGTAGTGCCTACTAACTCGTTGCACCTTTGAGAACCTCTCTGGTTGAAAGTCAGGACCGAAAAATCAGTCCGCCGCGCTCTCTCCCTCTCCCACCCAGGGCTCTCGTCGGTTACCACCTGAGGTCAGACCGCAGGTTCCTCTGGCCCCCAGCCACCAGAACAAGACGGTCTAGTCTGCCTGGGTCCATTTTTCTTAAAGGGCAAAAGAAATGTGAGCATTAATTCTTTTAATGATGTCCTGTAATTACCTGATTACATCACATCCCCACATGGAGCCAAGCTCACCTTGCAGCCATTTCTCTTCCCCTCAAAGTAACAATCCCTGAGGCAGAAGAACGTTCTTTTCTTTTCTTTCATTCTTTTTTAAAGTTTATTTATTTTGAGAGAGGGAGAGAGAGGGAGAATGAGGGAGAGAGAGAAGAGAGAGAGACAGATGAACAGAGGAAGGGCAGAGAGAATCCCAAGTGGGCTGGCTCCATGCTGACGCGGGGCTCATTCTCACACACTGTGAGATCATGACCTGAACTGAAATCAAGAGTCAGACGCTTCAACAACTTGAGCCACACAGGCGCCCAGAACCTTTTGATTTCTAAACGCAGAAATTCAAATCTGGGCATGGCCAGGTGACAGCTCTAGGCAACATTACTGAGGAAGAGACTTCTTCGGGAAAGATTGCACACTGTTCTTACTTTTTGATGGTTATACATACAGACACTAAATTAATTTTCAAAAAAATGTGTGCCCTGGATGCATACCCTCCCATTTCTAGATACAGAAGCAGACTTTGAAAAAAGAAATCACTAGGGGTACCTGGCTGGCTCAGTCGGTGGAGTGTGCAACTCTTGATCTTGGGGTGTGGGTGTTGATAAAACTTAAAAAATAAAATCTTAAAAAAGGGGGAAAAAAAGGAAAAACAATCTCTAAACCTCACTCCCGTAGATTGGAAAGAAGCCAAGCATTCCTCTCCTTTAGGTTCATTTAGGATTAGGTGACAAACTGGAATGGGGGACTTCAAATTTGGTTTCTGTACTAATGCTGCCCCCTAGGGATAAAAGTTAAAAAGGCACCAAGACTTGCAGAGATGCATGCTGCCGAGGACAGGGGAATGCTTGAGAAATTCACACGGGGAAAAACCATCTACATTATGACCACAGCGCCTACATTTTATTCTATTACGGACACCAGAGTTCTAAGATAAAGTGATATGTAAATGCTGCCTAGCATGTAAGTTTAATTTTACCAGAATAACCATAAACAAAAATACCAATTCCCTTATAGAGTTATTCAAATACTGAGGACTGCTTCTCTCGAATGTCCATTTAACAGAATCACTGGGATGGTATCAGCAACACCCAGGGCAATGTCAGGAGGTGGGCGTTTACGTAGAAATTTGGAGACAAATAGGTAAGCTCCTACTAGGTACTATGACTACTGCTCTGGGCGCTGGGGAACAAAATGAAAAAATATGACCCTCCACCTTCATGGGAGCTACTGGAGACAATGTCACATAAAATACATATAGGACATGATTTTAGGTGCTAAGGAGAAAATTACAGGAAGGAAGAATAGTCTGGGGGTGCTGAGGTGCAGAGATCGTTCCCAATTATAAAGCAGGTGGTTGGGGAAGGGCTCTCTGAGAAGGCGTATTTAAACAAAGATGAGAGAAGGTGAGAAAGCGAGCCTCGTGATGTCTGGAGAAAGCGTTCCAGGTCACTGGAACAGCAAGGAGTGTGGAGGGAACAACAGAAAGAGTGGGGTGTCTGGGGCCTGGGAGGTAATGACACAGACTGTGGCTTATACCCAGAGTAAAGAGAGGTTGAGTTGAGGATTCTCTCTACAAGGACCTGAGCAGGTTAAGTCCCAAAGAACCCTATCTGCCAGCACCCCTTTCATGGAGAGCTCTGCTGCTCTGAGCCACCTCTCTCCCAGGGCCCTGCCTTAGAGAGGGCTGATGGGCAGCAGGGCAGGGGCTGTGACTAAGCCCAGTCCAAAGGGGCTTGCTCATAGCACAGTGCAACAATACAAGTTTGTGCAACCGAAGTTACTTATAGCTATGATTTTCATACTATAAATTGCAACCCACTGTTGGGTTATGAAATCATTTTAGTAGATTATGGCCAGTGTTTATTTGTTCACTTTTTTTAAATTTTTTATTAAAAAAAATTTTTTTTTATGTTTATTTATTTTTGAGACAGAGAGAGACAGAGCATGAACAGGGGAGGGTCAGAGAGAGAAGGAGACACAGAATCCAAAATGGGCACCAGGCTCTGAGCTGTCAGCACAAAGC
Source organism: Panthera onca (assembly GCF_046562875.1). Taxonomy (NCBI): domain Eukaryota; kingdom Metazoa; phylum Chordata; class Mammalia; order Carnivora; family Felidae; genus Panthera; species Panthera onca. Next base: position 4,383,971 of record NC_138354.1, read on the forward strand.
CCGACGCGGGGCTCGAACTCACGGACTGTGAGATCATGACCTGGGCTGAAGTCGGACGCTCAACAGACTGAGCCACCCAGGCGCCCCTTATTTGTTCACTTTTTTGAAGTTTATTTTATTTTTGAGAGAGAGCACGTGTGTGAGTAAGGGAGAGACGGGGGTAGGATGGACAGAGGATCTGAAGCGGGTTCTGTGCTGACAGCAGAGAGCCTGATTCAGGGCTCGAACTCACAGACCATGAAATCATGACCTGAGCCGAAATTGGATGCTTAACCTCCTGAAGCACCCAGGTGCCTTTTTCTTTTTTAAAAATGTTTTGAATCTTTATTTATTTTTGAGAGAGAGAGAGAGAGAGACAGTGTTAGCACAGAGCCCAAGGTGAGGCTTGAACTCACCAAGTGCGAGATCTGAGCCACCCAGGTGCCCCTTTTTCTTTAAAAAAAAAAAAAAAAAAAAAAAAAAAATCTTTATTTATTTTGAGAGGGAGTGGGGGGGAGGAGAGAGAGAGAAAGAGAGAAGGAGGGAGGGAATGAGCGGGGGAGGGGCAGAGAGAGGGAGAGAATGAATCCCAAGCAGGCTCCACGCGGTCGGCACGGAGCCCGACTGGCGGCTTGATCTCATGAATGGTAAGATCATGACCTGAGCTGAAATCAAGAGTTGGACGCTTCACCAACTGAGCCACCCAGGCACCCCTTGTTTATTTTTCAAACTAGAACAGAAAAGAAGATACTAGAGTTCATACCAAATGTCAGGCACAGGTTTTGTAAAATCACTGTTCTGGTTACATACATGTAAGTTATTTACATACATATTGGTTTTATGGTCAAATATATTCTTACTATAGATCACAGTCAAAACAGATGGAAAGCCATTAACTTATGATTATTACAACTTTTCTAAAAAAAGTTTAAGGGTTGAGAGAGGCTCTTTCTCATAATAGAAATTCCTAGGAAACACGGTCAGGAACTTAAAAATGGCCCCATCTCCGCTTTACCTCGCAGATAACGCTTTTATAGAGAGGAACATCGCAGAACAGCAGGCTTCATCAGGGCTCAGAGCAAAGTAATGTATTAGGAAGTGATGGATCTAATAACAGATTATTTCAAACTGTCAAAGATAAACACTGCTAGGACACGGGGGGAAACAAGCCCAATACATCTCCTCTTTGCTCAATGCAAGTGTTACTTCTGGGCTTTCTGGTGCTTCTGGGGATCGTGGCCCGGCAGGAGCTGCCAGCAAAGCCAGCTCTTCCCTGCTTGGACTCCAAAGTCATCAAGTCCCGGAAGAGAGGCGCCCGATTTCAGGAAAAGCCAAAGACCCATTTCCTACAATACGTTTTGGACCGCATCTATGTTTTCATGTCGTTAGCTAACTGGGCAGGGGTGCTGGGGGAGGCAGGCGATAAAAATAAAGGCCCTCACAGCCCAGCACTCAGAGAGGTCAGCTTTGCTCTCAGCATTAACATGAGAAATGCCACATATTCTCTGGGGAAGACAGACAAGCGGCAGAAGAGCTCAAGGAGCAACACGGCGGATCACACAGGACGGGCGACCAAAAAGAGCGTTCCAGTCTCATGAGCAGCTCCAACTAATTGAGGAGCGGGAAGATGTGCCTGCGTTACCAGAGGTTAGAAAAAGGGGAAATCGGGAATGTGCCAGCCCGACCCCCACTCTGAGGGAGAGGGGACTGCACTGGCCAGCTCAAGCATCTCTGGCCCTGTCACAGCTACCATCCTGCGGCAGTGACAACGGGCCATGGGATAGCTGGACCCCTCCCCTGCCTCGGGCTCCCTCTCACGATGTTCCTGTGGGGACAGGAAGGCCAACTTAGGTATCTACGTGACAGTCCCATCTGTGACTGAACTAGCATCCTGGTTTCCCTCGACCTCGCCGTGGCGGTCCGCTCTGGACCAGCAGCGCCGAACAAACCCTCGGCCCTGGAGCTCGTCTTGTGTGCGCACGAGAGCGACCAGGGCTGCTAAGAGAAGATGCAGGTTCTGACATTGGGGTCCCAGGGGGTCCAGGAAGCTGCACGCAGACCAACTTTTGGGTCACTGTCAGAGCTCGCTTACGGACCGTGTTTTGAGAAGTCTTGACCCGACTGCAGCACTGCCTCCCCGCGAGGCCCTGCCCTGGTGGCTTTCCTTGGGGACACTGGGACCACTGCTCCCTTGGTGACTTGGTTTCCCCACAAGGGAAAAGCAAATACATGCTGATTAATGTCCCTTATCCAAGAACCTGCTCAGTTTCCCTTTATGGGTTCCCTGAACATATACTTTTGCCACTTTTTTTCTTCCCTGCCAAAATCAGAAAGAAAAAAAAAAGTCTTCTGTACAGACCGTGCTTTTATTTCAGCCTAGGTCTGAGGACATGCTGTGTCCTCAGTAGAGGAGGACACAGTTAGGAGGACACAAGTAGAGAAACCAAGCCCTGCCCCTCAGGCCTGAGAAGCAGAGATGGATGAAGGCCATCCTCGACATGCCCGGTCTGGCAACAGGCTGGGAGATTTACTCAGCCAGGCTTAAAATATAGTAAAATTGATCTCAAAATATAATGGAACAAGAAATGAGATCTACAGCATACACTGTTTGTGTCAATGAAAACCATACATGCCCACACTCTTCTATTTTCTCAAGATATACACACATCCAAGGACATACACACAATTCTTAAAGTGGATGTTTAAGGGATGGGGGCTGGGAATGGGGACGGGAGACGAAGAAGAAAAAACAGAGAGAGGGTCTTGCACAGCTGATTCTGATAGTGTACACTAAGGCGGTGTGGCTGACTCAGGTTCGTGGACTTGGGGGTTCCAGTCCTCACCCCAAGATCAAACACACTGCCTCATGTGCCCTGGGCTCAGACCACTATCACTGCCCTCACCCTCTTTAGGTTTAGAAACAGGTGCAGAGGGGTGGTTGGGTGGCTCAGGGTTAAGCGTCTGACTCCTGACTTCGGCTCAGGTCATGATCTCATGCTTTGTGAGTTTGAGCCCTACATCAGGCTCCACACTGTAACGGCACAGAGCCTGCTTAGGATTCTCTCTCTGCCCCTCCCTATTCCCCATGCGTTCACGTGCTCTCTCTCGCTCTCAAAAATAAATAAATAAACAAACTTAAAAAAAACCCCAGAAACCCAGGTATAGTATAACTGGATTAATCAAAAGGCAAAGCACTACCAACAGGGCATAAGCACATGAGGGCAGGTGTATTCTGGGGTGTCTCTCACTAATGCTTCTAGTTTGGTTAAGTTTGTGGGTTTACTGCAGTGACCTAGTCTAAAAATGACTCTGCTTTAGAATGTAAAAAACTGTGGACTGCTAAAAGTGAGAATTGTAAGAATTAGCATATACTCAGAAAGATGGGTCCCGACAAATGAGAGGACCTCATGGAATCTCTGGTTCTGTATTTCTTGGACAGCGTTCCAGATACTAGGACTTGGCCTTTTTTTTTTTTTTTTTTTTTTTTTTTTTACCATTTGAGATGAAATTCTTACAGTGGAGGGAACAGAATTCAATTTTTTCCTTATTACTCACAGTTATGGTCCTGAGATACATATCCATGACTCTAAGCTGTAACCAGGAAAGCCACTGGAGTCTACCAAGATGTGTGGACAGTCTGTCCCTGTCCTGAATGTCCCCAGACTGCTGGGCCCTTGGAGTCCTCCTGTTTGTTTTGGCTGGTTTCTTCCCTGCTTTCAGGTGGCCTCTTTTTTGTTGCTGTTTCTGTGCTTACATGACACACTTCCTCTTTGTCCCCATCTATCTGTTCAAGAGGTGAAAACCAGACAGCTAAGCATTTTAGAACTGGGTTTCAAGTAAGAATGGACTGATCTAAAGGCAAATCTCTAGGGTTCACCTTGGAGGATGGAACATCAAAGACTGTAATGTTCACTATTTTGGATGCTTCAAAGGCTTTTCAGATTAGCTCCCGCTACCAGTTCAGTGTGGAAGATGAAAAAAAGGCAGCTGTGGAAAATTCTTCACAAAAATGATGACTGTAAAATCTGCTCTGGCTTGACCTTGATGGACCTTTCCCAACCTCATTATCTTCACCTACTGGGCCAACACTGTGGGGGAACGGTACTCTCTGTCTTGGCAGACACGTCTGTCGGGGGGAGTCGTGGGGGTACGAGGTCAGTATCCTCACCTCCTGCTCAGTTTCTCTGAGGGTGGAACCTCCAGCCTAGGCAGACCACCATTCAGACCAAGGCCATCTTTAGTGATGAGGGTGGAGAAAGTGCCTAGGCCTTCTCATTTTGCCAGATGACAAGCTTCTCCTGTCTGGGATGCAGTCCATCAGTTCTCATTAACAGGCTTTCTCACAAAATCCAACCCACGGATTAGCGCAGAGGGAGGCCCAGGTATGTTCCAGGTCTTTTCAGATCTGATGCCCAGGTGTCATTATGTTCACCCTAATTTTTTAGGGTCCGTGAACTTTCACGAAGCCCTCCGTCAAGAAAATCAGTAAACACAGTACAGAGCTGCAGTATCTGGGACTGTGATAGCAAATGTGCATTTACCAATGGGATTAATCAAATGGAGCCTGCATTTCCCTGTTTTCCCTCATTTGATAAAATGGAAGAGTGAAATGCGGATACCTTACCCACCTACAAGAAAACTGTAACAGCCCACAAAGTGACCCTAGATTGTTATGAATTGCGGTGTAACATAACTCTAACTTAAACAATCTCAAGAGCGCACCTTTTTTTTTTTTTTTTTTTATTAATTTTTTTTCCAACGTTTTTTATTTATTTTTGGGACAGAGAGAGACAGAGCATGAACGGGGGAGGGGCAGAGAGAGAGGGAGACACAGAATCGGAAACAGGCTCCAGGCTCCGAGCCGTCAGCCCAGAGCCTGACGCGGGGCTCGAACTCACGGACCGCGAGATCGTGACCTGAGCTGAAGTCGGACGCTTAACCGACTGCGCCACCCAGGCGCCCCAAGAGCGCACCTTTTTAAAATGAAAACATGCTTGTTTTTTCCCCAGGGCTCAAGGAGAATGGAGTTACTCCTGAAGAAAGCACGACAGATTTAGATATCATGTGGGGGATTTTTATTTATTTAATTTTTAAATTTGTTGTTTATTTCCTAAGTAGGCTCCACATCCAGCACAGAGCCCAACACGGGGCTTGAACTCACGACCCCAAAATCAAGACCTGAGCTGAGATCAAGACCTGAGCTGAGATCAAGAGTTGGACACTTAACCAACTGAGCCACCCATGAACCTCACCTGTGGTGGCTTTTTGAGAACTGCTTGGGAGGAAGGGGGTTGAGCCCAGATGTGGGCAGCTTCAGCATGTACAAAGCACTTAAAGACATGCTTTCGATGAGATCACCCGAAGCGAATGGGGACAGATGCACAGGGTCACAGGTCAGAGCCCCTCGGTGCTCCAGGAGCGGTGTGCAAGGTGGACAAAGGGAGGACCAGGGAGCTTCTCAGTGGAGGAGTTCTTGAAGGTACTGGATTGGGGTTCTACACGGGAAAGACGACAAATGGAAGAGGGTGTGTGGGAGGTGCACATGCACCAGGGACTGGCAATCTCTGTCTGTTCTGGCTCGTCAGTAGCACCACCTCCGTCTCTCTTGGCCTGAGGACTGAGGCACGTTCTACCTACATTGCTCTCTGGTGATGCCTTGTGAAATTCGAGACAGAATCTGCATCATTTTGTAGTCCTACAGTGACAGAACCTGAAGCCGTTGCAAGTGCTGAGCTTCCTGGAACCGAGAGAGATACAAGTAACTGCTTAGCTCTGAGCCCCAATCAGCCCAGAATGCTCAGATAACTCCTGGCTCAAATTCTGTTAATTATTGACGGCTGAGAATTGCCACACTCACGTAACATTAAGACCACAAGTTAGTAGCTTCCCAGAACCACAAACTTTAGCTCTAACTTAGAAAAAAAGGAACTCCTCGGTGGACATTCAGGGTGGAATGTATCAATGATCTTTCCAGTATAGTTGGGCTTGTGGCAAGTATTCACGCCTGGGAGTGGATGTAGAGGAAGAATACACCCTCCACAGAGGTGTTCAAAGTGGGTTACATTAGGACCATTTAGAAAAAAAGTTTACTTTTGGCGGGGGGAGGGGGGGGTAGAATGAGAGAGGATGTGAGCAGGGGAGGGGCAGAGAGCAAAGGAGACAGAGAATCCCAAGCAGGTGCTGTGCTGATCTGGGCCCTGAAGCCATGAACCATGAGATCATGACCTGAGCCAAAACCAAGAGTCGGACGCCTAACTGACTGAGCCACCCAGGTGCCCCAACAGAACGACCATTTTCGATACTGACATTAGACAATGACTTCTGGGAAACTTGGAAACAGAATAGGTTCTTAAAGGAGCAGTGGGGGTCAACAGTGGGAAACAACGAAAGAGAACAGCACAGTGGGACAGGGAGGGACAGAGCGCTGCATCCTATCTCTGCCGTGGCCGATTTCTCCCTGGCACTTCCAGAACGTGCCCTGCATGTCTGCATTTCTCTCTCTTCCTGCCGACCTCTCAATCCTGCTCTTTATGTAAAAATGTTCATTTCCCCTTTCAGAACTGGACTTCATGAGGTACAGGCTACACACGGGCCTTTCCCTTGAATATGGCCCCCCCACTCACTCTTTGTTGGACAGTGCAATCTCTCCAGTTGCCTCTGGTTCCTGTGCCCGCAGAAAGACACAGAGGCACGCTCTGTTGAAAGGATTTTGTGGCTCACCACTCTGGGCAGAGAGAATGGAGGAAAAACTGACATATAGCAAGTTAAGTAAATGACTTCTGGAGAGTGGTTTGAGGTACACTTCTGAGCTGCTAATTGGAAAGTCCCATTGGACTTCCTTCCATTTTTATTTTTAAAGCTCATCTGCCTTCCTCACCTGCTTGTCCCAACTCCTGAAAGGAATAAAGACAACACAATGTAGCAGAAGGAGCCCAAGCTTTAGACACTAGACAGTTTGCTGCTATTGATGCTATGGGCAGGCTCCCTGGTCTCGCACCAAGACTTACTCTTCCAATCTCCCTGGACGAGTGTTAAGATAAAATGAGAAAATATGTGGCCTCCGGTATGATGATGCCTGGCTCTCAGAGGCTGTCCCGAATGCTGACTTTACTAGAGGGTTCCCCTTTCCCGAGGTACCTGTGACTACTCTGCCACTTCTGTTTCCAATCCTCTAACATTTAGAACATCACCAACAAGCCTGACGTTCCCCAGGGCTTTTGTCTACGCGAGCAGGTAGGGCAATCTAGGTATGTGTCTTTTTTTTTCTTGACTCCCATGATTTTCAGGGCAGATTCTATGATGACACCATCCACGTACGGTATTTACTAAGTCCCCACCGGGGACGAAGCAGAGCATGGGTGCCATCAGCAGTGCCTGATGTCATCAAACCACACGCCCTCTTCATGCTTCAAATATGGTAACAGCCTCGCATAAAAGGGCCTGATCCTTCCACTGTGAACCCTGGCAACACTCTGCTCGGACTACATTTGACCAAAGAGCTCTTTGCTTTTGAGTTCAGGGTTTCCTCAATGCCCAGGGAGTGGAAGGCAATTTATAAATCATTCATCTGAGCTCAGCCACGCAGTCAGCTCCTGGAAAAGGGATGGGGATCAAGGGGACCATGCACCTGTGAAGGTTTTTAGGATGATTTTCCTCCAAAGAACTCACAGTTCTCCCTAATTATTTGTATCACGAGGAGACTGAATTCTCACTGTTGTCCCAGAAAGAACAAACAAAGGTAAAGTAAACTGCACAGTGTAATCACTTTTGACCCTTTCTGGCCACCTCAAAATTCGCTAATTCTGTTTTGGATTCAACGGAGGAGGTATAATGATGGGCCGCTTAATTCTTGTCGAGCAGGGTAAGAAAACCAAGAGTGACGTGGCTGGCCGATGTGTTGCAGACGACAGTCCCTTTCCTCTGGTGTTGGAAGGATGGTCCCGTCCTTGACCTTAGCTGGAAGCAGAGGCGACACCACACTTCGCGAGTGCCGTCCACGTGGCAGGCTTGCGTGGAGAAAGCCGCTGCCCACGCTGGGAGTTTTTCACGCTCATTAAAAAAACAAAACGAAACCACCGCCCCCCTCGCCCCCTGCAGAAAGTGCACACATAGGCACAGCAGCAGGGACACGGTCTCAACGGAGAAACACTTCACGATAAACGGCAAAGGCAGGCCGCTTTTCTCCCAATCCCTCGTTCCTTTTATTCTCCCAGTTCCGAAGCTTTGGCAACTCCAGTTATGGTATGAGTGTCTTTCACACATTTTTGTCATGGAAAATAGCACAACACTGCTTGGTTAGCACATCACCCATCTGAGGTCTCCAGACAGTACTGTTCTTACGCTCCTACTCACATGCCCACGTGGCTCTTTCTCCACGTGAAAATGAATCCTCTCCTTCAAATATGGGCTGTTTGTTTCATCAGTGATTTTTAGTTCTGGGGGACACGATACCATAAAGAACACTGGAGGACGCTTAATGCAGGCAGGTGGCTATAGATGGTCCCCTTAGAGGACAGTCACCCTGTCTCTTGCTCCTCAAAGGATGAGCAGGACTCCACCCGGGAGCTTGTCAGGAACGACAACAGCAGGCTCCACTCGAGACCTACCAACGAGAAGTGCCCGCGGACATAACGGTGGCGATTCTGACGCGTAGTCCACTTTAGGAAGCGCCGACCTTTTTTTACACAGGTCTCGGTTTTGCTGGTCCTTTTGATACCTCTATTTAGGAAAAAAAAAATCAGACAACTGGGTTCTTTAGAAGAAGAATTTGCTACTGGCAATTACAGGGAAGTTGACAACATTCACTGTCCATTCTTTTCTTCAACGCCCTGAAATCTTCACTCCATCTTGTTTCAAGTGGCAGGTGATCAACAGATTCAACAGTAAGACACCAAAAAGGTATTAGAGAGTGAGGGGACAGGAAGGGCTGGCAGTGAAATCTATGACTGCTCACGTTTGTAAACCAAGGCCTAAACGTAGTATCGAAATTGGCAAGTGGTGTTGAAAATGAGAGGGTGGAGGCGCCTGGGTGGCTCAGTCGGTTGAGCGTCTGACTTCAGCTCAGGTCATGATCTCACGGTCCGTGAGTTCGAGCCCCGCGTCAGGCTCTGTGCTGCCAGCTCAGAGCCTGGAGCCTGCTTCCGATTCTGTGTCTCCCTCTCTCTCTGACCCTCCCCCGTTCCTGCTCTGTCTCTCTCTGTCTCAAAAATAAATAAACATTAAAAAAAATTAAAAAAAAAAAAAAAAAAAAAGAAAATGAGAGGGTGGACAGCGCATTCCGGAAAGCACTCCTGTAAACGATGCCAACACAGCTTCAGGGCTGTACATAAACTGTTAGGACTGAGCACACACCCGCCGGGGCACAGGGATGCCTTGCTGACGCAAGAAGGACCTGGTTACGCAGGGGGTCGGGGGGGCAGGCTTGCCTGATGCCGTGTCATGCCGGGGTAGCTGCCGAGGGGAGATATTCAGGCCCGAGGGAGAGTGCTGAGCTGACTGTCTGATGAAGACAAACCATCCTTTATTGTCTTACTTGCTGCTTCTTTTTTTTTCCCAAAGTTTATTTATTTATTTTGAGAGAGACAGTACAAGTGGGCAGGGGCAAAGAGAGAGAGAATCCCAAGCAGGCTCTGTGCTGCCAACACAGAGCCTGACGTGGGGCTCGCACTCATGGAACCCCGAGATCGTGACCTGAGCCGAAACCAAGAGTTGGACACTTGACCAACTGAGCCACCCTGGTTTGCTTATTCTTGGATGTAAATTTCCGGTGCTGTCAGCGACAGTGGCTATAAAACAAACCTTAGGATGCTACTACCTCAAACACTGTCATGAGAGCTTGATCAGGGAGAAATGAATCAGTAGTGTGTCCCCACCACTCTGTGCCCAGAGAATGCTTAGTCCCCACTCTTACTTCTTCATTAGCTTCTTCACATTTAAAACCCAAAGGTGACTTCCGGAGGTGGAAGTACAGCTCAGGTGTTGCTGAGTGCGTCTCCTAACACCGCTGCAAATATGACTCCCCCTCCCATGTTTTCCAAGCTGTCTTCAGCCTTCATCTGTAACCCCGGATCTCAGTGCCTGTTACGTGGTCTAGCTAGTGGGGAAAGTGCAGTGGTGACCACATGGGCGGCTCATCTACGGCGTCCTAGAGGGCAAGAGTCCAGTCCAAGAAGGTAGAGCTGAAGGTCTCCCTGGTGGGAGCTGCACCAGTCGCACCCCTAGCCACGTGCCCTCCCCTAGAAGGCTTGTGGTGATTTCTGTCAATAAATCACTACCTGGCCCTGCGGAGAGCTGCCAAAGGGTAGTCTGCTGTGGCACTGCTAGTATCTGTTTTCATTCTTAGCGCCTTCCTGCCAACAACTGTTCAAAATAACAGATGGACAATAGGATAAAACTTCACTAGATGCCATTTGCCTTTTGCCAGGTTCCCTGAGCTCTGCTCTATTCAGGCTTAGAATGAACCGCTCTACCTGCCCAGATGAACGTAGGACAATTTGGAAACACACGGAGAACATATGCTAATACTCTGATTGATTGGTTTTTGGGTTCAATTGTAAGCCCAATCATAACCAGTCCTGCTTTCCAAACTGAATATCAGAACCAGTAAAACAAACAAACAAACAAACAAACCCATGTCATTTATTTATGGCTGTTATGGACTGAACTGTACCCCCCCCTCCAGTTCAGATGCTTAAGTCCTAGCCCCCAGTACCTCAGAAGGCGGTAGGACTTTTAATCAAAATGGAGATAGGGCTTTTAAAGAGGTGATGAGGTTAAAAAAAGATACTTAGGGTGGACCCTAATATCCATTCTGACTGGTGTCCTTCTAGGAAGAGGAGATTTGGACACATAGACACCAGAGATGTATGTTCACGATGCAAAGGCCATGGAAGGACCCAGGGAGAAGGTGGCCATCTCAAGTCAAGGAGAGAGGTCTCAGAAGAAACCAAACTTGCTAACACCTTGATCTTGGACTTACAGACTCCAGAAAAAGAAAAATTAACTGTGAAATGCTAAAAAATAAGTTTCTCTTGTTTAAGCCACCCAGTCTGTGGCATTTGGCTATGCCGGCCCCAGCAAACTAGTAAAGTAGCCTTCAGTGTTCATCAAACACTAGATGGTGGTGCATCCAGAGTGGTCGTGATCTCCTCGTGCACATACTGCTGCCTTCTGATCTTCATACATGCTGGAGACTCTAAGTCCAGATTCTTGGGGACACAGATGGGAGACAGGCTGTAGACACTATGACTAAGTCCCAGAACACCAGGAGTGTCACCGATTTACTTCCAATCCAGATGAATACATGGCTTCCTGGAAGTCGCTGCCTCTAAATACATGTTTACTTTGGGGGAACAATAATCTTTTAGTTCTATCAATTACTTACTTAAATTTTTAAAAAGTAATCTCTACACCCAACATGGGGCTCAAACTCATGATCCCAAGATCAAGAGTTGGATGTTCCATCAACTGAGCCAGTCCGGTGCCCCTGTATCAGTTACTTTTGTCTTCACTAATGATATCAAATAGTCTCACCCTAAGAAACGATCAAGTTGGAGAGTTATGTTTGCTAAACTTAAAAGGAGCAAAGCAACCAGCCATGGAATAATCACTCCCCACCCCCAACAAGCAATGGAGTGAGTGCTTGCAAATGTGAACAGATACTTTATGCTACTGACCAACTTCAATAGGCAAATATTCATTTCATTCATAGGTATTCATAAATTCATAGGTATGAATATATTTCCTGGGAATAAAGAGAGATTTCCAAAATTCACAAAATATGTGTTTTTTTAAATTTATTTTGAGAGAGATAAAGAGCGAGCAGGGGAGGGGCAGAGAGAGAGGGAGAGGGAATCCCAAGCAGGCTCTGTGCTGTCAGCACAGAGCCCGATGTGGGGCTCAAACTCAAACTGTGAGATCATGACCTGAGCCGAAACCAGGAGTCGGATGCTTAACTGACTGAGCCACCCAGCTGCCCCCCAAAATACATGTTGAATTAAATCTGCATCCATCTCCCTGTATCCTCTTGCTGGTACCCACAAGTAATTAAGGTTTTTAGGTGTGATTAATTATATCTATTTTATTTATTTATTTTTAATCTTTTTTTTAATGTTCATTCATTTTCTGAGAGAGAGAGAGAGAGAGAGAGAAGCAGGGGAGGAGCAGAGACAGAGAGAGGGAGACATAGAATCTGAAACAGTCTCCAGGCTCTGAGCTGTCAGCACAGAGCCTGATGTGGGGCTCAAACCCATGAACCATGAGATCGTGACCTGAGCCGAAGTCGGAAGCTCAACTGACTGAGCCACCCAGGCACCCCGAATTATATCTATTTTAACAAATATTTACCAGGCGAGCCAAACACTGTGTTAGGAAGTGGGGAAAAAAAATCATAAATAAAACTCTGTCCTTAACTTTCAGATTATAAGATTCAAGAACAGTTGCCAAGCAGAAGTTAGACTGTTTGCCCAAGGTTTTAAATTCAAGAGAAACCAAAAATCTGGAATTTTATATAAAATCTAATTTTATATATTGGTAGCTAGCTAAAAACTAGTTTATAATGTCAGTGAGGACTAAACAACCATGGCTATGAGCTGGATCTGGGGTGTGTGTGTGTGTGTGTGTGTGTGTCCACTTTACAACTCAGGTTTGCATTTTACAGGCCAGGCTGGCCTGGATACACCTGGAGGACAATTACTGGCACCAAGGCAACTTTCATAACGTTGGCTCTAAGTTCAGTTTGTACATTTGGTACATCCATCCACTGAACTGCTATACTCGCCAGCCGTTCCCCTGTTGCCCTCACCTCTCTCCTGCCCACTTGGGGAATGGTACTGTAGTTCTCCTTAACTATCAAGAGAATGTTCTCCTCTCCACCTTTCTCCCCATCACTCCTTGCCGCAAAGACAAGTACAAGGGTTCCTGGCTACTGTGTGGAAAAGGTCCCTCTTCTCATAAAACAGCTATCACCGGGGAAGCGGTGGTGCCTACTCCTCATGATTAACCCACTCGTTCACTTGAATGCTTACGCCAAGTCCTGAGCAGGTGCCAGTTAAAAGAAATGGATCCTACAGTGTTTCAGCTCAGGGACTGGCTGGTGGAGTGGGGATTAAGGAAGAAAGAGGGTCACATGAGTGCTGCAGGTGCTCAGGAGAGAGGTGGGTGGGGCATGGGAAGACCGCACAAAGGAGAAGGTCTGCGTGAGGTTCCAAGGTTGAGAAGAGGCATCCGGGAGAGGGTGAGGGTAACAAGTATCAAGTGTGGGGATGTGAGGCAGCCGGGCTGGTGCAGAAACTCAAGACATGAGGCTGGAACAAGATGCTGGGGGAAGGAACACATGCAGAGAGGCTGACCAGAGCCAGTGTAAGGCCTCCAGAGGTGCCTCCCGGAGCTGTGGGGAGATACTGGAGGGTTTTAATGGAAGGACAACATGGTCAATGCAGTCTGTTCTTCAGGAAGATCACCACAGTGCGGGTCTGGAGCACGAAACTGGAAGGAGCCGAGCGGAAGAGGAAGCCCTATTAGGATGCTGCCATGATCCAGGAGCGCAACGGCGGGGAGGACAGATGTGAGAGAGCCTGGTGACAGACAGAGGTGGGAGAGTGGGGGTGAAGGGAGGGCGGGGGTCTGGAATAGGTGGCGAGAAACCAAGGCCCCATGAAACACGTGGAGCACAGTCTTTGCTGGACATCGCTAAGGTGTTCCCCTGGCCAGAGGTGCTGGAGATTCTCTCTGTGGATTCCATCGTTTGACCTTTGGGGATCTCTTGGTCAGAAAATCTACAGAAGTGCTGAGATTTCCTGGGCCTTAGGCTAAAGGGCTGTAACTTATGGGGTTGTTGCATCTTTTTTAATATACATATGAAGTTTATTTATAGATTTCGAGAGAGAGAGGGCAAGCATAAGCAAGTGAGGGATAGAGAGAGTAAGAGAGAGAGAGAGAGAGAAACCCAAGCAAGCTCCGCACTGTCAGCATGGAGCCCGGTGTGAGGCTCAAACTCATGAACCATGAGACCATGACCTGAGCCGAAATCAAGAGTTGGGATGCTTAACCCACTGAGCCAGTCAGATACACTGTGGGTCTGTTGCATCTTAAAAAGCAAGAGACACGACTGGTCTCTTTCAGCTTTCTGCCCACTCAGGGTGGGACAGGCAGATGTGCATAGCGTGGTCATCCCCTTCACTCTATCTAGACCCCTGCGATCAGTTTCTTGAACCTGATGCTGCAACAGATGTACTCTCTTTAATACTAAACCCCATCTGCAGGCAGGGAGGTCCTGTGTCAGGCACAGCACCACCCCAGAGTGAGGGAAGTGGGTTAACTGCTCAGTGGTTACTAGGATTCTTCTATGGAGCCCCAAAGCGTCAGACAGAGCCCCTGCCTGCCTGCCTGCCTGAGTATGGTAACTGAGATGGACACACTCAGTGGAGCTATGTGAGCTGGGGAAGACTTCGTGGAAGCAACAGGACCAGTGGCGAAGAGAATGACGGAACATGTCCAGGAAAAGGCATCTATGCAAACACATGCAGGCAGGCAAGGGACTGGTCTTGTTTGCGAGAAACAGGAGGAAGAGGCCAGACGAGAAAGAGTGTTAGAAGCCTGGAGTTCTAGAAGCCACTGCAGGTTCTCCCTAGGTGATGTGAAAGAATAGCGAGCAAGGCTGACTGAGAATTACAGGGCAGCCAGGAAGGAAGAGAGTTGGGATGGAGAGCAGGAGGCCAGGGGTACAGTCCAGAGTGAGACTCCGGACCAGGGGAGTGGGAAGACACAAGATTCTGAAGAACCTCTTCCAAATGGCTAAAGAGAGAAAAAAAGAAAAAGAAAAAACCCTAAGAAACCACAGCTTATTAAAAAAATCTGCTGGTCAGGGAATCCTATTCAAAGAGGTGCAGTTGTAGGGGCACCAGGAGGGAAGCTTTTGAAATAACATAGATGTGAAATGGTCAGTGCTTCGTGTGTAACACAGCAGAACTCCCACAATTTAATTGAAAGGTTAGTTTTTTATTTTAAAGTAACAGCATGGAAAGAAGTAATGGGTCTGGAACACTTAGATGAGGTGCGGTTTATTCAGTGCCTGTTACACGCTAGTTACCGACCAGGGAGCTCACGTCCATCACCTCAGGCAGCAGGTCAGTCTCGGACCCACAGGTGAGGCTCCTGCTGGGGAGTGACTTCCCTGGGCCGGGTCTCAGTGCACGGGGAGAGGCAGAACCGCACTGAGGCTCATGGCACCACCTCTATCGCGTTCTTGTTCCAAAGAAACTCCCGTTTTCTCGAGCCCCAGACCTGAGAAGTTTATGTAAACTAACACAAAACAAAGCTGGCAGTAAAAGTGTTGACAGCGGGTGCAAAGAACAAGACGAGCTCCGTCAGCACCGCTGCTGGGGAAACCTCCCAGCAGCACTTGCAGCAGAGCCAGTGAGCTGCTTCCCGCGGAACAAAACGGTGCAGTCCGCCCCAGCCCCGCTGCTCTGGTCCCGTCTGCCTGGCTGTGTGGCGACCACAGCTTCAGTGGTACTCCTGGGACACAAACAAGGCCCCGGACACCCTGAGAGGGCACAGGAGGGGGACAGGAGCAACTGGAGAGATAGCCTTGAGACCTTATTTTTATGGAAGAACAGCACTCCAGGCCTAACCTCCACAAAACGAAGGATTCACAAACACACAGGACGCTATGAGAACCGGGACATGCAGAAAAACCACCGGCCTTCCTTGGGCCTCAAGGCCTCAGGCTCAAAGCGCTTCCCCTCTAGCCATTGTCCCACGCTGCGATTTCAAGGCTGACCTTGGCCCAGGACCAGGTGTGCGTCCAGCTGGGCTGCTCCCAACGGGACTAGCGAGTGCAGGTACAGTCTCATCCAAGGCCCCAATTTCCAGTGGGCAGGGGTGAATGCTTCTTAAACCAAATGAAACCGTGTTTAATGACCTTGTTAAGAAACCTAACCGGAGGCCCAATTGAAGTAAAATGCCACTACAGGATCTGAACATGCACAGCCTCCCACCCGACATTTTAAGGGCGCTCTGACAGAGCTTATTGGGTGTGGAAAGCTGACAAGCATTTTACTTTGTATTATTTCTAAGTTGTCAGGGTGTTCACTTCAGAGCAAGCGCACGTTACTCAGACACTGCTGAGCATGCGATTCTACTGCATCAGTCCACGGGCGGCTGGCGGTGTCCCCTCGCCTCCGAACGCGCTGTGCTCTGCTTGCCGTGTGTGGGGCGCTCATTACTGGTGAGCGTGAGAAGCTGTGCCCACTGCAGAGCGTGACAGCTAATGACATAAGCACATTCTTTTGGCTTTCTTGCCATTTCCCCAAGCCTTCTACTGTAAGGGGGAAAAAAAATCTTTAAAAAAAAAAAGAAAAAAGGAAAGAAAAATAGGCTCTAGGCCTGATTTAAAGGCTCATCTATATGGGGCATCTGGGTGGCTCAGTTGGTTGAGCATCCAATTTTGGCCCAGGTCATGATCTCACAGTTTGTGAGTTCGAGCCCCACATCAGGCTCTGTGCTATTAGGGCAGAGTCCACTTGGATCCTCTGTCCTGCCCCTCCCCTGCTGATGCTCGCTCTCTCTTTAAAAAAAAAAAAAAAAAAAAAAAAGGCCCATATACAGTACATAGATTGTAATAATAACAAGCCCTTATGCAGGCATTGTTCTAAGCACCTACAGTCAGGATCCTCAGATTGGAAAGAAATCATTAAGAACCTGGTTGGAATCTGGCCATTCAATTGCTAATACTGAGGGTTAAGAGCCAAACAGCTTAATCTCATTCTGGGTGTGTCTGTCATTACCTCACTAGCATTTACTGTCCATAGTCCTGGGACAGCTGCTCAGAACATTCCAGGAAAGATACTACCGAGGGGGAGGGTCATTGCAGAGGCCATGAGGGTTACTGAATCAGAACCCAGTAAAAATCAGGGCAAGGGGATATTAGAATATGAAGGACTTGGGCAGTTTCTTGTTCCTTTCCTGGTTCCTGCAGAAGCCGGTGGGTTAACTCCTTTACATACGATGGCACACAATCCCGTGCCCTACCCTCAAAGCAAAACCACACGTGACTATCAGGTCACCAGACTCTGCACTATTCTTCTATAATTAACTGCAATTTCTACCTTCTACTTGACTCCTATCTTGATGTTGGAGGTGCTGGGGTTTCCTCCCAGCTGAGAGAGGAGTACTCCAGTGCAGGCTCGTCTGAATGCTTCCCTACTACGCCAAAGGACACTCGCTGGCTTGGTACCTGGCGAGCATCCAGCTAAGGCCGGAATCTAGATTTTTTTGGTGAGGCTCGGGGGCCCTCTGCTGCCTGCCTGCTGCAAATGTTAGCTCCTCACTAGAGTAAAGAAAATCTCCCTCAGGAACCTACCCACCTGCTGCCGTCTACAAGGCTTTCAATTCATTTCAAATATCCACATGCAGAGAAATGTACAACGCAGCTTTCTGTCATTTGAGCTCCTGCAATGTTAATATTTTATTCACATCTCATCAACAGGGTCTGCAGAACATTAAAGCCTGTGACCAGTCTCAGGAAGGGAACTAAAAGTCAAGGATCTGCCTAAGAAAATCCCCCAAGTAGCATCACAGCCTAGCCAAGCACACACTGTTAATCTTGTCACACAGAAAACAAAAGTGGGATTCAGACAGATGAGTGTGACAGGGCTTCCCCACATAACCTGTGGTCAGGAACGCTAGGCACATGTGGGCAGTCTGCCTTGGTCACTTACTAAATGGTGAGCACAGGCAGGTGGGTGCCTCAGCTCTCCCAGCTTCGGTTTCTGCAGTCTCATTCTATAACAGGGGATATAACGGGGCTACGGGATCGGATGAGACAACCATCTCCAGCACGTACAGGGTGACGGCACACAGCGGTGACCATAAATGTCAGCTGCTGTTCTGCATTGCTGCCGTCACAACTGCTCACGGCCTGGGCCCCTCCAGCGCAGCTGCAGGAACACCAGGTCCCATGGGGGTCTCCAGCAAGAAGACAGGATGGAGAGGCCCTTTACACAGAAGGTGACAGAGCCTGTTTCTGGACACCAGCTCACCAAGTGGGAGCTGGCTTCTCTAACTTATAAGGCAGAGGGAAGGGGCACCTGGGTGGCTCAGTCGGTTAGGTGTCCGACTTCGGCTCAGGTCGTGATCTCAAGGTTCCTGAGTTCCAGCCCCGCGTCGGGCTCTGTGCTGACAGCTTGGAGCCTGGAGCCTGCTTCGGATTCTGTCTCTGTGTCTCTGCCCATCCCCTACTCGCTCCGTGTCTCTCTGGCTCTCTCTCAAACATAAAAAATAAAACATAAAAAGAAAAATTTAAAAGGCAGAGGGAAATCAAGAGAGCTGACAGAAAATGAGAGCAAAGGGGGCTAAAAAGTAGATCTGCAGAGACAGCCAAGGAAAACGAATATGCTGTGCTAGAGCGGAGGGTGTGGAGACACAGGCAGTGGACAGTTTACCGGTTGCTTTCCGCTAACCCTGACCACCCAGGGATTGGAACTGGCCGTGAGCAGAGCAACAAGGAAATTTATGCGAGCCACAAGTACAGAATACTGAAAAGATGGCTGAGTCAAGTTGCCCAGTCTAGGAGTAGGAGCTGAGATACGCAGCAGGATGAATGACAACAGGCAGCATTCACTGAGCGCTCATGGACTAAGCATCTTCTTACGTTAAGTCATTTGGTCCCCGATCCCTGTAACAGACCTTCCCCCAGGGGTGCTATTTTCCTCCCTGTTCTTCCAGATGAGACTGCGGCACAGGGTGGAGCGGGCAGTGTAATACCACTCAGCTACCGAGGGCAGGGGCTGGGGTCCGAACACGGGAGGCCCTGCTCAGGCCGCCCCATTGGCAGCACTGGACGCACCGCACCGCCTGCTCTGCCAAAGTCTGGGAACTTTGGGCAGATCCCTCGGCCCAGAGCGGCGCTGTACAGGGAACACCGCTGCCTGGCCAACCTCCCAGGGATACGCTATGAGGACTGAGGCATGCAGGTGAGGACACCGTGTGGACACACTAGAGACAGACTCACTGCCATGGGCTGTTAGGAAGCCAGGGGGAGATGGGCGGGGCCTTTTGGTAGGAAGAAAGCTGACCAGAATGCCCCACCGTAGTCCTCATTGCCTCACGTTTCTGGGGGTTGACGTCTGCACCACACAAACAGATATTTGACAAGGCCTGAGCTCCAGGTACTGTGGCAACATATCATAAAATCAAACCACTGAAATCAAGCAAGTGAAAGAACATTCCTGCTGTAGAATCTGCCAGTGGAATGTACTGCTGCAGGATGCAAGGGGAAAGGAAAAAGAAAGGAAAAAGAAAGGAAAAAGAAAGGAAAGGAAAGGACTCAGAGAAGGAGCGTATGTGCATGTGTGCACATTTAAAACTGTGGGTCTTGGGTGGCTCAGTCAGTTAAGCGTTCGACTTCAGCTCAGGTCATTCGTCCCATGTCGGGCCCTGTGCTGACAGCTCGGAGCCTGGAGCCTGCTTCGGATTCTGTGTCTCCCTCTCTCTCTGCCCCTCCTCTGCTCATGCTCTGTCTCACTCTCAAAAATGAATAAGTGTTAAAAACACATTTTTTTTTAAACCGCTGGTCTTAAGGAAACAGCAAGAGGAGTGCCTTTAGAATTGGCCCGGGAGCAGCTAGAAGACCATCACACAGGATCCAGAGCCAGCCACCTTCCCACTTCACAGGCTGGCCCGTCCGTATCTGCTTTTCTGCTGGCCGCAGATGGACCCTGGGCGGGGACAGCAGTGCGGCTGCCCGGGGTGGGGTGCGCAGACTGTCTTCATGCCTTGAGCTGCCCTCACCTCCAGTCCGTCCTCCACACTACCGCCAGAACAGCCTTCTGAAACACGCGATGTGATCACATCACTCCCGTTTCCCACCCTGGATGGACTTCCCACAGGGACCGGCCACTTCCCAGCCACGTCACCTCCCCACCAGCTCTCAGAAACGCTTTGAATAAGCCGTGTCCTTTTCTGGGAGCCTCTCCTACTCCTCTGCCCCAGCTTTCCAGCAGCATTCCAGGTCCGGTCCTGGAGCCGCTTCCCCATGATCTCCAACTCCCCAGGCAAAACCAGTCAGGCCCCTCCTGCCTCACTGGGCCCAGGCTCTGAGGCTCTGACAGCTCCCGAGTGGCAGGCTTGCACCTCCACCTGGCCGCACGTTTCCACTGGGACATCTAAAAGGCATTTAGATATGTCTGAAACACGAACTGGGATGCCCCTGCCTCCCCACAAAGCTGTTTTCTCTGCCCTGTATCACTAAAGGATGCTACTGCCCACTAGCTAGTACTTCCAGTTCCACCTCAGATCTCTCTACTCCTTTTACTAACAAAAATGTGTATTATTTTGAGGGGGGGGGGGAGAGAGAGAGAGAAAGAGAATATCCCAAGCAGGCTCCACGCTGTCGGCACAGAGCCTGACATGGGGCTCAATTCCATGAACCGTGAGATCGTGACCGGAGCAGAAACCAAGAGTCGGACGCTTACCTGACTGAGCCACCCAGGCACCACTTTCTTCCACTCCTGTCTGTGTCTAGAGACCACTACCATTTCTGGCTGGGACCATAGAAGGAGCTTAGATTTTGGTTCTTACTTTCCCTCCAGGGCCTTCTGCCATGTCTCTAACAGCTTCTAAGCTTCTGGGAGAAAAACCACTAGCCCCGTTTCAGTGCACGTTTCTCTCTAGTTTATTCCAAGGGTTTTCTCAAAGCCTCAGAGGTCAGGCAGGAAGGCAGGAGCGTCAGCACCAAGGACAGGCACCCTCTTCCTTCCTAAGCCTATCAACTGTCACCGCATGAACCCTTCTCTGTCCATATTACTCGGGAGGTGTCAACAAGGAATCCTGTGACTCAACTTGGGACAGCTGTACCTGGTGAGCTGGCCCCAGCGTCACTGGTCACAACTTCCACATGCCACAGACAGCACTGGCCAACTTCTTCAGTACATTATTCACTGGCCTGGGTGTCCAATCAAGTGACACACTCTAGTGCTGATTTTCTAAATGGGAAACAGATCTAGAACGGGAAGGGAAAAGACCAAACTTAAAAAGCAAGTTCAGAACTAAGATAGTGCCCTCAAAGGGTGCCCCTAAGGATCTTCTAAAGAATGCTACAAGTGTGACTGAAGGCAACAAACTCCCTGAGCCACCACCAACCTTGAGGGAACAGGTTCACACACCCTCAAGACACAGCTTCACGGGCACATCTGACTGTTTTTGTTCTTTTCCCACAGTTTCTTCCCCCCAGAGACGCCTGCACTTAACAAGCAAGTGCCCCTGACCTCTCAAGATAACCGAGACCGCAGTAGGTGCTGTGTTGCCGGGACCAAGTACGCGCACGCTCTCCCTTTTCTAAACGGCCCAGCCGGTGGACTCTGTAGCTAGGTGTCGGCCCACACTTGCTTTTGCTCAAATGTGGACTCTAAAAATTCCTATTTTGTCTTGAAATCCTCTGGAAACACCTCAAAGGCCACTTCACGGAGTAGCCCTTCACAGCTGTCAGTGTCCCTTTGGAAGGGCAGCCAGTCTCTGAGCTGAAGAATAGACTATGACATTTTTGAAAATAAGCAGCACGTACTGGAGGGAACTGTGTGCAACCCTTTTGGAAAGAATTTTGGAAGTCTCGAGAAAATGGATTCTCTTGGACCTAGGAGTCTTCCTCTAGGGATCTATCCTAAGGAATAATTCTAAAAAAGAAAAGGCTTTACATACAAAGCCATGCACTGTGTCACTTGCAGCAGCAAAAGCAGAAAACGCCTTTTACCTCGGACCCAGGGCACATGTAATAAACTGAGGCACATTTGTCTGACGGAATGATAACCACCCATGACACAGGCTTGCAAACTGTTTAAGAATGCAGAAAGGGTTCAGGTCATGCTAAGTAAAAAAACAAACAAACAAACAAACAAACAAACAAACAAAAAACCACAACAAAACCTGGGCATGACACTGTACACATGGAATGATTATGATCTTATGGCAAAAAGCAAATGCTAAAAACACAGCATCACGTTAGGAAGAGAGGACAGGGACCAAAGGGATCTGTGTGACACTAAGCAAGTCTTGCTCTCTCTGCTTCCTCATCAATAAAAATGGGGAAAGCAAATACCTGGCAGGATTCCTGTAAAGATCAATGAGAAAACTGTGTGTGCCCAATAAATGACAGCTGCTATCCTCATGCAGGGACAAGAGGAACGGGTGGTGCCTCCCACACTCCTCACCACGCCAACGTAGGTACAACGTTATCTCCTTACTCTCCGTGTGAAGTCACGTCGGCCACAGGCACAGGGGCGTCATAATCTTAACTATGCCACTAGAACCTTCTAAACAGCTGTGCCCTCTATGGGTATGTACTTAACTTCTGAGCCAGGAAGAGGCTGCTTTTAGGCAACCCGCTTGAGCAATGGGAATCTGAGTAAGGTAAAAGGGCCCACAGTGACCACTGGGCTGAATGCAAACAGGCTCATTAAGCAACTGACCTTGAAAAGGGCCCTAGCTGACCAAAGGGCTACTTGTAACTGGGCATGGGTCCCCAAAAGGAAAATTCTATCCGTTCCCATCCCTCGTCACTCCCCTCTTAACCAAATCCCCCCACCACTGTCTCCTGGCAGTCTCTCCTTTGCTCTCCCGCCAGCTGCTCCCTTGCGGTGTATTCAATAAACTTTTATCTCCTTTGTTCTGCCTTGGGTGAATCCATTCGCCACCCATGCTGCCGGCTCCCCCCGTGACTGGGTTGCCCCACTGGCCCCAGCGTCCCCATCTGGTAAAATGGGGGTAATGACATCTCTCTCAGGGTTACTCTGAGGACTGGGAATAACTTTTAAAGAGCCCAACACAGCAGCAGATAATAAATTAATCGTATAATTATTTGGGGAGGATGTGGGGTTGCTGGCAGTCCCATCAATATTTTGGGACAAAATCTGCAAAAAGCTTATAATGAGCTGAGCAGAGTTTATATCCTAGTTACTCTGGCCATTCTCACATAGACAAATGAGAGACAGGATTCTCCAGCTTCATTCCAAACGGATGGGGACAGGGCAGGGAAGCTTTTGCTTAAAGGAAGAGTAACATTAGGATATGACGAGTTACATACGGTGAGAAGGTTGGCCATGGCTGAGTTAAGGACTAGATAAAAAAGCAGACGGTGATGTGTGAAGAACAAGGGAGTAGAAAAGCAATTCAGCCTAGCCAGTATCTGGCAGTGACTTGTGATAGCTGAACATGGGCTCTCTAAGCCGAGCCTATGCATTAAAACACAAAAACAAACAAAACCATCCTGATGTTCAGACTAGTGCCAGATTTCTGTTTTTCCTGACCTGCTCTAGGAAGCACCGGCCATCACTCCTGGAGCATGACGCTCCCTGGGGTTTCTGGAAAGCAAGCCTGGCTTGTGTCAGCGGTAGCGAAGATCGACCCGAGGAGTTGTGTAGTGTCCTCAGTTCTACTCAAGGCCCAGGTGCCTGTGTCCTGGGCAGAGGGGAGCAGAGCCGCCTCTACGGATATCTTAACAGCTATTCAATGGGCTCCCAAACAGCATCTGTTCAAGGCACAAAACCTTTGCCGTCGTAGGGTCCTCTCCTCCAGCAAGAAGGAAACATGAACTCTGGCCGGGGTGGTCTGCGGCTGCACCCCAGGTCCAGGTTCAGGCTGCGTGGGGAAGGGCCATCATTCAACACCCTGTCCACTCGCGCAGGCTGAGCACAAGTGCCCGGCACTGCTGAAGGTGGGCTGCGACCGGAGGAAGCCAGCTTCTGCTGGTTAGCCCTCTGCGCCCCCATAACCTCACCACCTTTGCTACCGGCTGCTCACTCCACACGATGCCTCCCACAGGGAGACAGCCCACAGCAGAAAGGGAGTGAGCCTTCAGCCACTGGACCCGGGCTGTAGAAACCGGGGAGGCTCCCCACAGTCGTCATCCACCGCAGATGTGGGGACACAGGGGTGGCTCTGCTGGCGGTGGCGGCCTGAGGTGGAAAGGACACACTCACCTGCAACAAAGTCACCCCCTTCCCTTTGCCCCACAGGCTCTCGGGCCTCTTCTGCCTTCACAACTAGATGGGTAACAGCGATCAGTTAGGAGAGGAGACTCCCCCTGGCCCCTGTCTGGGGTCTGAGCTCTTTTGGGGCCTGTGCGATCCCTCCTCTCCACACGGGCCAGCAGGGTTGAAGGAACCCAGGGTGTGAGAGTATTTTTAAGTCTCTGGAAGGGCAGGGCTGTAGAAATCGTTCTGTGACCTTATTTTCCTGGATGCTAAGAGACGCACACTAAACATAACTACTACGAAAATACAGCAAGCTGGAAGATGAACTCCACAGAGGCAACTTCTGCTACCTTTCTCTTTCTTCCCCAAACTCAAAGGACAAAGTGATAAGCTGACAATAAAAGGGGAGGGGCTTGGCAGGCAGGGAAGTACGCTTGAGCCCCTCTCCTCGCACAGACACATCCAAACGGCAAGGCACCAAGCTGCAAACGCTGAGCTCAGGAGTAATTAAATCAAATTAATCTTGGGAAAAGAGCTTTAAATATTCAAAGCCCCATTAATCCTCATGCCTTGTAATTAAATATGTATGTTAAGAAGGCTTGGACAAAAGCAAAACGTTCTCAATATGTGAATTCTTTACATTCGTAGCATTATAATGCGTTCTAAGTGCTGACCTCATAGAAAACTATGTAAAAAATCCAGTGAAGCGCACGTTGTAAAAACATGGCAGAAAGAATGTAGCTACAATCTCTGGCCATCCTGAGCACCTTTTAGAAAAATGTGCCTTGATAAACATCTTCAGTTTCCAGGCTCCACATAATTTGCCCAGTGATAACCCTCACTTAGTCTGGAATCTCCCTGGTCCTCACTCCTTGGGGTCCCGACAGGGCAGCCCTCACACATGGCTTGAAAAGTTCTTGGCTTCTGTTGCTCTGGAATCCTCTCTTCTATTTCCTTATTAAAACACACACATTGTGTCATCTTCCAGGAATAACCTTTCCTTTGCTAATCAACCACCGAGAGAGACTGGTCAGCCCAACCTATCGTGTGTCTTAGAGGGAAGACACCCAATGTTCCAATCCTAAAACACGGCATAATTGCCAAAACCCTCCAGGAACTGCCGCTGTGGGGTCTCTGAAGAGCTCTCCCCTTTCATGGGACCCCACTGCCTCACAACCACCCTGGAAAGGGCAACAGGAATTAGCATGTCCATTTTTCTGATGAGGAAAATCAGAGTGAATGATAGGCTGATGGTCACAGAGCAAGTAGTCTGAACGGCATCAGTTCTCCGATTAAATGCTACAGGTCCGAACCAGCAGCACCTCCAGGAAAGGCTGTCACAACGCGGGCCCAATCACTCAGTGTGCTCCCGTGATTTGTCTAAATTGCTCGATGGGCTCTGTGAGAACTGTTGTTATCAACTACTTCTTAAAAAATACAGGAGCTGGTGCTATGGACTGAATGTTTGTGTCCTTGCAAAATTCTTATGTGAAATCCTAACACCCCTGATGTGATGGTAACAGGAGGTGGGTGGAGCCCTCATGAATGGGATTCCTTAGAAGAGACACTTAGAAGAGACCCGGCTCTCTGCTCTGCCACGACGACACATAGAGAAGTCAGCCATCTGCAAACCAGAAGGTGGGCCCTCACAGGAACTGAATCTGCTGGCACCTTGAACTTGAACTTCCCAGCCTCCAGACTGCAAGAAACGAATGTTTGTTGTTTAAGCCGCCCAGTCTACAGTAATTTGTATAACACCCCGAGCTCAGACAGCTGGGTTTGGAAAGCCTGTCAACAAATCTTTCCAAGGTAGTGGTATTTGTGGTCATGGAAGTTTACTTACAGAAAATCTTAACAAGATAAAAGCAGAAGCATGGATTCATTACCATGGTCAACTGAATGTTAATCTGTCAGGAATACCAGGTTCAAACCCAAAACTAGAAATTAAGGGAACAGGTGGAGTTCCCAGAAAACAGAGTCTCTTTGTATCTATTTTTGGACAAAGATACAGTAGAAGGATTCTCATACCAATACCGGCGGATCTAAACAGCATCTTAAGTTTCTCTTCTGCCCCTTGCAAGATGCTGACGTAGGCACATTTCGTTCCAGGGGGAGAAAAACTAGATAAATGCGGAGAAATCAAGAATAAAAAAAACTCGCCTTTCGTTTATTTCCCAAGCCCCATGAGAGGGAGAAGATGAATGAACCCACCTGTATTGCAAGGACCTGAATATTAAAGGGGCCACCTAAGAATCTTACAAACACCCTCCCCCCATCAATCCTCAGGCCACCCCGTGACACAGGTATGTATCATTATACCCGTTGTGCAGATGAGGAAACCAAGTTACTGAAAGACTGAAGGACTGAGCTAGACCACACAGGTTATGCCCAGAAGTCTCACTGTCATTTGGCAATGAAACCAGAGAGGCGAGTGGAGCGGTAAATAAGCGTCAGAGGAATGGGTATGTCCGATCAATGAAGTCTTTGCCTCCTGTGTATTGATCTTGTTCCGTAACTGAGAAAACTTAGGACACAGAAACATCAGAAGTTTCTGCCTTGTGAATCTCACTTCTGCGCGACTGCAGATACGGACCCTGACACAACGCCAGGTCTCACAGATGGAGAGGGCGTGCAGGTCAAGTGAGTGAGATGGAACTTCACCATCGAAACTGCAGGAAGCTCTGCCGAGTCTTCTTGGAACAGTCATGAGAGTATTAACGGAAGACACTCCTGCTTCAAGTCCTGGATTCCTACTGCTGGCCTGTGAGGACACCAGGCTTTCATTCTGCTGTTCAAAGCACAGAACTGAAAGTGTAAAAACTGAAAGGCATTTCCAGCAATGATTAGTCTTCCTTCGATTATTTAACGTTGGGAGAATAGAGGAAAAAACTATAAAAAGTAGATAGTAAATGAAGAGGGCTGCATACTGTACATAATATGACACGCTCACATAGCCAAGAGCTGCAAAGAAATGGAAGCAGGAGCTACTGACTGGCTCATTCCAGACAGACTGAATGTCAGGGGAAAAGGGTTTTCTGTCCTGGAGCTGTTGGTTGTTTTGTTTTGTTTTAATCTCAGAGATTACTGGGGAGAGCAAACACACCCGTGCACAAGCCACTAAGAAACACAAAAGGCACACATGAAGGCAAAGCGCACTCCTCTGGTTTCAAGCCTTCCTTCAGCAGTTTGTGTTTCATTCCAGAAGATACACACACTTAACAGATAAACGCTTTCCATTCACACAGAAGGAGCCAAATGCTCAGTGTACACACCGCACCTTGCTGTTTTCACTTGATGGTGCATTTCTTACAGAGGTTTCTTGATCAGTACCTATAGGTCCATCTTAGTTTTTTTTGGAATGAGTTACGTAAAATTTGTTGGCGATTCTAGCACTGGGCCATTCTTAATTTACCTATTTCACATTCTTATGAAAAAGGGTTGCTTTTGGGGTGCCTGGGTGGCTCAGTTAGGCATCGGACTCTTGATTTCGGCTCAGGTCATGATCTCGCGGTTTATGGGTTCCAGACCCGTGTCAGGCTCAGTGCTGACAGCTCAGAGCCTGCTTGGGATTCTCTCTCTCTGTGCCCCTCCCCTGCTCACGCATGTACGCACTCTCTCTCTCTCTCTCTCCATAAATAAATAAGCTTAAAAAAAAAGGGCTGCTTTTGATAAAGTATGACACAGGCTCCTGAATGGTTAACAGCTAATGTTACTGTGACGACTGCTGTGCCCTTTAAAGTAAAATTTAATAGGCTCTGAACTCGAACGCTTACCGAATGAGGAAACAGAGAAAAAAGTTCAAAGAACCGAATAAAGGAAATAGCCTTTTTTCATCAAGTGGATCTAGAAAGCTGAGGCTGTCTCTGATTCTGCTGTGGCTCCGTCCCTTGTGGAAGGACGGGAGGGCAGGACGAGGGGACAGGTGAGTTCTGCGCGTGCGCCGCGTAGAGCTGCTGCCTGGGGACACCTGCCCCTCCCACACAGCCTGTTTCAAGCATCTGGCTGGTGTGTGCCATACGGGAAAGTGACAGGATTTACTTTCAGTTTTGAACACCGTGACTCACGCCAGCACTCTGTTCAACTGTGGCCGCATTTGTAATATTTAAGAAGAAAAGAGAAAGGCAAGTCACCTCAAGATGAGGAGGCAGGGCACCTAGAAACCTACCTTGTCGCTCAGCTCCACGGTCAAGTGACCAAGAATTCCTCACTTTCTGAAGCTATTTTCAAGAAAAATCGAAACTTTGTGTCCTTTCAAAATGGGCTTTCATGCTTTCCAACAATTGAAAAATACGATTTCAAAGTAGTTTTCCTTTTCTCCTGGGCTTTCTACAAGCCAAGGTTGCACAGTGTGAGAAATCTAGGTTCAGGACCGGGATTCCATGCCAGCACGCGAGTAAAAGAAGGCAGACGTGCAGAGTTCACGAAAGTGGCACGCCGAAGGGGCGGGTAACCCAAGTTGACAGAGTTTGAGTTTATTTATTTATTTTCTTTTTATTTAAAAAAAGTTTTTATTCTTGAGAGAGAGGGACAACAAGCGTGAGTGGGGGAGGATCAGAGAGAGAGAGAGAGGGAGATACAGAATCGGAAGCAGGCTCCAGGTTCTGAGCTGTCAGCACAGAGCCCGACGCGAGGCTCAAACTCACGAACCACGAGGTCGTGACCCGAGCCGAAGTCGGAGGCTTAACCGACTGAGCCACCGAGGCGCCCCTGAGTTTATTTTCTTTTACTCACATCCTTAAAGTCCCTTTCTGCTCCCCGTTCCTCCGGAAGACACAGCTGGTGCTGCTCAGAAGCGGGGTGGATTTGGGCTGAGGTTCGCGAAGCCCACACGGCTCACAGCGTGGGAGGTGGCGCTGCAGCTGGCACTGGGCACGCCGGCCCAAGTGCCTTCCATGCTCGTCAGCAAGCACCACACAAGCCCTCCGAACGCACGGGGCTGGTGGGGGCAAGGGCCCTGACGGGCCGAGGGCAGAGTTAAGCGCAGGACCCTTCTCTGACGCCACTCCGTCCGTGGCCCCGGATGCCGGGGTGAGTGCACGTCACTTGTGTGCTCCACCAAGCTTACATCTCACGGCACAGATGTCCACACCTGAACGCACAAACTCGCCAGATGAGAGACCCGGCCCCGGAGGGGAAGGGCTGACCCAAGCACTGGGCACACGGCACACGGCACACGGCCACGAGAGGACGGAGCCGGCCCTCTGCGCTCTCCTCTGCAACCCTGCTGTGTTTCCTTTGGGCTCACGCCACCCGTGCAAAGAGCCGGTTTTCAAAAGGTTGTTCGGCCAGAGAAAGAATTCTAGACGCTTTTACGTTCTAAGAGAAATGAGACCAATCCCCTTCTCTAACCCTGTGCCCCGACACGGAGAGCCTGGGGTGACCGATGTGAAGAGCATTTGTCCTCCCACCAGGAGGGTCCCTGCCAGGTCAGCCTGCGGTGGAGGCCCACCTCCACCCCTGACAACAGAGCGCAGACACCGAGCAATTTTGCCCGACAGCGGTATTTTATTGTTATGACAGTGTCTTGTGACCCACTTTACTCCCTGCTCCTTCCTTCTCGGTTATAAGCAGTAATTAGTAATGTCAGCGTTCTGGCTGGGCTGCTCCAGGCCCATTAATAATGCAAGAACAGGAACAGGACGGATGCGTAAGTGTACAACAGAGGTTTCAAGGTTAAAAGCGGTAACGGAGAGAGCTATGGCGGGGATAGGGGTGTGGTGGTGGTGGTGGCGTGCAGGTGGTTTTGGGAGGAGAGGAGGAGAGTATGTGTGTGTGAGAGAGAGAGAGAGAGAGAGATGAAAGGAGTGGGAAGAGAGAGATACGGAGAGAAAGAGAGAGATTTAAATCTATTTTCTGCAACGCTCAGCTTCCCTTTAGGGCAAGACGTATGGCAAAGCACAACTTCCTAGTTGTCCTCGCTCAAGCTCGCCCGCTCTTCTGGAGTGGACACACGTCTCTGGCCACCTGGCAGGGAGTGTGTCCGTGCTAAGTCTCTGGCGCTGGAGAGTTACTAGTGTATGAAATTGAGGTCAGAGAAAACTATACCAGTATCTTTCAAACATATTTTCGACGTTCTAAATGACTTCTCTTAGGAAGGCAATGCCTGCTTGTTCAGCAGAACTGGTACCTTCCCACTTACTGCTTTTAAAGGAAAGTCAAGACAAGCGATGCAGAACAAGCCCTGGGTTTGGCAGCCAGCACCGCCCCCCCCTCCCCCCCCGGAAGACAAGACTGCGTTGTTACAACTGCTCCCGCATCTCTGCAAATCCCCATCACAGGGGTTGCGAGGGGAGGATTTCAAAAGGTACAATATCGCACATTCCTGCAGAGGTTCGTAGAAGAACTGAATGACTGCACACAGCCTGCAAATCAGGCCTGGAAAAGGATTAGAACAGCTATTTGAGAAACACTTGCTTGGTAGATGGGGGAGGGACTACAAAGCAAGGCTGAGCCCCATCCTGAGCTGTTCCTATCTTCAATGTCTTTTAAGCAGAGAAGGATTTGCTACTAAACCTTTCATTTGTCCCTCACATACCAAAAGTGAGCACTTTTCTGTACTAGGAGAGTAACAACTTTATCTGCTAATTTCACAACCAAGGGCAGAAATTTTTAAAACTGGTCGTCGTAATGCTTAGGTGAATCAGAACCCATTCTTACTTGTGAGTCAGAAATAGTCTCTATGGGAAAAGGAAGCAGCTGGAAACAGTCTTGAATCATAACTACTGAAAGCTGTATTTATCCCCACGGGGCTGACTTCAGGGCCAAGGTTTTCTCACTGGCTGTGTACTGTCCAGGAGCCCCTGAGCACGTGCCGTAGACGGGGCTCCTGCACAAAAGCCCGTGAGAAGAAGAAAGGCAGAGCAGCCGAGTTCCAGCGCTTTCCACTTGCCATGAAACCCCACCCCCTCACCTAAAACCTAAGGCCACACACTCTTCTTTGAGGGAGGTGAAGTCAGCCCCCACAACGATCTGGGAGAAATGGCTATGGGCTTGAAAACACACAAGCACAGTTTACAAATCACATTTCTACCTTTCCCTGCAAGTTTCCTTAAAGCCAACAAAACAAAATAAAAATCCTTTTGCTTTAAAAGTTCAGGTGACTGGGTTGATGAAAATGGGTGCGTTATTTTTTTTTAATTTTTAAAAATGTTTTTATTCATTTTTGAGACAGAGAGAGACAGAGCATGAGCAGGGGTGGGGCAAAGAGAGAGGGAGACACAGAATCCGAAGCAGGCTCCAGGCTCTGAGCTGTCAGCACAGAGCCTGATGCGGGGCTCGAACTCACAGACCGTGAGATGATGACCTGAGCTGAAGTCGGACGCTTAACCGACTGAGCCACCCAGACGATGGCTATTTTTTAATTGAGAAAGCAAGACACGCATAACTCCCCAACCCCTTGCGCCTTCGTGTGCCTCCCCCGACACAACTCCTGGGGCCAGTTTAAGAAACTGCCCATCCTCCCAGTTCTTCTGTACGTGTCCACACATATCTCCTGAGACCCGAATATAAACGTACCATTCCCACCCGCCACTCTACACCTGGCTCTCTTCACTTAATACATCTCGGGGGCAGCTCAGCGGTGGCACCACCACACCCATGTCATCCTTCTAAATCTTATTGCGCACGCCAGGAGTTGACTGACGGGAGCTCACGGGCCAAATGTGGCCTGCTGCCCATTTTTCTAAACACCATGTTACTGGATCACAGCCACGTTCACTGTTCACATATCATCCAGGGTGACTCGCGAGGTACGAAGGCAGAACCGAGTAGCTGCGACAGAGACTATGCGGTCGGAAAAGCCTCAACTGCTGGCTGTCTTGCCCTTCATGGAAAAAGTCTGCCATCCCCCAGTGTAGCGCTGTATGGATGCGCCAAAATGTACTTGACTTGTTTCCTGCTGGTGAACACGGTCATGGAAAATTCCTTACTCCTTAGAATTCCTCTTATTCCTTAAGAATAAAATTACAACTCTGCAAATGCTGAGGGGCGTGAAGAAGGATGAGGAAGGGAAGAGCAGGAGCTAGCTGGGAAGAGGCCAGCCTGAAGGCACAGGCTTCAAGAGGGAACTTCAGGGTGAGCTACAACCTCCCGAAGTGTCACTTCCTCTTTTTAGAGGAAACAAGAGGCGAACTGTGGGTCTTTTGATAAGAGGAAATCCCCCTCTGCTGTATCAAAGCTACTCCCTGTGTTTGTGTTTTTCTAAGTCTGGCAAGGCTGCCCGAAGCACACTGTGACCAAATTAGGAAGCGAGCAGGCTGATGTCTCTAAGCCGGTCACCGCACAGCCAGGACGCCCGAGCATGTGTAGACAGTGATGGATGGGGAGGGAGAGGCTCCATCCAAGAAGGAAATGCTATTTGCTTGAGCAATTAGCCTTATAAAAGTTACACTTAATAAGAATTAGTAAGTGTTCTGTAAGACGAAATTCACTTGCTACTGCTGACAAAAAAAAACAAAGGCTTCAAAGGTTTCGACAAGGAAAGATTGTGGGAGACAGAGAGTGGAGACAAATTTTGAGGGGCATTATCCTGTTTATTTCGAGGGCAGTGAAGATCTTGAGAAGTGCCAGGGGAAAATATACCAACTAGCTCTTTAAAAGATTCAGAAGTTTTACACTATTGAGAAAAAGAAAAAAGAATTCAGGCAGGTCGTGCTAAAAAAGAGTTGTGTAAACGCTCCATTTTACCACTACTGCCTCCCCAACTGCTTCATTTGCTGGAACAGTAAGGTTTAAACTCATCTTACAGTTTCCAACAAGGTCTAGGAATGTGTGACACTGAATCATTCATACTGAGCTCCTTTCTGCCATCTCTACTTGGTGATATTCTCTTCCAGGAATGACTTCTGAGTTAACTTCTGATTCTGAGCCAACAAGCTGACAATCTATTCTGACCACCAGTACTATCGGGGTAATAAAGTTTAAACTTGAAAACCCTTGCTTTCCTCCCAAATTTCCAGATCAGCAAGATTCTTGGACATGGTTTTTATTCCCCGAAGAATGTGCTTGGGTCAGTTCCAGCATTCGCTCTGAAATCAGATGTGCAGTTAAGAGTTAAGGTAAGTTTTAAATGACACATCTCAGTTCCTCTTTACAGGAAAACCTTCAAGGGAGCCAGGCCAAACGATGTGGGCACTGTTTTTGGCTCAATCGGAGAACCTGTCCTCTTCAGCTAGAGAAGGCGGAGGCCCAGGGCAGAGGTCTGTGCGGGCGGTGTGCTGGGGTGTGGGGCTCCCGCTGAAACAGCATGCTGTGCGCTGCCGCTAATGTGTGCTGAGCTGGCATTCTGGTTCCTTCACCAGGCTGCACGGGGCAGGAATTTCGCAGCCCCACTCTCATGTTGTCGAAACAGCTAAACGTTTGCTTCCTACCTACTCCTATACTGATTCCCGAACAACATTTCCTTACAATCACCTCAAGGGCCCATGGATTTTACAGGTAACAAGGCTACAAGTAGGTACTTTCTGAAAGACCCTGGCTGACTCACACGCAGTCCCACCAGTTGAGAACTGTACTTTTATTAGTCCGGGTTTCTGTGGCCCATCATTAACGGAGGCGATTGGTATACTAACAGACCACTGAGGACACGCACAGATTTGACCTATCCTGGAATCTCTGCAGAGTCCCCATGTAACTGAAAGACATAAGCTGGAGGTCTTCCTCAAGCTACACGAACCTGGCACTCAGTCTCTTCCCTGCACCTGCACAATGAAGGTGCCGGGGCCACATGATCTCCCAGGTACCCCTTGCAGATCCAACGCCCGCAATCACAGATTCGGGAAACCAGAGGCCAGGATCACAGAGCCGTGCGGGCAGGCCCAGTGCAGCTCCTCCGAACAGGGTCTGAACTACACATTCACGTGTCCCGCTCGGCCAGTGCCGAGGATACCCACACCTGTCCTGACCTCACGCTGCCCATCAGATGGCACACCACGCCCTGCTCTCGGACACCCCCCGCCCCGCAGCCGGGCCTAAGCCAGAGGTGTGCTCTTTCCAAGGCTGTCTTCTGCTTTTTCACTGCAGTGCAGAAGGCACCGCGGCTCTACACAAGCTTCGTTGTCCTTTTATGGTAGAAAAATGAATTGCTTGCCCAGCAGTGGAGCTGAGAGAGATGACAGAACGGAAAGTTGTCATTTGTTGTGGTTCTGGCAGCAACAGAAGAGAGCGTTCTCCCCTCAGCCACCCTGGGATGGACAGTGCACGCCAGGCATTCAGCGGGGGAAAAGCAAACCCAGCCAAACTGCTCCCAGAGGCATTCCTCCCTTGCCTGGCCTGTGAACGGATGTGTTTATTTATGAAGAGTGTCAAGATTTATTTTGGGGGAAATGCACTTTTTACAAAACAAGGTATAAAAAGGCCGTTTTGTGCTCTGCTAGAAGCTCTTAACAAAGGTACCCCAGAAAACACGGTTCCAATCAGATTGCATCCAAGGAACGGGCTTCATTTCCTTGCAGGATAAGGCTATGGGATGGGAGCTGGGCGGGGAGGTGACCTCGCTCAGAAGGGGGGGGGGGGCCGCAGCTGTTGCTGAAGGAAGCCCAGCTCAGCCCACTGCCTGTCTGTCTCTGGCTCAGCTCGGAGGGATGGGGGAGTAGCCACCAACTCCAGATAAATACATTCCTGGGAAAAACACACCAATATCCAAGTCCCTGGGGTAATAAACAGCAGTTGGTACCACAGGGCCTTAAATTGTTTGCATTTCTGTCAGGAGGCCCACAGAAAAAAAAGCAGGCCTCCCAGCAGCTGGGAAACCATGTTGCAAAAGGAGAATTAGGCAATTCTCTGTATGCACATCGGAGTTAGGGAAATTAAGCTTATCTGAGTGAGAGAAATTAAGCTTATCCAACATGCTTTCAGCTGGAAAACAAGCCATTTTAAATGGGTGGGGAAAAAACTTTGTGATGGTTACATGGTTTCTTCCATATTTAAAGCACCCAAGGACTAAAAAAATCACGCTGGCCACAGAGTGGTAGCTAAGTAGCAGCCACTAAAAGAGGGGCCAAACGTCTGGTTTTCCTACAGCCAGCAATGCAGACCCTTCCACGCAGCAGGGGGTGTGCTCCAGAGACAGCCAGCCTCTGGACATGTGCGCCCAGGATGTGTCCACCTGGCCTGTGAACGGATGTGTTTATTTATGAAGAATGTCAAGATTTATTTCCTTGCACTGTCTCTGCCTCTATCGTCGCTCGTGACCACTGCTGCCTTCACCTTCTGGCCTGCCCGCCCTGGTCAGCCCTCGGAAGACTAGCGTTTCTTCAGGCTAATCCACTCCCACCGAGGTCTTCTGGAGAAGGGTCAAAGATTGCTAGTGAACACCCACAACAGTGCACTAATGGGCTTTGGGACTGGATGGTTTGTTAACCAAGGACAAAGGAGCACCGTGCATTCCCAGGTCGCGGGTCACTAGGTCACCAGAAGTGACCAGATATTCCAGCCCCCCTAACGCTGTGTATCTAGTCTCTCTCCCCATCATGCCCTCTTTCATGGCTCTCCAAGGCCCGCGCTCCCACCAGAACTCTGATCACACCATCCCAGCATTAGGCTCGCAACGGCTCCCTGGGGTGTCTGCAACCAGATTCAGGCCTCTGCTCTGCAAACCCCTTTCTATCTAAGGTCCACTCCTCCCAGTGTGTACTCTTCCTGCTCTGTCACACCCGTCTAACGGCTGACCCTTGTTCAGCTCTGCTTGCATCCCTCCCTGGCCAGGAATACTGGTCTACCTGTACCCATCGGGTCCCGTTAGGACTCAGGCCAAGACCCAGCTCTTCCATGAAGTGTTTCCAGACTGTGCCCAATTAAAGTCCCCCCCGCCCCGCCCCCCATCCCCAGATCCCTCCAGCAGCCCCTGTCACCATCTCACTATTTAGCCGTCTGCATAAGGAGTCGGCTTCTCTGACCCCGATCTCAGAGTACGGTTGTGGCTGCCCCTTTTGTATTTCTTCAGGCATGGCAATACTCAGTCAAAATCTGCTGAATGAACGACCAAATTCCAATCAAAGCCAACCGGCCTGTCTTGGCACAAGCCTATGCCGACGGAGCAGTGAAGCAGTGTGTTCAAAGAGGGAAGAAACGTGAGACAGAAGGGGGAAGACCTTCATCAGCTTCTTCTACAGGAAGACAGCAAGGCAAAGGGTTTTAAGAAAGAGCGAATCCGAAGGAAGAACTCAGGGGAGAGAGAAGAGCTGTAGGGCAGAAAGGGCCACGGTGACAAAGGGCTCGGGGGCATGGGGCTTGCCTGGACAGAAGACCCACCCTGGGAGAGCTAAGTGGAGGTCAGAGTGGGCACTGGCCTCAGAAGGGAGGAGGAGGCCTTTACAGGAGGAAAGAGCCTGGGAGCTAAGAGGATTGTGACAACAGGAGACGTTTTAAACAGCAAAATCTCGAAGAGGGGACAGGAAGGGAAAAGGACAAGCAGGAGTCAAAGGCAAGAGAAGAAAAAATTGTGACCTATCTCACCCTCTTTGGGCTAGAATCTGGATCAGCTTCTCAGGTACAGGGAGCTTTTGAAATTTAAAATACTTTTCATATGAATTTCTGATGGAAAATAAAACTGAAAAGTGCTTTTATGAGGCTACAGGGATTTGATCTGAGAAACTCTTAGCCTGTTTCTCTTTGAAAACCAAATGCCAACACCAGTTTCAAAACCCTCAGTATTCTAGAAACCAGGGACTTTGGACTGGAAGGACACTCGAAAGGTCATCTGGTCTCTTTTCTGGCCTTGAAGCTGCACCACTTGCTGGAAGGCATTCCAGAGAAGGGAGTCTGTCCAGAGCTGTCCAGCAGCCTCTGGCAGGGCCTCAGCATAGGGCTCCAGGCTCCTGGAACAGTCTCCCTGGTTACAATATGGTATAGTGACCCATCGTGGGATTTCTTCTGGGTACCTCAGGTCTTTTTTCTCAGGGAAGCTGGAAAACACCAGGTCACTACCACTCCTACGGAAGAATCTTGTACAAATAGAGACCCTCTCCCCTGCTCTTCCCTCCTCCT
This sequence comes from Panthera onca, assembly GCF_046562875.1. Taxonomy (NCBI): domain Eukaryota; kingdom Metazoa; phylum Chordata; class Mammalia; order Carnivora; family Felidae; genus Panthera; species Panthera onca. The sequence goes on from NC_138354.1 coordinate 4,420,900, forward strand.
TCCAGGAGGAGGGGCCCTTTCACACCTTCCCACAAAAAGCTTTTGACAGTTTCCTACACATTTTCCTAATCTCTTAAAAAAGTGACAATGCCACAGAACTGGACATCCGATTAAGGGTCTTTCCAGTTCCCAAGACTGAGAGGCCCTCAAAAGAACAAAGTAGTTAAGAGCACAGATACAGAAAAGTCAAGTGAAATCAGACTTTTAAAACGCAGTATTTAAAAAAAATTTTTTTTCCCAACGTTTTTTAGTTTTTTATTTTTGGGACAGAGAGAGACAACAGAGCATGAACGGGGGAGGGGCAGAGAGAGAGGGAGACACAGAATCGGAAACAGGCTCCAGGCTCTGAGCCGTCAGCCCAGAGCCTGACGCGGGGCTCGAACTCACGGACCGCGAGATCGTGACCTGGCTGAAGTCGGACGCTTAACCGACTGCGCCACCCAGGCGCCCCTAAAACGCAGTATTTTTAAAATTAACTTTGTTATGAAAAAATTTAAATATACAAAAAAGTAGGCAATAAACATGAGTGATGGATCCCCACATGCCCATCACTCAGGTTTCATAATGATCAGCTCAGGGCCAATCAGCTTTCTGTACCCCATCTACTCTCCTGTCCTCTCTCACCCAGTGTAATTTTAAGGTAAACCCCAGACGACATATTCTTTCATTTGTAAGCATTTCAGTTTGTATCACCAAAAGATAAGGAAGGAGAGTTAAAACTGACCAACCGTACCCAAATCACACCTCAAACCACAGAACAGCCTTGGATTTGACTCCTGATGTTGTCACTTGCTAGCTGTGACTCTGGAGAGACGAGGAGCAGAAAATCCCTGAGAGGCTGTCGGCAGGAGCTCTGCTGGCAGGCTGCTCGGCATCTGCCTGTCGAACTAGGGAGCCGACCCCCATCTCAAAGGGCCCTGAGCACCTGCGCGAACTTTCTGGCAGAATGGCACAACAGCTTGTGGGTGTGCTTCTTCCCCAACCGCAGCCGACTGGACCGTTTCTCAGCGCTGATCCTAGTCAACAAGGTCATTCTGTGCCCGTTTTCTCAAGGCGCATCAGTACGTAACGCAGACACAGAGCACACAAGCTGCCCTTCAGTTTCGTGGGCTGGCAGGGCTGGCTCTTTAGCCTGTGACAGTGGAGACGAAGGGCAGTGGGTTCTGGGTCTGGGCGGTTCATCCCACGTAGAACGGTAAACTGGCCCACAGACAGGCACGGGTTTCTAAACATGGTCTGGGAGAAAGCCATGCGGCCTCTGGGGACTAGACAGGTGACAGAGGCCCTCCTCATTCTCTGTATGTTTGTCTCAAAGTCAGGGAGGACACCGAAGAGTAAAACGCCATGCTCAATGCTTAGTTACTCCACAGCGACAGGAGAATGACCTTGAGCCCAGCGGCACACATGAGAAATCCCACCCCGCGACGGCTCCGCTCCGTGCTTTAAGCCTTCCTCTTTGCTCCCGCCTCCCGTGCCCCCACGCCTCCTCCCTGACACAGACACCCACGGGGAGATGGGGTGTTTTCACGCTTGTGTTGTCACCATAGCAACCATTTCTCTCCTACCTGCAAGGCTGGAAGCCCTCAGTGCTCTGTGCCGAGAACGCAAAGAGGGCACACGAAGGCTCTGTGCTCCACAACACACACACACAGCACACATGCACACACACGCAAACACGTGTGATGCGTGCACACACTCCTTCAAGGACACTGCAGTCAGCACCACTAAAACAAATTAAAATGCTGACACCGGGTCACACAATTAGCAATTAGACAAAAAGGCAGCAAATGACCATAAAATGACATTTTGTAGACATCAATTCTTGAGGGATTCAAAAAAAATTTTTTTTTAATGTTTATTTATTTTTGAGAGAGAGACACACATACAGAGCATGAGCAGGGGACGGGTGAGAGAGAGAGAGAGAGAGAGAGAGAGAAAGACAGACACACACACACACACACACACACACACACACACACACACACAGAATCCGAAGCAAGCTCCAGGCTCCAAGCCGTCAGCACAGAGCCCGATGATGTGGGGCTTGAACCCACAAACCATGCCATGACCTGGGCTGAAGTTGGACACTTAACCGACTGAGCCACCCAGGCGCCCCATTCTTGAGGGATTTTTAACGTGAGATTTCTGAAGACTCTGAATCAAAACGCATCTCTCCTCTGATGAGGCACACGCAAAAAAGCCATTAAGTTATTTTAACAAAACATATGAAGGCACTAAACAAATAATGTGTAGTTTCCAGAAAGACAGGCACTGAAAACTTACAGTCCCCCTATGGTTTGCGAACAGGGTTAGAGACTGTGGAGAGCCTGATACGCAATGGCTCACGGTGGCCACAAAAACCGTGAGAAAGGGGTCAGAGTTTCAATTTTAGTAAGTGCCCATACAAATCTGTTAAAAATTCAGTCTCTCTCTTTATATACTACAGACAACGCATCTTAGTAGAAACCAAGACACCAAAGAGAGACAAGGAGGCATGTCCCTTCACTCCAAGGTCAGTGAAAGGCGAGCAGCCCCGACCTCTAGGCCTGCCTGCTGCACTGGCGGCACGTGGGGCAGTCAACACCCCAAGATCAGCACCTTCCCAGGAAGACAAAAAAACATACCCAATGAGTCACGGAGACAAACCGTGGATTTTTATCTTTACTTTGTGACTAATTCTGACTTCTCCAGCAAAATGTACAATCGTTTTTCTAGGTCCATCCTACACTCATCTCTTTGAATATTATTCCCTGGGATGCCAGTTTTTTCAAATAGGGATAACACCACCACCACCACCACCACCACCACGAGAAACTCAAGAGGAGGGACAAACCAGTGCTGCGGACCAAGCAACTGAGACTGACAGAACAGACCCACAGGTAGCCTTCATTAGGACACAGCTCTCCCCAGGGTAGCACAGGTCCCTCTCTGAACTTGAACAATGCAGGCTCAAGCGACAGCAGTCATTTCTTCCGGAATGCATCAGGACAAAATTTAGCTTAAAAAAACCCATCCCCTTTCCACAGTGGCATGCTAGTAAGAAAAGAGTTTTCTGAGTACATGATTTGAAAAACTAGGTATGCAAGGAGTCATTTGTGGGTCCCCCACGGGACTTCACATCTACCCATTTCAGGGGAATCCCACCCTCTGGTGGTGGCGGACATTTTACAAACCTGGGAGAAGCTCCTCCTTCTAGGAACTCCTCACCTGCACACACTCACTGCTGGCATCAGTCTCCCCCTTCCTTGTGCGGCAGCTGTTGTTTCCGGACCTAAGAAGTGCCAGACTCTGGAGTGAGCGCTTCACCTGCATCACGCCGTTTACTCCTGGGCCCCTGCTTTAGGACACACGGCCGTTCTCGTTTCACACATTAAAGAACCATGGCTCGGGGAGGGGACCTATTTACCCTAAGTCACGAAGTCAAGAAGTGGGAGAGTTGGAATGAAAGCATGAGCCGATTTCGCATCAAAATCCCTGGTCTTAACCACTGCGCCAGACTGTCTCCTGAGCCGCAGTGGAGGCGACAGCCACGGGCACCTCGGGGTCTACGGCCTCACCACACCCAGCACAGTGCTGGGTCCAGAGCAGCACATCAACGAATGCCTCTCGTATAACTGTTTCCAAAAGAATCTCAAAACAGAGAGCTTAGTAATAAAGCCCAGCGAAAGCGCCTGTTCCAAGCTATGCTGACAGAGGAGGAACACAAAGCCTGGGAATAAGAAGCTGTGTGACTGGCCTCCTGGAAAATGGCAACATTTTAACCATCTAGAGCAGTTTCAATGGGCGAGAAAAGAAGCACTGGAATGTCCTCTGGGAGCAAGACATAGTAATGCCCATGCCCACCTCCCGCAGGTCAAGGAGACAGGCAAATACCAAGTCCGCATGGACACTTCGGCCTGTCTGGACCGCTGGGCTCTGAAATGCACTCCACTACCTGGGGGAGGGGCTGCAGTCAAGCCTTGCGCTTCAGGGGAGGAGTGCGAGGGCCGCGCCAGCCCTCCCGAGGGGCAGCCATGGCAGCGCTGCCCGTGCCCACTTACCAGCCTCCTCTAAGGCCAAGGGGGAGAGGCTGCTGTTTTCACCATTCGGTGCCCCTGATCAAGGGATAAAAAGGATGAACTGTAGGAGTAAAAACTACTCCTGTGGGGCTAAGGGGAAACAAAAACAAATGTTTTATTCATACTGGCCTTTTCGTTTAGCCCATGTGTATGTAAATATACGTGTACATATCATTACCTTTCCTCCTCTCAGATAGAAATCTACCTCCCTTTCAAGTAAGTGCTGCAAACAATAGCAGATATGGCATTTACAGGACTTTTACTGGGAAGGCAGGGGAGGAAAAAGGTAAGCAATATTTACCTTCTGTGTTTTTATTCTTCTCGGGAACACACAAACACGCACGCACACCCACTGAAAGAACCAAACTCTAATCGTTGTTAGATGTGTTAAGATGTCAAATAATGAAGTGTAATCATCAACCAAAATTTTTCAAGGATCAAGCAGCCTACGACGAACAGATTCACTATGCTGTTTGCTATGAGGAACTTTAAAAAGTGGAAAATGACAAAAATATTAAGTTCAACATAGAATTAAATCCTGAAACCTCACTGCCATGATTGCAGCTCTGCTCCGTGCTTGACGGGAGGGCGGCTGACACGGATGCCGCCTGGGATCCCCTCTGGGACCGTGTCTGAGGTGGGGGGCCTCCCTCTGGGTTCTCGCCACTGGGTGGTATCGTCACCCAACTCCACACCTCCGTGGCCACTTGGTAGGGCAGCTGTGGGGAATGCCGGGAGCCCTGTGAGGCACCTACCCAGCATGCCTGCGCACCACTGCAGCCCGAGGTCTTAAGCTATTCAGCAAGAACCCTCGGAAGGAAGTGACTCACCTTGCGAGCAGGGGCAGGCCACCTCCCCCGAGAGGGAATTCCCACCCCACCCCACTCCCTGTGTGGACTCGCATCATGCAACATGGACTTCCACGCCAGTGAATGAGCCCTCACTCTGGAACTTAAAAAATCCTTTTGTTACCCAAACATTCGGTTCTTGTCAACATAACTTCCTGAATAAAGATCCTCCCTAGTAGTGGGAACAAGAGGATCAAGCTTCATTCACATCTAGATAAATGTAAATGCCTGTGCTCAGCACAGGAGTCAGCTGACTGGCTGGGGCTCAAATTATAGTGCTGCTAATAAGTGCCAACCGTCCACTGTCACAGCTGGAGCCGCCCTGGCACTGACAGCTGGGCCAGGCTCATTGACAGGCTCTTCACGCAGCCATTCAGCTACTGTAGGCGGCTGCAGATGCCTGTTTTTTAGCAACAAACTGGTTCACTGCAGATGTGAATTTTGGTTGGATTTCACTGCTACAGAGTCAATCAATAACACTGAAAGCTACAAGGGATAGGACAGGGCCTAGAAAGGGTAGAAAAAGATGTGTAGGGAAGAGAGATGAGAGACATAGGAAAAGAAAGCAAGAAAGAGACAGGGAAACAAAGACGTGACACTGGGAACAGACGAGTGTTTGCACAGCCACACTCACCCTCTTAGCCTCACTAAGGGACACCAAACCAGGTGTCCTTCACAGTTCTGTGGACTAAAGTCTCATGGCCTGACAGGTCTCCCTTCTTGAGCACTTACTTCCTGAATATTCTCAAACCTCCACCTTGTGGCCCTGGCTACCATTCTGGAAAGTTCTACTTACAAACCTCTGAATTTATGGAACAGATCTATGGTTCTGGGAAGGTACAGAAGGACTCAACAGGGAATAAATATTCCAGGAGCATCGCTTTGAAATCTCCTTTTATCTAACACTCAGCAGTCCCACACCAAACATCCAATTCATTCCTAAAAGCAGCATGCTGAAAACAAACTGATGAATCCTTTATCTGAAAACACACAGGGTGCTAAGGGCCTGGACAAAAGCATTCCATCATATCAATGAGACAAAGACTCTCTCTCCATTTCATCAAAGATACAGGATCTCATTCTCTTCAGGGATTTTGGAGGAATGAGTCCAGGCATTCAAGCCCCCGTCTAGATAATGCATTAATATAAACGCCTCATCTCAGAATGACAAGTTCCTGGAAATCTAACCGGAGTTTAGATTACTGGCAAAGATGCCGCAATGAGGAAGCAGATGCCCTTAGTCTCATGTGGGCCAGAATCAGTTTGTGGCTCATTTCTTAAACATTAGCAACCTTCAAGGATGAACGGTTTGTTTAGCCACCTAGTTGAAAAGAAACATCATAAAGATAATTTGTGTAAGTCTAAAGGTCAAAGCGTATGTTCTAAAAACACTGACATCTTTGAGGTTACATTCTGAATGCACATACTGATTTGCTTTGGTACTAAGCCCAAAAGAATACTGTCAATTCTGTTTAGGAGACGGTGTCTTGCTGACTGACATACTTTTGAAATGCTCCAGAGAAAACCCTTCCTCGTGGAGTATCAGTGCCACCTAGCGGTGACTCTCCATAGCGCTTAATAAGAATGGACCAGGCTGGTCCTAATGGTAAGCTCTCCTGGGTGCAGGTTCCCAAGAGACAGTTTTCACTTTATTTTCCATGGTGGGCCAACCTCTGCAGACCTCACCCCAGTGGCAGAGAGCGCGTCTCTAAGGCGAAGGCGCATGCTATCACCTGCAGGGGTGGGTCAAGTTCTGCTGAAGGACACTGTAATTGATAACGCCTGCCTTCTGATGCACTTTCTTTACTGGAAAACATTACCAAGGGACGTGAAAAGATGTGCATAAATGGAAATACCTACTTTGAGGTTAGCAGGACTCACCACTTTAAAGATAATAATTTCCCCAAACTCACCTATGCATCTGAAGAGATCCTAAATCAAATGCTAGCAACATTTCCTAACTCGGTCACCTACTTCCTAAATGCTCCACCGCAGGCCTGCTGTATTCCCAGCTGCGTTCCCTGTCCCGGGGCTCCCTCCTTTCAATGCTTCTTTCTCCTGACTCCCCAAATTTTCCTCTAGCTTAGCTCTCACCTCATGTTCCCGACTCTAGCACTTTGCAAGTAATTCCCGAGCACCTACCACGTGCCAGGCATTAGCAAAACATGCACATACTCAATCTCCCCATCCTCAAAACTCCGCCTTCCCAAAACAGAATTAACCTTCTCTCCTGGAATCTCTTTCTCTTCTATTTTCAATTGTGTGTGAATAGCATCATCACCCACTTAGTGGCCTAAACCAGAGAAGTGAGTCATCTGGACTTCTCCCTACCCCCACAGTCAGAATATCTTCTTCTAATCCTATCTCGCCATTATCTTTCAAATCTGCTCCTTTTCCCCATACTCATAGTCTCCATACTCATAGTCATGATCTGTATTGGTCCGGACGTGTTAAGTCATGCCGGTGGGAATAAATTCAAACTCCGGTAGCTCAAGAGAGAGACTTATTTCTACATGTCCATCTTGGCAGAAGGAAAAGAGACAACAAACCATTAGATCTCTCTCTATTGTGTTTAAAAAAACCAAACAAGTGAAATCCTATTAACAAATCTTACAGTGTACAGTACAGTATCGCTAACTGCGTGTGCGCTGTTGCATAGCAGGCCTCTAGAACGTGTGCATCTTGCGGGACTGAAATTTTATACCCACCGCACGGCAGCTTCCTATTCCCCGCCCCCCGCCTCTGGAGCCACCATTCTACTTTCCACTTCTGCAAGGGACTACACCTCCAGTAGGTGGAATCCTACAGTATTTGTCCTTTTGTGATGGGCTTGTCTCACTAGTATAATATTTTCAAGGTTTGCTCATGTTGTAGCATGACAGGATTTCTTTGTTTTTTGGAGAGAGAGCTCCTGTGCGCTTGAGGAGCAGAGGGAGGGAGGGAGGGAGGGAGGGAATCTTGAGAAGGCTCCACACTCAGTGGGGAGCCCGATGTAGAGCCCCACGAGGCTTGATCTCACAACTCTGAGATCATGACCTCAGCCGAAATCAAGAGCTGGATGCTCAACTGACTGAGCCACCCAGGCACCCCAGGACTTCTTTTTTCTAAAAAACCTGAATAACATTCCATTGTATGGATAGATATCTCCTTTAGCCATTCATCCATGGATGGACATTTAGGTCGTTTCCGTATCTTGGCTACCGTGAACAATAATGCAATAAACAGGAGTACAAATATCTCTTCAAGATCCTGTTTCCAATTTTTTAGGACAAATACTCAGCAGTAGGATTCCTAGATTATATGGTAGCTTTATTTTTAATTTTGTAAAGACTTTATTAAGTAATCTCCACACATGAGGCTCAAACTTACTACCCCATGATTAAGAGTCACATGCTTCATCAACTGAGCAAGCCAGGCGCCCTTATTTTTAATTTTCTGAGGACACCCCATGCTGTTTTCCACAGGGATGTACTGTTTTACACGCCCATTAACAACGGACAATGGTTTACATTTCTGCACATCTTTATCAACACTTGTCATTTTCTTTTTCCTTTTTGTGAGAAAAGGAAACACATCCCAGTAGATGTGAAGTGATCTCACTGGGGTTTTGATTTGCATTTCCCTGATGATTAGTTATGTTGAGCACCTTTTCATACACCTGTTGGCCATCTGTACGTCTTCTTTGAAAAACTGTCTATTCGAGTCCTTTGTTCATGTTTAAAAAAATTTTTAACGTTTATTTTTGAGAGAGAGATAGAGACAAAGCAGGAGTGGGGGAAGGAGAGAGAGAGAGGGAGAGAGAGAGAGAGAGGGGGAGACACAGAATCCAAAGCAGACTCCAGGCTCTGAGCTGTCAGCACAGAGCCTGAAGCGGGGCTGGAACTCACAAACCACGAGATCATGACCTGAGCTGAAGTTGGGCCCTTAGCCGACTGAGCCACCGAGGCGCCCCCTGGCCATTATTTTTTCAAATAAGCTTTCTGTCTTTTTCTCCCTTCTCCTTCTGAAACTCTTATAAGATATACACTGTTTCACTTGATGGTGTCCCTCGCATTTGTCTCTTAAGCTTTCCTTGTTCATTTTTTTTTCTTTTTGCTCTTCTAAGTAATTTCAAATGACTTGTCTTTGAGTTCACTAATTCTTTCTTCTGTTTAGTCAAATTGGATACTGAATCCCTGTAGTGAAATTGTCCGTCAGTTACTATACTCTTCAGCTCCAAATTTTGTTGGGATTCTTCTCTATATTTTCTCTTTGTTGATAACTCTCATTTTGTTCACATATCATTTTCCTGAGCTCGTTTAACAGCTTTATGATCATTTTGAATTCTTTGTCATGTAATTCTCATACCTCCCTTTCTACAGGGTCCTTTCTGGAGGATCTACTTTGTCCCTCTGGTTGGACCATGTTTTTCTTGTGCCTTGTTACTCTGTGGTAGGATCTACACATTTTAAGCAACACTCACCTCTCCCAGTCTTTACACATTGGCTTTGTGCAGGGAAAGACCTTCACCAATCAGCCTAGCTAGAGATTCTGGGAGCTGTTACTGCGGATATGTCTTCTCTGGAATTAAGCGTGAATTCCCAATTTGAGAGGTTTCGCAGTTTCCTTATTCATGAGCCTGCAATTTCTTTCTCCCTCTGGTGTCTGTCTATGGTACTGCAGGTTCTCTGGAGCTGGTGTAAACTGTCCAGCTCCTTCTCGTTCTCCACGGCTCCTGGGCATCTAGAGTACGGTGGGTCTCATCAATGCTGAGCTCGGCAAGAAAGAAACTAGTCCCTTAAAAAACCTCTTCCCCAAGAAGCTAGAAACTGGGTACATGCTCCACTCTTCCTTTCCCTGAGGGAGAAGCTGCCAAGCTGTATCAGCCTCTGCCTCCATCTGTGTGAACTGTGGGTCCTCTCGGGTGGTAGCCAGCCTCTTGGCTCTCCTGTGTTCTCAGAGGCATCCAGGCATCTAGAGCATGCAGGATCCCGTCAGTGCTCTGAGTCCGGCGAGACAACAACCAGTCCTGTAGACAGTACTCCCAAAAGCCAGAAGACTGGACACACGTTCCAACTCTTTCCCTCTTCCCGGGGAGAAGCCAGAAGTTGGGAGTTTTTCTCTAGTTCTTTCCACACTAAGTTGAGGGGAAGGGCAAAGGTACAGCAGCATATGCTAGTTTAAAATACTGCCTCTGGGGGCGCCTGGGTGGTTTATCCGGTAGAGCATGTAATTCTTGATCTACGGGTCGTGACTTCAAGCCCTATGTTGGGCACAGAGCTACTTAAATTAAAAAAAATAAAATTAGGGTGCTTGGGTGGCTCAGCTGATGAAGCATCCAACTTCGGCTCAGGTCACGATCTCATGGCTTGTGAGTTCGGACTCTGTGCTGACAGCCCGAAGCCTCCTTAGAATTCTGTGTCTCCCTCCCTCTCTGTCCCTCCCCTGTTCATGCCCTGTCTCTCTCTCTCTCTCAAAAACAAAACACTGGAAAACTTAAAAAGTAAATAAATAAATAAATAAAATGTAGTAAGTAAATAAAACGTTGCCTCTGTTCGCAGCAGCCTCCAACCTGGTGCCCCTTCCTGTCAGTGCTTAGATTCAGGAAAGACAGAAGCCAGCCCCTTGGGTAGCTGCCCAAGAAGTCTGGATGCCAGATATATGCTCCAGTCTTTCCTTTCCCCCCTCCAGGGGGGAAGCTAGGATTTAGGGGTTTCCTGGATGTGCAGGTGGGAGTGGCTCTGGCAACAGAGTTCCACGAGTGTTCCCATAGGCTTTAATACAGCTGGCTTTGCACTGTTTGGAATGAGAGAACCTCTTAACTGGTTTCTAAATTTCTCCCAAAGGGAACTGGTCTGTGTACTGCTGATCAGCGTTTCGGCGGGGGGGGGGGGGGGGGGGGGGGTCTGAGGCTGCTGACTGTGCCATCTTCTTGACATTACCCCAAATCACGTTTTGACCACTTTTCCTGCAAGTGACTGACTTCATCCAGACTGACATTTCATTGACCAAAAGAAGTTACATGACCACCTCCAAGTTCAACAGGGCACGTATATCCCTTCCACAGAAAGGAAGCGGAATATTTGATGTTTCTGCATCAGATCCTTTAAGAGCAGGCTTCATGCCTAGTGTGGAGTCCAACATGGGGCTTGAACTCATGACCCTGAGATTGAGACTTGAGCTGAGATCGGGAGCCGGAAGCTTAACTGACTGAGCCACCCAGACCCCCCTCCGCTTCAGATCTTAAAAGCCACTGGGAGACTTTCACTCACATCTCAGGTTGGATGTTCTCAAGACACTCACAGGACACTGTCAGAACCATGAGTGTAACTGTCTTTGGAGAATAATGGCTGTACCTTCAGTCTTCCAAATTGTGTACGAACAGTTTTACTGGCAGGGTCTAATTTGGAATTCTATCAGGAAGTGCAGTCCCAGCTCCACCTTAGGCAATTCATGGAGACTCCGCAGTTGGTGGCAGTGATGTGCATCTTTCACCTGGACTACACAACAGCCAGAGAGACCTCCCTGTTGCCTGTCCCTTTGTCCCCCCTCTCTTACTGGCGCTCCAGGCCTGCATGGCCTGACCCCACCTAGTCTGTAAGCCTTCGGTGTGCTACTGTTCCTCAGACCTAGAATATTCCAACATCTTCACTTCCCCCCACACCCCTACCTTTCCTTCCCTTGGCTACTGGGGCCTCCCCAGGCATTCTGGCGCTGGGTGCATGGGAAGCACACAGGGCAGACAGGTACTACGCTTAGTTCCACAAGCCGGAGACTATCGGGACAAGTGTTATAGCAACAGCCTGCAGTGGGGATAAATTATTACACGGACACATCAGTTCTAAGAACGCATTCAGATTTTACACAGAAACGTGAATGCTGAAAACAAAGGGAATAAAGTTTCGTCCATTAGTTTAGTTTCTTCCTCCTTTTCCAATGACTCCTTTCATTTCTCCCCTCTCCCATAAGGCAGAGATATTATAATGTTCAACTCTTGTCATGCTATTTTCTTTTTGAAAGTAGGCTCCATGCCCAGTGCAGAGCCCAATGCAGAGCCCAGTGCAGGGCCTGAACTCACAACCCTGAGAAAAAGACCTGGGTGGACGCTTATCTGAGCCACCCAGGTGCCCCTCTGGTCGTGCTATTTTAGAAAAATGGTTTAAAAATACTTGTCTAGGTTGCTGCCCATATTTATCAAAAGCTCTAAGTGGTTTGTAAACAGTTAACACATTTAAATTTTTATTTTATTTTTAAAAATTTTAATGTTCATTTATTATCGAGAGACAGAACATGAGCGTGGAGGGGCACAGAAGAGGAGGAGACACAAAATCTGAAGCAGGCTCCAGGGTTTGAACTGTTAGCACGGAGCCCAACGTGGGGCTCGAACCCACAAACTGCGAGATCATGACCTGAGCCGAAGCCGGATGTTTAACCGACTGAACCGCCACCCAGGCGCCCCAATAGTTGACACATTTTAAAACACTCTTAGTTAACAGAGGAGCCTAGTTAAAAAGAAGAAACATTTTCTGCCACGAGGTGCTTAGATGGCTTTGGTCTCACCCGACACAATCAGTTCTCCTGAGAACAGTGAATAATCAGATGTGACAGAGAGGATGCCACGATGCCCAGTCCTTTAATCAAAGAAGTGTCACTTGAACTTCGAAAACCACAGGGAGGGAGGGGGAGAGAGAGGGAGGGGGAGAGAGAGGGAGAAGGAGAGAGAGAATGTGTGTGTGTACACGCATGTGTGTGCACACAGGGGAAGTATTTGAGCACAGCAGGGTAGTGAAAAGAGCAATCAAGAAAAATGCTGGCCCAGCAGAAGAAACTAGAAACCCTTCACGTTTGGCGTGAAGCTATCTGCCCTCCTAGGAAAAGGTATAAAACAGGGGTCCAGAGCTTTGTGACAGGAGTTCCACACGTGGCCCGTTTCTCTGTAACCAAGTCAAGCATGATTCACAAGTGGTGATCTTCATTTGCTTTCATGAAAAGCAGAGCACACAAGTCCTGCTCACGGGTCAGCATGCAACCAGCCGCTATCTGGGCCATTAGTGTTGTCCACAATACCATAATTCAAATATGAATACGGAAAAACATGTGCCTCCCTACCTTTCGGCAGCGAGGATTGGGACAGCTGAACCTCTTCACGTCGCTGTCCAACAGGGCTGGAAAGCTACAGGAGGGGCACCTACGATCAACACGGCAGAAGGAATATTGCTCAGAATATGGAAGCCTGACTTGGCTCCCTGTGACCGTTCCCACGAAGATGGGGTTTTCAGCTGGACAGCCGTATCCCCTGACTTTTAATTAAAACACGGACCGAGACTCTCCATCATGCTGGCTCTTATCAGGAAATGCAGGTGCCACTCTGAGTCCTGCCTCAGTGTAAACCACTCCGTAAACACAGACCTTCTACCTTTGTGAGAACGCCTCACACCTATGTCATCTCTCCCCCAGCCCCCCAACCCAATGTGTAATGACGGTCCTATAAAGCGAGTGATGAGAGGTGCCAAGGAATGTGGTTACAAACATGAAAGGCAGATTTTCCCTTCGTAAAATTATTGCTACTGCTCAGGAGAAAACGCCAGAAGACCTGGAAGATCCAGCTTTGTTACAGAAGTTTCATCGTCTATGACAGTGGTTAGGCAGTCTTCCTAACGGGGACTGAGATCACAGATGACAAGCCCCAACTCAGAGGACTCACCTGACAAGCTCATCGGCGTAAGCAGCGGCCACTTCTTCTTCCGCTTTCCGCTCATAGTACTTATACAGGACGGTCTGGGGAAGCACCTTCTCCAGTTCGCTGGCTGGGAATGAACACGTGCAACTGCCCTCCATGCAGCTGAGCTCTGACTAGAATTGTGAGGTCAGGAGACAAAGAAAGAAAAGAAAACTCAACCAAGTTTTCAGAAACACAAAATCCCCAATGGTTCAATGTATTCCTCAACGGGAAGCAAATAAATAGTGGATAAGAAAGAGATCACGCTCAAAATAAGGAAAGCATGAATAAACCCTACAAAGTCCATCTCTGGTGGCACCAGAGGGCCCGTCACGGTCCAAACCACAGGGCCATGGAGAGTGACGAGGAAGGACACGGCACGGTGTCTGAAAAGGAGGGATTTGTGAGAAGCGAACGGATTCCCTCCACAGGCCCTGAAAAGGTTGGAGGTTGAGACCACATGGGAGGCGGAGGTGAGTGGTACAAGGGACTGACGAGAGTACAGAGTAGAGCTCTTCCAGGAGAAAGGACAATGGCCTCCGGGAGAGCTGCACCCGAGGGCCCTGGACGCTGTCTTCAAAGCTACCAGCAGCTCACCGAGTCCTTCCCACATCACGCCATGTCCTCTCCTGCTCTCGCATCCATTTTTAAGGACTCCTGTGACTACACTGGGCCCGCCTGGATAACGCAGGATAGTCTCCCATTTCAAGGCCACCAGACTAGCAACCTTAGTTCCCCTGTGCCACGGAGGTAACATTCCACAGGCTCTGGGATGAGGACATGGACGTCTCTGGGGAGGCCATCATTCTGCCTGCCACACCGCTCTGCCCCCGTTACTCAGTTCTTGACTCAAGTACAAGCAACTTTAGAATAACTGAGGCTGAGTGGTTTGATTATTGGTTAGGCATTCACAAAAAGCGATTTTGGGTTTTAGGTATTTATTAAGACAAAACTCCTTCCCACACCGTGTTATGCTAACGTCAAGAGACACCAACTCTGGACAGAGAAATATGATCTTGTACAGTTATTCGTTTTTTTCCAAGCCTCCTTACCTGTTTTTAAGTAACCTCTATAACCGATGTGGGGCTCAAACTCACGAGCCCAAGATCTAGAGTCACATATTCATCAGACTGAACCAGCCAGGTGCCCAACAGTTACTCATTTTAATGCAACTATCAAATTCTTCAAAAATTTTATTAAAAAAACCCCCAACAACACACTCTCATATATTCACATAGCTGCAAAGACCTCTGAGTTCAGGCTTTTTATTATGAAAATGAAGATGAGTGAAGGAGGTGCTCCTGGAGCAGGCACAGGGGGACGCCGGGCACGGAGAGTGACGCCACTCGCTTACGACACCATCGCTGCAAGCAGGGACCGCCTAGGCATCCCACACACGCCAGCCTGTCTCACCCCCCAAAGGGCCATTCCACGAGGCATGTGCGCTGGTCTGTAAGTGTGTCGCATCCTCTGTGAGCACCTCGCGCGCGTGGACACGTCCCATGTTCTCACCTTCCCAGATCCGAAGACGGCCTCTTGGGCGTATCTGATGAGACACTCTTTGCAGAACAAGTGCGCGTCCGCACACTGCGTCAGCTCCTCAAACGGAAACTCCCCGTAGCAGCAGCGGCACTCGATCAGCTGGCCGTCCTGCGGGCCGTCAGAGACACGCGTGAGACGCCCCGTGCGGAAGCAGACGGGCAGCTATGGGCCACGGTCCCCCATCCCCAAACGCGTTCTGAGGTAAAAAGCAACCTTCAGACGCCATCAAACAACGATGAGCTGTTCTTTCCTCCCTAAGTCTAGCCCGAGATGCTAATACAAATAGTAATCTATAACTGGAGACAGGGAGAACCGTCATGGGTTTTTATTCTTTGGAGGCATCCTTTGTACAAAGTTACCGTATCAGGAATCCCATGCTGCCAGTAGAGCGAGCACACCTATTCTCCGACGCTGACATGATTACACGAATCAGGGGCAAGTGGCATGAAGGATGTTATTGCGAAAAGCTTCAAAAAGTAGGTTTGGCTCTCTTGTAAGAAGGCAGGAGTGTGAGGGGCTGCATCTGAGCCCCAGCTCTATGTGCAGCGGCCCCTGAAACTAGCTAGTGCAGCAACCTCCGGCACCGTGAGGACCGTGAACTTGCTCCTCTCGCTAATGGTAGAGATCGAGCCAGTCACCAGTCCGTTCCCTCCGTGCTAGAAAAGGCCGCTACATGAGGACAGCAGAGAGCGTACAAGTCACCTGGTCCTCAGGTCAGACACGGCGCTTCCTTCTAACCCTTTGGCACCAGAACTAAATTTGCCTCTAAGAGCCTAACGGATTCCAGGCAATGTTTTTCAAGACGAACAATTCTGTCATTCTCTCTGCTTCAATTCTGACCCAGTCTGGGATCAAGAATGCCAACCATGGTTCAAGTATCTGACTGCAAGCTGGTTGAACCACAAAGTCAGTACATCAACAGGTTATACAGGAACCAAAATCTGCCACTGGGAAATGTCGTAAAGAAAACAGGTCACGTAAATACCCAGAAAAAATGAATTCGTGGGATTTCAAACTACCTTTTGATACTGTTCTTCATTCATCTGCAGGGCGAGCAGAAAGTCTTCATGCTGGGGAACAAAAAATAATCCATGCAGATACAATTTAGGGAAGATGCCACAAGCATTTAGCATTTACTTTCATAAACACAAAAGGACTCAATTACGAAAAATCATCTCTTCGCTTACACGGTGTAGTGGTTTAAAAAGTTACCTCAGAGTAAATTTAAAATGCACCAGAAAGCTAAATATAAAAAAGGAAACCGAACAAATACTGGAAAATATGGGGGAAGCTTTCTTACATCGGATTCCAAATGTGGAAGGAATGAGGGAAAATCCGTGTACATAACACTTCTGAACAGCAAAGACTAGCGCAAGCAAACAGTAATGTGAACGGGCCACAACCTAGTCTGACCCGGTGTTTTGTGGGCATGGCTGGAGCGACGCAGGCACTCCGCTCACATGACCGCTACGGGCACACCTAGCACCACAGGACTAAGTTACGTGAGCAATTACCCTTTGACTCATCACCTGCACTTCCAGGAACGTATCCCCAAGACGCTCTGGGGCAGAAAGAGGAAATCAGGTACACATGGGGGTTTTTACCACGGAAACACCTTGAACTTCCACCAAGAGGAATCACCGAATCAACACGGGTAATGCAGAAAACTGCACACCAGGCGGTTTTAAAAACGAAAGGAGAATCTCTGGCTTGCCTAAGAGTGACCAGCAGGGTGCACTATTAAGTTTAAAGGCAAGGGGCAGAAAAGTGGGCTGCCTTCCAGGTAAGAGAGCAAGAACAACAGAAAACAACCTCCTCCCAATATATCTGCTTTTACATAAAATAAGGAAAGACAGACTAAAAACTATTAATAATGGTTACATATAGAGGGACTCAGGGGTCATGGGAAGAAGGGATAGGACAGAAGGTAGGTCTCTCTGTTCCTTGTTTTACAGTTTTGACTTCAGAACTAAAAATATTTTATAAAATCAAATAAAAGCAAATAAAAAACCAACTCCTTAAAACTTACAAACTTGTTTATTATTTATTATATCAAAACCCCGCTGTTTATCAAGTTAATGGCATAACCACATAGACTTATTTCAAGTGACTTTGTAATATTTTGATTTCATATTTTTAATGACATAATCAGACAAAAAATTATAAATAAATCTCAGACTATATTTAGTGCCTATATATTAGTTGTTGGCAATTAATATTGAGCTGGTATTTCAGAAATGTTAAGTATATAGTATAGAATGAAGAAAATAAGTCATTATAAAATTATTAAAAATCAAGAGTTTTGGGGCACGGAGCCTGCTTGGGATTCTCGCTCTCCCTCTCTCTGCCCCTCCCCAACTCATATGCTTGCACTCTCTCAAAATAAATAAACTTAAAAAAAAAAAGAATCAAGATTTTTAGCATAGAAATACAAACAGAAAATGGAGTAAAAAAAAAAACCTATAAACTAAATTCGAAACTGAAATCTCAGTATGAATTCCCACTAAAATAAAACAAGGTATGTTAGACAAACTGGTGATCCCAGGTCCAGGTCAGGCAAAGCAGGGTGAACCTGGGTCACCCTGTGTGCCAGAAAGGAGGGATGCTGTCAAGAATGACCGAGGCCAGGGGCGCCTGGGTGGCGCAGTCGGTTAAGCGTCTGACTTCAGCCAGGTCACGATCTCACGGTCCATGAGTTCGAGCCCCGCGTCAGGCTCTGGGCTGATGGCTCAGAGCCTGGAGCCTGTTTCTGATTCTGTGTCTCCCTCTCTCTCTGCCCCTCCCCCGTTCATGCTATGTCTCTCTCTGTCCCAAAAATAAATAAAAAACGTTGAAAAAAAAATTTAAAAAAAAAAAAAAAAAAAAGAATGACCGAGGCCAGGATGGAGACACTGACCCGAAGGGCTGGGGGGGGGGGTGTGGAGAGGGAGAGGGAGGAGAGGGAGAGGGAGAGGGAGAGGGAGAGGGAGAGGGAGAGGGAGAGGGAGAGGGAGAGGGAGAGGGAGAGGGAGAGGGAGAGGGAGAGGGAGAGGGAGAGGGAGAGGGAGAGGGAGAGGGAGAGGGAGAGGGAGAGGGAGAGGGAGAGGGAGAGGGAGAGGGAGAGGGAGAGGGAGAGGGAGAGGGAGAGGGAGAGGGAGAGGGAGAGGGAGAGGGAGAGGGAGAGGGAGAGGGAGAGGGAGAAAGAATTTCAAGCAGGCTCCACAGTCAGCACAGAGCCTGACATGCGGCTCGATCCCAAGGCCATGAGATCATGACCTATACCGAAATCAAGTGCTGGACGCCCAACTGACTAAGCTACCCAGGTGCCCCCTTTTAACACTGTTCTGACGAGAAATCGATGGCTGCCATGCTTTGATGCTGTACCATGAAATGTGCCAGCATCTGCAAGACCCACGGAATGCGCGAAATTAGTGCTTTACGTGACAAAACCATCATGTGTGGAAGATCCATTAAAGCACAAGGTGCACTAACAGGTGTTAATGTGACAGATGACAGGTAACCGTGACAGATGGATCAAAAATTCTAATTTCTGCTTGAGGACTAGAGTTTTATCACTGGCCACAATCATTTCACTTTTGAGATAATGCCTGCCCCGTGCCTACTCCTGAATAAGAAGCTTTCTGTCAGCACTTTTTCAAATAAAAAGAGTGTTTTGTGGGGGAAGAGGGCCTGATTGGGCATCTTGCAACTCGAAGGCACCAGCACTTCTTGAGACCCCACTGACCGGTCCGTGTGCGGCAGAGGCACCGTGCCAACTTCCTGGTGGGTCACACAGAGCATCGCGAGGTAACGTGATCAAAGAAGTAAATCTTACTCTTTCATCAAAGGCGTTTTAATTAAAAAAAAAAATTGTTTTATTATTCACTTAAAAGAAGGCTCCAAGCCCAGCGCTGAGCCCAACACGAGGCTTGAACTTACAACCCTGAGATCGAGTCAGATGCTTCACTCAATGAGCCACCCGGGTGCCCCTCAAAGGCACGTTGAGAAACACTGAGTTCTTTTGTAATGTGAGTGCCTAGTGGTGCAGAAAGTGGTTACTAGCACGGTCTGGTGCCACCGACTTGGTTTATGCTGAGCCAGCGCTGCTACTGTTCTGTCAGTACGAAGTCAACGGAACGAAACAGGCAAAGGATGTCTCGTGAGGGTGAAAGATCTGACCTTGCAGACCTCCTGAAGAGTCCCGGGGGGGCCCAGAGGTTCACGCGCTGAATCTGAGATCCACCGATGCAGAAAATACAGAGCAAAAAACCCCCGATACATAAATATTCTGGTTGGCTTGCACACTTGACAGTTTACTCGAAGACCTGAAATGCTAAATGGTACCTCTCTCTGGTTGTTCTCCATCATTAGAGTCCAAGAGAGGTGAAATAGGTATGTTTATCAAACTCCAATTAAAATTCTTTCACATAAATCTGATCTTTAAGTGGTGAACTTTACCCAGTATTATTACAAAACCCAGTTGTTTTTTTAAAGCTTTATAGTTTATGCAAACCAACCGTTTGAAAGAATATGCAAATCTTAAAAGACTTTTTTTAAACATTTTTAAGGCGGGGCGCCTGGATGGCTCAGTTGGTTCAGTGTCTGACTCTTGATTTTGACTCAGATCATGGTCCCAAGGTCATAGGATTGAGCCCTGTGTCAGGCTCCATGCTGAGCGTGGAGCTTGCTTGGCATTCTCTCTCTCTCTCTCTCTCTCTCTCTCTCTCTCTCTCTCTCCCCCCCCCCCCCCCCCCACTGCCCTTCTCCCTAGCTCACTCTCTCTCCTGAATAAATAAAAACAACAAAAAAAAGATTTTTAAGTCTGCATACCACAACGTGGGGCTTGAACTCATGAGATCAAGCGTCGCATGCTCTTGCAACTGAGCCAGCCAGGCACCCCTTAAAGGACCATTCTATACTGAGCCCTAAGAGCAAACCAGAACCCCGGAAACACACCCCAAATCCCCTCTCCTACCTCTGCCATTTCCTTGATTTTCTGCTCATAGAACTCCTGCTCTTGCTGCACAGCTGGGAGAAGGGCACGCCGGTCATAGGACCTACAATGTCGCCGCTTATTTTCCAGAAAGAACATCCTCTTTTCTATTTTTATGTCACCTAGAAGATAAGTGACCACCACACAAGATCATGCAGACAACTGTTGCTAGGAACGCAGGGCGGCCATCCCAGTCTTCTGGGGCCCAGTCCCCCCCCCCCCCCCTCAGGCAGTGCGTTTGCGACTCTCGAGAACACATTCTACCGTCTGGGAAAACTTGGTCCCTTACTGTTCCCTAACGTATCACGCACTTTTTGACTTCCATGTTTTCTTCCCCCTTGTTATGCTCCAACTGGAAGGGCCCTCCTATCGTAGCAGTATTGCACCGCACGAATATACCAGTTTATTAGCCATTCTACCAAGGGCAGTTGGGTTTATAGTTTGGGGTCGTTAGGAACACGTCTGCACTTCAGCTGAGCACACGTGAAGGAGTGGACGTGCTGGATCATAGAGCTGCATGTCTGCAGCTTCAGAAAACAGCACCAATTTTCCAAACAGTGGTGCCACGCAAGGTACACTCTCCCCCCTCCAGCAACGCGTGTGAGCTCCAGTCACACCACGTCCTCACCACCTGTGCCACCGGCCTGTGATTTTAGCCATTCTGGCAGGTGGCCAGGCATCTGATCAACGCTTTTTGAACTTTTTACTTTGAACACCTTCCTACAGAACAGCTCAAACAGTAGTACGTAAATTCACGGTAAGCAACATTTAGAATAAAAAACAACAAAATGACGGATGTCAGACCACGTAATTGACCTGTTCAGGTTTTTTATTTTTGTGGATTTCAGAACTTACATTTTCCAGAAAACTGTCTATTCCACCCAAACCTTCTATTCTTTCACTAAAGTCTCTTCTTCATTGTATCTTTTGCTTTGTCAATATTTTCTACATCAGGTTCCTGATACCTCTCCCCCACTTCATTCTTTTTAACAATTAAATTAGCTATTTCAGCACCTTGCCTTTCCCTGTAAATTTTAGGGTAAGGTTGCCTGTAGCCACCACAAAGTCTTGCTGGGATTTTGACAGGAATTACATTAAGCTTGTGTATCAATGGGGAGGATTTACGTCTTTCCTATGCGGAGTCTTCCTGTCCATGAACATCATACACGTCTCCATTGACTTCTTTCTCCTCTGATTTCTTTCTTCAGTGTTCTGTAGTTTTTGTCACACAGGTCTTGTAAGTGTTTTGTTAGATTTACACCTAAATATTTAATTTGGAGGTGTGGGGGAATAATTATAAATCGCATTGTATTTTAAACTTTGATTTCCACATACTCATTCTGGCATACAATTGTTTTTTGTCGGTTGACCTCGTACCCTGCAATGATACTGAACTTATTCAATAATTCTAGAAGTATCCTTGGAGTTTCCTATGTAGACAATCACGTTATCTGCTTATAGGGGCAGTTTATTTCTTCCTTTCTGATCTGTGCGTTTACTTTACTCCACTAGCTATAATTTCCAGTACATGTTGAATAGCAGTAAATAGAAGACATCCTTCCCCTGTTCCCAATTTTAGGGGGCAAGGATTCACCATTAAACAGGACATTAGCTTTAGGTTTTCTTGCAGATGTTACCAAGTTGAAGAAGCTCCTCTCAAACTCCTGAGTTTTAATCATACGCAGGTGTGAAATATTATTAAATACCTTTTCCACACCAACTCATATGATGTAATTTTTCTTCTTTAGTCTGTTAATATGGTGGATTATATGGATTGTTTTCCAAAATATTAAACTAGGCTTGCACCCCTGGAATATACTCGAGTTGGTCACGGCACACAATTTTTTTTGTGTATCGCTATGTCCTATTTGCTAATATTTTATTAGCGATTTTTGCATGTCTATTTACAGATATTGGTCTAGTTTTTGTACTGTCTTTGTCTGCTTTTGTTATTAGAAGATACTGTATAGAATTAATGTTCATTCTTCTAAAAAAGTTTGGAAGAATTTTCTAGTGGATTCAACTGAGGCTGGAGATTTCTTTTTTGGAAGACATGGAAAACACTGGATTCAATTTCCTTAATAGCTACAGGGCTATCCAAATGATCTCTATCTGAACATGGGTAAGTCTTGGTAGTCTGTGTTTTTTGAGGAACTGGTCCATTTCACTTGTAAAATCTTTGTGTGCAAAGCTGTTCACAGTATTCACTTTGGCTGTCTGTAGGGTCTACAGTGATATCCCCCATAAAAGGTGCTAGCTCCTAATATTGGCAATTTGTGTCTTATTTTCTTGGTCAGCTTTGCAAGAGATGATAGGCTGTATTTTTTATTAATGCTCAGTTTACATCCAAATGCTCCCAGAATCTTCATGAGAAGACTGTGTAGTTATCAACGGATTAAACCATAAACAGTGGAGGGGGAATCCTGTCTCCTCTTCGAGCCAAGCAAGGTACAACCCAAATAGCAGTGCTTGGATGGCAAACGGCTGAAAAGGTGGACAATGAGATTCCTGGAACAGATAGAGGACTCTGAGACTATGTGTACTTATAAGCTGCTGTGAAGAAAGGTTAAATGTATCTGTAAGTCATAAATATCAATGCTGTGTGTTGTCTCCACGCAGCAGACTCACGTGGAGTATGTTCACCCAGACTTTCAAAGAGCTTCTGACAAGCAGAGGAGACACACAGAGAAGGGCAGTCAGGAAGATGAAGCAGCAACAGACAGATTCCAAGTCTTCTCAGAGACAAGAACTACACCCATGGCAGGAAATTTCGGGAACATTTTGACCGGATATAAAAGAACTCCGTAAAAGATAGAGCTGACCAACAAGGGAGTGGACCATCTTGCAAAGTGGCACTTTCTTTCCTCTACCACTCAAAGTTAGAAACCAATATGGAATGACTATGTACTTGGGATGCCTAGTCTAAACCGTGGATAAACTTAGCTGAACGAAGAACCACCTACACGCTGTCCCCACTTTCTTAGCCTTTGGCAAACGTGTGAGAACGTCATGGCAGGAGAGCAATGTACCACAGACTAGCTTGGGGACCTCACAACTCAGAGTCTATGGGTTTCCTTTCAGATCCTCAAGAGCTCAGAAACCCAAACCCTTTCCAACTCCCTGGTTGCCTCCCAGAGTTTCCATTTAGTCACACCTGCAATCAAGTTACGTTAACTATGTGCAGATTTGAGAGAAAGACAAATAGAAAACAAAAGGGAAATAATCCTATTTCTGACATAATCTATAGGAAAATTTTATGGCGGGCTCTTTTATTGGACACAAACGACTCGGATCACATCTGATGTAAAATCCAACAAGTTTACTTGGATCAGATCTGATGTAAAGTCCAACCCGAAGTGACCCCTCTGGAAGAGCTTTCAGAAATTATTTCATCAACAACAGAATGTCCAACAAACAAGTGGCTGTTCAGGAGCTGTGAGCTTTTCTCGTGCAGAAGCCACTTTCTCGGGCACACAGATAATCAATCTCTGGTCTAGATAATTTCACCAGAGATAAAGTGAATTCTTGTCACATCTTCAAGACCGGCCCCACCCCCCAAGTTTGAGAGTGTCCCCAAACACTTTCTCACACACGAACTCTGACACTGCACAGAATGTTCTGGTCATGGTGTTCCCTAGGCAGAAAGAAGGTGGGCGGCAACCACAGCCAGTTTCTAAACACATGGATGTGCTCTCAAAGCAGTCCATGCAGTCGGTCCCTGGGCTGGCCCGGCAGGGCGGCCACGCCACGACTGGCCTTTACAGGCTGTGTGGGAAGGAGACGGTCTGCACAGTCACTACACAGGCTGTGAGCAAAACTCAAAGTTGGCCGTTACCTTGTTCAAACTTGAAATCTATGTAAGAATACTGATTCATTTCTTTTCTCTTTTTTCTTTTTCCACTGGTTTCTGGTGATAGCTCCTGCCATTTTTTAATGGCATCAGAAAAGGCCTAGAAATTGAGAAAGGGAAAGGTTACCGCTGTACATGGGACACAAGAATACACGAAAGCAAGCCAGGCAGCCCCAAACCTCCTCTGACACAGTTTCAGCTATCTCCCCTGCATGGCTTACCAGAAACGGGCCGCAGCAAAATGAATAGGGAGCATTTCATTATTTTCTCTTCTTTCAT
This sequence comes from Panthera onca, assembly GCF_046562875.1. Classification (NCBI taxonomy): domain Eukaryota; kingdom Metazoa; phylum Chordata; class Mammalia; order Carnivora; family Felidae; genus Panthera; species Panthera onca. The sequence continues at coordinate 4,445,147 of NC_138354.1, forward strand.
AAACTGCCACAAGGGCAGAAACAAAGGCTAACTGACAAAGGGCAACATAAGGAAACACCAACTGTTCAAGCTGTCCTCGACTGCGTCCAGGGTAGGTCACCTAACAGATGGCTGACGAGTTCCACTCTACAGGCATACCCTAAATGGTCTACCTCTGGCCCACACTCCCCATCCACTTTCCACGAACATCCCTATGTTGCTCGCGGCTGCCCCTGAGTCCTCTCCCTGTACAGCACACTGCAAGGCGCGAGTCTTAGGCCAGCAGTAATAATCCCTTTTCCTCCATACCCTCAGCTTCTCTCTTTTTCATATCTTTCCAATCGATACTTCAATGTGTTCGAGTCTTTGCCATCTTAAAAAAAAAAATCCTTCCTCCCCTTGCCTCTTTCCCCTTTCAGGTACCAGCCACCACACCCCAGCCCAAACCTGTCAAAGGTGCCATCTGGCCACTGTTTCCTCACCTCACCTCCTGGACGTCTTCCAACCCCTTCCCATCGGGCACCGAAGCCCATCTTTCAACTAGCTTACCTACTTGGTAACAGGAGGCAAACTCTAGACCCCGTGTTTTAGTCCCCGTGTCACCAGGCCTCTCAGCAGCACGGATGACGCAGACTGCTCTTCCCTCCCGGGGTCCCGCGCCCTCTCTGCCCACTCCTCCTCGCCACCCTCCTCCACTTGGCCTCTACATGCAGGGAGGCCTCCAGGCAGCCTCAGCTCTCTTCCTGTGCCTACTTCATCCAGGCCGGGGAGGTCACCCTGCGTGTGCTGATGACGCCCACCAACCCACTTCCTTTGGCCATTCAAGCATCCAGATGAATTCTTTGTACTTGTAGGCCTCACAGACCTCACTCAACATGCTGGCAACTCAACACTTTCCAGATGGAATTCATGATCCTTTCCCTTCCACTTAGCTCTTTTACAGTATTCCTCATCCCAGGGAGGGACATTCCCCCAAATCCCTCTCACTGAACTCCTACTTCTAGAACATTCAAGGTTTGTGCTTAATATCTCTTGCTCAGGGAGGTCCTCCCGGAGCCTCCTGGTCCACCTTAGGTCCTCCTGTTACACTTTTTCCGAGCACCTTACATTTTTCTTTCGAAATGCGGCTAATGGTAATTACACACTTATTTGTCTGATTCTGCTTCCTGTTATCCCCTCTACGGACTATGGGCTTCTGGGGGACAAGGATGGCTACTGAGCCCAGGCTGTATCTGCAGCGACCTGCAGAGTTTGCATTTCATACTCATTTGGTGAACAGTAAAAGGTTCAGGGATGTGTACGTGTTACAGGAATGTTGCTAAAAAGTCACATTCTGAATGTCTGAGGGGAGCAGCTAGGCTGGCCCTCTGGTAAAGTGAAAGCAAGAGAAAATGAGCATTCCAGCTCCAATAGAGAGAGCGTCACCCTTTCACCTTCACCTACCTTCCGTCCCTTCCTTTTCAAAATCTGAGGTCTGGGAACCTGAAGGGAATGGCCGTGTGCCTCCGCACTGCTGTGAGCTAAGCCCTTTGTGCGGCAATGGATACGGCTCATCTCACAGCACCCCCGAGGGAGGTGTTCTTTCACAGCAGAGGCAAGCGAGGCTTATGGACGAAGGACCTGCGCCCAGTCAAGTTGACTAACACTGGGATATGAACTCAGGCCAGTTGCACGACTAAACCCCCTTCCTCTCTTTGACACCGCCTGGTCCTCCCAGAGCGGTTCAGGGAGACCCTGAACCAAGAGCCGGCCAACAGCACAGCTCATCTTACTGCCTTTCCATCTCCCCAGCCAACGTCCTCCCTTACTCTGTTTCCTCTTTTCAGAGTTCTGACTACCTGAGGTGTTCCCCACCAACACTTAAAGTCACATGTTTGTGTGGAAAGACCACTAATTCCTACCAAGTTTTACCTAGAAGTAAATGCTCCATCCTTGAACCAGGGCTATCTGCAAAAACCCAGGAAAAAAGGCAGGGCAGGCACAATAATCTGAATATTATAAAGGAGATGATCAAAGGGTAGATGCCAATTGTCAGCAACTAATGAAACCGGAATGTGAACTAAGAGCTTGTAACTGGCAGCCCACTGGGTTTGCAACTGCACCACCCTCCTGTCTAGAAGTGAAATAGGATCACTACCTTTCTCCCATTTAAATACTATTTTTACTGGGGCGCCTGGGTGGCTCAGTTGGTTAAGCGTCCAACTTCGGCTCAGGTCACGATCTCGCGGTCTGTGAGTTCGAGCCCCGCGTCGGGCTCTGTGCTGACAGCTCAGAGCCTGAAGCCTGTTTCAGATTCTGTCTCCCTCTCTCTCTGACCCTCCCCCGTTCATGCTCTGTCTCTGTCTCAAAAATAAATAAGCGTTAAATACTATTTCTACTTAGCAGGAAAAGAATCCAAACTGGTTCTTGTCAGGAAACTGTATCTTAAAACAGATGTTGCCAACAAATTAAGGAGCCTCCGAAATCTTACCTCAGTAGTTATATCAATCAGCACTTGTCTTAGTATTAACTAAACGTCTAGGGAAACAGACCAAATAAAATTATAAATCAGAATCCTTTCCTTATAGGAACTGCTAGAGTTCACACCTACATACCCAAAGGCACCGTGGTTACTTTTTCTTGCGTCTGCACTCAAGATTCTAGTGAAAACACCCTTCCCTTAAAATCTTGTTCAAATGACGCCCTCATTTCTTTCCTAGTGTTCTCGTGTACCTTTATTCACTCTTTTATAACACCATGTTGTTTTAATCTTTTTTCCCCTTTTAATCTTCTCAAATAGACTGAAAGCTCTCTGGAAGGAAGTTAATTTGTGTTCTACAGAAGCCACTGTCCTCAGGGTCTAGGTGATAACTATCACACAGGAAGTACTCAAAAAACCTACCAGGAGGAACACAGGAATACGAGATATTGAAGATCATTTTTCCTTTTACACTTAGCTGGCATTTCTCCCTCCAGCCTGCTCACATTCACAAATCAAATCCCCACTCAAGGTATTGGTCCTGAGAATCAAGGATACAATCTGGTAAGGATACAAGATTCTTAGGATATCTTGACAATAGCCAAAATTCCTTCAAGAGAGGACCTAAAAATACTACAATGGGCATTTGATGAAATAAAAGTTGAGAAGTGGCCAGAGACTCCTCTATGGAGGCTGGCGGAGGTCAGGTCTAGAAGTGGGGACGTGTCGCCTGCATGGAGACAGAGGTGATCATTAAAGTACACAGGGGAGACATCTAGGAAGGCTGGGGAGCGGAGACACCCAGAATGAGCACATGGCAGAGGACTGAAGGGCTGATTAAAAGATGACACCGCCCACTAGTATTTTAAGCTCCACAGGGGAAAGGATCTTGCAACTGTTCACTGTGACACTCCTAGTGAATGGTCCGTAGCAAGCACTCAACACGCTGTCTGAATGAAAGAGTTAGATCTGTGGCAGACTCACAGAGGAAAAACTTGGAGGAGAAACCCAGTGGTACTATCGGCCACGTGTGAGTGTGTACACCAAGAGAAAGTTGTCAGGTCTAGAACACAGAGGATCAACCTCTGTCCAAAGGCAAAGGGAATTCCTAAGCTGACAGCTATGTTACGAGGTGCAGAGGAGGAAAGGGAAAAAAATGAACTGAGGACTAATGGATAGGTTTGACAATAGAAGCGTGTTTTAGAGTTGTTGGCCATGAAAAGACAGCCACAGGATCAAAAAATAAAGCAACAACAAAAAAAGCAAATGAAAAAAACAAAGGCAACCAATTTTAACCCCAAGAAAAATAGAAAATTCAATAAAGGAAACATTATTGTAGTATATTATCTTCCCTAGCAGTGAACATTTAATTTACATAAATCATAACAAAAACTTTAAAAACAGATTTAACAAAATCACGTATCAAAAAGGTGAGTGTGTATGGGTAAGGCGTAGATCCCCATCTACTATAAAAGAAAACTAAAATAATTATTAAAACTAATAACTCAAGCATAAGCATGTGTTAATAAATGTGGAGATAAGTACTAGAAAGAAGACAGAGAGAGAGTCGAGTTGTCTCTGGAGAACAGAGGAAGAGGGTGAAGAAGGGGGCTTCAGACCGTGGTTTAAAGAATTACCCACCCCCCCCCAAAAAAAATTACAAATAAGCATTTTGGCACAAATTGATTTTTAAAAGTATGGCTGAAAATTCCTTTGATAAAAATTAGCATTCATTTTACCAAGCAGTTCCTGCCGTGAGTTTTAAGGATGACCTGTTCCCTCCAGTCTAGAAGTTACTTATTTTTGAGAGCACCTTTGTCCCTACAAAGGGTAACGGCCGGAAGAAACGTTACTGCAGCTGCACTGTGGTGTGCAAGAAACCTACCCACAGGATACGTCCGTAAAAAGAGTTGAGCTAAAATATATCTGACCACACACGCACTGGGGACGAGTCTTCCTGAGCCCTTGGCCTCCATAGCACAGGCTGGGAACAAAGCAGAGCAGGCCCTCGGGTCCTAGGCCCCTCCAGGGGGAGCTCAGTGCTGTGAACTTAAGGAGGCCAAATCACAGAAGGCTCTTGTGCTCTTGTAATAGTACTCTGAGAACGGACTCTTAAAATCACACTGTGAGGCAGTTACCAAGTCACTTCTAAATACAGAGGCTTGACAAGTGTCCCACAGCACACAGAAGGAAGTGTGGATGGAGGGAACTTCTTACTGAAACCTGATACATGCGAACCACTGTGACGGGCTCGCTCCACACTGTACCCAACCCGATTCTCCCATTAGCCACGTAAGGCATCCACTGTTCACCAAGAAAACTGAAGTTCCACACGTTCAAGACATTTGCTCAAAATCAGAGATCTACCTGGTAGAACTGGAATTAAAACTCAAGGGGTGGGGGAATCAAACCTAAGTTTGATCAAGATTCTAGATCCAACTAGAATCGGTCGGATATGTTAGAACCGGTTAATGATGCCACAGCATACGGTCAGCAAAATCTACGTGGTCAAAACCTACAGGATAAATAACCTATTTTTTTCAACAAATGAGCAGCAAGTAAAAGTAAAGGGGGAGGAAGGAGAGAGAAGTTATAGATTAAAAGAGATTTAAGTAACCTATCAACCAGCTGCAATAAACAGATTTTACTTGGAACTCAATATAACTGAAGGTTTTTGACACATCCAGAGAAATTTGAACAATGACTGGACACCTAATAATGTTAATTTTTAAGGTGTGACAATGATATTTTGATTATGTTTTTCAAAAAAGAGTCTTTATCTTTTAAAGGTAAACACTGAAATAGTTATGGATTTAAAGAAAGTGAAACTTTCCTTGGAATTTGCTTCAAAACAGTCTGGGAGAGAGGGAGCGGGCAGGGTGGGATGAAACAAGACTGGGCGGCACTGACAGTTACTGAAGTGGAGTGATGGGTAAGCACGGGCTCGTTAAAATACAATCGCTAATTTTATACGTGTTTGATGTTCATAATAAAAGGGGGAAAAAATCCAGGGAACTGTGATGGGCTCCGGTGAACATGCGCATGTTAGTAAACTAAGCGATCATCACGCGTGCGGGGCAGCACAGGGAAGGCCTACTGTGGCCATAATGAGAAACATCCCTGGGGGTGCTTCCCACACCCTACCCACGTGGGCATGGCTGTCTAGGGCAAAACTCTTACGCACCATTTGTACACAGCAGGGAGAGGTTCTGAACAGAGGGCATCAGGTTTTAGCTTCTGCCAAAGAGAACTTCCCCTTAAACACCCACTTCCATTCGAACAGTCCAATCCACCCCGTTTCAAAACCCGGTAAAATTTCAAACTACCCACCCAAACAAGCAGACACCACAAAAAATATGCAGGGCCAGAAAAACCAAGAAAGGGATAAGGAAAGTATAAATAACAGGGGAGCCACGAAGCCCTCCTACCTCCCACCCAAGTGAGGAGTGGGCTGTGGGATGACCAGGGACAAGCATCTGCTAGCCAAGTTCCTTTTACCGGTCCCAGGACCGTGGCAGGGACACCGCTCCCAGGACCAACCCACCCCCAGGCCACAGGAGCTGTCCTTTTCACTTCTCATCTGGGCTCCCTGGGAGCTCAGCAAAGGTGTCACGCACCAATGGAGCAGTGAAGATGCTAGAAGAGCCTAAAGAGGAAAGACCCTTTCTTTCTTGTGGTCGCTGGTTTTGGGGGGAAGCTCATTCATTTTTCCCTGACAGTACAGCATTCTCTATTTAGCGTGAGGAATGAGATCCAGAAATAGAAAGCACTAACTATGCGGTCCCCTCAGAGTAATTTTACCTAAGCGTAACCTACAATTAGAGGAGTCTGTGGACAGCTGCGTGGATCTTCCTGGCCATCTAAAGGGGGAAGGGGCTAGACTCAGGGTGAGGCCACATTCACCCATGTGACCTGTGCCCAGCTGGAGACGAAATCAGGGAGGGGCGCTGGAACACACGTTTCACACCTAGCCATCTCGCTCTCCACGTGACATTCGTTACCCTCTATATCCTCACGGGTAAACCAGAACTTCCCTGCTTCTTTTTTGACACATTTTTTTAAAAGTAGGCTCCACACACAACGTGGGGCTCAAACTCCTGACCCCAAGATGGAGTTACATGCTCCACTGAATGAAGCGGCCACGAGACCCTACAACTTCCCTGCTGCTAATCTCTTTCTTTTCATTCAGTTCCTCCTGATCAGCAAATACCTTTGTCTATTTATCTTCACCCTGACAAACTCCTTAGCTCTCTGCCATCATAAACCATCCAATTTCCACAAGCTACACTCTTCATTCTGTTACCAAGGGAAGAAGTGGTCATGAGGTGTGACCCCACCAAGAAGACCAATGAGCACCTTTCGGGTGATTGCATAGTGTCCTTTGAGCTCATGCAGGGCCCACTTGATGTCCTGACTGCTGAGCATTTTGAAGTCGGCCATCAGGAGGTCAGCAGCTTGGATGAAGCAGCGCTGGTCAAGAGGAGCCAATTTAGAATAGTCAAAAAAGTCTAGTTTAGGCAACTGAAACGAGAGAGAGGCATAACGTTAGGAGAACAGAAGTGCATTTCCCATGTGGCACAAATCACTTTAAGAACTGCTTATTACAAGGGGCGCCCGGGTGGCTCGGTCGGTTAAGCATCCAACTTCAGCTCAGGTCATGATCTCGCAGTTCGTGGGTTCGAGCCCCATGTCGGGTTCTGTGCTGACAGCTCAGAGCCTGGAACCTGTTTCGGATTCTGTCTCCCTCTTTCTCTGCCCCTCCCCCACTCACGCTCTGTTCCTCTCTGTCTCAAAAATAAGTAAATGTTAAAAAAAATTAAAAAACAAAACTGTTTATTACAAAATAGAATACTCTCACTTGTACTGATAATCACTCTATGGGGGTTACCAGCCCTGCACAGAGATGAAGAAATTGATGGTTCAGAGATGCTAAATAAGCTGCCTAGAGTCTGGTGACTAGTTTTACCAGCCAGGACTAGTAAAAAAGTATAGCTATGGATTTGAAACCAATCTGTCAGTCATCTTCTTTCCACAAAATGTTCAGAAAAAACTAGTACTTCTGTTACAGACTATGGAGAAGAATCAAAACAAGGTGTGGAGAGTAGGACTTAGCAGCCATGAAGCAGTTCTGTTCTAGACTTTCCTTTCCACCTGACACACTAAATACCAGTTAGGATTACAAATAAAAACGATGATAAAGATTTTAGCAAATCAAACTGTTTATACCATGATACAGAATTTAGTTATATAGGTACATGCACTGTATATAAATCTCACATCATAAGAAAAACTATAAACAGACAATGAACTCTAGGCAATGAAACGCATGCTTAAGTATGTATGGAGAAGTGGGGCGCCTGCGTGGCTCAGCTGGTTAAGCGTCCGACTTCGGCTCAGGTCATGATCTCACGGCTTGTGAGTTCGAGCCCCGTGTCAGGATCTGTGCTGACAGCTCAGAGCCTGGAGCCTCTTCAGGTTCTGTGTCTTTCTCTCTCTCTCTGCCCCTCCCCCACTCACACTCTTTCTCTCAAAAATAAAAAAACATTAAAAAAAATAAAGTGCTTGGATCATTTAAAAAAGTGTGTATGGAGCAGTGTTGATGTTTTTGTGATTTACTTTGAAGTGCATCATAATGAAATGAAACATAAGAGAGATGTACTGACAGACAACTGGATATGTCATTCTATGGGGTGGATATTATAAAGTGGATATGATAAAATGTCAACTTTTACTAGTAGTGCTGGTACTTGGGTATAGAGGTGATCCATGTAAAATTCATTTGGCTTTACTTACCATATGTCTGAAAATTTTCATAATAAAATATTGAAAGAAAAAAAAAGAAATGAAAAATCTTGGCCAATTCTGGTCTCATTTTAAAAACTTGCTTTGTAAGACTAAAGACATGGAGGGTTTGACTTTTGTGGGAAAGAGAAGATGGAGTTACCGTAAAAGAAGTTAAATACAGAAGCCAAAGTGGCTCAGGACAGAAATCCCACTGAAGGAGAAGTATATTCTGAAATCCTGTTTTGCAGGCTGCTCTTTAAGGATGTGTTCTGACAAAGCACTTTCTTCCCACAAAAATGAAAACAGCAGAGCACTTCCAGGTAGAGACTGCAAAACAAAGAGCACGCCACTTGCCTTGGTCTCATCTTGGCTGGCAAGCAGGCTGCTACTGGGGTTGATAATGACTCTGTCTTCCCTCTTTGGATAATCTGGATTTTCCAGAAGAAAATTACAAAGTCTGCAAAAATAAATAACATTATTTTCATAGCGCTTCCAAATCCTACACCTGCCCACCGATTCAAATACAACGTTCGAAAAATAATGTGCCTTGTCATACACTATGACTGGCTTAAGAAATTAAAATGTTTGTGGATCAGAAAAATGAAACAAATAAAAAAGATACACTTACTTTCTACTTTTTGCTTCTAACTTTAAAAAGCAATAAGCATACTAAAAACGCACACTTCTCTGAAGTTTTCTATTAGTCAATGTAATGAAGTCACCGAAATTCTTACTGGTTGAACTGGATGGAGCTGGAGAATCTAGATGAAGAGGATCTACTGTTTGTCAGAAAACTCTAACAAACAAAGGATGGGAAAACGTATTCGCATTCACAATTAAAAACAGTTTGCTGGGCGCCTGGGTGGTTCAGTCGGTTGAGCGTCCGACTCTTGATTTCGGCTCAGGTCATATTCTCAGGGTTGTGGGATCGAGACCTATGTCAGGTTCTGTACTCAGCGTGGAGCCTGCTTGGGATTCTCTCCCTCCCTCTCTCTCTCTCTCTCTCTCTCTCTCTCTGCCCCTCACTGCTTGCATTCTCTTTCACTAAAATAAAACAAAGAACAAAAACCAGCTTGCTAAGTAAATAAATGGAAAAATTAACCTTCTATTAATATTTTTTTAACCCTATGGCAATATAAATCCCCATGAGCAATTTGAGTGACATTCAGTTTACACAGCTAACTGCAAGGCTGAAGGAACAGGCCATGTCTGCTTAAGAATGGACTGTCTTTTGGCTAAAATGAACAAATCAGGAGACTATAGATGCTGGTGAGGATGTGGAGAAACGGGAACCCTCCTGCACTGTTGGTGGGAATGCAAACTGGTGCAGCTGCTCTGGAAAACACAGCGGAGCTTCCTCAAAAAATTAAAAATAGAGCTACCCTCCGACCCAGCAATAGCACTGTTAGGAATTTACCCAAGGGATCCAGGAGTACTGATGCACAGGGGCACATGTACCACAATGTTTACAGCAGCACTTTCAACAATAGCTAAATTATGGAAACAGCCTAAATGTCCATCATCTGGTGAATGGATAAATAAGATATGGTTTATAGATACAATGGAGTGCTACTTGGCACTGAGAACGAATAAAATCCTGCCATTTGCAGCAACGTGGATGGAACTGGAGAGTATTATGCTAAGTGAAATAAGTCAGTCAGAGAAAGACAGATATATGTGGAAGTTGAGAAACTTAACAGAAGACCAGGGGGGAGGGGAAGGGGGAAAAAATTACAGAGAGGGAGGGAGGCAAACCGTAAGAGACTCTTAAAATACAGAAAACAAACTGAGGGTGGATGGGGGGTGGGGGAGAGGGGAAAGCGGGTGATGGGCACTGAGGAGGGCACCTGTTGGGATGAGCGCTGGGTGTTGTATGGAAAGCAATTTGACAATAAATTATATATATATATATATTTTTTTTTCAACGTTTTTTATTTATTTTTGGGACAGAGAGAGACAGAGCATGAACGGGGGAGGGGCAGAGAGAGAGGGAGACACAGAATCGGAAACAGGCTCCAGGCTCCGAGCCATCAGCCCAGAGCCTGACGCGGGGCTCGAACTCACAGACCGCGAGATCGTGACCTGGCTGAAGTCGGACGCTTAACCGACTGCGCCACCCAGGCGCCCCGACAATAAATTATATTAAAAAAAAAAAAAGGATGGACTCTCTTAATACCAAACCCACAGCCTTGTCCTTTCATCACTCATGAAATACTTTAAAGGTAAGGAATATAAATAACACACGCTGATGTATCATTGCCCAGATTTAACAAATGTTAACCAGCAAGGTTCTTCACCCCGAAACGACCCAATATGGCGACAAACTGAGCTCCTGGGACGATTCCACAGCGACAGCAACAGCCTGGGCGGCATGCAGCACAAGCCGCTGCAGTAGCAGGGAAGCTTACGGGCCACGTAAGGGCCACGGGGCTTCCGTGCGGGATGGCTCCTCCATCCTTTTCCCCTCCCTTGCTCCTGCAGGTTCTTAGGATGACTCCGCTCCATGATTCTCAACTCTCTTCTTTCCAGGTCTCTCCTGCCCCGTGTTGGCTCCAATACTGGAGCCTTTACTTGTAAGACAGGTAGTAAGTAAATACTTATTTAAGTAAATAAGACAGGAAGAGGACAGAGGAAAAGCACTCCCCTCCAGCATCTCTTCTCACCCACGGGCCAGTGCTGGGGAACCGAGCAATGGAGAGGCATGCTTCTTCTGCAACCCCGAGGAGCCTCAGTATCGGCCTGATTGCAAAGCCCCCTCCTTAGCCTACTCAAGGACCTGGTCAGCACTGGTCGGCATCCCTCCACATCTTCTTCTTCACCATCACTTCAGGAACCCCATGTGCTTACCATATCCAAGCTCTCTTGGTGATCACCATGCCCAGTCTACTGGAACACAGTGCCAGAGGCCCAGAAAGGGAAAATCCTCTTCCTGCACCACAGCTGTAGCAAGGAGAGGCACCCCAGGTCAAGAACTCTGAGCACGTTTCTCTTCGAAACCACAGTCACTAACGGCGATTCTCTCTTCTGGTATGAAGTGATGAGCACTACGGGTTATACAGATCTTGGCAGGCTGACCTGAGGATTAGCCATCACCAAGAATCACTCAGTATCTATGGGGAAAGGCCTCAAGGTCTAAACTCTGTTCACGTGCACATCTGGACATACTAGAACCCAGAAGTGGAACAGCTCCTCCATTTCAAACATGCCTGTTCGTAATGTTTTGGTAAGTGTGGCTACTACAACCCAACAAACTGCCAGGTATCAGGAATTTGGGGAAAGATAAAAAGGTCACACAGTGAAGAAGCTTCTTTGATAGACTAGTTATCCACGAGTGAAGCCAATGGTCTCCAAGTGGGGTGCATGAAAGATGATCTGCTGGGGTACTGGAAGAAACTACTACAACTCCTGTTTTTTAAAAAGTCTCACCCTTAAAAACGTTTTCTATTTTTACGTATTTTCTAAAGTGTGAAATACAGAATTACAGTATAGGACACAGAGGTAGAATGGGAAGTATACTTTCTGGAAAACAAACCAAAAAACCTCCCAACCATAATTTAGGGGGTTCCTCTCTGACCCATTCACCTTGTATTTTTATTATTATTTTTAAATGTTTATTTATTTTTGAGAGAGAAAGAGACAGATTGCGAGCAGGGGAGGGGCAGAGAGAGAGAGACACAGAATCTGAAGCAGGCTCCGGGCTCTGAGCTGTCAGCACAGAGCCCGACGTGGGGCTCGAAATCACAAGCCAAGAGATCATGACCTGAGCTGAAGTCACTTAACTAACTGTGCCCACCCAGGCACCTCTCATTTTGTATTTTAACATCTTCAGAAGATCACATACTGAAATGCTGCAAGATACGGAATTCCACAAGGCAGAACTCAAGAGGCTCTCATCGTTACGTGTTTATGTTCCAATCTTTTTTTATAATTTTTAAAAAAGTTTTACTTATTTTTTCAGACAGAGCATGAGCGGGGGAGGGGCAGAGAGAGAGGGAGATACAGAATCCTAAGCAGGCTCCAGGCTCTGAGCTGTCAGCCCGGAGCCTGACGCGGGGCTCGAACCAACAGACTGTGAGATCACGACCTGAGCCGAAGTCGGACGCTCAACCGACTGAGCCACCCAGGCGTCCCAAAAATTTCAGAAATAAAAAATTCCTGCTTGAAAATACCAGTAGCCTACAGGATGGTGAAGAAGGCTAAATCTGGTGAGGAATGGAGCATGGGAGGCATGTAGAAGCAGGTTCAAAGGTGCATTATTTGTGAAAATCAAAAAGTGGAAACAACTCAACTGTCTATCAAAAGGAGAGGGAAGGCGTGCCTGGGTGGCTTAGTCAGTTGAACGTCCGACTTCAGCTCAGGTCATGAGCTCATGGCTTGGGAGTTCGAGCCCCGCATCGGGCTCTGTGCTGACAGTGCAGAGTCTGGAGCCTGCTTCAGATTCTCTGCCTCTCTCTGACCCTCCCCCACTCGCGTACACTCACACTCTCAAATATAAACATTTAAAAAAAAGTAGAAGGAGAAATTACAGTATTTTAATACAAATAGATACCACATGGCAATGAAAATGAATGAACTATACTTACACAGGGCACAGAAGAACCCCAGAAACAGAATGCTGAGTGAAAGAAGGCAGTCACAAAAGAATAGAGACAATATGAAATCTTCACAAAATCTTCAGTGTTCACAGATGGTGGCAGCATTCAAATTTTTGAGGACTTCTGGGTGGTAGTTACATGCATGCTTGATTTGTGATAAATTAAGCAGCTATCTTTACTTTGTCCATTTTTCCGTATCAGTATTGCAGTCCACGATAAAAAAGGTTTGAAAAATGCTGAATATTAAAAAAGAACTTGCAAAGTACATCAAATTATAGTTAGGAGTTCCTAGGAGTCCAAACCGAAGCGGAAGTAAAACCCCGGAGAAGTGAGCTAAACACAGAGGCAAGACTGTCCAGAGTGCACTCATCGATCCTAACAGACTTGAGCCCTTAGTTCACAGGGCGCACAAGGTTAAGAGACAAAGCTCACAAAGCACAAGGAAAAGCAAGCCTTAACACTGACGATGAATGGATGGAGAGGAAACCCAAACGCCTTGTGAGAACTGGTGAAGACTACCCAGTCCTAACCCAGGACTAAATGCTGACTCTCCGGATGATCCTGCAGACAACAATCTGGAATATAAAGTGGTACTAGACCGACATCACCCCTGGGCACATGAGGAAAGACACAGCAAATCCTCCCCTGAAGGAAGAGTTTCTATCAAGACCTCAAAAAATGAGCTCACAATCAAAATTTACAAGAAACACAAGGCAACAGGACACCAAGAGAGCCAGCAGAAACAACAGAATGAGATTCATAAGAACTTGACATCAGAATGATCGCACTCGGAACACAAGCTACGTTTATTCGCTGTGTTTGAAGAACTAAATGAATTAAAAACACAGGTAAAAAATAACACTAGAAAAATGTTAAGGAGAATTACAAGGATGCCAGAATGAAAAAAATATAGGAACCGGAACCAGAAACATAGTGGATGAGTGTAAAGGCAGATTACACGCCGTTAAAAAGACACTTAGTGAGCTGGAAGACATCCCTGAAGAAATCATCCAGAGTGTATCAATCACAGAGACAAAGAGGTGGTGTTAAGAGCCACAGAGCACGGGGGAGAGCGTTAAAGCAGAGGGGAGAAAGAGAACAGGATCTGAACAGACAATGGCTACCAAATTTCCAGAACCAAGGAACATCATCCATCTACGGCCTACAACAGTCTGCATTCTAACTGTACTGCCTCAATGCATGAAGCACAAAGTAACTATCAAACATTTCTTACTTCACTCAATAGTTTTCATTAATAGTAACATTGGTACTACAATTTTACCTTAGTTTATGTATACTGTAGGACAAACAAAATATATTAATGTTATTAGAAATTAACGTTTTAGTGGAAGAACACATAGATGTAAAATTTAGAAAGACCAAGCAAAAAAACCTTAAATAGTTAAATCTGGATGGGAAATTATAAATATAAGCCCATGATTTAAAAAGCCTTGTCTGTCCCCTGAAATAGCCTACAAGTGATGACATGGTAGTGGCAATGAGGAGCAGGTCTAGTCCTCAGATAGTAGTTTATAGGATCAACCCTTACTCTACGGAACCTAGGTTTCTTGGAGAAACGACAAGATTCCAGGTTTAGGACAGAAAAGTTCAAGGTAAGCAAAGGCAACTCGGTATTTTAGAAAGTAAGGACGCCGGCTCAGACTAATAAGGACCACGCCAAAAAGACATAGATGCATCTTAAGAGGCTCCTACTGGTCAAACTTAGGATAATTCTGTATCAAACACAAAAAGGTTGTAACTGATTGTAAAACACCACTTCTGTAAAACCTTTAAGTTCACAGTAACTCTAAAAAAGAGCAAGAAGAAGTAAAGGGGCAAGATGTTCCTTAAGCAGATAACAATCCATGTGGCAGATGTACCGATGCTTGCTGTACAGTCTTTTAATCTATGTTAAAAAATACTAGGGGGAAAAAGTCAATGTCATTAAAAAAGTAAGCGGCGGGGCGCCTGGGTGGCTCAGTCGGTTAAGGTCATGATCTCGCGGTCCGTGAGTTCGAGCCCCGCGTCGGGCTCTGTGCTGACAGCTTAGAGCCTGGAGCCTGTTTCAGATTCTGTGTCTCCCTCTCTCTGACCCTCCCCTGTTCATGCTCTGTCTCTGTCTCAAAAATAAATAAACGTTAAAAAAAATTTTTTTTAAAAAGTAAGTGGGGGATTGTTCTAGATTAAACAGCTAAAGAGATAAATACATGATGAAAACCTTGACTCAATCCTGGTTTAAAAACTGGTCACAGTGCTGCCGCTGGACAGAGGGCAATAGGGTGGCCACTGGCACCAATAGTGTCTTTGTACAAATTAGGAATAAGCATCTCCTCTAGGCTGCTGACCTGGGAAACGGGGCTCTTTCCTCTCGGCCATGGCAGGGAACAGCTCCCAGCTGCACCCCTGCCTGAGTGAGTACCACGGTAGAAGCTATAATCTCTGAGGACGGAGGTTTTGGTATACTCCCCCTTCCGTGTTAATTAGCTGAAAATTTTATTAGTTTCAATATTCTACTGTTCTTCATTAACTTGTAACTGTTTTACCTCCGCATGCTGTAAGGAGGGGAAAGAGTGTGAAAGGAAAGAGACTTACTTTTCATTTTTTATTCTTTGGGACACGGTTATTTTTATTTATTTAAAAAAAATTTTATTCTTCCCCCTCCAACCAGAACATTTATATTTTTACAAAATCACAGTTCACATTTTTATGATAAAGGGACTAAAGAAACACTTCTATGCATTTTCCCAAATAGAGAAAGTGGTTGCAGAACACTGTTATAACCACAGGGAAGAAAATGTCTTTTAACAACCTGACCAAAATACAACCTCGACCAAAATGAGTTATCAATGTTCAGAATTAATGAAACACCTTCATTCCACAGCCACGCAGGATTCAGTAAAACCCAGACAACAGTCTGTATGTGACAAAAAGGAGAACTCTTCAAATAGGATTATTAAAAACGACAAAATGCTAAGTGAAATAAGCCAGTCACAAAAAGACAAATACTGTGTTATGCTACTAATATCAAGTCCCTAGGGTAGTCAAATTCAGAGAGACAGAAAGTAGAAGTGTAGGTCCCAGGGCCTGGGGGGCAGAGGAGCGGTGGGAATAAGAAGTTAACGTTAAAGGAGACAGAGTGTCAGCTTGGGAAAATGAAAATGTCTGGAGATGGTGTTGATGGTTGTGCAAAAATGTGAAGAAACTTAATGCCAATGGTCTATATACCTAAAAAATGGTAAAAATGGTAGGTTTTCATATTATGTGTATTTTACCACAATAAGAAAAAAAAGGCATGGTAGTATACTTACACATTCAAATCATAATAATTCTTCAAATGAATTATCTCCTCAACATACCCATTTGCAACATCTGGAAATCTTGCTTCCTAAAAAGGAATAAAGACATTATTTATATTTTATCCACTACAACGGTTTCAAATTGCAATAACAGCCAGAGGGCAAAAAGTACAATGACTGAAGATGACAAAAGGGCTGTAAAGCAGGTCTGTGCCCAGACTTCTCTGTCTACAGAGACTGTGGACTCTAGAGAGGCCCCTAGCAATTATCGGGTCCTCTGCCACTCTGCATATCCATTCTTCACTCTTTCAAAAAACACTGAACATCTCAGCCCCGGCAAAGGCAATCCAAAGGGGAGTAAAGCACTACCCCTTAAGATGCACGTGAGCTAGTGTGCCGGATGAAAACACCTGGGGGAAGGAGGGTTAAGGGCTTGTTCAAAGGCAAACAGCAGCTGAGCCAGAACACACAGCCCTGCATTACGTGCTACATCAAGGATATCCAACAGAACTCCATTCAATGATGGAAACGTTCTATTCTGTGCTTGCCAACATGGGAGCTATTCAGCCCCACGTGGCTATCATGCACACCGAATGTGACTAGTACCACTGGAAATGGAATTTCAGGTTTTATTTGTTAAGACATTTAATTTTTTTCTTCAACGTTTATTTATTTTTGAGACAGAGAGAGACCGAGCATGAATGGGGGAGGGTCAGAGAGAGAGGGAGACACAGAATCCGAAACAGGCTCCAGGCTCCGAGCCGTCAGCCCAGAGCCCGACGCGGGGCTCGAACTCACGGACCGCGAGATCGTGACCTGAGCCGAAGTCGGATGCTTAACCGACTGAGCCACCCAGGAGCCCCTATTTGTTAAGACGTTTAAACTTAGGGGCGCCTGGGTGGCTCAGTCGGTTAAGCGTCCGACTTCGGCTCAGGTCACGATCTCGCGGTCCGTGAGTTCGAGCCCCGCGTCGGGCTCTGGGCTGACGGCTCGGAGCCTGGAGCCTGCTTCGGATTCTGTGTCTCCCTCTCTCTCTGCCCCTCCCCCATTCATGCTCTGTCTCTGTCTCAAAAATAATAAAATAAACATTAAAAAAAAAAAATTTTAAACTTAAACAGCCACATGAGGCTACCACATTAGACAGTGCACCTCTAGCCTGTTTTATGGGTCTGAATTAGAGTTAACTGAAAGCCTTTTTAAAACCAGGGGGATTGCTCTTATGACAGCACCATGGTACCCATGATCTGCTGCTAAAATCCCATAGGGGTTTTTGGGGGGGGGTTAAGGATAGATTAAAGGATCCTAATTTAATTTCTGTATCATATCAGAGTTTCTCTTCTTCTGTTCTATATATCTAGCTGTATATCCCTTAAGAAAATGAAGCCCCCCGCCCCAACACAATGATTTTGAAGTAAAAGAAAATGCAGCTCATTTAGGGTCTATAATTATTTACTTAATAAAATAAAACTTACTGTTTCTTTCACTAAAAGTGCAACGAGTTCTTGATCTACCTCAGTAGCTTCATGCCCCCAAAGGTTTTCCAAATTGGGCTCCTGAGATCCTTGTAGTGGAAAGGCTGGCCCGGGCTCCTCATCATCTATTGCTAACTGCTGGTCTTCAAGCTCTCCTAGAGGATGGCCAGGCTGCGGAGAGGAGGGGCCCGGAATCCCATCCTGCTGGGGTTCTGGTCTTGGAAAAGCCGGCCTAGGAAAAGCCAGCCCTGGGGGCTCACGCTGATACAACAATGGGCCTGGTTCTGCTTCGGGCTGCCGCTCCTGAGGAACCACCTGGTTTGTTATCTCCCGGGGCTGCTGGTTTAGGGACTGGAAGTAACGATGGTCTAACCAGCAGCCTTCTTCGATGACCTGATCATCCAGGATACCAGGTGATTCTCCAAAGTTTGATAAAAGCTCTGTTTCTGAGTCAGATGACTGGTTCTGAGAGTCCAAAGGATCGCCTTCTGGTAAAAGAAGGCCACGTTCTTCCAAGATAACGATTTTCTGCTCTGATCTGGGGTTGACAATGTCATTTGCTACTTGGTTATGACTTGGTCCAGGTTTGGGTTCTCTTTCTGTTTGGCCACTTGGCTTAATGAATTCAGAAACTCCAGGAGGCCCAAGATCCAGAAATTCACCGTAGTCATCTTCAGAATCATCCTGTGCCCCAGAATCAAACAATGAGCTGTTACACACTGAAAAATAGCCGTTCTTATCTGATTCAAAGGCTGCTCTAGACTTTTTAGGCCTTTCTTCTCCCAATCTTTTGAGATCTTGCCACTGGGCAGCTGGTTTGATGAGATTGGGTCGTGATGTCTGAGGTTTATGTGTCTAAAAAAAATTAAATTTTAATAATAATAATTCAATTTCTTTCCTATGTCTTTGTCTCCTTGCGTACTTATGTTGAGCTTCTGAGACAGGACAGGAAAGAAACAAAACCCCAAACACCCTAACCCACAAAACCTATTTTTCCCAATAGTGATCTTAACACTGAAATTTGATCACATTATAGTAATTCTAAGAATCAAAGTAGCCATTCATAGATTGGAACCTGAGTTATAGTTTGAATTATAATCTCACCTGAAACCACTAAAAAGTAACTATGAAGTAGAGGAAGTAATGAAGGAATGACAACACAGTAGGAGTGTTCAATAAACATGAAAAGAATCTAAACTTCATTAGTTACTACCAAAATATAAATTAAAAAAGATCCCTCCCCCCATAAGACTGGCAAACTTTTTAGTTAGAGAATATCAAGTACTGATAAGGATGTGGGAAAACTCTCGTGCTATTATGGTGAATTTAGGACAGCAATTTGGCATTATTTATTAAATTAAAAAATGTATATAGCCTTAGCAGCTTTAAGTGTAACCTTTTCCTATCTATCCCATGAACCCTATGTATCTACAGGGGACATATAAAAAGATATTCACTGCCACATTGCTTATAACATAAAAAGAAAAAAAAAAATAGACATTCTAAAGTTTATGCCCAAGAAATTAAGTCAACTATTATCTATTCTACAAAATATTCTCCCAACTCCCCTCCCCCAAAAGAGGTAGCTCTGTATGTACTGAAAAGCTCACCAAGAAATGTCATTAAGTGAAAAAAGTTGTAAAACAACACAAACACAGAATGATTATTTTAAAAAATCAAAACACAAGACATAAACATAACCACTTCTAAAAGCATATATGTGTAACACACACACACACACACACACACACACACACACACACTCAAAGAAAATGATCTGGAAGAAAACATGTCAAACTGATAACAGCAATTCCTCAGGGAAATCTCTGGAGAGGAAGGGGCTGCTGAAAAGAGACTTTAGTTTATCTGGATTGTTTGAATTTCACGTGTTACTTGTAAATGTAAAAAATTGAAACGGATGTCTATTTTAAGGTAGCAGAATACAGATGCCTTTGACCCTTCTCTTCTCTGAAATCACCCTGTCCCAGGGAGGAGAATGAGACACAACTGAAAATCTCTGATGAAACCAGCAGACATCTGTAATCCTGAATCATAACATATATGAGGAGGAGCAGAAAAATGCAGTGAGGGAAGCACAACCACAGATTTCAGGCAAAGCAGAGAAAGCATCAGAAAGGCAGAGATTTTTCCAAAAAAGGTGGTGTGCCCTGGAAGGGCAAAACCAATACCCTGTTTGGAACAAAGGGCACCTCTACCCCATTCGGCAGCGAGGAGTTTCTGAGGAGGTTGGACTGTACAAGGACAAACACCTCTGTTGAAAGGTAGGATATCAAAGAGACAGGATGGACAGAACTTTGAAATGGGCGTCTCTGGAATCAGCAATCTCTGCCAGGTGATAAAAAGTGAAGGCTAAATAAACCTACGTGCATGTGCACAAACACCCCCCTGCCTACACACACACACACACACACACACACACACACACACACCCTCCGTTTTAAGAGGGAGAGCTCTTGCTAGCCAAGAACAGTGCCTGAGCCCCTTCCCAACACAATTGCCCACAAAGAGCTGGTTCTGGAAAACTTCAGCTTCATTCAAAGTTGAGTAACAAAAATCAACTAGAAACTATATAAAGATACCCAACTTTAAAAAAAAAGAAATGGCAGATGAAGAACATAATTAGAAAATTAGTACTACATGGGCGCCTGGGTGGCTCAGTTGGTTAAGTGTCTGACTTCGGCCTGGGTCATGATCTCACGGTTAGTGAGTTCAAGCCCTGCATCAGGCTCGCTGCTGTCAGCACAGAGCCCACTTTGGATCCTCTTGTCTCCCTCTCTCTGCCCCGGCACGCTCTCCCTCTCTCTCTCGAAAATAAACATTTAAAAAATAAAATAAAGTAGTCAAAGAGAAAACAGTAAATTGAATGAGAAGTCAGAGGATAACAGCCTAAATAAGGCACAGATACAAAATGATTGAAAATTAGGTGAGAAAACAAGAAATAAAGAATATAGCAGAAAAAAAGGTTTTACCATCTATGTAAGTGAGTTCTGAAAGAAGAGAGACATAAGCAGTATTTGAAAACAAAATACAAATATCCAAGGACAGTGCTTGATTTGTTTTAAAGATCTCAGTAGGATGAATTAAAAAACCCCAAACAATAGAAACCTAACAATAGCACCGCAAGACTTCAGAAATCAAATACAAGATAAATTCTCAAAAGCAGCAGCACATATTGCCTTCCAAAGATAAAGACTGACTTTTCAACAATGGAATATTATTCCGTTGTTTTCTGGCTTTCATCTTTCTAGTGTTAAAGGCAAGTAACTGCCACAAAGAATTTTATATTCAATGAAAATATCAGATTTACTGTAAAGGAAATCCTAAAGACTGTTCTTGAGATAGAAGAATAATCTGTTTGTAAGGCCAGAGATGCAGAAAGGAATGAAGAGCAACAAGAAAGGTAAATATTTGGAGAAGATGAAGTGAATGCCGATTGTATAAAATCAAGAACGTACTGTGTAGGGTTTTAAAAATGTATACACAATTAAAGTATATTTAAAAAACAATATGTAAGTTGGGAGATGAATAAGTAGAATTCAAGCGTTCTAAAGTCTTTACCTTATCTAGGAAGACTTTAAAGCACTCATCTATATTAGCGCTGAGGCCTCTACCTGCCCTTAAAATAGATCATATGTTAGACGTGACACCAAAAACAATTGACAAAAGAATAAGCTGAATTTCATCATAGTTTAAAACTGTTATAAAAGCTTCAAAGGATAAAAAAAAAAAAAAGCTTCAAAGGACACTATCAAATAATAAAAAAACAATTCACAGAATGAGAGAAAAATCAGGTATTTGATAAGGGTACAGTACCCAGAATATATAAAAATTCAATAATATAAAGATAACCCTTTTTAAAAATGGGCACGGGGTGGGGGGTGGCGGCACCTGGGTGGCTCAGTCAGCTAAGCGTTGGACTTCGGCTCAGGTCACGATCTCACAGTTGGTGGGTTCAAGCCTGACACTGGGGACTGTGCTGACAGTTCGAAGCCTGGTGCCTCCTTCGGATTCTGTGTCTCCTTCTCTCTCTCTTTCCCTCCCCTGCTTGTGTTCTTCCTCTCTCAAAAATAAACATTAAAAAAAATGGGCACAGGATCTGCATGAGCATTTCTCCAAAGTAGATAAACAAACGGCCAATAAGCACATCAAAAGAGGCTAAATATCATTAGCCCCAGGGAAATGCAAATCAAAAGTATGAGATACAAGGATGGCTATAATGAAAAAGATCTATCCTATACTAACAATCGTCCGAGAGAACATGGAGAAAGTGGGAACTGTCATACGCTGCCAGAGGAATGTACAACAGTGCAGCTGCTCTGGAAGACAGTCTAGGAGAGCAAAACACAGTTACCATATGATCCAGCAATTCCATTCCCAGGTGTATGATTTCTATGGTCTGAGTGTCTGGGTCTCCCTTCTCCACCCTAACGAACCTGAACAAATGGGATCGGTGCCTTTATGGGAAAGGCTCCAGAGAGATCCCCTGCGTCTTCCACCACATGAAGCCACAGTGAGAAGTGCTACCTATGAACCAGAAAGAAGACCTTCACCAGAACACAACCACGCTGGAACCCTGATCCTGGACTTCCAGCCTCCATAACTGTGAGCATTAAATTTTTGGTGTTTATAAACTACCCAGTCAGTGGTATTTTATAGCAGCCAGAATGGACTAAGACAATCAAGAGAAACAAAAAGGTATGTCCACACAAAAACTGCTACGTGAATGTTCACGGCAACATTATTCATAAGAGCAACAGGTGGAAGCATCCCAAATGTCCATCAATTGATGAATGGATAAACAACATGTGGTACATCCACACAATGAAATATTATTCAGCAATAAAAAGGAATAAAGGACTGATTTATGACAGATGAATCTTGAAGACATTATGCTAAATGAAAGCTGGTCACAAAGGATCACATATTGTACGATTCCATTCATATGAAATGTCCATAAGAAGCACATATATAGAGCCAGGAAGTAAATCAGTGGTTGCCTAGCGTGGCGGTGGGCAGGGAATTAGGATTCACTGCTAATGGGCACAGGGTTTCCTTTCGGGATAATGAAAATGTCTTAAAATCGACTGTGTCGATCGGTGCAAAACTCTGTAAATTAACAACTACTGAACTGTACCCTTTTTTTTTATAATGTTTATTCATTTTTTTGAGAGAGAGACACAGAGTGTGAATGGGGGAGGGGCAGAGAGAGAGGGAGACACAGAATCCGAAGCAGGCTCTAGGCTCTGAACTGGCAGCATAGAGCCTGACATGGGGCTCAAACTCACAATCTTGAGATCATGACCTGAGCCGAAGTCGGAGGCTTAACTGACTGAGCTACCCAGGCGCCCCTGAACTGTACGCTTTAAACGGAAGAACTGTATGGTATGTGAGTTAGATCTCAAAAAAGTTGTTTATAAAAAAATTTTTTTTTAATATTTGAGAGACAGAGACAGAGCGTGAAGCAAGGGAGGGGCAGAGGGGAAACAGAGACACAGAATCCGAAGCAGGCTCCAGGCCCTAGACCCTGAACTGTCAGCACAAAGCCCGACGTGGGGCTTGAACTCGCAAACTGTGAGATCGTGACCTGAGCTGAAGATGGATGCTTAACTGCCTGAGCCACCCAGGCACCCCATCAAAAAACTTGTTGTTGTTGTTTCTTATTACTAAGTTTATTTATTTGAGAGAGAGAGCAAGCTGAGGAGGGGCAGAGAGAGGGAGAGGGAGAGAATCCCAAACAGGCTTCACACTGCTAGCGAGGAGCTCGACGCGGGGCTCGAACTCACAAAACTGTGAGATCATGACCCAAGCGGAAATCTAGAGTCGGATGCTTAACTGACTGAGCCACCCACGCACCCAAAAAAGTTGTTTTAAAAAAGGAGAGAGAGAGATCCTATGTAGAAGTCCTGAAGAGAGCAATGTCTGCCAGCCTCCAGCTGCTCCAGTCCCCTGCTGCCCAGCTCCAGAACCATCTGACAACAGTCACATGAGCCAGAACCAACCAGCTGAGCCCTTCTCAAATTCCTGATCCACAGAAACAAACGACTGCAGCTGTCTTAAGCCATTAAGTTTTGAGGTGATACATTACATGGCAATAAGTAACCAGAATAATAATTAATATAAAAGGATAAAAGAAGAATGAATAACTCAAGAAGTTAGTAAAAGGCCCATAAGATAAATGCTAAGGAAGTATGTTAAATATACTAAAGCAGAAGAAAAGCATTGAGGAGAAAAACAGAAACTGATTAGTAAGAAAACAAATGGTAGCACTATGAAATAAATGTCAAAGCAATTTCTTTGGTAAAAGAGTAAGAGAAGAGGGGAGGAAGGAAGATAATGGTTAGTTCATTAAATCAGGAAAAAGGGGATAAAACACAAGTACACAAAACAGAAAAGGAAAATGGAGGAACCATAGATCAGAGAATGTAGAAAGAACAGGTTACTTTGTTTTACTAAATACACTAAAAAACCTTGAAGAAATTATTTTGTAGGAAAATATCCATTATTATACCAAAAAACTGGTATTAAAAGTAACAGAAAATATAGACATGTCAATGACCACAGAGGAAGCTGAGATAGTTTCAAAGAACTGACCTCTAAGAAAAACAACAGCCCCAAATGCCTGTATGATAAATTCAGGTAACTCCAATGTTATTTCAAATAGTGTAACAAAGTACAGAAGAACAAAGAAAACTTCTAAATTCTTTTCATGAAGTCAGAATCAATCACGTTTATAAAAAACCTGTCAAGGATAGCACAGGCACACACATACACCCATGGGCCAATCTCACTTATGAGATCTATGAAGAAAACCTTAAGTAAAATCTCATCAAATGGAATTCAAGAGCATACTACCATTACATTACAATACTATTCCGAAGTAGTCTATCCAGAGACAGAATAATTTACCTTAACAGATGAAAGAAAATCCTATGATAATCTGCACAGATGCTGAAACAGAACTTGACAGAATTCTATATTCACTCATAATAAAAACTTAAAGTAGAGGGGCACCTGGGTGGCTCAGCTGGATGAGCGCCCGACTTCAGCTCAGGTCATGATCTCATGGTTTGAGTTCGAGCCCAACATCGGGCTCTCTGCTGTCAGCACAGGTCCTGCTTAGGATCCTCTGTCCCCCTTTCTCTCTGCCCCTCCCCCACTGACATTTTTTCTCTCTCTCTCAAAAATAAATAAGCATTAAAAAAAAAAAAAAACACCTTAAAATAGATGGCTCCTTCCTTAATGTACTTTAAAAATGGTATCTCAAGCAAAAACCACCATCACAATTAGCGAAGAAACATTAGAAGTATTCCCATTTAGGGGAACCTGGGTGGCTCAGTCAGGTAAGCATCTGACTTCAACTCAGGTCATGATCCCACAGTTCGTGAGTTCGAGCCCTGCGTCAGGCTCTGTGCTGACAGCTCAGAGCCTGGAGCCTGCTTGGTATTCTGTGTCTCCCTCTCTCTCTGCCCCATCCCCACTCATGCTCTGTCTCTGTCTTAAAAATAAATAAAACATTAAAAAAAAATTTTTTTAATGAATAGTAAAAAAATTTTTGTAAATAAAAAGTAAAAAAAATAATTATTCCCATTTATGTCAGTTGGTATTTTTCTCATTTCTATTACCACTATTAAGGTATAATTTAATATAATTAGATAAGAGAAAAATATAAAAACTGGAAAGGGAGAAACTGCAAGTATCTTTATTTCCAGCGAGATCAGATGCCATCCCTTGAGAAGTTAATAGGGTCAACTGAAAAACAACTATAGACAATAAAAATAAGGTGACCTGAGTATGAAATTATCATAAAACCCAACAGACTCTTCAACTAAAAAAGAAAAATGGTTAAAAGGAACAGTGGGAAAAAAGATGCCATTTACAAAAGCGACAGAAAAGAGAGAATAACCAGAAAGAAACAACAAAAAATGTTTAAGATTTATAGTAAGAAAAATTCAGAACACTCTGGCTGAGGGATATAAAGGAAGTCCAGACCGAATGGAAGGAGAAAGTTAGAAAGGGTCAGTATTATAAAAATTGTTCTGTAAACTTAACAATAACATGTGTTCTGAATTTATCTACCTTTTGGAATTAGAAAAGCTGACCTCAAGATCTGTATAAAAATAGCACAAAAACATCCAGGATGATTCTGAAAAATGTAGAGTTACAAAGGGGAGATAAACACTACCTGATATTAAGACGCATGATAAGATTTAGCGATTACAACAATGCAGACTCATGCACAAAGAGAGCAATAGTGCAGAAGTCCGGAAACAGACCAAAACACACGGCCTCTAAAGCTATGGGGACACTGGGCGGGGTAAAAAGGTACTGTTCTCGGAGATGCAGGGTGACAGCACACATGCAGCGGCACAGGCTGCACGAGCGGTGCTCTCAGGCGTCCTACAAGGCCCTACCTCCCACTGCCCTGGGGCTGAAGAATCAGATCACTAACTTGCAATGATGCCTCATCAGGGTAAGTTTAAGAAAACTCACTTCCGTCAGGATGACATCATCATCCAGGTCCTCTTCGTCGTGTTGCTGAGGAGCTGGGGTGACCAGCATGGGAACCCCTTCCTCATCAGAGGAGTCAGATATGGTGATGGGTCCATCTCTGAGATTGATCCAGTCTAAAAGGAGGCAGAGAACACGTTTACCAGGAGGCGGGCACAACCACATTCAGTCTTTTAATTCAATTTTGGCATAAAAAGGGTCAAGCCTAAAGCCAAGCTACTGGTATGTTAGCTTATCTCCTCAAGCAGCATGTGCACCCAAATATTAACAGCCAGGTTTCCATGGAGATCTTCGCAATAATACATTTTGGGAATCCGAAGAAATAATCTGACAGTATTATCCACTTTTTCTTATACAAGGTTGGAAAAATCTGTTGATAAAATCCTGACTGCAAATTTTTAAAAAGTGAAATCACGGTCTCCCCCTCATCTCTACTCCTCCCAGGGAATAAACATTGTTTTATTCAACGGATCGGTCTGAAAAAACTTTCACTCAAACACGGTAAAATTTCATTTAATATTTAAAATATCAAAATTTACTCACCTTAGACATAAACCTTAAAAATCATTTATGCAAACACAGTTGAGTGTTTTATTTTTTTTTAATTTTTATTAGGAAAAAAATTTTTTTTTACATTTTATTTATTTTTGAGAAACAGAGTGAGACAAAGCGTGAGCGGGGGAGGGGCAGAGAGAGAAGGAGACAGAATCGGAAGCAGGCTCCAGGCTCTGAGCAAGCAGTCCGCACAGAGCCTGATGCGGGGCTTGAACCCACAAACTGTGAGATCATGACCTGAGCCGAAGTCGGACGCTCAACCGACTGAGCCACCTAGGCGCCCCACAGTTGAGTGTTTTAAACACCATTTAGCATCCATGACAGTAAACAATAGAACTTTCCTAATTTCCTTTTAAATACAACTATCTGGATAACTATATGTTCAAAGTTTCTAACTTTTTTTTTTTGTCTGAAGATAGAGCGTGTCCAATTTGAATTACTGAATAACACAAACTGTTAATTTTTTCCTGCCTGACCCATGGGAATGTTAAAGGTTAAAAGAAGCAACGAAGAGAAAATGCATTCAGTGTCCTAGAGAAAAGGTTAGGGGGGGAAAAAAAAACCAAAACGAGGAAAGAGGCATCATCATTACAAACACTGAAATTTTTCCATTAAAGCTCTAATATCTTTCTCAAGGTTAATGCCTCATTTATTTTTATGGCACCCAACAATTTGAACAGCAATCTAAAGTCAATTATCTCACGTGACTCATCCCTGTGACAGAGCTGTGGGACAGCAGTTTAAAACAGGTAAGTCTGTAAAATCTAAGGTTCGACCTCCGAGGTCCAAGTCTCTGCTCTACCATATGCCGGCCATATGAGGCTATTATCTAACTTCAGCAAGCATCCGCTTCTCCAACATTAAAAAAGGTTAGTGCAGAAGGCTCAAACCCGCAGCCTGCAGGGGGGACAACCAACCAGAGCTGGCCTAATACATGCTGCAGAATTCTAGATTTTCCTGAATGTTCTCAATCATTATATGCCTTTGGTCATTTCCAGTCATTAAATGGCTGTTTTTGACAATTTTGTCTCATTTTATCACTGGTTTTGGGGAGAGAATTTGCCAAGCTCCTCGGCCACTCCAAAAACCCCACCCTGAGGAGGTCCATTGTGAAGAGACACTGAGGCAGAGTACTAGACACCAGGCACGGGGTCAAGAGAGGAAAGAGGTGCCCGTGAAATAGAGTAACAAACGAGGCCCTGGATGCTTTCTGTTGCTTAGCTCCCAGAATGCTGGCAGCCGGTCTTAGATTCCATATGCAGGAAACTGTAGACTCCTCTCTGGAAGAACTGGTCTGAGAAAAAAAACACTTAAGAGACCACCTTGGAAGACCCAATGAAAAAGCTGGCTTGAAGCTTCTCACCTCATAGTGAGGTCCAATGGTTGGCAAAATACTCCCCCAGCACACCATGTATAAACACGCTAGCTTTGAAAAAAATAGTTTAAAAAACTAAAGTGTAACAAAGTCTACGAATCAAAAATATAACTTCATGAATTAATACAAAAGGCCCACAACTGGATGACCATCACCAAGGTCAGTAAATACAACATTTCGAGTACATTAAAAGCTTCCTGACTCCACAGACTAGTTGTGTTTGTTTCTGAGTACGCATTCATTTCTGGCTTTCTTGCAAATACTGGCTCCACGTATTCATGTGGTGGCATGTGCAGTAGCTCTCTCTGCTCTCTCCGCAGGCCAGCACGTGACAACATTACAAGTTATTTATTCTTCTGTCAATGGACTTTTGGGTTGGTTCCAGTCTTGGCAATTTTGGATACTGAACATTCTTACACACATCTCTTGGTGTGCTCATTTCAGTTGGGTACGTTCTAGGAGCAGAAGAGCTGAATTATATGGGAAGCATATGTTCAATTTTAGTGGACGATGCCAAATGATTTTCCAAATTATGCCAATTTATATTCCCACCAGCAGTGTGGGATGGTACCTGCTACTTCCTGTCCTCACTGGAGCGTAGCCATGCTCATTCATTTATATATTATCTACAGCTGCCTTCACTTTTTTTAAAATAATTTTTTAGAATGCTTTTTATTTTTGAGAGAGAGAGAAAAATAAAGACAGAGAGAGAGAGAGAGAGAGAGAGCACACACGTAGGTGAGGGGCAGCGAGAGGGGGACAGAAGATCCAAAGCAGGCACTGCGCTGACAGCAGAGAGCCCAATGCCCAATGCGGGGCTCGAACTCACGAACCATGTGATTGTGACCTGAGCTGAAGTCAGACACCTAACTGACTGAGCCACCCAGGTGCCCCTGCCTTCAATTTAACATATAGCTGAGTAGCTGCAACAGAGACCATATGACTTGTAAGGCAAAAATAGTGACTCGCTGGCTCTTAAAAGTTTGCTGAGCTCTGGTTTAGATTATTCAGTTAGATGAATCTCATGAGCTTCAAGATTGTATTTTCATTACCATGCAATTAAAAATATTTTCTAATTTCCATTGTGACTTTTTCTTTGAACCATAAATTGTTCTGAAGTGTATTCTTGTTTTCCACGTACAGGGATTTTCTAATTATATTTCTGTAATTGATTTACAGCTTAATTCCAGCATGGTTAGAGAACATCATCTATATGATTTCAATCCTCTGACTCTGTTTGGTGGCTCAAAATATGGTCAATTTCGGTAAATACATTGGGTGCAGTACCATCTATCTATTATGTCAAATTTGTTGATTATGTTCTTCCATGTTCTACATTCATACAAAAGTTTGCGTATGCTTGCATCAGTTAGTGAAAAATACATTTAAAATCTCCCACTCTGATTGTGGATTTATCCATTTCTTCTTTTAGTTCTGTCAATTTTTGCTTTTGACACCATGTTACTGAGTGTATAGAGGTTAGAAATGTTTTATCTTTCCAGTGCAATAACCCTTTTATCATTATGAACTCTATCTTAATATTACTACTTTGGGCTAAAATGTCTATTTTACCTGATAACACAGAGACATACCAGCTCTTTTTTTGTGCTACGATTTGCATAACCCATCTTTTTTCATTCTTGTACTTTTAACCTTTATTTTACCTTCATTTTTAAGCCCATTTTCACTGCATATAGAATTCTAGGTACATACTACTCAGCAACTAAAAAGGATTTAATTACTGATACATGCAACGTGGATGAATCTCAAACCACTCTGTTGGGCAGAAAAATTCAGGCATAAAGAGTACACACTGTCCGGTTCCATTTATATGAAGCACATCAGCGGTTTCCTCAGGCCAGGAGTGGGGTGAGGACTGACCACAGATGGGGCATAAAGGAACCTTTGTGGTATGACAGAAATGGGTGGTCTATGGGTACATTCATTTTTCAAAGCTCACCGAACTATACAATTAAAATGTGTGCATTTATTTAAGTAAATTATACTTCAATAAAGATGATTTAAAAATTAAAAAAAAAAAAAACTTACAGGGGTTGGCACAATAAAAATTATGGTGAAAACACCACAGCTAATAAAAACAAAACAACTCTGCAGGCCTAAAAAAATATCCTCATGCTGGGTGCAAAATACATAAACCCTGTCTCACAGAAAAAAAATGCTTCCAAAGTCAGTAATTTCCTCAAAGGAATTAGATGTTCTGAAATTCTGTTCAAGTATATTTAAAACCCAGTTAAAACACTACTGCAACATTAATTTGATATACATGTGGAAACATTTTAGAAATGATCACATATACAAATTATAGCTAAGATTTAAAGCTTTCTCACTCACAGTGAATTATGGTTACACTCACTACCAAATTAGAATAAACTATTAATAAAATTCTAAAAAATCAGTACTTCTTTTGCATTCATAATGTGCCTAGTTTAAGCATGTTAATTTATTTTTCTCAATATATTTGCTTAATAAGATCTGTTCAACTTCAAATGTTGTCTGAAAGCCAAATGTATATAACTTACACTCTACTGGGAGAAAAATCATCTTCATAAGCACAAAACATTAATAGGAAAAAACAGCAACAAAAAATGGTATAATTTCTTCCATGGAATCTATACTTGTCAAATATACTTTTTCCCTGCTCGTCAGCATGAATTTTTTCCTTTCAGCCTAAGTGTAAATGTGAAGTAGGATTTGACAGAAAATTGCATATGCATTTAGGAATGTTACATAAATACAGGCTCCTTTCCCTTTAAGAATCAGTGAACTTGCCCAAATGTTAAATACCGTAAAATGAACACGTGTTCTAAAATTCCCTGTGAGGGGGGTGCCTGGGTAGCTCAACTGGTTAAGCGTCCAATTCTCGATCTCAACTCAGGTCATGACCTCACAGTTTATGGTTTGAGCCCCGTGCTAACAGCGTAGAATCTGCTTGGGATTCTCCTTCTCTCTCTCTCTCCCTCGCTCTCTCCCTCCCTCCCTCCCCGTCCTTTCCCTGGTGTCTCTTTCTCGCTCTCAAAAATAAACATTTAAAAATAAAATAAAATAAAATAAAGTTCCCTGTAAGGCAACCAGAATCTCCTGGCAAAGAATGAAATCAAGCACCATATGAGGGGGCAAAAATGCTCCAGCATCACTTTCAGTACCTCTAGAGCATACAGGCCTGGAGGAGCCCTCCTTTGAAGACCCCGTTTCTTCAAAAACACAACTGCCACCGTTCCTATATTCCCACTTGACTTCCTAAGATCCAATGACTGCACATTCGCAGCTCTTTTTGGCTTGCTCATTAATAGCTTATGAATCCAGTTGTGAGGAAACATTTTTAAACTTCATTCATGCCAGCAGGTATTACCATTTGGCACAAAGTTTTAGACTGATGAGTCCATTACATCAGATGTTCTGATGTCTAAAAATGAAATGTCTCTGGGTTCTACGGGGTGCAAAACAGGTTCATTCCAAAGACTATGGGGGCGCCTGGGTGGCTCAGTCGGTGAAGCGGCCGACTTCGGCTCGGGTCACGATCTCGCGGTCCGTGAGTTCGAGCCCCGCGTCGGGCTCTGTGCTGACAGCTCAGAGCCTGGAGCCTGCTTCGGATTCTGTGTCTCCCTCTCTCTCTCTGACCCTCCCCCGTTCATGCTCCGTCCCCCTCTGTCTCAAAAATAAATAAACGTTAAAAAAAAAAAATTTTGAAAAAAAAAACAAAGACTATGTAACTGTAACATAAAAGGAGAAAGCAATGATGAAAGGAAGAAAGTGAGAACACTTACCTTGTCCCCGGTGGCAGTGAAAGTTGTTCAAGTGAATTACCTCTTCATTGTTGTTTCCCTCTGCCATTTTCAAACACAGACATATACATACGTGCTTGCTAATATCTGAACATGGTGACTATTCAAAAGGGTCTGAAAAAGAAAAAAAAGAATACTAAGAATGAGGGATTATCGAAACTCTTCCCACATATTTGGTCAAGGTAGCATTCTAAGCTTATGGCGAAAATACCACTAAAGAAAATAATAAAAGAATGCATAACAAAAAAGGTAATGGTAGGGGAAAAGAATAATTAAAAAATAACTAATTATTGCAGAAGAACATATAAAAGAGGAATCAAGGATTAAAGAACACATGGAACAAATAAAGAATAAAAAAAATACACTTAAAAACTCCATTATAGCAACCTATAGAATGAGAGGAAATATTTCCAACTCATAATATCTGGTAAGGGGTTCAAATACAAAAATATACAAAGAACTCCTGCAACTCAACAGCCAAAACCAAGTAATCCAATTTTAAAATGGGCAAAGGACCTAAATAGACATTTTTCCAGTAAGATATTCAAATGGCCAACAGGTACATGAAAAGGTGCTCAGTATCACTAATCACCAGGGCAATGCAAATCAAAACCACAAGCTATCATCTGTGCTCTGTTAGAATGGCTATCGTCATGACCTGAGATGAAACCAAGAGTCAGACACTTAACTGACTGTGCCATCCTGGCGTCCCCACCAGAGAAATTAAGAATGAAAGGCAAGCCGACAGGAGAAAAAATCTGCAATACACATAACAAAGGGCTCCTATTCAACAAGTATGAAGAATGCTTACATGCTGATTGAAAAACAAACCAGACAACTTAAAGGAAAAATGAGCTAAAAGATTTGAACTCCCAACGTTGAGTACCTTGAGGAAACCCAAAAGGCCAGTAAACAAATGAAAAAGTGCCCAACATTATGAGACATCAGAGTAATGTAAACCGAAACCACAAAGGAATTCTGACAAGATGGCAGCACCACAGCTTTTGACCTAAGCTTTTATTTTCATCTAAAAACAAAAAATTCCAGGGCACCTGAGTGGCTCAGTCGGTCGAGCGTCCAACTTCAGCTCAGGTCATGATCTCATGGTTCATGAGTTCGAGCCCCACATTGGGCTCGCTGCTGTCAGAGTGAAGCCAGCTTCAGGGCCTCTGTCCCCCCCACCCTCCACCCCACCCCACCAGCGCTCTCTCTCTCAAAAATAAACATTAAAGAAAGAATTACAAAAATTCCAAGTTAGGAAAAAAAAAAAGCTAAGAATAACTTAAACCCCAAACTATGAGCCCGTGAGGACCAATCACCAAGAGCCACGTGATCTTTGAAGTACCATTTGTGCCTCAGAAAACACACGGAATCAT
Organism: Panthera onca; assembly: GCF_046562875.1. Lineage (NCBI taxonomy): Eukaryota > Metazoa > Chordata > Mammalia > Carnivora > Felidae > Panthera > Panthera onca. The sequence continues at coordinate 4,478,369 of NC_138354.1, forward strand.
TCAGACGTGAGGATAAGCCCCAGACAACCAACAGGTATCCACTGAGAAGCACACAGGCTAATCTGAGAAAGCTGTGGACACCGGGAAGGGGTTTGCTCAGCTCAAAAGTGGGTGAATGCAAGGGATGCATGCTAAGGTGTGGGAGGAGTGAAGCAGCCCAGGACCCAGAAAGTTTCAAACCTGATCTAGCAGGGCTCCCTTACAAGATGAAAAGCTGGGAAGAGTGACATTGAGTAAAAAGAGACAACAGAAAGAAAGGAGAGAAGGCGGGTCTACATGAGAACACAGGACAAAGCCAGGAAATCTCAAGAACCGAGGTATCGTATTTTGAACACTGCATGAAAAAGGAGTTCGGTGAAGCTAGAAAAGCTATCCCAAACTCCTCTCCTGGAAGTCCAAGAAAACCAATTTCATTACAAATGAGCAAAGAAGAGAGCTGATGTCAAAGCTCATATAAAGTTCTAAGAAAAACAAGCAAAACAACATCCCTATAATTAATGAATACATGCCAGGTAGAGGAGACAACCTAAAGGACACTAAAAAAGTACACAAGCCATAAAACAACATAAATCAGAACTAAAAAAACTCAAATGGAATGACAGCTCTCAGGAAAGAATTAGAAATAAAAGGAAAAAAAGCTTTAGGAGTGAAGACAAAATTAGAAGGAACACAAGTGTGAATGAACACAACACACACTGCTTAGAAGAACTAAAAGGTGAAAGGAGGAAAGTTTTAAATAGAAAAATAAAGAGACAAAGGAACAAATAATCAAGGCCAAGACTGTCGAACATAACAAACAGCAGCTCTTGAATAACTCAAAAGGGAAGAGAATACTAAAAACTGAAATGTAAAAAAAAATTTTCCTAACGTGAAAATGTTGAGGGGCGCCTGGGTGGCTCAGTCAGAAGAACATCCAACTCAAGTCATGATCTCCCAGTTCATGTTATCGAGCCCTGTGTCAGGCTCTGCCCTTACTGTACGAAGCCTGTTTGGTTTGCTCTCTGTGCCCCTCCCCTGCTTGTTTACATTCTCTCTTTCTCACTCTCAAAATAATTAAACTTAAAAAAAAAAAAGTTAAAAGACCACATTTTGAAACAACCCCGTATATACCTAAAACAAAAAACACCTCACCCAAAATGACAACCATCAAGACACATTCTAGTGAAATTACAGGACTTTAAAGAAAAGAGGTCCCTTTAGGACCTGGGCTTGAGACATACAAAAGAATGAAAATTAGATTAATAATAGACTTTGACAGTGATGCTTTATGCCATTAGAAAATGGAGTCAAATTCTTTTTTTAAAAAATGGGAGCCAGAGAACACCTGGGTGGCTCAGTCGGTTGAGCATCCAACTCTTGATTTCAGCTCAGGTCATGATCCCAGAGTTGTGGGAGTCCCTGAGTCGGGTTCCACGCTAAGTGTGGAGCCTGCTTGGAATTCTCTCTCTCCCGCTTTGCTCCTTCCCCTCTCAGTCTCTCTCAAAAAAAAATTTTTTTTTAAATGGGAGCCAGATATTTTCTATCCAGCAAAAATAATTTCAAAGAAAAGGGCACAAATTTATCAACATATAAGAACCTATGGAATATTGATTGCTTCTACAGGTCCTTCCTGAGGAATTGACAGAAAAATAAACTTCAGGCAACCAAAATGACTAAAGACACCACCACGAAGACTGGTAGTGAACATTAAATGTATAATTACTTGTAGCACAGAGACTAAATGCTAACTAAAATCTAACAATACAGTACAATTATAAAAACTATGGGGAGGGGAAGCATATGCAAAATTTTAAAGGAATGTAATCATATTGGTTGTGATGTTCTGAGACTTTCATTCTGATAGCTGTGTGCATATAAGATAAAAAAAACTAGTAGGAGTTATGGAATATTCTAGTTCTATTAATCCCTATGTCCTTGAGAATCAAGATTCTCCATGTAGAAAAAAGAAATTTTACTTATAGAGAAGTAAAACCCTAATAGTCTTAAACTTAAGTTATAAATACTAGTGTGAAGGAAAATATTTTAGTTCTGTACAAAAAAAAAGAGAAAGGCCTGAAGAAAACAATTTATTTGTAGCAATCAGCATCTGTAGTGCCTAGATCATGGTCTTGATTTAAAAGTTTATTTATTTGGGGGGGGGAGGGAGAGGGAGGGAGAGAGAGGGAGGGAGAGAGAGGGAGAGAGAGGGAGAATCCCAAGCAGACTCCACACCATCAGCACACAGCCCGATGTGGGGCTCAAATTCACAAACCGTGAGATCATGACCTGAGCTGAAACCAAGAGTCAGATGCTTAATCGACTAAGCCACCCAGGCGCCCCTAAGTTATGGTCTTGAAATACTATTTCCCACCAAAAGAAACCAGGGATTTTTGGGAGAAATTACTAATTCCATATCTGAAGCAAGAAATGTACAAAATGAGCCTACAACATCTTGTCCCATCACATATCACGGAAACTATCAAAAACTACCTATCAAAGACTGGGTCCTGTCAGAATAACTCAAAGGAAAAAAAAAAGTTCTGAAGAGGTGCCCATTGGCCAAACATAGAACATTCTGAGCACCAATAAACATAATAATATGACATGACTCTCTGAAGAAAATATATACAAGAAAGTGTTCGTAATTATTAAAAAAAATTTTTTTAATATTTATTTTTGAGAGAGAGAGAGAGAGAGAGATAGAGAGAATGCAAGTGGGTTGGGGCAGAGAGAGAGGGAGACACAGAATCAGAAGCAGGCTCCAGGCTCTGAGCTATCAGCACAGAGCCCGACACGGGGCTCAAACCCACGAGCCATGAGATCATGACCTGAGCCGAAGTCGGACACTCAACTGACCGAGCCACCCAGGTGCCCCAATAATTTTTTTTTAACAGGTCATTTTCACAGTATGATATCAACCGATACATTATCTTTAAAATTGGTAAAATCAAGGCACAGATTCAGGTATTTTCTTGTCTTTCCTCTATAAACTATAAATCACTGGATAACCAAATAGAGCGTAAGAAAATGGTTTCTTTATAAAAGTATTCCAATATCAATTAAAAAATTCAATTAAGATACGATCATTTTGTAATCCTTAATGAATTACTGGATCTAGACCTTGCAAATCACTGGCTGCTAACATCACAGAGACAAGACAAAAGCGCATTCTGAGAAAAGAACACACTAGCTACAGCCTTGTGAAAGAGACTGAACCAGAGTTTGGTGAAGGATTTGGACTCAGCCACATTTTTAGAATAGAAGCTCGAGGAAAAAAATGAAATTTTGAATTGCACCCTAAGTATGCAATCCAGACCATGTATCCTCAATGGGAGTGCTTCTGCAAGAGTGTGAAAAGACCTTAAGGTGTTACAATGGCTTGACTCTTCAAAATTCAGTTTCACCCAGCAAAATCTTATTCCTTAGTAATTAATGGGGAGGGTTAGGGGGAAAAATTGTCTAAAAAGGCTCTCTCTATAGGGGAATGATAATTTCTTAGAAGTCTGATGAACACATATTTAGGCTCTGTGAAACTACGGGTCAAACAGTTCAGGTTCAACAACATTTAAGTTATAAGGAAAAAAGAAAAGGAATGGAAGAACCACCTTAGATTTAAAACATACATCAAATCTTTATTTTTTTAATCTTTTTTTTTAAGTTTATTTATTTTTGACAGAGAGAGAGAGAGAGAGAATGTGTGTGTGTGTGTGTGTGAGCATGAGCTAGGGAGGGGTAGAGGGAGAGGCAGACAGAATCAGAAGCAGGCTCCATGCTGTCAGGACAGAGCCTGATGCGGGGCTTGAACTCACAAGCCGTGAGACCATGACCTGGGCCGAAGTCAGACACTTAACTGACTGAGCCACCCAGGCGTCCCATATGCATCAAATTTTTAAAATGCGTTTATAATACCTAGGGATGTACTCTTGGATGATAAAACCATAGAGAAATACAAGAAAATGACTATAAAAGTCAGACTAATAATTTTAGGGGGAAGGAATGAGTTATGATCAGGACAGGATATGTGGGAGGGTGCTGGGGTGGTCTACTTTTTAAACTGGGTGGTGAGTACAAGCATCTTATAATTCATTACGCCATACATTTGTTTTATGTGGTTCTAAATATGGTGTTTTAGGGGCACCTGGGTGGCTCAGTCGGTTGAGCGTCCGACTTAGGCTGTCATGATCTCACAGCTCGTGAGTTCAAGCCCCGTGTTGGGCTCTGTGCTGACAGCTCGGAGCCTGGAGCCTGCTTAGGATTCTGTGTCTCCCTCTCTCTCTGCCCCCTAACCCACTCACATCCTGTTTCTGTCTCTCTCAAAAATAAACATAAAAAAAATTCATTTAAATATGGGTGTTTCGTTTTGAAGGGTAAGAAAACCCTCACAAGATATTATATACCCACAGAATTGCTAAGGGGCACCTGGGTGGCTCAGTTGGTTAAATGTCTGACTTCAGCTCAGGTCATGATCTCATGGTTCGAGAGTTTGAGCCCCGCATTGGGCTCTGCGTTGACAGTGAGGAGCCTGCTTAGGATTCTCTCACCCTCTCTCTCTGCCCCTCCCCTGCTCACTCACTCAAAATAAATAAAAAATAAACTTAAAGAAAAACAATATGACAAAGTCTGATACTTTATCATAAATTGTAGTGGAAGATGATATGCTCTGACCCAACAGCCCACCACTAGCAATCTAGATTATAGAACTATTGCTTATATGCACCAGGTCTATGTATATAAGAATGTTCACAGCAGTATTTTTCTTTTTTTTCTTTTTAACGTTTATTTATTTTTGAGACAGAGAGAGACAGAGCATGAACGGGGGAGGGTCAGAGAGAGGGAGACACGGAATCTGAAACAGGCTCCAGGCTCTGAGCTGTCAGCACAGAGCCCGACATGGGGCTCGAACTCATGGACCACGAAATCATGACCTGAGCCGAAGTCAGCCGCTTAAACGACTGAGCCACCCAGGCACCCCGGCAGTATTTTTCTAAGAGCCAAAAACTAAAAAGGACTCACACCAACGAAGGAATGGACAGATATCCAGTGCTATGTTCACACAATTAAAAACGATACAAAAAAAACCCCCAAACTATTGTGAAGTCACACACACAACATGGATGGACCCCAAGACATAAAGGTTGAGTGAAGGAATCCAGACACAAGAAAGTATGTATTGAATGACTTCATTTAGATAAAGTTTAGTTTAGGCACAGGCCCAAGCTCAGTCTGGGGTGAAACTTCTTTGTGTGTACTGTATTTCACAATAGAAAAGTTAGGCAAACAAAAGCCATTATAAGAAAAAAAAAGAAAAAGAAGTGGTTGCCTCTGTGAAACAGTAGTTGGGGCGTCATGAGGGGAGAACTACTTTTAAATCTTCCTGCACTTTGATTTTTGAGCCATTTTCTTGCTTTAATTCGATGAACGTTAGGAAAATGAAAATAATTAAGAACGAAAGGAGGACAATTCTAACTGCCATGGGGCCCTTTTAGTCCCAAGATCCTATCTATAACCCACCCACTCAATGTTTTTCCTTCTAAGAAAATCTCAATTTTCTTTGCCTTCCTGGGAGAAACCACGTGCTTTAGAGAAAGTAGGTCCCCAGACCCTGGCTTCTCATTAAATGATGTCTACAAAGAATTAAAAGTCAAATCAACATTAGAATTTTTCCAACTTAGAGAATACTAAGTTGTGTATCAAGACTTTTTAAGTCTTACAACAGAATTCTCTGGTTATCTATACCTGGACAAAGGTAACTCAATTTTTAAAAATTACAAATCTCACTTGAAATAATAATTAGGACATCATTTACAAAGAGCACAGGAGAAAGGTAAGAGCTCTGATGTCAAATTTGAACTGCCACCTATTCAAGAACTTTACTTTTCTTCCAAATACAATTTTTTAAAAGTATTCTGAACACTTAATTCTACTAGTCAAGTTTCTTATTTCACCACAAAGTTCCTTCAATTTTACGACAGAAATCCAACAGAAATGTGATTCATTTTACATCTACCTAATTTAGTTAAAATGTCAAACTTGTGGTTGAACAGATTACTTGTGGTGCTTTAAGAGCAAGATTCCGCACAAATGAGTGGTACATAAAAAGACCCCAAGTTGCAGTGAGAAAAGGAGTCTGACAACAGAACTCCTCCTCCTGACTAGCTTCTCTGCAAAGGTCATGTCCTCTCATTCAGGCTTCAGATTAAACTACCTAAGCATGAATGCTGGTTTCACCATTTAGTCAATCAGTGACTGCAAAAATTGCTTAATTTCTTGGACCTAGTTCATTTGTGAAATGAGAATAGTGGTTTTAAGATGAACTGCATTAAATATATAAAGTGTTTAGCACGGTACCTGGCACACAGCAAGTGTCACATTATGACTGTTATTTCCTATGAAATGAAAATAGCTATTCTTACCTTGTAAGGCTGTGGTGGAAGACGAAATCAGAGGCCATTTGTAAATGGTAAATGCCAACAAAACAAGAATTTTGTTATCCCAAGCACACAGATGTATAGTGTTTATTAATTAGTCGGTGATACATACAAACGTTGGGGGAGGGAAGGGCTTTATTTTCCTTTTCCAGGTTAATTTTTACTAGTTTTATTAGAACTATTCACAGTTAAACTTTTACTTCTTTCTATAAGAAACTTCATTTTTTCTGTGAAAGTAGGTTCTTGATCAAACAGCTGAAGAAAATGGTTAAATAAATGTGGAATCCAGAAATTGGAAATGCTACCTAAGAGAGTATTTTATCTTGCCTCTTCCTCGTATTGTAAAAAGTTTCATATGTACGTTTATGACTATACTCTATAGTCAGTAAGGCAGTTGATGCTTCCAAGCCAGAACCAAAAATTAGCATATATTTCATCACTTCATTATTCCGCGGAGAATCTTATGTAGTACTACTATATACTAAGTAAAAACTTAACAAAATTAGATGACAATTCTGTGTTTTCTTCTGCCTCCTACAACTATTTTTCAAATCCCCTTCTTTTCCTTGGGTGGATGTATCAACATATGAAAAAGTCCACATCTGAATCATGTTCTCCACCATGTTCTTGACTATCTTATTCATAGCTGTATTTCCTGCATCTCACACAGTGGCTGAATGAATGAGTGGCTCCAAAAACATCTTCCTCTGTCAGAGTCCGGAGCTGTTCAACAGAGCCATACAGAACCAGAGTCTGATTAAGGGACCACAATCAGTTCATCAGGATTTTCTTCAACTATAAATAATCTTCTTCTCATTCTTCTATTCATGTTACATCTCCATTTTTCCTTCTACAGGTTCCTAATATAATACTGCATGGTCCTGGGGTTTTGTAGTGTTACCACTTTCCAGAGTAATCTCCAGCAATGTGTCGGTCACTTCTGCAACACTGATTTTGGGGTAATAAAAGATATTTCCCACTTAACGAGTTAATCTTTTTGGCCACTCCAGAGGAAGGTGGGCAAAGCCGAGCCAGGCATAGTCTGGGAGAAGCTGACATGCCCATGTCATACCGCTCCACAGCACCTCTTCCCAGAACGGTTTCTCAAGGGTCTATAAGTGATTATTGCTCTTCATTCACATTCTAGCTTCTCATCTTAACCATTATTTGGATATCTATTTATTGTAAGTCTGTACTAACAGTTAATCAGCATTAAATCAACAAAACAAAAAGTGAGTGAGGTTATTACTAAGTATTAAGTTTCACGCAGTTATACTTTTTTGCTTTCTTATACGTTCTGACTTTTCTATACGATAAAGAGTTCAGCAAATATTTATTATGTTCTTGCCACATGGTATAAAAAAGTTGTTATGCATCACAGGAAAACCCAACATGGATCTTGCCTCAAAAAACTTGGGGGAGTCCGGACAGTGAGAGAAACTACGCACACAATTAAGTACACTACAAATTAGCACAACAGAATGAAGTCTTTGTGCGATAAAGACACTATCCCAGTTGGGAGAGGGCAGATAGTTAGGGAAGCTTAGCCAAGATAGCTGTATTTAAGCTAAACTGAATGCTGTGCTAGTTCCAAACTTTGCTTTTAAGATAACTTTTTTTTTAATGTTTATTTATTTTAAGAGAGAAAAAGGGAGAGCAAACGTGTGTGCTCACAAGCAGGGGAGGGGCAGAGAGAGGAAGAGAGAATCCCAAGCAGGCTCCCCGCTGTTGGCACAGAGCCCAGTGCAGGGCTGGATCTCAGGAACCACAAGACCATGACCTGAGCCAAAATTCAGAGCTGGACGCTTAACCAACTGACCACACCCCCCCCCCCCCCAGGTGCTCCTAAGAGAACAGCCACTTCCGCCTAGGGCTCCTGGAGCCCAGAAACACCATTAAGAATTCTGACTCCCCTGCTGGAGAGATCACACGGAAAGCCCTAACTTCACGCGGAGAGAGAAAATGTGGCTGAGCCCAGCCTCCCAGTAGTCCCTGACAAGGCATGGGAGTGAAAAAGCACTTTGGAAGTAGAACCTCCAACCCTACCACCTCTACTAGCAACATGTGGATCAGGAAAAAACAGCCCAGGTTAGCCCTTCCCAATCTCCTGACTCACAAAATTGCCAACAAATAAAACTGTATTAAGTGACTAGGTCTGGGGGTGGTTTGTTATGCATCTATGGATAACTGAAGCCCGGCTCAAATTTTATTTTCTAACCAATGGAAAGCAATGCACAAAGTTGTACTTTAGGAAAATCAACCTCACTGCAATATGAAGACTGTACAAATATCTGGTACCAGGAAACCCAGAAAACAAGAGGCAGTGAAGTATGAACTAGAGATAACAGTAAGCAGGACGAGGGAAAAAATACGATACCAACCACAGTTAGATTCTAGAGGACTTCTGTATGTAAACAGCCATCGGGAAAGAGGAAGAAAGGAGTCAAAGTTGACCTAGATGTTGGGTGACTGGAGGATGGTGATACTATTAAAAACAAGGAAGGTAGTAAGTTCAGAATAAGAAAACACAATGTGCACAAATTTTAACATGTAGACAAAATGGCTCAGTCAGGTGAGCATCCGACATTTGATTTCAGCTCAGGTTATGATCCCAGCATCATGGGACCAAGACTTGTGTTGGGCTGCAAGTGAGCATGGAACCCTCTTGAAATTGTCCGTGTCCCTCTCCCCTGCTTATTTGCGCTCTCCCTTAAAACAAAACAAAACAAACCAAACCCTCTTGTTAGTCTTTCTACAATAGGAAACGTTTTAAACCGAAAATGAAACTCAACGATCTTCCGTGGGTGCACTAAACAGTTTAACATATTAACCTTAAAATTTTCCTCAAATGTCAACTGAAAATTGGTTCAGAAATTAGATTAAGCAAGCACATCCTCATCCACAAGAGGGGAAAAAAAATCAATGTTTTCAATGATTTTTTTACAGTTCAATCCTCCATGAACTCATGAATACAGTGCCCCTGCTACCCCACAATGCCTCCAGGTTCTACCCTCTGATGTATTTTCCTATACCACTAAGGGTTTTTTTTTGTTTTCGTTTTTTTTTTAAATCACAAAATCTCATCATGGTAGAACCAAAATCTCATGGCCTGTGAAATGGTGTCTCGCATGATCCTTGCTGACCTAGCTGACCTCACCTGACACCTCTCCCCCATTCACCATTCTGCAGGGACAATGGTTCAGGCCTTTGAACATGCCATGCTTCTTCCTCCTCTGGTTGACTGATGACTTTTCACTGCCTCCCGGACCAAATTAACTCCATTCATCCTTCAATTTCTCATTTTAAACGACTTCCTCAGATAAACCTTTCCTGACCATCCCCAATGACAACATATCTCACCCCTTCAAAGTGGCTGCCACAGTAACCTACACTTACTTGGGAAGCTATGTTAAATCGCTATCTCCTCTGCTAACATCAGTTCCAAGATCGTAGGACCCTGCAGCTTATTCATTCCATAGCTACAGGACATAGCACGCTGCCTGGCACAAAGCAAATACTCCAGAAGACCTTTCTGAAAAAACATCATTTACAGACATAGCAGAACAATTAGAAATACGAACTATGGAACCAAACTGAGTTCGAGTCCCAGCTCTGACCCAGTTCTGTGACTCAAGAAGTTATTTTTCAGCACCTCATTTTCTTCCTTTTTAAACCAAGGACAATAACAGAACCCCCATCATTGAAGATTAAGAGAGTTTTAAAGAAAATGCTTAAAACGGTGTCTAGCACATGGTTAGCGTCATGTTTTGTCTCACTGACAATGAAGATAAAATAACACTGCCAGGCAGGAGAATTAGTCCTGAGGTCTGCAAATAACACAGTCTAGAATATAGTGAACGCTCGTTCAATAGTAGCTATCGGAGTTGGCAAACACAGGCTCACTCAACTACCCTATTTCATAAACTTGCAGTCTCCTTGACTCGCATCTCAACTTCCTTTATCAGATTCCTCCAGAGGGGCTGGAAGGCTTCTTTCGCGTGCTGCCGCTAGGCTCTATTTAAGAGTTAAGGTGATCCAAAAATCTGGTCCCAGGCTCCCTAGCTGTTTCCTCCAGTTCACGCCACCCCCTGCCCCCAGCCCCAATAAATTACCTATAATAATAATAAACGGAACAAAGCAAGGTTGTTTCTTTGCGGTCTTCAGGCAAGCGTGCAAGACTGAGGTCGGTCCTAAAATCTTCCCTGTCCTCTCCCAGCTCCCAGCAGGGTACAAAAATCTTCTCTTTGCATTAGCAGAGTGCCTAGGACAAGCTGTACCCAGGAACTTATCACATGGTATTGGGAGTTATTTACAAGGCCCCCTGGCTGGTTTATATCGGACCCTGCCGGCGCTCAGGGAGCCCTCGCACGAGACTGGAGCGGCCCGAAGTTTTGAGACGAGCGTTCCACACAGCATTCAGCCACATCCCACGCGGGAACAGCGGTCTCGTTCACTGCGCGGCGCTCCAGGTACATTGGACGGGTTCGCGTTCCCCGCGCTGCAGAGGGTTTTGACGCACTTGGATGTCCCCGCAAGGGCTGGGGGGCGGGGGGGAGTCGCCGGCTTTCTCGAGAAGAGAGCCCTCCTGAACCGAGTCGGGAGGGTTTGGGACCGAGGCCCGGCGCCCCTAGGCCGGGGGCGCCGGAGTTCAAAGTCATAGGGCATCGCCGCCCGCGCGCTCCAGGCCGCGCTCGGCTCCACGGACGCCGCCTCCCGCGAGGTGCCGCCGGGGAAACTCGGTCTTTCGGCGCTTTCGCCTTCGCGCAGCAGGCCCGGGGCCGGCCCGCGAAACTTCCCGAAGTGGCGGGAGCGGGGGAGGGTCCGCCGGCCGCCTGCGCCTTTGTGGCTCCCGCCTCGCCGCCGGCCCCACTGCTCGCGTCCCTCGGCGGCGCCCCGCGCGGCCCCGGGCCCGCTCGCGTTGGGGCGGCCGCCGGGCCAGGCCCGCGCCCCCGACTCCTCGGCCCCGCCGCCCCTCACGGCCGAGGCCCCCGCCCCCGCCCCCACCCCGGGGCTTAATGGAGGCGCCGGGCGGAGACGCCGCTCGCCTCACACGGCCTGCCGAGGAGCTGGACGCGCCCCGCGGCCGACACTTACTCGCCACTCAGCTCGCCGGCTCGCCAAGCGGGCTCGGCGGCCTCTGTCGCCGCGGCTTTTAGTCACCGGGAGCGGCCGCCGACAGCTTCGTCGCCGCCGCCTCCGAGGCTGCCGCTGCACTCCTTCCGGCCCCGCCGCGGCTTCACCCCGCGCCTGCGCACAGCGCCCCCTCCCGACTAATGACAGGAAGAACCATAGAGGCACGCCGGGTGCTAGGGAGGAGGGACCTGGGGAGTAAGACCATAGAGAGGGACGCCTTTCCGCTCACCACCCAGGGAGTCTTGACTCCCCCACGGGGTGGGAGGATGAAGGAAACCGAGGTACCCTTCCCGCCACCCTAGGAAGTGTCGCCATCTCCCTAGAGATGAATAGGTCGGGGGTGGGGGTGGAGGTGGGCAGAAACAGGTGCCCGTGAAAATCCGCTGGATGTGCATTCGTTTGCACCCCTTGCCTTTGGCAAGTCATTCATTCAATACGTATTTTCCGGAGAGGTTCCTGTCAGCCAGGCACTGTTCTAGGAATTGGAGATACAACGGTATGGAGGGTCCCAGTTCTCCTGAAGCTTATGTTTTAGCGGGCGGGGATATAGCTAGGGAACTCGCTAACTAGTAAACTAATGAACTAAAATACTGGTTCGGGCAGAAAGTGTTCAGGGAAAGAAAAAAAAAAAAAAAAAACCACGCATAGGGGAAATAAAGCAGCAAAAGGGATAGAGCGTGATGTGATGAGGATACCGGTGTGGTCGGGGAGTCTTCTGAAGAGGGGACATTTCAGCAGAATACGGAATGACGTAAGGAGGTGAGAGCGATGGTGACCACCTGGAGGAAACACACTTCAAGCACAAGGGAGAGATGCCTGGCGTGTTAGAAAAACAGCGAGCCTGCAGTGCGGTGAGTGAGACGAGTGTGGTAGGGAATGGGGGTTGGCCAGGCGGTAGGGGGCCAAATCATAGGTCTTTTTTTTTTAATCTGTATTTATTTATTTTTTGGGGGGGGGAGGGACAAAGAGAGGAGAGAGAGAATCCCAAGCAGGCTGCACACTGTCAACACAGAACCCCACATGGAGCTCCATCCCACCAACTGTGAGATCATGAGCCCAAATCAAGAGCTGGATGCTTAACCGAATGAGCTCCTCAGGTGCCCTCATAGAAAGTCTTGATAAGAAATTTGATTTAAAAAAAATTTTTTTTAAATCTATTTCGAGAGAGACAGCGTGAGCAGGGGAGGGGTAAAGAGAGAACAAGAATCGCAAGCAGGCTCCTGCCTGCCAGCACGTAGCCTGATGCGGGGCTGGAACTCAGGAACTGTAAGATCATGATCTGAGCTGAAACCAAGAGTTGGACGCTTAACCGACTGAGCCACCCAGGCGCCCCAGAATCTGGATTTTCTTCCAACTGTGATGGGAAGCCACTAGAGAATTGGGAATAGACGTGTGGGCTGATTTTTCCGGGAACGTTTTCCAAAGATGACCCTGGTGGCTATTTGAACAACAGACTCTAGAGAGCTCAGAGTAGAAGCAGGAATGTGTTAGGAAGCGATCGCGAGAGTCAAAATAATTATTATGTGATGGTGACTTTAACTAGGATGGTCAGGAAGGAGGTGGTGAGAAATAATCACATTAGGGATTGATTTTTTTTTTTTTTTTAGGTAGAACAGAGACATTTGCAGGTAGATTGGATGTGAGGTGAGAGAGAAAGGAATCAAGGGTAACCACAAGGTTTTTGGCGTGTGCAACTGAGTAAATGGTGGTTCCATTCACAACTAGGGGGGGAAATTTGGAGGGACAGGTTTTGGTCGGCCTAGGAAGAGGTGAACGTGTTTTGGACGCATTAAATTGCCAGCTAGACCTTCAAATTGAGATGTCAATAGGCAGTTGGATATATGAGTCTGAAGCTTCAGAAAGACAGGATAACTCAGGCTAGGGATTTACAATGGGGGGTCACTGAGATATGGATAATGTATAAAGCCATGGGACTGGCTATACTCATACCTAGGGAATGAGTAGACAGAGGAGAGAGGACGGAACTCAGGGTCACTTCAACGTGTGCCACGTAGAGGAGGGTGCTGAGGAGGAAAGCCCGGTGAAGGAGAAGGAAAACCAGGAGTGTGTGATATCTCAGAGGCCATAGAGACAAAGTGTTCCAAGAAGGAGGAAAATTATCAGTGTTGACAGATGCTGCTCAGAGATGCAATACAATAGAGCTGAATCTCAGGGAAACCAGAAGGAGGGACATTGGCTGAGAGTGAGGCCGGGGACAAGATCTTGCAGTTTTGTAAAGGAGAGAGACAGGATGAGCTGAATGCTGTGGCCTTGCTGGCTCTGGAGTTCTGTGGTCAGAGATTTAAAGTGAAGCCAGGCAGCAAGGATATGGGGCTTTCTCCAGCCACCCACTTAGATGCAGGGGGAAGAAAAGAGCTGGAGACAGTGGGTCAATGAGAGGTATGCTTGACATTGAGATTTTGGAGATGATGCAGTTGTTGGTAATGATGAGCCCAGGGATCGCTGAAGCCCCACGACGAGGGTGCCTGAGGTAGAGAGGAGGCGTAGATCATCGAAGGGCAGGGATTAAGAAACGAAGGGCTGGGTGTAGATAGATTATATAAGAGGATATTAAATCGTCAAGAAAGATGTCAGAAACGGAGGTGGGGCGTGGAATAAGACAGTTCCTAAAATCTTCAATGAATGAGGAGGACTGACCAGCAGCCCAGCAGATAGTTGCCCAGGAAAGAGGGTGGTATGGTCCCAGGGCACGTGCTTTGACGATTCAGTTAATCGTCGTTGTTGTTTTTGATTTGCTGGCCCTGCTCCATCTTCTCAAGATGTCACAGAGGAGCCCACACCTGCCCTGTCACCGAACCACAAAACAGCAGAGCAGAAAAGGGAACAGCCTTTAACAAACCCCAGACTTTTGAGCAGTATGGGAATATCACAATTTTTGCCTAAGTGACCTATTGCCTGTAAGTAATAGTTTGTTCTTTAGACGGATTCATTTTTCATCAAAATATATTTTTTAAATTTTTTTATATTTATTTATTTTTGAGCGGCACGCGTGCACGCGCGCGCGTGCGCGCATTAACACACACACACACACACACACACACACACACACACACACACAGTGTGGATGGGGAAGGGGCAGACAGAGAGGGAGACACAGATTCCGAAGCAGGCTCCGGGCTGTCAGCACAGAGCCTGATGCGTGGCTCAAACCCACAAACTGTGAGACATGAGCTGAGCCAAAGTCAGACGCTCAACCAACTGAGCCACTCATGTGCCCCAAAATATATTTATTTTAAAAGGGAAGCCTCATTTCCCTCTATAAATAGAAAACAAGTCTCACTCTCCATAAAGCAGAAAGTGACCATAAAAATAGGTTCCAGGAAATAAAACAATGTTACTGACTTCTTTTTTTCTTTTTTTTTTTTAAAGTTTTTAATTTAATGTTTATTTATTTTTGGAGGAAAGAGAGAGAGAGAGAGACAGAGCGTGAGGAGGGGAGGAGGCACAGAATCCAAAGTAGGCTCCAGGCTCCGAGCTGTCGGCACAGAGCCCGACGTGGGGCTTGAACCGGGAGATCATGATCTGAGCCAAAGTCAGACCCTCAACCGACTGAGCCACCCAGGCACCCCTGTTACTGACTTCTTAAAAAGTTATAATTAGAGGAAACCAACCAATAAACCAGCCAACCAATAAACTAATAAACCAACCAATAAAATACAAATAAAAATGAAAATCAAGGTGTGAAACATAGAACTGAAAGTAAGCTTCCTTAAGAGAAGGATGGCAACCTGATACTTACATAACACCGTATGTTAACTAATTGGAATTAAAATAAAACTAAAAAAAAAGAAATTAGGGGGGCCTGCATGGCTCAGTTGGTACAGCGTGTGACTCTTGATCTTGGGGTTGTGAGTTCGAGCCCCACGTTGGGTAGTACTTAAAAAAATAAAATAAAATAAATTTTAATTTAATTTAAAAAAAGAGAAGGATGGAATAGTTTGTGAGCAGTCAGCAGTATTAAGGGATTTTTGCTCCATATTTTTATTATAAGGAAAAATGTTCTATGTCAATAAGAGGAGTCACTTTTTTTTTCTTTTTTTGCTTTTAACGTCAACCAGCACCCAAAATCAGAAAGGGCAGAAGAGATCTGCCTGCAGACAAAACTATTGCCCAGAAGCGATGCTTTGCTACTTTCCTGGGAAGACTTTTCCCATCTATGGAAACTCGTCCCATGTGTATTGGCTATACTTCCGTGCAGTTATGGTGGAAGGTATGCAACATAAGAGCACTCGGAGCCTTCCAGAAAGCTGGGGTATAATTCATACACCTCTGTGAGTCATTGCAGCCCTGCCTCCTGTATTTCATTTTCTGGTTACAATTAGTTTAATGTGCCTGCCACCTGTAAAATCATTTATAATCGTAGAGGACTGCCATTTCCACACTCTGTATATCATCGTCACTCCCAAGAGCTGTGAATATTGCCATCGGTTTTATCTCGATGAAGCCGTGCTAGTCTGGCCATGGAGGAAATTATTCCTGAACTCGATCTGCTTTCAGAAGCAGTAATTTCCTGCTATTCTAGCGCATTGCTTTTTTTTTAAAATCAGTGTTATTGCAGAATGATTTATATGCAATACGACGCGCCCACTGTAAGTGTACATTTCTGAGTTTTGACAGATTCATGCGCCCACGCATATAACCTCCGCTGCAATCAAGATAGAGATCATTCCCATCACCCCCAAATATTCTCTGGTGCTCCTTCCTCAACCTGTAGTGGTTGATCTGCTCCCTCCAGCCCTGGATGCTAGGCAACCACTTATCTGCTTTCTGTCACTTTAGATTAGAATTGCTTTTTCTGTAGTTTCAGATAAAGGAGATCATAAAGCATGCACTCTTGTGTCTGGTTTCTTCTGCTCAACATATGTTTATTCTCTCAATTTTTATTGTGGTAAAATGCACACAACAAATCTCAAATCTTAACCATCTTTAAGTGTATGCCTCAGTCGTATCAAATGTATTCATAATGGATGTTGTGCAAACATCATCACCATCCATCTCCATAACTGTTTTCATTTTGCAAAACTGAAATTCTATACCCATGGGACAATAGCTCCCCATTCCCCGCTCCCCCCCCCCCCAGCCCCTGACAACCACCTTTCTACTTTCTGTCCCTATGATTATCACTGCTCTAAGTACTACGTGTAAGTGGAATCCTACAGGATTTGTCTGTGACTGGTTTTATGTCACTCAGCGGAACATTCTCGAGGTTCATCCATGTTGTAGCATGTGTCAGAATTTCCTTCCTTTTTAAGGCTGAGTAATATTCCATTGTGTGCCTTACCACATTTTGCTTATCCATTCATCTGTCAATGGACATTTGGGTTGCTTTCATGTTTTAACCCTTGTGAATAATGCTGCTATGGACATGAGCATACAGCGATCTCTTTAAATTCTTCTGGATATATACCCGGAGTGGAATCACTGGCTCATATGGTAATTCTGGTTTTTTAACTTTTTTTTTTTAAGAGAGAGAGAAAGAGCACAAATGGGGGAGAAGGGCAGAGGGAGAGAGAATCCCAAGCAGGCTGCATATCCAGCATGGAGCCTGACACAGGGCTCGATCTGACAATCCCGGGATCACGACCCAGGCTGAAATCAGGAGCCGGACACTCAACCGACTGAGCTACTCAGGCACCCCTGGTAATTCTATTTTTAATTTTCCAGTAAAAATCATATTGTTTTCCACTATTTGACATTTCCACCCACTGTGTACAACGGTTCCAATCTCTCCACATCTTTACCGATCTTTACTATTTTCTGTTTTTTGATAATAGCTATCCTAATGAGTATGCAGTAATATTATAGTCCTGATTTACATTTCCCTGATGATTAATGATCTTTAGCATTTTTTCACGTGCTTATTCACAGTTGTATATTTTCTTTGGAGAAATGTCTATTCAATATTTTGGCCATTTTTATGTGGATTTGTTTCATTGCTGTTGAGTTTCAGAAGCTGTCTGTATATTGTGAATATTGATCCTTTATCAGATATATGATTCCCAAATATATTCCCCCATTCTGTGGGTTGCCTTTTTAAAAAAATTTTTTTAATGTTTATTTGTTTTTGAGAGACACAGAAACAATGCAAGTGGATTAGGGGCAGAGAGAGAGGGAGACACAGAATCAGAAGCAGGCTCCAGGCTCTGAGCTGTCAGCACAGAGCCCAACGCGGGGCTCGAACTCACGGACCGTGAGATCATGACCTGAGCCGAAGTCGGATGTTTAACCGACTGAGCCACCCAGGCACCCCCTGTTGGTCTGTTTTTAAATAGACACCTATACCTTTGGTGTCACGGCCAAGAGATCTCAAGATTTGGCAATCTATAATTGCCAGATCCAATGTCACGAAGCTTTTGCTTATTTTTTTAATTAATTAATTAATTAATTAATTTATTTATTTTTAAGTAGGCTCCACACCCAATGCGGGGCTTGAAATCACGACCTTGTGATTAAGAGTCAGATGCTCTACCAACTGAGCCAGCCAGATGGCCCTAATTTTATAGTTTTAGATTTTCCTTTTAGGTTGACCCATTTTTATGTCACTTTTTTTTATATGGAATTCTGTAATTCTTTATTTTTTTTTTTTCTTTATGCCAGGACCACACTGTTTTGAGTACTGTAGCTTTGGAGTGAGTTTTGAAATCGGGAAGTGTGACTCCTCCAGCTTTGTTTTCCTTTCTCAAGATTGCTTTGGCTATTTAAGGTCCCTTGAGATTCCATATGTATTTTAGGATGGGTTTTTCTGTTTCTATTAAAAAAAGTGTCCCTCGGATTTTGATAGAGATTGCCCTGAATCTGTAAGTTTCTTTGGGTGGTATTGACATCTTCACAATATTAATACTTCCAACCCATGGACATGGGAGGTGTTTTCATTTGGTTACATCTTCTTTCAGCGATGTTTTGTAGTTTTCATTGTACAAGGCTAGGTCAGCATATGTTTTGGGGGTTCCTCCGCTTTGCGTGTGCCAATGGTTTATTCGTTTTGCCGCTGAGTAGAATTCCATTACACAGCTATGGCACAGTTTGTTCCTTTACTCACCAGATGATGGGCATTGAGTTGTGTCCAGTTTTGGGGCTATTTTGAATAAAGCTGCTAGGAACATTAATGTACATGTTTGGGGGTGGATATCTGTTCTCATTTTCTGGGTGTGGAATTGCTGAGTCATGTATTAAGTGTCAAACTGTTTTCCAAAGTGGTTGTACCATTTTACTTTTCCCCTGGCAAGGAATGAGAGTTCCAGGTGTTCCTCTTGGTCACCCACAGTCTTTAATTCCAGCCATTGTAATGGACGTACAGTGGTGTATTGGTGTGGATTTAATATGCATTTCCCTGATGGCTAATTGTGTTGTGCATCTTTGCTTGTTGTGCCTTTTTACATCTTCTTTTGTGAAGTTTTGGGTTTCTTGTTTGTTTGTATTGGCCCATTATTTTTTTTTCGAAGATTTTATTTTTGGGGGTGCCTGGGTGGCTTAGTTAAGCGGCCGACTTCAGCTCAGGTCATGATCTCGCAGTCCATGGGTTCCAGCCCCGTGTCAGGCCCTGTGCTGACAGCTCAGAGTCTGAGCCTGCTTCAGATTCTGTGTTTCCCTCTCTCTTTCTCTCTCTCTGCCCCATCCCCACTCATAATCTGTCTCTCTCCCTGTCTCAAAAAAATAAACATTACAAAAAAATTTTTTAAAGATTTTTAAAAGTAATCTCTGTACCTAACACGGGTCTTGGACCTACAACCCTGAGATCAAGAGTCACATGCTCTAGTGACTGAGGTGCCCCTCGGCCCATTATTTAAATTGAGTTGTTTGTCTTCTTATAATTGAGTTGTAAGAGTTCTTTTTCTATTTTGGATATGAGTCCCTAAGTAGTGTGTATATTTTCCTTCACTCTCTTGCCTTTTCATTTTCTTTATATTTTGACAACATAGTTAACAAGTTTGATCTAATGAACATATATAGAATATTACACACATCAGGGGAATACATGTTACCTTCAGATATGTATTTATGAAAATGATTATGTACTATATCATAAAGCAAGCACCAAAAAATCTGATAAACAGTATTTATAAGAAACATTAATGGTAAAATAAATGGAATGTACCATGTTCAAGAAAAGGATTACCCAATAGTCTAAAGATAATTTTCTCCCAAATTGACTTTTAGTATGATGTAATCCCAAACTAAATTTTGGAGGCATTTGTTAAACGAATTACAAAATTTATACAATAATGCAGAGCGAAAAAAAATAAAAAAACAAAACCCAGTCAAGATACTTCTGATGAAGAATAAGGTAAGAGGACTTACTCCACTGGATTTCAAGACATTTTATAAACACATAGTAAGTAAGACAGTGTGGCAATAATAGAGGAATAGACCGGTGGAATAGCTCAGAGAGCCCAGAAACAAATCCACACATACGTGGAAACCTGACATATGACAGCTGGTATCACAGGGAAAAAAAGGATGCCCTCATCAATATATGATTTTGGTGCACGTGGGTGGCTCAGGCTCAGTTGGTTAAGCGTCCGACTCTTGGTTTCAACTCAGGTCATATCTCATGGTTCATGAGTTTGAGCCCTGTGTCCGGCTCTGTGCTGATGGCGTGGAAACTGCTTGGGATTCTCTCTCCCTCCATCTCTCTGTAACCGCCCCCATGGGTGCGCACACACACACACACACACACACACAGTCTCAAAATAAATAAATAAACATTAAAAAATAAAATTAATTCTTTAAAATATGTAGATTCTTGAGACAACTGATTATCTGTATGGAAAAAAAACAAAGAAAATAGATCCCTCCCTCACACACACACAAAAATCAACCACAGATGGAAAAAGGGCGTAAGCAAGAAAGGCAAAACTTTGAGAAAAAAAAATATATAGGAAAAGAAACAATTCTTCAGGCATCCAGATGAAAAAAGGAAAGCTCCTGGTAGCCAAATTGCACAACCACAAATGCCACCTCTGGTCCACATGACCTGACTTCCCTTGTTCCTGCTGAGGCGTTGAGCCTGATAGGTGACCCTAGTTGCTTTCTGCATTCCCCAGTTCTGCGAGTTATTGCTCAGCTTGACTTTCTTGCACAGGCTCCCGGGGACCTCTGTAGCTGCAGAGTGTGACAGGATTCTCAACGGAGCCTAGAGGGTAGCAGGAGGAGAGGCTGGCAGGAGTGGGGTGGGACTGCCTTTGCATTTTCTTAAGAGTGTCTTCTGGGGGCACCTGGGTGGTTCAGTCGGTTAAGCTTCAGCTCAGGTCATGGTTTCATGGTTCGTGAGTTCGAGCCCCACATCAGGCTCTGTGCTGACAGATCAGAGCCTGGAGCCTGCTTCAGATTCTGTGTCTCCCTCTCTCTGTGCCCTTCCCCTGTTCATGCTCTGTTTCTGTCTCCCTCTCTCAAAAATAAATATTTTAAAAAAATTTTTAAAAAGTGTGTTCTGAAGGGCAAATTTTAGTTTTGATATATATATTTAAAATTTTTAAAAAAGTTTATGTATTTTTGAGAGAGAGAGTGCAGGGGAAGGGCAGAGAGGGGGAGAGAAAGAATCCTAGGCAGGCTCTGCACCATCAGCACGGAGCCCGATGTGGGGCTCGAACCCATGAACCATGAGACCATGACCTGAACTTAAGAGTTGGACACTCAACCAACTAAGTCACTCTGGTGCCCCAGTTTTGATACATATATTTTTTAAATTTCCATTCAATTTAAACATTTTCTTATTTCCCTTGTGATTTCTTTGTTGACCCATGGGTTATTTAGAATTGTGTTTAGGGGTTCCTGGGAGGCTCAGTCGGTTAAACGTCTGACTTTGGCTCAGGGCGTGATCTCTCGGTTTGTGAGTTCGAGCCCTACATTGGGCTCTGCGCCGACAGTGCTGAACCTGTTTGAGATTCTCTCCCTCTCTCTCTGCCCCTTCCCCACTCTCTCTCTTTCAAAATAAATAAATACACTTAATTTTTTTTTTTATCTTTTAGTTGGGGGAGTTTTTAAGATATTTCTCTGGTTTCTAATTTAATTTCTTTATGGCTAGAAAACATACCGTGTAAGCTGTCCAACTTTAAAAAATTCATTGAGACTCGTTACAGGGCCGGAGAGTTTCTGGTGAATTTTCCATATACATTTGGAAAGAATGTCTATTCTGCCCCTTCTCAGTGGCGTGTTCTGTACATGTCAACTAGGTCAATGTTAAAAGCTACATCCTTCCTGATTTTCCATCCCCTTGTTCTTGTAATTAGTGAGAGTCAAGTCTTGAACCCTCCAGCTGTGATTGTAGGTTTGTTGACAACATAGAGTTGAGTCGTGCATTTTTAGCCAATCTCACAATCTCTGTCAATTAAAGTGTTCAGAGTATTTTAATTAAATATAATTCTTGGGGCGCCTGGGTGGCTCAGTCGGTTGAGCGCCGACTTAGGCTCAGGTCATGATCTCGCGGTCTGTGAGTTCGAGCCCCGCATCGGGCCCCTGTGCTGACAGCTCAGAGCCCGGAGCCTGTTTCAGATTCTGTGTCTCCCTCTCTCTGACCCTCCCCCATTCATGCTCTGTCTCTCTCTGTCTCAAAAATAAATAAACGTTAAATATAATTCTTGATGTGATTGGGTCTAAATCTATGTAGATTATCTTGTATTTGTTTTCTATTTGACCCTCCTATTTTTTTTTTCCTGTCTTTTGGATTTCACTGAGTAATTTTGAGATTTCCGTTTTTCTCTCTACTATTGGCTCATTAGCTATACTTCCTCGTATTACTATTTTAATGATTTCACGAAGGTTTGTAACATGCATGCTGATCTTATCACAACCCATCTTTAAATAATGTTATTCCACTTTATGTTTAATCTGAGTCACTTACAAGAATATACTTCCATCTCTGCCTTCATCTTTTGTGGTTTTACTTCCACGCATAATATGAACTCCACAACCCTGCCCTTCCCAACATTATGCCTTCCGATTTCTAGCTGCCTGAGTCTCTGAGTTCTGATCTCTATCTCTTCCGCTTGATAAGGCTCTGGGGTTCTGATGAGATTTCCCTTCCTCGCTCCTCTCTGATCCGGAATTGCTTCCAGGCATAAGCTGGGGTGGTGTTAGGCTCACTCAGCTCATTTGTTATCTTACTCTTGGGCACCCAGTCCTGGGCCGCATGCCGCCAATGTCTGAAAACCGCTGTTTCATGATATGCCCAGTTTTCCAGTTGCTTGCTGTGAGCAGATGACTCACCAACTTAGGGAGTGGAAGTCTTAGCACCATTTTGTCCTTTTCCTGAGCAATAATGTTTTTGAAATCATGGATTTTATATTGTGTTTATATTGTTTGTATTCATATTAAAATAAATAACTGTTGGCGTGCCTTGGGTGGCTCAGTCAGTTAAACGTCCAGCTCTTGATTTCGGCTCAGGTCATGATCTCACTGTTGAGCCCTGCATTAGGCTCTGCACTGTCAGCACAGAGCCTACTTGGGATTCTTTCTCTCTCCTTCTCTCTCTGCCTGTCCTTCCTGCTCAAAGTAGGTAAATAAACTGAAAAAAAAAAAAAACAAAAAACCAACAAAAAACTATTAACGTGAAAACACGTATCAATTAAAATGATTTTGCCCAGCAACAGTGGTATGTGTGTCTGCTTTGGAAAATCTTGAGGCAGTCTAATCTCAAAGTATTGTAAATAGGTGGAAAGCAGAGGGCCTGTGACATGCCTGAGGTCACATGGACTGTTAATTTCCAATTCTGATGTGAAACCCAGGCAGTTTACCAATTTCCAGATTCTTTCTATTGCAAACCCCACCCCATGCCCCATTGCTTTCTCTTCTCCTTTGTCTATCCCTTTTCACATCCATGTTTTAAAGGAAGCTTCTGAGGGAAGAATCAGATTCTAAAATGTGTGTTGAGTGCCTACACTTAGCCTATTCATCATTCAGTCATCGGATCAAATGCTGTTTTTCTCACAGAAACCTTCTCACACAATTTGGGGGTAGATCAGCGTCCCTTTTGAAATAGTCCTTTATAGTCCATTTACAATTTTTAATTATGTTTGAATTAGTGATTAGTTATTATTGGAGGAATGCTCTCTCCTCCATTGTGGTACACTGTATGAGGACTGGTGTTTTCTTTCTTTCTTTCTTTCCTTTTTTCTTTCTTCTCTGCTCACTACTCTTCCTCTAATGCATAGTGGCTAGCACATAGAAGCCACTCAATAAATACGTGTTGAATAAATTTGCTAAAAACATCATCAATAGAGAAGCTGTAAGCCACTCAAAGTCTCAAAGAGATGCCTGAGTAAGATCTGATCAGGACTTGCTGGTTGAGCTCTAAAAACAAAAAAGCTGCAGAGTGTATCCCCAGATCCATCAAAGTGACCCTGGTATGGGAGGTCTGGTCTGCCCCTCGGGGGCAGATGACGCCAGCTATCTTTCAGTCACCACCTTGGAAGAATGCCAGGGCACACTCAAACCCCCTGAATTAGCCAACATCACCAGGGGATGTGAGCCTCGGTATTGTCCTGAGATCCAGCCATCAGAGACCACCCATCAGAAATCCAAACTCATGACTCACGTGGGACTCCAGACCAGGGGGAAAGAAGGATTGAGAACCAAAGAAGCGATATTTACACCTACCACCAGATGGAGGGACCATCTCATTAAAGGCCGTGGAGGTTGGCATCCCGACAGTGATCCTGGGAATTTTACTGCGCATTGGCCATTGGTACGGAGAAGATGAAGTGGGTACAGAACCTTGAAGGACAAAAGCCTTCTTGCTGGCAAGAAGTACCTTGACAGGAAAATGCCCATGTCAGGGGCTTGCCCACCAAGACACCAAACTGCCTTTTCTAGAGAACAGTTGTACACCTGTGGTCCCCAGTGCTCTACCTGCCTGTGAGAAACTCTGCACAACAATCACCTTATTCACCTTGAGAGCCAGCGAGGTACCCAAGAGGTGCTGAAAGTGATTTCCTTCATGCCCTGGCTTGAATTTAATATAGGTGACAGACGTTCTAAATTAGACTTCCGAAGGTAACACTGTATGTCATCTCTAATAATAAGCTTGGTGTCAGATTCTTAGTAGGGTGATGTTATGGGCTGAGCTGTGTCCCCCAAATATTCACGTGTTGATGTCCTAATCGCTAGTACCTCAGACAGTGACTGTATCTGGAGACAGGGTCTTTAAAAAGGTAATTACGTTAAAAAGAGGTCATTAGGGTGGGTCATAATCCATTATGACTGAAGAGACGAGGACGTAGACAAACACACAGAGAAAACCAAGTGAAGACTCAGAGAGAAGGTGGCCATCTTGTGCCAAGGACAGAGGCCTCGAAGAAACCAAATCTGCCAACACCTTGATTTTGGACTTCTCAACTTCCAGAACTGTGAGAAAATACATTTCTGTTGTCTAAGCTGCCCAGTCTGTGGTACTTGTTATGGTAGCCCCAGCACACCAATATAGGCAACTAGCCGTAATAATCAAGTAAAGAAATGACGAGAAATACTCACACGGGAAAAAGGAAGAAGCTTTGTTAATAAAGATTGTAATGCACGTACTAAAAAAAAAAAAATGCATCAATATGGAACTGTAGAGACACAGTGAAGGGGGTGATCATTCATTCCTGGGGGGGGATGGAGACTAAGAGGGAGGGTCCGTCAATGGAGGGTGAGACGAATCTGGAAGGATGAGCAGCCATTTATTGGGTCAAGAGTTTGGGCTGGAGGAGGGGAGGAGAGGGTGAAAGAATGTGAAGGGTGCTCGGGAGCAAAGTCCTGATGGTGAGCAAGAACACAGTGAGCAGAGGATCTAGGAGTTGACGAAGTAAAGCAGGGAGTGGAGAGGGGCAGGGGGGGTGGGAGACAAGGGAAGAGAAAAGCTGGGACCAAATCCCAGAAGACTTGGGGCACCAGCCTGAGAGATCTGACAGCACCATGGAAGGTTCAGAAGCCAGTGGAAGCGTTGCAGACTTCCTTTAAAAAAAAAAAAACAAAAAACACTTAGGGGTGCCTGACTGGCTCAGTCTGTAGAGCACACAACTCTTAATCTCAGAGTTGTGAGTTCAAGCCCCACATTGAATGTAGAGCCTACTTAAAAAAAAAAAAAAAAAAAAAAAAAAAAAAAAAAAAGAAAAGAAAAGGGCAGCCTGGGTGGCTCAGTCAGTTAAGCATCTAACTCCTGATCTCACCTCGGGTCTTGATCTCCAGGTCATGAGTTTAAGCCCCATGTTGGGATCCATGCCAGGCATGAATCCTACTTAAATTAAAAAATAAAATAAAGTAAAAATTTAAAAACTCACTTGGAGGATGGCTGTGTCCACTCAAATAAGATCAAAGTCACTGAGGCAAGCCTTCCACTGGACACAACAAAAACAATGTGGATGTCGCATAAAACAGCTTCTTAAAATAATCACAGAGCCACAAGATCTTGAGTCGTTACTGGGCTGAGAGATCCAAAGAGGATGTTAATCCGGGGGAGTCAATCAGGTTCAGGGCTGCCTGGGCCTGGGGTCACTCACTGGTCCTTTCCTAGGAGAGACTCTGAGGGTTTCATGTGACTAGGGACGGGGTGAATGTTCTGACTTGGGAAACTTGACAGATGGGGTACAGAAGAACTTCCATTCTGGAGGTCAAGGCCGTGCTTTTCAGCTGGGACTTCCTGAGTTGAGATGCCTGCCCCCATGAATCTCCATTGTCTCGCCACACGTGGGCTACTCCCCTGTGGTAGAGGGTCCGTAAAGGGAGCTGCTTTCGAAGAGCCTGGCCATCAGCCTTCCCCCAGGTCCATTTTTGCCTTGCCATGTCCATACTCTTTATCTTGAACTTGGAGTACTTTGGGTTTTCAACTCTGCTCCTCTCCTTGGTTCAGCACTATGGCCCTTTTGGGAAAGCAGGCCCCTAACAAGAAGCCTCTTCTACCAGAACTGTGCCTTCTCTGCTTTCACAGGAGTCATTTTGAGCCTCAGTTTGTCTCTTTCATGAGGGACCTCCTAGAAAGGTTCCCCGAAGCAGCTGATGTATTCCAACATCCTGAATTTGTCTTGCTAAATTTCTGACCCTAATTCAAGAAGATGTCCCTGCTTAACATGGTGCAAACATTTCCAGATACAGTCCCAAACAGTCATTCCTCTCTGGAGGGCATTTCTGTCCTGCCTGTTTGCCATGTAGGAAGTGCTACATACGCAATGAAAGAATGATGGCCGAGATAGCATCACAAACACATATTGTGCAACTATTTTGTCATGATTATCACTTTTGTTTTCATTTAGGCAAATCTTTCAGAGTTGTTGGCGTTGGTGGGGGGTGGTGGTTTTCAGCAGGGGTAGGCTTCGTTTTACTTAGTACTGCTGGAAACCATGTCACAAATACCTCTTAATTCAAGTAGGAAGGTATGTAGGAAGGTGCACGTATCATGAGCTTGATGAATTTTCACGAAGTGAACACACTTGTATAATTGGCCCCCAAAACAAGACAATTAACTTGACCAGAACCCCAGAAAACCCCTCCTGCTCTCTTTCAGGCACTGCCCACCTCTCCCTTAGATGACTAAGGGTAGTCATTATCCTGACTTTTAAGACCATGGATGGGGTTCTCCAGGCTTTTGTGCCCTTTATTTCCTAAATGTATACAGAATTATATTGGATATACTCTTTTGTGCCTGGCTTCTTTCACTCAGCATTACAACCGGGAGGTTCGTTCCTATGAGTGTGAGTCATTTTCATTGTTGGAGAGTGGTTCTCGAAGTGTGGTCTGGAGAGCCCTGCGGCTTCCCGAGACTGCCTTCAGGGAGTCTCTGAAGTCAAAACTTTTTTCATAGAAATACTAGGCATTATTTTCTATTTTTGCTAATGTGCAAAACAATGATGGGTAAAAGTGTTGGTGTCTTCACATTAATCGAGACAATGGCACTAACCTATTTACCCACATGTACTTGCAAGAAAAAAAAAATCCAGTTTCACTTAAGAATGTACTTCATTATTGGGTCGCCTGGGGGGCTCAGTCGATCAAGCGCCGGACTTCGGCTCAGGTCATGATCTCACGGTTTGTGGGTTCGAGCGCCGCGTCGGGCTCTGTGCTGACAGCTCAGAGCCCGGAGCCCGCTTCGGTTTCTGTGTCTCTCTCTCTCTCTGCCCCTCTCCCTCCCTCTCTCTCTCTCTCTCTCTCTCTCTTTCTCTCTCTCTCTCCCCCTCTCTCTCAAAAATAAAATAAAACATTAAAAATTTTTTTTAAAAATGAATGTACTTCATTAGAAGCAGTGAAAGTATTGACTTCATTGGGACACCTGGTGGCTCAGTTGGATGAGCATCCGACTTCAGCTCAGGTCATGATCTCGTAGCTTGTGGGTTCAAGCCTCACGTCAGGCTCTCTGCTCTCAGCACAAAGCCTGCTTTGGATCCTCTGTCCCCCTTTCTCTGCCCCTCCCCTGGTTGCACTCTCTCCAAAATAAATAAACATTTAAAAACATTGACTTTTTAAACATTAAACATTTAAACATTAAACATTTAAACATTAAACATTGACTTCATTAGATCTGGACCCTTGAGTACATGTCTTTTTCATACTCTGAATGGAGAGTATGCCCGAAACAGGGGTTGTCTTGAGGAAAAGCCTTTGGGTAATAGCTGAGTCATGAACTAAACTGGCTACCTTTTTTTTTTTAATGGAACACCATCTTTTTTTTTTTAATATTTATTTATTTAAAAAAATTTTTTTTAACGTTTATTTATTTTTGAGACAGAGAGAGACAGAGCATGAACGGGGGAGGGGCCGAGAGAGAGGGAGACACAGAATCAGAAGCAGGCTCCAGGCTCCGAGCCATCAGCCCAGAGCCTGACGCGGGTCTCGAACTCACGGACTACGAGATCGTGACCTGAGTCGAAGTCGGACGCTTAACCGACTGAGCCACCCAGGTGCCCCGTAAATATTTATTTATTTTTGAGAGAGAGAGCACACATGGGGGAGGAGCAGAGAGAGAGGGGGACAGAGGAGCTGAAGCGAGTTCCATGCTGACAGCAGAGAGCCCGATGCGAGGCTCAAACTCATTAACTGCGAGATCATGACCTGAGCTGAAGTCAGACACTCAACCGACTGAGTCACCCAGGCAGTCCTGGAACACCATCTTTTAAGAACGACTGGCCAATAAAGTATGATATTTCAGACTCTGGCAGTTGGCAGACACTTTCTTGAAAGCAAATTTAAAAAAGTAACCATGTGTTTACTGCCAGTGATAAAATTGGAGCTTTCAAGAGAAAATTAGAATTTTAGAACATTTATATCTGCCACTGTGAGCTTGGCAGTTTCCCAATACTTAAAATTTTTGTTTGATGAAATGGGTGGTGATATTAACAGATACTTTATGAAAGTATTTATGAAAATATCTTATACTTTATGAAATGTGTCAACATTTGCAAAAGATGCATAACTCAGTGAACGAGTATTTTGTGAATGAGCAAAGCCTGATGTAACAAAATCATGCACGTGTAAAAAAAGATCACTATAAAATGCAAGATAGACCGAGGGCGCCTGGGTGGCTCAGCTGGTTAAGTGTGTGACTCTTGGTTTGGGCTCATGTCATGTTCTCATGGTTTGTGAGTTCAAGTGCCGAATCGGGCTCTGTGCTAACCGCACGGAGCCTGCTTGGGATTCTCTCTCTGCCCCTCCCTCTCTCTCTCTCTCAAAGTAAATAAATAAACTTAAAAGAATTATAAAATGCAAGATAGACCAAAGGATTTTAGTGGAACAGAGTTTAAAAATGTAGGTTGAGGGGCTCCTGGGTGGCTCATTCAGTTAAGCGGCTGACTCTTGATTTCAGCTCAGGTCATGATCGTGGCGGTCGTGGGATTGAGTGCTGCACCAGGCTCTGTGCTAAGTGTGGAGCCTGCTTGGGATTCTCTCTCACCCTCTCTCTCTGCCCCTCCTCTGCTTTCTCTCTTTCTCTCTCAAAGTAAATAAATAAAATAAACTTTTAAAAAAATCTTAAAAAAACAAAAAAAGAAACTACCACTTGCTGGGGCACCTGGGCAGTTCTTTCGGTTCGGTGTCTGACTCTTGGTCTCAGGATCTTGAGAGATCAAGCCCCATGTTGGGCTCTGTGCTGGGTGTGGAGCCTACTTAAAAAAAAAAAAAAAAAAGAAAGGAAAAGTAAAAAGAAACTACCACTTGTCAAGTTTTGGTAAGATATCAAAGAAGAATATACATGATTGTTTGAAAAGACTATTAAAACACTCCTTCTTTTCATCATGTATTTACGTGTAAGGCCACAATTGCTTTCCGCACTTCAACTAAAATAACATATTGCAACAGACTGAATGCAGGAGCAGAAGTGAGAATCCACCTGATTCCTATGAAATCTGAAATCTGACATTTAAAGAGATTTGAGAAAATGCAAAACAATGCCATTCTTCCCATTCATGCTTTTTTGAGGGGCTGTTTTGGAAAATATAGTTATTTTCCACAGAAATAAAAAGTTATGATACTCCGTAATGAGTTCATTATTATTTTTTGTTACTTTGTAATGAGTTCATTATTTCTAAATGACTTTATAATTAACTATTTAAAGACCTCTCAATTTTAATTCCTAATACAGTAAACACGATAACACTTTAGGGTCTCAAAATTTATGTAAAGGGCTTACAAAGCAAGTAAATTTGAGAAATTGTGCTGCACCACATTTTTTTTAAACTTTTTTTTTTTTAATTTTAAAAACAGAGGGTAAGAGAGAATCTTAAGCAGGCTCCACACTCAGCAGGGAGCCCAACGTGGGGCTTGATCCCACAACCCTGGGATCATGACCTGAGCCAAAATCAAACGTCAGGTGTTCAACTGGCTGAGCCACCCAGGCGCCCCTGCATCACATTTTATGAAGGTAAAATTTTAACTGCAAAAAAAGGATTTATTTGCAATCATTCCCCCCCCCCCGCCCCCCCCCCCCCCCCCCCCGTTACTTGGGGAAAAAGCCACCATTCAATTCTGGGTCAGTGCTCAGCTTGAGCAGAAGCTTGAGACAACACCAGGTCCTAGGCCATGTCGAGGGTACTGGAAATGGGGAGTTTCTCCTAGAGTGGTGGGCTCAGCTATGGAAATGGAAACCGAGGACTGTAGTAGGTTGTTCGAGTAATCACCTCCCCCGCCCCCACCGGCAACCCAGCCCCAGTGAATCACGTGTCTATGCAATTTGCAGTGTGACTTTGCCCCGCCACCCAAGAGGTGGGGTCAGGTAGACTCCACCCTCTGGATCTGTGGCCTTGAGACCAGCAGAATGCCACAGAAGGGGCACTGTGCAGTGGTCATTTTAAAAGTATCGTCAAGATGGAGAGCTTAAACTCTGCAAGCAAAGATTCCTGGGAGAATGACCGAGTTGATAGCACCGTCCCTGTCTGTCTTGGGGATGCTATGATGACTGGGCTGGGATGCCAGCCCAGGGGTAACGGAGACATGTATTCGCCCTCCAGGCCAGAGTGGAAGATTGTTATCAGAGATTGCTCATGGAATCCACCGAGAAGGTGGTGGCTGGTGGGCGTGGGAGGGACCTGGAGTCCCAGTGTCACTTGCAGGGTTAAAACTAAATTATCAGACCCAAGAAGATTCAGGGTCGGTATCAATGCTGTAGCGGAGGGCTGATTTCTTAAATTTTGTGCATGGCAGGCTTGCGTTGGAGGGATGGGCCAAGTCTGGCGATGCCCGGGGTTGGGTCACACAAGTGGAAGTCGTTCCGAGAGCACTCGTTCATTCAAGCCCTTTTTCTCAGTGATCTCGAGTTTCCCCTAGAGGTGGTTCTCTCTGTTGTGTTGAAATGCTTCCTGGATGCTTCCTCTTAGCCTCCTCTGGCATGATTTGCTCGATCACGGGAGCTGGTGAGTGCCAGGCATGCCCGTGTGCTCCCACTTTGGGTAGTCACACTGGTTATCATGCTCGCTGTGTTCCGGGCTCTCCGCGGCTGTGATAGGCACGT
Source organism: Panthera onca (assembly GCF_046562875.1). NCBI lineage: Eukaryota > Metazoa > Chordata > Mammalia > Carnivora > Felidae > Panthera > Panthera onca. Next base: position 4,509,836 of record NC_138354.1, read on the forward strand.
GAGAGGAGGGGCTTTCTCTAGCGAGGATCAGCTGTGGAACTTTTCCTGGCGTGTTCACACTTCCTCTTTTCCCAGGCCAACTTTTTATCAAAGCACAGTGGTTTTCTGGGAAACGTTTTACAATCTCCTCTCAAAAAAAAAAAAAAAAAAAAAAGCCATGACTTGCACCATTTGATGGTTGCCATGGGTAAATCGTTCCACCGTGACTGATTTCAGCCACCAGCTTGATGTCGACTGACTTGCAAAACTTAAAAATGTAAAAGCCATCGCTTCTAAGCCGGCGTGGACTGGATCCAGCATCGCGCCCGGCCAAGACAGGAGGTATTTTGGAATCTCCTGTGCTCCTGGAGTCTTCAGCTGTTCCTGCTGTTTTGGGCCGTGTCTCTAACACGCCGGGATAGGCCCTGATCACCCCTGTGAACTTCCTCCTCCGACCTCGCCTCCTGCGCCCCGCCTCCAGTCCACAGCTGTTCCTCAGTCCCGGAGGGCTGACTCAGTCTCCCCGAGCGCAGCACTTCAGAGGCTCTCTGGAGTCATGAGGTGGCACTGCCTGATGGCACAGCTGCTAACTGAACACATCCGGCCTCTGAGAAGAGCCTGGAACCCCTCTGCTCCTGCCGCGGCTGTAGCGGAAACTCCTCCGACAGTGTGGGCGGAAGCCACTGCCAATCGTGGCATCTCACTCTGCTGGGCGCTCAGGGGCATTCCACAAGCCCTCAGTTGTCCTTGGTCCCCGCTCTGTCACACTCCTCACACCAGCCTTCCCAGCCGTCCACGTCTGTTCATGCCTGTGCGTCGTCTGACTTTGCTTCCTCGCTGCAGAGATCTGGTCTGCGCTCTCATAGACCTACGCTCTTCTCAGACATCACAGCGAACCATCAAGCCAGTGGCGTGTTGGAGCGGGAAGAGCCCATCGTGTGCAATTCTTCCTGACTCTGCGTTCAGTGACATCGCACCGGTAGCTTGAAATAGGCCACGGGGGGGCATTTACCCCATAGGAATCAACAGCGCTGCGCACCAGAGCTCACTCCCCAGAGAACCAGTCGTGAAGCTTTTACTAGCCCTTATAGCGTTAGGTCACCGTTGCAAGGCGATGACTGACCTCCCAACCATTTATCTCGTTCCCAGATCTTTCTTTCACTTGCCACTCGATACAGTCTGATCCATTTTGCTATACGTAAGTTTTCCCGTAGCTACTTCAGGTCAGGCTTGCTCTAACCCTATCAAACCTGCTTGGTCATCATCGTTAGTCAAGTAAAGTTTCTGGGGCCGACATTGTTAAAATAGTCCCCTCTTCTGGATCTGAAATTCAAGAATTATGACGGCAACTACGAAAGAAGTCAAGCACGTTAAGAACAGTATGGTGATAGGGGCGCCTGGGTGGCGCAGTCGGTTAAGCGTCCGACTTCAGCCAGGTCACGATCTCGCGGTCCGTGAGTTCGAGCCCCGCGTCAGGCTCTGGGCTGATGGCTCGGAGCCTGGAGCCTGTTTCCGATTCTGTGTCTCCCTCTCTCTCTGCCCCTCCCCCGTTCATGCTCTGTCTCTCTCTGTCCCAAAAATAAATTAAAAACGTTGAAAAAAAAAATTTAAAAAAAAGAACAGTATGGTGATAAAGGCCACTTCGTGTCAACATTTACCCAACACCACAAAACAATGACATAAAGACGATGTTCTAAACACATTTCTGGGGAAACAAAAAAAAAAGCTAAATAATGAAGTCTGAGGCAAACTTGAAGCAGCAAGAAGAATGATGATAAAGATAGGGTCAACTCAGGAATCAATCGGGCTTTTCCGTCAGGGCCTGCCAGAGACCCCACACACGCCGTGGTTCTCTCTAGCATCACGGCACCTGCCATGGATACGTGGAGCACCACGGCTGGCACCTGTAATGTAGGCAAGGACTCCAGCAGCCTGGCCTTTGGCCCCCAGCCCGGGCCTGCTACAGAGCTCTCTCTTGCTCAGGAAGCACTCAAAAATGTCACCCTTCTGAGTCACCTAAAAAATTGTAGCTCTATTCTCATGTGTGATATGTGTCGTCTCCAAAATCTAGAGAGGCCTATCAAACGCCCAGCCTCTTTCTTGACAGTAGGAGATAAAATGTATAATAACTTGTCTTGGGCACCTGGGTGGCTCAGTCGGTTAAGCGTCCAACTTGGGCTCAGGTCATGATCTCACAGTTCGTGGGTTCAAGCTCCATGTCTGGCTCTGTGCTGGCAGCTCGGAGCCTGGAGCCTGCTTCAGTTTCTGTGTCTCCCTCTCTCTCTCTCTCTCTCTGCCCCTCCGCTGCTCATACTCTGTGTGTCTCTCTCTCTAAAAAATAAACATTAAAAAAAAACTTTAAGCAACCTTAGCATATGAATCATGGTCCTCTTAGATTCCTAGTCTGATAATTCCAACATCCCTGCTTGTGGGTTTCTGCTGTGGTGAGCTTGATTCTTTCTCTCTGTTCACCTGTCTGTCTAGTTTAGGGGGCAGTGGCTTACCCTACGACCCTTACCCTACGACCTCACCTCTCTGACAGACAAGTTGTTGTTTTCAGTTTGTTGAGTTTCTTACTTGTCGTTGGGATGGCGTGGCACCTTCCCAGACCCTCGCGTGCCAGACTGAGATCAGAGTTCTGTCCATCTGTTCTTAGGCCCTTTGTCTGTCTACCTTTGTGTGAATGTGGAAGTTGGTGGGCACTTGGTTGGGGAGAGGTGGCGGGCTCCGCCCTCCCTCATTATCCCTGTCGGTTTTGTTCACCTCTTTGGGAGTGAGAAGACTGGAAACCAACCTGTCCCCAGGCTCCTGCAGCACTAAAACATTTTATTTTCTCAATGCCTAATATATGCCAGGAATTGGTCTCATCACTGGAGATACAGCAGCTAATAAAACACCGTTCCTACCTCCTGGCACCCGCCTTCCTGCCTGCCTAGAGAGGACGCATTCATCTTTCGAGTGCCAGCCTTCCGTGCTGCTTGTTCTGTAAATGTCAGCTGATAGCGTGCTCCGGGGAGGCGGTGGGGGTGGCCGTTAAGACATCAACCTCCTCTAAAGTGCCTGGTGCTGAATGAGGCCCAGATGCATGTAAAAGCTAGAGCAGACAGCGGGAACCGGTGTCACTCCTCTCCAGATCTCATGTTTACATTTCATATTGAATTCTCTTCCGACCTGGAGAGCTGCCTGGAGGCCAGGAGTTGAAGGTGTTTTGCCTGCAGAGAAATATTTTCCCATTACCATGTGCAACTCCAGCTGATATAAGAGAAGATCATTTCCCTGCATGCCAACCTCAGGGGCAGAAGGATGATGCCATCTTCCTAAAGGAAGACACATGAAGAGATAAGCGAATGAGGAAGTCTTGCCTCAGTGCCGTGGTCTCCGCTATCGGCCTATCTACATTCCTCTCCCGCCAACTTGCTCTGCCTCGTTCAATCAAACAACGCTCCTTTGTTCTTCCGAGTGGAGGACAAAGCTTCAGATTTGAAATCAGCCCCCAAATCAGCAGCCCAAATGGACACTCACAGGCTTATCCTCTCTGAATCAACATTTAATTAAAAACAATCCAAACAAAGAACGCGTACAAGGATATGAAGGCTATCTGAACAGTAAATTACTTTTTTTTTTTTTTTTTTGGTTTCGTTTGTGTTTCCGTTTTAATCTAAGGGGTTGGACTGAGTGGGTGTTCTTGCCACTGGGCCCCAAAGGATCGTGATTCTGCGATTCTGTGTTGCCATGGGGATGGGATTACATGATTCAGATGCGCAGCAGGGTCCGTTGCTGAGGGAATTACAGGCCTCTTCACCCTCTCTCTCAGGGCTTGTTTTCTCACAGATATTAGCCACGGGACGAAATAAGCTCGGGGCCTCAGGTGCTGAGAGAGAAGGGAAAAATCAGCTTTGTGGGAGGTTTTGGAGGAAGTGAAAAATTCCACTTGCTGGTTGACCCGGGTGGTCTCCTGGAGACAGCCGGACACACGGATGGCATGGTTACAAGTGTCTTCAGAAGGCTCATTCCAAGGCACGAGTCAGTGCCTGCCATTCCACAGGGGCCTGCTGGGATCATGGCTAGATGGCGGCGAGACCCAGAAGGTTTGAGTGCTCCAGAAGGCATCAGAACCTTCCAGACCCAGGGTACCATGGAGGATGAGCAGTGAGGGAAAGGAGGCATGAGGGAAGTTTCTGAGGCGATAGACAATTGTCTCTCCTGCCTGGGTTTTAGTTACATGGGTGTATTTGTTAAAACTCATCAAATGGCACACCTCTGTTCTGGGCATTCGCCTAAAATATAAATTCTATCTCAATAAAAGCAATACTTCAGATGGGAAGGGGAGACGGCAGCCTTGGGGAACCACAGGAGAATAGCCCTAAGGTGTCTCTAAACTTTTTTTTACCCCCTATGGAGTAGAGATAGTTTAGTATTTGCTACAGGGTACATGGCAGGGCGTGATGTTTGCGCTCGTGTTTTGTGTGCACATTGACCACCCCGGTTGTGGTCCCCTGAGGATGATCGTGCCAGTCTCCTCCTCCTCCCTCTCAGCTCAGGACCTCCAAGTGTCAGTCTGTGTTGCTGTCCTGTGTTGATTGGGAGGGCATAGCATTGGAGCAGGAGTTGGGGGAGCAGGACTCCAGCCCCCATCTGGTCACTAATCCACTGAACTCTAGTTAAATTCTCTGGGCTGCAGTTTCCCCAGGTGCAAAATGGGGTCAGCGAAGCTCAGGGTCACCACGAGGGGACAAAGCACCCTGGAGGGGTCTGTCCTCGCAGCGGAGGAGACCGGAGACTGCCCAACGTGTGAACGGCAGGCGTGATGTAGAACACCGGCAGCTGTCAGGCACTCGGGGACCTCGGGGTCTTCTGGTTTGGGGGGAAATCAAGAAACAAATGGTGCGTGGGGGGGGGGGAATGCATTTTAGAACAAGGTGGTCAAGTCAAATTGTAGCTTTGCCACTTCTGATCTTGTATGGCTGGGCCAAGTCATTATTTCATTTCTCCTACATCATAAAGCTCCCTGAGTCTCAGTTTACACAACCGTGAAACGAAAAGCACGATCACAGCAAGTCAAAGGAGAAGAAAGCAGTGGAAAAGGTAATGTGTCAAAGAAAGCGTAGAATTTCCCACAGCCTGGATTTTGTGGATTGTCTCACTGTGGTGTCCTTGGACATTTTTCTTCTGCTCCTTGTTTTTCCTGTCCTGTGGGCCATGAGATCCGCAGGCTTAGACGGGTTTTGTTCTGTTTTGTTTTGTTTCACCACTACTCCTTGACTATGTTGCCTACAACCATATCGATGAACAGAATATCTGGCTTTCTCGTTTTTGTTTTTGTTTTTGTTTTAAACGTCAGCAGTTGTTGGCGGTCATTGTTTAAGATCATTAGGGATTGCAAAATGACGAATAGTATAATTCTATCAATTCTTAATTGACAGATTACCCCTTATCAGTTACTGGGTTACCCAAGGTACTATTTATATATGAAAGACAAGATGTCTGCTCCTATATATACCCATTGTAAAAATAATGACTTGAGGGGCACCTGGGTGGCTCAGTCGGTTGAGTGTCTCTTGATCTTGGCTCAGGTCATGATCCTGGGGTCATGGGATCAAGCCCCGTGTCGGGCTCTGTGCTGAGCATGGAGCCTGCTTGAGTTTCTCTCTCTCTCTCTCTCTCTCTCTCTCTCTGTCTCTCTCTCCCTTTGCCCCTCTTCCCTGCTCATTAGCACATGCTCTCTTGCACTAAAATAAGAATAAATAAAAATAAATAAAAAGAATGCTGACTTGGTCTCCTAGTATCTTCCAAAGGTGATTAATAAATATTTTTTTCAACGTGTCAGCAAACATGGTTTTTTTCTAGTCTAATAGGTGAGAAATGGCCTCTCCTCTTATCTCTCTTATAATGAATGTGGTTGAGCAATTTTTAATGTTTTAGAGAACTTGTTTTTTTTTTTTTTTTTCCTGTGAGCTCTCTGTTCATGCCTAGTGTCCATGTTTAGGTAGGGCTTTTGTCTTCTCTAATTTTTAGGATCTCTCTCTGTATTAGGCATAGTAACCCTTTGCCTATGACCTACATGACAGGTATTTTCCCCAGTAAGTTCTTTGCCTTTCTACTCTGGTCATGGTATTTTAAGCTTTGTAAATGTTGTTTAAATTTTCATTCAGTCAAATTTACTAATCTTTCCCACTATTGTATCTGGATTTTAAGTCATATTTATAGGGAAGTTTTCTTCATCCCCAGTAATAGAGAAATTTCCTCGTGTTTTCTTCTTTTTCCTTCTTCTTTTTTTTTTAAGCACGGCACCCAATGAGGGGCTTGAACTCGTTTGTGACCCTGAGATCAAGACCTGAGCTGAGATCAAGACACCTTACTGAGCCACCCAGGTGCCCTTCCTTGTGTTTTCTTCTAATACTCACATGGTTTCATTTTTTTATTTTACATTGAAATCTCTGATTCATTTAAAATCTATTGGTTGTATGGTGTGAGGAATGGATCTAATTATATCTAATTCCATTAGGCCAGCCAGCTATCCCAGGATCACACATTAAAAAGTCCTCTATGCCTCTTACTGATTGGAAATGCTCTCTTTATCATGCACTTATCTTGCATCTGCAGTTGATTCTTTTTTAAACATTTTTTTAAAGTGTATTTATTTATTTTGAGAAAGAGAGTGCAGAAGGGGGCAGAGAGAGAGGGGGAGAGAGAATCCCAACCAGGCTCTGCACCATCAGCATAGATCCCGATGTGGGGCTCAAACTCCCAAACTGTGAGATCATGACCTGCGCTGAAATCAAGGGTTGGATGTTCCACCCACTGAGCCATCCAGGCGCCCCTGCAGTTAGTTCTGATTCTGGATTTTGTCTTCTCCTTCTGTGCCCTTCTGTCCGTGAACAGGCCGGTGTCTCATTTTTAATGACAGAGGCTGCATCTGTGTTCTAATATATTGAAATCTGGCTGTCTTTCAAGCATTATCTGGCTGTTCTTATTTCTTCTTTTCCAGATTATAATCCACTTGTTTTTAATTCCAGGGGAAGGAAACTAATAGTATTTTTTCCCCTTGAGATCTTGTTAAATTTATAGATCAACTTAGGGAGGGCTGACATCTTCATGATGACCCTATCCAAGAATGTCACATGACTTGTCATTTGCTGCAGTTCCCCCTTTGCCTTTCAAAAGTGTTGTTATAGCTTCTTATGTGAATTTTTTAGACATTACTTTTTAATACTTTGCTTAAGTGTTTTATTTTGTATCACCAATAGGGTCATCTCTTCCATAATACCTTTTTTCTTCCATTATATCTTTTGAACAGCTTTTGTTTATACAGATTTTTGCATGCCGGTTTTATAACCTGCTTCTTTTACAAAATCTCCTTATATTGTAGTGTTTTTCCCCTGACCCTTTTGTGTATTCGAGAATATGATCACACCATCTGAGATTGTAGTTTTATCTCTTTCTTTGTTCTAATTTGTTTTTTCTTATTTCATTGCAGTGAATAATTCCAACACAGTATTAAAGAGCAGCAAACAAAGTGGCCTTATCTTAGTGAGAAAGATTCTAGTATTTTCTCTTTGGGATGAAGTATATATAGTTTTATTATGTTAAAGAAGTATTAGTTATCTCCTGTTTTTATATATCTTTTTTTTTTTCCATCTAGGCTTCCCACCCAGCATGGAGCCCAATGTAGGGCTTGAACTCATGACCCTGAGATTAAGACCTGAGCTGAGGTCATGAGTCGAACGCTTGACTGACTGAGCCACCCAGGTGCCCCTGTATAACACTTTTATCATGAATGGGTGTTGACTTTTCAAAAATGCCCTCTGCTGCTTCTAATTAAAATGGTCACATAAGTTTTCCCTTTAGTCCCATTAATATTATATACTAATGACTTTTCCAACATTGAACCACACTTGCAATCCCATTAGAAACTCAATACAATGTCTTACCTTTATTTTATTTTTTAAAGATTTTACTTTTAAGTAATCTCTGCACCCAACGTGGGGCTCGAGCTCACAACCCTGAGATCAAGAGTTGCAGGAGATCAAGACTGCCTGGCTGACTGAGCTAGCCAGGGGATCCCAGTGTCTTCCTTTTAAAATAGGATTCTGTTTGCTAATATTTTATTTAAGACTTTTGCCTATTTCATAAGTAAAGTTGGTCTGAAAGTTTCTTTCTGGTGTGTAATTGCTGTGAGCATTGGACATAAATGACATACTTGCTTTATAGAAATATTTTGGTCCTACTTTCCTTTTTTCTTAAAAAAATTTTTTTTTTAGTTAACATACAGTGCAGTATTGGTTTCAGAAGTAGAATTCAGTGATTCATCACTTACATATTACACTCAGTGCCCATCACAAGTGCCCTCCTTAATACCCATCACCCATCTAGCCCATCCCCCACCCGCCTCCCTCCATCAACGCTCAGTTTGTTCTCTATCCTTAAGAGTCTCTTGTGGTTTGTTTTTCTCCTCTTTTCTACCCCCCTTCCCGTATGTTCATCTGTTTTGTTTCTTAAATTCCACATGTAAATGAAATCGTATGGTATGTGTCTTTCTCTGACTCACTGATTTCGCTTAGCCATAATACATTCTATCTCCATCCACATCATTGCAAATGGCAAGATTTCATTCTTTTTGATGGCTGAGTAATGGTCCATTGTACATATATGACATCTTCTTTATCCATTCATCACCCAATGGACATTTGAGCTCTCTCCATAGTTTGGCTATTGTTGATAATGCTGCTATTAACATTGGGGTGCATGTACCCTTTTGGGTCTGTATTTTTGTATCCTTTGGGTAAATACCTAGTAGTGCAATTGCTGGATCATAGAGTAGTTCTATTTTTCGTTTTTTTCCTACCTTTATTTATGTTCTGGAAAGGCTTGAGAACAACTGGAATTGTGTAGTCTTTAAAGGTTTGGTATAGGGGCGCCTGGCTGGCTCAGTCTATAGAGCATGTGACTCTTGATCTTGGGGTTCTGAGTTTGAGCCCTATGTTGGGCCTGGAGCCTAGTTAAAAATATGTTTTTAATTAAAGCTTTCATATAATTTCTCAATTAAACAATGTGGACCTGGTGCTTTTGTATTACTCTTCTCTGTTTCTTCTATGGTAATTGGTCTATTTAGGCTTTCTGTTTCCAGTGGGGTCAATTTTGAAAAATGGTATTTTTCTAGAAAACTAGAAATTTCACATAGGTTTGCCAATCTTTGGATAGAGCTCCAGGTTTTCTAATTTATTTGCAGAGTTGTGTGAAATAAACTAGTGTCTTATTGTTTTGTAAAATATCCCTGTTTCGGTACCAATTTCCCCTTTGTCGTTTCTGATGGAGACTCATCAGATTTAACCGAAGGCACCCTGCATTTACCAGGACGGCGAGGTGCTCCTTGATAAAGTCCAATGCAATTCACCGTCATTCTGGTGCAGAGAGTAAAGGTTACAGCGGGAACAGAGACTGAAAGGCCTAGCATATGTGGGAAGATCCATTAAGCAGAAGAAAGTAGGTGCTGTTACTATATGTTAATTTTTCAAGGAGCGTTTCTGATAAATACATGTGTGGGTGTGGCCCCCAATCCCTGCTCCTCCCCACACGGTAATGTGAGGAGCCTGGTCACGATTAATCCTTTTTAAAAAATATTTATTTATTTATCTTAGAGAGAGCATGAGCAGGGGAGGGGCAGATGAGAGGGAGAGAGAGAATCCCCAGCAGGCTCCTCGCTGTCAGCACAGAGCCGGACATGGGGCTCAAACTCACAAACAATGAGATCATGACCCGAATGAAAATCAAGAGTTGGACACTTAACTGACTGAGATGCAGGTGCCCGATGATTAATCTTTTTTTTTTTTTTAAGTTTATTTATTTTTTAGAGGGAGAGAGAGACAGAGCATGAGCAGGGGAGGGGCAGAGAGAGAAAGGGAGACAGAATCTGAAGCAGGCTCCAGGCTCTGAGCTGTAAGCACAGGCCTCAAACCCTAGAGCTGTGAGATCATGACCTGAGTGAAGTTGCACGCTTAACCGACTGAGCCACCCAGGCGCCCACAGGGTTAATGCTTTGAAGGAGTGTTTATCTCAAATGAGTTTTAAATTCATAGGTTAGAAATCCCAGACAACTGGTATCTTGATGAAGAAGAAACCAAGGGGATTCCTGGTTTGTGAGTTCGAGCCCAAGTCAGGCTTTGCACTGATAGCATGGAGCCGGCTTTGGCTTCTCTCTCTCCCCCCTCTCTCTACTCCTTCCCTGCTTGTTCTCTCTCTCTCTTTCTTTCTTTCTCTCTCTCTCTCAAAAATAAACATTAAAGAAGATGGAAGAGGAGGAGAAGGAGGAAAAGGGGAAGAAGAAGAAACCAAGGAAGTTTTCTGTTCTACTCCTACTCTATCTACTCTCCTCACTTTCTGCTCTGGTTCTCAGCCAAAAGTCCAGGTCTAAACTATAGAGCACCATCCTTTGGCATGCTGGCTTTGGATTCGGAAATGCTGAATTTTTTAAAGAATTTTTTTTAAGTTTATTTTACTTATTTCGGCTCCTGAGCCGAAATCAAGAGTAGGATGCTTAACCAACTGAGCCACCCAGGTGCCCAAGAGATGCTGAATTTTTAATCTTGGCTTCTAACTATGTGAGTTTACACACGTCATTTTAGTCCCTCTCAACCTCGGGATCCGCACTTGTAAATTGGAGATCCTAACGTACCTGTCTCACGGGGTTGTAGTAAGAATCCAACAAATCCTGCATGGGAACAGTCAGGACAGTGGCCGGCGTTCAGTAAGGAATCAGTTCACGTGAATCAGAAGTGCTGGTGGGGTGACATGGCGTGATAGGCTCATGGGATGCCCTTTGGCTTAGAAAAGGAATTTGGAGGTCAGATTTTTGAACTGCTGTGATGGCGGTAACGTTGCTGGCATTTTCTTGATTGTATGGATGAGGGGCTAGTGCTGTGGTTATTTCTTTCTTAAAGTCATCCCGGACACCCCTTTCTCTCTCACCCCACAGTGGATTTATCAGCAAACTCTGTTGACTCTGATATCAAAATGTAATACACATTATATCTAAATTATATTATATATATTCAATATTATCTTTAAACATCCAACCTTATCTCAGAACTTCTACTCGTGTGACCATAAAATAATGTACTTGGATTATTGCAATAATAGCATTTGAAGTCAGGGTCAGCCGACTACTGCCTGCGGGCCGAATTATTGGTTCATATCATTTGCACATTTCAGGTGGGTTTTTTATCTTTTGTGGGTTGATATGTAGGCAGCAGTCATAGATTCTGGATACTAGTCATTTGCCTACGGTGTGTTTTACGACTGTCATCTCTGAACCTTTAGCTTACTTTCTAACATTATTTATGGTGATATTGTATGTAATCTTTCACATTTTAAATATCAGCTTACTAAATTTTAAGCTCCTGAGGGCATGGGTCTTGATTCGCGCAACTTTTTTTTTTTTTTTAATTAATATATATTTTTTAAGAGCAGTTAGGTTCACAGCTTATTGAATGGAAAGTATACGGAGTTCCTGTATAACTCCTGTTCCCATATAGGCACAGGCTCCCCAACTATGGCCACTATGTACAGGGTGCTACATATGTTACAACTGATGAACCCACTTTGATGTGCCATAATCACCCAAAGTCCACAGCTTATGTTAGGGTGCACTCTTGCTGTTACACATTCTATGGGTTCGGTGGAATGTATAATGCATATACTCACCACTGTAGTATCATACAGAATAGTAACATTGCCCTAAAAATCTTCTGTGCCCACCTATTCATCCCTCCTTCCCTCCTAACCCCTAGCAAGCGCTGATCTTTCACTGTCTCCATAGCTTTGCCTTTTCCAGAATGTCGTATAGTTGGGATCCTACCATATGCAGCCTTTTCAGACTGGCTTCTTTCACTTGAGAAGTATGCATTTACATGACTTGAGAGCTCATTTCTGTTTTAGAATCGAATAATACTCCATTGTCTGGGTTGACCACCGTTTATCTATGCGTTCGCCTACTGAAGAACGCCTTGGTTGCTTCTAGGCTATAAAAATCAGCCTTTTGTGCGGACGTAAGTTTTCAGCTCCATTGCGCAGATACCAAAGGCTGTGGTTGCTGGATCATCTGGTAAGGGTATGTCTGGTTTTATAAGAAACAGCCAAACTGTCTTCCAAAGTGGCTGCACCATTTTGCACTCCCGCCGGCCGTGAATGGGAGTTCACTCACATCCTCACCAGCATTTGGCGATGTCAGTGTTGGATTCTGACCATTCTCAGAGATGAGTTAGTGTATCTCATTGTTGTTTTTAATTTGTGATTATCTGATGGCAGATGCATTCAGGGCAGGTCTACAAGCGACACATTCCCTCAGTTTTGTTTCTATGAGAAAGTCTTTATTTCTTCTTTTCCTTTGAACCATAATTTTGCACGTTACATAATTTTAAGTTAGTGGGTTTTTTTCCTCTTAATTCTTTAAATATTTTACTCTGTCCTCTTCTTGCTTGGGTGATTTCCGAGAAGTCAGGTTAATTTTTACCTTTGTTCCTCTATAGGTAAGCTGATTTTTCCTTTGATTTTCTGAAGTTTGAGTATGACATGCCTAGATATATTTTTTGTTTGTTTGTGTTTGGGCATTTATCCTGTTTGGTGTTTTCATTTTTGTTTGTTTTTGGTTTTGTTTTGTTGTTTTGTTTTGGTGTTTTCTGAGCTTTCTGGATCTGAGGTTTGATGTCTAACATAAATTTTGGGACATTCTCAGTCATTTTTGTTTAAAATGTTTCTTCTTTTATCTCTCTCTTCTACTGGTATTTCCATGACCTATATGCTATGTCTTTTTTAGTTGTTCTTAGATATTCTGTTCTGGTTTTTCTTTTTCTTTTTCCTGTTTTTCTCCTCCTCCTCCTCCTCCTCCTTTTTTCTTCACTTTTTAGTTTTTGAGGTTTAAGATTAAAAATTTTATTTATTTATTTATTTATTTATTTATTTATTTATTTATTTTAGAGGTGGCGGGGAAGGAGCAAAGGGAGAGATAGAATCCCAAGCAGGCTCTATGCTCAGCATGGAACCAGACCTGGGGCTCAATCCCATCACCCTGGGATCATGACCGGAGCTGAAATCAAGAGTTGGATGCTCAACTGACTGAGCCACCCAGGAGCCCCAGTTTTTGAGGGTTTCTATTGAGATGTCCTCAAGCTTAGGAACTCTATCCTCAGATGTGTCCAGTCCCCTGATAAGCCCATCAAAGGCATTCTTTATTTTGGTTACAGTGCTTTTGATTTCTAGCATTTCCTTTTTATTCTTTTTTGGAATTTCCATCTCCCTGCCTACATTATTCATCTGTTTACCTGTTGTCTGCTCTTTCCATTAAAGCCTCAACCATATTAATCACAGTTTTTAAAAATTTTTGGCCTAGGAATCCAACATTTCTGGCATACCCGATTCTCGCTCTCATGGTTGTTCAGTCTCTTCAAACTGTTTTTTGCCTCTTAGTATGCCTTGTAATTTTGTCTTGATTGCTCGACATGACACACTGGGTAAAAACTGCTGTAATGGGCCTTTAGTAAAGTGGTGGTAAGGTGTCAGGGAGGGAGAGCACGTCCAACGACTAGGTCTCAGGTTTGTAGTCACCCTGTGCCTCTGGACTGTGAGCCTCACACATGCTGCTCATTCCGTCTCCCTCACTGGGTGGGATAGTATAGTTACAGCTGGCTGGAGCTGAGTATCTCCCTTCCTTTGGTCAATTAGGCTCTGATAAGACCCCAGGAGGTTAGGCTCTGGTTAACTAGTTTCTCCTGAGGGCAGGCCTTATTAAGAAGAACAGAATGCTCTCGTGTATTTCAAAATGGCTACCGTTCCCTTCTCCCTGCAGGGAGTTTTCCTCGCATGGTCGCTATGAGCACCGGGGGGATCTCCTGAGGTAAGACTCATGAAAGCGTGTCCCCCTCCCAAGGTTTGGACTCTCAGACTTGTTCAAAACACCGAGCCTCCAGCAACTCATCAGCTTCAGTGCAGGTTTTCTTAACCCAGATCGGTTCACGCGGAGGTTTCTGCTCTGGTAAGTGGTGATTCTCTGAATCTTCCTGCCTCCCTCTCCATTTTGGGGCCCCGTGGCTTGCCCATGCCCTCACCTCCCTGATGGATCTAAGTAGAGTTGTTGGTGTTTTAGTTTGCTCAGTTTTTAACTTGTGAGGGTAGAGTGGCAACGTCTAAGCTCCTTAAGCTACTGTGGTATTTATGTACAGTTGATTTGTTGGCATCTTGGAAAAGTGGAAACAATAGCTTTGGAGGAGAATTGAGCCACCCCAGAGATGCTGAAGGAAGCACGAACTATAATGGAAAATGGTCCAGAGTTGAAAGCAGGAAGGCAGATTCTACTTAGGTACCTGCCACCCACATAAGTGGGGCTATGCAGAATTTTTACAGTAAGGAGTAAGAGATTTACTTCATTAAATTTTTCTGGGGCACCAGGGTGGCTTAGTCGGTTAAGTGTCTGACTCTTGATTTCAGCTCAGGTCATGATCTCACGGTTCCTGGTCTGAGCCCTGCATTGGGCTCTGTGCGGGCAGTGTGGAGCCTGCTTGGGGTTATCTCTCCCCACTCTCTCTACCCCTCCCCTGTTGGTGCTCGATTGCCTGCTCTCTCTCCCTCTCCCTCCCTCCCTCCCTCTCTCCCTCTCTCTCTCTCAAAATAAATAAATTAAAAAAATTTTTTTCTAAGGAGGAGAAGATTTCAAATGGGATATTAATTCCTTGGTTGAAACCTGATGATATCAGGAGCTTGTAATACTGAAATCTGGGACTTTTTATAGTGTTGGCGTTGTGTTATTTTAACCGTGACGTCACTGGCTGTTTGTTAGATTGTTACTGGTTGTCTCAGGAAAATATGGGGCTGCTTTCTCACTTATGGGTGTTTCTATATTTGGAAAGAGATTTGATGCTGAATCTGAGATCTGGAGCTGCTGTCTGGGGCAATATTTCCAACAGGAATGAGCGACAAACCCTGTTGTATAGTTGTATTGGGGATTCCAAGTCCAGCTCCCGAATGGAGGTGCTGAAGGAGCCCATCAGTTCCCATGGAAGGTGGCCCAGGCTTCAGTCATGGAAGGAGGAAAGCAGATTCTACCTGGCAAGCCACATACTCTGGACTCGGGTTTCTCATGATCTAAATCCCTGGTCTGATGAGGCTGTAACTCCCTGACTTTGCATAAGCTACGTGATTGTATTAAACAAGTGGTTCTCGATTTGGGGCAATTTTGCTTCCCCTCCACACCCCAGACACACGTGGCAATGTCCGGAGACATTTTCGGTGGCCGTAAATGTGGAGGGTGCTACTGGCATCTGGGTGCCGCTACACGTCCTACAATGCGCAGGACAGCACCCCTACGACGGAATTAATTTGGCCACAAATGTCAGTGGTGGCAAGGTTGAGAAACTCGTTCAGCAGGACGTACCTAAAGGTGCAATTGCCGGGGCTTCGCATACATGCATTCATCTGTCCTGTGGCATGCCCGAATGTCACCCTACGTGGTTGCATTAATCTCCACTCTTCACCAGTAACGAGTGTTGTTGCGGTTTTACCGCTTTGCTCATCCTTGGAGTTGCCTGTGCCACCTTGGTGGCTTGTACTTCACGTTTCCTTGGTCATTACTAAAGTTGAGCACCTTTTTGTGTCCTTCATTGCCCATTTGGATCTTCTTTTCTGGAAAAATGCCTGTCCGTGTTTTTGATAATTCTTTTTTCCATTGCATCATCTACTTTTTTTCTTAGAGATTTCTAGGAATTCTTAGTTCTTCAGATGAGTCTTTGTAAGTTATGAGTATGATAGATCTCCCACGCTGTGGCCAGTTCATTCATTCTCTTTAGGGTGTCCTTACTCTTGGTGCGATCTTACCAACCTATTCCTTTATAGTTAATGATTTTTGGTTTTTCTTAGGAAATCACCTTCCTCATTCTGAAAATCACGAAGATATTCTGTATCTTCTCAAAGTGATATAGTTTTGTCTCTCACAACTAGGTCTTTGGGATTTTTGACCCCCTTTATTTTCATTTATCTTCTATTTTACCAGTTTATTCTCCAAACTTAGGATCATTGTCATGCTCATTTCTTTGGGTTTAGTTTGCTGTTCTTTTTCTGAAATTCTTAATATGGGAGTGTAAAAATATTAAACACAGAAAAAAAGCAGCTTATTTGCAGAAGAATAAATCCCCAAAATCAGAAGAAAATGGAACATTTATATATATATATATACATATACATATACACACATACACACACACACATATATACATACATATATATATATACATATACATACATACACATACATATATATGTATATACATATACATACATACACATACATATATATGTATGTATATGTATGTATATGTATATATATTTGGGTGCTTCCGAATTGGGTACATAAACATTTATAATTGTTAGCTCTTTCTGATGGATAGACCGTGTAATTATTATATAATGCCCTTCATCATCTCTTGTAACAACCTTTAAAGTCCAGTTTGCCTGATATAAGTATGGCTACTCCAGCTTTCTTTTGACTTCTAGAAGCATGATAGGTAGTTCTCCATCCTCTCACTTTGAATCTGTAGGTGTCCTCAGGTCTAAAGTGAGTCTCTTGTGGGGTGCCTGGGTGGCTCAGTCGGTTAGATGTCCGACTTTGGCTTGGGTCATGAACTCACGGCTCATGAGTTTGAGCCCCACGTCGGGCTCTGTGCTGACAGCTCAGAGCCTGGAGCCTGCTTTGGATTCTGTGTCTGTCTGTCTGTCTCTCTCTGACCCTCCCGCATCATGCTCTGTCTCTGTCTCTCTCTCTCAAGAATAAATAAACATTAAAAATTTTTTTAAAAAATAAAGTGAGTCTCTTGTAAATAGCAAATAGATGGGTCTTGTTTTTTTATCCATTCTGATACCCTATGTCCTTTGATTGGAGCATTTAGTCCATTTACATTCAATGTTATTATTGAAAGATAGGGGTTTAGAGTCATTGTGTTATCTGTAGGTTTCATGCTTGTAGTGGTGTCTCTGATAGTTTGTGGTCCTTGCAACATTTTACTCACAGAGTCCCCCTTAAGATCGCTTGTAGGGCTGGTTTAGTGGTGATGAATTCCTTCAGTTTTTCTTTGTTTGGGAAAACCTTTATCTCTCCTTCTATTCTGAATGGCAGACTTTCTGGGTAAAGGATTCTTGGCTGCATATTTTTCATGTCCATCACATTGAAGATTTCCTGCCATTCCTTTCTGGCCTGCCAAGTTTCAGTAGATAGATCTGCCAGTACTCTTATGTGTCTACCTTTAGAGCCTGTTTATCCCTAGCTGCTTTCAGAATTCTCTCTTTATCCTTGTATTTTGCCAGTTTCACTAGGATATGTTGTGCAGAAAATCAATTCAAGTTACGTCTGAAGGGAGTTCTCTGTGCCTCTCGGATTTCAGTGCCTGTTGGCTTCCCCAGATTGAGGAAGTTCTCAGCTTCCCCAGATTGGGATTTGTTCAAGTACACCTTCTTTCCCTTTCTCTCTCTCTCTCTTCCTATGATACAGATTTTGTTCTGTTTGATTGAGTCACTTAGTTCTCTAATTCTCCCCTCATGATCCTGGATTTTTTTCTCTCTCTTTTTCTCAGCTTCCTCTATTTCCATAATTTTATCTTCTGATTCACCTATTCTTCCCTCTGCCTCTTCAATCCACACTGTGGCCGCCTCCATTTTATTTTACACCTCATTTATAGCATATTTAAATTCATCATGACTATTTTTTAGTCCCTTGATCTCTGTAGTAATAGATTCTCTACTGCCTTCTATGCTTTTTTCAAGCCCAGTGATTAATTTTATGACTATTATCCTAAATTCTTGTTCAGTTCTGTTGATTCTCTACTGCCTTCTATGCTTTTTTCAAGCCCAGTGATTAATTTTATGACTATTATCCTAAATTCTTGTTCAGTTCTGTTGCTTAAATCTATTTTGGTCAATTCTTTAGCTGTCACTTCTTCCTGGAATTTCTTTTGAGGGGAATTCTCCCATATCGTCATTTGGGCGACTTTACTCTCCCTTATGAGTTTTAAAAGCTTGTTACGTGCTCTGCACCTGCGAGCACTGCTGTATTAAAGGGGGGTTATACACTGTCTAGCGCCTGGCTCTTCAGGAGGTGTTTTTCGGAGAGTGTTACTTGCTGTCTGTTGTTGTGACTTTGGTTATTTTATTTCCCTACTCGTAGTGATGTTGTGGACCCTCCACCAGGTGTGCTTTGATTTATTCCTTGAAGTAGCCCTATGGTTTCTCAGGTTGTCCCGGTTTCTTCCTGGTAGACTCAGTCTCTTTTCCTCCCAGACTCTTGGGGTTCAAAGTCCTTTGGCTTCAGGCCTTCTTTGTTTGGGAGACTTGGGAAGTATGGATCCCCCTACTTCTCTGCCATGTTGGCCATCTTCAATCGGAATGACATTTTTTTAAGTGCTGATAGGAAAAAAAAAAACCTGTTGACCTATAATTCTATACCCAGTGAAAATATCTTTCAAAAATGAAGATAAACTTCTGTTTCCAGTGAAGATAGTATAACAGAAACCAGATCTACCCCTCTATCTGAAACAAACAAACAAACAAACAAAATCTAACAAAAGTATATGAAACAATTATTTGGGAGACATACTAAGCAGTGAACTGTCAGTCCTAAGGGGGAGGGAATAAATGAAGGAACCCTACAATTGCCCCAGCCTTGGGAGAGTTTTCAGGTTTAGGTACAAAGAGGATAACCCAGGTGAAGCCCGGAGGACTCCCTGATTTGGGGCCGGGACCCGAGAGCCCAGGGAGATCAAAGTAGTTAGAGGCTCTGAGGACAGAGTGCTGGAGAGTGCTAGGTATGATGTCACATATTTTCTAGCACTAGAAGGTAGATTATGAGATGTTAAAATGGCTTCTGTGAATCTAAAGCAACCACTAAAATAATAAAACAAAGAGAGCCAATGAGCCAACAAAAGAGAAAGTGTAATTGCTTTATGTGGGGCATTCCGAATGGGGGGCCAACGGTGCAAGCGGGGGTAAGAATTCACCCAAGGCAGAACCAAGGAGTTGGAAGTTTGTTGAATACACCGCAAGGAGCGGCAGGTGGGACAGCAAAGGAGAGACTGTCTGCCAGGAGGTGGGGGGCGGGCTATAGTTAAGGGGGCAGTGAGGAGGGTTGGGAACAGATGGAATTTTCCTTTTTTGGTACCTGTGCCCAGTTGTACGTAGCCCATTGGTCTAGGCCAGGGTCTATGGCTGTTTCGAGGTGGGTCCCCTAATGGACTGTTTGCATTCAGCCCGGTGGTCACTGTGGGCCCTTTTGCCTTACTCAGGTTCCCATTGCTCTAGCGTGTTGCCTAAAAGCGGCCTCTACACTGTGGACTGTATGCGTGTCCTCTCCCCCGTCCTATGTTGAAGCCTAACCCTGAATGTGATTGTATTAGTAGGCGAGGACTTTGGGAAGTCATGAGTAGAGCCCCCCTTAATGGAACTTGTGCCTTCTAAAAGAGACCCCAGAGAGCTCCCTCCTGGCTTCCACCACGTGAGCACACAGTGAGAAGACCTGAGTCTATAAACCTGGAGGGAGGTCCTCACCAGACACTGAATGTGCTGGCACCTTGATCTTGCACTTTGCAGCCTCCAGAACTGTGAGAAGTAATTTTCTGTTGTTGATGAGCCACCCGGTCCAAGGTATTCTGTTCTAGCAGCCCAGATGGACTAGGACAGGAATCATAAAAAACATTCAAGTAATCCAGAAGAAGGCAGGGAAATATGAAAAGGAGAATAAAAACCAAATAGGACCAACCAAAAACAGATGAGAGATTTAGACCCAAACATTAATGACCATATTAAATGTGAATGGCCTTTGCATGGTTTTATATGATTACATAGAAGCAGGAGAATTCTATGGAAGAACAGGTACTAGGCTGTTTACATTCGTTATTTGGGAATATGGGGGCGGGCTCTATGTGTATTATTTGGTGTGCTAACCCATATGTTTCTTGTGCTCTTCAAATACACTGAAAAACTTGAAAATCTACAATCAGAGCAGTTAGATGCCCTGGGCTCCAGCTCTATCCAGCATATCTGGGTAGCTCTTAATGCTTATCAATTTCACTCCCATCCCTAGGAGATTAAATTTTGTCCTCTGGTGAAATGGAGAAAATAAAATCCAACACTGCCAACCATCGAACTTGGGCAGGTGGGGCGAGGCTCCTGGTTAATATCCCAATCGGCTTCCACTTGTTTGGCGACACCTCTCCCGTTCTCTCACCTCCTATGGCAGACACTGCTCATTATCTCCCAATATCTGTCTCTGCTTCTCAAGTCATAAATCCTCGTTTTTTTAGCTGGGAATACTGCCCTCCTAGAATGAAGACTTCATTTCCCAGTCTTCCCTGTAGTTAGGGGTGGTCACTTGACGAGACTTGCCCAATGGGATGTGAGCAGAAGTGACTTGTGCCTCTTTTAGATTATGCTCTAAAAGAAAAGCCCTTCTCTGCACTGCCTTTCCCTCCTCACTCCTAGGTGAGAGACAAAATGTCATGTTGGCCATCTTGGGAGGGTAGAGTAGTAATTCAGAAGGAGCTCAGATTTCTGACTCCCTTGAGGCTGTCCAGATGAGTTTATGAACAGAAAAAATCATCTGTGATTTTTTTTTAAGGCACTGTTTTTTTTTTCTTTTGGCATCTCTATTTATCACAGTTTTACCCACATCCTAAATAATGTAGCTCCATCCTTTTAGTTCTTCTTGTGTGATTAGCATTGGTCTGCTCCTAAGTGGAATGCTCCCATTTATTTTAAAGTAGTTTCCTTGTAATCTTGATATTAAAGGGTAACTGTAAGAGTTTTATTTTCTCTCTCAGAGAAGAAAAGAAAAAACCGAATTAATAAATCTATTCGGGGTCTTTTCTGGTTCCATGCAAATTTTAGGATTATTTGTTGTAGCTCTGTGAAGAATGCTGGTGTTATTTTCATAGGGATTGCATTGAATACATAGATTGCTTTGGGTAGTATCGACATTGTAACAATATCTGTTCTTCCTATCCAGGAGCATGGAATCTTTTTCCATTTTTTTTGTGCCTTCTTCAAGTTCTTCCATAAGCCTTCTATAGTTTTCAGTGCATAGATTTTTCACCTGTTCAGTTAGACCTATTCCTAGATATTTTATGGTTTTTGGTGCAACTGTAAATGGGATCAATTCCTTGATTTCTCTTTCTGTTGCTTCATTGTTGGTGTACAGGAATGCAACCAGTTTCTGTGCGTTGATTTTATATCCTGCAACTTTGCTGAATTCATGAATCAGTTCTAGCAGTTTTTTGATGGAATCTTTAGGGTTTCCCATATAGAGTATCATGTCTTCTGCAAAGAGTGAAAGTTTGACCTCCCCCTGGCCGATTTGGATGCCTTTTATTTCTTGGTGTTGTCTGATTGCAGAGGTTAAGACTTCCAATACTATGTTGAATAACAGTGGCAAGAGTGGACATCCCCTGTCTTGTTCTTGAACTTAGGGGGAAAGCTTTCAGTTTTTCCCCATTGAAGATGAGATTAGCATTGGGTCGTTCATATATGGCTTTTATGATGAAATAATAAACAAATCTAAAGCTCTATGTTTGGGGAAAAAATAAGTGATAAGTCTCTGATTGTGGTAATCAATACAAAAAGAGATCAATTCCAGGGAAACTCTCTAAAAATAGATCTGGAAATTAAAATGTTTTAAAAATGTTTATTTATTTTTGACAGACAGAGAGAGACAGAGAACGCGAGAAGGCGTGTGCGAGCACACAAGTAGGGGAGGGACAGAGAGGGAGTTACAGAATCCAAAGCAGGCTCCAGGCTCTGAGCTGTCAGCACAGAGCCTGACGCGGGGCTCAAACTCAAGAACCATGAGATCATGACCTGAGCCGAAATCGGACACTCAACCGACTGAGTCACCCAGGCGCCCCAGATCTGGAAATTTAAAGTAATTTAAAGTAATAGGCTTAATTAAAAAAAACTTAGTGAAAACTTGAAAATACTGAATTAAAGAACGATTTGGGGAAAAAATACATTACCAAGACCAGTTTAACAGGAAGAAAAGAACAAAACAAAAGACATAAAACCCTAAAAGAATTATCCTATAAAAGTTTCTACACTCAGAAGTTTCACGAATGAATCTCCCAAATGTTTTGAAGGGGATAATTTCTACTGTTTGTAACTTTCTCTAGAACAAAAGTTATATATAAAGTTATGTAGCTGAATCTGCAAAGGACTCAGATCTCTGATGTCCAAACCTGACACAGGAAGTAGAAATAAAAGGAGAAGCAGCCCCATGTTACAAAACAATAGGATTACTTCCCCCCCCCCCCAAAAAAAAGCATGAACTGGGGCACCTGGATGGCTCAGTTGATTAAGTGACCGACTTCGGCTTGGGGTTTGTGGGTTTCAGCCCTGCCTTGGCTCTGTGTTGACAGCTCAGAGCCTATTTTGGATCCTCTGTCTCCCTCTCTCTCTGCCCCTCCTCTGCTCACATTCTCTCTTTCTCTCTCTCTCTCTTTCTCTCTCTCTCCTTCTCTCTCTCTCCCTGTCTCCCTCTCTCCCTCAAAAATAAATATTAAAAAAAAAAAAGAGCATGTGGGGCACCTAGGTGGCTCAGTCGGTTAAGTGTCCGACTTCAGCTCAGGACAGCTCGGTGCCTGTAGCCTGCTTCGGATTCTGTGTCTCCCCCTCTCTCTGCCCTTCCCCTGCTCTGTCTGTCTCTCTCTCTCTCTCTCTTAAAAATAAATACACATTAGGGGCACCTGGGTGGCTCAGTCGGTTAAGCATCCGACTTCGGATCAGGTCATGATCTCACGGTTTGTGAGTTCGAGCCCCGTGTCGGGCTCTGTGCTGACAGCTCAGAGCCTGGAGCCTGCTTCAGATTCTGTGTCTCTGTCTCTCTCTGCACTTCCCCCACTCGTGCTCTGTCTCTATCAAAAATTTAAAAAATGCAAAAAAAATTTTTTTAATAAACATTAAAAAAAGCATGAACTGAGTCTAATAGTATATTCTAAAAGTTCTTATAGGCTGCATCCAAAGATGCAAAATGGATTCATTGATATGAAACTTACTATTTAAATATATTGATAGTTAAAATGATCATTTTAGTAGACTTTAAAAAAAAATCACATGATAAGGCTGCCCCTAGCCCCTCTCTCATACAAAATACACGATGGCATAAAGAATATCTATTTAGACCAATATCCTACTTGGTTGTTCAAACTCTGCCAGTAATTCCAGCAACAGTATAGAATTAGTACAATTTATTGGCACTGTTTAGTAGCATGGGCGATCCCAAAGAACTGAATTTTAATAAATCCAGCGGTATAAATGCTATGAGCAAAGAAAAAGCATAATTTTAAACTTTAAATTTCTTTTACCTTCCCTTACTTTGTGAATTTTGAATAATACATTTATAATAGCAAATGATGAGGGGAAAACCACACAAAAGAGTAGGTAGCCAGAATGAACCGAATCTAGGGGCACCTGGGTGGCTCAGTCGGTTAAGCGTCCGACTTCAGCTCAGGTCATGATCTCTCAGTTGGTGGGTTCAAGCCCTGCTTCGGGGCTCTGTGCTGATGGCTGAGCCTGGAGCCTGCTTCAGATTCTGTGTCTCCCTCTTTCTCTGCCCCTTGCCTGCTCACATTCTGTCTCTCTCCAAAATAAACATTAAAAAAGAATGAACAGAACCTACAGAAAAATATTGACAATTATATCTCTGAAAATAAACACCGACAAACAGGCCAAGGTTATTTTTTCAGAGCTTGCTGTCTCAAAGCACTCAGTCGTGGGGCGCCTGGGTGGCTCGGTCGGTTAAGCGTCTGACTTCGGCTCAGGTCATGATCTCATGGTCTGTGAGTTTGAGCCCGACGTCGGGCTCTGTGCTGACCGCTCAGAGCCTGGAGCCTGTTTCAGATTCTGTGTCTCCCTCTCTCTCTGCCCCTCCCCTGTTCATGCTCTGTCTCTCTCTGTCTCACAAATAAATAAACGTTAAAAAAACACAAATTTTTAAAAAAAGCAGTCAGTCGCTGTTAACTTGAGTTTTGGCAGAGACTCAAAGGCAGGCAGGGTAATGGGGAAGTTTTACTATGGGGAGAAAAGGGAAGGTTTCCAAATGCCCTCACTGGTGGCTGATGGCAGGATGAAGCTGGAGGCAGGCTAGCTTGGGAGTGGGGCATCCCATGTGATGGGTTAGCGGGTGTATATTCAATGTTTTCTCTGGTTACTCCTGAGTTAGAAGTGAGGACAAACATTAAGAAAGCTGCCAGTCATTGACGAAGTCCTGGCCATTTGGGACTGTGACAGAAGTTATTGTTCAGCTGCCTGGATTGTTACTAAAGATAGCAATCTGGCTTTCTGCGCTGTTTATTGTAGACAGGGGAGTTGGTTTCTGCGTAGGTGGCGGTGGTGATAGGTCAGAGTCCTATCTCGGTACATGGTCTGGCCGTTGTCCATTTGTATACTGATTATCTCCTGAGTGTAACTTGATGATTGTCTTATTCTACCATGAGCTGCAACAATATTTGGGCAAGGGTTTGTTGAGACCTGAGACTATTTCAAGGGCTCTTCCAGGGTAAAAATACTGAGAAAGACTGCCTCTGATTCTGTGGAATGGGGATAATGATACCTATGCTGGGGACTGTCATGAGGACTAAAGGATTTGAGTTTGTTTGTTTGTTTGTTTGTTTGTTTTACAAAACCAGGTGCCCGACATGGAGCCCCTCAGGTAACGGACTTCTGGGCGGAGGCATACAGACAGACCCAGGCTGGGCGCGCAAATTAGGAGGGGGGCGGAGGACAGGGGCGGGTTTGCGTTGAAGGGGACAGCCATGACCGGTCCCTTAACACGGCGCAGGGCTGGGGGCGACCCGGTCCGATCCGGTGGAAAGCCCCCGGGGCGACCGCTGGCTGGTAACAACGCGGGAGAAGGTGCATTTGCCCACAACCCACTGGTCCACACGGCGCCCGCGGCGCCTGCTGGCCCACACCTGCCGCCCCGTGGCCGGAAACGGCTGGGCCGCCGGCCGGAAGTACCTCACCGCGGAGTCTCCCGGGAGTTGTAGTTCCGCCCACTCCAGGGGCGTCTCGGCTGTGTCCGGAGGTCTCCCACAGCAGTCTGCGCAATTCCGGACCCTTGGCGGGGTTCGCGTGGCCGGCACCTGGGACTTAGCCAGTCCTGAGGCTCCCGCTGCATCTGGGACTGACGATTCCCTCTGCCCCGCGGTAGAGAGGGCACGTGTGGCAGAGCCACGGCTGCAGAGCTGGCGAGCCCTGGGAGGCGTGCTCTGCTAGGGGGGTCCGGTGGGCGGCTCTGTCTGACGTCTACTGGGGAGGGTCAGGATTCCTGTCTGGTTTGGGGCGGGAGCTGTGGGCAGGCTGGTCTCATTGCTTTGCTTTACAGCCCAGCCTCGTCGGAGCCCACCGTCCGTCCACAGAGGGCTTAGCGCGGTGGACCCGTGACAGCCTTGGCCCCGGTGAGCTGGGGGCCAGCTCTTTCCCGAATGGTCACCCTTCTTTCCCGATACTGGATTTGTTTCTGTCCCTTGACCCGGAGCTGTTCTGCCCGTCCAGGTCCCTGAACTCGGCCTGGGTGGCCGGGCCTCCCGTGGGTGAGGAGGGACTGCTGAGGAAGCCCACCCTCCCCCCCCCTTCTGTCCAACCCTCTGTCACTCCTTCGGACCCCACATCACAGCCAACGGTAGGCTCTGAGCTATGAGGGCAAGGAAGGAGGGAAGTGAAATGATTGGTATTTCAGGGATTTATGGTGTCGGTGTTCCTATGACCAATGTTTATTGAGTGTCTGGGTCAGGCAACTGGTGAAGCACCGGGTTCCATTCTTGGCTAGAGACCTAGGGCGGTGTCGGTCCCCTGAACAGATAAGGGCCACCAAGGTGTGGGTGCTCTGATAATTACTCCTATCTATGGATGAATGGACACCAAGGAGGGAGGTCAGTTCCTGTTGGGGGAGGCACAACCGAAGATCAGATTTGAAATAAGGTCTCCATAGGTGAAAAGGGGCAAAAGGGTTGGGGTTAGGGAACAGCCTGTGCAAAAGCATGAAACCCGTGGGTACTGCTGGATTTGGCACCATGGAAGAGCCTGGAAGGGGTGTGTGTGGTGAGACTGGAGGTGGTTTCAGGAGCATATCAACCCAGCGGCTGGGTTAGGGGGTAGGGACTGGGTCCTGTTAGTGCCTGAAGTGTTTTAGGCAAGGCAGTAAGCGTGGTTACATTGGTCTTTGGTGTTACTATACCGGCAGTGAGTGGAGTCGATGGAGACCGAGCTAAGGTAGTGAGAAAAGTAAGTAGGGGAATGTATCTCGGGTTTGTGAAGCCGCCAGCACGGGCAGGGGTGGGTGAAGGTGGGGCTGTGTGAGTGCCTCTGTCTGAATGCTGATCAAGCAGGGAGGAGATGATCAAGCAGGGAGTCTCCAGTTCAGTGTAGACTCTTCTTTCCCCGCACTCGATTAGGAGAGCCACAGTGAGGGTACCACAGTGATGCAGAGATGAGGGAGAATTTGTCTGTCTTCGAGGCTTTTTTGATCAAGGTAGGACAGACAAGCTGGGGCAGGGAGGGGGGAAACGAAACCTGGTCCTGTAATGGTAAGTCTTAATGTTTTTTTTCCATTATAACTTGAATCTGGGTCTTCTTGAAGGAGGTTTTTTTCTATTACAACCCATAACTGTTTCTTACTGTGTTCAATTAGTAACATTAGGAAAGATCTCAAATGTATATAGCAAAGTAACAAAAGGAAACTTTTGTAGTTATCATTTAGATTGAGCAAATGTTAAAAGTTTATTTGCTTCAGATCTTCTAAAGAACAAAAACCTTATACGTACCACTGGATCCCTTTTCCATTTCCCTTCCTCTCAGGGTGACAACTCCCGAGATTACTTTATTCTTACATGTTCTTTACTTCCTAGATAGGAATGTGGTCATAAACAATATATTATTTTTTTGTTGGTTACCTTTGCCTGTATTTCTTCTGCTTTGCCTTTTTCTTATTTATTTTTAGTAATTGTTTTCATCTATTCTAGATACAAAACCATTTATAGCTTATGCACATTGTGAAAATCTTAAGTAGTTTGATTGGGCCTGGTGTTTTCTTGATGGGTATAATTCTGAGTACTAATCTATTTTATTTAATGTTTAGTGGGGTTCTGTTTCTGATTTCTGTTGCTTTGTCAATTTTAGTACTTTGTATTTTTCTAGGAAATTGTCCAGTTTAATTTCAGATTTATGGCATTAAATTGTCTATAGTGATCTCATAATTTAAAAACATCTCTACGACATCTGAAATGGTTTCTTTTTTCCCTGTTTAAACATTGCATTTTTTTGCCTTCTCTTATTTTCTCCATCAGTCATACCTGAACTTAGTGTGTTTTATTAGCTTTAAATACCAACCAATTATGCTATTAGTTTTAATAAATCTTTTCCAAGAGCTGATTTTAGTTTTTTCTTTGTAATTTTTTATTTGGGTACAACTTCAGACTTCAGAGAAAACTCACAAGGGTAGAATAGTACAGAGAATTCCAGAACACCTTTCATCTGAATTTCTCAAATATGAACATTTTGCCACATTTGTATGGAGGGAGGTCGAGGGATTTGTGAGCCGATTAAAGAAAAAGATGTCACCGTATGACCGGAAGTACACGCAAGCTTTACTGAAGCATGCACGTTGGGGAGAGGTCCCTCGCAGCATGAGACCATCCAGAATTTGGGGCCCAGGGCCCACTTCCCAGGAG
Source organism: Panthera onca (assembly GCF_046562875.1). NCBI lineage: Eukaryota > Metazoa > Chordata > Mammalia > Carnivora > Felidae > Panthera > Panthera onca. The sequence continues at coordinate 4,537,558 of NC_138354.1, forward strand.
GGAGGTGGAAAGGATACCCCTGGGTGTCTCTGGGTCAGAGGCACATGGGGGCTTGGTAGCCACACGGTGTATTTTATCTGTGCCTACCAGATGCTAGTGTATAGCTTCATGGGGCAGGGAAAGCAGGCAGGTTCCAAACGACTAAAAATCTGTTCGTATTTGGGCTATCTTTGAAATGAATGCATGTGTTAACATCTGAGTTTGGTGCTGCTGGTCTTTTGAGCCAATGGTCTCAGCCTGCCAGGGGCCACTCTGCAGAGGCCATCGCTGGGTCATTTATACACAACTTGCGCGCTCTCTCTCTCTCTCTCTCTCTCCTCTCTCTCTTCCTCTCCCTTTGACACATACGTGTGTGTGTGCAAATACTTGGTGTGCCTTCCCAAAGACAAGGCACTTCTGTCACACTGCCGCAGGAAAATGATCAAAACCAGGAAATTAGCGTTAAGACAATACTGTTGTCTAACCCACGTCTCGTACTCAGCTATCACCTGTTGTCTCCGTAAGACCCTTTCTAGCTAAAGGAGATCTCGGATCATGCATCTGTTCTCCCATTTTCCTTTGTCGTCTTTTCTCTGGAACAGTACCCCAATCATTCGTTGTCTTTGCTAGCATTGACATTTTTGAGGAGTACAGGCCAGTTACTTTGTGGAACGTTTATCAATGTAGGTCTGACTAATGTTTCACCATGATTAGATTCAGGTAATACATTTGTGGCAGGCTTTTTCTTTTTTCCGCCTGTTCTATTATTTCTTTGGTTTTTCCTTTTTAAAATCTCTGTTCCTACTTGCTTCTTTTGTGTTGCTTGGGTTTACTCTTTGCTGTGTTAGCCTCCTGCGATGAATGTTGTTAATTTTCAGATTTTGTCTCATCTGTATCTTAGGGCTGTGATTTGTTTTAAGTCTGTGTTTGTAACTGTGCACCAGGTTTGATATGTAACATTTTTTGCAGCCATTGTTCTAAATAATTTTGCATTCTTCTTATTTTCTAGTTGTGTTGCTTTTGTGTTTAGAGAGCAGCATCTATGCAATACTGTTTTAAGTAACTGTTGAAGTTTATTTTTAGCTTTTTCGGGTCAATTTTTAGCTCCCAGGTGTGCTTAAGAAGAATGTATGTTCTCTAATCAAGTACTTTCTTGTGTCTGATCCAGTAGGTCAGGCTTTTAAATTTTTTCTTAATGTTTGATTTTGAGAGAGAGAGAGAGAAAAAGATGAGTGGGGGAGGGGCAGAGAGAGAGGGAGACACAGAATCCAAAGCAGGCTCCAGGCTCTGAGCTGTCAGCACAGAGCCTGACATGGGGCTCAAACTCACGGAGCGTGAGATCATGACCTGAGCCGAAGTCGGATGCTCTACCGACTGAGCCACTCAGGAGCCCCAGATGTTTATTTTTGAGAGAGAGAGAGAGAGAGAGAGAGAGAGCGCACATGTGCAAATGGGAGAGGGGCAAAGAGAGAAGGAGACACAGAATCCACAGCAGGCTCCGGGCTCTGAGCTGTCAGCACAGAGCCCGACGCGGGGCTCCAATCCCACAAATCGTGAGATATGACCTGAGCTGAAGTCGGACGCTTAACCGACTGAGCCACCCAGGCGCCCCAATAGGTCAGGCTTTTAAATTGTTATTCAGATGTTGCACACTCTTGGGGCGCCTGGGTGGCTCAGTAGGTTAAGGGTCTGACTTGATTTCGCCTCAGGTCACGAGCTCATAGTTTGGCTCAGGTCATGATCTCATAGTTTGTGGGTTCGAATCCCGCATTGGGCTCTGTGCTGACAGGATTCTGTCTCCTCTCTCTGCCCCTCCCCTGCTCACTCTCTATTTCTCTCTCAAAATAAATAAATAGGTTTTTTTTTTTTAAATGTTGTATACTCTATTTTTTGTATCCCGAATCCTCTAGGATCTGTTCATGGCGATGTGGAGTTGTGTGTTTCCCCTCATGGCGTGGGTGTTCCGTGTGTTTGAGCTGCACACTCATCACGCTCGTGTGTTGGTACGCACAGACCTAAGATCGAGTGGGCCTCAGCTCCTTGCTTTGTCTCTGCAGTGGGTTGTTGTTTCTGGCTTTTTGTACGTCTCGAAGTTTGATTGTTTAAATGAACACCGGGCCGTGTGTGTGGGAGTAGAGCCCCTCTTGCCGTGCGCGGGGCTGGGAGGCAGGAGGTCGGTGCGGTGAGACTGGTCGGGCATTGCCGGCGCTGGCATTTGCTGTTGCTGTGGTTACGGTCAGGCCCCCGCTGGCTTCGAGGGTCTCTGCTCTGTGCTTAGGGCGGGCCGGTTCCTGTCCCCCGCTCTGGGACCCGCCTACCCCCTTCGACCTTCTCCCGCTCATGCCCCCGCTGGCTCCTCAGTGCTGCCCAGCCTGGTGGTGGAGGGCCCTGGTCCCCGAGTCTGCCCCTCCCGCTGTGGTAGGAGGCTCTGAGTCTGAGTCGAGGACATAGGCCTGTCCCCTTCCCCTGGGACGGGGTGTTCTTCCCCTTCTCCCTGCCGGGTGCCATGGGTCTTAGCTGTGCTCTGGGAGCAGTGGGTTGTGCTGCCCTTCCCTCAGCTGCACAAGGCCTTGTTCCTCCACGGGGAAATTTCTAGGAGGATGGGGCTTCCCCGGCTTTCCCTGCCATGGCAGCCACTCCCCTCCTCCAGACCTCACCACCCAGGGGGTCTCTCTGTGGTCTCCCAGCCGTCTTCTTTCTCCTGAGCGCCCAGTGGAGAGCCACGGACCAGATTACCACAAATTCAGTGATTGAAAGCTAGGCTGGCTCAGTCGGAAGAACGCGCAACTCTTGATCTTGGGGTCGTGAGTTCGAGCCCCATGTTGGGTGTAGACATCACTTAAATAAAACTTTAAAATAAAATAAAGTAACACCCGCTGTCACCTCACAGCTCTGCAGGCCACAGTCCAGGGCCTCCCAAGGCCAGAGTCAATGTGGTGGATGGTGGGCCTCTTCCCCTAGCGGCTGGAGGTAGAGTCTGTTCTGGGCTCATTGGCGGAAGTCAGTATCTAGTGGTGTTAGGCCCGAGGCCCCCGATTCCTCGCTTGCTGCCAGCAGAGGTTTTGCTCAGCTTTTGCACGGGATGGCAAAGGGTCCTTCTTGTGTTTCGCTCTCTCTGGCTTCCCCTGTGCCCCCATCAGAGGAAAATGTGCTGCTAATGTTTTCACATGAGTCTTACCGTGCCGTCTATTGTTTACAGGTGTTCTTAGTGTCTATTGCAAAGGCTTAGAGACAGGCCGTGACCAGGCAGCTCAGTCCTGCTGTGGATTCCAGCTCCTTCTAACCCCCAGACGGCCTCCAGGCGGGAGCTGAGCCTCCGGCCATGGTAAGTTCTCAGCAGGAGAGCAGAGCTTTGCCCATTGGAGTTGACCCCAGTCCTCAAGCCCCAGGCACCCCACCGATAGAATAATTCTTGGAAAGAAGGTGACCCGACAGCAGCAATCTACTTTGGAAGCGGGGCTCCCTCTCTGAGCTCCCTCTCGTAGCTTAGGGATAAAGTTGGAGGTCACAGAACGGGGTGGCTTCCAGAAAGTGTCCCTAAAACAGCTGAGGATGAGCTTGCTGACCGTGAATTTGGGTGATGCCATCGCATTAGGGGATCTGTCTAGGATTTGGTCGAGGGGAAGGTTTGCTAGGAGGAGAGGGGGTCCCCCGCTTTAAGGTTAGGGAAGCACAAACGAGGGAAGGGATCCCCGCAACACTCAGGCGACCCCCGTGCGGATTTCTCTACACTCGGTGCCTTCACTGTCCTTCTCTACTGCCCCCCGGCCCCCCACTGCCCCTCACTCCACTGCTTGTGAGATGCAGACCGTCCTCCTGTAGTCGAGGCACAAAAGTTGCTTTCTTAACCTAAGAGTATTTCATTTTTCCTTCTCATGTTAAAGACGAAAGAAAATGGGCGTGAGAGAGGTGTTCAGAGCCACCCAGCTTACTAGAGGCCGAGCCAGCACTAGCGCCCAGGGCTCCCGTCCGCCAGGGCCCACCAGGCGGGGGCTTCCTCCTGGGCGCCTCAGTTCATCGCTAAAACCCGCCCCTTCCCACCTTCCACCCCTTCAGACCCTCTCACGGATCTCCTCTCCTCCAGGGGAAGGACTCTGGTAGGAGGTCATGGAGAGAAAACCCAGTAAGATGATATATGTATATTTTTATGAGATACTTAAACAGTGAGCATATGTTTATTGTCTAAAATAAATTAGAAAATGCCACTATTGTAAAAACAAACGAACACATCCTACCATGCAAAGGTCACCATTGTTAACATTTTGTGTGTTTTGTCCAGAATTTTTTCTTCTTTTTTTTTTTTTTTTTTTTTTTTACAAAAACCCATTCCACGTGCTGAAATTGATGTAGACAAACAGGCAACAGAGCAAAGTGTCCCAGTGTCCCCTTTGACCACTGTTTTGGACCCACTCTATTGGGTCTGCCTTCCTGCACTTGTTCCCTGGGGTTCCTACAAGGTACCACAAACTGAGCTGCCTAAACAACAGACACGTGATCTCTCTTGACTCTCGAAGTTGGAAGTGAAGGCGCGGGTGTGGCCCGTTCCTTCTGAGGCCCTGATTGGGGGGCCCGGTCCCGGCCTCTTCCCCGCCTTCTGGGGCTTGGTCGGCAATCTGTGCCCATTCTTGGTTTCTGCTGCATCACTCCGAGCTCTGCCATCATCCTCCCTGACGTTCTCCCTGTGTGAGTCCCTGGGCCCCAATTTCCCCCTTTTGTAAGGACACTAGTCCTTCCTCCTGGACTGGGGCCCGTCCTCATGGCCACACCGTCACCTGATCGTTGACAAAGGCTCTGTTTCTAAAGAAGGTCACATTCTGAGATATTGACGGCTAGGATCCCCAGCAGATCTTTCTGGGGCACAGAATTCAGCCCAGAACACTCCACTGCCAGGATGACATCTCTGGTAACCCAGAGGGGTCCTGTTACTTGAGGCTGTAATAAGGAACAGTCTCTCCTGGCTTGCTGGCGGGCTAGTGAACATCTCACTGCCACATCCGGGTTCTCTCTCTCCCTGTGGATCTGCAGCTCTCCACTTCCCCCCACCCCCCATGGAGGGCCTGTGATCTCTTCTGTCTCTGCTCCTCCTTAACCCTTCCTTCTCATTGGACCACTTCTTTCTCCACCAGGGGCAGGGGTGGAGAAGGGGAAATGGAGGCGAAGTGACACAAACATTTCCTTGCTTGGCGCTTCCGGTAGCTCTCCCCCTGCCCAGCCATCTGTCCTTTATCACGCGGGAGGCCGCGTGATGGCTTTGTAGGGGTGCAGAGCCTGTGACACGAGCAGGGGCTCTCTGGCAGACCTCTGTGCCCGCCCCTGGCTCAGTGCTCTTGCTTCCCAGGGCTGGCTCTCTGTGTCCCGCAGGCAGCCTGCTTTCTCCCCATGTTGTTCAGGCTCCCCTAGCTTCCTGCCCCCCACGTGGCCCCGGGGAACGCTGCATCCTTGTTGTAACACAGGCTGGCCGTGCAGGTGTCTCCCATTCCTGCCCCCACCCCCCACCCGGCCACCACGGTGGCCTCTGCCGGCTTCTCACTTCCAAGAGCTCCCTCCTGCCGTTGGGCTCCCGCATCTGCAAAGCTTCCCCCAGAACGCTTGCGCCCCCCTCTGTTGAACCACCATGCGCCCAGGTGTTTCTGTAGCTGGGCACGCGTCCAGCCTGGGGGGCCAAGTTACTCCCCCCACTTTTGCCGGCTCAACCGTCCCTCTGGTCTTGGGAGGGGGGTAAAACACCATGTATCTACGTCTTCAGTAGTGCCCCTCCCTGCTCCTTCGCTCTTCCTTATCTGAAGGAAGGTGTCCGTTAGGTTGGGTCTGCCAGCTCCTCTGGAGAATTTGGGGTGTCTGGGAATTGAGCTAAAACTTCGGGTACCCGGGGAAAATACCACCCATCTCTGCCTGTTACCCATCTGTGAGTCATGTGTTTGTGAATTTCATAGCTTCCTTTTTATTTATTTATTTTTTCCCCACTTACTGGTGTTGCCAGAAGGTAGTTCTTACAGATACTCTGTAACAGTTTAAGTTATTTCATGGCATGGCATGCTTTGATTGTGTCATAACTGATTAACCAATCTGTTATTTTTAAGCACTTAGGTAGTCTCCAATTTAAAAACCAAAACCAAAACTCCCTCGGAATTCTTTATGGAGTTTCTGTAATTCTAGAGTTTGAGCGTCTCTACAGACTTCTTGGACCCAACTCCAGTGTGTGTCTGTCCTGAGTAGGAACATTCCTAAGACCAACCTCGTGTCTGTTCAGGAGAGAGATAGGTGTGGGGTCCCGTTGATGATTCCAGCCACAGTAAACTTGCTCCTGAACCTTCGTGTTCCTGTCCCCTGGCCAAATGAGGAAAGGAGGAGGAGGGCTCAGGAGAAGCCATCAGATCTTGTCCCGTGTTTGGTAAGTGGCAGAGCCAGACCGGGACTGCTTCCCGGGCCGAGGCCAGCACAGCCGAGCCAGGGCGGTTCTTCCTGACAGCGAACGTGGACAGGCTGCAGGTGGAACAAAGCACAGGGGACCCAGCAGGTCCGGGATGGGATTGAGGGCCCCGCCAAGTAGCCCTCAGCTTGTCTCAGCTGAACTCCATTCATTGGACTCTGCCCTCCAGATCCCATTGTTAGATTTTCCTGTGAGTTGACCCCAGCGTCTGCCAGGGGCAGGAGAGGTGACAGAGGTTCGGGTTCGAAGCTTCATAGGCTACAGATACTTAAAAAATAACTTCGGTATACAAAGTACCAGTTTGTCCTAGATTAGGAAATTCATCTAAGTACAAAAAAAAAATGTTCAGTGGTCATTATCTACCTACCTAGGGCTAACTGCTGCTACCTTTTTGCCTTGCATCATCTCAGAGATCTATGTGAGTGTGTGTGTGTGTGTGTGTGTGTGTGTGCGCGCGCGCGCGCGTGTGTGTCCGTATGCATGGGATCAAATAGTCTTCGGCCACCTTTTTCAATTATCCGTATGCTATCCAATAAAACAGTTTTTTCCATGATTTTGTTTTCATTAGCTACATAACATTTATTTCCCTTTGGAGTAGTGTTTTATTTAACGGGTCCTGTGTAGATGGATATTTCGTTATTTTCTGGGTTTTTTTTTTTCAGAGTTTTAGCGAACTATAATAAACACCTTGGCGACTAACTCTTCGCCTGAACTCATGATTGTTTCTTCAGAATAAATTTCTATTCAATTTCTGAGTAACGAGGGGAGGGGTTAGTAAATTGCACATTGACTATGGAGACACAGACATGAGCGCATTAAGTAGAAAAGGAGAATCCAGGTTGAACCCTCGCCAGGTTGGGTCCCCATCACTCTGCAAGGCGTGGGCATTATGTGATGTCCTCGGTGGGAGGAGGGGGGGAGGGGAGCCTGTCCTCCCCCAGGCCTGGTGGGGGGTGGCAGCAGTTGATCCAGAGGCCCGGGGCAAGCTTGACCTCTCACGTCCTCTCCCCTGCCCTCCCCTCCCCATCTCTGCTTACACAGGTGTCTGCTTTACCCCGCCCAGCAGGGAAGGACCATGTCCCAGGTGAGTGTGGCATTTCTTTCTACCGCACTGTGCTTTCCCGGGGACTTGGGGGTGCTTCTAAGAATGCAGCCAATAAAATACTGCAGGCAGGACCCAAGATCACTGAGGACGCACGGGGAGGGCGGGGCGGATGCGCTGCTGAGGCCGCCACAGTTCTGAGCTGCCCGGTGTCTGCCATTTCTGGCACTTAAAAAAAAAGACATAGTTTTTTAATGTTTATTTTTGAGAGAGAAACAGAGTGTGAGCGGGGAAGGGGCAGAGAGAGAGGGAGACACAGAATCCGAAGCAGGCTCCGGGCTGTCAGCACAGAGCCCGATGCAGGGCTCAAACCCACGAACCGTGAGATCCTGACCTGAACCGAAGTCAGATGCTTAACTGACTGAGACACCCAGGCGCCCCTCTGGCACTTTTACTTACTTCTTTTATTAAAATTTTTTTAAATATTTGTTTAAGAGAGAGAGAGAGAAAGCCATCGGGGAGGGCAGAGAGAGGGAGAGACAGACAAGCCAAGCAGGCTCTGTATTGTCAGCACCTAGCCCCACGGGGCTCGAACCTACGAACCATGAGCTCATGAGCTGAGCCGAAATCAAGAGTTGGACACAACCGACTGAGCCACACAGGCGCCCCAGACGTTTCCGGCACTTTAAAAAGATTCCCTCCAACATAGGATTTGTGTTGTCTGCTTGGGACAAGCACGTCCACGTCCTAGGAGAACTAAAGCTGTTTCCAGTATTAAGAAGGTTCTAGGGTTGGCCTTGGGGTGTGAGGTGTCACAGGCAGGGTCCTGTCTAGTGATGACAGTGAAGTGGACCCAACAGCGAGTCTGGACTCTCCGTTGGGTGTAAGCAGTGGGTCTTACAGCCGTGCAGAATCTGTAATGCTGGTTGTTTCAGGGATCAAAATACTCCGTTCTGCATAAACTGCCTTGTTCTGTCACACTGACCCAGATGAAACCCTGCATTGTCCAGAAGAACAGACGAGTAGCGTGTTCTTCAAATTATCTTCTGTAATAGTTTTTTGACACAGATGGAGAGCAAACAGCCCCGTTTCAGACTTTGGTGGGGGTGGGGAGGGAAGATGATCAGCGTGCTCTTGGCCTTTTGTCCTGGAGTCTGAGCGTCTTTTCGCCACTCGGACCTCACGCATCTGCCCTTGCCCTGGGCCATCGTTCTCTTTGGACGTCAGTGACGTCATTTGCTGCCAGCCTGTCTGCATTCTCAAATTGGACCTACACGGCCCCTCTCTCTACTGTGAGCATGAACGTGAAGTGTGCTGGCCAGAATCCTTCAAGTGACAAGAGCCAGAAACCCAGCAAGAGCTAGTTTAGGGCCAACCCCAAATCTAGGCCACACCTGGCCTGGTACTCAGGGACAGTCACACCTAAGAATGCAGGCGTCTCCCAGAGTCTCTCTTGCCCCTTGTCTGTGACTTCCTTCTCTCATACCGACTGCATCCGTGTGGCCAGAAATAGGCATGGCCCACACCTCTCTTGCGAGGTCTACTGTAGAAAGGGACCAGGTTCTGTATCGTAGAGCCAGTTTGCACAGTCTTTGGGAGAGATGCAGATTTGGGCCAGCTTAGTTCGCGGTTAGGACTGAGAGGCTGTGTCGGTGGTGGGGCGCTCCCAGGAGCTTGGGGTGCCAGAGGGAGAGAGCTAGCCCCAGAGGAAGATGGGCCTCGTGGACAAACATTACAGCTCTCCACTCCAGGAAGAAAAACAGATTCACAGGGTCTTGGTTTCTGGCTTGGGGACCTGTCTTGATGAGCGTGTCTGTGCCTAAAAAGCTTGAACCATCTGGATGTTGGGTACCAGAAACACCTGGGAATGGGACCAGTATGAGAGGTCCAAAACAAGATGGCAGCTCCGTGGCCTCAGAGGAGAGACGTGGGCCGTGACGCGAAGCTGTGGGACCCATATTCAGGGCCGGGGTTTCCTCTGTGCCTCTTAGGGAAATTTGTTCTTTTGTAGGAAACCAGTTTTCACCAGGAGCTTCTTAGGGTCATCCACAACAAAGATAGTGACAAAGGTCTAAGCTCCACCTGTTGAATGCTTAACATGTCGCCATTTCATGAATACCTGTGAGATCGGTATCATTAACCCCTCTCCCATCTTACAGACGAACACACACAGGCTGGAGGTATTAAGCAAGCTGCCTGGGATCTTGCATCTATTAGGTGATGGAGTTGGGATGTGAATGCAGGCAGACCTAGAACTGGGCCCTCAGTGATGGAGCCACACTGTAGTTTTCTCTGGCCAAAACCCAGCCCCGGCAGAGAAATTCAGTTGTACCCTCTACGGTACGGACTTGCACTGTCCAATGTGGTAGCCACCAGCCACGAGGGGATACTGAACCCTGGTGGCTAGTGTGGCTGGAGACCTGAGTTTCTCATTCACACTTAAATTGTAAAAGGGAATCAGAGGAAAATACTTTCCTAATAACGCAACTTTATGGGGGCACCTGGTAGCTTGGTCGGTTAAGCATCGGACTCTTGATTTGGTCTCGGGTCATGATCTCATGAGTTGTGAGTTTAAGCCCCGCATCTGGCTCTGTGCTGACTGTGGAGCCTGCTTGGGATTCTCTGTCTCCCTCTCTCTCTGCCCCTCCACCCCCCTCAAAATAAATATCAAAATATTAAACACAACTATGTTTTTACAGGACTATATTTCATGAGAGTGAAATTGAAAACATAGTGTCTGAGTTGAGATGTACTCTAAGTGGAAAATACCCACCAGGTTTTGAACACATGGTATGAAAAAGAAGAACGAAAAGTATATCAGCAATTTTAAAATAATTATATATTGAAATGATAATACTCCAGATATATTTGGCTAAAAGATCTTATCTAAATTGTTTCCTTTTTTACTTAAATGTGACTACTAGAAAATTTTATCTAAGCCACTTTATTGAGGTGTGATTGACCTGCACAACTGTGTGCTCACAGTTTCTAAGGGTGCAGCGCAACGTGGCTCATTGTGACACTATGCTGTGCAGTGCATCTTCAGAACTTACTCCGCTTCCGTAACGAACACTGAACCTCTGACTAGCGCCTCCCCCTTTCCCTGCCCCTCCCAGTCCTTGGTAACCACCGGTTCTAGGAGTTGACCACTTGAGAATCCTCATAAAAGTGGGGTCACACGGTACTTGTCCTCCCATGTCTGGCATATTTCACTCAGCATATGTGAGGTTCACCTGCTCGTCGCAAATGAAGGGACTTCCTTCTCTCTCCTGGCTGAGTAATGTCCCGTGCTGTGTGTCCACCGCACGATCCGTTCGCCCACGGCTGGACACTTCGGTTGTTTCCATCTCTTGGCTACTGTGGATAATGCTGCGAGGAGCACGAGAATGCACATATCGCGTTGAGACCCGCGTTCAGTAAGATCACGTCGTCTTCGAACAGAGATACGTTTATTTCTTCCTTCCTGATTCCAATGTGTTTTATTTCTTTTTCTCGCCGGATTGCTCTGGCCGGACTTCCAGTACTGTGTTGAATAGGAGAGGCAAGAATGGGCATCCTTGCCTTGTTCCAGATCAAGGAAAGCTTTAGAGGGAAAGCTTTCACCACTGAGTATGATGTTAGCTGTGGGCTTTTCATAAATGGCCTTTATTGTGTTGAGGTAAGTTCCTTCCATTCTTGGTTTGTTGTGAGCTTTTAATCTTTAAAGGGCACTGAAGTTTGTCAAATTTTGTGTGTGTGTGTGTGCGGCTGTTGAGCGGATTATGTCATTTTTATCCTTTATTCCGTTAACGTGGTGTCTCGTATGGATTATCATGTGTTGAACCATCCTTGCATCCCAGGGCTAAGTCTTGCTTGGTCGTGGTGTCTGATGCTTCTCATGTGCTGTCGGGTTTGATGTGCTAAGACTACCTTGAGGATTTTTGCACCTGTGTTTACCAGGGATCCTGGCCTGTAGTTTCCTTTCTGTGTGGTGTCTTTACTTTTGGTATCATGGCGATGCTGGTCTTGTAGAATGAATTTGGAAGTATTCCCTCTTTTTCTGTTTTTTTTGGGGGGGGGGTATTTAAGAAGGATTGGTAGTAATCTTTAAATTTTCGGTAGAATTTGTCCATCAAGGTCCTGGGCTTTTCTTTATTTGGAGCTTTTTGGTGACTTCTTCATTCTCTTTGTTAGTGCTGTGCTCAGGCTTTCTATCAATTCAGTATCGGTAGGTTGTTTTTTTTATATTGTATTTAAAAAAATTTTTTTTCTTTAACATTTATTTGTTATTGAGAGACACAGAGCGTGGGCAGGGGCGGGGTAGAGAGAGAGGGATACACAGAATCTAAAGTAGGCTCCAAGCTCTGAGCTGTCAGCACAGAGCTCCACATGGGGCTCAAACTCAAAAACTGCAAGATCATGACCTGAGCTGAAATCGGTCACTTAACCAACTGAGCCACCCAGGCGCCCCATATTTTTTAATTTTTTTAAAATGTTTTATTTATTCTTGAGAGAGAGAGAGGCAGACACAATCCCAAGCAGGCTCCAGGCTCTGGGCTGTCGGCACAGGGCCCAACACAGGGCTTGAACTCACAAGCTGTGAGATCATGACCTGAGCCAAAGTCCGACGCCCAACCGACTGAGCCACCCAGGCGCCCCAGGTTTGGGTTTTTTTTTGGTTTTTTTTTTTTTTTTTTTTAGAATTGTGTTCATTTCTTCTAGGTTGTCCAACGAGTTGGCATTGAACTGTCTATAATAGCTATTATCCTTTTTATTTCTGTGGCATCCGCTATAATGTCTCCTCTTTCATTTCTGATTTTATTTATTCTAGTCTTTTTTTTTCTTAGTCTAGCTAAGGGTTTTTCAATTTTATTTCAAAAAACCAGCTCTTAGTTTCATTTTTTCTATTGTTTTTCTATTCTGTTTCATTTATTTCTAATTTTTATTTCCCTCTGCCAACTTGGGGTTTAGCTTTTCTTTTTCTAGAGGTGCAAAGTTAGGTTGTTTGAGATCTTTCCTTTTTGAATGTAGATGTTCGTTTCTATAAACGTCCTTCTTAGTGCTGCTGTTGTGGTATCCTGTAAATTTCAATCTGTTGTGTTTTCATCCGTCTTAATATATTTTATAGTTTCCCTTTTGATTTCTGTGACCCAGTAGTGTTTAAGAATGTGTTAATTTCCAATATTTAAAAATTTTCCCCTTTTCTGTTGATTTCTAGTTTCATTTCATTGTGATTGGAAAAGATACTTAGGATGATTTCAGTCTTCTTAATGTTAAGACTTGTTTTGTTAGCTAGCCTATGATCCACCCTGGAGAACGTTGTGTGTGCTCTTGACAAGAATGAGTATTCTGTTGCTTGTGGGTCGAATGTTCTGTAAATATCTTCAAGGCCTATTTGATCTGTAGTGTTGTTCACTTCTGAAGTTTTTGTTTTTGCTGATTTTCTGTCTGGATGACTATTGAGAGTGGGTATATAAGTCTCTTACTGTTATTTCATTGCTGTTTCTCCCTTCTGATTGGTCAATGTGTGCTTTATATATTTAGGTCCTTTTGATGTTGGGTGCATATGTATTTAAAACTGTTATATCTTGTTGAAGGGACCATTCTGAAGTTATAGGACTTTGTCTCTCATGACAGTATGTGATTTAAAGGCTGTTTTTTCTAAGTATTGCCAGACCAGCTCTCTTCTGATTACCATTGTATGGCATGGGATATCTTTACCTTGTTGCTTTCACCCACTGTATGTCCTGAAATCTAAAGTGAATGTCTTGTAGACAGAAGTTGGTTGGTTGATTCCCTTTTTGTTAGGGAAGTTGAGTTCATTTACGTCTAAAGTAATTATTACTAGGTAAAGACTTATATTGCCACTTGGTTAATGGTTTTCTCTTTGGTAGTTTTTTTGTTCCTTTCTCTTACTCTTTTGTCTTTATTGTGGTTTGAGGATTTCTTATAGTGATAGGTTTTGATTCTTTCCTCTTTATTTTTGTGCATTATAGATTTTTTTTGTTGCTACCATGAGGCTTACATTGAATATTTTTACAGTTCTAGAAGTCTCTCCTAACCTGATAACTTCAGTCGTATGTGGAAACTCTATACTTTCTCACACACTCATACTTTGATATTTATGTCAGGTTTTATTTCCTTTTATATTGCTTTTCCATTAATAAATCTGTGATTATAGTTGTACTTTTGCCTTTTAACTTCCATACTTCTGTTAAAAATGATTTACACAGTATTACAGTATTCAGTGTAAATTAATTTGTTGTTTTGGTCCTCAATTCATCCAGAGAGAAGATGAAGGAGAAGGGGAAGGAGAGCCAAGCCCTGTTCTGTATTTGTGGAATCCTTTGTCCTTTCCTCTTGGTGCTCCCTTAATTTTGACCATGTCTTTGCTTATAATTGTGCCCTAATTTTATTTATTCATTCCCTCCTGGTGATTTCCCACCTTTTTCTACGGCGGTCATCTTTTGTCCCTCCCCTCCCTAAAATACCATCATAGGCATCCCCATTGTCTATAGGAAAAAAAAAACCTTTGCCCTGTGATTTGTGCACGTGTGCTCTCTCTCTCTCTCACACACACACACACAGACGCACGCACACACATCCATGCAGTATCTTCTGTATTGTCGCTCCCAAGTATTTGCAGTGTCTACCAGATTTTTGTGACTCCTTGCCCTCGCTGATGCCGTGCCTCTTGGACACACGGTTTATCTTTCAAGATTATGCTCCAGGGCAGCCTCCGGTGAGGCTTCACTTGACGTCAGGACCTTGAACATGACTGCTGTCTTTGCTTCTGCTCCTTCTGTAATGTACTTCCATTGCAGCCTGAGGTGTGATCGCACCACACGGAAGTCTTCTGTCCATCTCGCTCCACCCGGGCTCCAGGTGCCTGTAGAACAGGAGTAATATTGTGTTCTGCTTCCCGCCCCTCCCACCCCCCCCCCCCACAGCCCCAGGCGGAATACCGTCAACATACCATATAGTCTGTAGATGCTTGCACGCCAAATGAATGCAGATCCAGGAGTGAGATCTTTTCTTATGATCTTTTCTTTTCTGTCCCTGGAAATGTAGCACAGAGTTAGGGGCATGCCAAGCTCCCTAAATAACTTACTGTGGGGCAGTCCGAAGGCCCTAAGAGCCCTCGCCTCTGAGCCTTTGCCGCAGAACTCTGCCAGGTATTTCAGGTTCATCGGGCACGTGTCATTCCAGGGCTCATTGTCATTCCGAGACGTTGCTGTGGGGTTCACCCGTAAGGAATGGCAGCATCTGGACCCCGCACAGAGGACGCTGTACCGGGATGTGATGCTCGAGAATTACAGCCACCTGGTCTCAGTAGGTGAGGAAGGCTTCCTGCATTTCCCGATTAATGTCTTTTCTCAGTTATGTAAAACCTCTGAAATGTTTGGCCTTGGGTGTCAGCTGTCTACAAGCCTTGCTGTCATCCCACTTGCGTTATTCGTGAATTTACCTCCTGTGTGAAATAATCCATTCTCTGGCCGACACGTAAAAGTGCATTGTGCCCCCTGCTTCCTTGGATGGCCCAGGCGGCTCAGCATAAGTCCTGTGACTTGTTCTCACAAACAGGGTGTCAGGTCACCAAACCGGCTGTGATCTCCAGGTTGGAGCGAGGCCAAGAACCGTGGATGGAGGAGGAAGAGCTCGTCAGATGGAGCTTTCCAGGTGAGAGGGGGGCAACGGACACACACTGGGCTGCAGAGCAAAATCTCCTGTGTTTGTTTCAGGCAATTGTTCTCAAAAGCCTTGGATCTTTGCAAGTAGCTGTGGATATTTGGTCCAAGGCCTTGAGATGCCCACATGACTCCTGCTACCTCCACACGTCCCACCGCCCGACAGGATTCCTCCTCTTTCCCTGGCCTTTAGAGAGAGGCATATTCTGCTTTCATTCTTTCATTCCATCCTGCTGTCCCCATCTGAGACCTTGCTTGCTCAGTTTTTGTCTAGAATCTTCAGTCTTAACACTTACCCCATGGTTATGAAACAGGCTTTCTCATGTTTTCAGGGATTTGTAGATTCCCGCTATTAAATTTTTTTTTTTTTTTTAATTTTTGAGAGATACAGAGAGACAGAGCACGAATGGGGGAGGGGCAGGGAGAGAGAGGGATTCATAGAATCCGAAGCAGGCTCCAGGCTCAGAGCTGTCAGCACAGAGCCCCATGCAGGGCTCAAACTCACGAACTACGAGATCGTGACCTGAGTTGAAGGTGGATGCTTAACTGACTGAGCTGCCCAGGCGCCCCTCCCCCTATTTTAAAATAACTTATTTTGTGCCACTCATTTTTGTCTTTTCTTTTACTGTGAAATGCCTCAAACTTTCTTGCTCCCTTTTATATGACTTTAGATTCCTCTTCTTTCCTAACTACGAAATATGGCCCCATTTTGCTTAATGGGATATGAATGGCACTCCCCCCACATGCATCCTAGTATAATCCCAGGGTGGATACTGACTCCCTCTTTCTTTCAGGACAGGGGCCTTTTATCAAGCTTTTGTTCAGGGCACACCAGAAATCAGCTGGGGAGCTTTAGAAATACCACCTGCCTGGGTCTCAGCCCAGAAAATCCTGATGGGGAAGATTAGTAGGCATTGATTCTGTCCCTTAGGAATTCAGCACTGGGGCTCAAGGAATTTCCACATTTCTAAACCAAGAAGCTCTGTGGTTGCACTGGGTGTGGGTTTCATGGAGGTGAAACCACGGATAGTTGATGATTTAAAATGTAAGGGCACCGGGGTGGCTCAGTGGGTTAACTGTCCAACTTTGACTCAGGTCATGATCTCATGGCTCAGGAGTTCAAGCCCCGCATCGGACTCTGTACTGACAGGTTGGAGCCTGGAACCTGCTTCAGATTCTGTGTCTCCCTCTCTCTCTGCCCCTCCTCCCACTTGCACGATCTCTCTCTCTCAAAAATAAACATAAAAAAAATAATAAAATGTAGGGAAGGGGCCCCTGGGTGGCTCAAAGAATGGAACTCTTGATACTAGCTCAGTTCTTAATCTCAGGGCCATGAGTTCAAGCCCCACGTTGGGCTCCCCTCTGGGCGTGAAGCCTACTTAAAAAGAAAAAAGAAAAAAGAAAAAAACCAAAATGAAGACAAAACCAAATGAGGATCTAAGCACAGGATGCAGAACCCAACATTTAAGAATCTCAGAGGAGGGGCCACAGTGATGTGGATACCAACATGCCCGAGAAATGGTGCTGTGGGCTTTATTAGTTAGGAGGCTGGTCTGTGGCCAAGTGCATCAGACATCTGGGAAGGATCTCATTTTTTCCTTTCAAAAGCCAATGGATGAGGGTATGTTTATAGATTTATAGCTGTGGTGATTGAATCTGGGCACTTAGGTCTGAAATTTATTCTTCCTCCTGTTTCTGATATAATTTTATTTTTTTGCTGGGGGGGCCTGGGTGGCTTAGTCTGTTAAGCATCCAACTTCGGCTCAGGTCCTGATCTTGCAGCTTGTGGGTTCAAGCCCCGCAGCAGGCTCTCTCCTGTCCGCATCGAGCCTGGTTTTGATCTGTTTTCCTCTCTTTTTGCCTCTCCCACAGTTCTCTCTCTCAGAATAAAATTCAAAGTAAATAACAGTAGGGACACCTGAGTGGCTTAGTCGGTTAAGTGTCCGACTTCGGCTCAGGTCATGATCGCACGGTTCACAGGTTCAAACCCCAGGTCAGTCTCTGTGCTGGCTGCTCAGAGCCCGGAGCCTGCTTCAAATTCTGTCTTCCTCTCTCCCCACCCCTGCCCGCTTGTACTCGGGCTCTCAAAAATAAACACTAATAAGATTATTTTTAAAATTTTATTTGGGGGGGGGGGTGTGTAGGCAGAGAGAGAGAACACGCAAATCCCAAGCAGAAAAGTGCAGAGCCCGATGCGGAGCTTGAACTCACCAACCCATGAGATCACAACCTGAGTGGAAACCAAGAACCAGATGCTTTACCCACTGGTCCACCCAGCTGCTCCCTGATATCATTTCGTTCTGTGGCACGATTCTGGACACACGAACCCATTCAGGTCATGGTATTTTTTGCCCCTAGAAGCAATTTTGCAAGTCGACGGCCACGCAGGCAGAGCACGGGAGCACCGAGCCAAACTTCTGCGGAGCGGCGCCTTCCTGGACGGCCAGGAACCGACCGAGAGAGGGCCCCGGGCATCCGTCCGCCAGAAGGCAGACCTTGACCCCTCACGACGGCAGGGATGCACCTGTGACTCCTGTGGCACGAGTCTGCCGCGTCACGGAGACGGTAGTCCCACCGCCTACCTGGCCCGGAGGCGCTTCGAGTGCGACGGGCAGGGGAACGTGTTCCTCTACTCCAGGCCCGACGGCCCGGCTCCGGGCGCGCGGCCGCGGCAGTGTGAGCGGTGCGGGTGGCCGGGAGGCCGGGCCCGCCGCGGGGAGCCCTTCCCCTGCGAGGCGGCCGAGCGCGCCGATCCGCGGCTGCACGCGGCCCCCGCGGCCCCCGAGGCCCCCGAGGCCGGCCTCTCCAGCCGCCCGGGCTGCCAAGAGCCGCCCGGCGGCCCCGCGCCGCCCCCGGGGTCCGGCCCATCGCCGCCCGCCGCCCTTCTGGCCGGGGGGAAGCCCTACAGGTGCTCCGAGTGCGACAAGACCTTCTCGCACAAGTCCCGCCTCGTCGAGCACCGCCGCTCGCACACGGGCGAGAAGCCGTACGGCTGCGGCCAGTGCGGCAAGGCCTTCTCCCGCAAGTCGTGCCTCCTCATCCACCACCGCATCCACACCGGCGAGAAGCCGTTCGGCTGCGGCGAGTGCGGCAAGGCCTTCTTGCAGAAGTCGCACCTCATCCTGCACCGGCGGACCCACACGGGCGAGAGGCCCTACGAGTGCGGCGAGTGCGGGAAGGCCTTCTCGCAGAACTCCTGCCTCGTCATCCACAGGAGGACCCACATGGGCAAGAGGCCGTACGAGTGCCCCGAGTGCGGCAAGACCTTCTCCCAGAAGGCCAACCTCATCCGCCACCGCAGGATCCACACCCGGGAGAAACTGCACGGCTGACGGGCACAGCCGCCGTGGGCCTCCCTCCCGCGTCCCCGCACGTCTGGGAACGCAAGGACAGACCTCCGCGTGTCCCCCGCGCGCACCACCCTTCAGCGGGAAATCCGGTGCCCCCGCGGGAAGAGAGGGCGACCGAGGGGAAGCCCCTCCCTCGACCGTAGCCAGGGGAGGGTGAGGACACTCTAGAGCCACCTGTTTTTACAAGAGCTGCCCCGCGACAGAGGGGATCGCTGTGAATTCACTCTGGTCGTTGAGCTTTCGAGTCTGTAAATAAATGTAATCATTTAAGACAACAGCTGTGAGCAACATGGGAGCAGTCCCTGGGACGGGAGTGTTTAGGGGTTATGTTCCCAACGATGCTGCATAGGAGGAATTTTATTTGTCAACCGCAGTGGTAATCCAACAGAATTGTGAGCCTGGAGGCACAGCCACCAGACTGTAGAGAATGACCTCTCTGGAGCCCCCGCACTAAATCCTACCCTTTGGTCACTGTAGGGTATGTTATACCCGGAACAGTACGAACTTATTATTAAACCAGGAGTCCGTGCACCGTACCACTTACCATTTGTCCCTTTGTTTGCTGGCAACAGTTATAGAGCCCCCAACCCCCGCCACCCTCAGATCTGGAAACTGGCGCTTTTGTGACCTCTCCTGCTAGCTCTCAACCAGTTCCTAAGTACGTTTCATGTTAAATGTGTCAAGTTAGGACTCCCTTTTCTGGCAACATGACAGACTGTGTAAGGTGAAAGCCCTTCCACTGTGAACGGCCAGAAATGATGACCAATGATAGATTACGTGCTTTTACATGCATAATTCAGCTGGCGACCAGGGAAGTTTCCAGGCGCCAGCGAGGGACGCCGAGCTGAGAGCCAAAGATTAAGTTCGAGAGCCGACCGTGGGTTTAACTTGGTTGACCCAGAAGCCTGGGTTGTTGAAGACTGAAGGAGGGTGCGAAGCAAGGCCTCGGGCACATGAGGCAGAGAGCTGGTAATGAAGTAACTCACAAATTCAGAAATTTCAGAAGCCTGGACATACAGGGAAGGGGTGGACTGGCGAAGAATCTCATTGGCACAGGGAGCTTGTCCGTATCTCTGTGGGCTCCGATGGGGGAGGATTTGCCCTGATCAGCATCCCACGTGAGACAGAATTTGCAATTTGCCCTATTCCTGTCCCAGTTCAAAAACCGAACCGTTAATATAGAATATTTGTCCTGGCCTTGGAGACAAATTATGGAAGCAAACAAAACATGTTGTGGAGGAAGGCGCCCTCAACCCATGTTTGCCAGGATTCTGACATACACACCCAAGATGAGTTCATAATCCCAAACTATAGAACACAAGGGACCAACCCACAGTGAGAGGCAACAGGCAACTTGAACGAAATACGAACGTCCCGGATTTTAAGGGTCATAGAAACCTACAAAACTCCATGAGCTGTATTGTATGGAAACCGATTTGACAAATGATATTTCATATGAAAAAACAGCCGTCTTCACAAGCCATTAAAAACGAAAACGCCGCATGAAAGCAAGGCACAAAGAGCGAGCACTGGCTTCTTTCGAAAGGGGACCACCCTGGGTGTCTAGAGATGACAGATACAGGCACTGAAAGGTGAAGCTACACCAAAATAATGAGCCACCAACCCAGCCGGTGCTAACTCGGGGGCCGAGAAGGCGAGCAGAAAGTGGAGCGAAGCAGATTCTTAGGATTCGGTCTACAGAGAGGCGGGAAATGTACATGAAAGGGTGAGACATCTGGATGAAAATCAGAGCAAGTAGGAGTTCCTAAAAGACAAAATAGTGGAAGAAAGGGACATTCCAAGAGAAAAAGCGGCTCAGATTTGACAAGACCGGAGATCACCGATACGGGCAGCACAGTGGACAGGTAGGAAATTCGCATCTTAGAGCTGGCTAAGCTGTTTCGGGGTGTCCCTGCTCCGCACCCGCTTGGTGTGGCCGAGGGATCTGCAGGGACAGGACGCTGACACCCGCCTAGATTGCAGCCGTGGAGCCACAAGCGACTGCGAGGGCCCATCGTGGCTTCTCCCGCGTCCTTGCGAGCGCCGTCTCCCCCGCTTGCCTGTCTGCCTTACGCGCCCCTCGGCTGAGACCCTGCGGAGGTTACCTAACCCCCTCTTTGCTGCTTTGCATTAACCAGTGTGGTCCCAGCCCACCATCTCTATTATAAAAGTCACGTGCCCCGGGTTCGATCTCTGTCTGCCTTCTACCTCGACACCCCATGTGGCCCCTCGAGGCCTGCTGTGTACTTCCCGCGGGTCCTGCAAATAATAAACTTCTCCACTTCAGTTTCTCTCCTGGCCTGTTGTCGCACCCGCTGACCACCGGCACCTGTGGTCCTCTTAGCAAACGTTAGTTTAGCGGAGTCCTGACCGTCAGCCGCAGGATCAGGACGGTAGAGTCGTGCTGGCAGCCGGCTGCCGGGGAGCCTTGGAGCTGCGAAGGGCAGGCTAACTGGCTCTCCCCGGTGGGCAGTTAGTTGGTGGGTGCAGCTTTGACCTTGGCCACCGCCCGTCCCAAAGTGCAAGCTGGGGAAGAAGCGACCCGAGTCCTCCAGGGCCTCGGGGCATTGCCCTGGGAGCTGGTTTGCGGTGCACCTGTTCACGCCCCAAGGAGGATGCCTGCCCCCGCTTCCCCACCTGCCCGTGGCTCTCAGGTCCTGTTGCATGGGTTAACGGCCAGCACACGGGTGGCCACCCCACCCAAGTGCAGGCTATGATAGGGGGACAGAGAGACACCCCGTCCCTGACGGCTGTGCTTGCGGGTGGCACGGGGAGGCGGACTCCTAGTCCCGTCTGGTGACAAACGGCACCCTCACTCGGGGAAGGCACGGCTCCCGGCAAAGGTCGGTGTGGCCGGGGCCTGCGGTCCCTCTGTTGCTGCACACCTTTCTGCTGTCACACTACCCTGTGGGATATGACGGGTCCCACCCCTGGCACATGGTGGCACGGGATCTAGTGGTCTGATGCAAACGGTCCGAGCGCCACCTATAAGGCCGGAGGAAGTTAGCAAGTTCATCGCGGAAGTGAAAGCCCACAGAAGTGGCCGCGGGCCGGTCAGCCTGCAGAGCAGGAACCCGCCAGAGCGCTGGGTCCAGCCCTCGAGGGCTAGGGGTCAGCCCGTGACCTGCCACCGTCACTGTTTTGGAGAGGCCGGGCAGGACACCCCCGAGATGGACCTGGCCCTGGGGGACAGCCACTGCAGATCTTTCCAATAACAATCTTTAAGGTCAGATCAGTGGCAGATAATAGAGCATCTGAAACTGCCAACTATGGCGCATTTGGAAGCTGCCAAGAGAGTAAATCTTGAAAGTTCTCATCACAAGGAAGAAAATGCAACCGGGAGTTGCTGATGCTGACTAAAAGGGGTGATCATTTTACAACATACGCATCTATCGAATCGTTGTGTTGTACACCTGCAGCTAACGTTAGCTACCAATTACACCTCAATAAATAAATGAAAAAAACCCAAACTGTTTCACGCATCTCAAGATTCACAATATTCTCAAAGACTTTGTGCAGCAGGAGGGATTAGGAGGGCGGCCGGCTGAGAAGCTGTTCACACGGGCTCTGAGCTGCTGCCCGCCCCACACGTGGGGCAGAGGCCCGCGGCACATGACCTTTCACCGGGACCGGGGACCGGCAGCGGACGCAGGTGCCTTGAGGGAAAGGTAACCACCTCAGGCTCCCGATCAACCACAAGCGATTCTGCCCGAGGGAGGCCCGGCATCTCATCAGATGCTTGTGGTTCCGCGCAGCCTGAGTAACAGGACGGCTGGTGGACCCCCGGGGCCTAACCCCAGCTCCAGAGGGGTACGGGAGCAAAACCAGCCCGGCACAGGACCACAGGTGGCTGAGCACCGGGCGTCGGCAGACCCCACCTGCGGGGCGCCTGGGTGGCTCCGTTGCTTAAACGTCCGACTGTTAATTTCAGCTCAGGTCATGACCTCACGGTTCGTGGGGTGGAGCCCTGCCTCGAGCTCTGTGCTGGTGGGGTGGAACCTGCTTGGGATTCTCGCTCTTTCTCTCAAAATAAATAATTAACTTACGTCAAAAAAAACTTAAAAAAAGAAAAGCCATCTGCAAGCATCTCTGAGGATCCAGGGCCTTTCCCCTGCCCAATCAGGACGGTAGAGTTTTCCGGACGCAGCTAGTGTGCTCAGTTACAAGCCTGCTGCTCCCGAGGCTACTTGGGTTGGTAAACCGGGCCCAAGAATTGCCAGCTGAGGTTTACAGCCAGCTCTGACAGACCCCAGACCAGACCCCAGAAGACGCGGTCCTACCGCTTCCTGCCCTTGGACTCCGGAGCTATGCCCCTGGGCCTGTAGCCCTTAAGCGAGACGCCCACGCAGCCCAGAGCTTGTCTATGGTTTATTCCTCCATCTGGTATTTACTAAGAACTGCCAAGTTCATAGGGTCTGAGACCTGGCTTTAAAGAGCTCACAGTATAATTGAGTGGTAGGTGAAGGAGATGTTTATATTTTAGACTGCCAGTTTATTTTTAATTTTTTTTTTTTTTTAATTAGAGAGGGTATGAGCAGGGGAGAGGCAGAGAGAGAGATCCCGAGCAGGCTCCTTGCTGTCCGTGAAGAGCCTTGACTTGGGGCTCGAACTCACAAACCGGGAGATCACGACCTGAGGCGACATCAAGAGTTGGACACTCAACTGACTGACCTGCCCAGGCGCCCCTAGAGTGACAGCAGTTGTGATTGGGGGGGGGGGGGGACAGAGAGGGGGCTGTCTTAGCGTGCTACACAGACTAGGGGGCTTCTGAACAACGGACATTGCTCACCAGACTGGAGGCCGGGAACTCCAAGATCGAGGTGCCGGCAGATTTCGTGTCTGTTGAGCACCCACCTCCTGTTTGCAAACAGCCGCTTCCTCGCCGTGGCCTCACCCGGTGGAAGGGGAGAGGGAACGTTCTGGAGCCTCCTTTATAAAGGCACTAATCCCGTTAACAAGGGCTCCACCCTCCTCACCTAATTACCTCTAGAGGCCCCACCCCTAAGCCCGGCTCCCGGTGATTAGGTTTCCAAGTGATGAATTTAGAGGGGGAGGGGGAGGACAAAAACATTCTCGCTACAGCAGTATTTGGGTTGATCACTGAACAACACGAGGCATTTTCACACGTGGAATGCGGAACGAGAGGAAGTGTGCACCGGGGGCATAAGGCAGCGTGAGCAAAGGCAACGCTGAAGGCGTGGCTCGCTGCGCAAACAGGAGAACAGCTGTAGCTCATTTTAAATACAAGGAGGTGCACAGATCTGATGAAGCTTTGAACACCTACCTACCCATGTAATTACCACGCAGATCGAGATCTAGAACATCTCCAGTGCCCAGACCATCCCCCTGTGCCTGTGCCAACCCAGATCCTTCTCCCAGGGAACCACTATTCTATCAACCAGCACAGATTCGTCTGTCATTGGCCTTTTGCGTACAGGGAGGCATTCGGTTTGTGCTCTCTGTGGCTTGCTGCTTTTTTTTTTTTTCTTCCCAAATGTCTATTTTTGAGAGAGACAGAGCATGAGCGGGGGAGGGGCAGAGAGTGAGGGAGACACAGAATCCAAAGCAGGTTCCAGGCTCTGGGCTGTCAGGGCAGAGCCCCATGTGGGGCTTGAACCTACGAACCTCGAGATCATGACCTGAGCCAAAGTCGGACCGACTGAGCCCCCCCAGGCGTCCCCATCCCGTGACTCGGCCACAAGTCGTTCGCGTCTACTCCATGTTCGTGAACATTTGCATTTTCAGTTGTGTATTATAAATTAAGGAACCATAAACTTGTACCTTTTAGCACTCGTTTCTCTTCAAAAGGTACCGTGTGTTCAGAATTTAGAGCAGTTGTTCTCAACAAGGGCTGATTGCGCCCTCCCCCCAGGTGACATTTGACAATGTCTAATGACATTGTTTATTATCTCAACTGGGGGGGGGGGTGGTGTGCAAGTGGCATCTACTGGGTAGAGACAAGGGGTGGCTGCTGAATATTCTCCGGTGCACGGCCACCAGCGAGAACCGTTCAGCTTGAAATGTCCACAGCAGCCAAAGAACTCGGCTCAAGTCCGCTTTTGGAGTCCTTGTGACGCTGGGCTCCAGCAGGTCTTGGGGAGCCACAGACGGCTCTGGGATGGGGAGGTTCCCCTCGCGGGGGGAGATCGCAGGCCAGACGCCGTCTGGCACGCAGCATTAGCTGACCTCGGCCCGGACGACGTTCCCTGACTTCCTGCCGCCGACCACCCGCCACAGGGCACCCTGCACGTCCCGGTTGCGCAGCGTGTAGATGGCGGGGTAGAGCAACGGCGTGAGGTTGATGTAGACGAGCGACACCAGCTTGTCCTCCTCGAGGGAGCGGCTGCTCAGGGGTCTGGCGTACATGGCCGTGGCACAGCCGTAGTGGAGCACGGCCACGGTGAGATGCGACGCCACCGTGTTGAAGGCCTTGCGGCGGCCTGCCACCCCCCCGACTCCCAGGATGACCGCCAGCACCCTGGTGTAGGACAGCAGGATCAGGACCAGAGGCAGCACCAGCAGCAGCAGGCAGGCGGCCAGCAGGACCCTCTCCTGCAGGTCCCGGTCCCCACAGGCCAGCACCAACACGGCCGGGAGGTCACAGAAGACGTGGTTGACGAGGCCCCCCCGGCAGAAGGGCAGCTGGAAGATGGCCACGGTGAGGCCCAAGGCCAGGAGAGAGCCCCCAGCGCAGCAGGAGGCGAGAAGGCACCGGCAGCGCCCCGCGGTCATGAGCCGGGGGTAGCAGAGAGGGCGGCAGATGGCCAGGTAGCGGTCCAGCGCCATGGCGGCCAGCAGCAGGCACTCGGAGCCTCCCAGGGCCACGAAGAGGCCCATCTGGGCAGCACAGGTGGAGCGGGCCACCACCTGGCCCCCCGGGGGCAGCAGGAAGCCCGCGAGCGTGCGCGGAGTCAGCACCAGCGTGTAGGCCGCCTCCACGGCCGACAGCGCCCCCAGAAAGAAGTACATGGGAGTGTGCAGGGCGGGGTCCCCGACGGCCAGGCCCAGGATGAGCAGGTTTCCCACCAGCGTGGCCAGGTAGAGTGGCAGCAGGAAGGCAAAGAGCAGCAGCCGCAGCCCCCGGGGCCACCCGGAGAAACCCAGGATCACGAACTCCCGCGGAGCCGTCCGGTTTGACCCAGGCCAGGGGCTCATGTCGGAACCTGAGGGAGGACAGGGGTGCAGGCCAGAGAGGAGGGTCGCGGTGACACACCCCTCCCAGAAACACAGGGCCCTCGCGTCTCCGGGGTTCAGCCCCCACACCCCCTCCACCAGGGACGCGGGGCGTTCTCCCCAAGCCGGCACCTGCCGCCCCCGCGAGTCCTCCAGGAATGCAGGTGTCCGCAGCCACCGTCCGCTCTCCCTCTGGCTTCCGCGGCCCGTGCTCTTCCAGGCACCCCCCCCCCCCACTGTGCCTTCTGCACACCTCTCCACCCACCCCCCCCCCCCACCCCCCGTCCAGGGCCACCATCCAGCTGACCTCCCCGGAGAGGCCTCAGCTGCCTGGGGGAGTCACCGCCTCCAGGCCTCTCGGGTACACACGCGGGTGGATGTCCGCCAACCCCGTCGAACCGCCGGCTCAGGCCGACGCGGCCGCTCCCGCGCACATCCCACCGGCACGCGAGCCACCCTTCCCGTTTAACCAGCGCGTCCTCTGCTGGGGGTGGGGGCGCTGCTAGCGCATCGAGGGCGTTTCTCCGGAGCACCGCGCCCGCCACCGCACTGTGAACGGTGGCCCTGTCCCTGACCGTCTCCTGTGTGACAGAATATCTAAAGATATTTTGATATGGGGGCACCTGGGCGGCTCAGTCGGTAGAGCGTCCGACTCTTGGTTGCAGCTCAGGACATGATCTCGTGAGTTCGGGCCCAGCATCAAGCTCCTCGATGACGGTACGGAGCCTGCTTGGGCTTCTCCCTCCCTCTCTGTCCCTTCCGCACTCACTCTGTCTCTCAAAACAAATAAACTTCAAAAACCATCAGCAAAGATATCTTGATGTTTCAAGAGCCCAGAAAGAATTCGGAGGGGCATCGCGTTGATCTAGAATACTAGGTCAGTAAGGGAGCATTACACCGGGCCTGTCGGCATCAACTTAGGGGTCTTTGAAGAGCCTCAGACCACCAGTGCACATCTCAAAACAGCTCTTTCTAGCCAAGCCAGTGCGTGTGTGTGTGTGTGTGTGTGTGTGTGTGTGTCTATTTGCACACGTGTGTGCAGGGCACAGTGGGTGCCTTCTGCCTCATCACCCAGCCCTGGGGTGGCCTCAGGTCACAGGGACGCCTGGGGCTGAGTAAGGAGCTTTGCTTTCTGGTCCCGTCTGTGATGCTGCCCAAGCCCCACCTTCTCCATGGGGCTCAGATTCCTCGTCTGTCGCCCTTGATGCGACACAGGCCCTGATGCCCCAGGATGTCATTCTGCAATCCTCCCCCCCCCCCCCACCCCGGGCACGAGCCCATCCCGGAGCCCGGATGGCTCAGCGGCACAAGCGGGGCCTCTGGGCTCACGTGCACCTGCTCCGTCTCCGCTGTTTCACTGACCAGCTGAGACGGCTTGGAGTCTTTACCCTGTGGAGCCCCAGCAGCCTCCTCAGCCCCACAGAACTGTCGTGACGACTAAGTGACATCACGCCCAGCACAAAGCGCCCAGCACAGCAGGCCCGGCGTGCGGGAGATGTTATGGAAGGAATCGCCACCCTATCCTGTCGTGTGCTTCCTGCTGCCTGTGTGCCGGGCACGCCCTGCCCCGGCTGAAGATCTCTGGAGGGAAGCGTTGTCTGGAGAGAGCAGAGAGGGAGGTGTGGGGACCGAGGCAGCAGACCTGCGTCACCTGGCCTATCTGCCCGGATTCCGAGACCCCGGAGCCTTCAGGTGTCCCGCCCCTCTGTTTCTCTTCCCCAAGGGTTCCTCCCGCCCATGCCCCGCAGCTCTTCCCCCGAAGCCTCCGAAGCCTCCCGGAAAGTCGTCCAGGGACACTGACATCACCTCCAATGACCCTTCGTTGGCAACGCCCCCATATTCCCTCCAAATGCCGACGGGAGGGAGGGAGCGGGATCACAATCGCTGCCGTGTGTCCAGCCCTCACGGTGTGCAGGTGAGCCGTAAACGCCCCGCGTCCACAGTATTCCTGAACATTCTCGAGACCGCTGTGAGGAGTCACGCCACCATTACAACTGATTTACAGACGGGGAGGCTGAGATCTGGGGGAGTCCCACAGCATCTCCCTTAGTCAGAGGCCCCCAGGTCTGTCTGATTTCACAGTCTCCGCCCTTAAGTAGGGGGAGAGCCCGCTCTTCTCTGTGTCTGCCTTGTCTGTCGGTCCTTCCCCACCCAGACGAGGGGAAAATGGAAAGGGGACCGGAGGAGAGAGAAGGAAGCAGATGCAGAGGTGCGGAAACAGAATGAGGCCTGCGACCAGGGACAGGCAGAGGCGAGCCTGCTGAGGGCAGCGGCAGGGAGGCCGCCTCCACTCCAAGTGGTTCGCCAGACTCTGGGCTGACAGAGACAGAGACAGAGACAGAAATGGAGAGGGAGAGGGGGAGAGACAGAAAGGGAAAGATGAAAGGAGAGGAAAGAGAAAGAAACAGAGAGAGAGACGGATGGGGGGGAGAGAGATAAAGAGAAAGGGAGAGAGAGAAGAGAAACAGAGGAAGAGGTGGGAGAGACAAAGAGAGACAGAAAAACAGAGATGGAGAGAGAGACAGGCAGAGAGAGGAGAAAAATCTCCTGTGTCCCCCCCCGGGCCTTCTGGACCCGAGACCCCCTCCTTGAAGGGTTTCCTCTCTCCCGCAAACATGGGCTTCAGCTGGGGCTTTGCCCTCAGTCCCTGGCACCCACACCCCACCTCCCACAGCATCTCTGGAGAATTCGAAAATTCCTTTAAAGGAGACAGCCAGACTTGGGGCCCCCCAACCCCGAATCGCAGCCTGAATTAAATCCTCAGCTCGGCTGGCCAGGCGCCTTGCTCCCCCCGCTAACCTGGCAGACGTGGTTCCCAGCGGTGACGCCGGAGTTTGGGCTGAGCAGGCGACCAGCGTCCTGGCTGGGAGAAGTGCCAGTTCTGACCATCACGACATAGAGCCCGCAAGCCTTATGGGCGCCCCCATCCCTCTATCTCCCGCGCACGCCTTCCCCACAAGCCTCGCGGCGGCCTGCTGCCGTCTCTCACTTGTCCCTGACCTTGCGCACCTGTTTCGTATCAGAAAGTCCTTCCCCACCTGGAAAGCTACTCGCTCTTCACAGCCCAGCTCAAATAGCAGTTCCTCTGTGGATACAAATTATAAAGTAGCGGCGGACTGTGGAAGGATTCTGCGGAGAATGGGGAGCAGACCTCCTGCACCACATCAATCCCCCCCTTCTCCCGTGATCTCCACCTCTGTTCCCAGGGACTCTCTCAGGAAGAAAAGACAAGACTGACTTAATAGGTTTCCCAGGGCCCACTTAGGGGTCTGGCTTCCTCCAAAGCCCCGGGGCCTCATTAGTGCTCTTCCCCGTGCAGTGTGGTGCCTGAGGACCACGGTGGTCTCAGAAGGCTGGGGGCTGAGGGAGGAGTGGGGGGAAGACTTGGGAAATCTGACCTGGGGTGTCCCGGGAGAGTCTGAGACTTCTGGGCCAAGGGGACAGAGGCCGCCTCTCTGCAGGGATGGAGGTAAACTGGGACGGGGGAGGGAGGGAGTAGCCCAAAGTAGCATAGTGGACAGCTTGTTGGAGAGAGGGGAGGAGAGAGCCAGCTCTCTCCGCATTTCCCCAAAGTTTGCAATAAGAGGGGGCCAACGGGCTGGAGATCTTGGAATGGGGTGACTGGTGTGGATGCGGGTGGGCATCTTCACCACCACCACCACCACCAGAAAGTACCCCAAGGTGCTGAGCAACAAAAGCCAATGACATAGACGTCTTCTGTTCTCGTTGCCCGTTTACAGGGAAACTTACAGCATTGCAAAACGTACGGTTTCGTATCCCACGATTCCCATTTAACATTGACTTACACACGTTTTCCATTTACTACATAGTCTTCTTAACTATTTTAAGCACTAATTTTATTTTTTATTCATTTTTTAAATGTATATATTTTTTGAGAGAAAGAGGGAGAGAGCAGGGTAGGGGCAGAGAGAGAGGGCGAGAGAGAGAATCCCAAGCAGGCTCTGTGCTGTAGAGCCCAATGGGGGGCTTGATGTCACAAACTGTAAGATGATGACCTGAGTCGAAGTCAAGAGTTGGACACTGAACCAACTGAGCCACCTAGGTGCCCCTAATTTTATTTTTTTTTTTCAATAATTTTTTTTTTATTCACCCTTGAGAGACCAAGCACAAGCAGAGGAGGGGCGGGGGGGGGGGGGTACACAGAATCTGAAACAGGCTCCAGGCTCTGAGCGGTCAGCACAGAGCCCGACGCGGGGCTCGAACTCACGGACCACAAGATCATGACCTGAGCCGAAGTCAGACGCTTAACCGACTGAGCCACCCAGGCGCCTTTATCAGTGTATTTTTAGTGTGTTTAACAAACACTTATGTCGTACTTACTGGCTACCAGACACTGTTCTACGGTGACACAGAAATACTGATCCGTTCAGTCCTCACAAAACCCTACGGTGCGGGTGCCACCGTCACCCACTAAGGCCTAGAGAGGTGGAGGGACGTGCCCGCGGCCACATCTCCGGGGCGGGGAGGCAGCACGCGGACGTGGGTAGCGTTTCCGGCTACTCTGCTCTGCGATCTCCGACCATCCTGCGCCACTTCCGAACGATGAACAGCGCCCTCGCTCCCCACCGCGCCACTGCGTAGATGCCGTCATTCGTTTAACAAGACCCTGCTGACGGGTACTCGGGTGGTTGCTCGTTGTTGGCCGGTACAACCAAAACTGAGATACATATCCTGGTCCACGTGGTATGTGGCTTGTGTGCAAGTAATTAGATCGGTGGGTTTGCGCATCTTAAACCGTCTCGGCTGTCGCGCTGGTTACTGACACGGTCTCTCCATCGTTAGGACGGCGCTGAGCGCCTCCGCCTGGAATACGCACAAGCACCCGCCCCTCCACATCTGCACGACATGCTGTCAGATCGTTCGTCACTGATCATGCAGAAATGCGTGGTCTCCCTATCATTTTAATTTGTTCTCCATGAGTGAAGCTGACCCTCTTTTCCCATTTGTAAATGACGTTTGAATTGTTGGCACTCTTCATTCATATTCTTTCCCATTTTTTTCCTATTTGCACTATTTTTGGCACTCATATTCCTATTTCCCATGTTTTTCCTATTTGCTCGTGGCTCTTAGGTTCTTATTGGCTTACAGTCAATAAGAAATCAACTTTGACTGTAGGAGGAAATGTAAATCGTTTTCCTGGTTTGCTGTGTCTTCTGATATTGTTTGTGATGGGTTCTGCCGTAGAGAATTGTTTTATTTCAGTGTAGTCAGATTTATCAATATTTTCTTTTTTAGCTTCTAGGTGGCACATCATGCTTGAAACACTTAGAAGAGAAATTATTTCTCAAATATTGGTGGTTTCTTTTTTTTTTTTTTAACAATTAAGCGCTTAATCGATACACAATTTACCCTGTAAGATGTCGGGTAGGAATCCGATGTTATTTTTACCAGATGTTAGTCATCATTAAAAAAAAAAAAAAAACATTATATGGGGCACCTGGGGGGCTCAGTCGGTTCAGCATCTGACTCTTGGTTGGCTCAGGTAATGGTCTCTCGATTCGTGGGATCAAGCCATGCGTTGGGCTCCCTGATGCCAGTCTGGAGCCTGCTTGCAATTCTCTCTCTCTCTCCCTCTGTCTCTGCCTCTCCCCTGCTCACGCTCTCCCTCTCTCAAAATAAGTGAGTAAACTTAAAAAACAAGCATTATAATAGACATATGATAGACTTACAGAAAACCACACAGAATAATGGTACAATTGAATTTTCACAGAGTGAAAGAATATTGCCAGAATTCCAGAAATCCTCCCTACCCCTACCCCACTGCTGTCCTCTTTCTTCCCTAAGGGAAAATAATATATTTTTTAGCACCTTATATTAGTTTTGCTTCTTTTTCAACCCGAAAGCACATATTCTTTTGTGTCTGGTGTCAAAGAAAAACGTGCAGACATAGAATTAACCATCAGCGTGCTGTTACTTGTATACAGTGAAGATCAAACCATGCACTGAGTCCTAAACAAGTAAAAAAAAAAAAAAAAGGAGGGGGAGAATGAGGATTTAATTTTAAAAAGAGGAAAAGGAAAAAGCGAACACTGCAGAGAGTCTGGGAACAGTGAACCTTATTTGAACATTTTCGGGGGGCACACTGATTAGCTATGAACTAGCAAGGAGGTCAGAACAATCTGTCCTTACACAGGCTGATGAGTGGTATTGGGAAAAACGATTTCAGTTGTTCAAAGATTCACCAGGAAACCCTGAGATTAGCTATGGAGAATAAGTGACAAACTATCTTTCTGTAACGTCTGATCTGTGATTTAAAAAAAAAACACCAACCTGGAATACACAGAAGCAGGAAAACAGGACCCGCAATGACTGATACAGATGACAGATTTAGCAGACAAGGACACTGGGAGGGTTATTACAACTGTATTCCGTATGTTCCAGAAGCTAGAAGAAAGATCAGTCATGCCATGGAGAGACACAGAGTATATAAAAAAGGGCAACAGCCAAACTTCTGAAGGAGAAAACAGGCACGTCCAAATGAAAACTGCACTGGGTGGGGTTAACAGTGTGAGACAACGCAGGAGAGATCAGTGAACTTGAAGACACTGCAGTGGAAACTGTCCAAAGTTAAATACAGAGAGGAGGTGGGAGGGAACGACTAAATAGAAATGAATCAGCAAGATGTGGGACAGAGTGAAGCCACGTAACAAGCGTGTACTTGGAATCTGAAGGAGAGGAGGGGGAAGAAAAATATTTAAGGAAACTCCCAAATTTAATGAAAACCAAATCCACACATCCAAGAATCTCCACATATTCTGAGCCCGAGGAACATGAAGCAAACAATGAGAGAGCTTAAAATCGGTGACAGAAAATATAGAAAAGTATAAATTAAAGAAATACATTCTCTACAGAAGAATAAATGTAGGAGTGATCACTGACTTATCAGCAAGCCTGAAGTCCCCATCTTTAAAGGACTAAAAGGAAAAAAAGAAAAAAAGTCTGTACCCAGTGAAAATATCTTTCAAGAAAGTAGGCTCTTAAAAATTTCTGGATGTACAAAAGCTGAAAGAATTCATCAAGCAGTGAATCTTCTACAATGCATGGCTATCGACATTGGCAAAAATATCTGTAGAGCAGAAATAGACTTCGTTTGACAAGTGTACAAAGCTTTTGAAAATCTACGGTAGAGTCTATGGTTATTAACTGCCTTATTTACCAGCCGGTGCTTTTTGAAAGCCATTTCAACCTATCATGTGTTATGAATCAGGAGTATCAACTGTGAGCTTCATTTGCTCTCCTGAACTTGGACTTTGAAAATATTCTCACCCGTAGTTGTTCCTTCATATCCATGGGGGCTAATTCTTCAATCACTTCAAACTTGGCATTGGCTTCTCAAATGAATGCACAACCTGAACGGTATTCGTAAGAGCTGTCAACTCTCTGAGAGATGAGGAAAACCACTCAAAGTCACTTGCCTTGTTTTGAAATTGACTGTTGATGTTGCTCTCCATGTCCTTGACCCTTCTTCTCACCAAAAGGCTAAACGTCTCAGACTATGTTTGTCTTCTCTGTACACTTTTTTTTTTTCAGCTGTCTCCGTCATGATTTAATGAACCTGCCATTAGGTGGGTGGCTCTCCTTGCTTGACTAGAAACTTAGTTTAGTTGCAGCCTCATTTTTGTTTTTATTTTTGTGAAGACATTCTGATGCAATGAGATCATCTCTTTTAAGCTTTCTCATGTTTCTGGCTGTTGCCCTTCTATGAACTTTGTCTAGCCTGGTGAAGTCAATGTTTATTGTACTCTCTAGCAGAGCTATGGTTTGCTGTGGCAAACACAATGCTTGGCCATCTAAATCAGTAACAAAACAGTCTTTACTCCACTGGATCTTAAAAGTACAGTACTTGAAGTTCACTTTTCTTCTTTTATAGATATGTGGATGTACATGGTTTCTGTTGCAGCTGATTTTCGTTGAACCTGCCTGACTCTGCCAATGCAGCCACATGGGGGTGAGTGGTCGTGGTCACGTTCCAGTAACGATTTATGGACGCTGAAATTTGAACTTGGCATAATTTTCACGTGCCACAAAATATTTTTCTTTTGGTTTTTCTCAACCATTTAAAAACGTAAAGCCATTCTTATGTCGGGGCGGTAAAAACCGTGTGGTGGGCTGGATTTGTCAAGTGGGCCGAAGTTTGCCAACTGTTGGTTTAAACAGAACATTAGAGTGCTAAGTTCTTCATTAGAAAAAGACCCCAAATCACACTCAGCTTCCACCTTAAGAAATTAGAAAAGGAATGATAGGTTAAAAATAAAGTAAGCACAAGAAAGGAAAAAATAAAGATCAGAGCAGAAGTCACCAAAATGGGAAAACTAAAACGATAGAGAAAATGAATAAAACCAAGATTTTATTTTTTGCTAAGAGCAGTTAAGATTGATAAACCTCAGGGACACTGGGTGGCTGAGTCAGTTAAGTGTCCAACTCTTGATTTCAACTCAGATCATGATCTCACGGCTTGTGGGGACTGAGCCCCACGTCAGGCTCTGTCAGTGTGGGATGAATAGGCCACGCTTTTCGGTTTCTTGGCATCTCTCTCTCTTTTTATGTGAAACTGGAAATATTTTCTAATTTTGTAAATGTTTATTTATTTTTGAGATGGTGGTGCAGAGAGAGAAAGACACAGAATCCAAAACAGGCTTCAGGCTCTGAGCTGTCAGCACAGAGCCCAACACGGGGCTCGAACCCACAAACTGTGAAATCATGATGGGAGCCGAAGACAGACACTTAACTGCCTGAGCCACACAGGCGCCCCTAAAACTGGATATTTTAAATAACATAATGTGGCAGTAAGATCCCCTTCCCCCTCCTCAGAAGGTTTAGCTCAGTTGTTCTGTTTATTTGGTGATTTTCTTTTCCTAATTCTGTTAAGTCTGTATTCTTTGTTGTGAGAAGCCTCTGCTCAGTTATCCCAGTTTTCTGGTAATGGCTGGGCAGTCCCTTAAAACAGTAAGCCTTTGCCAAGTGGCCCCTCATGTGTTGGGGCCCCCTCACTGCCCTGGCAATCAAGAACTCTGCCCTAGCCCTTACTTCCTGTTTGCTCAGTCTCCAGACCAAGCACATGGGAGAGAGAAACGCTGTCCATGGTATTTCCTGGGCGTGTGCACAGCCTCCTCGTTAAGGGGCAGTGAGTCACAGCTTCTCATTCTCAAAATGTTCCTTTTAAGTTCTCGACCAGCCTCTTGTTTGCCTCAGCTGATATCATCTCCCCAGACAGCTATGATGTGATTGAAATGCCACTGTTTTTGACAAATGTCCTGGGGATTGGGCTTTACTCCCACAGTGAGCTCTTAATCAGCAAAAATAAAGACCGTTCTTGTAGATGGGGCATTTCTGGGGAGCTGCCATCTGCGGATTTTTGACAGTTCCCTGGGGATGGGGCTTCTGGGGAGCTTCAAGCCCACTCGGTCCCTCCAATGGCTGATAGCTAGGCTGCTGCTGTTTCTCACTGCTGTGTTTCTGAGGCTGTTGGTTTTCGAGGATTCAGCCATTTTTCTGGAAGGAACTCTCCCCAAATTGCTGCAAGCCTTTGGTCACTTTCCAAAGTTCTGGGAAAGTTTCTTGTGACAATTTTTTTTTTTTTGTAAATGCTTTGATGGAACAGAAGATATTCAGATGTCCTTATTCTTCCATAATGGAAGTGCTCGTCTCCTCAGATTTACTCCTGATTCAGTAATAAGGGGGGGGGGGGGGATGCACATGCGGAATTTTGCTTTTGCAAAAATATTGGCCAAAAAGTTTCTGAATCCAGGGCTGACAAAGATGAGAGGAAATAGGCTTTTTCTCACACAGAGTTGGTGGGAGTGTAGCTTTTCTGGAAGGGAGACGTGGTACTTGTCCTTATCAATTGGAATTTCAGAAAAACCTGTTTTTCTGCTGGAACTTCTTGGGCCAGAGACCCCAGCAGGTTGGAGAGGGGCCACCAGCCTCCACCACCTGAGGGCAAAAGGCCATTTGCTGAGAGGAAGAGGGTGAACAGAGGCAAAACAGAGGCACGTCGTGCCATGCAGGGCTGGCCATACAAAGCCTCAACATGCGCAGGAACAGGCAGAGAGGGAGCGAGAACGGGGGCCAAGCCTCCCTTCCCAGTGTGGTGGGGAGATGGCAGGAGAGCTTTCTGACTGCAAGAAGGGAAATGCAGGTGTCGGGGCATGTGGATAGAGAGTTTGCAGCATGATTCTTGTGCACCTTCGAGAGCCAGACCATAGGCGAGATGTAAACACCTTAAAGCAGTAGTTTGGTCCTGTGATCAACAGAGGCCAAACTATCGATGACAAAAGTTGGTTAGACCATGCCTCCTTTTTCACAGGCCCAAACTCCACACCCCAGACGAAAAGGGGCAGCCTAAGAGGATGGGAACGCCCCCTCTCGTGGGAGGTGCCCCTTCTGTTTGCATTTACAGCTGGGGAAGTGGGGCTCCAGATTTTGAGGGGGCACAGTCACATCTCAGCAGACTCTCCTGGGTGAGGACAGAAGCTGGGTATCTGTGCCTGTCGGGTATCTCTGGTTCTGGGATTTCACACACCGCCCCCACGCTGGACCTTACCCTGATTCTCTAGAGTAGCTCCATGCTCTGGCGGGGAGGGGGAACAAGGTCAGTCTGCTTTACTCCTGAGCTGTGAATATTCTCCAGCTGGAGGGGCCTCCTTGGGCTCCCAATTCCTCCCCATGCTTCCCAGAGCCCTACTTGGGTACAGTGGGAGGCACCAGCCACTCCCCCTCAGTCCCTAGCTCAGTCTATGTTCCCCCTAGAGGCTCTGAAATTCTCTACAGGGCAGACTGACCTGGGGGTATCACAGGGGTCTCCCTGACAGTCCTGTGTCTGAAACTCTGTCTCCATCTCTGTCTTGGGGCTGGCCCATGGTGTCAGTGAGAAGGGGGTCCCCTCCTTTCCCCAAGACTCCCATCTCAGCTCCTGCTTTTCCTAGACCCAAGGATCCTGGGGGCAGATCCTGAAGAGGAAGAGCCCTTTGAGAGCTCTCCCTGTGTGGCTTCAGGGACCCCTCGCCCTTCACTACCCGTCGAATTTGCAGACATGGGTCTGGATGTGAATGGGAGTTGCCAACAGAAGAACTGGTTGTTGCAGCAAGTAGCCTACTGCCGCACAGAATGTGCTAGCTGTTCCCAGCACCCCTGCATTCTGGCCCCCAAGCTTCCATCTTTGGGTCACAGGGAACCTGAGCCCGGAGCCCACTCCCATCCCAGGTCAGAATGGAAGCATTCAACACTGAAAACTATAGAGAGCTAATGAAAGAAATTGAAGACACACAAAAAAGGAAAAATATTCCATGCTCCTGGATATGAAGAAGAAATATTGTTAAAATGTCAATACTACCCAAAGCAATCTAGATATTCAATACAATCCCTATCAAAATAACACCAGCATTCTTCACAGAGCTAGAACAAACAATCCTGAAATTTGTATGGAACCAGAAAGACCCTGAATGGCCAAAGCAATCTTGAAAAAGAAAACCAAAACAGGAGGCCTCACAATCCCAGACTTCAAGCTGTATTACAAACCTGTAACCATTAAGACAGTATGGTACTGGCACACACACAAAAAAGACACTCAGATCAATGGAACAGAATAGAGAACCCAGAAATGGACTCACAAATGTATGGCTAACCAATCTTTGACAAAGCAGGAAAGAATATCCAATGGAAGAAAGTCTCTTCAGCAAGTGGTCCTGGGAAAACTGGACAGCGACATGCAGAAGAATGAGCCTGGACCACTTTCTTACAGCAGACACAAAAATAAACTCAAAATGGATGAAAGACCTAAATGTAAGACAGGAAGCCATCAGAATCCTCGAGGAGAAAGCAGGCAAAAACCTCTTTGACCTTGGCTGCAGCAACTTCTTACGCAACACGTCTCCGGAAGCAAGGGAAACAAAAGCAAAAATAAACTATTAGGATCTCATCAAAATAAAAAGCTTCTGCACAGCAAAGGAAACAATCAGCAAAACTAAAAGGCAACCGACGGAATGGGAGAAGATATTTGCAAACGACACATCCGATAAAGGGTTAGTATCCAAAATCTATAAAGAACTTATCAAACTCAACACCCAAAAAACAATCCAGTGAAGAAATGGCCAAAAGACAAGAATAGACACTTCTCCAAAGAAGACATCCAGATGGCCAACCGACACATGGAAAAATGCTCCACATCACTCATCATCAGGGAAATACAAATCAAAACCACAATGAGATACCACCTCACACCTGTCAGAATGGCTCACATTAACAACTCAGGCAACAACAGATGTTAGTGAGGATGCAGAGAAAGAGGATCTCTTTTGCACTGTTGGTGGGAATGCAAACTGGTACAGCCACTCTGGAAAACAGTATGGAGGGTCCTCAAAAAATTAAAAATAGAACTACCCTACAACCCAGCAATTACACTACCAGGTATTTATCCAAGGGATACAGGTATGCTGTTTTGAAGGGGCACATGCACCCCAGTGTTTACAGAAGCACTATGGACAATAGCCAAAGCATGGAAAGAGCCTAAATGTCCATCGATGGATGAATGGATAAAGAAGATGTGGTATACACACACACACACACACACACACACACACACACACATACACACACACACACACACACAATGGAGTATTACTCCAAAAAGAATGAAATTTGCCATCTGCAACTACGTGGATGGAACTAGTGGGTATTATTTTAAGTGAAATTAGTCAGAGAAAGACATCATATGACTTCACTCATAGGAGAACTTTAACATACAAACAGATGAACATAGGGAAGGGAGGCAAAAATAACATGAAAACAGGGAGAGAGAGAAAACATAATGGACTCTTGAACAGGAGAACAAACAGAGGGTTGCTGGAGAGGTGAGAGGGGGGATGGGCTAAACGGGTAAGGGGCATTAAGGAATCTACTCCTGAAATAATTGTTGCATTATATGCTAACTTGGATGTAAATTAAACAAACAAACAAACAAACAAACAAACAGAATGGAAGTGCTCAGAGCCCAGGACTCTAAGGAGTGATGAACCCAGGCCATGGGCAGCAGCCAGCCCAGAGACCCTGATACCATGGGAGGGCCTGGGTACCTCCTCCCCTCAGAGAAAACCATTTCTCCACTTCTGACCAAACCCCAAACCTGCTTCTCCTCTCTCTTGAGAACACATGTGTGCACACACAGGCACAGACACAGACACAGACACAGACACAGACACGGACAACTCTTGGCCAGCAACTTATGGCAGAGCTTTTCTACCTAATTAAGTCACCATTCCCACACTTCTGTCTTAGGAGGGTGATTCATTCTGCTAATACCTTAGGATCTTTTTACCTGTGTTTTTGAGAGATATTGAACTGAAATTTTTCCTTTCTCAAAATTTACTTTTCAGGAGCACCTGGGTGGCTCAGTCGGTTAAGCATCTGACTTTGGCTCAAGTCATGATCTCCCGGTTGGTGACTTAGAGCCCTGCATCAGGCTTGCTGCTGTCTGCACAGAGCCTGTTTCAGATCCTCTGTGCCCTTCTCTCTCTGCCCCTCCCCTGCTCATGCTCTCTCTCTCACAAACAAATAAACATAATTTTTTTTTTTTTACTTTTCAGGTTTTGCAACCAGGCTATTCTGGTTTCCTAACACATTTTCTATTCTCTGGAGGAGTTTATGTAAGATTGTCATTAATATTTTTCTAAAGTGTTTAGAAGGATTTGCTAATGAGGTGGGCTGAGCCTATAGATTTTTTGATGGGAAGATTTTAAACCATAGATTCTATTTCTTGTGTCAGTTTCAGTAAGTTGTGTTTTCTAAAAAGTTGTCCATTTTATCCAGATTTTCAAACTCACTGGCACAGAGTGTTCATATCTATGGGCTCTGTAATGATGTCTCACTCTTTCCATCCTAATGGCTGAGGTGGGGAGAACAAAGATGGACTTCCAGGCAATGGAACAGCATGAGCAAAACCCTAGCACAGCGATTCAATCAGCAGCTGGACCCCCACCCCCATCTGTTTGGAGATTTGAGGCATGTGCCCCAAGGATATATGGGGACCCAGTACCAGGTCCTGCTGATACTGGATAGGCATTTGTGGGCAGAAGCGGCTGCCATTTCATTGGATGGTTCCATCTGGGGTCCCAGAGACAGCCTGAAGAGCAACCTGAGTTATGCTGTGGCCTGAAAACAAGGCCACGGCAACCATCCTGCAGGCTCCCTCTGCACCACTAGGGTGCCATCTCTTGCTGGCCGGTATCTCCATCAGGTATGCTCACTTGGATGCCTGGTGCTGTTGCTCCTCTACCAGCAGGACCCCAGCACTGCTTGAGAGCCCAGTTTATAATTACCACCTGGCCCACCCATCCAACCTTATGCCAAGCTTGCTCTGTCAGCACAGTCCTGACCTCTCTGGCCTCCAGCTCAGACCCC
The DNA here is from genome assembly GCF_046562875.1 of Panthera onca. Taxonomy (NCBI): domain Eukaryota; kingdom Metazoa; phylum Chordata; class Mammalia; order Carnivora; family Felidae; genus Panthera; species Panthera onca. The sequence goes on from NC_138354.1 coordinate 4,577,614, forward strand.
TGCCCCTTTACTCCATGCCCCCACATCCACCTGGCTCTGCGATATGCTAAAAGCAGATGTCATTGTGGGCCAGCTCCTCTGGCTTGGATCAAGCAAGGACCTATCCAGACAATGGCTGGGACTCTCCATAGGCTGAAGCATAGCTGGCCATGCTCATGCTGCCATAGGGCCCAGACACACCCACGGGCACCATAACACAGAACCAAAGAGGAATGTGTCATCACTTTAAACTCAAAACTTAGGGGCACCTGGGTGGCCCACTCAGTTAATCATCTGACTTCAGCTCATGTCACGATCTCATGGTTCGTGGGTTCAAGCCCCACATCGGGCTCTGTGCTGACCGCCCAGAGCCTGGAGCCTGCTTCAGATTCTGCCTCTCTCTCTCTCTCTCTCTCTCTTTCTGCCCCTCCCCTGCTTGCACTTCATCTCTGCCTCTCAAAAATGAATAGACATTATAAAAAAATTTAAACTCAAAACTTAAATCAACAAATAGTGCTTCTTCACCTCTGAACAGAAGTAGGAGTTCCCCACTAGGAATGACTCATTTCTTTTCACTGACCCTTCTCTGTGTGTGTTATCTTCAATTTCAACTTTATGAAATAGGACTCTGGTGTTTTTTAAACTGTCCAATGTGACTGCCACTTTGGGCAATATTGAAATGGGAGCTTGGGGCTGGAGCCTCAGGGAGGGGGTCCCTCTGGACAGCACCCAGTGGACTCAATCATGTACGTCTATTCTTGACGACAAAATGTTTTTGAGAACTAAATGCAAGCACGCTCTGTGGTACTCATCATGCAACACGTTGCTGCTGCAGGAGCTCATAAATTAGGTACAAGAAATAATTTTTATCTGGCCAGGGATTGGGGACCAGCCCTGAACGGAAAACAGCACAGCTGGCTGTAAGACAGAACTTTATTTCTAAATGGAGCTGGGGATGGGTCTGGTAAGGGTACATGTCTGTCCCCTGAAGTGCTCTGGTGTCCACCCCCGGCCTCAACAGCTGCTGATGAGCCTGGGAAGGGACAAAAAGTGGGTCTTGGGGGTGGGCTGTTTGAAGTGAGGGAGGCCCCAGGTCTCCTTTCCAGGCAGGCCTCCTTTAAGAAGCTGGCTGCGGATGGCCCTGAGCCGTGGAGGCTTCTCACAGAGCCGCAGGCCAGCCGCCTGGGTTTTGGGGCTGCAGCACCACGGCAGCCACCTCATAACCCAGGAGGACAGTCAGAGTGAGGAACTCGATTTGGGAACACCCTCGGCCCTCTGTCTCCTCCAGCTTGAGCACCTGGTGAAGGAGAACAGGTTGGGCTCCAGGAAGGGGCTTTCTGGTGCTGGCTGGAAAGGGTGTTGCTCCCCGGCCAGGGACCCTGCTTCTCTGTGCGGTGGCAGTTCCTGGGGAGGCACTTAGAACACGGGGTAGAAGGGCAGCTGTCCCTGTCCCACAGCAAGGGCCCTCCAGGCTGGGTCCCTTGTTCCTCCCTCCCTTCCCTGTCCACCCTTGGACCCTTAGGGCAGAACCAGCCCAAGCCCACCCCCTTTTTGTCCCCTGTTTTTATCTCGGCCCCTGTCTCTATGCTGTCCCACTTCCTCCTTATTCCTGCCCTTCATCTGTCGTTTAACTCCGTCTGTCCTTCAGGCACCCTCATTTTATCTGTCTTTCCCTTTCTTTGTGTCCCTCCGACTTCTCTTGATGTCTGCCCCCACCCTCTTCCCTTTCCTCCTCCACTCTCCCCACAAACTCCAACAAGAGGCGGTTACAACCTTGGAGCATGCTCTCCAGGCTGTCCTGGCTTTTGGCATTGGCATCCGGGATGGGAGCGGCAGTGGCTCTGGGGACGGGGACGACAGGGAGCAGCAGCAGCAGCAGGACCAGCGGGAGCCACGTGGCTTGGCAGGTAGGACTGGCGAGGCAGTGAGGGCTGGGTGGTCCGAGCCCCTGCCCTTTGTCCAGGCACCGCCTCCCACTCCGCCCACCCCCCCTCTCCCCGACCCCCCCTCAACCCCGAGTCCTGGCCCTCAAGCCTAAGCCTCAATCACGCCTGACCTGCCCGCGGACCTGCCGGACTTCCCGCCACCCTCGTGTCCGCCCGCAGCCCGGTCAGTGGCCTCTGGGAGCTGCCCCTGGAACTACCTACCCCTTCTCCAGCCGGAGCCACGCCCCCTGCCGACCACGCCCAGAACCACTCCCCAGTTTTGACCACGCCCCACTCATTGTTACACACACCCAACGATTCGCAGTGACCACGCCCCCAGGACACAACCACGCCCACACCCCTAGAATCAAGGCAAACTTCCACCCGTTGGCCACCCTCTGATCACAGCAGGCCACGCCCCAGGCCAGAGCCACGCCTCTACTTGTAGAGCAAGGACCCTGGAGTGTGGGGGCCCTCCTGTGTTCCGCTCACAAAGCCCTGTGCCTTCTAGGTCCTTGGCCTTCCAGTTTGTCAGCTTGGGGAGCCCTTCCCCCACTGTGGCCTGGAAGGTCTGTCCAGGCAGCACGCTGGGCACCCACGGGGACCACCTCCTGTGCCCACTGTCCCCATGGCATGACTTTATTTTGTCCCAGTTTTCAGTTGAATCAGGAGAGTAAATCTGGTTCCTGCTTCCTCACAATGCCTTATACTGGAGGATGACAAATCATTACCATTTGAGGGACAGCCTCTTTATAGAAACTTAGAAAATTTTATCTTCAGTATTCTTACATTTCACTTTAACGAAGTGTGGATATTTCCATATCTTTCCTGTTTGGAGCACCAGATGCTCTTTTGAGGTCACTTTGGTTTCTTCCCCCGCCCCCCCCCCCCCCCCCCGCCTCCGAATATATGAAATTAAGTAGCCCTCGCCCCAAGTAGTTCCTTCTCTGCATCTGTAGTTTCCACCACTTCGGAGATTCCTGTGATCTTGCCCATGCCTCCACGTTTGTACCCCTTTCCTGGCACACATTATTCTTGCTGAGGTCTCCTGCACGCAGTCCTTGACACACGTATCTCCCAGCCCATTAACCCATTAACCCCCGGCTCATCGGAACCACTGAATACTGTTCGTACTCAACATTTCACTTCTTTACTTACTCCTACTTCATGTTACCAATACCCTCTAGTTTCCTTGGAGATGTTTATTTAGCATAGGTGCGTCAGTTTGCCTTTTTCTTTTCTTTTTTTTTCATGTTTATCTACTTAGGGCACACATGCGAGCGGAGAAGGAGCAGAGAGAGGCAGAGAGAGAGAATTCCAAGTAGGCTCTGCCCTGTCAGCACAGAGCCCGACACGGGGCTCAATCCCATGAACCGTGAGATCATAACCTGAGCCAAAAACAAGAGTTAGATGCTTAACCGACTGAGCCACCCAGGCGCCCCCAGTCTGCTTCTTAGTGGCTTAAGTCTCAGATGTCTCTCTGCCAGAGCTCCTTTTCTCCCGGGAGCCCCTGCAATCCTGCCTGCAGGAAAAGCCACTCACTTCCGCTTCCCAGAGGTTTCTGGAGAGCCCATACTTCACGAAGCTGGCAAAGCTGGTGTTGGCTTTCCCGTGTGTCCACCCCACCCAGACAACCATGATACAAAAGGATTCCCCTTCCTTACTTTTAAACTAAACTACCTCAAATTTCTTCTGTTGTCATGCAAGCTTAGCTGGGGGGGGGGGGGGTGGGGGGGAGGGGGGCTCCTGCCAGGCTGGAGGGCTGTCCTGTGGTCCTGAGCTCAGCACTTGCTTTCTTGTCCCACTGGCATCATGTCAGGTGATCGTGTAGAGAAAAGAACACGGTTTTGAAGCTGGGCTCAGCAGGTGCCCCTTCACTGTGTTCCTTCACAGAGAGACCACAACTGCCCTGTCGTCCCTTGGAGGACTGACATTATTTTCTCCCCATACTCTGCTCACAAGTCCACGATTCAACTAGTTCACCAATTTTGACAGGAGTTCAGGAGTTACAGCAGTTTGATTGCTTTCACGTGACAGGGAATTTACTTTTTTGTCATGATTACCACTGTGGCAACTGAGGGGGCAGGGGGTTACCTACTAGTTGAATTTCTTCATGGCCTCTGTAGCATTTAATTTGGGGAATACTGTAACACTGTTGTGCAATGGGTCACACGTTTGCCCTCACATTAAAGGGCCTACCGGGGTGGACAACAAAACTGGGCATGATTTGGGACGGAGTAAGGGGCAGTGGCTGGAGTTTAGCCCTCAGGTGTAAGTGAGCTCGCGTTAATGTCTCTGGCATATTTAAGAGACTTTAGGGAAAAAATCTGAAAAGTTAACTGACCCCAAGCTGAGCAGCAGTAAATGTGGAGATGGTGCGGGGCGGGGGGGGGGGGGGGGGCAACCCCCTGATGAAAGAGGCAGGCTCTGGCTGGCATGGGAGGGGGGTCACGGCCTTGCCTGACCACATGCCCAGTGGCTAAGCCCGACAGACTGGAGAGAACCGGCAGCTCCATGGGGGACCGCACCACCGAAACCCAACTTTCTGATGACTGCACGTTACGCAAGGCGTTCATCTGTTTACACCTGCAAGCTTTGCCTGGTAGGTTAAATGGGAAATGAAATCACGTGCACATAGTCTGCTCCATCCAATGTCATGACTCATCCCCTCTGTGCCACTGAGCTCAACCAGCCCTCTTCCCTCCCCACACCAAGTCCTCATCCTTTTTATGATGCAAAATTGGGCTGTTTCTTTCACATGCACTCATTTGTGCTGTTAACAACAGAGTATCTGTAAAAAAAAAAAATTTTTTTTTTTAACATTCATCTTTGAGAGACAAAGAGAGACAGAGCGTGAGTGGGAGAGGGGTAGAGAGAGAGAGGGAGACACAGAATCCGAAGCAGGCTCCAGGCTCTGAGCTGCCAGCACAGAGCCCGACCCGGGGCTCGAACTCAGAATGCGAGATCATGACCTGAGCTGAAGTCGGACGCTTACCCGACAGCCACCCAGGCGCCCCAACAATGGAGTATCTTACATTTGCTGAAAGGAAACCTTCTAAATACGATTTCCCATCGAGTCAAACTCACCGTTTTATGTATTTACCTCCAAGCAAGATCACCTCTATGACAGTAATGCAGAAGACGCATCCTGAATTCAGAACGTGAAAAACAACTTGAGAAAATAGGAAATGTTTACACACATTAGTTCTTTATTGGAAGAGGCGGTTCGGACCCATTTATATATGCAAAAGGGAAGGATGACAAAATATGTAATGGCTCTGTCACCTCTTCAAATATTTTACTTAAAATATACTTTATATTAAGCTTTAAGGTCACAGTGTAGGAAATCTCTGTAGTTGCCATTAAAACTACTCTAAGGAGTCTTTCCTGCTCAAAATTATGCAGGACTTCAAGATAATATACATGCAGAAAAATACACATATCTTAAGTGCACAGAACACTCAAGATATTGAGCACCCAGATTTAGAAACAGTATTACCAGCACCAGATAAATACCATTTTCAGCCTTGCCTGAGGCTAACGGATATCCTGATTTCTAACTGCATAGAAAGTTTTTCTGTTCTTATACTTTATGTAGGTGGAGTCATACAGTATGTTTGCTCCTGTGTCTGGATTCCCTCGTTCAGCTCTGTGAAACTGAGCTATTATTGCAAGTACTTCTAGGTCACTTGTTCCTAATGTTCTAGTCTTCTGCAGTGAATTATACCACTTGGGTTCACTCATTCCACTGCACGCATGCCTTCAGAGAATTGTTTCTTGCAGTTTTATGCCAAGAATACTCTAGTATGTCCTTTGGTTGTCATAAATGCACAGATCTGCGAGGTTTGGGTTAAAAGGGTACATGCATGTTCAAAAGTGACAGCTTTCCAAAACGGTCATACCAGTTGGCAATACCTTCAGCAGGGCACGCTTCCCACGGCTCACATCCTTGCCAAAACTTGATCCTTTTTCATGCTTTTCATTTTAACCATCTCAGAGGGTGGGTGGTAGTTCCACATGGCATTTTAAATGTGCGTTTTCCTGATTACTAATAACGTAACTGTTAATGATTATCCTCTGGATATCCTCTTAACTGATGTCCCCAATCTTTTTGCCCATTTTCTATTTTTTTCTTGTTGATTTGTAAACGCTCCTTTTAAATTTTTTTAAGTTTTATTTATTTTGAGAGAATGTGGGAAGGACAAAGAGAGAGAATCTCAAGCACTCCCCGCACTATCAGCATGGTGCCCTAAGCAGGGCTCGAACTCACCAAACATGAGATCATTACCTGAGCCAAAATTGAGACAAGAATGCTCAACCAACTGAGCCACCCAGGAGTCCCCGTAAACGCTCTTTTTAAGTTACAGATCCACAGCTAGAAACTATGGCCTGCAGGCCAAATCCGGGCTGTTGCACGTGCTTTTGAACAAAGTATTATTGGGACACAGACATGTTCACAGAGGCTCCAGCCCACAAAGCCCCAAGTACTTATTATCTGGCCGCTTCCAAAAACATTCACCAACCCCTCCCGTATGCTCAAGTCTGCTGTCGTATGTTGTATATATGTTATAAGTATCTTTTCCCTCTGTTTCTTGCCTATTTGCTTTCTTAGTGGGGTCCTTTTGATAAACAGAAGTTTCAAAAAATTAATATATCCAAATTAACTGATTTTATTTTATAGTTCAGTGACTTTGGGATCTTCTTTCTAAAAAAAGTTTTTTTAATGTTTATTTTTGAGAGAGAGCACAAGTAGGAGAGGGGCAGAGAGAGAGGGGGAGACACAGAATCAGAAGCAGGCTCCAGGCTCTGAGCTGTCAGCACAGAGCCGGACGTGGGGCTCGAACTCACGAGCCGTGAGATCATGACCTGAGCCAAAGTCAGACGTTTAACCAACTGAGCCATCCAGGTATCCCCAGTGACTTTGGGATCGTAAGAAAAATTTTGCTTGCTATAAGGTTACATATAGTCTACTAAGTTTTCTTCTTAGAGCTTTATTATTTTACATTTCATATTTAGATCTGCAATCCACATTTCTATTTTCTATTAAGTTATTAAACGCAATGGCAACACATTTATTAGAAAGAACATCTCTCCTATTACACTGGATTATCATTTTCATCAAAAACCAAGTGACTGTATTATGTATAGGTGTTTCTGGAGCCTTTATTGTCCCAATGGTCAATTTGTTTATGTATGTGCCAATACCACACAATTATAATATAATCTCTATGGCTTTATGACAGGTCTTCTTTGATATCAAGCAATGTAAGTTCTTCTGTTCCATCTATTCCAGAAGATATCCTTGACTATTACTGGCCTTCTGAATTTTCATTTGAATTTGAGAATTAGTTTAATTTTGATAAAAAAAATTTACTAGGACTTTTAAGATTGCATTGAACTTATGAATTAATTTGGGGATAATTGACATCTTTTTAAGACTGTCCTGGAATCCATGAATCATATAAGTCCCTCTCAAGTTTTGTTTTGTTTTTTTTTTCCTGGATACAGTTTTTGAAAATATGGTGTTGGGTAATTTTCCCTCTAGGCACTTGAGGATTTTTGATGCTATTGTTGAGTGGTATTGCTTTTAAGTTTTTCACTTTTTATGTTCACTGCTGGTATATTAAAACATTTTTTGCATCATGACCTTGTATGCACGGACCTTGCTAAACTTACTCATGTGTTTCCTCAGAATTTTCCATGTACAGAATTACATCATCTGCAAATAAAAGTGTTAATTCTTTCTAATCCTTATGCTCTCTGATTACTTTTATTCCCTTACTCTCCTGGCTAGGTCTTTCTGCAGAATACTGAATACAATTAGTGACAGGAAATAACCTTGTCTTTTTTTTTTTTTTTTTTTTTTTTTTGAATCTTGGGAGAAAACTTCACATATTTCAGCACTAGGCATGCTGCCGTTTTGTAGTTTTAGACACTCTTCATCCAAGGAAGGAAGTTCCTCTCAAATCCATAGTTTGTGAAGCACATAAACGAATGGTGACTTTACCACCACATGACTTTTCTGCATCCTAGATTACTTCTTTCCATGTGATGTAGTCCAGGAATTAATTTTTGATTATTAAATGACCCCCTTTGTGTTCCTGGAGTAGTAAAACCCATTGATCGATGTTTTATCCTTTTGCCAACATCCGTCTATTCTGTTGGCCCAGAACTGGGTCATGTGACCACTATAAACAAGTTACTGGCGGTCCGAATAGAGTTCTCGTGACTGGTTTACACGAATCAGGATTCACACTCTATGTCATGTGAAGAAACGGCGGATACCCAAACTCTCCCAGCAAGGAATGAGGGGAGAAAGGACACTGAGTTCATCAACTAAAGCTGTCTGACAGAAACCTGCATTTGTCCCAAAATACTGGGAATAAGCAGTGCAGAGAAGAATGGCATAGTATTCAAATCAAATCAAAGTAGAGATGAAATTTCTGAATCACGTGGTATCGGCACATGGCTCGCTCAAACCCATGCAGGATGGCATGAGACTTGTGTGTATCTTACAGACTACACAGTGCAAGGCCCTCTTTCACTGACACAGACTTAACTCCAAATCATCTATGCATAGTTTATGAAAATATTACTTTAAACTTTTTTTGCTCAAACGTAGTTGAAAACGTTATAAAAACCACGGGCTTACAATTTATTGATGGGCATTCATGAAAAACCCATTTGTAAATACCTTCAAACAAATAGAAAATTATGTATTTAACTATCTGGTACTTATCAAATGTTTCACCAACAATATACAATCCCGTGTTAGTACATTTTGCCACCTTAATACTCAAATTAGAATACTGCCTTTTCCCAAATAATTCAAATCCAAGTTTGCATAGAATTACTGATAGAACACATTTTTAAAACATGATAGAAACTGCCATATATGTACTGTCCTCATTATAAACTCCTGATGATTTTATACAATGGTTTATTCAGAGCTGATAGCTTCTGGTATCTTCCCTATAAACATGTGAATTTACATCAGAAATATGGCTTTCAGTATAACAATTTCCAAGACAACAGATTTTCCCACATTCATTACTTAGACAGATCTCGCCTTGGTGTGATTCCCTGATATGTAAATACAATTTGAATTCCAAAATAAATATTAAATAGTTATCAAGTTTCACGCCTGTATAAATTATCTAGTGTCCAATGAGTTGTAGGGTCTTGCTCTGAAGGCTCTGTTTCTTCTTGCATCCTTAGGGACTCTTCTCTGTGAAAAACATTAGGTGAAGATGAATCCAGTGCCTGAAGCATTTTCCCCATTCAGAAGCACGAACTCTCAGACACCGATCTTGGACTCCTTGTTGGATCTCGATACACTCAGAGGGCTCTGACTTCACAGGAGATCCCCCACAGCCAGTACGCTCACACTCCCTCTCCTGTGAATTCTCTGATGGCTATTGAAGGCTGACCTGTGGTGGAATTTTTTCCCACACTCGTTACATTCGTAGGGCTTCTCTCCGGAATGAGTCCTGTAGTGCACGGTGAGGTAGGACTTCTGAGAAAAGACTTTTCCACATTCGTTACATTCGTAGGGCTTCTCTCCCGAATGGCTTCTATAGTGTACAGTGAGGTTCGACATCCGAGAGAAGACTTTCCCACATTTACTACATTCATAGGGCTTCTCTCCCGAGTGGATCCGATGGTGGATAGTGAGATAGGACTTCTGGGAGAAGAACTTCCCACATTCATAACACTCATAGGGCTTCTCGCCCGTGTGCACTCTTTGATGTCTAAAGAGGGAGGAGTTATGGGAGAAGGTTTTCCCACATTCGCTACAACCATAGGGTTTCTCTTCCGAATGACTTCTATAATGTATAGTGTAGTAGGACAACTCAGAGAACAATTTCCCACATATGTTACATTCATAGGATTTCTCCCCTTTCGGAAGTGACTGGTGCCCACTGAAGGCTGAACCGTCAAGGAAGATTTTCCCACATTCGTTACATTCATAGGGTTTCTCTCCTAAAGGAGCCGGAGGATGCTCGGTGAGATAGGAGAACTGAGAGAACTTTCCGCATTCACTACATTCGTGGGGTTTCTCATCTGTGTGTACCTTCCGATGTCTAATGAAGGCGGAATTTAAATTGAAGGTTTTGCCACACTCATTACATTCATAGGGTTTCTCTTCTAAATGACTTCTGTAATGGATGGTGAGGTACGACACCCGAGAGAAGAACTTGCCACACTCACTGCACTGATAGGGTTTCTCTCCTGTGTGTGTCCTCTGATGGGTAATGAGTGTAGATTTTCGGTAGTAGGATTTCCCACACTCGTTACATTTGTAAAGTTTCTCTCCAGTATGCGTTCTCTGGTGGTCACTGAGGGCAGACTTGCGGGAGAAGGATTTCCCACATTCATTACAGGGGTAGGGTCTCTCTCCTGAATGATTCCTCTGGTGCAAGGTCAGATGGGTCTTTTGGCAGAAGGTTTTCCCACATTCATTACATTCATAGGGCTTCTCGCCTGAATGAGTCCTCAGGTGTTGGGTGAGATGTAGCTTCTGACAGAAGGTTTTCCCACACTCATTGCATTTATAGGGCTTCTCCTCCAAGTGGGATCTCCGATGGACGGTGAGGGTTCCCTTTTGGCTGAAGGACTTCCCACATACATTACATTCATAAGGTTTCTCTCCCGTGTGGGCCCTCTGATGTATGATTAACTTTGACTTTTTACAGAAGGATTTCCCACACTCGCTGCACTCAAAGGGCTTCAATTCCATCTGCGATCTCTGGTAAACATTAAAATTTGACATCTGGATGAAGTCTGACCCGGAGTCATTCCATTCGTAGGGCTTCTCCCCCATATAAGCTCTCTTATGAGTAAGGAAAACAGCTTCGTTGTCTAAGGCTTCCATGCATTCACTGTATTCAAAGGGTTTCTCCAAAAGATTAACGTTCTGAAGAATACTTTCTGCGTTTTGAGAATAGCCTTCCCCATTTTGGTTACACTCATAGGGTTTGTCTCCGTGGTCCATCTTTCCGCACTCGCTACATTCACTGGGTTTCTTTCTCGCATAGCTGCCGTCACTGATGATTAATTCTGAAGTCGATTCTAAATTCTTTCCACATGAGACACAAGTGTGAGATAGGACGCTTGAAGGAACAAGGCTTGTTTCCACATTATGTGTTGTATCAAACGCATCCTCTCTCTCCTCATTTGGGGTTTTGCTGTTGGCAGAAACAGCCTGCCTTGAAATGTCATCTCCATTTTCTGGGATTCTCTCTATCAGGTCATCAACTTTCCAGACTTCTAAAAAGGAATAAAATTAAACAAACCTTGTGAATCTGAACACAACAGGTACAGAACGGGCTGACTCTGGCTGTATGGCCAATCTCTGCAATAAAATAGTCACAAGTGTACAATCGTCTGTTCCCCTTTGTTTGTCCTACAAGACAGACAGACACACACACAAATACGCACACATATGGGGATGGGGTAGACACAGGAAAGGGACAAGTGGGATAGGACTGAGAACTATAGACAAAAGGGAGAATAAATTCACACCGAATAAAGTACCTTTATTACTTCACAAACTATGTTCAAAACTTTGGTAGAAAAGGTGAAATAAACCTTTCACCGACATTTGATGAGCAGAGGGCAATGTCACTGAAAGAGCACTAGATTAGGGCGGACGTGGGGGGAATCTGGAGCACATCGGTCAGGCGGCAGAAGAAGAGTAACTGATGTACGAACACTCAAAGAAAATAATCAAGTATGGTCTACGTTTGGAAGCAAGAGATCACCATTTATGTTAAACTGTAACATACTGCTTCACACTTAGATTACCATGGTGACGTTCTCACTAGCCCAGACCCTTCCAAAATTTTTGCCTTTCTACTCTGTACATAAATCCAAATAATCATTCTAAAAATTTCAATCTCCTCATCTTTAGAGACAGTCCCCCACCCTGTCCCCCAGTTCCTCTCCCCTGGGAGTCTCCGACTCCCCAGCCCTGGTTCACCTTCACCTGGAAGGAGAGTTCCTTCCAGGCACATAACTGCCTGAAAGGAATGCAAGATGGACCCGATGGCAAGAGACCCGGCCGCTCAGATCGGCTCTCTGAAGTGTTCTGACGGGCTTACGTAAGCCTAACTGCACTTATTTGCACAACAGAGTGTGGCGGCTAAGAGGACAGAGATGAGGCTACCTTGATTCAAATCCACCACTACTGGCTGGGACTGGAGCAAGGTATTTAACTGTGATGCGGCTTCACACAGCTGAAATATGCCCAGACCACCGGGCTGGGAAAGGACCAACTTAGTGCATGCAAATCGCTCAGAATAGTATATGAAACAAATGCCCATCAATTTCCTTTCAACGTGCTGACCTCAATTTCCTAAAACCAGTCATGTCCCTGACGTAACACCAAATGAATCCGGAGAACAAAGAGTTTCCATACACGCAGGTTTCATTTTGTACAAAACCTTGAATGTCAGATTTCTAAAGTGGCCCCCACAGTATTAACTTTTATTTCTGCGTATCTTACAAGTTTTTGGAGCCTCTGAGCTATTATCATTAGCGGCTCTCATCCACAATCAGTGCAATGGCCGACAGTTCTGTGCTCAGAAATCTACACCATCCCTGGCCCCAAAGCCCCAAAGACCAATAGGAAAAAACAGAGAATTTATCATTCACCAGTAAGATTTTGCAATTACCTGGATTCACAAATATACTCAAAGTAGCAATTTGCTAGTCTTCCAAAAATACCTCCTGCTCCAGGAAGCCAGGCTATGCCCACTTATTCCCAACCACCAGCCTGTGCTCATGCCCTTGTTCATTCAATGTGGCTTTCAGCGCTGGCTACACTCAAAACCTATCTATGCTTCAGGGGAAGCTCTAAAATATTTATTAAATCTTGGGGCACCTGGTGGCTCAGTCAGTTTAAGTGTCTGACTTCAGCTCAGGTCGTATCTCACAGTTTGTGGGTTCAAGCCCCACGTCGGGCTCTGCATGGACAGCGTGGAGCCTGCGTGGGTTTCTCTTTCTCTCTCTCTCTCTGCCCCTCCCTCACCCATGCTTTCTCTCTCTCTCTCAAAATAAATAGTAAGTATAAAGTTGAACAAAGATCAAAATGGCTGCAGTAATGCTTCCATGAAGCTCAATTTTTTTTTTTTTTTTTTTTAGATTTTATTTTTAAGTGATCTCTATACCCAGTGTGGGGCTCAAACCCACAACCCTGAGATCAAGAGTTGTGTGCTCCTCTGACTGAGCCAGCCAGGTGCCCTGAAGCTTGATTTTAATTTTTTTTTAAATTTTATTTTTTAAACATTTATTTATTTTTGAGACAGAGAGAGACAGAGCATGAATGGGGGAGGGTCAGAGAGAGAGGGAGACACAGAATCCGAAACAGGCTCCAGGCCCTGAGCGGTCAGCACACAGCCCGACGCGGGGCTCGAACTCACGGACCACGAGATCATGACCTAAGCTGAAGTCGGACGCTTAACCGACTGAGCCACCCAGATGCCCCATTAATTTTTTTTTTTTAATGGTTACTTGTTTTTGAAGGAAAGACAGAGAGTGAGCAGGGGAGGAGCAGAGAGAGAGAGGGGGAGACAGAATCCGAAGGAGGCTCCAGGCTCTGAGCTGTCAGCACAGAGCCTGATGTGGGACTTGAACTCACAAACCGTGAGATCACGACCTGAGCCGAAGTCAGATGCTCAACCAACTGAGCCACCCCCCGAAGCTCAATTTTAAAGTAACCTTCTTCCTGTCTTCCTCTCCTTTCTTCTCAGCCCATTCAGGAACCCGTCACCCCCCCGAAGACTAGCAATGCTGGCGGCATGTACAGTTCTGTCGAGACCCGCTAGATCCTGTATTTCCCTATAAAACCGCCAGTGCCCTGCTCCTGGCGGGCTTGGAGTTTTGAAGGCCACAGCGTGCTGCAGCCTCCTTTGGCCGGCAAAGCGACGCAACTACTGTTCCTCTTTACCCCGAACTCTGTGTCTTTGTTGTATTTTGGCTGCAAAGCACAGAGGTCCGTTTTCAACAATTTAGGGCCTGCATTCAGCACCACCAAACAGAGCACAGGTGCACCCTCGGCGGAGCAGCTCAGGGAGGGGACAGGTTTTGGTGGCTGAGTGCACAGAGGAGGGAGTGAAATGGGCAGAAAACCAGCCCAAGGCATTTCGTAGCAAGGAAGGAAAAACAGAAAGAATGAACGTGAGAGTCTCAAGCTAATTTTTCTCCTAGACTTCTGAACGCCAGAAAACAAAGGAATTCTGTGCTACTGGGGGGAGGCTAAGTTACTAGGGGGGAGACGGAGGTAGGAGGAAGGCACCGGATCCTTAGCACAGGCTCACGCGGAGGTTCCCCACAAGTGCAAATCAAATGCAAAAGGAAAGCAGCCTGCACGGGCGCCTGGGCTCAGAGCTGCCTTCAGTGACTCCCAGGGGTCTGGGGCCACCATGTTTAAAACCGTAACATGCTCCTGACGTACCTGGACGACTCCGACACGGCAGGTCACCTTCCACTACCCACGGCTCCTCTCCCTGCTCCAGCTTGAGGATCACTTTCGGTTTGGTGCTGTCGTACCCTGTGAGTGAGGAATGGAGGCAGGCTGGGACCGGCTGCACACCTTTCAGGTCTCTGAGTCCAAGATGCTGCCTCGGAGGCTGCCTGATCGAGTGCCCGGTTTTGCACCTTAGCAAAATCCAGACGTTTCGATGGAGGATTAAACAGACAAACAGCCTCCCGGGAGCCCAAAGAGAGTTAAATGGTCCTATCATTTATTTCTTCAAACTTGAGGGAAGAAAATCACTAAATTGGCAGGCCCCCCGCCCCGCCCCCCAAAGCAGCAACCGGACAGCAGGCTCTCCTCACCCACGGAGACAAGGTGGCTGTAGTTCTCCAGCATCACGTCCCGGTAGGTGGTCTTCTCCTCCGGCTCCAGCTGCTGCCACTCCTCCTGGGTGAAGTCCACGGCCACGTCCCTGAATGACACTGGTCCCTGTAATGGCACGGTGATCGAAACTGGTAACACGGAGGAGATGTGTGGGCACAGGAGCTGACCAAGTTCGCCAGTAAAATGAACTATGAACACTGAAAATCTGACTTTATGTCACGGATTGTACAATAAAACAAACCATACTGGAAATATACTGTCTTTGGGTCCTTTTCATTAAGTGTTTATTTATTTTTGAGAGTGAGAGAGAGAGAGGGAGAGAGAGAGAGAGAGAGAGAGAGAGAGAGAGAGAGAACAAGCGGGGGAGGGACAGAGAAGGAGACACAGAACCCGAAGCAGCGTTCAGGCTCCGAGCTGTCAGCACAGAGCCTAACTTGGGGCTTGAATCCACGGACCGTGAGATCATGACCTGAGCCTAAGTCAGACGCTTAGCCAACTGAGCCACCTAGGTGCCCCTGTCTTTGGTTCCTTTAACTGCCCCCCTAAAAACCAAACCCCCAAACCAGAAAACCAACGGAGTTCCCATTCTGCCAGTGGGCTGAGTTTTGGGGGACGTGAGGTGAGTAAAGCTCCTGCCAGGGCAACACCACACAAATGGACAAGCATCGGATTCCCTGGCCTTCTCTCCGGCCACCTTTCCTAGCGGGGCCTCCGGCCCCCTCTTCACAGGGTGCGCATAGGGCCCGTCCACGGTCTCCTCCTTCCTGCCTGACGCACCTCCTGCTTCAGCTCTTTCATCTTGGACTTTGACCCTCACGGGGGCTACCTGGGGCCACCCGTGTGGCTAAGTGTTCTACTTCCTCCCTGTGTTGGTCCAAACAGCGCATCTCAAATACCCCTCTCTTGCAGCGACACGGTTGGTTGTGCTGACGAACGCCCGAGACGTCAAGGTGAGGTCTATCGCAGGGAGAGTGCCTTAACAAACTTTGAATGTTGGGGCACCTGGGTGGCTCAGTCGGTTAAGCGGCCGACTTCCGCTCAGGTCATGATCTCGTGGTCCGTGAGTTCGAGCCCCACGTGGGGCTCTGTGCTGACAGCTCAGAGCCTGGAGCCTGCTTCGGATTCTGTATCTCCCTCTCTCTCTCTGCCCCTCCCCCGTTCATGCTCTGTCTCTCTGTCTCAAAAATAAATAAATGTTTAAAAAAAAATTAAAACAACAACAACAACAAACTTTGAATGTTATGCTGCCAGGCTTGGCGTCACAGGGGTGGTGGGGTACTGCACGGGGTTCAGGGGGAAAGATGCAGACGTGAAAAAGGACCAATGCCTGAAAACAGACAGCATCAGTACTGAACAGGTTGGCAGGGAAGAACAGGGCAAAGAGACCAAGACCCTTCTCCAGGACTACTTTTCCTTTTTTAACGTTCATTTATTTATTTTGAGAGAAAACGCAAGCAGGGGAGGCACACAGAGAGAGGGAGAGAGAGAGAATTCCAAGCAGGCTCCACACAGCACAAGGCCCGACATGGGGCTCGAACTCACGAGCCGTGAGGTCATGAACTGAGCCAAGATCAAAAGTCAGACACTTAACTGACTGAGCCACTCGGGTGCCCCAAGGACAGCTTTCTGACGATAAGAGTTGATTCCAATTCAGGAGAGGACGCCGAAGGTACACAGTCACTTTCCAGCCTCGAAAAGAAAACGAAATCCTCTCAAAGTCCAGTTCAAAGCAATATAAAAACAGAGACTGTTACCTAGAGCAGGCGTCTCTGAGGAGACTCCGGAGATGTGGGGTCGAGAAGAGGAGAACTGAGAGCTGCGGAACACAGAGCTGCACGCAGGGCACACGCTGGGCACCGCAAGAGAGGAGGGCGGACTCTGATGGAGCCCTGGAGCATCCCCAGGCCCATCGGGGGGGCCCGGGGTTCCCTGTCGGCAGCGGAAGTGAAGGGAAATTAACCACAGCCCTACCTGAGCAGCCTGGGTGGCTCCCGGTTTTCAGCGCACGCAGCAGCCAGATGAGGGTCGGATGGTAAGAACGCTCTGGCCGCGGGCACTGCGGCCACACACACTTCAGAGCCTCTGTAATTAGGGTGGCCACACGCTCACCGTCCAAACCAAAAACTTCCGTGTGGGGTAAATGTTAAACCAGAAGGAATACAGGTGCAACAAGACGGTCTCGGGCAAACCAGGACATACGTGAGCTCCATCCGTGTTGGACACGGATGATTTTCCTGAGGGCAGTGTCTGTCAGCACAGAGCCTGATGCAGGGAAGGCGCGGCCTGGAGCCTGCTTCTGATTCTGTGTTTCTCTCTTTCTCTGCCTCTCTCTCTCTCTCTCTCTCTCTCTCAAAAATGAATAAACATTAAAAAGAAAATTCTTTTCTAAATAGCATTCCCAGGGGCGCCTGGGTGGCTCAGTTGGTTGGCTAAGTATCCAACTCTTGATCTTGGCTCGGGTCATGATGTCATAGTTCGTGAATTCAAGCCCCATGTCGGGCTCTGAGCTGACAGTGTGGAGCCTGCTTGGGATTCTCTCTCTGCCCCTCCAACTCTCTCTCTCAAAATTAACTAAACAAATAGAATTACCATAGGATCCAGCAATTCTTTTGAGTGTACGCTTGTTAAGAACTGAAAGCAGGGCCTTCAAAGAGCTACTTTTATGTTCACAGCAGCATTACGTACCGTCGCTAAAACACACAAGTAACCCAAGCGTCCACCGACAGGCGAAGAGATAAGCAAGATGTGGTCCATATATACAACGGAGTCATCCTCAGCCTTAAAAAGAAAGGAAATCCTGGCACCTGCTCCAACATGGACGAACTCTGAGGACACTATGCTCGTTGAAAATAAACCAGTTACAAAACGACGAACAGTGTGCGAATCTACTTAAATGAGCAATCACACTCAGAGACAGAAAGGAGAATGGCTGAAGGGGCTGGGAGAGAAGGGGAGTTATTATCTGATGCGGAACAGAGTTTCAGTTTTGCAAGATGAGAAGTATTCTTGAGATGGTTGATGGTGATGGTTGCCTAACAATGTGAATGTACTTAATGCCAACCAACTGGGTATCTTAAAATGGTTAAAACAGTGAATGAATTTCATGTCGTGTGGAATTTACCACAATAAAAACACTGGAAGAAAAAAATGAAGTGATATCTACCTAAAACACGTATCGCTAATCCACTAACTTCTAGAGCTCCGCAGACTTCCCCTCCACAAGGGAAAGCGCAAAATGGGGTCATTAGGTGAATATATTCACGTTAGCTATTAGGAATTTTTCTCTCAAAAATTGAAATTAAAAAAATCAAGAATTCTCACCAATTGAGGAAAAGCGAGTAAGTAAAAGCTAAGCATCAAGGTGAGCTGGTCAGCAATAATGGAATCAATTTCATAAAGGAAACGACTTACAATTTTTCCACTGATTTATATTTTTTAACAAATTAAGCAGGATATTGCTTCCATAACATGAGAACATTCTCCTAAAAACAGCCATCACAAAATGCTTAGAGATTAAAGACCAAATTGTTGAATTTTTTTAAATCCCCAAGGAACAGGCTTAAATAACAAATGGGACACAAAATAAATAATCTAGGAAATCTCTCAGATAACTAGAAATTGAAATGATGAGATAAAGCTTGCGATATGAAAGCCAAATCTGACAGATTTGACATTTTCACAACGAACGAGAAAAAAAAAAAAAAAAAAAAACTGAAAACGATACCTGAGCTGAAGAATCAAGTAAGCCTTCGCATCAAAAGGGGCCATCCAATTCGCAAACAGGACTACTGGGAGGAAAATACAGATCTAGAAATTTCCTGACAAAATACCCAAAGCGGAAAAATTAAGGAAAAAAAATCCTAAAAAGTTACAAGGGTGGAAAAAATACCCTTAGGTACCCCTGGGAACTGCCATTCTACTTCTCACCTGAGAAAAACCCACAGAGAACTGCCCACTGCTTGCGAAGGAAAAAGGATTTCGAACCCAGAACCATATATGAAGCCAAGCTATCACTGAGGCGTGCAGACATTATAAAGGTATTTGCAGCGAAGCAGGACAACTGATTTATCAAAGGGAACACTTTCCTTCAAACACTCGAGATACCCTTCCACCCCAGCCCGAACAGGGGGTACAGAAGCCCCAGCGGAGGAGGGAAGAAGGTTTCCAGAGTTGCTGCCAGGAGTAGTTCAGGTGACCGCGAACACTGAACTCGTATTTCAGAAGAGAAGCGCTCAGCAAATGTGCCCCACGGCCCTGCTACTTACAAAGTCTTCATCAACAAGGGGTTTATATCACTTACAAAGTGTGCATCAACAAGGGTTCAAACCACACTGATCCGGATGCCACGGCTGAGACTGCCCAAGACTGCAGAGTTGAGCTGACTGGCCACCCAGAGCAGGGCGTCCCCAGCTGGTCCAGGCCGAGGGAGCCTGTGAACTGCCATGGAGAGTAAGAACCTTCTGGGTCCTCAGTCCACACGGCAAGGAGTACCAGGATCAGAAGACCGATCGATCAATAAATAGGATAGATAAAATTACACGGTATCTCTTACATCAACACAAACATCCACAACGAAACATCAGCAAACAGAATCCAACACCAGACTGAAACGGTAACATATAATATCTAAGCGGCACTTACTCCAAAAATACAGACCTGTTTAATCTTTGAAAAGCCACTGACATAACATGCCATTATAATACAGCTAAGAAAAGACTGATCTCCACAAAGATGCTGCAAACACCTGACAATATCTGAACTACATACGTGATTAAAAAATTCCTCACGAAAACAGAAATGGATACTTCACTAGCACGGACTTGCATACACGCACACACTCTTGTACCCTGATACGCAAAGTACGTGTGATGCGTGCATACATGTACCCATCTCAATCACACACAAGCACATGTATGCTTTTTAAGTTTACACAGATGAGGACACGCACGCACATGTGTATTTATGGAGACTTCTCAGTTCTAAAATCGGGGTTTTACTTAATGGACAAACACTAGACTCATTCTCAGTGAGATCGGGAACGGGGCAAAGTGCTACCTCCGATTGGAGAAAAACAATCAGAGGCATAACAATCAACAGAGAAAAAGTGAAACTATTATTCGCAGGTGATACACTACACCTAGAAAACTCAGAGAGTCAAAAACAAAACCAACTCAATGAAAGGATTGTGTTAGATGACAGGATACAAAATCAACACACAGAAAGCAACAGCCCTCAGGGTGCCTGGCTGGCTCGATGGGAGGAGCTGGCGACTCTTGATCTTGGGGTTGTGAGTTTGAGCCCCAGGCTGGGTGTAAGGATTACTTAAATAAACTTAAAAAAGAAAAAAAAAGAAAGAGAAAAGAAAATCTCAAAAAACCAAAACAAAGCCAAAAACCCTCGTTACGTAAAAAGAAGCGTACAGTTTACAGAGCAACAGAAAAGATAAAACTGTTAATAAGAAATGTATAGTGTTATGCTAAGTGAAATAAGTCATACAGAGAAAGACAGATACCATATGGTTTCACTCTTATGTGGATCCTGAGAAACTTAACAGAAGACCATGGGGGAAAAAAAAAGTTAGAGAGGGAGGGAGGTGAACTATAAGAGATTCTTAAAAACTGAGAATAAACTGAAGGTTGGCGGGGGGTGGGGGAAAGGGGAAAGTGGGTGATGGGCATGGAGGAGGGCACCTGTTGGGATGAGCGCTGGGTGTTGTATGGAAACCAATTTGACAATAAATTTCATGTATTAAAAAAAAAATGTGTAAAATCTATAGTAGGAAAACTTTAAAAACAGTCCCGAAGGACACAGAGGTACACTTGAACAAATGGCATGACGCTTTGTTCCTGCACAGGTCAACTCAGTAACACAAAGATGCAAGTTACCCCCAATTACTTTACAGATGTGTGATCCCAACAAAAAGATCAAAAAACTTTTTTCGTGTGGGGCCTGGGTGGCTCGGTCGGTTGAGTGTCTAACTTCTACTGAGGTCATGATCTTGCGGCTCGTGTTTTCGAGCCCTGAATTGGGCTCTATGCTGTCAGCACAGAGCCCACTTCTGATCCTCTGTCTGCCTCACTCTGAACTTCCCCAACTTGCACTCTCTCAAAAATAAACAAACATTTAAAAAAAAAAAAAAAAAAAAGCTTTTGCCTGGAACTAGGCAAGCTGGCACTAAAGTTCATATGAGGGGAAGAAATCAAGAACAATTAGAAAAATCTCCAAAGAAAGCAGCAGTTTAGGGGGCCTAACCCTACCAGTTTTAAAACACAACCTTCATGGGGCGCCTGGCTGGCTCAGTCAGAAGAGCATGAGACTCTTGATCTTGGGGTTGTGAGTCCAAGCCCCACATTACTTAAATAAATATTAAAAAAAAAAAAAAAAAAGACCCCAACCTTTATGAATGAAATGGTTTGGTTCAGCACGAGAATGGAGACGTGTCTGTGACGTAGAGCACCAAGTCTAAAAACAGACTTTACAATAATCCACGGAACTGACTGCAATAAACAGTGTTGGAGTAACGGTAGTCATTTGGGCATGGACAAAACAGCATCCGTATCTTACACCATAAAAGAAAAAAGTCCAACTGATCAGTGATCTAAATGTAAAATATTCAGCAACACAGAAAACAAACAAACACAAACTATGGGTGAATTTCCCCATAACCAGTGCGGGGAAAGGTTTCTAACTATGACTCAAGATATTGGGACTGCTTTCAGCCAAGATGAAGAAGGACTGGATTTACCCTCCCTCCTGAAAGGACACCAAAAAACAGAATATACAAAGCTGTGGTCTCCAAGACGCTGATCTTGAAGCAACGATCATGGACAGTAATCAGAGACAGGAAATAAACAAGGTGAGGCCTGTGGTTACTGCCTTGAGAGTTTCCAGCCCTGCAGCAGGGAGGGAGAACCCAAACAGAGGTGAGGACGGTTGACACACTGGGGAAACAGGTAGGAAAGTATAGCCCGTACAGAAAATCATCAATCAACCAAAGTGGGCCCAGAGCAGACACGGATGTTATAAGCGCCAGAGCACAACACAACAGTTTATAACGGGATTCCTTATGTTCAAAATATCTGAGTGGGAACAGGGAGGATATAAACAAAAACTCAGACTGAACTTCTGCACATAAAAGCTACAGTGTCTGAGATGAAAAGTACAGCGGACTAGATGAACACACTGCCGGAAAAAAAGATCAGCCAACTCAAAGCACAGCAACAGAAGCTTATATAAGATGAAGCACCCAGAGAGAACAGAGTTTGAAGAGAATGAAGAGTGTGAGTGAGCTGTGGGACAACTTCAAGTGGCGGAACATACAGGTAAGAGGAATCCATGCAGGGCGGATGGACGGGGAGACGGGGGGCATAGCTGAAGAAATATGATCAAAAATTTCTCACAGTTGCCGAAAATCATGAACACACAGATCCAAGAAGTTCAAGGAGATCCCCAAGCACAGAGACACGAAGAAAACAATACCAAGACCTCTCACAATCAAACTGCTCAAAACCAGAAACAAAGAGAAAAGTTTAGGGGTGCCTGGGTGACTCAGTCAGTCAAGCGTCTGACTCTTGATCTCAGCTCAGGTCATGATCTCCCAGTTCGTGAGTTCGAGCCCCGCCTCGGGCTCTGTGCTGACAGTGTAGAGCCTGCTTGGGATCCTGTTTCTGCCTCTCTCTCTGCCCCTTCCACCCCCTTCTCTGAAAATAAGTAAATAAAACTTAAAAACTTAAACGCAGCAAGAGGAAGAAAAATAAAAACCAGGTTATATAAAGAGAAGGAAGGTGAGGAGGACATCATATTTCTCTTGGAAACAACGTAAGCCAGAAGACAGCAGAGGAACCGGTTTGAAGCACAGGAGAAAAACCAGCATAGCTCCCTTGACATAAAAGCCAACGCAAAAATAAAGGCGTTTTCAGACATACAAGGCCTGAAGGAATTCATCATCAACTAGAAGAAGAGGTGACGGAAGTCCTTCAGGCAGAAGGAAAATGACAGAAAATAAGAATCTGGATTTTTTCAGAAAAAATAGTAACTATGTTATTCTCCCTTATTCTTTAAAAGATAGCTGTTTACATAACAATCACAATGTACTGCGGGGTTGATCCTGCCTGTAAAAGCAAAATGCAACAACAGTTTAAGGACCCAGAAGGGACAAATGGAAGGGACCATAAGCTTCCTGCATGCTAAGCAAAAGAGAACATCACTTCAAGAGAAATTGTGATGAATTAAAGCTGCATACTACAAACCCTAAAGCACCCACTGAAATAAAAACCGTGCTATAGCTAACAACCCCACAAAGGATGTGAAATGGAATCATAAAAAAAATTCAATTAGTCGAAAGGAAGGGAGACAAGGAAGAAAGAGGAGACAAAGCTGATGGGACAACTAGAAATCAGAGACAATGGACTACAACCTAGCCAGTTATGCCAATAATTGTATTAGGTGTAAATGGCCGAAGCAGCCCAATTAATAGAAACTGTCAGACTGGATTAAAAAAAAAAAAAAAAAAAAAAGCAAGACCCCACTATGTGCTGTCTACAGGAAATGCACTTATTAAAAAAATGTTTATTTATTTATTTTGAGAGAGGGAGTATGTGTGCATGAGCGGTGGAGGGACAGAGAGAGAGAGAGAGGGGGAGAAAATCCCAAGCAGGTTCCACAATGTCATCACAGAGCCAGACAGGGGGCTCGAATTCAGAAACTGCAAGATCACGACCTGAGCCAAAATCAAGAGCAGACGCTTAACTGGAAATAAAAAATTGCTATAAAGGAAATTACTGGGAAAACTTGTTAAATCAGAAGGTGAACTATAGATTCGATAAAAATATTATATCAAAGTTACATTTCCTGAATTCAGTATCTTTGATCTCAGGAGGTACAATCTGAAAAGGGACATGACAGATGACATCCGCTCTCAAACGGTTCAGAAAAAAAATACATATATACACAGAGATAATAAAGCAAATGTGGGAACATGTCAAAATCTGGACTCTCTGGGCAAAAGGAACACGGGAGTTCTTTGTACGATCCTTGCAAGTGTTGTGCAATTTGAAGTTTTTTCAAAATAAAATGCTGAATAAAAACAAAAGCTATCAAATATATAGGGGATGTTTCAAAAGACTCAGAAACCAATCTGAAGAGATTCCTCTGGTCAAAGACAGATCCAACTAGACACCAAATAGAGTGACAACTTCAGTGTACTGAAAAACTTAAAACGCGTCTAAACCCGTGAGCTAATGATAACAAAACGAAACACGCAAACAAAATTCCTGTTGCACAGGAGCCTACTCAATATTGTGGAAATTATCTTTTCTGTGTGAACCACAGAACGATTTGACAGATGCTTTCCTTTAGAAAAGTATTCTAGCTAGTAAATGAAGAAGAAATGGTAAAGCGGCATGTATCACCTTGTCTCCCCTGAAGAATTGGCAATGAACATCAGCCAATGGGAGGTTAACATCACACACAAAAAAGACAGGCTTAGAACACGGCCTCCAGGAGAAAGTAGACAAGGGTCATGAGGAACAAAGTCTTGCCAAAGGAACTGAACGTAAGTGGGTAAACTTCCCAAGCTAACTACCAATTTTACAAGACTTACTGGGAATTAAAAAAAAAGAAAAAAAGTGTGAAAGTTAAAATGACAGCAATGTGATACAGACCATGGGAAACTAAGGATAAACCCGATTTCTTCAAAACATAAATTACAAAGTAACACAAGAGACACACAGGGGGAGCTACTATTGAAAGATTTAAAAGACAGGGCGCCTGGGTGGCTCTGTCAGTTGAACGTCTGACTCCTGGTCTTGGCTCAGGTCACCATCTCGATCGTGGGATCTCGTGAAATCGAGTCCCACGTGGGGCTCTACAATTGACAGCATGGAGCCTGCTTGGGATTCTCTCTCTCCCCCCACCCCTCTCTCTGACCCTTCCCCACTCGAGATCTCTCTCTTTCTCTCTCTCTCAAAAAAAAATGGATAAACATGAAAAAAAAAAATTTAGGGGCACCTGGTGGCTCAGTCAGTTAAGCATCCGACTTCGGCTCAGGCCATGATCTCACAGTTCATGAGCCTGAGCCCCATGTTGGGCTCTGCTGACAGCTCAGAGGATTCTGAGGCATTGACACAGAGGATTCTGTGTCTCCCTCTCTCTGCCCCTCCCCGCTCACACTCGTGTCTCTCTCCCTGTCAAAAATAAATACACATTTAAAAAAAAATTTAAAAGACTTATCGGCCAGCCACAACATGTGGACTCTTACACGTATCCTGATTGAAAAGAACAAACCCAAAACATTCAGAAAACTGTGAACCTCTGAACACCAGATATTACATATTAAAAAAGAGAGATAATGTGGGCTATCTCCACCCCCTCTTTCAAAGACTCCTCATCAGCTCAAGGTATTTACAGAAATACTTCAAGTGACTTGTTTTAGAGGCCAAGAACCAAGAGACACCAGGAGAAAGTATCCGTTTGTAAGTAACAGGTCAACAGCAAACACATCGTGATGTGAGGTAAGGGCTGGAAAACGCCCAACGGATTTGACTGTAATGAGGTCAATGGTAATCTTTACCACCACATTCAGGAGAGCGGTGAGGACAAAACCCAAACGCTGAGGATTGAAACAGAAACAGACGTGAGGACATATTTACTAGAGAATACCTTCCTGTACCATTTACGGCACAACCCGAATAAACAGTAACAGAAGCATCTGAAGGATGAACAGGCCATTTCCTCAGGACTTCGCTTTTACCCCTGGATTAAACAGTAGCAGGGAAAATATGTCTGGCTGGATCACAGCATTTTGGTGCATGTCATTTCTCCCTGGGCAGGCCCTCAGCTCAGATAAGCTACAAGTATAAGCCACGTGTTGCAATGACATTAAAGGTTGTTACCGGGAAAGCTATCCCTGGTTATTTCAATTTTAACAAGAAAATTTTTTTCAAGTCTTGGGAAATCTTTAAAACCCACAAGTAACAAACTGGGTTCTTCTTACAGTCAATACAAATCACGTAATGGGCAGTACTCTTCCTTTTCTGTAACTGTCAGGAACATCAGTTACATTTGTAGCTATAGGGGCATGAGGACGGTCCAGTCAGTTAAGCCTCTTCTGCTCAGGTCATCATCTTCCCGATCTCGCCGTTCGTGGGTTCGAGCGCCATGTCGGGCTCTATGCTGACAACATGGAGCCTGGGGCCTATTTTGGATTCTCTCTCTCCTTCTCTCTCTGCCCTTCCCCTGCTCAAGCTCTGTCTCTCTGTCTCTCAAAAGTAAACATTAAAAAAAAAATTAAAAAAAATAATTTGTAGCTCTACCCCCACAGCCCTGAAGTAGCCCACCATCTACACTCATAAACTCAACAAGGACTCTGGGTGCCGATCCAAATCCTAACAATTTTATTTTACACGATGATGTCTTTTATTTATTTCTACATTCCCACTGTAAAATCTGGAACCATATAAACCTCCTAAAATGCATTAAAAAAACAAGTAAGAGAACATATACAGACATAGGAAAGCTCACCTGGGACTCATTCATTTTCTACTGCTCTTGGAAATGCGTACAGACTGTTAACAGTGGACCTAGGGAAGGAGAAAGAAATAACAGAAGTCATGGGTAATCTGGCCTGCCCAGGCAGGAACATCCTGCGTAGTAACTGCCAAAGAAAAGCTCGTAAAATGACACCCTGTGAACACTTACAAGGAGCTAAAGACGTGATAAAGGTGAAACACAAAGCATACCTGTTACTCCCACATATCAGGAGATGTTTGGTTTTAAGTTTTTTAATGTTTGTTTATTTTTCAGAGACAGAGCGTGAGCAGGGGAGGGGCAGAGAGAGAGGGAAACACAGAATCCAAAGCAGGCTCCAGGCTCCGAGCTGTCAGCACAGACCCTGATGCAGGGCTGGAATCACAGACCATGAGATCAAGATCTGAGTTGAAGTTGGACCCTTAACCAATGGAGCCACCCAGGCACCCCACAGGAGATGTTCAGATGGGTTACCCTCGTTGGTTAATATAAATATTCACTCCTTTTTCAAATAGTTTGCCTTCATTAATGTTGCCAAAAAAAAAAAAAAAAACTCCCCTTACACCGTTTACAAATTTTCTTACTGTGTCTTCAAACTGTTTAAAATCAAAGTATCCAGAGGGACAGAGATTAGCTCTCCAAAACGGGACAGATGGGCATGATCAAGGCATGATTTTGTTTTTAAATTATCTAACTTAACTAGGTTATCACTGCACGTAAGAAGAAAACTTTAACAGAGTGGAAGCACATTGGCGCAGGAGTTGAGTCGCATCCACAATCCCACCCATAGACTCGGTCACCCTGCAAGAGCCACCTCCCTTCTCAGGCCCAACCTCCTCCTCTGTCACCCCAGCGGCCGCGGCGGCAGCAGCAGCAAACCCTCGCAGGCTTGTCCTGCACTACACTGGCGGATGCCACAGGGCAGAGCCCAGCGCGGTCGGCACACACTTAGAGCACACAGCACAGGTGCTCAGGGACGCTTAGAGACCCGCTTGGAAGCCGGAGAGGGCGGCACGGGGAGCAAGGGGTATCGGGACTGGAGAACGGAGCGGACACAGAACGTCCGCAGCCCACGCGGGGACCCCCTGCGCTCCCAGGAAACCTGGGCCCCGCGAGTCCCGGGGAGAGCCCATCCCTCCCTGGCCGCCGCTCGCGCCCTCGGTTTGCGGCGCGGCCCACAAGATGCACAACCGCCTGGAGACCCGAAAGCCCACGACCTACCTCGTCGGGACCTGCCGAGCTGCCCCGAGGCTCCCGAGGGCTCCGGAGCTGGCGCGGCGCCTCCCGGGGCCGCCGTTCCCGAGGAGCCGGATCTGGGCCTCCGGGACAAGTTCACTTCGGGCCGACGACCGTCCCGGGGCCCGAATCGGCCGCCTGGGACCTCGCCGTCCCGCGAGCCTCGGCCGAACCGCCGCGGGTGCAAACGGGCCGGGCCCGGGCCCCGCCGCCCTGCGCCGCCGGTGCCGCCGCCCGGCCCCTCCGGCCCAGCCCGCGGGCTCCGGGGCTCGCGCTTGGGGGGTCTCCGCTCGAGACTCCGCCGGGCCCCCACAGCTCTGCGCCCGCTGGGTGCCGGCCCGGACGGACGGCGCGCAGCCCCGCAGGCCCCGGGGTCCTTGCCCGCTTGAGGCCGAAGCCTGGGAAGCACGGCCAGCGGTGACCTGGGCACGGACAGGAAGCGAGAGCGGCGCGGCGGCACTGCGCGTGCGCGAACACGCACACAGGGCGAGTCGCACATGCGCAGGACGACGCCGGCGGTGCGCCTGACGGGAGTCCGGCTCGGGAACGGGACCAATACCCGGACTCTGTTTCCCATAAGTCTAAGCGCCCACATGTTAGGGGACGTCTCGAATGTCTCCACCCTACCTGGTGCTTAAGAGGGCGCTGTGTGGAGGGGATTGACCGCCTGGACCTGGGACCCAATTTTCCATTTGTCTTCGCTTCTGTTAGGGATTAGGGGAAGGTGTAGCCTAGAGTAGCGGGCTGTGTTTACGTCCTGGATCCCTGGTCCTTTGCTTGCCCTGAGATCTTTCGTGTTGGCACTGAGATTCCCCACGAACAGGAGGGGACAAGGAAAGGGTGTACCATGTGCACGTCACTGAAATATTAGAAGTTTCACTGAAACGCTGGGATACAATTAATACCCAGCCATGACATAAAGTAATAGTATCTATGGGCACATGGTTTTTCCAAGAGGGAGAAGGAAATAGAAGATGTAGCTTTTCCAGATTGCACAACTAATGCGTAAAGACTGTAAAACAATCAGGAAATACACACAAACCGAAAAAAGAAGAAGAAGAAGAAGAAGAAGAAGAAGAAGACGACGACGACAGATACCTGAGATCTTACCTGTCAAAGAGAATTAAGTTTATGTTAGGTTAAAACGTCATTTTTCAAAAATTGGATAAGGACGATGATTTATCATCATTATTATTATTATTTTTTTTTTTTTGGTGAAATTATATAACCATGTTCTTGGCCAGTTGTTTCTTAATGCTTTCATAGTTCATCCTAAATTCACCTGGTGATCTGGGTGCCCATCCGTGCTAGTTGTCTCTGTTCAAAGGATAAAGCAAACTATTCACATTTCTCCAACAACAAGGTAGTTACAGCTCAAAGCAAGGTGCCTAGAGCCCATGCTTAACGACCTCCCTGCCCCCTGTGGTGACAGAGAGGGACAATATCTTCCTAGAGGTTTACATTTCAAAGAAATGTCTCCCAGGTCCTTAAGAAAAACCTTCCTGGGTTGTAATGCTGGCAAGATAATTATTTAGCTTCTAAAGATACTTAGATACATATGCAATCGACAGAGGTAAGTATTTAGATTTCAAGTTTTCTCAAGGCAATGCTCTTTTAAATGGTAGTAATACGTACTGATGCATGCAAATGAGTGGTCACATAACCCATTCCTGATTTCTCTAGCTGAGCTGTTGCATCAAACTAATCCCGCACAAAATGCGTGCTTCTCCCAAAGCTTCTCTTGGCAGTGACTACTTCGCCAGGGACAGTCTTTCCCAGCTCTTGTTGCTATTAAATGTGGCCTGTGCCTGAATTCTCACGAACTGAATGCTGGAATTTGAGTGAGGTGACCACACCTCACCTGGGCCTGAGCCGGGAGAACCTCCAGACACATTTCTTCCATGTTCTTTTCCACTTTCACCAGGTAAAGGATGGAAGCTTCGCTGAGCTTCTTGGAGAAGACAGGCAGAGTGCCCATCTGCCTGGCCCAGCCTCCAGCTCTTGCCTCCCCTACACGCACTGACTGGCTCAGTCTTCAGCCGAAGACTGGGATGCCCTCCTGCCTCTCTCCACTCTGGTTCTCTGCCTGTGAACCCTGGCTGCCATGGGCGCCCCAACACGCAACTCTGTCCCTGCAACTCAGAGACCCACTGGGCTCCCCCACTCCCCCTCCCCTGTACCTTGGCCTGGACACTCTCTGGGTGGCGAACTGGACACTCTCAAGGCTCACCCCTCTCTCCAAATGGCTAAAACCTGTCATTTCATATATCATATATTTCCGCCTTCTAAAAATGTATGTAAGCTGGGAGGGCAAATCTGGACCCTATGTTTCCACCTGGGCCAGAAGCAGCAGAGCCCTGCCTTTCAATGTGGCTTCACTTATTAGTGTTGACAATATAAAGCTTTCTATTTTGGGGTGGAGCCACCTGGGTGGCTCAGTTGGTTAAATGTCCGACTCTTGATTTCGGCTCAGGTCATGATCTCACAGTTCATGGGATCAAGCCCCACGTGGGGCTCTGTGCTGACAGTGCACAGCCTGCTTGGGATTCGCTCTCTCTCCCTCTCTCTCTGCCCTTCATACATTCTCTCTCTCAAAATAAATAAACATTAAAAAAAATAAAGCCTTCTCTTTCTGTATTTGTATAAAATACAAATATTTTCCCAATTCATCATCAATCTTCCTAACTTAATCTTTTACTTTCATTTTCTATCACACGGACATTATTTTTTTGTGTTCAAATCATTCAGGCTCTCCTCACACTTCTCATGTGTTGACATTGTACTTGAAGAAGCCTTTCCCACCCTTAATTTTCTAAGTTGTGGCCTGTGTTTGCTCCTGTTTGTTTTCTTTTCTCTGTAATGTGTCAATTTTATTAAGATACCAGCACCCATCTTCAAGATTTCCAAACCATTCTTGAAGTCTTTCACCCACTTTTTCCCGAAACTAACATATTCACCGTGACCAGGAAATGTGAGAGGCTAAGAAAAAGGTTCAAGTTTCTCATTTGTTTGAAAGAACTGGTTCTTCTCTGGAGCCTTGGGACATGCCTTGCTTTAATGGAATGGTCGCCAGAAGTGTCAGGACAGTAACTGTCAAATCTGAATTCCCTCTTATTCAAAATACGGGTTGGATCAGTTTACAGGGAAGCTGTAATGAAGTAAGACCAACCAGGTGGCTTTAACCACAGAAGTGCATTGTCTCCAGTTCTGGAGGCTGGGAGTCTGAGATCCAGGCGTGGACAGGGCTGGTTCCCTCTGAGGGCGGTGGGGGCGGGTGTGCTCCATCTTCTTTCCTTGGCTTGTAGGTGACCATCTTCTCTCCATGTGTCATCACATTGTCTTACCTCTACTTCAGTGTCTCTGCGTCCAAATTTCCCCTTTTTATAAGGACGCCACCCATACCGAATTAGTGCCCATCCTAATGGCCTCATTTTTTTAGACTTGATTTCCTCCGTAAAGACCTAACCACCAAATAAGATCACATTCTGAAGTACTAGGGGGTTAGGACCTCAACACATGAACAGGGTGGTGGGGATAGGGGCACACAATTCACCCACAGCATTCGTGTACCCGGTCACATCAAATTCACTACAAGTGCTTTCTCACTGCTTTGCTTATGCTGTGGGAAAGGCCCTTAAAGATCATCTTATCTACACCTTTTATTTTATAGATGAAGAAATGGGGGCTTGGAAGGAGGAAGGATTTGCCCAAGGGCACATACTAGTTTATAATAGAACCACTACTTTCCCATTCCCCATCCCCACCTCCATCTTTTGATAGGCACATCATACTAACTGGCTTATGTCCTCCAGATTGTCTGGGCAGATGGAGAAGAGAATGGGATGAATGGGATATAGGACTTGAATCAGAGCAGTCGAGGTGAAACCTGGGATCCTGCTTCAGTCTTTTGAGTTTCACATCCTTTGTTTCTCAAAGACAAAACTCAGGGGCGCCTGGGTGGCTCAGCTGGTTAAGCACCTGACTCTTGATTTCAGCTCAGGTCATGATCTCATGGTTTGTGAGTTCGAGCCCTGTGTTGGGCTCTGTGCTGACAGCATGAAGCCTGCTGGGTATTCTCTTTCTCCTCTCTCTCTGCCCCTCCCCCAATGTCTGTCTGTCTCTTTCTCTCTCAAATAAATTAATTTTTAAAAAGGACAAATCCCAGAACCCTGTCTTCTCAACTCAACAAAGAAAATGAGACAATCCTCCTGAAAATGCCTTATAAAGGATAATTCTTTATCTCAAAACAAGATTTGAAACCATAAATGGGCACATTGGTGTGTAGATAACATTTTATAGCACTTAAGAGAGGCAATGATATCAGACTACAACTAACATGATTTTAGGACCCACTGAGAGCGTGTCAGACATGGTGGAGGGGAGCATAAAAGTTAAAGACCAAGGGGCGCCTGGGTGGCTCAGTCAGTTGAGTGTCTGACTTTGGCTCAGGTTATGATCTCCCGGTTCATGGGTTCGAGCCCTGCATCAGGCTCTGTGCTGACAGTTCAGCTTCAGATCTGTGTCTCCCTCTCTCTCTCTGACCCTCTCCCACTTGCACTCTGTCTCTCTCTCAAAAAGAAATAAACATTAAAAATCTGTAAATAAATTTAACACAGTGTTTAAAACTTGACATGTAATTGTTAAAAAAAAAAAAAGTTAAAGACTTTAATGATTAGCTTCTGACACCAGATCTTAGAGGTCAGTATCAAGAATCTCATCCCATCTCCCCATCCCAGACACTCTGTGTCATCTTCCTAGGGGTTTCTCTAGGTCTTACAGGTCACAGGAGGGAAGTACAGAGACCATCACTCACTAGAGAATGACAGGCCAGGGTGAGCAGCCCCTGGCGAGACAGGACTTCCTAGTGGAGAGAGCAGTTTTTCACCAATACATGCACAGTCACTCAGGATGAACTCTGCTCATGGGTCTATGTATCCAAATCGGCACCCAGGCTGCTGGACAGGTTGTCACCAATAAACTGGCCAGAGGATTGAAGGCTGGTTCCAAAGGACCCCTCAGCCTTGGACTCAAGGCCTGGCCGTGGTCTTGGCATGTCAGGTATAGATCATGGCTTATTTCATGCAAGTGTGGCTTTGCTTTCTTTAGGACCCCCATTGCCCTGGGGCGCCTGGGTGGCTCAGTCAAACATCTGACTCTGGATGTTGTGATCTCACTGTCACGGGATCAAGCCCCATGTTGGGCTCTGTGCTGAGCGTGGAGTCTGCTTGAGATTCTCTCTTTGTCTGCCCCTCCCCCACTCACTCTCTCTCTCAAAATAAATAAACTTAAAAAAAAAAAAAAAAAGGATCCCTATTACCCTGACCTGGGTGGCATGTCCCACAGAGAGATTTCCAAATCTGAATGTGCATCAGTAAATAAGTTAGAGGCGCCTGGATGGCTGAGTCAGTTAAGTGACTGACTCTTGATTTCAGCTCAGGTCATGATCTCAAGGTTCGTGAGTTTGAGCCCTGTACTGGGCTCCGTACTGATGGTGTGGAGCCTGCTTGGGATCCTGTTTCTTCCTCCCTCTCTGCCCCTCCCCAGCTTGCTCCTTCTCTCTCAAAATAAATAAATAAACTTTAAAAAGTAAAATAAAGGGGCGCCTGGTTGGCTCAGTCGGTTAAGCGTCCGACTTCGGCTCAGGTCACGATCTCGCGGTCCGTGAGTTTGAGCCCCGCGTCGGGCTCTGGGCTGACGGCTCAGAGCCTGGAGCCTGCTTCGGATTCTGTGTCTCCCTCCCTCTCTGACCCTCCCCCGTTCATGCTCTGTCTCTCTCTGTCTCAAAAATAAATAAACTTAAAAAAAAAAAAAAAGTAAAATAAAAAACAATAAGTTAAAGTGGGCCCTACCCCAGTTCTGTTGAACTAGAACCAATGAGGCTGGATCCGGTATCTGTATCTCAGTTACTTTCCCCATGTGGTCCTCACGCCAGAAGGACTGCACTTGCAAAGCACTTCTGTTTCATCCTGCCAGTATTTCTGCAGTAGCTACAGCCACTGTTATATTAAACTGCCTCCACGGGGGGGGGGGGAAGAGACAGAGAAGAAGTACCAGTTTGCTCTTCCCCGTCTGAGCTGTTTAGCCCATTTTTGGGCAATGTACCAACAATGTATCTTAGGATGGGCCCTGCCTAACTGTGGAACATCCAGACAAGGCGGTGGGGGAGAAAGGAGTATGCAAACTGTCTTGAAGAATCCCCTTCTTCAAAGTAATCCGGGCTTTCATGGCACAGAAGAGAAACTCGAATAGGGACAGAGTATCTGCCTTCTAGTACCGGGAAGCTAGCTTCATCAGGAGGGAGAGTGGCCTTCCATTTTGTTATGGAAGGACCCAACCAGCTATGATGGCTGAACGCATCATGAATGGAATTTAAGTGCAAACTGGCTTCCTAGGAGTTGAGCTTCTCCAGGGATGAGTCATGTGTCCTTCACACAGCAGTGCCTCTTCCATCAGTGGGGAGCTGTGGGGGGGCCCCAGGCCCAAGGATACTGTGCAGGAACCCCAAGGCTGTCTGCATGCTCTCCGAGACCTCGTCCGAGTCTGAAAGTTGACGATTGCAAACAAAGGAGACGCTCAGTCCCTGTGCCTTGGATCAACTACTTTCTAACGATCTCGGCCTTATTCAGGTAAAACCGACAAAAAGTGGAAAGATATTTAAAGCGCGCATCCAGGCGATTTGATATATGTATCCACCATGAAAGGATTCTTCCCATCCAGTTAATTAACATGTCGATCACCTCACATGCTCACCTTTTTTGGGGTTAGAACGCTTAAGTTCTTAGCAAATTTCACTTATACAACACAGCGTTATCAACTGTGGTTCCCATGTTTTATTTGAGATCCTTAGACCTCATTCATCTTATCACTGAAAGTCCGCACCCTGGCAAACCTCTCTTTTACCTTCTGTTTCTATGAGTTTGACCTTTTTTTTTTTTAAGATTCCACACATAAAGGATACCACGCAGTATTTCTCTTTCTCTGTCTAGCTTATTTCACTCAGCACAATGCCCTCGAGGTCCATCCGTGTTGTCACAAATGGCAGGATATCCCTCAGGTCTCCATGCATGTACCTTACACCTTCTTTAGCCATGCATCCGTCGACGGACACAGGTTATCTTGGCTGTTGTGAGTAATGCTGCAGTGAACACAGGAGGGCAGACATCTCTTTAATATCCTGCTTTCATTTTCTCTCGGTATATACCCAGAAGTGGGGTTGTGGGATCATACGGCAGTTCTGTGTTGAGAACCCTCCACGTTGTTTTCTGGGTGAACTGATTTGACTTCACTTATGCCTGGGTGGGGCTAATTAGAAATACGTAAGTGATGAAAATACAAAATAAAACTCTAGGCCCATCCTGAATAACAGATGTGCTTCTCATCGAAGTTCAAACAGCGGATGGAAAGCAGGACTCAGAGCCAAGATGTGGAAACGACCCAGGTGTCCATCAACAGATGGATGAACTAAATGTGGTATGTAAATACATATGTGTATCATATTGTTATTATATTATTATGAAAGGAACATGCAAAAACATGTAGACACACGATGGCTATTACGCATCCTTAAGAGGAAGGGAACTGTGACATGCTAGAACATGGATGAGGCTTGAGGACATTTTGCTGAATGAAATAAGTCAGAAACGAATGGACAAACACTGCACGCTTCCATGATGGGGGGTACCTGGAAGTGGCCGTGTCCATAGAGACAGAAAGTAGGACGGTGGTTGCCAGGGGCTGGGGCGGGGTGGGGGAAGGTGGGGAGGTGGTCCTTACCGGGTGCAGAGTTGCAGCTTCAGGCAAGATAAAAAAGTTCTGGAGATGGATGGTGCTGAGGGCAGCGCAATAGCACAATAATGTATGTGTGCCTCATGCCACTGAATTATACCGTTAAAAATGGTTAAAATGATGAATTTTATGTTATGGTATTTTACCGAAGAAAGAAAGAAAGAAAGAAAGAAAGAAAGAAAGAAAGAAAGAAAGAAAGAAAGAAAGAAAAAGGAAGGAAGGAAGGAAGGAAGGAAGGAAAGAAAGGAAGGAAGAAAGAAAAGAAAGAAGAAAGAAAAAGAAAAAAAGAAAGAAAGAAAAGGAAGGAAGGAAGGAAGGAAGGAAGGAAGGAAGGAAGAAAGGAAAAGGAAGGAAAGGGAAGGGAAGGGACAGGAGGGAAGGAGAGGGGAGAGAGGGTAGGTGAGAGAGGGGATGGGAGGGGAGGGGAGGGGAGGGGAGGGGAGGGGAGGGGAGGGGAGGGAAGGGAAGGGAAGGGAAGGGAAGGGAAAGGAAAGGAAAGGAAAGGAAAGGAAAGGAAAGGAAAGGAAAGGAAAGGAAAGGAAGAAAGGGCAAGTCTCAGATGCCCGGGTGAGAAGCAGAGGTAGGAGGTAGGTAGGAGGAAGGAGGTTCAGACGACGCTTCCTCTGATACCACAGGGACAACCAGTTGGCCATCCGCATTACTACATCCATACTTTCATGTGTCTCCCCACCTCAATAAAACACATTCTGTCCTGGCGATTTTTCCATTTAGTCTTCTTGTGTGTGTGCCATTTTCTTCTTAGGATACACAAATGGTAGTGAAATTTCTGGGTCAGGAGTGATACACATGCTCACAAACTTTATCTGCAGACCGGAGCTGATTAATGGCAACTGACGGGCAGGTTTGGAGCGACCCATAGACTTCAGAAACTGTAGACACCATTTGAAGCGTGTGTGAGCACGCTTCAAACAGTCTCCCCAAAAAGTCTCTCGGGCTTGGTAGAGCATGAGTGTCCCTCCAGCCCAGAATCGCATCAGTAAACATAGTGTCAGTAAACATCGAGCACAGGAGCTCTGTCAAATTCGGCATTTTGAACTAGCTTTTAACCCAACAAATCAATGTCCCTGGGACCTTCTTTACATACTGATTTCACTCTCACAAGGTCTTACCTTCCTGCTAAATTTCCTTGTTGGCTTCCTCCCTCTCCCGCCAGACTGCGCCTTGAAATAGGAGTAGAGGGGTGGAGAGAGTCTGACATGGTTCAAGTTTAGCGTGGAGGGAGCCTGGCATCTGCTGGAGAGTGGTCCAGACTCTGGAGGACAGTTCTGGAGGACGGTCCAAGGCTGGGTTGGCGGCAGGAGATATCCTTTACCCCGATCTCCAAAGTGGACACCTGTCTGGCAGTTACGCGTGTTTTCCTTCAAACTGGTTGCCAGGCTGGAATGACCGATGACATCAGAGGCTTCTGACCTTCCTGATTGGAAGGATCAAACTCCATACTGCTTAGCAGCGGAGGTGGACAACAGCATCTTCTCAGAGCTTTTCTTCACTTCCAGCTTTTCCCCAGCTTAGAGAAGTGATAACGGGCTTGTGTTCAGCCAGAATCCAGAAGAGGAGTTTGAGCAGGACACAATCTAAGTTTTCTGGAAGGGAAGAAAGAGTTTGGGAGAAATCATGGCCGGTTGTCAACCGTGTTCCCGGTCTGAGGACCAGAGCCCACAGTCCAGCTCCTCAGGGTACCCCCTGGAGGCAGTAAGGGGTGAAGAAAGGCCAGGACCATCAGGTGAGGAAGCAGGAGGAAGAAGGGACTTGAGAGTGTTGACTAGGAAGGAGGAAGGGGTACAGAAGTCAGAAAGGAGCATGTGAGTAGGGTTTGTGTGACAGGAGAGATTCAGAGAGCCAGGACCTAAGGACAAGGATATCCCCATGGAAGGAAAACCTGGGGGGCAAGGAAGGAGGGTCAGAAGATGAGATCCTCAAATGAGATAAAGGAGGAGAGGAAATTATTCCACTATTCCATTATTCCAATGGGAGAAATTAACTATAATGAGGAAGAGTTTCGAGGACAGGGGATGGAACAGTGGCAAAGATGAATGGGGGCAGGTGGATATCAACAAGGCAGAAAGATGGAAAGATGGTTTGGGAGAGGCCAATAGTCTCCGAGGTCGGAGAGAATGAGGGGAGGTTTGGGTTGCGGAGGGGCTTGGGTGACCAATGGCTGAATCCCAAAGACAGAAGCTTTATATTGGAGCCTGGTTTGTTCACTCAGCCCCCCGGGTAGACCCCCATCCCCCGCCTCCCTCCCGTGGCTGGAAGAGGAGAAGGGAGGAGTCAGAGGAGGAGACAGCCCCAGGGGCTGAGGACGTCTGGGTCGTGGAGACGCTGTGTGGACTCAAGATGAAGTTGAAGAGACAGCGGTTGTCTTCAGTGCTGCCTGAGCACCATGCAGTTTTCAACAGGCTGCTGGGTAGGCAGAGCACCCTCCAATCCTATCCTTTCTTTTTTTTCCTTAAAAAACAAGAAACTTCCAATGCCTACACTTTTCCAATGGAAAAGAATTCTCTGCTAGCTGCTGAGCTCTGTCTCCATCCTTGGAGGACCCCATATTGATCCTCATCAGGGACACTTAAAAACGACAGAGGATTAGGTGACACTTGGAGAAAGCTCTGTCTTAGGGACAAGAAACCTTGGTTTTTGGTCATGCCCCTGGGACATCTCAGCTCTTAGTGGCCTTTTGAAACTAAATGCCATCATCTGTGTGAAGGGGGATGACAGGCCATCTTTGTACCCTGAGGGCACTGTCAAATGAGGAAATGATGGTGAATGACTCTATGGTCTCTATGGTCCCTGCTGCAGTACGTGATAATGACAGAGCACCACTGTTTACTTAAGATCCGAATCCTACCTCTCTCTTGGCCACCCCGCAAGGATACCACCATATTTTCTTGGCCAGGGAGTGGTCTCCTCTCACCTCTGCCCATCAGCCTCACCCTTGGCCACATCCTACAAGCTCCCCCAGGGGAAGCATCATTCTCCTCTTCACTCTGGAATGTTCCCACACTAACCCAGTCCTGGTTCCCAACCTAACACATGCCTTCTTCTCACAGAAGATCCTGTCGTTAAAAGATTCCTGGCCTGGGACAAAAACCTGAGGGTATCTGACAAGGTATCGTCTGTCACTCTCCACTAAGATGTACTCCCGCTCGCTCCAACGTCTGTCCCGGGGCAGGCGGATGCCTTCTGAACCCTCAGCTCTCCTTCTCTCTCCAACCTGATGCTGCCTACACTTCCCTCCAGGCGCCTCATGGTTTCTTGCAGATCCTCTGGGATCTGAACCCTTGTTGTGGCTCTCTGGCTGTTGTCACCTTAAGTCCCCTCTCCTCTCAGCTCCTGGGGGCTCCCCTTTGCTCCAGCTTATCAAAGACCCTCCTGAGGCTGGCTATCCTAAAGACAAGCCCCCAAAACAGCAGAGCGAGCCACCCTGGGAGCACCAGAAACTCTCCCCTTGACTTCCTGGGTTTGCAGCCAACCTTCTGAAACCAAATAAGTAGGTTCAGCCGACATGTGGGAGCATGAGCACCTGCTGAGGCCTTCCACGTCCTGCCCCCACTCTTCTCCCTCCCCTAGGACGTGACCCCTGTCTTATGGCTTTTTTCCTCTCCCCATCAGTATCTCCTGTCTATGGTCATAGCTTACTTCAGCCGTGCTGGCCTCTTCTCCTGGCAGTTCCAGCGAATCCACTTCTTCCTAGCACTGTGAGTATTTTGCCTCGGCCGTCAGTGCTACTCAACACCCTGTGACGATGGAGGGGAGAAGTGGGACTCTGGCCTTCATCTGTTGTTTTCAAGCTTATTTATTTACTTTGAGGGGGGAGAGCCAGAGAGGGAGGGAGAGAGAGAGAATCCCAAGCAGGCTCCACACTGTGGGCACAGAGCCCATCGCGGGGCACAAACTCACAAACCACGAGATCGCGACCTGAGCCAAAATCAAGAGTCAGATGCTTAACTGACTGAGCCACCCAGGCGCCCCTCATCTATTTTTTTAAACCTGTTTGTAACTGATTATTTTTTTAATCTTTTTTTTTTTAAACTGTTTAGTCTGTGTATGAAAACGATAGGATTATAGCGTAGCGTTTTTTATACTTTTCTTTCTAAACACAAATAACCCTAACATCAGTTAAGAGACTGAAGAATAGAAAACATAAAGCCATCCGAAGGGGAGAGAAGGAAGGAAGTGTACTGCCCTGCCCCAAGCCAAGAGCGAAGCCCAAGTGACATCCATCATTGTCTTCCTCTCCGCATTCCCTGCACAAATGCTTCAGTTCAGGCCCTCAGCACTCAGCACAGACCTACCGTAAACACTCCTGCTGGTGTCTTACAAGGCTGTCCCCAAGCCAGCGGGTGTTATGTGCCTCAAGTCCTTCCAAAGCACCCTTCTCTTGCTTCATCTTCCAACTTCGCCGGCCAGTGGCGCTCTTGGGCAAGGCCAGAGCTCCCAGTTTGGATCCAACCCTCTCCACCCAACCTGCCAAGTACCTTTCCCTCTGTTTCTATATTGCGGTTTCTGTCTAGCTGATTTTACACATGCACCTGAAGAAAATGACCTGTCCTCAAGGTTGATTCCAACTCCCAAATCTTCAGATGCTCCCCTGACCTCTCTGACTTTTGTACCTGAGTAGCGCTTCTGTTAAAATCTTAGCCTCATAGGGCACTGAGGTGACTCAGTCAGTTGAGCATTTGGCTCAGGTCATGATCTCATGGTTCAGGAGTTTGAGCCCCACATCCGGCTCTGTGCTGTCCCCACAGAGCCTGCTTGGGATCCTCTGTACCCCCATCTCTCTGCCCTTGCCCCACTCACATTTTCTTTCTCTCTCTCTCTCAGAAATAAATGAACATTAAAAAAACATTTTCAGGGAGCTTGTGTGGCTCAGTTGGTTAAGCGTCCGACTTCGGGTCACGTCATGATCTCGTAGTATGTGAGTCCAAGACCCATGTCATGCTCTGTGCTGACAGCTCAGAGCCTGGAGCCTGCAGCCTCCTTCAGATTCCATGTTTCCCTCTCCCTCTGCCCCTCCCCCACTCATTCTCTCTCTCACTCCCCGCCCCCTGTCTGTCTCTCTCTCTCTCAAAAATACACATTAAAAAACATTTTCAAAAAATAATCCTAGTCTTATGGATATTTTGGACTATAGTTATTTAAAAAATATATTTAATGTTTATTTTTGAGAGAGAGAGAGAGAGAGAGAGAGAGAGCGAGCATGAGCAGGGGAGGGGCAGAGAGAGACAGAGGCAGAATCTGAAACAGGTTCCAGGCTCTGAGCTGTCAGCACAGAGCCTGACGCGGGGCTCTATCTCACAAGGTGAGCTGTGAGATCGTGACCTGAGCCAAAGTCTGATGCTTAAATGACTGAGCCACCCAGGTGCCCCTGGACTATAGTTATTTCTTATCCAGCCCCCATACCCCCTTCCCCAGTCCCATTAGACTAGACACCTGTTGAAGGCAGGTCTTGTCAAAATACCTCCACACTCTCCTCTCCAAACACTCAACACAATCCCTTCCATTCTGCAAATGTTTAAGTTATTTTAAACCAATGAGGTAATCAGTATTGCACTTGACCATGAGAGAAAGCATTCATTCATTCACTCATTCATTCACTGAACAAAAACTCCCCAAGTGTATCTTATGTGCCAAGGACCATGAGGCGATGAGAAGAAGGATGGGGAGAATGCATGTTGAACTAATGCATCCACATGAACCAAGTCCTACATTAGTCATTTGGTAGGAAAGCCACTTTCTGCAGAAATAGAGTGGACTCAGCTCCTGGCCGCAGGAACTGTGTATGTCCCCAGTCCACACAGGGAGACAGGTGTGTGCACAGACACGGTGAAGGGCAAGGGGCGGGCATGGGGTTGGGAACACAGGGCAGGACGTGCCCACCGGCTTCCCTGCTGAGTTCTGTCTTGTCATCACGGTGGGAGACGTCTCTGCCCAGCAGTGACTTCCTGGTGACTGGATGGCATCTGGAGACATTGGGTAGTGAGCAGCCAGCAGCCTGTGTCCTTTCTGGGAAGCTGAGCGTGTGTGTGTGTGTGTGTGTGTGTGTGTGTGTGTGTGGTGGGGGGGTCCTGCCTGTCCTGCTCCTGACCAGCAACCTGACATCTCTCTCCAGCTACCTGGCCAATGATATGGAAGAAGATAACCAGGCCCCCAAACAGGCCATCTTTTCATTCCTGTACGGGAAGAACCGCTCCCAGCGTCCCTTGTTTCACAAACTGCGGTTTCAATTCATCCGATCCATGGGCTGGAAGACCAGGGTGTCCCGGGAAGAGTGTGAGGAGGTGGGTGGGCTGTGGCGACTTGGGGGGGTGGTGCCCAGTGGGAGACAGAGGGAAATATGGAGGGACACGGGATTCGGGATGAGAAAGAATGAAAGCCTGGACGGTGGCAGGGAGGGGCGCCTACCTGGAGGTTGTCTGCTCAGGGGGCCGTCTGTCTTCCAGATCCAGGCTTTTGATCCAGAGCTGTGGGTGTGGGGGCGAGATCGCACCCTCATGCCCTAGAGTTCCCGGGACCACGGAGGCCTGAGGTCATCGGCCTGAGAGAAGGTAGGTCTGTGTCCTCAAGGGTACAGGCAGAATGATTTATTGTCCACTTAGGAACTCGGAGGAGTCTAATTGCTGGACGCATGCTCATTGCCCCCCATCCCACACATCAGCCTTCCACACACTGTGAAGTGGGGGCGGCCACACAGCCAGACGCTGACTCACGTCCCAGCCACGAGCTGACAACCACACACCAGGCATGACCTCAGGGAGATATGTGGGTGCCAGACCTCAGGAAAACCAGTTTGTCACAGAGGCATGGACTTGGCTGAAATAACTGCATCCAAAGCAATTGGGCCTGGATGACAGTTTTGACGACATGTTGATTTTTTGTGTGAAATAGGAAAGTTTCTAATTTTTCCGTATATTGTGTTTTGACTTTCTCGTTTTAACTCATTTTTGGCCTTTAATCCCTGAGAGACTATTAACTCTAGGGATTTACTTACAACAAAATAAATGTCTAACAATACGATATTTGATGGAAACAGCCTACCTGTCCAGTAATAAAAGATAAATTATGACTAGCTATGTCTTCATCCAAATTTGCTTTCGAGCGAGTTGCTTATGGCCAGACCACATATGTGTTCTCACCTCACCTGGCCCACTTCCAGAACAGTCTCTTATCTTGTTCAATCACACGTTTCCCCTCAGGTTTATGGTCAAGGAAGTTTGTCAGAACGAGTGAAGGTTAAGGAATACCAGTTTCAGCATGGCTTATTGTGATCGACACATAGTGACAGATTTGGGCAGAGGATTTAAGTAAAGATGTGGTCCGAATTGTGCGAACTGGCTCTCTTAGTCTGTTCAGGCTCCTATAACAAAGTACCACAGACTTACGAACAGCAGACACTTCTTTCTCACAGTTGGGAGACTGGGAGGCTGAGAGCAAGATGCCAGACCGTTTTCTGGGCTGCAGACTGCCACCTTCTCGCTGTGTCCTCACCACCTTCTCGCTGCGTCTTCACACAGCGGAAAGGGAGAGCTAGCTCCCTGGGGTCTCTTTTATCAGGGCACTAGTCTCATTTATGAGGCCTCCACTCATGACCTAATCATCTCCCAAAGGTGCCATGTTCTAACACCATCACCTTCTGGGTTAGGATCCCAACATGTTAATTTGGCGGGGGAGGGTGGACACAGGCACTCGGGCCATATAGCACTGACCAAATTTAGGACTAACTGCTTTGGTTAAACATTAGGATTCAGGGTTCAAATGGGAGGTTAGGCATCTGGTCTCATGGTTCATGATGTTGT
Source organism: Panthera onca (assembly GCF_046562875.1). NCBI lineage: Eukaryota > Metazoa > Chordata > Mammalia > Carnivora > Felidae > Panthera > Panthera onca. Next base: position 4,620,741 of record NC_138354.1, read on the forward strand.
TGTGTTGGTGATGTTTGTAGTATGGTTATTAGTTCAGACCGTAAGAAGCACAAAAGGACCAAGGTGAGCATTGAGTCTAAAGCAACATTCTCTCCTGTTTGTATTACTCCCTGAGAAGAATCACCTAGAGTCCTGGCTACAGCGCATGTAGATAACTGGGCCTGACCTTCACCATAGTAAGACATTTTTGGAGGCAGGGTCCCCAAAGACCAAGGATCAAAATTGAAAATGAACTGAGGTTTAGAATGAAGGATTAAAGATAAAAATGGATTTATAAATCAGCCTAAACTCTGATTACAATTGACTGGGAATGTGAATAATCTTTTCTAACTGGAGACTTGCCTCCTTGCAATCAATCGGACATCCTCTTTTTCTCTCAATTTCAGAGCCCAGGGGAGATGCAGGTTTTCAGCAGGAAGTCCATCCGGATGCTAATGACAGGCCTGAGGAAGGAAGAGAGGAGTCTCTTGTACAGATAATCTGGAAGAACCTAGAACCTTCTAGAATGAGCTGAATAGAGTTATCACACTGTACTCCTAGGAGTTGGGGGCACGTCTAGGAGTCCATGGAAGGACAATGAGAAACCGGGGTTTTGTTCAGGGTCTGTCCCTTCCCAGGGCACCACCAAATATTTCAGATTGTTTTAATTCAAATCTCCTCTGAGGTAGAAGTTGGAGGGCCCGTTTTTTATGCACTGGGACACAGATTAGGAGGGAAGTACTTCAAAAATGTAAAATTAGAGCCAAAGGATTGTTTGTGATAGATAGCCTAACAATATGCCATAAATTTCATTGGTTTATTTTGAAAGTCTTGCCCTTAGAATGATTATATTTATTTTTATACTCTATGTTTATGTATTTATTTTAAATAGTTCTGAAATAGTCATACTTTTCAAAACATGCTGTTCCTACAAAGTTTGTGATGAGATTACAGGTGTTACATATATGTAAATATAATTTTCTTTACATTTTCAGGATAGGTTTTGTGTTATTATATTTATATAATATATCAATTATAAGCAGATGGATAGTTCTCTCAAGTTCTTGTAACTACATTTTTAATTGACATTTACTCTTCATTATTCAACTGTGAGAATTCAGTTGTAATTTTTTAACTTGCCTTGATGACATATTTGTATGTTATTTTAGATTATTAAGGAGGATACCACAGTGTGTATCTTGGGGAAACATAATAAAGATAAAAAGTCTTCTTACCTTCATGATGTTCATAGTCATCCCAAGTCTGCCCTACCTGTTTGCTGTCAAATGATAATGTTGCTTAATGGGGTTGTGATCACTCAACCACATTTCGTAACTCTGAAAAATAATTCTGAGTTATTTTTCACACGGAAAAAAGCAATAGAAGACAAGGCAAATCCTGAACTAGAGTTCTAAAGCCGGAAAACAAGGAGAAGATACTGAGGGAGGAAATGGGGAAGAAAGAAGGAAGATAGTACTATGGGGACCTAGATCTGAAAGTCACAATGAAGGCAAGGTGACTCAGCAAGATATGCATTCCCAGAGATGGTCCATGGCAAACACACCCACAGGTGCAAGGGAACACACGCAGTGTTCATTATTTTAATCATAAGGGGAGTCCTTTTCACAACCTCCAATTCCAGTTTACTGTGGTAGAAGGAAGATCCTTTGTGATGAAAAAGGAACAACTGAAAAGAAGTGAAAGTTTTGGAGAACTTTCTGAGAAGCACGAGAAGGTAAGAGGGGCTAAAGCTGACAAATCAGATAGGCATGGAGAAGAAAGAGCTAATAACACGAATCCTGAATATTGGAGGAAACCATCTAGGGACGTGGTAGCACCAGAGAATACTGGGACTGTCCAAAATACCAAGCTTCAGTGTCCCCAGGGCACACCACCCTCCTGGCACATAGATGTATATCACCAGTCAGGAAGCTCACCTGAGCCTTGGTGACCAGAGTTTGTATTGGGGTTTCATTATGCAAAGTATGATTAATTCTATCACTGGCCATACATTGAACTCAATCTCCAGCCCCCTGCCTTCCCCCAGAGACTGAGCTGATATCATGTGGTTCAAAGCCCCAACCTTGTTGGTCTTCCTGGCATGGCTGGCTCCTATCCTGAGTCACCTTGTGAGCATAAACTCAGTTTTGGTCCAAGAGGCCCATGATGAGTAACAGGCACTGCTAGCATTCAGGAAATTCCAAAGATTTAGAGGCTCTCTCCCAGGAACCAGGGACAGGGACAAGATAAATTCTTTTTTTTTATTTTTAATTTTTAAATTTACATCCATGTTATTAGCATATAGTGCAACAATGATTTCAGGAGCAGATTCCTTAATGCCCCTTGCCCATTTAGCCCATCCCCCCTCCCACAAGCCCTCCAGTAACCCTCTGTTTGTTCTCCATATGTAAGAGTCTCTTATGTTTTTTCCCCCTCCCTGTTTTTATATTATTTTTGCTTCCCTTCCCTTGTGTTCACCAGATAAGTTCTTTATACAACACGCTGGCCATGGTCAGGGGTCTGGCAGAACTCAGGTGGTCAGGGAAGGTAAACATTTTAGGACAGATATATCATGGGAGATATTTGAGACACTGAAGAAATAAGGATTGAAATAATGGGGTACTCACAGGGATTTGGGATATCCTAGGAGACATGAGAAATTAGGAGATGAATGTAGTTGTCTATATAGGAGCAGCTAATGACAGTGAGCAACTGAATAAAGAGAGGCCAAAGAAAAAATGTGTGGGGTGGGGGTGCAGTGCTGGTAAATGAGATCAGCTAATAAGCATGGAGCAATTTCAGAAAGTGAAACCACCAAGGCAAGAAGAGCCACAAGGACAACAGCATCAAATTACAGCAGCTCTAGGAGAGGGACAGCATTCAGACGTCGGATGCAGTTGATGGACTGAGGGCAGCAGAAAGACTAGATTCACCAGACATGGAAACAAAGAGGAGAAACAGTCTGACAGGAACAGCTTGGAAACAGATATAACTTATGAGACACCTAGGAATTAAAACATATATTTAAGAAGCTCTAGGTCTCTGCAGGATGGTAGGTGAGGGCAGATTAGGAAATCGCTAAAATGAAACAGCTGAATGAAGAGACACAAGAAACAGGACAATGGATTCAAACAATAAAGCAATAACAAACAGGCAAGAAAACAGATGGTCAGGTAACTGATGACAGGGTGAGATTCGGGAGTGTTTGGGAAACAGAGAGCATGGTGCAGAGCACCATGGTTTCAGCCAAGACACCTAAAGAACCTGGGATCAGGACTGATCCAGTTGAAGAGGGGTGGGGGGGGGGTGGGAGGGGCAATGCCGCTGAGAAGGGGGTGAGGCTTAAGAAATTTGGAGGACAAAGAGGTGGACCAGCTGAGAAAGTGGGAGATGCTGGAGGCAACCGAAGGCTGAGAAGGACTAAGAATCTGGAAGCTGCTTCGGAAATGTGAGCTGATGTCACAAGAATGTGTGGCTCTCAATGGTGGGAAAGTCAGGAACAGGTAGAAAAAGAACGAAGAGTCAGAGCAGCTGGGCTACGGTGGCTGTGGCAAAAGGAACTGTCTCCGGGGTCTGAAAGGACTGACTCAGTGACAAACAAGGGGTGGTCGCTTTGTAAAGACAAAACACTGAGAAAACTATAAAAGAAAAAGGTAGGAGTGACACAGGGAGGGTCCAGCAGGCAACTCAAAGGCCCCTGTCTCTTCAGCTACTCCCATCCTCTCAGCTTTTCCGGTAACATGCAGCCACATATCCTTTACAGCGACTTACATGCTAGATGAGGTGGGGATTTCTGAGACGTCCCCTAACGTGTGGGCGCTTAGACTTACGGGAAAAAGAGTCCGGGTATTGGTCCCGCTCCCGAGGTGGGCTCTGTCAGGCGCACCGCCGGCGTCGTCCTGCGCATGTGCAGCTCGTCCAGTGTGCGTGTTCGCGCACGCGCCGTGCCGCCGCGCCGCTCTCGCTTCCTGTCCGTGCCCAGGTCACCGCTGGCCGTGCTTCCCAGGCTTCGGCCTCAGGCGGGCAAGGAACCCTGGGCCTGCGGGGCTGCACGCCGTCCGTCCGGGCCGGCACCCAGCGGGCGCAGAGCTGTGCGGGCCCGGCGGAGTCTCGAGCGGAGACCCCCAAGCGCGAGCCCCGGAGCCCGCGGGCTGGGCCGGAGTGGCCGGGCGGGCGGCGGCGGCGGCGCAGAGCGTTGGGATCGGGCCCGGCCCGTTTGCACCCGCGGCGGCCCGGCCGAGGCTCGCGGGACGGCGAGGCCCCAGGCGGCCGATTTGGGCCCCGGGAGGGTCTTCGGCCCGAAGTGAACTTGTCCCGGAGGCCCAGATCCGGCTCCTCGGGAACGGCGGCCCCGGGAGGCGCCGCGCCAGCTCCGGAGCCCTCGGGAGCCTCGGGGCAGCTCGGCAGGTCCCGACGAGGTAGGTCGTGGGCTTTCGGGTCTCCAGGCGGTTGTGCATCTTGTGGGCCGCGCCGCAAACCGAGGGCGCGAGCGGCGGCCAGGGAGGGATGGGCTCTCCCCGGGACTCGCGGGGCCCAGGTTTCCTGGGAGCGCAGGGGGTCCCCGCGTGGGCTGCGGACGTTCTGTGTCCGCTCCGTTCTCCAGTCCCGATACCCCTTGCTCCCCGTGCCTCCGTCTCCGGCTTCCAAGCGGGTCTCTAAGCGTCCCTGAGCACCTGTGCTGTGTGCTCTAAGTGTGTGCCGACCGCGCTGGGCTCTGCCCTGTGGCATCCGCCAGTGTAGTGCAGGACAAGCCTGCGAGGGTTTGCTGCTGCTGCCGCCGCGGCCGCTGGGGTGACAGAGGAGGAGGTTGGGCCTGAGAAGGGAGGTGGCTCTTGCAGGGTGACCGAGTCTATGGGTGGGATTGTGGATGCGACTCAACTCCTCGGCCAGTGTGCTGTCCACTCTGTTACATTTTAAGTCAAAGTAAGTTTCTTAACAAAAGATCCTTTTGAGTAGCACGTTCAAGTGTCTACAAATGATTTAAAGACAGCCATGCCGGTGCACATCTTTTTACTCAGACCATCCTGCATCCTGTTCTGATCTTAAGTAGTTAAAAGCATGGCTAGAAAATAGATGACTGTAACAGAATTTCTTTTTGTATCTTCTTTTGAATGATGGAGGTTTATCTCAATAGGATAGTGTTCATTCTCTAATGAGAAACACATCCACTCAGTGACCATATAGTCAGGTGCCAGTTGCAGACAGGTGGGTGCTCCCTCCTTATTCTTCCAGTTAACTTCTGAAGATTTAAAGGGACAGTTCCCCCACAGGTTTCTTCCATGGAACTTTCCAGGAGAGCACTTTCTTGGCAGTGGAGATCACATACACCTTCATCGCTTCTCTTTTCTTTCCCCAGGTCTGCCCCTACTTTCACTGTTGCCCATGTTTTTACAAGAGGAGCAGAAGATGAGTAGATCTGTGGTAAGTGATTCTGTTTAATGTATTTATTCCCCACTTCCTTTTGTAATATCCCCTAGGAAATGAATAGTTTAGACTTTAAAGGGGAAGGTAGAGATAGAGAAGAGATATGATTGGTCAGACACGGAGTACCAGAGTGGCAGCAAGCATTTCTGTCGTGTTCACATGTGTAGATAGCACGATCCTTCAGAGCCTTGAAAGCCAAAGTGCAGGGCCTCCTTGGTCTGCTTGACATTCATTGAAAAAAATGACAAATGCCATTCGTTACTGGACTGACACTGACCTGTTGAGAAACAGGTTTGTTTTCTCAAGGGTTTTGCAGTTTCTTTGACCATCTCACTTTAATTGTGACCAGTCTCCCTAAATGGCAGCCCCTAAACCATGGCTGTTGGTGCCTTACTTGTGCCTCCTGTAAGCTGAGACATACTGGTCCAGGGATCACCTAGTGCATATAATTTTTCTGGAAACTACAACATCATTCCATAGATACATTGTTTTTACTGCTTGATCCAGGGGTAAATGAGGATACTCTGGAGGAATGGCCTTCTCACCCTCCAGTAAGTCTTGCTAAATATTTTTCTATGCTAGCCTATCGGGTGTGCATCTCAGACTGTGCTGTCATGTCTCTGTCAAAGATTGCTTAGTTCCTATTCATGTTTTCTCCTGCAGTCTTGGTTCTGTCCCTGCCTGTCCCCAGAACCTGCCCCAGTAAAGGTTACCCATGAGCTAATGTACAAAGCCAGCGATTTGCCAGTCCTTGCCTTGGACTGCTCTGCTGGCTTTCCATCTGCAGGGTCTGCTCTGTTGGTTCTATGACAAACCTCTTCTACTCTCTTCCTGACTGATCTGTCCTGTTCATGTGCTGTTTTTTCCATCCCTGGCTCACGACCTTCATACGTGTCTGACTTAACCCTCCTGTGCTCTGAACTGCCCACTCTGTCCATTCTTCCACACGGACCAGATGCCTCTGCCCAGCCACCTACCAGCGTTTCCATGGAGGTTGTCCAAAGGACACCTCAGGTTAATAGTAATTATTTGTAGCCCCCACCTATGCCTTCTGCTCTCGTCCCTGTTGGCTTTTTGTTCTACTGAGCAGCCTGTCACTGAATCCAGAAAAATGGGATTCTTTCTAATCTTTCTTCATTCTCTGTTACCACATTTGCTTGTTCATATTATTCTTGTTATATTATTTTTTTGTTTGTTTTAGAGAGAGAGAGCGAGCGAGCAAGGGAGCTCTAGCAGGGGAGAGGGGTAAAGAGAGAGAGAGAGAGAGAGAGAGAGAGAGAGAGAGAGAGAGAGAATCTCTAGCAGGCTCCACATTGAGCCCCGACATGGGGCTCAATCCCATGACCCTGGGGTCATGACCTGAGCTGAAATCAAGAGTCGGACGTTCAACCAAGTGAGCCACCAGGCGTCCCACAGTAGGTCATTTTTAGGGCAGTTTAGGTTCATCTGAAAATTAAGCAGACAGTACAGAGATCCCATCACTCCTCCATGTCTCAGATTCCCTTGTTATTAACATCTTACATTAGTGTGGTACACTGTTTCAGTGGATGGGCCAGTGTTGATACATTATTATCTGAAGTCCAGAGTTGATGTTAGTTTGCTCCTTGTATGGTTCAGGTTTTGACGTCTGTAAGATGGCGTATGTCCACTGTGACAATATCATACAGAACAGGTTTACTGCCCTGAAAGTTCCCTGGGCACCACATGTTCATTCTTTCCTCCCCCAGTCTCTGGCAATTACGAGCCTCTACGCTGTGTGTATGGTTTTGCCCTTCTCAGGATTTCACATACAGGTGACCTTTGCACAACACGGGTCTGAACTGTTTGGGTTTGCTTATCCATGGATATTTTTTCAATAGATACAGCATGGGACCATAAAGGTATCTTCCTCATGATTTTCTTGATATTTTCTGTATTTTTTTGTTGTAAAAATGCAGTCTGGCATTCACATAATGTACAAAACACGTGTTAATCGACTATTGAGGTTATCAGTAAGGCTTCTGGTCAGCAGCATGCTATTAGTAGTTAGTTTGGCAGAAGTCCAAAGTTATATGTGGACTTTCAACTGTGGGGGGGGTGGTCAGTGTCCCTCACCCCCCGCATCATTCAGTGGTGAGCTACTGTTGGGAGTCATACAGCCTGTAGCTTTTTCAGACTGGCCTGTTTCTGGTTTTATGTGAAATGCCAGTTCGCATCCACTGCTAGTCTCTCTGTCCCTATACTATCTTGTTTGTTGTGCTTTTCTTCTTGACTTACAAAGGAGTCTTAATTGTTTCACATTTTGTCTGTTTGGATCATGTTAGTAAACATTTTCTTCCGAGCTTATTTGTCTTTTTACTTTATTTTCCAGCCTTACTATATAGTCCTCTAATGTTTTCATTTTGATGAGTTGAATACTGTACATTTTTTAAATTTCTCAAAATTTGTGTGGGTAGGACTCCTAGTTCCAGAGCGCTCTCAGCAGTCAGCACTGGAGCTGCCACTTCATTAGTAGACGGTCCACGGTGGTGAGTGGGGAGGACTTCATGGTGTTTCCCTCTTATTTCTGTGCGTTCTTGGTTTTCCCCTCCTGGCTCTGGATGACGGCCACAGTTGCTGTCCTTGGACGGGCCGCGGACTGGTATACTGACTTCCTGACTCTGCAGGCCTCACATGTCTGAGAATGTCTTTTTCCTGGATGTTCAAGAGGAGTCTGGCTCAGTGGGGACCCTTGGACTGCAGTCTTCCCACCCCAGTAGGCTCTCGCTGTTCTCTGTTGTTTGGGCCTCAGCAAGGCATGTGAGCTCTGTGACACACGGAGGTGGCTGTGACACACAAGGGCCCCTTGTAAAGTCATTTTGCACTTGCGTCTTTGTCTGCAGTCCTCTGAGGGGGTCTCTTTCTCTGTCAGTCTTTACTGATGGAATGCCAGTGCTGTGCCCTTCTAGCCACTGCTGAAAGGAGTCTCAGAAAGGTAAAGAAAACCTGTTCTCGCTCCCCCACACCAGGGGAGGGAGCAGCGCTGTCTGCATCAGAAACCTTCTGACAACATAGCAGCTTGAGATGTTCACAGGGTGTTCTTACCCTCATGTCTGATGGTCTGGCTTGTGTGAAACTCTGTAGCCAGCCCTGCATTCTTGATTTACAAAGCCATCTCTGGAATATGAGCTGTACTGAGTGTTAAGACAGCAAAGGTTGTTCCCTTTTGAAACTGACCTAAAATCCCTAAATGCAGTTCTGACTGGTTTCTTAATTTGTTAACCAGGTTTTCTGAAACCCATTTTCCTTGAGTTTAAAATGCTTTTGTAAAGCTGCTTGCTTGAAGCTGGGGAAACAACAGTGTAGTTTTCTCCCTTTGCCTTTGCACATAAACGTGAACTTGGGCAAACTACTCAAACCCGTCACAAAGAAAAAATTCAGTTTGGAACATTCACGATAATGCTCTTTTTAAGGGGCATCACTGCAGTTATTTTACGTGCATTACAAACAACAAAAATTGTAATTTTTTTCTTAGTGTGCTTTCCCCCCCAATAAGACCAAAATGCAAGCATTAAAAAAGTCCGCGCAAATTGCACGTTTTGTGAAATTACGCATGCAAAGCCAGAAGTTAGAATAAGATGTACATTGTTCTATTTATTCATTGAAATGAAACTACGTCCTGTTTCAATCCCTTGCTCTTTTGCTTTTGGTAATAACTTTTGACACGTGAACTTCTGGATGCCGATCTTCATGAGGGCGGCTGCAGTTGTGGCTGGAGGTGTCTGAATGAAGGCCGGGCAGAGCTTCTGGAATACCTCCTTACTGTATCTCCAGGACTGTCTCCTCACAGACCGGGCCTGGGCAGTTCTGCACACAGATTAGTCTGGCCTGGGTGGGAACCACCTCTTACAGCACCCAGTGCCCTGTCAGCAGTTGGTGCTCGGACCTGAACACCTTTACCTGGTCCCTGGTGTCCCCGTACCTGGAGCCTGGGAGAATAACAGGTTCAGGTGACCAGGTGTCTCAGGGAATCTTGCCAACAGGATGCGTCCTGCACTCTTTGATCGTTACATGTTAAATATTTTAGATTTTCAGTCAATGTCAGGAGTTTGTCATTCTCTCAAGTGGCCCCTGAGCAGGACACAGCCTTCTCCTTCCACACCACTCCTTACATGCCTTGTCAGATCACTGGAGCCTTTTTGCTTTTAATGTACTGGCACTGTTTTATAATCCCTCCTTGGCAACTGCATAAATCTGACAGCCTCATTGGCTTTAGTTGTTTAAATGTATTTCTGTGTTTTCTGGTTAATTTTTGTCCTTATTTGGAAAGAGTGATAAGATACATAATGGATAATCAACAGTAACCTGAGGTGTCATTATGTCCAGAGAACTTAGTTCAGGGCTTTCCATGGATTAGCCCTTTTGATGCTGGTATTATGATACTTGACAGGTACCATTGTTACCTTTATTTCAGAATTAGTGATACTGAGGGATGGTTGTAATGACTGGTGTATTTGAGTGGGAACAGTTTATTCAGAAGATCCATATTTAAAGGTTTGGCTTGGGCAGTCTCTGGGTCTGTTTGCCCCTCCTTGGGACCAAGCTCCGGCTCCCCTGGAATGTGTAAATGGGCAGAAAGGGGATTCCTTCCGAGCTTCCCAGCTAGGAATTAGGGACAATTGAACAAGCTATCACTGACAGTTTACGTGGCAGCCATGGTCAGGCCTGCTAGACATACCTTGCGATAAAATACACAACTCACAGGGTGCCTGCGAGGCTCAGTTGGTTGAGCGTATGACTCTTGATTTCGGCTCAGGTCAAGATCTCACAGTTTGTGAGATTGAGTCCCATGTCGGGCTCTGCGCTGACAGCATGGAGCCTGCTTGGGATTCTCTCTCCCTCTCCCCTTCCCCTGCTCACTTACTTTCTCTCTCTCTGAAAATAAATAAAAAACATTTTTAAAAATAAAAATTAAAAAAAAAAAAACAAACCACACACACAACAAGGATGTGTGTTGCCTGGCTTCTTCCTTTGCCAGTTGTGGCAAATATCACAGATCAGCTCCTTCCATGCACAGGAGGATCAGGCTGACTGAGAACAGTAGTTGAATTTCAGGCTGTTGAGTTTGGATCTGGGACACGTGTCTGGAGTTTAGGAGAGAGGTCTGGCCTGGTGGTAAGGGTTTGCGAAACGCTGACATACTCACAGCAGGTTGCAGATAGCAAAGTGTGAAAGACCAAAAACGGAGCCCCAGGCCCTCCAACTTCAGGATGTCTTAGAGAACAGGGGAGCCAGCAAAGGAGACAGAAGGGAGTCAGCAGGGGAGGTCAAAGGAGAGCCAACATCAGTAATGTTCTGGAAGCAAAAAGGAGGAGCAAAGCGCACCCTGCATTTCTCTGAGTGCCTCTCAGGCCTGTGCCCCTTGGCACAGGGGCTGTGTCTGCTGGTCTTCGTGTCCCCAGCAGCCAGGACTGTCCATGGCTCACAGTGCAAGACGGTATTTTCTTTTTTTGGTGACTACCGAATGAGTTCATCCTAGTGTATTTCTGATTTATTTTCTTTCCATGATAAAGGAGATAACAGTGTTTGTAGTTCACTTGACCAGTGAGTTTGGTAAGCTCTTATCCCGTATGCCTTCTCTACCTCATCTGGTTCCAATCACGGTACCATTACAGGGGCCAGTGTCATTCAGGGACGTGGCCGTGGACTTCACCCAGGAGGAGTGGCAGTATCTGGACCCTGAGCAGAAGACCACCTACCGGGATGTGATGCTGGAGAACTACAGCCACCTCGTCTCTGTGGGTGAGGAGAGCCCGCTCTCTCGATTGCTAAGATACATGGGATTTCCCTCAGATGTACCGACTGTAACTTTGAATTTGATGGGACAAATGTGAGTGGTCTGTTTTGGGCACCAGGCAGGGCCTTTGGTCTTCACCTCCCCAGTGCAAGGCTCTGATTGTGGCGCAGCTCATAAGGCAGCACCGTTCTCAGACGATGAGAGACCTGGCAGCCCAGCAGCGAGGCTCAAGTTCTCTCTCATTTCTATTAACAGGCTGTCACATTATCAAACCGGAAGTTATCATCAAGTTGGAACAAGGAGAAGAGCCATGGATAGTAGAAGGAGAATTCCTACCACACAGTTACCCAGGTGTGTTAGTGCAGGCAGTGCGGAGACTGGTAACTCGGAAGTGTTTTTCCCCAGGAATCTCTCAAGGTCCTGAGCCTGTAGAAGGGACTACAGACAGTTGTGTGTGTGCTCTAGCTACCCACGCCTCACTCCCGGAGCCTTCCTCCTTCCCCGTGAGAACCTGTGTTTGCAGAGCTTTTCCGTGCTTTGCCTCTCCCCGGAGCCCAGACCCCGTGGCTCCCTTCTCCCTGCTGAGCCTCGGGTCTTGCTTGCTCCATGGCATTTGCAGTCGCCCGTTATCATGGCTTCTTTCAGGTTTTAGGCATTCGTGTCTGTCATGAAAAAGTAACTGACAGGACTCGTAGGTTTCTTGCCACCTTCCTTACTTCTTCCTCTTTTCTGTTGAGATGCCTCAGACAGGTCTCTGTCCCCAGTTTCGTGTCTCCCTTTACTGAGGTCAGATTCCAAACCCCTATCCTGTGCCTGAGCCAGTGACTTTGGTGCACCTGTGCCGTTGGTGCGCCTGTGTGCTGCTCATCTGTCCCGAGATCCAACCCTTCTTGAGCTGGGTGACAGCAGTGTCTGGGCCTCCTGTCTGCCCCAGACACGCATGTCCATCTTGTCCCTTACTCACTGTGCTGTCCTGTCCTAGTGGGTGCTCAGTGAGTGTGGTGCACGGAATGAGTTATGATTCCTTTCCCTCCATGCTCCAGAAATGTCTCTGAAGGCTCTGCTTCCCCCTTTGCTGGGTTCTGCTTCCTGAGTTCTTCAAAGGGCTTCTCCTCCTGCCATTAGGGTTGTTGTTTGCCTGTTTGTTTTATCCTTTACCATCCCTGTCCTCCTGTCCAATCTCCTGTGGTAGCAGCCCAGTGGTCCCTCATGCTACGTGCACTTGCAAGATGCATTCCTGGAAATTTCCAGTTGATCTTATCACTGGTCTTCCAGGATGAGCCTTCAGGGGTTTCCCTGCTGCTACTGAAAGGAAGTGTAAATTCCTCGTCTTCCCCGTGGTGCCTGGAAAATTAATTTTCTGTCGTTTCCCAGAACTCTTGCTAAATCCACTGGGTCCTCCTAAATGTCTTCTGTTCGTGTGGTTATTGTCCCTTTTGCTTTAATTCAGAGGGGAGTGCTCTGTTTGCCAGATAACAGCACATTTTTCCAGATAACTAAGCACAGGGCCCAGGTTTTCTGCCCCTCCTTGAAGCTTTTCCTTCCAGCTCTTATTATTATTTTGGTCTCTTCCTTGTCTCAAGGTGATTCTGCCTCAGGGCCATACCTTGAAAAAAGTTAGGTCTGATCAAGTAATCTTACTTGATATTATATATATTTTGCTTGACTTCTTTCTTTCCCAAATTATAATCCTATAAAGAAAAGGGCATGTTCTCCTTGCCAAAGTATGTAACATGTAGTCCACATTGAGTATGTGTGGAGTCCAGTAGGTGAAAGAACTTTCTTGTCCATCTATTGAGAAGTAATTGATAAGCGGTGCTAAATATTCATACCTGGGTCACATCCCCATTTATTCTGCAGGTGCTTGAAAGATACCCAGAGGTTTCAGATCAAAAGCAACAGCTCTGATTTCAGTTCAGGGGTTCAAAGGAAATAGTGAGTAGTCATACTTTCTAAGAGACAGGATTTGGTTAAGAAAAGAGAAGAGAGTTGCTTGGTATAATTTATAACTCAGCATTTCAGGGGCGCTTGGCTGACTCAGTCGGTAGAGCACACGACTCTTAATCTCAGGTTCATGAGTTCAAGCCCCACACTGGGCACAGAGCCTACTTAAAAGAAACAAAAAGACCCTCAGCATTTCACGTGGAATGTTGATGTTCCAGGCTGAACCACCGTGCTTAAGCCCTTCTATGGGGAGTAGTTATTTTCAACTTTAAGGGGAAATGGATCTAATTGAGGTGAGAAAGGACTTGAGAAGATTTTGTTTTGTTAAAAAAAATTTTTTTTAGTGTTTATTCATTTTTGAGAGACAGAGACAGCCTGAGCGACAGAGGGTCAGAGAGAGGGAGACACAGAATCGGAAGCAGGCTCCAGGCTCTGAGCCGTCAGCACAGAGCCCGACGTGAGGCTCGAACCCACCAACCACGAGATCATGACCTGAGCTGAAGTCGGATGCTTAACCGACTGAGCCACCCAGGCGCCCCGTTGTTTGTTTTTTTAAAGCATGGAACTCTTCTGAAAGACAGGTCTTGAGTAGATCAAGGCTGGAAGCCAAGCAGACTGAATAAAGCAATAGAAGCTGAGACTTGTGGTTGAAAGGAGCTGGGCACTGTTGGCACACCATAGCTGTCTCAGAAGCACATGGTGCCTGGGATGGAGGGTCAGGCCCCCTCCCCCACACCTAACCGCCCTGGGATGGGTCATCTGCCACCTCTTGTCTAGCAAATAGCTTGGTTTCCCTGGGGCAGAAATTCTTCTTCGTAGGCTGGTATAAACCCAGGGTGGAATCACACTGTGAATCCGGGCAAAAAGTATTCTCTGTCAGACTTTTTCCCTCGTTTTACCTGTTGATGTTTTGGCAGTGCACTCAGGGAATTGTAGGTTTTGGAGGACAAGGCTGGTACGGTTTCATCTGATGTAGATGACAGCAAGCACGGCCGTCAAGTTCATCCAAAAACTTGTTAAGATAAGTAAAAATAAAGGTCACTGTTTGAGAAACAGTTTGGGGAATCTGATTTTTAAGGTTTGTAAATGAAACCAAATGAAAGTCACGAGTGGCGAAGCCTATTCACATTCAGAATTAAGGGACAGTGTGGTATGTCAGAGGCAAGGCTAGTTTAAGGGAATCGCCAGGAGTCTGAAAATGGGAAAAATAGTTGCGAAACTCACAGAGCATGTGTTTTGTGCCAGATGCTGTTCTGAGCACTTTATGAGTTTATGTATGTAATCTCACGGCAGCCTGATAAAGTAGGTACCGTTGTCTCCGTCTCACCCCTGGATGATCCTGAATCATAGGTGACTTAAGTACTTGCTGGTCGCCCAGCCACAGTGCATGCTGCACCATCCAAATAAGAACAAATAGAGTTTCATGGTCAGAATCAGTTCAGTGTAAATCATAGTATCAATAGAGTGTTCACGAAATCTTAAACTTCTGAAGGGCTGGCATGCTCCGAGTTCCTGGGACTCGCCTTTCAAGTGAAACAGAACCAGAGGGATGTTACTCTAAACACAAGGAGGTTTGGGCGCACGCTGATTTGGCCCCACTGTGCGGAAGCTGAAACGAAGGAAAGTAGTGTGGAAGGATCTAGGCTGGTCAAAATGCTGTCACAGAAATCTCAGTAAAAAGCGATGGTGCCTGAGCCTGTGATCATCTCCCCCCAACTTGATGGGAAACGGTGTGGCACAAAGTGCTGGGCTCCTCCCCTCCCCCACTGCTTCCTGAGGCATCTGTGCACCCCAGCTTGCCTGGTAGCACTCCTCATTCATCCCCGTTTGCTGTGAGTCCTTTCATATCTGCCTGTCAGCTGCTCATCCACCATCCCTTGTCTTCCCATCCCTGCTCTGTGTTTACATTTCACCTTCTCTACCCAGTTTTGAACAAAACCTTATAAAGCAGCAAAGATCAAAGGTGCTTGAGCTTTTCCCCTTTCCTGACCTCAGAGGTATGTGTGTATGTGCGCATGCATGCGTTTACCCCAAACCATGAGGGTAGGGAAAAGAAGTACACTTGGAAATATTTACATCTGCCCATGGAGCTGGCATCTACACCACGATGAAATGCTTACATGTAAGTCACATTCCATGTCTTAATGTAGGAGATACACGAAATGTTGTTAATTTTGCCTCTTTTTAGAAGAAGTCTGGAAAGCCGATGACCTGGTTGAAAGGGTCCAGGAGAATGAAGGCAAACATTCAAGACAAGCTGTGTCCGTCAACAAAACCCCGACTGAAGAGAGAGGTAATGTTCTCGGTAAGACTTTAAATGTGGAAACGAACCCCATTCCTTCAAGGAAAATGTCCTATAAGTGTGGCTCATGTGAAAAGAGTTTGAAGTCCATTTCAGAATATATCAGTAGTGATGGCAGCTATGCAAGAAGGAAGCCTGACGAATGTGGTGCGTGTGGGAAACCGTTTCCCCGTGTGAAGCTTGAGAAAACTCATCCAGGAGACCAATCTTACGAATTTAATCAAAGTGGGGGAGCTTATAGTCTAAACGAAGAAAGTATTTATCAGAACATTCATATTTTGGGGAAACCCTTCGAATATATTGAATGCCAGAAAGCCTTTCAGAAGGATCCAGGTTTTGCTAATCATATGGAGGAGAAGCCCTATAAGTGGAATGAATCCGAAATAGCCTTCCTTCAAATGTCCAACCTCAGTGTCCACCAGAGGTCTCACATGGAAATGAAGCCCTACGAGTGCAGTGCATGTGGGAAATCCTTCTGTAAAAAGTCAAAGTTTATCATACACCAGAGGACTCACACAGGAGAGAAACCTTATGAATGTAATCAGTGTGGGAAATCCTTCTGCCAGAAGGGAACCCTCACCGTCCATCAGCGCACACACACAGGGGAGAAGCCCTACGAATGTAACGAATGTGGGAAAACCTTCTACCAGAAGTTGCACCTCATTCAGCATCAGAGAACTCACTCAGGAGAGAAGCCCTACGAATGTAGTTACTGTGGGAAATCCTTCTGCCAGAAGACCCACCTCACACAGCACCAGAGAACACATTCAGGAGAGAGACCCTATGTCTGTCACGACTGTGGGAAAACCTTCTCCCAGAAGTCAGCACTGAACGACCACCAGAAGATTCACACGGGCGTGAAACTCTATAAGTGTAACGAGTGCGGGAAGTGCTTCTGCCGCAAGTCTACTCTCACCACACACCAGCGCACGCACACCGGGGAGAAGCCCTACGAATGTAACGAGTGCGGGAAGTTCTTCTCTCGGCTGTCCTATCTCACCGTGCACTACAGGACTCACTCGGGAGAGAAGCCCTACGAATGTAACGAGTGCGGGAAGACCTTTTACCTGAACTCCGCCCTCATGCGGCATCAACGAGTGCACACCGGGGAGAAGCCCTACGAATGTAACGAGTGCGGGAAGCTCTTCTCTCAGCTGTCGTACCTCACCATCCACCACAGGACTCATTCAGGAGTGAAGCCCTACGAATGTAACGAGTGTGGGAAGACCTTCTACCAGAACTCGGCCCTTTGCAGGCACCGGAGAATCCATAAAGGAGAGAAGCCCTACGAGTGTTACATATGTGGGAAGTTCTTCTCTCAGATGTCGTACCTCACCATCCACCATCGGATCCATTCAGGAGAGAAACCGTATGAATGTAACGAGTGTGGGAAAACCTTCTGCCAGAATTCAGCCCTTAATAGACATCAGAGGACACACACGGGAGAGAAAGCCTATGAGTGTTACGAATGTGGGAAGTTCTTCTCCCAGATGTCCTATCTCACCATCCACCATCGCATCCACTCGGGAGAAAAGCCCTTTGAATGTAACGAATGTGGAAAAGCCTTCTCTCGGATGTCCTACCTCACCGTGCACTACAGGACTCATTCTGGAGAGAAGCCCTACGAATGTAACGAGTGTGGGAAAAAATTCTACCACAAGTCAGCCTTCAATAGCCATCAGAGAATTCACAGGAGAGGGAGTGTGAACGTACTGGATGTGGGAAGGCTTCTCTGAAGTCCAAGAACCCTCTCAGCGTGGTGAGCAGGCAGCTCCTGCCGTCGTCCCTCAGAGTTCACACGGGTGATGCACACGAATGAGCCTTTGTGTTAGTCAGACTTGAAATCTGAGAGTTCACAGGGTAGAGACCACAGTTGTAACAAGCCCACAGTTGTGACAAGGACTCGTCGGATACCAGACTGTACAGAAGTAAATGTTTATAAATATGTAGGATGTGTATGAACTTCACCGTGGACTCAAACTGTTTCACATATCAGGGAATTCATACCAAGGGAAAATCTCTCAATTTAACGAAGGTGGAAAACACACTCCTTTGGAAATTATTACTATTAAATGTTTGTGATGTAGTAACAAGCTTCTTGGAACTTGAATAACTGTTGTAGTAAAGATACTTGTGCAAACAGAAGCTGTCAAATCAGCAGGTAGTGATCAAGACTGTAGCATCGCAACTGACGCTCGTACGTGAGTGTTCCTGGGAATGTAGGACTTACGTTTTTGAGGAGTTTTTAAGTTTGTCCACTTGTTTTTAGGATGCTCCATTACAGGAATTGTATGTTCATTTGAATCATGTTTGAAAAGCCATTGTAACCTTAGTAGAATAATTTGTAAGACATGGTAAGATTATCCATTTGAAACTGCTCCACCACGTCAGTACCCTAATACTGTCACTGAACTCGTATCTGATCGTGTATGAAGTACACTGCTTCTCCCACTCTTCCCTGTCAATGAACTAAATCGTCTATAAAGAAGCTAATGTTTTTGTAATGTGTTCAACTTTATCTGAGTCAGCAAGAGATAGAAATCTATGCATAAAATAGAAAACCATATAGATAATTTTGTTAATGCCAGAAGTTTCCAGTAGTAAGTCTCCTATAGCACTCATTGCATTCTCTACAGTTAAACAGAAAGACTTAAAGTATTTCCATTTGTACTAATTTTTTTTTTTTTGGTCTGTTTTCTTATTTTTTTAGTTCGGATGCCTACCTATGTGTAAGTGTGCAGAGCACACATACTGTGTAACTTAGTAATTATCCGTATTTTTACTTGATATAATAATGTTTTTAAATATTGTGCTCTACTCCTTCCTGAATGAATGAAGAACTCTTCATACGGGTTTGTGGCAGACGTTGGTGAACGACCCTCACTCACTTCTTACTCACTTCTTACTGTTTGCTGGCGGAGTTTGGGTATCCATTCCTCCTCATGGAATGAGGGATAGATCCTGACTAGTTTCAGTTAATAATGGTAATCCTTTTCTCATTGCCAGCCATTGGTTTAGAGTGGTCACAGGACCCAGTTCTGTGCAGATGAACAAAGGAGAGATCTGACAGGTTACCTCTGGAAAACATTCCTTCAAAGATTGGAGGGATGAATCATGCAGGGTGAAGTAGAGTCTTCTGTCGAACGTTGCCTTCTCTGCATGGGATGCCTGGTTGTGTCTTTCAAATACGGATTATAATTTAAGCATGGCCGAGCAGAAATATCGGGAGAACCTGGGACCTAGATGATGACGTTGAGCCACTGAACCAACCAGCCATGTAGCTGGGCCACCTCTGGACTGTCTCTTCTGTAGTAGACTAACTTTACTTTTATGCCAGTTGATTTTGGTTGCTCTGTTAGCCATAACTGAAGATACAAAGTTATACCTTTGTAGGAATTATGCAATTGAGAAGTGGACTTTAGGTAAATCATCTATTTAGAAGTAAGTACTGATAGAGAGCTTTATCTTAACTTTCTGTAAATCTGGATGTAAATAGTTTGAGCACTACAAATCAACTTGAAACAATTAAATGTATGTTTCCTTGAATTGTTACATCATTGACCTAAGAACCTTTAGAGCCTCATAAAGTGTCAGGTATACCTTCCTTTTTACAATGCATGACAAATTTTGTTTAGGTTATTTATGTTATCCATGGATCATCGCTATAGTGTGAGTTGACAACATAGGTGTGGAGGGTAAGGACCTTTGCTTTCCAGTGATTAGCCGAATAGCCTCTATTTGAATAATTGACCCCTTACGGCTGAGATGAAATGCCATACTTTCTGTGTATTTCAGTCACTTGTGCCACCTGTTTTTGTTGCTTAGCACTTTCCCTCCACATTCTTCTAGATAATCGTGAGTATGCTACATAGCAGGAATGAAAAGTCTGGTAGGTTGTGTAGTTTTGTGTAGGAAAATATACTCATGGTGTATTTGTGGAAATGATACCTACAAAGATTCCCACCGTAATCTGTCATTATAGCTTTAAACACACAGTATGCATTTTAAGTAAAATACTCAAAAAGTTTCAGTGGTTCACCACATTCTTCTTACCAAGTGCCTGCGCATGAAAGAGCCTGGTACACATAAGTGGTCCCGGACTGCCTCTGTGATGAGGGAGCAGTGTGATCTGTTCAGTTTCAAACATGTCCGTGCTCTCATGTTATTACATCTCTGAAAGTAAGATCAGTGGCATGTTCTTTAATGCCACTGTTTTTCTTCTCTAGAGGCACGTAAAATAATGGTTTTAGACTTGATGGAATACAATATATGAAAAGTTTTTAACTGTCCCTGGCAAGTGTGTAAGGTAACACAGGCCCGGGTTCATAAAGAAAGCACTAGAGGGACTTGAGCCTCCCTGTCCGGCAGTAAGGACTGAAGGGGGGACTGAAGGACTTGGGGGTGAGTTGGGGGGCAGGAGCTCCTGGGTGTTGTACCAGTGACCTCATAATTTGGGGTGTGAGCAGATCATGAACTCTGAGAGGGGCTTCCAGGGGCTGAGCAGAAGGCAGACCCTTCCTGGCCGTGGACACGTGAGATCCCCCAATATTCTGTATCCTCCTCGAGTTAGTGAAGCGATGGCTTACTCCTTCTCACGTGGATCAAAATGAAGACGTAGTTTTAACACCAAGGCCCTATCCCCTCGGAGGCCCCCGAGTCACCCGCTTCTTTGTTCCATGTCAGTGAGCTTGGTGGCACTGTCCATCCAGGCTCTCCAGAGAAGACTGTACAGTCTTGTGCAGATGTGGCCCAGCTAACTGCCAGCTTTGCAGGCTGCCTGCAGTGAAACAAAACAAGGAAATTCCTTTTCCTTCTCACAGAGATGACATCACAAACCAACGGTGTTTCCCTTCCCTGAATTCAAAGTCCGTGATTCCTGCCAAACTGATGAAGTAGCATGGGCTGCCGACTTGTTTCCCAAGCCCAACTCTGGGGTGCCAGAGAACCCCAAGCAGTTCACACGTCCAGGGACTGCAGGGGTGCCCTGGGGGCAGATGTGGCTCTCGGCAGGGAGGTGTGAGCAGCCAGAGACAGTAGGGAGGCCGGTGCCAAGGGGAACTCGGGGACTACACGACATTGCTCTCCACTGTAGTGTCCCAAGCACATCGCTGCCCACCACGGTCCTTTGTGAGACCGAAAGCAGGTGCATCAGCCCCATCCAGCTGAGATGAGGGGTGGACGTGACAGACACAGTGTGAGCTGCATCGTCCCCTCCTCATTCCACAGCCATGTCATTACCATAAGTAGGCACGTTTTTCCGGATGAAGGAGGACCTTCTGGTGATCATGTAATGTGCCAAGAAGGGGTTCCTCCTAGCTGGGGGTGGGCTTTCTCTTCTGTAACACATACGTCTGCTGAGGCCACCCTGAGGAACAGCAATAGGGGTTAGGCCTTTGCCCAGCTCCTTCCATTAGCCGAGATCTCCAGACACCTCAGCAAGAATAAATGCCGGGAGAAGACAAGGAGTTTACCAAGAGCACACCATATGTCTCCACCACTAGTGGGATGTAGAAATCCAGATTTCAAAATGGTCTTACTAGACATCCCTTGAGAAAAGTGTATTGGTTATATGAAGCAGGAACAGTTACCCCAAAAGAGGTGGGGGAAAGGGGAAAGGGCATCAATAAATGGCATGAAGCAAATGCTTCACTAGATGAGTTTAACTGCAGAGTGGGTGCAGCCAAAAAGCCAGTGAGTGGGCTGAAAGACAACAGCAAATGATTTCGCCCTCGACGCAAGAAGAAAGAGGTACAATGTGAAAAATAAAACAGAGGATGGTAGAACACCCATATCCTGGGGTTCTCAAAAAGACAAGATGGGAAGAAAACCCATGAATTAAAAGTTTCTCAGAATTAAAAAAAGAATGAAATTAAGAGAGGCTTTTGTGATGCCAGAGGGAAAGATCCAGAAAATCTCAGGTCTGTAAAGCAAAACACTGTCAACCGGTAACTAGAACAAATGAGATCCAGTAAAGTGGCAAGAAAAGGGCAGCACATCCACAAGAAGGGATACGACGGTGCTTGGAGTCATCAGTCATTAGAATGCACAAGTTAAAACAAGTTACACTGATCAGAATGGAAAAAATGACAGTGATGTACAATAAATACTGGTAAGGATGTGAATGGTGATTGGTAATATTTGTATACCGTGGGAGTGGGTAAACTGACCTGGAAATACCTTTTAAAATTCATGTGTGTGGGGCACTTGGGCAGCTCAGTCAGTTGAGCGTCCGACTCTTGGTTTCAGCTCAGCTCATGATCTCATGGTTCAGGAGTTCCAGCTCCGCATCGGGCTCTGCACTGACAGCACGGAATCTGCTCGGGATTCTCTCTCTCCCGCTCTCTCTCTGCCCCTCTCCCGCTTGCGCACACACTCTCTGTGCAGCTAACAAAGTTATGGAACTTTCTCTGTCAAAATAAACATTTAATAAAAATAAAAAATCTTTAAAATTCATGGATGTGCCTTCTCATGCAGTGGCACTGCTAACACATTTATCCATCCCCAAGAAATTCTGTACACGCGTGGATGTGTACACAGGGAATTCTGTCAACAGGATGTTTGAGATGTCCGGGTCACCAGAAGAGGTAATAAAACGCTGATCAAGCAGTGGCGTGCATAACACATTTGATAAAACATGGATATGAACTTTAAAAATGAAAAGGGATTTCCGCAACTAAATATTTGTATCCGTTAACATCACACACACACACCCATATACGTTACAATGGAATGCGGTTAAGGTCATAAACCGACCAGCATGAATGGCTGTGAGAAAGGAACAGAATCAGAGTTTGAAATGAAGAGAAAAATCAGGCACAGAATGGCCTCCGTGCAGAAACCAACATTGAATATAAATGTTTTGAACCCACTGGTATGATTAACACTGTTCCCCAGGACTCCTCCAGAAACATTAAAACAAAAATTAAAGGACCTGAGAAGTAAAACTCCTCATCGTTTTATGCTGTTTAGTTTTAGCCAGAGTTTCACGGCTCGGGTGCCTAAACGATGTCTGTGTCTTTTCTGGCAATTTCAACCCAACCCAGCTTCCAATAAAATTGTCGTGGCTGCTCCATTTGTTGGTTCCTCCATACTTTAACTTTTTTTTTTTTTTTTAGGTAGACTCCATGCCCAACGTGGGGCTTGAACTCACAACCCTGAGATCAAGAGTTGCACACTTTACTGAGCAGCTGGTGTCCCTGTCACTCTGTCCTTTTACATGTTCTTGCTAGGATGAAGGAGCCCCCAGCTGGGAGTACCTGCACCGCGTTGCAGAGGTCATTTTGTGGGAGACACTGCATTGCTCAGTGCACCACGGTGCCCCCTTGTACCCAGTTTCGGCTGTGCGCCTCCCTGCAGAGCTGAGTCCCCGGCTTCAGCCAGCAGTGGCCAGGTGACTAAGTTTAGGTCCACGGAATTCGAGCTGGGGGATATGTCATCTTCTGAGTCCTATTCGAAGAGGGCTGTTGTTCCCCACTGCCTCCTCCTCCCTCCATGGGCTGTGACAGCACCATGGTGACAAGGGTAATACCTGAGGACAGGGCTTGGCCAACTGGGCCTGGGAAGGGCCGGGTGGAAACACTTCAGGCTTTGTGGGTACAGCCCCTCACAGCTGCTCAGCCCCGCCTCCACATGTGACAGCACCTACACAGCCAATGGGGATGGCCTGGCTGTGTCCCAGTAAACCTTTATGTATGGACACAAATTTCAATTTTGTAGAATTTCACATGCCATAAAATATTTGATTTTTTTAAAAAAACTGACAAATGTAAAACCCAATCTTGGCTTACGGGATGCACCAAAAGGCAGCAGGCCAAATGTGGCCCATGAACTGTACCTTGCTGACTCCCTTTTAGGGGATGGAAAAGTAACAAGATAAAGGGGACCCTTTCTCTAGAGAACATCCTGGACCACCTGCCTGGTAGTTTGGAATTGTACGTGAGATCGCCATCTTCTCTCTTACCAACTAATCCAACACTGATACAGAATTAGCCAACAAAAAAATGAACCACAGTCATTTCTTCTAAACTGCAGCATATATATTCTTCCCAAACCTAGTGGTATGCTAATGACTTAAGAGTAAGTCACAGGAAGAAAATAAAGGGCAGCCCATTCAAAACCTCTGTAATATAGCAAGAGTTCTAGCACAATCAGTAGCAATCCTAATAAAAGATGTGGTTTTAAAATATTAAGTTCCGAATAAAATATGCAGTATTTCTATCTTTAGAAAAATGTGTGCTCACATCTTGATTTCTAAATATCACACTTTAGAGTAACAGTTTACTCCAAGGCTGATCAGGAAAAATAAGACCACGGAACATTTATCTGTACTAGTAAACAGGAAGTGCTCAGGAACTGATCAGAAGGTATGGCAGAGAGGAGGAAAATGGGGCTCTGCCCATGCCACCCCCCCCCCCGCCCCTGCCCCCCAAGTAGGAACAACTAATGAGCTGGCATCTTCTGCAGAACTCTAGAACCTGGTCCAAAATTTCTAAGTATCAGGCGAGGCTTGATGAGGCAGGGGCACAGCTGTGCAGCCAGATAGATGACTCTCCCGCCCACCTACCACCTCCACCCCTGCCCCCACACCTCAGATCAGCTACCAAATGGGTGACAGCCTGCATTCCAGGCCAGTGGGTTGTTCTCAAACAGCTGCAGAGTGGGCTTCACCTGCTGGACAGAGGTCTGTAGGAGGGTTTCGAGGGGCATCCTCTTGTTTCCTGGACCCACATCAGTCATGGGCCTGGGCAGCCTCCCAGATGGCTCATGCCGAAAGCATTTAAAGGCACAAGTCCAGGGGCGCCTGGGTAGCTCAGTCGGCTGAGCATCGACTTCAGCTCAGGTCATGATCTCACAGTTCGTGAGTTCGAGCCCTGCATCGGGCTCTGTGCTGACAACTTAGAGCCTGAAGCCTGCTTCGGATTCTGTGTCTCCCTCTCTCCCTGCCCTTCCCCCACTGGCTCTTTCTCTGCCTCTCAAAAATAAAGAAACTTAATAAAAATAAATAAATAAAGGCAAGAGTCCTGGCTGTAGCCAGCTGGGGCAAGAAATGACAGTCAAGGTGAGCAGCAAACTGAGACACCTGGGAAAGAAGAGGTTGAGAAAGGAGAGATGTGTGGGAATGAGGGCTTCTAGAAGCTTCCGTGCATGCCAGGAAATGACGTGTGCCCTGGGTGGGTCACAGGCTTAGAAAAGGTCGAGAAGTCGCTAGGCTCTCACTATGGATGGGCCTGCAGGTTCAACAGAAACGAAGTGAAGGCTGAGGCAGAACCAGAACCAGCTTGGCTGAGCAGTGAAGGCATGCTTGATAAAGAGCCAGTCTGCAAAGACTGGGACAAATTGTTTTTCCTCTTTTTCTTTCTCCCCACCTCTTTTTTTCTGTTGGGTTTTTTTTTTTTCTTTTTTCAGCTCCAGGTGTTTTAAGCAAAGTGAGAAAATACACCTAACTCTTAAGTTACTGGAACAGAGAACAGTGGCTGCACATGACAAGGAATACATACCTACTGATACGGAAAAGTCAATAAAAAGAGCACACAAGAAACAACACAAACTCTGGGGTGAGGGGAAAATTTGATTCCCAGAGCTGCTGATTATATTTAAAATGCCCGGTTTTGGGGTGCCTGGGTGGCTCAGTCAGTTAAGCATCTGACTTTGGCTCAGGTCATGATCTTGTGGTTCATGGGCTCGAGCCCCCACGTCTGGCTCTGTGCTGGAGCCTGCTTGGGATTCTGTGTCTCTCTCTGACCCTCCCATCTGCTCCTGCTCAAAAATGAACATTAAAAAATATGTCCAGTTTTCATCAAGTAATTGTAAAACGTGCAAAGAAACAAAGTATGGTCTACTCACAGGAACGAGAAATTAACAAGCTGTCACCATGAGTCCTACCTCTCTGGTTGCTGGGGATGGATCAAGAGTGGGCCACGCTTGGTGGGCAGCTATTTGAGACTACATTTAAACACAAACTCCAGCAGAACCCCAAAGGCTTGGGAGAAGAGCCTGGTTAAGTCCACTCGGGAGGCTGTCTCTAAGAACTAATGCGGGAAAAGCCAAGAGAGATTTGAAAAACAGAATGAAGAGAGACGTGCTTTTCAATACGTGGCAAAACATTACAGAGACAGAGCAATGAAAACATGGTTTAGCTCATCACAATTCTAAAAGAGGTCTGTAAGACAGAATCAAACAAGCCAGATTCAGAGTACTTACAAGCTATGAGTTAGGACTGACTGCAAATAGGAGAAAACCCAAGATGACCAAGCGGCTAGCAGCTCCATCATCCAAACCAGCCAACCGCTGGCCTGCGATGTCTACCAAAGCCCAAGCAGGAGCCCCCGTCGAGTCTCGCTGGCCTTAGATTAGGCATCCATCCCAGGAACTAAACTGGGCTCACAGGGCGGGCGCTGTGACTGGCCTGCCAGGGAATGTGCTGGCTCTGGGGTATCAGCTTCCCTTTCTAAAAGGATGTGGGGAAGAGCACTGAGCACACAAAAAGGAAAACCACTGCAAATGATCATTTAATCCATGATAAAGACAGTATTTTGAGTCAGGGACAAAAAGATGAGTGGCGTAGACAACTAGCAGTTCATTAGGAAAATAAAAATCAGACACATCAAGCCACATCTTGTCAAGAAAAATGGAAAAGATCAACGAATGACAATTTTTTAAAGGTTGTTTCACATAAAGAGAAAGAATACTTGGTACGTAACTGGGTTGCAAAAAGAATTTTCCTGTGCTCCATTTCTTTCAGACAAGAAATAACCGTACTTCATCATTGCATGGAATTTTATAGGGCACAGGGCAGTCACTGAATCATTTTCTCAAAAGAAATCATTCTTGCTCCCAAATCCCTGTATCTAACATATGTGAATTACATAATAAAAATGGGGAAAAAAAAAGTATACCTCCACAATATTAGGATGCTTTATAGCTCCAAGGAACAGAAAAGTCTCAAGTCCAACAGGTGTAAGGAATGTGAACGACCTTCACCTTCCGGGTACAGAGCGGCTTCCGAGCTGGTGAATTCACCATCCGTGTGCTCCCTGCCTGCGGTTCTGCCCTCCCTCAGCTCACCACCCTGACCTCCAGCCCTGAGTCACAAGACGCAATCAACAGGTATCCAGATGGACAATGCCATTCTGCCCTGATTCATCAATGAAGAATCACCCCAAATACTTCCCTAAACATCCTGTTGGCCAGTGTTTGGTCAGACTCTCAGCCCCAAACAGCCTCTGGTGAGGGAGGAAAACCAGGCCACACCAAGGCACTGCCATGAGGAGGAAGGGCTCAGCACAGCTGCCGACCTGCTGTGTGGACACTGAGTGAGGAAGGAGACAAGGACAGGACACTGTCTCTGGCGTCCTGTTATGCACATGGCCCCTGGGTCCCTCACACAAGAACTCTGTCGCTGTACATCTGTAGGCACCCCAAATACTGTCAGGAGCAGGAAAGAGAAGGGTATTTTCTACACACGCCTGTCTTCAGTGTAACAAACACTCTGTTTCGTTAACAGAGCTGCACCCTGCCTTTGCACACTTAATGACTGTGTTTTTATTAAATCAGCTAAACCCAAGACAGGCAAACACTTTTTTTTTAAGGTATTGTTTGCCTTCTTTATTAAAGAGCAGATCAGTAACGATGGGCATCACTATTTATAAATGCCAAAAAGAGAGTGAGAGAATAGACAAGTAGTGAGGTACTTCTCCAAAAGGTTTAACGAAATTTCTCAGAGCTCTGTTAAGAAAAGTAGAGTGGACACCCGTGTCCCGACCACTATGTTCAACACTCACTAAGATCTTGCTACTTTCTGCTTCATCTACTTATGTACGCATAAGCTGCACTTATGTACTTCAAAGCTGCAGACATCATGACAGCCTACCCTTCTGTTCTGCATGGCATCCTAGAAAGATTCCCATCCATAACCACCATTATCACACTTCGGAAGAGTAACTAATTCTGTAATATTACCGAATACCATTCCACATTCAAATTCCTCTCAATGCCTCCAAAGTACATACGTGGATGTCTTCTTGAGTTGGATGTTTTGGGGATCCGATCAAGGATCACGCACTGCATCTGATTATGTCTCGTTAGTCTCTTTGTATTGAAAGAGTCCCCCTGACCCTTTCTCTCTTTTTAAAAATGACATTGGCTTTTAGAGATCAGGCCAGTTGCCTTGGTGAATGCCCCAAAGATTTCGCTGATTGATTTCTCCACTGAAGCTGTTCCTCTCTTCTGTATTTTCTGTAAACTAAAAGACTAAGCGCTTAAAACCATATTAAATATCCTGCCAAGACTATACCCCAGTGCAACGTATGTACGTACCTCACACTGCATCTCAGCAAGAGGCACACAATGTCGCCCCTGGTGAATGGGGGTGAACAATCATTCCATTGTAAAGGTTACCTTTTACAGGGTCAGTGAGGAAGATGTCTGTGCGAGATTCTCTGGCACTGTACAAACTCCCAGTTTCCTTTGTGTCAAATGATCCTGGCATCCACTGATCATCTTTGCCTAGATGCCCTAGGGGTTACAAATTAGCAATATTTCAAATTCTATCATTCCTCCTACATTTATTAGTGGACACTTTTCTGTAATAATCAGCCTTTCCACAACTGTGCCCACTAAAAGGGCAGGGTGGAAATTCTTTCCTTCTAATTACAGAGTAAGGCGTTTGGGCAAGATTTATCTCCAATGGTGGAAATGAGCTCAAGCCCCTTTCTCTTTTTCTGTATTGCTGTGGACAGACTTTTTTGTTTATTCGAATGTTGCCATCAGTCATAGTCAGTCTGTTTGATCATCAAATTACCTCAAATTTGGCCAAGGAGAAACCCTGCAGGCTAGCTTCTGGGACCTCTGACATCTCCCCATTAATCTTTGAGTATTTCCTTGTTTTCTGACACAAGAGGTCCCAGTCTCATCCTGGACACTTCAGGGCCCAGGTCTAGAACCAGCTGTCTCTCCGGGGAGTCCTGGTTCCTTGTGTGGGAAATGCTGGCACCATATCTGCTCATCTGTGGGGGGGTGCCATGGGTTCTGGACCCTCAGTGGACACAGCTAAGAGATATACAACTTCTAAAAAATAATGAGCAATACTTTCAGTTCATATTTCTCATTATGGCAAGGTTTACACAAATTCTTGTTTTTATGGTCACCTCTTCTCTTAAACTGGGGGTTTGGGCTCTGGTATCTCCAATGGTTTCTTTTTGCCTTATCTTACAATATACAAAAACTGGATCCAAAATAACACCAGGATTACTAATAAAATTAATGAGCCATGTTTATAATTTTTTGCAGGTCTTTGTCCTTAAACATATCCCACTGAAAACATACAGTCATAATTCTGCATTCACAAGTTTCTTGTAAAAATTATTTTCTCTGTGCGGTTACCAATTCGATATAAAGATGATTTCTGTTTTCAATTTCAGAATGGTTTTATTTTCTATTTTTGAATATGTAAATAATTTTACATTTATTCAAAAGTCAAAATTTCATAAAAAGGTGTAACGAAAGAAATGTTGCTTCCATCCCTGACTCTAGCATGTTCACTCTTGCCTCCAATTCATTTTATTAGTTTACGGTTTATCCTTCTAGTACTTCCCTTTGCAAAAATAAGCGAGTGTGTGTGTGTGTGTGTGTGTGTGTGTGTGTGTGTGTGTGCGCATGTTACTTCCCGACTCTTACACTGAATGTAGCGTGATATATGGTGTTGTGCACTTCCCTTTCCTTAACAGTCTGTTGGGGTATAGTACTTCAAATTTGTCAAACGTATCACTTATAATGCATACTGTACTATAAAAATACAAAAACACACTGGGGGCATTTAGTGTGAGAAATCTGTCCTGATAATTACTAAACCATGGGGAGATACTTCCTACCGACACCAATTTCAACATCTGCTACGTAAACCAAACATACATCATGTGTGTACAAAGCCGTCCTTACTTGGGCACCTCAAGTGTCTCATGCTGTCAGCTGCTGCCATGTGCTTTTCCAAAGGCCTCATACTCCCACAATGAGCATCTTCAAAATCTGGTACCACGTCAGAATTATGACTTCTAGTGCTACATTATCTCTAGAAAAAACAAAGTATTCACCTATTCCAAATTGATAGAATTCCCCTCAACATTAATTCCTTTCTTCTACAGAGTTTGATTTTTCTCTTTGAACGCTTTCATGTATGTAAAACATTTATATAGTTCCACTCCAGCATCAATTACCTGGTGATCAGTAAGCTGTGGCTCTGTAAATGCTTTTATACTTTTGTTGCACTCTGTGATTTTAGCGCCGTGACTGATTTCTCTGAGACACAGGTTAGATTCATAGGTAGATGCTAATATACGGGACATTGTTAGGGCTGTCTCTCCACATGAGTTCTTTGATATTTAGTACTGTATGACATGGATACCCCCCCGACATTCATTCCAGAGAGAGCCCACAAACCCCCGCCCCCTTGTCTTCTGATGCCAATTAAAGACTGAATTTCCACAGGAGGGGGTCTCCACATTATTACAATCATAAGGTTTCTCCTGGGTTCTCTTGGTTCTTTTGTCTTGTGACAAAATTTGACTTCGCTCAGGAGGGTTTTCCGTATCTGCTGCATCTTAGGGTATCTCTCTTGTGTGAATTACCTGATGCTTTGTGAGAGTCGATTTCTTGCAGAAGGACTTCCCACATTTGCTACATTCATAGGGCTTCTCCCCCGTGTGTGCGCGCTGGTGAACCGTGAGCGTCGACTTCATACAGAAGGACTTCCCACATCGCTTACACTCATAGGGCTTTTCCCCTGTGTGAGTTCTCTCATGATTAATGAGGTTTGACTTCACATAAAAAGTTTTCCCACATTCCTTACATTCAAAGGGGTTCTTCCCTGTGTGAGTTCTCTGATGGACAGTGAGGTGTGATTTCATACAGAAAGATTTCTCACATTCATTGCATTTATAAGGTTTCTCTTCTGTGTGAGTTCTCTGATGTATGGTTAAGGCTGACTTATAACAGAAAGATTTCCCACATTTGTCACATTCGCGGGGCTTCTCCCCAGTGTGTGTTCTCTGGTGTTCAATGAGGTGTGACTTCTGGAAGAAGGTTTTTTTACATTCCTTACACTCATAGGGTTTCTCCCCTGTGTGTGTTCGCTGATGTTTAGTGAGGTGGGACTTCTGGAAGAAGGTTTTCCCACATTCCTTACATTCATAAGGTTTCTCCCCCGTGTGTATTCTCTGGTGTTGACGGAGGGCTGACTTCATATAGAAGGATTTCCCGCATTCATTACATTTATAGGGTTTCTCCCCCGTGTGAGTCCTCTGGTGTACAGTTAAAGTTGACTTATGGCGAAAGGTCTTCTGACATTCGTTACATTCATAGGGTTTGTCTTCCGAATGTGTCCTCTGATGATCGATGAGATTGGACTTCATGGAAAAGGCTTTCCCACATTCACTACATACGTGGGGTTTCTTTCCCGTGTGATTCCTCTGATGAATATTAAGAAGTGACTTCACATAGAATGACTTCTCACATTCATTACACTTAAAGGGCTTCTCTCCAGTGTGAGTTCTCTGGTGTATGATGAGGGTTGACTCCATATGGAAGGCCTTCCCACATTTGTCACACTCATGTGGTTTCTCCCCTGTGTGCGTTTTCTGATGTTTAGTGAGGGCTGATTTTTTATAGAAGGACTTCTCGCGTTCATTGCATCCATAGGGTTTCTCCCCCGTGTGGGTTCTTTGATGTACTATTAGGATGGAATTCATGGAGAAGGCTTTGCCACACTCGTTACATTCATAAGGTTTCAAACCGGTGTGAATTTTCTGATGTTTAGTGAGGTTTGATTTCACACAGAAGGTTTTCCCACACTCCTTACACTCATGGGGTTTCTTCCCTGTATGAGATACTTGATGGATAATCAGGGCTGATTTATAGCAGAAGGACTTCCCACAATCTGCACATTTATAGGGTTTCTCTTCTGTATGCTTCCCCTGGTGTACGTGCAGGGCTGACTTATAGTAGAAGGATTTCCCACATTCATTACATCCATAGGGTCTCTCCCCTGTGTGTGTCCTCTGATGGTCGGCAAACTGTGACCTCTGTAAGAAAGTTTTCCCACACTCATTGCATTTGAAAGGTTTCTCCCCCGTATGTGTTTTCTGATGTTTAGTTAAGTTCGATTTCACACAGAAGGATCTCCCACATTCCTTACACTCATAGGGTTTCTCCCCCGTGTGAGTCCTCTGATGATGACTGAAGTTTGATTTTGCGTAGAAGGATTTCCCACACTCAGTACGCTGATAGGGCTTCTCTCCTGTGTGAATCCTCTGATGGACTTTGAGGGCGGAGTTATGACGAAAAGACTTGTTGCACTCACTGCACACATACAGCCTCCTTTCTGACTGTGTCCTCTGCTGACCAGGAGGGGCCAACTGAACGGGGGCTGTGTCACACTCACTAGGCTTCTCTCCTGGGTGAGATCCCGGATGGTCTGTGGTTGTGATTTCTGAAAAGTTTTCCCACATTTATTACTTTCACATGGTTTCTCTCCTGTGTGTATCTTCTGGTGCTGAGTCAGGTGAGACTCCCGGTAAAAACACTTCCCACAGTGACTACATTCAAAGGTTTTCTCTCCCGTGTGAGTTGCAGGAGGTTGAGTGAGCTGGGACTTCTTGCTGAAGTTATTCTCATTTTCATTAGATTCTTGGGTTTTCTCCTCCACGTTAACTTTCTGATGTTTTGAGAGGGCTGACTTCTCACACTCTTTGACCTCAGTGTGACTCTTCCTTGTGTAAGTTCCTGAAGGACTTGGCGGGCTGACTCATCACTGATATTTCCCCCATGTTCTGTACAATCAGGGGATTTCTCTTCTGTTTGAGCCCTTGTAGGTGGAATGATGGCTGACTTATTAAGGAAGGTTTCTCCACATTCATCATCTTCAAAAAGTAGTCCCAAAGTTTGAATTTTGTGTTGCTCAGTAAGGTCCTGAGTCTGACTGAGGGATTTCCCGTCTTGGCTATGTGCATCAGATTTCTTCCCAGTAGGAATATTTTCTTGATTATTAGCAAAAAGAAATTTCTCACATGCAGTAATTTCATCAGAGTTCTTACTTGAATGACTTTTATCACTAATAATGGATTCTGAAACATTTTTCAAACTCTTTCTACATGAGTCATACTCACAGGGTGTTTTTCTGCAAACATTATCTCTCTTCTTAGTCAGAGATTTTTTGTTAATGAGTGAAACTCGCCACAAACATTTATTTTGGTTTTCCTGGCTTCTGTCTATAAGGTCATAAATAAGAAAAATTAAGTCCACTTTAAAGATGTTAACACATTTCCTATGATTACCAAGATCAAGATAATTAACACATCCATCACCTTACGTAGTTAACACAAGTAGATTGTGCGTGTGGTGAGAATGGTCAACATCTACTCTCAACAACTTTCCACTGTTCTTACCGTCTTAGTCCCCGTGCTGTGCATCACACCCCCAGAACTTGAATAAGTCATTTGTGAGGGAAAAAAAAATCAAGCTGATCTAAGACAACCATAATAGCATTTAGTGCTAAAAGCAATGGAGAAAGAATGACAAATCCTTCAAGACTAAAAGTAAATCCCAATAGTTTCATATGTAGACAAAATGGTACTCAGGTGAAGTAACGCCAGTGAGTCTGAACATGCAAGAATGCAGGTAAATATTGTTTTCATGAATTCTTAAAGAACCTACTAGAAAATGAACTTCAATCAAGAAATGGTAGGAGTGCCTGGGTGGCTCAGTTAAGCGTCCAACTTCGGCTCAGGTCATGATCTCACGGTTTGTGAGACTGAGCCCCATGTCAGGCTCTGTGCTGACAGTGCAAAGTGTGCTTGGGATTCTCCCTCTGCCTCTCTCTCTGCCCCTCCCCAGCTCGCTCTTTCTCTCTCTCTCTCTCTCTCTCTCTCAAAGGAAGGAAGGGAAGAAGGAAAGGAAAGGAAACAAGAAACAGTAAAATGTAATACAGCAGGAGATTGCTTCTGAGCACTGATTTGTTGAACTGGGAATCAAGCCTGGAAGCGGGGCCTGCCTATGAGAATACAATGAAAACATAAAGGACTTCAGATCTTAGAATTATTCGATGTTAAATTATAAACGTCCCCAAACCGATCCTCCCCAACCCCCCAGTGCAGTAACACCTCCCACCACCATCATCATGTTGCTCAGATGGAACGCTTGCCTCCCCCCATCACATGCCACATCTGACTCAGCAGCCAATCCTCCTCTCTAAACACGCAGCCCCACCTCCCCATGTGCACCAGCTCCTTATGCTAAGCCGCCATCACTTCTCATCTGAAGCAATGCAAGCATGTCTCCCCCACTGAAACCCAACAGCCCACACAGCTCACCATCTAGGCTAACCTGACTAGTGCTCTGCTGTCTTTGTGACAGGACTTTACTCCTGCAGGAAACTCCTGCCCAGGAAGCTACAGATTGCAAGTAATTTTAATATTCAGTTCAGAAGCTTCCCCAAAACCCTTTTTTTTTTTTAATTTTTCAAATTATTATTTTAGAGAGAGAGTGCTAGCAGGAAAGACGGGCAGAGGGAGGGAGAGAATCTGAAGCTGGCTCCACACTCGGTGCAGGGCTCGATCCCACAACCCACAATGATTGTGACTTGAGCCTAAATCAAGAGTTAGATGCTCAGCTGACTGACCACCTAAACACCCTTTCCCAGAAAGCTGTCAAATAAACTGCTTAACTTTCCAATAAATAATAAACTTTTTCTCCAGGACTCTTCAATCCTTGTTGTGTTCACACATCCTGAACTATTACACTAGTGTCCTTACCCAATGGTTATCAAGATCCTGTCTGAAACCATACCCTCAAATCCCACAAATAACCTGATTTTGTTCACCCGCCTACAAGGCACTACTGAAACTGTCAGGGTGAGCAATAAATTCAAATGTGCCATATTGGCAGGCGATTCTGGCAGCGTGCTCGTGGGGCCAGCCCTGCATACGGTCTCTGTTTCTACTTTTTTTTTTTTTTTTAATTTTTTTTCAACGTTTTTTATTTATTTTTGGCACAGAGAGAGACAGAGCATGAACGGGGGAGGGGCAGAGAGAGAGGGAGACACAGAATCGGAAACAGGCTCCAGGCTCTGAGCCATCAGCCCAGAGCCTGACGCGGGGCTCGAACTCACGGACCGCGAGATCGTGACCTGGCTGAAGTCGGACGCTTAGCCGACTGCGCCACCCAGGCGCCCCTCTCTGTTTCTACTTTTAATCACCACACTCGCACCCATCTCTGATCTTCTTGGACAGTAGTGGCCACAGAAATTCTTCTAAAATAGTCTTTTGCAGAAATCTGTTAACAGCTGCCCATTTCACCAAAAATAGAGTCAAAGCCCTTACCATGCCCTGTAAAACATCATCTGGGCTCTGGCTGACTCTCTGAAGTCATCCCCTACCAGTGTTCCTCTCAAATGCATCCTTGCAGCCACAGTGGCCCCCAGAGCACTTCCAACAAACACCTACCACAAGAGCACGGCCCAGGTATTCACTGTGCCTGGAACCCCTAGAATCCACATAACATTCAATTATCTGCTCTAAGGTGGACCTCATCAAAAAGGTATTCTCTGACCACCTTTTTTTTTTAATTTTTATTTTTTTAATGTTTATTTATTTTTGAGAGAGAGAGAGATAGAGTGTGAATAGGGGAGGGGCAGAGAGGGAGACACAGAATCTGAAGTAGCTCCAGGCTCCAAGCTGTCAGCACAGAGCCTGACATGGGGCTCAAACTCACAAACCATGAGATCATGACCTGAGCTGAGCCACCCAGGTGCCCAGGTGGGGTGTCAGAGAGCACACCCCACTCCATCTGCTTTTAGCCTGCTTTAATTGTCTTCATGGGTCTTGTCACCACTTGATAAGTAAATTTTTTAGTTATATCTATCTTCTCCTGCTAGCTTGTAAGCTCCAAGAGCTCAGGAAGATTGTTACATTTACTGGCTTATCTCCAACACCAAGAACATGAGTGGCACATAGTAGAAATATCTGCAGCAGAATGAATGAATGAATGAATGCACACGTAGGGGGGGGAACATAAAAAGAAAATACACCATGAAAATGGAGGAAGATGCACACTAGAGAAAGAAACAGAAGATGCTAAGATGACGCAAGCAAGGGTTCAATACTGGGTGTCAGGCAGAAAAGGACAGCACTGGTGTTTACAAGTGATGAAGTAGGGCGATTTGGGTGATTGGAGGTCTGCTAGCTCACTGTTCAGCTACTTCCGAAGGCCTCAGGGCCCAAAACAGAACTACTGAGACACACACCAACCTCAGAACCAGCCCATCCGGGACCTGATTTCTGTGGGCTTCATTCTCCATAATGACTAACTCACCTTGATCACCCTGATCTGGGGATTCTCCCCTTGATGTCCACAGCTCTTCTCCTTGCTCCAACTTGAAGATCACCTCCGGTTTGGTGAGGCGACACCCTGTGAGTGGGATACAGGGTAAAACTCCTCACGGGCTGCTTGGGTATCAGGGCCCGTGGAGGACGAGGAAGGTGCAGCTTCAGGAGCCACATGATAAAGGTGCCCATTTGAACCTTTCATTAGGGAGGCAGGAACACATCCTTTCTATGCCCAATGCGAACATCTTTGACCCATGAGATGTACACACATTATCACTAAACACTCCTTCAAGGGCCCACAAACTCTGGCAGCTAAGAACGAAGAAAAGAAACGCATGCTATGAGACATTACACAGGGAACACCCCTCACCCACTGAGACCAGGTGGCTGTAGTTCTCCAGCATCACGTCCCGGTACAGCGTCCTCTGTGTGCCTGTCAGTTGTAGCCACTCATCCCGGGTAAAGTCCACAGTCACGTCCTTGAACGACATGGATCCCAGACCAGCGCATTTCTGTTCAAGCCAAAGAGATCAGTATTAGGTGACATGAAACAGATATGTGAGAACTCTTAACATGTTTACTCTGAGAGTTTACAACAAATATTATACATGTTGCCTACTCTGTATCTTGTTTTGTTTTTATTTTGTGGGGTAAACTGATATGACAGGAAAACCCAGTGTATTAACTTATTAATTCAAATATAAAAACTACACTTCCTACTGTGTTTCTGAAACTGTCCTACCCTGCCAAGAATATTAAGCTAAATCAGTCCTCTTTTCTTCCCCCTGCCCTTAAGGAGCTTAAGCCTTAGTAAGGAGACAAATCACATTTACAAACACTTATCCTGTAATACGGTATTATGAGAGGTGCATGGGAATCATGTACAGTTAGTGTTAAATAAGGGTAGACAATATGGTTCTATTGTGTATTGTCAGGTTGTGCTTCATCTAGCAGGGGATCTTTGTTAATGTGGCACCATTACACAAGCAGAGCCAAGGAGGCATGACAAACACCCAGAAGTGTGACAGGAGAACGCGGTGTAGGACTCTAAGAAGATAAAGTTCTGCAAAGGTGTTCAGGGATACATTACAGAGTGAGTCCGGGTCTTAGTCCTATAGCTGAGTGTCTCTAAAATACTGCACCCTCACCCTAGCAATAAATTTTTGAGCACCTCCAATTAATTTATTAATAAATAATATATACACCCTGTCAACCCATGCAATAATGATAGGCTTAATTTAACTTTTTTTTTCCCCCTGGCTAAAAGTTAAATGTAGACAATTGACTGTTTCCTTCCTACTGGAGCATCCTGGGCCCTCTATAGGCGGGAGGTAGGACACTCAAGATAACGAGGGGCCAGTAAGGATTGAAAGCAATCACTGTCACAGCTGTAAAATCACTGTTTACACTGAAACACAAGACAGATCTCAAATCAAAAACTTCCAAAAACCCGACTTTAAAACTTAAGGTACCAGGAAAAGAAGAAATTAAACCAAAACCCAGCTGAAAGAAATAATAAAATCAGAACAGAAATAAACAAAATAGAAAAACAACAGATAAAACGAAAATAAAAGCCGGTTTTTCAAAGAGATAAACAAAATGGATAAACTTTTACCTAGATGGACTAAGAAAAAACAGCAAAGTCTCAAATTACTAAAATCGGAAAAGAGTAAGGACATTACTACCAATTTAGCAGAAATAAAAAGGCTTATAAGACATTACTATGAACTACAGTGTGCCAAAACACTGGAAAACCAAGAGGAAATGGATAGATTACCAGAAACACAAAACCTAGCAAGACTAAATCAGGAGGAAAATAGATGATCTGAACAGAACTGTAACTAGGAAGGAGACTGGGTCAGAAATGAGGAATATAGGGACAAATACAAGTCCAGGACCTCATGGCTTCACTGTTTCATTCTATCAAAAATTCAAAGAAGAGCTAAATTACAATCCTTCTCAAACTTTTCCAGAAAACTGAAGAGGACTTCCTAACTCACTTCCTAACTCATTCTGTGAGACCAGCATCACCACGATACCAAAGCCAGAAAAAGACACTGCAAGAAAACTACAGACCATTATCCTTTACGTACAGATGCAAAATCCTCAACAAAATTCTAGCAAACCAAATTCAGTAGTATATTAAAAGTACTACATACCATAACCAAGTAGTTTATTCCTGGAATGTGAAGATAGTTCAAAATATGAAAACCAATCAACATCATATACTACACATTGACTGAAGGAAAAAAAAAAAAAAAAACATACGATAATCTCAACTGATGGAGAAGCATCTGACAAAATCCAGTACCCCTTCTTCATGAAAAAACACTCAATAAGGGGCGCCTGGGTGGCTTGGTCGGTTAAGCGTCCGACTTCGGCTCAGGTCATGATCTCACAGTCCGTGAGTTCGAGCCCCACATCGGGCTCTGTGCTGACAGCTCGGAGCCTGGAGCCTGTTTCAGATTCTATGTCTCCCTCTCTCTCTGCCCCTCCCCTGTTCATGCTCTGTCTCTCTCTGTCTCAAAAATAAATAAACGTTAAAACAAACAAAAAAAAAAATTAAAAAAAAACAAAAACAAAAAAAACACTCAATAAACTGTGAATAGTAAGAACCTACCTCAACATAATAAAAGTAATACATGGAAAACCCAGAGAAAACATCACATTCAGTGGTGAAAGAAAGTTTTTCCTTTAAGACCAGGAACAAGACAAGGATGCCCAATTTGCGCCGCTTCTATTCAATATAGTACTGGAAATTCTAACCAGAGCGATTATGCAAAAAAAAAAAAAAAAAAAAAGAGAGAGAGAAGATATTCAAATCAGAAAGGAAGAAGTAACAATACATCTATTTGCAAATAGTATGATCTTGTATGCAGAAAACCCTAAAGAGTCCACAAAAAAACTGAGCTAATAAAAGAATTCAGCAAAGTAGCAGGAAGGATACAAAGTCAACACACAAAAAACAGTTCCATTTCTATACACTAACAACAATTTGAAATGGAAGTTATAAAAACAATCCCATTTACAATAACATCAAAAAGAATAAAATACTAGGAATTAACAAAGGAGGTGAAAATTTGTACAATAAAAGCTACACAACACTGCTTAAAGAAATTAAAGACATAACTAGATAGAAACACACCCCACATTCATGGATTGGAGGACATAACATTGCAAAGATGTCAAGATGCTACCTAAAGCGATCTACAGAATCAACGCAATTCCTATCAAAATCCCAATGATTTTTTTTTAACTTTTTTTTAACATTTATTTATTTTTGAGACAGAGAGAGACAGAGCATGAACGGGGGAGGGTCAGAGAGAGGGAGACACAGAATCTGAAACAGGCTCCAGGTTCTGAGACGTCAGCACAGAGCCCAACGCGGGGCTTGAACTCACAGACCGCGAGATCATGACCTGAGCCGAAGTCGGCAGCTTAACTGACTGAGCCACCCAGGCGCCCCTAGAAAAACTCTTCTTAAAATTCCCATGGAATCTCAAGGGACCCCAAATAACCCAAAACAATCTTGAAAAAGAAGAGCTGGAGGACTCATTATTTCCTGACTGCAAAACTCACTACAAAGCTACAGAAATCAGAACAGTGTGGCACAGGCAATAGACAGACATATAGACAAATGGAATAGAGAGCCCAGAAATAAAACCTCACATACAAGGTCAGATAGTTTTTTGTAAAAGTGCCAAGACCATGAAATGGGTAAAAGACAGTTTTTTCAACAAATGGCACTGGGAATACTGGGTATCCACATGCAAAAGAATGAAGTTGGAACCCTATTTAACACCACAGACAAAAATTAAAGTGGATCAAAGACCTAAATGTAAGATTTAAAAGTATAAAACTCTTAGAAAAAAACTTAAGGCAAAATCTTTATGACACTATACCTGGCTATAATTTTCTGGATAGGACATCACAACAAAAGGGCAGGCAACAAAAGAAAAAACAGATAAATTGAACTTCCTGAAAATTACAAAGTCTGTGCATCAAAAGACACTCTCAACAGAGTAAAATGCAACCCACAGAATGGGCCAAAATATTTGTAAGTAATATATCTGATAAGGTGTTGATACCCAGAATACACAGAGAACTCCTAAAGCAAAACAACAACAAACCACAAACAGCCAGTTCAAAAATGGGCAAAGGACTTCAGCATTTTCCAAAGAAGATACACAAATGGCCAATAAACACATGAGAAGATGCTCAACATCACTGATCATTACAGAAATGCAAATTAAAACTACAATGAAATACCACCTTGCACCCATTAGGTTATAATAATACATACACACACACACACACACACACACACACACACACACACACCCAAATGCTGGAGAGGATGTAGAGATAGGGGATCCCCTGTGCACAGTTGGTGGGGATGTGAAATAGTACAGCCATTATGGAAGGGTGTGGCAGTTCTGCAAAAAAGTTAAAAAACAGAATTATCGCATGACCCAGAAATTCTGCTTCTGGATATAAACCCAAAAGAATTGAAAGCGGGGTTGTGAAGAAATGTTTGTACACCTGTATTTATAGCAGCATTATTCACAATAGCTATAATGTGGAAACAACCCAGGTATTCCTCAACAGATGAAAAGATAAGCAAATGTGTTATATACACAAAATAGAATATTATTTATCCTTAAAAAGGAAGGATATTCTGACACATGCTATAATATAGATGAACCTTTAAGACATTATGTTAAGTGAAATAAGCCAGCCACAAAAAGACCGATACTGTACGACATCATTTACATGAGCTAAATATATAGGAATATCAGACATAGATATAAATATATCAGATATCAGAATAGTCAATATCATAGACAGAGAATAGTGGTTGCCAGAGACAAGAGGAAGGGAGGAATACAGTTACTGTTCAATGGGCACAGAATTTCAGTTTTATAAGATTAAAAGAGTTACGGGGATGGATGATGGAGATGGCTGCACAACATTATGAATGTATTTATTTAATACCACTTAAAAATAATTAGAATGGTAAATTTTATATGCCACAATAAAAAAATTGGGGAAAATTGCATTGAAGAGTGAACCCCCATCAAATGTACATGGCTGGAGAAAGATACACTATGCTAATACTAATCAAAAGAAAGCAGGTGGGCCTGTATTATTTTCAGGCTCAGCAGACTTTAATAAAAGTTCTCAAGGATAAAGAGAGGCTTTCATCATGATAAAAGGGTCAATTCTCCAAGAAAAGATAATAATCCTCAATATGTATGTGCCTAACAACAAAATGTCAAATATGTTAAAACTGACAGAACTCCAAGGAGAAAGAGGTGAATCCACTGTTACATAGCTGGAGACTTCAACATTATTCTACCAGAAATGGACAGATCCAGCAGGCAAAAAACCAGTAAGAGTTGAACTCAACAACAGCATCGGTCAAGTGGATCTAACATCTATAGGCTACTCCATCCGACAGAAGCAGAATACATTCTTCTCCAGGTCACCTGGAACATTCACCAAGACGGACCACATTCTGGGCCATAAAACACACCTTAATTAATTAAGAGGAAATAGAAGTCATACAATTTCTGCCCTCAGACCACAGTGGAATTAAACTATACAGCAATAACAGAAAGATAACTGAAAAACTCCAAAATACATGAAGATCAAACAACACACTTGTAAATAACACACGGGTGAAAGAAGAAATCTCAAAAGAAATTTAAAATAGTTTGTACTAAATGAAAAATAAAACACAATTTATCAAATATTTGTGCAATGCAGCCAGAGCAATACAGCAAAATGTATAGCATTTAGTGCATATGTTAGAAAAGAAGAAAGATCTAAAATCAATCACCTAAGATTCCACCTTAGGAAACCGGAAAAAGAGCCACAAACCAAAAGTGAATAGAAGAAAAAGAAATAATAAAAATTAGAGTAGAAATCAAATGGAAATTTCAAAAGAAATTGAAAAATTGAAATCAATACGAAAAAAAAAGTCAATGAAACCCAAAGCTGACTCTTTGAAAAGATCCAAGAAAAAAAAAAAAAAATCAATAAACCTCTATCTAGGCTTTCTATGAAAAAAAGAGAGGACACAAAGTACTAAGATGTGAAATCAAAGAGAGGATATAGTGATATCCTAGGGATATTAAAAGATCCTAGGGATGTTAAAATAATAAGAGGAATACAATGAATAACTCTGTCCACAAATTTGATAACTGCATGAAGTTATTCAAAGACACAATCTGGCAAACACACAAGAACAAATACACCAATCTAAATAAGTCTATATCTGTCAAAGAAATTGAGTCAGTAATTAATAATCTCCCAAAACAGAAAGCACCAAGCTTAGATGCGTTTACTGGTGAATTCTACCAAAC
This sequence comes from Panthera onca, assembly GCF_046562875.1. Lineage (NCBI taxonomy): Eukaryota > Metazoa > Chordata > Mammalia > Carnivora > Felidae > Panthera > Panthera onca. The sequence goes on from NC_138354.1 coordinate 4,662,885, forward strand.
ACTTAAGGAAGAAATTATATTACTTCTCTACAATCTCCTTTACAAGATAGAAACAGAGAGGGTGCCTGGGTGGCTCAGTCAGTTAAGTGTCTGACTCTTGATTGCGGCTCAGGTCGTGGTCTCAGGTTGTTAAGATTGAGCCCGGCGTCAGGCTCCATGCTAGTTGGGGAAGTCTGCTTAAGATTCTCTCTCTCCCTCTCCCTCTACACCTCCCTGGTTCATCATGCATGTGCACTCTTTCTCTCTCTCTCTAAAAAAGAAAAAAGAAACAGAGTGGAATAGTTCCTATTTCATTCTATGTGGCCATCACTACCCTAATATTAAAATAAGACAGACATTCCAAGAAAACTACACACCAATATCTCTCATCAATGTAGAAGCAAAATCCTCAATAAAATATTAGCAAAACAAGTCCAACAATGTATAAAAAGAGTTATATATCACAACCAAGTAGTATTTTTCCCAGATACACAAGGCTGGTTAAATATTTAAAATCAATTAAGGTAAACCCATTTCATCAACAGGCTAAAGAAGAAAAATCACATGACCACATCCATAGATGCAGACAAAGCATTTGAAAAACGATAAAAACTCTCAATAAACTAGGAATACAGAGAAAGGTCCTCAACTTGATAAAGAATACCTACCAAAACCTACAGCTAACATCATACTTAATGGTGAGGAACTAGAAGCTTGGGAACTGATTGGGAAGGAAGAAATAAGGTGTCTCTGTTCACAGATGACATGTTCATCTATGTAGAAAATCCAAAAGAATTAACAAAAAAAGTCCTGAAGCTATTAAGTGATTATAGCAAGTTTGCAGAATACAAGGTTAATATACAGCAGTCAACTGTTCTCCCTTATAACGGCAATGAATAAGTGGAATCTGAAATTAAAAACATAATTTCATGTACATTTTCACCGAGAAAAAAATGATACTTGGGGGGCACCTGGGTGGCTCAGTCGGTTAAGGGTCCGACTTTGGCTCAGGTCATGATCTCACAGTTCGTGGGTTTGAGCCCCACGTCAGGCTCTGTGCTGACAGCTCAGAGCCTGGAGCCTGCTTCCAATTCTGTGTCTCCCTCTCTCTCTCTCTCTGCCCCTCCCCTGCTCATGTTCTGTCTCTCTCTCTCAAAAAGAAAAGAAACTTAAAAAAATTTTTCTTAAATGGTACTTGGGTATAAACCTAACAAAATATATACAAAATGTATACGAGAAAAATCATAAATCTCTGATGAAACAAATACAAAACTAAATAAGTGGAGAGTTAGCCCATGTTTGTGGACAGGAGGACTCAATGTTGTCAAGATAACAGTTCTTCCCAACTTGATCTATAGCTTCAATCAATCCTAATCAAAATCCCAGCAAGTTATTTTGTGGATATCAACAGATTCTAAAGTTTATACATAAAGGCAAAAACCTACAGTGGCCAATATAATATTGAAAGCAATATTGGAAGCAAGTTGGAAGACCAACACTACCTCACCCCAAGTCTTATATAAAGCTGTAGTAATCAAAGCACCTGCTACTGGTGAAAGAATCAATGGAACAAAACAGAGATCCCAGAAATAGACCTCCGTAAATACAGTCAGCTGATCTTTGACAAAGGAGCAAAGACAGTCTTTTCAACAAATAGCACTGCAATAATTGGAAATCCACGTGCCAAAAAATTAATCTACATTCAGATCTTACATCCTTCCCAAAAATTAACCCAGAATGGGTCACAGACCTAAATGTAAAATACAAAGCCATACGACTCCTAGAAGACAAAACAGAAGAAAATCTAGACTTTGGGTTTGGAGATGACTTTTTATATACAACTTCAAAGGCATAATCCACAAAAGAAAGAACTGATGAACCAGACTTCATTAAAATTAAAACTTCCACTCTGTGAAAGACATTGTCAAGAGAGTAAGAAGACAAGCCACAGACTAAAAGAAAATATTTGCAATAAAAATATCTGATAAGGGACTGTTACCCAAAATACACGAAGAACTCTTAAAACTTAACAATAAGCGGGGCACCTGGCTGGCTCACTCAGAAGAGCATGTGCCTCTTAATCTTAGGGTCATGAGTTCAAGCCCCACGTCAGGTGTAGAGATTATTAAAATAAAATAAATAAACCTAAAAAATAAAAACTCCACACTAAGAAAACAAACAACCCGAGACCTTCAGGGACACCTCACCAGAGACATACAGACAGCATACAAGCATATAAAAAGGTGCTCCCGGGGCACCTGGGTGGCTCAGTCGGTTGAGCGTCTCACTTCGGCTCAGGTCATGATCTCACAGTCTGTGGGTTCAAGCCCCACGTCAGGCTCTGTGCTAACAGCTCAGAGCCTGGAGCCTGTTTCCAGTCCTGTGTCTCCCTCTCTCTCTGCCCCTCCCCCAGTCTCACTTTGTCTCACTTTGTCTCACTCTGTCTCTCAAAAATAAATAAATATAAAAAAAAATTTTTTTTTAAGTGCTCCATGTATCATTAGAGAAATGAAAATCAAAATACCACCACACACCTATTAGTATGACCCAGATCCAGAACACTGATAACACCACATGCTGGTCAGGATGGAAAACAACAGGAATTTTCATTCAGTTCTGGTGGGAACGCAAAATGGTACAGCTAGCGTGGACAAGTTTGATGGGTTTCTTAGGAAACTAAACATACTCTTACCATATGATCCAGCAATCACACTCCTTGCTATTCACTCAGTGAAGTTAAAAGTTGTGTCCACACAGAAACCTGCACGTGGACATTTGTTCCAGCTTTGTTCACTACTGCCAATACTTGGAAGCAACCCAAATGTCTTTCACTAGGTGAGGGATAACTACACTGTGGCCCATCCAGACAGCAGGCTATTATTCAGAGCTGAAATGACACGAGCTATCAAGCTATGAAAAGACAGGCAGGAATCTTTTTTTTTTTTTTTTTAATGTTTATTTATTTATTTTCGAGAGAGAAAGACAAGGTGTGAGCAGGGGAGAGGCAGAGAGAGAGGGAGACACAGAATCCAAAGCAGGCTCCAGGCTCTGAGCTGTCCGCACAGAGCCCGACGCGGGGCTCGAACCCACAGACCGTGAGATCGTGATCTGAGCTGAAGTCAGACGCTTAACTGACTGAGCCACCCAGGTGCCCCTTCAGGAATCTTAAATGCATACCACTAAGTGAAAAAAAAAGCCTGTCTGAAAAGGCTACATACTGTACAATCCCAACTATATGACATTCTGGAAAAGGCAAAACTATGAGGACAATGAAAATATCAGTGGTTGCCAGGGGGAGGGAGAAGGGAGGGATGAATAGCACAGAGGACTTCTAAGCACAGTGAAAATGCAGTTGGCCTCTGAACATAGGTTTAAACTGCATGGGTCCACTTATACTCAGATTTTCTTTTCTTTAAATTTTTATTTACTTTGAGAGAGAGAACATGAGCTGGGGAGGGACAGAGAGAGGTAGAGAGAGAGAGAATCCCAAGCAGGCCTCATGCTGTCAGTGCAGAGCCCAATGCAGGGCTCAACCTCTTGAAGCGGGAGATCATGACCTCAGCCAAAATCAACAGTCAGATGAAAAACTGATGTTTTTCAATAAATTCAGTACTACAAATATGTTTTCTCTTCCTTATGAGTTTTTAATGAGTTTCTTTTTCTCTAGCTTATTTATATTGTGAGAATATAGCACATAATACATGTAACATAAAAATATGTGTTAATCAACTGTTTATGTTACTAGTAAAGCTTCCAGTCTATTAATAGCTGAGTTTGTGGGGGGAGAGAGTTAAAAGCTATGTATAAATCTCTGACTGAACGAGGTATTGGTGCACCTAATCCCCAAGTCGCTCAAGGGTCAACTGTACGCTGTATGATATTGTAATTGGGGATACATGTTACACATTTGTCAAAAACCCACAGTGTGAGCACCAAGAGTGAACCCTAAGGTAATCTATGGACTTTGGATGATTATGATGTATTAATGTAGGTTCATCAATTACAACAAATGCACCTCTCTGGGAGGGGAGGATATTGATAATGGGGAAGGCTGGGGTGGGGGGTAGGAGTACATGAAAAATCTCTGTACCTTCCACTCAATTTTGGTGGAAACCTAACGCTGCTCTAACAAAAACCAAATCCTTAAAGCGACAACAACAAAACTCCACCTTGTATGATTCGAGACAGCATTCAGGGAAGGGAAAGGACACCCTAGTTCTCCCGGATGGCCCTGCTGGGTTCCCAGGTAGGATGGTTACCAAGTAAGAGCAGAGTATGGGGGGGCGCCTGGGTGGCTTGGTCGGTTAAGCGTCCGACTTCGGCTCAGGTCATGATCTCACGGTTCGTGAGTTCGAGCCCCGCGTTGGGCTCTGTGCTGACAGCTCAGAGCCTGGAGCCTGTTTCAGATTCTGTGTCTCCCTCTCTCTCTGCCCCTCCCTTGTTCATGCTCTGTCTTTCTCTGTCTCAAAAATAAATAAACGTTAAAAAAAAAAAAAATTTAAAAAGAGCAGAGTATGGGGCACCTGGGTGGCTCAGTCGGTTAAGCGTTCGACTTCAGCTCAGGTCATGATCTGGCACGGTTCATGAGTTCGAGCCCCATGGCCAGCTCTGTGCTGACAGCTCAGAACCTGGAGCCTGCTTCGGATTCTGTGTCTCCCTCTCTCTCTGCAACTCCCTCCCCCACTCATGCTGTGTCTCTCTCTCAAAAATAAACATTAAAAAAAATTTTTTTAAAAGGAAGTTCTGATATAGGCTATAGCATGCACGAACCCTGAAAACATTTTAAGTGAAAGAAGCCAGACACAAAAGAATAAAGACTGTGTGATTGCACTTAAATAAAATATCTAGAATAGGGAAATTCATAGAAACAGAAAGCAGTTTTGGGTACCACTAGCTGGGGGGTGGGGGGATATCAGGGGTTACTGCTTAAGGATTACAGAGATCTGTCTGGGGAGATGAAAAAGTTTTGAAAATCATGGTGATGGCTGCACAACACTGTGAGTGTAATTAATGCCACTGAACTGTATGCTTATGGTTAAATGGATAAAATGGCGAATTTTGTTATATACACTTTACCAAAATAAAAGACACGTGAACGGATAGTGCACAAGCATTTGCCAAAGACTGTGAGTCTGAACAATCTGCTGTCCAACTGTGCAACTTAACAAGTTAAAAAAGAACCAGTCGTCCGTTTCTTTCATTCCTCCAGAGAGCCTTCGGGTTTTGTCCCCAGATCAGAGCGGACGTTCGGACAGCTCTCCAGACTCCGACACCACTGTAGTCCCTGATAAAACCTGAGTTCTGACCTCCACTTCCAATGAGAAATGATTACAGGCAACCAGGGGCTCAAGGCAAGGTTCTTCACTACCTGAAGAACTTCAAAGACATTTTTTCCAGACTCCAGAGTCACTAAGTCTCTCTGTCCCAGGAAAAAACTGGCTGGTCTCTCTTTGTGGTCACTGAAAATCCTGCGTAGATCAGGAAGCTCAAAGATAAACGTGTGGGTCACCTTTGATGACTGTAGGGTCGGTCCCGTGACCTGCAGCCAACTGCTCGCTGCCTGCTAGACAGATGCCACCCACTCATTCTTCATTGGCCCTGAAGTACTTTTCCTCTATTTCCACTCTTCTTCAATAATGTGTGAACACATTTACAAAAACCACAAAACCTGCGGGAAAAAGAAATCAAGGATAAAGAAAAGAAAAGAACTCACCTGGGATTTGTTCATTTTCCGTTGTACTCCCAAGAGCATCAAAACCTGGGAAGGCGTACCTGTAAGAGAAGGACAGAGGAACAGGAGAATGAGAGCCGGCTGGCCCTGCAGCATCTGGATTCTTGTACAAACTTCTGCACACAGGCTGGGTAACCTCTGATGGTGGAGAACAGAAGGAAGGTGACATCCGTCCCTCTGTGACTCCTGCAATGTTTCCTACTGCTTTAACTACGCTGCCCCCCCCAACACAGAAACGTTAAAAACAGAACTATTATTAAGCAAATTCTGGCACGTCAAAAAAATGAAATACAAGGTCTCCATTAAACCGGACGTTGCAGGGGAGAACAAATCCTAAAGGATGTTTTGTGTATCTGATTTACTAGATAACATTCACCCCCTGGGTAGGAGAATCCTCAAAGCTTTAGAAAAAGGCACAGGTGCCTTGAATGCAGGTCTTCTAAAAACGTGTTTCTTCTAATTGGACTGATGCTTCTCAAAAGGATCTTTTAGGAGTGAACTTGCTTTGATGGGACTGTGAAGACTGCACCAAGCTTGGAGTCAGGGACTCTGGCTTCTATTCCCTCTTGTTAATCTTAAATAAGCCGTTTCCTCCGTCAGGATCTTTCCCCCACTTCTGCCAGATGAGACAAAAATAGAAAGAAAGGAAAAATCCTGGCAAACCTTCCCTGAACTACTACTCTTGAGCCTGTAAGATCGGGACACGAGAGCGCACCTCCACAGGCCCGACGCGGTGAAAGCTGCCCAGCTTCTGGAAAGAATCGGTGGAGAACGAAGGGAGGCAAGAGAGCGTTTGGGGTGCGGTTGAAAAAAGCTGCCCGCCTGTAGAACTCCTAGCGTCCCGCCAACCAGGCGACACTTCTCCCACGGTCTGTCCCTCGCCACCACCTGGCCCCAGCTGCCGGCAAAGTGACTCACAGCATCTGAATGCGGTGAAACCCCTGGAGCCCTGCCCCCCCTTTGCTTCTTTTCCGCGTTTCTTCCGTCTTTCTCTTCTGAGGCTCCGACGGGCTCTGATGCGTTCTTCCCGGCGGGATTCCTGCGCTTGCGGCCCGGTCCTTCCTGCCTCCGTGAAGCTGCTTTGTTCCAGGAGAGCCTAGGGGACAGACACCCGCTGGCTGGCACCTTCACCAGGGGCCCCGGACCCGCCTCCCCGAGAACACACAGCGCCTGTCAGGGAGCTTGCAAAGCGGGGGGCTGAGGACAAAGGCAGGAGGGCCGTCGCGAAGCGCCCTCAGTACCCGGACAGCGCAGATTTGGGGAGCACCCCCGGCCCCCGGCGGGCAGGACCCCCGCGGCTCCCCGGGGACCCATATTCCACGGACCCAGGGAGACACGAAAGGAGCCCCGGGATGCACACCGCCGCGGGGCGCGCGCGCGTGTGCGCGTGTGTGTGTGTGTGACCACAATACATGTGGGTCCGACGGGTGCACGGCGGGCAGCGCGCGACACCCGGTCCCCGTCCGACCTCCGAGAAGCGGTCGAGCCGCCTCGGCGCCTACGAGGACGGAGACCCCGCGGCGAGCGCGGCTTCCCCCCAAAACGCCGCACTTCCTGCGCGTTCGCTTGGGGCCCTCCAGAGGCGCCCCCATTTGGTGTCGACTCGGCCCCCGCCGGGGTGGCGGGGGAGGAGGGGCGGCCTGAGCGGGCCCCGAGCGAACCCGAAGCCTCCCTCCCCACGCCCCACGCCGCAGCCTCAGGCCGTCCGCGCGGACCACGGTCCGGACCTCCCGGACCTCCCGGACCAACCGCCCGCCTTCGCGCCGCCGCACCCGAGTAGGGCCCGGGACCGCCGGCACGCTCCGCTGAGGAGAAACGCGCGCCTGCGCACTAAGCACGACGCCGACCCGGCCACGCGCACCGCCCACCCCGCGGGACACTCCGCCCATGTGTGGGGGCGTGGCCTGCGCGGGCCCGCCCTTTTCCCCGCCCCCAACACCTGGACTCCCTCCCACCCCGCTCCTACATCACCCTGACTCCCGCTCTGCCCCTCCCCCACGTCACCCAACTCCCACCCCATCCTTCCCTTCCCCCACATCGCCCCACTCCCATTCCGCCCCCATGTCACCCCCAGTTCCCCATGTTTCCCCCCCAACCCCAGCTCCGCGACTTCTCCTGCCAGGAGGTGAGGGGCCTCAAAGCCGCCAAACAAGGGAGAGATTCGGGAATACAGATGAAAATCTTAACGAAATTAGTCCTTGCAATCAATTGCCCAGCCAAGCAATTGGATAATAATGAAATAACCTCCAATGATGTATATATACGAATCTTGTTCAATTTAGTTGCACTAGAAAAATAATGGAAGCAATATAAATTTAGACAATTTAAGTATCTAATCAATGAATATGTAAAATACATTGGGGAAGGTGGTAGCCATTCAAAACTATAATGTAAGGTAAATAACTCACGTGTAACAATGTTCGTGATCCATTTTGGAATCAAAATATACTTGAAGATACAGGGCGCCTGGGTGGCTCAGTGGGTTGAGTGTTCAACTTTTGATTTCAGCTCAGGTCAGGATCCCAGAGTCGTGGGATCTGCGCTGAGTGTGAAGCCTGCTTGAGATTCTCTCTCTCTCCCTCTGCCCCTCTGCCCCTCTCCCCTGTGCACGTACATTCTCTCTCTGATAGATACATGGATAGATAGATAGACAGATAGATAGATTCCAAGATAGAAGATAGGGTCCTTTTTTTATGTGCCTATGTGCTGTAAAGAATATAAACAAATATGTGGTTTTTTTTTTTTTTTAATGTTTATTTACTTTTGAGACAGAGCAAGATAGTGCAGGGGAGGGGCAGATAGAGCGAGGACAGAAGATCTGAAGCAGGCTCTGTGCTGACAGCAGAGAGCCCGATGTAGGGCTTGAACTCACAAACCAGGAGACCATCACCTGGGCCAAAGTCAGCTGCTTAACCAACTGAGCCACCCAGGTGCCCCTGTGTTTTTTTAAATAAACAAAGACGAACCCACAAACAGTACAGAACAGTGTAGACATTCTGGACATTGTTCATTCACAGGAGTCTAAGAATGGAATTAACATCTGAATATTAATTTAAGGGACACTGCCCTGAAATGCTGGCAAAGCATGTCAGCTTTACCATTCTACAATTCCTGTAAACGTTCAATTTACAATTTAACGAATCTGTATTATTTTAAAATTTGGGCTTACTATGAGATTCTTAGTACTTGATTACCATTACCTCAAATCTGCACGATTAAAAGACCTATAGGAATATGACAGTACTCTACTATGTGTCCTCTATATTTGTATATAAAGTCATAGAGAAGGTCAGGATGTCTGCACAATTAATTGATAACAGTGATGTCTCTGGAGAAGTGGACCTAAGATCCACTTAGTATATATGACTTCAGATTTCTCTACATTTTTCTCCCCCCACAAGGAAAAGAAAATTACTTATCTGTGGGATTGTAAGGCACGAGGCAGCACTGCACAGTAGTCCTGCCCAAAAAGGGGGTCAGCTCACATTGGCAAAGATGACGTCAAGCAGGGACAGCCTGGTCCTAGCTGTGGATAACTTTGATCGAGATCCTTCAAATGCCCAGACTTCAGTGCTTCCACCCATAAAGAGCAATGGGATGGGTCATGCAGTGAGTTTCCAGCTATGAGATTTCACAAGCCAATGATTTGACCATTCCAGCTGTGCATAAGTCCCCAAACTCTTGGAAATCTGGGATCTGCAATTTCCTAACACAATGAGATAAAAGAAAGACACCACCTTGCTGTTTAGGAATAGAGTTGGCTATATGACGTCGTGTCGGTGGGACTATGACTGCAGATAAAAACATGGTTGTGTGTATGTGCACGAATGTGTTCTAAGAGTGTGTCTGAGAAGCAGTTATGCAGAGGGATGGAGCTAGGTCTACAAAATCTCAGTGCCTGGGCCCAAACCGCGATTCTCCAGCCTACCAGACCTTGAGACCTTAGGGTGGCTCTCTGTGCCTCACTTTCCTCACCTGTAAAATGGGGATGATCATTCTTACCAGAGGCTTGTAAGGACCAAGGGAGTTGATTCAGCAGTGGCTGGCAGAGCTCTCACCCAGTAAGCCGGTGATCAGGGTACATGCACAGGGCGCTGTTCTAGGCATTGGTAGCTTTTAGGTGTTTCTAAGGAATCCATCTGAATGTATACTGTCATCTTGTGTGAGTGTAGTTACATGCACCGTGGTGGTGGGGGGGCACCCCAGTTTCTTTGAAATAAGGAAGGTTATAGACAAACCAAAGAGTAAGAAAACAATAACTTTATTATGTTCTGTGTGTGTTCCTCCCAAATTCACATGTTGAAAACCCAATCCCAATGATGGCATTTGGAGGTGGGGCCTTTGAGAGGTAGTGAGGGCGGAGCCCTCATGAATGGGATTGGTGCCCTTATAAGAAGAGATCAGAGGGGCGCCTGGGTGGCTCAGTCGGTTGAGCGGCCGACTTCGGCTCAGGTCACGATCTCGCGGTCGGTGAGTTCGAGCCCCGCGTCGGGCTCTGTGCTGACAGCTCAGAGCCTGGAGCCTGTTTCAGATTCTGTGTCTCCCTCTCTCTGACCCTCCCCCGTTCATGCTCTGTCTCTCTCTGTCTCAAAAATAAATAAAAGTTAAAAAATAATTTAAAAGAAGAGATCAGAGAGCTAGTTGTGACAATAGCAGAAGTCAGTTTGCAACCCAAAAGAGGGCTCTCATCAGAATCCAAACGAGCTGGCACATGTCAGGCTTCCAGCCTCCAGAACTGTGGGAAATAAACGTTTGATGTTTAAGCCATCCAGTCTACGGTAATTTGTTACAACAGCCTGAACTAACGCAGATCCCGTGATACTTCGCACTCTCTCCATCCAGGTTCTGCAGCAACCTGTCAGGCTATGTGTTCCAGATGGCACAGGTTCAAGAAGGCAGAGCCTCCTGACCGGTCTGCCTGGTGTCTGCTGTTCCCCGCTTCCCACACACATCACAGGTCTTATGAAGAACAGAAATGGATACCTGTCATGTGCCGCTATGCAGAATCTAGGGCCCGTCATTTGTCACCGAATCAAAGTCTAAAACATTGTACCAAGCTCTCCCCACCTATAATTCAACAGCAACCCTACCACGTAGCTATGCAGCCCTCTACATGTGGAAAAACTGAAATTTTTCGAGGTTAAGTCACCTGTAGAGGTCATAAAATCAGTACATGTTGGAGTTGAGATCTGAACCATAACCATTTTCTCAGACTTAGCTCTTAACCATAAGGCCAGATTAACACCACTCGCAAAAGTATTTGTTCCCCCGTGCTGCCACCAAACCTTATGGGAGAGCCATCCAAGAGGCCATGAGGAAAGGCAGCCATCCAGAATGGACACACCAACTGAGTCAGGCAAGGAAACAGCCCATCAGTGGTGACGTCTTCTTTCTTTCCTCCTCTTCCACCTAAGCCATGAGAACAGAAACTGTTAGAGACAGTTGCATTTGCATCCCTCGCCCTCTCTCATCTTCAAGGAGGAGAGGAAAATGCGGGCACTCCAGGAGGAAATCCACTGGGATCACTCCCAGGGACCCCTCTCTCCCTCCATCCTGATAAAGCTGCTTCTCCACATTCATGTAATAAGCTGGGTCTCGGCCCAAAGGTTCGGTAATTGTGAGGGGCCCTTCCCAGGGGAGTCCTGAGGACCCTATAAAGGACAGAAATTCAGAACCAGAAGAAAAGCATCCACCCCACCCCACACACCCCCAGGGGCTGCATCGTGAGCACAAAGAGGAAGGAAACAGGAGGGCAGCCGGGTGAAGGCGGGAAGAATGTCACTGACCTAGCCCATCCCAAGGGAGCATCATGAGACGCGGAAAGCGAGTTTCAGCCAATCGCGAGAGAGTAGGGAGCGTGGAAAGCCAGCCTTAGCCAATCCTGAGGGAGCAGCCCCCTGCGCCAGCCAATTCCCGAAGCACCAGGGGGCGTAGCGGGTGAAAGCTTCAACCAATTAGAGAACGTCATTCATCCCACCAAAGTCCCTATGAGAAAACCGTATTAGTCCGCGGGAAGTTTTCTTTGGGGTTGCAGAAATTTGGTTTACGGAGCTCGGCTTAGGAAATCTAAGTTCTCAATTATTAATGTGAAACAGTAATATCGTCTCCACCAGAAGGACGCTTGGTTCTTTCTCACACACACACCTGGGAACTCTCCCAGGATTCTCCAAAAGATCTAAACCATCACAAAATAAGAATTTTAGAGAATTTAGAAAATTATGCAAGCATCAGTAGTCAACACCTGAAATTAGAATTGGTTTGGCTATCAAGTGGATTTTTTGACTACTTGCATTTTTTAAGGTAAACATTTCTTTTATTAGAATTTTTTTTTAAATATCCAGGAAAACTAAGTAACAAAATTTACTTTTAATTGCAAGGCATTTGATTCCTGTACTGTTTTCCTACCCCATGAAGGAGGTAACATTTCCTGCTTATAGGAAATAAATAGCTTTCTTGTAACTCTCTTCTGAGCCACTGTGTTTGTTACAGCCGCAAGAAACGATGCTTCGTGAGAACTTACCACTAAAGGGTCAGCAGCTGTTTTAAGGGTTTCCACTCATCTGATTCTCAGGACAAAAGCCAGGAGGTAGCCCTTGTGTTGAGATAACAGAGGCACAGTTTTATTGGGGTAATAAGCGACGTAGAGTGAATTGAACATGTATGAAGTTTACAATTGGAAGTTTTGGTGTGTGAATATACCCATAACTCCATCACCACAATCAAGATAATAAACATATTGTGCCCCCCAAAGTTTTCGCATGCTCCTTTATAATCCCTGTCTCTCACTTCTCCCTGCCACCCACCCCCCCGCCCGCCCCGCAACTTCCAGGCAATCACTGATATGCTTTCTGTCACTGTAGACGAGTTTGCATGTTCTAGAATTTTAGACTTTTATATAAAGCGAATTTTGTTCCTTTTTGAATGGCTTCTTTAGGCCAACATAACTATTTTGAGAACCATCACTGTTGTTGACTGCATCAATACTCTATTCCTTTTTATTGCCAAGGGGTCCATTGCATGAACAAACCATTATTTGTTTACCCATTCACCTATTACTGGACATTTGGGTAGGTTCATTCCTCTTAGGTAAATACCTAGGAGTTGAATAGCTGAGTCTAGGGTAGATATATATGTAACATTTTAAGAAACTTCCAAACTGGTTGACCATTTTCCATTCCCACCATCAGTAAATGGGAGTTTAAGTAGTTTCCTATGCTTGCCAACACTTGGTATGGTTTAGATATTTACAGTCATTTAAAATAGGTGTGTATTGTGTAATAGTATCCTATCATGGCTTTAATTTGTATTTTCTTAAGATTGATGGTGCTGAGTTTCTTTTCTTGTGCTCAATTCCCACTCATATATCTACTTTAGTGATGTGTCCAAATATTTTGCCCATTCAGAAACACAAACAAAAAAAACAACAACGGGGTTCTTTGTTTTCTTACTATTGAACTTTCAGAGTTTTTAATGTATTTCTGGATACAACCCCTTTATCAGGTATGTGATTTGTATTATTTTCTTTCAGTCTTTTCCTTGTCTTTACAATGTCTTTTGAAATTCTTGATTTTAATAAAGTCTATTTATAGGGGTTTCTTTTCTTTTATGGTTCTTGTTGTATCTCAAAAAATTCTTTGCCTAACGAAACATTTATAAAATTTCCCCTGTGTTTTCTCAAAAGCTTCATGGTTTTACATTTGGGTCTGTTATCTCCTTTGAGCTAATTCTGGTATGTTGAGAGAGGTGTGGATCAAAATACAGTTTTAGTCCAGTAGTCAAATAGGAATTTGGAAGAAGAAAATAGAGAGACTGATAGAAAGGCAATATTAGAAATTGCTAAGAATTTCCAGACTTAGGAAATATGTTCATACACCAATTCACAAAATAGGTTCTGAGCAGGATAAACTTAAAAGTTCCCACTTTCCCATTAAGTTGCTTTTTTTTTTTTTTTTGTAGGAGTTCATCAAGTATTTTAGATGATAGTCCCTTGTCAATTTTAGACATTTCAAATATTTCCCTCCTCTGATATCTATTTATATTTATCTCTGGAGTCCTGCATAGTGCAAAATTTATAAATTTTGAAGTAATCAAATTCATCAATTATTTGCCTCATGGCTATGATATTGGAGCTTTGTTGAGTCCTTTCCTACCCTGAGGTCCCAAAGATTTCACCTAAATTTCCTTCTGCTAATATTGTGGTTTTACCTTTGTCTTTAGGTCTTCAATGCATCAGGTATCCACCTCTTTATCTGATGTGATCCAGTATTATCCAGTATTATCACCCAGCTTCTCTAACCTCATCTACCAAACAATTTGTGCTTTCTTGTCATTGGTAGGGTAAGTGAACCTCTCTTTACTCTTCTTCTTCCACAGAAATTTATCAAGGCCCTCAAAAAGCCCAACTGAAATTTTTATGGAAATTGCATTATTTATGGATTAATTTGGAGGAGAAAATCTTTGTAGTATTAAGTCGTCCCCTCCAAAAGCATGATACAACCATTTATTTAGATTGCTGGTAGAGAAACACCGTTGATATTTTGAGGTTGATCTTATATGAACTTTTCTGTAAGTTCTAGTCTGTGAGCAATGGATTCTGATGTTTTTCTAGGTATATGGTCATGTTATCTGAGAATTAGAACATTTTTAATTTATCCCATTGTAATTCTTACACCCCCTCTTTCCTTGCATGGAAACTCCAGTATTATCCTAAATGGTAGAAGGATAGTGAGCACATATGTTTCTAATTTTAAAAGAAATCTATCTAATGTTTTTTCCATTAAATATAATGTTTGTATAGATTTTTGCTATATAGCCCTTACAAGGTTAAGACAGCCCCCTTCTGATTCTAGTTGAACTTTATCTAATGTTCTTTCTGTATCAATTGCAATATATAAATTTGATGAATACTGTACACAGTTTAATTATATATGACTATAATACATAATACTCATAGGGCTATATTATGTATAGTGATATATACAATTTAAACACAGTTATGTATGCACAGAATTTGATGACTAATAGATACAGCTTTAAAACATTCAAAAATATTGTTTTTGAGACGTAAATATGCAGCATAACTCTAACGCATGGGAGCAGTGAACATCAAATTAATGACAGTCACTTCCACGGGGGGAAGAAAGAGAATGAAAGTAGACAAGGATACATAGATGAGCTCTACTGCACCTGTAACATTTATTTCTAACAAAATGAAAATTCTTGAAGCGATAAAGAAAAACACCAAGTCTGGATATGGATGAAAGATTCATGATTGTTCATTTTATAGTATATTCTCTGTGCGGGTTCTTTGAAAATTTTTAGTTAAGACAAGGGCATTCTGTTTTACCCTTCGGGTTGCCAAAGATCAAGAGGTTTGATTAACACATACTGTTGACGATTGTGTTGGGAAAAAGGGGCCCGTGTTGTTGACCAGAGGTCCGATGTTATAAGGACTTCTGCAAAACTCAAAACCAATGTACCCTTTGACAGAGAAATTCCATTCTAGGAATTTATCATACTAATCATACTAGCAGGCGTGTGCAAAGGGCATATATGCCTTCCTGCATTGGTTGTAGTAGCAAAAAAGAGGGAGCATCTAAAATGTCCATTCAAAGGGAGCTGAGTGAATAAATGTAACATTCATACAATGCAGCTATGTGGCATTAAAATGAAGAGGTAGATCTCCTTGTACTGATTAGAAAGTGACTTCAGGATACAAGGTTAAGAGGGTAAAAGCATCCTGTTTGTTATTCCAGCATTTGTTTAAAAAGAAGGTAGGGATATATATGCATTTGAATATGTATATAGTTTCTCTGGGACACAAGAGATTAGTAACAGCAGGTGCCTTTCACAGAGGGAACAGCAAGTGGGTGTGACTCCTAGTAGGTGTGAGAAAAAGAATCAACCTTCCCCCCCCCCCCCCAATCTAAAGCCTTGTGATATGTTTGAATTTGTATAATATGTATTAAGTTTTCAAACAGATAAAAGCATTTGTATCAACGGTATTTTAGTATCCTCCTCACCCTTTTGTTTTGCCTTTTCTCAGCAGCTGTTTCCAAAAAGGCAGTCTGTAGTTGCTTCTTTGGGGCTGAGGAGGTACCAGGCTTTGGAAGATAAGGGGGGCAGAGGGGCTCCCCAACTCAATAGCGAATCGTCACTAGCTAGGGACCACTCCAGACCTGGTGTCTTTATGTCTAGATGTCGCCTTTCCCCCCTTCGCTTCCCCCCAGGCACGTTTATTGCACGAATTCTTTTTACAGGCACTGTGCTAGTCAGAGGAAGAGAACAAAATAAGCTGTCCCCACCTTGTTGGATGGTACTGGCCCACGGAGGAGACCGTCATTAAACCAGGAACACAAGTAATCCTGTAATTTGTGCTAAGAACCTTGAAAGTGAGAACTGGGTGTTGCCTTAAGAGGGTGGAACAGGGAAATCTACATTAGGTAAGGGGAGCAGACCTGTCTGACAAGCAGATGGTTATGCTGGAGCTTTGCCATTTTAGGACTCTTTCTGGTACAAGTGCAGAAATCCAATCCAAGAGAGCTTAAGCCAAAAACGGAAAACTGCTGTGTATAAGTAACTGAAGAGCCTTGGATGGGGCTCAGGGGAAAGAGCATCAGGAGTGTCTGTGGAGACACAGAAATGTTTGGTAACTGGACAGAGGTGCTGGTTGTACAATACTGAAATGTACTAAGTGCCACTGATCTGTACACTTCAAAATGGTTACTTTTATGTGACATACATTTCACCTCAATTAAAAAAAAAAAAAAAGTGCCTGTGATTCTACGGCGAGGATCCCAGATCATTAGGAACGGCCTCTGTGGGTGAAGTAGTTAGTAACATCCAGCGGGAGAAGGACAGATGTGTTCTGACCCCGTTCACCAAGGTTCCTTAATGCTCCGATGGCACTCTAAGTCAGATACGGGAATGATGCACCCGCAGTCTCCTGACATGACCCGCAAAAACCGTCCAGAACCATCTAGTTACCACCTTCTGTGTATGGAAGTCACGGTGTTTGCTGATCTTTGGTGGGTAGCTTCATCTGTGATCTGTGCCTGGCTGACACATTACAACCTTGGGACCAGGCGGTGACAACCCACAAATCTTGATGTGTGCAAGTAGCTTCCTGTGGGGTTCCCTGTTGATGGCAGGGGTTAAGGATATGGTGAGTGGGCATGGGTACCCGTTCTCATTTCCTTCTAAGTGTGCCTGCTGGGGCTGGAACGCTGACTACTGCATTTCCCAGGCTTCCTTGCTTCTAGGGTTCTGGAATCAAATTAGGCCCTCCAGTTAGATGCACTTGGGTAAGATTCAGCAGACGGAGGAGAAGAGGGCACATCTTCCTGATGCTTTGCATATTGTGCCAGCAAAAGTACTGTGTGTCTCTTTTGTTTGGTTTTGTTTTTTGTTTTTTGGGTTTTGTTGTGGGCCGTCCAATGCCCAGCACCAGATCCATAAATGAGCATAACACTTGGAAATAGAGGCACCTGGGTGGCTCAGTCGGTTAAGCTTCCAACTCTTGATTTCGGCTCGGGTCGTGATCTCAGTTTGTGGGATCCAGCCCCATGTTGGGCTCTGTGCTGACAGCTCAGAGTCTGCTTGGCATCCTCTCTCTCCTCTCTCTGCTCCTCCCCAGCTTATGCTCTCTCTGTCTCTCAAAATAAATAAACATTTAAAAAAAAGTGGAAATAAAGCAAATTCACATTTTTGTCACCTGTCCTTCATGTTGCCATCTCTACCTGGAAAGAACCTGAAGGGGACAGGACACGAGGATCAGCATCTTGGCACAGTGAGTCAGGAAGGCATGGCCGCTGCTAGGTTGTCACCTGACTAAGTGGGTGACACCTGGCCCAGACCTTGTAAGAATGGGCTGACCATTTGGAAAGGAAGTCCTTGAATGAACACCACGGTCGGGCCTGTGTGCACTGGCTATTGTAAAGGGCTAGGTTTGGGATGGGAGCTAGGGACAGATGGCAAGATGAGATAAAGATAAAGCCCAGAGTGCCGCGAGCCAGGATCCAAGAAAAGAGCTTCCCCAGGATTTGCACAAGAGAGACCAGACAACGGAGAATGAAGAAAAGCCTGGAAAGGCAGGATGCCTGCCAAGACGGGAGCCCATCCCTGTGTTCTCATTTGCATCCACCCTGGTAGTGAGTAGAAAAGAGCCACAGCTCACCTGGTCAAGGGGAGGGATCCTGGCCAAAGACGTCCTGGTGTATCAGTTACTGCAGGGGCACAGCGGATGTTACCCATCGTTTTTGGACTCTCCGGGGAGGAATCCTTTGTGTGGGTCTCAGTAGGAGGTAGTGTCTATGTCCCACTATAGATGCCAAAGGGGCCAGGGATTCTCAACCTCCTGGCAGCTGGAAAACGCCCCTGACCCAATCTCAGCCAATCACATGCTTCCTCCCACCTGGAACTTTGAATCTTCAGGGAATAATGCGAATACAGAGGGTCTATTGAGAAATTACTCTGGCAGCTGCAGCTGCTGGTCATCCCAACTGGAAAGTTCCTGGGGCAGAACATTGGCTATGTCTCCACTGCTGAGCCCACCTTGATCTTGCTCTTGGAGACCCCAGGTACTTGCTGCTTTTCTGCTCAGCCATTCTCAGCATGTAGCTGCCACCCTCAAAGTCACTTCATTGTCTCAAGATGACAGCTGAGCTCTACCCATCACATTGGCATTTCAGGTACAAGAAAAGGAGAATCAAAGGGCAAAAAGGTACGCCTTCCAGCTGAGTCAGGCCCTTTTAAAGAACTTTCCTGGAAGCCCCACGTAATTATCTTTTCCTTACCTTTTAACTGGCCACTTCTGTATACAAAGGAGGCTGGGAGGTGTCACTGGGGCACGTTGGCTCGCCCAGCAGTGTAGAGGTTCTTTTAGAGCAAAGGAAGGAAAGAATGGATACAGAGTGGACAACAAGGGAGGATGAAGGGAATAAAGTTAAGGGGAAGTAATAAAAGTGATATCGATCTGGGTGAGACAGCACAGCACATTCGCATTCACCACACTCCTTGTTTTGGTCACATAACGACGAAAGATAAAATTTGTCAACAGGTAATGAAAAAGACAGAGCCAGGCTCAGAAAGCAGGGCAGACATCTCTTTGAACCAAAAAATGAGCAGAAACAGTGTGCGTGGTGAGAGAATAGGCCTCATGGACTCATGGGTTTGGGAGTGAGCAGGAGGCATTGGAGGCTCAGCTCTGGGGGAAAGCCCTTATGAGAAAGGGACCCCAGGCAGGTTCACTGGGTGAAACAGAGCTGGGAACCAGGGCTGCCCACCTGCTGCTGGGGACTGTGGGTTACAGGGAGCTGAGGGCCTAGGGAGGTGGGCGAAGAGGACTGAGAGCCAGCTTCCTGACCGGGAGTCCAGCCCAGCTGCCTGTGCCTCCTTTCCTGGGTCTGCGGCATGCCTGGTATCATCATGGAGCGGTAGCTCAGGGCACTGTTAGCACATTTCTTGGTTACCATGGAGGTAACCAACAAATGGTAGACTCCTGGACAAGGAGAGAGAGAGAGAGAGAGAGACTGGAACTCAAACACCGGTCAAAGAAACCAACAAATAAAAGCCCTCCTCCTCAAGATGAGACTGCCTGCAAAGTAAGTTACCAAAATATGAAGAAATCTAATGCCAAGAAAAAGTAGACAAATTTACCAATCAAATTTGGCATGACACAAATTAAGCTTATGGAACAATATGACAAGAACCTAAATACGTATGTCTGGGGTAGTCGGGTATAAATAAAGACATAACTTCAAAACTGAGAAACAAATTACAAAGCAAAAATTGCACGGAGCCTCACAGTGGCCTCTGTGGCTGCCAGTTATGGGAAGATGTAGCATCAGCATTCAGCGTGTGTCTCCAGGTGGAAACAAGACCCTGGTTCCTCCCCGCCGCAAATCTTGCCTGAAGAGTTTACTTCATGGCCTGTGATGCTCCATGCTGGCTTTTCCAGCCGAGGACCCTTCTTCCCTTCTGGCCTGATTTTCATCCACAGCTGTGCTCTTGCATGTGCAACTTCTCGGGCATATTTCCGACTCCGCTGGTCTCCCCCATTTCACAGAGACCTACTTCCTGAAGCCGTCCATCCTCATGCTCAAATTGGACCGATGCATAGCTGTTGTTCCTGACAGCTCCTTCTCCTGGACTGGCTCCACTATTTCCTGCATCCCAAACCTTCCTCTTTCTTGGTTGACTCTTTCATTCTGTGACACGCCTCCTAAGAGCGGTCAGAAGATGGTCGGTTTTCTGAATTCTTGCATATCTAAAAATATCATTTGTCCTCATCACTAGAATACCATGGCTGGATATAGAATTCTAAGCTGGGAATTTTTTTTTCCTTAGAGGAAAAAAATCAGCCTAGTAGCATTGAGCACCCCAGCACCAAATTGTGGTCCCTAAATATCATTTCGCAGTAAAGGAATCCTGGCTCCTTGGAGAAGTGGTTGATTACAGGGTTGGGACAGGAAAATTTGAAGGCAAACCTGAGATATCTTGTCATACCAGAAAATAGGGAGGCTGTGAACTTGGGGTGAGTGGGGATAGTTTATAGCCACAGGCCCAGAAATACCTTAGCAAAGGCCATGAGTTGTTTCTTTTAATAACCTATTCACATGCTTAAAAGAAATAGAAAGATGCAAGCCACTCACCTCTGTAAAATTTAGAAAAAGATGAAAATGATTGTGGATGCCCCGTGTTGGCGAGGCCACGGACCAGCAGCACTTTCTCACTGCACCGGGAGAAGAATATATCATGGGACTGCTTAGCCTTTCTTGGTGGCAATTTAGCTATATCCAGAATTTTAAACATACATGCCTTTTGACCTAGCAACATCACCTCTAGTCCTTTTTCTCATTTAAACAGACAATTAAACATCTACAGAACTGCACAGAAATATGTACGGAACCTACATTGCAGCATTGTTTGTAATCAGGAGAAGCTGGAAACAACCAAATACCCATTGTTGGAGATACAGGTACATAAACTATGGTACACCCACTAAGTGAAATGTTATGATGGAGCAGTTAAAATGAGTGAGGTAGGTCTGTCCAGTAGGAAAGAGATGTCCTGGTACATTGTTAAATGAAAAGAGAAAATTGCAAGGGGCACATAAAGCAATCCCCAGCCGTGAAACATCTCTGTGTACGTGGAAGAAATGTGCCCCCACGCCCTCCTGCATCAACTGTGGTGCCTGATGGCTGGATGCAGTGTGACGCTTTAGGAGATGAGAAGTATGCACATAACACTTTTCTACTGTTGGAGTTTTGACAACTAGCATGTGCTTTATCATCAGGAAAAAAATTAAATAATGAACAAGGATCATAAAGCTTTATTTAATAAATATAACCAAAAATCTCAAAATACTTTATTCCATATGTAGCCAATTAGAGAAAGAAAAAAAGTTAGAAGGAAGTGTCTGAAGAGATCAAGTGTAAGGGTCAGGAGACAGGGAGGAGGTTGGGGAAATACAAGCAGTAGACAAAACAGGAAAATGACAAAGGTGGGTGGAGGCCAGAGGGATGCTCAGAGCCTCAAAACTCTGAGTACCTCCTTTCATGGGTCACATCTCACGGGGGCTTCCACTCCTTGGCAATGATCGAAGCTGATAAACTGATACTTGGGAAATTGATTAGGGACTCCAGAAATTCAGAAGTCCTTCAACACCAGAAGGGCTTTTTTTTTTCTAGGACCATCGGGATTGCCCCCCTCCCCATCCCCCAAATAAAAAAGAATTTGGCTGGACGTCTGTAAGCCCTATCAGGGAATAATTTACCTTCTCTGAATAGAAAGATCCTCAAGGCTATCAATTTTTAACTAGGTCTTAACATCCATTTGCCTCTCAAAGCCTTTTTTTTTTTTTTTTTTTTTAACTGAAATATTGGGCTCGGTTCTGATGCTTTGAAATCACATTTGAAAGAGAATTTACTTCATAGTTTGTATTTTCCAAATGCTTGGGGAAAGGGTGGGAGGTCAGATCTGGTTGGGGGGACATCATGTGGTGAGCAGATAGTCAGTAAATCAGCTCAAAGGAAGGTGTTTGGGGTCCTGGGATGTGCGCTTCTCCCCGGCACAGAGCAGGTAAGCCTGGATAAGCCCCCGAAGCGCTGGGGCCTCTGAGGAAATGTCTGGGACTCGGCAGGTGTCTGGACCCCCAGGAAGGGGACCTGGCCCCTCTCCTTTGACCACGGGAAAGCTGGAGCAAACAATCCCAAACACAGTAAGGTTCCAGGATGGGTGTATTACAAAGAGCATGTGGCAGTGTGGCTGGGGACCCCCAGAGAGACGCGGTGGACACAGGCAGCCGGCCAAAGCTCATCGTGGGCTGACTCCTCACAGGCCAGTTTTAGTTTCTGAAAGGAGAAACTCCTTAAAAAACAAACAAACAAACAAACAAACAAAACCCCTTTTTTCTTCTTGTTCTTTTTTGCAAAAACAAGGCCTGAGCCCTGACAGGGAGCCTCCCTGAGGGCACGGAGGAGCCGAGCGGCAACAACACGGAATGCAGTCAGAAAGCTCATTTCTCCACTCTTTATTAAAGCTAGGTCCTCCTGCCGATGGCTCCGCGGCCAGGCAGCAGCAGCTGGGGCCCAGGAGGGGCACCGAAGGTCAGGTCGTACTCTGAGGGGTGTGCACGGAGGGAGGAGCACGGAGCCGGACCCCGGCCGTGCAGGGCTAGTCCGCCTTGCCCTTGGCCCCCGACGTTCCCGGCCCACAGGGAGAGGAAAGAAACTGAGGGCACGAAGGCATCGCCCAGCACCGCGGACGCCTCCTGGGACCCCTGTCCTCCTCGTCGCCCACCCCACCCCGTCACCTCATCCAGCCGGGCGAACTCTTACCACCACCGTCCACGCCCCCGCCCCACCCACCAACTACTGCGCTTCCTACCCCGCCCCCAGCGCTGGAGAGCCCGGCTGCTGGCTCTCAGGCCCCAAGGCCATGCCTACACTAAAACAGAAGGAACTAGGTCTAAAAGGGAATGCAGTTGTTTCAAAGTCTGTTTTCTGGCCCCACTCACATTGGCCCAAAAGGCATGAGGGAAGAGAGAGCTCTCACATGAGCCACACTTCAGCTGCCTGCCCAGTGGCTCCCAATGGCCCAACCCGGAGGGTGGGGTGCCCACCAGGTGCGGGCCTTGCATAGCTGGGTGCCTGGCTTGTCACTGAGCCACAGGCTCAAGTCGGCACCCCCAGAGGTGGACTGCCACTGTGCAGACTGTCCATCCTGTGAAACGGGATTCTAAACAGAAACACTACTTGCTTCTGGTACAGAATAGTGACAGAAGCAGAGTTAAAGGGACCTGCAGACATCACAGGGCCCCAAGCCCGTAGGGTTGTGAGAAACGATCCTGCCGCCGACCTGTTGCTTTACAGTTGGTTATTAAATCTAAAGAAGCATTGGGCTCAGAGGGCAGGGCCTTGTGTGTCCACCTGCCCCAGGGGAGGGGACAGCCCAGGCAGCTGAAGGCTGGGGCCTTGGCTCAGCAGCGGGCAAGAGGCCCCCAAGGATCTCTGAGTGTGCCGCCTCCGGCTGTCGGGGGTGAGAGTACCGAAGGGCTCGAAGAGGAGGCTGAGACCGAAACCCACCCGGCAACACGAGTGCCTGGCTGATCCGGGTGCTCCAGTGGGGTGGGGAGAGTGGGTGACTCTCCCCAGAATAAGGCTTCAAACTCCCTCAGGACCCTGCAAACACCTGCAACCCACCAGCCTGGGGCCACAATTTGGTTTCTGCCGTTTTCTCCTCCCAGATTCTTCAGGCCACACAAGAGATGGAAATAAATATCCAGAGTAGACAGAATAAAAGCTCTCCTAGCTGCATGTCTGTCCCCCCGGGTAGGGAGGAACGTCGTCCTCTGGAAACCCTAAGGCTTCCCCTTAGCCACGCGCAGTCCCTAAAACTTCCCGGACACACTCAAATGACCAGAAGGTCCCTGAAGTCTCTCACTGAGGAATGGAAGAAGTCGTCAGCCGAACCCACGGGAGGAGGAGCGGGATGCTCTGCCCTCGACCACCCTCCCCTCCCCTTGACGCAAGGGCATCCCCGCCCTCGCTGTACAACCCACTCACAAACTCGCCGGCCGCCGGTACCCCAGGCCACCCAAATTGGAATCCGAGTGAAATAAATAACACCGCCCGCCATCCCTACCGCTTGGCTTCACAGCACAGACCCAGGGATGCCGCAGTCTTGGTCGGGGTGGCCGCCCCCTGCCCTCGCCTCCTCCGCGCGCGCGGCTCTCCTCTCCCCGCGCGCCCCCTGCACGGCCGGACGGGCTTGGCGGCCCGGTTTCCCCGGGGCCGGGCAGGAGGGGCGCCCGAGGCCGGGCGGGGGCGGGCGGGGCGGTGCGCCGGGGGCTGAGGGGAAGGCACCGCACCAGGACTGGGGCCCTCAGCGCCCCAAGGACAGAGGAGCAAGGGGCCGGCGGCCCAGCGGGCTGCGCCTCCGTCAGCCTCGGGCCATCACAGGATGCTCTCCTCGTAGGCGCCCGAGGGCCCCGCGAAGGCGGCCGCGGGCTCGGAGCCGAAGCTCGTTCCGCCCGCGAACTCCAGCAGGGTGCTGCCGCGCTCCCCGGGTCCGCTGCCCGCGCCCGGCGGCCCCTTGGCGGGCGCCTCGGCCTTGGACGCGGGGGCCGCGGCCGCCGAGCCGGCCGCGCCGGCCGCGCCGCGGTGCGTCTTCATGTGGGTGAGCAGGTGCGAGCTCTGCGAGAAGCGGCGGCCGCAGTTGGCGCAGGCGTACGGCCGCTCGCCCGTGTGCGTGCGCTGGTGCGTGACGAGCACCGAGCGCTGCGAGAAGCGCTTGCCGCACTCGGGGCACGGGAAGGGCCGCTCGCCCGTGTGGCCGCGCCGGTGCTTGGCCAGGTTGGAGCGCTGCGCGAAGCCGCGGCCGCAGTCGGTGCAGCGGAAGGGCTTCTCGCCCGTGTGCGTGCGCCGGTGCCGCTTGAAGTCCGAGCTGTGGCCGAAGCCCTTGCCGCAGTCGGGGCAGCGGTGCGGCTTCTCCTCGGCGTGCGCCCACTGGTGCCGCGTCAGCGCCGCGCTCTGCCCGAAGCGGCGGCCGCACTCGCCGCACGCGTAGGGCCGCTCGCCCGTGTGCGCGCGCCCGTGCGCCGTCAGGTGCGCGCGCCGGCTGAAGCCCGCGCCGCACACGCCGCACACGAAAGGCTTCTCGCCCGTGTGGCCGCGCACGTGCGCCGCCAGGTGCGAGCCGCGGGCGAAGCGCGCGCCGCACTCGGGGCACGGGAAGGGCCGCTCGCCCGTGTGCGTGCGGCGGTGGCGCGCCAGGTGCGAGCCGTACACGAAGCTCTTGCCGCAGTCCGCGCAGCGGTGCGGCCGCTCGCCCGCGTGGTAGCGCTGGTGCTTGGCCAGCGCCGCCCGGCGCCCGAACGTCTTGCCGCAGTCGGAGCAGATCCACGGGCTCTCCTCCTCGGCCAGCGCGGCGGGCGCCGGCTCGGCCAGCAGCCCCCCGACGGCCGGCGCGAACGCGCGGAGCCCGCCGCCGCCGCCGCCGCCGCCGCCCCCCGGTCCGCCGCCGCCGAAGGGGTCGCAGGCCAGCCCCGCGCCCTCCACCAGGGCGAGCCGGCCCCCCAGGGGTCCCGGCAGGGGGCGCCCGTCGGCCGGCAGCCGGTCCCCGAAGTCCGGGAGGCCCAGGATCGGGAAGCCGTCCGGGTGGAGCCAGGACTTAGGGTGCACGGGAAAGTGGAAGCCGAGGGGGTGCGAGGAAGGGCCTTCGCCCTCCCCCAGGCCGTTGCCCACCTCGAGGAACCGCCTGTCCGGCTCGGGGTCCTCCTTGCTCCCGGGGGTGGGCCCCACCGCCGCCGCCTCCTCTCTCGCCTCCACCTCGGCCTCTCCGTCCGCTTCGCCGGCCTCGGCCTCCTCCGGCCCCTCAGGCCCGGCCTCGGCCTCCTCGGGCCCCGCCGCAGGGACCGCGTTGCAGGCCTCCCGCCGAGGGCCTTCGCCGCCGGGCTCCGTGCAACCGCCGCCGCGCCGGTGGCGCTGGAAGTCGGCGCGCAGGCGGAAGGCCTGGCCGCAGTCGGGGCAGCAGTGCGGCCGGTCGGCCGTGTGCACCGCCTGGTGCCGCGCAAGCGCCGAGCTCTGGCTGAAGCTGCGGCCGCAGTGCGGGCACGGGTAGGGCCGCTCTCCGGTGTGCGTGCGCTGGTGCGTGACCAGGTAGGAGCGGCGCCCGAAGCCCGCACCGCAGAAGGCGCAGCGGTAGGGCCGCTCGCCCGTGTGGATGCGCCGGTGCGTGACCAGGTGCGACTTGTAGACGAAGCGCTTGCCGCAGTCCGGGCACGGGAAGGGCTTCTCTCCGGTGTGCGTGCGCTGGTGGATGGCCAGGTGCGAGCGGTACACGAAGCCCTTGCCGCACTCGTCGCAGCCGAAGGGCTTGACGGCCGCGTGGTAGCGCTGGTGCTTGGCCAGCCGGGACCGGTGCGGGAACACTTTGCCGCACACGTCGCACGTGGTCTCGGGCCGCCCTGCCGGAGCAGCCACGGTGGCAGGGAACGCCCAGGGTGCCAGCAGGTTCGCGCCAGGCTCCCGGCCCGGCAGGAAAGGCTTCGCCTCGGACCCCTCGGCCAGAACCCCGAGGCCCCCGGGGTCGGGACCCCAACCCTCCGGAGTCTGCGCCGAATCCGAGTCATCGGGGCCCCATGTCCCAGGCACGTCCCCCACGCCATAAGCTGCTGACCAGAGCCCCGGGGGCTCGTTCTCCTCCTCGGCCACCTCCGCCAGGAAGTCCTCGTCCTCCTCCTCCTCGTGGTCCTCTATATCGTCGGTCCAGAACCAGGCCCCTGAAGGTGACAAAGGCAGGCCAGAAGAAAGAGGTGAGAGGCAGCTCCTTGCAGGCTCCTCCCCCTGAGAAATCGCAGCTTGGGCGGGACCATCCCCTGTCTGGGACAGGGCACCTCCGTTTCAGTGAAGCCACCGCCTCCCCCGTGGGTGTCCCTCCTAGGGAAGCCGAGATTCCTTCACTTCTTGGACTGTTCTCAAACGGCATCAACTAATTAATGCCACCTGCTGAGGAACAGGGATGCTCTACAAAGTTGGTGACCTTGCCTGCAGGCTCCTGTGAGAATATTACAGGGGACAGGGGTCTTGTGCTCAGAAAAAGATTCCCAAGCTGTTTTCCTCAAAGCCCCTTGTGTTCCAGAGAATTCCACCCCCCCACCCCTGCTTGGCCCAAGGCAAGCAAAACTGTGGTGCCAGCACAGCCCCGGCCCCTGCCGCTGAGGACCTGCCCTCCTAAGCACCTAAGTGTTGCTGGGCAGCCCTTCACCTCTGAATTCTTCACCAGCCTCAGGCTGGCCAGCAGCCATGGGTCTCCCTCCCATACTCAAGAGCAGAACCAGAAAAGCTACCTTAAGTGGAGGGGACCCAAAGGGGCCACTGGGCCCCAGCTCTCTGCACTCATCCTAACAGCCACCAGCAACTATTCAGGTATAGCCCACGCTCCCCTGCTAAGCCACCCCAAAGCTGGGCTTTTTCTGAGTGTGCATTTGGGAAACAGTCCCCAGGTGGC
Source organism: Panthera onca (assembly GCF_046562875.1). Lineage (NCBI taxonomy): Eukaryota > Metazoa > Chordata > Mammalia > Carnivora > Felidae > Panthera > Panthera onca. The sequence continues at coordinate 4,690,105 of NC_138354.1, forward strand.
TAAGACTGGGGGAACTGCAAGCACCTTATCACAGAAGGCCAAAGACAGCCCCCTCTCCAAGGTCCTGCAGTTCTGTACCTCCCCCAGCAAACCGCACCCCGACCTCTCCCTTCAGTGCAGGTCATGGATATGGACTCGGGCCTGCAGGGTTTTCTACTTTATATAATGGAGTCCGGATATACCAGCCAGTATGATACACCCAGGAGGGAACTACTATCTACGGAGCAGGCACTGAATCCCAAGGAACAGAAGGGAAAAGCCTGACCCACGGTGGCCCCAGGTGTTCCAAAGTACCTGTGTGCCTACTTTCTCATGAATACTTTGCCCCGCGTGTGTCCACAGTGGGCGCACACCATTGCTGTAGCCCACTTCAGAACCGTAACGTCTGGAAGGCTCAGGCTCCGAGGGTGGGAATCCCTTCTACCCGACCTGGGTCCGCCACCAAAACTGTGGCCAGTGCCAGGCATCACCTGGCTGGATGAGTCTGATTGCTGAGTCCTGCCCCCAAGGGAAGGTCCGGGCTGGCAGGGCTGCCCACCCCCGGCTCAGCCCTCGTCCTGTATTTCTGTACGGCACTCTACATGTATGGTGATATGGTCACATGGGCAAACCCAGCACAGCGCAGAGTGAAATAAAGCCAGACACAGGCACGATTTCAGCTGTGAAAAAAAACCACACATCATGTAAAGGGATACAGAGATGGGTTATTTTATTTTTTCATAATTGCAATCCTTTAAATTTTCTACAGTTAATAATATACCGTTGTAGTAAAAAGAAGCTTTAAGCAAGAGACAGAAGTTCCCTGAACTAAGCTCAGTTTGCCTGCAGGTGCCACCCAGGGCATGAGTGGGTGCTGTGGAGTGGCAGCGACCTCAACAGCACAGGGGGCACGCTCCTCACTGCAGTGCCCTCACGAGATGGGATTGTCGGTGGGAGGGTCAGGCAGTTGAGCGGATAGATCCACTGGAATTCTTTCTGTGAGTCTCAAAAATAATTTTAACTCAAGACTGGTGAGGGTCGTGAGTAGTTTGAATGAGACTCCCTAAGGCAGGGGGAATTCAAGCTGAGGAACAAGTGCAATGTCTTAGTGGGGTGACTGTGCACCCCAGGACCTAGCCTAGGGGCAGCACTTGCTGGCTCCAAAACAGCCACTCAGGCCAAATGAGGGCTCACCAACAGGCGACCTCGGCCACTCAGTACTGGAAGGGGTGGGTCAGGTCCCAGTGACTCACCCACCACACCTCCTCCTTGGGGTCCAGGAGCAGCAGAAAGTTTCCCCCATGCACCCCGGGGCGGGGGGTGAACCCTTGCCCTGCCCCTACCTCGAGCCTCTGAACAAGGCTCTACAGAAAGAGTGATCATAAGAGGGACCTGGGGGACCGGGTCACTAGCCCTGGAACGAGCACAGCCACTTATCCGAGAACAAGACGACACTTAACACACAGCCAGGTCATGGAGAGCACCACTAACACCAAGGGAAGGACGGTAAGGGCAGCCACGTCCCTAGCAGTCAGAGCTGGCTGCACCGCAAGACAGGACCTCTGGAAGGTACGGGGCCACGGGACAAAGAGCAGAGGAAGAGCAGCCTGCCCTAGGCTGGGCTCTGCTCCCTTGCCTCCTCTCACCAAAGTGGACCAACGTCTGGAGGTTGGGCCCTGGAGTGGGGGTGTCCCATGTAAGGGTCACTCCGGGCTGCAACGGGGACAGGGTTTCCAGGGGGGGACCTGGGATCCAAGTGAGCACTTACCAGGTCTACTTGTGACATGAGAGCCAGGACAGAGAGGTTTTGCTCTGACAAAGAGGGTGACGGGACATTTTGCAACAGTGGCCTATGGGGTCAAACACAGTTGCTTCTTCCAGAATCCACAGGGAGAGGGTGGAGGGGAGGACCCTGAGTGGGAGCTGGTGTTCCATCCCCAGAGACATTGCTCCTAAGGAGTGTGACCCTGGGTGATTAGCTAGGCTGGAACCAGCCCTCAGAGGCCCAGTGACAATCCCAGGGGCTGACCAGTGGCAGCCTCAGCACAGCCCCCGAGGTACTTCTAGTAAGTGCCCTACCCAGGTGCTCATCAGAGGGCCTTGGGGAAGGGCAGGGCCCCTGGGCCACACACCTGGTGCACCTGTACCCCTGAGCTGCTCCGCATGACGGACACACAATGCCCGGAGAAGGGTGCCACCGTTTACTAGGACTCCCACCCTCAGGCAGCCTCTGCCCCTGTCCAGGGACCCAGAGGCCTGCCCTCAGGCCCAACAGTGAGTCAGCCGTGGGTCTGCTCTGACTAAACGCCTCTCTGCTGCAACCCCTAAGTAAAGTCCACACCTGCTCCTGCCTCTTCCTCCAGACCTGGAGCCTCGAGGTGGCCTTGGGGAGAGGCCCCCACCTGGGGACAGTTACCAAAGGAGGACACGGACAGGGGCTGGTGTGCTCAAAGCTGCGTATGGCTCCTTCCTCCAGGGCTGCTGGCCAGCTGCCTTTCCTCCCCACTGAGCAGGGATTTGGTAATCAGGGCTGGACTCCAGTGTGACAGCTCCCGACAGGGCCAGGTTTCTGTGCTTCGAACTGTCCTCCCGTGAGGGCAGAGCCCGCCCCCCATCGCTGGCCTCAGCCTCCTCATTTGTACCATGAACTGTAATACCAAGGACCAGTTATTAGCAGGAGCTTGAGGCCGGGCCCCTCCTCACTTGGAATGTTTTCTGGCTCCTTCCCCTTCTGCCGACACCGAACCCCGGGGTCTGAGGCAAGACAGCACCTCCGTGCCTTCTCCCTGGCTCAGACCACAAAGGGGGATTCAGTGATATCCCAGGCCCCCTCGGGGGTGTGACAAAGGGAAAGCCCGTGCTGAGGTCTGACACCCCCCCCACCCCCGCTCTCCCAAGGGCAGACAGGCGCTCACGGGCTGTGTGACGTAGACACCACCTGCAGGCTGGCGCCCAGCCTGTGCCTCCGCTCCACAGCCGCTCTGAGTTCCGCCTCTCCAGAACCACTCCCCGCGCTCACCCACCGTGGGATTCGCCCACCTTAGTGTTTTACCTCTTACTGCCTTTAAATGTTCTCTCTATCCTCTCCTGCATCATCTGCAGGCAGGTTTAACCCTGCATTCTGTACTCCTCGTCTGTCCTTCACTTTCACGTGAGGGGCAGGACCAGCAGCCAGCCCCACCGGGTGCCAGGCCCGCGCCAGGTACGGTGGAGACAGCACAGGGGTGGACGATACACGGTGCCGGCTCTTACGGAGTCTGCCGGAGGCGGCAGGCAGGAAATGAGGAAGCAAACATCCAGCCAGGACCGTTTCAGACAGCACGGTCTGCTGTACATGCAGGAAACATCCTGGAGGAAGGCAGGAGGGAGTGCTCCTGAAGTCTATGTGGTCAGAGAACACGCGACCTAGTAGGGACCTAAGAGCCGAGCCAGCCACACAAAGGGCACTCTGGGCAGGGGAAACAGTAGGCACAAAGGCCCTGAGGCAGGCGAGAGCCTGAAGAGAAAGGCTCTGGAGCTGAGCCTGAAGACCCAAGGGTGTGTGAAGTGAGCCTGGCAGGGCGGCAGGTCTCAAGGCCACAGCAGAGAGCCCAGATGCTATTCCAAGCACATGGGGAAACTTCCAGAAAGTAAGGCAGACGGCTAGCTCAGGAACACCTGTGCCTGATGGCCTCACAGAAGCGTGGGATGGGGTAGCGCAAGGAAGGCAGAGACACAAGGACCACTCAGGCAGGCAGCCAGGCCCACTCAGGTGCCCAGGACGCTGCAAGGGGGGCCTGCGGGGGACAAGCGGGGCCACTTCACGCTGGGGGCTGGGGGGATTCACTGCGGGACGCCCATCAGATAACTGAGTGGAGATGTCAAGCAGACAAGGTCAGGGCTGGAGAAAGAAGCTGAGAATGGGCAGCAGAGATAGAAATGGTACCGGAGGCTCTGGTCCCAGTCACCAGTCACCTGGAGAGGACAGAAGAGGACGCAGGACCGTCCTGGTCTCATAAATAAGTGAGGGCAGGCGGAGAAGCAGCCGGGAAAGCAGCTGAGAAATCGAGGCACGTGGAGTCCTGAGGCCAAGAGGGTCTGTATCTCAGAGAGCAGAGAAGCCAGCCTAGCAAGGACACAAGGCCAGCCCAGCAGGCCAAGGTGGTGGCAGCGTCCTCAGGAGGCCTGTGGTCAGCCCACAGGTATGCTGTATTCCAGCCACGATCCCTGCTCCAGTGCACGTGTGGGCAGGGAACGGGCTGCTGCCAGGGGCAGGGGTCTGGCAGGCGACTACAAAGGGCAATCACGAAGGAAGGAGAGGTGCTGCTATCTAAGCCGGGTGAGGAGACAGGTACAGGAAAGGGGTGGGGTCAGAAGAGGCGAGGACAGCGAGCACCCGGGAGCTGGAGGTGGTGGCCACGGGGTGGGGAGCCAGAGCAGGACGCGCCAAGTCAGCACTGGACAGGTCTTGGGGTGCCTGAGTCGGGGGAGGCGGACAATGTGCCAGACCTCTTGGCCCAATTTTTCAAGCAGCACAAGAGAGGAATACGCTTGTGTTTTGCCAGACTCCAATCTAGAAATCCAGAAACTCTGCTGGGCTCAGAACAGTTGGCATCTGTCCTGCCCAGACCCAGCAATCCTCAATTCTCAACTGACTCAGGTACTCAGAAATGAGTACAGGGAGAAAAGGGAAGGAGACCGTCTAGCAAACAGACTACAGTTCTAGTTAAGAAGGACCTTAGGTGGATTCAGTGCACCCAAGCTGACCCCAGCCCTGGCTACCTTATCCCCTCCCGGGCACAAGGCCACGTCTAAGACTATGCCCGGTCCTGCCCCTACCTCGGGCTCCCCAGACAGGAGGGGTGGGATAGGGGAGCACTCTGGGCTCACCGGCCCTACCTGGCACAACAACCAGCCACTGGGGAGGACAGAGGGGCAGTGGCCTGGCTAGCCGTCCTCCTCAGGGAGCTGCCAAACTCACCCAGGGTCACAGGTCACATTGTGGGGACCACCCAGGCTGAAACCTGCAAAAGTCTGCACCCCAGGACCCTCCAAGAAGCGTAGACAATGGGGCCACATCTAGACCACATGATAAGAGACAGGCCGACGGAGGCCTGTGGCCCCTTTAATTGCAGGTGACTATTCTGAATAGGGCCGACCCCCCACTAAGGCCCCCTGAGAAACATCACCCACATCCAAGCCTCATCCTGTAAGCAGCTGCCATGGTCTCACCAACTAAAGCCCTCCCCAGTCTGCAGCCCAGGAACGGCTCCCAGACAGGGTCCCGGAGAGGGTGGACAGCTGGGGCAGGAAGGCCATTCTGCAACACCATGGACAGCGGGGCCCAGGCTCTTAACCACCACTTTAGAAGCCGATTTCCTCATCCGCAAGGGAGGCTGCTCTCCTCTGCCCTGCCATGTCACGGGGGTGCCGTGAGGATACAAAGTAAATGGGAAAATGCTTTGAAGAGTACACGTGTAGGCGTAGCATTGTCTGTGTTTTTCTGTTTTTATTTGAAAACACGTTTAGGAGAGGCTCTGAGTCTATCCAGGCACGTGACCGGCATGAACCATCCAGCGCCCCTCACTAAGGTGACGTCACTCCAACCCAAGGCCGGTACACCCGCTATGCAAGGGCCCCCAGGGAGCCCTGAAACACCGAGCCTAACACACACCTCCTGAAGTACCCCCACAGAACCGACAGTCCCGCGCCCTCAGCCTGGAAATTATGGATTCGGTTTGAATTTCTTTATTCCCCGTGTGAGTAAAGCAAGCAAAGCTCAGGGGGTTAGAGGAACAGAGCCAGAGTCACCTCAGTCCCCGGAGAAATTTGCCACCCTGAACACCTTCCGTACGCATCCCTCCCAAACCTCCTCCCGGGAAGGTGCGCGGCTGCCCGCCCAGGCCTGTGGCCGGCCCCCCAGACCCTTCGTTCAGAGATGGCCAAGTGGGTGCAGAAGGCAAAGAGCCGGCTCCAGTCTGGGACCCAGAAGGGCTCTGGCACGGCCAGGACCGAGCGTGCCCACTCCCGTCCCTCTGCGCCAAAGACTTAACGACTGGCCCTCGCTTACCAAAACAACTCCAAAACCCAAAGAGACGCTCCAAGGCAGGGACAGGGACAGTGTGAAGGGCTCCTAAGAGGAAGCTCGAGGTTCTGTAAGGACTCCCCAGCCTTGGACGACCACGGGCTGGAATCAAGAGAAGCCAACCCACAAAGGCAGAGACTGGCGCACGACGGCCTCCCTGTCTCCACGCGCCCGTCCACGGCCCAGACCGCCAGCACCAGGGCTGCAGCAGAGAGCTAAGGTGAAGGCCAAAGTCCGGCAGGGCTCTGAGGAGCTACAGAGGCAGAAACCGCACGAGTGCATCTCATACTCACCTGTGTAGACGCCAGTGACAATGTCTCCTTCCTCAGGACGGGGGCTATCTGGGACCCAGGGCTCCTCCCCTTGTTCCAGCCGGAAGATCAGATCCGGCTTGGGGATTGGGTATCCTGGCCAGGAGAAGGACAGCCAGCAGCTGCAGGGCCACTCTGGCCAGGCCCGCCCGCACCCCACGTGGTGCCATCCCAACACCCCAAGCCCTCCTCACTCTCTCGCCGCTCTTCTCCCTCCTTCCCAGGACCAGCTCTCCCGCCTCCCAGCCTCCACTCTGGGAAAGCCCACCTTCACTTCTCTAGAACTTTGCCTTGATACCCCCCAGCTCTTCTGCAGAGCCCTGCCCGCACCTTCCTCACCCCTCTCCTCTATTACCTGACTCCTCCCCCCTGGAGGCCTCTGGGGAGTATACAGAACAGAGACCACAGCTGGACTGGTGGCTCCCAGAACACAACCACCTGGCTCACGGCACTGCTGGACCACAGTGAAGACCCCAGAACACAGCCCCACCCAGAAGCCAGAGTGGTCCCTAAGAACCCCCAAGAGGTGGGCTGGATCCAGGACCCCCTTCTCCTAGACCCTGGGGTTTCAGAAGCCACTCTCTCAAACAGCTAAGCTGCTGGCAGTCATCACGTAGGAATGCCTCTTGGGGACGGAAGGCCCCCTGCTTACCCAAGGACACCAGGATCCCATAGTTCTCCTGCATGACATCCTTGTAAAGGTCCCGCTCGCCTGCGTCCAGCCTCTCCCACTCCTCCAGTGAGAAATACACAGCCACGTCTTCAAAGGTGACCAGCCCCTGGAAAACAAAGAGCCCCGGCCACTGCCCTAAACTGCCCTAGGAGAGAGGCAGGGGAGCCCCTAGAAAGAGAGCGACAGAAAATTACTTCAGGAAGAGCTGCCCGTGGACCTGCAACATGGAGCTCACGGGGACACAGCCCAACTGCCCAAAGCCCCAGTGGCACCGAGGGCTTCTGAGCCTGGCTGCACCCTGAAAGGCAAGGACCCCACGTCCGTTCAGAGGTGAGGAACCCAGGCTCAGACGGGGCGAGCACTCAGCTCGTGTGGGGCAGAGCCAAGACTCTCACACTGAGGCCAGGAGACAATGCAGCTCAAGTCCACGGCCGTGCTAAGAGGCGGTGTCCTCCCCTCCTATGTCATCGTCCAACCTAAGCCAGCGGTCGCATTGGCAACGAGAGGGCCCACGCCCGGGTGAGTATGTGGCATCGACTAACCTGCCTGGGCTCGGCAGGAAGCCAGAGCCCGGCCAGGTGAGCGGCACTCCAGGTGAGGGACCACAGCCCGATCCTGGGACAGAGCCAGTCCCCTGAAATAACTGCGCATAGAGCAGCTGAGTAAGTGGCAGTCAACACACTCAGGACATCCCAATGGCCTGGGAAGTCTCGGGCCCCAGGGAAGTGGAGCCATATCCCATGGCTTTGCGGGTAGAGACCCCCAGCCGCGTCCTGCTGCCCCGTCCCTGCTCACAGCCTGAGCTCGCCCTGATGACCACAGCGCCCCTGCCTTGCCAACAGGGCTCTCCAGGACAGCAGGTGCCAGGCTTCCCCCTCAGGAAAGCCTGCCTGGTTAACTGAGCTCCAAGTGAGAGAGCGGCTCACCTGAGACCCAGCTGTCAGGGAATCGTCATCATCTTCCTCCTCCAAGTCCTCCTCGTCCTCGTCCTCCTCGTCCTCGTCCAGGTCCTCATCCCTAGGTGTGGCTGGAGCCCGGCTGGCCTGCAAGGCTGAGGGGAGGATCTCTTAGGGACCCGCCCTCGCCAATAGGCCTCACGGCCACCCCTGCCCAGACAGCAAGTAGGTCAGGAGCCCCCGCTCCTCCGTCCCAAAGCCTGGGTCCTGACGCTCCAGCTCCACCCTATTGGGCCAAAGAGCTCTCCCGACCCGCCCTCCCAAGCTCCCTCACCTCCTCCCCCCAGAGCCAGCTCCTTTTCCTTACCCTTTTGCTGAAGAACTGGGGACCTGGCATCACCGGCACGGCGAAGGCGTCCCTGGGTCCCCAACGTGGGACTCTGTTCCTCGGCCACCACCTCGTTCTCGTCCGCCTCCACCTCCACCTCCACCTGCTCCCCGTGCCCGGCCTGCCCCCCCTCCTCCTCTTCCTCCTCCACCACCGCCGGGTCCTCCCCGTCCTCCGCTAGGAGCTCCTCCTCCTCCTCCTCCTCCAGCTCCACCTCTTCTCCCTTTTCTTCTTCCTCTTCTTCCTCCTGAGCAGGACCACATCCCAACCCATCCTCCGCCTTCGCCAGCTGCGTGGCTGGTGAGTCCGGGGTCGTACGAAGAGCCGCCATCTTCTCCGGAGGAAAGCCTCAGCTCGGCCTGAAACACAGACGGGCAGCGGGGATGAGCCGCCCCCACCCCCCGCTTGCTCCCACACGCTGCTCCTCGGGCCTCCCTCCGTCCCCCGGGAGGCAGGACTCATCTCCCCCACTACACAGTGACGCACCAGAGGAGGAGGGACCGAGGCTCTTCCCGTGCTCTCGTGAGGCACAACTGGGACGCTCTGTGCCCAGAAAGACTAACCACAGAGCCCCTCTCTGTGACCCCATTATGCAGCCTCAGCTCCTTCTTGCCAGCAATCCCGTGCAGGGCACGAACTGCTGTGCCGTCTAGGAGTAAATCAGGGATTTAGCCTAGGTCTTCATCCTCAGGGCCCGTGAGAAGCAGGGGGTCCAGGCCACACGGCCGAGGGTGGCCCACGTCTGGCTGCAAGGGGCGAGTGCGGCCTGGGAGCAACAGCCCACCTCCATCCGGGGACCCACCTCTGCACACCGACACTGTGCCAGCAGGGGTGCGGGAGGAGAGGCCCGGGCTCGGGCAGGGGTGACAGGTAAGACAGGCGGGCTCATTCGCCACCGCCTGGAAGGCCGGCCGGTCGGGCTCCTATTTGCCAGAGGCAGCACACAAGACGTCGTGGGTCTGCGCTGCCCCCTGCGTCTCCCTGGCCCCTCACTCCATCCAGGGCATTCGGGAAAAGTTCAGCAGCTCGTGGAGATTTGCTTCATCGCCGGACCAGCAGATACAACCTAAAATGCCCTTTAACGGCTCTTCAAGTTTAAGGATTAGAGAATCCCAGGAGGGAACCGTCAAAGGCCCAGTGGCTTCCAGGGTGCCACTCACACCAGCGTCACAGCTGCCTCAGCCCAGGTGCTCCGGAGACAGAGCCACGCGGCGGCACGGCCCAGACCCAAGGGCTTGGGGGGCCGCGCCTCCCTCCCAGGTGCACGCCCTCCACCAGCCTGTGGAGACCCAAGGGCAGGACAGAGTCACAGTTTTGACAGGTCGGTTTCTGGGGCTCCTTCTTGAGTGAAAACTTGAGGAGCCTACCCCCCAGCCCCAGCCCCAGCCCCATCAGCGTTTCAGACCTAAAGTGGGCCGCTCCCGAAATGATCTGAGCCCACTGCAAACACAGCAACCCCAGCACCCTGGGATGACGGCACGACCACCAGAAGGATCCTGCAACATCGGGCCACGTGGGGCAGGTGGGCCCAGCGCAGCTCGTCGGGCTCCAGCAGTGGGCAGCATCTGCCGCGGAACCCCTCCAATGGGACAGGGGCGCCCCACATGGAGACGTGCAGGGTCACGAGAGCGGCTCGGAACACCAGGTATCCACAGGGAAACCGCTCAGTGACGAGCTCTCATTCCACAACCCCTCGCTTTTCTACTAACGAGGCGGCACGCACCGGTTCTCGGCACCACTCTGAGCTGCCGCGGCTTTACACGGCTTTTCAGAGCAAGTGCCTCGGTGCACCCATGAGAGCCTTCCAGAGACCAAGGCCCGGGTCCAGGGGCTGGGATGTGTGGGCACCCAGAGGCCACCTCTGTCCTGCCCCTCATGCTCCCCTCCAGCTGACTAGATTGCGGATTCACAGGCACCGAATCCAAGATCACAGGTGAAGAGCTATGCCTCTACAGGCCACCCCAGCCTCCAGACGCTCCCCCAAACCAACCTCCTCGGTCTCCATGGTTCTTTGGGCACGTGAGGGTGCCCAGGTGTAGAAACGTGTGCCGTGGGTAACGCCAGCCACTTCCAGGAGGGCACAGCCCTCCCTGGCACTCAGGGCACTGAGAGTGTGCTCAGCAAAGGTTTCCCAACCACCACCCACCTCAGGCCCACAGGAGGGCTTTTCTCACCCAGGCCTCGGGCTACAAATCCACACTGAACTCAGACACCGCACGAAGCCCAGCAGAGCTGCCTCCTGCCTGGCCACCATCCAGAGCAGACTCCCACAGGCCAGTCTGCTGTACCCGAGGACCCACTCACAAAAGAAGAAAACTCCAAGGCTTTGGAATACAGTGGCCCTAAGCTGGTCCCACCTCCAGACCTTTGCACATGCCATTCCCTTTCCCCGGCTCTCACTTCCCCTCTCTTCACTGATCCTCTGGAAGTAGCCTCCTGGGTCCCCTATTTCACACAGTTCTCTGAACTCTGCCCTCACGGTGCCTCACTTTTATATATTTACAGAACTGTCTGCTCAGTGCCTGTCTCCCCAAGCACACAGTCCACTGCAGGAAGGCGAAGTTCCCTCTGCTCATCTCTGAACACTCCCCCCACCCCACCTTGTGCCAGGCACAGAGCGATCACTCAAATATTTATTAAGGAAACGACTCTAAAGTCTGTGATCAACACGATAACATGAGATTTTAAAAACTCAGGGGCACCTGGCTGGCTCAGTCAGTAGAGCATGCGACTCTCAATCTCGGGGTTGTGAGTGCAAGCCCTACGTTGTTGCACACAGAGCTCACTAAAAACAAAAACAAAAAACAAAACCCTCAGTAGTCTGACCCCACTGCCATGTTCCACAACAGACTGACAACTCTTTGGGGTCCTTCAAAATGAAACCCATCCCAGAAGCACTACGGAGTCTCTGCCTTCAAAGAGGCTGTCACCTGACGTCCCTTTTCCTCCAAAATGCACCTGCTGATGACCAGAGAAGGGAAAGGCTCAGCAGCACTGGAGGTCAGCAGTCATTCTGCAGATGGAATCACAGCCTAGCACAGACACCCCACATACCCCAACACAGAATCCAGAACAGAATCATTCCGGAAAACAGACTTCAGTCACTCAGGCACCAGGTTCCTTCTGCCTCGCCAGGCAGCTAGGTGCTGGGCACACTCCCCCAGACCCACACGCTCTCCTCTCTCCTCTTCTCAGCCTGCCAGCCCACTGAAACTCACTCCGCCCGCTTCCTGGCATCCGATCCCAGGTCAGAAGCCACAGAGGGTCAGGTAAGCAGCCTCATTGACATAAGCCCCCAGGGCATCCCAGACCCTTACTTCCCTTGGGGCCCTGCACCCTAGGACACAGCACTGCCGACACTCAGAACTGAGGATGACAAAACACCCTCTATGAGAACAGAAAGCAGCAGCAAAGTTTGGAAACTGTTAGAACTCTCCACAAAAGTCCCAAATCCAAGAAGCCTACCTAGAAAGGAAGAAACGTGTGGGTACATAAATATCTAGGCCCCTTCCTTCCCTCTAGGTGGCCTTACTGACTACACTCCTGTTATTCAAGGCCTTCCAGGTTTTTGCCTCCTTCAAGAAGCCTTCCTTCCTTGACAACTAGGATCCTCACTGTGTGTCCATGGCTCGGGCTCCCCTACTCTCCAGGATTTGCTCCTGGTGCAGGTGTATCCATGGGGCTACTCCCCCAGCTCCCCCAGGCCAACACTTCGCTATGCTGGCCAGCTCCCCAGACCTGCCAACACTTGTTGAACCAAACCAAGTACCAAGATCTCTCCGCACAGGTGCAGCTAGGGGCCTAATCCCTCTGCACACCTCCCCTTCTCCCTACCCACCTAGTCCTCTACCAAAGGCCAGCCCCTCTCCCACCTCTGCCGCCACATGGGGCGGCCCAGACCCTGTCCAACCCCAGGGATGAGTTCCCCTACCGGACGACCAGCAGTAGAAGACGACATAGCAGCCCACCGGAGCCTCCATTTGCAGAGAGGGAGGACCCAGACGAGGCCCCCAAGGTCACTAAGCAAGCTCCCGGGGCGCCTGGCCAAGCCACTTCCATCCCTCCAGGGGGCTTATCGGGCTCGGGTCTCCCGCAGAGGCCCTGGCGGTGACAGCCCCTCCTGGATGGGTGTGTCCCCGGGGGCGGCCACGGCCCAACCCCCGCCCCTCGGGCCTAGCCGGCGGCGGGCACCTCCCGAGGAGTCCGCGCGTGTCCTCCCCAGCCCCGCCTGCTCCGCGCCGCCGGCCTCTGCCCGCCCCGGGGGTCGGAGCCCGCCCCCATCGCGCGGGGCCGGGCGGGGGTCGGCGGGCGGCGCCGGGCGTGGGCGCGGCCGCCGAGAGCCCGGCCGGCGCGCCGCTCCGGCCCCGCCAGGCCCAGGCCAGGCCCCGTCGGCCCCGCGGCCTCCCAGCGCCGGCGTGGAGGGGCGGCCCGACCCCCCGGCCCGGCCCTCGCGCCCGGCCGCCCGCACCTGCCGCCCGCGCCGCCGCCCACTCACCGCGCGCGCGCCGGGCCGGCCGAGCCGCCGCCGGACGCCGGGGCCGGGCCGGGCCTGCGCGCCCAGCGCTACACAAAGTGACGGCCCCGGAGCTGCGCGGCGGCGGCGCGTGGGCACCGGAAGTGCTGCCGCCGGGCCCCGCCCCGCCCGCGCCCACGGGGGGCCACTTCCGGTCACGCGGGGTCGAGCGCGGCTCCCGGAGGGGGCGTGCGTGGAGGGAGAGGAGGTGCCGCTCGTGCGCGGGAGGGCGCTCTGGGCCCTGGAGCCCGGCCCCACCCCTGGGGATCCCGGTGCCCTCATCCCGCGACCCCGACCCAATCCCTGGAGACCCCAGCCCCACCCCTGGGAACTCCAGCGACTCCTGCCCGGAGACCCCATCCCACCCCTAGACACCCCAGCGCCCTTTGCCCCGACCGGAGATAGGGCCCCCAGTCCTGGGAACCTCAGCGCCCCCTGCCCAGATCCGAGGCCCAGACCCCACCCCCAGACACCCCATGAGCCCCAACTCTGAGACCTCGACCCCAGCCCCTGGACACCCCAACCCCGCCCTCTCCCTGGAGTCACCGGTGACATCCTTCTCACCTGCGAGCCTACTCCCTCCCCAAGCCCAGTAGGGATTCCTAATTCAACCAAGATTCGGGAATGACTACTGAGTGCCAGACCGGAGTTCATCCCACCCCAACCTTGGGACCCTCTCTAGGTCCGGAGCCGGTGGAGACAGGCCATGACCTATGGAGGAGCCTCGCGGAGGCCATCCATCCAGCTGGCGTGCCATGACACCAGACGATGGTAGGGGCGCTCCCTTGCAGGTGATGGACAAGAGGGACTGTAGCAGGTGGGCCGGGTGTCCACTGCTCACGGGCACTGCTTTGTGGGACCACTAGTGCCTGTAGGACCAGTGCTGCTAAAGGCAGGGGTTTTATCCAGAATGGATGACGATGAGGACTGAAGGTGCGGGGGGGCCAGGGCAGCTGAATGAATGCATTGCAATCCTTGCATTGGAGCCCTTGCGTGGAAGGACTTGAAATCAGTACCACGAAGAGGGCCAGCCTCTGAGCACGGAAGGGTCTACCAAGCAGAGGGAGGTACAAACAATAGGTGGCCGTAGGAGCTGTGAGAAGGTGAGGCCGCTGGACTCAGGGTCCACCTGCAGTCCTCCCCAAAACCTGTCTGCATCCACCCCCAGGGGCGAGGCTGGGGTCGGAGCTCTTGTGCCCACAGAGGTCCAGGCCCTTTTCAGCCTGGCTCCACACCCCCAGTCAGGAATGGTGTGGCCCGGCTCCTTCCCTACCTCCCACCCCACAGGTACCATTATTCTTATATTTTCTGTAGCGGTTCCCCAGCCTGGGACCCACCAGACAGAGCAGCAACCTAACTGGGCTTCGGGCAGGTTCAAACCTGTCTGAAACACCAGCTTCTCCCCTCCAAAACCTCAGCCCCTGGCTGGTGAGCTTGTCAGGCTTACAGAGGACTCAAACCTGGGTCCTGAAGAGGGGAGGGGTGCAGCCCCCCAACCCCAACTCTTGCCTTCTGGAGCCCAGAGCACCAGCTGCCCACCCTAACTCCTCATCATGACTGGCTTTAGCTCCTGGTGGCTTAAAAATGTTTTCAAATTAATATAACACTTAAAAACGGGAAGTCTCTTGTAAGAAGATGGAAAAAATCAGAAGTTCTCCCAACGCACAGGCTGTGGCTTACAGGGCACCTGTTAGGGGGCCCTGAGAAGTGACAGCAGCCCCTGCTTCTACACGGCACCTCCCGTCTGGTCCTTTGGAGCCCTGGACCCCCAGCGTAGACTCTCCCCCCCCCCCAGGTGGTCCCAATGAGAGGCTCTGAATGTAGGTTAAGGAGCAGGAGCAGTGGAGGCCGGGGAAAGAGAAGCAGCGGGAATGGAGGCCCAGAGACTGGCACCTGGACCTACATGGCGGGGGGGGGGGGGGGTGGGGGGGGGTGGCAGGGAGGGATGGTGTCTCCCCGGCCCGTGGAGAGCTGGAGAAAGTGCAAATGAGGCCACCCAGTGGGAGCAGCACCTGTGACGAGGCAGGAGAATACTCCACCCTTCCCACCAGCACTGCCCATTGGCCAAATCCACTTGTACTGTGGGGGTGCAAGGGGGGCCCTGGGACCGCAGCCACAGTTCGATGCCCAAAGCTGGGCAGAAAGCATATGGGGGTAGAGTGGGGGGCTAAAACAGACCCAACAGCTCCATCCCTGCCTTAGGACCCCCCCCCCCCCCCGCCCTCCTTGTCAGGCAGGGACGGGTATCACCTCAGCATCTGCTCAGAACTTTTCTTGGCCTGTCCCCTCACCTGAGGCCTAAACCAAGACCTGATTTCTTCCCCTCCCTTCTCTGAAGAGATTTTCAAAGGCATGGAGTCCACCAGACTCTCCCCACTCAGCAGGCTCTGCCCGAGTCTCTTCTGCTGCCCCCCCCCCCACCCCCCGGGGCCTCTCTGTTCCCTCCCCTCTCTGAGGCTCTGTCTCCCCCCCACCCCCAGGAGCCTCTCCTTCCTCCTGCCCTGTGATGGGCAGAGTCCCCCAAAGCCTGTCCGGCCCAGGACACCAAGTGGTGCAGCCACACAAAGGCCCCACAGTCCCCCACCCAGCCGGCGCGTCTGAGGTCAAAGTTGGGCTTGGGACGCTCCCCCCAGGGTATTCCCCCTCTGCCCCACACCTGTGGCTTCAGAAGCAAGGTGTGCTCAGGCAGACCGCCCGCTCTTCTGTGAGACTAAAAGCTAAGCTCCTTGATGGGAGCCTTACTTTATAGTCAGATAAATAGAACCCCCTGCTCTTACGACCCCGCCTGATCTGGTTGCTTCCAGCTCAGCTCTCCACTGGATCCAGACTGGGTGCTCGGGGGGCCTTGCCAGCCGCCTCAGACTGGCCACGCCTCTGCAGATGACCCTCCTCTGGGCCCCGCGTCATCTTTGTGCCTACTCAGGAGCAGTGCTAGGCTGTCCCAAACAGGTCACGCTTGGGCCTCTTCATGTCCTGAAGTCACCTGGCCCTGACCCTTCCGGCCACCTAAGCCCAGAGCTGCCGGGGTCTGGAGCTGGCTGCCCCAGGGCCTGTAGGCACGGAACCTGGGCACGGCCTAGGGCGGGGCCCCTGCCAGGCGGGCCTCTCCCCACAGGGGTGCTGGAGAGCCAGACCCGCAGGCTCCAGTCTTGATTCCCTGCCTCCTCTCCCCTTTACCCCATCGCACAGTGGTGTTTGAAAGCCGCTTGGGTTTTATGAACTCACAGTCCTGGTCAAGTCCCGGCCCCTGCCCTTCTCTGGCCGCCTCTTCCTGTGGGTTCTCGGGTCCTCCATGGCACCACCGCTCTGAGGCCAACGGTTTTTCCACCCCTGCTTTTCTGTTATTCTCAGCGGGGATTCCTGATGGGGTGTTCCCTCACACTCCCGCACACGGCTGAGTGCAGGGCCCGGTTCATGCCTGTTCTCTGAAGCACTCAGGCCCGGCCGTCTAGGTGGTGGGGAGGGCAAGGAGACGGAGCCTTCACTCGGGCCCCTGGTTCAACAGGCCCCAAGAGTTAGGGCCTCGGATTGAGCCGTGAAAGCTGACGGGAGGTGCCGGGGCTGAGCGGGGAGAGATGAGCAGGGGTGGGGGCCAGCAAGAGCTTAAAGCGTGCCCGGACTCCGCTAAGGGGCTGTCCCCACCCACGCGGAGATGCCAGTTAGGTCCATTTGCATTTACTGCTGGGGTTCTCAAAACTCGGAATTGCAATCCTGCCTGGGAGCGACAGAGAACCCTCACGAACAAGTATAAATGTAAACAAGGCGTCACTATTCCATACCAGAGGTAATTGGGAACCGAGAGAGACCTGGTGTCATTTTTGACAAGATGGGCTGGGGTCTACACGTGCCCAAGTCCTGCGAGTTGTCTGCGAGGGGCAGCTGACGGGAAATAGAAGGAACCTCCGAGGAAGGAACCCAGTTCCGCTAAAGGCCTCTGCCAGCGTGAGTCAGCCTGCAGAGGTACGGGGATCGGGAGAGCAAGCAGGCCTGCATCAGGGGCCGGTCCACCCTCCGCCCAGCTGCTTATAAAGCCGGAAGGAAAGAGGGGAGAGGTGGCTGGCAGTACGTCCCGGGGTAAGGCCTGCCTAGGCCTGTGCACCTGCACCCTGGAAGAGTAGGAAGCAGCAAGAACAGAGTAGCAGAGACCCAAATGGGACGTTCCCACTCAGCCCAACCAGCGGCTGACCTGCCGTCACTGGGAAGGGGCTGGTGGAGGTGAGCTGGGCACAGGGAAGCAGCAGCCCCTCCCAGACACGTCGGGCTACCCTCGGCTTGAGCTTCTCCGGAACCATGCCACCTGCACTGGTCTCCGGGACAGAAGTAAGGGACACAGAGTCTCCAGGCGCAAGAGGAGAGCAAGTCACAACTATGAGGTGCAGCCTGCGAGCCACGGGCCAGGTGCTGGGGGAAGTGGAGGTGGGACAGGTGGCATTTCAGCCAAGCTTGGAAGGCGGCCAGAAGCCGGGAGGCAGTGGGACAGGCGAGACCTGACCCGAGCAAGAGGAGGTGGGGAGTTTGGGGCCAGTGGGGGGATGGGGGCCGTCCTGCGGCTGGAGACTCATACCTCGGTAGGGCCTGCATGGAGGCGCGCAGCCACCGAAGGCAGCAGGCGGAGGTGGGTCATGACTTACCAGGATGGATGCGGGGCCACGGCAGGGGTCCACACAGTGTCTTAGTCTACTTGAGCTCTTATAACAAAGATACGACAGACCAGGGGGCTGAAACAACATTTATTTCTCACAGTTCTGGGAGCTGGAAGTTCAAGATCAAGGCGTTGGCAGAGTCAGTGTCTGGTGAGAACCTGCTTCCTGGTTCATGGCTGGTACCCTGGCTGTGTCCTTCTTCAGTGGAAGGGGCAAGGAAGGTCTCTGAGGACCCTTTTATAAGGGCACTAATCCAGGGGCGCCTGGGTGGCACAGTCAGTTAAGCATCTGACTTTGGCTCAGGTCATGACCTCGAGGTTCGTGGGTTCAAGCCCCGCATCGGGCTCTGTGCTGACATCTCAGAGCCTGGAGCCTGTTTTGGATTCTGTGTCTCCCTCTCTCTCCGCCCCTCCTCCACTTGTGCTCTGTCCCTCTCTCTCTCAAAATAAATATTTTTTTAAGTTTATTTATTTATTCTGAGAGAGAGGAGGAGAGAGAGAATTCCAAGCAGGCTCCGCACTGTCAGTGCAGAGCTCAGTGCGGGGCTTGAACTCACAAACCGAGCGATCATGACCTGAGCCAAAATCAAGAGTCAGATGCTTAACCAACTGAGCCACCCAGGCACCCTTCAAAAATAAATAAACATTGAAAAAAATTTTTTTAAATAAGGGCACTAATCCTGTTAGGGCCCCACCCGTAAGACCTAGTTACCGCCCAAAGGCCCTGCCTCCTAATGTCATCACATTGGGCATTAGGTTTCAACATATGAGTCGAGGTGGGGGTGGGGGGTGGTGTTGAGGTGGGGGACACAAATGTTTATTTAGTTCATAGCACAAGGTGATAGAGTCCAGCCGTGGAAATAGGGATTTCTGCTGTGTGGGAGGAAGCCCATCAGTCTGGGAACATTCCCTGGTTCTTTGATGATCCTTGACACCAACTATAAAGGACTCTGCCCATCATCCTTCCAGAGGGAGCCCCTCCCCACCCCAGATCCAACCCCCACCCCAGATGCCACTCCTGCCCAGTCGGTCCTCTGAGTCTATTCTAGCCTCCCACCTAGAGAGTGCTGAGGCCAGCCGGGAGGGCAGAAAGGGGGAGCAGGCAGAGAAGACAAGAGTGTCCACTTAACAGGGGCAGAGGGTTGAATCCAGGCCCCTGCAACACAGCAGAAAGGAACAGGCAAGGGTGGGGTCTAGACCACAGACAGGGCAGAGGGGGGTGACAGATGCTTTCCTTGACCAAACTTTTAGTGGGAGTTCAGCTCAGGCCCTGACTTCCAGCTTCCGTGTCTGTCTGTGTCACCCAGTTTTAGAAAAATCCGGTCACGTCAGTTTAGCCAGAGTCCTCACCCTTGATGTTTCTTCCGTCTTCATAAATTTCCGCCCCCAGCTTCCCCCTAGCCCCTCCTTGGCTGTGAAGTCTTCCCTCCTCCTTGTTAAAACCAGATTCTGGTCCAGTGCTATTCTGAGGTCTCTTTTCCCCTATTGCATTGGGCCCTGAATAAAAGCTGGTTTTACTGCTTTAACTGTCGTCCAGCTCTGGTTCTTTTTAGTGGTGGCACTTGTGCTCTC
Organism: Panthera onca; assembly: GCF_046562875.1. Lineage (NCBI taxonomy): Eukaryota > Metazoa > Chordata > Mammalia > Carnivora > Felidae > Panthera > Panthera onca. The sequence continues at coordinate 4,709,143 of NC_138354.1, forward strand.
TCCCCACACTGGGCATGTGGGGGTTGGGTGGGAACTTTGGTCAGCACCCCTCTGTTCCAGGCTCCTTGCCAGGAGGAACCCAGGAGGGCTTCCCGCAGGGGGAGACACTTGGGCATGTCCTGAGAGCCCAGTGGGAGTGAACTCTGCCCAGACAAGTCCCTGAAGGCAGTGGCATGCATATAGGTGGGTCTGTTCAGAGGTGGCACCTGCCCCAAGCACCTGTGGACCTCACAGAATTCCAAATGCACCCGCATGCCTGTGCCCCTGCTGGTGAGCCACAGGAAGGCTGACACACAGAACGAGTCTCATGACAATCACAGGGGGTGCTGACAGCCTCCTCAAGGCCATCGTCCCCTTGGAGGGCCGCTGGTAAACTGGATTTCATGACTACATCTTTCCAGGCACCCAAACTGTCACAGATGCGTAACAGTGACACGGAAGCTGTTTTAATGCCAAAGTCTATATGATTTGAGAGACACCACTTGATTTCTTGCATTTATTATGTGTTTTTAAGGGAGTGACTTCTGGGGCACCTGGGTGGCGTCCAACTTCGGCTCAGGTCATGATCTCATAGTCTGTGAATTCGAGCCCTGCGTCAGGCTCTGTGCTGACAGCTTGGAGCCTGGAGCCTGCTTCGGATTCTGTCTCCCTCTCTCTGCCCCTCCCCCACTCATGCTCTGTCTGTCTGTCTCTCTCTCTCTCTCTCTTTTTAAACAAATTAGTTACTTCTCCAGGGGGATTGGGGAAATCTGTCCCAGATTGAGTTCAGCCATGAGTAACAGGAAAGGCCGCCAAAGCAACAGTGTATGCAAACCAAGGTGTTACTGTCCTCGGGTCCAGGGCTCCTTCAGCAGCTCCCCAAGGCAGTGGACAACCTCCCCTCACCACGCCCACACCCACCCGTTCCTCCCCTCCCCTGCCCTGACCGAGCCACTCAGCAGCCTCTGAAGCCACGCTGCTGGGGCAAGAGGCAGAAACCATCAGTGCACAGGTTACACGGCGTTGTTCAAATTTGATTTGTCTTTACATATTTATTTATTGCACCACTAACCGTTTACGTATTCCTAAAACACGAAGATAAGTTGAGAGTAAATTGGGAAGGTAAGTTAACTTTCAGGGCCTGGCCGAATGTGGTAGAAAGAAGCCTCAAAGATTTTTTTAAAAGGCCAAAGAGAATGTGAAAAGCCTTTTGCTCTGAGGTAAGGGATTCACATGGCTCCTGTAGGTCACGCGGGACAGAGGTGGTTTAAGGGGGTGCTGGGGAAGGACCTCCCGTAACTGCGCATCCGTTCTGGGAAGTTGTTACCTGGTGGCTCTTCCCACGGCTTCGGCTTCTCCGCGTCCTCTGATGGCATCGAGAAGTTCTCTCTGCGGGCTGCGGGCCTCCAACACGGATCCCGCACTTGCTCGCCGCCCTTTCAACAAGGACAGAGCAGGCCTCGCGTTCAGAGCTTCCGCCGGGCACCGGGGTCTCCCCTGAAGGTGACAGCACTGTTTATGTTGACGGCTGCTTTCCACTGGTGTCAAATTGACGCGGCTTTCAGCCTGCGGTGTTCATCTTTTTAAAATACACTACCCGCAAAAAAAAAAAAAAAAAGGGGCGCCTGGGTGGCTCCGTCGGTTAAGCGTCCGACTTCGGCTCAGGTCATGATCTCACGGTCCGTGAGTTTGAGCCCCGCGTCGGGCTCTGTGCTGACAGCTCAGAGCCTGGAGCCTGTTTCAGATTCTGTGTCTCCCTCTCTCTGACCCTCCCCTGTTCATGCTCTGTCTCTCTCTGTCTCAAAAATAAATAAACGTTAAAAAAAAAATTAAAAAAAAAAAATAATAAAATACACTACCCGCACTTCCGGGTTCCGGGCCAGCCTGTAAGGGGCTTGCAGGCCACTGCTCTGTCCTCACAACAAGAAAAAAAGTGGAAATCAACGACCCATCTCAGATCCTTCAGAGAATCAAGGTCAAAGCTCAAACTGCTGCCCCTAAAATCAGAGAGACAGACGGCAGACACAGAAAATCACAGATTCCAGGAGTAGAAACGGCCCTGGAGCCAGCGTCTGGACAGGGAGACTTAAACTCTTCGTGATCAATGGTTAGAAGCTCAAGAGGGCTCAGCTGATGCTTAAAACCTCCGCCCGGGGGATGGGGGTGGAAGGGGGGGGGTGGTGGTCCTCTTAGAAGATAAGCTTTGGGGCGCCTGGGTAGCTCAGTCGGTTAAGCGTCCGACTTCAGCTCAAGTCATGATCTCACGGTCCGGGAGGGCTTACTTATTCTCATTTTATTTAGTCTTACTTTTTTTCTTTCAGAGAGAGAGAGGGAGTGGGGGAGAGGGGCAGGAGACAGAGAATCTCAAGCAGGCTCCAGGCTCAGCGAGGAACCCGAGGCAGGGCTGGATCCCACGACCCTGGGATCATGACCTGAGCCGAAATCAAGAGTTGGACTCTCAATGAGCTGACCCACCTGGAGCTGTGGAGGTGTTTTGAAATACATCCAGAGCGCCGTGTTTTGTTGTTGTTGTTGTTTGTTTGTTTTGGGTTTTTTGGGGCATTTCTGACAGAGAGAGAGAGAGAGCACAGAAGGGACAGAGAGAGAGGGAAGGAGACAGAATCCCAAGCAGGTTCTGTACCATCAGCGCGGAGCCTAATGCGGGGCTTGAACTCACAGACTGTGAGATCATGGCCTGAGCCGAAGTCAGGTGCCTAACTGACAGAGCCATGCAGGTGCCTTGCACTCTGTTCTTCTTAACAGAGTCTGCTCTTGAGGGAAACTATTTTACTAGAGCCTAAGCAAACAAGTGGAAGAGGAAAATACCCAACTCCAGCCTCCTCTAGCCTTTGTATTCCAGGAGAGGGAACCTGAGAGAGGTTTGTCAAGTTCACAGCCTGCAGGCACAGGTTCACTACAAGCCTGCGACCTAATGGTCAGGATATAGAACACTTCCTCTCCCTGACACCGCACCTTCACATCAGTAGAGATTCTCTATGATAACTTGGGAACACAACGGAGAACCCACATGTCTCAGACCTTATTCTAGAAGAAGTCTCTAGGGGGCACCTGGGTGGCTCAGTCGGCTGAGTGTCCGACTTAGGCTCAGGTCATGATCTCACGGTTTGTGAGTTCGAGCCCCGTGTCAGGCTCTGTGCTGACAGCTCAGAGCCTGGAGCCTGCTTTGGATTCTGTGTCTCCCTGTCTCTCTGCCCCTCCCCTGCTCACGCTCTGTCTCTCCCTCTCTCTCAAAAATAAATGAACATTAAAAAAAATTAAAAGAAGTTTCTAGGGGGTGCCTGGGTGGCTCAATCAGTTGAGCATCAGGTTCAGGTCATGATCTCACAGTTTGGTTCCTTGGGTTCCAGTCCCACATCGGGCTCTGTGCTAACAGCTCAGAGCCTGGAGCCTGCTTCAGATTCTGTGTCTCCATCTCTTTCTGCCCCTCCCCTGCTCACAATCTGTCTCTCTATCTCTCAAAAATGAATAAATGTTCAAAAAAAATTTTTAGTAAATAAGTAAATAAATAAATGAATGAAGTCTCCAGAAAAATCCAAAGACAACAGGGAAGACAAAACAAGGAGACCAGAGGAAATTTTCTCCTCTAACCCCTACAGCAATGGCAACAGTAAAAAAAGCCTGGCTCCTAGCCAGCTAAGCATAAAGCCTCACACCAAAGACCTACTTAACTCAGTTCCTTTTACCTAGGACATCATGTTCACTTCTCAACAACAACAGCAAAATTACAAGGCATACTACAAAACAAAAGCACAGTTTGAAGAAGCAGATCCAAATACAGTAGAGAGATTAGAATAATCAGGACAGAAATTTAAGACAACTATGGTGAATATGTTAAGGACAATAATGGAAAAAGTAGCCAACATTAAAAAACAGATGAGTAATGTCAGCAGACAGGTGGAAACTAAGAAAGTATCAAAAGGAGGGACACCTGAATGGCTCAATCAGTTAAGCATCCGATGCCAGCTCAGTTCATGATCTTACCGTTTGTGAGTTCAAGCCCTGCACTGGGCTGTGCTGACAGCTTGGAGCCTAGCACCTGCTTCAGATTCTGTGTCTCCCTGTCTCTCTGCCCCATCCCATGGCTTGTGCTCTGCCTCTCTCTCACTAAAATAAATAAACATTAAAAAATATGTTAAAAAAGAAAATAGACCTGGATGGGCCTATATTGTAAAGTCAGGGCACCCATTAAAATTTTTTTAAGTATATCTGATATACCAAAAGAGGAGAAATAATGAAATAACACAAAATGCTTAAGTAACACCAGTGAGTGCAGAAAAAGAGTGGAAAACAAAAAAGATTCAAAGAACAAAGGCAAAACATAGAAAACAGTAGTGAATGTAGTAGCTATTAATCCAATGATATCAATAGTCACTTTAAAATAAATTTATTTTGGGGCACCTGGGTGGCTCAGTCAGTTATGCCTTCGACTCTTGGTTTCTGCTCAGGTCATGATCTCACAGTTCGTGAGTTCAAGCCCCACATCAGGCTCTGTGCTGACAGTGTGGAGCCTACTTGGGATTCTCTCTCTCCTTCTCTCTGCCTCTCCTAAATAAATAAACAAACAAAATTTTAAAATAAAATAAAATAAATTTATTTCAGCTAAAAAGTGACCAGATTTGGGATTCCTAGCTGGCTCAGTTGGTAGAGAATGCAACTCTTGATCTTGGGGTTGTGAGTTCAAGCCCCACATTGGGTGTATAGATTACTTAAAAATAAAATCTTTAAATACGTAGTGATCAGATTTAAAGAAAATTGCTAAGTAATTGGTAGTACATGTTGTAGGTCCATATGGCAAACATGTGTCACAAAGCATTGGTCCAGGGGCCACAGACTGGGCTTAACCAGAGGGGGAAACATTGGATTAGCATTTTAGGACCATCGTCACAACAATGTTTGAGAAGTTGGATTGGAAGGGGCCAGAAGCTGAAGGCAGGTATGTCCGATTGAACACAGGGAACTGACGTCATGCATTTATAACATTTCCCTCCCAGAATGCCCCTGAAGAGGGGGAAAGGATAAACATCCACAAGGACAAAGACAACCAGAAGGAACCATCAGTGGATGAGCAGTTCCAGCACATGGGTGGCAGACAGAGGTGAGAAGGGTGGCCTGACCCACCGGAGCGGCCGTGGGACAAGGACCCCAGATACCCACAGAGAAGCAGAGGCCTGTGGTTATTGCTTTTAGCACAACTATCAATGATTCTTGAATACTGAAGAAGCCAGGAGGGAGTTGGGATGAAAATCGGGGCCTTAATTTCAAAGCAAAACTTGGTGCACAATTAAACGAATGTATGGGAGATAAAAGATGGCTGGAAATTGTTTGCAGCCCTTCCCATGGTGAGGCAGGACCTATTTCCTTCCCCTTGACCTGGGCGGGGATTGAGACTTGGTCTGATGAGTGGTATCTGCAATAAATAACATTGCACAACTTCTAAGCTCCATAATAAGAAGCCTAGTAGATCCCAAGCTCTGGTCTCTTGGGACCCAGACCCTCTGCTGAGAGACACCAGGTCACATGGAGAGGTTATGTGTAGGTGCTCCAGGGGACAGCCCCACAGAGCTCCCAGCTGATCACCAGTATCAACCACCAGCCTCATGATGAACCTGTGCCTCAGCCCCCCTGGGCCATCAGATGTCATCATACAGAACAGAAGAGCCACCCAGCTGAGCCCAGGCAACCTGTGAACTGTGAGAAATAACAAAGCATCTTTTGTTTTTAGCCACTGTTTCGGGGTGGAATATTGCACAATAGTTAACTGAAGCAGAGGGCATTAGGAAAAGCAGGGGACATCTAGAAGGGCTCCTGGGTTTGTGTCTCAATGCCTCCAGGTAGTTGGTGCTCCAAATCTCGGAGACCAATGGGTTCTCAGGTCTGAGAGAGATGCCTACGTGGGGACTAATGTTATAGGCTGCGATGGAGTTGGCTGGGACCCTACCACATCCCACCTGCAGGGAAGGATCCTAAGGGCATAACTAGGCCCTTCTACCATCTGGGGGACTCACAATCTTTATTTCTACAATGTCTAAATTTTTTAACATTGAAATATTAGAAAGCCTTATCTCACAGAACGTCCAACCAGAGAAGAGCTTGCATTCAAATCTTCCTTGCTTTATTTTTAAAAAAAACATTTAATGTTTATTTATTTTTGAGAGACAGAGACAGAGACAGTGAGCGAGCAGGGGAGGGGAAGAGAGAGAGAGAACGACACAGAATCCAAAACAGACTCCAGGCTCTGAGCTGTCAGCACAGAGTCCGACACAGGGCTTGAACTCGTGAACCATAAGATCATGACCTGAGCTGAAGCCAGACTGAGCCACCCAGATGCCCCAAATCTTCCTTGCTTTAGATGCAACATATTCCAGGGGGCTAACATGCACTGCGCCTGTTTGCACATATTATCTCGCCTATTGTATTGGACACACAATAGCTCAGAACCATAGACACTCTGGCTCTCATCTTACAGGCAAGGAAAGTTGTCACATAGCAATTGGTGGCCGGAATTCCAATCCCCAAGTCCTCCCTGGAGGAACATCACTATTTCGTAAAAGATGCCTGACTCAAAGGAGGCAAAGACCGAGAATCATCATCAGGCTCTGTTCTGTTTTATACATTTGATTTTATCATATTCCCTGGAGATTTTCCATTTTAGGGATTTCTGGGCTTGGAATTCTCTTTCCAGCTCTTGATATAGCACAGATATAGCCCAAGGGTCAGTCCAAAGAGATATTTACCTAATTGTTAAAAACGCAAAATGACACCCTGCTGTACTGTTGTGATTGTGACTAACACATCACAAAGGGACAGGAAGGATTTCACACCAGGGTCCCTCTGTCTAGCAATAGTCCCTAAAGTACAGGAGACAGGGAGCCCTCTACTGACTCCCTCACAGAAACAACCTGATCCCTACCTTTTGCAAACCCTTGCAGATAAGGTCATTATATGAAAAATTAAAACTAGTCGTATTCTTGATAATCTTGTGAGGTTTTATTTTATTTATTTATTTATTTTTAAATTCACATTGTGTTTTTTCACTTGATATGCCAGCCTTGAGTCTGGACCCCTTTACAAGATTCCCATGCATTAAGAAATTTCTTTTTGTTTTTAAGTTTATTTATTTTGAGAGAGAGAGAGAGAGAGAGAGAGAGAGACAGCACAATGGGGAGGGGCAAAGAGAGAGAGAGAGAGAGAGAGAGAGAAAGAGAGAGGGAGAGAGAGAATCCCAAGCAGGCTCCATGCTGTCAGCGCAGAGCCTAACTCTGGGCTCAATTTCACAAACCGTGAGATCATGACCTGAGGTGAAATCAAGAATCAGAGGCTTAACCGACGGAGCCACCCAGGTGTCCCAAGAAATTTCTTTTCTTAACGGTCATGTCTCTGCATTTTCCTTTCATGTCTCTCAACACAAGTGACTTAGGCCTACCTGGTTGCCAGCACAGAAGGGAAGAAGAGTGATCTCAACACTGAAAAACAGTCTCCCACAATGAGTGAGGGCACAGCTAAAGTGAATATGGCGACCACTGACTCAAGTCAAAGAACCAATGGACATGGCAGAAATAACAGGTAGCAGGTGGAGGGGAGCCCTTGCCAGGGCCGAGGAGATGAGCCTCCCTCCCTGCTACATACAGCCCTGGGCCCTGGCGTATCACGTGTCTTTGCAACTGGGACCCCCCCCACTCCTGACACAGGAATCCAACTGTGGGACGCAGCCCTGGGAGCTGTGAATGGGGATGAGCTGAGGGTGGCTTCCTAGCTCCACAGACAGGGGCTCAGGATGTGGGGACGCTGGAGTGGGCATGGCAGCCAGGGGCCCTAGGAATTCTGGGTAGGGCGGGTGGGTGGACAGCGCAGCTTCCGGACCAGGCCAGCCCATGGCCCCCACCGAGGATCTGCGCATGACATTTGTTTTAGGTAAAAGTACAGGGGTGAGAGATGGCTCAGGCGCCATGGCTCCTGTCCCCCTGGGGCGTCGAGGAGGGTGTCTATTCCTTTCGCTGCTGCTCAGACTGCTGGTAGGGGTGGAGGCGGGCGGTAGCAAGGACTGGGGACTGGGCTGGCTTGTGGTTAGGTGGCAAAAGCAAGGTGGGGGAGAGCCGGGTGATGAGGGCAGGGATTGGGGTGGGCAGGCCTCCCGGGGGACAGGGCCTGACTCATGGGGCTCTCCAGGAGTATATTTGGCTGGGCTTAGATGCCTGTTGGAATGGACAAGTCAGGTAGAGGTGACAGAGATGCTGGAAAGTTCTGGGGAGAAGTCAAGGCTGTACCCAGGAAGAATCTGGGAGTCTGGGGCCAATGGATTCCACAAAATCCAGTCCCTAAGCTCTCTCTCTCATTCCACCACCTGTCTCCCGTAGCACCTACCTCCCAGCGATTCCCAGACTCACTGTTCCTAATCACACCAGGTCCCCTCTGGCTCTGATCTATCGCGCAGTGTGACTTCCATCCTGACCACCTCCCCCTCTGGTGTCTCCAGGCCTCACCTCCAGGCAAATGCCTGCTGATTCAGCAAGACTTCTGGGAGGCCACTTGGCTCCCCATGTTGGAGTCCCTTGCTCTGTCCCCTCACCCCCCATGTGTGACCATTTAGGTGTGTGTCCCTCTCCTACTGGGCTGTGAGCTCTTCAGCAATGCCTCTCAACACCTGGGGCCTGCCTGTCCTGCACTCCGACCAGGCCCCTCCCAAGACATGGCCTCCGCCTACCAACAGGCTTGGCCTGTCTTCCCACGCGGGCCCCGGTCTTCCGTTCCCCAGAGGCCACTGCAGAAGAGCAGGTATGTGCCAGTGGTCACTCAAGGAGAGGGCCGGGGGAGGCCGGTGGCGGGCGAGCAGCACAGGAAGGGGGTGGAAGGAGAGGTCTCAGGCAAAGCCCCACAGAGGCGAGGAAGCTTCCACCTTCCCCTGGGGCTCCAGCGTTGTCCAAATGTGAGGAAGGGAGCGGGGCTTCCACAAGTCTTCTGAGTCGGCTTAGGGGACACTTCACCTTCTCTGAGACAGTGGATGATGGGAGAGCCACTGGCGCTTGTGGGGGAAGCCAGCCAGCCAGGATGGCGAGAGCCCACACGTCTGTAGATCCATCCGCCCAAGGACAGGTAGGCAGAGAATCAACATCCGCCCAGGCCTCTCCCTGCCTCACACAGATCCGCTCACCCCCCACGTGGATTCTACTCGCCAAAGAACACGGATGACAGAGACCTGGGGGTGTCACCTATCGCCCCTGATGCCGCGGTTGGGTTTGAGGCCCTAGCTTATGCCTCTTACCCGCAGATCCCTTGCCTTCAGCATCTCTGCTGGTCGAGGGGGCCGTCTGACAGGATGAGTCAGACCTTCACCCCGGAGGGGTCAAAGCCCCAGTTGAAAGATCTAATGCCCCACCCCCTCAGCGAATGGTTACTCGGGGAAATGGGCCTGTCGGTGTAAAGACAGAGGAAATCACTCACTGTAAACAGAGGCGGAGGGAGGGGAGACGGGCCACTTCTGAATTGATTTAAAGCTTGTCCTTAGGAGACGCCAAAACTGGCCTCCCCGAGCGTCTGTCCTCTGGCTCCCATCCCTCCCAGCAAGGTTATACGGAATCAGCTCCTCCGAGGCCAAGGGGTTCAGGTTGGAAAGAAGAGTCTGGGGTGAGGGCGCTGAGCATGGGACTTAATAAGCCGTCCCTTGCTCTAGAGCAACCAGGAAAATGCTTTGTAGAGATGAAACCGGGGGCCAGACGCAAAATCCGGCAGGGAAAACAGAGACGAGACAATGCATTTCTTCATTTTAATTTATTTTTCAATTTTTGTTTCTCACTTACCAACACATTCGTAAAATGTAGCAGGCTGTGTTAGTAAAGGAGAAGCAGGGAGGAAAGAGAGGTGCGGGATCTAAGCAGCTGCACACGGGGAGCGGGGGGAGGTGGTGGTCAAGAGCAGGAAGCACTTGGGGGCAGAAGGGGCCGGGCGCCTCCACCGTCCGCCTTCCCGCAGGCGTGGGCATCGCCGATGCTCTATACAGACCCCCAGATGGTTTTGTAAACGTTGTAGAGAGCACTTCTGTTGCTTCCAAACTTCGTCCCCCAACTTCTCCCTCTGACTCCCCCTGCCCCCCACCCCCGCAGCCATCCCCACCACTGCAGCCACGAGGCAGGGTCTTCTCGAGCCAGCCCCCTGCATAGCCGGGCCCAGGAAAACCCTGCCCCTGGGTCTCAGGGCCCCAAGCCCATAGCCTCAGTCCCTGGGCCAGCATCTGAGAAGCCTAAAGCGGCTGGATCCCAGGGAGGTCAGGGTGGGGCTCCCTTGGAGCTCTTTCCCCAAGGGGAACACTCCCCTGGACCTTGGAGAGCATTCCCAGAATGCCCTCTGCTTCAGCCGCGGGCTCCTATTCAAGAGGTCACTGACAGGCCACCGTGGGCATGGGGACTTGGCAGCAGGGAGGGCTACCGCTTGCTGGAACCCTGGGTTAACCTGGAGGGAGGTTTTACCTTCCGCCCAGAGAAGGGCTTCCTGGCATTTGTGCACTAACCCAGTGGACACTCTGACCCTGTGCTTATGAACACAAACATTTTAATCAGGATTACATCCACCCTGATGAATTTTCATTCTAGAAAGTACTTTCAAGGCAAACGCCATTGAGGACAATCTAATGCCTTGATGGTTTTCTACAAAGTGCAGATAACTTTCCTTTCTCCCCCATTTCTTTTCCTCGAAGTCATTTTCACCAGGATCAAATCCTATTCGTGTGCGTTTCGCCACAGGTATCCGACTCCCGGGTTAGTGTTCGATGCGTGTCAAATGTCACCAACTGTCACACGTGTCACTGGCAGGTTTGTTTTTTTTTTTCCTGTGGCCGTCACTTCAAGAAAGTCCAGTTTTCTGGGGGAAGGGCTCTAGCGGACTCCTCACGGACCGGTACCCAACAACGAATTTGTGCGGCTGTCCTGGTGTGCCACACCTGTGCCCTTTGGCCCCAGAGGCTTTTCTCGAGGAGCCGTTCCGAGGGTCCGTGCGTAACCGTGGCCTACCCTCAGCTAACCAGGGACAGAGCCGGGAGCCCTTCCGCAGCCGGCTTCCAGGAGGTGCGCGCACACCACGGGACAGGGCGGGAGGAACCTGCGCCCTCACCGACCCCGGCTCCCCGCCCCCCACGGTCACGGCGCCTTGTCCGCGGCCCCCGCCGCCTGCTCGGGGCGCGCGGGGCCGCCGGTGGCCGCGCGCGTGCTGCGGAGCAGGCCCAGGCCCCGCGATCGGCCGGCGCCGTGCAGCTGGCGCTCGTGGCGGCGGATCTGCACCTTGTGCCGGAAGCGCTCGCCGCAGTCCTCGCAGACGTAGGGCCGCTCGCCCGAGTGCGTGCGCCGGTGGCGCAGCAGGTTGGACGAGACGCTGAAGCGCTTGCCGCAGTCGCCGCAGGCGTAGGGCCGCTCGCCCGTGTGCGTGCGCTGGTGCTGCACGAGCGCCGAGCTCTCGCTGAAGCGCTTGGCGCAGTAGGAGCAGGCGTAGGGCTTCTCGCCCGTGTGGATGCGCTGGTGCGTCACCAGGTTGGAGTGCTGCGAGAAGCCCTTCCCGCACTCGCCGCAGCGGTGCGGCCGCTCGCCCGTGTGCGTGGCCTGGTGCCGCACCAGGTCCGTGCTGCGGCTGAAGCCCTTGCCGCACTCCCCGCAGATGGTCGGCCGGTCCCGGGCGCGCCGCCGCCGCCGCTGCCTGGCCGGGGTCAGGGCGGCGCTGCCCGCGGGGCCCGGGATGGCCACCACCGCCGGCGCGGCCACGGCCGGCAGCACCATGAGCTCCTGCAGCACCACGTAGCCCGGGGGGGCCACCACGACGGCGGCTGGCGCCCCCGGGGCCGAAGCCCCGCCGCCCCCCGCGGCGGGCACCAGCTCCAGCTGCAGCTCGGGCTGCACGGGGGTCAGCTCCAGCCGCACCTCCTGCCGCTGGGCTCCCAGCTCCACCGGGGTCAGCTCCAGCCGCACCTCCTGCCGCTGCTCCTCCAGCTGCTGCTGCTGCTGCTCCAGCTGCTGCTCCAGCTGCTGCAGCTGCTCCTGCAGTTTGAGCTGCAGCTGCCGCTGCTCCTGTTGTCTCTCCAGCTCCTGCCGCTGCCTCTCCAGTTCCTGATCCGACCCCAGGTCAACCGGCATGAGCTCCAGCTCCACCTCTTCCTCCTCGTCTGGCTCCAGCAGAGGGGGCTGCTGCTGCTGCTGTTGAAGCTGTTCCTGTTGCTGCAGCCGTTGCGGCGGCTGCTGCTGCTGCTGCTGCTGCTGTAACTGTTGCTGCTGCAACAGCTGCTGCTGTAACAGTTCCTGCTGCTGCTGCTGCTGTAACCGTTGCTGCTGCAGGTGCTGCTGCTGTAACAGTTCCTGCTGCTGCTGCTGCTGTAACTGTTGCTGCTGCAGGTGCTGCTGTTGTAACAGTTCCTGCTGCTGCTGCTGCTGCTGTAACTGTTGCTGCTGCAACTGTTGCTGCTGCAGGTGCTGCTGTTGTAACAGTTCCTGCTGCTGCTGCTGCTGCTGTAACTGTTCCTGCTGCTGTAACTGTTGCTGCTGCAGGTGCTGCTGCTGTAACTGTTCCGCTTTCTGCTGCTGCTGTAACTGTTGCTGCTGCAGGTGCTGCTGTTGTAACAGTTCCTGCTGCTGCTGCTGCTGCTGCTGCTGCTGCTGGAATTGTTCCTCCTCCTGCTGCTGCCCGGACTGTCCCTGCTGCTGCTGCTCCTGCTGCCACGGTTCCTGCTGCCTTAACTGCTTCTGTGGCTGCTGCTTCTGTAACTGTTGGTGCTGGGGTAACGGTTTCTGCTGTGGCTGCAACAGGTGTTGCTCTGGCACTTGCTGCTCCTCTGATTGTTCCTGCGGCGGCATCGGCGGCAGCTGTGGTTTCAGCTGCTGAGGTGGCACAGGTTGGGGGTTTTCCTGCAGGTGCTTCTCTTGTCGAGGCAGCCATTCTCGGTCAGCTTGCCGCTGTTGCTGCGGACCTGGGGATCGGCTTTGTGGTCGCCGCTCCTGCCGTGGCTGTTGTGGCAGCGCGGGTTGCTGTTCTGACTGTTGTGGTTGCAACTCCGGCTGCCCCTGCTGTGCTTCCTCAGCCATTTCACTGGCCCCCGTCGGGGCTGAGCTTGTTGGCCGCGGTGGGCTGCCGTTCTCCTGAGCCTCTTCTTCCTCCTGACTCTCACTCCCACCGCTGCCACCTGTAGTGGAAATGGCAGGAAGCCAGGAGAGAAAAATCTACGGGCAGCTCTCAGGTGCAGACCCCCTGGACCTCCCCGCTCACCCGGCCCCATGGACAGCCACGCTAGGACACACTGTGAGCTCCCATCAGGGACCCAAAAGCACCGGCTCGGTTGACAATGGCAGCGTGGCAGGAACTGAATTGCCCAGAGGTGTGGGGTTGGCTTAGAAATGCGCCCGCAGGACTGCTGGTCACGTCACTCTGCACCCTGGCTGTTCCACCTCTCCCCCGCGCCTCCCTCCACACAGGCTCCACGCTTAGATCTTGGCAGTGACAAGAGCCTGGGTGCCTGGGGCTCCCCAGCACCGTTCCCTGAGAAGTCTCTCGTGCTTCACCACCATCCAGTGGGAATCCGCGTACAAGCCGTTCGGACAGCTAAGCCACAAGCCCGTGCTGAACTCTGACCTCAGTTAGGGTCACACCTCACAGAAGTAAAACTTGCCTTCTCCGTAAATAATAACGCCTGGAAGTATCACCACTAGCGGTCCTAAAAGTCACCGAAGTGTCAGAGACAGCACAAAGTTTCCAGCGGGAAGTCCTCCGTTCAGGCCCTAACTCTACCGCTTACCAGCCGTCGACCTCCCGCAGCCACGGAGCCCTCCTTGTCAGTGACAGCTTCGGGATACCCACACTTCCAGCTTCACGGGCAAAGCCAGAAGGGCCCCGGCATCGCCTCTAGAACCTGGTGGGTGCTTGAAAAATCCCTCTCCCTGTGACTTAGAAAATGAGTTTGCAAACTAACAAACACTTTAGCAATACCAAAGATACAACTAGCTCCGTTTGAAACAGCCTGAAGACTGGAAGTGTCTGAGACTATTACTCAGGAATGGAAAGGACTAATTCCATAGCCCCAAGTCAACATGGTGACTGGCCAGTTATGTCACCTCTGGGAACCTGAATTTCCCTGTCTGGAAAAAGGAGATAAACCCTTCCCAGGGACATAGCGAGAATGCCAGGGGGGAAACGTCTGGCCCAGGGTTGTGCAGGTGTAGAGGAAGCCCCACTACGTAAGAGTCGCTCCATTGTCACATTTCACTTTCCTGCACAATATCCACGTGTCTGTCTCTCATTTTGAGCATTCAGGCTGTGTTCACGGAAAATCCGAAGAGGCTCTCTCCATTTCCGAGTCTGATTTCCACGTCTGTTCTTCCTACAGCTTCGTATTTTCAGTTTTGTAACAGAAAGCAGAGGTTCGATGTTATAAAATTTTGCTTTCCAGCCACTTTGCCAGGATTGTATTGATTTCATAAAACCAAGGGATATCTATATGAAAATAACTTCCTTTCAGAAAACCAGTCCTAATAACCTTTGCTTAGGCTAATGGACAAGTGAATGCATTTCGCATAAACACACACCAGTCGGGAGTATGCATGTGGTGAGCGAAGACAGCCACGAAAACCTGTTCCCCCAGCAATGTCAAGGTCTGAGACACTCCAGCCTCCTGCCACCCCTCGAGGCAGCAAGGAGCACCGTGCTTCTGTGTGAGTCCTCACGTTTCTAGCACAGCACTTGGCTGTGTGGCCAGTCCTGGCTTCTTACAGCAGCACCAGCATTTTAAACAACGATGTTTTTAGTAAACATATTATTAAGTGTCACCTGATGTGCGTGCCCTTGCAAGACTTTTTCCAGTTAAATATTTGAGCCAGGAGAGTCGTTTAGCCACACATCCCAACACAGCCCCTCTAATTGCCTTGGTCCTTTTCATGCTGTTCGACCCTGGCCCGGCCCTCAGTCAGTGCCCTCAAAGCACAGAGAAGGAAAGTGGCCCCCAGGAGCATGACCACCATAGAAAGTTTCCCCAGACCGTGTCCCAGAGGGAGAAGGCATCTTGAAAGGTTCTGCAGGGCCATATTTGCCTCTGGGCAAAAGGGGAGGAAGATGGATTGAAGCAGAGGTCAGGAAAAGTGGACAAGGCCAGAGAAGGCCACAGAGAAAAGAGAAGCAAGGGGTCCAATGCCTGAGGTACAAGGGGCAGTGGGAGAGAGCCCCTGAATTCAATCTTGAGAACTTGAGTCTGGAGCCAGGGACAGGTCGGGGGACAGTGGAGGCCACCTGGCCACTGGGGAAATAGCAGTAGCTCCCAGCCAGCACATACCCAGGGTCCAGGCATGGCCTGAGAATATCTGCATCGTCGGGGAGCCCGTCACAGGCACAACCACAGCCTGATACAGCCGCCTCGGAAAACCCTGAGGGGAACCCGCCAGTGTCACTCCAGGCAGCTGAACTCGGCCGCGGTGAGCGGCTGCAGCCTGCCCCAGCCCCGCACCCCGAAACCACAGGTGAGCACCCTTGCGGACAGCAGGCTGCCCGCCACCCTGCAGCCCCCTCTCGCCCGCAGCAGGCCGGGCTCTGTCAGAAGGTCCTCCGCGGGGCCTGAGGACCGTCTCCCGCTTTGGGTCAGAGCCACCTCCCTCTAGTCCCTCACCTGAGAGGGTGCCGGGCCCCGGGCCCCCATCTTCGAGACACCGAAGCTCCAGCACGAAGGTCTCAGTCGCTGGCCCCAGCTCCATCCTAGCGCTCAGACCAAGACCCCGGGGAGCCAGCTGTGCTGAGAGGAAGGAAGGAAGCTGTTCAGGTGGGCAGGAGTGCTGTGAGCCCCCAGCCCCGTGGCACTGACTGCCAGAGAGCCCTCCACCTCAGCCTCAGGCCTCCAGAGCCAGGGGCCCTACCCTGGCTGGAAAGGAGGACAGTTGGAGCCACAGCTGGGGAAGGGAGGCGCAGGGCAGCCCGGAGCTCTGCTCCCCAAGGCCCGTTCAGCCCCCCGCAGGGAGGCAGTCCCTCCATTCCCGAATTCTGGGATTCTGCGGGGCCCACACTCAGCCCCAGCCTTAGGGGGCAGCCGGTGCAACTGCTCCACTAGGATGGGGAGCTGGAGACCCAGCAGGGACAGTTGAGGAAGTTGGCAGAGAAGACGGAGAAACCTCACGTTCCACTGCCCCCCCCCACAAAGCCCCGCCAAGCCTGTTCACCTCCCTGGTCTCTGGCCTCCTAGGCTGCTCTTGGGGTTCGGCCAGCATTCCTAGGCCAGAGCACCAGCAACCCACAGAACCAGCCCTGGCCCAGGGGCTCCTGAAGTCGGGAGGGTTCCCCACCTCTCTCCTGCATCCCCCCTCCACTGGCCTTCCCGCCCCACGCCCCACCCCCGGCCCCTGCAGAGGTGTCCCCACATCCAGCCGGCCTCCCCTCCTAACAGGACAGCTCCAGGTCTCTGTGGGGGTCCGGTCGAAAAGACTGGAAGCGCCCCGAAGGTTCGCCGCGCCGTCCCGCCCAACGGGCCTCACCTGGCGCAGCATTTCCTGCCCCTCACCGCGGCCTCTGCACTAGGGGAGGTGTGTTCATGGTCAGCAGGGGCTGGGCAGCCAAGGCCGAAGCGTCAGCCGGCTCCTTCCTGAGGCGCCTCCATCCAGAAAGAGCCGGGGAGGCGCCGGGCCACCCGGGGGCCTTTCTGGGCACTGCGGCGGCGGGCCTGTCGCTGTCAGGGCTGCCGAGGTCGCCCTGGGCCAAGAAAGGGGCAGAACGGAGTTCGCGAGCAGAAGTTGGTGTCGGGCACCCGTCCCGGGGGAAGGGGGCGGGGAGGAGGCTGGGCGCCGGGGGTCCGGTCCGAGGTCGGCGGGGGCCGGGCGACACCGGCCTCGGGTGGGCCGGGGGCAGCCCGGGTCCGGCCGGGTTCGGCCGGCGGCCACAGGTGCCCGGCGCCGGGGGGGGGGCGGGGGGGGCAGGGGGGCGGCCCGCGCTGGGGTCCGGTTCGCTCGCCCGCCACCCCCCCGAGCGTGCGTCCGGCCGGCAGCGGGCGGCGGGCGGCGGGCCGGACCGGGGGCGGGGGCGGCGGGGCCGGCACAGGAAGTCCCCCCGGCATCCGCATCCTGTCCCCCGCCCGCCACCCGCGCGCCCCGCGCCCCGGCCCCCGCGCCGCCGCCGCCGCCGCTCTAGGCCGCGGCGAGCTCGGTGGGCTTAACCCTTCCGGGCCCGGCCGCGCACCCGCGGGGGTGGCGAGACTGTCGCTGCCCCGAGGGGGGCGGGGCGGCTCCAGGCTCCTGCTCACCCCCCCCACCCCCCCCACCCCCGCGCCACCGTGGGGACGCGTGCGGTCTCAGGGCGCCCCTGGCCGGGCTACTAGTTGTGGTTCATTAGCGCTCAATTAGATGACACTCACCTGATGGGGAGGCCCCATTCCGCCCCCCAGCGGACCCCAAAGAGGCCTCCCCCTCCGCACCTTGAACCCCTCCTCCTGGAGCCCCGGATGGCGAAGGCAGGCCTGCGGGGGGCGTGGTGTTTGTGCCCGCTTGGACAGTGGGTCGGGACCCCAAAGGACCAGACCTTGTTAACTGAAGGGTAAGCCCGGCTCGCTCCCTCTGTGCGCAAGGCAGGTGATCAAGCCCCCCTCCGCCGCCCCCAACCTCTGTCCTCCCCAGGCCCCCACCCCAGTAGCGCGGTGCAGAGGCCTCCCTGGACGCGCCAAGCTGACCCCTGCCTGGGGAGGCCTTACCTGACCATCTCCATATCCTATCAGCTTTGCCGCACTGTCCTAACCTGGAAAGTTCACATGAGAATCGGGATACTCCAATCCTCTTGAAAAACCCAAAGACCTGGCCTCGGAGAGCTGTTCCTGGGGTAGAGTCTGGGAATAGCCTCCCTGGAGGGGGACACAGATGTCTTCCCTCCCTACCGTCTCCATGCTCACCTGCCCCCCCCCCCCCCTTGTTCCATTTGGACACTTTCTGGCCCCACGGGCAGTGGAGTTTGGGGCTTCTCCTCCAGCCCTCTGAAAAGCTCCTCTCTCTGGCAGCTTGCCCCCAGACTGGGTGCTCCAGAGGACAGAGGGCCACCTCTGCCTCTTCGGGGGAACAAGTGCATCGGGAGCCCATCTTTGGAGGCAGAAAATTCTGGATTCACCATGGCCTCTTCCAGTTGGGTAACGAGGCAAATTATTACCTAGCATGTGTGGAACAGGGACCGCACGCTGCGTGTCAGGAGTTGAAGGGTAAGTGAGCATCCCCCCTCTGGCCCGGCAGGTGTGCACCTTCACCTCCCCTGGGAGGGCTGAGCTGTCTCTGCCTCCTCCTTCCTCCCGGGAGACCTCACACCCAGACCACCCAGATGATCCACTCACTCCTTAAATCTTGAACCTCTCTCTCCGCTGGCTTCTTGCCAAGAGCGTTTGTTCATCCTTACGGCTGTCCCGTCTTAAAAACCAGGCAGCCCCTTCTCTCTCCTGCCCCCATGGCGGAACTTCCTGGAAAGATGCCCCATTGCAATCTGTCCATATCTCTGTCTACCTATCCCTCCTTCCCCCTCTCCAGCTTGGCCTGGGCCCCATCACTCCACCTGGACAGCTCCCTCTCATGTCACCAGTGAAGTGACCTCCCTGTCACTAAATCTCTCATGCCATCCCACCTCTGGGAGGCTTTGGACACTTCTCCGGTGGCTGCTGAGAGGGACCACCCTTGGTTCCCACTTCCTCTGGGTCTGCCTCCTCTCTGATTCCTCCACAGACTCTGCTTCCTTTATAGAATCAAAACCTGCATAAGTTGTCTTCCCACATCAACAGCTCCATCCGGAAGAGTCTTTCTCCTGTCCATGACTGAGCACCTCACAAACAGTGGCCACCCTTTTTCTTCCTCTTTGTCCCTTTAACTTTGATCCAGGTAATACACAAAGCGAATTGAGTCAGTCAAATTGTTCTAGGAGGGTTTAGCAACAACAAAAATCTTTTCATTTCCAAGTCCACTTTCTTCTGATATTTTTTGCCATTTTTTTTTTTAAGTTTAAAAACGTTTATTTATAGGGGAACCTGGGTGGCTCAGTTGGTTGAGCGTCCAACTTCAGCTCAGGTCATGATCTCATGGCTTATGAGTTCAAGCCCTGCATCCGGCTCTGTGCTGACAGCTCAGAGCCTGGAGCCTGCTTTGGATTCTGTGTCTCCCTCTTTCTCTGCCCCTAACTCACTCACATTCTTTCTCTTTCTCTCTCAAAAATTATTTCTCTGCCCCTAACTCACTCACATTCTGTCTCTTTCTCTCTCAAAAATTATTTATTTTTGAGAGGGAGAGAGAGCGAGAGAGGGGCAGAGAGAGAAGGAGACACAGAATTGGAAGCAGGCTCCAGGCTCTGAGCTGTCAGCACAGAGCCTGACACGGGGCTCGAACTCACGAACTGCGAGATCATGACCTGAGCTGAAGTCAGATGCTTAACCAACCGAGCCACCCAGGCGCCCTTTGCCATATTTCTAAATACCATGCTCATAGTGCTATTACTTGGTTTTTCCATTTTAGGTAGTATCTATGGACAGCCTACTTTGGAGGATGCAGATTTAACTCTTTAAGCCACACATACATATGTCCATGTCCTGCCCACAATAATTTGCCTGGTCTTTATCCAGTTTTCTGGGAGAGAACTTCCACACTCTTGGAGTTTCTCCAGTGACAGCAATGTCTTTGTTATTCAGGGGTTGGGGGCGGGATTAGCTTCAGGTTGGGGTCTGCTCATACCAAAAAGACCAACCATATGATTACAGGGTTGGGGCTCTGAGCTGGTGATGTCAACCCAACCTCTGGGGCTAGAGATTGAGGTCAGTCACATGGCCAATGATTCGATCAACGTATGGATGTAATGAAACACCAATAAAAACTATGGACACCAAGACTCAGGTGAGCCTCCTGGTTGGTGACGGGCGCTCTGTTTCCAGAAAGAGGACACAGAAGCTCCACCTTCAGGACTCTCCCAGACTTTGGATCTCTTCAGGAACCAGTGCTGGTCTGTCTTTCTATCCTTTGTAGTAAAACTGCAATTGTAAGTATAGCATTTACTGGAATTCTTTGAGTTGATCTAGTTAATTATTGTCCAACCTGAGTAGGTCAAAGGAATCCCTGAATTTGTAGCCAGTTGGTCAGAAGTGCTGGGGGCCTGGGGACCCCTGAACTTGCAGCTTACCTCTACAGTGGGGGCAGTCCTGCTGGGAGTGATGCTCTTAACTTGTGGAGTCTGGAGGGACCCTGGTGGTCAGCTGTGGAACTGCAGGGCAAGACTGCACCTGTCCATATGGTTTTATGACAGTTTGGGGGTAAATCCACGTTGACTGTTTCCCTAAGTACATCTCGGTAAATATCTTTCACTGCTGAGCCCAGTGATACTATTTGTATCAGTTTCCTTCTTGTACAACCGTTAGTTCTTCCTGGACTTAATCTCTCATCTTTTTTTTTTTTTCTTTTTAAATTTTGCTTTGATTCACTTTTAGAATCTCCTGAAAAGTCTTTTCACATCCTCTTATGGCTCAGTAAATGCCTGTGAAACCAACTTTACACCTGGTCAAACTAGTCAGAAAATCTATTTGTTTCATTTCATTTGTCTGTTTCCAGACATCCCTCTGGAGCCTCCTTCCACTGGATCCAAATTGGGCGGTTTGCCCTGCAGAGTGCTGGTGTCAGCTCGGAGTCCAGTGTCACCATCTGGGACTTTGTCTCTCTTTCTCTCTTTCTCTCTCTCTCTCTCTCTCTCTCTCTCTCTCTCTCTCTCTCCCCTACATCAATCTCTGTGACCTGTTTCTCCTTCTTGATTAGGTCATAATAGAGACCCTTAGCACTCACCAAATATCCCAAGTGCTCCCCGACATTTCCAAGTCTTACATGCAGTTCAACCGGGGTTAAATAATTACTCTGGCCAGGGGACTGTGAAAGGAAGTGGCCCGTGCTATGTCTAAGCCAAAGCACTTAAGAGCTGGCGTGACATCTCCATCTCATGCCTCCCCTGCCGTGTGGCCTTGGAAGAGATGTGTTCCCCGTGGTGCAAGCACATGATGGTAGAGCCTTAGTCGGCCTGAGCTGTCAGTCCAGTCAGGAAAACCTCAGAACTCTTAAGTAATTAAGCAGAACATTTAATGCAGGAAAATGGTCACAAACATGTTCAAAAGGGCTGCAGTATTACGCAGGGGACAGTGGGACGACCCAGAGAGTAGTAGTACCTCCAGGGCTAGAGGAGCAGGAGGGGAAAAGGATAGTATAGAGAGACACAACTGCTGTATCGGGGAGGCTATGGTAGCCACTCTTGGAAACTGGGGTGTGTAAGCAAGAAACGACCAGCCCAGACTCACCAGCCAGTGAAGGCTCCACCAGAAACAGGAAATGTCTTCTCTTCCATCCTGACTTCGGATCCCTCCTTGGTGCTTCCCATTAGCAGAATCTAGCCAGAGGCCAGCTGGCAAGGGAGCCTGGGAAATGGAGTTTTCCGTCTCCGGGCCTCCGGCAATGGAGCATATGGCGGGATGGAGACTGGGTCCAGAGGCAACAGGCAAAGAGCTGGCACATTTGGTGACTCTGTAGAGCAGGGCCCCCTGCCAACCCATGCCGGAAGGGCACACATTTATGAGCTAAGGGAGTGATTGGAATGTTGCAGCTTGAATGGATTATCCTGACCTTCATTCTGGGGGAGCACATTCTTGAGTGGTCTTCCTGAGAATAAGTATATGGCAAGTAAAATTTGGGGAGCCCTCATGTCTAAAAAGCTTTTTCTCTTTCATGTAACTGGGTATGGATTATAGAAGGGCAATGGCTTCTCCACAGATTTTATTTTATTTTTTTAACTTTTTTCGTTTATTTTATTTTTGAGAGATAGAGACAGAGCATGAATGGGGGAGAAGCAGAGAGAGAGACACACACACACAGAATCCAAAGCAGGCTTCAGGCTCCCAGCTGTCGGCACTGAGCCTGATGCAGGGCTCCAACCCATGAACCATGAGATCATGACCTGAGCCAAAGTCAGACGCTCAACCGACTGAGCCACCCAGGCTCCCCTATCATTATTATTATTATTATTATTATTATTATTATTTTCAAGTAGGCTTCCCACCCAGCATGGAACCCAACACGGGGCTTGAACTCATGACCTTGAGATCAAGACCTGAGATCAGAGACCTGAGACCAAGACCTGAGCGGAGATCAAGAGTCGGACACTTAACCAACTGAGCCACCCAGGCGCCCCTGCTTCTCCCCAGACTCTAAAGACACTGTTTCCTTGTCCAGTGTTGCTGTTGAGGATGTCCCCAGACTCTAAAGACACTGTTTCCTTGTCCAGTGTTGCCGTTGAGGATGTCCTGTGCCATTCTGGTCCCTGATCATCTCATGTTGTCATTTCTCTCCCATTTTTTTCATCATTTCACCTCTTGGTTACACTTTCTAGAAGATTTTCTCATCACTACCCTCCACTCTTTCTGCATTTGTTTCTGCAACCCTCTCTTTAATTTCAGAGCTTTCTTATTCTCGGACTGGGTTTTTTCCTTACGTGTGTTCTTGCTTCACAATTGCAATGTTGGCTCCCATCTCTCTGAAGACAGCTAACTTTGTTCCTGCTTCCTTCATCATCCTTGTTTGCCCCAATTCATTTCAACAACAACAAGAACAACAAAGTGTTTGTTTCATTTCTCTTGTTGGAGGATTTCCTAAGCTGCCAGGTGATGCTGGGCTGTGGTGTGGAGTCAATCGATCGGCATGCAAGAGAGGGGTGTGGACAGTTGGGGAGCCCGCCACGGGGAGGGGTGTCCTCCAGCTTCTCTTAGTGTTTTGTCTCGGGCTGCTCAGTTTGTCTAGAAAGGACTCGTTTGATCACCTGCCTGGGCAAGTAACTTGGCCATGAGCGTTCTAGGAGCCAAATGGGGAAAGAGAAGACTCAGATTTCAGAAAGCAGATTTCACTAAATCCCCATGGTTTCAAGAACTCTTCCTGCCTTTGGCTCTGCCCAGCGTCCCCAGAGTCAGAGCCTGTTTGGTACCAGGCTTTTGCCAGAGCAGATGTGAAGGGGGAGGGGAGGTCTGGAGACCCACCTGGCAGCAATCTTTCCGTTTCCAGTCCTACTGGGAACCTCAGGTTCTGAAGGCTTTCTGGGCAGTGGGGAGGGGGGCGGGGATCAGGTTGTTCTTTTTGGCTTCCCCCTCTGATAGCTTAGTCTTCTGCTAAGTAGGTCCTTCCAGGTCCATCTGAGTTCCAGTTTCTAAAATCTGAAGCTTTTGATTTATTTTTTTTCCTTACTGAGAGAGACACAGCAGAGACAGCAAAAGGGACAGAGAGAAGAAGAGACAGAGAAGACCAGACCATGGGCCAGGAGCGGGTCCCTCAGTAGGGGGCAGAATGTGACAGACTTGCACCCAGCTGATGGCTTGGGGCTTCAGGAAGTTTTCTCTCCCACTGGGGAGGGTGGAGGAGGTTTGCAATATGATCCTGGGAAGAATGACAGGCTGGGGAGCAGCGCTGATGGCTTGGAATGCATCTAAAGCACTCATGGTGGTGGCCCAGGGAGCAAATGTCGGGTGTGGCTTCCTCAGGTCAATCCCCTCCCTCCTCCCCGCAGTGTTCCCTCTCAGAGCACCAGGAACCCATGGCGTTCGCCTGATTCTGCTTTTACAATCTGATTGGGGTCTTGCCGCTGCAAGGGCAAAGAGTTCGTCTGGGTTGGTCACCCTTGTCTTCCCAATACTTCCTTCAGTTGACACGCAACACGTATTTGTCAAATGAATCAATAAAATAACCAAACGAATCAATAAAATAACCAAACACTTGCTAGCAGAGCGAAAACCATTCGGTATAATAATCCAAACTTCAGTGGGGGGCATGTGACCCAACGCGGGCAGATAATCCTCTGCCTCTGCCGGGGAGGTGGAGCGGAGGCACACGGGAACCAGAGGTGGCTGGGTTGAACGCACCAGTGCAGGAGCTGCAGGGTCCCACCCTGGCTGTGACGAGCGCTTGTGTGCTTCCATGGAACCCCTTTTCCTTGCCTAACTCACTCGGGGTTGGTTTCTGCAAACAGAGAACCCTCACAAATGCAGAAATTGGTAGTAGGAGTGGCACTGAGGCCCAGACGCCCCAGGAAAATGTGGGATTCGAAACTGGCTATTGGGCCAAGATGAGGACAAAGCACAGAGATTCCCACACGTGTTCCGGGATGGGGGCGGGGGAGGGGAGGTGTTCTGTTGAAACAACTGATCCCGGTACCAGCTAGGGCCACCTGAGACCGTGAGTCCTCTGATGTTGAGGTGCTCGAGGATCACTGGAAGGGGACAGGGATGCCAGGCCCACACTATAGGATGGTTCCATCTGATGGCATTCATTCCCGTCCAGGAAGACCTCAGCATTCCTTTGCTGAGGCCCACGTGGAACCGGGGCCTTCGTGGGGCTGCTCTCAGAGCATGTCAGAGCACGGGTAGCCACAGGCCAACACCTGGGTCTCAGGTTGATTCCTGGGTCACCGGAAGGGAGCTCCACTTGGACTCTTCTTTGAGTTTCCTGAGGTTGCCATGACGAAATACTACACAACGGGCAGACGCCACAGAGATGAATGTGGGACAGCTCTGGAGGCCAGAAGTCTGCGATCAAGGTGTTGGGAAGGGCGGTTCCTTCTGAGGCTGTGAGGGTGGGTCTGTTCCATGCCCCTCTTCTGGCTTCCGGTGTTGTTGTCGATCTGTGGCGTTCCTTGGCTTGTAGAAGCATCACCCCTTTATCTTCACATGGTGTTCCCCCTGTGTATGTGGTGTCCAAATTTCCCCTTTTTATAAGGACACCTGTTACACTGGACAAGGGCCCAGCCTGATGACTTCATTTTAACCAACGACATCTGCAATTACCCCATTTCCAGATAAGGTCGTAGAGGGGCTGGAACTTCAGTAATATGAATTGGGGGGGGGGGAGCAGGGAGTAGGGGTGAAAGAGACCGTGAGAAAAGTTACGCACAGGAAGCACAGTGTGGCTTCTTGGGTCAGGCTGAACGGGAGGCTTCAGTGCAGATGGGAGTCTGTGTTTTTGTGCCAGCTTGCCCACAGGGTGTGGTGGAGCAGTTTCCAGGGGAGCCAATGCCAACCCGAACCAAACATAGCTCTGTGCCTGGGGGCACTGCCCTTGGCCTGGATTGAGGAAGGAATACAGAGACGTTGGGGCTGGAGCCCTGGGCTGCACCGAACAGGGGCATTATGCCCCTGCCCCAGGTTCCGTTCCCCCTTCTACTGTCTCTCCCAAAGGGGCTCAGAGGACTTCACCCTTGATTTGAGAGATGGGTGAGTGAAGAGACACCAGGATCGTTAGAAAGCACTTTATCAGCCCGGTGGTGCCACCAGGCCACTGAAGTGAGCCTCCTAGTCTTCAGCAGGGATAGAAGGACAGTCTCCTGGCTGAAGCCAGAAGGCAGCAGTAAGCCTCCAAGAAGCAAAGCGGGGAAGCTTTGCAATTTAGGTATCGTATGGGTGGCGCGGAAATCAGTTTTCAAGCGGTGGGTGCATACTCCAATCAGTGGCTACAGCTAAGGAAACCAGTGGGCAGCCCAGAAAGAAGACACGTGATGCATGTAAGCTGACCCCTCTGGGTCTGTAGAACAGCAGGCTGAGCCACGGCTCCATGCTGGCCGCTATGGCCTGCCACCCAGTGCCTGTACCTGAACCTTGCCTTTAGCACAGAGGACACAGCCTAGGCCTGGCGGCAGAGGGGGCTCCGTGACAGGTTTGGTTTCCTAGGACGCTGACTCTGGGATGGAGACGAACCTGCCTCACTACAGAGAGCAGGGAACTGGAATGGAGAAGGGGAAAGGCAGGACCACACCGAGGAAGGCTTTGGAGTGTGGCATGGTCTCAGTGAAGCCCCCAGGCAACCCGATGGAGACCTCTGAAGCCAAGAGGGTCTTCAGACTGGTCACGAGCTGGGGCAAGAGGGCCCGGACTTCGTAAACTGGCATCAATCATTACATAAGGGGAGGGGCCGTGACCCCCAAGGGAGGTGTTGCTCTTCAGAGGATGCAAGTCTGAGAATGGCCAGCAGGTAGGCGCTGTCTTGGCAGCCCAGGAGGGCACATCCTTCAACCCTAAGGCGGGAGGAGGATCTGGATTGTGGATCTTGGCATCCACTACGGGCTTCTGCTGTCCTACCCCCGCCTGGGGTTCCCTATCCAGGCCCTGGGTCAAGGCCACTAGAGGGAGGACTCGGGACTCAGCAGTTAATCCACACCAAGCTGGGTCATCAATGCAACATGCGGTCAAAGTGCTGTTGGGGGCTCAAGAGTGGCCGGGCCGGGGATACCTGGGTGGCTCAGTCGGTTAAGCATCCGACTTCAGCTCTGGTCATGATCTCGCGGTTCGTGGGTTCGAGCCACACGTCAGGCTCTGTGCTGACAGCTCAGAGCCTGGAGCCTGCTTCAGATTCTGTCTCTCTCGCTCCCTCTCTCTCTCTCTCTCTCTGTCTCTCTGCCCCTCCCCCACTCATGCTCTGTCTCTTAGAAATAAACATTAAAAAAAAAAGAAAGAGTGGCACAACCTTCGGAAACCACTGGCCATGGCCAATGTATAATTATGCCCCCAGAAATGAAATTAATTGGCAATCAACCTAGGTTTTCTAAGACTGTATTACCAGAAAGCCCCCAAGCCTGGTGCATAAGGGTCTGGAATTAGTTCTCTGCCTCTTGAATAGTAATCCCCAGGCCTAAGGAAAGAGCAAACGGCATCTGTGGGAAGGGTTTCTAAGGAGATAAAAGGGGACTCATCTCCCTCATCGGCTGATTACAACTGAAAACTGGAAAACCCCAAAAAGCAATGACCTGAAGGCTGTGAAAAGTAAGTACTAGCGGGCAGGTTGGGAAGGAAAGTCAAAACATGAAGAGAAACCAGTATGGCAGAGGAGGTTTCCTGTTTGTTTTTTTAATCTCCTTTATCTACTGGCCTTGGGCTGAGGGCCAGCTGAAGCGGGGCCTTGCGTAACAGGTGGGGACAGTAAAACCTTCAAGAAACACTAGTGTTTATGGCCAGAAGACCAGGACAGTGGCCCCTATGAGCAGGAGTATGGGAGAAGAATCACCACATGTTTCTTCCTTTTCTCCCTAGTCCTACCCTGAGGCCAGAGCCATTGAGGAACCTCATTGCCATGGTGGGGGAGGGGGCGTGGACACCTAACATCCCGAGAGAAGACCCACTTTCTGGATGGAGGAACGTGGACAAAGGGTCCCTGCTGTGTGAAGAATGATTTGTTTCCCTCTGTCTTTTCTCTCTTCACTCCGGAGGAGGCCCAGTCATAAAGAAATGTGCCTGCAGCGGGTTTGGGGGCGGGACAGACATTCTTAGAGAATCTCATCTTGCGGAAGAATCTGGAAAAGGGGACCTGGGGAGTGTGGAGGAAATTCTGGAGAGGAGGGAGCTTGGGAATGGGTTCCCCTAATTCTGCGTATCAACGAATACATGTCCCAACGGTGCCTCCATGGGCCGCACTCAGATATGTAGCAAAGTCTTTGAAAACTGAACTGTCATTGGAACCGCTGAACACAGGAGGAAGGGATGTGTGATTCAACCGGGCTGACCACCTGCTTTCAGCAAACAAAAAAGCACCATTCCGATGTTCTCCAGAGAAAGTAACAGGACCCAGTGTCTCAAAAACAAAAACAAACAAAAAGCAGTATTGCAAATGTACAGCCTATGATCCAAAATTACTCAACACACCAAGAACCGGGAAAATGGGACCGATTCACAAGGGAAGAGACAATCCCCATTTACCAGCCCTGAGATGACCCAGATGTTGAAATTATTAAAGAGCCTAAGGCAGCTATATTGTAACTATCCTCCACGAGGGAAAGGTAAATATGCTTGAAATGAATGGAGCATGTTTTCAGCAGATGGACATAAACTGTATAAAAAAGACGACTTTAGAACTTCAAAATAAAAAAACCCAGTATCTGAAATATAAAAACCAAATCACTGAATGGGTTCAGTAACAGAATAGATGACAAATGAAAGAGTCAGTAAGATTGAGGACAGGTAAATATAAATTACAGGGTGAAAAGGATTGAGAAAATAAGGAGCATCAGTGACGTACAGAGCAGTATCAGAATCAGAAGGTTGGACATTCGTGTCATGAGACCCTGATGGAGAGGAGAAACAGATGATGCAGAGAAAATACCTGAAGAGATAATGACTGGAGACATCCTGAATTTGGTTAAAGACTTACACTTCCGGATTCGAGGGGTGCCTGGGTGGCTCTGTTTGTTGAGCGTCCGACTTCAGCTCAGGCCATGATCTTGCGGTTCGTGGGTTCGAGCCCCGTGTCGGGCTCTGTGCTGACAGCTCAGAGCCTGGAACCTGCTTTGGATTCTGTCTCCTCCTCTCTGCCCCTTCCCTGCTCGCGCTTTGTCTCTCAAAAAATAAAATAAAACATTAAAAAAAAAAAAATTATGGAGGCCAGAAAACAGTGGAATATTTTAAGATTTTATTTATTTTTTTAATGTTTATTTATTTTTGAGGAGGAGGGGAAGAGAATGAGCAGGGGAGGGTCAGAGAGAGGGGGACAGAGGATTTGAAGTGGGTTCTACGCTGACAGCAGCAAGCCTGATGTGGGGCTCAAACTCACGAACCATAAGATCATGATCTGAGCTGAAATCAGACGCTTAACCAACTGAGCCACCCAAGCGTCCCAAGGGTTTTTTTACTTTTTTATTAAAAAAAATTTTTTTTTAATGTTTATTTATTTTTTGAGAGAGAGTGAGTGAGTGAGCAGGGGAGGGGCAGAGAGGGAGAGAGGGAGACCCAGAATCTGAAGCAGGCTCCAGGCTCTGAAGTGTCAGCACAGAGCCCGACGTGGGGCTTGGACCCACAAGCTGTGAGATCATGACCTGAGCCAAAGTCAGACGCTTAACTGACTGAGCCACCCAGGCACCTCCCCACAAAATTTTATGTTTAAGTAGTCTCTACACCCAACATGGGCTGGAACCCACAATTCTTTTTTTTTTTTTTACTTAAAAAATTTTTTTAATGTTTATTTATTTTTGAGAGGGACAGAGTGTGAGCAGGGGAGGAGTAGAGGGAGGGAGACACAGAATCTGAAGCAGGCTCCAGCCCCTGAGCCGTCAGCACAGAGCCCGACGCAGGGCCCGAATCCACGAACCATGAGATCATGACCTGAGCCGAAGTTGGACGCCCAACGAACTGAGCCACCCAGGTGCCCCTGGAACCCACAATTCTGAGATCAAGAGTCACATGCTCACTGACCGAGCCAGGTGCCCCATCAGTGGAATAACATTTTTAAAGTGCTTAAATAGAAGAAATAATCAAGCCAGGATTCTATGTGGGGCAAAAATACCTTTTAGGGAGGAAGGTGAAGAAAGACATTCTCAGATCAAAGAAGATTAAGAGAATTAATCACTAGCAGACCTGCTCTCAAAGAAATGCTAAAGGGAGGTGTTCAGGCAGAAGAGAAATGATACCAGAGGGAAGCTTAGAACTTAAGGAACCAAGAAAGAGCAACAAAATGATAAATATACAAATAAATGTAATAGACGAATTTTCTCAAGTTCTTTAAAATACGTATAATGTTGCGGTAAAGTTGTAAGGTTTGTACACTTTGCTCTAAGTGTTAAAATACTAACTCCTAGTAGACCACAGTCTAGTTAGGCACCCGTAATTACAATCCCTAGAGAACCCCCCCCCAAAAAAAATTAACTAAACTAAAATCCTGAGATATAGCTAAAATATCAACATATAAATTCAAAATGGAATGCTAAGGAATTGAAGTCAATGAAAATCGTGGAGTAAGGGATTCTGAAAGCCAGCCCCTTCATAACAGCAATACAAAATCAACCTTTTTGAATGACTAGCAATGAGCTAAAAGCTTGCAGCATCCCAAGAAGTACCTGTTTAAAAAAATGGCTGATCTTGGTAAGAGCAGTAAACTTTGTGACATCTGACCTTACTCTGCCCTGAGACCAGGCTCTGAAGTAGCCTTGAAAATGGCAGCTGAATTCCTGGGACCAGTGATGAAGTTTTTGGGTTGATGGCGGGGTGGTCCGGAGCCAATGGCCAAGAAAGGATTCTTGAAGACGTCTTTTGTACAAAAAGGTGATTTTATTAAAGCAAGGGGACAGGACTTGTGGGCAGGAAGAGTTGCACTGGGATTGTGACAGGTAACTCATTATATGCCCTCAGGTTGGGAGGGGGTCAGGGATAGAGTAAGTCTCTAAGGAATTTTGGAAGTTCGAGCCCCGTGTCGGGCTCTGTGCTGACAGCTCGGAGCCTGGAGCCTGCTTCGGATTCTGTGTCTCCCTCTCTCTGCCCCTCTCTCGCTCATGCTCTGTCTCTCTCTGCCTCAAAAATAAAATAAAAACATTTTTTTAAATTATAAAAAAAAAAAACCAAAAAAGCAAAAAACAAAGAAAGAAAAACAGATTCCTGCAGGGGCTTCACTTGCAGGCTGATTCTTACCCACTGGCTGAGCATGGCGGGGAACCCCCGAAAGCCACAGGCTCCTGTGGCTGAGAAAGCGCTTGCGGTTGGGGTCCTTTCCAACCAAGGATGGCCCTTAACACGCAGCTGCCTCTGGCTCATTGCTCCTTATCTTGCGGGATGCCCCGAACTCCAGACTTGAAAAAACACACACAGGAATTTATTAGGCAATCTGGTTTGGTCTGCTCTCCTGTCATGGCCTCTGGCCAGGAACACAAGGGCAGACAAACCGCAGGGTTACATTTCATCCCACAGGTTAATCTCGGCCCTTTACTGCTCGCTGTTCACTGTGACCCTCTGTCATTCCTCACTTTTAGCCCAGGGCAGTGCAACCTCGTAGTTACCGGGACCTTTCCTTCCCCAAACTAGTAAATGAGAAATCAAAGCTCATACCTTCCATCGCATGCTAGGAAAAAACCAAGGGAAGCAGACAGCCCTGGGGCGCCCCTGCACGGTGGAGGGGACACTATCCTCTGGGTTTCTGTCAAAAGAAGTGCCTAAAATTGTATCCCGTCTTCTCTCCCTGATGACTGTGGACAGGGCATTGCTGCCGCTCACGTTTACTAAGTTTGTTGTTTTTTTTTTTAATTTTTTAAATGTTTATTTACTTTAGAGAGAAAGAGAGAGAGAGACAGAGTATAAGCAGGGGAGGTGCAGGGAGAGGGAGACACAGAATCTGAGGCAGGCTCCAGGCTGTCAGCACAGAGCCCACGAACCCTGAGATCATGACCTGAGCTGAAGTCGGACGTTTGATCAACTGAGCCACCCAGGCGCCCCTCACGTTTCCTAAGTTTTAAGAATACATTCCATAAACTCTATAAAACAGTTTAGAAAAAATTTATTTGAACATATGAAAGGAAAATTTAGACCCCAATAAAACAGAGAAGGTCCTCGGCGGTGAGGGCGGCCCTGGCCGGGTCCCCCACCCAGCGTCGAGCTCTCGGAGCTACTGGAGACCCTGGGGACAGGGACCCGCCACCTTCACAAGCAGAGAAGCCAAACGGACCTGCAAAGGCTGCTCGTGACACCCGTGCCCGGCCGCTCGGGCTCCCGGCGCATCTGAAATGCCACACAGGCCCTCGGGCTGGCGGAATCGGCACTGGGGACGCCCATCCCACTCGGCACGCCTTCTTCCTTCCATCCATCCGGTCTGGACTCCTGCGACCGTCACCCGGGCGGGAGGCACCCGGACTTCCCCACGCCGCGCAGCTTCCGCGCCAAGACAGTCCTGCCGCTGAGGGGCGGGGAGGGGGGCCGCCGGCTGCCCCCCAAAGGTCCTCTTCTATGGGGTGGCTCCCCCTTTCTCTGGAAGGCTTCCTCCGGCCCCGGCGGAAGGCACACTGCCACTCGGCGGCACGCGGGGCCGGCCTAGCGGATGGGCCTGAACGGGAACGTCATGCCCGAGATGAAGGTGTGGCCCGGGTGCGTGGGCAGCGCGGGGTGGGCGGCGGGGTGGGCCGGCACGGCCCCGTAGCCCAGCGGGGGCGTGTGGATGTGAGGGTAGAAGCCTGGGGGGAGCGCCGCGTGGGGCGCCTGCTGCACCGGGCCCGAGATCACCAGCTGGAGCAGGCTGCAAATACAAGGACAAGGGTTAGGTGTGCGGCGGCTGGGCGGGCCCGTCCACTCGTGGATGTGCTGCGGCCGGGAAGGACAGAAGGCCTGGATCGGCGGTGGCCTCGCGCGAGCGCCAGGAGGGGCACCAGCTGCAGGTCCAGAGCCTGCACGTTTCCGGGCATGGAGATCTGTGAACACGCGTTGCATGGGGGCGGCTTGTGGCTGGGGAACAGCGGCAGGAGAACTGACCTGGAGGTGGCAGGATTGAGACGGTGACCCCCCCCCCGCCCCCAGGAGAGGATCCTGTGGCGTCGCATCGGAGAAACCACAAAGTGGGTGCCGGAGGTGGGACGGCGAGAAGACTGCGGAGGGAGGGTCTGCACGAGGCTTACAGTCCCCAGGAGCTCTGGGCACAGCCTCAGTTGTCTGTGGCCTGGGGACTCCCACATCCGGTTCAGCCCCAAGTGTACACTTAGGAAGATCGTGACCAAGGCCCGATGGCACGAAGGACGGCGGGCCACAGAGTCATGCGTAGTGACTGAGTCTCCGCTGAATTCCAAGCACAGCCACTAGAAAGCAGGTCTTTCATAGACTCCGCCCTAAATAGGGTAGGCCCCGCCCCCACGATGGCCCTGCCCCTGGGATGGCCCAGGCCGGGACCCAGCCCTTTCCCACCTTCAGGGGCCACCTCCCCCACCCCCACCAGGAGGCTCCGACCCTCCTGCTCACTTGCTCCTTCACTCCAGGGTGACAGCCACACTCCAGCCCTACTCTTCATACCCCATCACTCCTTCCCCAACACCCTCCCGCCCACCACCGCCCCAGGCCCCAGGTGCCCCGCACCTTCTCCGCCCTGTGCTCTCCTCTCTGTGGTTCCGGACATCCATGGCCTGGGTCTCCCTCCTGGAATCCCCTTCAGTTTCCAGTGTTGGTCCCTTCTGGATCTCCCTGAAGAGTTCCCTCTGATCAGTCCTATCTTCGCCACCCCACATTCCCTCCCAGAGAGACCAGCAAAGATTGCTAACTTTCCCACATCAGGAGCTTCCAGGCCTTAGCCCGCCCACACCCTGCAGTTAGCACCAAATACCCAATCACCCACCCAGTTAACGCCGGAATCAGAGAAGCTTCTCTGGCCCTCTCCTCTTCAGGACGGAGGCCTCCTTCCCCAGCCTGGCCTCTCCCCTCTCTCCCCTGGCCTCTGTGTGGGACAGACTGGCTCTGCTCTCGCTTTCCTAGCTACACCCCAAGGCCATGCCTCAACTGGGTTCTGTGTCTGCAGTGTCTACACCGGCCTCTCCACATCATCAACCATTCACACTCAGGACTTCCTTGTCTCTCCCTCACACTGCCCTGCTGGGTCCAGGAGCAACCCCAGGCCACCCTGCCCTGGCTACTGTCAGCCAGCTACCTGGAGCTCTGACAGGTGGGGGCTAAGTCGTCTGCAGACTGACCATCACTGCCGCTCCCCCTGTCCACCCCCCCGCCCCCGGTATAAAGTCTGGTGCCCAGAGCCCACGGGAGGAGCTCAGAAAGTAAGCCGAGGTCAGGAAAAAAGCTGGTGCCTCGCCTGAAGCTCTTCTGAGCCCCTTTTCATTTATGTTACTATTTTTTTCTAACTCGGGGTGAGGAATTCAATCAAAATAAGCAAACAAATAAATCTAAGGAGGGTGTTACAGGGGCAAAATTTAGGTCATACATTCGTTTGAACCTGCATACTGTGCCAGAGATAAAATGGGTTTCAAGAAGTTTCCAGTCTATTCAGAAGGACAACAGAAAAAAGACTATCACAAGTCAAAGAAAGTTTCCAAGTGACTACAAGTTCTCTGCGTGCATCGGTACCAGGCTGCCCGTCCGGTATGTGCCAGGAGGGCAGGGCCTAGCGCCGGCTGTTAAGTTCCACCGGGGTTCCAATGGGGACCTCTAGCGATAATGCTGAGGTGATAAAGGATTTAAACCCTGTCATCATTTTAATGCCCTAAAAACATTAGATATGAAATAAGAGCTGTGCACAAAGAAGAGAAATACTACAACGGGATTATTGGAAGAGGGGCAGGAAGATACCTATTCATACAAACAACGTCTTCAGATGCCAGGGAATTTTCCTACACCCAGGGGTGGGGGTGGGGGCAAGAAAGGAACAGTAGGGGCTCTTGAGGGAAAGGTGGCCCTCTGGACAGCTGTCCATGCTGTTGACAGAGTATCTCAAGCAGGACGGTTCTACTTCACCAGGAGCCATCGCACTCCACCAATACGATACTCAGATATACTCGGTTTTCGGATCTACCCAGACACCTGACGGAAGCCGCCCCTCGCTGCAGGGTCTGACACGGAGTCCCCAACCACACACGGGGACGCAGACCTCAGGCTGCAACCACTCTCGCCATCAGCCCACGAGCTGGCCTTTGGCCGATCCCGGTTACTGGTCTGCCACATGTGCCCAGGCGCACCGGCCCTGGCGGCGATGGCGGGCCAGGCCCTGGGCAGCCGTGAGCACAGGCGGCGGGTTCGCGCACCCTCCATCCACACTGCCTGCCAACGCCAGCCCTGGAGCCCCGGCCCCTGACGATCTAAAGAAAGAAGAGTGTTAGTAATCCTACCGGCTTCACTGACTCTTTTCTGTCCCTGTGCACACTGCCGCGGTGGCGGGAGTTCTGCCTTCAACTGTAACATTTCCTCACCAGGACGCCAGAATTACTCTTTTCAGTGGATACATGATTTCTGCCCTTCTGATGTATCACTACTAATTTACTAGGGATCCCCGTGCTTTGGGACTGTTAGGTTGCTTCCAGCTTTTTGCTACTAGTGATGCTGTATTTGCATGAAACAGTTTTGCACCCTTGGCTTCTGCTTCTTAGAGTCAGTGAAACTAATCACATCAAGCGACATGCCTGAGTATAACAGTAAGAGCAACAGCAGCTAATACTTCTTAGATACTTGGTACACACCAAGGCCTGTTCCAAGCACTGAGTTTTTACTCTAATCTTCACAAAAATCCTACCTCAGGGGCGGGGCAGGAGAGGTGAGGGGAGCAGACAAGAGGCAGGTACTGTTATTTTTTTGATTTTACATCAAAACAAGGCAGTGGGAGATAAGGAACTTGCCAAAGGTCATTCAGACAGCAAGCAGCAGCCTGGACTCTCCCCCAGAAGCTGTGACCACACAGCTCCCGCTCCTCACCTCTGTCATCGCCACTACCCCCAAATCATGACAATAGCCACCATTTACGGGCAGATTCCCACGAGCCAGGGACTCGGCCTGGAAGTTTACAAGCACCAACACATTTGATCCTTCCTCCAACCCCGGGCACAGGCGAATTACCCGCCCCCTCCCCAGGCCAACTTTACAGAGGAGGAAACGGAGGCTCAGAAACAGGTGAAGGGAATGCCCGAGCAGCACAGAAAACCAGTTAGACCCATGCTCAGAACCCAGTCAGTGCCATCCATCGACAAGGCCTAACTGCCACGCTGTGCCCTAGGCCAGGGCTCTGAAGTGTTTCCCAGAGGGCCGCGCAACCCACAATACCACCAACAACACGCGCATGGACGCCGGGAGTCACCACAAAACACGTGCGCTAATTTAAGAGAGCGGTAAATGGCTCCGAGCTTGCTCAGGTTTCTTTCCTGGACTCCCAGGCAAGGTGGTTGCATCTCC
Organism: Panthera onca; assembly: GCF_046562875.1. Lineage (NCBI taxonomy): Eukaryota > Metazoa > Chordata > Mammalia > Carnivora > Felidae > Panthera > Panthera onca. The sequence goes on from NC_138354.1 coordinate 4,744,763, forward strand.
TCGAGTTGCTCTCTCACGTGGGTTATGCTATCTCACTCCCCACTTATCATCGGGTCCTTTGGCAGCTCCCTACACACGGAAGCCAGGAAGCTGGCTGTCCTATCCAGGAAGCCAGGACAAGATGTCCAGCCCGCCCCCGCCCAGCTAGAATTATTTGAGAGGGCACTTACTTATTATGGGGCAGCCTGGAGCACAGGGTTCTCAGGTCATCTGAAATCAAGGAGACGCATGATCAGGAACAGACTGGAGACAACAAGGTGAAATGTTCACTGAGTTCTTTTCAAGGACACCGGTAAGATAGCAATAGTGCCTGTACTGCCTTTTCCCATCACCACTCAGAAACTGTAGTCTCTCGGGGCGCCTGAGCGGCTCAGTTGATTAAGTGGCCAACTCATGGTTTCAGCTCAGGTCAATCTCACGGCCTCGTGGGTTTGAGCCCTGCATCAGGCTCTGTGCTGGCAGCACAGAACCTACTTGGGATTCTCTCTCTCTCCACTCTCTCTGCCCGTCCCCAACTAACTCATACGGTCTCTGTCTCTCTCAAAACAAACTTAAAACAAAACAAAACAAAAAAACCCCTGTGTTCTCTCTTCCTTCAATTCTTGCTTTAACAATGAGGCCCCCAAAAGAGTACATGCCTCAGGAGGAGGGGCAGGTCTACTGGCAATCTGGCAGGTGGCTAGGAAAGGCTCCAGTGGCAAGGCTCTCACTGAGCAGAGCAGATGGCCCAGGTGTCCCAAGAGTGCCGAGTGGGAAACGTATCACATGAGCGCCAGCTGGGGCCACAGGCCACTTCTGTAAGCCCACAGTCACTAAACAAGCACAAGTTCTACGAGACACTGGGAGAGGCCAGCACCGCAGTGGAGAATCAGGGACCTGGATGCAGGTGAAGGGAATGTTTTGTGCACTTGAACCTGTGCACCGTGGTAGGTAATGTATGCCTCAATAAAAAAAGGACGCAGGAAAAGAAAGGGTTCTCTGCGAGGAGAGACAGTGAGGGATCATCCTCACTCCCAAAGGGTCCCTGCTCCTGGGCAAAGCGGCCAGGAGACACTCAGACATCACAGTCAGTGTTCTACCCGGGGAAGCTGTGCAACTTTGCCCTCGTCCCTCACGCTACGAGGAGAGAAGCTGTGAAGGGGCAGAGAGCAGCACTGGTCCAGGAGTCCCTATTTTCCTTCCAGGAGGGCCCGGGCGAGGGAGTCCTCACCTCTCGTGCACAGCAGGGCCCCGGAGGCCATGGCCACCTGCAGGGCCTGCGCCAGCCGGTCGAGAGAGAGCTCGATCTCCTGGGAGGCGTTTAGGGGGTTCAGTTCATCCGCCAACCTGTTGATCTCCTCCACCAGTGGGACCATGTGGTCAAACAGGACGAGCCCCAGGCGCCCATAAAGATTCTTCTCGGTTAAGTGCACCTGCAGCATCATGAGGACCTGGAGGACGTTGAGGTGGAGTTTCGAGTACAGGAGGTGGGGGTCTCTGTCCATCCCTCCCGAGTCCTTTGTAACTTTGGTGGCGACGTGCCCGTTGGACAAGGAGGGCTTCTTCTTCCGTTTATAAGCCAGAGGGGCCTTCACACACCAGCGGATCAATCCAGTGAGCGGCGTGAGCTCTAAAAATCCTATTGGGAGGTTGGCGGCAATCGGGGTATTTAAAAAAGTGATGAGAATCAACCTCGGGTCCTCAAAAATCCAGCTGACAATCATCTCGAGCAAGTCCAACGGTGGGATGAGGTCATCTGCCAACAAAGAAGCCGTAAGTCAGGTGGGTGTGCGGCCCCAGTGACGTAAGCGGATGGCGGGAGACGGACCCCGAAGTGCACACAGCTCAGCAGCACCTGACGTTCACACTATGTGCTCCGCCTATTTTCCGTCCCCTTTCCCAGAACGTCCCCTCCGTGAGGGCTGAGACCCTTGTCCTGGCCAATGTTTAGCCCCGGAGCCAGGACTGTCTGGCCACAGTGAGGTTCAAAAAAATGTCTGTTAAATCGACACTTCCCTAGAACTCCTCCAATGCCCTGAAGTTCATCCCATGGGTCAATGTAAATACATCTGCACACTCTTTATGTCCCAAACTACCGCCAGACCCCCATCCCTTCCCGGAGAGTAGCTTTTGTCTCCTGTGACGGCTACAGTGGCCTTCACAGAACAGTTCAGAGTGCGGTCTGTGGTCAGTCAGCTACCAAGAGCCATCCCAGCCCCAAATCTGGAATCTTTGTCTAAGCAAAGCCTGACCTGCCATGACCCTGGAGACCCTGCACGTTCCATAGCCTAGACAGAGAAGAGCAATAAAAATAAATGTTGACATTCCTTCTGGTTTTGCGATGGGCCAGGCACTGTTCTAAATCCTTTACACAGATTAACTCACTCCTCAAACAAGCCACCTATTATAGAACGGATGAGGAAACTGAGGCACGACGATGTTAAGTCACTTCCCCAGGACTCACTAAAAGTATGAGGTCAGGGGCGCCTGGGTGGCTCAGTTGGTTTAAGTGTCCGACTCTGGCTCAGGACATGATCTTGTAGTTCATGAGTTGGAGCACTATGTCAGGCTCTGTGCTGACAGCTCGAAGCCTAGACCCTGCTTCGGATTCTGTGTCTCCCTCTCTCTCTGCCCATCTCTGGTTCACACACTGTCTCTTTCTCTCAAAAATAAATAAACCTTAAAAAGTTAAAAAAAAAAATGAGTATGGGGTGCCTGGGTGGCTCAGTCGGTTGAGCATCCGACTTTGGTTCAGGTCATGCTCTCACGGTTCGTGAGTTCGAGCCCCATGTCGGGCTCTGTGCTGACAGCTCAGAGCCTGGAGCCTACTTTGGATTCCGTGTCTCCCTCTCTCTCTGCCCCTAACCCACTTGCATTCTGTCTCTGTCTCTCCCAAAAATAAATAAACATTAAAAAAAAAATTAAGTATCACAGACCAAGGATGATGAATAATCAAATTCTGTGTACCTGAGGTCCATTAAAAAAAAAAAAAAAAAAGCTTTGGGGAGCCTGGGTGGCTCAGTCAGTCAAGCGTCCGACTTCAGCTCAGGTCATGATCTCACAGTTTGTGAGTTCGAGCCCCGCATCAGGCTCTGTGCTGACAGCTCAGAGCCTGGAGTCTGCTTCAGATTCTGTGTCTCCCTCTCTCTCTCTGCCCCTCCCCCACTCGCACACTCTTTCTCTCTCTCTCAAAAATAAATAAATATTTTTTAAAAAGTTTTTAAGTATGAGGCCAGCCCAGATCCGGCTTCAGGTGGCCTGGCTCTTAACCAGCTGGCCGCACTGCCATCCTGGGGCTGGTGCACAAAGCCCTGGGGTCGTCTGCGAGCACGGGAGTGGGTGTCCGGCCTCCTGTCTCTGGGGCTGTCGAGCCCTCAGCTGGAGGAGCGCTAAAGATGACAGAAGCCCGTCCAGGACGCTGAGGCCGGAGCCGAGCACGAGACAGGAGAGCGTGGGGCGAGCGAGACACGTGTGCGTGGAGGCTCCAGCTGCTCTTTCTCAAGGGACCAGGGCTTTCTTCCCTGAGATCATGCCTTCTGCTCTGCAGTTAAACTGTGCCCTGCCCTTCCGTCATGAAATGTCGTCCGCAGCCTTTACTTGGCAAAATGTGTGGCGGGGGGGGGAGGGGGACCCTGTGTGTGGCCCCTTTATCACCCCTGAGAGGGAACGCCAATTTCACACCTTCTTGTCCGGCACGCCACCCCTCCTGCCCGACACACACACACACACACACACACACACACACACACACACACGCTGAGGCACCTCTGAGAGCCTGAGGGAGGTGTGTGTGACCCGCGTGTGCAGTGTGTGTGTGGACTCGAGTGAACCGTCCTACTCAGAGACCCAGCTTGTCTGCACCATCCGGGCAAGACAAGGTTCTGTCTCCTTAGGGGAGTTTCTTCCATCCTGTGGGCTGGAAGGCACAGACTCCCCAGGAAGGCTCCCAAGAGCGACAGCGGTCACCATTCTGACCGTGGACTCCAGGTCCACCCGCCAGGGCCACCGCGCCACTGCTGGGTGCCCGGCGACCTCCCTATGTCCAGACTCACCAGGCGGTATACGTTAGAAATGTACAGCTTTTTGTACGTCAATCATACCCCCATAAGGCAGTTGTAAAAAAAACCAAAAATCGCTGACATATCAGACTGGCAAACTGGCTTAAGAGAAAAATACCATGTCTCACGTCCATTCTGGAACACTGGCGGTATTCTCTGAACGTTGCCTCCTTTTCCACGCTAATCTGTTCCCAGTGTTAAGGTAAATTTCCGTCCTTGATGGCGTGGAATCACTGATCAACCGGGAAGCTACACAAAGGGTTGAATTAAATCATTCCTATGGGAAAACTAAGGGCCCGACTACTGTTCCCAGCTATCCAACGCTCTGAGGAAGCCTCTGCAGGAGAGCGCCAGGGAGAATCCCACTCCAGCCGCAGGGCACCGCTCACAAGACCTGCCCTAGTCCCAGGGGCACGCTGCCGTGACAGAAAAGGCAGAAAGCGCATGTGACCACGATACACATGTCAACGTCCACACTACGTCCACGCGAGCTTTCTCAAGAGAACGGAAAAGCTGAACAGCAAGGGGGGCGGAAATAAAGGTCCAAGTATATACTGAGGGTGCTGCTGGGCTGTACAGAAGCAGAAATGTCGTTGAAGGCTCTCCAGCTGCTGGTTTAGGCTTCAGACCAGAATAGGAGACTGCTGGTCGGCCCTCTGAGCAGCAAGAGCGGAGGGCAAAGGAGGAGGAACCTGAAGCAGAAAAGCAGGCTTTTCTGCAGAAAAACTGCTCACCAGGATGAGGTCCAAAACTTTCCCATGTGGAAACCCAGGGCCGCAGCCCCTGTCCAGGGGCTCACATGAGCCATAGGGGTCACGCAAGGACAGAGCCCTGTTTGCTCCACAGAGCCCTGTTTGTCAACCCGTGTTCCCCGGAAGTCACCCCTGGGGAGGAAAGAAGGCAGCAGAGCCCAGTGAGTGTGGGTCTGAGACTCCCACTCCAGCTCAACCGGAGAGGTTGATACTGGTTTTCTTGATTTGGAATCTGCAGAAAATGATTGGACCAGAGGGCTCTGACGCTGGGGGGGGGACGGGGCACACGGGCTCCTCCCAGTTGAAGTCAAATGCCATCTACTGGCTGCCCGGAGAACTTCACCCGACATCTCCCTGAGGAGGCCTCAGGAACCTCACAACAGAAGCGGCACTCGAGCCTCCTCATGCAACAGGCTGAGAACACATCACCACCTCAGTGGGACTGTTGCCAAAAATGTTGAACTCGAATCTTGCACAAGGAAACGACCAGATAAATCTAAATTGAGGGATATTCTGCAGAACAACAGGTCTGAGCTCTAACAAAACATCAGTGTCAGGGGGCACCTGGGTGGCTCGGTCGGTTAAGCGTCGACTTTGGCTCAGGTCATGATCTCGCGGTTTGTGAGTTCGAGCCCCACGTCGGGCTGCGTGCTGACAGCTCAGAGCCTGGAGCCTGCTTCGGATTCTGTGCCTCCCTCTCTCTCTACCCCTCCCCTGCTTGTACTCTGTCTCTCAAAAATGAATAAATGTTAAAAAAAAAAAAAAAGCCAATGTCAAAGAGACTTTTTAAAATGCTTCATCTGTTCAAGATTTGAAAGGGCCAAAATGACGTAACAGCCATGTATAATGTATGATCCCTGATGGAATCCTGAATTCTCCGGACCTCTGGGGGGATGGGGGAGAGGTTATTATTGAGATGACCAAGGAAATCTGAACATAGGCTATATAAGAGAAAATACTGTTCCCTCAATATTTAGTTTCTTAGGCGTGATAACAGTATCTTGGTTAAGTAAGGGAACATTCTTGTTCCTGGGAGAAAGATACATATTTAAGGACTTAGTACAAGACGTTAGTAACAAACCCTCAAAAGTTCAGGAAAAACCAGTACTTGTGAGTGAGTGTGAGAGAGGGGCAGAGAAAGAGAGGAAGAAAGGAGGAGAGAAACATGGCAAATGTTAACAGGTGGTGAACCCAGGCGGGAGTCTTACAACTTACAATAATCTTGTAACTTTCCCGAAGTTTTGTTATGTTTCAAAATAACAGTGAGGGATAACGAAGCAAATCCTGCCTGGGGAGAAAGCCATGACTTCCCCAGACATCTGACCCTAGCGTTTTTTAGGCCGTCTGCCCCTCGGACCACTCCGAACCAGGCAAGAGGGAATGACTACGGAAAGCTCCCTGCTAGCAAGTTCCAGAAGTCAGGGTGGCCCACTTCCTTCACTTTCAGCCAAAAATAAAACACACATTTCAGAAGGAAACAAACAAAAACGCCAAAGCATTCACTAGACATTTTACCTGGGTGTTTGAGGGGACACGAAAGTGGCCAAGAACTGAACTTGTTGAGAGCAACAAGTTGTTTAAGGTTTACCTGACGACAGGTCATAGAGCGCAGTGACGGACGTGATGAACTGGCAGCAGAAGCGAGGGCTGGCACTGAATATCTGCTTCAGCGTCTGCACGGATCCGGGCACCAGACAGCAGTAGTCGTCCACCAGGGCCCTGGCTAACCTCACGCAGTAGACCACCGGCGTCCGCTGGAAAGAAGCCACAGTCCACGTGACTACAGGTGTCGTGAGCTGGGAGGCTACAACCACGTACACACGGGGAAGACCCCCCCAGAACGGGCACTCCACTTCCCAGAGGAGATAAAGATGTTCACAGCTAACTCCGAAGCAGGGCTTGGCAAGCAAAAGCCCACGGACCAAATCCATCCTGTCCCCGGTTTCTGTAAGTCAGAGACGTGTATCTGCTCATCTGCTTGCCTGTTGTGTAAGGCAGCTCCTATGCTACCAGGACAGAGTTGAGTGGTTGTGAAACACTCTGTGTGATCCGCAGAGCCTCAACTATTTCCTGTCTTGCCCTTTACACAAAAGGCCTGCTGACCCCTGCTTTGAAGTGCAGTTAGTGAAGATCACCTCGGACTTCAGAGGAGGAAATGACAACTTTTGGGACCTGACAGGTAAGACTCCAAAAGCAGAAATGAACGGTGGCTACCACTTTGAGGAGCTTGAGGAGAGTTTGTGAGCTATCATGTGATTTAGAGCAGTGCTGTCTCACTTTCTCTTACAATCCTATCCTTATGGGTTCCCGTGATTCTTTCAAATCCTGTATCACCAGCCTCTCCCGCCTTTTTCCTTCCCACTCAGAGGCCGATGTGTAGCTAGGGCCACGTTCAACAGCTGCTCAGGATGTTCTAGTTCCAAGGGCCAACTGTGGCCTAGAGGGGAAACTGCAAGGAGAGAGCGTGCCAGATTGTTCCCTCAGGCTGAAATTTGCCCCCACAACCTCAAACCGGCCAACGCTACCTTCCCTAGCAGGGAGTGGTAGCCACTCACCCCTGGGGGTGGAGGGTTGGTGGTGGTGACGATCCCTGACTCAAGCCACCAAGACCCTGCCATTGACATCTGCTTTTATTTTGCCAAAAAGCCAGCACAATAGCATCAGGAGAGATAAATGGGAAATTATGTAATGAATTACAAGGGGCTAAGCCTGACTTCACTAAGTTACCAAGGGATAGAGGTAATTGTGAGATTAAATACAGCACACACCATCAGTTCACATTCCCCAGAAGTCAGACTGGTGAGAATGAACGTATAGATTCCACTGAAGCTTACCTGTGTGCTACAGAGACCACTATATCTATGTCTCTAACCAAATTCTGAGGATAAACAGATTTCAAGCAAAACATCTACATAAACTGGGGAGGGGGAAACAACCCCAAATGATTTCAAATACTTGAGAATTAAGCAGGTCTGTGAAACTGAACGTGGTAAATTCTGTTAGCTTAATAGAGAATCATGTTAAGCAAAGTTCTGATTAATAATTACTCTAGGGGCACCTGGGTGGCTTAGTCAGTTAAGTGTCCAACTTTGGCTCAGGTCATGATCTCACGGTTCATGGGCTCAAGCCCCACATCAGGCTCTGTGCTGACAGCTCAGAGCCTGGAGCCTGGTTTGGATTCTGTGTCTCCCTCTCTCCCTGCCCCTGCCCAGCTTGTGCTCTGTCTCTGCCTCTCAGAAACAAATAAATGTTAAAAATTTTTTTAAAGAATTACTCTAAGTAGATTATCAGTTTCTGAAAGACTCTTGAGTAACAAAACGCAAAACAAAATGAATCTTTCAAAGTACCAGCTAACACAAAATCTATTGTAAATATACATCTTTTCCTTTGATATTTAAAAACGGCTCTTCTGTCCATATCCATCGGGAGAGCCATCATCTTTGCAATGTCACCCTGGAACAATGCAAAACAAGTTACGTGCTTACTGACCCAAGTGTATGATTTAACTTATAATGACCTTTAAACAAACAAAAAATCCTATCTTGGAGGCTACATGTGTAGCTGTTTTCAGAATACTACCTTACCACATTCAACTAAGGAAAATGATTTTTCACTTGTTCTGAAGATGGAACTTTTTTTTCTTCTCAAATCCATTTACCACTCCAAACTATTATTTTCTCAAGAAGGGATACTACCTGTCTATAAACATAGGAGGAGGCTATCAGCGTGCCGGGTAGCAACACGGAGGAGATAACATATAGAAAAGATAGAAAAGGCCTCTCCTGAAATCCAAACAAGGAAAATTCCTGACACTAAACTCCTCTTCAGAGGCTCTCAGAAGGCTCTTTCTAGAGAAGTACCTGGAGCCAGGAGGCTGCACACTCCAACACTGGGATCCGACAAACAGCCACCGCCATGGACACCAGTTTTCCCAACAAGCTCATCCGGCTGTCATCAGCCTTGTTCCCTTGGGGGCTGAAAAGGGATGAGAAAATAATCTGCCGGACAGAGTCCTTGGTTTGCTCCTGGAAATAATTGCACATGATTTCAAGAAGTTGGAGCTCCTGAAGTGAATTCAACCTCTGTAAAACAAATCCAAGAAAAACGATAAAAAATTTAGCTTCAACAGATGCGTTAATTCGTAGAGTAAGAAAACAGGAAAAATACTATTCCCCACCCCACCCCCCCCTGCCCAGGGAACTGTTCACCCCTCTAAAGGCCGGGTCCCAGGGGGCAGAACTCTGTTAATCTCGGGAAACGTCACTATACAGAATCGTACATCATCCTGGGTGGACTCAGGATGACCTACAGCGGTTTAAGACTCTCGGTTACGGGCCTTTAACATCTCTCCCTGTAGCACTACTGACACCTGGCTGTCGCACGCCCCGCAAAACAGGCACACGGCTGAGCAATGCTCAGGACGCCAGAGAAGGTGGATCTGGGCTGCTGTAAAGGAGCACGGCCAAGGGCGAGAACGGAGCCTGAGACAGCAAGCGGGTCTGCGGTTTGGCAAATGCTTGCCACCTCGAGAGGCGGAAAAGGAGCGGGAGTTTCCTCGTCGCGGACGCGGGCATCCCGGCCGCCCGCCGCACCTTGGGCTGCGCGCCGCGCTCCTTGGGCACCTGGAACACGAACTCCTCGAGCAGCTCCACGGGGCCCTTGTCCACGATGGGCAGCGGCGCGCTCTGCAGCTGGCTGCTGAAGTAGATGTCCAGGTGGTACAGCACCTCCTTGGCGGCGCTCAGCGCGTCGCGGCGCAGCAGCGAGTGGCGGATGTCGCTCATGGTGCGGCCGCTGCGGCCCGGGGCGTCCAGAGCGCGTCCGCACTTCCGCCCCGGGCCCCGCGGGCGCGCCCGCCGCCGCCGAGACAAAGAGGCCGCGACACGACCTCTGCCCGCCGACCCCGGCGCCCGCCCGTCCGCCGCTCCCGCTCCGTCCTGCTCAGGGGGCCATCGCCGCCGCCGGCCAGCGGGCGCCCGGCTGTGCGACTGCGGCGCCACCGAGGGCAGCGGGAGCCCGACGCCGCGGGGCCGAACGGCGGCGGAATGCCGAGCGCGGCGACGGCGGCCCGCAGGGGCCAAGCGCGGGCCGCGGCGAGGCCCGGGCTCTCGGGAGGGCGCCACCTGGCGGCTCGGCCGGCCCGCGCGGAGGTACGCCCCGCCCCTCAGGCCCCGCCCCCGGGCCCCGCGACCGCCTGTGGGTCCTGCAGGGGCTCGCTGGGCCGCCGCACCCGCCACTGAACGCTCATTGGACTTTGCGCTCCACTCGCCCGCGCGCAAGACGAGAAGTTCCCCTTGCTTCCTCTGCGCGGCGCTCAAAGCCTATTGGATTGGATTTGACCGCGCTTTCCCACCTGTAAGGTAGGCCGGTGTGCTGAGCCGTAGCTCAGGCCTTGGCAGTTCATTGTAAAGATTACGTCTACTCCGGAACTCTTGGCGCTGCAGTGACAAATGATGCCCCCTTACCCCTGGCCTCCAGCTTCTAGTCCCAAGTCCTCTTCCCCAGTCCCCTCTTCCCAATCCCCAATCCTGAGCAGCCTGGCCATGGGAATCTTACGTATTCTGCTCCTGAAAACCCTCCCCTCCAAAACCCCCTCAGCACTTTCTATGAAACTCTTGCGCATTCATCTCTTTGCACTGAATTAACGGGACAGTGGAGGGGTAGGGGGTGATAGTTTGGAATTTTAAAAATAGGGCAGAGGTGGCTCAGTCGGTTAAGCGTGGAACTTCGGCTCAGGTCATGATCTCACCGCTGGTCGCTTCATGCCCCGCCTCTGGCTCTGTGTTGACAGCTCAGGGCCTGGAGCCTGCTTAGAATTGTGTCTCCCCCGCTCTCTGCCCCTCCCCCACTTGCACGCGCTCTCCTTCTGTCTCTTTCTCAAAAATAAACATTAAAAAAATTTGTTTTAATAGGTCAGAAAAGACTTGAACGTGGGCCACAAGAGGCCAGTGAAGGGCAGGGGACCACCAGCACAGGAATGGGCCTTGTGTAAAAGGCCCATGCTGACCCAAGGGAGGGCCTGGGTGAGGGGTGCTGGATATGGTTAAGGAGATAAAAAGCCAAGGCCTTTCCCTAGGAGGGATGGGAAGGGTGCAGCCTGGGACAACCCCAGGTCACTGGAACTCTCCCGCACATGTGGGGACACAGCCAAGTCCCCTCCTGTCAGAAGTCTGAGGTCTAGAGTCTAGAGCGGGAGTCCAAGGTTAGCTGGGTCCTCTGAGAAGGCATCTCTGGTCCCCTTGACACCAGGACTTCAGATATACTCTGTTCCAACAGGCTGAGTGAACAGAGGACGGGCAAGGGGGTTTCTACCACAGGGTCCAGCACAGCACCTGTAAGGATTAGGCACCCAATAAACACGAGTTTTCTCGTCCCTTCCTTAACTACTTGAAGCCAATTTATAAACATGCAGCAGAAGCCAAAAGAGAAAAAAACAAAAAAAACAAAACACCCCAAAACGAAGAAACACCACACCGATGCTTAAAAGTATCTAGACGTACAAATAAATGTATACTATATTTAAACAGCAGTAACACTTCTCATTCTTAGTTCATTTTCTCGGCACAATGTGCAGTGGCAGGTAGGAAGATCTCTCCAAGGTTGCTCCAAAGCCCATGGGAGTGAATGTTCCGGTAGACCTGGGGCTCTGCTGATGGGGGCCGGGCCACGTGGGGACAATGGTGGCACCAGGCCCGGTCACCTCTGTACCACTCATTAGTGGTCTGGTTGGTGGCAGCCAGGTACAAAGTGAAGCACAGGTAGCCCCCCAGGAGGAAGCTCAGCATCACAACAAAACCCAGCATGAAGACGATCCTTGGCAAGGTCAGGAACAGGTACTGGGGGCAGAGAAGGAACAGCACGTTAGGCAGCCACGCTGTGACACGAGTAAGGGCCACCAGCACCCACCAGCCCTGGCCTCGTCTGCAGGCACGTGAGAGCTGCCGCCCCAGCTCACCCACCTGTACACACACCTGACCCACTGAACACAAAACAGAACCATAAATGGCGCTGACAAAGAGCCCCGGAAGCAGTCCTAGCATGCAGGAGTTTACTATGGGATAAATGAAATGTGCACACCGAAGGAAAAGGAAAAGGATACTAGGAGATGTGACTATGCCAGTCAGCTACTTGTAAAACAAAGAAATAAATACAGATCTTCTTTCATGCATCACAATATAAATCCAGACGGACACAGGAGACCGATCTCTCTCTCAACACAATATGGCCAAAGAAACACACGTACGAGAGTATTCACTGTAGTGATTTTCACAGCCCCTCTTCCGAAAAGAGGAAGTCCAGTCGTGAGAAAGAGTAAAATCTTGGGGTAATGATACTATGGTATAATAAGGAGCCGGTACAAACGAGGCCAAGTTTTACATACTGATTCGGAAAAGACGTTGGCAAAATATTGCCAGATAAGAGAGACAAGAGGCAAGGATCCACATGGGATCATATTCTTATAAGAAACAAAAACACACTCCATGAAGGTGGGTAATATCGATAACCACAGGAAAAAAGCCTGAATGTACACACCAAGCTACAAAAGTTGTGGCCTCTAGGCAGTGAGCTGTTGGGAAGGGCAGGGTATAACCCCCAGTTTTCACTTTTTTTTAAAGATGCTTTAAATTTCATGTGTTTCCCCCCAGCTTTATTGAGACAGAATTGACATGACATTGTGAAAGTTTAAGGTGCACAACGTGACGTATAGCAAATGATCACAACAAGGTTAGTTGGTTTCAACTACAGGTTTGTGCCTTTGAGCCCTTTCCCCGTCTTCTCCCCCTTTTCATTTTAAGCACTTCTGGACTGCTTGAATTTTTAGAAGTTATTTTTTAGAATAAAGAAAATGAATTTTGACAGTGTTCAGTATCTTTGAAAGGCAAGAGTAAGAGAGGCAGGCGCATCAAAACTCTTCACAGGAGGGACCTTCTAACTGAAGTCACAAAGAAAAGAGGCAGATTCGATGAGAAAGGATGTCTAAATTTTTTTATAGGATTTTTTTTTATACAAAAGAGGATACACAAACAGAAAACAAATACAAGAATGAACTATCATTATTATATGATCTCAAATCTAAAGTAATTCTAGTATAATAAAGGACATAATTCACAAAAAAAGATATACAAATGACTGCCAAAAAAGGAAAGTAATCAAAAGTAATAAAGAAATAGAATTCTTTAAAAGGGTACAACATGTATTCCTACTAACATAGAAGCACCTGCCAATGCAGGTTCATTGTAAAGATTACGTCTACTCCGGAACTCTTGGCGCTGCAGTGACAAATGATGCCCCCTTACCCCTGGCCTCCAGCTTCTAGTCCCAAGTCCTCTTCCCCAGTCCCCTCTTCCCAATCCCCAATCCTGAGCAGCCTGGCCATGGGAATCTTACGTATTCTGCTCCTGAAAACCCTCCCCTCCAAAACCCCTCAATGTCCACCCTGACACAACAAAGTGAATACTTGCCAACCACTCTAAGCACAAGGTTTTATTTTATTAATGTTATTTATTTTGACAGAGAGAGCGAGAGAGAGAGAGAGAGAGAGAGAGAGAGCAGGTGGAAGAGGGGCAGAGAGAGACAGGGAGAGAGAGAATCCCAGGCAGGCTCTGTGCTAGAAGCCCCACCTAACCACAATGTTCTAAAAAACAATTTGACGATATATATTAAAATCAAAAGATTTATTTATAAATGTTAATCATCTTTGACTCAGGGGCACCTGGGTGACTCAGTCAGTTAAGTGTCTGACTTCGGCTCAGGTCATGACCTCGCGGTTCGTGGGTTTGAGCCTCGCGTTGGGCTCTGTGTTGACAGCTCAGAACCTGGAGCCTGTTTCGGATTCTGTGTCTCCCTCTCTCTCTCTCTCCCCTCCTCCCCCGCTTATGCTCTCTCTCTTTCAAAAATAAGTAAATGTTAAAAAAAATAATAATAATCTTTGACTCAGTACATATACTTTTTGGAAGCGATCCTACAGAAAGTCCTAAATACAAAAACAAAACTATATACACTGATTACCTACCGTAAAGGGGAAAATGCACTTCACCAATGGAGAGAGCTGGTGGGCACCACCTTAAGCAACAGATCAAGCTAAGTGTCACTGACCCTGTGTCCCACCTGATGGGATGCAACATGAAATACACACTCCTACCTAGAAAGCATTTTTGCCAAAAACATTTAACCTGAATCTGATCAGGTCTCTAGAACTAACTTCCAGTTCACGTTAATATTAAGGAACAGAGAAAAATTAGTTGACACAAGTAGGAAAAAGACAAATTTAGACCAAGGGACATTCTAAAAGACTACTAAACTACCAAATGTTAACTTCATGAAAAAAAGAAAGGGCATTATTTTAGACTATGAGACTAAAAAGGTATGACATTCAAATGCAATGTGTTAAGTACAAGGTGGATTCTGCTTCAAGGAGGCAAAAGAGCTTTATAAAAGACACATTTGAAACAATGGGGAAATTTGAATATGGACTAGATTATATATTACATATTTACTATATATTCTATACTTATTACATATATTTATTATTACTTTTCCTTGGTGAGATAACAGAATTGTAGTTATGTTGGAGGTTGACATTCTATAAAAATGCATGTTCCAGGGGCGTCTAGGCGGCTCAGTCAGTTGAGTGTCTCTTGATTTCAGCTCAGGTCACGATCCCAGGGTCGTGGGATCAAGCTCTGCACTGAGTGTGGAGCCTGCTTAGAATTCTTTCTCTCTGTCTGTCTGTCTGTCTGTCTCTCTCTCTCTCCCTCTGCTCCTCTCCCCTGCTCCTGCTCTCTAAAATTAAAAAAAAAAAAAAAGAAAGAAAGAAAAATTAAAAAGAATAACATTTTTTTTTAAATGCGTGTTCAAGTACTTAGGGGTGAAGCAACATAATGTCTCCAATTTATGTCTAATAATACAGAAAAATACAAGGGGCACCCAGGTGGCTCAGTCAGTTGGGCGCTGACTTTGACCCTGGTCATGATCTCGCAGTTCATGGGTTCGAGCCCTGCATCGGGCTCTGTGCTGACAGCTCAGAGCCTGGAGCCTGCTTTGGATTCTCTGTCTCCCTCTCTCTCTGCCTATCCCCCCCCTCACACTCTGTCCTCTCTCTCTCTCTCTCAAAATAAATAAATAAACATTAAAAATTGTTAAAAAAAGAAAGAAAAATACACAAAGAACAGATTAAAATGTTAATTTTTAAATCTAGGTGGAAAGTATACAGGTAACTTTTCAGTATGTTTGGACACTTACATAAATGAAAAAAACTGAAACAAAAACTACTCAAGGATAAAACAACAAATCACTACACACCTATCAGAATGGCTAAAATGAAACACAGTGATAACATTAAATGCTGGAAAGAATGCAGAGAAACCAGTCATTCCTCCATCACTGGTGAGAATGTAAAACGGTATATTTTACTCTGGTACATTACTCTGGAAAAGAGTATGGTGGTCCTTTTCAAAACCTAAAATGGACTTATCAACCCGACAATCACAGTGAAGAGGTATCATGCAGGAACTTGTAAATGGGAATGTTCAACGCAAACTTATAAGTTAATAGCTAAAACCCAGAAACTACAGAGATGTCCTTCAAAGGCTAAATGGTTAAGCAAAGCGTGGTCCACCCATACTGTGGAATACTATACAGCAGCAAAAAGGAAGGAACCCTAAATACATGCAACCATTTGCATGGATCTCAAGGAAACTGCACTGAGTGCAATCTCTAAAAGATATGATGTGATTCCATTTATGTAGCAATCATGAAATAACATACTAATAGAGATGGAGAACAGAGTAGCAGTGGCAGGTATGCAGGATGAGGCTGTGGCTTAAGGAGTAACACGAGGGAGTCTGTGGTGATGGACACAACATGCTGACTATAGTGGTGGTTATGCAGGCACACACATGCGACAGATTACACAGATCCACACAGACACACACACACACACACACACACACACACACACACAACACCAATGAACACATATGTAACTGGTGAAATCTGAATCAGCTCTGCGGATTGTGCCAATGTCAACTGCTTGGTTTTGGCATTGGGCTGTGGTTGCCTAGGGATGCTGGCATGGGGGGAGGGGCTGGCAGTGGAGGGCAGGCTTAAGAGCGCATAGGCTTCCTGTAGGTTTCTTTGTAACCTCCTGTAAATCACAGTTATTTCAAAATAAATTTTAAAAAATACTAGTTTTACTGTGCATTTTATCATATTAAGACAGTCTCCTTCCACTTCTATTTTCTGAGTGCTTTTATTAGAATGGGTGTTGAATTCTGTGAAACACTTTTCAGTATCAAGAGAAATAACCATGTGGGGCATCTAGGTGGCTCAGCTGGTTAAGTGTCTGACTTCAGCTCAGGTCATGATCTCATGGTTCATGAGTTTGAGCCCTACATCAGGCTCTGTGCTGACAGCTTGGAGCCTGGAGCGTGCTTCGGATTCTGTGTCTCCCTCTCTCTCTGCCCCTCCCCAACTCACGCTGTGTGTCTCTCCCTCTCAACTATAAATAAACATTTAAAAAAGAGAGAGAGAGACAGGGAAATGACCATGCTATTGTTCTTTATATTTAATAATGCCGAATAAAATACTAATCAATTTCCTAACATTGAACCAACCTTGCATTTATGGAATACATTCCACTTGTTCATTTTCTTTGAACAAAAGGAAAAAAAACCAAGAAGAATTAACCAGTTACCTAAAACAGTGACTGCTCACAAGCTACTTCCCATAAATGCAGTAGAAATCTTTTAGCCATCAAATGAGTTTTATAAGAACCCTACATTATTGTAAATTAATTTCTGACAAAGTGCCAAAACAATTCAATGAGCAAAAAACAGTCTTCTCAAAAAAAGGATGCTGGGACAACTGGATACCCACATACTAAAAGTATGAAGTTGGAACCCTACCCTACGGCATGTGCGAAATTTAACTCAAAATGACCAGAGGCCTAACCTGTAAGAGCCAAAACTACAAAAACACTTAGAAGAATACGTAAGTGTAAATAAATCTTCATGACTTTGGATTAGGTGATGGATTCCTACATATGACACCAAAAAGCACAAGCAATAAAAGAAAAAAATCAACTTAAAATCAAAATGTAAAACTTTCGTATTTCAGAGAAAACTATCAAAAACACGAAAAGACAACCCACAGAATCGGAGAAATCATTGCAAATTGTATATCTGATAAGGGTCAAGTGTACAGAATATAAAAAGGATTCTTACAACACAAGAATGAAAGACAACTCAATTTAAAGATGAGCCTCTCAGGGCGCCTGGGTGGCTCAGTTAATTGGGCATCAGACTTCAGCTCAGGTCATGGTCCCGCTGCTTGTGAGTTTGGGCCCCGCATCGGGTTCTGTGCTGACAGCTTGCAGCTTGGAGCCTGGAGCCTGCTTTGGATTCTGTCTCCGTCTCTCTGCCCCTCCCCAACTCAAGCTCCGTCTCTCTGTCTCTCTCTCTCTAATACGAAAAAGAAAATTAAAAAAAAAAGATGAGCCTCCCCTCTAAATCTTCTTGTCCAAAGAAGATATACAAATGGCCAATAAGCACACACAAAGTTGCTCAACATCGTGAAGTCATCAGGGAAATGCAAATCAAACTGCAGTAAGGTATCGCTTCGTGCCTGTGACCAGGGCTATGATCAAAAAGACAGTAACAAGTGTAGGCGAGGATGTATGAAGGTGGAACCCTCACACGTTGCTGGTGGAAATGGAAAATGGTCAAGATACTTTGAAAACAGGCTGGCAGTTCCTCAAATGATTACAAACAGAGCTACCGTACGATCCCGCAATTCTACTCCTGGGTGGAACTCAAGAGACATGAAAACACAAAAACTTGTACACAGATGTTCAAAGCAGCATTATTCAAAAATAACCAAAAAGTGAAAACACTCAAATGTCCATAACTGATACGTGAATAAAATGTGGTATGTCCACACAATGGAGTATTATTCAGCCATAAAAAGGAGTGAAATACTGATTCATGCAACAACATGGATGAACCATGGACACACCATGCTAAACAAAGAAGCCAGCCCAAAAGACAGACTGTGTGTTATGTGAAATGTCCAGAAAAGACAACTCCATAAAGACAGAAGGCAGATTAGTGGTTGCCAGGGGCCAGGGAAGAGGACAAAAAGGAATGACTGCTAATAGGTAAGAGTTTCTTTTTGGGGTGATGCAACGTTCTGAAATTAGATGGTGGTGGTTGTTACACAACTCTGAACCACTGCACTATATAGTTTAAAAGGATGAATTTTGGGGCACCTGGTGGCTCAGCTGATGGTGCGTCTGGCTCTTGATTTCAGCTCAGGTCACGATCTCACTGTTCATGAGATCGAGCCCCATGTTGGGCTCTGTGCTGACAGCACTGAGCCTGCTTGGGATTCTCTCTCTCCCTCTCTCTTTGCCCCTCCACTGCTTGTGCTCACTCTCTCTCTCTCTCTCTTAAAATAAATAAACATGAAAAATAAGATAAAATTAAAATAAAAAAATAAAATAAAATAAAACAAAACAAAATAATGAATTTTAGGGGCACCTGGCTGGCTCCATTGGAAGAGCAAGCAACTCTTGATATCAGGGTTGTGAGTTCAAGCCCCACACTGGGCATAGAGATTACTTAAAAAAACAAACAAACAAAAAAAACCCCTTAAAACAAAAAGGATAAATTTTACAGTATATGTACTGTTATCAACTAAAAAAATTATATGTTCTTTTTTTTTTAAATTTTTTAAGTTTATCATTTTGAGAAAGAGACAGAGCAGGGGAGGAAGGGGGGGGGGGGGGGAGAGGGAGAATTCCAAGCAGGCTCCACGACAGTGCAGAGCCTGATGCTGGACTTGAACTCACAAATTGTGAGATTATGACCTGAGTGGAAACCAAGAGTCAGACGCTTAACCAACTGAGCTACCTGGGCACCCCATGTTCATTTTTTAAAAAGGAATGGCTTCGTCTCTTGACTGGGAAAATAAATATCCTTTTTCCAATGTTGAATCCTAAAGTCAGAAACGTACATCCCACAACATAACTCCGTGAATATTAATTACCTGAATAAGAAAGACAATGTCAATAACCTGCAAGTGTCCAAGGTCATCAACGTAAGTCTCCAGATACAAGTCTGACACCACCACCAACTGGACCAGAAACACGGTGCTCACAACGGCCATGGTGGCAGCTGAGGCCGTCAACGTCAAGAGGTAGATGAGGAAGTACCTGGCGTTCCAGGCCCCGATACAGTTGTTCACCCAAACACAGTGATGGTCAAAACGGTGCACACACCTGTTACACACACCTGCACGGAAAAGGGAAAGTCACAGCCCCGAGTTAGTCCTTGAAGAAACAGGAGACCATGCACACTTCTGAAATTTTTACAAACTGACTCCTGGCAGTAGATGTTGGAGGAAATGGCAACTGCCATCACCAGGCTATTAGAAGTGCAGGGTCTAGTACGGTAGCCGCGAGCCACAGAGGGGTACTGAGCACTTAAAATGTGGCCATGAGGAAAACCTGAAAGAATACTGTTTATTTTGCTAAATTTAGAGTTGTTTTTCCATTTATGCAATGCTCCTTTAAGTTCAATGTCAGCAACGCTGAGATGACATAAGGGTTAGTGAATTTACTTAACTTGCACAGACTTAACTTTGAAACTGATGCTTTTTTTTTTTAATGTTTATTTTATTTTTGAGACAGAGAGAGACAGAATGTGAGTGGAGGAGGGGCGGAGAGAGAGGGAGACACAGAATCCGAAGCAGGCCCCAGGCTCTGAGCTGTCAGCACAGAGCCTGACGTGGGGCCCGAACTCACGAACTGTGAGATCATGACCTGAGCCGAAGTCAGACACTTAACCGACTGAGCCATCCAGGTGCCCCAAACCAATGCCTTGAAGTCAAATTAATTCTTCTTATAGAGATGAATCATTACGTGACTATTAAAGGAAAATGATTATGTTATGGAAAAAACTTGTAAGAATTTCTAGAGTAACTTGGGTACGTGAATCTGCTCTTCCAACTGCGAATTTTATGAAATCTAAATAAAGCTCAAGAATTTCCTATGAAAATTTATTGTCTCAATTGAGATGTGCTGTAAATGGAAAATACATACCAAATTTCAAAGACAGTATGAAAAGGAGAATATAAACTAACCCATGAATGACTTTTACAACTGACTACACGTTAAAATGGTGTTTTAGGGGCTCCTGGGTGGCTCAGTGAGTTGAGCGTCTGACTCCTGATTTCATCTCAGGTCATGATCTCACAGTTCGTGAGTTCAAGCTCCACAGTGGGCTCTGTGCTGCCAATGTGAAGCCTGCTTGGGATTCTCTCTCTCCCTCTCTGCTCCTCCCCCGTTCACTCTCTTGCTCAAAATAAATAAACTTAAAAAAAAAAAGCTCTTTCATAAACCATGATATTTTAAATAGGTTACGTTAAATAAATACATAATTAAATTTAACGTTGCCTCATCTTACTTTTGTAATGTGGCTACTAGGAAATTTAAATCACACATGTAGCTCACATTATATTTTTTGGGCAGCACTAGTCTAGAATCTTGGCTACTCCCCAGAAGAGTAGGCTCTGCCAGCACTGAAATCTGCAAACACAGCATCCCACAGAAGTCCTGTTGGGCAACACGCCCCACCGCGCGGCAAAGGATGGGCTGTTATGCCTGGGGCTGAGTTGCCCACTATGTAAGAATATCGAGACCTCACCTCCAGTCATCTGAAGGAGTCGCTATCTGGCCTCTACAAGCAGAGGCTGCCCATGCCTGGGAGACAAATGGCCTTGCTTTAGATTTCTGGAACCTTCCCTTACTGACAAAGCCCACGTCTGTTGTACAAAGGTAGAGAGGGAGCGACCAAAGCCAAACTTACGGCAGTGCTTGGATCGTGCTGGTTTCCTCACATTGCAAGTGAAGCACTTCATATTCTTTGGGAACATCACTTCATCGAATTCATAAACTTGAAGTAACGAGAACTCGTTTGCTTTTGTTACAGTGCCTGAAAAAAGGACAAATGTCAGTTTTGAGCAATACGGTAGACTGGACATTCACAAAATCTGCCCTGACAAAGTGCAACTAAAACTTATATATTTAATATTCTAAATAACTCACTTTAAATAAAGTTTTGGGGCACCTGAGTGGCTCAGTCGGTTAAGCACCCGACTTTTGATTTCAGCTCAGGTCATGATCTCACAGTTCGTGGGTTGTGGACAGTGGGATCGTGGATCCCACTGTGGAGCTCTGCATTGACAGGGTGGAGCCTGCTTGGGATTCTCTTTCTCCCTCTCTCTCTCTGCCCCTCCTCTGCTCGCTCTCTCTCACGATAAATAAACTTAAAATTTTTTAAAAATAAATGGCTTAGGGGCGCCTGGGTGGCGCAGTCGGTTAAGCGGCCGACTTCAGCCAGGTCACGATCTCGCGGTCCGTGAGTTCGAGCCCCGCGTCAGGCTCTGGGCTGATGGCTCGGAGCCTGGAGCCTGTTTCCGATTCTGTGTCTCCCTCTCTCTCTGCCCCTCCCCCGTTCATGCTCTGTCTCTCTCTGTCCCAAAAATAAATAAAAAATGTTGAAAAAAAAAAAAAATTAAAAAAAAAAAAAATGGCTTAATTGAGATACAACTCACAAGCCCAATTCGCCAATTTAAAGTGCACAATTCAACATATTTTAGTACATTCACAGAGTTATGCAACCATCACCACAACCAATTTTAGAATGTTTTTATCACTTCAAAAAGAAACCCGTTAGCAGCCACTCCACATTTCTCTCTAATCCCAGCCCCTGGCAATCACTAATCTACTTTCTGTCTCTATGCATTTGCCTTTTTTGGATATTTCATATGAATGGAATCATACAATTTTTGGTCTTTTGTATCTGGCTTCTTTTTTTTTTTTTTTAAGTTATATTTTATTTATCTTGCAACAGAGAGTGCGTGCTCACACATATGCAGGGGAGGGGCAGAGACAGAGAGAGGGAGAGAGAGAATCCTAGGCAGGCTCCACACTGTCAGCGCAGAGTGCCACACAGGGCTCGAACTCACGAACTGTGAGATCATGACCTGAGCTGAAATCAAGAGTCAGACGCTTAACCGACTGAGCCACCCTGGCGCCCCTCTGGCTTCTTTCATTGAGCACAGTTTTTCAAGGTTCATCTATGTTCTAACACATGTCACTCCCTCATTCCTTCCTGTTGCTGAATATTGTCCCATCGAATAGGCACACCGCAGTTTACCTGTTCATCAGCTGTCAGACCCTTGGTGCTTCAAGGATAGAAAGGCTTAAAAGGAAAGGCATGGAGGGGCGCTTGGGAGGCTCAGTTAGTTAAACATCCAATTTCAGCTCAGGTCATGATCTCCCAGTCCGTGAGTTCGAGCCCCGCCTTGGGCTCTGTGCTGACAGCTCAGAGGCTGGAGCCTGCTTTGGACTCTGTGTCTCCCTCTCTCTCTGCCCCTCCCCCGCTCATGCTCTGTCTCTGTCTCTCTCAAAAATAACTAAACATTAAAAAAAAAAAAGTAAAGACATGGAAAAAAGATACCAAGCAAATATCAATCCAAAAAAGTGTAATAATATTAACATCACACGAAAGAGAACTGAAAGCAAAGAGCGTTACTAGTGACAAAGAGGCTAATTATATTTTGAAAAAAGATTCAATGGAACGAGAATACCAATTCTTAACTTGAATGCATATAATACAAATATACACATAATCACGATATACGTATACACACACACTATAAGTAAATAAGTAAAGCAAAAATTGCAAGGAGAAATCTCAAATCTACCATCAGAATGAGATAACATGCCTCTCTTGATAATTGACCACACAAAAATATTAGTATGAATATAAAAGACTTGAACATAATTTAAAAACTTGATGTAATGGACTTATATGCTGTCTGTGCCTAAGAACAAGAAAACATACTCTTTCAAGCACACAGATCGTTTACAAAAACAGCACGTGACCGCCATAATGCAAATTATCAATGTTTAAAAGAAACTGTGTCATAAGGATCACAAACTCTCTATATAACACAATTATTAGTGAAGAGATCAAAAAATAAACTAAAAGAGTATATGGAAAATTTTAAGCAGTTCTGAATAACCCACAGGTCAAAGAAGAAATAACTTACAAAACAATCACAACCGAAAGATCATGAGACCACTACGTATCAACTCTTTTGCAGAGTCCTCAGAGGGATCACTGGTCTGTAGCATGGTAAGACCGACGGCTGCCGGTCTCTGTAGTGAGAGCCTCGACTTACCAGGGTTGCTTACGCAGCTGAGCGTGAAAAACACCAGGTTTATAACCAGCAGCAGGTAGGGCAGGAGAAGGTAATGCAGGGAGAACCCCAGCTCCTGACAGTAGCCAAATACTTCCCAGGTGTATTCAGCATAGACCAGCCCTTGCAAGAGGAGGTGCAGCATAATGAAGGTGTGGTTTCTGAAAGGAAGTAGACACGTGGCTAGTTTTACAGGGCCCTGTCCATGAAGAAACCATGTGATACTAAAGTTAACCCGGGGCCAACCGCTTCCTTTGGGCTTGGGATAACAGCAAGAATTACATAATGCGACACAGTTCTCACAGTGCCTAGCAATAGCAAGCATTCAGTATTTGTTATCTATTATGATTATCATCTTTGCTGGGAAGTGAGGTATCAGGATAGATTTCTTTTTACAGAAATGCATGTCAATATATCCCCACTCTTTAAATATTTCTGTCAAAACTCCAGAAATAAAAGGCAGGTTATTTATGAGCAGAGGTCCTGAACCAGGACTCTTGATCCTTCCAGCCTCCTTCCCCATACCACACCTGGAAACCAACAAGAAACTTCCTGAAGCTACAGGGCAGCAACAGTTAGCAGTCAAAACAGAAGAGAAGATAGTATGTAATCTGTGAAATATAAATACCGTGTGTGGAAGAGGTAATGAAGCACTTTTCGCATAGCTCTCTGAAGGCATTCTGGAATTATATGGGAAATTACCTAAAATAAAAGAGAAGGATTCAGTTTCATTTCTCATCCCCCCACTCCCAAACAAATTAGATGCTTCCCGGTCAGCCGTCAATACTAGTGATCTTGTGTTTCTGCACACAGGTAGAGAAGAGATTTAAGAGAGAATAAAAAGGAGGGCTTCACTCAGCTGGTCTGCCTTTGATGCCAGCTCCTCCTTTTTCACCCTAGCACCAAAGAAAGCACCATGTCGGGGTCTTCAGTCAAAGGGAGGTGAGCAGAGGGACTGGATTAGGTAATGCCAATGTGAATTCCACTCCTTTCCCTGCCTTGGGTTCAATCTCAGATTCCAGAGTCCACACCTGCAGTCACTGGGCATTAGCCCAGGTCCCTCCCAAGTGAACCCCCTTGCCAAAGGCCACTGACCCCAACTTTGCTCACTTGGATTCCTGAAGGAGTGTGGGCAGCTGATGCTCAGCTCTCTCCTCATACAGCCCCCAGTTCCACTCATCAGGCCCCTCCAGGCAGACATTGCTCACATCCACGCCCAGTCACAGGCATCAAATCCAGAGAAAAATAGCCAACCTCGAGAATGTGATCTTCTCTCAAAGCAACATCACAAGGTTACTTCAAAAGTAACAAAAAACAAAACCCACAAAAAAAAACAAACCCAGAGACTTTCGGATATACCATAACTGCCATAAATGAAAGAAGTGAACAAATGAATAAAAATGACATCTGTGTTTTGTTCCATTAGGGAACCAGTGAGCCTTTTAGATGTGGTAGTCACAATCCAGTGGTCTCCAAGCATCGTGGTTACCTGGGCTCCTCCTCTGACCAGGCCTCTCAGGTAATGGGTTTTTGAGCAGATGCATATCATAACAACACCAATCAGCACCAGAGCCAGGTAGAACAAGAAGAGAACCAGGAAGTCCATCCTGGGGCTACAAAGAAACAGAAAAAGTGTGACTACAACTGCGGGATAAAATCTATGGTGCACATTCTCAGACACCAACTCCCTAAACAGAATTCATCAGCCCTTGAGCACACACTGCCTCGCACTAGGGCCTCCCAGATGGTCCTGAGTTCTTCTGCTTAGGGAGTTTTCTAATCAAACCACTGTGATGTCTTTAGGGCACCTCCCGCCTGCAAATTCCAAAATAAAACGGGGGGAGATATGCCAAATGCATACACCTTCCCTCCCACCAGCAACAAATCATCTTTGTACTTACTTAAACACTCACATAGACATTGATACAGAACGTACCCAAAATAAGCTGCTGACAACGTTACCGGAACAAACAAACCCCAGAGGCAGTCAGGGACCCACTCCCACAGCAATCAGGGATCACCCACAGGGGCCAGAGTCAACACACAGGTCTGTATTAACTGGAAATGGTTACTTTGGGTCTTAGCAAGTATGATTTGGAGCTGGACTTCCAACTGAGATAAGCAAACTACAAACTATTCACGAGGTAAGACACAGGAAACAAAGAGCAGCAATTCTCACGTGATTCAGGGTCCCCAGCCTACATATTTCTGGTTTGGATAATTTTCAATCGGCAGCTCGGGCATTCCTCCTCCCAACATTCACGGAGAATCCAAACGGCATCCCGTCCTGTGCAGCGGCGTGCGCCCGGTGCAACAGGTGGCACCCAGAGCTGCCGGGGGCATGGTTCTAGAAGGCTGGACCTGGCTGCAGAGACATCGATAAAAGACTCACATAATAAAACAGGGTGGGAGTCAGGAGCGGCAGAAATTGTGGAAAATAATTTGAAAGTCGGGGATATTGTGTTACCTACCACAGGGTGAAAGGGGTTATACGACTTCAGGAGGAAAAGCTTAATTGGGAAGAATAAGGCAGGAGCCTTGGATCCCCGTTCCTATCCCTAATCCCTGAGGTGCCCACGCTGCCCACCGAACAGAAAGGCTTTCCCAGGCTACGGTCCCGGCGGGTGGACGAGGCCAGGGCTTTCCCCGGGGGCCGGAACCCTGGGTGGGGGGCGGGGTGCAGAAGGCTCGGCGGGCATACGGTGGGTGCCTGAGCACCCGGCGGGGTGGAAAGGCGGGTCAGCCTGGGTGTCAAAAAAACCCGGAGAGGCGGCCTTACCGCCTGGATCGGCCAACCGCCAGCCGTACCAAGCCGGCGCCGTCAGGGCGCCTCTCTACACTACACTTCCGTCGGACCTGTGACGTTAGCACGCGGCGCTCGCCTCCAGGCCGACTTCCGGCGGAAGTCCGTGCGGACGGCAGCTAGAGGCGGGGCTTGCCGCTCGCGAAAGAGCTGTCCTGGGTGTCCCTAGCTGCGCGCCTGGGCTCCTCCAGAAGGTGGTCGTGTCTTGGGGCCGGAAGGCCGAACTTTGGGACGCTGTTGCCAGAAATCTTCCTAAACGACGGTCCTAAGCTAGCGCGGGCGAGAACGCCGGTGCTGTGAAGCGGCCCGAGCCGCCTGGCGACTTCGGTAGAACCTAGCCAAGCACGGGCTCCGGCTGGCCCGTGGCAGGCACCCTTAGGGGCTCCTATACTGAGTCTTCGTGAAGGGCAGGATTTGCTTTTTTGCTTTCTGCCAGCCACGCCGTTGGGCTCTGTCCGAACCGTTCCAGTGTCTTTGCGCCTGCTGTCTCAGAACAGCTCTGAACATGCTGCCCCTGGGAACAATGACAATTGCTTGACTCCAAACCTGGAGGATAAGAACTAAGGCTGTTTAATGACAGTTGAACCTGGGGTGAGAAGAGCTGCTTCCAAACATAGCATGGAGAAGTCTCCCGTGGAGCGTTCCTTTGCTCCGAACGCCTCTGAATCCGCTGGGACCAGTCTATTCTTGATGCCTCTGAAAAATCAGTCAGGCCTGTCTTCCCTTTGAAGGGAAGTGTCTGATCTCCAAACACTGGCTTTAAAGCTCTTCTCTTTTTCTGTCTTTGCTACCTACCCCAGCTTCTTGATTCCTTTTCTTCTTCCTTTTTAAAAAACTTACAAGCTGGGCACCTTCTGGTACATGATGTGCAAGGCCATCATGAACTTGTGGACACGGTATTGAAAAACAAATTCCCCAAATCAGAAGATGTGATGCCCCCCCCCCCCCCCCCCGCCTCGGGGGCGGACTGTAAGTTATGGATGGAACGTCATCACTTATCCAGAGTGGGCTGGATTGCATCAGTGTCTCCAGCTGACTCACCTTGCTGCTTAATTCTGAGCTTGTGGTTAAGTATTTTGAGTTAATTTTTCTTTTTTTTTTTTGCTCATAAATGCAAGTTTACTTTTATCCCCATTCATTTTTCTCCAGATGACACTTTTAAATCTTGATCACCTATGTATTTTGCGTTGTCTTTAATTTAAAAAAATTTTTCACAATACTGTGTTCTTGTAAAAGAAACTATACAAAACAAAAACAAAACCCTTCCTTGAACATCACCCTGAAATCCCAATCCCTTGAAAAAATTAACCACTTATTTAGTATATCCTCCCCAAATTCTTTTGTACATTTATTCATAGGAGTACCTGGGTACAGCCAGTTGACCTGGCTCAGTCAATTAAACAACTCTTGGTAGCTCAGGTCTTGATCTCAGGGTTGTGAGTTCAAGCCCCATGTTGGGCTCCATGCTGGGCATGAAGCCTACTTAAAAAATAATAATCTTATACATTTATTCATAAGTATTCAACAAATATATATTGAGCACCCAATATATGCCAGGCACTTTTCTAGGCACTGGGAATATAGCAATAAAACAAATGTTCCTGTATTTTATAGTTTGCATCCTAGTGTATATACACAAATATATAATTTGTTGTTGTTTACAGAAATGGCATCATACATAATGGTACTCTATCCTCCTTTTTGGTTTGTTTTTTTTTTTTTTTTCCGTCTTGGTGATCTTTCCACATAAATATCTATTATATTGATTTACCTCATTATATGCATTTCATTACATAGATGAGCTATAACTCGTTTTCCAGGGTCCCAAATTCCAGTGCCTACAGGGACTATGCAAGTAATGAGTGACAAAGTAGAGCAAGTTTATTTTTTTCTAAGCAGAAATAGCTGTTTATGCAGACCAAAAGGATTGACAAATTACAGTGTTTCAAGAGTACTTGAAAATCTGGGTTTTTAGAACATAAATCTGATTTTTTAAATAAATTAATAATTTATTTTTGAGAGAGAGAGCATGCATGCACAAGCAGGGTAGGGATAGAGAGAGAGAGAGAGAGGGAAACACCGAATCCGAAGCAGGCTCCAGGCTCTGAGCTGTCAGCACAGAGCCCCATGCGGGGCTTGAACTCTCAGACTGAAATCGTGACCTGAGCTGAAGTCAGACACCTAATCAACTGAGCCACTCAGGTGCCCCCATAAATCTGATTTTTTTAGTGTTGGCAACTAACCTAGGCTTTTAAAACACCATTCAGGCTAAGCAGAACATACCTGCAGGACAAATTTAGCCCAAGGGCCACTAGTTTGCAATATACTGTTCTATTACTAAACATGGAGATTCATGTCAGTTTTTGCTATTACAAACAATGCTACAGTGGAAATACCTGTGTGAGCTTCATTGCACGCAACTAGGTGTGTTTTTCTAGGGCAGCTATGTGAAGTAGAATTTCTGGGCCAAAGAATATATAAGCATTTTAATTTTAATAGATGCTGTTAAATTGCTGTTCCACCACAAATGTCTGAATCTGTCTCTCCAGACCCTTGCCAGCATTTAATAGATCAGTTCCTTTAATATTTATCATTCTAATGGATAAAATGACATTTTATTTATTTGCTCAACAAACATTTATAAAGTGATTCCTGGGTTCCAGTTACTGTTGTAAGCACTTAAAATTTTTTTAAATATCATTTAATCTTTATAGTAATTCAGTGAGATAATAATAAATTATTATTAATTATTTATTATTAATTATTATTTATTATTATTATTAAACTATAGATGAAAAAACAGGCACAGAGAAGTTAAATTTCCTAGGGATATAGAGCTAGAAAGCATTAGAGATTCAAACTCAGACCTTTGGACTCAAGAGTCAGTATTCTCAATTACTGTGCTGTGCTGTCTTGATCACCACTAGCCAGTTTCTAGTGATGAATGTCTTATGTGCTTATTGGCCAATTACGTTTCCTCTGTTGTGAGTTGTTTACAGTTATCCATTTTTATTTGAGTTGTTTACCATTTTTCTGTTGCTTTGCAGTACTTATTTACATATAGTATGTATTTGTTAAGGTACGGACTAGCTGCTTCTCTTGGTTTAGCCCCCTCCACCCTCAAAAAGCAAACCCCAAAACAAGGATTTGGTAAAGGCAGCTTGTTTTTGTTTCTTTTTTTTTTTTTAAGTTTATTTATTTATTTTGAGAGAGAGAGAGCACAAGCAAGGGAGGGGCAGAAAGAAGGAGAGAGAATCCCAAGCAGGCTCTGCACCATCAGCACACAGCCCAGTGCGGGGCTCGAACTCGTGAACCTGTGAGATCGTGACCTGAGATCAAGAGTCAGACGATTAACCGACCACGCCCCCCAAGTGCCCCCAAGTAGCTTGTTTTTGGAGATAATCTCAGGAAACATGGCGAGGGATTGGGAAAGTGAGAGAAGACTGGAAAGCCAAGAAAGCAGATGTTGATGAGTACAGGTGGGCACGCGGACCTCAGTCCCACCGGGGACCCTCTGAGAGGCTGCAAAGAATATGCCTCCGAATCGTTCACTGAGGGACAGCGCAGCAGCGGTATTCACCCAGCCATTGCTGAGGCGGTACCTCCCTAGTCCTTCTGGCCTGCCCACACAGAGCCCAGCCCAGCCCCAAGGAGAGAACCCCCTGAACCAGAGACTCCATCAGCATGTACAGGAACCACTGCAGGTGACCTCTCCAGTGGGCTGCGGGGATATAGGCAGGACACCTACAATGTCTGCTTTGCTGTTAGGACCGAGAGATCCCCAAACACAATGGCTGCAATAGGAAAGAAGTCTATTTCTTTCACACACTATTGTCCTGAGGAAGGTGGCAGTCCACAGCAGTCGGCAGTTCTGTCCCAGGAGATCCACAAGATCACACAAAGACCCAGATTCTTCCTATCTTGTTCTCCGCCACCAGGCAAAAATTCCCAAACTTTCTCTGTACAGGGCACCCTTAAGTGCCTTAGAGATTCTTTCACAGAGCTCCTAAGCCCAAAGAAATATCTAACAATCTCCACTCTTAAATAATGAGCTCCAAACAACTTCATAAATATTTATGTCCTAACAACTTAGTGTCCGTTGCACAGTTTATCAAACTTTAAAACCAGATTGGGAACCACTGTTCTCGTTATTTGCTCCACATGGATATTCCCATAGCAATTGCTTCCTAAATCCGTCTTCTCAAAGACGCAATATCAGGAACTTAGTGACCTAATGTTGAAAATGTGAACTAGTTCAAGCTGTCATGTCATGCACGACACAGAAATAGCTTTGTTTCCTCAAAATGTTAAGATGCCCCACAGCACCCCTAGAAGCTTGTTCTGGCACCCCACGGCACTTTGTGCACAGTTTGGAGACACAGCACTAGGGTGGTGTCCTTACCCCCAGGTCACCACCTTCGAGCCCCTGAGAAAGGGAAAAGAAGGAAAGGAAAGGCCGTTTACCCTTAAGGATGGAACTTGTAGGGGGCGCCTGGGTGACTTGGTTGGTTGAGTGTCACAATGTCATAGTTCGTGAGTTCAATCCCCGTGTTGGGCTCTGCTTGGGATTCTCTCTCTCCCTCTCTCCTGCCCCTCCCCCCTTCTCTCTCAAAAGTAAATAAACAAACTTAAAAAAAATTAAAAGCAAACAAAAAAGAACGGAACTTGTAAACTGCACTTAGCTCTTCCTGCTGAGATCCCATTGGCCAGAAGTTAGTCACATGGCCAAAGGGGAGCTGGGAAATGTATCTCTGGCTGTGCTGCCAGGTGTTCAGCTAGCACTTGATAGGTTATTACTAAAAGGAAGAAGTAGATATTCTCTATCGCATTCTGAATATTAACCCTCTATCTCTGACATAAACTCCAAATATTTTCTTCTATATATCACATATGTGTTCACTTGGTATTAACTTGGTTAATAGTGTTTTCATCACACAGAGCTTTTAAATTCCAGAATACGTTTATCAGCCTTTCCTTTGTGACTTAAAAAAAAAAAAATCTTATTTAGGGGCGCCTGGGTGACTCAGTCGGTTAAGCATCCGACTTCAGCTCAGGTCATGATCTCACAGTTTGTGGGTTTGAGCCCCACATTAGGCTCTGTGCTGACAGCTAGCTCAGAGCCTGGAGCCAGCTTAGGATTCTGTGTCTCCCTCTCTCTCTGCCCCTCCTCTGCTCGCGCTGTCTCTCTCTCTCTCTCTCTCTCTCTGTCTCTGTCTCTCTCTCAAAAATAAATAAAACATAAAAGAAATTTTAAATCTTATTTAAAAGGTATTTTGGGGGCACCTGGGTGGCTCAGTTGGTTAAGCATCCAACTTCAGCTCAGGTCATAATCTCGAGGTTTGTAGGCTTGAGCCCCGTGCCAGACTCTCCTGACAGCTTGGAGTCTGGAGCCTGCTTCAGATTCTGTGTCTCCCTCTCTCTCTCTGCCCCTCCCCCTCGCGCGATCTGTCTGTCTCTCTCAAAAGTAAATAAACATTAAAAACAATTTTTAAGGTATTCTTTACTCCAAAATTACACACACACACGCACACACACACACACACACACACACACATACACACAAATACACACACAAATATATTCTCCAGTATTTTCTTCTAGTTGATTCATACTTTGATCTGTAATTCATCTGGAATTTCTTCCTGTGATGGCTGAGATAATTTCGGAAGGGAAGGAAGACACTTAAAGTGTGTAGCCAAGGAACTAGGTATTTATCAAATTCTCAGCTGCCTTCCAATTCACATCTGTGATTTTCATGACACTCTTCTGCACAGACATTATACAATGGACACTGAGATTCCCTACTCCCCAGGTAAGCCACACAACTCCCTATGTGCTCTTTGGGTCGGATTGAACTACCTCAGCTCAGGGGGTGGGGGACTTCATTGGTATCAGTCAGTCAAGGCAATCCTATACTCCTTATCACAGTAATTTTTCAAAACAAAAGCCAGCCTCTGGAATACCAGAGACCCAATCAGAATGAAGCTAGGATCCCCGTGCCATGGTGCCTCTTCTCCCCAAGATTGAATAAAGATATTAAAGAAGAAGCCTGTAGCTTCACTTCCTTTACCTTGGGACTATGAAGAAAGTCAGTCCAAGAAAGAAGTCTACACACTGGGGAGGGCAGACCTGAGAGAGGCACAGAGAAATGAAGTCTGAGCCCTGAGCAAACCGTACCTGAAGCTTACACCACCTCTGGACTTCCCTGTTAGGTGAGCCAAAAGCCCCCTTTATTTTTTAAAACCATGTGGAATTACCTCTTCTGTAACTTGCAACTTAAAACCTCCAAATCTTGAGAGAAACACATAGTCACTGAGCTCTTTTTTCCCCACCTCGTATTTTTCTTTTTAAAATCATTTTACACTTTATAGAAATACATACATAACAACATAGAAAAAGGCTATATTTTACTGTCTTAACTGCTTGTGTATTTCTTAACTTGTGTATTTCTATAAACATGTAAAACATGAATTTTATATATTCATTTAAATGGTTTACATAGCTACAATCATAGCATGCAGACAATTTTCGAATTTTGCTTCTTTTAGTTTATCATAGGTGTTATTCCTCTATCTAGACAGTTTTAATTATTAATGAGGGATGCAACATAATGACCTCAATATCATCTTATTAGATATTTGTATTATTTCCCACTTTTTAATTTTATAGTTTTGCAAGTAACCTATTCAGAACTTTTATTTTATTTTTTTCAGTTGAATTACTTTCCTGGGATAAATCTCTCAGTGGTTTGTCGGTTCCTGAAACTCATGCATTTCCCACATTTTACTTTTTCCCTCTGTTCTTCAAAACCTCCAAGCATGAACCTTGATGCTTGTGTTCTATAAATAGCACAGGAGAAAACACTATTTAAGCCTAAAATCAAAAAACGAATTCAAATGTGATAGGAAGGACTGTAGCACCTGTGAAACATACAGCAAAGAATTTCTCCTGGGAGCATTCCTAATCCCTCCTGTCAGCCCCTGAAACTAGACCTGTGGTATCAGTTTTTTACCTGCTGCAAGATCGGTTGACAGGATCAACCACCGTTTATACCATGATCTCTTGTCCCCCAGGGAATGACTGAGGCAATACTTTGGAAACGGGATACAGGACTTCATAGCTACCCTCGCAACAGACAAATATAGCACACGAGGCTCGTTTACAGTCAGTGATTTATTGGTCAGGAGGAATTTTACAATGGAGGAAAACAGGAAAAATTTTAAAAGGGACATAGCGCAAATATTTTTGTTGGAAGGCAAGGATGGGTCTGTATCTGCTTCTTATTGTATCAGGGGCAGCGATCTGAATGCCTAGCTCATAACAGATGTTCAATAAAAATACATTGCATGAATGCAAGAAAAAAGATGACATCCACCCAAAGGAAATCGATATCCTGGATATCACTGAACCACAGAGTCCTCTGGTCAGTCCCTGGGGCCATGTCTTGTACATTAGCCAGCTTGGAACGCAATGTAGCTTATACTTTCGAATTTCCACTTGGCCTTTGCTACCTTGATTATGCCCCTTAGAGCAGCTGTGTTCGGCTACGACGTCCAACGGGACTGTCAGGGCAGAACCTCCATTTCCTGATGGCTTCTGAATCGGTCTTGACCTGGTACACTGCTCAGCTCTCCTTACCCAAATGTTCTGTTACTCTGGTCACCAACACTGCAAATTCAAATTTCACTGGGCATCTTCTATTTTTATTGGCTAAATCTTGGAGATCCTATCTCCAGCCGCCATCGGGATGCCTCTCCATAGAGCTTCTAGTTTTCTACCTTGGTTGGGACCAAGAGGTAGTCTCACAGTTGGAATCTGGTTACCCCTTGGCTAGTAGTGCTGAGCAAAAGGAGCGTCCAGCCCTGGACATTGAGTTGGGACTGAGTCGTCTCAGGACAACCACTGGGACATCTTCAGAAAAGAGAAGCTGTCTGACAACCTGGAGAAAAGAGGAACAAGAAATTACAGGCGGGCTGGTGGAGGACGGTGCCTCCATATAAACTATACAGTTTGTGCTCTGCCTGTTTGATGTGTGTGTCACACAGAAAGAGGGTAGAGAAGGACGAGGGACAGTCTTGTGAATGCTCTCTCAGAGCCGGGAGGAAGAAATGAATGGCACTTCATGGCCATGAGACAGACAACCTGAAGGCATCCCGTGAAAAAACCCTGCTTCTTTGCTCCTTTTCCTGCTCTGTCCTTGCTAGGACCTGCACCCCCGCCCTCCACATGGCTTGTAACACCGACAATGTATGTCCTCCTTATAAAGGTCAAGGAGATAATGATCTCTTTGGAGTCTCCCAGCACAGTAGAAAACACCTAAGGAGTGACGGGGCGAGGTGGCATCATGTATGTTTTCCAAGACCAGTAAGTCCAGATCCCCTGATATGAAGACCCCTGGCTCCAGGGTGTAAGTGACTTATGGAGGACACCTGAGCACTCGTCTTTGTTTTGACAGGTTCCTGGATGCCTGGGAGGACACGTATGCCAGACCACATCCTCCCTAAAAACCCCAGTCCCCAAATAAAGATGAGACTCACGCCCCTTTTCCTCTCCGAGTGTCCCAGACGCCCTGTCTGTATGTGCTCTCTCTACATCTTCAATAAACACTGCTCTCACTTCCTCCTGGCTCGCGTTTGATTTCTGCCCTGCACAAAGCCAAGGACCATCTTGGCTGGCCCTGCGGAACCCCTTCTGGATGCTCGGACCTAGCCTGCCTATATCAGTTAGTTCCTGAGTCATGATTTCCTTATTAACATTCTGGACACCCAAGCACATCGGGGCTGACGCTAGACTCTGTGAAGCACAGACATGAATGTCATCCCAGGAAGAAATTCAGAATGAGTGTGGGGTGGGAAGTCACGTAGGGGTTAAGAGTGTGAGCTCAGGAATCAGGCTTCCTGAGTTCCGGTCCAGGATCCATCTCTTGTGGTTGTGTGGTTTTAGGCTGGTTACTTAATCTCTCTGAGTCTCAATTTCCTCCTCTATAAAGTAAGGATAAGAGAATCTACCTCAGAGGGCTGTTGGGAGGTTAAATGAGATAATGCAGGCATGTAAAACACATCCAATGAATTTGGGCCACTAGTCTCATGGTTACCAAACACGACCAATACAGAAGAACAAAAGTGGGAGGTGTTACCAGGGTTCTTTATGTTTCGAGTAGTTGCCCAACTCAAACTGGATTAAATAACAAAGAACACTTCATGGCCTCTGCCACTGTAAATGTTCAGAGATGGGGCACGCTTCAGGTTTGAATCAGCAGCTCAATGGCATCATCAAAGACAGAGGTTGTTTTTGTCCCTCGCTCTGTCACCCGAGTAACAGCTTCCTTCCCCAACCAGCTTTTCTCCCGGTGGTGGGATGGCTGCCAGCCACCCAGTGGAGTTTCATGCTTCCGCATTACTTCCAAAGAGAGGCCAATGGGGAGGTTTGCCCTGGGATTCCAAGTAGCGGTGCTGAAATTCACTCTGACTTGAGTCATGGGCTCACCCCTGAACCAGTGACAGGGCCTGGAGAATGGAACGCATCACTTGGTGAGTTAAATGAGGGCCCCTGCAGAAACTTCAGGGGGGATCAATTTCTCCCAAAGGCAAGAGGAAGATTCCAGATGGAGAGCTGGTAATACTAGAAAGGGACATGGATGCTGGGTAGGCACTCAGTAAGTGGGTATCTAGTAAGTTCTTTGTGGAATGATAGAAATATGTCAGAAGTGTCCCCCCAAGTTAGGTGAAGCCCAGGATGAATGAAATGTGCAACCATGAAAACATGGGCTGCTCGGGACACGGCGGGAGCGTGTGGTAGATGTCCTTCATTTCCCAGACGCAAAGGCAAATCTATTAATAAAATTCCTTCCTGGCAGCTGTCTCCTGGTGTAGACTCAAGGAAATGTATATTCAAAGGAAGGGGGAGGAAATTTTAGCCACAAAGCCGCAGTCACCAGTGCCGCAAGGTCACCTGGAACGGATGCAGTTCCTCAGGACGAGCACAAAGGTGTAAAGGGAGACGGGCAGAGGCTCTCCAACGTCCCGGCCGGAAGGAAAGGAGGAGCTGGCAAAGAAGGCCAAGAGAGGATGGGCAACCTAACTTGAGGATGAGAAGAGAGGGCCGTTACGGAAGGCAAATCAGGAAGTGCTCGCTAATCTCTCCAGGGAGGCTGGAACAGGGGAGGCGCATCGAGAGGCCTGGAATGAGCATCCCACAGGCCTCGTGAAATGTCCCTGGAGAACCCCTTATCCTGCCTTCAGCACTGACCGTGAACTAGCCCACCAGGTTCTGATGGCCCCCCCTGGGCCAGCGAGCCACCGGGGCAACTCCTCTTCAGAGCCTGATACAGCTGGTGCCTCACTGACTAGGAGCTCCAGAAGCAGCAGGATGGACCGCTTACAAAGCCTGCAGCCTGGGGCAGAGGGACCCCTGAGCCTGCGGTGTCAGAGCGGTTCGGAACACTAGTCCGAAGCAAGAGAACCAGAGGGAGAGGCGTCTGGGACACTGTTCGTTGTCACACATACAGATAGGTGGTTTGCTACAGCAGCTGGTACTCATCACCCTGATTATCTCACTCCGATGGTGCTCCCAAGAGTGGGGAGGGGCCCCAAGAGGGGAGCTTGTGCAGCTGATAGGAGTTCACACAGCTGCAAAGTCAACCGTCCCGAACGCCACCTTCTTTGTTTTCCCATAGCTGGACCTAGCTTGGCTCCCATGACCCAGGTTTCAACAGAGCAACGAGTCTGCTCCTCTGAGCCTCCCTCTTGAGTCTCCCCTCCTTGCCCTCCTCTCAAGCCCTTATTTCTTTTGGGTGTGAAAGAGGCTCTTAGTTCCCCCTGCAAGCAACCCCACTCTGTGGTTTATAGGGTAAACCGTAAGTTTTGCAATAATCTTTTTTCCTTTCCATAATCCCCAACCTGACACCAAAAAAAATTAGTTTGACTTTGAGACATCTGTCTTTTCAAAAGACATCTGTCTGCAGTCTACTTAGGGGGTTGAAAAACAGAAAGGTGGCTCTTTCAGGGTTCAGTCTCCCTCTGCCCACCCCCGCCTGCCCTTTCACAAGCCCCTTCCCCCACCAAATACCCTGATGACTGGGGGAAGAGCTATGGACACAAGGAATGAGAAGGCAACTTCTCAGTGCCCCAGACTCTCTTCTCCGCCACATTTGTGTATATCCCCCTGTTTCATTCCGGGCAGGACTGGAGATGGTTTACACAGACACACAAAACAAGCTGCGATAACTTTAATGTGGGCAGAGGGGAGACAAGACAAACGGGAAATGGGCATAAGACAGATGAGGTGCTCCCGTGGGCTGATCTCATTTCTGTTGTGGAAGCAGGTGCCGGCAGAGGCTCCCGCTGGCCCTTGGCTCACAGACCAGTTCCACGTGCAACTTCAGGCCTATGACCTGTGATGAGGGCTGCACAGAGTCAGGCCTGCCTGGCCCCAGACACGGCAGCTACTTTGTTCATCACTGTTGTCTCGCTAACACTTCCAGTAGAACGCCAGTGGGATTTACTGTCCCAAACGCTGCTCATCACAACACCTTCTTCTTCCAGGAGCACTCCCGACAAGCTCCCTCCTTAATTCACACCAGACCCGTGGTCAAGAAAGCCCCCAACTCTTGGCCTGTTTATCGCTAAGCCAACTCTCCTCCTGACTTGCTAGATGGAAATGGCTGTCACAACCATCATCGCTGACTGTGGAGACTGAGTCCCTACCCACCATCTTCTCCAGCATCCCAACAGTTGCAGGCTGGGTAGGAAAATCTGTGTCTTTAGCCGTGGTAGAGACAACACCAAGTGTTTGCCACACTGCTTCCTCTCCCCGGGCACGGGAAGACTACATCTTTCAGGCTCCTTGGAAGTTTGTTCTGGGTATTGAAAAAGTGGACAGAAGAAATGTAGGTCGCTTCTAGACTGGGCCTCTAAAACATTCTCGCGCAATCCTCTGGCTACCTCTTCCCCTTCTGCAGTGACCTCTGGAGAAGCAACCACACATTTATATGTCTGCACAAGATGGAAGGCTCAAGAACCCAGAGGACATTCTGCCCCCAACCCAGGAGAGCCATCCAACCCATGCTGGACTGTGATGTAGGTGATACATGAAATTTCATTATGTTAAGCCACGGAGATTGGAGATTGTTTGTTACAGCAGCTATAATTACTCATCTTGACCAGTACACTATCCAAGTTGCCGATGAAAGCCATAGCATGGCCCCATGGCAACCATCAAAATGTCCTCAAAATTCCATTATGCCATTGGTCAACTTCAGCCCTCATGTCATGGGTATGGACGATCATGTGGACCAACCCCTCGATCCCCCCAGCAGGCAGTCACCTACTCCCCTGCCTTTGTCACCTGAGGTCTCAAGGACACCGTGAAGATATACTCAGAGGATTTGGGTAGCAGTACATGACAAGACTGTAAGATATCAATTTCCAGTTTGGACTCGGTCTGCTCTGTCCAGAGTCGCTGGACGTGTCAGGTCGACTTGGCACGGAGAAAGGACACCAGCCAATTTTAATCTTAGGTCTGGGTTTTCCCAATCAATCCCTTTCTGCCCACCCTTGCTCTCCTTGGCCAAGGCCACATACCCAGCTCTCGGCCCATAGAGAGTCTTGGCGCCATACTCTGATAAAACTTCATTGTGACAGTGCATTCGTTTGCTAGCGCTGCCATAGTAAAATACCACGGACTGGGAGGCTTAAACGATAGAGATTTATTTTCTCTCAGTTCTGGAGGCTAGAAGTCTGAGATCAAGGTGTCGGCCGAGTTGGTTTCTCCTGAAGCTGGTAGATGGCCACCTTCTCACGTAGTCTTTCCTGAGTCAGTGCACATCCCTGGTGTCTCTGTGGCCACATTCCCTCTTCCCATAAGGAGAGCAGTCATGTTGGATTAAGCCCCACCCTAACAGTCTTATCTTAACTCGATCACCTCTTGAAAGGCCTTATCTGCAGAAACAGTCACATTTTGAGGTTCTGGAAGTTAAGAATTCAACATATGGACTTGAAGGGACAAATTCAGCCCATACCGATCAGTATCCATATTTCTGTGGATTATTTCTGTGGATTATTTAAGGTGGGGGGAGCCTGTTCTCATGGAGGAGTCAGATCATCTACAACATAGACTTAACAGGGCACCAGGGTTGGGCTGCATGTTTTCTAGAATTTTCTAGAAGAAAAAAAATTAGGAGAAAATACATACCGCCTTGGGTTTGGTGATGAGTTTCTAGATACAACACCAAAAGCATAATCCCCCCACTCAAATTTAATAAACTGGACTTTATCAAATTTAAAAACTTTGCTCTGTGAATAGCACTGCTAAGAGAACGAAGATACAGGTTACCTACTGGGAGAAAATATTTGTCAATCACACATCAGGTAAAGGGCTTGGACCCAAAACACATACATAAAAAAAAACTCTTGGGACACCTAGGTGGCTCAGTCGGTTAAGTATCAGCTTCGGCTCAGGTCATGATCTCACAGTCTGTGAGTTCGAGCCCCGCATCAGGCTTTGTGCTGACAGCTCAAAGCCTGGAGGCTGCTTTGGATTCTGTGTCCCCCTCTCTCTCTGCCCCTCCCCCACTCACGCTCTGTCTCTCTTTCTCAAAAACAAACATTAAAAATTTTTTTTTAATTCTTAAAACTCAATAATTACTGTGTGGCTCAGTCAGTTAAGCCTCTGACTCTTGATTTTGGTTCAGGTCATGCTCTCACGCTTCATGGGTTCGGAGCCCGCCATCAGGCTCTGCACTGACAGCACAGAGCCTGCTTGGGATTTTCTCTCTCCTCTCTCTCTCCCCTTCCTCCTGTTTGTGCCCTCTCTCTCTCTCTCTCTCTCTCAAAATAAATAAATAAACAAAAAGAAAAACACAACAATTACGAACAAAAATTTTAATGGACAAGATATCTGAACAGATACCTCATCAAAGAAGATCGACAAATGGCAAATAAGCATATGGAAAGATGCTCAACATCATTTAACATTAGGGAAAAAACCAAAACATCAGTGAGATACCACTACATACCCATTAGGACTAAAACCCAAAATAATCTTTACAACACCAATTGCTTGCAAGGATGTGAAGCAACAGAAGTCTCATTCTTTGCTGGCAGGATGCAAATGGTGCAACCACTTTGGAGACAGTTTGAGAATTCTAACTTTTGTCTTAGGGTAATGATGCAACACTCGTACCATGCATTCACCCAACTGATTGGAAGGTAGTTATGTCTGCCCTAAAACATATGTTTTATCTCTTTCAAATCCGTGATTTATTCGTAATTACCAAAAACAAGATGTCCTTTTTTTAAAAATATAATTTATTGTCAAGCTGGCTAACATACAGAGTATACAGTGTGCTCTTGGCTTCGGAAGTAGATTCCCATGATTCATCGCTTACATACAACACCCAGTGCTCATCCCAACAAGCGCCCTCCTCAATGCCCATCGTCCATTTACCCTTCTCCCCCACCCCAATCAACCCTCAGTTTGTTCTCTGTATTTAAGAATGTCTTGTGGGGGCTCCTGGGTGGCTCAGTCGGTTGAGCGTCCGACTTCGGCTCAGGTCACGATCTCGCGGTCTGTGAGTTCGAGCCCCGCGTCGGGCTCTGGGCTGATGGCTCAGAGCCTGGAGCCTGCTTCCGATTCTGTGTCTCCCTCTCTCTCTGCCCCTCCCCCGTTCATGCTTTGTCTCTCTCTGTCTCAAAAATAAATAAACGTTAAAAAAAAAATAAAAAAAAAAAAAGAATGTCTTGTGGTTTGACTCCCTCTCAGTTTGTAACTATTCTTTTTTCTTCCCCCCAAGACGTCCTTTATTTTTTATTTTCATTTTTTTACGTTTATTTATTTTTTGAGAGACATAGAGGGACAGAGCACAAGTTGGAGAGGGGCAGAGAGAGAAGGGGACATAGAATCCGAAGCAGGCTCCAGGCTCCGAGCCGTCAGCACAGAGCCCGACGCGGGGCTCGAACTCACAAACCGTGAGATCACGACCTGAGCCAAAGTCGGACACCCAACCGACTGAGCCACCCAGGTGCCCCTAAGATGTCCTTTAATAGGTAAATAGATAAAGAAATTGTGGTATATACATACAATGGGATGACACACACACACAAAAAAGGAATGGGCTATCAAGACACAAAAACATGGATGAATATTGCTAAGTGAAAAAAAGCCAGTCTACAAGTCTAAATTTGTTATAATTCCATTTATGTGACAATCTGGAAAAGGCAAAACTATAGAGATAGTAACTGGGGGACTGGGGAAGCAGAGAGGTTCAGTAGATGAGGCACAGGAGATATTCTAGGGCAGTGATACTGTAATGATGGACACATGCCACCACGCACTTTTCAAAATCCATGAGTACTTATAGCACAAAGATGGACCCTCCATGTATGCGATTTTTAAAATGTCTTAGGAGGGGAGCCTGGGTGGCTCAGTCAGTTAAGCAACCGACTTCGACTCAGGTCATGATCTCACGATTCGTGAATTCAAGCCCCGTGTCGAGCTCTGTACTAACAGTACGGAGCCTGCTTGTGATTTTCTCTCTCTATCTCTGTCTCTGTCTCTGTCTCTCTCTGCCCCTACCCTGCTCATGCTCCTTCTCTCAAAATAAATACATAAACTTTGTTTTATGTTTATTTATTTTTGAGAGAGAGAGAGAGCGTGAGTGGGGGAGGAGCAGAGAGAGAGGGAGACACAGAATTCCAAAGCAGGCTTCAGGCTCTGAGCTGTCAGTACAGGGCCTGACCCAGAGTTCAAACTCACGAACTGTGAGATCATGACCTGAGCCGAAGTTGATGCTTAACAGACTGAGCCGCCCAGGTGCCCCAATAAATAAACTTTACAAAAATTAAAAACAAACAAACAAACCATAGTACTAGATTATAACCCAAAGTGTAAACCATGCATGAGTCCGTACTGATATAAATGATTGAATAAATAGCAGAAAAGAGACATATCTCCCATGCAGAAGGATCCCAAATAACATATGTAAAGCATAACTCTCCCTCCTTAAGTGTGGACTTCACACAGTGACTTCCTTCCAATGAGGACAGTATGAAGGGGTAGGGGGCAGAGTACTTTACAGTGGGCAAACTGACAGGACTTCAGGCAGGTGATGAAGTTTGAAAGCATGTAAATCAAGGTGATAGCATGTACCACTCATATGGTGTGACAAGAATGTCACTTTGCCTCTGTGGTCTTCCTCCCCAAAACTATAACCAGTCTAACTATGAGAAAAATATCAGGCACGCCCAATGGAGAACATTCTATGAAATGCTAACCAATACTCCTCAATTGAGGGGCGCCTGGGTGGCTCAGTCAGTTAAGCGTCCGACTCTTGGTTTTGGCTCAGGTCATGGTCTCACGGTTTCGTGGGTTCAGGCCCCACATCTGGCTCCGTGCTGACAGTGTGGAGCCTGCCTGGGATTCTCTCTTTCCCTCTCTCTCTGCCCCTCCTCTGCTTGCACTGTCTCTCTCTCAAAAATAAATAAATAAACTTAAAAAAAAAACCTGTCAATTGAAAATATGAGAAGGGTGGGACGCTTGGGTGGCTCAGTCAGTTAAGCATCTGACTTCAGCTCAGGTCATAATCCCGTGGTTCATGAGTTCGAGCCCCACACTGGGCTCTGTGCCGACAGCACAGAGTCTGCTCGGGATTCTCTCTCTCCCTCTCTTTCTCTGCCCCTCCCCTGCACTCTTTCTCTCAAAAATAAATAAATAAGCATTAAAAAAAAAAAGAAAAAAAGAGAGAAAGAGAGAAGGGGAGGAGAGAGGGAAGAATAAGAGTGGACAGAGAAAGGACATTAGGTAAAAACTACGAAACTCTGAGTTAAGTAATAATAATGGATCAGTATTCGTTCATTAATGGTAAGGAGGTGCCATAGTAATGTAAGATGTCAGCAATCAGGGACACTGGATGCAGAATATATGAAAACTCTGTACTGTCTTTGAAATCTTTCTGTGCACCTACAACTACTCTAAAATAAAAGTTTACTTTGAAGCTCCTGGGTGGCTCAGTCAGTGGAGTGTCCGACTCCTGATTTCGGCTCATCATCTCACAGTTTCATCAGTTCAAAGCCCGCGATATCGATGCAGAAACTGCTTGAGGTTCTCCCCCCTCTCTGCCCCTCCCCCGCTCGCACTCTCTATGTCCCTCTCAAAATAACTAATTAAACTTTTTAAAAAATTGTAAAATAAGGGGCTCCTGGGTGGCTCAGTCGGTTAAATGCCTGACTTCGGCTCATTTTGGGGGAACGCAACTGAATGGTCAGAAGGACATAATAATTGTGACTATAACAATAATCACATAATAATGCTTACCATGTGCCACACTGGGGGCCTTCCTTGAGATTCCCTTAAGATCACTCAGGGCGGCCATGGGAGGTAAATGTACTTCCTTCTGATAGAGGGATGAGACCTCAGGGTAGGGTTTATTAATGTACTCACTCCTTTTACAAATACTGAGACCCACTATGTGCCAAGCACTGTTCTAGGTGCCACAGGTACAGCAATGCTCAAAACGGAAATCTCTGCTTTCCCGGGGCTTGCATTATAATGGGTGGGGACAGACATTAAACAACACAAACCAGGGGGCGCCTCGATGGCTCCGTCGGTTGAGAGTCCAACTCTTGATTTCAGCTCAGGTCATGATCCCGGGATGGTGGAATCTAACCCCACATCAGGCTCTGTGCTGAGCAGCTCGGAGCCTGGAGCCTGCTTCAGATTCCGTGTCTTCCTCTCTCTCTGCCCCTCCCCTGGTCATGTTCTGTCTCTCTGTCTGTCAATAATAAACATTAAAAAAATTTTTTTTAATAAAAAGAAAAAAACAGATAAATCAGCGAGGTCTATGGCACAGTGGACGGTGAGAAGTGCTCTGGAGAAGCAGAAAGCAGGGAAGGGGAAAGAAGGGAAGGGCTCATGGAACAGGAGACAAATGAAGAGATTTGGGGGTGGGTACGTGCCGGCACGTGGAAGAAACAGTCTAGGCGGAGGGAAGAGCCAGTGCAAAGGCCCAGGGGTGGGAACATGCCTGGTCTGTGCAAGAAATCAGAGAGGTGCAGGGGGCCTGGCTGGGCAGGGTCCTGCTGGCCATGGAGAAGACGTAAGCGATGGGCTGG
Source organism: Panthera onca (assembly GCF_046562875.1). Lineage (NCBI taxonomy): Eukaryota > Metazoa > Chordata > Mammalia > Carnivora > Felidae > Panthera > Panthera onca. Next base: position 4,788,729 of record NC_138354.1, read on the forward strand.
GTTTGGAGCAGAGGAGTGGCAGGATCTGACTTTGGCTTTAAAGGATCGTTCCGGCTTCTATGTTGACTGCAGGGGGCAAGGGAAGACCAATGAGGAGGCTGAGGAGCCAGTCTGGGAGAGGGATGACGGCAGCTCGGACCAGGATGGTGACAGTGAAGTGGAGACAGCAGGTGGGTTCTGGTTCTAATTTGAAAGTAGAAGGTAGAGTCCATAGCCTGTGCTGGTGTTTGAGTTTGGCACGTAAAATAGAGGAATCAAGGACGCCAGTCCTCCTCAGCTGCACCCGCCCAAGGGTCTCCTGGAGTCCCTTTTTCCAAACCCGCGGACACCCCTCCCACCACCGGGAAACCCACAACTTGGCTCGACCTCCTGAGACTGGAGTGGGAAATGCCAGAGCACATCCTGAGCCTTTTGGTTCATCCTGGGCAAAGCCTTAAAGAAGGTAGAACGTGGGGCACGGAGCCAGGCTTGGACCGCATCTTCCTTCCGTGGTTGATTCCAGAGTCCTGGACCTCCAAGTCTTCCCCAGGGCTGGCCGGGAGTGGAGGCTGGGGAGGGTCAAACCCTCCCTCAGCCGCTGGAAGCTGGTGTGACCTGGGACAAGTCCCTTCGTCTCTCTGGAGCTCCATTCTCTCCTCTCTACACTGGAGGCAGCCATTCTGACTTTGTTGGGGAGCCGTGACAAGCAAACGAGATTTTTAAAAAATATATGAAAATTGCTGGCCTGTGATTGGGTCTGGCTCGGTATATGTGTCACTTTCCCCATCCCCTTTAAATGACAGGATTTAGGAGTATACCCCTCAAGTAATTCAAGTTTTAAAAGTCAACTTTGTTGAGGGGCATACAGCACACTGCGTACATATGAAGTGGACAAGTTTTCTCGAGGTCCTTTGCAATTCATCCTTGCCTGTACATCGGCCCCAGAAATCACTGATCTGCTTTCCGATGTAATAGATGAGTTTGCACCTTACAGAATTTAACAACAACGGAATCATAGAGCCTTTTGTTACCAGCTTCTTTCACTTAGCATGATGTTTTCGAGTTTCACCCGTGGTATATGCATCAGTGATTCATTTCATATTATTACCGAATCGCATTCCATTGCATGGATGGACCACAGTCTGTTTATCCATTTTCCAATAGACAGATGCGTAAATTGTCTCCAATTCTGAGTTATTGTGCATAGTGCTGCTATAAACACTCACATCCAGGTCTTTACATGGACATATGCTGTCATTTCTCTTGCACATAATATACCCAGGAGTGGGATGGAGGGGTTGTAAGATTAAGTGTATGTTTAGCTTTTAAGAAACCATCAGGGCGCCTGGGTGGCTCAGTCGGTTAAGCCCCCAAGTCTTGATTTCAGCTCAGGTCATGATCTCACAGTTTGTGAGATTGAGCCCTGGGTCAGGCTCTGTGCAGACAGTGCAAAGGGTTCTCTCTCCCACTCTCTCTCTGCCCCTCCCCTGCTCTCTCTAGCATGCTCTCTCTCTCTCTCTCTCAAAAATAAATAAACATTTTTTTTAAAAAAGAAAAAAGAAAGAAGCCATCAAGCAGTGTTCCATAATGGTTGTACCCTTTTACATTTCCATCAGACTCCATTTTTTTACCATCTAGAGAAACATCACTTGGTTAATCAAGAAGACAAAAGAGCATGCCGAGGAAAGTCGCCCATGTGACTGTCACGGTTTGTGTGTAATTACCGTGCAACCCAACAATTAGGCAGCCTGTTAAGCATTTGGAGCTGTGCTCAAAGATGTGTTCTGTTACATCATCAGTCATTCTTCTACCCTGCTCTCGGGACACTGCTTCACCCAGAGCTTTTGGTTTTTGGTTTTTCCAGTGAGGATATACTGCAATCTCCTTAGCACAGTTTGTAATGTAAATGAGACCAGACGACACATACGGACACATCTATCTCCCTCCCCCCCCCATCCCACCAACACACACGCATGCTCACATGCACACACACGGTAACTTGGAACACCTTTGGGTAAACAAACTCGGGAAGACATCCAGCTCCACCATGATGACCTATTAAGAGTATCGTCCGCTCTGTCTGATCCCCATCCCCCACATCCTGCGAAAAGGTTTTGATTATAAGAACTTAATTTTAGAATACTGTTAGATGTGCAGAAAAGCGTGAATGTAGTACAAGGCTCCCTGCTGCCCCACACCCAATGTCTCCTATTGCTGGCATCTTACGTTACTATGGTACCTTTGTCACAACTACTGTACTAATACTGATCCATTGTCATTAGTTAGTTCTGATTCCTCAGTTTTTGCCTAAAATCCTTTCTCTGTCCCAGGATCCCGCATTACATCCAGTCATCAGCTCTCCTTAGACCCCTCCAGTTTTTTAAAAAAATTTTAATGTTTATTTATTTTTGAGAGAGAGAAAGACAGAGTGTGAGTGGGGGAGGGGAGAGAGAGAGAGAGAGAGAGAGAGAGACAGAATCCAAAGCAGGTTCCAAGCTCTGAGCTGCCAGGACAGAGCCCGATGCGGGGCTCGAGCCCACAAACCCTGAGATCATGACCCGAGCCGAAATCGGACGCGTAATCGACTGAGCCACCCAGGCGCCCCGACCCCTCCAGTTTTTGACAGTTTCTCCGACTTTCCAGGCCTAGAATCAGTCATTTCTCCAAAGATCCTGCCTCCTTTTATTGGAGAATGATATTAGAAACCAAGATCTGGCGCTAGATGTGCTCAATGCTGCCAGGATGCCTGGCTTCTCAGCCCTCTTGCTGACAGAGCAGGCAGACATATGTTCCTATACTAATCTATGTATATGCACATATCTGTAATGATTTCTTTTTTAAAAAAATTTTTTAATGTTTATTTATTTTTGAGAGAGAGACAGAGACAGAGCATGAGCCGGGGAGGAGCAGAGAGAAAGGGAGACACAGAATCCAAAGCAGGCTCCAGGCTCTGAGCTGTCAGCACAGAGCCCAACGCGAGGCTCGAACCCACGGGCCATGAGATTGTGACCTGAGCCAAAGTCAGACGCTTAACCGACTAAGCCCCCCAGGAGCCCCAGTAAATATTTCTGTACGTGCCCATCTGCAGCTATAGTAAGCCAAACTTGAGTTCACGCTGATGGCCCCAACTCTAACCCAGTGCCACGTGGATCATTCTAGCTCTCCCTTTTGCTTATCTGTGACCTCCCACTCTGCCAGAGAGTAACCTGGCCCCCGCAGTCCACTTACTTAATTGTTCAAGTCCAGCATGCATGTGTGGTGATTTCACAGTTGTTAACCTGTACCCCAGTGGGGACCGACTTCACCAGCTACAGTATAGCGCTGTGTGCTTAGCTTTATGGACTCCACTCATTTCCAAAATGACTTAGGTGAGCATCCTTTCCCATCCAAACCTTATTTCATGGCCTGGACCTCCTCTTCTGATGATGGTAAATCTGACCTCCTCTTCTGATGATGGTAAATCTGGCTGTTGGGTTGATATTCCTTGTGGATACTGGATCCCCCTGCTCTACTGAGTCTCATCATTCTCCTCTGCCATCACTGGACTGAGTGATACCTCCTACCTCAAACCAGCCTGAAGAAACCCTCTCGGCCCACCCACCAAGCTCCGTGACCTCATGGGGGGACCCAGCCATGGCCCAGCTCCAGCCAGCCTTCACTCCCGTCTGAACATCACTGCTTGCCCTCCAGGACCACGCAGCAGGGGCCGACCACTCTGGGCCCTGGCCAAGCTGTCCAGCCATCCTGCTGGCCTGCCTTGTAACTGGGGCCTTCTCAGGTTACTCGGAGGATCACTTGCCTTAGAAACTCCAGCTGTCACCTCGGGCGCATCAGTAACCGATGCCAAGGCCCTGAGCGGTGGAGGGCTGGCCACAAGCAAGTGTCCCCAGGCATCCCACGGGCCCCGTGCTCCGTCCCCGCAACCACTGAGAGCACCAGTGAGGAAGGTGAGCGATCTGGGGGTGCGGGGGGTCATCAGCCAACATTCTGGGATGGGTGGCCCTGGGACACCTCCCTCTGATGCCCCAAGATAGCCCATCAGCCCTGCCAGGAGCCTGGATTCCTGTTTCTAGGGGAAGGTGAGAGAGCAGAGAGTGGCCCGGACCAGGAGCTCGGGGTGGGCGGGGGAGGGCTTGGGTCGCGTTGCAGGGCTGGGGACAAATAGGAGGGCTTGGCACGGTGCAAAAGCCCAGTGGGGTCTGAGTGGCTTTCAGTCCCCGTGACTGTGGACTCCCCAGGTTGTGTGTAGAGGTGTGAGGTATTGCCTGCTCCGGCCTCTGGTAGGCAGCTTGCCATTGGTGCTCTGGCCAGAACAGGTGTGCATGTGGAGGGGAAGCACGGCTCCCAGCCCCAGCTTCAGAGTTTCCAGCCAGCCCCTCTTTGACTGTGGGGGGGCTGGCCGCCTCCCTCGCGGTACAAGAACTGACCTCAGGCTCCTTTAAGACACGGTGATGCCCCCACCCCATCTGGGCCCTATGGACCCAAGAGTCCAGCACTGCCTCCAAGCGACGGAAAACGCGTCCCTGAGACCCCATGGCAGGATGGCCACTGGCAGAGGAGGACCAGGTCCCCTGGGATGGGTTCAGGAGTAAGCCAGCCGGTCTTGGGGTGTGACAGCCTCCGCCACACCCAGGGTGAGGAGTGCTCACACTGTGTCCTCTGGTGGCCAGGAGAGACAGATTCTCACTGGTTGTCGCTTAAAACCGTTTCTTCCTGGCCCACGATGCTGTCAGAACCCTGGGTCTCCTCCCCGCCTCAACCTCAAAGACATTTTCAGGTGCCTGGGAGAGGGAGCCACGGGAGGCCGACTCTGTGCAGGGGATCCAGGCATCTGTGGAGGGCCTTCAAAACCAGCCGTCCATGGTTCTTCGAAGCCAGGGTCAGGAAGTCCTCAGAACTAAGGACTCTTCCCCGGAAAACTAAGCCTTCACACCACATACTACCTACAACTTCAGAGGCTGTCCCTGGGCTGCTGTTCTAAATAGACACAGGGAAACATGGGTCGTTCCATCCAGGACAGGCCCCACCCCCCCCCCCCTCCTCTCCAGGTTGTGTTCGTTAACCTTAAAAATAAAAATTATTTTTCCGGCAAAAATGGGTTGACTCAAGAATGGCAGAGAATGGTAATTCAGGACAAGCCTATGGCAAAAATCATAGGCTAGTCCACCAAACCAAGGGGGGGAACTTTCTTTCGCAGAGAAGGAAGAGGAAGTCAGGAAGGGTTGTTTTGAAGGAAAGTCCACTGGGAAAAGTGAGGGATGGGGGTAAAGACAGCTCCTCATTGGCTCAGCTGAGTTGCAGGGCGCTCCCTTTCTTGGAGGAGAGGCTATGCACATCTTGCCCTGTTGGACCTGAACTGGATGATTCTCTTCTGTTTGATGATTCCTCTGTGGGGGTTGGTAATAGATCATTCTTCCTACAGTTGAGGTAGACTGTTATGGCTCCCCCTTCTGGCCTCCTGGCTCCCTTTTAGTGAGGTTTCCCATTATTAATTTTCCCATTAAGGTTTGTGGCCCCAGCCCACCTCACCGGTGCCCACATCTGGCCTCTTTTGGAAGACAGAGGCACCCCCCGCCCCCGGCCAGGCTCTCCTACAGCCGGGAGCCTAGAGACCTCCAAGTCAGTGGGAATTTGTGAGTTCATGTCACTGGGAAGTCCCTTTGCCACATGGAAGTTGGTGAATTTCAGGCACAGCTGGATCCAGGAGTTCAGACACTGTTTTAAGAACTAATTCTCCACGTGGAGGCAGAGAGAATTAGAGGCTCAGACTGGCGCATCTCCTGGGCATCTAAGCGGCCTGCAGGGCCACAAGGAATCCCCTGGACAGTGTCTCTCCCTCTCCAGCCGCACCGCCAGCGCTGCCATGCCGGCCACCAACCAGGGCTGGCCCGAAGACTTTGGCTTCCGGCTAGGCGGCTCGGGCCCCTGCTTCGTCCTGGAGGTGACAGAAGGGAGCAGTGCTCACGCCGGGGGTCTGCGGCCCGGGGACCAGATCCTGGAGGTGGAGGGGCTGGCCGTGGGCGGCCTGAGTCGCGAGCACCTCGTGCGCCTGGCCCGGCGCTGCCCGCGCGTGCCGCCCAGCCTCGGGGTGCTCCCGGGCCCCGACGGGGGTCCAGCCGCGGGATCCGGACGCGCGTCCCCGACCGCAGCCCTAAGGCCGCTGCGCCCCAGCAGAGGCCTCTCCCTGGGCCGCGAGCTGCTGCGTCTGACGGGCCGCAAGCGCCCCGAGGCCGTGCACCGGGAGCGCAGGCGCAAGGCCCAGGAGTTCAGCCGCAAGGTAGGAGCCGCGAGGGGTGAGGGGTGAGGGGTGAGGAGTCGGGGTGGTGGGCAGGGGACCCTGGGCACGGGCCTGTTGTGGGCCTGGAGCTTGAGGCTCCCATAACCTGGAGCTGAGGAATCTTCTGGAGACATATTTACCAGAAATATAATGACATTCAAGCTTCAAAGCCCTGTACCTAATTTTGTAATTCTTAATCTTTTTTTTTTTAAGTTTATTTACTTATTTTTGAGAGAGACAGAAGGAGCCAGCGGGGGAGGGACAGAGAGAGCTAGAGAGAGAATCCCAAGCAGGCTCCACACTGTCGGCACAGAGCCTGATGCAGGGCTCTAACTCAGGAGCCACGCACGAGATCATGACCTGAGCCGAAACCAAGAGTCGGACGCTTAAGCCGCTGAGCCACCCAGGCGCCCCGTAATTTTGTTGACTCTTGTTCGGTTGTTTTGTAGAAGTTGCTTTTCTTTTTTATTGACATACACAGGGGTATAAAGTACATCAAGTGTACAGATCAACACATTTAACGTATGCACACACCCTTGTAATCAACCACCTTCCTCAAAATGTAGAGCAACAGAATATAGATAATGACAAATGTAGAAAACAGAATGATTCCTTCTCCCCGGAAAGTTCCCACGTGCCCTTTTTTCTGTCCTATTCACCCCATCAAGAGGTAGCTGATTTTTTTTTTTAATTTTTTTTTAACGTTTATTTATTTTTGAGACAGAGAGAGACAGAGCATGAACGGGGGAGGGTCAGAGAGAGAGGGAGACACAGAATCTGAAACAGGCTCCAGGCTCTGAGCAGTCAGCACAGAGCCCGACGCGGGGCTCGAACTCACATACCGCGAGATCGTGACCTGAGCCGAAGTCGGACGCTTAACCGACTGAGCCACCCAGGCGCCCCGAGAGGTAGCTGATATTTTGAACTCCAACATTAGAGATGACTTTTGCCTGTTTGTGAGGTTAGTGTTAATGGATTTACTTGATGATAATGGACACGCAGCACGTTCTCTTTGGCGCTGGGCTTCTTGTTATGCTCGTGACTGTCACCCACATCCTGTGGTAGTGGATGTTCCCTTCCATTGCCCGTATTACTAACATAGTGTCTTAGTCTGTTGCGGCTGCTGTAACAAAACACCAGAGACCAGGGGGCTCAGAAACAAAAGGAATTAATTTCTCACCATTCTGGAGGCTGGAAGTAGAGGTTCTCAGCACACCAACAGACTTGGTGTCTGGTGAGAGCCACTTGCTGGTTCATAGCTGGTGCCTTCTCCCTGTGGTGACAGGGGCAGGGGGACTTGCTGGGGTTTCTTGTCTAAAGGCACAAATCCCATTCGGAAGGTCTCTACCCAGAGCCCTCCCAGAGGCCCCACCTCCTAATACCATCGTCTTTGGGGCTTAGGATTTTAATATATGAATTTAGGAGGAACACAAACATTCAGAGAATAGCACATAGTGTTCCTTTTTTTAAAGAGTCACAGTTGTTTCAGGCCCCCACAAAACTGGGATCTGGCCCTGCCTTACACAGCAGTGTGGCTGGCTAGCTGGCCATAGGAGGCCCCGGTTCATGTCCCCCAACCTTCCAAAAGCATTTCCTCTCAGACTTTGGCGTGAACGGGCCCTGAGCGGTGGCAGGTGGGAAGTTAGGGCTTCCCTGAGGACTGAGAGTGACAGCCTGGAATGACCACAAGAAGGGCCCAAGGTCTGAGTCACCTACAGGAAGCAAGGGGTGGCCACCAGGAGAGGTGGAGACCCAGGGCTGGAAAGGAAGGTCTGAGGATGGTGTTGGCCTCAGGCCAGAATCCCAAGCAATCCCTGATTTGCAGAAACCTGACCCTTTTCTGGACAAATCCAGGCAAACCCAAGAAACTGGGGTGTGACACAGTCATGGAGGAAGAGGCTGACCAGTATGGTCATGTCTGTTTGGGACCATGGGCAAGGTCTCCATGCAGCAACCATCTCAGTCCATCCCCCCTCGTATAACTGTCCTCCAGGGCCTTCAGATGTGGATGCTGAGCCCAACACCTTGGGAACTCAGTTTGATGATTGGGACACCCTTCCTTGTCCTCCATGGAAAGGTCACTATTCATTCCTCCTCTTGGCAGAGCTTGACCATGAGATTTGGGAGAGCAGAGGGCTAGGAAGCCCTGTTTGCATTTGGCTGTTGCAGAAATGGCTCCCAGCCCACTGCCCAGTGTCAGACCTCCATTCACCTAGCCTTCTCCAGTGCCCAAGCTTGGTCCAGTCCTCCCTTCTTCTAAACCTACCCCCCCCCGCCCCCCGCCAGGAACCTCAGCTCCACCATGTACCCTGGTATGACCCTTTGTCTGGGCAGGACCCCAACTTGAGCCTTTCAGCCCATGCCCCTGAGCAGGCCAGCCTCTGTAGCCAAGTATATGCAGTCACTCTCTCATACACACAACACTTAGCTCTGGCCTCCCTAGGTCAGCAGTGTCCAGCTCCTCAAAAGATATGACTTCCTTTCTATCCCCAGAATAGGCTCTGCTATCGTAGCAAACAACACCAAAGATCTTGATGTCTTTGCACAACCCACGGGTTTATTTTTCATCCATACAAAGTCCTCTAAAAGTCCAGGCAACACTCTGGGGTGGCTGACCTCTACATGAGGCCCTCAACATCCCAAGACGCCCCCATCTCAATGCGAGGCTTCAGGATTTTCTCTAGAAGAGAGCATGGAAAATTGTGCATCAGCTTTTAGGGACTTCAAAAAGCAAACTACTGCACCTGCAGTCAATGTTCATTGGCCAGAACTAGTCACGCTGCTGTTCCCAAAGGGTGCTGGGAAATGTAGTCTTCTGTGCGTCCAGGGAGGAGAGCTCGAAATATTGGTGAGCACTTGTGCCCCAATCCGTCCCGGCTGCTGTAACAGAATGCCACAGACTGGGTGGCTTAGAAACAACGAGGATTTATTTCTCACAGTTCTTGAGGCCAGAAGTCCAAGATGAGCGTGCCAGCCAGCATGATGGAGTGAGGGCTCTCTTCCAGCTTGCAGACTTCTCTTGTCCTCACAAGGGGGCAGGAGCTGGGAGCTCTCTGGGGCATCTTTCATAAGGGCACTAATCCCACCCACAAGCACCCCACTCTCATGACCTAATCACCTCCCAAAGGCCCCACCTTGTAATACCATCACACTGGACATTAGGTTATTAACATATGAGCGGGGGGTGGGGCAGGGGGTGCACCACCATTCAGACCACAGCAACTAGTAACGCCTGCTAGAATTCCAGATGACCTGGAAGGCCTGCCCGAGGCTCCGTCCAGCCTCTGGCGAGTTGGAAGGGGGCATGGTCAGAACCCCCAGAAGGTCAAGGTGGATATGAAGACCTGGCCACAAAGCAGGGCCAGGGTGGTGACCAGCGCGGGGAGGAACGTGACCGGCCGCCCAGGCCAGCCATGATGTGTTTTCTGGAGAGGGGGAGTGCTGGGTTCTGGTTAGAGCTCACCAAGCATCTCCAAAAACTGAGAGCAAATCCCCAGGAAAGACTGCCTCAGGACAATCAAGGGCTTTCTGACAATTAGCTTCCAGCGCTCTCCCTGCCCCAGTTTTTCCTCCTTGAAGATTCTGATATTTAATAGAAATCCATTAGTGTCCCGTGATGGTGCCTCACGCTTAGATATAGGTTGGGAGCATCTGGGTAATAGCTGACACCAAAACCGCACTGTGGCACAGGCCCCAGGGGGGAGGAACTATTTTTTCCTCTTTCTTACATAAAACGTCTTTCCAGCTAGCCATGTTCTCCTTTGAATTGAGGCTGCATCTGACTTTGATTTCAAAACCACTAACCTTCCTCGGCACAGTGGGTGTAAGAGAAGGGGGTGCTGGTGCTGCAGCCCACCCTGCTCACCACCAGGGAAACTGAGGTCGGCAGGGGAGCTGCAGGAAACGCCGTGAGAGGACAGCCAGCCACCACTGTGGCTCTTCAGTTCAGTTCCAGAAACATCCAGTGAGTGCCTACTATGTGCCAGGCCCTGTGCTCAGGTCTGGGTCTCAGGCCGTCGCATCAGGTCCTACCAGGCGGAGGAGACAGACGTGTAGGGTGCGTGTGCTAGGACTCAGGCCTGACGCCCTTGAACCGCTGTTTCTATGGCATCATCACTTCTGGAAAGCCTTCCTGAATCGCCTTGTGCGTCTATCTAGGAGGGAGTTAGACATGCAGTTCTGAAGTTCAGGAGCAGGCTCTGGGCTGAAGATCAAGGTCCAGGTCACCATTTGGGGTCCTTGCCCAGAGAATTGCCACAGGATGCTGCAAGAAGGGGGCGCACCATAGTGGGTCAGGGCAGTTGGATAGAAATAGCAAGTGTAGACAGCTCTGGGCCAGAAAAGTTAAGGGCATGATGGGGTTGCAGGGCAAGAAGGACTTGATGTACTCATGTATTTACAGGTGGGGAGGGACTTGAACATTTGTAAAAGCTCAAGGGAAGGAGGCAGTAGAGACGCTGACTCCATGTGTTTCGCCATCATTGATTACGGGCGTGATGCGCCAGGGCTGGGGAGACAGCCATGATGAGGGCAGGCGGGGAAACTGCTCCCCTGTAGCTCATGTTCCTGTGGGGAAAATCCAGAGAGGAAGTGGACAAATCTATAAACAAGCTATCTGGGCATAACGATCAAGGAGGTGAAGAAATAAACAGGGAGATGAGAGAGAGATGGGGGCCATTTGGCCAGGGTGGTCAAGAAGTGTCCTCAAGGAGGTGACTTTTGAGCGGAGAGCCACGTGACAAGTGGGTGGCAGGAAGAGAAGGTGGGGACAGGTGGGGCAGAGGGGTGTCTGTGGACTGGAGGGTTGACCTTGACCAGGAAGTGGGGAGCTCTTGGTTCTCGGGCGGCAGAGGGTTGTGGGGAAGGATGCTGTCTGTGGATGTCTGGAGGTGGATGGAAGGTGGAAAAGGTGGTACAGGACAGCCCCAGCTCTGGCTGAGGCTGCGCCCGCACTCCCCTAACAGAGATGCGTGGCAAACTCACAGGCTCGCTCTGCCGCCCAGCCTCCCACCTCTGCTTCGGGGTCAGCTCAGGTTGTCAGTGTCCAGACATACCTCAGACCCCTGACCATGAAGGGAGGGTTCTCGTGGAGTATGGACAGACCATGGCTAACTGCTACATTAAAAAAGAAGTGTTTGGGGGCACCTGGGTGACCCAGTTAAGCGTCTGACTTTGGCTCAGCTCATGATCTCATGGTTCTTGGGTTCGAGCCCTGCGACAGGCTCTGTGCTGATGGCTCAGAGCCTGGAGTCTGCTTCAGATTCTGTGTTTCCCTCTCTCTCTGCCCCTGCCCCACTCACACTCTGTTTGTCTCTCTCTCTCAAAAGCAAATAAACATTTTTAAACATTAAAAAAAAAAAAGCCACCTCACTCTTGTGATTCCATTCACAAGAAGTATCCAGTGTAAACAAATCCGTGGACACAGAAAACAGATTAGTAGTTGCCATGTGGCTGGGGGAAAGCGGCTGAGGGAGTGAGGACTTCGTGGGCATAGAGTTTCCATTTGGGGGGATATGAAAATGTTCTGGAACTGGATGGTGGTGATGGTTAAACCATGTTGTGAATGTACTTAATGCCACTGAATCGTACACATTAAAATGGTTACAATGGTAAATTGTATGTTATGTGCATTTTTACTACAGGAAAAAATAAAGGGAGAAATGATAACATGCACTCTTTTTCCTGACTGTATAAACCATATAAACTGTAGAGAAAATGGAAACCACTGACTTATTTAAAAAATCCAGATCACTCTAAAACTTAGTGCATATTTCCAATTCATAGATATATGCATAATTGTATATGTATAAAAATGTAACACTGCATATCCCATTTGTAACCTGTTTTTTTCACTTGCCTGTTTATCACATTTTCCTGTATATTTTATAACAGCTTCATTGAGATATATCCACATGTCATACAATCTACTCATTTAAAGTGTACAATTCAGTGGTTTTGGATATAGTCACAGATTTATGCAACCATCACCAGGATCAATTTTATTTTTTTATATTTGTTTAGTTTTGAGAGAAAGAGGCAAAATGTAAGCAGGGGAGGGGCAGAGAGAGAGGGAGACACAGAATCCAAAACAGGCTCCAGGCTTCCAGCTGTCAGCACAGTGCTCGAACCCAGGAACCGTGAGATCATGACCTGAGCCGAAGTTGGATGCTTAACCGACTAAGCCACCCAGGCACCACCATGATCAATTTTAGGACACTCTAGTTACCCCACCAAAAGAACCTCCACAGACTTAGCCATCACTCTCCATTTCATGTTTTTTTTTTTAAATGTTTATTTACTTTTGAGAGAGACAGACACAGAATGAGAGTGGGTTAGGGGCAGAGAGAGAGAGAGACACAGAATCTGAAGTAGGCTCCAGTCCCTAAGCTGTCAGCACAGAGCCTGACACGGGGCTCGAACTCACGAGCTGTGAGATCATGACCTGAGCCGAAGTCGGACGCTCAACTGACTGAGTCCCCCAGGCGCCCCTCCATTTCATGGTTTTAAATAAAGATCTTCAGCACCATTTTTTCTGACCAAATAGTCCCACCTTACATCAAACGTAAGATGCCATCTTGCACCATCAATTGCAAGATGCCCGTTTTATTGACCATCAACAGAGAAAAACCTGTGCCAGTTAACCCATGACCCATATTTCCTTATTACTTACTCATCATTTAGTTTAGTAGTCATTGAAAGAGAATTTCTAGACTCATTTGGAACATATTTAGTACCGGCAATGCACGTAAGTCAGTTCAAGTAACACGGTGAACATCTATGACCACATCCATATACACGCGCAGGAACAGCAATTAGCCATAAGATACATCCTGATTTCAGAGATGCTCGCCCCCAGAATCAACGATGTCCAGTACCACAGGGTATCAGGTGAACTTGGCTCTCCAACAACAGAAGTTGACTGTGCTAACTTGGGCAGGAGAAAGGGATTGGGGGGGGGGGGGAACGGTTCACAGAGTTGGCACTGGAGATCCAGCCTTAGAACCGGGACAGGACCAGCAACCTGAGGTCCAGCTGTCCTAAACCACCCAGTTAGGACAAGTCCGCTCAGGGTGCACTGCGGAGCTTTGCCACCACCCTGAGCAAGCTTTGCTGTCCCCCTATCTCTGCATCATCTTTTCAAGAGGCAAAACCCTGGACAAGACCCTCCAACTGCCCAAAGCTACCCTTGGCTGCCCCATAACTGCCAGAGTCTTGCCCCCCACATGGTTTGGGGTTCCCCCTTTCTTGGCTGAATAGCCAGGACTACAACTACCCCCCCCCAAAATGGATGTGCTACAGTTATTTATCCAGTATTATCAGGATTTCTGTATTGCTTCCAATGTCTCCATGAACAATGCAGAGTGAACCTCTTCACTCATAAATCTTTGTGCATAGTCTTGTCTTTCAGGACAGATCTAGGATACGTTTCTAGATCATTGGGTAAAGCCCTGGTGCATTTTTAGGCTCTGAACACACTTACCAAGCTTCCCTCCAGAAACACGGTGCCCGTTTGCATGCCCCTTTCCAACGGCTGCGTGGACTCCTCTGAGTAGATGTACCTTGATTGGTACCAGCTGGTTTGGACACAAAGCAGAAGAAAACAGAAGTCCAGGGAGAGCACTGGAGGAGTCCAAATTCAGGGCTAGGCACACACCCCGGGGCTTTTTTGTGGTGCCAGAATGTTCCCTGTGGGATCTCTCAGCGAACCGTGTGGTGGCAGGGAGTATAGTGTTATAATAATAGTAACTAGCAATTATTGAGTGCCTGGCACATTTTAAAGCTCTAGTATTGATTCCTTTGATCCTTACAATACTCAGTGGAAGGGCGGTCTCTGGGTTCGAGTCCTGACCCCGTGGCCTTGGGCAAATCAACCCCACCTCTACCAGCTTCCGTTTGCTTAGATGTCAATGAGGATCTCAGCCCTGCCGCCTTGTATGGCTGCCGTGAGGCTGGAAATGACGTGACTTGGGTAAGGAGCTCACGACGGAGCTCAGGCAGTGCTCCAACTGTCCTGCGGAGGGAAATTGAGGGAGGCGCCGGAGGCGAGCAGTATTCTGTTCTGGGTCCCTGTGGTGGTTCACCAGACCCTTCCTTGCAGGTGGATGAGATCCTGGGGGACCAGCCAACCGCCAAGGAACGGGTGTTCGCTGCCCTGAAGCAGTTTGCGGCACAGCAGCGAGTTGATGACCTGGTGTGGGCGCTCACCCTGGTGCTGCCCAGAGAGGCCCGTGCACCACTCATGGACAACCTCAGGTACCTTCGTTGGGGGAGGACTGGGCAGGCAGAGTGTGTCTTGCTTAGAGATGTCCGCTGTTCTGCCGCTGCCCCAGGCGCTATGCTGTGCGTCCTGCCACGGAACTGAACCCCAACACTGACCCACTCGCAAGGTGGGCCGGTGGCCTGAAGGCCGACCCTGGGAAGGGCGGCTGTTGGCTCTGCTGGGTGCCAGGGCATCACTGTGTACGAGTCGGGATGGCTGCTGGATGCTGGGCTGGGACAGGCTGCAGAGAGGACCCATCTCCTGCAGGAAGGACGCCCCGGGCTACAAACAGTGTGTGCTCTCTGCCCTCTGATGATGCCTGCTGTGCGCCAGGGACCTCACCAGGGCCCTAGAGAAACACTCTCTGGCTGAATCACCCCAGCACTATTATTATGCCCATTTCTCGGAGGCAGACTGAGGCTCAGAGAGGTTAAGAGGCTGGCCCAAAAGTCACACAGCAAATGAGTGCTGTCACAGGACCATGAACCCATCAGCTGTGCACTTTGTGTTCTGCTCAGCTTTGGACCCTGTCAGTTTATCCTTTAGGAAAAAAATTTCCTGGTGGGTTTACACCTGGCGTGGCCCCTGAGTCTTCTGAGCCCCCTACACCCACCCCCTCTCCCACCAGGGCATCACAGCCCAGCACAGCACAGCTTTGATCAGGCCCCCTCCGAGTGATGCCTGATGCCTTCCCTGCCGGGATCCCGCGGGGTCTTTCTCTCCTCACCCTGCCTCCAGGGCCTGCGATGGCTCCCCCCTCCCCCTTCCTGGGCTCAGCCCGCCCCCTCCCCTTGCTGCCATTCACCCCACAGCCTGCCCCTCCCTCTGGGCCTGGCCAATGTCAGGGACAGGGCTGGCCACCCCCCCACCAAGCCCGGGCGCAGCGTCTCAGCTCTGCAGCGGAGCACAGAAGGCCACCGAAAGAGGCCACCATGAGCTGCCTGGGGTGAGTTAGGGGCCTGCCCCTTGCTAGGAAAATCCAAAGAGAGAGAAAAAAAAAAGTTATTTCTACAGCCTAATTTTCAGCGGATGATGCGCTGGCGCTGAGGGCTCCCTGGGGAGGTGATGGATGGGCAGCCCCCCACCCCGCCCATCTCCACCAGGGCTGGGTTAGGGGCGAGGGCGGCTCGCCGTCCCCTGGGAAGTTGGCACACTTGTGTCGAGGCTGCTAGCAGCTGGACTCAGCTGGCCCTCTCGGTCCCCCTCGTCTCCCTTCGGAGCTGCCCCGGCTTCCGTCTCTGTCGCCTCTGTCTCCCAGGACAGCCTGTCTGCCTCCCTGAGCCTGCTTTCCCGTTCGTTAGTCCCCAGGCGACCGGCAGTGGGTCAGGAAGAGCTGGGGTGGGGGAGGCGCCCCCTTGGGTGTGCTTGGTTTAGAACCCAGGGAAGTGGGAACCCTGGACAGCCGGGGATGCCCGGTCCCCGCAGCATCCCCGGGGCGCTGCTGGGGAGGATGAAACGGCAGCTCTGTTGTCAGCGATTGTCAAGTTCGACAGGAAAATTGGGGAGGATGCTGGCAGAGGGGGCGGCGCCCAGCTGGGCTCTGCAGGGAGAGGGGTACCTTGGCAGCGTGTGGCCTCAGCCGCCCCCGCCCCCGTCTCCTTACCGTCCACCTCCCCACCCCCACTCCCAGGCTCTGTTGGCCCACACGCTGGGTTCCAGGGTTGCGGCAGTGATCCCCGTGCAGCACCTTCTGTGGGAGAGCTCACAGGGGGTATGGAGGAGCCACAGATACAGTTACCTGTGATTCTGAGGGCTGAGTGCCAGCAGGCCAGGGCTAACTCAGCAGGGCGCAATCAGGACAGGCTCCCTGGAGGAGGCCGCAGGTGCCCCTGCTGTGGCTCAGTGACCCTCCGAGTCTGGCAGTATGTCCTATGGGGGTGGGAAGACAGCCCCCTAGAAGATTTCATCAGGGCCAGGCATGTAGCCACAGAAGTGGACCCTGCCAAGGCGAGGGTGGTGCCGCTCGGTACCCAACACTGGGCACCCAACAGTACCCGGCCGTGAACCACCTTGCTGGGGTGGGTGGCCACAAAGAGCCACCGCTGCAGCCTTGGGATGTCCCATTGGGGAGAGACAAGGTTTAAATGAGAGATTGAGCAGCAAGCGGTCGGTGAACCTGTGTGTGTGTGGGGGTGTGTGTGTGTGTGTGAGAGAGAGAGAGAGAGAGAGAGAGAGAGAGAGAGGAGAGAGCTTGGCAGAGGCTGGAACCCACCCCAATCACCGTGTGACCTCTGAGGGGTGGTCCCAGGGGCCAGATCAGAAGGCTTGGGGAGAAAGCAGAGGGAGCGGTGAGATCATGGAGCACAGCAGCCACGTGTGCCTTTTTAAAAATTAAATTTAATGATTATTAAATAAAATTTAAAATTCAGCCTCTCCGGCTCGCTGGGCCCATTTCGAGTGCCCAGTAGCCACGTATGACTAGTGGCTCCCGTGCGGGACAGTGCACATTTAGAACGTGTCCATCGCCGCAGAAAGTTCTCCTGGTCGGTGCTGCCATGAGGGTAAGAT
Source organism: Panthera onca (assembly GCF_046562875.1). NCBI lineage: Eukaryota > Metazoa > Chordata > Mammalia > Carnivora > Felidae > Panthera > Panthera onca. Next base: position 4,805,753 of record NC_138354.1, read on the forward strand.
CTGGGTCAGCGGTGGTAACGTAGGCCAAGGGGTTCGTTCTGCAGCTCAGAGCCTAATGTGGATCTATCCCCAAAGGGATCCCAGTTTGATGAAGTGATAAAATGACTTCCTAATTAGGACGGGCCAGGCAGTTTGGGAAGTGTGACGTAGTCAGGAGGGAGCAGGGGAGCGAAGGTGGCTTTGTAGTCTGCTGTGTTCCAGGGAATCTAGAAGGAACCGGAGGGGCAGCTGGGTGGGAGGAGAGGGAAGCAAAAGCCGTGATGCAGGAAGCTGGGATCTGGAACCCCAACAGACCTAGCTTGAACCCCCGGGTCCACTCACTGGCCATGCAGCCTTGGGCAGGCTGACTGGCCTCTACAGTTTGTCTGAAGAATGGGGCTGCCAACCCTTACGTGTTCCCAGCAGGGCTCTCGGTAGGAAATCACATAAATGAAGTGTGCCAGCTACAAGCAAGGAAGAGATCGGTTGAGAATCTGGGGTGAGGGGACACCTACACCCCACTTCATCCTCTTCTGCTTTAATGACAAATGTCCGAGGCACCATAATGCCAAGCTATTGGGAGAATTCTTATGAAACTGAGCAGAAGTACAAGGGACATAGTATGTGCTCAGTTAGTGTGGGCTTCCCCTGGGGAAGATCTCTTTCTTCCTGGCACTGTTGGCATTTGGGGCCCAATAATTCTCTGTTGCGGGGGGTGGGGGTGCTGTATGTTGTCAGATGCTTACAGCATCTCTGGCCTCCACCCACTAGATGCCAGTAGCACACTTTCCTCCCAGTTGTCACTTTGTGACAGCCCAAATTGTCTCCAGACAGTGCCAAATGTCCCCCGGGGGGCAAAATCACTCCCCAGTTGACAACTGCTGTCCTAGAGTGATGTGCCTTTAGTAGCATCCTCTTGTGGGGCAGGCTCTGTGGCAAAGGCCAGCTGTCGGCTGACCCCTGCCCTCACCCCCCACCGTGTCGTCTTGGGCTATCTGGCCAGGTGCAGATATTATCCCCTTCTGATGCCTTCACTGTGCACTGGGCTGCTGGGGCAGAGGGGCGGCATGTGCTGTGGACAGACAGGGACGGGGACAGGGGGCGACAGTGACACCTGGCCCCAAGGCGGTGTGTGCACTTGTGCCTGTGTCTGGCATTTGCTCTGTGCTCACACCTCCTCTGCCCACAGCAAGGTGGACCGACCGTCTTCATGGCCTTCGGGCAGGCCTGGTTCTGGATGCTGGGCCATTGCATCCGGAGCCAAACAGAAACGGCTCGTGATGGGACAGCGGTGGCCCTGCAGATGTCAGGGAGCTGTATTGACTCTGGAGGTTTTCGGGCATTTCTGTCCCTGGCAGGGCTGAGGACAAGGCCTGGGAGGATGCCGCATGAGTGCTGGCTCCGGCTTCCTGCTGCTGCTGCTGCTGCTGCTGCTGCTGCTGCTGCTGTGGGGAGAAAAGCAGGCCTGGTTGATAACATGAGGGCAGCGGCCTCACTGGGGCCAGGAACGTGGGGCTGCGGGTGGACTGGGCAGCATGGTCTGAACTGAGTACCAGGTCTGACCATGCAGTCCTGCAGGGGCCTCCCTGTGACCGGCTGCAGGAGCCCCTAGGCAGGACCACGTAAGATGTTCCTTCCTCCCAGTGACTGACACAGACCTATAGGCCAGGGGGTTTCTGCCTCTGCAGTGCCAGTCTCTCTGGGTAGTGGCCACCTCGTGGTGAGGAGACGGCTTTCTGTTGATGTCCCCCAAGAAGCCCTCAAGATGTCCTGTGTCTATGTTTCCTGAGGGCGAGCAGGACTTGATCAGCCAGAAATGACCATGCAGTGGGTTCTCTGGGGTCAGTTCCTGCTCTGATTCCCAGGGAGTAGCAGGCCCAGAGCCAGAGAAGGGTCCAGACCCCCTTTCTTGTTAACTCCCACTTCTCCCCTTAGCTGTTCCTCCGATTCTCTCCCAACAGGAGGCCGGCTGGCCTCCTGAGCCTCACTTGGGAGTTGCCCCAGGCTGGCCGCCCCTCCTCACTTCCCCTCACTCACCAGATCTCACGTACTCTCCTTCCTCTGTGTTTTTAGAACCTAGCCACTTACCCCACCCCACACCCTTCCCTGTTCCCCTCCCAGCCTCACCCACTCCCCTGGTGCACCAAAACCTCTGGGGTCCCTCCGCCTCTCCTTAAATCCTGAAACAGACCCTCCCCTGTCTCCTCGAGGTTCTCAGTGTTCAGTCTCAGCCGCTGACAATGGCGTTCAAGGCCTCCCTCTCTAGCCTCTTGATTAGCGCATCTCTCCGGGGTAGGTGAGAAGGGCTTCCCCGCGCTGACCCACTCCTTGAAGCCTAACGCTAAGACCACCCTCTCCGGAAAGACTTCCCGTGCCTACAAAAGAAAGTCGGAGCTTCTCCCGAACTGTGGGGTTCAGTCTCGCCGCAGCCAGGTGCAGGGGGCCTGGGCGCCAGGGCCCGAGGGGCTGGAGGCGAGGCACCTGGGGAGGGACTGAAGAAGCCGGCCGAGCGCAAGCCGCGTTGACAGCCCCGAACCTCCCCCCGGATGCCCCGGAGCTAGCGGAAGGGTCCCCCGTGGGGGCGGGGCGGGGCGGGGCGGGGCCACCCGAGAAGGGGCGGGAGCGGGGCCGCGGGCCCGGGCGGCTCGGGAGGGGCCGAGTGCGCTCGCCCGGCAGAGGCTCGTGGAGTCGCGGCGCCCTCGCTCCGCTCGCGGGCTCGGCCACCCCTACCTGTCGGCACCTGCCGCGCCGCCGCCGCCGCCGGCTCCAGATGGGGAAGGACCAGGGCTTCTCTCGGCACTTTCGGTAGTTCCCCCCCCCCCCCCCCCGCGCCCCGCGCCCCCGGGAACTGTGCGCCCTGGGCGCGGCGCACCCCCCTCGGGCGGCCTGAGAAGGGGTGGGGCTGGGGCACTGAGGTGGACACCCACCCGGCACACGGGGGCGAGTTCCCCGCGTTGGGTGCCTGGAACCTGCCTGCGCCTCTAGGGGTCGGGATGGGGGTGGGGGGAAACCAAGGGCTGAGACTGAAAAGCCCTCTCTCCTTCCTACGATTGGGCAGATGGAGAGAACTGGCCAGAGAGCCATGTCAGGGAATGTGGTGGAGAGAGAGGACCCTAGGGCAACCCCTAGGAGGAACCTGGGGATGGATTTACACCTGACCCCCCAGGCAGAGAGAACAGAGCTGACTGACTGAAGTTGTGTGGCCAGGGAAGAGTCCTGTGGTCTCAGAGAAGCCCGTTGGCATAGCAGGGATCTGAGAGTCCTGGGGCAGCCATACCCGCAGAGTCAGAGGGGCAGTGGTCCATGAGGCCCCAATGCGCCTGGCTGTCCTGGCTTAGTGGATTCAGAACAGACCCAGGGCTGGGGTACCTGGCCAGACTGAGCCTCATGGAGGCCGACACAGCCAGGAAGGGCATCTGGTTCACAAGGCAGCCTTGGCCTCTGGCTTAGCCCTGAGGACACCAAGCAGGGAAAAGGCCACCAATCTTTTCCCACCTGTGCAGTTGGTGACTCACTGTGGTTACCACCCCGGGGGGCATAAGGCCTTTTCTAATTGCTGCTGGAGGGTGGAGCTGGGTGGTCATCTGGCCCATGCCCAGGTTCGACCTAGGGGCTGGGGGAGCGGGGCCGATGCCTTCTGGAGCCTGGGGCTGGAGCCCCAAGTGGGAGGTGGGCAACTTCCCGCTTGTCATCCCTCTGCTTGAGCTTGAGACACGTGGTGGGTCTGGGAGGGTGTGGGGAATGTGCAGGCCAGGCAGATGGAAGTGTCAGGCTCCGGAGACCTTGAGTGACCATCTGGGGAATGAGGCTGAGGCTCTATATTTTCGGGAATCGCTGTGGATGAGCAAGGACAGCATCAGGCCAGGATGCTCCTGGAAGAGTTGAGTAGGCCTTTCATCCTGGCCTCCTGGTCGCCTGAAACATTCAGAGGTGGGGGTGGGGTGGGCGGGCAGCCCTGATGCCCCCTCCTCCTGGAGGATCCACATCCCTTCCTTCCTATCGGCCAGCTTATTCCGCTTGCCTGGTCTTCTTAATCCTACCCATAGAGGTTGGGGGAAACAGGGTGGGGGCCACTGGACAACCTCAGAGGGATTATATTTCAGCTGGCTGCAAAGCCACTGTGCCCTTCTTCCTCCCTCCTCCCCACCATGCCCTTGGCACTGGCTCCTGGTACAGAGAACATGGAAGGGAGCCTTGGGATGCAGCCAGGGAGGCCTCACTAGCAACCAGAACTTCGGAGTCCCTCGGCAGAGTCCTGCCACAGAGCTGAGGCTCAGAGGCCAGCCTTCGGTCCAAGCTGTGCCGGGGGCCAGCTGTGTAAGCCTGGAAAGTTACAGATCTTCTCTGAGCCTCCAGATCCTGTGCTATGGACAGGGGAGTCCGCCAGGATGCTAACTGCTGCCATTACTCGGAGGTGTGGTTGGGCTGCTGGTGGACCCCTGTTTACTGAGTCACTGGGTCCCTCCCCTGTGCCAAACCCTGACTGGTCACTGTGGCCCTCAGCCAAGCCACAGACCTAGCCCTCAGAGAGCTTCCAGCTTTGCAGAAGACATCCACAGCTACCAAGGAAATCAGCCCAGGGTGTGGATCCCACACGGGGAGGCCATCCAAGCCTCCCCACTGCCTCTCACCACTTCTAGGTGGCTTCTCTGGGGGCAGGGACCACGGTGCCGTCAGCTCTGAACCTGAGTGCCTGGCTGGCACCGGTAGCAGGGTCTTACTGTATGTCACATGTTGGATTAAACTGGAGGAAGGCCAGCGTTGGGTGCTGAGGGTCGATCCCAGTGTAGCTAGGAAACAGAGGGTACCAGGCAGGGGCAACAGCCTGGGCAAAAGTGTAAAAGGTAGGACTGGATGTGGGAGTCCTGGCAAGTTCCGAGGAGGCAGGTGTAGAAAGGACTGGCCCGAGAAGCGAGCAGGAGGACGGGGAGTGTAAGGAGGGTCTGGGGAGAGTCTGACCCCGGGGCAGATTGTGGCTTCAGTTTTCTCCTGCGGAGTTGCCTGGAATCAGGTAAGAAGAAGATGAGTGGTGGGGGGATCCCCGGCTGGGGTTTGGCCTGGCAGGTGCAAGGGCATGAAACGAGGGAGTTAGGGAAGAGGTCAGAAACGGGAAGACACAGGCAGGAAGGGGAACAGGACCATGGGCGCGCTCTGGGGGCGCTCAGGTCCCTCAAGGCCAGAGTAGCGGGGACAGTCCGAATGTGACTTTCCGGCGGTGGAGCGAGCCAGGCGAGAGCCGGGCGCCGTGACTTGTCGGGTCGCCCCAACAGGCCGGTTGGGGCGCAAGTCCCGGCAGCGAGGGGGAGAGTGGGGCGCGGGCTACTGATTCCCCGGTTACCCCTGGGGTAGGGGCGGGAGAGCCCGGGGCGGCGCCCGCGAGAAGGAGCCTTTAGGCCGCGCCTTGCCGCGACCGGGGCGCTGTCTGGGGACGCGCCCCGACTCTGCGGCCCTCGCCCGCAGGATCTTCATCCCCAAGAAGCACCGGGCGCGCTTCGACGAGGTGGTGTCGCAGGGTCTGCTGGGCAAGCTGTGCCGCGCCCGGCGGGCGCAGGGAGCGCAGCGGCTGCGCCGGAGCCGCAGCGAGGAGCGGCCCGAGCGCCTCCTGGTGTCCACTCGCGCCAGCGCCGCCCCGCGCCGCCCGGACGAGCCGCCCCCGCGCAAGGCTTCCTCGTTGCTGGGCGGTCGCGCGGGCCCGGGGGGCACGCGCAGGTACCCGGGGCGCGCGCGCACGGGCTGCGGGTGCTTCCTAGTCGGTGGGCCGGGGTGGAGATCTGGGCAGAGCGCGCGGCGTCGGGGCGTGGACACCTGGGGGGTGCGGGTGCGGGGCAGGAGAGGTTAAGGGCAGCGGGACACGGGACATCTCTATCCCCTATGCCCCCTAGCCTCTCTCTCCCCAGGGCGGGGCACGCGGCCAGCCCCCCCCCCCCCCACTCCACCCCTTCTTTCTCCCCAGGACAGTCCGAGTCTACAAGGGCAACAAGAGCTTCGGCTTCACGCTGCGCGGCCATGGGCCTGTCTGGATCGAGTCTGTCCTGCCTGGTGAGGGGTAGGCGGGTTGTCCTGGATGGAGTGAAGGACCCTGTTAGGCCGATACTCAGTAACCCGCCCCCTCGCTTCCACCCCCCAGGTTCAAATCTCAGGTAGCCTGTGCCCTCTAAGTATCCTAGATACATACATCCGTCTGAGTTGGGGCACACGCCCTCCAAGTTCAGGGTCACCTTTGAGCCAAGTGACCCGAGTTCTCCATCCAGACCTTTCCTGCGTCCACGTGGGAGGGCTGAGGGCGCCGTCCCAGACACTGGGGGAGACAGGACACACACCTGATGCCTGCCCAGGCCACACCCCAACAGCATGCGTGCTCTGTGCTGGGTGCCCACTGTGAACTTGGCACTTGCTGGGCGGGTCAGACTCAGAGAGGCATCAGGCCCTCAGGGCCTCTGCCCACTATCCAGTCCCTTCCTCCCAATCTGGACTCTCCTCCCACCCCCACCCTGCCTCCCTTTTTTTTGATGGTGGTGGTGGGGTGCTCCTGGAATGGCGGCATCTTGAAAAAGGCAGAGCCTTAGTGCAGGAATTTCCCCTTTCCCCCCTCTGGAGGGGGGGGGGGGGAGGGGTCTTCCATTGTGAAAGGTCTCTGTGGGGCAGGAATGTCTCCTGGCACTAAACTGAACTTTCCCTCCTGGTAACCACCTCCCAGGGCTGGGTCACCTGCATCCATAACCTCCCAGCACCTGAGCATGCTGCTCCTGGTGACACATCCCCACTGGTGGACCCGCTGATGCTGAGTCCTGTCTGCCTTTCCTCATCTCACACCTCCAATGCATGGATTTGTGGGATGGACATCTTCTGATCCCCAGGAAAGTGCCTTAGTGCCTTAGCATCTCCCGCCACGGGGATCTCAGATGACTGACGCGTTCCAGTTCTCGGATCTGTGCACTAAGTTGTTGACACAGTGTCGTAGGGAAGAGGCCCAAGGGCCGGTGCTCTAGAAAAGAGTAATCTCTCCTCTTTGTCTCTTCCAACTGAGCCACCACCTTCCTGTTCCACCCACGTGGTCCAGCCGGAGATCCTTTGCCTAGGGCCATGTTAAAATCTAGATGTGCTGTTCTCTCCAACCCAGTGTCCAGGCTTCCCCTTGTCTTCCTTGTCATAGGAAGCGAAACCAATGCTTCAGTAAGAGCTTTTACAGAAGGGGAAACTGAGGCCTTTAGAGGCTCTGGCAAAGCAAGGACCAGAACCTGAGATCTCCTGACTCCTGTTCCAGTGATCTTGAATTCCCCGGCTACAACCCCACCGGCCCTCCTACCCCAGGCTGGCCCAAGCTTCCAGACAGGCCAGATTGGATTCACCACCACCATCGCCCTCTCCTCTCCCCCTTTTCAGCCCCAGGGAAAGGACTCTGCTTCCCTAGCAAGTCTTTCCTGAGCAGCCTTCTCCCCTGCCCCCTCTGCCCCGACAGTCCCCACAGCCTCATGAGAGTACGTTTTCTTTAGGCATCTGTCCCTTCCCCCACTTGCTTCCAAATCAAATTTAGAGCAGCACCTGATAAAAGAGGCAGAAAGGAAAAAAACCTGCATCCACAGGAGCAAGGTTACCAGCCCCTCCCCAGGTGGTGGGTACTGGGTTTGGTCTGACCTTCAGGGCCATCAAAGCCGAGTGAGAGTCCACTGCTATCTTGGGTTTAAAATGCAGGTTTTATTATTATCCTGGTGCAGTGAGGCCAACAGATCAGGAGATAATCACCATTGGAAAAAAGAGCGTGTCCTTCACAGTTCCCAAGAGGAAGGGACATGCCACATCATGCAGGGCCACACCGCCACACAGGGCCACATGGGAAAGGGAAGGATCGAGCCAAGCAGGTTAAGCAAGCTAAGCAGGCGTAGGATGAGTTTGACTGCTTTCAGCAGGCTCTGGGGCATAGGAGCTGTCCCCTTTTGGGAGGCGCCTGGCCCTGGGTGACCAGGGCAGGGCAACAGTGGCCCGGGGTGTGAGAGCCCCGTAGACACGGAGGTTGGCTGGTTGTAGGCTCTGGATCCGTTGTGTACAAGAGACACTTTTCCGAGCCAGTCACTTACCACATAGGAGTTGGCTAGCCCTGGGAGGGCAGTGCTTCCCAGGTCACCATTGCCCCCAAGATGCCAAAGCATCAGGAAGCACAGAAACAAACAAGCATGATTAATACACCATGTTTCACAGCCTGAGGGAGACGCATGCGTCCCTCTAGGCAGACGCACTTTCTCCTGACGACAAAGGCACGGAGGAATCTGCCACGTGAACTGTTACGTGAGGGGCAGAGACCGGTGTATGGACCGGGGCTCTCAGCAGGTGCACAGATGCTGCAGAAATACCGCTCCCAAGACCTTCCTTGTTTCTGCACTGCTTCAACAGCTCAGGGCTGGCGGGTGGTCCACACTGTGCCCCAAACCCTCCCATGCCCACCCAGGGGCTCACTCCCCGCTCAGAGCAGCTGAGAGCAGAGGAGTACTGGGTCTAATGTGGGATCTGCTGGCCTGAATTTGGCTGTCCTTTGCCGCTTTTCCCGTTTTGTTCCTGTGAAATGGGCTCGCAGAGCGCGGCCCTGCCCAGCTGACCGGCCCGCGCTCTCTTCTCGCTTCCAGGGAGCCCGGCTGACAATGCTTCCCTCAAGTCAGGCGACCGGATCCTCTTCCTCAATGGACTGGACATGAGGTCAGAGGCTATTGGGGACATCAGAGCTTGGTGACACATCATCCTCCAAGACTCCTGCCTCTTGGGACACCCAGGCCGTGGTCCCAATCTCCTATGACCACTTGGTCCCCACAGCCTGCCCCTCTTCCTGTGGGAACCCTTGAATCTGTCCTCCTACACTAGCCAGGATGTCATTGATCCTTCCAACCAGAAAACACCCCAGCTCCATGCAAGGGACACAGTTAAATGGACCACGAGTGTCTTGCCCTTGAGAATAGCCTGGCCTAGGGGTGACGTGGGCTCAATCCCTCTGCGCCCAGAAGTGTCCAGCTGGTCCTGGGCCTGGAGCATCTCCTGCAGAGGATATGAATGAGCAGGACCCGACTTCTGGTCCTGGCCTAGCTGTGGGCATGCTGAGTGGCCTCTACCAGCAGGACAAGGAGGTCTGGTGGGTGGCCGTGGACAGGGCTCATCCTGGTCAGGCCCTCCTGGGCCATCTCTTCTCGGCAGGAACTGCTCCCATGACAAGGTGGTGTCCATGCTTCAAGGCAGTGGCGCGGTGCCCACGCTGGTGGTGGAGGAGGGGCTTGTCCCGTTTGCCAGCGGTGAGACACCCACTACCACTAGGCTTCACGGCTCACAGACACCCTGCCAGGGCTCCGTGTGTGGGATTTACGAGTCTGCACAGGACTCTGCCTTTCCCCCTAAGCCTGCAGCTTCCCTCCCCACGTGGTGCCGTAGATTCCAGTGGGGCAGCCTCAGGGACCCTGCCAGGGGCTGTCCCTGCATCCCTGTCCCCAGCTTCTGGCAGCAAGTGTGGCTCCCAGTGCCCGGCACTCCCCCCAGCTGCCAGGGACACGACATCCAACCTGGGGATCCTGGGTCACCTGTGCCTCTCCTGCCCGTGGTCCCCGACAGACTCCGATTCTTTGGATTCCCCCAACCCGTCCTCGGCGCTCACCTCCCTGCAGTGGGTGGCAGAGATCCTACCCTCCAGCATCCGGGTTCAGGGGAGGACTTTCAGCCAGCAGCTGGAGCACCTACTCACGCCTCCCGAGCGCTATGGGGTCTGCCGGGCACTTGAGAGCTTCTTCCAGCACAGGTGGCTGAACCGGACAGGTGGCGGGACCAGCCCCGGGTGGGCCCCAAATCCTGCCCAGACTCGCCATCGGGGTCTCCCTGCCTGGGTCTCCTCCACCCCGTTCTCCTGGGCTGGGGAGGGGTGCTGGGGGGGGACTCAAAGAAAGCAGCAGCTGGTACCAGGGGCCCCGGGGGGGGTGGGCAGTCCAGGTGCCCCACAACAAACCCTCACTCTTAAACCTCCCAGCCACGTGACCTAGCCTCTGCAAGGTGAAGCAGCAACCACCAGCTGCACTGGTCATGGACCGCTCACAAGACTTTGGCCTGTGGGCGCTTGCCACCGGCCGGCCGGCCGTCATGGGGCAGGGGGGAGGGGGTGCTTAGGTCAGTGTCTTCCTTTTTGTAACTTCAGTCCATAGGGTCATTGTCACGGCCCATGCAAACCCCTCACCTGTCCGTGCCCTTTTCTTTTTTTTTTTGTTTTAAACAGCGTTGTTGAGATATAACTCACACACCATCACGATGTACTCAATTAAGGGTACGAGGCACTGATTTTTAATGCACACATCCGTGCATCCGTGACCACACTCAGTTTGAGAACGTTTTCATCACCTCAGAAAGGAACCCCACACCTCTTCACTGTCACCCCCTCCTCCTCTGCCCTCCCCCCACCCCTTAAACAACCATGAATCTGCTTCAGTGTCTCTGTGGCTTTCCCTGTTCCGGACTCCCACATGAATAGGAGCCCACAGTATGTGGGCTTTCACGTCTGGCTTCTTTCGCCCAGCATCGTGTTTTCCAAGTCCATCCAAGCTACGGTATCTATTTCCTTCCTTTTTCGTAGCCAAATAACATTCCATTTTGTGGACAGACCACATGTTGTCTATCTGGATGCTGGGCTTGTCTCCACCTTTCATTGCCTTTTAGCTCCTCTCCCTCTCCCACATCCCTCCCCTGCCAAGGCACCAGTCTGATGAATTTAACGGGCATCCTTTTGTCTGATGTGTTCCTCAAGTGTAGGCATTGCTGTTTCATATGATGTATTTTTTTTTAAGTTTTATTTAAGTAATCTCTACACCCAACGTGGGGCTCGAACTCATGACCCCAAGATCAAGAGTCACATGCTCTTCTGACTGAGCCAGCCAGGCGCCCCACATATGATGTATCTTTTTGTTCCGCATCATGATTGTGCTATTCTTTGCACATTCCGTGTGTGACTTTCTTCCACCAAGTGCTGTGTGTTTAGATCTGTCCATGTTGTTCCGCGGACATGGAATACATTGTTTATAACTGCAGCCAGATTCTTGTAGATCACCTCCCCCGCCAGCCGTGTCTGAGGTATTTACCTGCCAGTGACAGACCCCGCCTTGCCACCACTGTGTTCCATCACAGTAGCATTGGTGAACATTGGTGAACATTCTTTCTGACCTAAAGCTGGGTCTACGTACTAATTCGATTTTTCAGCCTTCATCTGGGAGAAAGACCGTGACTATGGGGTGTGTTGGACTTTGGGTTGGGCCCTGGATCTCTTGGGCAACTTTACAATCTGTTGCCTTCCAAGACCCCTGTTTGACAGCCCCCAGCCAGCCTGTCCATGGTCCATCAGAGCAATTCCTTCCTTAATCACTTATGGTCACCCCACTTTCGTCCTGCACATTTCCCCACGGAGCTGTGCACAGTTCGTTTGAAATTTACGTCTCAGAGCAGAATTGCTGGCTCTTAAGGTATTTGCTTACCTAACGTTTAAAAAATTATTTATTTATTTTGAGAGGGAGAGTAGGAGAGGGACAGAGAGAGAGGGGGAGAGAGAGAGAGAGAGAGAGAGAGAGAGAGAGAGAGAGAGAATCTTAAGCAGGCTCCACTCCCAGTGCGAAGCCCAATGTGGGGCTCGATCCCACAATCCTGGGATCATGACCTGAGCTGAAATCAAGAGTCGGATACTGAATTGACTGAGCCATCCAGGCGCCCCTTGTGTACCTAGTTTGACAAAGTAATACCAAATATTTTCCCAGAGCACCGCTGTCACTCATACCTGCAGTCTTTCAGCCAGAAAGTGACATCTTTTTATTTTGAGTTTTTAAATTACTATTTTAGGGGCGTCTGGGTGGCTCCGTCAGCTCAGCGTCCGACTCCTGATTTCAGCTCAGGTCATGATCTCATGAGTTCGAGCCCCGCGTCGGCCCCTGTGCTGACAGCTCAGAGCCTGGAGCCTGTTTCTGATTCTGTGTCTCCCTCTCTGCTTCTCCTCTGCTCGCACTCTGTCTCTCAAAAATGAATAAACATTTTTTAAAAATAAAAAAAAAAAACCAGCCGTAGACAATATATAAACAAAGAGTCATGGCTGTGTTCCAATAAAACTTCCTTTACAGACACAGAAGGGGGTCCAGAATTTGGCCTGCGGACCATCATTTGCCAATCCCTGAGGTAGTGAGTCAGCCTCGCCAGTACGCTCTATGTGTTTTCATCTTCACAGTGACTCTGTGAGATAGATGCTATTTTTATCCCCATTTTACAGATAAGGAAACTGAGGCACCGAGAAATTAAGTAACTTGAGAAAGGTCACTTGGCTGGTAAGTGGCAGAGCCAGGATTTGAATCAGGGTGGCCGATCGCCAGGCCTGCCTTCCTCCCTTCCCTGTCTCCGCAGGGTTCTGTGGCCTGGAAGCGCCCCCCCACCTTGTCCATCTCTCCCTCCCCCTATGGTGAGCCCCTGAGTATTGAAGCCGTTGCTCCTGCACCCTCCCCCAGGAACATTGACACCCTCATCGTGGACGTCTACCCTGTGCTGGACACACCCGCCAAGCAAGTCCTTTGGCAGTTCATCTACCAGCTGCTGACTTACGAGGAGCAGGAGCTGTGCCGGGAGAAAATCGCGTGTTTCCTGGGCTACACGGCCATGACAGGTAAGCAGCCTCTCCCGCTGCCCCGCCCACCGAAGAGCCAGACACCTGTTCTCAGATCGCAGCCTACCTGGGCCTCTTCCACACACGGATGCACCCCTGTGTCATGCAGACACGTGCCCGACACACCCGGGCTGGTCGCACACTTGGCCCCGCGGATGCGCCTTGCCAGCTTGACCTTTTTTATTATTATTATTTCTTTTTTAATGTTGATTTGCTTTTGAGAGAGAGAGAGCGCGTGAGCAGGGGAGGCACAGAGAGAGAGGGAGACACAGAATCCGAAACAGGCTCCAGGCTCTGAACGTCAGCACAGAGCCCGACGTGGGGCTCGAACTCACAAATCCCAAGACCGTGACCTGAGCCAAAGTCGGACACTTTACGACTGAGCGACCCAGGTGCCCCTCAGCTTCACCCTTAAGTAACATCTGCAGTCTTATCTCAGACTTTAGACACCCTGCCTGTCCGCCCGGAAGCCCAGGCTTCTCACACACAACATGGGAGTGACCTCAGTGGCCGTGCATTGCACCTCAAGAAATGTGGCACAGACCAGGAAATTCGTGTGGTTGCTGTTTACAGAGCTGGAGAGTGAGCACACAGTCAGGTCACACCTGGCTGGTGTGCCTCGATGCACACGGACACACACTAGGGCCTGCCGGACGATGTGTGGCCTCAGCTTCCCACAGCTGCCCATCTCTTACAGTGTCCCCCATGTGGCCATAAAGCCGCACCCATCATTTAGGCCAAACCCTGTGCCCGTGTTCTACATACTCTGCACCTGCTAGGTCACAGTCTGCAGACCTGTGTGCTGGCCCTTGTGTGCCCACCATCCGTAGTCCTGGGGACCCACAATTTGGTGGGAGAGGCTCGAGGGTTTTAGCAAGAGGCTCGGGGGCATAGGCTGAGCAGTAGGTGTACAATCTCTCTCCACTTGCCAAGCAGAGCCTGGGGTCACAGATCGGTGCACACAGCTGCTGCCTTCACCCCTCCTGGGAGGCCCCTGGGCTGAGAGGACAAGGGGCCCGTCTCCTGTTCATGTCCCACAGCAGAGCCAGAGCCCGAGTTGGACCTGGAGCCTGAGCCCGAGCCTGAGCCCGAGCCGGTGCTGGAGCCCCAGCGACGCAGCTCCCTGAGGGCCTCCTCCATGTGCCGCCGCAGCCTCCGGTCCCAGGGCCTAGAGGCCAGCCTCAGTTGCGGTGAGGCTCTGGACGGGAAGGCGGGACTGGGTGTGAGGAACAGGGCTCCGTTTTCCTACCTGCAAAATGGGGTTGGTGAGACGAGAGATCCCGGAGAACGGGTTGAGCGGGGCTGAGCCATGGCCCTCGGGGGTCTGCAGGGCTTGCTAGTTCTTTCTCCATGGCTGCCCACTGAGCCTGGGCTGGAACCTGAGCCTTAGAGCTCAGAAGGGTCACTGGATGTCTCCACGGTGGACTCCACCCTCCCCGATTCCCCCAGCAGGTCCCGGTGACTGTCCCGAGATGCCTCTTCCTCTAATCCCAGGCGAGCGCCAGGCAGGCGACGGCACGTCCCTCCCTGAGACCCCCAATCCGAAGATGGTGAGACCTCACCACCCTCCTGGTGGTTCACTTGGCTGCTGGGAATAGGTAGCTCCTGGGGCTGGGGCAGAACCCTGCCTCCCAGACCACCCAGGCCTGGCCTCTGAGGCCATGTGAGGGCCTCACATGGGAGGGGAGGGTGGGTTGGACTCACCCTGGCCTCCTCTCCCCAAAGATGTCAGCCGTCTATGCGGAGCTCGAGTCCCGACTGAGCAGCAGTTTCAAAGGGAAGGTGGGGACCACGTCCAGATCCCGTGCCTCCCCGCCAGTGCCCAGCCCGGCAGGTGCAGCAGGTAGGGGCTCAGCCGGCTGGGGTTCCTGAGGGCAGCACTAGCTTCTGTCCACTGGGCTGTCTGTCTGGGTGTTTTCCCCATCTGAGGCACATCCTTCGAGCCTCCCCTTTGTTGCATGGCTCCATGACTGAGTTGTGGGGAACCTCAGTGGCCTCCATGGCAAAGGTCCATCAAGGTTAGGGTTGTCGCAGGTCTTCCCAGGTCCCCTCCAATCCTTACCCCTCCTATAGATTTAGAAGAGCCTAGGTCTTTCCCCTAAGGAGCCCTGAGTTAGCATGTGGCTGTTGGATAAACTATTAAGTGCATGCATTGCTCTGTGAATGGCCCAACTGAGAAGCTAGTTTCTCTGCAGTTCAGAAGGCAGGACGCCGGGGCAGTGTTCCTGTCAGCCAAGGGCCTGTCGGGTGCGGGAGGTGCCTCATGATCCTTGGTCTGGGGCCCGGAGAAGGCCCATCTCCCCTTTGAATTGTGTTCGGTCAGTCCTAGGTGGGACCAAGATGAGCTGGGGTCTGGCCTGTCCTGGGGCTAAGTACTGTTCCCCCTCACCTACTCTGACCTTTGATTTCCCTTAGGGAAGGGCCTGGGGAGGCAGGGGCATCCAGGGTCTTGTGCTGTGTCCAGAGAGGGAAAGGAAGGTACCCAGGGACACAGAGCCACCCTGCCCCGGGCCCCTCCTCTCCAGCCTGCACCTGGGACCCAGGTGCTGACTGAAGAGACCTCACACCTTATCCCCCACCCCAGGGCCCAGGACCCTGTCCAGCGTCTCGTGGCCCAGCGAGCGGCTCCTGCCCTCCCCCTGCTACTACCCACTGTGCTCAGGGGGCCTGGCCTCCCCCAGCAGCTCTGAGTCTCACCCCTACGCCAGCCTGGACAGCAGCAGGGCGCCCTCCCCACAGCCAGACCCCGGGCCCATCCGCTCCGACAGCCCCCCAAGTCCGGACCCTGCCCGCCCACCCAGCCGCAGGAAGCTCTTCACCTTCTCCCGCCCCATGCGAAGCCGGGATACTGACCGCTTCCTGGATGTGCTCAGTGAGCAGCTGGGCCCCCGGGTCACTGTCGTGGATGATTTCCTGAGCCCTGAGAATGACTATGAGGAGGTGAGTGTGAAAGCAGGTGTGGAGGGCGAGGGGCCCACGTGTGCCATGGGGGTCTGGAAGGGGAAACAGTATCCCTGGGCTCCCTCAAGAAGCCTGTTGCCCTTGGGAATCTGCCCCAGGCTACTTCCCTCCCTGCCCCGGTCCATCCCAGAATCTGTCCCAGGCTACCCCACCCCCCTGGCTTGAGCTATCCCACCCTTTGACTCAAGCTATGACACCCCCCACTCAAGGCCACCCCATATACCTTATCTTGGGTTACCCCGTTCCTTTTCCCAGACTGTCCTATCCTTGTCCCCAGGCTGTCCCACCCCCTGCCCCAGGCTATCCCACTCTCCCTCACCTTGCTCCGCCCTGGCAGATGAGCTTCCACGATGACCAGGGCAGCTTTGTGACCAACGAACGGAGCAGCGCTAGCGAGTGCATCAGCAGCAGTGAGGAAGGCAGCTCCCTGACCTACTCCTCCGTCTCCGACCACATCCCCCCACCCCCGCTCAGCCCCCCGCCTCCGCCACCTCTGCCCTTCCATGACCCTAAGCCCAGCTCCCGCACCCCCGATGGTCCTCGGGGCCCTGCTCAGACACTGGTCAAGCCCCTCACCCAACTCAGCCACCCAGTCCCTCCACCGCCCCCGCCACCCCTGCCCCCACCGGTGCCCTGTGCACCCCCCATGCTGTCCCGGGGCCTGGGCCACCGCCGAAGTGAGACCAGCCACATGAGCGTCAAGCGCCTACGGTGGGAGCAGGTGGAGAACTCGGAAGGCACCATCTGGGGTCAGGTAGGTGACCTGGGGCCTGGGGGTGCCCTGCACCAGGGGTAGGTGGCCTGGGCAGCAGCATTGAAGACAAGCCCCTGTCCAGTTTGTAGCCCCTGGCATTTCCCGCTTCCGTTTCCCTAGCATCGTGAACCCAGGACAGCTCTGGTGAGAGCACCCCCTGCAAAGAACACCCCCAAGCAAGGCCAGAGCTCTTGGCCACCTCCTTAAGCCCCCTCGGTTGGCTGCGGCCCCTTTGCAGTCCCTTCATCCGCCTGCCCCAGTGCAGCTTGCTGGCTTCTGCAGGGGGGGTATTGCAGGTGTACGTATGCAATGGACTTGAGGAGGCAGCGGCTCACCGCCTGATAACCTGGACGAGTTCGTGTCTCCCGCAGTCTCCTCTGGCCCCCACGTGTACCCCAGGGCCTGACGAGGGCTCTCCCTTCAGTAGCTCCCAGGGCAGCCCTTAGAGGGTGGGTGGGGTGGGCGGTGGCAGTGCGGTTGCCAGGGTAGGGCCTCACTGTGACGCCCTCTGCCTTGCAGCTCGGGGAAGATTCTGATTATGATAAGCTGAGTGACATGGTAAAATACCTCGATCTGGAGCTCCACTTCGGCACCCAGAAACCTGCTAGTGAGTGGCCCGAGGGCCCTGGGGGAACCCTCCACAAGCCCTCTCTGGAAGTCCACCTGCTGCCTTTTGTGGCATCCCGGGGCCTAGAGTCCCAGAGGCCCGCACCGACTGCCATTTGCTTACCGTGTCCCTGAGTTATTTAACTTCGCAGAGCCTCAGTTCTCCTGTCTCCAAGTGGAGATGACCCTAATAGCTGGCATTTATTGCATGCTTCCCAAATGCCAGACACCCTTGTTTCTAAATCAATCCCGTGATGACCCTAAGAGACAGGGACTGTGACCACCCTGGCTTCTTGATGAAGAAGCACAGAGAGGCTAGATAATATGCTTAAAGTCACAGAGCCAGAATCAGGTGACCAGGAGGCATCCATATCTAGGAGACTAGATGTCCCTTCTAGTCTCTCTGTCCCCTCTCCCCTCTCTGGGTATCTCCCTATAGGATTGTTGGGTGGGGTTCCAGGCAGCCAGGGGTATCATGTGTGACAGGTGGTTGCAGGATGGAAGACAAAGGCCTTTGTCCATCCAGGAAGCATCTGCAAGGTGAAGAGGTGGTTGGTTCACCTTACTCGGGCAGCTCAGTCCCAAGGGCCCCGGCGGGGGGAGGGGGAGGGGGAGGGGCGGGGAGGGGAGGGGCACCCACCACGCATGCTGAGTATGTTACACCTGAGTGGGAGACTGAGGAATGAAGGAACTGTGGACACCTGGAGCTGATTCAGTCACGGCCCTGTCAAGGGGTGTCTCGCCATTGGGTGTGGCCACACCCCTCCTGGGCCGTCCCACCAGCCTAGTGTCCTCCCGTTAAACCACTTTCCCTTCCAGAGCCGTTGCCCGGGCCCGAACCCTTCAGGAAGAAAGAAGTGGTGGAGATCCTGTCTCACAAGAAGGCCTACAACACCTGTGAGGGGTTCGGGGAGTCCCAGGGCTTATGGGGGACAGGAGGCGGCCCCGTCTCTGGGCCGCAGAGCTTTGGATCCGCGGGGGTGGATGACACATTAGTCCGTGGGGGTCCGACACCGGCTGGGTGAAGGCCCTCTCCTAGGTCAAGGAACCCACCCCGGCGCAGGTGCCGCGCTGGGCTCCACCCTCATTGGCCCCGCCCCCTCGTTGGCCCCTCCTCTACAGGCCTCGGCTTCCGGGTTATGGCCCCGCCTCCAGCCGCATCCTCTACTCTCCCTCACGGGGTCTCCTCCCTCATTTTGGCACCACGCCCACAGACCCCACCCGAATCTAGGTCTAAGTCTTCGAGAACCTTGTCCTCGCCTTTATTCGGCCTTGGGAAGAACCCTCTGCCTCTCCGGGCCGGCTCCTGCCCCGCCCAGTTCCTTGCCCCGCCCAGGCCCCTCCCGGTAGCCCCGGGGAACTTAGGCGCCCCGCCCACTCCGCCCGGCCCCGCCCCCGGCTCACGCTCGCGGCCCGGCCCGCAGCCATCCTGCTGGCGCACCTGAAGCTGAGCCCCGCGGAGCTGCGGCAGGTGCTCATGAGCATGGAGCCCCGGCGCCTGGAGCCCGCGCACCTGGCGCAGCTGCTGCTCTTCGCTCCCGACGCCGACGAGGAGCAGCGCTACCAGGCCTTCCGCGAGGCGCCCGGCCGCCTCAGCGAGCCCGATCAGTTCGTCCTGCAGGTGCCGCGGCCGTGACCGCCGCCCGGGGTCGGGGGGTGCTGCCCGGCGGCCTCGGCCGCCTCCATCGGGGCTCTCGCTGTGACCGGGGCTGCGTGGGTCCCGCTCCCCTACCGCCACTGCGCTCGCGCCTCCGAGTCCCAGTTTTACACCTTTAATGGCCAGTTCCCACCCGGGGTTCAAGGTAGATGGGATTGTGCTTATTTTTGTGTGCTCATTTTGGGATTGTGCTTATTTTTCTTGAGGGGAATGCCGGGCGGCCAGCTGACCCCCACCCCAGGCTGCGGTGGGGCGGTGGGGCCCCCTGGTGGGATGGGTGCAATCCTGGCGTTGACTTCGTGACAGATGCTGTCGGTTCCGGAATACAAAACCCGCTTGCGCAGTCTCCACTTTCAGGCCACCCTACAGGAGAAGACAGAAGAGATCCGGGGCAGCCTGGAGTGCTTGCGCCAAGCCTCCCTTGAGCTCAAGAACAGCCGGAAGCTCGCCAAGATCCTGGAGGTCAGGGCGCACCCACTCTCCGATCACTCCACCTGCTTGTCTGCCCCTTGGGGCTTCCAATCTAGAGGCCCATCCTGATAGTGGTCTGGGGTGCGGGGTGAGCACCTGGGCAGGACCTGCCCACCTTTCTTTCCACAGTTTGTGTTGGCCATGGGCAACTATCTCAACGATGGACAGCCCAAAACTAACAAGACCACAGGCTTCAAGATCAACTTCCTGACGGAGGTGAGGGGACCAGTTGGCAGTAATGTATGAGCTTGCTCTACCGTATGGAGGCTGGGGAGGCCAGGCCCAACCCAAGTTGTGGCAGAGAGGAGGAGAGAATGTCATGGCCAAGGAGCGCCCTTCTCCCAGGAGGAAAAGCTGGCTGCCAGCAGGCCAGAATGTAATTGCAGTAAAGGATGGGTGGGGGACATTTTCCAAGCCAACCCTCGGGATCTGGAAAAATGGAGGGTGGGGGGACAGGGAGGGAAGACTCCAAGAGGAAGGAGAGAATCTCACCTGGTAGCTTCTGTGTCCTTAATACCGCCACCACTGTCAGGCCGTCCTAAGCCTATAAGATCTAAGATCTGAGAAAGGACAGCTTGAATACCTGGTCTTCCCACTGTTTCTGGGACCTTTCCCCATGGTACCTTTGATTGTTTTAAAAGAGAAGAAGAAAAGCTCCATTTGTAGATATGAATGTTTTAGGATGTCTGAAGCCCAGGAGGGCCACATATGGTTCCAGAAAATCACAAGAAGGAAGACATGTGAATGGTGTCCCACCACCGTCACCCAGGGGTCAGAAAATCTGGGGTTATATTTGCTGACAAGGCCTCACTGCCAAGGACAGAAAACCTGGTGGCCTTCTCTAGCCGATGGCTGTGGGCCTGGTTCCTGGGGGGCTGGAAGGATGTCTCAAAGGGAGACATCCTGTCTGGGCCAGGGAACCTCCAAACTCCTGAGGAGGCCTGTGGGCATCCCAGCAGAGCTTCAGAGGAAGAAATACTGGCAACTTTGGAGTAGCTGGGTGTCAAGGGCCAGGAATTGCTGTCACAGTCCAGGAGACGTGGGACCAAGGGTACCCAGGCCTGTGTGATCAGGTGTCTGATGGGGTCCTTGAGGAGTATGTCTGCTGGGCATCACTTGCAGCTGAACTCCACGAAGACTGTGGATGGGAAATCTACCTTCCTGCACATTCTTGCCAAATCGCTGAGCCAGCACTTCCCAGAACTCCTCGGCTTTGCTCAGGACCTGCCCACTGTGCCCCTGGCTGCCAAAGGTAGGCTGAGTGCATGGGCGGGGAAGCAGAGGTGCCACTGTCCTGGGCTGGGAGGCCGGGTGCTCGTGAGGCTCTGTTCCCTTCCCTACAGTGAATCAACGGGCCCTGACCAGTGACCTAGCTGACCTCCATGGCACCATCAGTGAGATACAGGCTGCTTGCCAGAGCACGCCCCCCTCCGTTGAGGACAAGTTTGCTGTGGTCATGACAGTATCCTCTGAGCAGCCAGTCCCAGCACCGGGATGGGGAGCTGTCTGTAGCCCCAGTGGCCACTGGGATCCGGGGGTCCTGGCAGAGGGTCCATCCTGGTGATTTAGAATCCAAGCACTTACACGAAGTCTGCATAACTGAAGAGGAGTTCTTTTGACTGTCCAAAAGCCACTGCCTCGCCCCATCTGTCCTCCTGGGCCATAGAGCCCAGATTTAAGTCACAGGCAGTCAGGAGAGGGGGACGTTGCCACAGAGTACAGATAGCGGCAAATGCTACAGAAAAAAAAGAGAGAGAGATCAAAGCCTAGAGAGTGACAGGGAGATACCATCAGCGGGTGTTTGGGGAGGAAGGGGTCACGGCATCTGAGAAGAGCCCACCGGGGAGACAGGGCTACCCTACAGAGAAGACAAGTGGAAGGCCACGAGGCTGACTGGCTGTGGTGGGCTTCATGGCCAGCTGAGAGGGCAGTGTGCAAAGGGACTGGAGCCCCCCGAACAAGCATGGCTCCTGGCTGAGCACAGGGCACGTGGCAGCTAGGCTCAGCCTGGGGTCACTGCCCGAGAACCTGAGGATGCCTGGCAGTTTCCTTAACGGGGCAATCAGTCCTTCCTAGAGACGGCCCAGCCGGTGCTGCGGGCCCTGGACGCGCTGCAGCGGGAGGCCACCGAGGAGCTGGGCAGGGCGCTGGCCTTCTTCGGCGAGGATTCCAAAGCCACCACCTCTGAGGCCTTCTTCGGCATCTTTGCAGAGTTCATGAGCAAGTTTGAGGTGAGCTGTGATGAGAGGCCGAAGAGGCCTCTTAGAAGTCCCTCTGGAGGTCAAATGAGGCCTCCATGAAGCCCAGATTGGGAAAGGGCCCCCCGCAAATGTGACAGGACCCCCATGGGGCCAATAGGTCCCTTCCCCGGCTCCCTGGGTGGGGAGATGAGGCAGGGCGGGGAGTCAAGGGTCCCTGGACCACTGACCAGCCCCTCCCCATGTGCCCCTTCCTCCCCAGCGAGCACTCAGTGACTTGGAAGCTGGGGACGGCCCACGCAGCTCAGGGATGGTTTCGCCCCTGGCCTGGTGACCTCCGGAGCTCATCTTGCCCAAGGCCCAGCCCAGTGGCCTGGAGCAGCCCCGAGTGGCCTGGGTGCGGGAGGTGGGGCCCGGCCTCCCCGCATCTCCAGCTACCTCAGCTGTCGGGCTCTGGGTGCCGGGAAGGTTCAGGGTCATCCAGGCTTCCCTCTGTGGGCCTCGGCCCCCGCTCCAAACAAGCACGGGGACATGGGGCAGAGCGGAGGCGCCAACTCCCCGAGGAGCGTGAACCACGGCTGCCCGCAGGTGTGCTCACACTGGGGGGCCTGGCTTTGCCCCTCCTGGCTCCGAGGGGCCTTCAAAGCAGCCGCTGGCTGTACGCACCCTCAGGACTCTGGTCTGGTCCCGGGGAAGGGTTTGTGGGTGGGGGTGGGGGCCGTGACCAGCAAGTGGATTGCGAGGCGGCCCCCAGTCGGGGGCAGTGTCTGCCATCTGCCCCTCAGAGCTCGGCCAGAGCACACTCTGCCCCAAGTGGGGACGTTGGAACCTCCTTTCCAAGTCTGCTCCCAGTGGGCTGAAGGGACACCCTTGCAAAACACACACCCGGACCCCAGAGAAGGTGACGGATGCCCTCGAACATGCCATGCCAATGGGCACGACAGGCCTGTGGTCCCTCACCCAGCCCCGGCCTCCTGGGACTGCTTGGAAGAAGGCAGGGAGGAAAGGAACCCCCAGGTGCAGGGACCTGGGAGCCTGGGTCTCGGAAGCTGGAAGAACTGCAGTTGACGGCAGCCCAGCAGAGCTGGCAGGAGAGATGCTGGGCAGGGATAAGGGGGAGAACTGGGTTAGGAAGGCATGCCTCGTCAGATGGTAGAATTGAGGGTTTTTATCCTGCAGACAAATTTAAGTCCAGTTTGGAAGTGGCGAGTTTGAAGTGGGGCGTCTGAGAATGGGATGGCGTGGCCAAGGTGGGGGCGGGGAGGACAGAGAGATGTTTCGGTTCTGGGTGAGCAGGATTTGGTGGCCGATTGCCTAGCTGGGTGGCAGTGACGTTCCCTGGAAGAGGTCACGTGAGCAGAGCAGGTGTAGCGGCGGACGACACAGTGGGACATGCTGGGGCCCCCAGAGGCTGTTTCCCGTGTGTGCCTGGAGGCCCTCGTGAGGACGGGAGGAGAGGAGACAGTTACCTGGATCCTAGGGACAGGGATGCTGTGGGTGGGGAAGATGTGTTAACTTCTTTCATCCTGTCCTTGCTCCAGTGGGCAGTTTCCGGCATCAGGCAGATTCCTCTTTCCTTAACTTTCTTCCAGAGAAGTCCGAAATGCACTTTAAACCTGTCTCTTGCATTCTTTTTCTCTCCCTACAACCAAATGCCTGATGTTGCTCTCGGATGGGATTTGGGACCCATTCAGTTCCTCCCAGTCTCCCACAGACTGCTCTTTGAAGCCATGTATGTTCTGTGCTTGTTCTCCACGCACAGCCACCGTGTAAAAATGGCTACATCGAAGCGTGCAATTCAGCGGGGGTAGGGAGAGAGGTTCGGATGTGGCTAGTGGTGCACGTTGGTCCCCGGCAGCTCAAGCTAGATAATTTCAGGAATTACCAAGGCCCACGTCTCTGAGAAACATGTCGGACAGTTAAAATCCCTGTGTGAGATCCACAGACATGATAGACTCCACCAGGCTGTAAGCAGACGTGATCCCCAAAGTAAATCCAGCCCCGTGCCGGGGGGCACAGGTTGGCAAGCCAAGCACTAGCTCTGTTTTCTCTCTAAATGCCTTGTATCAGGAACCTACTTTGCCACACAATGCCGTGTAACAAACAGTCCCAGATCTCAGTGGCTTAAAACAGCAGCCATCTACTGCTCATGACTCTGCGGGTCACCTGGGCAGTTCTGACCTGAGCTGGGCTCAGCGGACTCACTCATGTGTGGACGGTCATCTGTGAGTCAGCTAGACAGCTTTACTAGCCATGCAGGGCTCTCTCCTGTGTCTGGGGCTGTGGCTGGGACAGCTGGGACAGCTTCGCATGGCCTCTCATCCCCCAGCTAAATAGCCAGGACCGTTCACGTGGTGGAGGCAGGGGTCCAAGGGAACCAGAGTCACAGAAGGCCCCTTGAGGCCTAAGCTCAGAACTGCCACCCCACCCCCCCACAGTCTATGTCAAGTGACAAAGGCCAGCCCACATTCTAGGGAGGGAAAGTAGGCTCCACTCCTGACGAGAGATGATGCTAAGTCACATTGCAGAGGGTGTGGATTCAGGACAGGTGGAGAAGCAGGGCCATTTTCTGAATCAGTCTACCACCTGGCCGCTTGGCCTGACATCTTGGTACAGATCCCAGCCTCCTTAAATCCTCAGTGGCCTCGGTCCTGCCTGGACCCAGCACAGCTCTGGGTAGCCACCTCCTTATGTCCTCCAGGTGGCATTGCTTCCTTCTCTCTCACCCAGTCGCCTGACTCCACTGGGTCCAGGGGGCAGCAATGGCCTGTGCCTGCCTAGCAACCAGTCTCCCTTCTGCTGGGAACAGCACCCTGTTTTTCCTTTGGGAAATTATCTCTCCCCTACTCACAGGCCCTGAGCAGTGCTGACTGAACAAGGATGATCCCATGACTCTGGCTGGCTGACTTAGAGTCCAGTTAAGACTCATGTTAGCACTGTTTGGAAAGGGAGCTCCCTCTTTTCTGGGTGAATTGTTGGATACGTAGAGGGTAGAAGCCCGGAGGGGGCTCTCAGGACCACCACATGGAGAACACCTGCCTGGGTATGGAGCTAATACAGGGAAGAAGAGGAGAGCAGACTACTCAATACAACTCTTTTGTCCCTGGATCCAACCATGCCTGAAGCAGACTTCTGGACTTGTCAGTTTCTGAGCCAACAAATTCTCCCCCTCCATTTGTAAACTTTTAAAATTTATTTTAAGTTTTTGGCTTAGGCTGGTTTGAATGCGTTTCTGTCACTTGCAGCACTAAGAGGGTTGAATAATACACCCATCCACAGATGGTTATAGATGTTCAGTCTTTTACCATTCTCAGCAAGAGCTCTTCATTCATAAATGCATTCGCCAATACTTTTTGACTGCCTACTGTGTGCCAGACACCATGCTGAGTGCAGACATCTTTATGGGTCAGCCTTTCTGAGTTTGGTTTTCTGGGATTATACTTCATGGTGATTCTACACCCGAGTCAGTACAAAGCCCTATATGTGAGCCAATATGTGCGCCATACCCACCCCCCACCCCCCCACACCCCCTGCCAACTCCTTACCAAGTGTCAAGATGTGAATGCAAGCATTTATACCCCAGGAATTTATTTATTTCTCAATAATACTAACAAAATAACATAGCCTAATTACATGCCACCTTTCCTAATAACAAATGTTTATAGGTAGTGTGCCCAACGTTCTACATATTTCAGCTCATTTTAAGTTCACAATGACCCTCCTTGGTGGGTTTTGTGATCTCCTTTTTACAAATAAAAAGTGAAACTCAGGTTTGTGACTTGCTGGATCAAACACTCAGCTCTGTCTACATGAAAGGCCATCCTCTGCGTGGAAATATCTTCTTTGTCTTGCTCAACACAATTCTGTTAAATGTCATTTATTGGGGCGCATGGGTGGCTCAGTCAGTTAGGCATCCGACTTCAGCTCAGGTCATGATCCCACGGTTTGTGAGTTTGAGTCCTGCATTGGGCTCTGCTTCAGATTCTGTGTCTCCCTCGCTCTCTGCCCTTCCCCTGCTCATGCTCTCTCTCTCTCTCTCTCAAAAATAAATACATAAAACATTTTTAATAATAAAAAATAAAATGTTTACTTATTTAAAAAAAATTTTTAAGTGTCTTTATTTATTTTTGAAGGAGAGAGACAGACAGACAGAGCATGAGCGGGGGAGGAGCAGAGAGAGAGGGAGACACAGAATTCGAAGCAGGCTCCAGACTCTAAGCTGTCAGCACAGAGCCCGAGGCGGGGCTCGAACTCACAAACTGTAAGATCATGACCTGAGCCAAAGTCAGACGCTTAAACGACTGAGCCACCCAGGCACCCCTACTTATTTATTTTTGAGAGAGAGAGAGAGAGCATGGCGGAAGTGGGGGGAGGCAGTGAGAGGGGGAGAGAATCCCAAGCAGGCTCCACGCTGTCAGTGCAGAGCCGGATGAGGGGTTCAATCCCATGACCCTGGGTCATGACCAGAGCTGAAATCAAGGGTCAGATGCTCAACCGACTGAGCCACCCAGCCATCCCTCAACACAATTAAAATACATATAGGGACACCTGGGTGGCTTAGTCAGTGAAGCATCCAACTTCAGCTCAGGTCATGATCTTTTGGTTCGTGAGTTCAAGCCCTGCATCAGGCTGTGTGCTGACAGCTCAGAGCCTGGAGCCTGCTTCAAATTCTGTGTCTCCCCCTCTGTCTGCCCCTCCCCCACTCATGCTCTGTCTGTCTCTCAAAAATAAATTTTAAAATATTAATATATATATACATACACAAACATATATATGTGTATACATATATATGAGCATACATATATACATGTGTATACATATATATGTGTGTGTGTGTGTGTGTGTATATATATATATATATATATA
This sequence comes from Panthera onca, assembly GCF_046562875.1. Lineage (NCBI taxonomy): Eukaryota > Metazoa > Chordata > Mammalia > Carnivora > Felidae > Panthera > Panthera onca. The sequence goes on from NC_138354.1 coordinate 4,831,894, forward strand.
TATATATATATATTAGTCTTTCCAGGGCCACAGATGCTGGTGACTTCAACATAAAGCCCTATATAGCTCTTTTCTCGCTTCTCCTGTTTTTCCTGCTTTAGTCTGCTCCGGCTGCCACAACAAATACCACAAAGTTGCTTAGACCACAGGAGTTTTCTGCCTCACAGTCTGGAGGCTGAGAGTCCGAGATCAAGATGTCAGCAGGTCTGGTTTCTCCTGAGCTGCTCTCTTCAGCTTACAGATGGCCCCTTCTGTGTGCGTGTGCACATTCCTAATGTCTTTTCCTCTTCTTATAAGGACCCTGGTCCTCTGGGTTTATAGAGTCCCACCCTTATGACCTCATTTAACCTGAGGTATCTCTTTAAAGACCCCATCTCCAGGGGCACCTGGGTGGCTCAGTCTGTTAAGTGTTCGGCTCAGGTCATGATCTCACAGTTCGTGAGTTCGCGCCCCGTGTCGGGCTCTGTGCTGACGGCTCAGAGCCTGGATCCTGCTTCAGATTCTGTGTCTCCCTCTCTCTCTGCCCCTCCCCTGCTTGCACTCTGTCTCTCTGTCTCTCTCTCAAAAATAACAATAAACATTAAAAAAATTTAAAAAATAAAACAGGTCTTGTCTCCACTCAGACATGACGAACAAATGCCATTAAAAACAAAAAAAAAATTTTTTTTTTTCAACCTTTTTTATTTATTTTTGGGACAGAGAGAGACAGAGCATGAACGGGGGAGGGGCAGAGAGAGAGGGAGACACAGAATCGGAAACAGGCTCCAGGCTCCGAGCCATCAGCCCAGAGCCTGACGCGGGGCTCGAACTCACGGACCGCGAGATCGTGACCTGGCTGAAGTCGGACGCTTAACCGACTGCGCCACCCAGGTGCCCCAAAAAAAAATTTTTTTAATAAAAATAAAGACCCCATGTCCAAATGCATTCACGTTCTGAGGTCCCTTATCGGATCCCAAGGAGGCCTCAAAAATCTCTGGACTGATCTGATGCTCCAAAGAGAAAGTCTTCTGGGGAGCCCGGGTGGCTCAGTCCGTTACGCATCTGACTTCAGCTCAGGTCATAATCTCACAGTTCGTGGGTTGGAGCCCCACTTCGGGCTCTGTCTTGACAGCTCAGAGCCTGGAGTTGCTTTAGATTCTGTGTCTCCCTCTCTCTGCCCCTCCCCCGCTCATGCTCTGTCTCTCTTTCTCTCAAAAATAAATAAACATTAAAAAAAAAAGAGGCTTCTGAGAGGGATGTTCCCACCTTCGCTCTCTTCATCCCATGTTCAGGCCTTGCTCTCAGTTCCAACTCGGAGTGAATTCTCCGTCTGTGCTACATTCCTATGTCCCCAGTCTCCCAGGGCGCTCTGTGAACACAAATCACTCTCCACAGGCTCCTTCCCAGTCTCCTGTAAATACCCCTCCCGCTCCCCTTGCAGCCCTCCCAGAACAGTCTAGACCCCAGTGCTTGATGTCTGGTCAGTGCCCCTTCAGAGCCCATCTTTCTGAACTGTTGTCCACCGTCCCTGCCTCTGTCCCCACCATCCACTCACCTCTCAGCACTTGGCCACCTGGCTTTCTCTCCCATCGTCCCCCTCAACCTGCTATCTCCCCGACAGGAAGCCACAGGGCACGCTTGTCGCTTGCCGTTCTTATCTTAACTGGCCTTTATTGAAGCAACCCTGGGCGCTGTTTACCCTCCCTTGGCAAATTCTCGCACACCCAGGCTTCGGCTACCAGGCGTCTATGCACCGATAACCCCGTCATCAGCTTGATTTCCCACTGGCCCAGCTGCTTCTAGCCTTTGCACACAGCGAGGGCTCCATAACTACCCATTCAATCAAACTGAAGTAACATCCGCACACGGACACGGGGCCACTAAGCTGCTCAAGGGACTAAGCTGCTCTCTGTAAGGTACTCTGGCCACGTGTATCTGAAAGGCTTAAACAAGTGTTGCAAAGTAACAGTCCACACATACGAAGTGGGCAGGTGCAGGAAATCCACAGGAGGCCAGGAGAGAAGGGTGGTTGACACAGAAGAACAGTAGAGACCGTGGGGGGGGGGGGGGGGGGTTGTTGCTGGAGAGCAGATGCCCTGTCTGCAGGGGGACCCTCCGCTCCGCTCCAGCCTGTGGAACTTCCAGGTGGGGAGGCAAGCCTCGTGACGCCTGACCGGCAGGCTTTCTCAAAGGAAGCTAGAAATCCAGATTTTTTTTTAATTTGAAAATGCCCTGGTGAAATGTTCGCAGCCAGTTCAAAACTGTAATGGAGATGATCAATTATGAGCCGGAGGAAACATTTCTGTGAGCCAGATGGAGCCCAGCTGTGAATCTGCAACCCCCGAAATAAAGCATCTGTTACCAGCTGACACATTCATGCCACCCTGGGGTACAGTGGGGTACCCCATACAAAAGGACTTGATACGTTTTTAAATTTTAACAAGGGAACTGCGTTTGGGGCTCGTTGGCGGTTCCAGTTTCCAGATGGAAAGATGCTGATTGCCTTATTTTGAAGATGCCCTTGTTTGAGCAAATTCACTCCGTGGACCGTTCAGTCACAGGAAGGTGGGCCCCACACAGTGTTGGGAGGGGAGAGGCGGGAAACTGTGAGTTACCATGAAACCAAATGCCGTTCCGCAGACCAAAAGGTACAGGGTCTGTTGAGCTGTGCAAATCAGCTAGATCTTTACCTTGACAGCATCCTGAAAGGGAGGGAAAATATTTTCTCTAAAAAGAGTTTGATGGATTCCCGATTGTGTGTTCTTGGACTGCGTGGGGATAGTGTGCTTTCTACAGAAGGAACCCACATGGAGTCACCGCATGCCCCGGTCTGGTGAAATGGGTCGTATCAGTTACTAGGAAATTGACCCCATGGAAACGGTCAGAAATGCAAATAGACATGGAGACACACGGTTGTTTGTTTGTTTGTGGAGCTGATCTGAAGCGACAAGGATGTCCAGAAACAAAAAAGATTTGTGAAATAAAATATATGACAGTCCCATGTTGGAATAGAACGTAGCAATTAAAATGTTGAAGAGTTAAGTCATGGGAGAATGCTTATGATATAATAAGTAAAAAATATACAAAATTGGAGGTAACAAGATGACCTTGGCTGAAATGAGGCGTTGTTTTTTTTTTTTTTTTCTAAGTTTATTTAGTTTGAGAGAGAGAGAGCAAGCAGGGTCAGGCAGCGTGAGAGAGGGGGGAGAGAGAGAATCCCAAGCAGGCTCTGCACTGTCAGAGCAGTGCCCGATGTGGGGCTTGAACCCACGAACTGCAAGATCATGACCTGAGCCGAAATCAAGAGTAGGACGCTTAACCGTCTGAGTCACCCAGGCACCCCTGAAATGAGTTTTTTGAAGTCTCGATGAGGGGAGGAGAAGGAGAAGCGTGGGCGGGTATCAGGTTGGACTGGGTCGTCCGTGTCTGTGGCACCGCTGCTCAGAACTGAACAACGTGGACACTGGGGGACGCCTAATGCTAACTTCCACGGGATCGCCTTTCTGGGAGATGAGTCTTCTCCTGATGGAAAGGTAAATCGTACTATTGGTCATCCTTGAAAAGGTGAGTCTTGGGCCCTGAAATGAATCAGAGCAAGCGTGATGCTGGGCTGAGGACGACCATTCTTTCTGCGTGAATTCTGAAGCCAGAAGATGCCTGGAATATTTTCAGAGGAGGCGGGGAGCCTGCCCTCAACCCACGGCATGTGGTGGGCAGCTCCGTTGGTTGTCTGTGTGGACCCCACCCAGTGCCCCTGGGTGTCCCAATAAACCCAACGGACCCTCGGCAGCCATTTTCCACAATGCGTCTTTGCCCACTTGGCTGGTTTGTTGGACTTTGAGGGATGCCTGGCCTAAGCTGAGCCAATCAGAACCCCACCCAAGGAGATTTTTAAATAAATACAGAGATTTCAGGCTCATTACGGCTGCTCTCCAGAACAGGAGAGATGTCAACTTGCCAGGTGGGGCAGAGATGCAGAGACCGGTCTGCAGAGGAAGAGAGAAGAGCAAGGTGCATGCAATTTAATGTTTTGCCATTTCTTTTTAAAAATTTTTTTAACGTTTATCCATTATTGAGAGACAGAGCATGAGTATGGGAGGGGCAGAGAGAGGAGGAGACGCAGAATCCGAAGCAGGCTCCAGGCTCTGAGCTGTCAGCATAGAGCCCGACGCGGGGCTCGAACTCACAAACCACGAGATCAAGACCTTCGCTGAAGTCAGACGCTCAACCGACTGAGCCACCCAGGTGCCCCTCCATTTTGCCATCTCTAAGTGTTCTCAGCCATTAAGTCTAATCCATGAGAAATTATCCTTGATTGCCAAGGGCCTTTAAACACACTGATTTCATCCTCACTGGTCAAGGAATCTGCAGAGAGTTGTCCTCAAACAATTTCATATTATTCAAAAGCATGTGCATGCATGTGTGTGTTGAGGCATATCTATGTATGTATATGTGTATACACACGTAGAAAGCAATTCATCGTTCTTCTGAAGTCAGCATGGGCTCAGATATACAACAGGCAGAAATAAATCTCAGATATAACCTCATTCACGTTCAGAGACGTGCATCTCCGCAGCAAATTACACGCGAAAGAGAAATGAGAAGAGAAAATGAGGTACGATGTTATATCGCTGCATTCGGCAACAAACTGAAATGTGTGTGGAAAGTTTTGATGATGCTTACTTAAAGCTGAAGCTTTATCTCATAAGCTCTACAAAAGAGTAAAAAAAAATGATAAATCTCTTAGGAGCTACTGTCAATATGAGCTTAGGTGCTAGAATTTTATACACAAAAGAAGGGTGTAGCGCCTAGGTGGCTCAGTTGGTGGAGTAACAAACTCCTGATTTCGGCTCAGGTCACGATCTCACAGTTCGGTTTGCGGGTTCGAGCCCTGCGGTGGGCTCCGCGCTGACAGCGCAGAGTTTGCTTGGGATTCTCTCTCTCTCTCCCTCTTTCTCTGCCTCTCTCTCTCTCTCAAAATAAATAAAATTTTTTTAGAAAGCGTGCCAAAGCTTACTCTATACCAAGAAAGGCATACACACTGTACCTCAAATAGAGGGAGAGATTAGCAGAGGACAGCTTTTTCAAAGTATTTAAATACTTTCCGTGTTTAACTTTGTATTGCTCTGATGGGAAGCTGTTGAATCTGCCCATGCCTGTGAATGAAAAGTGGAATAGGTGATAGGACCCTGTGCCACTGCTGAAATATACAGGCGTAGGCTGCGTGTAAATATTTATATAATTGGCAGCAGCTTCCATCTGTTTTGTGACGCTTTCCAAGGAGTAGGTCAAATCAGAAGCAGCCAGGATGTCCAAAAATAGAGGGTCAGTGAAAAAATTATGCTTGCCAACGAGTGACCCAAAGTATTAAGCGTGATCTCAGATTTGTACTTACCAGTTGGTAAAAGTACTTGAGATACATAGTATGTGCAGAAGACACATTACATGGTTACCAAAAACTATCTAAAGTTCCCGAAATAAATGAGAGTCTTTGCACCTGTATCAAGAGGGTAGAGCCAATTCTCATGTGCTCAAGAAATTCATCCCCAAACCTTGATCAGCCTTTCCTCACACTAAGTACCAACCAGTATTTCTGAAAGAGGCTGTGGAAACGGACACTAATGACTAAAACGCTGATTCAGGAGCTGAGCTGCTGAGTCACGGGGGTTCACCGGTCTCCGAGATATTTCTTAGTTTGTGAGTTTTTTTTGTTTTTTTGGTTTTTTTGGCTACGTGGAAAACTCCATCCTGGGAAACAATCGGGCCCATTGTCTTCCAGATGCAGAGTTTTCGCCTAATGAAATCCTGGCCGCTGAGCTCTGGTGTTCTTCTCCGGCTCCCAGTTTCCGCCTCTCAAGAATTCTCACCGTCACATCCTTCTCAATTGTCATCCCTTCTTGCTTCTTGAACCTTTTGGGATCATGTTCACGCTTCTAAAGTACATATTTTACTTTGCAACTTTTTAAAACTATTTATTTATTTATAAAAGTATGCTTGTATTTAATCTTCACACACAACATAGGGCTCGAAACTCACAATGCCAAGATCAAGAGTTGTATGCCCCTCTGATGGAGCCAGCCAGGCACCCCTACTTTAGAACTTTTTTTTTTTAATGTTTCTTTATTTTTGAGAGGAGGGGGGAGGGACAGAGAGAGAGAGAGAGACAGACAGACAGAGGATCCAAAGCAGGCTCTGTGCTGACAGCAGAGAGCCCAATGTGGGGCTTGAACCCATGAATGAACTAGATCATGACCTAAGCTGAAGTCAGATGCCCAACCTACGGAGCCACCCAGGTGCCCCTAGGACTTTTTGTAATGACAGGCTATTGGTAGTAAATTCTGTCGGTTTTTGTATCTGAAAATGTCTTTCTATCACCCATATTCTTGAAAGATGGTTTTAGTAGGTATATGGTTCTAGGCTGACAGTTATATTTCCTCATCAATTTGAAGCTAGACCATTCTACTGCTTACTGACTTCCATTTTCGGTCTTGAGAAGTTAGCTGTCCGTCTAATAATTATTTTGTTGTAAAAAGTAGGTGTATTTGTTTCCTAGGGCTGCTGTAAACAAATTACCACGAACTGGGTGACTTAATATCACAGAAATGTATTTTCTCACAGTTTGGAAGACCAGAAACCTAAAATCAAGGGTGTTGGCCAGGCTCGTTCCTTTCGGAGGCTCTGAGGAACAATCTGTTTCATGTGTCTCCCCTCCCTTTTAGTGGTTACCAACAACCTTTGGCACCATTTTGGCGTGTAGATGTGCCCCACCATCACATGGTGTTTTCTGTGTGTGTCTGTGTCTTCATAAGGGGTGTGTGTGTGTGTGTGTGTGTGTGTGTGTGTCTGCATCTCAGTTTTCTCCTAAAGGGACCCCAGTCATTGGATTAGGACCCATTCTAATCCAATATGATCTCATCTTAACTAACTACATTTGCAAAGATCCTATTTTCAAATAAGGTCACATTCTGAGTTTCCCGGTGGACATGAATTTGTGAGGGGCGAGGGAACACTATTCAACCCCGCACAGTAGGTTGTATGTATTTCCTATGTGATTAATTTCAAAGTTTTCTCCTTCCTCTTGGCCTTCTTCTGTGTCTAGAAAGATATTTTCTTTTCTTTTTTTTTAAGGATTTTATTTTTAGGTAATCTCCACACCCAATGTGGGGCTCAAACTCACAACCTGGAGATCAAGAGTCATGTGCTCCACAGACTGAGCCAGCCAGGTGCCCCAAGATTTTACTTTCTTTAGGGGAGCCTGGGTGGTTCAGTTGGTTGAGTGTCTGACCGGCTCAGATCATGATCTTACGGTTTGTGAGTTCGACCCCCGCGTTGGACTCTGTGCTGACAGCTCAGAGCCTGGAGCCTGCTTCGGATTCTGTGTCTCCTCCTCTCTCTGCCCCTCCTCCTCCTCTCACGCTGCTTTGTCTGTCTGTCTCTCTCTCAAAAATAAACATTTCAAAAAATTTTTTTTAATTTTTTACTTTATCTCACTTGGGCTTCATTGGGATTCCTAAATCCAAGAAGTGGGATATTTCCTCTGTTTTGGAAATTCTCAGTAATTATCTTTCTGAATATTGCTTCTCTCTCCTTCTTTCCATTTTTTTCTTCCTTCTGAAACGCCAGTTAGATACTTTGTTTCTTTCTTCCTCTATCCTCTATGTCTCTTTCAAACCCTCTTTTTCCCATTTTCCATCTATTTGCCCCATAAATTCTCTTTAATTTCTTCATATCTAACTTCTAGTTTATTAATTCTCTATTTAGGTGTGTTTAATCTCTGTTTGATTCACCTGGTGAGTTTCTAATATCAATTATTATGTCTTTTACGTATAAATGTTCTGTTTGGGGGGTGCCTGGCTGGCTCTGTCAGTGGAGTGTGTGACTCCTGATCTCAAGGTTGGGAGTTTCGAGCTCCATGTTGAGTGTATACTGCTTTCAAATAAAACCTTTTTTAAAAACTTATTTTATTTTTAAAGGTGTATTCATTTATTTTGAGGGGGGAGGGGCAGAGAGAGAGAATCTTTTTAAAAAAGATTTTTTTTAACATTTATTTATTTTTGAGACAGAAAGAGACAGAGCATGAGTGGGGCAGGAGGGGAGAGAGAGAGAGGGAGACACAGAATCCAAAACAGCCTCCAGCCTCTGAGCTGTCAGCACAGAGCCTGACACGGGGCTCGAACTCACGGACCACGAGATCACGACCTGAGCCGAAGTGGGCCGCCTAACCAACTGAGCCACCCAGGCGCCCCGTAGAGGAAAAGAGAATCTTAAGTAGGCTCCTTGCTGTCAGCCCTTGATTTCATGAACTCTGTGAGATCACGATCTGGGCTGAAATCAAGAGTAACCAACCGAGCCATCCAGGCGTCCCTCCCCCAAAAGTTCTATTTGGTTATTTTTCAAGGGTGCCTGATCATTTTTGATAGTCTCTTGCTTCCCATTCATATTTTTTCTTTTATCTATAGAAATGTGTTAAACACATTTAATGTGTTAACACATTAAAACCTGCTAATTCTAATAACTGAAATGTCTTCAAGTCTGGTTTTGCAGCTTCTTGATTCTGCTATTTCTATCTCACAGTGGCTTTCTCTTTGTGTGTGTTTTTTTGCTGTTTGTTTGCTTTTGAAACATTTTATTGAGAACTCTTATCCTTGGAAACTTGTGGAACTCTTTAAGGTGTTTAGGGGTGCCTGGGTGGCTCAGTCGGTTAAGTGTCTGACTTGGGCTCAGGTCATGATCCCACGGTTGGTGGGTTTGAGCCCCGCGTCGGGCTCTGTGCTGCCAGCTCAGAGCCTGGAGCCTGCTTCCGATTCTGTGTCTCCTTCTCTCTCTGCCCCTCCACTTGTGCTCTGTCTCTCTGTCTCTCTCAAAAATAAAATAAACATTAAAAAATTCTTTTTTAATCCTTCCAAGCAGTAAGAATGTAAAATGGTAAGCAGAGGGCTGAGTGTTCTGTATGCCTGCATCACCGTGGAAATTCTCTCCTGGGTGAATAGACTCAAAGATCTAGCTTATGCAATTGCGGACACATGATTCGTGTTGGTTTTTATGGGAGTCCAGGGAAATAGAATGATCACAATTCCTCTGTACTTCTGTGTGAGACATCACATGTGTCTCTATTATTTTTTTAATTTTGTGTTTATTTATTTTGGAGAGACAGAGCACGAGTTGGGGAGGAGCAGAGAGACAGGGAGACACGGAATCCCAAGCAGGATCCAGGCTCTGAGCCGTCGGCACAGCACCCCGTGGGGGGCTTGAAATCCAGAACCGCGAGATCATGACCTGAGCTTAACGGACTGAGCCACCCAGGGGTCCCCATCACTTGCGTCTTGAGATGCATGTTTTAGGCATCGCTGCTGTCTTGGTTATCTGTGGCCGGGTAACAAATTACCCCCAAACTCAGCATCCCAAAACAGCAAATATACATTATCTCACCGTTTTGGACAGCCAGGAATTTGGGGTTGACTTAGCTGGCTGCCTCTGGCTCAGGAAATATCATGAGTTTGGGTAAATAAAAATCTAAAAAAATTAAAGTTTCCCTGGTGTCAAAAGGGAAAAGACCCTCCTGCACCCTGCCCCCCCCCCCGTACATTTTCTTTCAGCATTTCCTTTAGAAAACCTGTAATCTCAAACCTTTTCTGACTCTTTCAAATGTATATAAATCATCTTAAAGGGAAACCAGCCCCTTGCCAGTTGTGCATCCCAGGACAGTCTTTTCTTGGGGGCTGTGGAACCATGTCTTTGAAATGTGAACACCAAGGAGGATGGCACCTTGTCTCCCTGTCTCTGTGGGAGTCGAGCTTATGTGCCCGGCTTCATGTTCTAACTTTCCACTTGTTGAAAAGATATGACAACTTCTCTTTTTTTCATTTGGACAAAGACAACCTACATGTGTAAATGGGTTGTATCTACCCGGCTGTACCAAAGGGTGAGGTTTTTCTGTCTTTGAAATTTCCTAAGCAGATTACCTGTGAGCCACATCACAGTCTGCTTTGATGCTTATGCAATAATAAAACTGCTTCGGGGAGCCCGGGGTCTCAGTTGGTTAAAAGCGTCAGACTCTTGATTTTGGCTCAGGTTATTATCTCACGGTTTGTGGGATATAGCCTCGCATTGGACTCTGCACTGACCGTGCTGAGCCTGCTTGGGATTCTCTCTCTCTCCCTCTCTCTCTGCCCTCCCTCCAGCACATTCTCTCTCCCACTCTCTCTCTTTCTCGAAAAAAAAAAATAACATAAAATAAAAACAATAGAAACTTAGTGTAAGAAGAGAACTGCTTCACTCTCCCCTACGTTTTGAGCAGAGGTTTTATTGGGTTGGCAGGAGATTTTATTTTGAATTCCATCTCCCTGGCAGTTGCAGTTAAGATACATCAGCTGAGGTTGCATTCATCCGAAGGCTGGGCAGGGGCTGGGATGCTGCTTCCCTGATAGTCCGCTCATAAGGCTGTTGGCAGAAGGCCCCATGTCCTTGCTGGCTGTTCGTAGGAAGACTCAGTTTCCTACCAGGTGACCCTCTCCATAAGAGCAACTTTGATGTCCTTGTTGTCAACAGCTGGCTTCTCCCAGAGTGAGTGATCTGAGAGAATAAGGAGGATAAAAGAATACCTTTAGGACCTAGTCTTGGAAGGGAAATGACATCATTGCTGCCATATTTTTTTTTAAGCTTTAATGTTTTATTTATTTTTGGGGAGGGAGGGGCAGAGAGAGAGAGAGGGAGACACAGACTCCGTAGCAGGCTCTAGGCTCTGAGGGGTCAGCACATAGCCTGACGCGGGGCTCGAACCCACAAACCATGAGATTATGACCTGAGTGGAAATCAAACGCTCACCCAGCTGAGCCACCCAGGTGCCCTACTTCTGCCATATTCTATTTATTGGTGGAAACAAGTCACTAAATCCAGTCCTCATTCAAGGGAAGAGGGATTAAGCCCCTCTCTTTAAAAAAAAAAAAAAAAAAAAAAAAAAACAACTTTGTTTTGAGAGAGAGAAAGTGCATGTGGGGAGGGACAAAGAGAGAGAGATATCTTAAACCAAAGTCAGATGCTTAACCGACTGAGCCACCCAAGTGCCCCTTAAGTCCCCCTCTTAAGGGAAGGATCAAGTAATTTATGGACATATTTCAAAATCATGAAATATAACAAGACATGCCAACAAGCTGGTGAATTAGTGTCACCAATTCAAAAAGTCTCATGTAAATCTCTGCACAAGAAAACTAGAATTGTCCTGAAATCTTGCAGCTTTTATATGAAGTAACTTGAGGTTTTCCCAAATGTGACAACAGTCCTACAAATTTCCATGGTGTAACTGATGACAACTTGGGAAGATGAAAGAAACATTTCCAAGCTAGCATTTGAACTATTTCTGATGGATTGAACTATTTTTCAATCAATCATGCTGGAGAAAAGGTCATTTGTCTGTTCTCTCTATAGAGAATATTTTGAAATTATTGTAGGACTTGGTGTGGGAGAAATGGGCATAAGCGGTCAAAGGTACAAATTGCTAATAATAAAATAAATAAGTTCTGGGAATGATATTTAAAGCATGTTGACTATAGTTAACAATACTGTATTATATTTTTTCAAGTTGCTTATAGTAGTTCTTAAAAGTTCTCATCATAAGGGGTACCTGGGTGGCTCAGTCAGTTTAGCCTCCAACTCCTATTTTCAGCTCAGTTAATGATCTCAGGGTTCATGAGTTTGAGTCCCAAGTCGGGTTCTGCACGGATGGTGTGGAGCCTGCTTGGGATTGTCTGTTTCCCTCTCTCTCTCTCCCCCTCCCCCACTTTCTCTCTCTCTCCCTCTCTCAAAAATAATAAGTACACTAAAAAAAAGTCCTCACCATGGACTCACATGAAGAAAATTGTAACTCTGTGTGCTTATGGATGTTAACTAGATTTATTGTGGTGATCATTTCATAATGTGTATGAATATTGAATCATTGTTATACACCTAAAACTAATATAATGTTATGTCAATTATATCTTATACAAAAATAGAAAAAAAATCAGTGTTCTGCACTATTGAAGTTTTTTTAATTTAAAAAAAATTTTTTTTATGTTTATTTTTGACAGAGAGAGAGAGAGAGAGAGAGAGAGACAGAGCATGAGCGGGGGAGGGGCAGAGAGCGAGGGAGACACAGAATCTGAAACAGGCTCCAGGCTCTGAGCTGTCAGCACAGAGCCCAACGCGGGCTTGAACTCACAGACTGCGAGATCATGACCTGAGCCAAAGTCGGACGCTCAACTCACTGAGCCACCCAGGTGCCCCTTTTTTAAATTTTTTTAATGTTTATTTATTTTTGAGACAGAGAGAGCACGAGCAGGCGAGGGGCAGAGAGAGAGAGGGAGAGAGAGAATTCCAAGCAGGCTCTGCATAGAGCCCGACTCGGGGCTCGATCCAGGAACTGTGAGATCATGACCTGTGCCAAAATCAAGAGTTGGATGCTTAACAGACTGAGCCGCCCAGGCGCCCCTGCACTGTTCAAGTTTTATTCCCAACACCTGGACACACACAAAATCATAGTCATAGAGGTGACCGAAGAGTATACAGTGAAAAAAAGAGGTAGGAGTATTACAGAAGTGTGCAAGGTTGTCAATTAATAAAAATATTGTAGTATTTTCAGGATTCTGTGCTGAGATCATGGGTGAGCAACCAATGCAGTTTCAGGGGACAGAAGGGCCCTTCAGTCAAGCCTGATGCTCTGCAGTCACCGTCTTCAAATTCTTAATAATTTTATCTTTGAATTGGTGTTTTGCAGGTGAGGTCCTGTGGCACAATGGGATACACAGCAGAGACTTGGAACCTCGATTCCTGCCTTGCTCTAGTCTTGCTGCCTTTTTACCTCCCCAGGATGGGTTCTAAACTGCCTGCTCCCCTGTGCCCTGGCACCCTCCACTTAGGAAGTGGTGCAGGTACAGGGTGGGTCCGGCTGGGTCAGAGTGGGTCTGGTTGAACTGATGTGCCCTGTAGCCTCTCTGAGCAGAGTACGGCAGGTGGCCATCCAACCATTTGGTGGCCAACCCATAAGGGGCAAGCCTGTCACCTTGCCCTGATCCAGGCACTTTGTGTGTCCTAGTACTGAGGTTGCGATACCCTGGAGGGTTGCCCTCTGCCTGTGGGTTGAGCATGGAAAGGGGAGCTGCCTGGCTTGCCCTCCCTGCCCCAGGAATGTCAGCTGGCTGAGGAGGGAACCAGCAGCCAGTCATCAGGCCCAGGCGCACACGCCACTGGAGTCCAGGACGGGCCCTGCCTCACATGAGTGGTGGCACTGGCCCCTCCAGTAATCCCATGCCCAAAGATGCCCTCCCTGGCCTGCTCTGTGCCTTGGGGAGCCCCTTCATCCTTCCAACCTTCCTGGGTCTGGCCTGTGTTCATCTCTCTGGCCGGCTCTGGGACAAGTCATGAAACAGCAGTTGTGTTCTTTTGGCCACTGAGCATTGGAATTAAGTCTTATGGTATTTCCATTCAAAACTGACATGGTCCGATGCAAAGACAATCTGTAAAACTCATGATCACGACTGAAGGCTTTTTCTTCTTCAGAACATTAAATAGCAAACAGGAAACACCCCAAGAGAGACTGCAAAAGAAAGGGAAAAGCTTTATATTTTGGTTCCTTGAAACAGCATTTTCTTTTCTTGCCTTTGAACCGGGAACCCCACGTTTTCAGTTCGCACTGGGTTCCGCAAATTATGCAGCGGATCCAGCTTGTCAGTTTTGTTCTGTTTGTAATTTCCTGTGGTTCATTTTCTCACCCTACAGAAATGTTCACTTTTCCACCTAATTTTGCACTGTTCCTCAAAGAAACTCCCCAGAATGGTAAAAGCTTCAATCACCTCCCGCATAAGCCGCATCCTCCGCAGCACCCCCAATATCGACTTTATCTTGAGCGAATCCATCGCGGATTAATGTTTATTTTCCTCTTACACTTTTTCGTCCAGTAATCCTGCAGAGCTCTTAAAATCAATGGGGGGGGGGAGGGGTGGAATCCCTTGCAAGGGAGTGTCATTTCAAAAATTAAAGGAAATCGCTGGCACCAGAGGGGGAGCCGGAAACCGACAGGGGGAAGTCGGCGAGGGGTCCGGGTCCTGGGGAGGGAGCCCCTGAGCAGGCGCTTCGGGCCCGGCCTGAGCTTGGACGCGTCTCCTTTAAGGGGCGGGTCCGGGGCGGGGCCTGGCTGCGGCCCGCCCTCCCAGACTGCCCCGCGCGCGCCGGCAGTTTGGCCACGTCCCTGGCCACGTCGCGCCCGCTCTCGCCATCTTCGCCGCTTCCTCTCAGGGGCCGCCGCTGCCGCCTGAGCCGCCGAGCCCCGGGGCCGCCGCGCCGACCGCCGCCGCCATGAACATCTTCCGGCTGACCGGGGACCTGTCCCACCTGGCGGCCATTGTCATCCTGCTGCTGAAGATCTGGAAGACGCGCTCCTGCGCCGGTGAGCGGCGGGCGACGTCCCGGAGAGGCTCGGGCGCCAGGCCGGGTCGCTCTGAGGACCCGCCGACCTCGGCCGCCCCGCGGCTCGCGGGCCTGCGGCGCCCGACACACCCCCCTCGACCGGCCCGGCGGGCGCCCGGACCCGGGGCGGGAGGGAACATTGCGTGGCGTTCAGGCCGGGCGGGGTGTCGCCGTGCTGGGCCCCGCGCGGCGCGGGGTCGACTCCCGAACTTGAGCCGTCGGGGCGGAGGAGGAGCCAGCCGGACTGCGCTGGGCCCCATTCTGTCGGAAAAGTTTGGATGGGGCGGGGGCCGGGGGAGTCCGGCTGGCGCGCCCCCACCCCCCGCCCGCGACTTTAATGGGTGCAGCACCGCGCCGGGGAGGGGGGAGGAGGGGGCGGGAGGGGCCGGAGGTGCGGGGAGCCCGCGAATCAATGGGACGGGAGGGAGGAGGATGGGCAGGCCCGCGGCCCGCTCGGCCTGACGTGGCAGCCAGGCCAGCCCGGGAGGTGGAGCGGGCGCGGGGAGGTCACCCCGCTCCCCACCCTTGCCCCTTCGACGACTGGCCTTTAGGTTAGGGTGTCGGGTCAGGCCTGTCCCTAGAGTGCCGTGGGCTTCACCCCAGCTCTGGGGTCCAGGATCACGCCCGCCACGGGAGGGGGGTGTGAGGAGGTCTCGTAAGTGAATTTCTTGGGGACCGTCAGTGCTGCTTTGAGAAACGAACTAGTTTGTCGAACTCCGAGTGCCTCCATCTAATAACGGGTTCTCTTAAGCCTGCGGCGCCGGGTACCGCCGAGGTCTCATGTGGTCTCCTGTAATTCTCACTCCACGTCACCAGTGAGCTGGCGACTCCCTCCTCTGGAGTACACATTTCATGCATGCATTGCCGGGAGGCAGCGAGACAAATCTTTCCCAGATCATAGCTGTGAAGTTTTACATCGCATTAACCCTGGAAGCGTAAGAGCGGCGAAGTTTTCAAGGATGTCTTAAAATGCAGTGTGGCCTTTAAACGTGTTTTTGATGCCATGGCCTCAGTGAAATAAGTTGAGTGCAAGAGCTAAATGTTTGCAGAGGCCGTAAGAGACGGGGAGTCTTAAAGGACCTGGGTGGCAGAGATCCCGTTTACCTGATTGATTTCTGAAATTGCCCCATCTAGAGTAACACCCCGCATCTTTGCTGTCTTCAGGAGTCACCTATCTCCCCAGAACATACCCGAGATGGAGGAAGTAAGCAAAAGCAAAAGAGACCTTTGAGCGATCAAAATGGATATTACAAAGTCCATGTACCGAAACCGGTGTTGTCTGGCCTGGAGGTGATCTCGCGTTTCGTACCTGTTCTGAGAGGTTCAGCTGTATGATTTCCAGTTAAAGCAAAGTAATTGCAGCAGTTGTGATAGCTGGCACCGAAGCACTTGCTGTGCGTTAGGTAGGACGCTAACTGCTTGATCTAGCTTATCCCACCTAGTCTTTAATCCTAGAGCCAAGTGCTGTTGTCCCCGTTCTGTGGAGGAGGGAACTGAGTCTTAAGGGAGATGAGGAAATTGGTGGCAGAGCCAGGATTGAAACACAAGCAGCGTAGCTCACAGTGAAGGCTTTTGAATCAATGTCCATTTTGGCCTAAGTAATGTTAGTTTAAACGTTTGATGCAGACCGGTAGTTTAGGTCATGTTTTTGTTGCGTTCAGGAAATTTTTTTCTCCTGCTTTATTGAAATATGGTTGACACAGAACATTGTACTAGTTTTGGGTGTGCAACAGCGATTTGATGTATGTATATATTGTGAAATGGTCACAACAAGCTTAGTTAATTAACATCCGTCACCACACATAACCATTTTTTTTCTCGTGATCAGAACTTTTAAGGTCTACTCTCCTGTGAACTTTCAAATATACAATACAGTGTTGTTAACTGTAGTCATTGTGCTATACCTTCATCCCCAGGTCTCATTTTATAACTGGAAGTTTGTACCTTTCAATCACCTGTACCCATTTCATCCACCCCTCAGTCTGAAAATATTACTTTTAATCTTGATTTTTGCTCCAAAATTTTTGTATGAGTCCCTTCATCTTTCACGTATTTCTCAGAAACCCGTTCTCTGTCAAGTCCTTAAGTGCGGAAGCATGTTGTCTCTTAAATATGTATCTAAAGTAAGATGTTGGGGAGAAGCTACTGCACCTCCAGGTGTAGAATTTTTTTTTTATGTTTATTTTTTGAGAGGGAGAGTGTGAGCAGGGGAGGGGCAGAGAGAGAAAGGGAGAGAATCCCAAGCAGGCTCCACACTGTCAGCACAGAACCAGCTGTGGGGCTCGAACTCACGAACCGTGAGATCATGACCTGAGCTGAAATCAAGAGTCAGACACTTAACTGAATGAGCCACCCAGGCCCCCAGGTATAGAATTCTTAAGGAAACCTCGAGTTATATAGAGAAAGTGAGAGGGTTTGCTATTTTGTTCATTTTTTAATATTCACTATTTTCATTTGGGAAATTTAGGAGCATTTAGGAAAACTGAAAATATTTCCGCCAAAATAATAAAGAAGATAAATAGTTAAGTTCATGGGTGTTTGTCAAGTATTCCTACAATTTAATGCTCTAGTTATAGGGTATTATTAAGCTTCTCTTTGTTGGACTTAGGATCATTTTAGTTCTTATACATGAGATTCCTGGCCTTTTAAAAATCAGAATCACCAAGATGATTTATTCAGAGTTAAATGCTAAATTTGACTAGCTGCTTTGTTTTTCCATTCTAAATTATGAAAGTTGTTTAGAGGCTTTTGAACGAGTAAGAATTTGATAGGAGTTTCTCAAATAACTGGAATAAGAGACATGTACATTCAGGTTGTGTTTCTCGCTTTGAAAATACTGGTATTGGGGTTCATTTTTAGGATTTTGGCACCTGTTCTGAACATGCCTGTAGCCAGAACCATGGGGCTTTTTCCCTTAGAGTAAGGGCTGAGATGGGTTAGTGAGGAAGCTGGAGATTCTGTTTTCCTGAGCATCTAATTTGAGAATGAGCACCTTAAAGGGCCTGTTTTAAAGTAGGGACAGGAGAGCTGATCTCAGCATAGCTGTGTTGAATTGGCAGTCTTCTGTGCCTTTGTCTGCCATTGTCATTATACAGGGGTGCCCGAATGAAATGTGACTTTTCTCATATGCTTGAACCTTCGTTGCAACCGGATCCACAGTATGTTGAAGTTATCACTATCCGTGTCCTAAACGCTGACCTGGATAGCCTTGGGAGAACAAGCCTTGGATTGTAGATGAAGAACTTCCTAGCAACATTTTCCTGTAGGCTGGCTGGTAGTTATTAATAGCGCTCTATCTGTTGTGCTTAAATTACTAGTGGGGTCCTTCTGAGATCCATGACTCCCAGCAACCCTCTCCTAGTCTCTCCCCTCCCCCGCATCTGCTGCTTTGATTGTTGTTAGCTGTGGTTATGTAGGTTGTCTTATAGACTTTTATCATACTAACATGACAGGAACATACAGTGTCCCTGCATTTCTCATGATTGGATAGCTTATAATTTTGAAGTACAGAATCTCATCTTTTATTGTGGTCATGGTGTACTTCACGAAGCTTTTGTATTACATGCCTAGCTCCCTCTTTGTAGCAGCTGTCACCTCTCTTCTTTTGAGTGCCAGTCTGTTGGCTAATCATTGCTCTCAAACATCTGTTGACCACCCACTGATTGCAAGGCACTGGGGACACAATTCAGAGCAGCTATCAAAGTCTCTGCTGTCGAGAAAGTTGCAATGGAGTTGAAATGAGACACATACAAAAAGATAAAAATAAAAGGTATTAAATATTAAACTGTGTAGACATTAAGGGTGCGTGGGTGGTTCAGTCGGTTAAGAATCTAACTCTTGATCTTGGCTCAGGTCATGATCTCACCATTCATGAGATCAAGCCCTGAGTCGGGCTCTGCACTGATGGCATGGAGCCTGCTTGGGATTCTCTGTCTCCTCCTCTCTCTGCCCCTTCCCTGCTCTCTCTCTTGCACGCTCTCTTGCTCTCTCTGTGTCTCTCTAAATAAATAAATAAACATTAAAAATAAAAATAAACCATGTAGACAGTAAATCCAATAGGTGTGAAATGGCTAGAAGGATCCCAGAGAAAGGACCCTTGACTTCCTGGCAAGGAGTATGTAAGACCCATGTGAAGAAAAATATGAAACTTTCCTAGTGGACACAGAAGATGACCTGAGTGTATGTTCATACTGTGGTCCTGGATAGGACCAGGCAGGCTGGTAACGAAGCAAGATGATTCATCTTCCCAAATTAATTTACTGATTCAGAATATCATCAAAGTTAAAAGACAGTAAACTGAGAGAAATAATCTGCAATATATCTAAGTGACAAAAAGTTAATATACATAATGAAACACTCCTACAAATAAAAAAAAAAAACAAAAAACAGAAAAATAGGCAAAGTTGGCAGTTCACAGAAGAATAACAGAAGGCCCATTAATCATGAAAGAATGCCCAGCCTCACTAATAGAAACTTGGACAGTAAAACAGCAATGCATACCATCATTTGCCTGCTGGGTGGGAAAAGACGTTCAAAACATCTAATATATGCAAAGGTGCAGAAGGACATTCTCATCTGGTGTTCTTGAGTATGAAAATTGGCATAGCCTTCCTAGGGGAAATCAGCAAAACTTAAAGTTGACGTTTGTATATTTTATCCCAGCAATTCTTAAGAAGCTGAACTACAGAAACCTATGTGCACAAACTATCTATAGGTGTGAAGATGTTCCTTGTACCTAAGTATGTACAAAACACTGTTTATAGATAAAAAAGATGTTTGTGCAGTACTCATAAGAACAAAAATCATCAACAACCCAAATGTCCATTAATGGAGTGGTTGCTCAAATGTTGGCACATTCACACTATGGAACATTATGCAGCCACTAACAAGAATGAGCTAGAAGTATTAACAGGGGAAGATAAGAGCTTAATTTAAAAAAAAAAAAAAAAAAAAAGTAAAGTATAGAAAAAAACCCAGAAGGTAAATCTGAGATGTTAAGTTAAAAAAGCAAATTGTAGGAACCCCTGGCTGGCTTAGTTGGAGGAGCATGTGACTCTTTATCTCAGGATTGTAAATTGAAGCCCCACGTTGTATGTGGAGATTACATTAAAATAAAATCTTAAAACAAAAACAAAAACAAAAACCTTTAAAAAAATTGCAGAGCAAAAGATTGTATGGACCCATATTAAGGGGCAAACATATATGCAGGTACGTATACAAGCACATGTATAGAAAGGGGCTTTTAAAAAGCCTGGAAAGTTGCATTTAAAGTGGAGGTGGGAGGGATGTTAAAAGGTCCTTTTGCTTTTTATTACATATATTTTAACCCAGTTGAAATTTTTAATTAAATAGCATGTATTTCTTTGAAAACGAGAAAAACGACAAAACATTACGTAGTAAGAGCTGTCATTTATCAAGCATTTGCAGTGTGGCAGGTATAATATAAAACACTTTTTCTCCAACAGTCCCATCGAGTTGTTAAGATTTGTCCCCATTTGACAGATGCAGAAAGTGAGGTGGGGGAGGGGGGTGATGTAGGTAATGGGCCGAGGCTTATCCTGTGTGTTCAGGGGTTGAGTTTGAACAGAGTCCATTTGGCTCCAGAGCCTCTTTTTCCCTAAGTCACAAGAGTTGTGTTATGCATCATTTCCTGACTATTAGCCTGCTGTTCCAGGGAAGGTTCATGGCCTTTAGGAGATAGGAGAGGATCGACTTCTTTAGAGACAGTGGGTCCAGAGTGGGGTGCCAGGGGCCCTTGTTGAATGCTGCCCTGCAAACTGTCCTGGTGCTTTGACCTGTGGGGCTTGGTCGCAGCTCAGCTGTTACCAGGACAGAAATAATTCTTGGGAAGCTTTTCTGTTTGGCTGAGGGTTCTGTTCTATAAACCAGTGGGAATATAAGAGAGTCAACTTTTAACCTGCAGCACAATTTAAAGTAATGTACACTGTAGTGTATAGTCGTAGGATTTTATGAAACTTAACTTGGCCCAATGGGAAAAGACAGAAATGGTGTTAGGTTTAACGACTGATTTCCACATAACAAGTTCTACTCCTTAATACGGATATTTGGTGCATTTGGTATTGGGATGGCTGTTTCAGAAACATTTAGAGTGAGTATTGAGAGCTTGACCTGCTAGTATGCACATGCTTTGGTCTCAAAACAGGGAGAAAGTGACTGAGGGAGCCCCTCAGGCTTTGCAAGAGGTCCCCGCCCACAAGGAGATTCCTGCCCCTGCCCCCTCTGTCTTCAGCTGGGATCCCTGCCATCTTGTGAAGACAGGACTGTTTTTCTGTTTTAAAGGGAAAGCTGCAGCTTGTTAATGAGGACCCCAGACCAGGACGAATGGGATAGAAGTGCACAAGTACATTCAGGTTTCCAATACAGCAGTTCCTGCGTGGATTCTGCACCACGAGACAAGCTGCAGGCCACACGCCGCCTGTCTCTCTTCTCTCCTGCGCAGGGGGCTCTCCTACCCTCTGGTTGGCAGTAAATTAGGGCAGAGCCCAAAGAACATTGCCTATTTACAGTCGTAGAGATGGTATGACTTGGAAACGCTTTGCAAGTGTTATTCCAAAATGAGAATTTACCCCATGACATGAAAATAAAACGAGTTTGTTTTTTTTTTTTTGGTTTTTTTTTTTTTTTGACCATTTGTTCATTCATTCAGCAGGTATTTTCTTAGCCCTGCTGTGTGTCAAACCCATTGCTGAGCACAGAGAATACAAAACAGAAAAGACATGACCCCAACCTTTGGAGATCTCCGTGTCTGTGGGGAAAGAGGGAAGACAGGCAACCAGATAATCACAGTGTATTTTATAAGACCGTTAATAGGAGCTAGGGCAGCAGCTGCTGGGAAGGGGTTCCCATTATGTACTTGCTGAATGAATAAACAGCACCAAGGGAGGTGTCTTCAAAGACAGCTTGCCAGGGGAAGTGATATGTGAATTGGGTCTCAAAAGGGAGTGGTAGAAACGATATGAGAGTCCTGGATTTTTGCTATCGGAATGCTGAAAATGAGGACAAAATCTCAAATGTATCTGGCTTCCAAAATTCCGTTAGAATAAATCCTTTATAATAAACTTGCCTGTATGTACCATATAATTTTTTATTTAAAATGTTGGAGAGAACCATATAGGAAGTGAACTGGGAATTTCTCTCTCAAAGCCTCAACGGATCTCAAATGTGAACTGCATGTTCCCTTTCCTTTCCCCGCCCTTCTCTTCTCTCTGTCCCATGTCTCTTTGTGAATGACAGCTTCATTATTCTCCTTTGGAACATTGATCTTTGATAAGAAAAAGCAGCTCCCCATTACTGGGGAAGACTAAAAGGAGCAGAATGTCTGCATCTCCACCTTTGACCCTTGAAATTGGTTACTATTGATCTAGAAGGAAGAGAGTCAACTTTTTCTTCAGTTTCTGTTTGGGTGTTTTGTAAATAGACTCAAACTACAAATGTTCATAGGTAGTAAGTAACATTCTTGTATCCAGGCTTTGAGTTTCAACAATGGGCAAAAGTGTTTCATAAAATATCATTTAAAAACAATGTGATTTGGGGGCACCTGGGTGGCTCAGTCGGTTAAGCATCCAACTTCTGCTCAGGCATGATCTCATGGTTCATAAGTTTGAGCCCCGTGTTGGGCTCTGCACTGACAGTGGGGAAACTACTTTGGGTTCTCTGTCTCCCTCTTTCTCTCTCTCAAAAATAAATTTAAAAATATAAAAAAAAATAAAAACAATGTGATTTTCACATCCATAGGAGTATTGCCGATAATTACGTGCAGCGACATTTCCACTAAATACATGCTTACTTAAATGTCTAATGGGGTGGGACGCCTGGGTGGCTCAGTCAGTTGGGCATTCAACTTCGGCTCAAGTCATGATCTCTCCGTCCGTGAGTTTGGGCCCCGCGTTGGGCTCTATGCTGACAGCTCAGAGCCTAGAGCCTGCTTCGGATTCTGTGTGTGTCTCTCTCTCTGCCCCTCCCCCACTCATGCTCTGTCTCTCTGTCTCTGAAAAATGAATAAACCTTAAAAAAATTTTTTATTTTTGGGACAGAGAGAGACAGAGCATGAACGGGGGAGGGGCAGAGAGAGAGAGGGAGACACAGAACCAGAAACAGGCTCCAGGCTCCAGGCTCCGAGCCATCAGCCCAGAGCCTGACGCGGGGCTCGAACTCACGGACTGCGAGATCGTGACCTGGCTGAAGTCGGACGCTTAACCGACTGCGCCACCCAGGCGCCCCTAAAAAAATTTTTTTAAAACAATGTCTAATGGGGTGAAGTTTGCAACGTAGAGGAGGGTGGGTGGGTTCTGACCTGGAAAGATTCAGTTTTCTTCATGAATTTGCTCAATCTTCATCTGAAACCCATAGTTCACATCCTTTGTCACATAAATACCTGGCCACATACAGATGTCAGAAAAGCTTAGTGCACATGCTATGTGACCTTCGGTACTTCCCCCAGCTGAGTCTCCACGTGCCGCAAGAGCACTCTGGAGGTGGCCTGGTTGTTGGAGGTGGAAACAGATTCAAAGATTTTATTTATTTATTTATTTATTTATTTATTTATTTATTTATTTATATTTATTTATTATTTTTGAGAGAGACAGAATGTGAGCAGGGGAGGGGCAGAGAGAGAGAGGGAGACACAGAATCTGAACCAGGCTCCAGGCTCCGAGCTGTCAGGACAGAGCCTGATGCGGGTCTCAAATTCACAAACTGTGAGATCATGACCTGAGCCAAAGTCAGGTGCCCCCAAACTTTTTTTAAAGTGCTGCTTTTGAGGACTGGCTGTAGTGGCAGGTTCCCACCCTTCTGTCGTTGCATCCGGCATCCACAGCAACATTTTTATGGTTGTATGACGAATCTAAGAGGTGGAATTTTTTTAAATGTTAACATGTCCAAGAAATGCTGCCCTCGCAAAGTAAGCCACCTTGGGAGGCCCTTCCACTGCCCCCGGGGGTTACTGCTCAGACTGTTACCTGAAGCAGTGCACCTAACTGGGTTCCTCATCTGCTTAATCGGGTTAGATTCCAACACCATCCCCTGAAGGATTTGTCACCATGAGATACATTGTTTTAAAGTGGAAAGAAAGATGCTAAAGGTAGCAGACCAGTTACAACACTAACAGCGGAATTAGGGAAATTATTCCTATCTAAAGTCTTTGAGAAATATAATGTTCATTTGAACAGTACACATCCTGGTATATTGGTGCTGGCATAATTAAGGCACTTTCGTAGTTACCTGGCATGATAAGACTGCACAGTGGTTAGAACCTCCCCGGAGGAGCGTGTTCAAAAATGTTAACTGGGAAAGAAAACAAAAAGAATGTTAAGTGAAAGGAAAAGTACAGCAGCTCTCGTTTACGGAGTCCTCCCAGACGTGAGCCACTGACCCTGGTGCCCACTCCCCACGTGTGCCCTTTCTGCAGTGTTCTCCACAGGAAACTGCCAGCTCCTCTCACAGACACTTTGCTAACACTCTCCTTTTGTTTCTTCAGGTATTTCTGGAAAAAGCCAGCTTCTCTTTGCACTGGTCTTCACAACTCGTTACCTGGATCTTTTTACTTCATTTATTTCATTATATAATACATCTATGAAGGTATGGTATGACAGCCAACAGAATGCATTTTATCCATGGTTCACAGGCTGATGGAAGCTATGAAGTTTGGGCCAGTGGCGTGCTTAAACGTCTTCTAGAGGGATGTCTAAACATGCTGTTCTCAACGTAAGCACTTTCAGACCACCTTGTATGTAGAAGTGGGAATAGTGTTATCATCAAGCATATTTTCTGTTTCAAAGCAGAATCTATTTAATTGAAGTGCTTTGCACTTAGAGATTTTTTAATCTTAAATTCCTTGAGTATGATAAACTTCTAAAGCTCTTGATAACCTGTGAGAAAGAGGGGTGACTATTATGTTTTCAAGCAGTGGGAAATTACAGACTCCCTGGGAAACCCAGCAGGTTGGTTCAGAACTAGAAATGAAAGCCACCAGCGCTCCTCGCTGCAGTGCCTGTTTTGCTGTTGCGCGAGGGATTATGTGCAGGCTTCTCCTTTGTTTTTTCCTGTTAAATCCATGTTTTATAAACTTTATGGGCCATCTTTATTGCTTTTGCCATGCCTAAATAACATCCGTACCATCATTTACTTAGTGTGTTCTTAAAACCTTTTACCTTGTCCTAAGCATTAGTATCCATGGCGTTAGTGTCGTTATCCACATGAAAAAAAATGTGTAGTTATTAAAATGCAGAATGTTGGGGCGCCTGGGTGGCTCAGTCGGTTAAACGTCCGACTTAGGCTCAGGTCATGATCTCACGGTCCGTGAGTTCGAGCCCCGCGTCGGGCTCTGTGCTGACGGCTCATAGCCTGAATCCTGCTTCAGATTCTGTGTCTCCCCCTCTCTCTCTGACCCTCCCCTGTTCATGCTCTGTCTCTCTGTCTCAAAAATAAATAAACATTAAAAAAAAAAAAATTAAAATGCAGAATGTTTGTGGACCTTTGGGGGTGCACGTGTTTCACTTGCAGAGGCCTCGGTTCCACACAGCCGTGAAATTTACACTTCCTGAACACCCACAGCACTGGCCCTCCCCTAGCGCTGAGGACAGGGCAGAAGCTAAGAAGGAAGGCCTACTGTCTGGTTGGGAAGGGTAGACCGATCATCCCAGCACCAAATGAATGACCGCAGTTTGGGATGGGTACTGGGAAGGAGAAGTATGGGGCTCTCACCTTGTGCAGGAGGAGTCTCATTTCTTCCCTCATTCGTTCTGCGTAGCTTACTGAGCACCTGTGTGCGGGGCCCTGTTGTCGGCGTTTGTCGGCACACCCGAGGAAGTAGCGTTTAAGCTGAAGCCTGTTGTGGCACTTGAAAAGCATTTTTTGTAAACACACGTAGGGGAGACAAAGAATGTATTTGGACCTGAGGTCTTTACTAAAAAGCAAATTTGAGTTACCTGTAATCATTCCATTCTTCATTACTAGGTGATGGGAGCCTCGTCATCAGGAAATAGTTTGCTTACTTAAAATGGCTAGGTCCCTGCCTGTCGTCCAGGCAAGTTAAAGCTGCAGGTATTAGAAGCGTGTGAGCAAGAATTTTCCTCCATTCTCCTCAGGATACGTAGCTTTAGAGGGCTCCTTCTTGTTTGATTCTAGTTTCCAGGCATGTCCTGAAAATCAGAGATGTGAGGGCCAAGTTTTATGTTCTCATGGCTTTGACTTTATTTATATTTATTTTGAGAGAGAGCACAGGAGTGGGGCAGAGAGAGGGAGGGGGGGGGGGAGAGAGAATCCTAAGCAGGCTTTGAGCTGTCAGCATGGAGCCTGATGCAGGGCTCGATCCCATGACCGTGAGATCATGACCTGAGGCGAAATCAGGAATCCGACGCTTAACCGACTGAGCTGCCCGGGCGCCCCTCATTGCTTTCACTTTAAAAGCCAAGCATTGGTGAGAGGAGACAACAGCTGCTTTCCCTGGTGGCCACCGAAGCCTTTGCGGACATGATCTTGGCTGGCGGAAGGCCGGGTGCTGAGGAGGGACCTTGACATGACTTGGTTGGATGTTCTGCTGGAGGGGACTCTGTGTATAAATGTATATATATTTTGTTGATCCATGTAGATGATATGTTATTTTATTCATATATACACACACACACATATTTGTATGTGGAGAGAACTCCTCACAATATAAGTAAGATATTAATCTTCCTTGATTTTTTTTTGGAGTTTGGTATATGGGTATGACCAATTTTAATACCTTGTTGGCTATTTGCAAATATAATTTCATGATGAGGTGCTGGGGACAGTTTAGTGTCTTTGTTTCGTTGTTAAGCATATGACAGGGTTTGATGATTGCTCTCCTTTTCCTGTTAAGTCCTTTGCCCAGATGTTTCCTCATTAGGTTTCACCAGGTGGTTTTCCCAGGGATAAGGAGTCCCAGGCAGTGTAGCTGATACCCCAGTCGTTCCTATCCATAAGCTAAACCTGCCCTGGTTCTTGGGCCTAAAGTTCCACATCCCGAAAATTGCTATAATTTCAAAATATCAGACTTTTCCTTTGGGTTGGATGAATATATGGTGTTTGGCCTTTTGAACGTGGAAGAACATAACTGGGTTGTAAGCCTTTGAACAGCTGTACCTCTATGGGAGCTCCCTTGCGCAGGCAGCTTTTGGTTTTGCTTTTGTTATGTTACCAGACAAAATTTCATAGAAATGATCTGACTTTTCTGTGTTAAAGTAACACACTGTCAGCAAAAATGGTCATTGTAAAGTCAAATGTGAGTTACATGGTATCTTATCTTTACACAAGCACTAGCGGAGGGGGTGTGTGCTCGTTTTGAACTGCACTGAGTGAACTTTGTGTTCGTTTTTTTTTCTTAAGCTGCTAATAGTTTGAAGTGAGATTAAAAATACACGCTTTGGCGGTTTCTTACAAAGTTAAATGTACACTTTTAACATAAGATCAGCAATCCCATTCCTAGGTATTTACCCAAGAGTAATGAAAACTTAGTTTCATACAGATGCCTGTACGTACATGTCCCTAGCAACTGTATCTCCCATCCATCAAGCTGGACACGACCCACCTGTCCTGTAACTCGTGCATGGACGGACAGACTGTGGTAACACGCACGCAGTGATCCGCTCCTGGGCAGCAGAAGAGAGCCGTGGTTACTACACGCGGCGGCATGGTTGGATCAAGAATGCATTAGCTGCATGAAAGAAGCAGAGACATACCATACGATTCCATTTATGTGGCATTCTGGAAAAGGCAAAAACTGTGGAAACCAAGAATAGATCAGTTATAAAAAAAAGAAAGAGAACAGATCAGTTATCGCCAGAGGTTGGGCCTGAGGGGGGAGGGCTTGACTCCAAAGGCGCGGCATGAGGGGGTTTTGGCGGGTCACAAGATAGAACTACTCTGTGTCTTGATCGTGGTGGTGGTTATATGACTCAGAAGTATACACCCCCAAAAAATGAAGTTTATTGTCTTTAAGCATCAAAATAAAAAAGCTGAAGAAGTAAATCTTGCCTTTCTGAGCATACGAATGATGTAGAAGGAAGCCAAGGGAGTTGGAACCGCCGTGAAGTATCCGTGACCTGGTGCTTTTCTCGTTCTTAGCTCATCTATATCGCCTGCTCCTACGCCACGGTGTACCTGATCTACATGAAATTCAAGGCGACCTATGACGGAAACCACGATACCTTCCGAGTGGAGTTCCTGGTGGTCCCCGTGGGAGGTCTCTCCTTTCTAGTCAATCATGATTTCTCTCCTCTTGAGGTGAGTCAGGGGGCTAGTTAGTGGGCATATCTCCTTCCCCAGGGAAATAGCTGTGTTTGCAGATAACGTGGGACGGTTCTGTTTCGCTTGTGTCTTCTGTTTGGCAAGCTTCTGGGGCAGCATATACTATTTGGTGTAAATAAGTCAACAGACGGGAATAAAACCCCCAGGTATTTGGGTGTCTGCTGATGGATTATTGCCAGATTCTCCCCTAGAACATAAAGTAGGCGTCTGCAGTAGTGAGCGCAGTGCCTTGCCTATCCGAGTGCTGGAAGAACGTGATCTCTCCACTCTGACCCAGCTTTTGTTTCCTCTTCACGTAAGGGTGTCGTGCATGGACACCACGTGCGAATCCCCTCAGCAGCCTTGCTGCGCTCTGGCGTTTAGGGGGAGTGGTTGGCATGGCGCCCTGCGCTGCACAGAGCCGTGCCTGCTCCTAGGTGCCTCGCCCTTCCCTTTGTGTCTTGGGGAAACTGCCGCTCATGGATTCAGACACTCAGGGCTCCCCGCGAGGCCTTCTGTCGTCGGCATGAATAAAGTGCCGTGTGGGACAGAGAGTTTGCATAATTACAATTCCCATTACTTGCCCCTTTGATTTAGCCACACCGAAAAAGCCTAAAGAATAAGAAAGATGATGAGAATCTTGAGATCCTCTGGGAAGGAGACCAGCTGGTGAGGCAGACCAGCAGTGGGAAAGGGGTGGCCCCGGCTGTCAGCGTCGTGCGCCCCGGCAGAGAGCAGCGTTCACTCGGGAGCCTAGATTCGCAGTGGGTCAGGCTTATCCGGGAGAAACGTGTCTGTAGATTCACAGAAAATTGTACAGGGAAGGAGATGTTGGAGAGACGAGGTCATGAAAATTCACACCGGCCGAGGCGTCCAGTTACCCAGCCTGTCATTGGGAGTGTCGTGCCTCTTAAATGTAGCTAAAGTTTCTGTGATTTATCACCTGCTAAGCTACTCTGTTTGTGCTCAGATGCCCAGACTGCTGTTTGAGCTGCTCCACGATAAAGCAAGAGTATTTCCCGTGAGCTCACGGTGGGTACTGACCGAAGCTTGTGGTTTCTCTTACAGATTTTGTGGACCTTCTCCATCTACCTGGAATCCGTGGCTATCCTTCCCCAGCTCTTCATGATCAGCAAGACAGGGGAGGCGGAGACCATCACCACCCACTACCTGTTCTTCCTGGGCCTCTACCGCGCGCTCTATCTCGTCAACTGGATCTGGCGCTTCTACTTCGAGGGCTTCTTTGACCTCATTGCTGTGGTGGCCGGCGTCGTCCAGACCATTCTGTACTGCGACTTCTTCTACTTGTACATCACAAAAGGTACCTCGGCCTACGTGCTCCCCGCCCTGTTCCTCCCGCCTCGTGTTTTCAGGAGCGACCTGGCCCAGCACGCTCCTAATCTGGCGCTCGCTCCAAAAGCACAGCTCGTTTCAGAAAAACATTTTAACGACCATCCAATAAAATTCTGGATCAAGGTTTTCAGCCTTTTTGCTTTTCCGAGCTTTATTGTTTTTCTGTGACAGCATGTTTTTATTGTAAAAAATTTAATTAGCTTTCATCATTCTCAAAGCAGTCACCTGAAACCCTAGCACTCAGAGATAGTTGCTGTTAATGTTTCGGGAAATGTAATTCCTGATGTGTCTATGTGTATACACAGATGGCGGATTTTTACAATATACGTGCTATTCTGTAATCTGGGTTTCCTTCCCCACTTACATTTTTTCAAGTCAGTAGATAGAAATCTACGTAGTTTTCAGTAGCCATAGACTATTTCATTATGTGTATTACCATAATTTACTTACTCAGCCCCCTGTTCGTGGGTATTCAGGCTGTTACTCATTAGCTGCTATTAAAATCCAGTGCTTAATCGGTATCCTTGTATATATACATTGTCCCATTTATGTGAATATAGGACATGCAAATGTCACAATAATCTGATGGGGGGGGGAAAAGACATATTTATGCATGTGCACACAGATGTAAGCATACAGTTTTAGGGGATTCAGGAACCCCTGAAACGCAGCCACTGACCCAGGCTAAGAACCCTTGCTAAACAGCTATACGGTATGATTCCTAATGGCTAGATATAAGAGCACATAGATCTGCTCTCTTTTTTAACCTCCAATATTTCGTAGACTTTTATACATAGTAACAGTTACATTTTAATATATGTTGAATCAGGGGAGAAAGTCATAAAACGCTGCTGTGAATTTGGTGACAATTTCAATCGAATGTGTGTTTCTTAAATTCACTTGCTGTGGCATTGAGGTACATGAAGAAATTTCGAGTGTATGTGTGCATGACGTATTCATAGCTCAGAGGGTTCTGTTTATTGACACCAAAATCAAGTGGTTGTTGGCGCCAAAAGCTTGTCTCCTTGGACCTTATTCTGTAGTGTCTTGAGTGTGACAGGCCTCTGGGAACGGGAAAAAGGAAACTGTAAGCTTATCAATAGCAGTAACCTTTTGTTTTCTCTTCCTCTCTTTAAAATCCTAGTACTCAAGGGAAAGAAGCTCAGTCTGCCAGCGTAAGTGCCAAAGACCACCACCAGCATCTGTCCCTCAGGGTGCTCGGACAGAGTTCTTACCACAGCAAAGGCACAAGATGCTTGATACGGAAAATCAGAAACTTAACTCTTTTGTTCAGATAGTCATCAGTGGCTCTGTAGGAACCCCGAGGAAAAGAGCCAGAAGGTTTCTGTTTAATGCATCTTGCCTTATCTTTTTTTATTACTATGTACAAAGATTTTTTTACACAAAGGAACTTAATGCTGTATTAATAAATTCAGTGTGTAGTTTCAATTGGGGTAGTTCCAAAAGTGAAGATTTTGTGAGGAATAAGTGCAACCTTTTTTTTTTTTTTTAATTCTTTGAAATTGTTGATTCTTTGTGTCTGCAATGAAATTGTACTCCCTTGACAGTTGGTAGATTATATATTCTTCCATCTATCAAACTTGCATTCCACTATATTTATTTTTTGCCAAAAGATGAGTTATATTTGTTTGAAATCTGAGACACTATGTTGAATTTGGTATATCTGTTCAAATTTCTTCCCACCTAACGTGGACATCGTTCCTCGGACATGACAACACTACACGTAAGGCCGGTAAGGATGGCTTGCAAGTCTTCTGGTTTTCATTACCAAAA
Source organism: Panthera onca (assembly GCF_046562875.1). Lineage (NCBI taxonomy): Eukaryota > Metazoa > Chordata > Mammalia > Carnivora > Felidae > Panthera > Panthera onca. Next base: position 4,862,728 of record NC_138354.1, read on the forward strand.
TTTTAAGATTCTGAACGTAGAAGGAGTCAGGTTTAAGAGTCCCCAGTGGTGCCCGCCCTCTTCTCCTGCTAAGAAGAGTCAGTGTGAGACTGTCCCGAGGATGTCGAAGAACTTGGTGGACGGGGGTTCTAGGCTGCTTGCCACCCAGGTGTGGGATGTGAGGGACGTTGATTATGTCCTCTGAGGAACGGAACCCAAGCAGTCACCTGTCACCTTTATTTTCACTTTCAAAAGATTACTACAACCATGTCCATGCTCAGATTCACACGGTTTTTCGTATCACTTTCGGGTAGTAAATTGATTTACGTTTTTTTCTTAACTGGCAGCACCAATTGCCATTCCTTATACTCTTTAGATTTTTTTTGTTTTTGTTTTGTTTTTACTGAGCTCTTGCATGATTTATCTTGTTACCATCCTAAATAAACATGTTATTAAACATAGAACAAATTGTCTTCTATGTCAGGATGACTTTTTTCATTTTTTGATTGGCTACAAAAGCTCAATATAGGGCCATAAACATTTACTGTCCACTAATGAATCTAAAACTATCTGTATTTTGAGGAAAAATTGGAGTTTTTCCTCCTGATTTTGCTGTTTTATTGATCTGCTACATTTTTTTGATTTTATGCAAAAGCATATGACTTTGTTTTTATGTGATGCACCATAAAATGTTGAAGTGTTGAATACTAACAGTGCTTACTACAGGATGTAGTATTTTTGCTTGCTGTATTAAAATAGTTTGTGGAAGAAGGGAGCTAGATGGGTTTTATTTTTATCTAGTGTGTCTCTTACCCTCTTTCTGAACTGGCAGTGTAACTGCATAGTTTAACCTCTTGTCTTTCTCTCTCATCTTGCTCCCTGCACTCCATGCCTCATGGTTTTGCTTTGGTGTATCCGTATGTTTCTAGCGTTCTAGTCTTGGTTTAGTTTGTTTTCATCCTCCCTGGAAGATTCTGAGAGCACAGAGGAAGGGTGGGAAACCGCCACAGAAGTGGAGCAGACTGCTTGCTGCCCACACTGGGGGTGGGTGGGAGGCTCACACTGTTTTTGTGCATGTAAATCAAACACGAGCTGGGACCACTTGGGGGAGAGCATAGTGCAGACGACAAGATCTGAGACCTCAGCAGGCCGCCTGGCTTGGGAAGTATCAACGCCTTCTCTAGTCACTGTGCCCACGTAAAAATAAAGCCGGCCAAGATGGGACCACCATTTTGTGGCCAACTAGGATGACATCTTCATAAATAGGGTGGCTGAGTGGGAGTGCGGGACTGGGGCCACGTCTCCGCACACATAGGAAACGAAGGCCTTGTATGATGCGCTTTATAAAGCACTGTTTCAGAGTCCCTTTCACGTCTCCAATAAAGGTTATCAGGTAATTATATTTTTTATCCAGGTGTTTTATTTGTGTGAATTTGTTTTAAAAGTGAAAGCATGAGAAATCCAGCAAAGTTAACCAGTTTGTCCACTGAGTGATCAGTCTGTGAAAAGCTGCTGGCTGTTTACAGGCGCTAATCCGTTCCCTGGTCCAGTTTAGCTGCTGTCAGAGTAACGTGTCCTGCTTCCTTGCAGTCTGGTCACGAGGGGAGTAAGTAGGTAGAGAAAAGGTTGGGGGGGGGGGAGGGGAAGGTTGCAGGTGGAAACCCTTGGGAGAAGATCCAGTCCAGTTTTTCCCAAGATGCCACTAGGTTGGATGACTCCCTGGAAAGGTCAAGCAAAGATTTCCTTTCAATAGAAATCACAAGTGAGGGGTGCCTGGGCGGCTCAATCGGTTAAGCTTCCGACTTTGGCTCAGGTCATGACCTCGAGGCTAGTGGGTTCGAGCTCTAGCTCGGGCTCCATGCTGGCGATGCAGAGTCTGCTTGGGATTCTCTCTCCCTCTCTCTGCCCCTACTGTGCTCTCTTGCTTTCTCTCAAAATAAATAAATAAACTTTAAAAAAGTGGTTAAGGGCGCTTAGGTGGCTCAGTCGGTTAAGCGTCCAACTCGATTTTGGCTCAGGTCATATCTTATGGTTTGTGAGATTGAGCCTCTAGTTGGGCTCTGTGCTGATCGCGCGAAGCCTGCTTGGGATTTGGGATTCTCTCCCTCTCCCCCACCCTCCCCCAAATAAATAAACTTAAAAAAAAAAATCCTAAGTGGTTAGTGGTAACCCTGAGTAAGAAAATCACAAGCTTTGGGATCAGCCTCGTTGTAGGAGTCTCAGCTCCTCACACTCTAGCTCTGTGACCCTGGATTAACGAGTCTCTTCCCTCTGTTACCTGCAGACTCTTGCTGTAGGATTTTTGTGAGGTGTGAATGAGCCCATGTCTGTGAAGCTCAAAATAGAACTTGAGGCACACACATTAAGTGCTCAGCACCTCTGTGACCCCCTGCTCCCCTCCCATTGTGCTTAGTTTGGGGACAGCTGCCTTGCAAGCTGGCTGGAAACCACTTCTGGCAGGAGTTCCTGGGGCCTATTTGAGAACATTGGTCAATTTTGCCCTTGTTGGGAGAGCAATGCATCTGCAGACCTTGACTCTTAAGTACCTTCCCCAAACCACCTGAGTGCCATCTAATGAGGGCTGATTGAATTGGGGCTCCACGTGGGCTTTTTTTTTTTTCTCCTGTGTCCTTCGCCCTCTAGTGACTGAATGTGGAATTAGCAAGAAACGCGCCCTGCTCAGTACAGGGGACACTCCCTTCACCCCTCTGAGTTAGCCTTTGTAGCGTGGCGGCATCCTGTGTAGGTGCTGTGGGTATTTCTCCTACTGATTCTGAAACAATTCCCTCTTAGCATTGGATTTTAAAGAAAGTTGCAGCATAATATAGCACTAATCTTTTAAAAAGGGACACTTTTTTACAACATTAGAATATTCCAGGTCTCCACTCCTAGTTTCACCTCAAGCACTTAATTTAAAAAAATTTTTTTTCTTAATATTTATTTTTGAGAGAGACACAGAGCATGAGTGGAGAAGGCGCAGAGAGGGCGGGAGACACAGAATCCAAAGCGGGCTCCAGGCTGCCAGTGCGGAGACCGACACGGGGCTTGAACTCATGACCCGTGAGATCATGACCTGAGTCAATTGGATGCTCAACCAACTGAGTCACCCAGGCGCTCTGATCGCCTTGAGCACTTTAAAGGTGAAAGTCTCAAGGCAAATGTTACACTACACTTGACTCTATTACCAAAACAGAATGGAAATACACAATGTATTTATTCCTCTAATAAGGGTTCTAAGACAATTAATGGTTGTGTAATAGGGAAACTGGTGTGCCCCGAAACTAAAAAAGTCACTTAAGTTTACTTGGAATTCTGAGAATTGAAGATCTCAGGGCTGTCAAGAAGGCCTTAGAAAAACAACTGTCCAAATTCCTGAAAGATCACCTAGCTAACATTGCCCGACACCCATCTGACAGAGTCTAAATGCAAGGGTATTAATTTTACTCAGGACAGGGATTTACTCATATGAAAGAAAATTAAGTCCTAAAGGAATAGTGGAAGAAATGAATCAGTTGATTTGGAAAAGTGAAAGTAAAGATCACTGTTTCTCCAAGTTAATGTTTTTAAATAGCTCTAATTTGGGGCACCTGGGTGGCTCAGTAAGTGAAGTGTCTGACTTTGGCTCAAGTCATGATCTCAGTTTGTGAATTAGAGCCCCGCAGCAGACTCTGTGCACTGACCACATGGAACCTACTTGGGATTCTCTCTCTCCCCCTCTCTCTCTGCCCCTCTTCTGCTCGTGCTTTCTGTCTCTCTCAAAATAAACTTTAAAAAATAAAATAGCTCTAATTCAACCAATGGAATGTTATATGGAAATAGCAGGACATACTTGCAGAGATTAGAACTATTCAAAATACGTTATTTTTATTTTTTAATTTTTTTTATTTTTGGGAGAGAGAGAGAGAGAGAGAGAGAGAGAGAGAATGAGCGGGGGAGGGGCAGAGAGAGAGGGAGACACAGAATCCAAAGCAGGTTCCAGGCTCCGAGCTGTCAGCACAGAGCCTGATGCGGGGCTCAAACTCACGGACTGTGAGATCATGATCTGAGCCAAAGTCGGATGCTCAACCGAATGAGCCGTTTTTTAATATGCACACTACCTCTTTGAAATGATTGTTTTGTGGGTTGTTATTGTTCTTAACATTAAGTTGACAGCTTATCTTTACTAACAAAAGTTTATATAGAAGAATTTTCTTACTCCTAAGCCTTACAAATCCTGTTTTCAAAAGGGAAGTATTACATTTGAGAATATTCGGATCATAGACACAGGCCTCTCTAACTTCAGAATCACCCTCTTTTCCTACTCTTCCTCCAATCTCATTTTAGTATCTTTTTCAGGGAAGTCCTCCCTGACCTCTCTGATTAAGTCACTGGCCACACCAAGTACTCAAGTGCTTATTTTATAATGAATAGTTCTCTTTTCTATAGAAACCTTGTAACATCCCCATTTACAATCTCTGCATGATTTCCACAACCATCAATACAATTTCAATTTTATATTTAACCCTGAAATTTTGCCCTTTAGAAGGAACTTCAGACTTAGAAAATCTTGACATTTAATGAATTTATTTATTCATTCATCAACTATTTAGTAAGTGCCTGAAATGTGCTCTATCACGTGCACAGCAGTCAACAAGATGGACAGGGTAAATTGCTCATGCAATTTACACCCTAAGGTGGGAGAGGTATAACAAACATGGTGCAGTGTCACCGAGTAATTATTATGAGAAAAACTAAAGTAGGGTAAGGGAATGGAAACAGGTGGGTGTACAACTGTTTAGATAAGGTGGCCAGAGAAGGCGTCTTTGAGACCCGGACACTGGAGCTGAGGCCTGAATGAACTGAGAGAGAGACATGGAACTGCCTGGGGAGGAGCAGCCCTGGCAGAGGACACAGAAAATGTAAAAGCCCTGGGGCGACAATGAACTTGCTGTATTTGGGGGTTGGGGGTTGGGGAAGGCGGCAGGCAGCGGGGTGACGGAGAGAGAGAATGGTAACCCAAACCCAGGGAGGCATACAATCACGCACTGACAGACTTGATGTGTGACTACCAGGGAAAAACCTTTCCGGAGTGGGGGTGGGGGGTTGGAGTCAATGTTACGCACAAAGTGTATTCAGGGGAAATACCTTGGCGGGGGCGAGGGGAGTAACAGCAGAATGAGGGGGCACAATGAGATCGGACCAGGCATAAGGCAAAGGGGGCTGGGACGAGGGTGGAGGAGAGTGGAGGTGCTAAGTGCTCAGAAACCACGCCACTAGGCGACCGCCTGCTCGCGGGGAAGGGGCGCGGATCAGGCTATCACCCCCACGCCCCAGCCCCGAGCCGCCAGGTGGTTTCAGACTCGGAACTCAGAGGCGTCCTAACGCGGCACTCCTGACCGCAGGGAGCATCGATGGTCACACGCCTCGAAGCCCACAGACCTGGGATGAGCCTCAGATCCGCCATTAACAGCCGTGGATCTCGGTGGGGAGGGCAATTTCTCCGGGCCTGAAGAGTCCTTACCTACAAAATGGGAATATTGTCAGAACGGACTTCACTCCCGTGCAAAAACAGCTATCAAGCCAACCAGAGTCCTCCGGGTCAGCGTATCTGCGCAGGCGCGGAGCGTCTCGCTGCTGCGAGGGGGCTCAGTGCGCGTGCGCCGGGCCGGGCCCTAGCGTGCGCCTGCGCGGAGTCGCAGTCAGTTTGGCGTCGGTTCCCGGAGGGCGCGGGGCTTCGAGTGGCCGCCGGCGCGCGGCAGGCTGGCCCGAGGCCGGGCAGCGGGGCCTCCGCCATGCCCGGGATGGTGCTCTTCGGTCGGCGCTGGGCCATCGCCAGTGACGACCTGGTCTTCCCGGGGTTCTTCGAGCTGTCCCTGCGAGTGGTGTGGTAAGGGCGGCGGGCTGTGCGGGCTGGCGGCCGGCCGGCCGGGGTGCGCAGGGAGCGGGTCCGGGAGTAGCGTCCGTGTCGCCGGGTTTGTGCGCGCCGACTCGGGCCCCACGTTCCCGCATCGGGGCCTCCCCACCGCCGAGGACCTGGGTGCTGCCGCTCTACTCATTTCACGCAGGGCTCACTGAGGCCGGAGCGGGTCGGCCAGGCCCGGGGGCACCCAGGTGGGTCCCGTGGCACCGGCGCCCGTCGCGTGCGGCGCCTAGGCCTGGTCCTGGGAGCCTCCGGAACGTCGTTGCCGACCAAAGGCCGTGACCTCCGGTTCCGCTTCCTGGAGCCGGGGAGCAGCCCTTGCATGATTACGGCGCTCGGCCTGGAAACGCAGGGCATCTTTTGTCCGCCAGAGGAAAGATGGAACATAATAGCCTGGCTGCCGTTCCCGAGCCGGTTGTGGCCGAGTTCCATGCATGAGGAGCAGTCAGGCTCAGGCTCGGGAAATATGTACCCTCTCGTCTTTCCAAGTGTGGAACCCATGGGAACTGGAATTGGGCTCCTGAGGTCTGTTCCCAACCGGTCTGAGCAGGGAATAAAACAGCACCACTGTAATTTTTTAAAAACACATTCTTGAGGGGAAAGGAATACAAAAACACGAGATATTGGAAGTGGCTTCTCAGTAGTTTGGTAATTTCCAGAGCCGAGCCTCTGAAATCATTTCCCAATATTATTTCCAGACCCAAAGTCATAATAACACAAAACTGACAAAAGCATAAGATGTTATCTAGTCCAGTTCCACCTCTGGGCTTGAATCCTTAATACAACGTTCTTGCCAGGGGTGCTCTGCCCTTTGCTGAAATACCTCTGGGGACCGGTCGCTATTACTTTGCCTTGTTTGGGGTTGTCTTTGTTGTTATTCTGCACTGAAATCTCGAAGTCGCAATACTTGGCCTTTCACGCTTATCAGTGTTCACTATCCATGGTCTTTGGATAACTTCTTGCCTGCTGCGTTTGTATCACACAGCAGATTACAATGTGTCAATTTCTCATTAATACACAGGAGTAAACTATCTTGTTAATAATTTAGCAAGCATGTACTTTGTTGATTTACAGTTGCCTATTTCTTTTTTTCATTAATTTATTTGGGGGCGGGGGGGGGGGCGGGGGGGGGGGGAGGAACCTGAGTGGGAGAGGGGCAGAGGTCGAGAGAGAGAATATGAATGAATGAATCCCAAGCGGGCTCTGTGCACTGCCAGCTCGGGGCTTGAACTCATGAACCACGAGATCATGGTATCAGCTGAAACCAAGAGACAGATGTTCAACCGACTGAGCCACCCAGGTGCTCCTACGGTTGCATCTTTCTGAGTCATTATGGGGTTGCTGTTTTTCAGCAGTTCATAGTATGTTTGCGTATGGCGTTAAATACCTCTTATGAATTACAGCAGGCATAGAATAAGGGCAGTCATGTAGGCACAGAAAGCATAAAGCTAATTTTTTTAAAGTCATACTTTTTAATTGACTTAGTAGATTTTTTATTTTTTTTAGATCTTTTATCGAAGAAAATTTTAGTCCAAAGTAAATTTCACCTTGTTTGGGGAAATGTTAACTCCTTTAAAATTTTTATTTTTAAATATTAAAAAAAAAAAAAATTAGAAATGTTAACTCCTTTTATTTCTTTCTGTTATGTTTTGCAAAGTAGTTCCTTGGATTCCATTTCTGACTCTCCCTATCTCTTGGCAGGTGGATTGGCATTTTGACTTTGTACCTCCTGCACAGAGGCAAGCTGGACTGTGCTGGCGGTGTCCTCCTCAGCAGTTACTTGATTGTTCTTATTGTCCTCCTAGCAGTTATAATATGTACCCTGACAGCCATCGTATGTGTCAGCATGAAAGGTAAAGCCTTTTCTATTTGCTGCCTGTTCTTTAACAGCTTGATTGAGATATAATTCACATACTGTACAATTCTCCCATTTAAAGTGTGCAGGTCAAAGATTTTTAGTCTGTTCACAGAGCTGTCCAGCCCCCACCACGGTTTTAGAACATTTTCATCATCCCCCAAAGAAATCCTATACCCATTAGCAATCTTTCCTCATTTTTCCGGATTTCCTCAGCTCTAGCCATCCATGTATCTGCTTTCCGTCTGTAGGTTTGGCCATTCTGGATCATATAGGTAGGATCATCCACCATGTGGCCGTTGGGTCTGGCTCCAAACTTAGCATGTTTTCAAGGTTGATTCATGTTTAGCGTATCAGTACTTCATTCTTCTTATGGTTGAGTAATGTTAATTACATTGAATGTATATGCCACATTTTACTTATCCGTTTGCCAGTTGGTGGGGATTTGGAGTTATTTTACACTTTTGGGCTATTATAAATAATGCCGCTATGAACATTCAGATCCATGTTTTTGTGTACATAGACGTTTTCGTGTCTCTCGGACGTACCTAGGGTGGAATTGTTAGATCATGTGGTCACCCTGTGTTTAACCTTCTGAGGAGCTGCCAGACTGTTTTCCAAGCAGCTGTACCATGTTTCTTTCAGTTTATGAAGCGTTTCCATTTCTCTACATCCTCACCAACACTTCTCATTGTCTGCCTTTTTTTTTTTTTTTTTTTCAACGTTTTTTATTTATTTTTGGGACAGAGAGAGACAGAGCATGAACGGGGGAGGGGCAGAGAGAGAGGGAGACACAGAATCCGAAGCAGGCTCCAGGCTCTGAGCTGTCAGCACAGAGCCCAATGCGGGGCTTGAACTCAGAGACCGTGAGATCATGACCTGAGCTGAAGTCGGCTGCTTAACCGACTGAACCACCCAGGCACTCCAAGAGTCCTGTCTATTCTTTTTTTTTTTTTTTTTTTTTTTTAACGTTTATTTATTATTGAGAGATGGAGAGAGACAGAGCATGAGCAGGGGAGGGGCAGAAAGAGGAGGAGACAGAATCTGAAGCAGACTCCAGGCTCTGAGCTGTCAGCACAGAGCCCGACGCGAGGCTTGAACTCACAAACCACGAGATCATGACCTGAGTCAAAGTCGGACGCTCAACCACCTGAGCCACCCAGGTGCCCCAGGAGTCCTGTCTATTCTTTTTTTTTTTTTTTTTTTTTTTAATTTTTTTTTTTTCAACGTTTTTAATTTATTTTTGGGACAGAGACAGAGCATGAACGGGGGAGGGGCAGAGAGAGAGGGAGACACAGAATCGGAAACAGGCTCCAGGCTCCGAGCCATCAGCCCAGAGCCCGACGCGGGGCTCGAACTCACGGACTGCGAGATCGTGACCTGGCTGAAGTCGGACGCTCAACCGACTGCGCCACCCAGGCGCCCCTAGTCCTGTCTATTCTTTTTTTTTTTTTTTTTTTTTTAATTTTTTTTTTCAACGTTTTTATTTATTTTTGGGACAGAGAGAGACAGAGCATGAACGGGGGAGGGGCAGAGAGAGAGGGAGACACAGAATCGGAAACAGGCTCCAGGCTCCGAGCCATCAGCCCAGAGCCCGACGCGGGGCTCGAACTCACGGACCGTGAGATCGTGACCTGGCTGAAGTCGGACGCTTAACCGACTGCGCCACCCAGGCGCCCCAAGTCCTGTCTATTCTTAATGATAATTCTTTCTGGGACACCTGGGTGGCTCAGCCGGTTAAGTGTCTGACTTTGGCTCAGGTCATGACCTCACAATCTGTGGGTTCAAGTCCCACGTCGGGCTCTGTGCTGACAGCTCAGAGCCTGGAGCCTGCTTCAGATTCTCTCTCTCTCTCTCTCTCTCTCTCTCTCTCTCTCTCTCAAAAATAAATAAAGATTAACAAAAATTTTGTTTAAGTGATAATTCTTTTCTGTGTGTTAGGGTTTTTACTAGTCACTTCACCCAAAATGTTGGGAACTTTCCCTATATGATTGCTTAGGCTCACAGGATGAGCCAAGCAGTGTGGCGCATTAGGAAGTATCAAAGGCAAGGATGTATGGTGTGCCGCTCTCCAGTGCATTTCATCGTTGCTTGAATGGGGCTGCAGGAGGCATGCTTACACACTCAAAATGAAGATGGTAAAACTGGGTGGCAGGATCATGATCTTGATGGTTTGGAATGACCAACTGAAACTTAAAAGGTGGTGGTCGCTCAGTGGCCAAGTGTTTCATGAGAAAGACCATAGGGTTTTGGATGACCAAGGAGTGTGGCTTGTGCCCACTTCCTAGAGAAATGTAAAGGAAAGAGAGCTCTGGGTATTTCAGCATGGCCCTGGAAACGTGAATGCATGAAGAACGTCCCAGTTTTGTGATCTGTGTAATTCCCCATTGGGAGAGGTACCTTTGTGTTTTTGTTTTTGTTTGAAATAAACTCTACCCCCCACCGTAGATCTTGAATCGACCCTTAGCTCAGCAGTCAGCAGTTGCATGCTTTACTGACTGAGCCAGCCAGGTACCCCAGCACTAAAGAGTTTTTTAATGAAGTCTGAATTTCTGAAAGATGAAGTAGTTAGATTGGTGTCATTTCAGCTATGGCATTGTCTCATTTATTTTATTATTTATTATTGTTCATTTATTTTATTTTTTTTAGTTTTTTAAATTATTAAAATTTTTTTTAAATGTTTATTTTTGAGAGAGAGAGAGAGAAAGACCAAGCATGAGTTGGGAAGGGGCAGAAAGAGAGAGAGAGAGACAGACAGACAGACAGACAGAGGGAGGGAGACACAGAATCCAAAGCAGGCTCCAAGCTCTGAGCTGTCCGCACAGAGCCCGATGTGGAGCTCAAACCCATGAACTGTGAGATCATGACCTGAGCCTAAGTCGGAAACTCAACCAACTGAGCCACCCAGGTGCCCGTAGCATCATCTCATTTATTTGCCCTTTTGTTCATGTCATATTCTGGTTAGGAGACCAAGTGTACAGCTATCAGGAGGTTCAGATTTAAAGCAGTAATGTAGCTTTTTTTCCCCCTTAAATATTTTTTTCCTGATATTTTTGGTGGTGTCAGGGCACTTTCACACCCTGTGATGGATGGCCATGTTCACTGAGGCTCTTCCTCCTGAACCTTTGCTCAATGCCTGCACTGTCTCACATTCATGGTCAGGGCTCAGAAAATATATAACGGGTTGAGGCGCCTGGGTGGCTCAGTTGTTTGAGCGTCTGACTTCAGCTCAGGTCATGCATGACCTCACAGTTTGTGGGTTTGAGCCCCGTGTTGGGCTCTGTGCTGACAGCTCAGAACCTGGAGCCTACTTCTGATCTGAGTCTCCCGGTCTCTCTCTGCCCCTCCCTCACTCCTATTCTCTCTCTCTCTCTCTCTCTCTCTCTCTCTCTTAAAAATAAATATTAAAAAAAATTTTTTTTTTTTCACATGTCGGTGTACATGTTAAGCATTATGTGCTGGTTGTATGTGTGTTATAGGGAGGTTGCCCGTCCAGCAGCCTCTTCCAGTTTTACTCAGGACACCCCTCCTCCCCCCCCTCGCTCACATAGGAAGTGTGTGTGTCAGAGAAGCTGACCCTCCACCCAGCTCAGGAATGATTCTCATGGATGAGCCAGTGGACATGTGACCCAATTCCTTGCTCCTGTAAGAAAGATCCAGAAGGAACACAGTTTTTGCCCTGGGTGATTCTGTGTATGGATAAGCTGCTGAATTCCTGCTGTATCTCTACTCACAGCCTAGGATGAGCTGACACACAAAGGAGGGCAGAGCCATGAGAAGCAAGAATGCCCGTGACACCTGTCTTGGCTCTGCACTTGCAGTCCCTGAAGTCAGAACAGGTCCTTCCTGTTCTTAAACCTTTTGTTACTTGTGGCTGGAGATACCACAACCGAACTAAAAACAGTACTTTACAAAGCATGTTAGTTTAATTGCCAATGTGTTACAAATAATATTGTATGCCTTATTAAGGGCACCTCGGTGGCTCAGTTAAGTGTTCAACTCTTGATTTTGGCTTAGGTCATGATCTCACGGTTCGAAGGATTGAGCCCCACATAGGGCTCTGTGCTGACAGTGAGGAGCCTGCCTGGGATTCTCTTTCTCCCTATGCCCCTCTTGTACCTGCATGCGTGTGGGCACGTACCTTCTCTCTCTTTCTCAAAATATATAAATAAACATTAAAAAATACATAGTGTAAATTTCAGAAAAAATATCATAAGGTTGAAAAAAGCAAAATGAAAACAATATTGTAACGTATGAGACTATGAGACTTAAAGCCAATCTTCTTCATGTATTAGGGGTCCTACTACAATAAATAAGAAAAAGACTGATCGTCAGTAGAAAAATGGGCAAAGGTCATAAACAGTAAAATAAATATAAGTGACTTTTACATGTGCTAAAATGTTCAGCCTCAGTCGCCATAACAAAAAGTCACCCACATAATACATGGAGTTGGCAAGGTTGTGCGGAAATAAGCAGCTTGTTTTGTTTGTAAGTATACGTTGGAAGCCAGATTTGGGAAGTACACTGTGTATTAGGCAGTATGTTCGTATAGATTTGCACGTGTGCAGACAAGTCCTTGTAGGTGAAGAAACAAAAGAGATGAATATATAGGAAGGGAAGAAAAACAAATGTTAAGAGGCTCTTAACAATAGAGGACAGACAGCGTTGATGGAGGGAGGCAAGAGGTTGGTACTAAGGAGGGCCCTTGTGATGAGCAGTGGGTGTTACGTGTGGGTGGCGAATCACTAAATTCTACTCCTGAACCGATATTGCACTGTATGTTAACTGGCTAGAATGTAAATAAAAATGGGGGGGGGGGGGGGGAGATGTCCTCGTAGGGATGTTCATTGCAGTGCTATTTGTAGGTATGAAAGGTCAGAACAAACCCCATTCCTGTCACTAGGCCATGGGTTGGGTCTTTGCACGTTTACGAAGAATGAGGACTGCTTTGTGGACAGGTAAGGAGTGATTTCCAATACACTGAGGTATAGGACCTTGTGTGTAGTTGGCTACCTTTTCCTGAAGAGAAGACAACCGAAAGACTGGGGTACAGACGCTTAATACTATGTACCTACTTGAACTGTTTGAACTTTTTTCCTTTTACATGCATTACCTGCACAAAATTGATGAGTTTTCTGTAAATTGTAAGTTTTGTATATGTATGTAAATTGTTATTTTTTAATTTTTAAAAAACGTTTATTCATTTTTTGAGAGAGAGAGAGAGAGAGAGAGAGAGAGAGAGCGCAAGCAGGGGAGGGGCAGAGAGAGAGGAAGACACTGAATCCGAAACAGGCTCCAGGCTTTGAGCTGTCAGCCCAGAGCCTGTTGCAGGGTTCGAACCCACAGACCGCGGAATCATGACCTGAGCCGAAGTCGGACGCTTAATTGAGCCATCCAGGCGCCCCTATTTTTATTTTCTTAAGCAGGTGTCACACCCAGCATAGAGCCCAGTGCGGGGCCTGAACTCATGACCCTTAGACCAAGACCTGTGCTGAGATCAAGAGTCAGGCGCCTTAACTGACTTAGCCACCCAGGCACACCTTAGTTATATTTTGTAATAGCACATTGGTTAATTTTATTCTTGATACACGGATAATTTCTTTTGCCCCTTCTGTTCCGGGAGGCATCTCGGTAATTAACCTGTCACTTGTACTGAAAGACAGTGTTTATGTAGCTTTTGGCTGACATTACTCTGTAAAGGAAACACCCCCGGTTGCAGAGGATGCATTTGGAACCAGTGGAGCTCATCTTTGCCCAGAAGACTGATGCCTGTGTATCTACCTGTCCTCTTTTTCCTGGTCATCTGTGTAGCGTAGTTGGGAAGAATCTTGATATTGTGGTAGTTTCCAGTTTTGATTTGAGAACCTCTCTGAGGTTCTGAGGTTCTGATGAAATCCTGCTGTTGGTCCCATGTAGGAGGTTTGATTAGGGAAGGTCCAGCCTCGTGACAGCCACATTTTGGAAGAACACCCTCACCCTCCAGGGTCTGCCGTTCACTGTGTTTGACCCTGATTGTGGGACATTTCCTTGCATCTCCTCTGCATTTATATGCGAGCTCGCACTCATTTCGTGCTGGAGGAGATTACGGCAGTGTCTGGAGGTGTTGAGCCAAAGATTCTGTGACACGGGCCTGCCTTTTGTGGTTTTTACATAAATGGCTATGCCTGATGAAGACCAAGGCTGTGCCGAGGACATTCCATTCAAGGATGAAGTTATGCTCGCTCATGATGAGGCAGCAGCAGCAGCAGCCTCGTGCACTGCAGCAGCCGAGTCCGCCCTGGCGACCCCTTGCCTTGAGAGGAAGATCTATATGTAAATAAAAACGTTTTCATAGGAATGACTATATAAAGGAGATTTTTTTCAGCGTCTTTATTTCTCTTTGGAGTCCTAATCAGAACTCCATTTTCTGCTTCCCTATTTATGTATTTATTTCATTCGCATAGTATCAGGACGTTGGGAGTTTCGGGCCCGGGTGCTGTTGGGGAATTCATTCCCTTATTCGGAGCTACTGCCTTCCGGTGCGCCCCGTGGGTGAGCCCAGATACTGTTTCCTGTTTTGCGGGTGATCGCCTATTGTTAGTAGCGGGCTCCAAATGGAGCACTGGTTTTTCATATGCCTGCACTTTGTCCCTCAGAGAGAGACGGTGTTGTTTTGGTTACCTTCTGTTTTGTCTTTGTGCCAAAAATGGGGCCCAATGGTGTCTAACATTTTAAAATGTGACTCTGAGGTCATTTTTGGAACCTAAAAGCTATTTCCTCACCAAATCATTCTTTAGATCTTGTTTTCAATCATTGCTCTGGGGGCTTTTTTCCTTCACTGTTTTGTTTTAATCATGGCATTTTTATGTTGTCTAAATCAGTATTTTATCACAACTTTTTCCCAAAGGGAGAGAGTTGATGTTTAACATCAGGAATTGAAGCACCCAGGCCTCTCTCTTGATACTTGGATTTGTTTTGTATGCAGAGTAAAAAGGCCATGTCTGGGGGCGCCTTGGTGGCTCACTCGGTTAAGCATCCGACTTCGGCTCAGGTCGTGATCTCCCAGTTCATGGGTTCGAGCCCCGCATACGGCTCTGTGCTGACAGCTCAGACCCTGGAGCCTGCTTCAGATTCTTTGACTCCCTCTCTCCATGTTCCTCCCCCGTTCACGTTCTGTCTCTCTGTCTCTCAAAAAATAAATAAGCGTTTAAAAAAAATTTAAAAAGTCCGTGTCTGAATAGGCCTCTTCATGTGATCTTGCGCATCAGAATTGTTCACTTCTCAAAAGTGAGTTCGTTGGTGAGACAGAGCCGGGACCACACAGACCTGGATTATGTTGTAGAAAGTAGTTACCAAGCTCTCCCAGCCTTAGTTTCTTCATTTGTAAAATGGGATGGTGGGGGCACCTGGGTGGCTCAGTCGGTTGAGCATCTGACTTCGGCTCAGGTCATGATCTCATGGTTCATGAGTTCGAGCCCCGCGTCGGGCTCTGTGCTGACAGGTCGGAGCCTGGAGCCTGCTTGGGATTCTGTGTCTCCCTCTCTGTCTGGCCCTCCCCCAGTCGTGCTCCGTGTCTCTCTCTCTCTCAAAAGATAAATATTAAAAAAAAAAAAAAAAGGGATGGTAACTGTTTTCAGAGTCATGAGGATTACAGAATAATAGACGTGAGGTGTTTCAGATGGTGCCTGAACGCCATAGGTCTCGAGTAGGTGGTGGAGTCATTCTTGTGGCTGCTTGAACTTGGTGACTGTGTAGGTCTGTTGGCCTGGGACGGCCCTGTTTGGTGCCAGCCGTTCCAGCATAATTATGAACAGCCCCTCCTTCCTCTCTCAGAGATGTCCCAGTTTGGCCAATGATTATATGGTCGCCTCAGGTAGAACCCTGAAGTATCTTTAAACCCTAGTTAAGTCTCGGAAGTAACCCGGAGGCTTTCTGTCATGTTCCCACCCCTCATCGGTCACTGACGGTCAGTCTTAGGCCTTGAGTACCAGTTACAAGTAGACGGAGCCAGGTGGGTACCGTGCTAATAGGTGCTCTGCTGTTTCTGGGGGAAGGAAGTGTCTGAGGAAGCAGGTGACCAGTTTGAACATCTTCTGTGTTTCAGGAACCATTTGTAACCCTGGACCGCGGAAATCCATGGCTAAGCTGCTTTACATCCGCCTGGCGCTCTTTCTGCCAGAGATGGGCTGGGCTTCTCTGGGGGCCGCCTGGATAGCAGACGACATTCAGTGTGACAAGACGGTTGTGAATGGCATCATTGCCACTGTCATTGTCAGGTGAGGCCTTCCGTCTTCTCTCTCAGCTTCTTGTCTCGGGTGAGATGGAAGTCAACAGAACTTTCTGGGTAACTGCGGATAGCCCAATGGCACAGGGGCTTCCTGAAATCGTTAGGAATTGGACCTCTTTGAGTAGGTCATTGGGAGACGCTTGTTCATATATGAGAAATAATTCATCTTTCGTTATGCATGTATTGATGTCATTTTCTTTCTCACTGGTTCTCATTTTTCTGCATTTCGTCCCTTGTGTTATGAGAAGGAAGAAAACCCAGATACCAAACCAAGGGCAAAAACTAAAGGCAAGAGGAGTAGAAACGCAGTGCCAGGAATTGTGACGGGGGCTGCTGCCTGGGAGTCAGGCTTTCACGTTTTCCAGGCTAACGGTCCTAGAACTGATCAAGTTAATTCCCGTCCTGTTACAGAGAAGGAAAGGGGGGCTTCCCGAGCCGCCCAGGCAGCGGTGGCAGAATCCCCTCACGGGGGCGCGTCTTCCGCTGGCACGCGTTTCCCTGAGCCACAGTGCCTGGCACGTTGTGCGCTGTCTGGACACACTCACACATATGAAGGAAAGACCTCTTGGACTCTTCCACAGTGTGGCAAAGTTCTCCTGGTTTTGCCGGGAAGAACCCTGAGGCACGGAGGAGTCTGGGTCGTGCTGGTGGCCCGTGGAGAGCAGGTTCCAGCTGCTTCCACGCACAGGCTGCAACTCTACCTACTAGACGTCTTTTTTGTGGCCTTTACTTTTTTTTTTTTTTTTTTGAGAGAGAGAGAGAGAGAGCGAGAGAGAGAGAGAGGGAGGGAGGGAGGGAAGGAGGGCACGCATGCATGCATGAGCTACAAGCCAGGGAGGGCCAGAAGGAGAGAGAATCTCAAGTAAGCTCCACGCCCAACACAGCGTTGGATGTCATGAACTGTGAGATCATTACCTGAGCTCAAATCAGGAGTCGGACACTCAACCGACTGAGCCACCCAGGCGCCCCTTTTGTGGTCTTTACTTTTAAGGCTCTGATTTTTGTGAGGCCTGGGTCAGCCGTGGATGCATAAAGAACTTTCTAGAAAAAACAAGTCGCTCACCTCAGCCTGGTTCTGGGAAATCCGCATCTTCCTCAGTAACTAGAGCCACGGCTGTACAGATGTAAAAACTGAACCCTGAGGAGGGAGCCCTGGCTCATGCATGTGGACGTGGGACCCACGGTCGTCGCGCCTTCTCCTCTCTCTGTTTTGCAGCTGGATTATCATCGTCTCCACTGTGGTTACCATCATCGTCGTCTTTGACCCACTGGGGGGGAAGATGGCTCCGTATTCCTCTGCTGGCCCCAACCACCTGGACAGTCATGAGTCGAGCCAGCTACTTAACGGCCTCAAGACAGCAGCTACCAGCGTGTGGGAGACCAGGATCAAGTTACTGTGCTGCTGCGTCGGGAAAGATGACCATACTCGAGTTGCTTTTTCGAGTACGGCAGAGCTTTTCTCAACCTACTTTTCAGTAAGCCGAAGGGGTCTGCTTTCGTCTCTTCTCCTGAGTAAATGTCTCCTCCGTGAAGATGAGCCCTCTGTGTTTTGAGCCGCGCCCCCGTTGACATAAAACAGCTCTTGCAGATGTGTGGTCTGTGCATGGCAGAGCAGGGGAGATGCTCACGGGACGTGGGCTCCGGAGCGTTAAGCCGGGGCCCTGCGCTTCGGACGCCGTGTCTCCGGTCAGTGTGTCCTGCGTTGCTGCTGGTTCTTTGCACCGTGAAGGGTGTTAGTTAGTTTTTAAGGAGGCGAATAATGGAACCTGTGTGTTTCGCGGGTAATTTGCCAGTCACCTGGATCCTCTGTCCTCCGGCCGGTGTGCTGCAGGTGCAGGCAGGTGTAAGCAGTGTCCTGCATCCGGGGTGGTGTCAGACCTCGTGTGCCACATTACGGCACGATGGGATGTGTCCTTGCAGCGCAGGAAGGTGTCCTCACTCTAGAGCAGTTTCTTCAGTGATTTAGAAAAACTTGGTTTTCTTTCACATCGAGTGCTTTTGTGTAACATCCTCTAGTAAACTATCGTGTTCAGTATTGAGACCAAGTAAGGGACAGGAGTTCTCTTGCCATCCTGAGTGACCGCTGGTCCCTTTCCTGCGGCGTCCGAGTCAGCAGTGTCCAGGGCTGGCCCCGTAGGCTGACACCAGGCGGGTAGCAGCAGCCTCTGTGTAGACAGTGGACAAGGGTCTCCCTAAACTAATCCCCAGGAGTGCTTCTGCCTAGTCTTAAGATATTTGGAAGAAGCGGGGGTGCCTGGGTGGCTCAGTCGGTTGAGCATCCGACTTTGGCTCAGGTCATGATCCGTGAGTTCGAGTCCCGCGTGGGGCTCTACTGTCAGTGCAGAGCCTGGTTCGGATCCTCTGTCTCCCTCTCTCTCCCTTTCTCCCATGCGTGCATGCACTCACTCTCTCAATCTCTCTCTCTTGAAGATAGACATTAAATTTTTTTTTTTTTTTTTAAGTTTGGAAGAAGGAAGAAGAGCATCTGAGTGTTCTCAGCAGGTGTCTTCACCTGCATCACAGGTAGAGCTGATGACTCGGGCTGAGTGGCCAGTACCTGCTCCTTCTGGACTGGAAGTGCCTGGAGGCAGCTGAGCATTCCTGCCTGCTCCATACCCCACCCGGAGAAAGGAGGGGAAAGTCAGGGGCAGGCGGCTTGCTCTGTTGCTGTCCTGGAGTGGGCTTCTCCCGGAGGCTTGCAGTAGCTGGTGTATTTAAGTTCCGTGTTGAATCTCTGCCCCAGGGACTCTTGCCACAAAACCATAGCATCTTGAGCAAGCATCTAAGTCTGGGCTAAAACCGGCTGTTACTAGCAAAGATGGTGAATTTACTTATCCATTTGCTCCCCAGCTTTACAAAAGAAGTGAAGTCCATTAAGTGGTTCAGTTACTTAAAGTGAAAGTTGAAATAAGAGCTCGGCCACATTTTTTTGTTCTCCAGTGGATTTGTCTGAGGGCAGGATAGGAAAAAACATTAAGCTCACATGCAGAAGTCTTGAAAGGAAAATACTTTTTAAGATACCCCTTTACACATAACTGTGTGTGCATGTGAACTGTATAAAACTGGGTTTTGAGGAACTCGGGCAGTCCCTGCTAAGTTTTATGACAAGCCGCCGTTTTCACCCAGGACACAGATCTGGTCCCCAGCGACATTGCGGCGGGCCTCACCCTTCTCCATCAGCAACAGGACAACATCAGGAACAGCCAGGAGCCTGATGAGGTCATCAGCCATTCCCCAGGCCCCCCCCAGGTAAGCCCGTTCTGTTGGGTTGTAGAGTTTTGACATTTATACCTATTTATGTATCTTCAAAAAACAAAGAACAGAAAAACCTGGCCAGCACCAATTTCAGGAGCAGCTGGCTTGGAATGTGAGTTGTGGCTTCTGCTGTTGTGGTTTTTCACCCGTCAGGTAAGGCGTTTGCTCACCCGGAGTTCAGGGAGCGGAGCCCGTTCCTGGCTGCTTCACATCCATGTATCTTGAAAGCATTCTCTCTTAGGAACTTGGCTGTTGCAGTCTGCGTGGCAGAAACTCAGGGACCGGGCTTGGATCTCCCTGGGTGTGTTTGTGCTCTGCGCCTGGGGAGCGGAAACGGGTCAGCTTTGCTTGATGAGTTTTCCTGCCACGGGTGTTTATGCTTCTGAAAGAGAAGGTGGCACGTAGGAGTATACGTTTCTCTGCACCCCATCCAGCCATCCAGGTCTTCGCGGCTCACTTGTTGCAGGAAGGGGAGACTCCGGAGTTTGGGTTCAGGTTTATGACCTTGGTGAGTTGGTCTTGTCCGTAAGGGGCTCCCTGATACAAAAAGCTTTTTTTCCTTCTCTTACAGGAAGCTGATTTAGATGCAGAGTTAGAAAATTGCCATCATTACATGCAGTTTGCAGCAGCCGCCTACGGGTGGCCCCTGTACATTTATCGGAACCCCTTCACAGGGCTGTGCAAGATCGGTGGGGACTGGTAGGTGGATGCGTTTGAGGCCTCCGTCTTCCTTCTGGTTGTCACTTGCTACGCAGTGTGTCCTTTATTTCCTAAAAATGATCCGGTTTCCCCTTTCAAAACACTTTGTTTTGAGATATTTCAAAACTGCAAGATCAGTACTGAGAACTCCCATATATCCTTTATATGGGGCCACCAGTTGTGACTCAGTTTGGTCACATGTGCTGTGTTACTATAAATACATAGCTTCTTCCTGAACCACTGGAAGTGTGATGCGATCAGCATGCCCCTTCTCTGCGGTTACTTCAGCCTGTATTTCTGTTCCCTCCCTCCCTCCCCTTTCTTTATTTTTAATTTGAGAGAGCCAAAGTACAAGTGGGGTGAGGGGCAGAGAGAGAGAGAAAGTTACCATTAAGCAATAACTCATTTATATTCTGTATTCACAGTTTTCCAGTTGCCACGATAGTATCCTTTGTAACGGTTTTTCCTCCAGGTCAAGATTACGCATTGCACTTAGTTGACGTGCATCCCTAGTTTTTTTCTATTTTGGAACTATTCCTCAGTCATTTTTCGTCTTTCATGATCTTGACATTTTGGAAAGGACAGTGTAGGTATTTTGTAGAATGGCCCTCAATTTGCATTTGTCAGATGGTTTCTTCCTGATGAGAGTCCAGATGCACATTTTTGGCAGGAATGTCCCATGAGGGGTATTGCGCCCTTCTTAGAATTACATCATATCAGCAAACGCAAGAGGTCAGTTTGTCCCGTTACTAGAGTTTTAGAGTCTCTCCCATTCTTTTTTTTTAATGCTTTATTTATTTTTGAGAGAGACAGAGACAGAATGCGAGTGGGTTAGGGGCAGAGCAAGAGGGAGACGCAGAATCCGAAGCAGGCTCCAGGCTCTGAGCTGTCAGCGCAGAGCCCGACGCGGGGCTCGAACTCACGGACCGTGAGATCATGTCCTGAGCTGAAGTCAGACGCTCAACCAACTGAGCCACCCAGGCGCTCCTTTTTTTAAATTTTTTTAATGTTTATTTATTTTTGAGACAGAGCATGAGTGGGGGAGGGAGAGAGAGAGAGGGAGACACAGAATGTGAAACAGGCTCCGGGCTCTGAGCTATCAGCACAGAGCCCGACGTGGGGCTCGAGCTCACAAGCTGTGAGATCATGACCTGAGCCGAAGTCGGATGCTTAACTGACTGAGCCACCCAGGCGCCCCAAGTATCTCCCATTCTTAATATTGATTTTTTTGTATATGTAAAACATCGACACAACTCCAGAGATGAAAGCTGTAGTAAGAAGTATGCACAGGAATGTAATGGTCTTTTAAAGGCCATTATATGTTCGCCAGAGTAAGGCCTGAAAATTGTAAACTTGGGTCCTCGTGATTTGGGGAAGACAGAACAGTGGGGATCGATGTTCCTTGGTAAGTGGCTCAGGTTGGCAGAGTACCAACCTTGCCTGTGTTTTTAGTTGTAGAACCAGGACAGCAGAATATGACTTGGTTGGAGGCGATCAGCTCAGCTGCCATTTTGGCTCCATCCTGCAGACGACAGGGCTACAGTACAGGGACTTCATTCACATAAGCTTTCATGACAAGGTAGGTGTAACGGCGCTTCTGAACTTCTTTGGGGTCCTGGAGTCCCTTGAGATTCTGACAGAAGTTACAGATTTTTTTTTTTTTTATGTTTATTTACTTTTGAGAAGAGAGAGAGAGACAGAGTGGGAACGGGGGAGGGGCAGAGAGAGAGGGAGACACAGAGTCCGAAGCAGGCTCCAGGCTCCGAGCTCTCAGCACAGAACCCGACGCGGGGCTGGAACCCACAAACCGCGAGATCATGACCTGAGCCGAAGTGGGACGCTTAACCGACCGAGCCCCTCAGGCGCCCCTACAGATTATTTTCCCCAGAAAAATGTACTTGGGGAGACACACACACACACACTTTGCATACTGTTTCGGCTTAACGTAGATGGAGCCAGAAGTCTTCATAGAGATACTGTACTGTGTTTTTGGTTTGGCTTTGTTTTAAGTTTGTTTATTTATTTTGAGAGACAGTTTGCTAGTAAGCAGGGCGGGGACAGAGAGAGAGGAAGAGTCCCAAGCAGGGGCTTAAACTCCCGAACTGTGAGATCATGACCTGAGCTGAAACTAAGAGTCAGTCACTTAACCGACTGAGCCCCCCGGATGCCCCTGCACCGTGTCTGCACGTAGCCCGCCTCCTGTTGAAGGACAGGGAGCTGCACTTGGCAGTCGTGGCTGCGGAACCGTTAGCAACGGGGGCCGGCCTAACTCTGTATCCGCAGCCACACGTTCTTACCCTCGGGACCTCCTGCCTCTTTCCCTCACCCTCAGGTCTACGAGCTTCCCTTTTTAGTGGCTCTGGACCACAGGAAGGAGTCCGTCGTGGTGGCAGTGAGAGGAACCATGTCTCTCCAGGTAGGGAGCCCAGGGACGAGGGGTGGGGCGAACGGCCAGCCGCGGGCGCCAGGAGCTGAGGATCAAGGCGGCATCAGGCAGGGCAGCAGGCGTTGGGGGGAACACTGGGACAGAAGCTGCTGAAGCTGACCCCGGTTGTGAGACACTCCCTTTGGAAAAACCCAGGAAGTCGTTTTCCTTTTCACTGAGAAGCATCAGAAACAGACTGGTGGGGTTGGGGAGATGGGGGGCTTCCCTTCAAGAAGTTGCTACAGAGGCGCCTGCCAAGTCCCCTCCTGGTGCTCACATGCGGACGCCTCGAGGACTGCCACTTATCTGTCCCCAGCCCGAGACCTCTCCCGTCCTGCCCTGGGGAGATGCTGGGTGGCTTTTTTCTCCCTGTTTCCGTGACGTGCTTTTCGGTCTGTTCTTGGCCGTTCCTCAATCTCATTTCCTGATTCCCACTTTGCTGCCGCCCCAGAAAGTGTAGAGAGACCTTGACCCTCTACAGGGCGGGGGTGCACCTGGGGGTGCTGGCCGGACACCACAGGCACCTCGCCTCCTCCAGACCCGCTGTCTGGGCCCCGATTTCTGGTAATTCTGCAGCAGCCCCCAGCTGTCCCCTATAGAAAGGGTGAAGCCGTCCTCGGTGTCTGTCCTGCCTTCCTGCCCGGCTCTCTCTGGCCATCTCTCTGTGCACAGTGCCGTAGCCCTGATTGTGCCCCCGTCCCCTTTTCCAGGCCAGGGAAGCAGTTTTCTACCCGGGTCCCTGTCCCTGGTCTTTCATTTTCCAGTCAGTCCTCATACCGTCCACAGAGACTCTTTCCAGAATGTGGGTCTGATCTTCCCACTCCTCAGGACCTCCCTCACCGCACCCCCTTCCCCGTTGCTTTTTAATACAGAATTCGTGTCTCTTATCATGGCTCTATCGGAGCTTTGTGACCTGAGCCCCCCTGCCTTGCCACTTCCCACCAGGCACTCCACATGTTCCGGAGTCCCATCCCTGGTGGGTTAGCCAAGCTGGGGCCTGCTGCCCCTTCACCTGGGGTTGCCCACCTCTCTGTTTCCTGAAAGTAAGTTTCTCCTTTAGTCTCTGGCGTCACCTCCTCCAGGAAGCACCCCCACCCCAATGCATTTCTTACCCTCCCTTAGGTTTCTGTGAGCCGTTGATAGCCCCTTGAGGATAGGAACCATGCTTTGTTCAAAACCCAGGTACAGGGCTCTGCTCTGTGGTACTTAGAAGAGGGGTGTACAGAGTACTTAGGCAGAAGGCGTGTCTTAGACGCGTCCCACAGCCCCCTCCCTGCCATGGGTCCCTCAGGCTTCCTGGCCACCTGGGTTTCCCTCCTGAGTTTGGGTGTGAGGTTCAGTCCTCAGTCTGACCCAGGAGACTGTCCTTCAGAGGGACCCGCCCCGCAGTGTCTGCTCTCAGCTCATCCCGGCGGCCTCTTCCAATGCGCTCTTTGCAGGACATCCTCACGGACCTGTCAGCGGAGAGCGAGGACCTGAACTTGGACTGTGGGGTGCAAGACTGTTCGGCGCACAAGGTACGAGCCCTGGGTTTTGTGTTCGGGAATGTTCCGTCCAAGAGAAGCTCAGAGGGGCCAGGGTTTTTCCAAGTCTGACTGTCCCGTGAATGCTAACCTGCTAACCGTACAGCAGATAGCCAGTGCCGAGTGAGTGCTCTCTTCCCTTTTAGTACAGATTCCCACGACAGCCCCACCAGGTTGCTTTTTGTTTCTTTAAGAGGAAGGAGCAGGTTCTGAGCCATCGAGGGACTTACCAGAGGCCACCCAGTTGTTAGGATAAGTGTCACTCGGCATTTGACCCCCCAGTCGAATGCTCTTCCCTTGATGAAAGTCACACATTGTCGTGGGGAAGTCGAGGTCCAAGGAGCGTCCAGCGCGCGAGTCTCCCGCCCAGGAGCCCCGAGGGGCCCCGCAGCCCTGTCCTGTCACCCGAGGGTTTCTTGTGCAGAGGACACAACACACGAGTTCTCGTCTTGTTGGTTCTGTGCCGGTGGCGTGGGGCTGCGGGCTCCTCCTCCAGGAATACAAAGGGCCTAGAGCAGAGGTGGTTTTTTTAAACGGTTTCGATGACATGACATAATGTGACGTGTCACATTAACCACTTGTAAGCGTACGGGTTGCTGGCGGTAGATAGATTCCAAATGCCCGTCCCCGTGACCACCGTCTGTGCCCAGACTTTCTCATCATCCCGAACAAACTGTCCCTTCAGCAGTCCCCTCTCGGCAGCTGCTGAGAGACGTTCTGCCGTGTGCACAGACCGCTTTGGCTTGTCCGTTTGTCCACTGGAGGGCCCGCCGGCCACTGCTGCAGCCCTTCCTTTGCGCTCTGTAGGGACTCCACCCGGAAGCGGGGCCGCCGCGTCTCGGGGTGTTAGCTGGGTTTCAGTCGGGGAGGAGCCGCCGAACCGTCTTCCGGCCCAGCTGCACCAGTTGGCGCTCCGCTTGCAGCGTGTGAGGGCTCCCGTTCTCCACGTCCTCGTTCACACGTATCTTCCGTGGCTTCGGTGACAGCCATCCCAGGGGCGCGAAGCGGTGTCTCGCTGCGGTCTGGGTTCACGTTTCCCTGATGACTGATGCGGTCGTGAGCAGGGTGTTTTAACGTTTGGGGGAATGTCCGGTCCCAGAGATCATGGCGGCTGCTTCCGGGGCCAGGGCTGTCGGGGTGGAGGGCGGTGGGCCTGTGCTGTTTTTATGCACTTGGGGGTTTTTCAACCAAAACCCATATCACTTCTCTAGTAATCGTTTTTTCAGCAAAATGCTTAGTTTTTATATAAACGTGTCAGAGCCGGAGTGGAGCTGATTGAGCCAGCGTCCTGCCTGGATAGTTCGCAGTGCGGGGCCAGACTGGAGGCTTCGTTCTGCCCCCCGTTAGAAGCTTGACAGTCCTCAGAAGTGAATGTTCCCCCGCAACCCCTAGCTGTCTCTTTGTGCCTCGAGTCACACAGGAATCCAGTTTAACTGTCGGACACGTGAGAATGTTCGACTTTCTTACCGAGACACAGCCACTAGCCAACCACAGGATGCGGTTCCGTGGGCTGGGTAGTGGCTCTGGTCTTAGAATCTAGCCGCAGGCTTTGTGCGACCACAAGATGCGCTCTGAGCCTGGTCCCGGTCCCTCCAGAAGCAGCTCCTCCCTCGGGCCAGGAAGGTGGCTGCTGGAGCTCCAGGCCTCAGGGCCTGTACTGCTGCTCTCCGCCTCTGGCTTCACTCCTACACGTTTTGGCCCCGATACTGGCCGAAGTCGTTGGAGTTCACGACCGTGCAAGCGAGCACAGTCTTGGCCTGCGTGTGTGACACGGGCCAGGGACTCGGCCAGCTGCAGTGGTGTCCAGGTCACTTTTGGCTCTGTCTGTCCGGAACCGGGCCTCTCTCGTGTGAGGCCAGGTCCCGCCGCCTCCCACAGAATTCAGTCGTTACCCACTCAGGGATTTGCAGTAGCTCGGGAGGCTCTCCCGCGTCTCGCATCTGAACACAGGATTTCTCCCCTTCGGTCTTGTTAGGAGAGCAGCTGCACGAGGACAGGGGCCACGCCGGCCTTGTCTCGTCCTCCATTGAAACTGCTCCATTTTTCAAGAAGCCTATTTCTTAGGACAGCTGTATTTGTTAGGAGGTTTTACATTTCATTTCTTCTTTGAAATGGAACTAAAATCTGACCTCCCTAGAACTCATTTCCGATGGTCTTAGTTTTGCCTTTGCCAAAACTGAATGCTTGACGAATATCACTTACTCGGAACTTTATGTTTTAATGTTTTATGTTCTAATGTTAGAAGATCAGCCACTTAAAATCTAAACCTGACAATCCGTCAGGACTTGGCTGAAGTAAACCGTGGTATGTGTATACAGCAAAATATCGTATAGCTTCAGAATAAGCCATAGAAAGACCCCTTGCCGTGCACGTGTGTTCCCGATGTTACCCATTCACTGGTTCATGAAAACAGCCATGGAGCCCCCTCTCCAGGCCGAACTCTGCATCAGGAACCAGGAACACAAGGGCGAGTGGTAGCTGTGGCCGCTGATCCCCAGGTGCCGGTCTCCGCCTTGGGGAGACCGTCACAAATGAGTGTGCACAGTGTAAGCCTGTCACTTGTCATAACGGAACTCATTTCATCTGATGGTCAAAAGTCACCTTCTCTCGTCTGCATTTTTAGGGGATTTCTCAAGCCGCCAGATATGTGTACCAGCGCCTCATCAACGATGGGATCTTGAGCCAAGCGTTCAGCATTGCTCCCGTGAGGTTTTCATTTTTCTTTTCCTTCCCGTCGTTGTCATCTGCCGTCTGCTTCGTTTTAACCACGACACGTTCTGCTTTTGTCCCGCAGGAATACAGGCTAGTGGTCGTGGGACACAGCCTGGGGGCCGGCGCCGCGGCCCTGCTGGCCATCATGCTCAGGAGCTCGTACCCTCAACTCCGGTGCTACGCCTTCTCCCCGCCCCGGGGGTTGCTGAGGTACTTGTTTCTGGCAGGCGTGTGACGGGGTGCCGCGTGCTCCAGACCGGTCTTGGAGCTGTGATCTCGTGATCTCTCGTGCTCAGCCCGTTTGCTTCAAGCACTGCACAGTTGCAGGGACACCGAACAGCCTTTCACAGGCCTGCGTGAGCACAGCTCTGCTCTCCAAAAGGGCACGGAGCGGAGACTCTCTACACGGAGGGACGGCTCACATCAGATGTCCCACAGAATACGTTGTGAAATGGTCACAAGAAGTCTAGGCAACCTCTGTCTCCTTACATGACAGAATTTCTTTCCTTGGGATAAGAACTTTTAAGGTTCATTTAGCAACTTTCAGTGTTTGTTTATTTTTGAGAGAGAGAGAGACAGAGAGACAGAGCGCAAGTGGGGGAAGAGCAGAGAGAGAGGGAGACACAGAATCCGAAGCAGGCTCCGGGCTCCGAGCTGTCAGCGCAGAGCCCGACGCAGGGCTCAAACCTACAAGCCATGAGATCATGACCTGAGCTGAAGTCGGACGCTCACCCGACTGAGCCCCCCCAGGCGCCCCTCTCTTAGGAGCTTTCAGATGTGCCATCTGGTGTTAGTAACTCATCACCATGCTGTACTTCCATCCCCATCGGTCCCCGTGACTTATTTATAATTCGGGCTTTGCGCCCTTGGGCTCCGTTCACCCAGTCCATCTGCCCTGCAGCCCTCGCCTCTGGCAGCCACCAGCCTGTATTCTCCGTGTCTGTGAGCTTGGCTTTGGGGGATTTTTTTTTTTAGATTCCACATATAAGTGAGATCATACAGTATTTATAAAAGTAAATAAGTCTGTCTGACTGATTTCAGTTAGCATAATGCCCTCAGTGTCCATCCGTGTTGTTGCAAATCGCAGAATTTCATTGTGTTTTATGGTCATTGTACATGCACGTGCACACACACCACTTTTTTTCCATTCATGTGCTGATGCACGCTTACGTAGTTCCCACGTCTTGGCCGTTGCAAATCATGCTGCAGTAAACGTGGGGGTACAGCTCTCTTTTCAAGTTAGTGTCTTCATTTTCTTTGGACACGTACCCAGAAGTGTAATTGCCGGGTGACATGATAGTTCCACGTTTAGGTTTTTGAGGAGACTCCACACTGTTTTCCACAGCGGCTGCACCAGTTTGCTTTCCCGCCAGCAGGACACCGGGGTTGCCTTTTCTCCACATCCTCGCCAGCACTCGTTATTTCTTGTTTGGGGACCTTTGTTGTTTTACTAGCCATTCGGACAAGTGTCAGGTGATATCTCGTCGTGGTTTGGATTTGCATTTCCCTGAGAAGTAGTGATGTTGAGCATTTTCACGTACCTGTGGGTCACGTGCATGTCTTTTTTTGGAAAAAAGTCCATTCGGGGTGCCTGGGTGGCTGTCAGGCATCCGACTCTTGATCTTGGCTCGAGTCTTGATCTCAGGGTCGTGAGTTTGGGCCCCGTGTTGGGCTCCACACTGGGTGTGGAGTCTACTTAAAAAAAAATGTTTAGGGCCACCTGGGTGACTAGGTCGGTTAAGCGTCTGACTCTTGATTTAAGCTCAGGTCGTGATTTCATGGTTCACAAGATCAGGCCCCATGTGGGGCTCTGCGCTGATAGCATGGAGCCTGCTTGGGATTCTCTCTCTCCCTCCCTCCCTCCTTCTCTCTCTCTCTGCCTCTCCCCTGCTTGTACGCGTGTGCACTATCTCTCAAAAATAAACTTTAAAAAAAAAAAAGGTATTGGACGCCTGAGTGGCTCAGTCAGTGAAGCATCTAACTTCAGCTCAGGTCGTGATCTAACAGTTTGTGAGTTCGAATCCCACTTTGGGTGAGCCCTGCTTCTCTCTCTGTCTCTCTCTCCCCCCTCCCTCTCCCTCTCTCTCTCTTTCTCTCCCTCTCTCCCTCCCTCTCTGTGCCCCTCACTCACTGGTGTCCTCTCTCTCAACAACAAAAACAAAAAAACCACAAAGTATTGCTTAAAAAAAAGAATGTCTGTTCTGCTCCTCTGCCCATTTTTAAATCTTACTGTTTTTCTGCTAGTGGGTTGTGTGAATTCTTTATATATTTTGGGTATCAACGCCTTGTCAGAGGTATGGTTTGCAAATGTTTTCTCCCATTCCGCAGATCGCCTTTTCGTTTTGTCGGTCGTTCCCTCTGTGCAGAAGCTTTTCGGTTGGATGTGGTCCCTCCCTGTTTAGTTTTGCTTTTGTTGCCTTTGCTTTTGGGGTCAGATCCAAAAAGTCATCATTGAGACCAATGTCTGGGAGCTCACTGCCTGTTTTCTTCTGAGAGTTTTATGGTTTCAGGTCTTATATCTAAGTCTTTCATCATTTTGAGTTGGGTCGTGTTGTGGTGTAAGATAGGGGTCCAGGCTCATTCTTCTGCACGTGGCTTCGGTTCTCCCAGCACCATTGCTTGAAGAGACTGTTCTGGCCGCCTCGTATATTGTTGCTGCTATGTTGTAAATTAGTTGGCTTTATTTCTGGGGTGTGTGTCTGTTTTTATGCCAATACCATACTATTTTGATTACTGTAGCTTTATAATATCGTTTGGAATCCGGGAGCATGATGCCTCCAGCTTTGCTCTTCGTTCTCAAGATTGCTTTGGCGATTTGGGGTCTTTTGTGGTTCCGCATAAATTTTAGGATTATTTTGTCTATTTCTGTGAAAAATGCCATTGGAATTTAGATAGGGATTGAGCTGACTCTAGATTGCTTTGGGTAGTGTGGATATTTTGACAGTATTAATTCTCCCGGTCCGCGAGCATGGAAAGCTTCCCATTTATTCTTGTCTTCAGTTCTTTCATCAGGTCTTAGGGTTTCCAGTGCACACGTCTTGCCCCTCCTTGGTTAAACTGATTCCTTCGTGTTTTTGGGGTGCAACTGTAAGTCGGATTGCTTTCTTATTTTTCTTTCCGATAGCTCATTAGCTTATGCCAACAACAGATTCCTGTATACAAGTACATACCTTGTGTTATTGTGCTTCGCAGGTACTGCTTCACTTTTTAAATTTTTTTTAAATAAATAAAGGTTTGTGGCAGCCCTGCCTTAAGCAAGTTTGTTGGGACCACTTTTCAAACAGCATCAGCTCATTTTATGTCTTTGTCACATTTTAAAGGTTCTTGCAGTATTTCAATTTTTTTCATTATTTTGTTATGTTGACGTGTGATGGCTGGTTATGACTCACTGAAAGCTCTGATGGTGGTTAGCATTTTTTAGCAATAAAGTATTTAAAAAAAAATTTTTTTTTACGTTTATTTATTTTTGAGAGACAGAGACAGAGCACAAGCAGGGTAGGGGCAGAGAGAGAGGGAGACACAGAATCCAAAGCAGGCTCCAGGCTCGGAGCTGTCAGCACAGAGCCTGAGGCAGGGCTCGAACTCACAAACTGTGAGATCATGACCTGAGTCGAAGTCGAACGCCTAAACGACTGAGCCACCCAGGCGCCCACAATAAAGTATTTTTTTTTATTTAATATTTTTTTTTTTTTTTTTATTTTTTTTTATTTTTGGGACAGAGAGAGACAGAGCATGAACGGGGGAGGGGCAGAGAGAGAGGGAGACACAGAATCGGAAACAGGCTCCAGGCTCCGAGCCATCAGCCCAGAGCCTGATGCGGGGCTCGAACTCACGGACCGCGAGATCGTGACCTGGCTGAAGTCGGACGCTTAACCGACTGCGCCACCCAGGCGCCCCTAAAGTATTTTTTAATTACAGTGTGTACATTGTTTTTGTAGACACATCATTGCACACTTTAAATAGACATTGCACACTTGGGGCGCCTGGGTGGCTCAGTGGGTTAAGCGTCTGACTTTGGTTCAGCTGCTTTGGATCTCGCAGCTCATTAGTTTGAGCACCGCCTCAGACTCTGCTGACAGCTCAGAGCCTGGAGCCTGCTTCAGATTCTGTGTCTCATTCTCTCTCTGCCCCTCCCCCGCTTGAGCTCTGTCTCTCTCTCGAATATAAAGAAACGTTAAAAAAAGTTAAATAGACGTTGCACACTTAATAGACTGCAACGCGTGTAAACAGAACTTCTCTGCGCTGGGAAACCAAACGATTCACGTTAGTCGCTGTACCGCAGTATTTGCTTTACTGCAACCGAACCTGCGTAATACTGTGCCCCGTGTTATGTCCAGAGTCGTCCTGTAGCCTACAACTCTCCTGAATTTGTTTCCTGATTATTTTTTTAAGTTCAAAAGTATATTTTTCTTTTCTTACTTAACATACTTAATCCTACATAATTTTTTCTCCTAATGATAAAAGAAGTTTGTGCTATAATTTAAAAAGAAGGAAAAAGGGGAGGAACAAAGAAATTTGTATCCATCATGGAAGTTTTGGAAAATGTAAAAAAGTGGAAAGATCAGAGATTTTCTACCCAGAAATCACATTGTAACTATTTAGGTTTGTTTACTTCTAGCTGCTTGTGTGTGGCTATGTTTTACATATTAACATTTTTTACTTACTTGAGAGAGAGAGCAGAAGCTGGAGAGGGGCAGAAAGAGAGAAAGACACAATCTTAAGCTGGTTCCATGCTCAGCGTCAAGTCTGACAACACAGGGCTGGATCCCACAGCCCTGGGATCATGACCTGAGCTAAAAATCAAGAGTTGGCCCAATCAACTGAGCCAGCCAGTCACCCGGACATAATATTTTGTATACATGATATCCTTAAATATTGTTTGAGAGCATGTTTTTTATGTAGCTGCTGAGTATTCTATTATCTGGTTATGCCATATTTATTCTATGGATGGAAATTTACATTTTGTGGTACTATTGGTAATTATAATTATATTTAGTAATTATAATTCCATCCATTATATTTATATATAAATATTTGTATACCTTTCCAATTTTTAAAGCTTTTTTTTTTTTTTTTTTTTTTTTTTTTTTTAACGTTTATTACTTTTGAGAGAGAGACAGAGTGTGAGCAGGAGAGGGGCAGAGAGAGGGAGACACAGAATCTGAAGCAGACTCCAGGCTCTGAGCTCTCAGCACAGAGCCAGATGCGGGACACGAACTCACCAACTGTGGGATTATGACCTGAGCTTAACCCACTAAGCCACCCAGGTGCCCCTTAAAGCTCTTTTTATGTTAAAATATACATTTATACATATCAAAAGACATGAATGACTTCTAAAAATTTTTTTTTAATATTTATTTTTGAGAGAGAGACAGAGAGGAAGCCGGCGAGGGCAGGGAGAGAGGGAGACACAGAATCCGAAGCAGGCTCCAGTCTCTGAGCTGACGGCACAGAGCCTGATGTTGGGCTCAAACCCACAAACTGCGAGATCATGACCTGAGCCAAAGTTGGACATTTAACTGACTGAGCCACCCAGGAGCCCCAACAGGAATGACTTTTTTTTAATTTTTTTTTTTTTTTTTTTTATGTTTTTATTTTATTTTGAGAGACAGAGTGTGATCAGGGAAGGGACAGAGAGAGAGGGAGACACAGAATCCAAAGCAGGCTTCAGGCTCCAAGCTGTCTCTCAGAGACACAGAGCCCGATGCAGGGCTCGAACTCATAGACTGTGAGATCATGACCTAAGCCGAAGCCAGACGCCCAACCGACTGAGCCACCCAGGTGCCCCAGGAATGACTTTTTTAACTGAATTTTTAGATTGTGAAACATTTAATACAAAATTTACATTTTCTGAGAAGGATAAGCAAACATCTTTACAATGTGGATGCATTTTGCCATGTGAAGAAAAGTCTACACACAAGACCTATTGTAGGATTCCAGTTATCTCACCTCCTGGGGTGGGGGTGGGATTGATGGCCAGAGGACACAGGGGGGCTCTTGGGGGTGCTGGAAACGTTCTTTATTGTGATGGTGGTGGCAGTTAAGCAGTTAAAGCATTTGTCAGGACTTGTCCACTCACACTGGGTGATTTTGCTGTGTCCACCTCAACAAAGTAGATTTAAAAATACAGCGCTCTGTACCCACGTTGAGAAACCAAGTGTTCAGTGACTTAGAATTCCCTGTGCGTCCTCTCCTTCCCTGCAGATACTCCCCGTCTTGACCTTTGTGAAAATTCTTCCTTTGCTTTTTTTTTTTTTTAATTTTTTTTTTTTTAACGTTTATTATTTTTCAAACAGAGAGAGACACAGCATGAACAGGGGAGGGGCAGAGAGAGAGGGAAACACAGAATCGGAAGCAGGCTCCAGGCTCTGAGCCATCAGCCCAGAGCCCAACGCGGGGCTCGAACCCGCGGACCGCGAGATCGTGACCTGAGCCGAAGTCGGACGCTTAACTGAGCCACTCAGGCGCCCCTCTTCCTTTGCTTTAAAAAGTAGTTTTACTGCTTATATTCAGGTCTCCACATAGCAGTTTGGATTTGTGTGGTTTCAGAATTTATAGAACTGGATTCCTTGTCTGTTGAGTTTCCACTTTGGTGGTGTTCCTTTTGCCCATTTTTCTGTCAGGTCGTCTTTTGCTTTCTCGATCTGCAAACACGTATATTATGTAGTCCGTTCTTTTGCAGCTGCAAGTAAGTGTTGTGAATATGCTCTCCTGGTCCTCAATGTGCTCTGTACTTGCATTGAGTCCTGTCTTCACTTCCTTGCGTTCTTGATTTTAACCTTCATTTGTCAGCCTTTTCATTTATGATTTTTGTTTCTTATTTAAGAAATCTTTTTCAGGGCACCTGGGTGGCTCAGTCAGTTGAGCGTCTGACTTTGGCTCAGGTCATGATCTCATAGTTTGTGGATTTGAGCCCCACATCACGCTCTGTGCTGACCGTTTGCTCAGAGCCTGGAGCCTGTTTCAGATTCTGTGTCTCCTTCTCTCTCTGCCCTTCCCCCGCTCACGCTTTGTCTCACTGTTTCTCAAAAATAAATAAATGTAAAAAAAAAATTTTTTTAGAGAAATCTTTTTCTATCGTAAGGATTCGAAGCTCATCTTTATTCCAACAGCTCTTAGTCTGGCCTTTCACCTTTAGGTAGATCTTTAGTCTGTGTTTAATTGCGTTTTTGTGTGCGGTGTGAGTCTGGGATCCAGTCATTTCCCCCTCACACAGCGCAACATCGTAGCCCTTCCCCTGCTGCCAACACAAAGTGTTGGCCTCTAGTGGTGCAAATCCCCGTGCCTTTTGCTTTTGCAAGAGCTTCGTGGCTGTTCTTAGCCCTTTGCACCTCATATCAATTTTGGGATCAACTTTGCAAGTTCCGTAAACAAAAAGCTTAGTTCTTATTTCAGCTGCCTTTACTTTCTAGTTCACTCTGGAGGTAACTAACACATTACTGAGCCTTCCAGCCTTTGAATATAAAGTCGCTTTTCAAATATTCCGGGACCCTTTAATGTCTTCCAATTAAATTTTATCATTTTCTCCTTTGGCTGACGTAGATCAAGCTCATAGAAATTTGTCTTTCCTCTTGTATCCAACAGCCTTGTTAAATTTCCCTATTAATTAGAATTCCTCTGCAGATTTTTTTTTTTTTTTTTGTATATAATAACTTCACAAATGACAGTTTTCTCTTTTTTTTTTCCTTTCGGGGCTGATCACCATTAAAATGTCCTGTGTCCTTTTGCAGTCAGTCCCTTCCACCCACCCCCAGGTATCCAAGGATCTTTTTGTCACTGTAGTTTTCTCTTCTCTAGCATGTCATAAATGGAATCCTACAATACACTGTCTTTTGTGTTGCATTTCTTTTACTCAGTAAGGTGCATCCAGGTTACATGGGTGTTTGCTTTTTCCTAAGTGCTTGTAGAATCTCCTTTTAATGTATCTTGCTTGAAAGGTTTAGATCCCCCAATCTGTGAAGGCCTAGTCACATGTGGCAGATGGCTGCCTCTGCGGTCTCCCACTCCTTGGGGGCCTCCCATCAGACAGGCATTACTGCCTTGCTCTTACTGCACGTTGTGAACTTGTCTCTCATACCTTGTTTCTTTGTTTCTAGTGCTACCTTCTGGATAGTTCTTCGGATTTCTTTACGAGATCACTAATGCTCTCTTCAGTGCTTATGATCATCTTAAAATGGAATTTTCAGGGGCGCCTGGGTGGCTCAGTCGGTTAAGCGTCCGACTTCAGCTCAGGTCACAATCTCGCGGTCCGTGAGTTCGAGCCCCGCGTCGGGCTCTGGGCTGATGGCTCAGAGCCTGGAGCCTGCTTCCGATTCTGTGTCTCCCTCTCTCTGCCCCTCCCCCATTCATGCTGTCTCTCTCTGTCTCAAAAATAAATAAACGTTAAAAAAAAAAATTTTTTTTAAAAATGGAATTTTCATACAGAAATTACAAATTCAAACCAAGGTCAAAAGAGCAGAAGCCACCATTTAATCAGCTTCAGTAGTTTATTAACACGATGAATCTTCAGGTACCCCCTGCTTCCCACAGATCCCATGGCAAGATTACTTTGATGCAAATCTGAGACCTATCATTTTATCTGTAAATATGCTGATCTCTATAGCGTAGAGCACTTTTTTAAAAAGTTAATAATTTCTTCGTACTGGTAACTAACTGATCACGTTCTCCCAATGATCTCATAAAAGTTATAAATTCCAAACAAGATTCTCACATTGGATATAGTGGATTTGTCTTGTAACTGTGTTTTTTTTTTTTGGTTCGTTTTTAATCACATTTAGTAGTGTACATGCAGGCAATCCAGACAACAGAAATTCTGTGAACTCTCTTAATGTATAGATTTCTCATTTCCCTCTTTATTTCCGAAACAAGGTTACTTGTGGAGAATCCACATTCTGGATTTCCTTTCTCGTATATTCACCATGTCACGTAACACGTTCCTGCGTACCGCTGGCTGTGTGTCCTAGAAGATGGTAATTATGTCTAGAAACTTGACAGACTCGGGGTTGATTTTTTTTGACTGTAATGCGTGGTGGGAATGGTACGTGATTCCTATTGGATCACCTCAGGAGGCACCAGTCTGCTGGGCTCTGTGACGTTGGCAGCTGATAACTGATATGTACATATTTTATTAGAGATTGCAAGATGTTGATATTCTGGCATTCCTTCTACAGTTATTAGCCAAAAATTAAAAAAAAAAAGCTTTTCTTCCAAGTACTTGGTTATCTGAGGTATAAGCTTCTCACAGTTTAAGCAGAACAGATGCATGAATGCTTGAATCCTTCCCTGTCCTTAGCTGTGTGCCGAGTGCTGAATCGGTATTCTAGCATTCTCCAGAGGTGGACCTTAATTCTTTGAAACTATCTCAGCCCATTGCAGCAGAGTTGCTGATGTTCCCACGGTCCCCTTTTGGCCAGCGGAGTCCCTTCAAACCAGACTTCTCACCCTGCCACGGCCCCGGGTGTCCGGACAGGTGTCTCCTTTCTGGCACCGCAAAACGTTCTCAGGTTTCTTGCCTGGTCCTGCCATCTGGAAGCAGCAACCGTCTCTCCATGGAGTACTGTGTTGTTTTTGAGTAGGAAATGGTATTAGAGACTGTCACCCGGGCACCGGGTGCCCCATTCCTGCCGGGCGGGGTCACGGTTTCTAGGCCTTTTCAGTGCTAAGAGGTAGGAAATGCTGTTGTTACCCCAAAGAGAAAATGTATCCTTACTTCATATTGACACTTTCAACTTAAAGATCGGGATTTTTACCGAAATTGTATCTTTTTTTCTCTTATGCTAAAAATCTTGGTTTCCTTGAGGCCCGGTTTTTAGTAGGTCCGCAGAGCCGTGTGCGCACCTATGTATGTGTGCAGAGGCCACACAGACTGACCACTTTCGGAATGCTGATAGTGGGAGGGTTGCTGCAGGCGGTTTGGGTTTTTTTACACTTGGTTTTGTTCTTATGTAATATCCCCCCCAGGGATGGACAGCCAACTTCTGTTGTTGGAAGGTCACCTGAAATAATCCTTCCGTTTGGCTAATACACCGCTAGGTTCATTTCTTTCACTCTCGATGCTAGGAAGTGCTTTCCTTCTTTTAATTTTTATGATTATGTAAAACACTGACATGGTTCCAAAGACAACTCTACAGAGCAAGAGACACTCAGAGAAATCTCCTTTCCATCCTTCTTCCCTGAGGTCACCATTAGTTTTTAACTTCGCTTTTCCATAATTCTCACCTATTTACATATAAAAGCAAATACGGATACAACTTTGCATTCCTCCTCCTCTTCGATAAAAGGTAGCTAAGTCTTCATGCTGCCGTGGGTGTTGTTGTAACTTGTAACTTGACCGTGTGTCCTGAGACCACCCCACAGCAGCACAGGCCACCCTCACTATCCTGCTGCTGAGGACTCGGTACTCCCTGGACGTACTGTGGTTTATGAATTGAACAGCTCTCCAGGGGTGGACATTGGGGTTTCCAGCCTCTGCTATTGTAAGCAGTGATAGCCTTTTGTATCTGTCCTTCTCCGTTTTTGCCAGCTGGTGTTTTTTCTTTGGAGTGTATTTATTTTGAGAGAGCGCGCACACCCCTGCACGAGCCGGGGAGGGGCAGAGGAGGAGAGATTGATTCCCAGGCAGGCTCCCGCTGTCTTTGCAGGGCCCGACTTGGGGCTGGATCCCACAAACTGTGAGATCATGACCTGAGCCGAAATGGAGTCGGACACTTAAGCAACTGAGCCCCCCGGGAGCCCGGCAAGAGTGTCTGTTAGGTCCCTCCAAGCGGGGCTGCGGGGGCGAAGGGTACAAGCACGCGCGTGGTCTGCCGTCTCGATCCGGCTGACGGCTGTTGTGGCTTTACTAGAATCCGGGGAAGGAGTCGCTCCGATTGGATGCTCTCTACTTTCTCTTCCCCTTTTTTAAAGGGTAGAGAACAGCCCAAGTCTCTGAAAACTGACCTCGTCACCTGGCAAAGTTGCTTGGTTTCTCTTTGGAGCTCTTTGCGGGCAATATGATCCTGAAACCTGACGAATGTTCATCTTTCTGAAATTTCAGCAAATCCCTTTATGAACACTCCAAGAACTTCACCGTGTCGCTTGTGCTAGGCAAGGATATCATCCCCAGGTGAGTCTGCCGGCGCTTCCTCGGGGCTCGGGGCAGCTGAAAGACCGGACTTCGAGCTTCAATCTGGTCTTCTGCTAAACAGGTTAAGTGTGACCAACTTGGGAGATCTGAAGAAGAGAATCTTGCGAGTGATCGCGCACTGTGACAAGCCCAAGGTAACCTGGGGGTGCCCGGAAGAGGGTCTGCAGGAGCTGGAGGCCGCGTGTGCCCCGAGAGGAAGTTTCTCAATTCAGAGGCTCTTAGCCCAGCGCACTCGATGCCGTTGCCTGAGGCTCTCTCTCCCCGGGGTACAGCTTCCATCTGGGGCTCGGGGCCAATGCCAAGGAAAGCACACGGCTCGGTCCTGAAATGCCACGGTTAGAGACTGTGGTAGAACCTTCCCTGTTCCACTTCAGTGATGCGCTTTCTTTGCCCTGTCTTGTGACCAACAGTATTCTGATGCTTTTGGTCCCAAAGCTTAGAAAATAAGGCTGCCAAATAGAGTTTAAGAATTGTTAGTATACCATGGAATGTTGTAGTCCTTAGAAATGGTGACATAAATTTACATTTACCAACAGAGAAAGATATCCATGATGTACTGAGAAAAAAAAAAAACTTTTTTTTTTTTTTTTTTTAAGGGCAGATTTAAAAATGATCCACTTCAGCTCAGGTCATGATCTCTCAGTTCGTGGGTTCAAGCCCCGCACCAGGCTGACAGCTCAGAGCCTGCTTCCAAACCTCTGTTCGCCTCTCTGCCCCTCCCCCAATTGAGCTCACTCTCTCAAAAGAAACATACACACACACACACACACACACACACACACACACACATATAATTTATTTATTATTATTATTTTTTAAAGGATTCTCAGGGGCACCTGGGTGGCTCAGTCGACTAAGCATCTGGCTCTTGATTTTGGCTCAGGTCATGATCTCACGGTGCAGGAGATCAAGCCCCGTGTCAGGTGTCGACATCATAGAGCCTGCTTGGGATTCTCTCTTGCCCTTCTCCCTGGCTCACAGTCTCTCTCTCTCTCTCAAAATAAATGAACATTTAAAGAAGTAATATAAACATGATTCTTAGAGGTATGTTTCAAGGCAGCGGATGATAGGTGGTAACAAGGATGTAGAGTTTTTTTGTTTTCTTTTTTTTAATTTTTTTTTTTAACGTTTATTTATTTTTGAGACAGAGAGAGACAGAGCATGAACGGGGGAGGGTCACAGAGAGAGGGAGACACAGAATCTGAAACAGGCTCCAGGCTCTGAGCTGTCAGCACAGAGCCCGACGCGGGGCTCGAACCCACGGACTGTGAGATCATGACCTGAGCCGAAGTCGGACGCTTAACCGACCAAGCCACCCAGGCACCCCAAGGATGTAGAGTTTTTGATGATTTAATTTACTATGAAAACAAAGTTTTCTGACTTTCGAAAAAATTCTTTTAATAAGCTTTCTCCTTACCAACTACCCCCCACTCCTCAAATTTTTAAAAAGTAATGTGCTTAAGGGAAAGAATGAAGCTGGTTGGCAGAACTGCCTAAAAAGAATTAAGGGTAACTTTTTCTCAAAATCTGCATGATGTGGTTTTTACTGTTGCTTCAAGTTTGATGTGGCTTCGTTGTGCAAGAGATACAGGAGTTCGGGCCACCGAGGTCCACGCTCCTAAGACCTGTGGTTTAAACAAACCAGGGAGGTATCTGAGCTCTGAGGTCACCGTCCCGCAGCAAGTGCTGTGGTCCGAGGTCTGTGTGGCCCGGGAAGGACTGGGTGACAGGCACCTGCCTTCTCGCTCTCCCCTCAGTACAAGATCCTGCTGCGCGGGTGCTGGTATGAGCTGTTCGGAGGCGACCCTGACAACCTTCCAACAGAGCTGGACGGGGGTGCCCAGGGACACCTGACGCAGCCGCTTCTGGGGGAGCAGAGCCTGCTGACGCACGGGTCCCCGACATACAGCTTCTCCAGCGACTCCCCCCTGGAGTCCCCCGCCAAGTACCCCCATCTCTACCCTCCCGGCAGGATCATCCACCTGGAGGAAGAAGGCACCTCGGGGAGGTGAGTGCGGGCGGCGTGGCTCGGTCCCCCTTGACGCGCGCTTCCAGCCAGGGGGGGCGCTCCGCGAGTTCAGCTTCTGTCTGTCTCAGGTTTTGCCGCGCCGCGGCTCGGTATAGTGCGAGGTGGGCACACGAATCACAGTTCAGCAAAATACTCATCGGCCCGAAGATGTTAACGGACCACATGCCCGACGTCCTGATGAAAGCCTTGGACAGCGTGGTGTCCGACAGGGCCGCCTACGTTTTCTGTCCCCCCGGAGGTGGCTCCAACGTGGACGTAGTGTAAGTAGAGCTACTCTAAACCGCTCGAGGACGGCAGACTCACACTTTTGTTCTTACGTGGACAGTAGCAGAGTGACGTCCGTGATGCCGGTGGATGTCCGTCGATAGGAACCCGACAGGTACTAGATTTGGTGGTCTTCTGAATCACGGAACGATTTGGGAAGTCATTTTGGTCACAGCGTTAGCAAGATCGGGTGTCAGGAGAGAACACGGAGATGACGGGACTCGTGTAGGAAGCTTCGGGAAGCTCCAGGGCAATTCCCTGATGATCTCAGAACCGTCCCAGCACAAGTTGGGATCCACGGCCAGGTTTAAGGACCTGACGGATCTGTGGACTCTCACCCCCCCCCCGTCCCACCTTTTCACTGACAGGGTCTCGTCTTACCACTGTTTAGGAGTCTGAACCCGGCAGACTGGATTTTCCTGGCTACACAGTCTTAGTGCGTCACTGTAAGGGTACAGATGGGTCTTCTCCTGGGTGGCGCTGAGGGTCAGCCCCGAGGTCAGGCTGGGAACTGGGGCCACTGCTCCTTGGCGCTCCAGCTCAACATCAAGCTGCTTTATTTTCACCTATTACTTTGGCTTTTGGACGTCAGCCAGTGAATTCCGAGGGAGTTTATAATAAAGCACTTACACGTGTCGTTCGTGTCTGTACAGTGAGGTACTCTTCCACTGGATGTTTGCGGGAAGGCCTGTTTTACTGGGTAGTTTTACAGCAATCGCGTTTGAAAAGCTTTCTGTCTGAACAAAAATGAAGTCTTCTTGGATAGTTTTTTTCTTGGAGCTCGGGCTAAAGACTGAGATTGCAGAGGCATCTGATTTAACCCCCACCGAAGCGCTAGGAAATGACGGTCAATTGGTCTCTTTAAAAAGCATAAATACACCAGGATGGGGAAAGAAGAGAAGGAACAAATGGTTGACTGGAGGAAACAGGATCTTACGTGGAGGAGGAAAGACCAGAACTGCCCTGGTTTACAGCTCAGATTCCCCAGGCACCTGGGACAGAGTGTGGCACAGGACTAGTCAGGTGAGCTGGTTTGCCAGAAAGCTGGAAGAAATCTGGCCCTTGGTTCGCTCTGGGGTGGAGGGGGCCCCCGGACAGCAGCGCACTTGAAGGCAAGGGGATGAGGTCTCTCGGCTTCTCACCCTTGGCTGCCAGAACCTTCATGAAGATTCTCCAAGTTATCTGACCTCTGGAGACCCTTCCCTCAGGGCCTCTGAGCTGTCACAGCCATTAACGCCTTAGGTTCCGCAAACCTGCAAAGGCCCATTTAGAAAACTCCAGTTGAGATGCCAGTTAATGTCCAGTTGCTGTGAGTTTGGGTTCTAGACACAGTTCCTGTACACTCGGGGCAGAAAGCTGACAGATCTGAGATGCCCGTGGACGCCACCTGTGGGCTGGTTTCCAATCTGTTTTGTAGAGGCTGTCGACCTTTAAGCTCGGGGCCAAGGACCGCCAGGCACGTGAGAGACAAGCGACCAGGAGAAACTTCCAGCTACCCCCACCACAGCTTGCAGACAGAGAAGACGGATCCGGAGACTGAAAAAGTGGCAGAGAGTGAGAACACCTGAAAGTCAAAAGCAAGAAAGATGAACTCCAAAGCAGCCAGGCGGCAGCCACCTGCAGAAGGGCAGGCAGGACAGAGGGGGAAGTACAAGGGACAGCAGCCGCACGGGGTGTGCAAGGCGGGAAGACATCCCACACAACTGCAGTGGCCGAGGCGTGAGAGCACGGGTTCCCCACATGCTTCTTTCTCAGGAAACGCCCGGAGAATGTGTTCAGCAAGAGGAAGCAAGTTAAGAGACAAGGAGCCGGGGGCACCGGCTGGCTCGGTAGGTAGAGCGGTGCCTCCTGATCTTGGGGTCGGAGTCTGAGCCCCACGTTGGAGGTAGAGATTACAAAAAAATAAACTCAACATCGACACGTAAGAAAAGTGGTGGCCAGAGGATGAGACTAGGAAAATGCAAATTGCTGAAACTCAGCAGACATCCTGAGGAATTTCGGTATCGGCTGGAAGTCTGCAGTTAAATCATGAAGCACACAGAAGAGCAAATAGTCTTAATTATCCTCAAAGAAACGAGTAGTTGTGCCGCACAGTCCTGCTCCTCAGTGGCTCAGCCAGGCGCATCTGCACAGTAACACGGATGCTAAATAGCGAACACCAACCAGGATCGGGAAGGAAGGGTATGCCGGGGGCGGGGTGCCACTGGGAAAGAGCCGGGGCTCCCGGGAGGACCAGTGGTAACGGCTGAATCTGAAAACTGCAGTTGCCAGCACCAAGGTCCCGTGACTTCGCCAGACCCCCACGGAGGGGAGAGGGGCCGGAGGGTGAAGCAAAGAGCCGGCGGTCGCATCAGGCACACACGCCTCTGTGACGAAGCCTCCACCAGACACCCAGCGGGACGGGTCCAGAGAGCTGGCGGTTTGGATCGGTGAACACGGGGAGATTTGGGGTGGGGAGGGAGCTGGGAACCGCGTGGGGGCTCTGTGTTCTCCCCCACACCCGGCCCTACGCATCTCTCTTTGCTAAGCAACTGGTGATAAAAACTGGGAGGTAAAAAGCTACATCACTTAGCCATGTGGAGATAAATAACTAACAAAGGTTAAAAGAAATCAAACTGGTTGCCTTGGGGGAGGGTGTGATGGGAGACAGCGGTTTTTGTAGCAAACTGTCAGAACTACATGGTCTTGAAACTGCCTTTTAAAAACATCTTTAAAAAATACTCAAAAATAAAGCAATCTTCAGAATGATATAAAGGATTTAGAAGATGGATTCTGACATGACCTGTTCATTGAAGTACAGTTTCAGGCTTAAAGTCATAATCGGCCTCCTTCCCCCCCCTTTTCGGGCTCCCAACAGCTGCCAGCTTCAGCCCAGAGCTCTGGCCCCAGTTGCTCAGGCACCCGTGTGGACGTCCCACCCGCATCCGAAGGTCCCAAACCCAGCCTGACTCCCCACCGGTCCCTGCTGACTCTTCAGCTTCTCCCCTCGAGGGTCCCCTCCCCGTCCCCCAGCATGAAAACCTGCACTGGAAATGTGTTTCCAAGCGCCTAGGATTTTCAGGTGAGGCAAACGAACACACACCCCAGGAGGCTGTTCGAGCTCTCAAGAATTCAAGTATTACAGTCATATGATTCAAGGATTTATTAAGTCACACATGCAAAACATAACTGCTAATTGCATTAGCAAAAGATCAATGTAAAAACACTCCACAAGTCTGCAACGGTCAATTTAAAAAACTTTGTTCTAGTGGTTGAAAGGTCCAACCTTGTATTCTTGCCAGCGGGTAAGTTGTACAGAACTTGGTTAGCACGAGCACGGGCTTACAGAACCTCACAGACCCAAAGGAACGTGGTTGATTAGGCAGAGCGACAGGAAGCGTGTGTCCGGGGGAAGGCGGCGAGGAGGAGGGTCAGCATTAGTCAAGGTACAGTACTGGTGATCTGGCAAGACAGTGATGTTACGAAAGTTCATAGTTTAGGAATATCTAAAATATTTCAAAAACTGTAAAGCTGCAACACATGATTTTTACACCTAGTTACTAGAAAACTAAGGAAAGCGCTTATTAGCTCTGAATAAAGTAACAAGAGAACAGGAATGCACTTTCACTAATCTACAAAAAAAAAGGTCTAATGCATTATCAGAAAGATTTTATAATACAAGGAGGCATATTGCTCATTAAGAAGGGGTTCTATAAGAAAAGCACTAAGTCAGCAACTATGGGAACGACCAGTTCAAAGATGAATTAAATGCCCGATCTCAGGAGGGATGGAGTCTAAGAAAAAAAGCTTAAAACACTTAGTGATGATACCGACCTTTCATCATTTACTGCATCTGACAGAAATTAACCTTTTAAGATTTTACCCGTGACACTTTCAGTTTAGTAATGACGTGCACAGTGTAGTGTTTTGTCAGAATACTGTCTTCGTCCTCTGATCGCGTCCCGTGGCCCGCACACCCGCCCCAGGTGCCCACGGCCACAGCGGACCCTTTCATCACAGGGGCGGGAGCCAGAGGGCGGTTCCAAATCTCAGCAAAAGCGAATACACTACTTTAAAAAAAAAAAAATCTCACTACAAAATCAAAAAGATTGATCAGAGAGCCGAGTCATTACGCTCGTTCCAGGAGGACACACAGCTCGGTGCTGGGGGCGGCCGGGCTGCGCCAGGCGGCCAGTCTCCGGAAGG
Organism: Panthera onca; assembly: GCF_046562875.1. Taxonomy (NCBI): domain Eukaryota; kingdom Metazoa; phylum Chordata; class Mammalia; order Carnivora; family Felidae; genus Panthera; species Panthera onca. The sequence continues at coordinate 4,906,944 of NC_138354.1, forward strand.
AGGCTGGGGGCTCTCCCGGCAGAGACCAGCCAGCAGGGGTCTGTGCGTCCGAACTTGAGAGGCTGGCTGCGGTCTCTTCTGAAGACAAAGGTCTTAAACGGTTTAGTGCTTAGTGTTCTCAGCACAACAATGCAATTTAGTTCACAAGGTATTTTGGCAACTCTTAATCTGAGCAAGAATAGGGGCTTCTGAAAAATAAGGCTTTAAAAAAGCTTGCCATTTTAGGGCTAAATTTTAATATAATGTGAAAGTTTGAAGTCTTACACTTTAAACAAACAAAACCTAAAAATTACTGATTGGTTCAAAATGGTTTTATGGAAAAACTAATCTGTAACAAAAACTTGGCATTGAGTGCGAAGGCTCCACCATTTTTGAGCAAAGCGTACAAAGGTTCTGAGGGGGGCAGGGCAGGAGAGGGGCCCAGACATTTACAACAGCAGGCATTTTCTCTTCCTCTTCTTGACGGGAGGGGGGCAGAGAACCGCTCGAATAGCTTCATCAAACACTGTCTTGAGGCCTCGCTGCGTGAGCGCCGAGCACTCCAGGTATTTTACAGCACCTGCCGGGAGACAGCCTCTTTCAGCCCCGCTCTTCTCACCCGAACAAGGACGAAGAAGCAGCTCCCCGGGCCCCGCCACCTGCCGGCACGTGTGGCCCAGCAGAGCAGCCCCGACCCTGCACCCACCTGGTGAGCGTCATCACGACCCTGAGTCGGAAAACACGCTCTACTTCCCCAGACTGGAGTCCAGTCTGTGAAGAAAATAAATCCCGTGCAAAGAAAGCAGACGTGAAAATGCAAGGATTTCCTACCGATCTCCTTTGCCATGGCCAAACCCTGCGGGTAGGTGATGGGAGTCAGCTTTTTCTCCTTCAGTTTCTCAATCGTGTCTTTGTCGTCCCTGAGGTCAAGTTTAGTTCCCACTAAGATGATGGGGGTGTTGGGACAGTGGTGTCGCACTTCAGGGTACCACTAGATGCAAGAGAGAACAAAGTCATGACACGTTCCCCTCCCTCATGAACTTTCTTTGCCTAAACGATACCCATCTGGGTGCCCAACTGACCCCACCACCCCACCTTAGTCCCTCGGTGCTCTTGGCAGGAACCACCCCACCGCCCCCCCCCCCCAATACTTTCAAGAACCACAGGCCTGCCTACCTGTGGGTGTTTGATCAGCAAACCAGGATTCCAAGACTAAAGACCCAACAGAACAGGCTCTACTTGTCGGGAGGGGGGGGGGGGGGGTAGGAAGGGAAAGTCTTCCTTCCCCAAAAAACTATCTTTTGGTAAAATGGGTCAAGCTCTTACATGAACTCTGAGAATCCTACCTACATATATTCAACAGTGAGCATGAATTATGTGGACTGAGGTCTCAGCCCTGCCACCACTACTCTCACTGGACACATCCCTGATCACAACAGAACATCCCGCGCATGGCACTTTTCACTGGAAGTGTGTGAAAGACGCAGGAGTGGAAAGTCATGGCCGCTGTTTTAGCAGATGACTCCATCAGACGGACTCGAAAGTGTGATTTTAACAAGGGACGCAGCGTTTCTGAATCAGACCTTGAACTTTAGAATTCTACATAATAAAGTCAATGATTTCAAAAATTGATCTACCTAAAGTAGAATTACAAAATCATTAAAATTTCTATCACTAAATGGTAGTTTTACCTCCCAAAGATGACACTATGTAACAAAACATTGGTCTAAAACATCCCCGCTTACCTTTGCTCGAACATTTTCAAATGACGCAGGACTCACAAGAGAAAAGCAAATTAAGAATACATCCTATAAAGAGGAAAGAGAGGCATTTAGAAATGATCTCACGGTGACGAGCGCGCTTTGCTTCGTAAACGCTGTGGGGACGATTCACGAGACGAAGTGCGTGTTATGCACCAGCAGTCCGTGTCTAAAGCTCACTCCCTGGTTACAACCCTTCAGTTCTGTCAGAAGCTCCCAGACCAGAACCAGCACATGAAGCAGCCAGCTACTTATGAGAAGTGGGGAGAGGATTTACTAGAATGTGCTAGCGTTTCCTAGAGGCTGAAGAGGCCTCCAATCAGACCCCCAGGAGGCTTCTTCCTTCACACTCCCAACTCCCACTGGCAACTTTAATGCTCTTATTTATATACAGGGACCAAACCAGGGTCAAGGTGCCACTCATTTCTGTAAAACGTGGTCTGTTTTTCAAAAGCAGAGTCGATTTTAAAAAACATGTACAAACGGTATGCTTTTCATTAAGCTCCCTGGGTGCACATTAAGTACACTTTCAGTTGACCGCTGGGTTGCAATTAAACTGCTTTAAGAACTGCCACCGGGGTCCCCGGCACAGAGTGGGGTCCGGCTGTCGGTTCTCAGCCCCGAGCAGAGCTCTGGAGGACTCGACGCTGGGCAGTCGTAGCCGAAATAAAGATTCAGAGGAAAAGTCCGTGCAGAATAAATACCTGGAAGCATTTCCGACTAAACGTAAAACCTCTGCCCCACTCTATTGTGTCAAGAGTCAAACTTAAATATTTAGCTGTGTTAAAAATGCCTAAGAGTTTCTAAAATGCTAGGTTTATAAATCCCTTTCCTAGAGAAAGGCAATTCTGCTACTTTGTGAAATGTATCTCCCAAGCTAACACAATTCCCAAGCTAGCACTTTCAATCATCCGGCTGATCCCTTGTACCTGGAAAGGGAAAGAAACATCCCACACAACAGCTTTTTATAAATGACATTTAACAAACGCTAGCGCATGCACAGGCTCGTCGGAGAATCACCGCGGCAGGTCGGCACCGGGTTACATCATTTGGAAGCAGGGGGAGGTTAGCTCAGCCGCAGAGCCGCGCCCCGGACACCAGAGACACCAGGGGACACCAAAGCGGAGGAGGAGGCGCCCGCAGCCATGCTCAGTCCCGCTCCACGGTGGGTGGGCGTCACGTGGAGCCTCGACGGCCTGGGAGGCCCCTCACGAAGGTCCCTCCTTCCACGCGGGAGGAGGGAAGCAAGCAGTTCACAAACCGCTTTAATTCGAGCTAGTAGGTAAACTGTCTCGCTCCACTGAAAGCACATTTCATCAAGCAAAACCCAACCTCGAGTGAAGTGAGTACAAAGCACTCAAGGAACGTGGGGCTCGAGAGGAAATCCTGGGGAACTAAGTGAAACAAGAGAACAGATAAAGCTTGAAACTGAAGTCGACTGAAAGTTTTACATACGGCAATCGGCTTGTCTTTGCCCCTGGAGGTTATATCCTTACCATACGTTTCTCCAACCTAGTAATGCATGAGAACTGTGTTTGAGTTTAGTAAAAACTGAGGAAAGTAAAAGTCAACACAATCCATTATTTCTTCTTCATCAGAATTCTGTCTCAACCCTCCCAAAGGATCCAAAAGCAGAGGACTGTCTAGCATCTGTGACGCCAAACCCCACTGAAACTCCATCACACCTGTGAAGGCCATGATGAAGACAGAGGTCAGGCACACTCTGGCGGGGGGGGGGGGGGGCGCTACCCACAGGAGCACACAGAAGGTTCCTGTTCCGGCAGCAGCGCCACCGTGCCTGATGACACAAATGCCCGCCCGCCCGAGGAAGCGCACGGGCTCTGTCCACTCAGGAAACGTGCAGAAAGCGTGCGTTCCTCCTTAGCAAAGGCGTGTCCGTGCGTCCATTAGCAAGAGACACACGGGTCAAAGATCTCTGTCCATGTTCTGAGACACGGGCCCAGTGGCAGCAGCCACCAACGGGAGGCACACCTGTCCGTAGGACCGGGCCTCTGGGAGGAAAAGGCCCCAAGAAGCACTGCTGGGTCTGCGCTGTGACGGTGACAAGGCTGGCGCTCACTCTCCCCCCAAATTCCGCAAGTGCGGATCGAATTCAGGGAGCTAGAGGACCTGAGTGATCGTGTCAATGCACTGAGACCTTGAACTGCGCCGCCCCTCCCCACCCCCCAGCAGCTCTGGACGGGACGGCCACCCAGAGGGGACGGCATCTCCAGCGGCCACCACAGGGCTTTCAATTCGCCCCTGTTGCAACAAAAATCGAAAGAAAGACTTGCTCTTCAAGCAACACAGAACCCCACACGTCTTTTAACAGACGAACAAGAGAATTATTTTAATTTCCTCTCTCTCCAGCTTCTCTGACCCACGATTCTGAGAATATTAAAGTTGCCACTTTCATCTATGGGCTACTTTTGAAGATTTGTGCTCCCGACTCTTTATGGTGACACAGGGACCCCTGGGGATTGGCCACAAAAACGCAGCTCCAAAATATCCTCCAACCACATCTGTTCTACCTTTTTCAATTTTTAAAACATATTTTTTGATCAAGAAACATGCTTTTCCATCCTACATTAACATTCCACCATCTGCCCGTTCCCTTCTTCTTCTTCCCCCAGCCTAAATAAGGCTTTAAAAAGGTATAAAGAATAACGTGGTAATTCTTCTAAAACAATAACATGGAAATCATAAAACGTCTAGTCCTTCTGACACTTCGCTCTTCCAGGAGGGATTCATTGCAGCCTTGGCCTCCCAACCAGACACCCGCACAGACTCCTGCTGCTCGACCTTGGCAGGTGTCTCAATGTCCACGGGGGTCCCCGGAGGCCGGAGCTCCATGGCAGGGCCGCCTGCAGCAGGACTGGCCCAGCCTTCCTCCCAGTGTGTCCTGGAGCCTCTTTATTCTGCCCGGGCCTCCCCAGGCCACGGGCTCCCCTTCCCTCCGGCCCGGACGCTGTTCTCACACCGGCAGCCGACTCCCGACCATACAGGCTCCCGCCAGGCCTTCAGCGACTGCTCCGGGTCGCAAACACCGCTCCCTCACTGGCCAGGTCCACCGCCTCCACCAGGCATGCGGAGGGCACCACAGAGAGGTTCCTGGCAGAACGGGAGGGGACTCGGGGGTGGCTGGGATCTCCCAACTCCAAGCACCCTAGCGCTGCTCGTGCACGTGCGCGCTCTGTCTCTCCCTCTCATTTCCTTCTCTTCTTAAGGCCTTCCGCCCGGCTTTTACTTCCAGGCCTGGAATAGTTCTTCCTACAGACATTCTAGGAACCAGGCAAAGGACCAGGGCGCAAACAGGACAAAGATGCTGTGTGTGTGGCATCCACGGGAAGCTGCTCAGGAGAAAGAGCAGGACAGCCCCGAACCCCAGGAGCCAGGCTACGGCGGGTTCCCACCGAATGTGACCATCTCCCAGAGCGCCCACGTCAGACCACGCAACCATGCTGACACGAGACCAAAAGTAAAGAAACGAATAGAAGACCACTTAACAATCTTGTCTAACCACAAACACAAGGTCACCGTGCAAACTACAGAAACCCCGAACGCCCCCGTCTCGCAGCCAACGAGACTGTGTGACGGTGTCTGCACCAGTCACAGATTTGGCCCCAGGACTACCCTGCTTCCTGCCAGCACCCAATCCAGAGCAAGCCCTCACCCAAATCACACACCCCGCAGTCCCCGAGGTGCAGGTCTCGTTTGGGGCACAGGAACAAACCCGACTTTGTTCAAGCCACAGGTGTGTTCCTAGTGACCTGTGGCCGGAGGACACAGGTAGAGGTGGCCACCTGAACAAAGCAGAAAAAGCCAGGTGAAAATCCAAACGGCCAAGCCAAACACAGCCATTCTCCTTGCCTCCGCGCCACCACCCGGCACTCCCGAGCTGAGCGCACACACCCCGCAGGTCCCCGCAGGCCCGGACACAAGAGGCCCGGCACCTCGGGCAGCGCAGGCCTCTCCGGACCCACACGGAGCTCAGGCCTCGTCACCCCAGCGAGGCACACAGGTTCCCACTCACACCACGTCCTGGACAAAAAGGCAAATGCAGCTGACTGGACACGACGCACGACGCTGGGCCCGAGCACTACACGGGTCATGCTGCCACGGTGACAAGTCAACTCAAGACACACACACAGAACGTGCAGGAGAGCGGGCTCCACGTCGGGCCTACTTCAAATGCAGGGCTCAAACTCCCAACCATGAGATCAAGGCCTGAGCTGAGATCAAGAGCCCAACATTTATCCCACCAAACCATCATGAGCCCCTATTACGGCACGTTTTTAAAAAGAGAATATAAAGATTAAGACTTATTAAAGGACAGGAAAGCCCTAAGGATTACTTAATTTAGGAAAATGAAACTTTCAAGGGCAATCTCTACTGAACAGGACTACCTGCTTGCCATCTTCTGGAGAACGCAGAAACGAATGCCCTCAACAGACCTAACTTCGCCACCCAAGCTGCCCAACAGAGGACAGCAGCATTAAATGCCCACAGGAAACATGACATCTATTTTGGGGAGTCACCAAGCCCTAAGGGTGACATGTGGATACAAAATCGTCTACCGGCCCTTCAGGGGAGGTCTGAGCACGGTCACGGACAAGCCACATAAACAGGTCTTGTAGAGCCAACAACCAGAGACCACGTTCCAGTCAGTACAAAGTCCAGAGGCACCCCCGCTGCCAAGGTGCCAGCCGGCAGCCACCGGGCCTGCTCCCCCTGCGGGGACAGTGTGGCCCAAAGGAAGGAGACCTTCTAGGCACCAATCTCCGCATTTGGGGCCGCCCCCCCGGGAGCCAATGAAACGTCCTCATCCGCAGGAGGCCAGCGGGCGCATCTTTAACTGCTACACAGCCGCTCTCCTCTCTGCTCGAAGTGCCCAGGACACCCGTCTGCTGGCGCGTGATGTGTCACATAGCACGTGTGAGCCATCTGAGGGCTAGAGTCGTGCCTCACCCCCTTAGCTGTTCAAGTGTCTGGCAGGAAAAGAGCACCTTACACAGAAGGGACACAGAAAGTTTAAGTCCTGCCCCAGAAGGACAACACCCTGCGGCTTGATTCAATCTGTCACTTTACCTGCGTGTGTTCTGGCATACAGAGCAGGGGCCTTGCCAAGTCACCTTTGACTTACTGTGAGCCACTCCCTCAGAGAGAAAGGCCACACCCTGCCCGGACCCGTGAGTCACAGGAGGTGGCTCTCACTTCTCAGAAGTGACACCCCACCCTTCCAGATGGATCCAGTGGGTTAAAGACTCCTACTCTGTCAATAGGTTAGCAAATCCATTTAAAATCTGGAATTATCAAGCACCCATTGGGGACAGAGGAGTTTCCTAAACATGTTGAAGAACTCAAACCATCTGGTGATTATGAACTGATTTTCAAACCTTAATCAGTTAATTTTTAGCTGGAGGTTAACTGAGCACTCATTCAAACCTCCCATTTTATAGTTCTGGTTACAATTCAACTGAAGGACAATCAGCAAAAATCTACAGCTCAAAGCAACTGGATTTGGCAATTCCTCCAGGAGAAAATAAATACAGAAGACAATGACTGTTGCATTCTAAAACTGTACTCAAAAGTATAAAAAACTATCATTACTAAAAACAGGAAGTTAAATTTAAAAACACAAGATTTGGGAAGACTAGAACTACGGTTATGTTCACCCACACTACGCCCCCAAGACGGTCCATCCAAGGGTTGACACCTGCCTTCTCCAGGGTGTCTCCTTGACCCTGAGCCCTCTGGTCATCCGGGCTTGCTGAGAGCACGCACAGCAGCTTCTAGTCATTCGGGCCCAGCCAGCTGGGATGTGAAGAGCTCTCCAGATGTGCGTCTTCACCACAGCAACACTGGAGTGTCTGTGACGTACCCGGACCCTTCCGGTAGCTTTATACGTACTGCTCGTCTCATCCTATGACGAGACAGGTGACGACGAGAGCCCTGGGGAAATCTGCCAGGGTCACAGAGCTGGGAAGCAAGGGCGCAGGGTGGAAACCTAAGGAGTCTGTGCTAGTGCGTATTCCTTTGGCTGGTTAGCCACTTGAGTCTCCAGAGTTATTTTCAAATACTTTCAAGACGAAGAACAAATGTGTAATGAGAGAAGCACACGATGCAAATAAGACAATTCCTAATTTAAAGAAAAGTGGCCTCTAAGCATATTTCCACCAACTCTCATTAGCTTTTGGTACACGGATCATTTAATCGTCTGAAATGGAAGCAAAACAATCTAGAAGTTTTTCTGACTGGACACTGTGGACATAATTCTACAAAACCGAAACCTGACTCTACACTGAGAAGATGTAAGTGCTAAAGCCAAAGGTGGCTCAGACGGTTAAGCGTCTGACTTCGGCTCAGACCATGATCTCATGGTTCGTGAGTTCGAGCCCTGCATGTGGCTCTGTCAGCACAGAACCTGCTTCAAATCCTTGGTCTCCCTTCTCTCTCTGCCCTTGCATCTGCCACCCCCCACCCACGCTCGCAAAAATAAACATTAAAACAAATAATAATAAAGCCATAGAAAAAGGAGCATGAGTAACATAGAAAAATAATATTAAAGAGCATCTGGCTGGGTCAGTCGGTGGAACGTATGGCTCTCGATCTCAGATTCATGAGCATGGAGTCCAAATAAAATTAAAAAAATAAAAAGAAAGAAAAATAATATTAAACCCAAAAGACAAGTCACTAACTTGATTTTCAAAAACCTTAATCCTAACAGGGCACCTGGGTGGTTCAGTCAGTTAAGCATCCGACTCTTGATTTTGGCTCAGGTCATGATCTCCCAGTTCAGGAGGTCGAGCCCCTCGCTGGGCTCTGCTCTGAGGGAGCAGACCCTGCTTGGAATTCTCTCTGCCCCTCCCCTGTACACACTCTCACTCTCAAAATAAATATTTAAAAAGGGGGGGGGGGGGGCACCTGGGTGGCTCAGTCGGTTAAGAGTCTGACTTTGGCTCAGGTCATGATCTCATGGTTCACGAGTTCAAGCCCCGCATCAGGCTCTGTTGCTGACAGCTCAGAGCCTGGAGCCTGCTTGGGATTCTGTGTCTCCCTCTCTCTCTGCCCCTCCCCTGCTCACACTCTAGCTCTCAAAAAATAAACATTAAAAAAATTCTAATAAATACATACATAAATAAACAAATTGCAACAATGGAAGCATGTAAACTGCACAGCACCATATTCTATACCAGGTAAGACCAGAGAAATGAGAACAAGCCAACTCTGGGTTCCCATGTAGGGGACACACGCTACTGAACTAACATGAGCTTGCTGCTACTCAGGATGCCCCAAAGATGGCGATACAGCAGACCCCTGAACAACATGGGGGGGGGGGGGGGGGGTAGCGTGAGGGGTGCTGACCCCCCCCCATGCAATCAAAAGTTCCCCCAAATTTAATGGCCTGCTACTGACTGGAAGCCTTACCAGTAACATCAACAGTCGTATGTTAAGTGCATTAGGTACTGCGCTCTTACACTAAAGTAAGCCAGGGAAAAAATTTCCCTCAGATCTGGAGGAAGAAACATACTCACTGAAATGTACCAACAGGCCTTATCTAAGCAGACATGTGGAGTTCAAATGTGTTGTTCACGGGCCAACTGTGCAAGCAAACCCACAGGTGATGTGCAATTTCATATTCAGAAATCATATATTCTAAAGGACACATTAAAAATCAGTCACGATCCTTACTGTTTGCGGATAGGATAAGGGACGTAATCTGTCATAATCTTCTTGTCCAGCTGTATCCCATAAGCCCAGATTCACCGGTTTTCCATCCACCATAACATTGGCAGAGTAGTTGTCAAAGCTGCAGAATGGAGTAAAAACGGTTAGTCTTTAGCCATGGAGCATTGGGCACAGATCAGGGACTCGAGTGACTGTCCCAGGGAGGGCCCCAGAGGAGATGCACCAAGGCCAGGTGCGGTCTGGGGGCTGCCGGGCCAGCAGGCGGAGCTAATGCTGGAGGGAAACTGGGACGAGTGTAAGGGAAACAAACCAACACCTGGAGAAACTCGCCCAAGAAACAAAGGACAAGCTCCTCAATGTACCCGAAACAAAGCAGTGGCAGCAACAGGAACCTCTGCCTCTTCAACAGGACATTAAGATTCTTCTGCCCCAGAGAAACAGAGAATAAAATCAGTCCCTCTCTTTCAAATCCCACTTGCTGAGATTTTTCACATCCACATGTGGCTCATCTTCAGCAAGGTGGCGCGGCACGGCCACCGCACTGAGTCAGGGCAACAATTAGGTCGTGGTCATCCAGCCAGGCCTGCGACCCAAGCGCGAAGGGAACACGAAATGAACCTGATGTGAGAGGCTGTCGTGGACCGTTTCAGAGTGAGTGTACTGGGTTACATGCATACCAAGTCACCCCAGTGATTACTTAACGATAAGCAGAGGCCCAGGAAAGCCTGGCTGACAGGCAGAAAGTAAGGTGGACTTCCACAAAACCAAAGCAAACCACAAGTACCACCAAGTACTTCATTAAAAAGAAAACCTGGCACTGCCATTCAAACCAGGGCAAGTACCAAACAGGACCCAATACAGCAGCCTGTAAGATACAATTTCGGAAGCCACCTTCACACACTCTCGACACTGAAACTCAGGGACTTCCTAAACTGCGACGGCAAAGCCGAAGTCTGAGTAAGGCTCCGATGTGGCTTAACAAACGTAACGACCACACTAGCTCCCATGAAGACAAGGTCTGGGGTATCCTAATTCCGCTTCTGTGAGAAAAGGACAGGTTATTCAAATGAACAAGATCATGACTTTTTTTTATCTGGGAAAAAGAATCACGTGCCCGCCTACTGTACCAAAAAATAAATTCTAAATGAATTAAAGATTAAAGCGTTAGCCACGGGGCGCCTGGGTGGCGCAGTCGGTTAAGCGTCCGACTTCAGCCAGGTCACGATCTCGCGGTCCGTGAGTTCGAGCCCCGCGTCAGGCTCTGTGCTGACGGCTCGGAGCCTGGAGCCTGTTTCCGATTCTGTGTCTCCCTCTCTCTCTGCCCCTCCCCCGTTCATGCTCTGTCTCTCTCTGTCCCAAAAATAAATAAAAAAAACGTTGAAAAAAAAAAATTTAAAAAAATAAATAAATAAATAAAGCGTTAGCCACAAAAATCTAGAAAACATACTTTTGCATCACTGAAGTAGGAATGGTCTTCCTAAGCAGGACATAAAACTCCATGCAGGTAGAGTGGCATATTTACATAAACACATCAAACTTCTTAGGGCGCCTGGGTGGGCTTAGTCCGTTGAGCGTCCGACTTTGGTTCAGGTCATGATCTCACAGTTCACGGGTTCAAGTCCTGCATCGGGCTCTGTGCTACCAGTGCGGAGCCTGCTTCGGATCCTCTGTCCCTCCCGCTCTCTCTGCCCCTCCCCCTGCTCATGCTTGTTCTCGAAAATAAGTACTAAAAAAAAATTTTAAAACAAAAAAAAGTCAAACTTCTTTACGGCAGAAGACCTCATAATGAAGTTCAAAAAGACAGAGGACAAAGGAGAGACAGAGGAATTGATATTTCTTGTACACAGAAGTTCCATCAGTAAGAAAAAAATCTCAAAAAAAAAAATAAGCAAAGGATTTCAACAGTCCATCCACACAAGACTACAAATGGCCGGTGAACATTTGAGGGATTTCAACCCCACCGGGGATCAGAAATGCAAATGAGAAAGTAACTTTTTCAACTCCTGTCACCCACAGTCCAACCAGAGGAGCCGGCTTCAGTCCCAGCTGGTCCAAGTACAGCCTTTGGGCAGCACACGGGTAGTTAACCTATCAGAAATCGAAATATCCATTCCCTCTGGATTTGGCACACCTCCACTTGTCATCATCTATCACGTGTGCACAAAGACGCGTGCAATGATGTTCAACACGGCAAAAAAACCCCAAACAAACCCATGACCGGTGTACTGTATCAGCTACAGTAGTTCAAAGTCACCTACAGTGATCATGATTTAGTTCTACCTACATGTGTAGAAAAGGAAAGTCCCCACCATAAAACCAGAACAACACGGACAGTATGAGCCCACTTCTGCAAAACTTTGGGCAACACTGCAGCGCACATGCTGTGCTCGACAAGGTCAGCATGGGTGGGACTTGAGGTGCTTCCTCTACTAGGATGGCAGCTGTGAGGACAGAGCAGGGTGACGTGCTACACGGGGCTCCCTAGTAATCCTATCATCGGAAAAACACTTCCATCTCCACCCAATTCTGCTGCGGAAAGGGAATAAACAGCTCGGTGGCCAATTCCGTCCTCCGGTAACCGCCCCCAGCACCACCCTGTTTCCGTTCCACAGCCTGATAACTCAACAGTGACATGGAACCACTGGGATCACTTGCCAGAAAAGGCCAATCACAATAGAACAGACTATTTCATGTTCTGGCTCCTTGCTCCTTCACACACAGATGCTCAAGTGCCAAATTTATATGAAACTCTTACTGTATCCAGTCTTCACACTTCGGTTTGTTAACTTTGTTTCCTGAATGTCTAAAAAACAATTAGGAAAGCTGTGTGTTTCATCACAACGCAGAAACTTTACATCAGATTAAGTATTTTTTAAAAGCCCGATTCTCTTATTAATCAGACTTTGGTCAATGTTCACGTTTAAGTGGAAAACTAATCAGATCTGTTCACGTAAGAATTAAGAATGCCTTTACAGCAAAACAAAGGTCAAAAGAATTAAAACACATCACAAGTAAATTGCTTATTTAACTCCAGATACTTACACAGTGGGGATATATTCTCCAGGAAACGCATTGGTTGTGTAACTGATCAGTAGGCACGTTTTACCTACGGCTCTAAGGAAAGAGAAAAACGACATAAGTTGCTTAGTCAACATGCATGTAATTCTGTCATTATTCTGTTAAACTTACAGGAAAAAATCAAGAAGTATACACCAAGTACTTAGCATTAAACAGTTTCTGTAACCTTCTACTGAAGCCTACACATTTTCTATCCTGAAATTTAAAGTAAACAAACTCGAATTTCTCAAAAAGGAGCCTTCTTCCTGCTCTGCTTAGGAATTAGCATTCACAGAACCAGCTGTTAATTAAGCACAGGTTGAAGAGGAACGATAGTTTAAAATGGAAAGTCTCTTCTGCGACTATGTGTAGGAGTCTCTCATCTGAGCATCTTCAGTTCTATCCTCAAATCACTTTGATGCATCCTAATATGCAAACACAGCCTTCCTCTGCAACTTCCACTTGGCTGCTAAGTAATACGTTTTGCAGCCTCAGAGTGGTAGCTCAAACCCACCACCTTTTAAAGCCTTCCCTCTGGCACCAGTAAGGACTGTTCTCTTAACAGAGTGCTTAGTCACTAACCACCGCACACAGAACTGTGAGCCACAAAGAGCCATACAGAACTCACTTTAACTCATCTGTATTCATTTGCCACTCCGCAACCCCCATCCTCACACATCACCATAAGCCTTTAGAGCGGCTAACACAATATATTCCAGACATATTAACTAACGGCTCAGGGACGCTGGCATAAACTTCGCAAAGCTGCAAAGAGGAGAAAGTAAAAAAGAATCGTGTAGAAATTCTCCAGAGACAGAAGGCCCTCCCGCACCACTAGTGGGGGATACAGTGTACCACGGGGCAGAGGTCAGACTGGTGGCTTGGAGTCTTCCAACCACTTGAAATTTTCATGAGAATGTATCACCTACAAATTAAGATCACTGTGCCCTTAGCCAAAAAATGAGTTCCAAATGTGACATTCTCAGGGTGACTTCAGGGGCTTCTGAGAGCCTGGGTCCCCGGCCTAAGTTTTCACTAAATGCTCTCCTTACTACCCTTGATCTTAGCCAGAAGGCTGAGAAGCGATATAAATGCTCTCCTCACACAATGAAGCTCTGAGCTGTAAGAATTTGTTGTCCAATCGCAACTACTATGAATTAGGATTCACTATAAAGAAGTTAAGTGCTTTTCTATTTTCTTAGCACTCTTAGCTTAAGGCAAAAACCTCTCTGCAAAGACAGATTACAGGCCCATCCGGTTTGCCAATACTTGTTTTACTCATAACATTATTAAGGGCTTAAAAATTAGAACTCCCCCACCCTGAAGACCTCACAGACTCAAACATTACATTACATCATCAGGAAGTAGCTCCCAACTCCTAAAGGCTTTCTCAACAAAAATGACTCATTGACCATACATTTTGTGAAAAGCTTACAATGTCAAACCTATATAAGCAGGAGGTGGAGATGCATAGTCATTAGCCTAGATTTGAGACCCGGGACCACCTCTGTATCACTTACTAGGCTGGACTTTTTTGTAAGTTTCAACTCCCTTATGCCTCAGTTTTTTCAACTATAAAATGGATGCAAAACTACCAACTCCATCACAAAACTACTGAAAGCATGAATTCTATTTCAATCTATACCAACAAAGTATGTGCTATGCAAGGAAGTATACCAGGTACTGAAGATATTCCAAGGAACAAAACTTCATGGAATTTGTGCAGTTATTTTTTTTTAATGTTTGTTTGTTCATTTTTTGAGAGAGAGTGAGACAGAGTGTGAGCGGAGGAGGGACAGAGAGAGAGGGAGACTCAGAAACTGAAGCAGGCTCCCCAGGATCTGAGCTGACAGCACAGAGCCTGACACAGGGCTAGAACTCACGGATGCAAGATCATGACCTGAGTCGAGGTCAGATGCCCAACAGACTGAGCCACCCAGGTGCCCCATTTGTGCAGTTATTAAAGTAAAAAAATGAAGAGTGCATGGGGCACCTGGGTGGCTCGGTCTGTTAAGCATGAGACTATTGATCTTGGCTCAGGTCAAGATCTCACGGTTCGAGGGACCAAGCCCTACATTGACAGCACAGAGCCTGATTGGGATTCTCCCTCTCCCTCTCTCTGCCCCACTCACACTCTCTCTCAAAATAAATAAATAAAACTTAAAAAAAAAGAAATAGGGGCGTCTGGGTGGCTCAGTCGGTTAAGCATCCAACTTCAGCTCAGGTCATGATCTCACGGTTTGTGAGTTCAACCCCTGTGTCAGGCTCTGTGTTGACGGCTCTGAGACTGGAGCCTGCTTCAGATTCTATGTCTCCCTCTTTCTTTGCTCCCCCACCCCCACGCTCTGTCTCTCTCAAAAATAAGTAAACATTTTTAAAAAACTGGAAGAAAAAATGAAGAGTGCAGTCATTACATAAAATTATAGGTGTGACAAGTGTTACTAAAGATGGTCTGGGGGGTGCCTGGCTGGCTCAGTCCCTAAAGCCTCTAGCTCTTGATCTCAGGGTCCTGAGTTTGAGCCCCACGTTGGGTGTAGAGCCTACTTTAAAAAAAAAAAAAAAAAGGTATCTTTTTGGGCATCTGGGTGGCTCAGTGGGTTAAGCAACAGACTTAATTTCAGCTCAGGTCTTGATCTCGGTGTCAGGAGTTCAAGCCTTGCATTTGGTTCCACACTGGGTGTGAAGCCTACTTTAAAAAAGGTGAGGGGGGACAGGCGGGGGGGGGGGGGGGGCCTGGGTGGCTCAGTTGGTTCAGCATCCGACTTCAGCTCAGATCATGATCTCACAGCTCGTGAGCTCAAGCCTCACGTCGGGTTTTGTGCTAACAGCTCAGAGCCTGGAGCTTGCTTTGGATTCTGTGTCGCCCTCTTTCTCTGCCCCTCCCCTGCTCGTACTCTGTCTCTCTCTCTCAAACATAAACATTAAAACAAAGAATTTTTAAGATGCTCTGGAAATGTACAGCAAAGGGATCTAACCTAGTCTTGGAGCTGATAGAGGTCGCAATGTACGCTGAAACCTAGGAGGAATGGGGACATGACAGGAGGAACATTCTAGGCAAAAACAGCAGCATTGATGGGGAGGCCCAGAAGCCCAGCACAACTGAAGAACCAAGAACTAAGGGGGAAGCAGCAAAGGAAACTCTGAGGAGGCTGTCATCTCTTCTTGTTAAGGACATGGGACTTGATCCTACTCGGGAAGTCCCAGAAAGTTTTTAGTTGCCAAGAAACCATTAAATTTGCATTTTCAGAAGCAGCCTCCAACTGCAGTGTGGAAAGGAGGACTGAGGAAGGAAGCTGGGACTGGAGACAGAAAAACGAGAGTGGTTTGAACCAACGAGGGAGATTCAGGGTAAAAAGAAGTGGGCCATTTCTAGAGCTTCCTAGGCGTGCGGCAGAACAAGATGGCCCAGCCATGGGCTGGATGTGGTAGCTGAGGAAGAGAATGGAGTCTAAGGCCATCATTGCTGAGCCTCTTTTCAAAATTACAAATGTGTAAAAATGTAATAGTTACTGCCTCTTAATATCAAGGATAAGAGGCTATAAAGATTTTAACGGTTATGATAAAACGTCATGGTAGTACTTCCTTTAACAGTACTGTTTCAAATCTCTTCCATGTGTATAGGAACAAAGCCATTACTATAAATATGACCCACTCTGTTTCAAAAGCTCTAAGATCTTGGGGCGCCTGGGTGGCTCAGTCGGTTAAGCGTCCAACTTCGGCTCAGGTCATGATCTCACGGTCCGTGAATTCGAGCCCCACGTCAGGCTCTGTGCTGACAGCTCAGAGCCTGGAGCCTGTTTTGGATTCTGTGTCTCCCTCTCTGACCCTCCCCTGTTCATGCTCTGTCTCTCTCTGTCTCAAAAATAAATAAACGTTAAAAAAAAATTTTTTTTTAAAAAGAGGTGGACGCCTAACGGATGGTGCCACCGGGCGCCCCAAAACTCAACCAGTTTTTAATAATGATAATAATAATAATAATAAAAAAAAAAAAAAAAAAAAGCTCTAAGATCTCTTTTCCTGAAACTTCACCTTTAGCCGAGGCATCATCTTTTGAAAGGTTTAACTGCAAAGGAATTCAAGGTATTGGCATACCCTGATAGGCTGAAATTTTATTACCAACCATTACAGCTATAAACTAATCTGTAAGAAATTATTAAATTATAAAATTCCGACTTAATTAAGTACATGTCCAAACGCTGATTTACATATTTACTTAGTTTTAAAAAAACAGATAAAAAGAAAAAAATAATGGTGATTTACCTCCCATTAGTGTTATCTGTCCACTCCTTTTAAAAACACTCCACAAATAAACTCTAGAGGCCAAAGTCAACACAGCTCCCACACGACGAATGGAAGCTGCATTTGGTCACAACCTTGACTGACGCGGCCAAGAACCTCTGAAAGTTACTATCTGGTTTGGAATTTCCACTTTTATATATGCTACCACTGAGTTCAACCTCTTTTTAATCCTTGAAAGCTGCCACAACTGTAGAAAATGAACATGAATCTACTGAAAGAAAGTTCATGTGAGTAACATTTTTTTAAGCCTATCTGTGCCTCTCCTGCTCTAGTAGAAATTACAAAGATTAAAGCCAGTAACTCATGTTCCTATTATGTTCTTCATTTTCCCATTAGGAGAACTTCAAGGAAACGTTTAAAATTTGGAGGGTAGGGCCGCCTACCTATTGGGTGGCTCAATAGGCTGAGTGTCTCTGAGTTTGACTCAGCTCATGATTTCATGGTTCATGAGTTCTCCCACATCAGGCTTGCTGCTGTCAGTGCAGAGCCCCGCTTCGGATCCTATATCCCTCTCTCCCTGCTCCTCCCCCACTCGCACTCTCTCAAAAATCAATAAACGTTTAAAAAAAAAAAAAAAAAAGATACACTGATCTTAGGACTCAAAGACCAGATTTCTTCAATGAGAAAATAAGGAGCCTGTATTACTGTCTAAAAGTACCTAGATCCTGGGGCACCTGGGTGGCTCAGTTAAGCGGCGGAATTCAGCTCAGGTCATGATCTCATGCTCAGGAGTGCAAGCCCCGCATCAGGCTCTGCGCCCACAGCATGGGGCCTGATGGTTGGGATGGTCTCCCCCCCAACCCTTCCCGCAACTCCCACCACTTGCACACACTTTCTAATAAACTTTAAAAAACAATAAAAATTTAAAAAGGTACCTAGTTCTTAACGATATATTAACAGAACATAGTGGAATGTGAAAGTATTAAATATATATTCATATTTGTTGCATCAATGAAAGACCCTGAATGAAAGTCCTCAATTTACCCTGTGAAATGGGGTTTGGAAACGCTCCAATTGTAGGCCTTGAGTAAATGCATAACCATGCAAAGACTAAATTCAGGAAATACATGAATAGAGTAGTTTAGCGCACAAAAACACAAAACCTAATGTGAAATTTTGATATTGTCACTAACAGGGACATCACAACCAACTTAGGAAAACCAGCCATTATCACCATTGGAGGCTTCAAAAAATTCAAAAACTGTGTAGCTTCTAGAACCCTCAATGCTGAAGATGCTACCCCTAAGAGAGTCCAATTCTGAAGTAGCCTTTAAGCTACAGAGGAACCCCTCCCCCTTCTAGAAACACCAAACCTAACCCTAGAATAGTTATTATCTGGATCTGCGGAAGATACAAAAAAGTTCAAAAAAGACTTTTTATCTAACTGCATATCAGCCTCATTCTTCTTCAAAATCAAATCCTCTTAAAATATGCCCTGATAATGGGAAGATAGGTCAATATCAGTATAGCAAAATATTGATTACAAAATCTAAGTGGCAGGTGTTCACTACACAATTCTTTCAACTTTCCTGTATCTCTGAAGTTTTTCATATTTAGATGTGGAAGGAAAAATATTCCTCTGATGACATGCGGTAATTGCCCCGGGAGCAGGATTCCTGATAAAACATCTCCTTTTTAGGAAGACTAAAAATTACAAGAACTACCTGGTGATACAGAGGTGAAAAAGTAGGAGGCACTAATACATTAGATGATTAATGCAAAAGAAAGAACATCATAAAAAGTGGCTTTAAGTTCTCTAAAAATTGATTCCTGATACTCCTCTAATGAATCCAACCCCAAACTTTTACTGGGATTATCATTTGAAAGTTAAGAAAAAAAAAAAAAGGCATAGTATAATTTTAACCACCAAGATCGGAGTCAAACAACAAATCTAAACTTAGGGGCGCCTGGGTGGCTCAGGTCATGATCTCACAGATCATGAGTTCTAGCCCCACATCAAGCTCTGTGCTGACAGCTCAGAGCCTGGAACCTGCTTTGGATTCTGTGTAGCCCTCCCTCTCTGCCCCTCCCCTGCTCACACTCTCTCAAAAATAAATAAATATTAAAAAAAAGAATTATTTTAAACAAATCTAAACTTAGAAGCCAGTGCAGAATTCAAACACCTTTACAACAGGTCAAACACAAACATATGGAACCCCATGCTGAAGGCAAAACACACAGACAATTCACAAAGCACTTAAATTCATGGATCGGACCATCAGTGATTGTTCAATGGAAACAAGTAGAGAGGAACTGGTGCATTCCTAAAAAGATGACATCATCATGGAAGGTATTTTTTATGCTCAACTAAAAACATTCCTGGACAGCAATGCCTAAATTAGACACTGGGCTGGAGAGACTACTAGCCCAATCTGGAGTGAACTAAGAGGGGCTTCATTCACTCGCAGCCTCCTGGTCAACCAAAGCCAAAACAACGCTATTAAAAATGGTTTAGGGGTGCCTGGGTGGCATCCAAATCTTGATTTTGGCTCAGGTGGTGATCTCTCGGTTCATGAGTTTGAGCCCCATGTCAGGCTCTGGATAGTGTAGAGCCTCTTAGGATCCTCTCTCCCTCTCTCTCTCTGTCCCTCCCCTGCTCACTCATGCCTTCTCTCTCAAAATAAATAAAATAAACATTTAAAAAAATGGTTTAGGGAGAGACACCTGGGGGACTCAGTCAGTTAAGCCTCCCAACTCTTGATTTAACTCAGGTCATGATCTCATGGTTCGTGGGTTCAAGCCCCACATCAGCCTCTGTGCTAACAGTGCAGAGCCTGATTGGGATTCTCTCTCTCAAAATAAAATTTAAAAACATTAAAAACTTTTTTTTTGAATGGCTTAGCAATATCTGAATGTGAGATGCTGTCTTACCTAAGTAAAACTGAGAGAATCTTGGGGTCACATGTCCATCAAATAAGAATGACAGACCCCGTGTTCAAGAAGGACTAACAGAATTAGGACCAAGAGAAGGATTAATAGCATAAAAAGTGTCAAAATTTCAACTCACATTTTGTACTCAATGCCAACTGAATTGCTATATAGAAAATAATCCATAAGAAGAATATAGGCTAATTGATCCTAGTTATAATATGATTATGACATAGCTTCTAACTGTAGTTCCCAAGAATATTTTTTTAAATAAGGAAGCTTGCAATTTGTGCAATTTCAATTTGCCTTTACTGCTTAAACTGCCCTTAATTGCCTCAGATTCCCCACCATGGAGTTCTCTGCCCCACAAAATGTAGACCTACATTTACAGCTTTAACAACTTTTGAAAGAACATTCCAACCATATCATCAGGCTGATGTTTTGTTTGGGTAAAAGCAGAAAATATTTTTGGTATGGAAAATTATGTGTCTAAATTTTTCACTGAAGTAACGTTTGCTATATGCCGTCCCTTAAAGTAATAGAGGGAGCACATGGCTGGCTCAGTTGGCAGAGCATGCGACTCTTGATCATGGGGTCGTGAGTTCGAGCTCCACACTGGGTGTAGAGATTACCTGAATAAATGAATAAATCTTTAAAAATAAATAAATACCTTACATTTTTTTAATCCACTTCTAACAGGATTCTTAGCCCCCCAGTCTACATCAATGTCAAATACGAAAAAAACTAACTGAAAACTTTAAGCCAAGCCAAGAACTGTCTTATGCCTACCACTCCCCTCACAGAGTCCCTCAGTGCCTCGGAGTAAGAGAAACAGCACGTACTCCACACAGGGCAGACACCTGGGAGGCACTTCGTATCCAGGATCTGGTTTAATCCTCACGAATTCAACTTGAGGCACCTGTCGTGTGGGGGATGACTGATATGCCCAGGGTTTCCCCCTAAGCAGCGGGGTAGAGACTTGAAGGAAGGATCCAGATCCCACAGTAGGCGTTCAACAAGTATGCGACTAGATAAACAAGCCAATACAAACAGCAGAGGTCCATAATCTGTAGGCGTTAAATATATCTGCTGTGCTTATGTTTTAGTTCCAGAAATTTTCAATTAAGGATATTACATAGGATATTACTAGGGTTATTGAATTATCAGCAATTTGGCGTTTTTAAAAACTAGCATTATTTCATATTCTAAGCATTACTGATTGAACATTTTTAATTTTTAATATTTTCTGGTATTTTTTTTAACGTTTATTCATTTTTGAGAGACAGAACATGAGCAGGGGGAGGGGCAGAGAGAGGGACAGAATCTGAAGCAAGATCCAGGCTCCGAGCTGTCAGCACAGAGCCTGACGAGGGGCTTGAACTCATGAACCACGAGATCATGACCTGAGCTGAAGTTGGACGCTCAACCAACTGAGCCACCCAGACGTCCCGACATTTGTAATTGTTAAGAGAAATTCACTTAAAGCGTTAAGACAACTTGATAAACGTTTAAATTTAAACTTCACTTAAACAGTTTACTGACTTCCCTATTAAGTAACTGAACATTCCCCCCCACCCTGATGAAAATAAAACTTTCTTCTGAAGGGTTTAAAAAAAAAAAAAAAGGTACCATACATATTCCCAAATAGGTGGGAGGTGTAATTGTTGGCTATATACATAGAACCATGAAGTGTTAATGTTTCGCATGTTGACTCTGACAAATCCCAGATGGGCATCTTTTAAAAATCAGTTCAACTGTACCCACATCTGAATTAGCTGTGGAAACAATTTCGAATGTCTAATTTGCAACAATCTAAACAAAGCCAATTCACAACTGGAGAGGCATAAAAGCCACATCAGTCCTAATGACTTATTTGGGGAATATTAATCAAAAGATAGAGCGATGCCAGAACGCTTCCTTAGACTTTACAAAACTTGAAAAATGCACCCACTGCCTTCTGAATTTCATGAAACTGGTAGTAATTCTTGGAGCTTCCTTGTTAACACTCAACTACTCTAGCCCTGCTGAGACACACAATTTTGCTCGGATTACACTGAGATTCTTGTTTCTATGGGAGGAAAAAAAAAAAACTGCATAAGCCAAGTCTTGTCTTCCTCTAGGGCCTGTAACCACCACAGACAGTGATGAAAAGAAATGCCTTGAGTCACAGGGCAGCTCCGCTCAGGGAGCCTGTTCTGCTACATCCCATACCTAATGCAAGAAGCGAAAGCCAATTTTTTTTTTTTTTTTTTTTTTATGACCACACCACGTTCAGAGAAAAGAACAGTCTTAATCACACCCGACTCCTCGCAGCTAGAATCTCAGAAGTTTCTCCACGTTAAGAGCAAAAATAATCACCTAAAAAAAAAAAAAAAAAATCTTAACAAGTGGCCAAGTGCAAGCGGAAGATAGCCCGTGGTAAATCAGTTTAGGGCCACCAAACCCGCCCAGGCAAACATTCGTCCGGTATTATCGACCTGACCGCCGGGACACACGGAAGCTCTCAACCGGGCTCGAGAGGTTGATGTAAAAGCCCAGAAAGGGTCGTTTTCTGAGAAAGGCAACTCCAAGCCCACCGGTGTCCAGGCGGACGAGGGAGGGTGGCGGCGCGGCTGGGGGGGTCCCACCCGGCGAACGGCGGGCCCGACAGAAGGCGGGAGGGTGGAGTTCACTTTTCCCTCCGGCCGCGGGTCGGCGACCCCCTCCCCCACCAAAAAAAAAAAAAAAAAAAAAAAAAAAGGTGGGGGGGAGCCGGAACCAGGCCCGTGCCGTCCGGTCCCGGGGGTAGTGAGTGGCGGCCCGCGACCCACGCCACGCGCGGCAGAGAGGCCGGCTCCGACCCCGGGCGAGCCCGCCCGGCCCCGGCCCGCGCACTCACCCGTCTCCCACCACCACACACTTGATGGCCTGCATCTGGGCCGCTCGCTGGGCCGCGGCGGCGGCCGGGCGCTGAGGCGAGAAGCGGCGCACTCGGGGCGCGGCGGGCGGGCGGGCGCGCGGCTGCGGGCGGCGGGGCGCGGAGTGCCGGGGCCGCTGTCCACGCCGCCTCGCCCTCCGCCAACGGGAAGCCGGAGCCCAGCAGCGGCCACCACCCAAAGCTGGGGAAAACTGCGGAGAAACAGGAAATGGCCGCTCCACTCACATCCGGTCTCCCCTCCCCCCCCCCGCCGCGCGGGCGCGCCGCTCCCAGGCTCCGGGGCGGGGTCGCTCCTGCCCGCGCGCCTCCCGAGCTTCCTGCCGGCTTCGGGGATGCTCGGGAGACGCTCGGGAGCGCTCGGCTCAATTCGAGCGCGCTCGGCTCGGGGGCGGGGCGCGGGGCCGGCCGGCCGCCATCTTCGTGCCGCCTGATGATTGGCCTAAGTGTAGCCTTCTTCTGTGATAGCCTTAACTTAGGAGAGGAGGAGGTTCCTCCGGAAAATTCGGAACCTGAAACTCTAAAGAAGGAAATACCACACTACCATTCTTCAAAGAAAACTCCTGTTCATTAGGTCAAAAATATGTTGAAATTTGTTCGCTCACGTATGCATTTTGTTTCCAGCATGCTGAGCGTTTACTATGCCCTATGCTTTGTACGAGTTCTGGAGATAATGTTCTGTAGGCAGACCATTAAGGTGCCAATATTTGGGATATTTGCTTTCAGTTCTCCCTTCCTTCCTTCCTTTTGCAGGTTCCATGTCCACCGTGGGGCTTGAACTCATGACCCTGAGATCAAGAGTCGCCTGCTCTACCAACTGAGCCAGCCAGGAGTCCCTCTTGGTTACTTATGTATGCAACAGCATGTTGTACGTATGTATGTATGCATGTATGTAATCTACACCTAAGGTGGAGCTCGAACTCAAAATTCCATGATCAAGAGTTGTACGCTCCTCCAGCTGAGAGAGCCGGGCGCACCTGTAACGACATGTTTTATTTATTTATTTTTTTTTAATTTTTTAACGTTTATTTATTTATTTATTTATTTATTTATTTTTGAGACAGAGAGAGACAGAGCATGAATGGGGGAGGGTCAGAGAGAGGGAGACACAGAATCTGAAGCAGGCTCCAGGCTCTGAGCTGTCAGCACAGAGCCCGACGCGGGGCTCAAACCCAAGGACTGCAAGATCATGACCTGAGCCAAAGTCGGCCGCTTAACCGACCAGCCACCCAGGCGCCCCTGTAACAACATGTTTTAAACAGAATGTAGAAACACTGAACCGTTGGGACATTTTCAATGGCCCGTTGCTATTCAGTCCCATTATGCACATGTCCCTTAACCAATTCACGTATCACTGGACAGTGGAATTGTCCCTATTTGAGAAACAGTGCTGAGCTGGGCATGTTTGTGCCAGAATCTTCACAGTTTGATTTCTTTAGACTACACGCCCCAAAATGGAGTTTTAAAAACTTCCATACCTGTTGTTGCATTGCCCTCCTGCAAAGTGGTAACTGGTTCATCTCCCATCAGCTCTGTTTGAGAACAGACCCTCCAGGGGAGTTGATTTCCAATGACATTTTTACCTGGAGGTCTTCTTCTTCTAGAATTCACTCTGTTGAAGTAACAGTGTTCTGAAATCAGACCTTCTCTACATGGGTTTTTTCTTTTCTTTTTTTTAAAGCATCTTTGTCTTGCAGTTATTTCAAAACAAACATGGTCCTGGGGCAAAGGACATCTCCTTTTCGCTGTTCCTAAAGCTCTCCCTTAAAGAGGAGTCAAAATTTTAAGGGTACTAGAGCAACAGTGTCCTCTTTGCTGGTAAAAATATCCAGGGAATCTTTAAAAAAAAATTTTTTTTTAATGTTTGTTTTTGACAGAGAGACAGAGCGTGAGTAGGGGAGGGGCAGGGAGAGAGGGAGACACAGAATCCGAAGCAGACTCCAGGCTCTGAGCTGTCAGCACAGAGCCTGACACAGGGCTGGAGCTCACAGACTGCAAGATCATGGCCTGAGCTGAAGTTGGACGCTCAGCTGACTGAACCACCCAGGTGCCCCAAAAATATCCAGGGAATCTATGACCAAGGTAAACTACGCAGTCTAAATACAGGAACAAATAAAAGGGTGGGGCCTCAGGTCAATAATTTACTTCAATTGAACAAATAGTGGAGGGCTGCACTTGCCTAATGGACTGATAGTAAATGAAACATAGTTGCCAGGATACCGGGCCCACTCTTCTCCCTGTTAAGTGGAGTATAAACATAGTGCTGACATCAGGGACCAAAAACTGTATTCACACTAATAAAAAGGGCTTTCATCAAAAAGATAAGAGTGGAAAGGAGGCACTGGGTAGGATTTCTGGTGGGTCTTGATGGAATAAGAAGAATTTTCCATAGTGAGAACAAAGGCCTGGGCATTAGAAGCCATCCTCACATGTGACTCCAAGGGAGCCACGCCTTTGAGCTGGTTGGGGTCTGGAATCCAGAGAGGTCATCAAAGGCTGCCTTGAGGACGGACTTGATTCTGATACATGTGTTTCTGAGCCAACAGGCAACACAGCCCACATTCAGATCATGATTTCTCTAGATTGGTAAAGTGAGAGTCCACTGTCCAAGAGGTTTGACTGTGTGTATACAATAACAAAATCAGCGTACAACTCACATATGAAAATACACTGATTCAAAACTGAGTTTATTTAAAAGTTTAAGGGGCGCCTGGGTGGCTCAGTCGGTTAAGCGTCTGACTTCAGCTCAGATCATGATCTCACAGTTGATGAGATCAAGCCCTGCGTCAGGCTCTCTTCTGTCTGTTGGCTCAGAGCTGCTTTGGATCCTCTGTCCCTGTCTCTCTCTGCCCCTCCTCTGCTTATTCTCTCTAAATAAATAAATAAATAAATAAAACTGAATTTAATAAACTTTAAAAAAAATAATAAAACTTAATTTAAAACTTCTCCACGTTTGACCTTGAGTAATGTTCTCCATGGCAACAAATGGGCCAAAAAAAAAAAAATTAAAATTAAAACTAGTGACACCTGGGTGGCTCAATCAGTTGAACGTCTGACTTTGGCTCAGGTCATGATCTTCCAGTTTGTGAGTTCGAGCCCTACATCAGGCTCTCTGTTGTCAGTGCAGAGCCTGCTTCAGATTCTCTGTCTCCCTCTCTCTCTGCCCCTCCCCCGTTCCCCCTTTTTTTCTCAAAAATAAATAAACATTTTAAAGACTTAAAAAAAAAGATGCTAGAAGGGGAGGCTGGTAGAGGGAACCCCAGCACTGAATGGCAATTATAGGAAAAATGGTCAATTAGAGACACCTAACAGAAGAGTCTCAACAGAAAAGAACCACTCATTACAGGGCCCAATGGGGAGACACATACATTGCATCTCCTATAAGACATCAACCACCCCTGCCACTCAGCCAATGGGAAATCGTCATCACTGGCAACTCTTGCTTCTCTCCAGTGGGCTTTTATTCAAAACAACCTCTCCCTGGAGAACCTGGGTGGCTCAGTTGGTTGAACATTGACTTTAGCTCAGGTCACGATCTCACAGTTCCTGAGTTCCAGGCTAACTGTTGTCAGCCCAGAGCCTGCTTTGGATCCTCGATCCTCTGTACCCTTCCTTCTCTTTGCCTCACCCCCAAGTGCAGGTGTGTGCTCTCTCTCTCTCTCTCAAAAAAAAAAAAAACAAAAACCTCCCAACTTCCTCCTTCCCCATAAAATAATGTTC
This sequence comes from Panthera onca, assembly GCF_046562875.1. NCBI lineage: Eukaryota > Metazoa > Chordata > Mammalia > Carnivora > Felidae > Panthera > Panthera onca. The sequence goes on from NC_138354.1 coordinate 4,933,230, forward strand.
CTCTCCTTTGTTTATCAGACTGTCCTGTGGTTTTGCTGTAGCCTCCTTGTCCTCAATTGCAATTCTCTGCTATTCCCAAATAAACTCATTTTTACAGGTAAAGTGACTGGCAGTTTTATTGTGTGTGTTCTAAAGATACGGTTTTTAGGGGCACCTGGGTGGTTCAGTCGGTAGGGCGACCGACTTGGGCTCAGGTCATGATCTCTCAGTTAGTGGGTTGGAGCCCTGGATCAGACCCTGTGCTGACAGCTCAGAGCCTGGAGCCTGCTTCAGATTTTATGTCTCCCTCTATCTCTCTGCCCGTCCCCTGCTCATGCTCTGTCTCTCTCAAAAATAAATGTTTAAAAAATTTTTTTTAAAGATTTTGTTTTTAAGTAACTTCTACACCCACCATGGGGCTTAAACTCACAACCCTGAGCTCATGAGTCACATGCTCCACTGACTGAGCCAGCCAGGTGCCCCCCTGGCAGTTTTATGTTTAAGGTTAACACAATCATATCTCCTACTGAGGTCCTTCATTCAAGGTCAATCAGTTATCCTGTTCCAGTTACTGTCAAGGTGTTGGAAGTGTGAAATGAGCAAAACAGATTCTTGGCATCAGGAAACCTACATCCTAGTAGGAGAGATGCTTAGTAAGCAAATGAACATATAGTATTCATTTCCAGATTAACATGATGGGTTAATACAAGTATCTAATTTAATTTCTACCCAAAACCCCACTAGAACTTCGGAAAAGGGATTTAAAAAAAAGACATAATCTTAGAACAGATTGGGATGAGGAGGCAGACTGCTTGTAACTGATTTAGTCTCCTAGACTAGCAGTGGGAAAAGCTAAGGGACACCAGATCAACACCAGAGGATCACCAAAGAGCTGGGAACTGACAGCAGCAGGCACCTACAGAACTGGGGTAGAGGGAGAGCGGGGCACGGAAATGGCACAAAAGCTGATACGCAGCAACAGGCCATCTACATCCCTTCCCATCTTCCACTGGGCAAGGTGGCTGCCCTCTTCCTCCCCTACAAAAGACTGGAGGTTCCCCTCCAGAGAGCGTAAACTGAGAGTATTTGGATTGGGGGGTGGTTTGGGGCGGGGTGGGGGGGATAGGCAGGGAGTCCAGGCACAGTGCCTGGGAAAACAAAACAAAAACAAAGGGATCTAGTAGCCTAGGCTGAATCTTTTTTATTTTTTTTAAGTTTTTTTTTTTTTTTTTAATGTTTATTTATTTTTGACAGAGAGACAGAGTACAAGCAGGGGAGGGGCAGAGAGAGAGGGAGACACAGAATCTGAAGCAGACTCCAGGCTCTGAGCTGTCAGCACAGAGCCCGACATGGGGCTCAAACCCACCAGCTGCAAGATCATGACCTGAGCCAAAGTTGGACACTCAACCGACTGAGCCATCCAGGAGCCCCGGAAGTGGTATTAAAAAAAAAAACAAAAAACAAAAAAAGAAGCATTTAGATAATTAACGCCCCCCCCCACAAAAAAAAAAAAAAAAACTAGCAGGAAAAACAACAGAAAGATGAGAAAATCTCTCAGAGGACCCAGAAGACATGGAGAGATAGAAAATAGGAAACGGTGAGAACATTAGGGAACTAGCTGATGAGGTCCAACTGTCATCCTAATAATATCCTGTAATAGAAAACAAAGAACAAAGAAAAAGCAAAGGAGGAAAATATCCACGAAAATATTCAGGGAAATTTCCCAGACTTGAGTTCAGAGACAGAAAGTGCCAGCCCCGTGAATAAAAAATAGACCCGCCCTTGAGTTCATCATTGTGAAAACTTGAGAACAATGGGAACAGATAAGATTCTACAAGTTTCCAAAGAGAAAACACAAGGAAACAGGAAATAGAATGGCTTCAGATTTCCCAACAGTTGCCCTGATGGAGCAGTATGCCTTCCAGATGCTGAAGAAAGATGATTTTTTACTGAGAATTCTATTCACGGCCAAACTATCGATCAAGTGGGTGGGTGAAATGAGAACATTTTCAGACAAGTCAGTTCTTAAAAAAGTTTTATCTCCCACACACCATATCCCAGGAAGCTTCTGGAACATGTGTTCCTCCACGAGGAGGAAATAAACCAAAAGAAGCTGGAGCGCAGAAGCCAGAGATGCAACACAGCAGAGGGGAGAAGGGCCCCCACCCCCACCCTGGGGATGGTGACTGTTTTATGACCGGCCCACTTGGGAGCGGGGAAATTTTGTGGCCATAAACCACATGCTGTCTGTATGCCTGGCCACTTCCTCCTACTTCCCCCAGCGTGGACAGCCAGGGATAGTGAAAGACAAACCAGCACTGTTGTCGACCAGCTGGGCTCTGGTGACAGAACGAGGATGTGACAACACTGAAAAAGTAACGAGGAGACAATAGAGAAGTAGTTCTTGATGTGAATGGTCACACTACCCCTGTACTTCTCTTTTTCTCTTTGCTTTCCCCCTACATTTTATTATACAAATTTTGACACAGAAAAGTTGAAAGGAATGTACAGTGAATGTCCACATATCCATCTAAATTCTCCAATTAGCATTTTCCTATTTATGCTTTATCACATATCTATTTATCCGTTTAACAATTCATCAAGAGGCGCCTGGGTGGCTCAGTTGGTTAAGTGTTCGACTCTTGACTTCAGCTCAGCTCATGTTCTCACAGTTGGCAAGTTCGAGCCCAGCATTGTGCTCTGCACTGACAGTGTGGGGCCTGCTTGGGATTCTCTCTGTCTTCCTCTCTCTCTCTCTGTCCCCCACCCTGCTTTCTCTCTATCTCTCAAAATAAATGGATAAACTTTAAAACAATCAATTCATCAATTTTTGGCCGCATTTCAAAAGAAGTTAGAGAAATCAATACTTTTCACCTTTAAACACTTTAGCACACATGTAATTATCTTTTTTTAAGGTAAAACTATATACAATAAAATGCACAAACCTTACGTTTACCATTCACTGACTTTTGACAAATCTACGCAGCTGTAATGCAAAACCCCATCAAGACCGAAAACCTTGCGGCAGCTGGGTGGCTGAGTTGGTTAAGCATCCCGCTTCACTCAGGTCATGATCTCACAGTTCATAAGTTCGAGCCCCGCATCAGGCTCATTGCTGTCAGTGTGGAGCCTGCTTCAGCTCCTCCGTCCCCCTCACTCTCTGCAAAGAACATTTAAAATAAAGCTGAGAAGAACATTCTTGTACAGATCTTTTTAGACATGCATTTTCACTTGTTTGAGTGTAAGTACCCAAAAGTGTAATTGCCAGGTCAATAGAGTAGATGTGTTTCATTTTATTAGAAACTGAGACTTTATTCCAAACTCATGGTTCCATTTCACATTCCCATCACGCTGTATCCCCATGAACACATAGTGTTATCAGTCTTTACATCTAATCAGTCTTTTATTTATTTATTTTTAACCTTTATTTATTTTTGAGAGAGAGAGACAGAGAGAGAGAGAGAGAGCAAGCGGGGGGAGGGTCAGAGAGAGGGAGACACAGAATCTGAAACAGGCTCCAGGCTCTGAGCTGTCAGCACAGGGCCCAACACACAGGGCTCAAACTCACAAACTGTGAGATCATGAGTTGAAGTCAGAAGCTTAACGGACCGAGCCACCCACGCACCCCTATCTAATCAGTCTTTTAGAGTTTAGTCATTCTGGTGGATTTCTAGTGATCTCTCTAATGTGCATTTCCCTGGTAGCTGTTGGTATAGCCCACTTTTGTGTGTGGGCTTTCCACCAGGCCCTCTTTGAACTAACAATGTGCAAGAGTCTTCTAATAGCCCTGGGCTACACTGCAGACAAAAACACAGATCCTTCCAAATAAGAAAAATTATTATATATACATGCTTATCGATGCATTGACATTCTCTGCAGGAGGACACAGCAACTGGGAACAGTGCTGACTTTGGGGAGGGGCCTGGGTACCTGGGAAAGGAGTATGAGGGACATGTTCTGTTCCCCTGCTCAGTAGGGAAGGAAAAAATTCTCCCTCTACCCCTCAGGGTCTTCCAGCTGACTCAGAATTAAATTTACATTGGGGCACCTGGGTGGCTCAGTCAGTTAAGTGGCCGACTTCGGCTCAGGTCATGATCTCGCGGTCCATGAGTTCGAGCCCCGCGTCGGGCTCTGTGCTGACAGCTCAGAGCCTGGAGCCTGTTTCGGATTCTGTGTCTCCCTCTCTCTGACCCTCCCCTGTTCATGCTCTGTCTCTCCCTGTCTCAAAAATAAATTAAAAATGTTTAAAAAAATTAAAAAAAAAAGAATTAAATTTACATGAGACAAGTAAACAGGAGAAAAAAAAAATAAACATTGTTTTATTACATGTGCATGTGCACGGAGGCCTAATACTGAAATAAAGACCAAATGAAATGACCAGGGCAGACAGTTTTTATACATTTTAGACAGAGACAATTGTTAATGAATTAATAATTATAATAATTCCCTAGTAAATAGGGAATTCTAAGCTAAGGTAGTAGATAGAAAAAAACTAACAAGGGTTGTTTCTACAGCTCTGTCTGGTTTAAAATCCATATCTCTTGGAGAGCCTGGCTCAGTGATTAAGCATTCCACTCTTGATCTCAGGGCAGGTCTTGATCTCAGGGTCCTGAGTTCAAGCCCTGTGTTGGGCTCCATGCTGGGTGTAGTGCCTACTTAAAAAAAAAAAAAAAAAAAAAAAAACTAAACTAAAGATAAATTCCATATCTCTGCTAATAAGGGTGTCTTTTTTTTTAATGTTTATTTATTTTAGAGAGAAAGAGAGTAGGGGAGGGGCAGAGAGAAGGGGGGAAGACAGATAATCTGAAGCAGGCTCTGTGCTGTCAGTGCAAAGTCCAACATGGGGCTCGAACCCACAAACCGTGAGATCATGACCTGAGCCAAAGGCTGGACACTCAACCGACTGAGCCACCCAGGCGCTCCAACAGACAACTTGTCTTAATCATGTTAGCCTCGCTTCCATCTTATGCCGGAAGTGTGGCAGGGGAAGGAACTCTAGCGTAGGAGCCCAGGAATGCCCCTGCTTTGTCACCGATGGGCTATGGATTTGCTAAGTCACCAAACTTCTCTGCTCATCTGCACAATGACATGAAGCTTGTGCTCTCAGTTTTGTGTTCCACAAGTCCAGCAAAGACTGTAAACACGAGGAGAAATAAGCTGTGCCAACTCATTACTTTGTTATTGGAATTTTTTGTAAATAAAGACATGCATGCATATTGTTAAAATAACAACTGGTACAGCCCAGCTTATACTAAAGATCATGGTCCCCGGCCCAGCCTCTCCTTGGGTCTCCTCACTCCCAAGTCGGCCCCCAAGGGGCCACCCCTTTCTTTAAAAAAAATCGTAGGGGCGCCTGGGTGGTTCCATTGGTTAAGTGTTCGACTCTTGATTTCAGCTCACATCATGATCTCATGGTTGTGAGATCGAGCCCCACGTCAGGTCCTCGCTGAGAATGGAGACTGCTTCAGATTCTCTCCCTCTTTCTCTGCCTCTCTCCTGCTCTCTCTCTCTCTCAAAATAAATAAGTAAACATTTTTAAAAAAATTTGTGAAATCGGGGTACCTGGCTGGTTCAGTTGGTAGAGCATGCAACTCTTGATCTCAGGGTTGTAAGTTCAAACCCCACATTGATTACTTAAAAATAAAAGCTTTGCCCCCCAAATTGTGAAATACAACAAATTAAAGAAGAAGGCATGGGAGCACCTGGGTGGGTCAGTCGTTAAGCATCCGACTTAGGCTCAGGTCATGATCTCACGGTTTGTGAGTTTGAGCCCTGTGTCGGGCTTTGTGCTGACAGCTCGGAGCCTGGTGCCTGCTTCGGATTCTGTGTCTCCCTCTCTCTTTGCCCCTCCCCCACTCGTGCTCTGTCTCTCTGCCTGTCAAAAATAAATAAACATAAAAAACCAAAACAAGAAGGCATGAAACTAAATGTACAGTTAGGAGCAACCATGTTTAATTCTATTTGTCTTCTTGCAGTGATTTCCTCCGAATCTCCAAAGAACAAACTGATACCACTATTTCTCACTTGATCAACTGTCAATATTACATTTCTGCTGTGATACATGCAGATTTGGCTCACTGATGCTACCATTCCCCCCTTAATGTATATTTCGCTATTTTAGTTCTTTTCGTGGGTACTGTTGAAACTTTAAAGAAGATACTGTCCCTCTCTTCTTTGCTCTTCTTACTGTCTCTGGATCCTCCCAGGTAAAATGAGGAAGCTCCAGAGGCTCACCTGGACCAGGAAGGCCTGGGCAGTTCGAGAGTGACCACGCAGCCTATGGCAACAGGCTTGTGCCTCTGACCCAAGGGCACTTACTCATACTTATTGTAGATTCATCCATTTTGTCCTTGAAGTCAGGACAGGTAGAGGCCGGAAGGGCACAGTCCTGTCCAGAATTTGCATGGGAAAGATGTTAAAATTAATGTGAGATTGAGCCCTGCATCAGGCTCTGCGCTGTCAGGCTTAGGATTCCCTCTCTCCTCTCTCTCTGCCCCTCCTGCACTTTCTCTCTCTGTTTCTCAAAATCAATAAATAAACATTTTTTAAAAACTATCTCACACCCCTTCAGACTCCAAGCTGGTCGCTGCTTGCTCCTGTGTTTGCTAAGATTCCTAGGTGTGATGTGTCACCCCAGCTTATCTCCCTAGAAATGGCCGACAAAAATATAACACAAATTACATAAGAATGTTCTAGTGGCCACATTAAAAAGAGCAAAAGGAGGCCTTTCTGTTTATGCCACCTTAGAGCCTGTGAAGGCCTGTTGGAACAGGACTCCTGAAATGACAACTATGTCTGGAAGGCTGTGGTCCAAGGCCATTTTTGCCAGCTATGAGCGGGGTTTCCAGAACCAGAGGGAGCACGCAGCTCTTCTTAAAACTGAAGGTGCTTAGGCTCTAGCGGGGAGGGGAGGGCAAAAGCACTAATTTTTTTAGTTTGATTTTTTTTTAAGTAGGCTCCCTGACCAACATGGGGCTCTAACTCATAACCCTGAGACTAAGAGTTGCACGCTCCACCGGGTCAGCCATGTGCCCTGCAACTAATTTTTTTCCTTTTTTAAAAAATGTTTTTTTAATTTTTTTTTTTTTGAGACAGAGAGACAGAGCATGAGCAGGGGAGGGGCAGAGAGAGGGGGAGACACAGATTCCGAAGCAGGGTCCAGGCTCTGAGCTGTCAGCACAGAGCCCGACATGGGGCTCGAACTCACCGACTGTGAGATCATGACCTGAGCTGAAGTTGGACGCTCAACCGACTGAGCCACCCAGACGCCCCAAATGTTTATTTTTGAGAGAGAGAGAAAGAGCATATGTGCAAATGGGAGAGGGGCAAAGAGAGGAGACACAGAATCCACAGCAGGCTCCCGGCTCTGAGCTGTCAGCACAGAGCCCAACATGAGGCTCGAACTCAGAAACCAATGATTGATCTCTGGAACCGTGAGATCATGACCTCAGCTGAAGTCAGACGCTTAACTGACTGAGCCACCCAGGCGCCCCACACTGCAACTAATTTTTAAGCCACTTTACGGAGGTGAGATTGACAGACGAAAGCTGTACATATTTAACGTACACAACTTGATGAGTTTGGAATAATGCAACTAATTTTAATCACATGCTTTATTTGACTCAGGACTAAAATATTATTTCAATATGTAATCGATATTAAAATTGTGGCGATTTAAACATTTTTAAGTTTATTTATTTTGAGAGAGACAGAGAGTGAGTGGGGGAGTGGCAGAGAGAGAGGAGAGAGAGGATTCCAAGCAGGCTCCGCATTGTCACTGCAGAGCCCGATGTGGGACTTGAACTCATAAACAGTGAGATCATGACTTAAGCTGAAATCAAGAGTCGGATGCTTTACTGACTGAACCAACCAGGTGCCCCCAAAATTGTGAAGATATTTGACAGTCTTTTTTGGTACTAGTTTTTGAAATCTGATGTATTTTACACTTGTATCATATTTAGATTCACATGCTTTAGTGTTTGTTAGAAATATTTGATCTGTATTTAGATTTTGTAAAATTTACTGTTCAAAAGGTAGAATCCCGATACTCAGGTTAATGTAGACATACTTAAAAGTTTTCCAATAACTGAATCAGTTTTTAAATTTATTTACTAGTTTTTAATTTTTTTAAGGAACCTCTACCCGCCATATGGGGCGGGTCGAACTCATGACCCCGAGATCAAGAGTAGCATGCTCTACCGACTGAGCCAGCCAAGTGCCCCAGTTTTTCCATTTAAATTGAAGTATATTTCAGGGGTGCCTGGGTGGCTCAGTCGGTTAAGTGTTCGACTTTGGGTCATGATTTCACAGTTCGTGAGTTCAAGTCCCACGTCGGGCTCTGTGCTAACAGCCCGGAGCCTGGAGCCTGCTTCTGATTCTGTGTCTCCTCTCTCTACCTCTTGCCCGCTCACACTGTCTGTATCTCAAAAATAAACATTTAAAAAAAATCTTTAAATTGAAGTAAATTTCAAAAGCTGAAAAGTCACGTGTCTACTGCATAGGACAACTCAGGTTTAATGGATGATAATGCTACTGCTATGGAGGCCCCTGCTTGGGAGAAACTATCACAAATGTCTAAAGGTCCTTCTGTTTGGCTTTTTTTCACGAGGATGTTATTGATCATCTTTCCTACTACATCACCTTTATGAGGACCACCTTTCAGTTCTTCGTACAGTTGAAAGCTTTTCTTAAGGGGCACCTGGGTGGCTCAGTCGGTTAAGCGTCCAACTCTTGGTTTCTGCTCAGGTCACGATTTCACGGTTCATGGATTTGAGCCCCGCATTAGGCTCTGCGCTCGCTGACAACACAGAGCCTGCCTGGGATTCTCTCTCTCCCTCTCTCTGCCCCTCCTCCACTCTGTCTCCCAAAATAAATAAACTTAAAAAAATAATTAAAAAAAAAAAAAAAGTCACATGCCACACTGACTGAGCCAGCCAGGGGCCCCTGTATTTGTTATTAAATATATAATTTCAGATACACTGATAAATGGTACAAATAAAAATGCAGTAACACTTAATTGTATTAGTTGGCGTTTTTTCAGAGACACAGAACCAGCAGAAGAAATATGTATGTTTCTCTTGTTGAGAGAGAAAGAGAAAGACAGAAAGGGAGGAAAGGTGGGAGGGAGATTTATCATGAGCAATTGGCCTATGTGATTGTGGAGGCTGACAATGACCTACCATCTGCTACAAGCTGGGGACCTGGGAGAGCCCGTAGTTCTAGGCCAAGGCTAAAGGCCTGAGGACCAAGAGAGTTGATGGTGTAAGTTCCAATCTGAAAGCAGAAGACCAATTTCCCAGTTTAAAAACAGGAAATTCTGCCTAACCCCACCTCTTGTTCTATTTAAGCCTTCCACATTGGGGAGGGTCATCTGCCCTACTCAATCTACTGCTTCAAATGTTAATCTCATCCAGAAACACCTTCGCAGACACACCCAGGATAATGTTTAACCAGCTAACTGGGCACTCTATGGCCTGGTCAAGTTCACACATAAAATTAACCATCACATTATTATGGTGTTGAGGGGGATGCGTTATGGTCATAATTAACAATAGTAATGAATAATTAGTAACAGGAACAAAACCCAACTAACATACTAACTACCAAGCACTGTATATGCCTTTCTTGTATTATTTTTATGTTTTTCTTGTATTATATTTAATTCTCAAAACAACTCTAAGGGTAAGGTAGTTCTAAAATACCCATTTCGCAAATGAGGAAATTAAGGCATATTGACATTTGTTAACTTGCTCAAGATCAGGTTTCTGGGAAATGGTATTTTGAAACTTTTTTTATTTTAAGATTCTATTTTTAAATAATCTCTACTCCCAATCTGGGGCTCAAACTCACAACCCCAAGATCAAAAGTCACACACTCTGCTGAGCCGGCCACGCGCCCCACAAATGGCACTTTGAACTAATGTCAGGATCTGCTCTCTCAGTCACTACACTAAGCTACTTCATGTATTTATTCTTTGGTTACAAATTTTGAAGAGCTGGTCCCTGTCCTCAAGGATCTTCCCATATAATAAGGCCACGAGCCCTGCCGCAGAAGGAAACCATTTTTCGTTTGGAAGATAGAAGTGAGGGCAAGGAGATGATGCAGACAAGACTGTAGGATGAAGATATGGATCTGAAAGGCCAAGTGTTGGTTGGGTTTCCATATTTGTAGCACGTTGTATTCTCTCCAAGTTGACCCCAGAAGATCTCCTGTCCTCTATGCCCTCCTACACCGTGACACTGACACTCCTCCCGCTGAGAAATGAGATCTATGTTCCTTTCCCTCACGGCCTAAGGAGAAGTGGAAACAGGGGTCTGTCTGGGATGGCCAGCAAGCTTGCTCTTGGAACCCCATCATCATCGTGTAGGGAAGCTCAGGCCACGTGAAAAGGCCACATACAGGTGTTCCAACTGCCAGCCTCTTCTGAGGACCTAGCCACGGCCAGCACCAGATTCTTGAGCGAGTAAGTGCAATACAATAATAAATATACTTAGAGGCACCTGGGTGGCTCAGCTGGCTAAGCATTGGACTCTTGGTTTTGACTCAGGTCACGATCTCACAGTTTGTGAGTTCAAACCCCGCGTCAGGCTCTGCACTGACAAGTGTGGAGCCTGCTTGGGATTCTCCCTCTCCCTCTGTCCTTCCTGCACTTTCTCTCTCTCACACACAAAATCAATAAATAAACTTAAGAAATTATAAAAAATATATATATACTTGGTCTCTGTCCCCAGTGTTTGGTGTAGAGCTCTTAAAACTATTGGAATTCCCTGAGCAATACCATTGCCCTTTGTTACTCGTAAGGAGACCTTTTCAACCATATCTGAGTATGCTAATAAGGTGACTCATGGCTGGGCCTTTAGATAGCCCCAGGGTGGGGACTGAGGGCCAGAAACACCAATCACGTGATGGGAAGGTTGGCCCCTTCAGCACTCCCCCCAAACCCCCGCTTCCCTGAACCCCCAGAGAAAGGACTGAAGATTGAGTTCAATCTTGTGGCCAGTAACTTAATTAATCGTGCCTGCGTAATGAGATCCCATAAGAAAACCCTGAAATAATGAGACTGGAGGAGCTTCCGGTCAGTGAACAGGTCAAAGTGCTGGGGGGTGTGCCTGGCTTCCATGAGGAGAAGGCAGGGAAACCCTGCTCACTCAACTTGGACTTTGTCCTCATCAACTCTTTTTTTTTTTTTTTTTTTTTTTAAGTAATCTGTACATCCAACATGGGGCTCAAACTCACAACCCTAAGATCAAGAGTTGCACACTCAAAAAAAAAAAAAAAAAAAAAAAAGTTGCATGCTCTACAGAGCCAACCAGGCACCCCTACAACTCTTTTTTTTTTAAACCAGTTTATTGAAGCATGATTGACAAAAAGCTATATATATTTTTTTAACTATTAATAATTACCACAATCTATGCCATAAACATGTATCACCTCCAAAACTTACCTCCCGCCTCCTTAACTTGCTATTATTGTTGTTCTAGGAAAACCTAAGACTTGCGCTCTTGGCAAATGTTTAATTATACAGTCAATATTGTTAATATAGAGGCTATGCTGTGCATAAATCTCTAGGATTACTCAACTTGTGCAACTGACATTTTGTACTCTAACACCTCCCCTTTTCCCCATCTCTTGGCAGCCACCATTCTGCTCTCTTAGGAGTTTGGCTATATTTTTTAAATTAATGTATTTATTTGAGAGAGAGAGAGAGAGCTCAAGTGGGTGAGGGGCAGAGATGAAGAGACAGAGTCCCAAGCAGGCTCTGTGCTGTCAGCACGGAGCCTGAAGCAGGGCTCCATCCCATGAACTACAAGATCGTGACCTGAGCTGAAATCAAGAGTTGGACACTTAACTGACGGAGTCCCCCAGGCTCCCCAGTTTGGCTATTTTAGATTCCTCATCTATAGGGTATCACACAGCATTTGTCCTTCTGTGTCTGGCTTATTTCACTTAGCATAGTGTCCTCCAGGTTCACCCACGTTGTCACAAATGACAGGATTTCATTGTTTTCTTTTTTTAATGTTTATTTTTGAGAGAGAGAGAGAGAGAGAGAGAGAGAGAGAGAGTGCGAGTGGGAGAGAGGCAGAGAGGGAGACACAGAATTGGAAGCAGGCTCCAGGCTCTGAGCTGTCAACACAGAGCCCGACGCGGGGCTCGAACCCATGAACCGCGAGCTCATGACCTGAGGTGAAGTTGGACGCTCAACCCACAGAGCCACCCAGGCGCCCCTTCCTTGGTATTCCATTGTATCCTGGTGGGCTCTTCATCTGGTTGTTCACTTGTACCCTTCATAGTAAACCAGTAACTGCAAGTTCATAGCAGCTTCCTGAGTTCTGTGAGTCATTTTCGTGAAGTATCAGACCTGAACAGGGGTCTGGGAACCCTTGAATTTATAGGCTGCTTGTCAGAATCATGAGTAGCTCCCAGGACTTGTGATTGGTGTCCAAAGAAGGGGTTGTGTTATGGGACTGAGACCTTAAAACCTGTGGAGTCTGATGCTAACTCCAGGAAGGCAGTGCCAGAACTAAGTTGATTGTTGGACACCCAGTTAGCGTCAAGGAATTGTCGTGTTGGAAAATGCAGGAAGCCTTTAAGAGGACAGCAGCTCTTGCTGCCATTTGACTGCAAACATGAGAGCCCCCAAATGAGACCTGTTTAGTGCAGCTGACTCAACCCCCACGGCAGCGAGAGAGGATAGTAAAATGATGGTTGTTGCTTTAAGCAACGAAGTTATGGGATGATACTTTTATGGAACAAGTGACTAAGGGGCATCAGGGTGGGGACACTGGCACAACCAGAGGCGAAAAAATGGGAAGGCAAAGGAAAGATGAGAGGACATCATGGGCTGTGGTTCTTGGGGTGCAGGCAGCAGAAAGCTACTCTGGATTGAGAAAAAACAAAGATATGAATGGGAAGAACACTGGTGAGCTCATGGAATCTAAGGACAAGTTGAGTGACTGGGGCTCAGAAAAGACAGGACCCAGGGCCGCTCTGGGGACCTCAAGGATCTTCTCCCCAGGGCACTGACACCACAATATCAGGCTCACCTGCCTGCAGGTGCGGCTCTGATGGGGTTTTGGAGGGACGGGGGTCCAGAGCCGATGGCCAAGAAAGAATTCTTGAAGATGTCTTCGGTGCAAAACGGTGATTTTATTTTTATTTATTTATTGATTTTAATGTTTTTATTTATTTGAGAGAGAGAGAAACAGAGACAGAGTACAAGCTGAGGGACGAGCAGAAAGAGAGGGAGACACAGAATCAGAAGCAGGCTGCAGGCTCTGAGCTGTCAGCACAGAGCCGGATGTGGGACTGGAACTGGTGAACCGCGAGATCATGACCTGGGCCGAAGTGGGACGCTCAACCAACTGAGCCACCCAAGCGCCCCCCAAAATGGTGATTTTATTAAAGCACAGGGACCGTGGGCAGAAAGAGCTGCACTGGGGTTGTGAAGAGTGACTGGTTGTGTACTGTGGAGTTTGGGGACTAAAGAGGAAGTTTCTTAATGGGATTTCCATATGCTAAGGACCGCTCCCACGGAGTGAAAGAGTGACGGAGAAAGTTGCTGGAGGCCTAGCTATTGTCAAGCTTAGGTTGTTTTTCCCTCTAGCAAATCGAGATCATTAATAGTAGGGAGTTTCTGGAGAGTAGGCTATTGATAAGATTGCCCTTTTCTTGTAATTTACCAAGATATTTGCAAACCAATGGAGACTCCTGTCCTGCAGGACTCTGATCTCTAGTCAGTTACCCATTTGCTTTCCCCTTTCCTTTGTTCTTGGGCAGCCAGGAGTACGGAGGAATGTCAGACACAGCCCACCTGGGGGGGTGGTGATTTTGGGGGGTGTCAGTTTGCCTTATGGTCCCTCATCAGCTCCACTCAGGCTTCAGTTCCTGGCAAGGGGGCTGGTATTCTCATCAGAAAGGTTTGGTCACCTACCTGCCTGTTGGGGAAAAGGGAGTCCATCCTGTGACTCAGAGCCCACCCGAAGCACAAGGAATGGGTTAGAGGAAGTCCTCCTGAAAGAGGGAAGTTGTGGCTGGTCAGGGAAAATGAAAAGATACCATTGTATTCATTAGGATTAGTTTCAGTGAGAATGACAGAGACCTGAAGTGACAGCAGTTTAAACAAGATCAAGGTTTATTCCACTGGTATGTAAAAATCCAGGGCTGCCTGGGTGGCTTAGTCAGCTAAGTGTCCAACTTCGGCTCAGGTTATGATCTCTCAAGGTCCGCTGTGTTGGGCTTTGTGCTGACAGCTCAGACTCCGGGTCTCCCTCTCTTTCTGACCCTCCCCTACTCACGTTCTCGGTCTCTCTCAAAAATAAACATTAAAAAAAAATTTTGTTTTTAAATCCAGAGGTGAGTAAGTCAGGCTGGTATGTTCCTCTTATCTATGAAGCCTGAAGGTCTAGCTCCTTCCTCACGTACCAAGGTGGAGCTCAAGCCAGCACACGAGTTCCAAGAAGATGGGGAAACAGGGAGGCAAGGATGGGGTGGAGTGTGAATGAAGGGTCTCTTCAGGGTGATCCCGGGAAGCTCCCTCGCTTCTTACACCCCATCTGCCAGAACTCAGTCACATGACCACACAAAGCCACTGTGCAGGCTGGGAGATACAGGCCTTGCTAAAAAAAAAAATCTATTCCCCCTCAGGAAGAGAAGAGTGGGTCCCACAGGACAATTGTCAGGTCCTGCCCCCATGCACCGTGTGCCATCTGGCTGTCCGGCACTCACACACATATATCTTTCCACACATGAAATATTTTTAGATGCTCTCACCCACCATAATGTAACCATCACAATCTCATACTCAACCAAGAACACACTCACCCATCTTGGGGAGAGAAACACAGAATCCAGTCCAGGTATGGCGAAGGCCTCCATTCCAGGACCTCTGGGATGTGCCCTCTGCCTTCAGTCCTATCTTAAGTTCTGCAATCTGTGGGCCAAACAGAAGTACAACCACCACCAATTCATCTTACATAGAATAACAAGAAGCAGGAGGAGGAAAGAGATGTCACAGATTCTAAATAATGATACAGCAAGCGAGGAAATGCAGGCAGATACTATCCACAGCCTCTATTTCCACAAGGAACAAGCCTGTAGCTGACATCTTTCACTTCCCCTTTCACTTCCCTTGCTGACATCCCCTTGCCTTTGGCCAGCATCAAAGTCAGTCAGTCCGTTAGAGTCTTTGTTCAAAGCTTCTGTTCCTGAAAAATCTTAGCCCTTGGTAATCCAGCCTGTGAAGGGATTCTGCCATGTTTTTAAACCTTTGTCCTTGATGTATGAGTTATCTCTTGCTAGGTAGCAAATCACTCCCAAACTTGGGGCGTCTGGGTGGCTCAGCTGGTGGGGTGTCCAACTGTTGGCTTTGGCTCAGGTCATGATCTCATGGTTCATGAGTTCGAGCCCTGCATTGGGCTCTGTACTGCTGGTGCCGAACCTGCTTGGGATTCTCTCTCTCCCTCTGCCCCTCCCCTGCATTCTCTCTCTTTCTCTCTCTCTCTCTCTCAAAATAAATAAACTTGAAAAAAATCACTCCTAAGCTTAAAATACTTCAAACAATAGACAGCAAGCAGGGTCCTGTGGAATGATGATAGCCACTCCTACATTCATTATCCTGTGGAGCTGGGGGAGCCCCACAGACACACACTCTAAGTGGTACAGTGGGAGACTATTAAATTAGCATGCAGGTAGAAACATCAATAGCCTATTCAATGTTGACTTCTTTTGTCTTCAAGCGATACTCATAAAAAAGGCATCACAGGGACACTTACCTTGGTCAAAACTAAAAATTTGAAATGAGACTATGGAGAACCACTATATTGATACCTAAAAAATAATTTGCAATTTGTGTTATGCTTAGCTTTTTGTTAAGCTGTATAAAACTTTAAGCATTCCACAGACACTAAATAAATTTTGCAGTTTATTTCGTGACAGTTAACATCAAGGAGAATAATCTGGATTTACCTAGATGACCCATGACTTTTGAAAGTTTATTTATTTATTTTGAGAGAGAGAGAGAGAGCACAAGAGTGCATGGGGGTGAGACAGAGAGAAGGAGACAATGAGAATCCCAAGCAGTCTCCATACTGTCAGCACGGAGCCCAATGCAGGGCTTGAACCCATGAACCCACCTGTGAGATCATGACCTGAGCCAAAATGAAAAGTCAGATGCTTGGGGCGCCTGGGTGGCGCAGTCGGTTAAGCGTCCGACTTCAGCCAGGTCACGATCTCGCGGTCCGTGAGTTTGAGCCCCGCGTCAGGCTCTGGGCTGATGGCTCGGAGCCTGGAGCCTGTTTCCGATTCTGTGTCTCCCTCTCTCTCTGCCCCTCCCCTGTTCATGCTCTGTCTCTCTCTGTCCCAAAAATAAATAAAAAACGTTGAAAAAAAAAAAAAGAAAAGTCAGATGCTTAACTGACTGAGCCATCCAGGTGCCCTGATCCATGATTTTTGAATGTCATGCTTTTGATTCTGACACATCCTTGGAGTGATCATTCACTTAAAAAATATTTATTGTCTGTCCGCTATGTGTCATGAACATTAGTTTTGTTAACTGATGCTGGTAACAATGAAAGACACTTGAAAACTTTTGACACTTTGTAGTTTAACAGAAACATTATATTTATTGTCTTTGGGTTTTATTTTTATTTTAACTCCTTAGTAAAGATACTTTCAAATATACAGAAAAATAGAGGAGCCTGACAAACTCTTAGGCACCTATAGCCCAACACCGATCATAATAAATATGAGGCTAGTTTTATGTCACCCTTCTCCTCATTCTCCACACTGGCATACTTTTCTTCTTTTCTTTTCCTCCTCCTCCTCCTCCTCCTCCTTCTTCTTCTTTTTTTTTTTAGAGAGAGAGAGTGGGTTGAGGGGCAGAGGGAGAGACAGACAGACAGACAGACAGAGAGAGACAATCTTAAGCAGACTCCTTGCCCAGCATGGAGCCGGACAAGGGGCTAAATCCCATGACCCTGGGACCATGACCTGAGCCAAAATCAAGAGTTGGGCGCTCGACCGACTGAGCCACCCAGGTGCCCCTACACCGAAGTAGTTTAAAGCAAGTTCCCTTCATTGTAAGATTTTATTCATAATTACTTTAGGTTGAATCTCTAAGAGAAAGACTTAATAAAATAGCTATAAAGATATTAGCACACTAACCACAATAATTCTTTAATATCAGATATGCCTAACTCATGGCCAATTTTCTCGGATCATCTCAAAAATAATTTAAAAAAAAAAATAATTTTTAAATATGGAAAATGTTAAGTGTATGCAAAAGCAGACAGAGTAGCAGAGTACATGTCCATATATACAGCACCTGATTTAGCAATGATCAATTTTATGGGTCCTTTTGGGTCATCCATACCCACTCTCATTATTTGGAATCAAGTTACATGACATTTGTGAATATTTTAGTATGTATTTTTAAAGTATAAACTTTTGGGGCACCTGGGTGTCTCAGTCAGTTAAGCAACTGACTTTTGGTTTCAGCTCAGGTCATGATCTCACAGTTCGTGGGATTGAGCCCCATGTTGGGCCCTGCACTGACAGTGCGGAGCCTGCTTGGGATTCTCTCTCTCCCTGTCTTTGCCCCTCCCCACTTGCTCTTTCTTTCAAAATAAACAAACCTTAAAAAATATAAATTTTTAATAAATTTAACCATAATTCCATTGTTAACCTTAAAAAATAATAATTCCTGGGGCGCCTGGGTGGCGCAGTCGGTTAAGCGTCCGACTTCAGCCAGGTCATGATCTCGCGGTCCGTGAGTTCGAGCCCCGCGTCAGGCTCTGGGCTGACGGCTCGGAGCCTGGAGCCTGTTTCCGATTCTGTGTCTCCCTCTCTCTCTGCCCCTCCCCCGTTCATGCTCTGTCTCTCTCTGTCCCAAAAATAAATTAAAAAAAAAAAAAAAAAAAGTTGAAAAAAAAAAAATAATTCCTTAGGATTATCAAATTTTCCCAATGTCCCCTCTTAATTTTTTTTTTTTTACAGTTGACTTTTTTTTTTTTTTAAATTTTTCTTTTTTTAACATTTATTTATTTTTGAGACAGAGAGAGAGCATGAACGGGGCGGGGCAGAGAGAGAGAGGGAGACACAGAATGGGAAGCAGGCTCCAGGCTCTGAGCCATCAGCCCAGAGCCCGACGCGGGGCTCGAACTCACAGACCGCGAGATCGTGACCTGAGCTGAAGTCGGACGCTTAACCGACTGAGCCACCCAGGCGCCCCAACAGTTGACTTTTTGAAAATAAAATCCATGTGTTGGATTTGTAGATAGAAGTTTCTCAAGTGTGTTTTCAGATTTCAAAGTTTCCCTTTAATTCTTTTTTAAGTATCTTTTTTGTAAATGTTACAATCTTGATTTTTCTGGCTGCATATTGCAGACATTTAATATGTTCCTCTGGTAATTAGGTCTAGAGGCTTAATGGATTCAGATTCCATTCTTTTTTCCAATGTATTTCCTCAGGAGTCACATGTCTAGTGGTTTCTTTTTGTGATGTTAACACTCATCAATGGTTAGTTGTTAGATTCATTAATTATTAAGGGCTATAAAATGGTGATACTCTGATTCTAACATTCCTGTTTTACTTATTAGCAGGGGGCCCCTCAATAAAGAGAAACATACCCTTAAGTATTCACCCTGAAGTTCAGTTTATACAGAGGAAGTAGGATAAATGCTCTACTCTTTCACTTTATTTACTAGTTCACAAAAAATGAATTTGTCTCCAAGCATTTCCAAAGGTAACCAGTGAGATTGGTTTTGGTTTTGTTATTGTTATTAGGTACTGAATTGGGTTGAATAGTGTTCCAAAAAGATTCCTGTCCACCTGGAACCTCAGAATGAGAACTCGTTTGGAAATAGGGTCTTTGTACACGGAATTAGTTGAGATGAAGTATACTGGAGTACAGTGGCCCCAAATCCAATGATTGGTGTCCTTACAAGAGGACACACACATAGACAGAGAAGGCAGCCCACTGAAGAAAGAGGCAGAGATTGGAGTGATGCAGCTTCAAGTTGAGGGGCGCCAAGGATTGCTACAACCGCTAGAAGCTGGAAAAGCAAGGAAGAATTCTTCCCAGGCACCTTCAGAGGGGGTGTGGTCAGGACAACAGTTTGATTTTGTTTTTTAACTATTACCATTTTTAGGGGGCACCTGGGTGGCTCAGTTGGCTAAGTGTCTGACTTGGTTTTGGCTCCAGTCCTGATCTCACAGTCTATGATGAGTTCAAGCCCCACGTTGCCTGCCTGGGATCCTGTCTCTCACTCTTTCTCTGCCCCCTCCCCTGCTCTCTTGTACTTTATCAAAATAAATATTAATTACTATCATTTTTAATGTTATTTATTTTACTTTTTAATTTTTTATTAAAAGTGGTTTTTTTGCCTTTTTTTTTTTTACAGTTTATTTATTTTGAGAGAGAGCATGCAAGCAGGGGAGGGGCAGAAAAAGAGGGAGCAAGAGAGAATCCCAAGCAGCTTCCACACTGTCAGCGCAGAGCCCCACACAGGGCTCAGTCCCAAAAACTGTGAGATTATGACCTGAGCCAAAATCAAGAGTTGGACAATCAACCAACTGAGCCACCTAGGTGCCTCTATTATTTTATTTTTTACAAGACTGTGTTTTTAAGTAATCTTTAAACCAAATGTGGGGCTCAAACTCACAACTCTGAGATCAAGAGTCCCATGCGCCACTGACTGAGCCAGTCAGGTGCCTCTATTTTTTATTTATTTATTTTTAGTTTTATCTTTGAGAGACTGAGAGAGAGTGTGCACGTGAGCTGGAGAGAGGGGCAGAGGGAGGGAGGGAGGGAGGGAGAGAGAGAGAGAGAGAGAGAGAGAGAGAATCCCAAGCAAACTCCATGCTTAGCATGGAGCCCCACACAGGACTCAATCCCACCACTCTAGGATTGTGACCTGAGCTGAAATCAAGAGTAGGACACTCAACTGAGTCACTCAAGCGCCTCTTTATTTTTTAAGTAAACTCTATGCCACGCATGGGGCTCAAACTCACAGCCCTGAGATCAAGAGTCACATGTTCTACCAACTGAGCCACCCAGGGACCCTAGCACCCTGATTTTGGGCTTGTAGCCTCCAGAACTGCGAGAAAATAAACTTCTGTTGTTTTAAGCTTGTGTTAATTCATTAGGGCAGCCCAAGGAAATTAATACAAATACCATAATGAACTCAGAGATTGCCCGTATTTGGTATGTTTCATACTATTGTAGTTATTACCTTTATTGGTGCTTAGATTATCTCATTGAACCTTTTTAAATTGGCTTGTGACTCTTTCTGACAGAACCCTAGTGGTCTGTGAAAGCTTCCTTGATGTCTGGTGTGACGGGAAGTTCTAGGCTCATCTCATCTGTACACTGTCTGCCCCAAACTGGGAATCTGGCTTTTAATGCAAAAACATATTCAGAGACTCCAAGCTGGGGACTAGAGACACTCATTGCTACTAGGTTGGTCACTCACTATTCCTTGGGTTTTTCAGGAAGTGAAGCTAGGAAACACACACACACTCACATTTTTACAATAAAGACACCTGAGTTCGTGCCATACCTCCGATTCAAAATCAGGACTATAGGGGCGCCTGGGTGGCTCAGTCGGTTAAACGTCCGACTTCAGCTCAGGTCACGATCTCACGGTCCGTGAGTTCGAGCCCCGTGTCGGTCTCTGGGCTGATGGCTCAGAGCCTGGAGCCTGCTTCCGATTCTGTGTCTCCCTCTCTCTCTGCCCCTCCCCTGTTCATGCTCTGTCTCTGTCTCAAAAATAAATAAACGTTAAAAAAAAATTAAAAAACAAACAAACAAAAAAAACAAAATCAGGACTATAGTGTTTTTATTGAAACTCATCAAGCTTATGAGGGCAATTCCTTTCTCCCATATAAAAATTCCTTGTTCTCAATAACACCAGTATAATTACTCATTACAGAACAAACACACAGCAGTTTCAGAATAACAATACAAACGGCACCATCAACAGTATGATTACTGAAAATGATTTAGGAGCTTAGTAGCAGTCTGTCACTTTTTTGGTACAAATTGTAGCTATGACATTTCTTGGAATGGTTCCTCTCTGTGTTGTGCCACCAACTGGATATACAGGCTCATTGATTTCATTTTGCTTTCGAGTATTAGGGGTTTTTAAAGAATTTTAACTTTGTTTTACAATTGTATAAAATATGTACCTGGTTCCAAACTCAAATTCTACAAAATGAGGTATGTTCAGGGACGTACAGCTTTAATCTTCACCCTTTGCCCTATCCTTTCCCTCTCGGTAAAGGTAAGCACTTTAAAACAAATGTATGGGGGCGCCTGGATGGCGCAGTCGGTTAAGCGTCCGACTTCAGCCAGGTCACGATCTCGCGGTCCGTGAGTTCGAGCCCCGCGTCAGGCTCTGGGCTGATGGCTCGGAGCCTGGAGCCTGTTTCCGATTCTGTGTCTCCCTCTCTCTCTGCCCCTCCCCCGTTCATGCTCTGTCTCTCTCTGTCCCAAAAATAAATAAAAAACGTTGAAAAAAAAAAAATAAAACAAATGTATGGTTTATCCTTTTATTTCAAGAATAAACAAAAGAAAAAATAAAAGATCCCCCAAACCCCACATACATGTATATATGTATAAATATGTATAGGGGCACCTGGGTGGCTCAGTTGGTTAAGCATCTGACTCTCGATCTCAGCTCAGGTCACGATCTCCCGGTTTGTGAGTTCGAGCCCCACGTCAGGCTCTGTGCTCATGGCAAAGAGTCCGCTTGGGATTCTGTTTCTCCCTCTCTCTCAAAGTAAGGAAACTTAAATAAATATGTATATACATCCATCCATATATACATACATGAATATGGGTGTAAATACACATATAAGTGTATATTTTTATACACACATAGGTTTGTGTGCATGCATGCACGCACACACACATCTATATACACTTTTGTCTTTTTTTTTTTTTTTTTTACCTAAGAATGAGTGTAGGGGATGGGGCACCTGGGTGGCTCAGTTGATTAAGTGTCCAACTCTTGATCTCACAGTTGGTGAGATCGAACCTCATGTAGGGTTCCATGCTGACAGCCCAGAGCCTGCTGGGGATTCTCTCTCTCCCCCTCTCTCTAGATGAATAAACTCTTAAAAAAATTTTTTTTTAGCGTTTATTTGTTATTGAGATAGAGAGAGAGACAGAGCATGAGCATGGGAGAGGCAGAGAGACGGGGAGACACAGAATCCGAAGCAGGCTCCAGGCTCTGAGCTGTCAGCACAGAGCCCAAGGCGGGGCTCGAACTCACAAACCATGATATCATGACCTGAGCGAAGTCGGACGCTTAACCGACTGAGCCACCCAGGCGCCCCAATGAATAAATGCTTAAAAAAAAAAAAAAAAGTAAAATGAGAAAAAAGAAAAAATAAAAAGAAATAAAAAAGGAAATAAATAGAATGACTCCATACCAGCACCGTGTCATTGATTCACATTGACCTTAATCTGTTGAAATAATGTTGCGTACCTGGAAAGGGCCCTTCAGTAAGAGATGGGAAACTTGACATTTCTCACAGTGGCAACTGAGCTCTCATACTTAAATCCATCCCACCCTTTCAAGTCTCCATGGGAGTCAGCAAAGAAATATAAATTATTTCTGACCAACATTCTGGATCATCGTGCCCATCCTCTTTTCCAGCAATGTAATCTAGGTGTTTCATTTTGGGGTTGCTTGTGATCCATAGTTAAACATTATCATTGTAATGATTTTTTTGGTAACTATATATATATATATATATATATATATATATATATATATTTGTATTTTGTATTTTTTCATTTCTTTACTTTTTATGCATTGAAACCTCAAAAATGGAACTTTTTTATTTTTAAAATTTGTTCATTTATTTTGAGAAAAAGAGAGCACAAGCAGGGGTAGGGCAGAGTAAGAGGGAGAGAGAATCCTTTCTCTGATTATGGGGCTCGAACTCATGAACTGTGAGATCATGATCTGAGTTGAAATCAAGAGTTGGACACTTAACCAACTGAGCCACCAGGCGTCCCTCTTTTTGCAAATAACCTCTGTCCCCAACGTGGGCTCAAACTCAGGACTCCCAAGGTCAAGAGTGGCATGGTCTGCCAACTGAACCAGCCAGGTGCCACTAATTATGATTATTAATGGATCCACTAAACTTGTACTGTAAGGACTCCAGGGACCTAAGCATGAAAATAACTACGACTTTCTGGGTGCCCTCTATCTGCCTAGGACTGTGCTGGATGCTATGCACACTTGCTCTCATTTATTTCTCACAAATACCCTGTAGGATGGTGCCCTTCTCCTCATTGTACAGAACCAGGTCACAGAGCTCCAAGAAGCTGCTGAATGTGGAACTCTGCCTCCCTGTGTTTTTCCTATCAGGTGAAGCTGGAAAGAAAAAAGCCTACTATTTCCCTCACCTGAGCCTGCGCACTCACAGCAGGAGAGAAGGTTGTAGGTGAGTCACTTGGATCCTGTTGATCAAGTGTGAATAAAATTATTTTCCTATTTGTGTCAGTGTCTTTTCTCCTACCTTCTTTTATAACCTTTATGAACCTCTGTGGAAATACTTTTCACACTGACTTATAATTAATTCTGCCTGTTTCTCAACTTATAATTAGCAGAATGTCTTCCCAGAGATGCCAGAAAATGGGGGCTGAGTTAAATGCTAAAGCAGGAGGCTAGGCTAATTTACCAGCCTGCTCTATAGCTTAGAACTAGTTAACCCCGATATACATTAAACCTCAAAGCTTGTTAGTGTTCCTTCGTGTTCTCTTTGACCTCTCAATTTTGTTTAATCACAGAAGGCTTTTTACCTTGCTCAGGGTGGTTTTGTGTTAATTCTGTTTGCCATTGCTTATGGCAACTGGATGCCTTGTTAAAAATGCCTTCTTGCCTCAAAGGCATTTAAAGGAATGAATAACCAAGGAGGATATACATATATATATATATATCTCACATCCCTGCAGCCCATCTGGTCTTTCAACATACTTCTAATAAACAGGACTGCCAAATCTCCACCCAGTGAAAATCTTTACAGGCCTAAGAATAAATTCAGCTGATCTCCAAACCTGTTCACACATTGTCAGATTTATTTTGTAATTTCGGCAAATTTTCCACTGAAGACTCTAGCCTTTAAAATCTTTAAATTGTTTTCTAAATACTGTGCAAAGAAGTGTTCATTTTGCTTTTTGGGGAAGGATAGCTTGAATGATGATGATAATTCAGCACCATGTTTTCTGCATCCTCAGAGATAGCATCCACTGTGCGCTGAAAGAAAAAAATAGCTTACCAAAAAAAAAAAAAAAAAAAGGGAAGTGAGCTTTTTATGGCAGCAATAAATATGGCAAAATATAATGTTGCAAAAATAAGGGAAACTAAAGATTTGTGCAAAGACTTTAAAAAAATTATTTTAATAATAATAAAACTAGCCCAAACCCAAAAACCCTGAAATACTTACTTAAAATGGTCTTGGCCTGAAACACAATGGATAGTAAATATAGGATTATGAGCATCAAAAAGTACAATTAAAAAAATATTTTTACTTTTAAATAATCTCTGCACCCAACCTGGGGCTCAAATTCATGACCTTGAGATCAAGAATTGCATGCTCCACTAACTGAGCCAGCCAGTCACCCCCCAAAAAAGTACTATCTTTACACAGTAGACATTTAAAGAAAAATGATAGTGCTAAATAATAGTCATAAAGACAATACTAGAAATGATTTATAACCTATTTTTAACCTTCTTTGTATTATAGATGAGTAAAATGAAAAATTTTTTAAAAATGATTTTGAATGTGAATTTATTTCAGGGTAGAGAATTTTAAAAAAAATAATTTTTCATGTTTATTTATTTTTGAGAGAGAGAGAGAGAATGAACAGGGGAAAGGGCAGAGAGGGCGACACAGATTCTGAAGCAGGCTTCAGGCTCTGAGCTGTCAGCACAGAGCCCAACATAGGGCTCCAACTCACAAATTGTGAGATCATGACATGAGCTGAAGTTGGACACTTAACCAACTGAGCCACCCACGTGCCCCTCAGGGTAGAAAATTTTTAAATGACTTCTATAAATGATTACTATTGCAAACCCATTTTGGGGCAAAGCAATTTTGCATTTAAATCTATTTTCGAAAAAAAATCTATTTTCACGCTGTTGCTTTCTAATTTTCTTAGAGGGCTAAAGGCTTGCTTTTAATTTTTTTTTAATGTTGTATTATTTATTTTTGAGAGAGAGACGGAGCATGGGTGGTGGGGGAGCAGATGGAGAGGGAAACACACAATCTGAAGCAGCTCCAGGCTCTGAGCTGTCAGCACAGAGCCCGGCACCGGGGCTCGAACTCACCACGAGATCATAAACTGAGCCAAGGTCAGACGCTTAACCGACTGAGCCACCCAGGCACCCCAAGGCTTGCTTTTAATTTCATCAGTGCAACTCGTTTTTTCCTCACCTGTACCAAATTCCCAGACTTTCATTGGTAGCAAGAAGTAATGACATGAAATACTTTGTCTGAAACTAGAAATAAAGCATCTACCTTCACACCATGAAAATCTTTGATAGAAGCCTATATGCTGAAGTATGAATGTAAAAACTCACTGTCAAGAAAACAAAACACCCTGAACCAGAATACTAGAAGTTTTGTAAGTTTCAATATTTTTACTTTTTTACATTAGGGGCTTAATTCATATTATAATTATTAAAGATCAAAATTAAAAAAAAATGTTCATTTATTTTCCAGAGAGAGAGAGAGAGAGAGAGAGAGAGAGAGAGAGACAGAGTGCAAGCAAGGGAGGAGCCGAGAGAGAGGAAGACACAGAATCCGAAGCTGACTCTGAGCTATCAGCACACACCCAGATGCAGGGTGCGAACCCACAAACCCTGAGATCATGACCTGAGCCGAAGTGAGACGCTTATCCGACCGAGCCACCGAGGCGCCCCTATAGATTAAATTTTAAGGGCTCCTGGGTGGCTCAGGGCATCCGACTCTTAATTTCGGTTCAGGTCATGATCTCACGGTTGGCGAGATGGAGCTCCACGATGGGCTCTGTGCTGGCAGCGTGGAGTCTGCTTGGGATTCTCGGTCTCCCTCTCTCTCTGCCCCTCCCCCCACTCTCTCTCAAAATAAATAAATAAACATTTAAAACAAGAAAAAAAGATTAAATTTTACATCAGTTGACGTTGAACAACAATGGCTGGAGTCCTGAAACAATCTAAGCGGGGAGCATGTTCTGCCCCTCAGGCCCTTTTTACAATTGCGGTTAGACATGCATTACATAAAACTTACTATTTTAACAATTTTTAAGTGTACAGTTCCGCAGGACTCAGAACACCGACACTGTACAACGCTTTAAAATTCACTGTTCACCTTCTCGTGTATTTTAATTTTCCTACTTACCTTTAGGGGGCAGACGGAGACAACGCATCAGCCTCTCTGGGGGAGCATCCAGCCGCTCCTGGCCCACGCATGCGCGTCTCACCTGCGGAAGGTGACAAGGGGCGGGGTAGGGGGCGGGGCAGAGGTGCGCAGGCGCGGCGCGGGCATTGTGACGTCAGGCCGCGCGGCCCGGCTGGGACCAGGCGGCGGCTCGCGAAGGAGCTTCCCCGAGTGTGACGCGTGGACTCCGCTCCCCGCCGCCCGCCCGCCCCTGGCGTCGCCGCCGCCTCCCTCGCTCCCTCAGCGCGCCGAGCGCGGCCCAGCGGCCCGGGCGGAGGCCCGGGGGCGACGCGGCGCCGAGAGGGCGGGCGGGCTTCGGAGCGCCGGGCGGCCCGAGTCTGCGGCCGGTCGGTGCGCGGCGGGCGGGCGGCGGGCGCCGGTCTATATGGCGGCGGCTCTGTCGGGCCTGGCTGTCCGCCTCTCGCGCTCGGCCGCCGCCCGCTCCTATGGGGTCTTTTGCAAGGGGCTGACCCGCACGCTGCTCATCTTCTTCGACCTGGCCTGGCGGCTGCGCATCAACTTCCCCTACCTCTACATCGTGGCTTCCATGATGCTCAACGTCCGCCTGCAGGTGAGTGAGCCGCGCTCGCCTGGTCCCCTCCCGTGACCCTCCCGAGCGCGGGACCGCCCGCGCCGCCCTCCCCTCCCCGCCCCGGACGGCGAGGATGCTGACAGGAGCTGCCAAGCTGGATGCTGAGTGTACGCCAACCACCGTGCATTTCTCCTGCACCCCACGGGAGAAAAATCCTCGGAGGTTATTGTTGTTCCCTCTGCAAAGGAGGCTGCGGGCGGGGTGGAGCGGCTTGCCCTGGCTGAGGGCCTACAGCTGGGGCGTGGGGTCCGCGGGGATGGTGGATGCTGGCACCGGTGGAAAGGCCCGGGAGAGGAAATTGTGCCCAGAAGGTTGCAAAAGGTTAGGTTTGCGAGATGGGGTTGTGGTTGAGTCTGCTAGTTACCAAACTTGACAAAGCTTTTCAGAAGATTGTTTGTGAAACTTAAAAGGATTAGTTGATGTTGTGATACGTGTATTTTCTCTCTCCTGGTCGGAGTGGAGGTGGGGTGAGGGTGAAGAGGGAACATTATTAAGTGGAAGAGGCAGAGACACAAAACGTTTCAGAGTCCCAAAACTACTCGGATGTGAAATGGTAGACACACAGTCGGAACCCTGGAGATCACTTTTGCTATAAATGACAGTTTTACATCCCTTGAATTAGCGATGTTTTTTGCTAGTGGGATGGAAAGTTGTCAGATTGAGAAGTATTCCTTTACAGGTGTGTCATAGATGGCTAAATACCAAACTCCTGTTGGATTCCGTTTACACAGCTTGGGGTGCCTGGCTCAGGCTTTGATGGAGGAGGCACAGGTTCCTGCCCTCCTGGAGTTTACAGTCTGACAGTACTTGTGTTGCTTCCTGGTGTGCAAAATGAGGAAGCCTGAGTGGTAGGACCAGGCGCGTTGAGACCATGTGGGTGTTGTTCCTCACCCTGGTTTGGTTCTATCAGAACGGAATTATCTCTGTGCCTGGACCTTTAGGTTCTGGGTGCCTATCACTGGTGATGGTAGGCTACTTAAAACCAGTTCTTGATCAAAATTGTGTTGAGGTGAGATGAGATGAACCTGCATATCTACTTCAAGATCCAAATTGGGATATTTTTATGTGAATGAGGGCTTGTGGCATCCTTAAACTAAGGTACCAGACCGGAAGATCTTTCCAGCAGGTGGTATGAACGAGTCAAGTGTGCTGGGTGTGGGGACTGGGGTAAACCAGAAAGCCTGTGCTCTAGCCAGTTGCCACCAGCCAACTGTTGTTTGCCAGATCTAGTGATTTCCAAGAGAAATTGGAAATGGTGATTTTTTTGATACCAGATTAGCTCAAGTTTAAAAAAAGTCAACTTTGGCCAAAACAAAACATGGCTTCAGGCTATATTTGACCCCCAAGTTCCTGCTTTGGAACCTTTAGTCTAGAACTGCATTAATGCTTTGCAGTTATATATACAATTACAAGAACTTAAAAAAATAGTAAATATTAAAAAGGGGCGCCTGAGTGGCTCAGTCGGTTGAGCATCCAACTCTTGATTTTGGCTCAGGTCATGATCCCAGGGTCGTGGGATTGAGCCCCATGTCAGGCTCCATGCTTAGCATGGAGCCTGCTTAAGATTCTCCCCCTCCCCCTCCCCCTCTTCCCCACTCACACTCTGATTCTCTCTAAAATAATAAAAATCACCTTTGTCATATGTCCAGTTATCTATTTATGACCACCCCCTAGTCCAAAGTACCATAATCACTCACCTGGACCATCTATTTTTCACCAGGCAGTAGACAAGTCTTTTTTTTTTTTTTTTTTTTTAAACATAGATGCCATTTCCCACAAAACAACAGAACAGAACTTCTCATGGTGCACAATGTAGTTCATGCATTTTTATCCTGCAGATCTGGCTTTTGCCTACCTCTCTTAACTTCGCACTTGAGTTTCTCCTTGTTTACTATTCTCTCTCACACTCTTCCCTACTCTTCGTACTCTTCTGCTCCTGGCCATTTGCACAGGCTGTTCTTCCTTTGGTTCTTTGAATGCTGATACAGTTTCACACTTCAGCTCTGATTTCAGAGAGGACTTGTGTGATCATCCTATCTGTATGATTTTGCACTGCTCTCTTCATTGCAAGGGTATTGAAGGCTTGCCTGTTTAAGTAATAAGGAATAAAGAATTCCATTTCTAAATAGCATTTCTTTTTTTCTTAAAGAATTCCATTTCTAACATCATGCTTAGGGTTTCCAAATCTCACTGGTTGGTAGTTGTTTGAGAATCTCTGGAACTGTTACTCAAGTACAAATTTCATAACAAGGAATCTGCACTGCTGGGATTGAGGGTAGATGCATATAAGAGGAGGGAAGGGAGCTTTATTTGGAGTGGTTTGGGCACTCACAAGAGCTCAACATGCACCAGTCCCCAAAGCCCAGAATGGGTGATTTGGTGCCAGTTAATAGTCCAGGTGCAGCGTGGCGGTAGAGAATTCCGGGAGCTGAGCTGTGGGAGTAGAGTGCGGGCTTGTTCAGTTCAGGAGTGAGTGGGGGCGAGGGAGGCACAAAGTGGTCACCGGGTCCACTGAGAACTGCGTCAGGATTTTAGGTTTGCTGCTGGGCTTGATCAAGTGCTGCAGCAGCCAGCACATGCTGAGGGGGAGACGGAGACGGTGGAGGTGGGGGAACTTTTTCTTTCCTGTGATAGTCACATCTGCTGCTTTATTTAATTTATTTTTTTAACATTTATTTTTGAGAGAGAGACCGACCGGCCATGAGTGGGGGAGGGGGAAGGGAGAGAGGGAGACACATTATCCGAAGCAGGTTCCAGGCACTGAGCTGTCAACACAGAGCCCAGTGTAGGTCTCGAACCCCCAACCATGAGACCATGAGCTGAGTTGAAGTTGGGCCCCCGACTGAGTCAGGCGCCCCACAGCTGCTGCATTAAATGCCCCTGTAGGTTTAGAGTTTCTGTTCATTTGTGGACAATTACTAACTTACCTGATTTAAGGGTTTAATGATTCCAGCCTCTTGTAAAGGGAAGTGCCGTGGGAAATAGAATCTGAGCAGGAGGACGGCCGCAGGTCATTGACGCCTTTTTACTCAGAACACCCTGTACCCATCCTCTCCGTTACAGGGGCGCTGGAGTAAAGGATGCTAATTCCCACTTGGCTACTTAGGACCCCCACATCATTTGTTTGTGGGGCAGCGACACATTCTCAGGAGGTTGACATCTGTTTAACGTGAAAGGTGATTAAATAGATGCAAAAGGGTTTTGTAAGCTGAGAAGGGTTATGATTTTAAAATATGGTTTGCAAGCAAGCCTTAATCTGCTAGAGTCCTTAGCATCCTGCTTATTTACACAGAATCTGAAATACAAGGCTGTGGAAAATTAAGAATCCATCCGGAACACTAAATGTAGTAAAAGCAAGATGATGGATTGTGCTGAGAACCTTCGTAACAAGTTATGCCTCCAACTTTGCAGTTCTGCCCATGGGAAGAATTGAGTATCTTAGGCCCTGGTCACCAGATTCTTAGAACCATTAAAAAGGCCTCAAAAAGGTGAGAGAAAAGACCCGGTGAAGGTGGATGACAGCTGTCACACTGAGCAATATCATGGTCTTCCTTCATGTCAGCCACGTTGCCCTGTGCTGAGCAAGCCCAGGGAAGCTTCCTCTGGCTCCTCTCTGTGCGGCCCCTCTCCTGGGCTGCTCCTAATTGCTCTGTCGTAGTCTCCCTTCTGATGAACTTTCTAAATCCACAGCTCCGTGTTTTCCTGTTTGCCTATCACTTGAAAATCTGTACTCATTTATTCCAATCAGGTAAAAGAATTCTGGAGTGTGGAGTGTAGGTGGGGTGGGGGAGCTGGTTCCTGTTCTAAATAGAGGGGTGGGTTTCATTGATTAGGTGGCATTTGAGCAAAACCTTGAAGGCAGTGAGGGCTTTAGCCGTGGAGACAGGGAGATGTCTAGGTTAGAAGAGTATCTTGTATACTCTTGTGGGGCACAGAAGGCCCTACAGCTGGTGCAAGCCCCGTGTGTTCTAGAACAGCAGGAGCCTGGTGTGTGAAGCAGGTGCCAGGAGACTTGGACAGAGAGGTTTAGGGGCATTGAAAGGACTTCGGCTTTGACTCTGACTAGATGATTTTGTGTCTGAACAATTTAAAAAAGTAAAGATCCCAGGATCTTCCTTGTAGGGTCAAGTGCAGCTTGAAAGGAGCCTTATTCTGTTGCTTGATTGGTAGGAAATGATAGAATTTTAATTTTTTTTTTTTTTCAACATTTTTTTATTTATTTTTGGGACAGAGAGAGACAGAGCATGAACGGGGGAGGGGCAGAGAGAGAGGGAGACACAGAATCGGAAACAGGCTCCAGGCTCCGAGCCATCAGCCCAGAGCCTGACGCGGGGCTCGAACTCACGGACCGCGAGATCGTGACCTGGCTGAAGTCGGACGCTTAACCGACTGCGCCACCCAGGCGCCCCGGAAATGATAGAATTTTAAGAAAACGTTGTATAAACTTAAAAGCTTTGTGAAATCTTAAGAGGCCAAGTCAAAATCATCAACTCAGTTAGGAATTTGTTCCAGCTCCTGAAATAAGGAACAATTATATACTTTGAGATGAGAAATACCAAACATGCAGGAAACAAAAATACTATGCAATTCAAATGAATGCTTGAATCATGGTCTGTTTCTTATAAACTTTTGAAAAATTTGTAACCTATGTAAATAGGTTGAAATAGGTTTAAAAAACTTTGAAACCTATATAAAATAGGTTGTACATTGAATACATTGAAAAAACAGTATAGTGAAAACCTGTATCCTTGAATCAAGTTATTTTTAAGTCTCACACAAAGTCCTATAACGGTTCAAGCAGATATTAAAGTGTATGTGTTAGATTTATATGTACTAATGTTAAAAGATACCAACCACATATAAAGTGAAGAAAAGTAAGGTAAAAACCATTTTTTCGGGACGCCTAGGTGGCTCAGTCAGTTGAACATCTGACTCTTGATTTCGGCTCGGGTCATAATCTCATGGTTTGTGAGTTCAAGCCCCACATCGGGCTCTAGACTGACAGTGTGGAGCCTGCTTGGGACTCTCTCTCTTTGTCCTTCCCCTGCTCACATGGTTTATCTCTCTTTCTCTCAAAATAAATAAATAAACTTAAAAAAAAAAAAAGTTAAAGCATTTTTTTCAGGATGCCTGGTGGCCCAGTTGGTTGAGACTCTCTCTCTCTTTTGTTTTTTTAATTTTATTTAAATTTAAGTTAACATATAGTGTAATAAGGGTTTCAGGAGTAGAATTCAGTGATTCATCACTTACATGTAACACCCAGTTGAGCCTCTACTCTTGGTTTCATCTCAGGTTATGATCCCAGGGTTGTGAGATTGAGCCCCCTGTCGGTTTCCACACCGGGCATGGAGCCTGCTTGAGATTCTTTCCCTCTCTCTCTTTCTCTGCCCCTCCCCTCTTTGGGCTCTGGCTCTCCCTTGTATGTGTGCGCATGCGCACGCTCTCTCTCTCTCTCTCTCTCAAAAACAAACAAATAAGACCCCATTTTTTCATAAATGTGTTGGTCAGTGGCAAACTGGGAGGAGCGGCCCCAAGTCAGGAGGGAGCCTGAGCATTGCTTCTCAAATGACCTGTGGAGAAGGACCAGTGTTTCTTTGCCTCTACAGACAGCGTGGCTTACAAACAACCACCATTTATTTCTCCCAGTTTTGGACACCCAGAAGTCAGAGACCAAGGCACCAGCATGGCCATGCCCTTGTGAGATACCTCCTGGCTCATAAGCCTGTGTCTTCTCGCTTGTCCTCTCCTGGTCAGGCCTGGGGTTCTCTCTGGGGCCACTTTGTAAGAACACTGATCCCATTCATGAAGGCTCTCCTTTCATGACCTACACACTTCCCAGAGGTTTCGCCTCCTAATACCATCATCTTTGGGGGTTAGGGTTTCAGCATATGAATCTTGGGGGGGATACAAACATTCAGACCATAGTACCTTCTGATAGCTACTTGTAAAGACCAATAAAAATGAATTGCTTTCCCATGGAAAAGAATGAAGTTGAACTCTTACCTTAGTCTGTATATAAAAATTCACTGAAAATGGATCAAAGACCTAAACACATAAGCTAAAACTGAAAAGCTCTTAATGTTTATTTTTGAGAGAGAGAGAGACACACAGAATCCGGAGTAGGCTCCAGGCTCTACATTGTCAGTGCAGAGCCAGATGCAGGGCTCAAACTCATGAACTTCAAGATCATGACCTGAGCCAAAGTTGGATGCTTAATCCGCTAAGCCACCCAGGCACCCCCTGAAGAGCTCTTAGAAGAAAACATAGGGGAAAGTCTTCCTCAAAGCACAGGCAACAAAAGAAAAAGTAGATAAATTGGACTCCTTTAAGATTAAACTTAAAATTTTGTTTGTGAAAGGACACTATCAAGCGTGAAAAGGACAACTTACAGAATGGGAGAAGATGCAAATCATATTTATCTGATAAGAAAAGTGATAGCCCCGTTGGCCATGCCCTGTTCCTTGCCCCGGCCCTGCAGGTGGCCGGGGTGGGGGGGGGGGGTCAGCTTCTCTCTCTGAGACACCTGCAGCCCCTTTGAACCATTCCTACCCCAGAGGCCATCACAGACCTGATGGGTGAGGGACCGCTCATTTCTTACTGACAGAGTTTCCGAACCCAGACTTGGGAACCCCCATGCCAAGCTTCCAAGAGCCTCCGCTCATGGCCCCAGGTACACATATGAGTCACAGTCCTCACAGACTGAGAAATACTTCCCTGTCCCAGCCGCGCCCCGCCCCCCTCACCCCCTCAGGATGCCTCCTCTCTGCCAGGGAGGCAGTGAAAGCCAATGCTGGGGGGAAAATTAGTCTTTAGGGGAATGCACATCAAAACCACAATGAGAGTACCACTTAACATCCATTAGGATGGCTATAATAAAATTTCAAAAAGGAAAAAAACAAATACTGGCTAAGATGTGGAGAAATTAGAACCCTAGTGCACTGTTGGTAGGAATGTAAAGTGGTGCAGTTGCTGTGGGAAAGCTTGGTGGTTCCTCAAAAAGTTTAACATAGAATCACTATATGATGCAAATTCCACTTTTGTGGATGTACCCAGAAGATTTGAAAGCAAGGACTTAGACACCTGTACTCCATGGTTTACAGCAGCACTACTCACAGGAGCCAAAAGGTAGACGTAACCCAAGTGTCCATCACCGATGAGTGGATAAACCAGATTGTGTCTGTACAATGGAATATTATTCAGCTTTCAAAGGGAATAAAGTTCTGATACCTGCTATAAGTTGGATGAACCTTGAGCCATTATGCTAAATGAAATGTCAGACACAAAAGGACACTTACATGAGGTCCCTAGCGAAGTCAAATTCCTAGGGACAGAAAGTAGAATGGCATTTGCCAGGGGTTGGTGGGAGGGAGGAATGGGGACTTGTCTAATGGAGACAGATTTTCAGTTTGGGAAGATGAAAAAGTTCGGGAAGCGGATGGTTGTCATGGTTTCACAACAGTGCGGATGTCCTCCATGCCACTGAACTACTCTCGGAAGTGGTTAAAATGATAAATTTAATGTATATTTTACAATTTTTAAAGTGATTGCTAGAAAAATGATCACATCCTTGGATATCGTGTCAATGTTAAGTTGTCATAAAAGTTTATTTTTTTCTTTTTAAGTTTGTTATTTAAGTGATCTTTGCACCCCACATGGGGCTTGAACTCATGACCCAGAGACCAAGAGTAACATGCTCTTCTGACTGAACCAGCCAGATGCCCCTCTGAGTGTCTCTTCTTAATTCTGTTGTTCTGTGATCGCGATAACAAACTGGGGAGAGGGGATTATAGGGCGGTGGCTCCTGCCTTTACAAGAACTTTGGCTTGTACTCTGCGTGAAATGGGAGATGGTTCGCTGAGATGTGACTTAATGTGATTTACTTTTTTCAAGGACCATTTTTTTTTAAAAGCTTTATTGGAACATTCAGATATACACAGAAATAGAGTAGCTATATATGCATGTCTCCATCACCCGTCTTCAGTAAAGCTCCGCTCTTTGCTCATCTTGTTTTACGTTTTTCCTCAGGCCTACACCATCTTCGGCTCCTCACCCCACCCTGGGGCGTTTTTTAAAAAATCTCAGACTGGATCACTGTTTTGCTTTTTAACGTTTACTCTGAAATGATTGGACTTGGAGAAAAGTTGTGAAAAGAGTGCCAAGGGCTCCCATAGACCCTTTGCCCACCTTCTAATGTTGGGGGGATGACTGTACCGTGGCACAGTTCTCAAAACTGAGAAATGAACATCAGTCCGATACTATTTGGATATCACCAGTTTTTCCTGCTACGTCCTTTTTCTGTTCCAGAACCCCACGCTGCATTTAGTTACTGTGTCTCCTCCAATCAGTGACCCTTCCTTAGCCTCATCTGGTCTTTTCTGTCCATCAGCTGGACATCCAGGCTGTTTTCACTTTTGGGCTGTTACGAGTCATGCTCCTTGGGAACATTCACGTACAGGGTTTGTGTGGACATGTTTTCATTTCTCTTGGATATTAGCTAGGAGTTATTGTAGAACAATAATCCTGTTTTGAACCATTTCACAAGGGTCACTCCTGCACACCACAGTTGAGGGCGGAAGCAGGGAGACTCTTGGGAATGCTGGAGGGAAATGGGCCGAGGCACCTCATCAGCAGGGGAGATACTGGGAGGCCCTTGCCGTGTGGTGTATTTTGGTGTTTGAGCCAACACACCTTCCTTAAAAGACATGGTGTGTGAGAGAGACTCAATCATGTTTCTGTGAACTACCCATGTTCTTGGCCCATTTTTCTGTTGGGTTTTGGTGGTGGTCTCAATTTCTTAGAGCCTTGTTGAAAAGGTTTTTTTGTTTGTTTGTTTTTGTTTTAGCTATTTGCCTTTATGGTGTGTGTATGACATACTGAAATTTATTTTTTAATCTTGTTTCTTCCTTCCTTCCTTCCTACCTTCCTCCCTACCTAAGTCCAGCGTGGAGCTTGAACTCACAACCTTTAGATCAAGAGTTACATGTTCTCAATGACTGAGCCAGCCATGCCCTGAAATTTATTTTTATGTAGTTAAATTTAATAATCTTTTCTGACCTTTGGGTTTGTCCTAGTCAAAAGGCCTTCCTGACTCTTAGGTTATGAGGAATTCAGCCCTATTTTATTCTGGTAAATATGTATATATATTGTGATACGGATCCAAACTGCACTGCCATCAAAACTTGGTGTGAATGACATTTTTGTCCTTGCGTGTATGTTAACTTGTGTGTGTGTAAGCTTCGAGAAGAGCCCTGTTTGTCCTAACACCAGCACCTAGAACAGTCCTGCTCAGTGTCGGGGCTCAGTGAACACTTACACATTGAATCTGTAGCAGAAAATCGTAGGAGTAGAATCCCGGAGGAAAGGTTTTATGCCCTCGTGAATAATTTTTCAAGTTAAACACCCAACTTGCCCTCCCCTGGGGTTTCTCGTACTCTGCTTCCTCCGGCGATGCAGGGGGTACCTCCGGGTGCTCCCCGTTCGCTGGTCGGCCACCACAGCCGGGTCTGGGCTTCTACCCCTCCACGGAAACGCACTGGTGTGTGTTGAGGCCACTTAACACGGTGCCATCAGTGGGCAGTGCTGTGTGTCCTGCTTTACAGAACCCCTCAGCCGTGTTGTTATTGTTCATCCCCTAAAACAGTGTCGACGATGGTGCTGACAGCAGCTGTGTATGTGAGGCCGGTCAGAGGGGACGCCAGGAGCTTTCACACATTGAGTCCTCACAGCACCGTGAGGACAGAGGACTGTCTGAGGCCCCCGAGCCGGGACACAGCCTGGCCCTCGGACGTGTGAGTGTGCCTTTGGTCCGGGTGAGAGGAGGATGACACAGGGCAGTGGCTAGTGAGAGCTGCACAGTTGGCTCTTAAGGGCAGGTATGGTCGGGATGTGCTGAGTGATTAGTGACAGGAACTCTGCACTCGCCGTGCTTCCTGTGGTTATGATTCAGCTTAATGTGGACATGACTGAGTTGTTCCGTTTCTCATCCTCTAAGCAGGGTAGCAATTTTTAATTTTTACTTTTTTAAACTTTTAGTTTTTAAAGTTTATTTATTGTGTGTGTGAGAGAGAGCGTGTGCGAAAAGGGGAGGAGCAGAGAGAGAGGAAGGGAGAGAATCCCAAGCAAGATTTGCCCTGTCAGCGCAGAGCCCCGTGTGGGGCTCGAACTCACGAACCCTGAGATCATGACTTGAGCTGAAGTCAAGAGTCGGACGCTTAACCAACTGAGCCACCCAGGTGCCCCTAGATTTTAGTTTTTATTTCCTTAAGTGATCTGCATGTCCACCATGGGGCTTGAAGTCACGACCCCAAGATCAGGAGTTGCACGCGCTTCTGACTGAGCCAGCCTGGTGCCCGTAAGCTGGGTAGCAATTTGAGGAATGTGTGTTGGCCACTTGCTCAGTCTGATGGTTTTAGTCACGAGCGCAGCGATGTTAAGGTCTGCGAATGTTCACGTCTGGAAGCCGGGCGAGGCCAGGATGGGCCTGGAGCGTGTTTGTGAGCCATTGTAAGGCAGGACGCCAATCCAAGCCCATTGTCCCAACCCTGCTGTTGAGCTGTCTTCTCGCCAGCCCCCTTTGGGAATAGCCTTGCCAGCTGGCTTTCAGCAGCATAGAGGCCAGGATATTTTTAGTTTACGGAGCAGTGTATCCAGACTGTCAGGTCCCTGAGGCCATTAATAGCTCAGGTTAGAGAAGGTAAGGTGACAGCAGTCCAAGAGGGCAGCAGCTGCCTAATTGGGTCAGGACTGTTGTCATGCAGCGGGTCAGCTGCGTCCAGCAGGCAAGGATTTTGGTGGAAGATGATTTCTCGTGTCTGGACTGGAGATCATGGGCATACCCAGATAATCCTGTTCCCTGTGCACATCACCCCTCTGGTCTTGTGGTTCCATTTTCAACCTTTGTCATCTTTTCGTGGGGGGATGTGGGGTGAGGGAGTACATTAAAGAATTTACTTCCAGTATTGTACTTGATTTTTCCTGAATCATACTGTCTTGAACTTCAAAATAGACTCCTTCCTTCATTCTGATGGTCAACATTTTGGGGGATAAGTTTGTTTGCCACAGTTTATGTTGCTTATTATTGGGGAGTGGAAATGAGATTTCTAGGGACAAGGACAGTTAACTGTATAATTGTGTATAACTGTATAATTGTGTACTTCATTGGGTACAACATAATGTACATATATATATATATATATATATATATGTAACGTAGTGAGAATAAGTTACAAAAAATATTTCACAAAGACAAATACCATGTGATTTCACTTATATGTGGAATCTAAAAAACAAAACAAATGAATACACGAAAGCAGAAACAGACCCATAAATACAGAGAACAGACTGATGGTTGCCAGAGGGGAAGGGGTCGGAGAGATGGGAAAAATGGGTGAAGGGGGACGGAAGTACAGGCCTCTAGTTACGGAGTGATTAAGTCACGGGCACGGAAGGTACAGCATAGAGGATATAGTCATTGGTGCTGTGATAGTGTTGTATGGTGACAGATGGTGGCCACCCTTGCAGGGCAGAGCATGATGCATAGAATTGTCAGGTCACTTTGTTGGACACTTGAAACTCATCTAACTACTTCAATAAAACAATATTTCATAAATGACTACATGCTTAGAAGTTATTTGAAAGTTATTTCTGGTTCTCAAAATATAAGTAATGTGTGTGTCTAATATCAGAAGAGTTAGCTAGTTGAGGAATCAGAGCCAAAATGTTTTCCTGGACCTGAAGTACTTTTGTCAAGAGATTAAATACGTAATTACTGAATTTACTAAAGAAGTAGATCTTCAGTGAACAGTTGATTCTATCGGGGCATCTGGCTGGCTCAGTCAGAAGAGCATGCGACTCTTGATCCTTGGGGTTGGGAGTTCGAGCCACATGCTGGGTGTAGAGATTACTAAAAAAAATAAAGAAACTTAAAAAAAAAAAAAAAAACACAAGAATTCTAGGGGTGCCTGAGTGGCTCAGTTGGTTGAGTGTTTGACTCTTGATTTTGGCTGAGGTCATGATCTCAAGGTTCATGGGATCAGGCTTGTGCTGACAGTGCAGAGCCTGCTTGGGATTCTCTATCCTTTGTTCTCTGCTCTCCCCACCCCTCTCGCGTGCATGCTCTCTCAAAATAAATAAATAAACTAAAAAAACCTGTTGTAGCATTAATAAATATGTGATTATTTTAGTGGTACCTCAGCTAAGTATTTTAACACAATTCTGGAAAACCTTCATCTTTCTGAACGGCACTAAGTTCTAGTACAAGGACATACTAAAAATGGTTAGAACTAATTTTCCTGAGAGTTGGCCCCTGTTAAATGACGTGTTTTTTTTCTTAAGAATTTTTTTAAAACCTATTTTAATATGTATTAAAAATATATTTGAGAATGCTTCAATTTCAGAAAAAATGTTCGTTTAGTACATTACAAATCAGTAAAGTAAATGGAAGGTTTGAAAGAATGTGCTTTGCAAAGTTACTTTGAAAGAACTGGCCAGGGAAGCTGATGAGATTTTGAGGTGGTGAACTTTGAAAGTACATTTCACCCTTGAACAATGTGGGAGGTTAGGAATGCTGACTGCTGTGCAGGTGAAGATCCACATATACATTTGACTCCCCACCCCCCCCCAACCTAACCTTCCAATAACATAGTTGATTAACATGTATTTTGTATCATATACTGTATTCTTACAAAAAGTAAGCTAGAGGAAAGAAAACGTTATCTTCAGGAAGAGAAAATAAATTTTATAGAACTGCACTATATTTATTGAAAAAGACCTGTGCATTTCAAACTGGTGTTGTTCAAGGGTCAGCTGTATTGGTTTTGAATTGTCCCCAGAATCCATACTTACAAGATTGCACCTCTTAAAAGTTCTCATCACAGGAAAAGAATTGTGATTATGTGTGGTGATGGATGTTGACTTGTGGTGATCATTTTGTAATATTTGCAAATACTGAATCATGTCATACACCTGAAACTAATATAATGTTAGGTCAGTTAAAAAAAAAGTGTATTTTACATTTGTGTATTACTTTATACTGTTCAAATACATTTTTATCAGGTCTGTACAGAAATGGTCACATTTCTATTGGTAAAAAGTTGGGTTTTTTTGTTTTTGTTTTTAGTTTATTTATTTTTAATTTTTTTTTTTTTACCGTTTATATTTGAGACAGAGAGAGACAGAGCATGAATGGGGGAGGGCCAGAGACAGGGAGACACAGAATCTGAAACAGGCTCAGGCTCTGAGCTGTCAGCACAGAGCCTGACTCGGGACTCGAACTCACGGACCGTGAGATCATGACCTGAGCCGAAGTCGGACGCTTAACCGACTGAGCCACCCAGGCGCCCCTAGTTTATCTATTTTTGACAGAGACAGAGTGAGAGCATGAGCTGGGGAGGGGCAGAGAGAGAGGAAGACATAGAATCCGAAGCAGGCTCCAGGCTCCAAGCTGTCAGTACGGAGCCCGATGCGGGGCTCAAACTCACGAACTGTGAGATTATGACCTGGGCCGAAGTCGGACGCCCAACCGACTGAGCCACCCAGGCGCCCCTATTGGTAAAAAGTTTTGAGCATGCCCTACAAATAGAGATGTATGTACTTATTTGTGAACTGTACATTTT
This sequence comes from Panthera onca, assembly GCF_046562875.1. Lineage (NCBI taxonomy): Eukaryota > Metazoa > Chordata > Mammalia > Carnivora > Felidae > Panthera > Panthera onca. Next base: position 4,973,844 of record NC_138354.1, read on the forward strand.
GCTCTACCAAAATATGGTATATATTGTAAAACATGGAAAAAGCTAAAAGGGCAATGAGATAAAATGAACTAGACACATATCATCTGGTATTTTCTCCTCTGTTCGTTGAGGTGGGATCACTCCATTTAGCAACTGCTAGACTAGAAGACTGTATGAAGTTTAGCGTTTACTTGGAGCTAAGTTGTTTGTGTAAGAAACACGACTAACCACCCTCTTTTTGAAGCACTCAGTGCCGTTGGTGTCTATGACCATGAGTTTCTCAAGGTGCTTTGTGCCTTCCTCCTTGGTGGCTCTGGTGGGCCCCGCGCTAGATCTTGGTCGGACCCGGCCTTCTGTACCCTGCCATCTTTCTGTCTTCTCTTTGGACGTGTTTTACCAGGGCCATCATTTTATCTACCTCCCCGGAGCTGGAGACTTCAGAATTAGGTCCTCAGTTCTGACATCACTCTTGAGCTCACGACTTGATTAATAATCCAGTTGCTTGCCCAGTTCCCATAGTCAACCTCTTTGTGTCCCCATCTGAGCTGTTTGATGCTCCTTCCGACCTGCTGCTCCTTTACATTCTCTGTTAATGACACCTTCGTTACCCAGAATTGAAGGTCAGAGAAACCTGTGGTTGTCTCTCTTTCTGCCATCTGTCAGCCACCAACTGGGAAAATACTCCATCTCTCCCCTTCCCTCACAGCTTCACTTCTTTCCCTGCACTATTGGAATAACCTCCTAATTGGTCTAACGTGATTCTTGTCCAGTCTAGCCGCCACACTGCAGCCAAGTGATTAATCTGAAATGCACATCCAGCCCAAGAAGATCCCTCAGTGGCTTTCCATCACCTGCTGATGGAGGCCATGCTCCCTGAACTGTGGCCACTGCCTCTCGTGAGCCCCTGTTGGCTCCACGGCCCCATCCCTTAGCTCTCTGCTCCTGCTTCAGCCTCCAGTAATACCTGTTTATTTCCTTCCCAGTGTACCCTCTTTAACTTTTCAAAAAATGTAACACACACACTCCTCTAGCTTAGAGGAGTCTCCTAGTTCCCCTAGTTCAAGAAACTGCAGCTTTCTGCCTCCCATTTCTCTGTCCCCGGTGCCAAGCCTTTCAGCTACAGCTGGTTCTCCTGGTGCGTGTTTCTCTGTCTTGGAATTACATTGTGTTTTTGCTTCTGGACTCTTCACTCTTAGGCTTTGTCTTTGTCTTACTGGGGGAGATGAGTGTCAGCTCTTTCACCGGCTTCTGCCTCATGCCTCACTTTTGCATCCCTCCTTTTCCCAACAGAGTTGTGCGTTTTTGTTAGATCGATGCTCCTTAGGCTAGTCTCTTAGAAAAATTATTAAATACAATTTATGTATTTCTTTATTTTACATGTATTGATGCTCTGGGGTTATGGTTGTTTTTTAAAGGAGCCCAGGTCAACATTTTTTTTTAACTCGTTAATGAGGGAACTATTGAGATGTTATGATCAGTTTAAAGAAGAATTTAGGGGTGCCTGGGTGGCTCAGTTGGTTGAACGTCTGACTCTTGATATTGGCTCGGGTCATGATCTCATGGTTTGTGGGTTTGAACCCCTCATCGGGGTCTCTGCTGTCAGCACAGAGTCTGCTTCAGATCCTCTGTCCCCCTTTCTCTTTGCCCCTCCCCCACTTGTGTATGCAGTCTTGCCCCCAAAATAGATAAACGTTAAAAAAATTTTAAAGGAGAATTTAGACAAAACATACGTTATCAGGAATGCCACAATGAAGTTACAAGTGGATGTAAAATTTGTCTGTATCAACAGGGGAATAATCATTTGCATTCCTCTGGACAAAACGTTTATTTCTTTGGATAAGAAATAATTTGCCAGGGCGCCTGGGTGGCCCAGTCGATTGAAGGTCCAATTTTTGGTTTCAGTTCAGGTCATGATTGTAGGGTTGTGGGATTGAGCCCCATGTCAGGCTCTGCACTGAGCATGGGGCCTGCTTAGGATTCTCTCTCTCTCTCCCCCTTTGCCCCCTCTGCCGCTTGCATGCTGTCTCTCTCTAAAAAAAAAAAAAAAAAAAAAAATTGCCTTCTCACACCTGCCTTCTCATATTTTCTATAACTTACAGAGTTTGTGAAGCAGCTCAGAGAAAGGAGTAGGGCCCTGTAAACTTAGATAACCTTAAGGATGCACTGGACAGGGCACCCTGTCATTGGGTCTATTTCATGGCCTTTCACAGTCTTTCCTGACCTCTTTCCCGTTTGGAGCATAATGATGTCAAAGAAATATTGTTCTTGGTAACAGAAAAAGGCTGGTCCCATTAGGGTTGCAGGTGCAGCAAGAGTGTTAACCATATGGGCCACCTTGAGTTTGCTCTTGAACAACACTGAGGTCACAAATCAACTTCTGTCCTGAAGTTTTCATGCAGAATCTAAGATTGGGTGTTTGTTTGTTTGTTTGTTTGTTATTTGAAAGGGTTCAAGTGAGCGAGGGGCAGAGAGAGAATTCCACAAGGGGCAGAGAGAGAAGCAGGGCTCACTTGAAGTGGGACTTGCGTTTTTACACCAATGGGGCTAGTGTTCACAAACCTAGTGGTTTGTTTTCTTGTTTTTGTGTCTTGTTTTGTTTTTTTTACCTGAAGCAGGACTTGAGTTCACCCTATGGGGGACTTGAACTTACAAACCATGAGATCATGACTTGAGCCACAGTCAGATGCCTAAGCCCAAGAAACTTTCTCCTCCTTATTTTTACCTGTAGTACGTATAAAGTTGGGTAAATTATTCTCTTACCAAGGCTCCAAAATTTGCTGCGGTTCCTGACCTGCCAGCTGTTCCTTACCACCTTGAGGCCGTGATGTTGTATGCCAGGACCCCTCCACGCTGGCTTTTCCTGAGAGGGCTTTGTAGACATGAGATCCATAAATAAAGTTGACCTTGATTCCTTAAAAGTGGCTTGTCATGCCTGAGTCACTGAGAATCATTCTCAAATAGGACACACATCAGGTAAGGCCTTGGTTTGTGTAATTGAATCACTTAATTATATTCTGATTAGAGAGAGGACAAATTTTTATTGAACCTACAGAAATAACTAAATAGCTCTGAAAAGTACAAAGCCTAAGAGTGTATCTTTTTCTTATTTTTAAGTAAGTATTTTTAGGAAACACTGCATTAATAAAGTACTGTTTTTTTTGGTTTGTTTTTTAATATTGTTCTTTTTGTTATGATATCTAATTGGTAGGTTGTCATCCTGTTTTTTTTCTTTTTAATGTTTTACTTATTTTTGAGAGAGAGAGAGAGAGAGAGAGAGCGAGCAGCGGAGGGACAGAGAGAGAAAGGGAGACAGAATTCGATGCAGGCTCCAGGCTCTGAGCTGTCAGCACAGAGCCTGACGTGGGTCTCGAATCCACCAACCGTGGGATCATGACCTGAGCTGAAGTCAGACGCTCAACTGACTGAGCTGCCCAGGCGCCCCCATCCTGTTTTCTATCAAAACGTAGGAATCCTTGGTACCAGAGACAGCTCAAGAGATCTTCATATTTGTCAGGAAACCACCTGATGTGTGTAGGCTCTTTTAAGACTCTGTCTTCCTAATAACACGTTAATTTGGTTATCTTTTCCAGGTTCATATTGAGATCCATTGAAGGCCTTCTGCTGACTGACAAAGGCAGGTCATCAGGCTACCACACCAGAAAACACGCAGCATGAGGGACAGAGTGGGGGCTCTGGGCACCCGCCCCGGGAAGGTGAAGGGGGCAGGAGGGGACTCAGACAAGTTGCCGTGTGGACTTGAAGCAGCACAGGGGGAGAGCCCTTGCCCGTCCTCCCGGATGCACATGCCTGTGGATGACATAGATGGAACTTCACAAAATGAGGAGTTGTCAACGGAAGTGAAAAATGCTCTGAGTGAGGTCAGCCTCTCGCTTCACAGTGGCAACAAAGCTCTTCCGTGTTTGAAAGAATCCTTAAGAAGTTCAGCTCCCGCGGCGGCCCAGAGCAAGACTGTGGATCTGTCCTGTGCTCCTGCGGGAGAGCATTGTGCTGGGGTGTCGTGTTGGGGTGGGGGAGCTCTGGCGAGGGGCTGGCCGGGAGGAGGGCCCAGGGCCAGCGACAGCCACAGAGGATGGTGCCACAAAGGAGAGCCTTGGGGGCCAGGACTGCCGTGCCTTCAGAAACGGTCAGAAGTGGGGATTTCTGAGGAGGACCCGCCAAGTGCTCTTCTAGAGGGGCGAGGCTCCGAGTCAGAACTGTCTTGCCTGCATCTCGTCCGGTCAACACTGCTGCGTGCACGCCCCGAAGTATGCCTGACTGATGAGACAGAATGTGTTTTCCTTGGCCGTTCAAAGCCCGCGTTTTCAGAGCAAACAGAATACAAGAAAACGCTCTCACGTGTACGAAGTCCCTCAGCCGATCTGCAGACAACACCAGGGTTGCTGGCTCTACCGGCTTTGGAGGTCGCGAATCCGTTTTGCCGTAGTTAAGGTGCGAGCACAACAATAAAAGCAGTGAGATTAATTTTAAAAGCTGTCTTAGGATGATTTCTTCGACACTGGTCTGGATGCCTGTTACGGGGCAGTGAGGTTCCTGCCTCAGTTGGTGTGAGCAGAGGAAGTGGAAATGAAAGTCCTGGGAAGTTGTTGATGCGGGAGGAGATTTTTGAGCCTCCTTTAAATTGTGCTCAAAACACATTGAGGATTGGGCTGCCACTTCAAGGAGAACATTAATACATCCCGTATCAGTATCAGGTTAGAACGTGAAGACTTCACAGAATTCTTCATGGATCTTCAGCACTCATTGCCAAGGGCTACTGCCCCAGGTACTGTGTCCCCAGGCCGTCTGCTCGGCTGCTGTTTGTACAAGCCAGCCCCTCCGTAGTTGACAGCTGTCCCCGTTTCCGCATTCTGTAGAATAATTTTGGGCTGCAGCACAATTTGACTTCTATCCTCACGTCTCCTCTCCTTCCACTTGAAACGCCATTTAAATGGAGGCCCTACAGTGAAAGTTGCAATATTAAATGTACTTTTAGTATAGTCCTTTCTCAAACTGGGAGCCCTACCAGTGTCGCCTAAAATAAAAGCAAGCTTGGGACTTGTCTGCTGCAGCTCAGCTGGGGAGAGACGGACCTAGTGTTTCCCTTACAAGAAGGTTCCAGTTCCTAGGAGTGGAGGTATCTCTTATACTAACATTTTTTCTGAGGTAACGCCTCTGGTTGTTGATAACTTCGATAAAGGTCACTTCAGAGCGTGGAGTTTTTAAGGAGTCCCAAAGTGAGACTTCACCGTTTTCGGGGCTATCAATTGCCTGTATCCGTTTGTGTGCTGTTTCAGTGTTTTGGGAAAGTGAAAAATGACAACTTGTTACTTAGCATAATAAATGTCTTATTTTAAGTGTGTATAGCCTTGGCTCCCCTTGTCTTTTATCAACGCTGCCTTCCTCGTATTGAGAAGTCTCTCGGCGCCAGTCCAGGTATGCTGCTGGTTTAGAAGACCAGAAGCAAAGCCTGAAAAACCGAGAAGCCAGGTCGGAACTCAGCTCTCACTTTCCTCCCAGGATATAGCGAGAGGTGCTGTGATTCTCTGGGGCGGTGCTCACCACGATCACGGCCAGGGTGAAGGATGGTTGGGGCAGTGAAAACCCTGGTTAGAGGACCCCCCGTTTGGGGTCAGTGATGGACGGTGAGGCGAGGACACAGGGAAATGTTTTACAATGGGAACTGTTTTCTTGTCAAGCCCTCCCCTGCGCCCTACCTTTGTTTTAAACTAAGTCTACTCCTTTGGGACAGAACTTTCCACGACCCATCGACTGTTTTATTTCCTTTGTTTTATAAGTTACAAGTGTATACATTTTCAACCAATTGCAAAGAACAAATCTGGAATTCTCTATTTAGTTCCAGATGCTAGGTTAATAAATTTGGAATATCTGGGGCACCTGGGTGGTTCAGTCAGTTGAGCATCTGCCCGGCTCAGGTTATGATCTCGTGGTTTGTGAGTTCGAACCCTGCATCAGACTCCCTGCTATCAGCGTCTGGAACCTGGACCTGGAACCCGCTTCGGATCCTCTGCCCCACTTTTTTGTTGTTTGCCCCTCCTCCGCTGTGTGCTCACTCAGTTGCTCGCTCTCAAAAATAAATGTTAAAAAAAAAAGAAAAAGGCCTCAAGATATTGAGGTTGGTTGTGAGATCGAGTCCCCGTGTTGGGGCTCTGTCAGTGCTGTCAGCGTTGAGCCTGCTTGGGATTCTCTTTCCCTCTCTGCCACTCCTCTGCTTGTGCCCTCTCTCAAATCAACTGGGAAAAAAAAAAAAACAAAACAAAACTGGGATGTCTTCATGTGGTTATATACTAAGGTATGTGGTTTTTAAAAAATTTTTTTAATGTTTGTTTATTTTTGAGAGAGCCTGAGCGGGGCAGGGGCAGAGCTAGGGAGACAGAAACTGAAGCAGGCTCCACGCTTTGAGCTGTCAACACAGAGCCTGACGTGGGACTCGAACCCACAAACTGTGAGGTCATGACCTGAGCTGAAGTCGGCCGCTTAACCGACTGAGCCACACAGACGCCCCCACAATAACTTTTTTGTTTAATATTTTTTAAATGTTTATTTTGAGAGAGGAGAGAGTGAGTGGGGCTGTGGGGCAGAGAGAGAGAGAGAGAGATAAAATGAATCCCAAGCGGGCTCCTCACTGACAGCATGGAGCCGGACCTGGGGCTCATTCTCACTTAACTGTGAGATCATGACTTGAGCTGATATCAAGAATCAGACACTGAACGGACTGAGCTACCCAGGCGCCCCAATCATTTTAAATTTAGAAACACTCCCCATGGTACAAAATCTTGGATTTGGTTATTCACTTTTGGAAATCATAATTTTTTTCTTTATATTTTATTTTTTTAATTCTTATTTTTGAGAGAGACAGCATTAGCAGGGGAGGGGCAGAGAGAGAGGGTGACACAGAATCCAAAGTAGGCTCCAGGCTCCCAAGCTGACAGCAGAGAGCCCGATGCCGGGCTTGAACCCACGAACCGCGAGATCATGACCTGAGCCGACGTTGGATGCTTAACTGACTGAGCCACTCAGGTGCCCCTGGAAATCATCATTTTTAACGTTGGAATGAAAGAACCAATGTAACATTGGTCTTGAGGTGATTATGGAGTTAGTTGCAAGCCTATAAAGAATAAGAAATTAAACTTGCATTGAAATAGATCCTTGTATGATGACTGGTTTTGTAAATAACAAAGCATGTGTTATTTGGAGCTTGCTGTAAATCACTGTATTCAAAACTTCACACAGACCATTTACACAGTTTCACATAGAAAAATGTACTGTAGAATTCTCCCTATATTCTCCCACAGATAATTAAAAAATTTGCCTTTATAAACCTTTCAAATAACTTAAAATTCTCCTTTTTAAACCTTCCAAGGAGATAGAATTAAGGGTCTTCTAAACTAGAAGATCTCAGAGATAGAAACTGTGCTGTTCAGCACTGGCTAGTGGTGGAAGTTTTGAAACACACCCCAAGTGATACCACATTCAGTGTAGACATTTGAAGTTAGAGACCTAGGATTTTATTTATTTATTTGTTTGTTTATTTGAGAGAGCATGTGGCATGCACATGAGTGGGGAAGGAGCAGAGGGAGTGGGAGAGAGAAATATTTTTTAATGTTTATTTTTGAGAGAGAGAGAGCCTGAGTGGGAGAGGGGTGGAGAGAGAGGGAGACACAGAACCCCAAGCAGGCTCCAGGCCAGCTCAGACCCCGACGTGGAGCTCGAACTCCCGAACCGCGAGGTCATGACCCAATCCGAAGTCAGATGCTTAGCCGACTGACCCACCCAGGCACGCCTAAGGGAGAGAGAGACTCTTAAGCAGGGTGCAGGGCTCGATCTCCCAACCATGAGATTATGAACTGAGCCAAAATCAAGAGTTGGATGCTTACCTGACTGAGCCACTCAGGTGCCCAGAGACCTTGACATTAAAAAAAAAAAAATTAACATTTATTCATTTTTGAGAGTGAGAGAGCGTGAGTGGGGGAAGGGCAGAGAGAGAGGGAGACACAGACTCCCAGGCAGGCTCCAGGCTCTGAGCTGTCGGCACAGAGCCCAACACGGGGCTCGAACCCATGAACCGCAAGATCACGACCTGAGCTGAAGTCGGTTGCTTCACTGACTGAACCACCCAGGTGCCCCCCGAGGCCTTGGATTTAATAGGATGGTTTGCTTCTACTTGGCTCCCTTTCCTTCTAAAATGTTAACCTCTTCTTTTCCAATTTTATTTTTACCAAAACGTGATCAATCAGATCAGTTTAAAAGGCATTTGTGTACTTCCATTTGTGCTTCAAGCCCTGCAGGCTTTGTTGAGCTGTATGTTGGCATGACTGAAATTTGACTAGAAAAGACTGTGTGCAGAGGGGCTTGCTGTTTAGGATAGGCCATCTTCACAGGATACGTTTTTTTTCCTGGGACAGGTGATCTTGCTTTGCGGCGGCATATGGTGGAACGGAAGTGTTTAGGGCGAATTGGGATGGCGTGTGGCAGCCCCACTGGATCCGACCTGCGCATTGTCATATTTTTTCAAAAATATTTTTTTTTTACTTTTGAGACAGAGACAGAGCACGAGCCGGGGAGGGGCAGAGAGAGGGAGGGACACAGAATCCGAAGCAGGCTCCAGGCTCTGAGCTGTCAGCACAGAGCCTGACGCTGGGCTCGAACTCACAGACTGTGACATCATGACCTGAGCTGAAGTCGGACGCTCAACCGACTGAGCCACCCAGGCACCCCAGTCATCTTTGTGGCACGTCCCCATTGGGTCTGAGGAGTCCGTCAGTGCTGTTGCCTTCTGGTAAACAGATGAGTTATTTCCTGGAGCAAGAGTGGGCTTTGCTGCGGTTTTTCTCTGGTGGTATCTTGAGTAGCTCTTTACGGTTTTCAAATTGTTTAGGTACGTAACAATGTAAGGAGTTGTTCTAGGGTGTCCCTGCCTCACCACAGTATTGGCAGAGGGGAATTCTGCAGTTAACTGTTTAATGCTTTCAGTGTTTTATCCTGTTTGCTGGTCTCCTGCCTACTGAGGCTTCTGTTTCTGCTCTTGGAAAATGAGTAATTTGTTTGAGAATTTGGAAATAGGCTCCATGTTCTAACTCTGGAAACTTCTCTCCTATTACACAGAAGTCTGCCAGCACTCTGCACCGCTGCTTGTTTAGATGACATGGAAGGGGGGGGCGCCTGGGTGGCTCAGTCGGTTAAGCGTCCGACTTCGGCTCAGGTCGTGATCTCGCAGTTCGTGAGTTCGAGCCCCGCCTCGGGCTCTGTGCTAACTGCTGGGAGCCTGGAGCCTACTTCTGATTCTATGCTTGCACTCTGTCTCTCTCTCTCTCAAAAATAAATTAACATTAAAAGTTTTTTTTAATAAAAAATAAAAACATTTCAACATTTTGGGGCACCTGGGTGGCTCAGTTGGTTAAGCATCTGACTTCGGCTCGGGCCATGATCTCACGGTCCGTGAGTTCAAGCTCACAGCTGTCAGCCTGTCGTCACAGAGCCTGCTTTGGATCCTCTGTCCTCCTCTCTCTCTCTCTGCCCCTCCCCTGCTTGTGCTCTCCCAAAAATAAATATTAAAAATAAACGAAAACATTGCAACATTTGGAATTTCTGTTGAAATCAGTCTCCTTTTTTTTCTGTGTTAGGGATTCTCTAACAAGAATATCTTAGTCAAACACCACACTTTGGTTGCACGTAAGTACTAAGTATTGGGTTGAACATAACATACAGTCTGGTATTCCTTATTCCCTGTATTTGTCACACGGTCTCTGAAAAGGGTCCTGGAAGATTGGAACCAGCCATTTTACTTTAACATTTACATCATTTAATATGGTGACTATCACACCAAAAAGAAAAAAAAAAAGACTTTGTTTCTCTGTCAGCTTCCTGTAGGTTAGCCATGAGTTTGTCTTTTGCCCACAAAAGCAATAAAATACCAGGACTTCACTCTCAGACTTGACCTTGATTACTTCACTACTCAGATTCATAACAGATGGTGCCTCGGGCTTTAGTGTGTTGGGAGGAGGCAGGGTGATCCAGAAAAAGGGACAAAAATGCCCAGTTGGTTCTAGATGAGAATCTTTCAGGCCGAGGGACCTGGCCCAGTCAGGAAGACACCGCAGGGCTTAAATCCTGTGGAGGGGGAGGCCTCTTTTCTCGGAAAAATGTGATGGCTTTTTCATAATTTAAGTATTTTGATATGGCTATTAGCATGACCGAAGAAACCTGTTTTTATGTTTTTTTTAAACCTGCTTATTGACTTCTACAGGGCAGTTTTTTTGTTTTGTTTTTTTAATGTTCGTTTATTTTTGAGAGAGAGAAAGTAAGAGCGCACACTAGCAGGGGAGGGGCAGAGAGAGGGAGACACAGAATCTGAAGCAGGCTCCAGGCTCCGAGCTGTCAGCACAGAGCCTGAAGTGAGGCTCGAACCCACAGACTGTGAGATCATAACCTGAGCTCAAGTCAGACACTTAGCCGACCGAGCCACCCAGGCCCCCTAGTATAGGACTTTTTTGAAGGTAGTTCTTATTTTTGTAGCTATGGGGGGGGCATTGCCCATTGCACATCAGATTGGCAGATGAGGTCAAATACAGTATGAAGAGGTCATCCGTTACAAAATGGTCTTTATTAATCTGGACACATTCAATTTTTTTATTAAAAAATTTTTAAAATATTTATTATTGAGAGTACAAGGGGCGGGGGAGGCAGAGAGAGAGGGAGACACAGAATCCGAAGCAGGCTCCAGGCTCTGAGCTGTCAGCACAGAGCCCGACGTGGGGCTCGAACCCACAAACCGTGAGATCGTGACCTGAGCCGAAGTTGGACGCTCAACCGACTGATCCACTCAGGTGCCCCATGTTCCTGATGTTTTAAATTATGGGGTACTATATAAGTAACAGCTTCACTATTTTCTCCATTTCCCTATGCATTTGTAACTGACAGAGGTTTTTTAAAAATTTTTTTAATGTTTTTAAAAAATTTTTTTTTTTTTTTTAACGTTTATTTATTTTTGAGACAGAGAGACAGAGCATGAACAGGGGAGGGGCAGAGGGAGAGGGAGACACAGAATCCGAAACAGGCTCCAGGCTCTGAGCTGTCAGCACAGAGCCCGACACGGGGCTTGAACTCACGGACCATGAGATCATGACCTGAGCCGAAGTCGGACGCTTAACCGACCAAGCCACCCAGGCGCCCCATAATGTTTTTTAATGTTTATTCAATTTTGAGAGACAGAGCGTGAGTGGGGGAGGGGCAGAAAGGAGAGAGAGTCAGAAGTAGGCTCTGGGCTCCGAGCTGTCAGCACAGAGCTCAATGCGGGGTTCGAACCCACAAACCATGAGGTCATGACCTGAACTGGAGTTGGCCGCTTAACCGACTGAGCCAACCAGGCGCCCCTGGGCACATTTTAAATGAATGGGTGCACATTTCAGTGGAACATTCTCCCCTCCCTCTGAAGGTGAGCGAGTGAAGCAGCCCCAGGGGATGGGGTGCTACTGCCCTGATGGTGTGTATTCATTGGACCCCAGGAGTGTTTTCAGTAGCTGCCTAACTGGGGGCAAATGACTGGTGTGAATCAAGCCCCCCGCCTGCCAGTCATGTGAGGCTCACTTTTGCCACAAGGGGGAGCCACATGTTCACTTAGTGTCGCCTCAGGGCAGGCCTTGGTTGTTTTCTGTTTATTTTGTTTATCCAAAGTTGAACTCTAAAAATGCTGGACTTAATTCAGCTCAGTATGGTTTGTGAAGCTCAGTGAGTGTGACTTATCAAACCTTACAACAAGATTTAACTCTTTAACCCAGTAGCCACAGATGGTGCTTCAAAACTAAGATCAATGTGTTGGAAAAATTGATTTAGTGAGTTTATTTTTTTATTATTTTTTAAAATTTATTTTGAGAGAGAAAGAGAATGAATGCAAGTGGGGGAGGGGCAAAGAGAGAAGGAGAGAGTATCCCAAGCAGGCTCCGTGCTGTCAGCTCAGAGCGTGACGTGGGGCTCGAACTCATGAACCATGAGATCGTGAGCTGAGCTGAAGCCAAGAGTCGGACTCTTAATCGACTGAGCCACCCAAGTGACACTTGGTGGGTTTATTTTTTATTTCGGAGAGTGACTTTCAGTATGAAACCACATTTTCGTACCATAGCAACAAAAACAGTGGTTTTGTTGTGAGTGGACTTGTCACCTGTCCCACGTGATGCATACAGCCCCCCAGAGCAGCGGAGCCCCAGCGGGTCCCTTCACAGTGGTCGTGGATTGGTCCTGACTCAACTTGGGCCACGGTGGACTCGTCCTGAGCCCAACCCATGCGTGAGAGCCTCTTGGAATCCCTGATGGGGAAATGTTGCCACATGAACGCGTCGGTTTTCTGCTACAGAAATCACGACTCTAGATTTCTTTTGTGGTTCATAGTGAAATGCTTTTAAAACGTTGGAATCTGTTAAAATATTGGGAAGTGCTATTGTTCTGTAACATCAGTGAATTATTGCTACTGCCTTTTTGAAAAAGATCTGTCAGGGAATTTTCTTAAATGATAAATTGTGATAATAGAGTACATATAAATAGCTTATAAGCTATTTAATTTCTTGGAAATGTTCTGAGTACCACTTAGGACTTATTAAAATAAAGCAGTTTGTTTGAATAAACTCTAGGCTTCCTCTTTGTTAGCGGTTTCCGTTTTACTCTCTGGGGGGAAAATTGCTAGGATGTCGCTCCCTCTCTCCTGCTTGATTCAGATATGTAGTTATTCAAAGCTACTCTCATGGATTTTGCAAGGTCACAAGACCTGGCATGAGTTTCTCATAAAACTCCTCTTCATGTTACAAAGCTTCGTGTCTTTATGCACATGGTTCTCGCCCATATTTACTTTCTTTTATGATGCTTTAGAATGAGAGTTTTTTAATAGAAGAATTTTAATTTTTTTTAATGTTTATTTAGAGAGAAAGAGAGCACAAACAGGGGAGGGATAGAGAGAGAGAGGGAGGGAAAGAACCCCAAGCAGGCTCCATGCTGTCGGCACAGAGCCCAACACGGGGCTTAATCTCACAAACCAAGAGATCGTGACCTGAGCCAAAATCAAGAGTTGGGACGCTTAACCGACTAAGCCACCCAGGCGCCCCTGAGGATGTTTTGTTAAAAGAGAAATTAATTGGGGCACCTGGCTGGCTCAGTCGGTTAAGCGTCCCGACTTTGGCTCAAGTTATGATTTCATGGTTCGTGGGTTTGAGCCTCATACTGGGCTATTTGCTGTCAGCACAGAGTCTGCTTCAGATCCTCTGTTCCCCTCTGTCTCTGCCTCTCCCCTTCTCGTTCTCTCTCTGTTTTTCAAAGTAAATAAACTTAAAAAAAAAAGAAATTAATAGTAATACCTTATTCCAAAGAACTTTTCAAAATTGCCATCAGGGAGTCTGCCATGGAGCCCCCACCCCTGCCCAGTGAAAAGGCAGTGACTGTCTGCAGAACTCTCTTAATCTTCAGAGTGATCCTGAAACACATTAGTTCTCACTGCAGTGCTAAGGGCATGGAGGAGAGATAGCATAGCTAGTAACTGACAAAATTATGATTTTTTTTTACATTTATTTATTTATTTTGAGAGACAGAGAGCACAAGTGGGGGAGGGGCAGAGAGAGGAGACACAGAATCCGAAGCAGGCTCCAGGCTCTGAGCGGTCAGTACAGAGCCCGATGCGGGGCTTGTACTCACGAACTGTGAGATCATGACCTGAGCCAAAGTCGGATGCTCAACCGACTGTCAGGCGCCCCTGACAGAATTATGATTTAAACAATTTGTTGGTCATAGTTTGTTTTTCATGGTTTTTTTCCTGCTCACTTCCTTTCAAGATAGTCGTTCAACATCTAGGAAGTATTCACTGGGCACCTCCTGTGTACCAGGCATCTTCATAGGTGCTGGAGACAGAGCAGTAAATAAAACCAAGCCTGGGGGTACCTGGCCAGCTCAGTCAGTAGAGTGTATGACTCTTTTTTCTTTTCTTTTTTTTTTTTTTTTTTAATTTCTTAACGTTTATTTATTTTTGAGACAGAGAGAGACAGAGCATGAACGAGGGAGGGGCAGAGAGAGAGGAAGACACAGAATCGGAAGCAGGCTCCAGGCTCTGAGCCATCAGCCCAGAGCCCGACGCGGGGCTCGAACTCGTGGATCGTGAGATCGTGACCTGAGCTGAAGTCAGATGCTTAACCAACTGAGCCACCCAGGCGCCCCTTCTTTTCTTTTTTTTTAGTGTTTGTTTATTTTTGAGAGAGAGAAAGAGCATGAGTGGGGGAGAGGCAGAGAGAGAGAGAGGTCGACAGAATCCGAAGGAGGCTCCAGGCTCTGAGCAAGCTGTCAGCACAGAGCCTGACATGAGGCTTGAACTCACAGACTGCAAGATCATGACCTGAGCCGAAGTCGGATGCTCAACCGACTGAGCCACCTGGGCACCCCCATGTGACTCGTGATCTCAGAGCTGTGAGTTTGAGGCCCATGTTGGGCATAGAGATTACTTAAAAATAAATTAAAATGGGGCTCCCTGCCCTCTCAAAGCCCAGCAGTGCAGATTGGTTCCTCATTAAGTGATGAGTGAAGGAAGCAAGTTACGAATGTGTGTGAGTTGGGAATTTGAAAGGTCCTTGCTGTTATAAAAGTGCTGGTATTTGCTCTTTGACTTTCTGATTGTGGAAGTGAGAAAGTTCTGTCTAGAGAGGGTAACATTGAATTGTTTGGTATTGATAAGGTCTCCAGGGATGAAAGATGTATTTCCCCCACTGCTTTATATTGAATCTTCCGTAACCTCAGGCTGTATTGGCCGTCAGCCTCAGGCTTTTCTACGGATTGTCCAAGATTAAAAAAAAAACCAGGGGCACCTGGGTGGCTCAGTTGGTTAAGCGTCCGACTTCAACTCAGGTCACGATCTCGCGGTCCGTGAGTTCGAGCCCCGCGTCGGGCTCTGGGCTGATGGCTCAGAGCCGGGGGCCTGTTTCCGATTCTGTGTCTCCCTCTTTCTCTGCCCCTCCCCTGTTCATGCTCTGTCTCCCTCTGTCTCAAAAATAAATAAACGTTAAAAAAAAATTAAAAAAAAAACAAAACCAAAAAACCAGGGTGCCTGGGTGGCTCAGTCAGTTAAGCGCCCAACCCTTGACTTCGGCTCAGGGTCATGATCTCAAAGTTCATGAGATTGAGCCCCGTGTTGGGTTCTGCACCGACAGTGCGGAGCCTGCTTGGGATTCTCTCTCCCTCTCTCTCTGCTCTTCCTCTGCTTGCACCCTCTCTCTCTCAAAATAAATAAATAAACAACAACAATGATGACAACAACTTGAATGAATCTAAAGTTAGGAAAGTTATACCTGTACTACCCGGTACAGTAGCTACTACCCCATGTGACTATTTTATTTTATTTTTATTTTTTTAATTTTTTAATACTTTATTTATTTTTGAGACAGAGAGAGACAGAGCATGAGCAGGGGAGGGGCAGAGAAAGAGGGAGACACAGAATCCGAAACAGGCTCCAGGCTCCGAGCTGTCAGCACAGAGCCCGACGCAGGGCTCGAACCCACAAACCACGAGATCATGACCTGAGCCAAAGTCGGAAGCTCAACCGACTGAGCCACCCAGGCACCCCCACGCGTGACCATTTTAATTAAATGACACGAAAAATCCTGTTCCTCACACTAGCCACCTTTCTCTCAAAAGCATCTACGTGCAGTTAATAGCTATGACCCTGGCAGTGCAGACAAAGAACATTTCTATCATGGAAAGTTCTACTGGACAGAAGATACGTCACAGACGTACTTGTGATGAATTTGCTTTTTCAGGATGTGAAGATCTTTAATATATATTAGAGTGTGTGATTTCACTTTTAACCCCCCACCTAAACAAGACAAAAACACCATTCTCTTGAAGTGGGGGGAAAAGGGATCATAAGTTTGCACATGATTTTCCAGAGGCTTTTGCTCTACAAGAGGGGATTGTCTTAGTCTCTTGCTTTTGATTGTATTCATGAGTGTCTTTGGGTTCTGTAGAGAAACAGAATCAACAGGATGGATATACATAGACGTGAAAGAGACTTAGGATGGTAACTGGCCTATGCAATCATGGAGGCTGAGACATGCCAGGATATGCTCTCTGCAAGCTGGAGAACCCGGAGAGCCAGTGATAGAACATTCCGGGGCCAGAAGCAGGAGCTCCAGGGTCTGAGGACAAGAGAAGATGCATGTCCCAGATCCAGAAGAGAGAGGATTTGCCCTTTCTCTCTGCCTTTTTGTTCCACTCAGGCCCACGAAGCCTGCCCACGTTGGTTTGGGCAGATCTTTATTACTCAGTCTACTGATTCAAACGCTAATCTCTTATGGAAACACCCGCACCAGACACACCAGAAATAACACCTTACCAGCTCTCTGGGCATCCTTAGCCCAGTCAAGTTGACACATAGAGTTAATCATCACAGTGAACCACTTCATGACCTTGAGATCGAGTTATGTGCTCCGGGCACCTGGGTGGCTCAGTCAGTTAAGCGTCCAACTCTTGGTTTCAGTCAGATTATGATCTCACAGTTTGTGTGTTTGAGCCTCACACAGGGCTCTGTGCTGTCAGTGTGGAGCCTGCTTGGGATTCTCTCTCCCTTTGTCTCTGGCCCTCCCTCACTTATACACTCTCTCTCTCAGAATATATAAATAAACTTAAAAAAATTTTTTTTAAATTAAAAATAAGAGTCACATGCTCTACTGACTGAGCTGGCCAGGTGCCCCTCTCTTTGAAAGGAAGATGTGAAAATTTAGCACAGTGCCAGGGTGGAAGGTCTATCAGAATAACACCCTCTCTTTGTCTTTTTTTTATATGATTCTGTATATTTAAAAATGTATTTTAGGGGCGCCTGGGTGGCTCAGTCGGTTGGGCATCCGACTTCGGCTCAGGTCACGATCTTGCGGTCCGTGAGTCCGAGCCCCGCGTCGGGCTCTGGGCTGATGGCTCAGAGCCTGGAGCCTGCTTCCGATTCTGTGTCTCCCTCTCTCTCTGCCCCTCCCCCGTTCATGCTCTGTCTCTCTCTGTCTCAAAAATAAATAAACGTTAAAAAAAATTAAAAAAAAATGTATTTTAGGGGTGCCTGGGTGGCTCAGTCGGTTAAGCATCCAACTTTGGCTCAGGTCATGATCTTGCGGTTTGTGGGTTCCAGCCCCACGTCAGGCTATGTGCTGACAGCTCAGAGCCTGGAGCCAGCTTAGGATTCTGTGTCTCCCTCTCTCTCTGCCCCTCCCCTGCTCGTACTCTGTCTCTCTCTGTCTCTCAAAAATGAATAAACATTTAAAAAATTAAAGTCTCTTTCAACCTTACACCTTTTGAAAAATGTCACTTGCATGAGGCTATCACCCCGGGTGGTGATTTTAAGAGAGGGGGCTGCACCGTGGTTTAGCAACTCCAGAGGAAATACAGGTACAGGTTGAAAGTGTGACCTTGGCTCTGGTAATGGGACTGGAGATGATTCATGAGAACATCCTGTACGGCCCCCCTCTAGAGTCACTTGGGGACTTGGTCTGTGAGAGAGGATGGCCTGAGAAATCGAGGCAGGACTTAGAAGCTATTGTCCCCCTAGACCTGTGGGTTTTACCAAGGAATCCTTGAGCTGCTTCCCCCCCTCCCAACCCCCCCCCCCACCGTGCCTCTAAAAATAGGATTTGGAACTTATCCCCCATGTGACCTAATGCGTGTCCCACTCGTGGGCAGGAAGTGAATGCTTTCCTGCCAGGCCTGTACCTCCCCGGGAGTCTGGGAAGGAATGCCTTCTCTGCCCCATTTCACAAGAGAATGTCAGCGGGCTTGGTATAAGACCACTTTCTTCAGTCTGAAAACATGGCACGCTCTTCAAAACCGCAGCCAAGGAGGTTCGATTGGCTAGGGTGATGATCCTGGGTGTTGACGCTTCATAAACAAAGTATGGTCAACTGTTAGTAATCGTGTCCTCCCTCCCCTCCACCTCCGTTCTGGGCTCTGTGGGGCTCATAAAAGCAGTGAGATCGCCTCATTAGGGAGACACTCACATCCTTTCAGTGGTTAGAGCAGACAACAGAATTTGGCTGGTTGGCCCAATGAGTGGTTGAGAATCACACATCAGACCCACGCCGGCAGGCCATGGCTTGCAATGTTTGGCAATAGTAACTTTGGGTTTCCAGGATTTGCGGTAAGAATCGAGTATCTGCCTTACGTGTTGGGATCTCTCCCGGGGCTGGGACACATCCCAGCAGGTGTTGGCATAGGCTCTCAGATTCTCGTGAACCACACTTCCAGGTCTCTGCCTGGACGCTTCTATTGCAGAGTCCCCGTCTTGGCCCCAGGGAACCGGTTCCCAAAGATTTGCCGAGGAGCCCCTTTGGTGTGCCTGCCAGCTCGGGGTGGGGGGGACCTGGGGACCTGCGATTTGCAAGATAAATGTTTGAGGTGCAGGTGCTGGGCTGGAGGAGCAGGGTTTCGCCTGCCCGCCCTGGGCAGAGACCTGAAGACTCCTTAGACTTTGTCCTCCCAACTCACCCAGTCCAAGCCCCCCACCCCGCCCCCTCTCAGATGAATCCAACTATTCAGTCTCTGCTCCATCAAAGCAGACGGTCTGGGAGTCTGGTCCTGCCGTGAGCCCTGACCAGCACCCGCCCTCCTCTCCCGGTGACCCCCGCAGCCCTCGCTGTATCGTCGAAGACCAAGTCCTCCCCTTTGGGGCCAACGACGGCAGCTCCCACTGCAGTCCCGAGCAATAGCGGCCCGTCTTTTCCTCCCGGTTCTTTGCCCAAGAAAGACTCTTCTCACTATGACTCAGTTGTTGAAAACAAACAACTTGTGAAAAACGGGTGCCTGAGTGGCTCAGTCAGTTAAGTGGCCGACTTCAGCTGAGGTCATGGCCTCACAGTTTGTGAGTTCGAGCCCCGCGCCTGGAGCCTGCTTCAGATTCTACGTCTCTCACTCTCTCTGCCCCTCCCCCGCTTGCACTCTGTCTCTCAAAAGTAAATAAATGTTACCAAAAATTCAAAATGTGAAAAACTGAGGACAAGAAATTAGAATTGAGTTTCGCTTTGCTGCTTGGAAGTATTTCGCTGATAAGTTCGAATGTAAGCCAAACCCCAGTTCCTTAAGATGACAAATGGGGAAAAGCCACATGAATTGGACTTACTATTAAGGGAGCGTATCGCTAGCAAATCGGACAGCAAGTTACTGGGAATGCTGGCGGTGACAATGAGAGTGTCCCAGTCCGTGGTGGTGACGGATGGCCCACCCTGTACCTCTTGTCACCCTGGGAGCTGCAGCCCTGATGCTTTCCCTGAAGGCTCCAGTCTTTGTAGCCCTCTGGCCTCCAGACCTCTGCTCCTCTCAGCCTGGCCTTTTTCCTCCCTCCCTTCAGCCCTCCCCTCCCCTCCCCTCCCTCCTTCCCATCCTCCCTTTCTTCCCTTTCTTTCTCTCTTCCTCCCTCCGGTTCTCCCTCCCTCCCTTCCTCCCTTCCTCCTACCCTCCCCCCCTTTCTTCCTTCCTCCCTCCCTCCCTTTCTTCCTCCTCCCCTCCCTCCCACCTATCCTCCCCTCACCTCCCTCTCTCCTGTTCTCCCTTCCTTCCTCCCTCTCTCCCCCTCCCTCCCTCCCTCCCTCCCTTCATCCGTCCTTCCCCCCTCCTTCACTCCCATCCTCCCTTCTTTCCTTTCTCCCTTCCCCATTCTCCCCTCCCCTTCCTTCCTTCCTCCTTCCCTCCCCTCTTCTCCTTTCTTTCCTCCCTCTCTCTCTCTTCCTTCCTTCCTTCCTTCCTTCCTTCCCTCCTTTCCTTCCCTCCCTCCCTCTTTGCCTTTTGTCACCAGCCTGCTTTCCTTTCCCTTCCAAACTGTCAGCACTGACTGATTTCCTGAGTTTCCCTGTCTTTAGGTCAGGCACAGTTTCTCTGGTTCCTTATAACCGCCCCCCCCTCCCCCCCAAATATGAGTGTTCATCCTATTCAAGATTTCCCTGTAATTCCTAGGAAGAGAAAGATAGAATATGAGGCAGCCAGAAAGAAGAAATGGGGGGGGGAGTGGCGAGTGGGTGTTTAAGGGGTACAGAGTTTCAGTTTGGGGTGATGAACACGTCCTGTGGATGGATGTGTGATGGTCGCACTGTGATGTGATGTAGTCAGTGTCCCTGAACCGGATGCCCACACATGGTTAATTTTATGTGAGGTATATTTTACCCCAATAAAAACTTTTTAAAAAAATTTTAAGGAGGAATGATCAAGGCCGTGGAGTCTGGTGAGACCCAGCTGGATGCGTGCCCTGTGGCCCCAGGCTTCCTTTCTTACTTGGTTATGGGCAGACCTTTGAGCCCTTTCTGTCTCTGTCTCTGTCTCTGTCTCTGTCTCTGTCTCTGTCTCCCTCATTCCTGAGCATGGAGTGCCTGCTCTGTTGCCCTGGCTACAGACTTTAACCCTCTATATGGACTGAATTCTGTGCCCGTCCCTTCATATGTTGAAGCCCTAACCTCCAAGGTGATGATATTTGGAAATAGGGCCGTTGGGAGGAGGTTATTTTTAGATGAAGTCATGAGGGTGGCACCCCCATGATGGGAATAGCATCTTCATAAGAGGAGGAGACCCGAGCACACTCTGCTTCTCCACCACGTGAGGACACAGCAAGGAGGTGGCCATGTACAAGCCAGGAAGATGGCCCTCACCCAGAATGGAACCTCCTGGTACCTCGATCTTGGACTTGGAGCCTCCAGAGCTGTGGGAAATCAATGTCAGTTGTTTAAGCTGCCTGGTCTGTGGTGTTTGTGATAATGGCCAAGGATGATGAAGGCACCCTCAGAGCCAATGCGCTTCACCTGCAGGCACGTCTGCAGACCTGGGGCCCCCATTTCTGAACCCCCTGCTTCTCAGAGGGAAGGGGGCCTGAAAGGCTGGCTGGTACTTCTTAGAGAGTATGCCCCCCAAAGTGCCAAGAAAATCACCTCCTTTTTTTTTTTAATTAAAAATTTTTTAAATTATTTTTTTAAGATTTATTCATTTTTGAGAGACAGAAAGAGCGTGAGTGGGGGAGGGGCAGAGAGAGAGGGAGACACAGAACCCAAGGCAGGCTCCAGGCTGTCAGCACAGAGCCCGACATGGGGCTTGAACCCACAAAACGAGATGATGGCCTCAGCCGAAGTCGGATGCTTAACTGACTGAGCCATCCAGGTGCCCCGATAGTCACCTCCTATCTTACTGCTATGGAGGCCCACGGGGGGCATCACAGATAAAACACAGACACACACACAGACATGAGTGCCTTTCTTCTCATAGGAACTTTCCAATGTTGCCTTGGCCCTCAAGCTTAGAGAAGAGAAGGAAGCTAACGTGGCCTGGCATCCATATGTGGATGTCACTCTTTTTGGGGTAATGAAAATGTTCTACATTTGACGGTGGTGATGGTTCTACAACCTTAATTATATATAAATAATATCATATAATATATAAACACATATAAATGTATAATATATATTATATAAATGTAATATATTATATATTATATAACATATTTATTAATATATAAATTAATTATATAACAATTTATATATATATATATTTTAAGTTTTATTTATTCTATTTAGTAATCTCTACACCAACATGAGCCTCGAACTCACCTCTGAGATCAAGAGTTCTGTGCTCCACTGACTGAGCCAGTCAGGTGCCCCACAGAATTGTACCCTGTAATGGATGAACTGTAAATGGACAGATTGTGTTGTGTGGTGTGTAAGTTGTATCGCAATAAATCTGTGTAAATGTAACCAGTAATTCTATGCTAGAGTCAATTAAACTTTTTTTTAATGTTAATTTGTTTTTGAGAGTGAGAGGGAGACGCAGAATCCGAAGCAGGCTCTAGGCTCTGAGCTGTCAGCACAGAGCCCAACACGGGGCTCGAACTCACAAACTGTGAGACCACGACCTGAGCTAAGGTCAGCCACTTTACTAACTGAGCCATCCAGGCTCCCCTATGCTAGAGTCAGTTAAAGGGGAGAGATGAAGGGGGTAATAGGATGGGATCGAGGGAAGCCTGAGTTACAGACAGACATGCTCTACGCAGTGGTTCTTGGTGAGGGGTGGAGAGTAGCTGTACTGAGCCCTAGGGGGCATTTGGAAATGTGGATGTTGGTTGCTTGACTCCTCGACTTGGGAAGTGCAGTTGGCATTGAGGGGGTGAGAGCCGGAGAAGCTAAGCATTCTGCAATGTCTACATTAGTCATGCACACTAAAAATGGTCTCACCTCCTAGCACCCCATTTCCTAACCTCTCCCTCTAACCAAAAATCTCTGCTCAGGGGAGATTTCTTTTCTTTCTTTCTTTTTTTTAAATTTTTTTTCCAGTGTTTATTTTTTAAGAGACAGAGACAGAGCATGAGCAGGAGAGGGGCAGAGAGGGAGACACAGAATCCAACAGGCTCCAGACTCTGAGCTGTCAGCACAGAGTCCGATGCAGGGCTCAAACTCACCAGCTGTGAGATCATGACCTGAGCGGAAGTTGGATGCTTAACCGACTGAGCCACCCAGGTGCCCCAGCAAATTTCAGTTATACAATACAGTGTTATCAAATATAGTCACCATGTTTACATTAGATTCTCAGACCTTATTTATCTTGTAGCCAAGAGTTTGTACCCTTTTACTAGCCTTCACTATTTTCCCCCGCTCTGTAACCCCTGGCTACAAGTTTTCTACTTTCTGTTTATATGAGTTTGACTTTTTCTTTTTAATGTTTATTTATTTATTTTGAGACAGGGAGAGAGAGAGAGAATCCCAAGCAGGCTCTGTGCTGTCAGTGCAGAGCCCGACGCAGGGCTTGAACTCAAGAACTGTGAGATCATGACCTGAGCCGAAATCAAGAGTAGGACACTTAACCGACTGCACCACCAGGCTTCCCAACCTTTTTTTTTTTTTTTTTTTTGGTAGATTCCACATAAAAATGATATCACGCAGTATTTGTCTTTCTCTATCTGGCTTATTTCACTCAGCATAATGCCCTCAAGCACCATGCATGTTATTACAAAAGACAGACTTTCCTTCTTTCTCATGGCTCAATAATCTTGTCATAGATATACACACCACATCTTCTTTATCCGTTCATCCATTGATGGACGCTTAGGTTGCTTTTAGATCTTGGCTATTGTAAATAATGCTGCTTTGAGCACAGGAGCGTAGGTATCTCTTCAGTATCCTGTTTATATTTCCTTTGGATGTATACCCAGCAGTGGGAGTGCCGGATCATATGGTGGTTCTATTTTAGTCTTTTGAGGAATCTCCATACTGTTTTTCTTAGTAGCTGCACCAATTTACATTCCCGCAAACAGTGCAGGAAGGTTCCCTTTTATCCTCATTCTTGCCAATGCTTATTCTTGTTGTCTCTCATTTTTTTTAAAAAAATTTTTTATTAAAAATTTTTTAACATTTATTTTTGAGAGACAGAGAGAGACAGAGCATGGGTGGGGGAGAGGCAGAGAGAGAGAGAGGGAGAGACAGAATCTGAAGCAGGCTCCAGGCTGTCAGCACAGAGCTGGACGCAGGTCTTAAACCCACAAACTGTGAGATCGTGACCTGAGCCGAAGTCAGACGCATAACTGACTGAGCCACCCAGCCACCCCGTCTCTTGTCCTTTCGATGACAGCCAATGTGGTAGGTGTGAAGTGATGTCTCACTGTGGTCCTGGTTTGCATTCCCCTGATGATGAGTGATGTCGAGTGCCTTTTCACGTACCTGTTGGCCACTGGTATGTCTTCTTGGCAAAAAATGGCTCTTCGGTTTCTTCTACCCAGTTTTAAATTGGATTTATTTATTTTCCCATTGAGTTGTGTGAATTCTTTGTAGCTTTTGGATACTGACGTATTATCACATGGATGGTTTGCAAAGACCCTTTCCCATTCCATAGGTTGACTTTCCATGTGGTCGATAGTTTCCTTTACTTTGCAGAACATTTGGAGTGTGATGTAGTCTATTTTTGCTTTCCTCGCCTTTGCTTTTGGTATCTTACATCCGCTTTCGATTCTTGCACCAGGTCAGACTAAGCCAAGAGCTGGTCTGTCCTTCGGCACAGAGGTTCTTGCTTCTCTAAGACCTATTGGCTCTGGTTTCTTCCGTGGGGTGTTGTCCAGGTTTCATTAGTATTTGTTTAGAGGTTATTTTTAGCTGGCTGGACCAGTTTTGAGGTAAATCTTTTGGGTACTTGCCTGGCATTATTTTTTTTAAAACTGATCATGACTATTTTAAACTGAGTATAAGTTCTAAGGCAGAAACATTTCCTTTTTAAGACGCTGTTTCTCTGGCAGTTATAAAGACTAATCCAAAAGATTAGCAAAAATAGCCGCTTGTTAAATAGCTTGAATCTGGGAAATGCAGGCACTTCTGTTCAATGAACCTTTCTGGGGTAAGAGAAGGAAAGAAGAAAAATCAAGGATTGCTCTGGACATCCATGGATAGTGGTCTTTACTGTAACCAAGATTTCTTTAAACAAATAAACAAACAAACAAACAAAAAGCTTACCTTTATCAATGATAAACAGCATATACCTGATCCCAAAATACATCACCAAAAATTTAAGTTAAAGCAGCAGTCTGCTGGGGAGAAAAACTCTTTCCTTTCCATCCGGTGCTAGTCATGAGCTCAAAGGTAAGCCAGGATGGGTGCCTCCAGGTACATCCAGGACTATGGAGGAAGCAGCAGTCTGATGTAATGCGCGCTTTTTTTTTTTTAATTTTTAATGTTTTATTTATTTTTGAGAGAGAACGCACGAGCGGGGGAGGGACAGAGAGAGAAGGCGCAGAAGGTCTGAAGCAGGCTCTGCACTGAGAGCAGCATGCCCGATGTGGGGCTCGAACTCATGAACTTCAAGATCAGGACCTGAGCTGAAGTCGGATGCTCACCCAACTGAGCCACCCCAGCACCCCGTGATACAATGTTGGCAGCTCTCTGCGCTCCACAGGACCCCCCCTCCACCCAACCCAGCATGCAGACTGGGGTACAAGGCCAACCAAGCTTATGTCACGTGTTGGATTTGTGTGCAACGTGGTGGCCGCAAATGCCCAGTGCCGAAGGGTGTCGCCTACGGCAAGCCCACCCATCGTGTCCACCGTGGTGTCAACCAGCTAGAGTCACAGAGGAGAGAGCTGGACGCCACTGTGGGGGCTCTGGCAGTCTTGAATTCCTGCTGGGTTGGCTAAGATTCCACGTACAAATTCTCCTGAGGTTATTCCCGTTGATCCATTCCATAAAGCTACCAGAAGAAACCCTGATGCCCAGTGGATCACCAAACCAGTGCACAAGCACAGGGAGACCGAGGGCTGACATCCACAGGGCGGAACACGGTCACAAGTCCCAACTCGCCTTGGTGCTTCTCGCCAGGGACATATAATTACCGTTACCCATGATGTAAGTACTGTTTGTAAAATTCTCACCTAATAAACAACTTTGGACAGTCATGTCTGCTGAAAAGTGTTCTTTAATTTGTCTGTTAAAATGAGTTGTCTGCTGGGGCGCCCGGGTGGCTCAGTCGGTTAAGCGTCCAACTTTGGCTGAGGTCATGATGTCATGGTTTGTGAGTTTGAGCCCCGTGTGGGACTCTCTGCTGTCAGTACAGAGCCCGCTTCGGATCCTCTGTCTCCCTCTGTCTTTACCACTCCCCAGCTAACGCCATCTCTCTCTCTCTCAAAATGCTGTTTGGCACAACAGGTGTAAAATAAATTCTGTAAAAGTGGGGTGCAGAAGCCATCCACGCAGATTTGTTGGTGCGTGCATTGAGACCTACAGCTTCCCTGTGGTGATGTAACGCTCTGCCCGTTTACTCTCAGATGGCTGTTTTTAGGGGCATGGTAAGAACAAGCATGTTACACTGGATTTTGCTTGGACATGTGTAGAATATCCCCATCTTTCATCGCAATCATGTGCAGAATAATAAAGCCACCTAGGTAGGGCCCACAGTTTTAGGCCGAATCCTATATTCCGTGTATGTAACTGCTGCTTCTGAGAAAATGCCACCATTTTTAGGAGAATTGAATAAACCTGTTGCAAGAGGGTTCTCTTACAAATGAAAATAAATCCTGCTTAACCTAAGCAAAAAAAAAAAAAAAAAGAAAAAAGAAAAAAGAAAAAGGAAGGGAGGGAGGGAAGAAGGAAGGAAGAAAGGAAGGAGGGAGTCTGCTAAACTCTTTCGGGTCAATCCCGTACATCCCTGGTTTATCTCAGTGGGTTTCTTTGGTCTCTGCATCTTTGGGAATCAATTGATCCGCAGGTCCTCCTTACAGTTTTAGGGGTGCAGGTCTTAGCCTCCCTCAACCCCAGCAGCCACAGGCCCAGAAGCAGACTTTGTCTTCAAAGGGTTGTAGGTGGGGCGCCTGGGTGACTCAGTAAGTTGAGCCTCTGACTCTTGATTTCAGCTCAGGTCATGATCCCAGGGTTGTGAGACCGAGCCCCGCGTCGGGCTCTGCACTGAGCCTGGAGCCTGCCTGGGATTCTCTCTCTCTCTCTCTCTCTCTCTCTCTCTCTCTCTCTCCCTCCCTCTGCTCCCCTCCCCCACTTGTGCTCTCTCTCTCTCTTTCTCTCTCTCTCTCAAAAAAACAAACAAAAACAGAAAAACCCCACAACAACTAATTTTCAGCCTCATACTTGCTAATTCTAAGCACACATGTGCCCACTTGGGGTGCTGGGAAGGATCATTCTTTAGGGGTAAAGTTCAGATCTGGTTATTGGCATGATCACCAGCATTGGTGGTTAAAGAGAAAATATCATGAGGGGAAGATCCATCGCAAATAGTCAAGGATGAGAATCAGAAGATGTGCAATGAGTACATTCTGTACAGAAATATTTAAAAGATGAAAATAGTAAGCTTATGTAGTTGGTCAGCCAATGACATCTGAGTGCTTACCGGTGTAAGTGTGTGGGTTCTCAGATGAGGCTGCCTGGGCGGGTGGCCCAGCCCCATCCCTTCGAAGCTATGGCCACCGGTGGTATTGAAGATCGCGGACAACTCGCAAATGGGCTGAAAGAAGGTCTACTGAATTTATTTGGACAGTAAGTTTGAGGCATGCTGGGAGACCTGAAAACTATCTAAAATGTCACTTGTGTTCTTTAAAAAAAATTTTTTTTAACGCTTTGTTTATTTTCGAGAGAGGGAGAGACAGAGTGCGAGTGGGGGAGGGCAGAAAGAGAGGGAGACACAGAATCTGAAGCAGGCTCCGGGCTCTGAGCTGTCAGCACAGAGCCCAATGTGGGGCTCGAACCCACAAACCATGAGATCATGACCTGAGCCGAAGTCGGAGGCTTAACCAACTGAGCCACCCTGGCGCCCCTAAAAAATGAACCATTGTACAGTAAACAATTCAATGGTAATTTAGAACATTGATGATGTCGTGCAGACACCACCTCTATCTAGTTCTAAAACGTTTTCATCACCCAAAAGGAAACTTGTACGCACTAAGCAGTTGTTCCCCGTTCCTTCCTCCCCGCTGGCAGCCACCACTCTGCATTCTTTTTTATGGATTTACTTATCCTGGATATTTCATATAAATGGAATCATATAATATGTGACCTTTTGTGACTGGCCTCTTTCATCTAGCGTGTTTTCGAGGTTCATCCACATTGCAGCATGTATCACTACTTTTCTCTTTATTACTGAATGATGTTCCTTTGTATGGACATACCGCGATCTGTTTGTCCATTCAGGCGATGTACATTTGGGCTCTTTCCGGCCGTGATGGGCCCACCTGGCTCGTGGGATCAGCCAGAATCTGCCGTTTTGCAGCATTGTCTTGTTTTTGTGCCAGAAAAGTTGTCAGACATGAAATTCAATGAATGCACATGAATTTCACTGAAGTTCCTAGATCTGGAGTTTGTAAATGAATATCCTTTGGGGACTTTTATTCTCCTAGGATTCATTTTTATACTTGACATTTGGAAAACGTTGTTCTCTTCTTCAGCATCAGAAAATCAGGTCACTGTTTCTTTAGTCGACTCCCTAGTATTTTATTCCAAGCCATGCAAAATGTTTGTTTTGTTTGGAACTTTCTCTGACTTCAGTTGCATAAACTGTATGTATCAGTGCTTCTCAAGCTAGAATGACCATAAGAGTCACTGGAAATATTTAATAGCCATGCAGATGGCCAGGTCCTATCCCCAGATAGCCCAATTTAGAAAGGCTGGGTGGAATCTGCATCTTTTCATGCCCCAAGGTGGTTTATGGACAAGACTTTGTGAAACAGTGATATGTACAACTGTCCTGAGTTAGCCAATAAAAATATAGCAGATTGGATGATGGAACTTTTTTGACATATCACGTTGAAAAATATGTTTGAAATAATTCATTAAAGTCCCAAAGAAGCCATCACCATAAAATATATGTTAAGAGGCGCCTGAGTGGCTCAGTTGGTTGAGCCTCTGACTCTTGATTTCGGCTCAGGTCATGATTCCAGGGTCGTGGGATTGAGCCCCACGCTCAGCACGGAACCTGCTGAAAATTCTTTTTCTCCCCCTGCCCCTCTCCCTGGTTCATGCGCTCCCCCTCTCTCTCTAAAATAAAAAAAAAATACATATATATATGTGTTAAATGAAAATGAAAGAAATATTTTAAAAGTTTTGGTGAAAGTAGGATTTGTTAATATAATGGAATCATTATAGAGGGATGCCTAGGTGACTTAGTTGGTTGAACGTCCAACTCTTGATTCAGCTCAGGTCATGATCTCACGGTACATGGGATCGAGCCCGTGGTGGGCTCTCTCAAAATAAATAAGTAAACTTAAAAAAATAATTATAGATTCACAGGAAGTTATAAAAAATTGTGTAGGGAGGTCCCCTATACCTTTCATCCTGTTGGGCCCAATGGAAACATCTCATATAACTATAGTACCACAATATAGTATTGTATGTAACATATGTATTACACATTTACATATTATTACATTAAATATTTTCATATTTATATGTAATATATATGTTACATATATGTTACATATATACCTGTACTAATATGTTATCAAGAAATTGGCATTGATATAATGTATAGAGTCAATTCAGATTTCACCAGTTTTACTCATTTGTCTGTGTGTGTGTGTGTGTGTGTGTGTGTGTGTAGCTCAGTGCGACTTTATCACATATGTAGACTCATGTATACCCTGTAACAATTAACACAGAATTGCTTCATCACTGCAAGGGTCTCTTATGTTATTATTTTTCTAGGCACACCTACCTTTCTCTCTGCCCACAGTCCCTGGCAACCACTAGCCCTAATCTGTTTTCCTAATACAGCATGTAACTTTTTGAGATTGACTTTTTTCTTTTTATTTATTTATTTATTTATTTATTTATTTATTATTTTATTATTTTTTAAAAATATTTATTTATTTTTGAGAGAGAGAAAGAGACAGAACATGAACAGGGGAGGGGCAGAGAGAGACGGAGACACAGAATCGAAAGCAGGCTCCAAGCTCCGAGCCATCAGCACAGAGCCTGACGCGGGGCTCAAACCCACGGACCTTGCGAGATTATGACCTGAGCCGAAGTCGGACGCTCTGTCGACGGAGCCACCTGGGCGCCCCGAGATTGAGTTTTTTCATTTGGCATAATTTCCTGGAGATTTATCTGAGTTGTTGCATTGTATTAATAGTTGATTCTTTTTATTGATGTATAGGGTTCCATGGTATAGATGAACCAAAGATCGATTAACCATACACCTGTTCAAAGACATTGTGTGGTTTCCAGTTTGAGCTATTACAAATAGAGCTGCTATGAACATCCATGCACAGGTTTTTAAATTAAAAAAATTTTTTTTTCTTTTTTTTAGAGAGAGAGTGCACGAGTTGGGGAAACGGGCAGAGGGAGAGAGACAGAGAATCTTAAACAAACTCCACACTCAGCTTGGAGCCCAATATGGGGCTTGATTCCACGATGCTGGGATCATGACCTGAGCCAAAATCAAGAGTCAGACGCTCAACTGACTGAACCCCCCAGGTGCCCCAGCCATGTACGGGTTTTTATAGGGACACAGATTTCCATTTCTCCGGCATAAATGCCTAGAAGTGCAATTGTTGGGTCACATGGTAAGTGCGTATTTAGTTTTTTAAGAAACTACCAGACTGCTTTTCCAGAATGGCTGTGCCATTTTACATTCCTACCAGCAACGCGTGAGTGATCCAGTTTTTCCGCATCATTGACAGTATGTGGTATTGTCACTATTTTTAATTTTAGCCTATGACATATTTCTCATTATGGTTTTCATTTACATTTCCTTATTGGTTAATGATAGTAAAACACCTTTTCACGTGCTCATTTGCCATCTGTATATCCTTTTGGGTGAAATATCTGTGCATGGCTTTTATCCATTTTTAAATTAGATACTTTTTGATTTGTTTTTATTGTGTTGATTGTTCTTTTACTGTTGAATTTGGAGAGATATTTATGCATTCTAGATATTCCATTAAAAATATCGTGGGGGTGTCTGAGTGGCTCAGGTTAAGCGTCCGACTCGGCTCAGGTTATGATCTCGCGATTCTTGAGTTCAAACCCCAGGTTGGGCTCTGTGCTGACAGCTCAGAGCCTGGAGCCTGCTTCGGATTCTGTGTCTCCCTCTCTCTCTGCCCCTCCCCCAGCTCTCTCTCTGTCTCTCTCTCACTCTCAAAAATAAATAAACATTAAAAATTAAAAAAAAAAATCCAGGGATGCCTGGGTGGCTCAGTTGGTTAAGTCCCACTTTGGCTCATGTCGTGATCTTGCAGTTTGTGAGTTCAAGCCCCAGGTCGGGCTCTGTGCTGACAGCTCAGAGCCTGGAGCCTGTTTCAGATTCTGTGTCTCCCTGTCTCTCTGCCTCTCCCTCGCTCACACTCTGTCTCCCTCTGTCAAAAATAAAATAAACATTAAAAAAAAATTTTTTTTTAATCTTTATCGTTTTTTCTGATTAGAGAGGTAATACATGTTCATTATTTCAAAATTTTGGCACCTCAGACATACAAGAACACAGAATATGAAAGTTCTCTGTCACCCGAGCATAGATCTAACTGTATTAACTGATCATCAGAGCGTTTTTTCTTATGCATACCCTATAAACATACTCGCGTAAATATTTTCTATTTTAACCAAATGGGAGGACATGCGAACTGCTTAAAACTTGCTTATGCTTCATTTCACGATAGAGGGTGGACACCTTTGCACATCAATTGGTTGAGACCTACTTCACGCTTTCAAGCATCTGCGGAATCGTCTGGTTTTACGCGCAAGGCTCCAGAACTGCCATGAAAGTGTGCCCTTGAGAGGCAGGAAAGTTCCCATTGTATTTTATGTTTCATTTATGTTTGGCATTTATCATCCTGAAGCATATGGGCTTTCAGAATCTAGAAACCAAGACAGCTGCAATTTTAATGGAGCTCATGCTTCTGACTGAGAAATTAGCGATGTGGACCAAAGGCCCAGTAAGTCTTTACGTATAAAGTTTTCTTAGCCTCTCCCCCAGATTTTTCCTTAGGAGCCTCCTACCCTGGTGTAAATTAAGCTGCAAGGGAAAAAAAGACAGGTCCAGGTGTCTCGCTACAACCAGCCCTGGGAAGAGAGCTTTTGGGACCTTTGCTTTGCTGTTTTGTGGAAATGCATCTGATGTTTTGCGCAAAAGTTCCTGCCTCTCCTTGCGACCAAATTAAAAGTCAAAGTCTCTATGGGGCGCCTGGGTGGCTCAGTCGGTTGAGCCTCTGACTTCACCTGAGGTCATGATCTCACAGCTTGTGAGTTTGAACCCTGCGTCGGGCTCTGTGCTGACGGCTCAGAGCCTGGAGCCTGCTTTGGATTCTGTGTCTCCCTCTCTCGCTCTACCCCTCCCCTGCTCACGCTCTCTCTCTCTCTCTCTCTCTCTCTCTCTCAGGAATAAATAAAACATTTAAAATTAAAAAAAAAAATTTAAAAATAATAAAAGTCAAAGTCTCAACAGTGTCTCCCAGACCCTTAGTTCAATTGTGCCCTGTTCTTTGCGGACCTCCTTTCCTGCCCCCAGCTCACTGACTGCAGTCCCACTGGCCTCCAGACCCTTCTGGCAGCAGAACTGTAGGCAGGAACTGTTGCCCTGGGCTCCTTCTCAGAGCTCCTCTCCCACACCCCAGCCCAGCCCACCACCCATTCCTTCCTCTTTGCTCCTAGTCACCCTCTTAAAAAAAAATTAGGTACTTTATTTATTTATAGCATATTTATCAAGGTAAGTCATACAGTGGTATGATTTCCAGTTTACACAGGTTTCTTTTGTTTTTTTTTAAACGTTTATTTATTTTTGAGACAGAGAGAGACAGAGCATGAATGGGGGAGGGTCAGAGAGAGAGGGAGACACAGAATCCGAAACAGGCTCCAGGCTCCGAGCTGTTAGCACAGAGCCTGACGAGGGGCTCGAACTCACGGACTGTGAGATCATGACCTCAGCTGAAGTCAGAGGCTCAACCGACTGAGCCACCCAGGCGCCCCATCTTTTCTTTTCTTTTTTTAAAATGTTTATTTATTTATTTTGGAAGGCAGGGGAGGAGTAGAGAGAGAGGAGAGAGAGGGTGACAAGCAGGCTCCGTGCTGTCAGCACTGAGCCCCATCCCACGAACCATGAGATCATGACCTGAGCCGAAACCAAGAGTCGGACACTCAACCAACTGAGCCCCCACACGTTTCTAATAGAAAAATTTGGAGAAGTGTTTCAGCAGTGTGAGACATAGGTCCTGAATATCCAGAATACTCATCTTCCTATGTTCTGGGTAACAGAAGGATGTACACTTAAAAACTTACAATAACTTAATAAAAAAAAAATCACCTGCAAATATTTTTCTTTGCACAGATGTTGTCCCTTCCCCCAGTTGAAACACAAGCTGTTGAAAAATCCTCTTATCAATGGAGAATGAGAGAAGTATGAACAGGGGCCCTGGCTGCTCTCATTAAATAGTCATCTTGCCCACAAGATTCCTTTTTCCATCGCCCTTGTTTTTGTTTTTGCTTTTTCTAAACTGTGGTAAAATATTCCTCACATAAAATTTGCCATTTAAAAAATTTTTTAATGTTTATTTTTGAGAGAGAGAGAGAGAGAGAGAGAGAGAGAGAAACAGAGTGTGAGCAGGGAGGGGCAGAGAGAGGGGGAGACACAGAATCCGAAGCAGGCTCCAGGCTCTGAGCTGTCAGCACAGAGCCCGATGTGGGGCTCGAACCCACAAACTGTGAGATCATGACCTGAGCTGAAGTAGGATGCCTAACCAACTGAGCCACCCAGGTGCCCCCATTTTAGCCATTTTTAAGTGCACGGTTCAGTAATGTTATGCATATCTACATAGTCGTGCAACCATCCCCACCATCCATCTCCAGAACTTTTCGTCCTGTGAACAACACTGAGACTCCGTCCCCATTAAACGCTCACTCCCCACCCCACTCTTCCAGCTCCCGTCCCCCACCACCTACTTACTGGCTCTGTGAGTTTGGCGACTTCAGGGACCTTGTAGAAGTGGAATCGCACAGTATTTGTCTTTCTATGACTGGCTTATTTCTCTCAGCACAGTGTCCTCAAGGTTCATCCGTGTTTGTAGCAGGTGCCGGAATTTCCTTAGCTTTTAAGGATGAGTGATATTCTGTTGTGTGGACGGACCACCTTTTGTTTACTCATTGCCTTGTGATGGCCATGGGTGTTACTTCTGCTTTTTGGCTCTTGTGAATAATGCCTTACTGTCTTTCCACATCGTGTAAGATTGTGTTCCATGAAGGCAGGGATGGTTGTCTGTTTTGCTCATGATGTAGTTCATAGGCTTAAGACAGAGCCTGGTGCATAGTAAGTGCTCAATAAATATTCACTGAATGAATGAATGGGGTCCTCTTTGCCTGTTGCTGTTGTCAGAGGCAAAGCCGCTGGGGATCTGTGTTCAACAGGGTCTCCAGCCTTCATGCTGTAGGGGATCTGGGCTAAGTTTGGCCAGCACTCCCGGGTGCCTGCCCTCTGCTGGCATTGGGCCAGGCCTGTTCACACAAAGTCATTTATTCATTGATTGAATAAATATTGCCTCTGTTCCTACTATGTGCTAGGCCCTGGGCTAGACACCGGTCACCGTGGTGAGCAAAATTAGGCCCAGTCTCTGCTTTTCTGGGCTCTACTCTGGGACACACAGAAACATCAGACGATCACGCACACTTCTCACTAAGGAGATCCACGGACAGGCGTTTCTCCTCCACTGTCTGCCACCAGAAAGAAGTGGCCCATTTATGTTTCACTGTTGTGTTTTTAAAGTTGTTTGTATGTTCTAGATACAAGTCCTTTGTTGGCTGGGTGATTTGCACATGATTTCTGTGTCTGTGATTTGTCTTTTCAGCCTGTCATTAAGGTCTTTTGCAGAGCAAATATTTTTAATTAGGTCCAATTTATCAATTTTTCCTCTTATGGATATGTGACGATAGGGGTTTTTCAGTAGTAAAATGCACATAATATAAAATTTACCATTGGGGCGCCTGGGTGGCTCAGTCGGTTAAGCGTCCAACTCTTGATTCTCGCTCAGGTTGTGCGTTCAAGCCCCATGTCAGGCTCTGTGCTGACAGCTCAGAGCCTCAAGCCTGCTTCGGATTCTGTGTCTCCCTCTCTTTCTCTACCCGTCCCCCTGCTTGCCCTCTGTCTCTCTATCTCTCTCTCAAAAATAGACAAACATTAAAATTTTTTTTAAAAAATTTACCATTCGTGGCATTTCGTACATTCCCAGTGCTGTGCGCCCATCACTATGCCTAGTTCCAGAACATTTTTATCACCCGGAAAGGAATCCCTGTACCCATTGCCTCCTCCCCCCGGACCCTGCTTTTTATCTCCATGGATTTGCCAACTCTGGACATGTCAAAGATAAGTGGAATCATACACTATGTGGCCTTTTGTGTCTGGCTTCTTTCGCCTAGCATGAGGTTTTCAGATGACAGACGTTTTGGTCAGCCTCGTGGCTCTGCAGTGAAGGTCTGCATTCCTGTTGGGTCGTCAGGCAACAGCCTCGTGTTGTCTGCCCCTCAGAGTTCAGACTGCTTCCTCCTCCCCCCACCCCTCCCCGCACACCCTCTTCCAAGCCGCCAGCTCCCACTCTGGCTCTCAGGGCACGTCTGGTCCAGACATGTGGCTCCGTCCTGGCAGCTCCCCAGGGTTCCGACACTAACTTCACCTCAGGCCTCCCGCCACCAGCAAAGCCTGCTTCTCCCCTGTCCCCTCCTTATCCTCCAATGCGCTGCCCTCCGTGTCTCCTTTCTCTAATCACCCCCCAGCAATCACTTACAAGCAGAGAATGGTGGAGAAAAATGGGTTTCAGAGACCCCCCGGGTTGGGTCTTTTATTCACCGGCCCAAGGCACCTGGGCGAGAACCTCAACCTCGCCAAGGCCTGGTTTCCTCCTCTGTGCGGTGGAGATGATAACACCTATCCCAAGGTCATCGTGAGGAGGAAATGAGGGAGGGGGAGGTGCTTAGCCCAATGCCAGGCACTGGGCACAGAGGGAAATGGCTGATGATTGTGGCAGATTGTATTTGGCAAAGATGGCCACAAGGATATCTCCTGTCCCACATGCTCTTCTAGACCTTTGTCAGCCCATCAAGAGATGGAGTGTAAGGGCGCCTGGGTGGCTTAGTCGTTTGAGTGTCAGACGCGGTTCATGAGTTCAAGCCCCGCGTTAGGCTCGCTGCTGTCAGCACAGAACCCGCTTCGGGTCCTCCGTCCCCCTCTCTCTGCTCCTCCCCCACTCACACTCTCTCAACGATAAATAGACATTAAAACAAAAAAAGAGAGACACGGACTATAAACCCATCCCCTTGACCTTGGATGTGGGCCAAGAGGACACTCCATGACTTCCAAGGCTGGGTCATAAAAGGCTAGGCAGCCCTTGCCTCGTTTGCTGGAACACCAGTGCTTGGAGCCCTGTGTGGTCATGCCAGACCTTACATGAGGCCGACACACTGTGGGGAAGCCCAGACCACACGGGGAGGCTGCACGCAGGTGCTCTGGATCACTGTCCGGCTGTGGCCCCAGCGTCAGTTCCAGTATGTGAGCAAAGGTACCTCCACGTGATCCTAGCCCCAACCATCAAGCTCCCTGGTCCTTCCCGGTCTTTGACCCCAGACCTCCTGGCACAGGGACGAGTGATCCTTGCTGTGCCCCGTGTTAATTCTTCACCCCCCAGGATCCACCCCCGTAATCAAATGGTTTGGGGCTGGTGTTACACAGCCGTAGTAACTGGAACGATGGTGATGATGTCTTGCCAGTTCCGTTGCTTTGGTCTGTCCGAATCTGGCCCCTTCTCCCTGTGTATCTCCACCTCTACTGTCTTAGCTTGGGCTCGTATCTTCTACCTGCATCAGATTCCAAACGTGTATTTCTACCTCCTCTCTCTACCCTCCAAACCTTCCTTCCCCCACACTAATCTGTCTCAAACACAACCACGGCCCAATCACCTCCCCCAGTCCTTCCCCAAGTCATGGCTCCCAGTCATGTATGATGAAAGTCTCCAGAGATTAATCACAACATTCAGAGACCCATAATTTAGGGAAACGCAAGTCTCTAAGAAGGAGGTATTTTACCTTACTTTATTCCAGCCTGCTCCAACCCTGCCTGGAAAAAAAAAAAAAAAAAAAAAAAAAAAAGATAAAGAACGTGATAATGCTCAGAGCATTTGATATTTTTGGAAACAGAAAGTAGGTTTTTGTTTT
The DNA here is from genome assembly GCF_046562875.1 of Panthera onca. Lineage (NCBI taxonomy): Eukaryota > Metazoa > Chordata > Mammalia > Carnivora > Felidae > Panthera > Panthera onca. The sequence goes on from NC_138354.1 coordinate 5,010,467, forward strand.
TGTTTTTTTTTTTTTAACTTAGGAAACATGTAAGGACTCTGAGTCTACCCAACCATGAAAAATTACCTCAAAACCCTTTCAGGCCCTGAGAATTCCAGGTATAAAGGTAAAAAATGATAGATTCTTGAGCTAGTAATTTAGTTGCCTATAGGAAAATTGAATATAATTTAGTCCTACATGCTTTTTAATCATGCAACTGTTCTTGGGTGGGTCGACACCCCAGGACAATGCCTTGGCCTGGGATGCTGGGTGAGTAAAGCCCGGGGGAGCAGACCCAGGAAATTCAGGGTCCTTATTGATCAACTTCTCCCCCATGGGACTTGCCAACCAAGCCTTTCTTCAAAATTCACCCTTTAATTGTCGGCAACGGGGTGCTTGCTGTTTGGTAAATACATCTTTTTTTTTTTTTTTTTTTTTTTTTTTTTTGTAGTGATCTCTGCACCCAGCGTGGGGCTCGAACTCATGACCCCGAGATCAGGGGTTACATGTTCTTTCGACTGAATCAGCCAGACATCCCGGTTTTATTTTTTATTTTATTTACTTATTTATTTAATGTTTATTTATTTTTGAGAGAGAGACAGAGGTGAGTGGGAGACGGGCAGAAAGAGAGGGAGACACAGAATCTGAAGCAGGCTCCAGGCTCTGAGCTGTCAGCACTGAGCCCGACGTGGGGCTCAAACCCACAAACTGTGAGATCGTGACCTGAGCTGAAGTCGGATGCTAAACCAGCTGAGCCACCCAGGTGCCCCACTTACTTATTTATTTAAAGTAGGTGCCACACACCCAACCTGGGGCTCGAACTCACAACCCTGAGATCAAGAGTTGCACGCTCTACTGCCTGAGCCAGCCAAGTGTCCCTTGGTGAATCTGTTTTAAAGGCTGTTGCTTTTGGACTGTTTTAATGGATCCTTGGGAAGATGAGCCTCCACCAGTTACTCCCTTGGTTGTAGCTGTTTTGAGACCTTCAGATCGGGAGGACCTTGTTCTTTGTTCCTTACACAGTATGTGGCCAGGATTACTTTGGAAAACGTAGTACCATTTCACAGGAAGCTGCAGTGAAAAGGCCTTTTCAAAGTGGGAAAATGGAAATAACGTTTAAAAATGTCTTTTGTCTTTGAACCATGAGGTTTTGCTTTGAGTATGGCTCTTTGCCACTGTCGTTTTTTTCTCTTGCTGAAAGCCTAAAATTCTTACGTTGAAAGGCACTTCCTTCTGTTGTTTTATCACCTTCCTGGTTTTGTCTAATCTCACTCAGATTACAGTCGTATTTCTTGGTCTTTTTAATGTGCGTATTCAAATTTCAAACACAGGGTCTTTGTTCTGTAGTCTTGACTTTTCATGCACTCTGAGACATATTTTGGGACACTTACAAAGAAGAATGTTTTGCTTTAAATACTCGCGTGTTTTGAAACCTACTTTGTCATGTTCAACTTCCAAAGTTTTCATGAGTTCTGGTGAGGTATTCTATTTAGAGAGTATTTTGTTTTAATTAAGCCCATCTTAAGAGACATTCGGTTTTTGCCAAGAATGTGCTTTCTCCCTTAAAAAAATCAGTTATATTTATAACATTCATAAACTAAGTTATTAACAAAGGCAAAATTTTAGCTGCACTGTGCCCGTGTCTTCTCAGTTCATGGGAATTAAAGAGAACAGGAATGAGCTGAGCCAAAACATAATGACAAGTCAAGACACTATGAACACACATGGACTTTATTTTCAATAATTTTTTAGTAAATGCTGGGTTTTAAAAATTGTTTTATGGAACGATTCCTCATCTCTGAAAAGAATACAGAGGGTTGGCTGCTATCTTCAGCACTGGGTATGTTTTATTCGTTAATGTGCTCCTGCTCTAACTATGGAGGAAAAAGCTATAGGGGAGACTTCAATTCTGTCTTAATTCAATTAGGCTGCATTTAAAAATTAACGTTTATTTTTTCCTAGATATTATAACATATGCCCATATAATAGAAAATATAGAAAATACAGAAAAATAGAGACAGGAAGATTAAAGTTATCTACAGACCTCTTACCAAAGGGCAACCAATATGAGTATTTTGTTGTGTTTTGTTGGTAATATTTTATATACGACTTTTTTCTTCTTACATGGTTAGGATTGTATCATATGTTTTTTTTTTTTTTTTAAGTTTATTTATTCATTTTGAGATAGGAGAGAGAGAACCAGCAGGGAAGGGGCAGAGAGAGAGGGGAACAGAGGATCCAAAGCAGGCTCTGTGCTGGCAACAGAGAGCCCGATGCGGGGCTCGAACTCACGAACTGTGAGATCTCACAGTTGAACACTCAACTGACTGAGCCACCCAGGTGCCCCTAAACATTTTTTTAAAATTTTTTTTTTTAACGTTTATTTATTTTTGAGATAGAGAGAGAGACAGAGCATGAATGGGGGAGGAGCAGAGAGAGAGGGAGACACAGAATCGGAAGCAGGCTCCAGGCTCTGAGCCATCAGCCCAGAGCCCGACGCGGGGCTCGAACTCACGGACCTCGAGATCGCAAGATCGTGACCTGAGCTGAAGTCGGATGCTCAACCGACTGAGCCACCCAGGCGCCCCGCCCCTAAACATTTTTAAGTGTACAGTTTAGTGGCATTAAATATATTCACATTGTTGTGAATATCACCACCATCCATCTCCAGAACTTCCTCATCTTCCCAAACTGAAACCCTGTCCCCAATGAATAACCACTCCCTGGTCCCTGGCAACCACCCTTCTACTTTCTGTCTCTATGAATTTGTTTTCCTGCTTTTCATTATTTTGGGAAGTGTAATTGATGTATAACATTATAGCAGTTTCAAGTATACATTGTGAAGTGATTGTCACAAATCTGGTTAATATCCCTCACCCTACGTAGTTACAAAATTATTTTTTCTGGTGGCAAGAACTTCTAAGACTCACTCTCTTAGTAACTTTGAAAGTTATGTATTTATTTTGAGAGAGAGAGAATCCCAAGCAGACTCCACACCGTCAGCACAGCCAGATGTGGGGTTCGATCTCATGAACCATGAGATCGTGACCCGGGCTGAAACCAGAAGTCGGACGCTTAGCTGACTGAGCCACCCAGGCACCCATCTCTTAGTAAGTTTTAAATATGCAATACAGTAAGTATATTATCTATAGTTTCCATGCCATACTTTATATCCCTATGACTTCCTTCATTCTTAGCTGAAAGTCTGTACCTTTTGACCCCTGCCTCCCTTTGCCACTCCCCCATGTCACCTCTACCAACCACCAGTCCTCTCTCTGTGTCTGTGAGCTCATTTTGTTTTGTTTTGTTTTTGGATTCCACATGTGAGATCATACTGTATTTGTCTTTGTCTGACTTATTTCACTTAGCATAGTGTCCTCAAGCTCCATCCATTTTGTGGCAAGTGGAAAGAGTTCATTCTTTTTTTATGGCTGAGTAATAGTACTCCATTGTGTGTGTGTATGTGTTTTACATATATTATTTTCTTTATCCATTTATTCATTGAACAGGGGGGTGCAGATATCTTTCCAAATTAGTGTTTTGGTGGGGTTCCTGGGCAACTCAGTGGATTGAGCATCCAACTCTTGATTTTGGCTCAGGTCATGATCCTAAGGTCTGTGCTGACTGTGGAGCCTGCTTGAAATTCTCTCTCTCTTTCTCTCTCTCTCTCTCTCCCCCCCTCCCTCCCTCCCTCCCTCTCTCACTCTCTCTAAAATAAAATAAAAAAATTAGTGTTTTTGTTTTCTTTGGATAAGTTACTCAGAAGCAGGATTGTTGGATCATATGGTGATTCTATTTTTAATATTTTGAGGAAACTATGTACTGCTTTCCATAGCAGCTGTACCAATTTATGTTCCCACCAACAGTGCATGAGGGTTTCCTCTTCTCCACGTCCTCGCCAACATTTGTTATGGCTTTTTAAAAAAATTTTTGTTTTAAAGATTAAAAAATTTGTTTTGAAATTTTTTTACTATTTATTTATTTTTGAGAGAGAGACAGAATGTGAGTGGGAGAGGGTCAGAGAGAGAGAGAGAGAGAGAGAGAGGGAGATGCAGAATCTGAAGCAGGCTCCAGGCTCTGAGCTATTAGCACAGAGCCCTATGCAGGGCTTGAACTCACAAACAGTGAGATCAGACCTGAGCCAAAGTCGGATGCTTAACCGACTGAGCCACCCAGGCACCCCCCCAAAAATTTTTTTTTAAGTTTATTTATTTTTGAGAGAGAGAGAGAGAAAGCACAAGGGAGGGCAGAGAGAGATGGAGAGAGAGAGAATCCCAAGCAGGCTCTGCACCATCAACACTGAGTCCAACATGGCCCTTGAACTCACGTACCTCGAGTTGATGACCTGAGCCTAAATCAAGAGTCGGACGCTTAACCGACTGAGCCACCCAGGTGCCTCTGCTTGCTTGCTTCTTTCTTTTTCTTTCTTTCTTTCTTTCTTTCTTTCTTTCTTTCTTTCTTTCTCTTTCTTTTCTTTTCTTTTCTTTTCTTTTCTTTTCTTTTCTTTTCTTTTCTTTCTTTTCTTTCTCAAAATGTAAAGGTCTAGTTCCCAAACAGTTTTATGCCCCCAGAAGGAAACCCTGTACCCATTAGTGGTCACTCCCTATCCCTCTGGCCCTTCGGCATCTGTAAACCACCAATTTGTGCCTATGTGTGTGGATTTCATACAAATGGAATCCTACAACATGTGACCTTTTGTGTCTGGCTTCTTTCACTCAGTGTCATATCTTCAAGGCTTATCCTTGTGGCATACATCAGTACTCTATTCCTCTGTATGGCTGATAAATGTTCCATTATATATATTATCATATATCAATACATATAATATATAATAACATTATATATTAAATATGTTAACATATATATTATATACGTACCACAGTTTGTGTATTCATTAATCCATTGGTAGGCGTTTGGGCGGTTTCCATCTTTTTGCAGTTATGACTAACGCTGTTACGAACATGTGTATACAAGCATTTGTTTCAATACCTGTTTTCAATTATTTTGAGCACACCATATACCTAGGCACAGAACTGCTGGATCATATGGTAATTCGATTTACCTTTTAAAAAAAAATTTATTTGAGAGAGAACGTGCACAGGAAGAGCAGAGAGAGAGAGAGAGAATCCCAAGCAGGTCTGCACTGTCAGTTCAAGGAGCCTGATGTGGGGTTTGAACCCACAAACCCATGAGATCATGACCTGAGCCAAAATCAAGAGTTGGGTGCCTAACCGCCTGAGCCACCCAGGCACCCCTCTGTGTTTAGCTTTTTGGGGAACCGTCAAACTGTCTTCCATGATGGTTGCATCCTTTTACATTCCCACCAGCAGGACGTGAGGGTACCATTTCCCCCACATCTTTACACGGAGACCATATCTTAAAGTTGGGGGGCAGGGGCCGTCTGATCTTTGGTCACGGTGGTTTGTCCATGATTGGTTTTGATAACCTCTAGCACTGTTTCCCTCCACAGTTCACAGAATGGAATGTTGGCCGAAGAGCAGCCATTGTGATCTGGTAAGGACCTTCAATTCTGTTAACTTGGAAATTCACACAAGAGCTGGAAGGGGCTTTGGGAGAAATATAGTTCAGACGTATCTTCTCTGGTCTCTGCTTGAATGCTGCCTATGATGGGTGCTCACAGCACCAGGGGGTGGACAATCCCACTGTTGGACAATTGTCTCCTTTTCCTGAAAATCCATTTCTTTAGAGGTGGAGGTTCAGAGAAGGCTCCCTGGAGGAGGGGACGTCAGAACTGAGCTTTGGGGGTGTTGAGTTGACCAGGGAAGGAAATGCAGGAGGTATGTCCCTGGCAGAAGAAAAGTGAAAGCAATGTTTTCCAAACTGATTGTGTATACCACAGTGGTAGCCTCACCAGGGGCCTTGTTGGACAGGTCTTTTTTTTTTTTTTTTTTAAGCTTATTTATTTACTTTTGAGAGAGAAAGAGCACAAACAGGGGAGGGGCAGAGAGAGAAAGGGAGACACAGACTCTGAAGCAGGCTCCGGGCTCTGAGCTGTCGGCACGGAGCCCACCCTCAGGAACCGTGACATCATGACCCGAGCCAGAGTCTGACACTCAACTGACTGAGCCACCCAGTTGGGTGGTCCTTTGATGAATCACCCTGAGAGAGTTTCAGTTGCCCTACACAGCCCTTCCCTGCTTCAACACCTCTCCACCTGTTTCTGTCTATTGTCTTTTAGATTGGAATGTGCCAAAGTATTTATTTCAAACAGGCTTTTAAAAAAAAAATATTTTGTTTGAGTATATTTATTTATTTCGAGAGAGAACATGAGCAGAGGAAGGGCAGAGAGAGAGAGAGAGAGAGAGAGAGAGAATCCCAAGTATGCTCTGTGCTGTCAGTGCAGAGCCTGACATGTGGCTCCATCCCACAAACCGTGAGGTCATGACCTGAACTGAAATCAAGAGTCTGCTGCTTAACTGACTGAGCCACCCAGGTGCCCCGACATCTGTCCATCTCTTAAACATCTGGTGGCGTTCCTTGGCTCGCCAGTCTGAGCCCCTTCATTATTCTTTGTCTTGGGTTTTCTAGGAGACACTGTGTTTTTAATCCTGCGGGACAGGCAAATGCAACATCTATAATTAGATGTGTCTGTTATTAAATTCCACATCTTACTGACGAATTCTTGCTGAGGTGCCTGGGGTACCAGTGAGGAAGTACAATGCCCCAGCATTCACAGAAGCTCCAAGCTGCCAGGTGGGGTGGAAACGAGCAAATCTTTCAGTGACTGAGCTACAACATGAGTCCTCACCAAGGAGCTTCTCATTGTGTCCCAGTAAGACACTTCTTGCTTCCAAGGAAGAGTACCTGGGACTTAAATTGATGAATAAGTCAGCCTGTGGTTGTCGTGGGTGGCTGGGGACAAGGGTGATATGTAAATAAAATGGGTAAAATTTAAATTGCGTTTTAGCGAATAGCATTATAATTTCTTCCCCTATGAAATCTTCAGTAAGTAGCAAAACAGACCTCTCTCTTTTTTTAATGTTTATTTATTTCGTTTTACTTTTTTTAATTGAAAAAGTTTTTTAACGTGGATTCACTTTTGAGAGACAGAGACAGAGCGCGAGCAGGGGAGGGGCAGAGAGAGAGGGAGACACAGGCTCCAGCTGTCGGCACAGCGCACGTCGCGGGGCTTGAACCCACGAACCGGGAGATGATGCCCTGAGCCGAAGTCAGAGGCTTAACCAACTCTGCCACCCAGGAGCCCCAAAATGTTTGTTTAGTTTTGAGAGAGAGACAGATCGCACGTGAGGGAGAGGCAGAGAGAGGGAGGCAGAGGATCTGCGGCAGGCTTTGTGAGGACAGCAGCAAGTCCCACGTGAGGCTCGAACTCACAAACCATGAGATCATGACCTGAGCCCCGTGAGATCATGACCGGAGCCCCGTGAGATCATGACCTGAGCCAAAGTTGGATGCTCAACCGACTGAGCCACCCAGGCGTGCCTCAAAACAGGACTCTTTGAAAACTGGGTCCTTTTTTCCTTCCTATTTATTTTTTCCTCCATCTTTACCTTGTGGGGTGCGAATGACCCAAGGGCTGGGTATTTGTTGTCCAAGTAAGAAGCAACTATGAAAATATCAGAAGATGTGCTCATAGGAGAGGAGTGGCCAGAAGGTAAATAGAACGCGCCATCTTCGGGAAAGCCAGAGTTTGATTTGATTTCATCACCAAGGCTCCTCTGCCCCACAACGCTTCCCTGGCCCTAGGATTGCCCACCAGTAGGCAAGTTCATGCTGTTTCGTCTTCAGAACCAACAAGCAACCGTCAGCATCTGGCGGATGGCTCAGCTGGCAGTTCCCCTTGGCTTCTCCTTGTGGGAGATTCAAGGAAGGGCCGGGCATCGGAAGGACTTTCGGGGAAATCATCTTTCCTCTGTCTTCCTTCCCCTTCCATATTCTGCTTATTAATAATTCACTTTTCCTTTTAATTCTCAGTACTCTGGCTGTTCTTTTGGGCCAGGCCGATGCACACTTCACTTTCTTCTATTTCCTTTTATTCCAATCACAAAATCCCTCCAGGCTGAAGCTCCCTTCTCAGAAACCTAGCAATTAGAAGAGGAAGCCGGTCTCTTACTAACACTTTGTTTGGAGCCCCGTCATAAATAATTAACCTGACATTACACTCAGAAAACAAATGGATGGGGTTCAGTTGGCGATGTTGTGTGGGAGCTTTCTCTCCTGGGGTTTTACCCCACTCACAAAATCCAGGAAGCGGATACAGGCCTTTCCATTAGCAGGGATGAGCTGTCCGATTTCCAACACTTAGGGAGGAAACCACATCGAGCCATTTTTCTCAGGCACTTAAACTTGAGATTTGTTCATGAATCCGGTGTCTGAGACTCAGGACAGCATTTTCTCCCACCAGCATCTCACGGCCCCAAAGGCTGCAGCCGCCCCCACACTCGTTTGATTTGACCTCCGGTCAACTCAGTTTCATTCCCGGGGATGACAGTGGAGGGTGCAGGGTGGATTCAGAAGGGGCCATGGTCATCTCCACTCAGATTCAGTCCTTGGCTAAAATGGTCAGGGTGAAGATGTGACTGGGATGGGTTCTTCCTTTCCTTTTCTTTCTTTCTTTCTTTCTTTCTTTCTTTCTTTCTTTCTCTCTCTTTCTTTCATGGATCCTTCCTGCCTTCCTTTCCTCCCTCCTTTCCTTCTTCTTCCCTTCCTTCCTTCCTTCCTTCCTTCCTTCCCTCCTTCCCTCCCTCTTTCTTCCCTTCCTTCCTTCCCTCCCTCCCTCCTTCTTCCCTTCCTTCCTACCTTCCCTCCCTCCCTCCTTCTTCCCTTCCTTCCTTCCCTCCCTCCCTCCTTCTTCCTTTCCTTTCTTCCTTCCTTCCTTCCTTCCTCTCCTTCATGGATCCTTCCTTCCTCCCTCCCTCCCTCCCTTTCTTTCAACGGATGTGAAATTCACATAACATAAAATTAACCACTTCATCACAAAAGGGCAAATACTATGTGCTTCTTCTTATATGAGGTGCCTGGAGTCATCAGATTCACAAAAGACAGAAAGTAGGATGGTGGGAGCCAGGGGTGGGGGGTGGGGGAAGGGATGGAGAGTGAGTGTTCGATGGGGACAGAGTTTCCATTTGGGAAGATGAAAGGGATCTGAAGATGGAGCATAATGATGGCTGTACAGCAGTGTGAATGTTGAAGATAGTCATTATCATGTTATGTATATTTTACACACACATATACATACATATATATATATATATATATAATTTTTAATTGACCATTTTAAAGTGTATAGTGGCATTTAGTCAATTTGCAATGTTGTACAACCATCACTTCTAACTAGTTCCATAACATTTTCATCATGGGAACCTCATACCCACTAAGCAATCAAGCCCTGTTCCCCTACACCCCTCTCCGTAATGCTCGAAACCACCAATGTGCTTCCTGTCTCTATGAATTTACTCTTCTAGATAGTTCATCTAATTGGAATCATGCAATATTGGGTCCTTTGTGTCTGGCTCCTTTCACAGAGTATAATGTTTAAGGGGGCATTGTTGTTAACATCATACAGGTGTCAGCGCTTTAGTCCTTTTTACGCCTGAGTAATATTCCATGGTAGGAATCTGCCACAATTTGTTTATCCACTCATCCACTGATGGCCACTGGAGATGCTTCCGCCTCTGGTTATTGTCATGCTGCTGTGAACGTGTGTGTTCAGGGATTTGTCTGGACACCTCTGCTGGGAAAGTTCAGCTGCTTTTTGCTCTTGGTATCTTTCTCTTGTCAAGAAGGCTCACAGCTGGGTCAACCAAGAAATTAAAGACAAAATCAGAAAATACATAGAGGCAGGGGCGCCTGGGTGGCTCAGTCGGTTAAGCATCCGACTTTGGCTCAGGTCATGATCTCATGGTTCGTGGGTTCGAGTCCCATCTCAGGCTCTGTGCTGACAGCTTGGAGCCTGGAGCCTGCTTCAGATTCTGTGTCTTCATCTCTCTTTGCCCCTCTCCCACTCATGCTCTGTCTCCCTGTCTCTCAAAAATAGATAAATGTTAAAAAAGTTTTTTAAAGAAAATACATAGAGGCAAATGAAAATCAAAAGACAATGGTCCAAAATCTTTGGGATGCAGCAAAAGCTGCTCTAAGAGAGAAAATTAGAGCAATGCAGGCTTACCTCAAGAAGCAGGAAAAGTCTCAAATAAACAACCTAACCTTATATCAAAAGGAGTTAGAAAAAGAAGAACAAACAAAGCCCAAAGCCAGTAGAAGAAAGGAACTGATAAAGATTACAGCAGAAATAAATGAAATAGATTAAAAAAAAAATACAACAGATCGATGAAATCAGGGACTGGTTCTTTGAAGGCCTTGCAACTGCCTATCTTCACCTGTGGCCAGGCTGGTCCTGCTCCTTCCGTGGCCTCTTGCAGCCTGTGGGACAGGCAGCACCTCTTGGAGAACCTGCCAGGTGACATGTCTCAGAGGGTCACAGCATTCAGAGGCCACCCAGCAATTAGGAAGCTGCCTCATCATGCTCCCTGGGGAGGGTGTTCCAGGACGTAGGCAGGCAGTTCTGTCTGTCATTGGTTTTCTAGAAGTGCCACAACGAGAAGTCATAGTCTCTGAGGGACAGGTGCACTGAGAATCCATTTCACTGAGTCACTTTTTGGTAAGCCTGACCTCCAAGTCTCTGGATATCCTGTCTTGCCTCAACTTTAGTGTGAACAGGATGTGTAGGCATGGGAGATGCTGAGATGGGAGAGAGGGCAGGGCATCCGAAACTCTGTCCCATTGTGACTCACCTAACAACCTGCCCACACCACAGGGGTCTCAGGGAACTGTTCCCTGCTGCCTGGACACATCTGATGAGAGCGTGCTTCCAGCAGAGAAGGAGGAATGATGCGCTTTTAGGTTGGGACAGTATTAAAAACAATCAGCCACGGGGCGCCTGGGTGGCTCAGTCGGTTGAGGGTCCGACTTTGGCTCAGGTCACGATCTCACGGTTCATGAGTTTGAGCCCCGCATCAGGCCCTGTGCTGACAGCTCGGAGCCTGGAGCCTGCTTCGGATTCTGTGTCTCCCTCTGTCTCTGCCTCCCCCACTCGCACTCTGTCTCTCAAAAATAAATAAACATTAAAATATTTTTAAACAATCAGCCATGGAGTTCCTTTGTTGGACATTTCCCAAACCTTTTAAATTTACTCAGGTGAAATTCCCATCACCTAAAATTAATCATTTTAAGGTGAACAATCCGGTGGCATTTCGCACATTCCCAATGTTGTGCCCCCACCGTCTGTCTCTAGCTCCAGAGCGAATGCATTCCCCCCAAAAGGAATTCTGTACCCACTTAAGCAGCCACTCCCCACCCAGACCCTTGGACCAGCGTCAACTGGAAAATTCAATCCTTAGTGTGCAGTCAGGTGCCTCAGTCAACACTGGTGCCACGTGGTAGGGGTGAAGAAAGATGTGACAGAAGGTGGAAAAAGAAGAGGTAGGGGAGACAGGTGAGGACATCGGGTCGTGTGTGGGGAACAGGCTGGGGACTCCCTGCGTGTGTGCGCTTCCAGGAGTAACTGGAATACGTTCCCTTTTCTTTTGTATTCCTGAGGCTGGATGGTGTCTTGAAAGGACGGGGGCAGCAGGGGTGGGGCCCCTTCCAGCTCCTCCATTCTCTCCTCGTGTGCTCTCTGGCAAGTTAATCTGTGTCTCTGAGACTCAGCTCTCTTGTCTCTAAGGAGGGCTAACAGTATCCACGTGGTCAGGCGGCCGGGAGGGCTCCAGGGCAGGTACGAGGGCACTTGGCACTGAGGTTGCACACAGCAGGTGCTTCAAAGTAGTCTCCATCCTATTGTTGTACTTCTTCAATGATGAAGATGGTAATGGTGGGGCTGCTTGGGAGACGGTTGGTGCTGCCAGAGAGAAAAGGATGCAGAAAGGTAAAGCGGAGGAATTTGCCCCCATCAGGGAGAAGCCAAGGGAATTTGAAAGCCTTTTAAGAAATGAGGACGCCCTTGCCCTGACTCACCTGCTCCGGCAGGGTGTCTCCCTGTGAAGGTCTGGGAGGCCTCGTTTCTCGTTTCTCGTTTCTTCTCTCCTTTGAACTTGGAAGCAGTGGAGGAGGGTTCGAAAGGCCGTGACTAAGCTCTCCGCCCGCTTCCCCGCAGCTTTCTGCTGAGCAAGCGCCGAGGAGAGAGCGCCCCGGGCAGTGCATTCTGCAGCGGGACAAGAATGTGATTTTTGTGCGCTGCCTTTCCAGCCCCTCTTTCACACACAGAAAAATGCTGCGTGCATAAGGGCGTGTCCTTCTTTCCTTGGGGGAGAAGACAATTCTTCAATTCCCAAACAGAATCTGGAATTCATTCTCCTTGGGAGGAAGCCACGGGCACTGCCCGAGGATGGGGGGTGGGTGGGGGGGGGGGAGGAGACAGCCCTTCTCCAGGCATCGAGACAATACTCCACCTCCTCAAGACCACAGAAAAGAGAATCAGAGGGTACGAGTTTCCTGGGGCTGCAAATTGCCTTGAACTGGGTGGTTTCAAAACAACAGAAATTTATTCTCTTGCAGTTCTGGAACCAGAAGTCTAAGACCAAGGTGTCAGCGGGCCAAACGGTGCCTCTCTCCTAGCTTTTGGTGGCTTTCAGAGGTCTTTCCTTTCCCTAGCTGGTGGCTGCCTCATCCCAATCTCTGCTTCTGTGGCCCATGGTCATCTTCCCTGTGTGTGTGTGTGTGTGTGTGTGTGTGTGCGCGCGCGCGTGCCCTCTCTGTCTTATAAGGATGCCAGTCCCTGGATTTAGGGCCCATCTACTCCAGTATGACCTCATCTTAACGAATTACACCTGCAAAGACTCTACTTCCAAATTTGGTCACATTCTGAGATTCTAGATGGACGTCAATTTGGGGGTGGGGGTGGGGGTGGGGCACTATTCATCTCAGCACACAAACCAAAACTCCAAATGGCAGCAGGGATCCAAAATCCCAAACACACAAACCTGATACATCGAAACACAGATTCTAAGTCAGACCGACTATGTTCCCCTCCCTTTCTTTTAAGCACCACTGCCTTGTGTAGGGATTTTTAAGTTGAAAACTTCCATAGTTCCCTTGTGCCCCTTCCCAGGCAACACTACCCTGCCCTCAGGTAACCATTGTGCAGTTGGGGTCCTCCGGGGAGCATTGTAAGGTGCAGGGGTTCATTGGTGGCAATGTAGCGAGGGACTGTCCGTGCTCTCCTTGCTAGTTGATAGAAACACAGTTGATTTTTTTTAAATTTACATCCAAATTAGTTAACATCTAGTGCAACAATGATTTCAGGGGTAGATTCCTTAGTGCCCCTTACCCATTTAGCCCATCCCCCCTCCCACAACCCCTCCAGTAACCCTCTGTTGTTCACCATATTTATGAGTCTCTTCTTGTTTGTCTCCTCCCTGGTTTTGTATTATTTTTGTTTCCCTTCCCTTATGTTCATCTGTTCTTTGTCTTAAAGTCCTCATATGAGTGAAGTCATATGATATTTGTCTTTGACTAATTTTGCTTAGCATAACACCCTCTGGTTCCATCCACGTAGTTGTAAATGGCAAGATTTCATTCTTTTTGATTGCTGAGTAATACTCCATTGTATATATAGACATCTTCTTTATCCATTCCTCAGTCAGTGCACATTTGGGCTCTTTCCATACTTTGGCTATTGTCGATAGTGCTGCCATAAACATCAGGGTGTATATGCCTTCGAAACAGCACACCTGTATCCCGTGGATAAATGCCTAGTAGTGCAATTGCTGGGTCGTAGGGTACTTCTATTTTTAGTTTTTTGAGGAACCTCTATACTGTTTTCCAGATTGGCTGCACCAGCTTGCATTGCCACCAACAACGCAAAAGAGATTCTCTTTCTCCACATCTTCGCCAACATCTGTTGTTGCCTGAGTTGTTCATGTTACCCATTCTGACAGGTATGAGGTGGTATCTCATTGTGGTTTTGATTTGTATTTCCCTGATGATGAGTGATGTGGAGCATTTTTTCATGTGTCGGTTGGCCATCTGGGTGTCTTCTCTGGAGAAGTGTCTATTCATGTTGTTTGCCCATTTCTTCACTGGGTTATTTTTTTGGGTGTTGAGTTTGAGAAATTCTTTATAGATTTTGGATACTAACCCTTTATCTGATATGTCATTTGCTAATATCTTCTCCCATTCTTTTGGTTGCCTTTTAGTTTTGCTGATATAAACACAGTTGATTTTTATGTCAATTCTGCAACTTTGCTGGATTTACTTATAAGTTGTTGGAGATTTTTGGAATTTTCTATGTAGACGATCCTGTCATCTGTAAACAGAAACACTTTAATTTTGTTCCTTTTTTCATCTGTAGGCCTTTTATTTCTTTTCTTGCTTTATTGTGTGGGCTAGAATTTCCAGTGCTATGTTGAGTGGCAGCAGTGAGAATTAAATCCTGGCTTTGTTCCCAGTCTTAGGGGAAAAGCATCAGCCTTTCAAAATTAAGTGTGCTGGGAGCTATAGGTTTTTGTAGATTAAAAAAAAATCACGTTGAAGAAGTCCCTGTTTATGCCTAGTGCCTGAGTATTTCAAATCATGAGTGGGTATTTAATTTTATCAAATGCTTTTTCTGCATCCATCGAAGCGATCATGTGATTTTTCTTCTTAGCCTGTAGATTACATTGATTGATTTGTGACTGTTTGAACTAGCCTTGCATCCCGGGAATAGACACCACTCGATCCTGGTGTACAGTTCGTTTTATTTTTATTTTTAAAGTTTATTTATTTATTTTGAGAGAGAGAGAGAAAGAGGGAGAGAGTGTGTTTGACCGGGGGGTATGGGCAGAGAGAGAAGGAGAGAGAATCCTGAGCAGGCTCTGCATTGTCAGCACAGAGCCCAATGCAGAGCTCAAGCCCACAAACTGTGAGATCATGACCTGAGCCGAAACTAAGAGTCAGACACTTAACCCATGAGCCACCCAGGCGCCCCTTTATTTTCATTTTTATTACAGTTCTTTTTATATATTACCGAATTATATTTTCAGTGTTTTGGTAAGAATTTTCATATCTATGTTTGGGAAGGATAGTGTCTGTAATTGTCCCTTTTTTATACTGTCTCTGTCTAGTTTTGGGAACAGGGTGATACTGGCATTATACATTAAATTGGGAAGTGTTCTTCTTGTCTTTTCTGGAAGAAAAGGATTGATGCTCATCCTTTATTTCTTATTTTTTAAATATTCTATTTTTAAGTAATCTCTACACCCAACATAGACTGTAGAACTCACAACCCCGAGATCAAGAGTTGCATGCTCTACTGACTGAGCCAGCCAGGCGCCCCTGATATTTATCCTTTAAACATTTGGTAGACTTCTCCACTGATACTATCTGGGCCTGGGGATTTCTTTTTTTAGGAGTTTTAAAATTATATATTCAGTTTCCTTAATTGTTATAGCCTCTTTATAGTTTTATTTTAGTGGGGTGCCTGAGTGGTTAAGTTGGGTAAGCCTCTGACTTCAGCTCAGGTCACAATCCCCCTGTTCGTGGGTTCGAGCCTCACATCATGCTCTGTGCTGAAGCTTAGAGCCTGGAGTTTGCTTCGGATTCTGTGTCTCCCTCTCTCTCTGCCTCTCCCCTGTTCATGCCCTGTGTCTCTCTCTCCCTCCGTAATAAATAAACATTAAAAAAATTTTTTTAAATGCTTTTCTAGTTTTATTTTATTTTGGAGAGAGAGAATGAACATGAGTAGGGGAGAGGGGAGGAGGGAGGGAAGGAGAGAGGGAGGGAGGGAGAGAGAGAGAGAGAGAGAGAGAGAGGGAGAGGGAGAGAGAATCTCAAGCAGTCTCCATGCTCAGCACTGAACCTATCTTGGGGCCCAGTCTCACCACCCGGATCATGAACTGAGCCAAAATCAACAGCCCGATGCTCAACCAACTGAGCCACCCAGGCGCCCCTGTGATAGGCTCTTTAAATTATCCATTTCATTTTGGATGAGTGGTGACATATTTCACTTTTTGAGGAATGGACCCATTTCACCTAAGTTTTCAAATATAAGAGTGGGTAATGTCCATAGTGTGCCTTTATTAACCCATTAATTACCCCTTCTTTGGTCAGTCTTGCTAGAAAGGTGTCAATTTTATGTATCTTTTCAAAGAACCAGCTTTAAACATAATTAATTAATTAATTTTATTGGGTTAGAAATGTAGACCATAACGTGTTGTTTTCTCTCACTGCTTTCAAGCTTTCTTCCATTTTCTTTACATTCAAAGTTCTCCTATGATGTGTCTTGGCATTGACTTTGGCCCAGGTCATGATCTCGAGGTTCGTGAGTTTGAGCCCTGCACTGGGCTCCCTGCTGTCAGGGCAGAGCCTCCTTTGGATCCTCTGTCCTCCTCTCTCTCTGTCTGTCCCCCGCTCATTCTCTCTCTCTCTCTCTCTCTCAAAAATAAATAAAGCATTAAAAATTATTATTTTTTAATTTTTTTCTTATTTGTTTTTAATTTTTAACTTTTTTAACATTAAAAAAATATTTTGGGGGTGGGGGATGGGCAGAGAGAGAAAGAGACAGAGGAGCCAGAAGTGGGCTCTGTGCTGACAGCGGAGAGCCTGACGTGGGGCTCAGACTCACGAACTGTGAGATTATGACCTGAGCCCAAGTAAGATGCTTAACCAACTGAGCCACCCAGGTGCCCATAAAAAAACACTTTTTTTAGATTCATCCTGTTTGAGATTTGCTCAGCTTCTTGACTCTGTAGGTTCACTTCATTCGCCAAACTTGGGAAGTTTTCAGCCATTATTTTTGAAATACTTTTCTTTCTTTTTTTTTTTTTTTTAACATTTATTTATTTTTGAGAGACAGAGAGAGACAGCACAAGCAGGGGAGGAGCAGAGAGAGAGGGAGACACAGAATCCAAAGCAGGGTCCAGGCTCTGAGCTACCAGCACAGAGCCTGATGCAGGGCTCGAACTCACAGACCGCGAGATCATGACCTGAGCCGAAGTCGGCCACACAACCAACTGAGCCACCCAGGCACCCCTATTTTTTTCTTTTTTCTTTTAATCTCGAATACTTTTCCTACTGTGCCCTCTTTCTCCTCTTTATCCAGAGCTCTGATGACGCGAATGTCAGTTCAGATCCTTGAGGCTCTGTTCATTTTTTTATAGCCCAATTTCTCTCTGTTGTTCAGACTGGATAATTTCTGTTGCTCTGTCTTCAAGTTCACTGATTGTTAGCTCTGTCACTTCCATTCTATTGCCGCCCCATCCATTGATTCAAAAACTTTGTTTTTTTTTTTTCCATTCTACAATTTCCATTTGGTTCTTCTTTGTACCTTCTCTTCCTTTGTATGTTTTGTTCTCTTTTTGCATCTGTTTCAAGCGTGTTCATAATTGCTCATTGAATATTTTTCTACTGACTGCTTCAAAAATCTTACTCAAGTGACTCTAACGTCTCTGTCATCTTGGGATTGGTGTCATATACCAATTGTCTTTTTTCATCCCATTTGGTGTGATGAGGGATTTCCAATTGTATCCTGGACTTTTCGGTATTTTATGCAGTCTTAGATAAATATTCTGTTTATGCCTTCTTCCTCTGACGCCTCCAGCAAAGGAAGCGTGGGATTCCTCCCCTTTACTAGCGGGTGGGGGCGGGAATCCAGGCCCCCCCCTTGGTGTCTGTGGACATCCTGGGTTGAGGGAAAGAATACCTGGTTACGGAGGAGTGGAGATGGAGTTTCTGGCTCCCCCAGGCCTCTGCTGACACCACTCTGGCTGGGAAGGTCTGGGCACCTCATGACTGCTCCCCACATGGCCTCCACTGATACTCAGGGACCAGATGGCCTTGTCACTGCCGCTGGTCAAAGTCCTGACTCTCTCCGAGGCTTTCTCCGACATCACCCCAGTGGGGGGGAACGGGGCCCTCATTACTGCCTGGCTGGGATGAAGTCCAGGTTTCCTGCTTGGCCTTCTCTGATCCCATTCTGGGAGCAGGCAGTGGCTTGGGACACCTCCTTTCAGCTGAGGAGGGTGGAGGTCTGGGCTCCCCACTCAGCCTTTCGCTGACATTGGTCGGGGTGCGGCTGGCTGGAGTACAACCTTATTGTCTAAAAGTTTTCCGCTTTGCTAGGCTGCACTTTTCCTGATCCTTTGGCTAGAGAGGGCAGGCTTTTGTTGGGGCTTTTCTTTCCTTTTTTTTTTTGTCTGTACCGGTTGGTGTTTCTGGGTTTCTGGTTCTCCAGTTCAAGTCTGGGATCTCTGAGGCAAAAAGAAAACCCAAAGTGCCTTGGTGGCTCAGTTGGTTAAAGCATCTGACTTGGGCTCAGGTCATGAACTTGAAGTTTGTGAGTTCGAGCCTGCATCCGGCTCTGTGCTGAGAGCTCAGAGGCTGGAGCCTGCTTCAGGTTACGTGTCTCCCTCTCTGCCCCTCCCCTGCTCTTGCTCTGTCTCTCAAAAATGAATAAACATTGGGGGGAAAAAAGAAAGAAAGAAAACCCAAGGAACTCACCATCATGTCACTCCTTGGGTCCCAAGGTGCCTAGTCCCTCTCTCCTTGTTTCCTTTCAGGGTCTTCTTGTGTTTGGTTCATATGCAATGTCCATGGACTGGTACCGAGTGGGAGCAATAGAGAAAAACACTTCTATCTTTCTGGAATCAGAAGTCTGTCTAAATTACATTATTTTATTTTTTATAAAATTTTTAAAGTTCATTTATTTTTGAGATAGAGAGAGACAGTGTGAGCAGGGGAGGGGCAGAGAGACAGAGGGAGAGAGAAAGACTCCCAAGCAGGCTTCATACTGTCAGCAGTCAGCATGACGCCTGACCCAGGGCTCGAACTCATGAACCGTGAGATCATGACCTGAGTGGAAATCAAGAGTTGGACGCTTGAGTTGGACCGATCGAGCCACCCAGGTGCCCCTGAAGAACATTATTTTGTAATTTTTAATGTTTTTATTATTTATTTATTTTTGAGCTGTCAGCACAGAGCCCTGTGTGAGGCTTGAACCCATGAACCACGAGATCATGACCTGAGCCGAAGTCAGTTGCTTAACTGACTGAGCCACCCAGGCGCCCCTAAACTACATTATTAAAAAATGAATTTTTTTAATGTTTTTATTTATTTTTAGAGAGAGAGAGAGACAAAACACTAGCAGTTCACCCAAGGGCACCGCAGTGATAAACTTTAACAGCATGTATTAAATACTAAAACTGTATTGATCAAGCAGCAGATCTGTAACGATTAAATTTATATGACTAATCTGTTACTGGGGGAGATGTATTTGAGTGGTGTGTGTGCACACCAGATCCTCTCCCTTCCCTCCCCTTCCCCCCCCCCGCCCCCCCCCCCCCCCGAGAAAAAGAGCCTTTGCCCCCTGCCAGGGGGTGGAGTAAAGGTTTCCAAGGCTGTTAAAGTCACCCTGGGTGCTGAGGTCTGACATGTCCATCATCAAAAGTCATTGGCTGCTGGCTCCTGTCGAAACCCTGGGGCCTGCTTGGTGGGGGTGCTAAGAAACGGGTTGTTGAATGAATGAAGTGACATCACAGGAAGAGCACAGAGTCCCCAGATTCCTTTACACCACTGCACATATGGGACTGTGGCTGTGAGAACCCAGTTCTTTAGAGGACCGTTCAGCTATGAGGTGTGGGACAATTCACAAGCAGAGGGCATGGAGTGTATGGCAAGGGACATTCCAGAAGGCAGATGTGAAGGACAAGACAGCAGCTAGAAGGTGGCAGTGACAGTGGGAGCCCTTACTGAGATTCAGCTTTG
Organism: Panthera onca; assembly: GCF_046562875.1. NCBI lineage: Eukaryota > Metazoa > Chordata > Mammalia > Carnivora > Felidae > Panthera > Panthera onca. The sequence goes on from NC_138354.1 coordinate 5,030,159, forward strand.
CCTCCCCATCTCGTTACACGGATTCTGCCGGTCTTGTGAATGAGTGAGCGAGGAAACTTTATACTTCTTCTTCTTTTTTAATGTCGATTTATTTATTGCTGAGTGAGAGAGAGTGCACGCAAGCATGAGTGGGAGAGGGGCAGAGATAGAGGGAGAGAGAGAATCCCAAGCAGGCTCCGCGCTGCCAGCACAGAGCCCGAAGCGGGGCTCGATCTCACCACTGGCAAGATCACGACCCGAGCTGAAATCAAGAGTTGGACGCTTAACTGACTGAGCCACCCAGGCGCCCACTATACTTCTGTTCTTTTTTAAAAAAAAAAATTTTTTTTTTAATGTTTTATTTATTTTTGAGACAGGGAGAGACAGAGCATGAACAGGGGAGGGTCAGAGAGAGGGAGACATAGAATCTGAAACAGGCTCCGGGCTCTGAGCTGTCAGCACAGAGCCCGACGCGGGGCTCAAACTCACGGACCGCGAGATCATGACCTGAGCCGAAGTCGGCCGCCCAACCGACTGAACCACCCAGGCGCCCCATATACTTCTGTTCTTGATGATGATGAGGATCGACTGACACCTGTTGTGCACCATGCCCTGTATATGGTAGCAGGTAGTTCTAGCTCCCAGAACGTACAGGGCAGAGTTTGTGGTGGTCCCATTTCAGATGCAGAAGGTAGAGCACAGAGATGTGAAGCAACCTGTTCAAGGCCACACAGACAAGAAATGGAAGCCCCTGGGCCATCTGACTTTAGAGACTACATTATCCCCCTAGAAGACATGATGTTCTGTGATGCATCACGGCCGAGACCTAACGACCTTACTGGTTTTTGTGGGGCTTTTTCACAAAGGCAACAAATGACCAGAACTCAAGGCCTTATACGTCAAAGTGCAGAATTCCATTTGCGTGCACACAGGCAGGCCCTGGGGGTCACATGGCACTCAGTGATGTGTGTTCTGTCACTTAGCTGCTGGCTAGGAGCTCACTTTCTATTTGGAGGACCGTGATCACAGACAGATGTTCTATGTACTTATGTTTGTCATTTTCACCCTTTTTCTTTTTAATTGCTTGTCCGTTAGTACACTCTGAACCCCAGGGTGGAGTTTCCTGGTGACTTCAAGCTGCACGCTGCAGACTCTGACCAACTTCCAAAGGGGACCTTTTTAAATTAAAAAAAAAAAAAGTTAATTTTGTTTTTTGGTAGGTCAGGGACGTACTATAAAAATGAAGAGCTAGATAAAAACAACCCAGTTCTTTATTACTATAGAAGACACCTTGCGTGTAATAATTCTTTATACCGATGTCACCTTGAGTGGGTATAAAGCCTTTCTACCCAAAGACAAATAGCTTGAAGCGGTAGCTAAATTAATTTTTTCAGAGTTTACCGTTAACACAACATTCGAGTGCCTTTTCCAGCAGAGATGCAAGTTACTAATCAGTCTAAAAGGACTTGAGCTGCCCTTGGGAAGTTGAGGCCAGGGAACCTTTGTCAGTTGTGTGGATTCTAGGGGAGAGGACAAGACCAAGGTGGACCGTTTTGAAAACTGGAAAGAGAGGCGGAAGCCATCAAGGACATGATGTCTGGGCTTTTGAAAATTTAATGAGGATGTGTCTTGACACTTAGACCCCATTGGTTGCCTGGGCAGAGTGGGGAATGCTAATGTGCACAAGGTCATCTCTATTCCAACGAGATGTTTTCTTTCCGAGATGAAATTAGATTTCGGAAAGCATTATTTTCCTTCTGTGACCGTGAGCTGACAGTGAGCTGGCTGCTGTGTGCGCGGCGCCTTCCCTGGACTGGACCAGACCCCTGAGCAGATGTAACGGATTAGCTGAGGTTCCCATCTGCTGACAGTCACTGCCGTCTCTGCTTTTCTGTGCGGGGTCTGAATGCATGGGTAATGCAGGCGGCTTAGGCAGGCTCTTTCTGGCTGAGCAGGAAGACACAGGCCTTGGCAGGGTTTTGGCTCTTGTGACTTGAGTGCTAGGAGAGGACACTTTCTGTCCAGTTTCACAGACTTCCACTTGGAGGATGGAGATTGATGCACAAAGGAGAAGTTCTCTGACCTTTCCGGAATGTGCACATTCTTGATTTCTTTTTTTTTTTTTTTCAACGTTTTTTTTTTTTTTTATTTTTGGGACAGAGAGAGACAGAGCATGAACGGGGGAGGGTCAGAGAGAGAGGGAGACACAGAATCGGAAACAGGCTCCAGGCTCCGAGCCATCAGCCCAGAGCCTGACGCGGGGCTCGAACTCACAGACCGCGAGATCGTGGCCTGGCTGAAGTCGGACGCTTAACCGACTGCGCCACCCAGGCGCCCCACATTCTTGATTTCTTAAACTATTTCTGCAATGGTCAGAGGGCTGATAAATGGGTTTCAACATGTTTTCAAGAGGTGTCCTCCTTTGGATGGCCCTGTTCATTCAGCAGCAGTAACAAACGCTGTTGCTTTCTCCCTTTCTCTGACATGGCCAGGCCCTGTGGTGGATCGTGGAGGCAGAATAAATATAGACTATAGTCTCTGTCTGAAGGAGTTTCAAGGCTGCAAAGCTGATACACAGGAAACAGCAAACACTGTGAGAAAGTCTGGAAATAGGCTAGGACATCAAAATTCAATTTCAGAGTTATTTGTGTAATTATTTGCCTAATGGCTGTAATCCTTCCAGGTCTTAAGTCCCCTGAGGACAGGGACCGAATTGATCTTTTTCATCATCATCTTCCCAGCACCTGGGACAGTGCTTGGACTACAGCAGGTTCCTAAATACTTATTGTCTAACTGAGGGATTGCAACAGGGTTTCAGGTTTAACACTTGTTATCTTGGAGCCCCGTCTGCCGCACAAATTGTTTTTCTTACAAATTCATTTATAAAGCTTTCAACTTCTGATGAAACCACACACATGCTGGACATAAAGCAAATGCCTATCTTAGTGGGTAACTGGGATACTTAATGTTCCTCTATGTGGGGCAACCTGAATATGTGCAGATTAGATAAATGCTATCTTGGTGGGATTTAAGAGATACTGAAAAACAGCTTTTCTTTTTTTAACCTAATTTCCCCTTTAGTTAGTAATTTCTTTGAGTAGTGAAGGTTTTGAAGTCTTCTAATTTCTCCCTTCAAGAACAGGAATGAGGGGCTCCTGGGTGGCTCAGTCATTTAAGCATCCAGCTGTTGGTTTCAGCTCAGATCATGATCTCACGGTTTGTGAGTTTGAGCCCCGCGTTGGGCTCTTTGCTGATAGTGCGGAGCCTGCTTGGATTCATTGTCTCTGCTCTCCCCTGTTGTCTCTCTCTCTCTTTTTCTCTCTCAAAAATAAATAAATAAACTAAAAAAACAACAACAACGGAAATGACATCCTAAGCCTTTATTACCCCAACATTTTTGCAGGCTTTGTCAAAATGGAGGCGCTGGCTGAACTGTGGGGGATAATCTAACATTGTACTTACAGATAACTGGGCCACGCTTTATTCTGATGGAAGTTGTCTTAGATGGACATCAGAGAGCAATTTTCAGATTCAAACTTTGAGAGAAGCACCTTGGATCACATGTTAAGAAACCTAAAGAATGGGGAATTTGACATTTAAAAGCTGTTATAATTGATAGTATCTTTGAGTAAGCTCCACATATTACATTATCAAGTTCAAAGTGTGCTGCCATTTTTCTCAGTAACCATACTGTTATCTTCAAGATAACCGAGCTGACAGGGACATGATCAGGAAGCCGCGTCTGTTGGCTGGGCCTTAAACGTCCATCTCGGGACACCCAGAAGTGTGCGCGGTCACTGAAGAAGCACAGGAACGCTGGGTGTCTAATTCCCGAGGTTATTGGGAGATTGCACTCAGGAATCATCCCACAACCTTGAACGAAAAGGTGAAAACTTTCCATTTTGATAAATGACAGCGGAAGGAAACAGGCCATTTGTAAATATAAAATCGTTGCTGGAAAATGATATTAGAGATGAATTATCTCCTCCATTACAGTGTTTCCTTTTCTTTAATGCAATTTGGTTCAAGCGAAATGAACAGAAAGGCTAGGGAGGGCGCACGTTCAATGCTTCAGGGGAGTTACTGGAAGCAAGACGTGGACGGAGAAAGGAGAGCCACAGATCTGGGGCAGGCCGAGCTGAAGCCTTCTGCCCAGGAGGCCTGCGCCTAGGACCCTGGCTGTGCCCACGGGAAATTGAATTCAGAGCTCCTTCTGCATCATAAATCCAGGGCAGCTGGCAGCTCTCCAAGGGAGACTGGAGAGACAGTGCGAGAGCATCTGAGGCCAGCCAGCCGGGCCAGCCCCCAGCTGAGGGTGGAACCCAGGTGTGCGGGTGTGGGGTCCAGCCTTACACTCTGCTAATTTTAAAGTGCGCTCGTCGCCAGCGAAAAAACGTCTTCATTATGCATCAGAAAGCCGGTTACTCGGAAATGCCGCGGGGCCCAAGGGGCGAGGCCAGACTTTTGAATGTGTGCGTTTCTTGAGCTTTTTTTTTCCGGAGCGCACGTGCGAGGAGGACCCTCGGCGCCGGGGTCTGTAGAAGTGGCATCCCGCGCCCGGGACCCCACGCGAGTCCCCAGGCCGCGCGAAGGCGGGGGAGGGCGCAGCAGGGGTCGCCGCGCCCCGGGCCCCCTCCCCCGCCGCCCAGAGTCGCGTCTCAGCCCTGCCGGGCCCGCGCGGCGCAGTCCGGGAGGGGCCGGGCGCGTTCCCGCGGGCGGAGCCGCGCGGCCCCGGGCCCCGCCCACCGCGCCCGGGGGCGGGGCCTGCGCGTCACGTGACGGCGCGCCGAGCGGAGAGCGCCCCGCCCGGCCGGAGGAGGCCCGGGCCGCGACCCGGCGCGCGCGCTGCTGGAGCCGCCCGGCCGCACGCGCGCTCCGCACCCGCGGCGCCCACCGCCCGCGGCCCCTCGCCCGCGGCTCCGGGCTCGCCGGCAGCGGGAGCGGCCTCAACATGGACGAAGACGGCGGCGGCGGTGAGGGCGGCGGCGGTGAGTGTCGGAGGTGTGGCCGGCCCGGGCTGGCGGCCTGGGGCGGGGGTCGCGGGCGCGCCGGACGGGAGCGGGGCGGCGGGTCCGGGGTCGGGGGTCCGGGCAGCGCCCGTGCCGGCTGGCGACAGGCGAGGCCCGCGGCGCGTCGGCCCGGGGCCCAGCGGAGGGGGGCCGGCGGGGTCGCCTCCGAGCCCGAGCGGGGGTCCGGGGCGAGGCCGGGGTCGCTGGCGGCCGGGGTGGCCCGGGGGCTCGGGCAGGGCGCGGGGGTCGCCCTCCCGGGGCGGGGGACCTTGGGGGCGACCTTCCCCGCCTCTCGTCGCCAAGGGCGTTCACGCCCTCCGGAGCCCGACCGCAGGAGGCTGACCTCCCCCTCCCCACCCTTCGGTGTCTCTTCCCAGGTGGTGGGAAGCGGGGTATCCCCGAGAAATGAGGAGGGGAAAGTTCCGAATTGGGGATCCTCGGGGTCCAAGAGGGGCGGGTGGAGGGACAAGGTTGAAAGCCGTGTGCCCGTGTGCCGGGCTTTAGGTCACAAGTGGTGCGTGGGGAGGCTTCAACGAGGAGTGGGCAGCCGGGGCACAGGCATTTTATGAACTGGGGGACGTTCCGGGTTAAGCCCCCCAAATAAGCCCGGGGCATCCCGCGCTCAGGTGAGAGCAGCAAGAGCCGGGTTGTGTGCCTGACGCCCAGTTAATTTGCAATTGTTGTGGATGACTTAGTGGCGTGCAAATTACTGTCGTGTCATGCTGCGAATCATGCCCGTGAAGCTGCATTTACGCGCGTGTGTGGAGTGGGGTCGTTGGTTTGGAAAGCGGAGGGGTTACCACCCCTGTCTTGCAGGCACACCCGAAGTTGAGGTTCTCTCTACTTTGGCTGAAGATCTCCTTGATGCCGACAGACGGGATCTTCAGAACCCCTTGTAATAAGGGAGCGTTTTGAGAAAAAAAAAAAAAAAAAAATCTTAATTACAGGCTGCAGCCGCCTGTGAGAATCAGCAGTATCGAGCGCTTTCAGGTTGAAGTGGTTGGTTAATCAAGGTGCCTTCTAAGACTGTAAGTGCTGCCCGAGAGGTTTGTGCCCCAAGAAGCGATGCGGCTGTGATCGTGGGCAGCTGGCAGGCTTGGTGGCATTTGTCGAATTCAGTTCTCATAGTTAAAGCTAGGGATAGCGCTGTGGCATCGAGTGGGTGTGTTGTTTTTCGAAAGAAAGTGCTGTGGAAAGAAGGAGCCGAGTTGCAGAGCCTCCTACAAGCCAGGCTGTCTGCCTGAAGAGTCTAAGCGATGGATTCTCCCCAGATCCCCTGCCTCCTGCCTGTCACAACTTGGGTAACACAACAGGCATACAGCAGTTTTTCCCTTTTACAGAGTAAACAGGCATCACGTTTAAGCATTTGACATCAGAGTCAAGGTAGGCAGCCGGCTCGGCGATTTTGTTTGGAAGGCGTTTCCGACTCCTGTCACTAAAGACATGGAGACGGGTTTGAAGGTAAAAGCAGATATAAAGATTAGAAAAGGAAGTCAGCGTGGCCCAGCAGTTTACAGATCTTGAGTACTGTAGCAAAGGATGTTATTAAGTATCAAAAGTCTTAAAACTTTCTCTGGGCTACTAATTTCAAGATTGTATTCCCAGGAGAGAGATTTTCAAAAATGTCATGCTCAAAGATGTGCGTGATACAATTTGTAGTAGTAGAAAATCGGAAATAGCAATGCCCTATAGGAGGAAGGCGAGGTAAATTATGGGAAGTTTATTGATGAAATGTTAGAACCATTAGAAACAAGCAGTTGCTTTATATGTCCTGGTGGAAGCAACGTAATGTAATGTGAATGTAACGTTTTTCTGTTTTCCAAGTTTCTGGAATGATATGCATTACTTTCAAATTCGAATTAAAGAAAAACCTTATAAAAAAAAACCCCGTGCATTGGGAAAAGGGTGTGATTGCTTTTAACAATTTAATCCACTAGAACAATTGTCAATGACCAGTTGTTTATTTGTCTACTAAAATGCCCAGCAGCATGGTAGGTGCCGGAAAATAACTTTTAACCTTTACTGATAAGGTTTATTATCTTCTTTGAATTATAGGAGACGCTTAAAAATAAATTTGGCAATCTTGGAATAAATATGGTTTTGGGTAAATGAAAGCCTTACAGTTTTGAAATAAGAATCATATAGCAATTATGATACACATTTGATGTGCTCGTATTTGAGTATTTGGGGAGGTTTTGAAGTTAATATACCTCTTTAAAGTTCTTGGGGCGCCTGGGTGGCGCAGTCGGTTAAGCGTCCGACTTCAGCCAGGTCACGATCTCGCGGTCTGTGAGTTCGAGCCCCGCGTCAGGCTCTGGGCTGACGGCTCGGAGCCTGGAGCCTGTTTCCGATTCTGTGTCTCCCTCTCTCTCTGCCCCTCCCGCGTTCATGCTCTGTCTCTCTCTGTCCCAAAATAAATAAAAAACGTTGAAAAAAAAAATTTTAAAGTTCTTTACAGTTGGGGCGCCCGGGTGGCTCAGTCGGTTAAGCGTCTGACTTCGGCTCAGGTCATGATCCCGCGGTCCGTGGGTTCGAGCCCTGCGTCAGGCTCTGTGCTGACAGCTCAGAGTCTGGAGCCTGCTTCGGATTCTGTGTCTCCCTCTCTCTCTGACCCTCCCCTGTTCATGCTCTCTCTGTCTCAAAAATAAATAAATGTTAAAAAAAAAAAAGTTCTTTACAGTTATTACTGCCATTTAGATAAAAAAAAATTCTTTGCTTTAAAGCTCATGTTAAAAAAAAAAAAAAAAAAAGATGTTTAATCGCTACACCCAACGTGGGGCTCGAACTCACCACTCCGAGATCAAGAGTCGCATGCTCTTCCTACTGAGCCAGCCAGGTGCCCCTAAAATTCACGTTTTTAAAAAATAAAGTTCAGCCCTTCGAAAGAGGATAATTTCAGTTGCCAGTCGTTTGCCAGCCAGTCATAAAACATAACTTTTGTGTACATATTTTTAGAGTAGAGAACTTTGAACCCTACATGGGGAACTCAGCTACAACTTGTTTACAAGATAGGGTACATAATCTGTGCAAATGGTAGTTACACAGGCACGAGAGATCATTTAAGAGCTTTTTTTTTTTTTTTTTTTTGCTAATGTGTTTTTTTTTTTTAATTTTTTTTTTTTTTAACGTTTATTTATTTTTGAGACAGAGAGAGACAGAGCATGAACAGGGGAGGGACAGAGAGAGAGGGAGACACAGAATCGGAAGCAGGCTCCAGGCTCGGAGCTGTCAGCCCAGAGCCCGACGCGGGGCTCGAACTCATGGACCACGAGATCGTGACCTGAGCCGAAGTCGGACGCCCAACCGACTGAGCCACCCGGACGCCCCTTTTTTTTTAAATTTTTTTAATTTTTTTTATGTTTTTTATTTTTTTGCTAATGTGTTTGTAGGGCTAAGAGACTTTAAAAATGATTCTTACTTGCTATTTTTATAACTTGAATTTTTGTCCAGGGTAGTAGTATTTGTTCTTTCCGTGGAAGATAAGGGGAGAGGGTGGTGATCTGAATGGTTGGAGGGCAGTTCTAAGGAGGAACCCGGTTGGGGGGTTGGTTACAAGATTACAAGAACACATTGTTACTTACAGTGTGCCCAGAGTGCAGTTAAGGTATTTTTAATTCCTTCGGGGGCTTTATTGCCTTTCGGTTTTTCTAGAACAGTTCTTGAGATTTGCCTCTATTTGGCAGGTGACTGGCTAGTTTGGCTCCTTGCCGCCATCTTAATACTCAGTTTGGGAATGTGCCTGATTGATGTTCCCGAATGGACCATCTGTGGCAGATGAAGTGAAGAACTTTGCTGGTTTTCCCCTCCCCACCCCCAGTCAGTGTAGATGAGGATTAAGCGTGTGTCTCACGTGAGAAGGTGCTCCGCCTCACTCATAATGAAGTAAATACAGATTAAGACCAGGCTGAGAACCCACCTTTCACCTGTCAGCCAAGCAAGGACCCCCCACCTTTGAAACCATCTGTTGGCGGTGGGAGGGTAAATTAGTTACAGAGACAGCCTGTGTCCTGTTGGCTCAGGTCCATTGCTTGCCCTTCCCCTGCGGAGAGAGTCACCCCTGCAGGCAACATTTCCCAGACCTTTGGGTCAGCTGGCCTGCAGCTAGGTTTGGGTGGTGGGAGCCTCTGGTGGGTGGTGGGAGAGATGGATGGCTACAGGAAGGGGGAAACCAGGTTCTCTCCTTACGTTTGGCCTCAGACAGTCTCTGTGGCCGTTGCACGGTCTCCTTTTGCTTCCAGCTCCTGCCCATTTCCCTGAGCTTTGGAAATGCCTCCTCCGTTTGGTCCTCCAACTTAGAGGTGGCATCAGCTTCTTGCTCTTGTGGTCTCTGGTTGTCTTACCATTTTCCGTGTGACTTCTCAGCTTTTCCATCACGCATGTAACCAACTCCTTGTATGAAACGTCCTCCACTTGAGATCCTTAGAGGGCCTTCTTCCGTTTCTCTGGATGGATCCCAATAGATGCAGCAACGTTGGGCCACAGCAGCTTTTTAAACAATTGCAAGTGTGCAAATCCTTTGAACAAGCAGTAACAGTTCTAGGAATTTAATCTGCAGGTATATTTGTGCATGTTGGAGGTGCTGTAGGTACACGATTATTTGCTGCATTGTTTGTGGTAGTAAAAGATGAGAAATAACCCAGGTTATCCACAGGAGACTCACCGGGTAAATCTCATACCCAGATGGTGAATGAAGTTGTAGGAAGGAACGAGGAACCACTTTATGAATTGATCTGGAAAGATCTCCAAAATGCTAAGTTACTAAAACAAAGTGCAGGAAAGTGTGCTTTGTAGGTTACCATCTCTTTTCTTTTCTTTTCTTTTCTTTTCTTTTCTTCGGAAGTGTTTGTATATGTGTGAAAATTCTCGGAAAGTTTAAATAAGGAACCAAGAATTAGGTTTCCCTGTTGGGGGAGGGCGATGGGAACTGAGCAGGTGGAGAATGAAGGTGCAGTGGAGCCTTTTTATTTTTTTGAAATTCAAAAAAGTTTATTTCTGCTTCTTCCAAAATTGGAAAGCCATTTCACACAGAAAAATAGTATGCTGGTAAGAAAACATCCTTTTTGAGAGGGTTTTTTTGTTTTGTTTTGTTTTTTTTGAGAGAGCTAGAGTGAAGGCAGGGGAGAGGAAGAGGGAGAGACTCTTAAGCAGAGCTTGATGGAGGGATCAAACCATGACCGTGAGGTCATGACCTGAGCTGAAATCAAAAGTTCGCTGCTTCACCAACTGAGTCACTGAGGTGTCCTGAAGTATTTTTATATACTAAAAAAAAAAAGAAAAAAAATGATTTAAATGTAGAAAGTTATAAAATATGTTATCTGTATTTCCAGTCAAGGCACAGGAAATTACTGGTCTTTTAATGTTTAAGAGGTGACATGATGGGTGTTTTCAGAGTATGCGTAGAGCGTGTTCTTGAACGCTTATTCAACGGATAGTGATTGCGCCTCTACCAAAATGCCAGGCACTGCTCCTGGCACAAGGTTGAGTAGCGGTGAATAAGGCAGATGAATTTCCTGCGTTCCCAGAGCTTTTGTTTAGATGGGAGACAGACAGGAAAGGTAAACAGACACATAAAATAATCGCAAGTTATGCTGAGTGTGTTGAAGGAAATCATCAGGGGTGGAGGGACTTGGGGGGGGAGAGGCAGGGGAAGCCTTTGGGAGGAAGAGTGCCGGGGGCGGGGCTGGAAGGAGTGGCTTCAGGAGGTAAGGGATTCACGAAGCCAATGCAAGGTTTTTTTTTTTTTTTTTTTTTTTTTTTTTTTTTTTTTTTAATTTTATTTTTGGGACAGAGAGAGACAGAGCATGAACGGGGGAGGGGCAGAGAGAGAGGGAGTCACAGAATCGGAAACAGGCTCCAGGCTCCGAGCCATCAGCCCAGAGCCCGACGCGGGGCTCGAACTCACGGACCGCGAGATGGTGACCTGGCCGAAGTCGGACGCTTAACCGACTGCGCCACCCAGGCGCCCCGCCAATGCAAGGTTTTAAACAGGGCAGTGATATTTGACTTCTGTTTCAATAACTTTAGCCGATGTTTACATAATGCTCTCGGCTGTTGGGGCTCCGTCCTGTGTGCTTTATTGTATCTTAACTTAATGTTGGCGGTAACCCTGTTAGACGCTTAACATTACCCACCGTTTACAGATGCAAATGGAAACCAGAGGTGTGGGGAAGCTGACCGACTTGCATTGGATGTCACAGCTATAGTAAGGGGTGGAGCAGAGATTCGAGTCCACGTGTTCCGGCCCCAGAAGCCACATGTCTCACCATTGCACCCCCTGCCCTTTTAAGGAGAGTTTTCCTGGCCACCAAGTGGAGAATGGGTTGGAGGAGGGGAGGGTGTCCGGGAGTAGGAGCTGGGCAGGTGCTCCGGGGAGAGTCGCAGAGGCGTGGGGATTGGGCAGCCGAGGCAGAGGTGAAGGGAAAGAGATAAGACGGATGTCTATAAAGACACAGAAAAGTAGGGGAAACAGTGAAACACTCATGTTCCCGTTACTCAGAGTTAACAGAGTAGCTGTTAATGTTCTGTGACATTGTTCTAGGTCTGCTGTAAGAAAGTAATAGTAATTCCAGCATTACGGGTAAATCTCCATCCCTGCATGTGGCAACACTGTTCTTTTTGCTTGTTGGTTGGTGCCCTCCTTGGTTTCTCTTGCCTTAGCCTCAGATGTTCTCCCTCTTGTCATCCATGTCCAACAGCGATCCCTTAAGACAGGTCATGTCACTCCCTCTCTGAGTCTGTACTGTCGTCAGGCTAGAACCCTGTCTTGAAAGGCCTTCCTGTGGCCCACAGGGCCTATCGGTCCAGGGGGCTGCGAGCTTTTTCTGTAAGAGGGCCAGGTAGTAAATATTTTTGGCTTTGTATGCCACATACAGTCACAAATTTTTTGCTTTTTTGTTTTTAATGTTTGTTTATTTTTGAGAGAGAGAGAGAGAGAGAGAGAGAGAGAGACAGTGCGAGCAGGGGAGGGGCAGAGAGAGAGGGAGACACAGAACCCAAAGCAGGATCCAGGCTCCGAGCTGTTAGCACAGGGCTCAAACCCACTAACCGTGAGATCATGACCTGAGCGGAAGTTGGATGTTCGACCCACTGAGCCACCCAGGTGCCCGTCTGTCTGTCTGTCTGTCTTTCTTCTCTTCCTTTTCTTCTTTTCTTTCTTTTCTTTCTTTTCTTTCTTTTCTTCCTTCCTTCCTTTCCTTTCCTTTCCTTTCCTTTCCTTTTTTTCTTTTCTTTCTTTAAATAACCCTTTAAAAACATAAAAAAACATTGTTTTCTTGAGGGCTGTCCTTGGCCCCTGCTCTCATCCCTTGCTGTGTCTTTGACATTTCCTACCACGCTTGTTACCACGCTGGTCTCCTTGATCTTCCAGGAACGTACCAGGCACACCCTGCCTCGGTGCCTTTGCACTTGCTGTTTCCGTAGTGGTTTTCACTGAGGTATCTGCTTCCTGCTTACTGGCTTCATCCAGGTTTCTTTTTCTTTCTTTGTAAGTTTATTTATTTTGAGAGAGAGAATCCCAAGCAAGTTCCATGCCATCAGCACAGAGCCAGACGCAGGGCTCGAACTCAAGAACCGTGAGATCATGACCTGAGCCAAAATCAGGAGTCAGATGCTCCACCGACTGATCCACCCAGGGCCCCTTCATCCAGGTTTCTGTCCACGTCTCCCTGCCACAGAGGCCTTCGTTCACCAGCCTGTCTGAAATAACCCCGTTTTTACCCTTTCCCGGCTTCTTAACACTTACCACCCTGTACCTATTCCATATTTGTACACTGTTTGCCTCTTCTCTCGTAGACTCTAAGTTCCATGAGAGCAGGAATGTTGTCTGCCTTCACCTGCGACCATACTCCAAGACCTGGAACACAGTACACAGACCTTCAGGGAATATCACCTTTTAAATTATTCTTGGTCCTCCACCCCTCCTCCCTTGTGGATTTCCTAAGGGCAGGTGTGGATTAGCTGTGGGTCCTGTGGTGTGGTTTTCCTACTTTAGCATATAGGTGTATGTCCATAAACAAGGTAAAGATCTCTTCTTGGTTTGTTTAAGAAAATTATAAAAATGGTATCCTATCGTCCGGATAGGATTTTACATTGTCGTTGTAAACCACACACAGGTGAACTCCTGGGCTTGTCTCCTTTTCCAGACTTGGGGGAGTTTTTCTAGAGCGTAGTTCCAGATGGTGCACGCGGGGCATAGGCTTCCTTTTGGTTTCCTTACCTGCTGACAGATTGCTTTCTCACAGGGGGCATTCTCCTCCACTCTGGGCATTTATCAGACTTTTAAACGTTGGCCTGCCTCCTGAGGAAGAAACAGTGCATCGCGTTACCAGTGATGAGATGTTCTTTGGAGAATCGGATGGATGTGCCGACCGTTGGGAGGTCAGAGGTGCAGGAGGCAGAGAGGACTTCCAGATTCTGGCCTGTGTGACAAGGTGGTGCTGCTGCCACCGGAGAAGGGGAGATCCGGGGAGGCGGGGCTAGGAGAAAGCCATTTGGAGGGTTTTTTGGTTTTTTTTTTTGCTTTTTTTTTGTCAAAAATGACATTACTTTGCCCTGGCTTCGGGAGGATATTTTCACCGGGCGTACAGTCGTAGTCTATCAAGTTAATTTCTTGCAGTGTTTCGACGTGCCATTTCATTGCCTCTGGCTTGCGTGGATTCTGCTGAGAAATCAGCTGTATCTGTCTTGTTCTTTTGAAGGTAATCCCTCCCCCATCCCCACTTTGGCTGCTTTTCAGGTTCTTCTCTTTGCCTTTCTTTTTCAGCTGTTACTGTGATGTGTCCAGATGTGGTTTTCCTTAAAACTATCCTTGTCGGGGCTGGTGGCGGTTCTGCTTTTTGGTGGTGCCGTGACCAGACTTAATTTTACCTTAGATTTGGAGAATCGGTGCTCATTGTCTCTCCATTCATTCCTTTGGCTGCATTCCCCATCTCTCCTTCTGGGACTCCACCTTTTCATCATGACCTGTGTGACTGACTCTCTTTTCTGTGTTCTTGTCCGCATTATGGGTCTGTGGTTCACTCCGTGTATTTTCTTCTGACCTGTATCCCAAAATACGAATAATCCTTCCCTCATCTCCAACCCGCACTGAAACCATGTCTTGAGTTCTCAATTTCTTTCAGTGACTGCCTTCTTCAGTTTTCTTGATTCTTTTTTTCAGATTCCCAATTTTCTGCTGAAAATTCTCATCTTCTAAACTAATTTCTTTGTTGTATTAATCACAGTTATTATAAGGTCCCCGTCTGATAATGTCAATATTTGGATAGCTTGTGAGTGTATTCTGTTGTCTGTTCTACCCTTGGTTTTCAGTCATGTGGTCATGACTCTAGACATACCTGGTAATTGTAGACCATGTGTGTGAAAACTTGTAGACTCTGGCAATTCTCCTCAAGGGAGGCTTCTGGCAGGCAGTTAAGGCAGGGAAATACCACTTTAGAATTGTGAGGATTGCTCTGCTTCTGGTTTGCCCCCCTCCTGGGGTAGCTCTCTGGCGGTCCCCACCCGCCCAAAGGCCTGGGCTGTTTACTGGGCTCCTCTTATCTGGCAGCCCCTGAGCTCTCCCCCCACCCCTAAGACTGCCGGAGGCTATGCCGGCCCACTCACATCCTCCACCACTTGTTTCTGCTTAGCGTTTTGGCCTCTCTGCTTCTACAGAATTGGCAAACCTCTCCAGGAGAAAAGTGGCCCGGATTTTGGGCTCCCCTCTCTGCACTTACCTCTGGGATCCTGGCCTCCTGAGTCCTCACTGCATTTGGTAGCTGTCCGATACCTTCACACAGTTGTTTCTTATAATTTGTTCAGCTCTTTCGGTTGTCCTTGGCAGATGGGTTTGTCAGTTACAAACTAGTCAGCCTTTACTGGAAGCGTCGTCTCAGGAGTTCAGTTTTGGTGTTTAGAATTGGACTCGGTAGTGAGAAGTCCCAGTGGAGGTGACTGTGAGAGTCCGCTGCTTGGAGGACCTGACTGGGTGGGAGATGAACCTTGGGAAGACTTCAGCGCCCTTTAGTTAGTGGGACCGGATGAATGAGATCACTCGTGGGAGAGAGCTGAGAGAAAGGAGAAAGTCCCAGGACTGGGGACAGCCCAGGAAAGGAGACCTGGAAAGGGTAGCCAGTGGCGTTGGGGGGGGGGGGGTCCTTGGGGTCCTTGGGGGTTGCGCGGTGTTGCAGAAGTAGAGGGGGGAGTGGTGTTGTCGGAAGCGAGAGGGGACAGGCAGGGGGCAGGCAGAGGAGGGACCGGGAAAGATGTTTGCTTGCTTTAGGAAGAGCTGGTGCCACGCCTGCGGGTGGAGGTTTGCCCCGGGGATGAGAGTGGCCGGAGGGCTGGGGCTTGGCGAGGGAGAGGGGTGCCCATGTGTTTTGCCACGAAACTTCTCTTGAGGAAATCATTTTGATGGAGGACCCACAGCAACTCATACCAGGTGAGTTAACATAGCAGGTGGCATGGTCACACTCTTAGAGTAACTTTGGGAGAGACGCATTAGCTCTGAAAGGGATTATTGGCACATCCTTTAGGAAGCAGGTTGATCAACCTGTGAGATGGGACTATTGAAACTTGGGAAGATAGGTTTTATCAAACACTGCTGCAGTTGTGGGAGAAGAATAAGTCCCTTCGATGAGAGTAGAAGATACGTGACTCTCCTTCCTGATTTTTGAAGTTAATCAAGCTTCTCAGCACTGTGTAGTCAGCTCCCCATTTGACTTGGTACGACAGACATCAGGTTCTGTAGGGTGTTACAGCTTGGTTGCAGACAATTCAGCACGTGTTTATTTGGGCTAAATCTATCTTTCAGTGTTTGGTAAATACTAGACCCACCTGGGTCACGTTAGTTGTCCACGAAGATTGGGTGATTTGCTTTCACAGAGCAAATTCACTCTTCCGGCTGACTTCGTTTTCGCTGGTCACGAGGAGCTCTGTTCAAATCGTGGAAAATAAGTTCCGGTCCTAAACTCTCAGCAGGGTTATTTTTAATTACTGTACTCTTCTTTTTGAAAAACTGATTCCTCTAATTAATAAATAAAAGCAGTTTGCTATAAAACTGGACATTTTAATGATGATTGAAAAATATTTCCCAATATCTAGGTAATTAGTGATTTTTTTTTTCCCCCAGTTTCATCCAGATGTTTGGCTGTGTGTAGACCCAGCCTTACTGCAGTTTTCTAATTCACTTTCATGGGAACATATAATATTCTCCGTTTATTTTGGACAGCAGAGTTTCCTTTTTCTGTGGACAGATACATATGAAACACATGGTCTTTGAGTGGAGTTTGTGGTCCTCTGAGAATTCTCTGAAGGAGGAAATGGGTTGACCTACTGGTTGCTATGAAGTAAAAACAATCTTGTTTTCATTTTTTCAGTGAACATCTGGGTTGCATTTATTATTTTACATTCTCGAGGTTCTTTAAAACCACAATTTGATAATAGGAGGGTTCATTAAAGCCGTGACTATTTAGCTATTTCTGTAATTGATTTAAGTGTTAGGGTGGATGATGTATTTAGAAAAGAAACAAAAATTGGATATTTCTTTCCTTTCTATAAAATGTAACTTGCAAGTAACAACCTTTGATTTTAAACCATAAAATAGGATGTAGGTACTTTGAGGGGCAGGGGAAGGAATGATCACCTGGCTCATTTCTCTGTGGCCCTTTGCTGCTCAGTTGGTGGCTGTGGGTGTCTGATCTGTTATGATATCAATTCCCAAGGAAGGGGACCTTATGGCCACTAGACAGTGGAACTTAAAAGCCATAAACCAGGGAAGGAAATCCCTTTTTCCTTCTCATCGACTGGAGGAAGGGAGCGTAAGCAGGTCTGGCCAGTAAGCTCTGAAGGGCAGTTTTCGGAACTTCTTGGAAAGGTTTCTTCTTTCTTGGAAAAATACGGAAGACGGTTCCTTGTCTTTGAATGGATTTTGTTGGCCTGTTGGGTAGTCAGCTTCCATTCATGATGTTCCTGATGTCCATCCACACGCTGAGGGTGACCAGCTGGCTCCCTGAGGATGTGGTTGAGCTGCCGAATGTCCCCCACCCGGAGCCTCCCTGTGTCCACACTTCCTGTCACGCGGGACGATAAATGCCCTTCTTGTTTACATGGCTGAGAAGCGTTCTGTAAGGAGTACAGGCATCTTGCCAGACACTGGCTGTGGCAGCAGGCAGGTCAGTTGTCTTACCACACAGCAAGGACCTCATCCCCATGGAGTGCGAGAGGAAACCTCTTCTCTTCCGTAGGTATTCATCAAGCATATGTACTTACCACTTGAAGAACCGAGCTGGGTTACGTTTTCTTTTCGAGATTGATACGTTCTCCTACTTTTAATAAAACAAAATGTGTTTTCACATGCTCATGAATCCGTTAATAGTTGCATGTGGCACTTCCTTGTAACATTTATTTTAACGCAAACATTTTTAACCGTGCAGCAATCCAAAGTGGCAGACGTTGGCCATTTAATATTCCGTTAGAAGACAGGACTTCCTTTTAGTTCTTAGCAGAGAGGAAATAAAATGATCAGGAATGTCCTTTTCCAACTTTCAGTAATTGAATTAAGATTTTTTTGAATTGAGACAGACAAATGAATTCATTTTTGTTTGTGTTAGAGTATGGGAAAATTGGAGGATTTCAGTGACTTGGAAGCATTTGGCCTGTTCACACGGTGAGGCTGCACTTCCCAAGTGTGGGCAGGACGAGCGGTTGTAGACATTTCTCAGCCTGTGACCGCGCTTCTGAGAGCACGGTGCATCCTGAGAAGAAAACGGTGCCTTTCACGGCCGGTGCGGAAGGGATCTTCATACTGGATAAGCATTCTTCTCAAGTGTGGCCTGCTCTTGGGGGTCGCAGAGCGTCTCGTGGGTCCCCAAAGTAACATGTCTCCAAATTCGCTTTTTCATTTGAAACAGTGGCTAAGCTGTATGCTAGTCAGATGGTTACTGTGGCATTTTTTATTTTTACGGAAGAAAGTCAGATGCCTTCTTCCCTCCTTCCTGCGCTAGCCTTGGTCTCCGAGGGCTTTAGCGCTTCCTCTCTGTGGGCCTTCTCGTGGCGAGGAGCGCGGTCCAGTGCGTGTCCCACGCTCATGCGGCACCCCCGCGCTTCTTCTGCCTCACAGATGCCCAGTCATTTGGCTGGACATGAAGAACATGACTAATTTTTTTTTTTTTTAGTAATCTGGAAAGAACATAAGATGAGCTATTTCCCCTGGGTTCTGCTGCTTAGACATTTGGCTTCAGGATTGAAGTCTCCTCTGCCTCCCGTGCTGCCTCCACCCTTTTTCCTCTACTGAGGAGGAGCCTGGGGCCTTCTCGCTTTGTCTTCCCATCAGGTGTTAAGATCCTGGCCAAGAGCAGACTGTCCTGCATGTCAAGATGATAGCGACTGTCTATTTCAGGGGTGTTCAAGGCTGCTTTCGCGTTAGCAACTTTATCTCCCTCTTGCATTTTATCTGTGAAGGTTTGGGGCCGGGTGAGACCCAGTCTCACTCTTGAGGAAGAAGCCAAAGCCGACCGCCCCGGTCCCTCCAGCCACCTGCAGGCGTGGTGCAGGCCTGCCCGTGGCCGAGCCCGTGGCTGGCCTGTCCTCTTGGGGAGACCATCATCGGAGTTCTCTAATCACATGAGCTTGGCTTCCACGGTTTTATCTGGGAATTTGAGGAACAGATTTGACAGGGGAGTCATTTCCTTAAAAAGTTTTTAATGACAGTCAAGGCTGTTTCAACTTTCACTGGTTCAAGAGATTAATGGCCAAGCCTGGGTGGTAATACTAACCTGAACATCTTCCCCCAATGCTGGAGAAGGGAGTCTGGCTTTTACTATAAACGTTTAATTTTAGAAGGCTGTTGCTGCATGTTTCACTGAAGCTTTTTCTGCTAATGTCCATCCCTCCCTCCCTCCACCCAGAGTACGTTATTCTCCACTTAGTGGAATCTGGAAGCCTGGGACCTTTCTGTGCTGGGCAGCCTCCCTTGTTCTCAGCCTCGCTTCTTTGCGGCTGACTTTGTTGGGGTGAATCATGCAGTCATTGCTCCCCAGATAATCTCCGTCCTGTGGGACTGGAGGGCCCCCTCCCCCTTGTGGTCTAATTAATTAAGGGAATTAACATTGCAGAATTTCTGCCCGTTTGCTATGTCAGCTCAGCCACTGAAGGATATTTCAGGGCAGAAAATAGCCAGCTGTGTGTGATGTTAATGGTTGGTTCTGAGAATTTGTGTCTCTGCTTTGTGTACACATACAGAAGTTTGTTTAACCAGTAGAACTGATTGTTGTTGACATATTTTTTAAGTAAATACATGCAGCTCCAATACTTTCAGCCTCGAGTCTGTGTGTATAATCTCCTTAAGCTTCAGTCTTCCTTCTTGTATGTGAAACGGACATGAAAAAAACCCAAGTGAAATTCTTTAGTGAAGAATCTGTCAAAAATCCCAAACAGTCAGGCATTTGAAACGTGGTCATCAACATAGGAAGCCCCTGCCCGCAATTAGGTACTCAGCAGAGTGAAAGAGCTGCTGTATTCCGGTTTAGGAATAGCAGATAACCGGCAATGCGATGATTGTATCTTCCCTCCCCCAGCTTTGCATTTTGAAAAATTTCAAGTCTACAGAAAAGTTGAATGAATACCCATATAGCTGTCACCTTAATTCACCAGTTGCTAAAATTTTGCTGCATTTGCTTTATCTCTAATACAAATTACAGGGTTTTTTGGGGAGGGGGGCCAGGGAGGGGTGGATCACTTGAAAGTAAGTTACATACATCATAACGCTTAATCCCTAAATACTTTGGCATTGATCTCCTAAGGACACTCTCCACGCCCCCGCCACACTGCAGAGAATCAACAGTAATTCTGTGATATCCTTACACATACAGTCCAAATTCTGCTTTCCCAAAGTGTTTCATATCTATTTTTCTTACCTATCTAGGCTCTCTCTGATCAGGGTTCATACCTTGCATTTACTTATGTCTCCTCAATGTTTTTTTTGGAGAGAGAGAGTGAGTGAGTGTGAACAGGGGAGAGGGGCAGAGGAAAGGGCAAGAGAGAGAATGAATGCCAAGCAGGCTCCAGGCTCAGTATGGTGCCCATTGTGGGGCTCGATCCCACAGTCCTGAGATCAAGACCTGAGCAGAAATCAAGGGTCTGATGCTCAACAGACTGAACCATCCAGGCGCCTCACGTTTTCTCAGTCTTTAAAACAATTTTTTTTGGGGGGTGATGGTGACTTCTGGAGTGCCTGTAAGGGTTTCCTAGTATCATTTGCACCCTATAATCCAGGTTACATGTATAAACAGGAGAGAGAAGTGTTTTGGTTTCTTTAATGTCATTTTTCTCAATACGTTAAAGTCATCTATTTGATTCAAGGTCAAAGTCACATTCATTTTTCTTGTTCTTTGGTAAATGTGGATTAGATTGGTAACCGAAAGGAGTTACTAAGCGGCTCAGATGTCAATGGAATATGTGCGTGGGCGAACTTGGACAAACACACACAGTGGTTTGTTAGACCTGCCCTCATATGGAGGTGATTACGAATTTTATCTTAATATGTGGCCATGGCTTTATAAAGAAACAAGCTTCAGAATTGGAAAATTTAGTAAGACAAACTTTATTTACATATTACAAAAGAGAAGCTTTTGCTGCCAGGTTCTCGGATGAAGAGCAAACCTGAAATCTCTTAGGAATGAGTCCCCCCTCCTCCCCACCCTTCTTCTCCCCCCCTTCTCCTGCCCCCTTTTTCTCTTCCCCCTTCTCCCCCTCTCCTATAGGCTTTAAACTTTTTTTTTTTTTTTTTTTTTTAGGCTTTAAACATTTTTAACTTTGGCCGCAGCTGAGACTAATACAGGATCCAGCTGTAACTTTTTTGTTGTTGTTAGTATATCCGGTGATGGTCATAGCGAACTCATTGTATGAAAATTCAGTAAAGGAAAAGGGCAGGGTGGGAAAAAAAGTGACACTCCATAAAAGTATTCAAGAAACAGCGACAGGATCTAGGAGTCTCCCTTTCAGATGGCTGATTCAGATTCCACCCTGAAGTACTCACTTTGTTTGTGGCTAGTTGAGTAGGTGTTTTAGGTTTTCCTTCTTAATCATATTACATGTACAGCCGTGTAACCAGAGAGTATCTGCGAGGCTGAGTCTTGTGTTCAGGGGGAGGCAGAAAGAGTAGCCTCGTGAACCCAGACACCCGACCCCCCTGGTGTGACACAGGGCAGGGGCTCTGCAGGCAGGACACGGTTCCAGCTGGCGCAGAGGTGGCAGCGGTCTGCAGAAGGGAGCGGAGCTCGCTCTCCTTAGGTCTGTTGGGCAGCACCTTGACCAGAGAGCAAGTAAGTGTGGAATCAGCAGTTCAGTCAAATTAAATCTCAAATTGGCAGGTCTGCCTCGATGTAATTACTCTAAAAGTTTTGTGTCTTTGATCAGCTCTGTCTTACGAGGACCAAGTACATATCATCACCCTGTCGCTGAAGGTGGATTATATGTTTCAAAATAGCTTTTGTGATAAGTGTAATTATCATAAGACCAGTGATTTTCACATACTTGTGTGTCTCAAGCATTTTGTTTTTCTTTTTTTATTTTTCCTTTTTCTTTTTCCTTTTTTTTTTATGTTAAGGAGGTCAGATTTCTCCGATTTCTTCTAATTGTAGCCAGACATCCTGTTTGGGGGCTATTTGAGACCAGGGCTGCCTGTGAAGAAATTATGCAGTCCTGTGGCAGTTTTCTGAGTTGCTCTTTTTAGATTTGATTTTGTGAACAGGTTTCCTTGAAATGCCATACTCTATTTTTAGATGGTCTCTTTACATCTCTGTGGTTCTGGGCATCCGCAATAAACAGATTTATTATTCAGCACAAAAATGCTGTTCAGTGCCCTAAGGCTGTTGAAACTTTATAGGAAAAAGCAAACCAGTGACAAGTTAGTGGATGTAATAAATGAGGACCACTGAACACATTTAAAAAAAACCTTGTTCTCTTTCTCAGATCACTGCTGTATCTGGGCCAGCGTGAACGATATTTTGAAGAATCCTTTACACTAGGTGGGCTCAGTCTTCTGGGTTCTCACAAATTACTCCTTTCTGCCTCCCACTGAAAGGAACATTTTTGTAACCATTCAACAAACTTCCCACACTGCTCCTGTACCTCTGTCCTGCCTCATTTTTACTCAAACCGTCTTTTCTTTTCTTTTTTTTTTTTTTTAACTTAAGAATAGTCTGGTAGCTTCTTAGATTTATAAATGATTTGGCTTGCTGCTGTGTATGGTATCAGAGGCCCTTATATTCTTGAAGTAATGTTTGACCTAACCAAGGTATTATGGGAGTCAGGGATTGCGAACCTTGGGACCTATTTGGTGATAAAGTACTTATTCTTTTGTTTAAAAATTGAGCTGTAGTTCACATAACGTAGTAGTCAACCCTTTTAAAGCATGCATTTCAGTGGGATTTCGTATATTCACAAGGTTGTGCAGCCACCACCCCCTGATTTTAGAACATTTTTAAAAAAGATCTTTATTTATTTATTTGGGGGAGGGAGGGAGTGGGGCAGAGGGGCAGAAGAAGGAGAATCTTTTTTTTTTTTTTTTTTTTTTTTTTTGAGAGAGAGAATCTTAAGCAAGCTTCATGACCCTGGGCTCATGACCTGAGCCGAAATCGAGGGGGACACTCAACCAACTGAGTCACCCAACATGGTGCCCCTTTAAAGATTTTATTTTTAAGTAATCTCTATACCCAGCACAGGGCTCGAACTCCCAACTCAATGATCAAGAGTTGCAAGCTCTACCGACAGAACCAGCCAGGCGCCCTTAGAACATTTTTATCACCTCGAAAGGAAATCCTGTCCCCATTAGCAGGTGGTCTCCCTGCACTGGCCACCAGGAATCCATGTGTCTATGGATGTGCCTGTTCTGAACATCCCAGGTAAATGGAGTTGTATGGTATGTGCTTTGTGTGTCTGGCTTCTTTCACTTGGTTGGTTCATCCACGTTGTAGCATGATTCAGGACAAAGAGCCTATACTTTTCTCGTGGCACTGACACTGGGATCCGTTTTCGTGTTGGGAGTGGCTGGAGAGAGTGCTCACCTGTCACGTGGTTGAATCTGTGGCTTGAGTGTTGTGTTCAAGGTTTTTAACGTGCATGTGTTTTCTTCCCGCTGGGAAAGTTGAAGTTGATTTTTAGCCTTATTATTTGTAGAAGGTCTGAATTGAATCCTTGTGTCGCAAGCCCTGACTTTATAGTCCTGCACGGTTGCATCGAAAGCAGAACCATGTTGTCTGCAGACAATTTTTACTCTCTAACGACTGGTGTGCGGGTTCAAGAAATCAGATTTCCCAGGCAGCCATCCTGAAATCTGTTAAGAGAAGCCTGAAGGATCTATTTCTTGGGTTTGGTGAGGCTTTGCCAGGAGGGAGCCCAGTAGTGGATGTAGGAGAACAAGGTCTCCCGAGTCCCCCAGTTCCCCTCCCAGCACACGACAGGACAGGAAGCCATGAGAAATGCCAGCGGACTCTGGGAAGCCACCGTCAGTAGAAGAGAGTTAGATGGACTTGGGGAAGAAATGAGAAATTGGAAGCCTGTCAGCAAATAAAGCAGAATCGGGGTGTAGAGTCAGCGGGGTGGGCTCTGCTCGGGGGTGCAGCTCAGAGGGTGGGCGAGTGTGGGTGCGTGCTATATAGACTTGGAGAGTTCCAAGTCATTGCTGCCCGCCTGAGTGTTCTCTCCCCCAGTCCTCCTTTCCCTTCTTGTTTGTTTGTTTGTTTGTTTGGTTTTTAGAGAGAGCGCACATGAGTGAGTGGGGAGGGGCGGGGGCGGGGGGAGAAAATCTCAAGCAGGCTCCATGGCCAGCATGGAACCTGACGCGGGGCTCGATGTCACGACCCTGGGATCGTGACCTGAGCCGAAATCAAGAGTTGGATGCTCAACTGACTGAGCCACCCAGACGCCCCATCCCTTGTTTTCAGGCAGGCAGTTGATAGCATTTTAGGCGAATATTTCTTTATGGAGATTGTGTTCTCTGCCTGGGGAGGATTGGGGCTCCCTGGGTGTGTGTCTGCACCCCAAGGAAAGCTTTCTTATGTCCTCTGTCTTAACGGAGGTGATTTCCTCAGCCTTTCCTCCTGGAGTGAAGCCTGTCAGTGGACAGGCTTGCTCGTGGGAACCAGCACAAAAGGGCCCTTCCCATTCAGGAAGGGATCTAGTGAGAAAAGGAACCTTTTGTAACACTAGAGGAAGCCACACAACCAGCCACAGCTCCTCTTTAAATATGCGCAGACCACAAGAACCTCCAGGCAAATGGAAAAAAAAACCCCAAACTCAACAGCATGAGGGAGGAGACTTAGTGCCACATTTTTATAGGAAGAATGGCTGACCACAGAAGAACCAGAATTCCGAAATAGAACCTGAAACGTGATCCCGGGAGACCTGTAGGGGCGATGCGGCCGCCCCAGCCCTCCCCCCTCCAGTCACAGTCCCAACTGCAGGGGACTGAGCAGAAGGAATCCGGGAACACTGAACAGGGCGAATGGGACTGGGGCTGACTCATCACTGACTCCTGAGGGCAGGGTCGAGGGCAGGGTTTAGAGCAGTGTGCGAGGCCGTGCTGTGGGCTCTGCCGACTTGGGGGAGCGGCGGGAGTGGGGGGGGGGGGCGGCAGGGAGGCCTGGTGACGTGCAGCGGGCAGAGGAAGTGGGGGGCTGGGTTTGCCCCTCCGCAGCACCAGTGTCTGGGACCAGGGACCCGGGGCGGCCGAGGACACGTGCGGCCTCCATGTGCCCAGATCCCGCAGCGCTCCTCCTGGGCTCCTCCCTGGCTCTGCAGCCATCCTCCCTGGTGCAGTGGGCAGCACTCCATCTGTCTGGAGCAGAAGCCACGCCAGACGGAGAATCTTACACAGAAATGAGATCCCAGAACCAAACCCGGTTGCTTCACAGAGAAGCAGACTTGCAGGCTTGAAGTTCCCAGTGTGAATGGTCAGCCCTCCCCCGACAAGCTTACTTAGAGCTGAACAAACACACCAAACTCAACAGCGTCCTACGGAGAGCCAGTCATTCTGTTCTGGGGGGAAATTGGGCCTAGATATCATTGTTTAATAATAAATTAAAAAAAACACAGAGCAAACCCCAAACAACAATCTGTTGCCAGAATACAATGGGGTGGGGGTGGGGGCGAGGAATATACTTTTTGAGGCAGAGGAAAGTATGATTTTGAGGAAGGTTAATTGTGTAAACTAGGAGTAAATTTCAAGTTGAATCTGCTTTGTGCTGTTTCTAATAAAACTCGGGAAAGACTGACCTAAGTGACTGACAGGTGAGATAAGGCAGCCACCGGAACTGAGAGCTAGCTGGTTGGGAGGCAGGTAAAGCCAAATGCACAAGCTAAGAGAAGAAACTTGTAATGGTACCAAATGCATTCGCAGAACTTTAAAACTCCCGTTAGGATCCACCGAGAGCAGCATTTACAACGTAGAAAGTTAATTGGTGCTGTGATGTAGGTAAGTGTTGTTCCTGAAGAAGCTGCTGAAAACAGATCATGGAAACAGTAGTCTGACCATGGGAAAAAGTCCCTTTGAGCCGGAAAAGAATACCAGCTGCATTTGTGTCGAAAAGGCTCATCATTCTGCATTAGATAAAAAGGGGGAAAAGGGCAAGTGGTTTGCTGGTGGAATTTTTAAATATCAAGACTAGAGCTACCTACAAACAGAAGGGGCAGAGGGAAGGACCCTTACAAAGAAGGAAAACGCAGGATGGTTTCAGGCTCTCCTGCGGCATTGCCAGAGGACCGCGGATACAAGGTGTAGACTTTTGAGGTTGTGAGCAGGGCTGTAACCAAGAATGAAATAATCACGCTGA
The DNA here is from genome assembly GCF_046562875.1 of Panthera onca. Taxonomy (NCBI): domain Eukaryota; kingdom Metazoa; phylum Chordata; class Mammalia; order Carnivora; family Felidae; genus Panthera; species Panthera onca. The sequence continues at coordinate 5,055,954 of NC_138354.1, forward strand.
GTGTTGTTAATTTGTGAAGGCAACAGAAAGAGGTTCTCTGAAGGCAGAGAGGCCGGGTCCAGCACTTTGCCTTCGGTGGGAGTTTGCCCTGCCTTTGGACTTCAGTGAGCCGTGACGTGTCACCGATAGAACATTGGTGGATTTTTTTGTGAATAAAACTTGTTCAGAGGTGTATTCCAATCTGCTAAAAGATTAATGGTAATAACTCTGGAAGGGAAAAGTTGTGATACAAAATAACTGATGTTGAATTGAAGTCATTTAAACGTAAATGTAAGTCTAAATGATAAATTCGGTTACAGATAAAAATTCAAATGTAAGTAATTCTTGCAAGGGAAAATATGTAGTGGAAAAAAACCCCAGTTATTCAGTAACAATACTATCAATCATAAATCTGGACAGAATCTGAGAAGTGGGTGGGGGGGTAGTAAAGATTCTACCTTTTCTTCTCACAAAGTGGGGGGTATCTTTTTATTTCTGACATTGACAATAAGAGAAATACAGGTAGCAGTGTGGTTTTAAAAATTTAGAGTAGGGTGTTGACATTTCACATCACAAGAGGGAGAAAAACATGTAAATTTTGATCATGGGATAAGGTTATGTCAGGTAAAAGTACCATGGTCTGGTTATGCTGTCTTCATTGGCTTTTAAAATTTATTTAGAGGACAGTTACCTCCTTAACCTTAGGCCCACATTTTGGAAAATCTTTAAGAAGCAAATGCCCTTTTTGGGAGGGGTTGGTGGGAGATGGTCCATTTTGCAGAGTTTATTTGTTGAGAAATTTGGGTCCTCTGTGACTCATCCCTGTACTGTTTTTTGGAGTATTTGTACACAGATTCAGGAAGGTCTGTGAGGTGGAAAGGCTTGGGAAGGGTGGTGGTGTGGCAGGAGATAAGGTAAGGGGGGGTGGTCTGGAGTGGAGGCCACCCCCTCCCTCCCTTTTCTCAAAGGCGAACCTTCCAAGGCCCAGGAAGACTGAAGACGGGAAGAGGAGAAAGCCCTGGACTTCCCTGGTGGGTGCATCTTGGTGAGCTGGAGAGGCTGGTGTCCTTGGGGCCTGAAACCCTTACAATTTAGAATGCCCTCTTTAAGGAAAAGATGCAAAATTGGGTATCAAAGTGAAAATTTACTTAGAATGAAAAAGACGTCACAACAGCTTGTAAGTTTAAAAAAACCCACAAACAAGTCAAAACACAGAAAAGTCATACAATCCTTTCTATTCTTGCAAAGACTGTATAGTACCCCCCACCCCCCCATGTTTTGGGTTGCCTCCTCTAGCTGATTGAAGATCTCTTCACATGACAGGACAGTAATCTTGGAACATGCTTTACTGTAAAGAGCATGGAAAGATAGTTCAGTCTTTCTTCTAGGATGGTTGAATGAAAACATTTGTTTCATGATTGGTAATTTTGGGAAGTTTAAGATGTCAGTCATCAAGGGTGCCTGGGTGGCTCATTCGGTTAAGTGTCCAACTCTCGATCTCAGGTCAGGTCTTGATCTCAGGGTCATGAGTTCAAGCCCTGCTCTGGGCTCCATACTGGGCATGAAGCCTACTTTAAAAAAAAAAAAAAAAAAAAAATTCAGTCATCAGTTTTAAGTTTCCATTGTAATACAAGGTTTTTTTTTTTTTTTTTTGTTTGTTTTTTTTTTTAATTTTGAAGCTTTCCCCAGTCTTGTTTTTCTGGTTTTGGATTTTACCAGTTTTTCAGGTTCCTGGTCCCACATACCAGGCAATTTTTGGACACCAGCAGGGGTGTCTGGGAATTCAGCTCAGTTCTGACATTGTCCACCAGGAGACAGCATCACATCTCACCGGTTAAGGGCTTGGTCCTACAAGACTGCTCCTTCCACATCAGAGGCCATTGGTAAGCTCTAGGCTGTCACCTGAGCTTCTCATCCACCCATTACAGCCTGGGGGTTCCACATGTCCCCTTTGTAGGTTGTAGGTTCTCGGTTAATTTGCTAGAGCGGCTCACAGAGCTCAGGGGAACAGTTCCCTAGGTTCACTAGGTTATTAAGGGACATGATAAAGGATAGGCATCAACAGCCAGATGAAGAGATATGTAGGGCGAGGTCCCCAGCGAAGGGGGAGCCTGGGGTATGGAACTTGGGGTGTGGCTCCGCGGCCCTGATGCCCCAAGTGTGGAAGCTCCCTGAAAAGGACCAAGAAACTGTCCTCTGGGGTTTTTATGGAAGCTCCATTACATGGTTGTGATTGATGAATCATTGGCCATTGGCTGATTCAACCTTCACCCGTCTCCCTGCAGGTGATGAAGAATGGGGACCCTAAAGTCCCAGCCCTCTGGTCACACAGTCGGTCCTGCTGGCAACCAGCCTGTGCCCTCGGGTGAGGTCTAAGAGTCACCTTCGTTAACAACAAGACACTCATTTCCCCTTATGGCTCTGAAGCGTTTTCAGGAACCATGGATGAAGTGTATCTGAGAAGTGTATTTTAGTCATCAGAGTGGCCATCATGTTTGATTTTTTTGAATGATAAAACATAGAATTATTCCGAAATCATACACAACAGTGATTGGAATGCATTTAAAAATTGCCTTGAGGTTGTGTTTGTGCTCCACCGGTTAATCATGACTTGTAGATGAGTATGTTCACCCGAAAATGTGTTTCCTGGGGCTGTTTTGTTGCTTAGCTGGCAGTTTTGTGTGTCATTTCATTTGTAAAGTCTGGAACAGCCAGACCTCATCCGGGTGAGATGCGTCTGATTTATTGGGCTGACCGAGTATGCAGGTTCAGCACGGGCTTGCTAGTTTAGGACTGTAGGTTTAAAACCTGTAAGTGTGGGAATTCTCCTAAATGTCTCACAATTAACACGGAAGGGGAACAGAGATGGTCTATTTATTACGTGTTGTATCACCAAGTAGTTTCCTAACAGAGAGTTTCCATTTTGATAAGACTGGGGAGAATCAGATCTTCTCTTTGAAAATTTACCCGTCCGACGAATGGAAAAATTTTCCACAGACAACCTTCTGACTCTGTCGTCCATCACCCTCGTTTCTGGTGCTGGGCCCTGGGAGACATACTCGTATGAAACCACCAGCCTTAATCATACGTTGGTTCATCTTTTTGCCGCATAAGTAGGTACAGGGGGGCAGAGGGGGGAGTCTTCCCGGAAGTCATTGGTCCATCTGGGCCGGGCCGGCTAACCCAGAGGCGGCTGAAGGCCTTGTGCGTCTCTATCCCACGGGAACCCAGGCTGAGTGTATCTGCACGGCAGTGTCCTCCTGGATCTGCAGAATGCCCACCCCTGCCAGGGGGAGAGGAGCAGGTGGAGTCCAAAAAGTGGTCTTCATGCAGTCCAGCGTGCTGGAGGTTCAAGTGCACCGAGTGGTGACAAGCAGGCACGCTGCTGGGGCCTGGCCAGGGTGCCAGACGGCCCTCAAGTGCTGGATCCTGAAGCCTGTGCTTCCTTAGCTTGGCCGTCACTGATGGCTAGTAGTGGTCAGACCTCAGAGCCAGACCCGGTTAGGCCAGGTGCTGCCCTCTGGAAGCTGGCTCCTCACCGACAGTAATGCCCCGCCCCCGTCCCGCCCCGGCCCGGCCCGGCCGGCTCAGCAGCAGCTAGCTTGCTTTCTCCTGTCGGTAGCTGGAAACTCTCCTCTCTAGTTAATTCCTCAGGCCTGGCTTGTGGCTCTTTTGGGGGGAGGAGGAGCATTTTTGGAGCACCTGGAGTCAGCAGTGGGCTAGGCTTGTATCTTTTTACGCCAGCTACCCCGGGAGGGACCTGCCCGCAGGCACAGGGATGGGAAGAGTGGAGCCTGCATGGACTCTGGTCTCACTCACAGGAACCCAGTCGTCTGGTTGGGGGCTGGACTGGTGCCTACGGTTCTGTCTGGAATCCCAGGGCGGGAGGCAGCAGCCTCCGGGAGTTGTAGGGCCGGGAAGGAGTTTGGGAGAAAGCGGGCATGGTGGTGATGTAGCATGACTGAGCATTACTGTCGATGGGAGCTTCTTGCTCAGTTCTTGAGCTCACCGCCTTTGGGCCTCCTTTATTGGAAACGGGAACACGCCTGGGCTGTGGGTGCTTTTCTTCGTGTGTAGGGAAGTGTCCCTGCTGCATTCCCTCCCTTCCTTTGCAGAAAGGTTGTTTATTGCACTCGTGTGAACAGACAGGAGCCTATTCTCTTGCCCATCCTGCTTCTTGGAAGTGAGCTTCTTGTCTGTCCCTACGATGTTTGTTTATGCAATTATAATAAGAAACGCAGGGGCGCCTGGCTGCCTCAGTCTGTAGTGTGCGTGAGACCGTCTTGGGGTTGAGTTTGAGTCCCACATTGGAGGTAGAGGTTACTAGAAAAAAAAGTATGTGTGTAAATTCTTACTGATGCTTTCTCTTACACTTTGTCTTTTTCATTTAATTTCCTGGTAATCCTTACCTATTGGTACCTAAAGCTCTTCCTTTTTTTTTTTTTTATCCCCCCCCCCCCCAACCTGTCCCTGCTAATCATGGCCTCAGTTGCGATTTTTTTTCCTTTTTCTTCTTTCTTTCTTTCTTTCTTTCTTTCTTTCTTTCTTTCTTTCTTTGTGTTTAGTATAATTTATTGTCAAATTGGCTAACATACAGTGTGTAAAGTGTGCTCTTGGGTTTTGGGGTAGATTCCTGTGGTTCTTTGCTTACATACAACACTCAGTGCTCATCCCAACAAGTCCCCTCCTCAATGCCCATCACCCACTTTCCCCTCTCCCCCACTCCCCCATCAACCCTCAGCCTCAGTTCTTTGTATTTAAGAGTCTCTTATAGTTTGCCTCCCTCTCGCTGTTTGTAACTATTTTCCCCTCCCCCTCCCCCATGTTCTTCCGTTGAGTTCCGCATATGAGTGAACACATAAGGTATCTGTCCTTCTCTGACTTATTTTGCTCAGCATGATACCTTCCGGTTCCATCCAGGTTGCTGCAAATGGCAGGATTTCGTTCTTTCTCGTTGCCAAGTGGTATTCCGTTGTATCTATAAACCACATCTTCTTTATCCATTCATCAGTTGATGGACATTTAGGCTCTTTCCATAATTTGGCTATTGTTGAAAGTGGTGCCATAAACACTAGGGTACGTGTGTCCCTGTGTATCAGCACTCCTGTATCCTTTGGGTAAATTCCTAGTAGTGCTATTTCTGGGTCGTGGGGTAATTCTGTTTTTAATTTTTTGAGGAACCTCCACACTGTTTTCCAGAGAGGCTGCACCAGTTTGCATTCCCACCAACGGTGCAAGAGGGTTCCCGTTTCTCCACAGCCTCGCTAGTATCTGTTGTTTCCTGACTTGTTCCTTTTAGCTGCTCTGATCGGTGTCTTCTCACTTTCTTTAAGCAGCTGCCTGATACTCTGTTGTGTGGATGCGCCACTTTGTTCCGCAGACACCTTGCTGGTGGGCGCTTGTGTTGTTCTGATCCTCTGATACTATGTTGCAGTGAGTAGCCTTGGGAATATGCCACTTATTTGCAAATGTATCTGAGAGAGAGGTTTTCAGAAGAGGGATTCCTGGGCCAAATGAATTTGAATGTTGAAAATGAATTTGAAATGTTGGTAGATGTTTTTTTATTTTTGCCTCTCACCAGCCACGCTGGAGACTGCTGGACCCCACGCCTCATTGAGAGCGGATGCTGACCTTCTTCAGCCCGATGGGTCAGAAGGAGCTTGTCAGGTTCTCATTAGCTTTTCTCATCATCTGGTGGTTTATCTAGTGGGCCCTTGGTCTTTTCAGCTTCTAGAAGGTCAGTTAGAGGAACTAGTTCCCACGGATTGCAAATGTTCTCTCCCGATTTGCCGTTTCTCTTGTGACTTTGCTTCTGACTTTTTGGTTTGCTTGATATTTTTGTTTCGTCTTGCTGTGAGGAAGAGGTTTTTATGCAAAGGTGTTCATTTCTGTTCTTTGGTGGTGTCTGAACTTGGAGTCCTGCTTAGGAAGGACGTCCCCATTCCAAGATGATAAAGGAGTTTGCCCATGTTATCTGTTTTGTGTTAGAGTTAATCTCTGGAGATTTGGAGTTGATCCTCATGTATGGTTAAGGTATAAATGCAGTTGTATCTTTTTTCCCTAAAGGCTGTATCGTCTCAACACCATTTATTAAAAAGGTGATCTTTATCTTGCTGCCTTTATCATATACTGAATTTCCATCTGATTTGAGCCTTTACCGGTCTTACTTTCCTGTTCCCTTGGTCTCTCTTTTTAGGCCAGTACCTCTCCCGGTTTTCCTTATGCAGCAGATGATATTTTAGTATCAGGATTAGTCTTATCCCCCACATTTTTCTTCCTTTTCAGAATTTTCCTGGCTGTCCTTTTTTTTTTTAAGATTTTTAAAAAAAATTTTTTTTGAACATTTTTATTTATTTTTGAGACAGGGAGAGACAGAGCATGAACAGGGGAGGGTCAGAGAGAGGGAGACACAGAATCCGAAACAGGCTCCAGGCTCTGAGCCATCAGCACAGAGCCTGACGCGGGGCTCGAACTCACGGACTGTGAGATCATGACCTGAGCCGAAGTCGGCCGCTTAACCGACTGAGCCACCCAGGCGCCCCTAAGATTTTATTTTTAAGGAATCTCTACCCCCAGTGTCATGGGGGCTCAAACTCACAACCCTGAGATCAAGATCCCCACACTCTGACTGAGCCAGCCAGGTGCTGCTGTTGTTTGCTCGTTTTAACTTAGGATCTTTAGAATCTGCTAGTCTGCCAACAGAAAATAAAACAGCTGGTGTGTTGAGATTGCATTAAATTTATAGATTACCTTGGGGAGAATGACCTCTTTCATGTTGCATCTTTTTATCCAAGAACATGGTATGCCTTTGGATCAAACCTGTTAATGTTCAAGGGCATGTTCAAGTTTTCCTTCCACTTCCTTAAGTTTTTGTGCACTTACTATTAAATTTATTTATGGATATCTAATGTCTTTCTGCTGTTGCCATTGAAGTACTCTTTTCTGTTTATTATGTAACTAATTATTTGGGGCGCCTGGACTAGCTTATAAAATTGTTTTATTGTTTTTATTTAAAAATTTTTAAAATGTTTATTTATTTTTGAGAGGGAGAGTGTGAGCAGGGGAGGGGCAGAGAGAGAGGGAGAGGGAGACATAGAATCCGAAGCAGGCTCCCAGCTGTCAGCGCAGAGCCCGACACGGGGCTTGAACTCATAAACTGTGAGATCATGACCTGAGCCGAAGTCCGACACCAAACTGACTGAGCCACCCAGGTGCCCCTAATTTATTTTTTTTAACTTCATTATTTGGGGGGGGTGCAGAGAGAGGGGGGAAAGAGAATCTCAAACAGGCTCTGCTCAGTGCAGAGCCCAATGTGGGGCTCGAACTCATGATCTCAGGACAGCAGGATCACTACCTGAGCCAATATCAAGAGTCGGATGCTTAACTGACTGAGCCACCTAGGTGCCCTGATTTATTGTTTTTAGGAACAGATTTTTCTTTTTTTCTTTTTTTTTTTATGTTTATTTTTGAGAGAGAGAGAGAGAGAGAGCGTGTGAGTGTGTGCGCACATGTGGGAGAGGGGTAGAGAGAGAGGGAGACAGAATCCACAGCAGGCTCCAGGCTCTGAGCTGTCAGCACAGAGCCCGATGCAGGGCTTGAACTCACAGACCCGGAGATCATGACCTGAGCTGAAGTTGGACACTTAACTGACTGAGCCATCCAGGCGCCCCAGAAACATAGATATTTCAACTGGTTCTCTTGAGTTTTCCACTGATATGGTCATTTCCTTGGCAAGTGATAATTTTATCTCCTTTCCAGGCTGTATTCTCATGATTTTAGTCTCTCAGTGGCATTAGCCTGTGACTTCTGTTTTTTGTTTTTTGCTTTTTTAAGTTTATTTATTTTGAGGGGCCGAGAGGAGCAGAGAGAGAGAAGGGAGAGAGTCATGAGTTCTGTTTTGGAAGTGATCATTTTGAAATTCTAGTGAGCCCTCCATATGGAGATGTAGGCTTGGAGCTTAGGAGAGAGATAACAGGGAAAAATCGGGATTTGGAAGCCATTGAGTAGAGATGATGGTTAAACTGGGAGCATATGTGTTTATCAAAGAAGAAAGGGCAGTGGGGAGAGGGGAGCGAGCTTCACATGTTGCCATGGTTGATGGTGGTTGATGACAGAGACCACAGAGGAGAGTAGGGAGGAAGGGCTGGTTCCCCTGCCCTCACTTTTAAATAGACCTTACTTTTTAGAGCACTTTTAAGTTCATGGCAAGATTGGGCCCAAAGTGCAGAGGTTTCCTGTCTACTTGCTGTCCCCACCTGTCCCCTAGTGTGGACACCCCTCACGGCAGTGGTCCCCTTGCTACATACAAACCGTGAGCCTGCAGTGACTTGTCAGTATCACCCAAAGCCCATCGTCTACATTCAGGGTTCGGTCTTGGTGTCGTACATTCAGTGGGTTTGAACAGATGGATGATGACACGTGTCCATCATTAGAGTGTCCCACAGAATCGTGTCACCAAAGAAAGCACTTTCTTCTTAACTTGCTCTTCTGCTTACTCAGTGTGCTCTTCCCCATGCTTTAGTTCGAATTTCCTTGCTGAGCATGCTGTTTTCATTAGTCTTTACGGAACTTTGTCGCGTTGTTAGTAGTCATTTCTCTTCAGCCCTTCAATTTTCCCCCCTCAGTCCTTTTCTTCTTTTTGAAAGAGAAGAATTTCTTCAGTGGAAATTGTTTGAACAGCCACCTGAAAGGTGGAATGAGGTTTGAACGGGAGCCTGAGGGTTGTTCTTTGGGTTACAGATGAAGCAATTAAGTAGATTTGAAGATTCACAGCGCTGTTTTCATGGAAATGAACGTAAAAAGCAATTCGTTTAAAAAGGAAGCAATCGAGTCTTCACAGATGAGCGGCCTCTTGTTATTCTGGTGGGAACAGGTTCAGCAGACGTGTTCCTAGGTTTGAATGAGGGGATTTACAAAGTATAAAGTCTGTATCGGATGTTTCAGATGTATTTTCTTCTGTTAGCATGAGAACCCTGGTGTGTCGGCCCCCAGCCGACTCGGTCCTCACTGCTAACATCTCAGCCAGATTGACGGGCAGGCCCGTGTTCTAGCAATAGAGGACCAACATCAGGGGGGTGGCTAAATCCTCCCTTCTCTCTCAGGTTGGCCACTCTTGCTGTCCCTGGAGGTTGGCCGAGTCCGGAGACTTTGTATAGGAAGAAAGTGAGTTACGTTTGTAAGTGGTCAGACTCCTGCGTAGAACACAGAAGTGGAACTTCCTCAGTGGCAGGAACTCCTGTGGGAATAAAAACCGTGTTTCCAGTGGAAACCAGAGAACAAGGTGGCCGAGAGGTGGGTGCTGCTTCTGGCTAACGGCCTCGACCAGGGCTGCTTCCGGAGCCTCATTCATGGGGGCGTGGCGTGGGCTGTCCTTGGAAGAAGCCCGTTTGGAGTTCACACTGCGCCTGCAGCCCTGCTTGTGGGATCTGGCCCCACCTGTGCCTCCAGCCCCGCCCCCCCCCCCCCCCCCAAGCCACCCAGCTCCAGCCTCTGCCCTGGGTGGGGGGCGGGGGCGGGTTGTGGAGGCCGCACTCCCTGAAGGGAACCGGAGGGTGCTGGCCCTGCGGCTCCTGTGCCACCCGTGGCTCCTCGGATCAGTTTTCTGAGCCGCTTCTCACCCAGTGTTCCTCCGCTTGCACACAAGCCTGCTCTGCGCTGTCGAGCAAAGAAACATGTCAACATGTCGTCGGGTGTCTCCTCCCCCCTCCTCAGAGTAGTCAGAAGCTGGTCCTGGCTTTTCGACTACTGACCTTGAGGCAACTGTTTTGATTAACTTGTCTTTTGTATGAAGCTTTGTTTGTGTTAAAGAGAATCTTCTTATTTACTTATTCAAAATTTTTTATTAAAAAGTTTCTTTTAAACGTTAGAGGGAGAGGGGGCAGCCAGTGAGGGAAGGGCGGAGAGAGGGAGAGAGAGAATCCTAAGCTAGCACAGAGCCTGACGTGGGGCTTGAACTCATGAACCGTGAGATCATGACCTGAGCCAACATCAGGAGTCGGATGCTTAACCGACCGAGCCACCCAGGCGCCCCTAGAGAGTCATCTTTTTTGAACAGTAGTGGGGGAGTTCGGTTTCAGTGTCCTCTTTGGTGCCACGCCCAGTAAGTAGCTGGTGGTCGTACCACTGTCAGAAGAACGGAGGCTGCAAGTTAATCCGAAGAAATGGTTGTGTGCCATTAATGTAATCTCCAGAATTCCTCAACCCCTGTCTGTGTCGGCGTGGCATAGTTTAAGATTCCAAACCTTAGGATTCATGCTTAGGAGGTAATCCTAGAGTATTTAGTTGAAAAAAGAAAGTTAAACTGGCCCGCTGGCCTGAAACCGTCCTCTCCACTCCCCCCACCAAAAAGTATCAGGAAGTCAGGTTTGCTGAGGCTTTTAGTCTTGGAGGCATTTTCGACCGTGGAGGGATATCCTCAGCTGGCTGGGCAGGTCTGGTTTTTAAGCGACAGCAAATCCTGTCTATACAGACATCTCAAAATTGCTTTAAACAGTGGTAGATTTGTACATCCCGCCCTTTACTCGTTTTCCTTAATGCGAGGCTTTATTTTTGGTGGTACAGAGGGGTGGAGAGAAAAAAGCAGGAAGCTTCACGCCCCATTGGGGCTGGTCTGCCTGATGGCCGTACTGGATTTCCTGAGATGAAGACGCATGTAAATTAGCCACCAGCTCTTGTGTTACCGTGTTCCTGACACGTGGCGTTTTAGTTTTTGTTTCAACGTAGTGCCTGTGAAGTGACTACCACGTGTAAGAAAGAGCCCGTGGTGGGTTTCTGAGACCTAGGGAATGACCCACGGTGGCTCTCCAGCAGCGTAGTGGGGAAGATGGAAATAGCTCGTGAGACGAGGGGTACGGGGGCAAGTGCAAGGCCGTTGTCAAGCAGAGAGCAGGTGACGCTGAAATCCGTAGGAAGACACCGTTCTGACCCGTATCAGGGCACACGTCGTGGGACAAGCGGTGATGGAGCCGTAAAGCATGAGAGGTTGTCTGCAGGTGGGGAGGGGACACATACGTGGCGGAGAAGCGTGATGTACTCAGGGAACGAGCATTCGGTGTGGCTGCTGGTTTGGTGGGAGAGCCAGTTGGAAAGCTCACCAAGGATGTGATGAGAGATGCTTGAATGATGCGTCTGAGGCTCTCGGTCTTTTCTGAGTAAGTGGTGAAGAACCATGGATGATGGGGCGACCTTCCTCACTGGCTTGGGCCACGTCCCTCGTGTTTCAACAAATCCTGCCAGCCCTCTCATTCCTGATTATTAAGAACTCCGCTCTCTGTTTCAGGATGACTCTTTGTGAGCTAGGAATTGCCCCGGAGAACTCCAAGGATTCCTGAAATCCCAAGGGTTAGTGGGATTCGGCCCCGTGCTATGAGAACAGAGAGTTACAGCTCCCTTGGTCAGCACTCTCGTTCTCCGTTGTTCTTCCCTAAGCACACCTGCCTGGCAGGCTCCCTGGGTCCCCAGGGGCTTCCAGTCTTCCGTACAAGCTGTGCGGAAAACCAGCCCTTGCCTCGAGCATCCGGGCCTCCATGTGGAGCCTGAGTCACCTGTGGTGACATCCTCTTGGGGGCTTTTGGCATCCTTGCTTGCCAGCAGACCTCGGCTTCAAGGTTCCCTTGAACTTCCACCAGGAAAGAATGAGGGTCTGTCTCCCTTCCTTCCTAGAGACTTCTCGGCCCAGATGCACGTTTGACAAGTGGGTTTTGAGTTATTAGGAAGGCAACCCTCGGCCAGAACCTGGAACATACTTGAGTTTTTGTTTTTTTTTTTTTCTTCCCCAGGGCCCTGGGTTCCTACAGGCCTGATATTGCCTAGCTACCGGAGGGCTGGCTCCCAGAACCCTCCCTGTTACCAGATCTCGGTGGCCTCTAGAACACGTGCGAGCTGCCTCACCAGGTTCCCGCTACACCTGACAAAGGTTGCTGCCTGGGGCTCTGTGCTCAGGGAGGTGACTTTGTCGGCCCTGTGATGGAGAAAGATAACTGTAGTATAAAGGCTGGATTACTGATAAGGTTTTGACCTGGGGTAGAAGCCCGGGCTACAGATGTAGAGATGGGCACGCTGTATTAGACAGAACAAACTCGTTACTGAGGCGGAATTGGTAGGATTTGGTGACCTCTTGGGGATAAGTCAAAGCAAATCTGCAGCGTGTCTAAGGCGGTTTATTACCAAGGCTTGAATCGAGGCATGCAGTTGAACAATGTGTAGGGGATAAGATGATGGGTTAATTTTTGGACCTGTTGATGTATCCATGCATCATCTGGTGAAGGCGTCCGGTGGGCAGTTGGATATACCAGAGGAGTCGACAGCTAGGAGACGGACGAGATAGTCACAGCGTGGGGATAACCAAGAGCAGTGGAGGGTGAGGAAAGTGGATTTCAGGGAGCAGTAATATTTAAGGGGGTTGGGAAGGAGGAGGATTCCTGGGTGAGGTACCAGAAGACTGAGACGGAATGGACCAGGGAAGGGAGAGACCCTGGGACATGGGCCTCGAGTGGCCGGAGATGTAGTGTGGCAGGGAGGTAGGCAGGGGGTCGGGAGGGCCGGACCCCGCAGCTGACGGTTGACACCCGGAAGCAGACCCACTGCTTGGGGGTTTTGGTTGCAAATCACTGCAAGTGAGTAGCTCGTTTAAGTGCATAAGGACATCATTGGAAAGATGCAGGGGAAGTCACAGACGTCTGGACCTCTGGAGAGCCAGAGAACTGACCGCAGCCGAAGGAAGCTGGGCAGTTGGAGCCACAGGCCCGTCCAGGCCATGTGCTCAGCGTGGTTTAGGTTGTCCCTCAGCCGCCATCCATATGGCCAGATGGGGGCCTCAGGCCAGGATCCCTATGCCCTTAAACTGTCCTGTGAGCTCCTCCCTCTTGGTTTGATCACGTGGCAGTTTGCCAGTTAGAAGTGGGCTCCGCGCTTGGGAGAAAGTGAGACGGTCCTGTTAATTTCTGGTGTTCTTGTACCTGTGACCGGTTCTTTGAGAGTGCAGTAGTGTGCACTCGAGGACCACCTGTGTTTGGCGGCTGTATTTCTTACTGAAATTGATAAAGGGGCGTGCCGATTCGAAACAGGTGTCGACAGCATGGTTAACGTGAATGAGTGACTACCTGAGGGACGGGTCTGCTCCAGGTATAGGAGCAAGCCTTGCTTTGGGGCTTGCAGAGGCCATTTGCGTGAAGCTCCTTGGGAGACCACGCTGGGCTCCTCTCCCTGACAGACGCTGTCGGGACGTCGCGTGAGCTGTGAGCAGGTGTCTGACTTCCTGCAGAGCTCTGGGTCTTGGGGTTCATCCTGTTCCCCGCGCCTGGATGCCCCATCTCCCTGACCCGTCCTCCTCAGCCTCTGGGTGTCCACGTGAGTGTTGCCTCCTTATTAGCCTTCCCAAACCCTCAGTCTGAGTTCTCTGTTACTCTCTCTTTCCCCTCGTAGAACTTCTGGGGTGTTTTGTACTAACAACCGTGTGTATATGGAAATGCAGTCTTTCCATTTTACTGGACAGAAGGCTTAAGCTGGGCAGAGCTTTCTGGTTTATTCGTTCACCACGCATTGCCCCTGCTGCGGCGCACCGAGCCTGCGAGCGAGCAGGTGTTCAGCGTATTTGGTAAATGAAAGCACGTCCAGAGTGTGGTTGGTGGGGGGGCAGGCGTACAGGACCCCAAGGAGGCGCGGGGCCCCTGCAGGGGAGCGTGGAGACCCTGCCAGGACGACGGCTGTGAGGGAAGCAGGTGATGGAGCCGTGACATGGTGCACGATAACTGTGTAGCCAGAGTCATCGTTTAGTTCTCGATGGGAGTAGACGTGTGGGTTGTTTTTGTTTTTGTTTTTTTTTCTTTTTTTTACCTGATTGAAAAAATAAAGGCTTTAACATTTTTTAGGAAAGGACAAAGAGGAGAGTTAAAATCACCTATAATTCCACCGGTGTCCCATTTTGGTTTGTGAAACTTGGCTTTTCTGTGAGCGAATATGTACATTTTTCAAAACACAAACAGGATTCTGTATGTTCGCACCCTTTCCGTTTCCACACGTGGGCGCTGAGTGGCCGTGCGGTGCCGCGTGGCACGGGTGTGCACGCCTTGTGGCCATCACACTTCTGCCGTGGAAATTGCACTGTGTGTGAGGAGCCGTCTTTCTGTCGTGACTTCTGTCCTCCCAGACACGCAGCTTTCCTTCACTCTGGTGGCTAATGGAGTAGAGGGGGAATTGGGGTTCCAAGTTCTTATTTTTGACTATTTCTCTGTGTGTGTGTGTGTGTGTGGGGGGGGGTCTGTTTGCCTAAGTCATTGGATTCTCTCCATGGATCCAAAGAGACCCCCCAAGAAGTCATTCCTAACCCCCTGGGTACAATGGGTATTTTTAGCTTTCGGTGCCTGAGGCTCCCCTTTAAGAAGGAAAAACTGCTCCTTGTGAGTTTCTAGGTGAAGGATGTTAATAGTAATTACTTGTAATAACAATAACAGCGGCAACAGCGCTCCCGGTTCCCAGTTGCTAATCCTCTCCTATGTGCCAAATGTTGCACTAGGCGCTTTGCATTTGGAACGTTAGCTCACTTGTAACTCTTAAAAGAATCCTTGAGGTACACACCATGAGCCCCCGTGGTTCAGGTGAGAAACTGAGGCTTAACTAGATTAAATAGTTTGTACAAGGCTTACAAGGGTGGAGTTGGGCCGTGGACCCACAGTTGGCTGTTCTGGGGGTCTTCCTTGGCGACACTGTGTTTTATCTTTATTTTGTTTTTTTTTTAAGTTTGTTTATTTAGAGAGAGCGCGTGCACACAGAGAAAGAGGGAGAGAGAATCCCAAGCAGGGTCTGCGCTGTCAGGAAGGAACTCCATGAGGAGCTTGAAGTCACCAACAGTGACAGAGTGTAACCTGAGCCGTTAGCCGGCTAAGCCACCCAGCGCCCTCCACCCCACGGCAACACTGCATTTTAAAAGTAGAAATGTTGTATCATTGTTTGGACCGCGTGGAAAATTCAGATGTAACTGCTTTTATGTATTTGACTGTGGATGCTGGCGCACCGGAGAAGCAAGGCAGGGTAGTTGGGTGCTCTTTCTGACTTTAATGACTGTATTTCCTTCTTGGGTTTCCCTACCCTTTCCTTGGCTAATTCAGGTTTTACCTTCTGTTCCTCTGTTTTACTCTGTTGCTGGACAGCTGTTAAACATCTGTTACTCTGCTCTGACAACGTGTGGTCGATATGTGCGTAGACAATGGCCCTCTGTGTCCCGTGTGTGCGCACTCCCGGAGCCTTCAGAGTGCAGGGGCTCGCTCGGCACCGTTTTCCTGTCACTGTGTCCTCAGGGCCTCACCAGTTACCAGTGAAGATGTCTCACAAAATTAGGTACTTCTCCCATCGAAGGAATAAAGGGCAAGAAGAAGATACGACAGAATGGAAGGAGGAAGTCTCCTGTAAAGGAAAGGGTGCATTTTACATTTTCAAAAATAGAGTGTTCTCGGGGGTGAGGGAATCCTTTTGTGGATCTGGATGGTGGTGGGAGGGCACTTCTCAGAGGGAAACAGCCCGGATTTCCAAAAGCTAAATGTTAAAGTTGAGCATGGTTTGGTTGCAGACAAGAAGTTCTCCCGCCTCCTCCACTTGCTTTAAAACCGTTCATTTTTGATTTTTAAGGTCATCTGGTGGGGGTGGGGGTGGGGGGACCTCTTTGCTACCAGCCTAGCTCTTTGAGTGTGGCCTGACCCCTGAATCTTACCCTCCCACATGAACTTGAGAACTTGATTCTTTTCTTACAAAGACTTCTTTCCAACCCCTTCCCTCCCTCCAAAATACCCCATATTGGGAGCCAAGTGTTTTGAACAGAGCCTGACTAGAGGGCACGTTGAGTATGTTCTTCTGGCCCATGGATATGGAAAAATAGAAGCTTTAAAGCAAATGTATAATAAAAAGGGAAGCGTCCCCCCAAGCCAGGGACACACTCTTTTCCCTCATGAATGTGCTGTGTGGCCTGCGGTCCCCCACGTGCCTCTTTGCAACTGGAGAGAAGGGGGTCGGCCGTGGTTGAGATCACAGGCAGACGTGGGGGATCCAGAAGACAGTTTCTTGGACCGCGCTTTCGGGGGCCTCGTGTCAGCAGAGTTGAACGTTTGAGGAGGGACCCCATGTGAGGGAAAGCTTCATTATTTCACATTCACATTTTCACATTCATTACTAGCAAAGTTTGTACACGGGAGAACCTCAGTCAGGATGGACCCGAGCAGGTATCTGTTGGTTGCAGGAATCTCCCCCGCCTTCCGCATGTTCGTGATTAGAGAAATGTGCCCAGAGCACAGAGCGGTGCTCTTGAAGCATTCTCTAGAAAGTTAGGTAGAACTTGTGTGCTTGGTGTCACCTGAGGTCCGGTAAGGTTACTAGTTTGCATTCACTCTGGGATTTTCTGCTTGAGAAATTGTATTGAAATTCCGCGGGATATTTTCGGCGAAGTTCACAGGCTCTTGTTGACTTAGAAGATCTGCGAAGAATTTGACGGCCCATTTGGGTGGAGGAATACAGATCCGCTAATTATTACAAGCCTGGCTGATGTAAATGCTTCCCTTCGGTTTCCTAAACCAGAGCCCCAACCCAGATTCTCCCCGGGCTTGGAAAACGTGCCAAGCTTCTTGCATCGAACGGGACCCGTGATGGGGGGCATCCTCACTGGTCCCGTCTTGAGTGGGAGTGCTTCCAGGTCTGATGGTTGTCGGCCCTTTCTGCCAGAGATCCTTCAGTGAGGTTCAGAAAGCTTCTTTGCTTAGTTTACTGGATTTTTTTTTTTTTTTTTTTTTTTTTAAGAAGAGGCTGCTGAATTTTATCAAATGCTATTTTCCCATCTACTCAGATGGTCATCTGTTTTTCATTAGGAGCCTTTCTGTCCTGTTTGACTTTTTATTTTTAAACCATTTGCACATAGTATATCCACTGACTCCAGGTTTAGGACTCCTTTAAGTCGCTAACTTTACAGCATTGTTTCCGCACGTGTTTCTCCTTTGCTCTGTTCCTATCTGCTTTGTGTTTTGTAACAATTTCTACTTTTCCAGGCAGTTAGTGATTGGTTTGTTTGTTTTAAAGCCTGTCCTGTCATTCCCTGGGTTTAGGGGAGAGTGAGGGCACACCCATGTGCTAACCAGGCTCGGGGACCCTCCAATGTCCGCCTGCCGTGTGTGGGCAGCTCGTGCTGCGCGGGAACTGACATGTTCTCGTAACCTTCGAGACGACCCATTGCCTTTACTTGGAGATCCCGACTGCGAATCAGAGTTTGGAATTGCGTTACAAAGCCTGACAACTCAGCCTGAAATGTCAAGAGAAGACTAGAAGGTTCCTAGAGCCTCAGCCATGGAGGAGCTGAAGGAATCTCCGGTGGGCTTTCCAGGCCAGACTGCTGACCCCACCGTCCTTCCTGGACTGCGAGATAAAAACCACATGGATTCCACCCTGCTTTGCCCCAAAATAGCGCTCCCCTGCTTCCCCACCCCCAGTGAACGTACATTCCTCGAGCATCCACCTCTCAGATGTTTGTGAAGGGGAAGGAGAATGCCAGATGTTGTACAGCTGTATCCAGTCTGCTTCGGACGGAGCCTGGTTCACACTTGGAGGCAGGAATGAGGACAGGCCCACGGCGCCCTCTAGGCGAGGTTCTTGGGGAGTGTTGCTTGCGGGTGTGGGCGGAAGGCAGGTGCGGGAGGAGCTCTGGGTCTTGAGCGGGAGACCTGTCCCATTCTTCCAGCTTAAGCAGAAGCCAGGCACAGGTACATCGCCTTTTTTAGATGTAGCCTCTTTGCCTGAGGTTTTCCAGGCTAGTGACACAGCTTGATGTTCTGGGCCACCAGGGATGAACATTTCAAATCCGGTTTTCTTGGTTTAGAGACAAAATTACCGTTTCCTCCCTTTTTTCGAAAAATGCTTATTTATTTTGAGAGGACATGTGTGAGCTGAGGAGGGGCAGACAGAGCCCCACTCAGCCGGAGTCAAGATCAAGAGTCTGACGCTTAACCGATTGAGCCCCCGAGGTGCCCCTCCTCCCTTTTTGAAGAATTAATAATTTCAGCATAAACTGTCTCCACCTTTAATTTTTTGGCAAGCTTCAGGGTAGCCTTATATGGACAATAGTTATCCCATAGCTTGAACTTTGTACCCAGAGCAATTCCTGTGAACGCTTCGTTGGGTATGTGATAGTACATTATGTACACATCTCATTGGACAATATCACATAAATAATCTTGTAATTGAGACTTTATTAACATTAGACCCTTAATTCAATATACGATAGGCTGACCATTGGTTTAGAATTTGGTTTGGGGCCCTCATTGTGTGCTGCATGTGCTAGGTTTTCTACTTCTGTTGGACTGCACAGTAAGTGCCAATGAAAAATAGGCATCTGATGGCAGAGTGGTGAAGCAAGGATCCCAGATGCTAGGGTTCCAAAACAGAAAGACTAACTGAAGGGGCGCCTGGGTGGCTCAGTCGGTTAAGCGTCCGACTCTTGATCTCAGCTCCGGTCATGATCTCACAGTTCATGAGTTCAAGCCCCACATGGGGCTCTGCGCTGATGGTGTGGAGCCTGCTTGGGATTCCCTCTCTCCCTCTGTCTCTGACCCTCCCCAGCTTGTGCTTGCTCTCTCTCTCTCTCTATCTCTCTCTCTCAAAATAAATAAATAAACTTAAAAAAATTAAAAAAAAAAAAGACTAACTGAAAACCTTATTTTTCTCTAACAGCTCTATCGAGACACAATTTATATCCCATTAGATTTACCCACTTTTTATTTCTATTAAAAAAATTTTTTTTTAACATTTATTTATTTTTGAGACAGATGGAGACAGAGCATGAACGGGGGAGGGTCAGGGAGAGAGGAAGACACAGAATCTGAAACAGGCTCCAGGCTCTGAGCCATCAGCACAGAGCCTGATGCGGGGCTTGAACTCACAAACTGCGAGATCATGACCTGAGCCGAAGTCGACGCTTAACCGACTGAGCCACCCAGGCTCCCCACTTTTTATTTCTATTTAAAAAAATTTTTTAATGTTTATTTTTGAGAAAGAGAGAGAACGCGAGTCAGGGAGAGGGGCAGAGAGAGGGGGAGACACAGAATCCAAACTAGGCTCCAGGCTCTGAGCTGTCAGCACAGAGCCTGACATGGGACTCAAACCCATAAACTGTGAGATTATGACCTGAGCTGAAGTCGGTCACTTAACTGACTGAGCCACCCACGCGTCCCTAAAATTCACCCATTTAAGGTGTACAGTTCAGTGACTTCTAATAAATTTACCGAGTTGTATAGTCCTCACCTAGTCAATTTTGGGACCTTTCCATCACCCTGAGAAGATCCCTTATAACTGCTGGCAGTCAGTCTTTGCACTGAGCCCCAACCAACACTACTCTGCTTTCTGCCCCTAGAGATTTGCCTTTTCTGGACATTTAGCTTGGGTGGAATCCTACAGTATGTGGTCTTTTGCATCTGACTTCTTTTACTTATCATCATGTTTTCAAGGTTCGTATATGTGGTAGTAGGTATTAGTAGTTCTTCCCCCCCCTTCCCCCCCCCCACCAAATAATTTCCACTGTGTGTGTATATACCACAACCTGCAAATCCATTCATCCATTGATGGGTATTTGGGTTGTCTCCACCTTTTGTCTATTGCAAATAGTGCTCCTGTGAATGTATTGAATTCTTGTTTTCAGCTCTTTTGGGTATATACCTAGTAGAACTCCTGGGTCCTTTGGTAATTTTTTGTTTGACTTTTTGAGAAATTGGTAAACCATTTTCCAGGGTAGCTGAACCATTTTATGTTCCTCCTGGCAGTGTATGAAGGTTCCAGTTTCTCCACATCTTTGCCAACACTTATTAGTATCTTTAATTAAAAAAATATTATAGCCCCCCACCCCACCCCCAATTATTACAGCCAAATCCTGGTTGGTATGAAGCGTGGTCTCATTGTGGTTTTGATTTACATTTCCTAATGACTAATGATGCTGAGCATCTTTTCACGTGCTTATTGGGTATTTGCGTATCTTCTTTGGAAAAATGTTTAGGTGCTTTCAATTTTTAAATTGGGTTGTTGGCTGTTGAGTTGTAAGAGTTCTTTATGTGTTTCGGATACTAGACCCTTATCAGATACATGATTTGCATTTTCTCTCCTTCTGTAGATTGTCTTTTCACTTTCTTGGTAATGTTAATTGCACAAGTTTTTAATTCTGGGGACACCTGGGTGGCTCAGTCAGTTAAGCGTCTGACTCTTGATTTCTGTTCAGCTCATGATTACATGGTGCGTGAGTTTGAGCCCCACGTTGGACTCCATGCTGACAGCACAGAGCCTGCTTGGGATTCTCTCTCCTTTCTCTGCCTCTCCCTCGCTCACTCTCAAAAAAATAAGAAATAAACTTAAAAAAAAAGCTTTTAATTTTGATGAAGTCCAATTTACGTATTTATTTCTTTTGTTGCTTGTGCTTTGGGCATGGTATCTAGGAGTGCATTGCCAAATTCAGGGTCATGGAGATGTACCCCTATGTTTTTTTCTAAGAGTTTTATGGTTTTAGCACTTACATTTAGCTCATTAATCCACTTGGAGTTAATTTTTATGGTAGAGGTAGGGGTTCAACTTCATTCTCTTGTATGTAGATGCCCAATTGTCCCAGCACCCTTGGTTGAAGAGGCTATTCTTTTAAATATTTTTTATACATGGTTCTGTTTTTAGGCTCTGTCTTCTGTTCCCCTGACCTTTTAATCTATTTTTGTACCAGTACCACACTCTTGTTGTTATCACTGCTTCAATACGTTTTAGTCTGTGCCTCCTGACTCGCCTGTTCTTGTATTCACATCGTCTCTATATTTAAGAAGCAGAGTGTGGGGCGCCTGGGTGGCGCAGTCGGTTAAGCGTCCGACTTCAGCCAGGTCACGATCTCGCGGTCCGTGAGTTCGAGCCCCGCGTCAGGCTCTGGGCTGATGGCTCAGAGCCTGGAGCCTGTTTCTGATTCTGTGTCTCCCTCTCTCTCTGACCCTCCCCCGTTCATGCTCTGTCTCTCTCTGTCCCAAAACTAAATAAAAAACGTTGAAAAAAAAAATTTAAAAAAAAAAAAAAAAAAAAAGAAGCAGAGTGCAAGTGCAGACTACTCTCTTTGTTTCAAGTTTCAAAGAAATTTTATTTTTATGTAATTAATGTTTTATTTTATTTTTAAAATTTACATCCCAATTAGTTAGCATATGGTGCAACAATGATTTCAGGAGTAGATTCCTTAGCGCCCCTTTCCCATTTAGCCCACACCCCCTCCAGCAACCCTCTGTTTGTTCTCCATATTTAAGAGTCTCTTCTCTTTTTGTCTCCCTCACTGTTTTTATATTATTTTTGCTTCCCTTCCCTTATGTTCATCTGTTTTGTATCTTAAAGTCCTCATATGAGTGAAGTCATAGGATATTTTCTTTCTCTGATTTCACTTAACATAATACCCTCCAGTTCCATCCACGTAGTTGCATATGGCAGGATTTCATTCTTTTTGATTGCCGAGTAATACTCCATTGTGTGTGTGTGTGTGTGTATGTGCCACATCTTCTTTATCCATTCATCCATCGATGGACATTGGGGCTCTTTCCATACTTTGGCTGTTGTTGATAGTGCTGCTATAACCATTGGGGTGCATGTGTCTCTTCGAAACAGCATATATGTGTCCCTTGAATAAATACCTAGTAGTGCAATTGCTAAATAGTAAGGTAGTTCTATTTTTAATTTTTTGAGGAACCTCCATACTGTTCTCCAGACTGGCTGCACCAGTTTGCATTCCCACCAGCAATGCAAAAGAGATCCTCTCTCTCCGCATCCTCGCCAACGTCTGTTGTTGCCTGAGTTGTTCATGTGAGCCATTCTGACAGATGTGAGGTGGTATCTCATTGTGGTCTTGATTTGTATTTCCCTGATCATGAGTGATGATGAGCATTTTTTCGTGTGTCAGTTGGCCATCTGGATGTCTTCTCTGGAGAAGTGTTCTATTCATGTCTTTTGCCCATTTCTTCACTGGATTATTTGTTTTTTGGGTGTTGAGTTTGATAAGTTCTTTATAGATTTTGGATACTAACCCTTTATTGGTTATGTTGTTTGCCAATATCTTCTCCCATTCCGTCGGTTGCCTTTTAATTTTGCTGATTAGACTACTCTTTCTAATAGTTTATATGAAGAAAAAAGAGATTGAATGGGTTCCTTCAGAGCTGTCACACAGTGCGGATGGGATGGGAGAGATTTGAATGTGTTTATAGATTGATGGAATAGGAAAAGTTGAAGATCAAAGAGAGAAGGGGGTGTGGCTTGGGGTCAGGGATTTGGAGGAGGAAAGGAATGAAAGGCAAGAGCATAGGCTTGTAAGTGGTGAAAGTTGCCCACCTTTACCTGACTCCCTGGGAACTAGGGCTGCAGTGACGTTAAAACGCTTTGGTTTTTGTAAACTAAGTATGGAGGGCTTGGAAATCAGGTTAAAATGTAGGCATTTGAAATTAAGTGAATGTGTGAAAACTAGTCATTGTTTGATCTTGCTAAATAGATTAATGTTTGCATTAATTAGCACTGTCTTTTCCCTTTGGGAGTGTGAGTTTTGATTTAAAGTAAATTAAGAAGGATTGAGATTAAATTTTGACGTACTAAACTTAGTTTTGAAATAAAAGCCATGTCTTGGTTCTGTGATAGTTGAGCGTTTTACTGATGACCTTATCTCTACAGAGTTTTTTCTTTGTTTTTTGGTGAGGGGTAGAATGGTGTTTTATAAAGTGCTGGTTTGTGTGGTCAAGAGGAGAAGTGATAGAGTGAGCTGCTAATTATACGAAAAGAAGTGGCACTGAACTAGACCCCCCTCCCTCCAACCATTTGAGGTCCCCCCTCTCCCCAACCGCCTGGGTCCCCCCCTCCCTCCAACCACCTGGGTCCCCCACTTCCCCTCCAACCACCTGGGTCCCCCTCTCCCCCTAACCACCTGGGTCCCCCCCCAACCACCTGAGTCCTCCTCCCCTCCCAACCACCTGGGTCCCCCTCTCCCCCCAACCACCTGGGTCCCTCTCTCCCCCCAACCACCTGGGTCCCTCTCTCCCCCCAACCACCTGGGTCCCTCTCTCCCCCCAACCACCTGGGTCCCCCTCCCCCCAACCACCTGAGTCCCCCTCCCAGCCACCTGGGTTCCCCCCTCCCCCCCAATCATTGAAGACTATCACTAGGCTCATCCCACTCACCAAGTGTTTTTGTTCACCTTCTTTGCTTGTCTGAGTTTGCACGTGTCTGGACTGCAGAAGGATGAGTCTGAAGTGTTAACTGTGGTCATCTCCATGTGCTGGGTTGTAGCTGCTTTTTCTTTTGCTGCTTCTGGAGGGGCATGTATTTTTGCTTTTTGTGTGATAGAAAAATTCTTTTTATTTTATTTTATTTTTTTAATTTATTTTTGAGACAGAGAGCATGAGCAGGGAAGGGGCAGAGAGAGAGGGAGACACAGAATCGGAAGCAGGCTCCAGGCTCTGAGCCATCAGCACAGAGCCCGATGCGGGGCTTGAACTCATAGACTGTGAGATCATGACCTGAGCCGAAGTCGGACGCTCAACAGACTGAGCCACCCAGGCGCCCCTAGAAAAATTCTTTAAAAAATAAACAGGGTAGAGTTGTGAATCAGTGAGAAACGTGTGTGGAAACTGAAAAGACTATATTTGCATCAAAACTCACAGGTTTTGATGATGTGACTGCTGTGATCACACACATTAGCTGCTGTTGCAGTTTTGGAGAATAACTTGTGTCTAAGGTCTATAGCTAACCTCCATACCAGCGAGGAAGTGGAATATCCTTACTTTGGCTTACTTCCAATAGTGAAGGAGAAAATGACTTGCCTGTCAGTAAAGGCTGCCAGCAGGTGTTTAGTTTGTGTTAAATTTATTATTTACTGATTCATTGACTGCTAAGAGCAAGCCAGCCAGACTGTTCTGTGGAACTACTTTTTAATATGTTCTTTTGTCATATCCGTTGTGTTGTCAAATAAAAACCGTTCCTGGAGGGGCGCCTGGGTGGCTCAGTCAGTTATGCGTCTGACTCTTGGTTTCTGCTCAGGTCGTGATCTCACGGTTCTTGAGTTCGAGCCCTACATCGGGCTCTGTGCCCGATGGTTAAAAAAATTAACCATTACTGGACATGTGGAACCTTTCTTTATCATGGTAAAATATATCTGATGAACTGGTTGAGGTTAAGAGTCAGCAGCACGTCATAGAACTACTTGCCTGGGCTGCTGCTCGTCGACAGGCTGAAATGAAATGGTCAGTGAATCCTCTGGGTCAGTGGATGTCATCGTGACAGGGGTGTAGCTGAAGAAAGCAGGGCGCTTGCCGGGTGCAGCACGGAGACCGTGGTTGGGCGCTCTCGCCTTGTTCCCATCTGATGTTCCGTTTTTAGAATGAGGAAGTCCTGATACTCAGTGTAGATGGACCTTGATATTTCTGTCTTCGAAAGTCTGGCTGGTGTTTCATTAGCACCCTGACCGATCCCATCAGAGGCTCTGATGAGCCCCCTGGCAGAAAGGACCACGTTCTCTGTTCTTGAGCCAGCGGCTCTTCTCCCTCTGCTTGTCGCTTTACTCTGGATGGCTCACAGGGCCTGTGTGACTGGAGACAGAGTGTACCAGTTCTTTCTGGTCATCAAGGTGGAGAGGACACCTAGTATTTTTCCTTAGGTGGTATAAATGCTTTTGAAAAACTTTAAATTTGAATTACAGATTCACTGAAGTTTGCAAAGATAGTACAGAAAGGTCTCACTTGCTCTCACCCACTTCTTTTCGTTGGTTATGTCTCATGTAACTGTAATCTGGTATCGAAATCAGGACATTGACATTGGGGCAACGTGGGTGTATAGTTGTGTATCAGCTTATCACTCCTGTAGATTCACGTGACCAGTACTGCAATCAAGATACAAAACTACTCTGTCACCACAAAGATCTCCATCTGTCTCCTGCTACCCCATTTACAGTCACACCTGCTGTCCCTGCTCCCAAACCATCCTTAAGGCGGGGCAATGACTAATCTGTGTCCCATCTCCATAATTTTGTCATTTCAAGAGTCTTACGTAAGTGGAATCATACAGTTCCCCGCCCCCGCCCCCCCACCTCAATAGAATGCCCTTAAGACCCATCCAGTTGTTGCATGTATCAGTAGTTCATTCATTTTTATTGCAAAGTAATATTTCAAGGTCTGGATGTGCGACAGTTGATTCACTTACCTGTCTGATGCTTGGGTTGTTTCTGGTTTGGGGATAGAAATAAAACTGTTGCGAACATTTGCGTTCGCAATGTTTTTCGCAAGGTTTTTGCATGGACATAATTTTTAAACTTCTCTGGGATAAATGTCCAGGAGTGATATTCCTGGGTCCTTTAGTAAGTGTATGTTTAATTTTGTAAGAAACCACCAAACTGTCTCCTGCAGAGCTTTACCATTTTACATCGCCTTTAACAATGTTTGAGAGATCCAGGTTCCCCTCAGATTCTCTGTTGCCCTTTTTTTTTTTTTTTTTTTTAATATTTGTTTATTTAAGAGGGGCAGGGATCTGAAGCAGTCTCCACGCTGACATCATGAGAGCCCGATGTGGGAGCCTGAACTCAAGAACCGCAAGATCATGACCTGAGCCGAAACCAAGAGCCGGATGCTTAACTGAGCCACCCATCCGCCCCTGTGTTGCTCTTTTTTATGTTGGCTGTGGTCTTCACCTGCATTTTCGAATGACTCGTGCTGTGGAACGCCTTGTCCTGTACTCATTTGCCATCTGTAGACCCTCTTCGACGAGCTGTTTCTTCATAGGCGCTGTCTGTTTTCTAATTGGCTTGTTTGCTCTTTACCGTTGAATTTTCAGAGTCCTTAATACATTCTAGATGTGAGCCCTTTATCAGATGTGTGGCTTATAAATATTTCTCCCAGTTGGTAGCCTGCTTTGTCATTCTCTTAGCAGGGTCTTCTGCAAAGCAAAGGTTTTTTAGTTTCAGTGAGATTTAGTTTCAGTGAGGATTTTTAGTTTCATTCTTCTGTGGTTAATGCTTCTGGTGTCATGTTTAAGAACTCTTTACTAAGATCTAGCTCCTCAAAGGTTTTCTCTTACTTTGTCTTTGAAAAGTAGTATAGTTTTACATTTGACATTTAAATCTATGATCCATTTTGAGTTAATTTATTTTTGTTTATTTATTTATTTATTTATTTATTTATTTTTTTAATGTTTATTTATTTTTGAGACAGAGAGAGACAGAGCATGAACAGGGGAGGGGCAGAGAGAGAGGGAGACACAGAATCTGAAGCGGGCTCCAGGCTCCGAGCTGTCAGCACAGAGCCCGACGCGGGGCTCGAACTCACGGGACCGCGAGATCGTGACCTGAGCCCAAGTCGGCCGCTTAACCGACTGAGCCACCCAGGCGCCCCTTGTTTATTTATTTTGAGAGCGAGAGAATGAATGAATGAATGAATGAATAAATGTGATCAGGAGAAGGGGGAGAGAAAATCCCAGGCAGGCTCTGCTCTGTGAGTGTGAGGCCTGACTTGGGGCTTGATCCTGTGAACCTGTGAGATCATGACCTGAGCTGAAATCAAGAGTCAGACAGTTAACTGGTTGAGCCACCTAGGTGCCCCTATGTTAATTAAAAAAAATTTTTTTTTAAATTGTGTATTCCTTTTATGAGAGAGAGAGAGAGAGAGAGAAGGAGAGAGAGGGAGGAAGGGGAGGAGGGAGAGAGAGCATGAGCAGGGGAGGGGCAGAGAGAGAGAAGAAGACACAGAATCTGAAACAGGCTCCAGGCTCTGAACTGTCAGTATAGACCCTGACGTGAGGCTCAAACCCATGAACCGTGAGATCATGACCTGAGCCGAAGTCAGATGCTTGACAGACCGAGGCACCCAGGTGCCCCTAAGTTAATTTTTATATAAAGTGTGAAGGTTAGGTCAAGGTTCATTATTTTGCCCATGAATATCCATATGTAGTTATTGGAGACTCATTTGTTGCAAAGCCTGTCATCCTCTGCAGAACTGCTCTTGTACCTTTGTCAAAAAGGAGAGGGCTGTGTGAGAGGCTCTTTGGAGGTCTGAGTGTTTGTCCCATTTAGTCTTTTCCAAAATTGTTCTTAGCTATTCTGATTTGACTTGTCATATAAGTTGTAGAATAGCCTTCACTATATACATATATATTCACTAATATATATATATATATATATATATGTGTGTATATATATATGTATATCTATCTATCTATCTCAATAAAAAAATCTTGCTAGGATTGTGATAGGAATTACACTAAACATATGTGTCAATTGGGGAGAAATTGACATCTTTACTGTGGTGAATCTTCCATTACCTAGACACAGTATGTCTCTCCATTTACTTAGATTTTTAATTTCATTCATCAGTGTTTTGTGGCTTTCAGCATACGAGTCCTGTACATGTTTTATTAGATTTACACCCAACTTTGGTTTTTGAGTGATGGGGTAACATTAAAATTTTGTTTATCACATGTTCATTGCTAGTACAGAGAAGCACAGTGTTGATCTTGTATCTTGCATTTCTGTTGAACTTTCAAGTTTTAGAAGATTTTTTAAAATTTATTTTGAGAGAGAGAGAGAGAGAGCAAAAGCACAAGTTGAAGAGGAGCAGAGAGAGAGCGGGGGAGAGAGAGGATCCCAAGCAGCCTCAGCACTGTCAGGGCAGAGCCGGATGTAGGACTCGAACCCACGGATCTGTGAGATCACGATCTGAGCTTAAGTCAGATGTGTAACTGACTTAGCTGCCCAAGCACCCCAAGTTTTAGAAGATTTTTTGTTAGGTTCCTTGGACTATTATATAACCTGCAAATAGGGATACTTTTATTTCTTCCTTGAGATCTCTGTATAGTGATTTTTACAACCATATTCATGAGAAACAGTTTGCTGGTAATTTACTTTTTTTTGTATTATCTTAGTTTCGTTTTGGTATTAGGGTTAATACTAGCTTCATAAAATGAACTGGGAAGTAAGTGTTCCTTCCTGTTCTCTTTTTTTTGAAGAGATTATATAGAATTGGTGTTAATTCTTTAAACCTTTGGAAGAACTCTCCAGTGAAACCACGTGAACTTAGAGATCTGTTTTTTTGTTTTGTTTTGTTTTGTTTTAAATTAACAGATTGAATTTCCTTGATTGTTATTGGTGCTTCAAATTATCTACTTAATTTGCGATGAGTGGTAATAGTTTCTGGTCTTTGAGAAATTGATGCATTTCATCTTTGTGTAGTTTATAGCGTTTCTTTATCCTGTTGATGTCTGGAGGCACAGTCGTGATGGCCCTGTCTCACTCCTCACGGTGTTAGTTTATATCTTTTCTTTAGGGTTGTCAGTTTTATGTATTTACTCATGGAACCAATTTTGTGTTTCCTTGATATTTCTCCATTGTTTTCTCATTTCAATTTCATTGACTCCTGTTCCTTATTACCTTCTTCCTTCTGCTTGCCTTCAGTTTATTTTGTTCTCTTTTAGTTTTTGAGATGGGAACTTATTCATTTGGTACTTTTCCTCTTTCCTAATGTCAGTATCTTAGTGCTATACATTTTCCTCTCGGCACTCTTCATTGATGCCCCACAAATGTTCATGTGTTGTATTTTCATTTTCACTCAGTTCAGTGTATTTTTTTTTAAATATCTATTTTGGGGGGGAGCGCAAGCAGGGAAGGGGCAGAAAGATGGGGACAGAGGATCCGAAGCGGGCTCTGGATTGACAGGCTGACAGCAGTGAACCCGACGTGGGGCTCGAACTCACAGACCGGGAGATCATGACCTGAGCCGAAGTTGGACACTCAACCAACTGAGCCACCCAGGTGCCGCATTCAGTGTATTTATTTTTTAATTTCCCTTGGGATTTCCCATTTATTCCATGGATTAACTAAAAGTGTGTTTAGCTTCCTGGGATTGGGAGACTTTCCCGTTATCTGTTACTGATTTCCGATTTGATTCCATTGTCATTAGAGAACCCGCTCTGATTTCCATTCTTTTAAATTTATTGAGGTTTGTTTTGTCCACCAGCATATGATCTGTCTTAGCCCTTGTGTTTAATTTATATTGGATTAGGTCCTGGAGATGGAGGAGGGGATGGTATACATCCTACCAAAGATTCGCATCTATCCCACATGCAAAATACATTTGTCCTACGCTGACATGCCCCAAAGTCTCCACCCATCACAGCATCAAGTCAGAGTCGAAAATCTCACCTAAATGTCATCAGTCAACCAGACATGGGTAAGAGTCTGGGTGTGATCCGTTTTGAGGCAAAATTCCTCTCCATCTGTGGATCTGTAAAGTTAAAACCAGATTATCTGTTCCCCAAACACAATGGTGGGCAGGCACAGGATCGCAGGTACAGATATTCCCATTCCAAAAAGGAGAAAGATGAGAGAAAGAGGGAGCAAAGAACAGAAGGAGAGGAGAAAGAGATAAGAGAGAGAAGAAAGGAAGAAGGAAAGTCACTGGTTCCAAGCGATTTCAAGATTCACCTCGGCAAACTCACTAGATCTCAAGGCCCAGAAGTAACCTGTGAGCCCGCGGCTTCCCTCCGTGTCGTGTTCTTTCTCTCGAGGGTAGCGCACGTGAGCACCGAGTAGTTGAATCAGCCTGTTTTCCGTCTGTAGAACTCGGCAAATCTGACTGCTTTCTCTCATTCTCTCTCTTTTTCGTTCCAAGCTGGCAGTTTTTCTGAGGGTGTTAACTTTCTCGAAGACCTGTGGGTCTCCTGGGTATTTCACGCGGCTTTACTCCAGCAGACACAAGGGTCCTCGGTGGGTCTTTCCTGTGTCATCTCGTCTGTGTTCCCGGCTTCTGCCGAGGTAGTTGAAAGGATCTACGAGGCACAGGCTCACTCTCGCCACAGAGCCTTCTGTGTGAACGAGTAGAGTATTCCGTCCTTTGAGAGCCCCTGAGAGATGTTAGCTGGCCACACCCTTGGCTTTGTCTTCAGAGCACGTTCCCCACATCACCAGGCCCTGGTTCCTTTTTGCCTCACAGTGTTGTCCTCAACGTGTCTCTTCCCCCTTGCGTTTCTCCACAAGCAGCGGGAAGAACCAGGCTGCACCTTCAGCCATTTGCTGGGAAATCACCTCAGTTAAATATCCAAGTTCATTGTGACGAGTTCTGCTTTCCACCGACTCACAGGGTGTCGTTCAGCTTGGTGCCTGCTTTGTCCCTGAGCCCTCGCTGCCGGTGCGGTCACGCCCTCTCTCTACCAGTGGCCTTTGATGGTTGAGGTGCTCCCTGACCACACAGCCCTTGTCTGCTGTGCTCCTCGCTTCCTGAGTCCTCAGTGGCGAGGTCTGCAGCACCCACATTTCTACTCGCCCTTGTTTAAGGCAGTCCAGGCCTTTGCTGTCCTTCAGCTCGAGCGTCCCTTCCACATTTTGGGGTATTTGTCACAGCACTGCCCAACTTCCAGGTACCGGAATCTGCACTTATAACGGACTTGCTGGCTGAACACAACAAATCTCCGCCGTGGTGCACTCCTGGAGGTCAGACGTCTATAGTCAGGGGCGCCTGAGTGGCTCAGTCGGTTGAGCGTCCGACTGCGGCTCAGGTCATGATCTTGCGGTTCATGGGTTCGAGCCCCGCAACGGGCTCTGTGCTGGCAGCTCGGAGCCTGGAGTCTGCTTCGGATTCTGTGTCTCCCTCTCTCTCTGCCCCTCCCCTGCTCATGCTCTGTCTCTCTTTCTCTCTCTCAAAAATGAATAAACGTTAAAAAAAAAAAAAAAAGTCTGCAGTCAGTTTACGGGGGCAGATAAAGGCGGCAGCTGGGCTGGGCCCCCTTTGGAAGCTCTAAGGGAGAATCAGTTTTCTTTTCTTTTCTTTCTTTCTTTTTCCCAACGCGGCTCATGCTCTTTTCCTATCTTCCAAGTCAACGTCCTTGAATCTTGCTTCCATGATCCCAATGTCTTCCCTGCATCAAATGTCCCCTGCCTGCCTTAGGGAAGAGCACTTGTGATGGCAGTTGAGGGCCCCTTCTGCACCGATCCAAGCCAGCCTTCTACCTCAGGATCTTAAATTGTATACACAAAGTCCCTTGTGTCATATGAGGTAATATCCACAAGGTTTAGGGATTAGGACCTGGATTTGGGGAGTGGAGGGCATTAATCAGCCAACTAGAATGTTCTGTGAGTTCTTGAAAGAATGAGTTTGTACTGTCGCCTGGTAGAGTGTCGTGCAGAGTCGGGCCTTGTTGGTTGATGATGTTGAATGTTTCTGTATCCTTGCCCATTTTCTGTCTGGTTGTTGAGGGAAAGGGATTGACATCTGCCACTAAAATCGTTGATTGGTCTATGTCTCCTGTTGTTTAGTTTTGAGAGAGAGGGAGTGGGGCACGGGTAGAGGGAGAGAGAGAATCCCAAGCAGGCTCCGCACTGCCAGCACAGAGCCTGATGCAGGGCTTGAACTCAAGAACTCTGAGATGATGATCTGAGCCGAAATCAAGCATCAGTCGCTTAACCGACTGAGCCACCCAGGTGCCCCTCTCTAGTTCTGATGTTGTTGGAGCCACACATTGTGCAACTGTGCTGTTTGTTGCCTACACATTTAGGATGGCTTTGTCCTGATGGATTGACCCTTCCATCATGATAGGATGTCCCTGTCTCTGGTGATCTTCTTCGCTGTGAAGTCTACGGTGTCTGAGAGCGATACAGACAATCCCTAACTTTCTACGGTTGGACGTGCTTGTTTGTTACCTTGCCATGGTGTGAAAGTGATATGCATTCAGGAGAAAGCATACTTCAGAATTTTGAATTTTGATCTTTCCCAGGCTAGTGCTTTATAGCATGACGTTCTTTCGTGGTGCTGGACAGTGGCAGCCATGCGATACCATAGGTAGAGGACCGAAACACTGGCAGCCATTCTGTAGCCATATAACCATCCTGTTTTCCTCTCTCGGTACAGTGTTCAATTATGTTAACGTGAGATATTCAGCACTTTGTTAGAAAACAGGCTTGGTATTAGATGACTTGACCCATCTGCGGGCCGATGTAAGTGTTCTGGGCACAGGTAAGGTGGGCTGGGCTCAGTGATGATCAGAAGGCGTGGTAGGTTGGGTGTATTAAATGTATTTTCGACATACGATTTTTTCAACTTACCATGGGTTTATTGGGACCGAAAATCATCCCAAGTCAAGGGAGATCTGTATAGCCACTCCTGTTTTCTTTTGCTTAATAAGCATGATTTGTCTTTTTCCATTCTTTTATTTATTTATTTTTTTATGTTTTACTTTATATTTGAGAGAGAGAGCGTGCATGAACATGAGCAGGGGAAGGGCAGAGAGACGGAGACAAAATTTGAAGCAGGCTCCAGGCTCCGAGGTGTCGGTACAGAGCTCGACCTGGGATTTGCACTCCCAGTGAGATCATGACCTGAGCTGAATTCAGACGTTAAACCGACTGAGCCACCCAGGCGCCCCCCCCCCCCCCCACCAATTCTTTGACTTTTCACCTACATTTATCATCGTGTTTGAAATGTCTCATAGCCCCCATGTAGTTTGGTCATTAAAAAAAAAAAAAAGCTGCCAATCTGTGTCTTTTAATTGGTCTTTTATATTGAAGGTGATTATTAATGTATCAGGACATAAGTTGTCATTTCTTTTTTTTTTTTTCCTGGTCCTCTCTTTCGTATTTCTCTGAATTTCTTCCTGTTAGTTACTTGAACATTTTTTTAAGAATTCCAGTTTGACATAGGCATATTGTCTTTGAGTGTATCTGTTTGTGTAGTCTTTGTGTGTGTGGTTGCTCAAGGGTGTTTGCATGTATATATGTTACGTATTTAAAATACGTAAATATTTAAGTCTCTTTATATAATTAGAGTTTGCTGGGGTCATCATTTCATCAGTTCAAATGAAACGGAAACTTTTTTTTTTAAGTTTATTTTCGAGAGAGAGTGGGCACACAAGCAAGGGAGGAACAGAGAGAAGGAGAGATGGAATCCCAGGCAGGCTCTGCACCATCAGCCCAGAGCCCGATGTGGGGCTTGAACTTACAAAATGACATGAAACCAAAAGTGAGAAGCTCAACGGACTGTGCCCCCCGGCTCCCTGAAATAGGGAAACTGGACCTGTCTTTATATCTCTTACCTGTTTCTTGTATGTACTCCATCCATAAGTTTTGTCCCAACCATACTTTAGAGAATTTGAGAAGGAAAGTTTATCGTACTTACCCACGTTTTTACTCTTTGTGTAGTTGTGCCTTCTTTTGCAGTCTCCTTTCTGTCTAGGGACCGGGAGCCATTCTTTGAGGGCAGGACTGCTGGTGACAGATTCTCTCAGTGTTCCTTCACCTTCGATCGTTTTAAGTTCTCCTTCGTTCCCGAAGGAGGCCTTCAGCATGTATGGAATTGAGAGCTGACGGTTCCTTTCTTTCTTTACTTGAAAACCGTTGCGGGACTTCCACCGGCCGTGTGGGCTTTTGATGAGCAATCCGGCCCTTCACCTGCTCCTGTGGGGAGGTGTCCTTGTCTCCGGCCGATTTCAGGCTTCTTTCCTCTTTCAGAAGCATTTGTGTAATGTGACTTGGCGTAGATCTCTAGGCCATGCTATTTGGAGTTTGCTCACCTTCTTGAATTTGTAGGTTTGGGGCTTTTTTAGTTTTTGGTGTGTTTCTTGGGGGGCAAATTTGGGAAGTTTTCAGTCATTTTGAGAAAGACTTTTTCAGCCTCTTTGTCCTCCTTTGTTTCGGGGAAGTACTTTGTTCTCTTCTCGACTGTCGGAAGCCCCTTTCAAGTGTGAAGCATCTGGTCTTGGCTCGTAAGAGTTCGCCAAGAACTTTCTGGTTATGCACACCTCTCTGGGATTTTCTTTGTTGACTCAGGTGCCCCATGTTGGAAGTGGGGTTCTGAAATCCTGTCATGACTCTTTCAAATCTCAAGAAGTAACAGATGTAATTCTCCTCGGAGGAAGAGAGGGTGTCCTATCCCACTTTCTTCACATGCAAAATGACTCTAGTTCTGTGTGGGGTGGGTTTTTGTTACAAAATTTTTGTCTGTTTTCTGTTTAACTAAAATTCACTGTTCTGTCCAAAGCTGATCAAAATCGAGATGGGGCGCCCGGATGGCTCAGTTGGTTAAGCGTCCAAGTTCGGCTCAGGTCTCAGGTCATGATCTCACGGTTTGTGAGTTTGAGTCCTGCGTTGGGCTCTGTGCTGACAGCTCGGAGCCTGGAGCCTGCTTCGGATTCTGTGTCTCCCTCTCTCTCTGCCCCTCCCCTACTCACTCTCTCTCTCTCTCAAAAATAAATGAATAAACAGTTAAAAAAATTTTTTTTTAATCAAAATGAAGGGGCACCTGGCTGGCTAACTCGGAAGAGCATGCAACTCTTGATCTCAGGGTTGTGAGTTCGAGCCCCAGGTCGAGAGTAGAGATTACTAAAAAAAAAAAAAAATCAAGATAAAATATGGTTTTCTCTATAGTAATTGTATGAGTGGGCAGCTCTTGCCTGTAATGGTGAGGAAGCACAGAGCTTCACAGAGCAAAGGTTAGCAGCAGCCTACATTTTTTATTGTAAGTGGTAATCTGATACGACTGTGGGAAATTTTGTCACCCTTATGCACTCTTGAGGTTACATAATAAGGAAACAATACATCAGGTGTTGCCAGTTCCCATAAGCTCCCCTCCATATAAGGTTTCCCTATCTTCAACATCTTAGGTCAGTATGATACATTTGTTACAATTGATGGACTAACATTGATACATTGTTATTACCTAAAGGCCATGGTTTACAATAGGGCTCTTTGTGCTGTATGGTTCTGTGGGTTTTGCCAAATGCGTAATGTGACCTGTATCCACCAGTACATTATCGTACACAATAGATTCACTGCTCTGAAAATCCCCTGTGCTCACCTATTCAGCCCTCCCCTTGTCTCCCTGGACCCCTAGCAACCACTCACCGATCTTTTTACTGCCTCCATAGTTTTGCCTTTTCCAGAACCTTGTATGGTTGGAATCATACAGCCTGTAGCCATTTCAGACTGGCTTCTTTCACTCAGTAATACGCATCCAGTTTCCTGTATGTCTTTTCATGGCTTGACGGTTCCTGTTAGTGCTGAGTAATATTCTGTTGTCTGTTTTATTTACCACAATTGATCTCTTCACCTGCTGAAGGACATCTTGTTTGCTTCCGGGTTTTGGCAATTATGAATAAAGCTGCTGCAAACATTCGTGTGCAGGTTTTCATGTGGGCGTAGGTTTTCAACCCATTTGGGTCAGTACCTGGGAGTATGATTGTTGGATTGTATTATAAGCATATGATTAGCTCTGTGCAGAACTGCCAAATGTCTTTGCACGATTTTTATTTATGTGTATTTGGGAAGCTTCTTCCCCCTTCACTGCAACTTTTGGCTGTTAAAAAACATTGATTATACAGGGGTGTGATGCCAGAATGTTTATTTTGCTCTATCATTTAATTATCCAGGATAGAAAGTCTCATTGGTCATTATTTTTTCATGATTGAGGTAAAAATGTGTGTTTCTTTAAATTTTTTATTTTATTTTTTTAATTTCTATCCAAGTCAGTTAGCATATAGTGCAACAATGATTTCAAGAGTAGATTCCTAAGTGACCCTTACCCATTTAGCCCATCCCTCCTCCCACAACCCCTCCAGTAACCCTCAGTTTGTCCTCCATATTTATGAGTCTCTTCTGTTTTGTCCCCGTCCCTGTTTTTATATTATTTTTGTTTCCCTTCCCTTATGTTCTTCTGTTTTGTCTCTTAAAGTCCTCATATGAGTGAAGTCATATGGTATTTGTCTTTCTCTGACTAATTTCACGTAGCATAATACCCTCTGGTTCCATCCACGTGGTTGCAGATGGCAAGATTTTATTCTTTTTGATTGCTGAATAATACTCTATTGGGGACATTTGGGCTCTTTACAGACTTTGGCTATTGTCGATAGTGCTGCTATAACCATTGGGGTGTATGTGCCCTTTTGAAACAGCATACCTGTGTCCCTTGGATACATATCTAGTAGTGCAGTTGCTGCATAGTAAGGTAGTTCTATTTTTAATTTTTTGAGGAACCTCCATACTGTTCTCCAGAGTGGCTGCACCAGTGTGCATTCCCACCAACAATGCAAAAAAGACCCTCTTTCTCCGCATCCTCGCCAACGTCTGTTGTTGCCTGAGTTGTTCATGTTAGCCATTCTGACAGGTGTGAGGTGGTATCTCATTGTGGTCTTGATTTGTATTTCCCTGATGATGAGTGATGTGGAGCATTTTTTCACGTGTCGGTTGGCCATCTGGATGTCTTCTTTGGAGAAGTGTCTATTCATGTCTTTTGCCCATTTCTTCATTGGGTTATTTGTTTTTTGGGTGTTGAGTTTGATAAGTTCTTTATAGATTTTGGATACTAACCCTTTATCTGATATGTCGTTTGCAACTATCTTCTCTCATTCCATCAGTTGCCTTTTAGTTTTGCTGATTGTTTCCTTTGCTGTGCAGAAGCTTTTTATCTTGATGAGGTCCCAATAGTTCATTTTTACTTTTGTTTCCCTTGCCTCTGGACGCGTGTTGAGTGAGAAATTGCTGCAGGCAAGATCAAAGAGGTTTTTGCCTGCTTTCTCCTTGAGGATTCTGATGGCTCCCTGTCTTACATTTAGGTCTTTCATCCATTTTGAGTTTATTTTTGTGTGTGGTGTAAGAAAGTGGCCCAGGTTCATTCTTCTGCATGTCACTGTCCAGTTTCCCCAGCACCACTTGCTGAAGAGACTGTCTTTATTCCTTTGGATATTCTTTCCTGCTTTGTCAAACATTAGTTGGCCGTGCATTTGTGGGTCCATTTCTGGGTTCTCTATTCTGAGAGATCAATTCCATTGATCTGAGTGTCTGTTCTTGTGCCAGTACCATACTGTCTTGATGATTACAGCTTTGTAGAATAGCTTGAGGTCTGGGATTGTGATGCCTCCTGCTTTGGTTTTCTTTTTCAAGATTCCTTTGGCTATTCGGGGTCTTTTCTGGTTCCATACAAATTTTGGGATTGTTTGTTCTAGCTCTGTGAAGAATGCTGGTGTTACTTTGATAGGGATTGCATTGAAATGTAGATTGCTTTGGGCAGTATTGACATTTTAACAATATTTGTTCTTCCTGTCCAGGAGCATGGAATATTTTTCCTTTTTTTTTTTTTTTTTTTTTTTTTTTTGTCTTCAGTTTCTTTCATAAGCTTTCTATAATTTTCAGCATATAGATTTTTCACCTCTTTGGTTAGATTTATTCCTAGATATTTTACGGCTTTGGGTGCAATTGTAAATGGGATCGATTCCTTGATTTCTCTTTCTGTTGCTTCATTGTTGGTGAGCAGGGATACAACTGATTGCTGTGCATTGATTTTATATCCTGCAACCTTGCTGAATTCATGGATCAGTTCTAGCAGTTTTTTGGTGGAATCTTTTGGGTTTTCCATATAGAGTATCATGTCATCTGCGAAGAGTGAAAGTTTGACCTCCTTCTGGCTGATTTGGATGCCTTTTATTTCTTTGTGTTGTCTGATTGCTGAGGCTAAGTACTAATGTTGGATGGCGGTGGTGAGAGTGGACTTCCCTGTCTTGTTCCTGACCTTAGGGTGAAAGCTCTCAGTATTCCCCCATTGAGGATGATATTAGTGTTGGGTCTTCCATATATGGCTTTTATGATCTCAAGGTATGATCTTCTATCCGTAAAAAAGGTGTATCTTTTAAGATCTTTAAATGCTTGGTGGTTTGATTTAAAG
The DNA here is from genome assembly GCF_046562875.1 of Panthera onca. Taxonomy (NCBI): domain Eukaryota; kingdom Metazoa; phylum Chordata; class Mammalia; order Carnivora; family Felidae; genus Panthera; species Panthera onca. The sequence goes on from NC_138354.1 coordinate 5,093,621, forward strand.
TTCAATATTTATTTAGAAATGTCAAGTAATATTCAGGAAGAGAATTGAATTTTGATTAGCTTTTTGACATAATAATATATATTACCCTATTCATAGGCAAGGAAACTGAGGCACAGAGAGGTTAGGTAAGTTGCCCATGGTGACACAGCTAGTAAGAGGCAGAGACAAGCTTTGAGACAAGGTTGTCTGGCTGCAAATTCAGGCTCCTAATTACTCAATCACGTTGCCTCTGTACTTAATGTATTGCATTCGGGATCTGAGTTGAGGACTTAACATGTCTGTAGCCACCTTTTAGCAGTGGTTCTCAAATTCCAGTGTTAAACAGAATCATTTGGGATGCTTGTTAAAATTCAAAGCCCTAGGGGTGCCTGGGTGGCTCAGTCGGTTGAGTGTCTGACTTTGGCTCAGGTCATGATTTCGTAGTTCGGGAGTTTGAGCACCTCATCGGACTCTGTGCTGACAGCACAGGGCCTGCTTCAGATCCTCTCCTCCCCTCCACCTTGCCCCTCCCCAACTTGCGTGCACGTGTGTGCACACACACACTCTCTCTCAAAAATAAACGTGAAAAAAAATTCAGAGCCCTAGGCTTCATACCCAGAGGTTCTGATTTGATAGGCATGTGATAGGAACCCTGTTTCAGACAAGTACCTCCAAGTGATGTTGATGGAGAGGGTGGCAGACCACGTGTGTAAGACATTGCTCTAGGAAATGAGCTGGAGTCCATGACTCAACCATAACCCCTCAGATAAGGATTCCAGAGAGCTGGCCGAGTGGCTCTTCTGTGTAGTTTTGCTGGATGGAGTCAGGGAATAGTCCTTTACCACTGTCTGTAAGCTGCATGCTGCTGCAGAAGCTCTCCCGTGGTTCCTTGGTGGTCACCAAACAGTGACAATCGTGGGTTGACACGTTGGTCATCAGAGAGGGTTTATATATGAAGGCAGAGCCGGATCTGGGGAGGAGGACAGTACCATGCGAGTGTAAAAACAAAGCAGTTAGCTTAAAAACTTCCCATGACTGCTCTAATGCTGACTCTGTTGCTGATTTTATCTGTTATCTTTGTATTTTGCAAAAATTCTTCCCTTTCTCATCGGGTGAAAGATGTGTGTGCCTAAGGTGGGAGGGGATTTGGGGGCAGAGTAACAGCCACAGCACGTAAGGAGGAAGGGGCAGTGTGTGTACCTCAGGCCAGATTGTCCTCAGGTCGCCCTGGGTGGACCAGCATTGGCTCTGTGAGGGTGTGGGAGGTTCTTAGAAGGCCATTTTAGTGCCTTTTGCAGGACATTCTTCCTTCTCTTTATTGAGGATGACAGGAGATCACTTAACCATAAGTAGACTTTCAGGGCAGGTAAATACAGCGCTCACATGTTAGGTGTGCATAGAAGTCAAGCTGTTGCGCGTATCTGTGCGTGCACACACTTGTGTAACTACCACCCGGATCAAAATCCGCACGAGGCACCCTTCTCCTTCGGCTCCCTCCCCTGCTTCCCAGATGAACCGCTCTTCTGATTTCCGTCCCACAGACTCGTGCCCATTCTTGGCCTGTTCCGGCCATACCTGCTAAGTGCAGTCCTACCCTCCGCAGCCTTTTGTGCCCGGCGTCTTTCACTCAAGCTTGCGTCGGGCACTGCATTACTTGCTGTGGCCGAATAACATTCTTTTGTGTGGATGGGCCACCCTGTGGTTATCCGTTCACCTCGCGAGGGACACCTGTGTTGTTCCTGGGCTTTGGCCATTGTGACTGATGCTGCTGTGAGCGTGGGCCTTCCGTCAGTGTGGACCCGTGTCCCGGCTCTCTCGGGAAGTCCCCGGGGAGGGACCGTAGGGCTGGGTGCGGACTTCGGACGAGCTGCCGAAGCGGCCTCGTTGCCCTTCTTAAATGACTTTCTTCTCTGCGTTATTTTTCCCTTTGGGTTTAAACTGTTGTTGTTTTCCTAATCTCTGAAGGTGAATGCTTAGCGTATTTTCAACTTAACTTTTTTCTGAAATACGTGTTTTCAGTTACAACTGCTTGTTTACTAGCACACAGGCATCGGTATTTTCATTATTTTCACCTCAGAATTTTCTCATTTACTTTAAATCTTCTTGGACCAGTGTGTTCGTTTTCTTTTTTTAACATCTATTTATTTTTGAGAGAGCATGCGCAAGTGGGGGAGGGGCCCACACACACACACACACACACACACACACACACACACACACAGAATCGGAAGCAGGCTCCAGGCTCCGAGCTGTCGGCACAGAACCGGATGCAGGGCTCAAACCCACAAACTGTGAGATCATGACCTGAGCTGACGTCGGACGCTCAACCGACTGAGCCTCCCGGGCGGCCCTCAGTGCGCTCTTCAGAATGGTGCTTCTCAGTTTCCAAACACGTTTGTTTTGTTTTGTTTCTAACTTAACTATTTTGTGGTCAGAGAATGTGCTCTTCATGGGACCGATTTTCTTTTCGGTAAGAGGTCCGTGCGGGAAGCCCTAAAGCATGCCGAGGATTTGGAGCACGAAGGGGTAGTGTGTAAGCCAGACAACTGGGCACTTGCCATAGCCCTGGGCCCTGGCTACGGCCTGGGGCTCTAGAATGCAGTCACCAAAGGAACGCCTCCTTGGTGAGCCCTGGAACCTCTGGGTCCCCGGTACATCCCGGGGACTGATTCAGGAGGCCGCTGCTCCCGCAGCATCCCCCGTCCCCAGGAAGCTGGAGCCTGAGCGGGAGCCCAGACCCTCGGCGAGGACCCTCCGCGTTCCCGTCCTTGCTGGCCAGCCGGGTGAGGCGGGAGGAGGAGCTCAGTACAGCCTAATTCATCCTTAGCAACCCACGTGTAAGGGTCCGGGAATGGCATTTTGGGCTTGCTCACCTCTGCTTCATAGCGAGGCCCCCGCAGAGGCCGAGCAAGCCAATTTGTTGCGTTTATCACACCAGTCCTCTGAGATTGATTGACTTTTTTTAAGTGGACCAGTTTGCAGTCACTTAGCGTGAATGTGCATCATACAGCTGTCGAGTGTGGGGATCTAAGTGAATCTCAGTTTCCATCAGTTGTAAGATGCGGCATTATTTTGTGTGCCACTAAAGAGAAAAGAGCTGCTCATTAAACCAGACTTCGTGATTTCTTCTTACTTAGAATTTTTCATTTATACCGATTGAGTTTTTAAATTTTGTTTGTTTGTTTATTTATTTATTTTGAGAGCAAGAGAGTATGAGTGAGCAGGGGAGGGGCAGAGACAGAGGGAGAGAGAAGAATCGCCAGCAGGCTCCATACTGTTAGCACGGAGCCCGACCTGGGGCTCGATCCCACAAACCTTGAGATCACGACCTGAGCCAAAATCAAGAGTCATATGCTTAACTGACTGTGCCACCAGGCGCCCCTAAACTTACTTAAACATTGATTTTTATAACTTTTTTTCTATTGTGCATACATGTAAAAAGTAAAATATGAGCAAAATAAGTTGGTCAGGGTATTCCCAAAACTTCTTCACAGGGTCCCACTCTTCAGAATCACTCTAGGGAGAGAGTATTTGTGTTTTTCTACACAGCCTGTCTGTGCCACCAAAGGCATGGGTCACACAGCATTTCTCCGAAGGGTACTGCTTTATCACCTTTGGAAGTTTTCAAAAGCTAAGTTTTTATGCTGTGCATTGGTGATTCTACCATAAGGTATCAGTGAAAAGTTTGAAGCAATAACCAAGCAATAACCCTTCATCAGATGGTTCTTAAATTGTGTGTCTGTGACAGAAACATCAAGTTCAGTCATGCCGCTAGCAATAATAAGCATATTCACAGATAAGGCGGTGACCTGTATATGTCACAGTTAATTTCAAAGACGTTAAAATGTGGGGAAAAAATGTGCGTCTTAAAATTGTTGAAGTACATTACTTCCATTAGTGCAAGCTTGTGAATTACGTTAGTTGAATCTGTATCTTTGCTTTTTTTACTTTTGGGAAAAGTGCCATTTTTATATATATGTCAATTTTTGCTTTATATATTCTGAGCCTGTGTTGTTAGTGGCATACAAATTCAGTCTTGTTAGTTGTGTAATTAATTGAACAATATGTCATTGTGTAGTGACTTTATCTTTGATTTCCTGTGTTACTTTAGTAGTAGCAACTTACCTTTGGTTTCTCTGGCACGGCATTGTCCCCTTTCACCTTAAGTCATTAGGCATTCTTCTATTTTGTGGGTGCCTCTTGTAGAGAACATTTAGTAGGATTATTTTATTTTATTGAGAGCATGAGCAGGGGAGAAGGGCAGAGGGAGGGAGAGAAAAAGTCTTAAGCAGGCTGCATGCTCAGTGCAGAACCCACTGCTGGGCTTGATCCCATGACTGTGAGATCATGACCTGAGCTGAAATTAAGAGTTGGGTGCCCAACCGACTGAGCTACCTAGGTGCCCCTAGTTGGATTTTCTTTTTTTAAGTCCAGGTTTTTAAACTTGGTCCTTTTTCCATTTATGTTCATTGTAAACCTATCAGTTATTTGTTGCTGCATAACGTAACAAAATATCCCTAAGTAAATATCTTTAAGTGACAATGGTTTATTTTGTGCCACCATTCTGTAAGTTTGCCGACACGTCTCTAGTCTGGGCCCACACACATGGCGGCATTTCAGCTGGCAGGTCAGTGGGGCTGAGCTCCTCTCAGATGGCCTCACTCTGTGGCAGGGGCCTCGTTGAGGCCTCAGTGGAGCTGGGTACACCTGCTGGGATGCCTGGGACTCTCCCCGTGTGCCACTTTCCACAGATTGCATTCTCGAGGGTGCTGACCTCGGCTTCTCCAGCACAGTGGTCTCAGGGTTCCAAGATAGCAGAGGTACCCGACCTCCTGGGACCTGGGCTCCGGGCCCTACACAGCGTTACCTCTTGGTCAGAGGAAGTCCCCCGGTCAGGCCTGATTTGTCCAGGAGGAACTGCCACGTATCATTGATTTGTTCTTCATTCTACCACAGTAACCCCGAATCTATTGGATTTCTTTTCTACTCCTGTGTTTTATGTTGTGTATTTCTTTCTTTTTATTTTATTTTAATTCCAGTATAGTTAACATACAATGTTATATTAAGTTCTCATATACAATATAGTAATTCAAGTGTTTTGTATTTCTAATGGATTTTATGTGCTTCTCTGGTCTTTTTTGGGTTTTTCTCTTTTTCTACTGTTCGAGTTTTTCTTCCCCTGTCCCAATTTGGGCGTATTAACTCTATTCCGATCCCTTTCTTGCTTGGCCTAGAAATGTTAAAGTGCATTTTTAACTTGCCACATCTAAAGTCGATCATGTGTACCCTCATTCTTAGAATGCTGAGAACTTTAGAGCGAATTCTTTTCCCTTTTACGTGCTATTGTTGTGAAGTGTTTTGCTTCTGTCTTGTATTTGCTGAGACATTATGGAGTCCATTTTTCTTTAGGTTTTCTCTGTAGGTTTCCCTCTTGCATTGCCCTTCTCCTGTCTTGAGTCTTTTTTTTTTTTTTTTTTTTTTTTTTACATTTATTTATTTTTGAGAAACCGAGTGAGACAGAGTGTGAGTGGGGGAGAGGCAGAGAGAGAAGGAGACACAGAATCCGAAGCAGGCTCTAGGCTCTGAGCAAGCGGTCAGTACAGAGACAGAGCTTGATGTGGGGCTCGAACCCACGAACCGCGAGTTCATGACCTGAGCCGAAGTCAGACGCTCAACTGACTGTGAGCCACCCAGGCGCCCCTGTCTTGGGTCTTTTGATTGAGGCTCGTTCTTTGACAACTTCCCTTCTTGATGGTGCACTGGTGCAAACTCCTTGAGTTTTTGTCTGTCTTAAAGTGGTATTTCACCAAATCCAAAGAAGGCTGGGCAGGGAATGGGTGTCGTGGGGCAAACGGAGGTGAGCGTGATGGAGGGCGAAGGGAGGTGAGCGGGACAGGAGGGTCTGCACAGGTTTGAGCGGTGGACCCAGAGCACTCCCTGTGCAGAAGCTTGGGCTGCTTCGAGCTTCTCGCTTTCTTCCCACAGGGTGAGTTCTCTACGGCCCTGGCAGGAGGGCCACCGCTGCCCCCGACCCGACCAGCACCCAGCATGGCTAACGCGTGCCCCACCCTGTTAGCCATGTGAACCCTGCTGTATCAGCTCACTGAGAGCAGTTCTTCGTGGTGATGAGACACTGGAGCTTACCTAAGAGCTCACAGCCTTCATTTTTGTTCTTTGTGTAATCTCCTCACCTCGGTGGTAGCGAGGAACTTGTGCTAATTTAACCTGTTCCTTTAGTGTTACAGGGCAGGTATTTGTCTATGTGGGCTAAACCACAACCTGTACAGATTTCCCATTTAATGAATCAGCAGGACCAGATGCCAAGCCCATGCTTTGCCCGTGCTGTACGTGCCCCGTGGAATTGGTCTACCTCTGAGCTGACCAAAACGCTAAAAAACAACAAAGAAACCCAACCCTAACAAAAATGTTGGTGTGGATTAGTAATCAAGGTAAAATTTAAGGGTAAGTGACATTACTTTTGATTAGGACTAGGTAGCCAAAAACGTGCATTTGTGAGTTAGCTGCATGTGATTATTTGAACCCTCCCTGTTATCACAGTTTTGTGCACTGGATAATTTGTTAGCTATCTCACATTTGACATATTGTGACTAAAATGTAGTGACAGTTTCTGGGCACAATTTGTATTTGGAGAACATTATTTTCCCCTGGAAGAAGTTAGAGAGCCACTGATTAACTTAATTGAAGATGTGTGTGTGTGTGTGTGTGTGTGTGTGTGTGTGTGTGTAAAGTTGGTAAGGGAGTCATTAGACATAATTTATAAGTTTCATCTAAGTAGATTGGGATCTGTTAGATAACCAGATTGTTAGTATAATTTGAAAATTAGAAAATAATTCTGAGATACCATTTGCTTATATTTTATTTTTTAACCTTTTTTTTTGGATGTTTATTTTTGAGAGAAAGAAACAGTGTGAATGGGGGAGGGGCAGAGAGAGAAGGAGACACAGAATCCAAAGCAGGTGCAGGCTCCGAGCTGTTAGCACAGAGCCTGATGTGGGGCTCGAACTCAGGAACCGTGAGATCATGACCTGAGCTGAAGTCAGACGCTTAACTGACTGAGCCACGCAGGCACCCCGATTCTAAAGTTCTTGATACAGTACTGCATACTCTATTTTGGTGGGTTATTTTAGTAGTATTGATTGATTGATTGAGGGAGTGAGTGTGTGTGTGGGGTGCACTTGAGTGGGGGGTAGGGCAGGGAGAGTGGGGGAAACCATCTCCAGCAGGGTTCACACCCAGCTCCAGGCCTGACCTGGGGCTCGATCCCACGACTGTGAGATTGTGAACTGAGCCAGAATCAAGAATCAGATGCTTAACCGACTGAGCCACCCAAGTGCCCCAGTAGTTTAAAAATTTTTTTTTTTGAAATGTTTATTTACTTTTGAGAGAAAGAGTTGGAGGACAGGCAGAGGTGGGGAGAGAGAGAGAGAGACAGAATCTGAAGCACGCTCCAGGCTCTGTGCTCTCAGCACAGAGTCCTGATGTGGGGCTTGAACTCACAAACCGCAAGATCATGACCTGAGCCGAAGTTGGATGCTCAACTCACTGAGCCCCCCAGTAGTTTTTAAATAGTTGTGGTTTTAAGATATTCTGTGCCTTCATCCCTCTGCCATCAAATGATATTAAACCCCTTTACATCTAAGATGAGAGCCTTCAATCTCTGTACATTGATTTCTTCTCTCCCAGGCTTTGTGCTGTTTTACGTTTTTGTATGTTATTAACCTGACCCATTTTGTTATTTTCGCTTTAAGCAGTCACAGTAAATCTCTTAAAGAGACTCCCATCTCAAGGGAACAGTGTTTACACACATAGTCACTGTTTTACGGTACTCTGTATTCTTTTGTGGAGATACAGATTTTCATCTGGGATTGTTTTTTTCCCCCTGCCTGAAGGACTTTGACATTTCTTACAGCACAGACCGCATCGTGATGAATTCTTTCAAGTTTCTATGTTTGGAAATGTCTGTCTCTCCTTCTTTTTTGAAAGACACTTTGTACGAAGGGTATAGAGTTGTGTCTGGCGTTTTTAGTAGCCATTTTGGGCAGGAGGCAAGTGTAGCCCCTCTTATCCACCGTGGCTGGAGGCAGAGACCTCGCTTACACTCTGGAATTGGATCCATACATGAGTCCTGCCCGCAGCACACAGACCTCACCCCCCGTGAGCTGCCGTGCTTCTGCCGATCTCCATCCGTGTAGGTTCGAGCCTGAGAAAGGACCGAACCGAGGCTGCGTCCCCCGAATCTGCTCTTCGTGCTCCCTGGAAAATGTCACCGGCAGCACTTGGCCACCGAAACGGGGAATTCCTTGCCTTCTTTCCACAGTGCTTTTCCCTCATGAAAACACTTCCATCTGCTGAAACCGCACCTGCTGCTTTGTGGCTGACGTAGACCCATTCTCCTGTGGAGCTTGAGGTGATCCTAGAATAAGGAGTGCCTCCAGCCTCCGCCGTCATTCTGCAGGTGAAGAACTGAGTCCTGGCTGTCGAAGGGCTTTACTCAAGCCTGTCTCCGGAAAATCGGGATTCCATTTGGAAGCTCGTGATAGGAGCATTCAGTCGAAGTGATCTCGCTGACTTTTACCAGTAATTTCCAGTGAGTTTGCTTTTGTATTTTTTTAAAAAAGGCTTTTTTTTTTTTTTTTTAAGTTTATTTTGAAAGGGGGCGAGAGAGAATCCCAAGTGGGCTCTGCACGGTCAGCACAGAGCCCAATGCGGGGCTCGAACTCACGAACCATGAGGTGATGATCGGAGCGAAACCAAGAGTCAGATGCTTAACCTACTGAGCCACCTGGTGTCCCCCAAATTTGCTTTTTTTAATGTTTGTTTATTTTTGAGAGAAGCAGAGTGTGGGGAGGGGAGGGGCAGAGAGAAAGGGAGACACAGAATCTGAAGCAGGCCCCAGGCTCCGAACTGTCAGCACAGAGCCCGACGCAGGGCTCGAACTCACGAGCCATGAGATCGTGACCTGAGCCGAAGTCGGACACTCAACAGACTGAGCCACCCGGGCGCCCCTAAATTTGCTTTTTTTAAACACAGGTTTTATTGCGTCTGGAAAGAACAATTTTTGCCATATGTCCTTTTATGTGTGCAGGGAGTGTGTGTAACCATGTATTACTTTTCCAATTAAGTACCAGCTTTCTTAGGAGAGAAAAAAAAAAAAAAAAGAAAAACCAACTGCGGGACTTTTCTCTGTCATCTTACCTGATAGTGTCAACGTGACAGAGTGTAGGTGATGTCAGGCCGTGGATCCAAACTGTGGAGTGCCTTCCCTGGCTGTGTTGGCTGCGGGAAGAGGGCTTGCCTTCTCTGAATGCGCTTCTCCCATTCTTAGTATGGTGTGTGCACGTGTGAGGGCAGCTGCATGTCAGATTATGGGACTGCAGAGGTGTTCCGGACGCAGAGAGATGCTGAGAAAACTTCCCCTAGACAGCTGGCGCCACAGCTAAATGTTGGTTTTCTCTGTACATTCCGGATGTCGAGGGAAATAATAGGGGCAGTGAGATATATGAATGACAGAACCTGGGCAGAGATCGGTCTAGGGTATTTCATCACCTGTTTCTGTTCCTTTTACTTATTCTTTTTAATGCACCGGGGAGCATCTCCTTGTTTCCTGTTCATACTCCAGCCGGATACCCCAATAGATACTTCCATAAGAGATGGTCCTGGCTGTCGAATTCCGGAGGCTTTTCTTTTTTACTCTCTATTATCACAGATTTCATACCTTAGAATACGAAATAGGTTTAACAATCGTGATCATTTTGCTCAATTCTTTTTTTTTTTGGCAGAAGTATTTCAAAGGCAAGCACAGACATCATAGCATTACAGCCCCTAAATGGGACCGTGTGAAGCTCTAAAGAATGAGAACATTAGTCTCCACTTTATCCCATCTTAGCAATTGTTTCTTTCTCTCAGACCGGCAAATTCTGGTCGGAACTACTGGTAAAGTAAGCGGTCGGTACTTTATTTAACTCCTTGAAGACTTAAAGGGACATGAAAAGATGGGCTCCAGGGAAGGATTGTTAAAGATGTGATGAGAAGCTTTGGGTCCAGCGTCAGGTCAATCTGTTTGTATTTGTTACCAAGCTGTCACTCGGCTGTCAGCCTGCCCTGTTCGTCCTCTGGGTCGGAGGGAGGGGCTGGAGGTGGACTTTTCTCAAACGAAACTGTCAGGGCGCCTGGGCAGCTCGGTTAAGTGCCTGACTTCTTGATTTCAGCTCGGGTCATGATCTCACGGTTTGTGGGTTTGAGCCCCCCATCCAGCTCAGTGCTGACAGTGTGGAGCCTGCTTAGGATTCTCTCTCTCTTTTTCTCCCTCTGCCCCTCTCCTTCCCTCACTTTCTCTCTCAAAATAAACATAAAAAAAAAAAAAATGTCTCTTGATGATTAAATGAGCGCTGTAACCCTTTCAGAGTCTTGTTTTTTTAAAAAACATTTTACTTTTTTTTTTTTTTGGAGAGAGCACCAGAGTACGATGGAGGTCAGGGGGAGAGACAGAGTGTGAGTCAGAGAGAATCTCCACACTCTGCGTGGTGCCCGACACGGGGCTTGATCCCACAACCCTGGGATGATGACCCGAGCCAAAATCGAGAGTCATACGCTCAACCACCTGAGCCACCCACACACCCTCAGATTCTCGTTTTCCTCTCTGTCCAGTGGAAAACTCAGCAGAAGAAAACTGAAAATAAGAAATCTGTTTGTGTTACTTGGGTGATCTGGCCAGTGTTTTTCCTTCTTTGCCTTTGACTGTTTTAATTATTAAGCAGCCTTGAATTTTCTGAGCTGAAGTACGCTTGGTGTAGTCCTATATAAAAAAGGCCTTTCTCTGCTTCATCTAAATTCCCAGAGTCGTCGTAACTAATTTGTGGAAATAGTGGGGACACTCAAGGGCCAAGAGTTCTGCCTAGCTTTTAAAAAAATGTTTTCATTAAAGGTTTAAAAATTAGATTTTCATTTGATACCAAGAAGAATATCTTTTGGCAAAAGAACATTACTGTGGAGCATGACACCTGCTTTCAAGGTATCCCGTGTGTCCCTGTCTTTCCTCCTAAAAAGAATCTGAATTCCGTCTCCATCATTTCTCTGCGTATATACTCGTACACGTAAACCACGGGCGTAATTTTTTTGTTTTTGTTTTTGAAATTTGCAGAAAGCATTCATGTTCATATCATTTTCCTGAGATGATCTGTTTGTGCCTGTTTTTAATTTATTATTACTTTTTTTACTGTGGTTGAGATTCTCTGACCTGCATACACAGTGTATGTACCCAGCCCGACCCCGGATGGGCATTTAGGCCGGTTTTCCTTCTCTTTTTCTTGTACAAAGTGTGTTTCTTTGACCTCACGATACGTACCTGCAGTTGCAGTGTCTGAGAATTTATCTAGGACGCATACCTAGGAGTGCAGTTGTGGCCCATCGCTGGGGCACATCTTTGATACGAACCCACAGCACTAGATGGTTTTCCGAAGTGGCCATGCAGGCTTCTTTTGCTTTCTTGGCTTCTCTCCTTTTCTTTCCCTCTCTCCCTCTTCCCCCCTCCGCCACGCTGCCCTGTTGGGTGGATCTGACATGCACGCACGTTTTCCGGGTGTTCTGTGTATCAGTTACGCGGTTCTGCAGGCCGGCAGCGGGGGGGAGGAGAGCATCACCCTGCCTCCCCACAGCACCTCTTGCCCCACAAAGGTATAACCGCTCTTTTTGTCTTTCTTGGTATCTGTTTTGCGTGTCAGAGGGTTACCTCCAGTTGGAGAGCACAGGGCTGAAGGTTATTGAAATGCCCAAGTGTGTCAGGAGGCCTTGTTGACTGACCTCTCCGTGGGGTGCCGTAGGTGTGCTGGTTGCTGGGTGGACACATACCTAGGAGTCCCCCGACGTCAGTATCTTTACATCTAAAGCCGGTCGATGCCGTAGAGAAGACTCTTCCCTCTAGTGTGGGCTGGTGCAGGTGGGTAAAGGGTGGCTGCCAGTAGACCGGGAGCCCCACGGGGAAAGACTTGGTGGGGCAGGGGGTGTCAGCGCCACTGGCATCCCTTGTCTTTGGTGTGGTGCCCTCGTGTGTGTGGTGCCATGGGTCCCTCGTCCACCTCTGTCTGAGATGACAGCTCCGTGGAGCTGGAGGACATCAAGGGATCCCATGGCTTTCACACAGCCGCATCCAGTGTTCCTGATGAGCTCACTCTTCTCAGCCCGCCCCAGACTTACTTGCTGCAGCCCGTTCCCAAGCCCTTGGGGACCTGGCGTCAGTCAGGTGACGCCTTGCTCTCCCTCCCTGTTGGCTGAAGATTCTTCTTCCTCACGTTTGTTAAGCCAGTCTGTGTTGGTCTGGTCTGTCTCCTGGCTTTGAAAACGTGGTCTTTTCCCCATTATCTTTGTCCTCCTTGGTTGTTGAGTTTTAAGAAATTGCCTCACTTTAGTTTCAGTGAGGTTTACTACCGTGTTAGTAGAGGTCCCACCCTGAGATTTGAATTTGCATTTCCCCAACAGTGAAGAAAAGAGTTGACATCTTTTCACACAGCCATTGGTCTGTTCCTTTTCAGTTTTGTGCCTGTTAAAGTCTTTTGCCCATTTTCTCAGCATTGGTTTAAAATTTATCCCCTTCTTTGTACAAGTACTGTATTCCGGATACCAACGCTTTGACAGTCTGTGGCCTAGCTCTTTATGGTGTGGAATTTGGGGGAACAAAGCTCCTTAATTCTAATGGTGAATTTATTAATATCTGTGTTTGCATAATTTATGTTTTTCCCTGTCCTGTTTAAGAAATCCTTTCCTACTCTTAGGGTGCCTGGGTGGCTCAGTGGCTAAGCGTCTGACTTCTGCTCAGGGTTTGAGGGTTTGAGCCCCGCGTCAGGCTCTGTACTCACAGCTCAGAGCCTGGAGCCTGTTTTGGATTCTGTGTCTCCGTCCCTTTTTGCCCCTCCCACTGGTGCTCTGTCTCTGTCTCTCTCTCTCTCTGAAAAATAAACATTAAAAAAAAATTACAAAAAAAATCTTCCGGGGCATCTGGGTGACTCATTCGGTTAAGCAGTCGACTTCAGCTCAGGTCATGATCTCACAGTTTGTGGGTTTGAGCCCCGCATCAGGCTCTCTGCTGACAGCTCAGGGCCTGGAGCCTGCTTCAGGTTCTGTGTGTCTGTTTCTCTCTCTCTGCTCCTCCCCCGCTCACTCTCTCTGTCTCTCAAAAAAATAAATAAACGTTAAAAACAAAATAAAAAAAAAATCCTTTCCTACTCTGAAACTGTAAATATGCTCTCCCCTGTTGTGAAAACTTGGTGTTGCCTTTCACAGTTAAGCCTTTTTTCTACTTGCAGAGCTGGTTGAGGATCTGTATGATGATAAATAGGGATTCAGCTTCATTTTGTATACGGGGTAACTGATGGATCACATATAGCACCTGTCACTTATCAATGCGTCTGCCCTGTCTTTTGAAGCCGCAGTGTTAGGTTTCTGTCTGTCTGGGGGCACTTTTTTTTTTTTTTAAGTTTATTTGTTTATTTCGAGAGAGAGCACACATAAGAGCGCAGAGGAGGGGGAGAGAGAGGGAGGGAGGGAGGGAGGGAGGGAGGGAGAGAGAGAGAGAGAGAGAGAGAGAGAGAGAGAGAATGAATGAATGAATGAATGAATATCTCAGGCAGGCTCCTTGAAGTCAGCCCAGAGCCCTGACTCTGGGCTTGAACTCACAGACTGTGAGATCATGACCTGAGCGCAAGTCAAGAGTGGACGCTTAACAAACTGAGCCACCAGGTGCCCCTGTCTGGGGGTACTTTTCTGGCTACAGTCTTCGGGTGCATTGGTCAGCATGTCTGCCTCTGCACCATGACTGTATTCTCTTAATCTGTTTGTAGAAGCTCTACACGCTCTCTTGCTATTTAATCAGATTCTTAACCTTTTGTTTCTTTAAACAAATTAATGAAATAGGAATTAAATGCACAGTAGAGGAGTATTAAAAATCAAAAGCTCGGGGTGCCTGGGTGGCGCAGTCGGTTAAGCGTCCGACTTCAGCCAGGTCACGATCTCGCGGTCCGTGAGTTCGAGCCCCGCGTCAGGCTCTGGGCTGATGGCTCGGAGCCTGGAGCCTGTTTCCGATTCTGTGTCTCCCTCTCTCTCTGCCCCTCCCCCGTTCATGCTCTGTCTCTCTCTGTCCCAAAAATAAATAAAAAACGTTGAAAAAAAAATTTTTTTTAAAAATAAAAAAAAAAAAATCAAAAGCTCTTTGAAAAGCTTAATGAGACACCAGTTGCCACACAATTAAAGAAAAGAGACATAGCAGGAATGGGGGAGGTTAATCATTAAGAAGAAGATGTTATGAACAACTCTCTGCCAATAATAATAATTTAAAAACTTCAATTACCCATGTACTGGCCGCCCTCCACCCACTTCTCTCTGCCGTTCTGGAATGTATTTCCTGCCACCCAACCTTCTCAGAAGGAACCGTTATCAGGAACTTGGTGTCTGTCATTCCTGTGTGTGCCTGTTCTGCCGGACATACACGGCATGTCTGCAGGACGTTTATGAAGCACGTGCTCGATTTTCAGCCTCTACAAACAGGCCCGTGTACGCTCTGCAGCTTGCTTTCTCAGCACCGTCTTCTGAAGCGCACCTGTGTTGGTAGGCTGAGTTCAGCCATTTTTTATTGTTGCATAGGATTCTTCTTTCTAAATATACCACCGTTTATTCATTATCAGTGGATATTTGGGTGGGTTTTCTATTACAAGCAATGCTGCTATGAGTATCTTACATGGGGTGTATATGGTGAGGTTCTCTTGGGGATAGATGCCCACCTACCTGCTTACAGGCCCTGCTGGCTTGTTCACATGTCCGTCTTCACCCGGACGAGGTATTGTCAACTTGTGCTCCAGAGTGGTGGTAGTTTAATTGTTTAATTTGATTTTTTTGTCTTCCAGTGCCTGAAGACCTCTCACTGGAAGAGAGAGAAGAACTTTTAGACATTCGTCGAAGAAAAAAGGAACTTATTGATGACATTGAGGTAAAAAAAAAAAAGAAAGAAAGAAAAAGGCCACAACCAAAAATTCCCCTTAGTTTTTGCTTTTAGGTAAAATGATCACGTAGCTTCATGAAAGTGTAAAACCTGGGTATGTTGCGTGTCTGTATCCTAATATGTGAAGAGACAGGGAAAGAGTTACCCAAGTCAGTCAGGCAGAGGTGGTGATTTCTGGGCCGCGTGGACTCGGGGGTGCAAATGCAGACACCACGGAACTGGAGTCAGCAGCAAGCGACACGTGACTCCAGAGTCATAAAAGGGCACTTCTGAACAATGGCAGCAGTCGACAGATTCACCGCTCTTTCAGATTGAATAAGCCCCTATTTCGTTTGCCAACATCCCCGGCATCTAGAACATTCTGTCACATTTTTGGCATGCAGATGCCCTTTGACTGAATGAGTCAATGTGCCGCCACTGAGCTGGTGGCAGCAGGGCGACAAGACGCGGGCAGACGCCATACTTGCCACGTGTGTGTGCTCGGAGCACAGGGAGAGCGGGCCCCGCAGGAGGAGCAGAGGGGCCAGACCGTAGCCTCAGCCTCAGAGCGTCTGGGGCCGCGGCAGAAGTGATCCGGGAGGCCAGAGCTGCTTCCACTTGGGGCTTCCTCGAGGAAGTTACTCAGACACAGGGCCCTTCTCGGAGAAGCTTCTTGATCTTGGTGACGCCAAAATAAATGTGGCCTCACAGGCCACTTGCTGCAAGAGCAAGCGTGTCCACATAGCAGCTCCTTCCTAGGAGCCCATGTTTGAAGTCTGAACTTCCTTGGTGAAGAAAAGAATGGTATTCCAAATAAAAATTTCTCTGTATTTGGAAGATAATCTGTGGAACTGTATCTTGCAAGGTTACCCTTCCTTCTTGTAAAAACCACCGTATCCCAGAATGGGTGCTTTGGTTGAGGAATAAGAATGTATCTTAAGGTTCATGGTCCTATTTGGACATGAATAATGATAGTGCCTGTGGAACCTTATGTAGCTCTAATGACCTAATTAAAAAAAAAAATGTTTTTATAAGTTTATTTATTTATTTATTAAAAAAATTTTTTTTTCCAACGTTTTTTATTTATTTTTGGGACAGAGAGAGACAGAGCATGAACGGGGGAGGGGCAGAGAGAGAGGGAGACACAGAATCGGAAACAGGCTCTGGGCTCCGAGCCATCAGCCCAGAGCCTG
Source organism: Panthera onca (assembly GCF_046562875.1). Taxonomy (NCBI): domain Eukaryota; kingdom Metazoa; phylum Chordata; class Mammalia; order Carnivora; family Felidae; genus Panthera; species Panthera onca. The sequence goes on from NC_138354.1 coordinate 5,109,779, forward strand.
ACGCGGGGCTCGAACTCATGGACCGCGAGATCGTGACCTGGCTGAAGTCGGACGCATAACCGACTGCGCCACCCAGGCGCCCCTATAAGTTTATTTTTAAGAGACAGAGCGAGTGGGGGAGGGGCAGAGAGAGAGAGAGGGAAAAAGGGAATCCCAAGCAGGCTCCGTGCTGTTAGTGTGAATCCTGATGTGGGGCTCACACTCACAAATTGTGAGATCACAAGATCGTGACCTGAGCCAAAATCAAGAGTTGGACACTTAACCGGCTGAACCACCTGGGCACCCCTAATGACCTCATTTTTGAGTTGAGAACATCGAGGCCCAGAGAGGTTAAGAGGGCTGCCAACAGCCTCTCAGCCAGTAAGTGGCAGAGCCACATGGAGGGACAGGGGAGCCTGTCCCCTCTGCTGTTCTTGACGTATCCAAGTGCCACAGGTGATTTCTGCTGTCACCTCCTGGGCTCTGTCCATGGTGCTCTGTGTCGGGCAGAGTGGTGGACATCACCCTGCAACTGGCGGTTAGGGGCCTGATACTGGTCTCTGCACGTCTAAGCTGCACCTTCTCCCTCCTCTTCGCAAGAGCTGAGGCAGCCCCGGGGCCGGGGGAGGAGTTGAAGAGCTGCAGGGAGTGAGCTGAGGACTCACCACTTCCCTTTGCTCTTGTGTCTTGCCACACCTGTGACGTCCTCCCCAGTGTCGCTTCTGGATTTTGTACACAGATACTCTAGAATCTGCCTGGGTGACCCCTCCCTGCTTGTCCTTGATGAGCGGATGGATGATAGTGTGTTTTCTCCAGAGCTGGGGCTGCACCCGCCCAGAGGCTCTCTCTCCGCATGGATAGAAAGTACTGATGTTTGGGGCGCCTGGGTGGCTCAGTTGGTTGAGCGCCGACTTCGGCTCAGGTCACGATCTCGCGGTCCGTGAGTTCGAGCCCCGCATCGGGCCCCTGTGCTGACAGCTCAGAGCCCAGAGCCTGTTTCAGATTCTGTGTCTCCCTCTCTCTGACCCTCCCCCATTCATGCTCTGTCTCTCTCTGTCTCATAAATGAATAAAAAAAAACGTTAAAAAAAAATTTTTTTTTAAATAAAAAAAAAAAAGAAAGGACTGATGTTTCCAGACCTGTGATGTCTGGATGGGGCCTCGGGGCAGCTTGTGTCCGAAGGCTAAGATTTCTCTGAGTCTAGGAGGGGAAGGTAAAGACCCCCGCCCTCCAATTTCTTTCTTCTGTTTTTGCAGAGGCTGAAATACGAAATTGCTGAAGTTATGACGGAGATTGACAATCTAACTTCAGTGGAAGAAAGGTAAACAGTTGGTGTCACACTGCCCAGTAGCCAACCTCTTTTCTTGGTTTCCAGCTGTGGTGACCACCGCAGGGACAGGGCCACAGATACAGCAGGGGCAGAGATTACAGCCTCCATGGCTGGGCCACAGCCTCCAGGGTGGGGCCACAGCAGGGGCTGTAAAGTTGGGATCCTGAAGCGGGGCAGCCCTTGTGAGGTGGTTGATTGCTCTGCTCTCTTCCCCTCACCCCTTCCTTCTTTCCACGGAGGAGTTGGGGTCCTTCTCTCCTCTCCCTTCCCGGGGAAGCACAGGCCCTTCCACATTAACCTCCAAAGAAGCAGCCTTTCTGTACAGAAGGGAACTATGCTTTCCTTAAGTTGCTGTTTCTTACTCGTTATTAGCTTTTTCTGAAGAAGTAATCAAATGTAGAAAAGAGCCCGGCAGCCTTGTGTGCTGCTTCTGCGATGGGGGGGGGGGGGGGGGGGAGGGGGGGAGGGGACGGGGAGATAGGGAGGTGGGGGGTGGGTGGAGTGGGCAGATGGAGGGCTGGGGGTGTCTGGGTGGTTTTCTGCAGCGGAAGTACCAGAGGAGATTGTGTTCCCTTTTGCACTTGGTGTAAACGTCAGCTGATGATTTCTCAACTGTCTCAAATGTGTAGCAAAACTACCCAGAGGAACAAGCAGATAGCTATGGGGAGGAAGAAATTCAACATGGATCCCAAAAAGGTAAGCAGACATTCTAGTTTTCTGGCCTGCAAGAGATTGAGCGATTTATCCATTTTAATGGTTCTCTCCTTCTGGACAAAGGTGGTCATACCCTCATAAAAATACTGAGTGATGTTAAATTTTTATCACGAAGGGGCTGCTAGTGAGTTGGGGGGAAGCAAAAGTGCCCATTGACCTGGTGTCTGGACCCAAAGACCTTTCTTTGCGCGTGAGGCTCAGGGTGAGGACGGGCCTCCTGGGAGTGGCCAGCGTGTGTGGGCCTCACTGGGGCCAGGCTGAGAGGTGGGGGTCTTCCTGCTGACGTACAGCCTGAAGCCCGGGGTGGGGGTGGGGGGTGCTTGGTCAGCCAGTGGGCAGGGCTGCAGCTGGTGTGTTGGGTCTGGAGAGGGGGGTGGGTGTTCAATCGTTCACCTCAGAGGACTTGATTCCTTCCATTCACCTTCGAGACAGAAGATGTCTGCCTGAGACTGAGGAACTCTCCTGGTTTAAGCCACTACCTGGTCTTTCCTCAAGTTGGACTTTCTAGGAAAACGCCTGAAGAAGATGAAACCTTCAACACAAAGCTGCTTGTCTCTGAGGGTGAAATGAAATTGTCAATGGGAATGATTTTGTGAATTTGGTAATGACTTGAGGTTTGGAGTTACAAGCAGTTTTGTTTTTTCCCTTAGGAGTTAGTTGGGTTTACAGAGTTGACTTAATCAGATTTGGTAAGCAGTGGAAACATCTTGAGAGATACATCAGTTGTTCTAAGTTATAGCACATGATAGCATGGCAATACGTTCATGGATGAATTCAGGTCCTCTGCACAAAGGACATACAAATACACTTATTATTATTATTTTTTTTAAGTTTGTTTATTTTGAGAAAGCAAGAATCCCAAGCAGCCTCTGCACTGTCAGCGTGGAGCCTGATGAGGAGCTCGAACTCAGGAACCGTGAGATCATGACCTGAGCTGAAATCAGGAGTTGGACCCTTAACTGACAGGCCACCCAGGCGCCCGCAAATACGCTTGTTTATTTAATTAATTTATTTATTTAATGTTTATTTATTTTTGAGACAGAGACAGAGCACGAGTCGGGGAGGGTAGAGAAGGGGGGGTGGGTAGACACAGAATCCGAAGGAGCCTCCAGGCTCCAAGCTGTCAGCACAGAGCCTGACGCGGGGCTTGAACTCACGGGCTGCGAGACCATGACCTGAGCTGAAGTCCGACGCTTGACCGACTGAGCCACCCAGGCGCCCCAAATATGCTTATTTTTTTAGTGGTGCTGCCACTCTGCAGGAGTTCTGTCAGGTTCTTGCCTGTGTCCTTGTTCTACGTGTACCGGGAATCAGAGTTACAGTAATAAGGGCAGACGTAGATTGAACTTGCCACGTATCAGGAACTGTCTAGCACAGCACTGAATTAGTATACTTAACCTTATGGGGTAGGTTCCATTTTTAATTCCTGTTTCACAGTTGGAGAAAGTGAGGCACAGAGCCACTGAGACTTGCCTAGTGTCTTGAGCAAGGAATCCACTTCAGACTCGGGCCCATAACCACTGCACTTAGCTCCTGCAGGACTCTGGGGTTGGTTTGTAGGTAGCCCTGAGCCCAGCTGGGAGGTCCCAGAGCCCTGGTCAGCCGTGTGGATCTGTCCACGTCCACGGAGGGGTGCTCACCTGCTTTGCTTTGGCTATGGCGAGTTGCTCTACAGGTTTCATTTTGTGTACATACCTCTCCACCTGAAGGATTTTTAAAATATTCATCATGGGTTCTGTCCAACAACTTATTATGTTGCTCAGTAAAGGCAGATGGCAAATTTAGTCTATATGTGGTCTTTTGCGGGGAAAAATTATCAAAGTTCCCTGGTTTGGTAGCTGATTATGGCACTTTCCTGAGTCCACTGAGTTGGCTTGGGCCGCCATAACAAAATACTGTAGACTGGTGGCTTACGCGATAGACATTTTCACAGTCTGGATGTTGGAAATCGGATCAGGATGCCAGCACGGCCAGGTTCTGGTGAGAGCTCTTCTCCTGACTTCAGACGGCCGCCTCCTCACTGTGTCCTCACATGGTGGAGAAAAAGCAGGAGAGAGCTCCCTGGTGTCTCTTCTTACAAGGGCACCAGTTCCATCAGGTCAGAGCCTTGCTCAGATGACGTCGTCTAACTCTAATTGCCTCCCAGAGGCCCCACTTCCTGACACCATCACTGGGGGGGGGGGTTAAAACTTCAAGATTGGAATTTTTGGGAGACACAAACATTCGGTAAGAGGAGAAGTTGATTCAGTCAAGGAAGCTGGAGACATTCGCCAGCCTCTCTCTTTTATTCGCAGTTTCCTAGAGATGCCTTTAAAAATATAACGTATAAATCTATAACAAGCACGAGTTCACCCAGTGGACTAGAAGTTGAGGGAACCCAGAAAGACAAAAGATGAACAGTAGTCCAAAGTATACTCAGGAAAAATTGCTCTGGGAAAGGAGAGCTGTGTCGGGTTCGGCTCCCTTGGGCGGCAGGGGTGGGTCCTGGGACCATAGAGGGGATGTCCAGACTGTTTGCCCAGGCTGCATTTGCGCCAGGCGGTGACGTGTGCCCCCAGGTGGGAGAGCAGGCGTCTCTTCTCGTCTGGCCTCACCGAGGAGGAGAAACCCCGACTCCCAGAGACCAGTTTCTGAGCACCCCCCTGGGCCCGTCACCCACTCCGGAAACCAATGGCGTTCGGTTTGGCCACCGGAGAACCTTCGGTACAAAGGTGAACGCGTAACCAGGAATCACCAAATGTACAAGCTGCTTGACCTCGTGAGAGAGACGTGAAACTCCAGGAACAGAACCAACATGGAAATGTTCAAAGTAGGGCAGTTTTGTGTATCATACATCGCATCAGAGATGATAGCATGTTGCTTGTCCTCAGTGCAAAAACGGAGTTGTGGAAAAGATCTCCGCCATCTCCGCAAAGCCTGACATGGGCTCAAACCCCCGAACCATGAGATCGTGACCTGAGCCAAAGTCGGACACTCGGCTGACTGTTGAGTGAAGAATGACACCCTTAGAAACCTGTGGCACGGAGCAGGGACGGGGCCATGGGCAGGCTGGGCCTTGGCGCTACGTGGTTCTCTCCGGAGCTCTGGGCAGGTCCGCAAGATTGGGGAGCATGTCGGGCAGCCCCGCTTTCATCGAGCAGAAGTCCCAGGAGGAGAGAACAGAAGCCAGAGTGGAATATGTATTTCAAAGAAATACTGGAATATTTCTGAACTAGATTAAGATAAAACCCTCAAATTTAAAGGGCTCACTGTAGGCCAAGCAGGATAAAGGTTTAAAAAACTTGTACATAGAAATGTCAAGTAAAATGCCAGGAAACTTGTGGATAAAGAGAAAATCACTGGCTTTCCAGGGACGAAAGACCAGATTAAGAAGAAAGGAATCACAACAGCAACACTGGATAAAAGACAGCAGGGAGGAGACGGGACTTAAAACCTAGAATTCCGTGTATCAAGACTGTTGCCCATGAGGAGACCAGTGAGGACACTTCAGATACGCAAGGACTCGTGAAAGTAACCGCAAAGACCTTCTGGGAGCAGTGCACCTGGAAAAAACCACGAATCCAAGAGCAGCTGCAGGACCAAGCGGGACAGACGCAGAGAAGCCAGCAAACGTTCAGTTAAGTCTAAGTGAGAGATTGGTGAAGGAGTATTTTCATACTAAAGGCCTAGATTATCTCCATACGGTTCACCCTTAACAGCACGGGTTTGAGTGCAAGGGTCCAGTTAACACCTGGATTTTTGTTTTCAATACGTACAGTTCAGCACTGTGAATGTATTTTCTCCCCATGAATTTCTCAGTGACATTTTCTTTTTTCCAGCTAACTATGCTAAGACTGTTATTATGGTATCGTAACCTTGTGATACTATTGTAGGAATATAGTACATAATGTATATAAGGTATAAAATGGGTTAATTGACTGCTTATGTTATCGGTAAGGTTTCTGGTCAACAGTAGGCTTTTAGTAGTTGGGTTTTCGGGGAGTCCAAAGTTACGGTCCTCCTGGTTCGTTCAGTCAGTTGAGTATCCGACTTCAGCTCAGGTCATGATCTCACGGTTCATGGGTTTGAGCCCCGTGTTGGGCTTTGCACGGACAGTGTGGAACCTACTTCGGGTTCTCTGTCTCCCTCTCTCTTTGCCCCTCCCCATGCACATTTTTTCTCTCTCTCAAAAAATAAGCAGTACAATTTTTTTTTTTTTTTAAATTTAAAAGTTACTTGCAGGGGCGCCTGGGCAGCTCAGTTAAGCATCCACCTTCGGTTCAGGTCATGATCTCACGGCTCGTGAGTTTGAGCTGTGCATCGGGCTCTGTGCTGACAGCTCAGAGCCTGGAGCCTGCTTCCGTTTCTGGGTCTTCCTCTCTCTCTCTGCCCTTCCCCAGCTCACACTCTGTCTCTCTCTCTCAAAAATAAATGTTTAAAAAAATCTTTTTAATTTTTTTTAAATGTTTATTTAATTTTTTGATGGGGCGCCTGGGTGGCTCAGCCGGTTAAGTGTCCTTCGGCTCAGGTCATGATCTCACGGTCTGTGAGTTCGAGCCCCGCGTCGGGCTCTGTGCTGACTGCTTCAGAGCCTGGAGCCTGTTTCCGATTCTGTGTCTCCCTCTCTCTCTGAACCTCCCCCGTTCATGCTCTGTCTCTCTCTCTGTCTCAAAAATAAATAAATGTTAAAAAAATTAAAAAAAAAAAATGTTTATTTAATTTTTTGAGAGAGAGGGAGAGAGACAGATCATGAGCAGGGGAAGGGCAGAGAGAGAGAGAGAGAGAGAGAGAGAGAGAGAGACAGACACACACACAGAATCAGAAGCAGGCTCCAGGCTCCGAGCTGTCAGCACAGAGCCCGACACAGGGCTCGAACCCATGAACTGTGAGATCATGACCTGAGCCGAAGTCAGCAGCTTAACTGACTGAGCCACCCAGGTGCCCCTAAAACTCTTTTTTAAAAAAGATTTATGCAGACTTTTGACTCTGTGGAGTGTTGGAGCCCCTAACCCCTGCATTGTTCGAGGGTCAACTGTATATACGTAGCAAGGGAAGGAGGGAAGTAAACGCTGGCCAAGGTGTTCTAGATGTTCACAGCTGAATGTGAGTTTAAAGTAAAATTTTAAGAGGAACCACCAAAAACAGGGATAAGGTAGGATTTCTGAATTACTCGGAAAAATTGAATACAGAAAACTTGAATTCAACAGAAGGCTGAAAAGACATCACAAATACACAGCATAAGTGAAGGCTCAGGAACGAGTGTATCAAATCCATAAGCCCCAGAAGTTTGATTTGGCCCCGTGACCTCTTACAAGCACCTTCACATTAGGTTAAAAGGAAAACAACAGTAAAGTCCAGGCATGTTCTGATTGAGACCCACGTTGAGAGCAGATAGTGCCCAGGTTGAAAATAAGGAAATAGGGAGAGATGGGGTAGGTGTAATGGGTTGAATGGTCCCCCACCCCCCGCCTTCAGTAGATTCTACTGTTTGATTTTTTTTTTTTAATTTTTTTTTTTAACATTTATTTATTTTTGAGACAGGGAGAGACAGAGCATGAACGGGGGAGGGTCAGAGAGAGGGAGACACAGAATCTGAAACAGGCTCCGGGCTCTGAGCTGTCAGCACAGAGCCCGACGCGGGGTTTGAACTCACGGACCGCAAGATCATGACCTGAGCTGAAGTCGGCCACTTAACCGACTGAGCCACCCAGGCGCCCCCTACTGTTTGATTTTCTAAATAGTATTTTGAAACATTCATATTACCTAATAATACTAGGACATTTATTAGTATTGGCCTACTGTATTCGGGTCCTGGGCTGCTAGAATAAATGGCCACAGACTTGGTGGCTTAAAACAATAGAAATGCGGTGTCTCACAGTCCCAGAGGCCAGAAGTGTGAGGTCCGGGTGTGGGCAGGTCGGTTCCTTTCAGAAGCTCTGACGGAGGGTCTGCTCTGTGCCTCCCTCCCAGCCTGTGGCGGCTGCCAGCGGTCCTTGGTGGTCCCCCAGCTTGTGGACCCATCGTTGTAGTCTCAGCGTCCACGCCACATGGACGGTGATGCCTCCCCTGCCTTGTACGAGGTCGGCTTCTGTGTCTTCCTCCTCTGCCTCTGGGTCTGGTTTCTCCTGAATAAATGCTCTCTTTGACTCGAGCTTTTCCTCCATTTTCTCTTACTAGTCGCTGGCCTGGGCTTGCCCCCATTGGCTCTGTGTTTTCCGGCGCCTCTTGCAGAGGGAGCTGGAGCTTGACTTGGGGCTCCTCTGGCGCCTTCTGTACCCTTGAAGTGCAGACAGGATTACCTTGTTCTGAACCTACTTGCTCTTCTCAGATCCCAGTTTTTGAGGCTCCTCCCTGAGGACCTTCCTAGTGCTGGAATTGTAGGGCAGGTCATGAGCAGCTCTGGAGAGCTTATCACCAGGCTCAGCAGCATAGACTGATGGAGTGCCCGGGACCTTGCGACTGCAGAAATTGCTGGGCCTGCGGACTCTGGGGGCTGCTGGGAGGCTGAAGAGAGTGCAGGGCTGGACGGATACAGGACCCTCTCAGAGCCACGGCCCCACCAAGGTTGTGAGGCACAGTAGCACGGGCAGAGGGGAGGTGGCCACGGGGAACTGGCTGCAAAACAGCCTGTAGCTTGCGGTTTCAGAACCGCGGGCCACCACCCTGGCCACTGTCACAGCCACAGTGGTCATGAAACACTAGGCAAGGGATGTCGCTCCAGATGCCAGCCAGGCACACCCCAGGGAGCATCTGTTTGTGCCGGTCCCTTGGTCCCAGGATCTTGGGCTCCTTTGGATGCTCTCTCCCCCTGTTCTTGCAGTTTGGGGGGCTGTAGGATCTACCAGTTGCACCCACAGCCAGTCTCTGAGTCCTTGGGACATGGAGTCCAGAGAGGCAGACCAGGGCAGCTGTGGCCTCTGACCTCTTTGCCAAGGACGTTAGGACAGACAGTAAAGGTCTACCCTGCCGCCCAGAGCTCCCCTCCCATCCGCCACACTCCCGCACCTGCCTCACCCTGGGTGCTGGGTTCAAATGGCACTTGGGGCAATGAGATACCAGCGTCATCACTTCCGTCCCGTAGCTTGTTTTCTGGGGACCTGGTAGGACAGGTGCACACTTGGGACTGGAATGCTTTGTTACGGTATGTGCGTGTCTTCTTGCTCAGGAGACGGTACCAGGGGGTCTGTGCTCGCTTCAGCTCCCACCAGAAATAGACGAGAGTTAATTTAGGATAGTCAGACACACTGAGTTTTTGGTAAACTTTTTTATTTTTTGAAGAACAGCATATGGTGCGCAAAGTTTGAGTGCACAGCTTGACGAATTCTTACAAATTAAAATTCTCGTGTGACCCAGAGCAAGATGTGGTTGGGGGGCATTAGGAGTGTCTGTCTGTGTCTCCTCTTGGTGAGCGAATTCCACTCTGTCCCCACAGAGCAGTGTTGCTTGTCTTGCACTTGATGTAAATGGGATTAAGGTCCTCTCTGTGTCGTGCTTTTACTCCACATCACGCCTGTCAGATTGTTCCATGCAGTGCGTTTGTTCTGTCTCACTGCTGTGTAGTGTTCCATCATATGGAATCGACCAGAATAGGTTTCTCTCTCCTCACTGATTGGATGTTGGGTTGTTACCAGTTTTGGGGAATTCTAAATAAGGCCGCTGTGGACATTCACGTGTTTGAAAAACCAAGACTTCAGATGGACCATGTGGTGGGGCGTCTAGGTAGCCCAGTTGGTTAAGCACCAGACTTCGGCTCAGGTCATGATCTTGGCATTTGTGGTTTTGAGCCCCGTGTCTGACTCCATGCTGGCAGCTCAGCATGGACCATGTGGTGTGAGGGAGCCCAGGTTCCGGGCACTGAGAGTTTCATCTGGAAAATCACCTCCGAATCTGTAGCAAAGAGATGAGAGAATTCCCTTAAGAGCTTAGCCGGCATGGATCTCGAAATCAGCTCAGAAGCTGTGTCCGAGGTAAAATTTCAGTATTATTAGAACTTCTCCGGGGTGAGCAAGGCTAATTTGGGCAGGGCAGCCCCTCTGCAGTCTTTCACTTAGACGTCGTCACCTGTGCCCTTTAAGGCCTTCAAGCGGGCATGAATTTTCAGTGGCTTAGACTCGGTGGCCCAGGGATCAGTGAACACATTCAGCCACAGCCGACAGAAAGTCTTGTAAACACAGCTTGCACAGCACACTGCTCACACAGCAGAGGTGGCTGCAGTGTGACAAGTGGCTCCCAAGTGGCAGGACCCAGGCCCTGTGTTGGTCCGGGCCTTTCCCTTCGTCCGGTGGCCATGACGGTTCCGGCCATCACATCTGCATTCGTGGCAGGAAGGAGGAAGAAGGAGCGGTGTCTGCTTGTGAGCCCCTTTTTATCAAGAAGGCACCACCTTCCCCAGGTCCTCCCTGCAGACTGCTTTCTGACCAGATCTGTCAGTTCTAGTTACAAGGTCACAAGGTCACTTCTAGTCACAAGGGAGGCTGGGAAAGTGATTATTTAGTGAGGAAAGGCAAGGAAAAAGGGAGCTTTGGAGGGCCTGGCTTGGCCGACCACGTACAACGCGTTCCTCTTGTGCACACACGGCAGATTTGTTCTTCTGAGCTTGGGAAATTCAGTGCTGTTATTACCTCTGCCTTTAAAATCTCTAAGAACTTCCTTGTAATGGTTTGTCCAGCAACCTGTTTATTTGCCTTTTAGCCTGTTAAGCTTACAGGAGGAATGAACTTGCTTTTCTCTGGTGGACACAACGTCCTATGGGGTGTGAGTGAGAATCCAAGCGTGCTGTTATTTTTGCCTGGCCCAGCCGGTGAGATCATTGCTCTAGATGTCTTTCTGTCTTTGCAAAGGAGTCTGGGTGACCCTGCTAACGAGAGCTTCCTTCCTTATGTTCTTCAGGGAATTCAGTTTCTAATAGAGAATGACCTGCTGCAGAGCTCCCCAGAGGACGTGGCCCAGTTCCTGTATAAAGGAGAAGGCCTAAATAAGACCGTGATCGGGGACTATCTGGGTGAGAGGTAAGTTGAAGGAGGAGAGCAGCCTGACCTGGGTCCACCCTCCACATCAGGGTCTGTCTCAGTTGCCTGTGGGCCTGGGGGCACACGTGCTGCTCCCCAGGAATGGTTTGCTCAGTCCCATCCTGTCCTCTCCTCTGCCCTGAGAGGGGAGAGGGGTGCCTGTTCGGGAGCCAGGTGGGGGTCTGCGCTCTCTGGAACTTCGCTCAGGGAGCCACAGCGGAACTGAAGATGGCGCTGCCTCTTCTCCGAACCTCAGAAGCCATCATCGTCTTCTTTTCATGTTTGGTCCAGAAATGCACCAGGTTTCCTGGTGGTTTTCCTACCCCTGTTACTTGCGGGTATGAATGAAGGTAGGAAGTTAGTTAATTTTTTAAATGGTGAGCAGCTGGTCAGATCTACGTTCCCAGCCTTCTCCACTTAAAGGTCTCTTTGACCTGCTTAGCAGAGCCGAGGGCAGAAGTCTAAGGCAGCACAGCCCCCAAATACGCAAAAGCAGGTTCTGGTCAAGGACCAAATGAGCATTTTTAAACAAAAGCCCAATGGTTGCTCAACCAGGGTGGTTTCTGTTTCTAGCTTTTTGAAACGATCAAAGGCGGAAAGCAGAACACTTCCCAACTCATTCTGTGAGGCCACAGTTTAAAAAAACCTACAGGGGCATCTGGCTGGCTCCATCGGTTAAGCATCCAACTTTGGCTCAGTCATGATCTCACGGTTTGTGGGTTCGAGCCCTGTGTCAGGCTCTGTGCTGACAGCTGAGAGCCTGGAGCCTGCTTTGGATTCTGTGTTTCCCTCTCTCTCTGCCCCTACCTCGCTTGTGCTCTGTTTCTCTCTGTCTCTCCTACAGAGCAGTATCTATAACCTAGAGAGCAGTGTCTCCTATGACTGTTGAGGCAAAAACCCTCAAGTAAATATTAGTTAATCAAATCCAGCAATATATAAAAATGACCATATGCCTGTACTTTCATCCCCATGAATGCAAGGTTAGTGCAGCATACAAAAGTCAAAGTAATATACTGTATCAGTACAATAAAGTGCAAAACCCACATGATCATCCCAATAGATGCTGGAGAGGTATATGACAACATTCACTGCCTCGTGACAAAAGCATTCAACAAACCAGGAAAAGAAAGGAACTTCCTCGACATGATGTTGGGCACCTGTGACACCCCCAAGTTCACATCGTGCTTTCTCCTTAGAGCAAGAACAAGATAAGGTTGACTGCTCTCACCACTTCTCTTCAACATGGTACTGTCAGTTCTAGTTAGGCAGGAAAAAGAAATTAAAAAGCATCTAGTTTGGAAAGTAAGAAATAAAACTTTGCTTGCAGAGGACATAATCACTATGTAGAAAATCCTGAGGAATCACTAAAAACATTAGAACTAACAAGTTCAGTACGGCTGCAGGTTACAAGACCAGTATGTCAAATTCAGTTGTAGTTGTAAATGGTAGCAGTGAACAAATTTGGAAAGGACATTAGGAAAACAGCTCCATTTTGTAATAATATTAAAAAGAATAAAACACTTAGGAACAAATTTAACATAGTACAAAATTTTTACTGTGAACTACGAAACATTGAAAAAAAATGAAAAGGCCTGCATAGATGGAAAGAAAGATATCCCATGTTCATGGATAGGAAGACTTAGTATTGCAAAGAGGACAATACCACCTACGTTGATCTATAGATTTAACTCATTCCCTATAAAAACCCAGCTAATTTCTTTGTAGAAGTTGACAAACTCATCCCAAAATTAAGGTAGACATTCATGGGAACGAAAGTAGCCACAACCATGAAAAAGAAGAACAAAGTTGCAGAACTCACATTTTTTAATTATAAGACAGACTGAAGCTACAGTAATCAAGATGGGGTGGTACTGGCATAAAGATAGACTTATAGGTCATGGAATAGAATTGAGAACCTAGAAATAAACCCTCACATTTACTGTCCAAAGGATTTTCAATAAAGATGTCAAGATGGTTCAGCGGGGGAAAGAATGGCTTTTTTTTTTAATGTTTGTTTTTAGAGAGGGAGGGAGGGTGGGAGGGATGGAGAGAGGGGGAGACACAGAATCCAAAGCAGTTTCCAGGCTCTGAGCTGTCAGCACAGAGCCCTACGTGGGGCTCGAACCCACGAACTGCAAGATCATGACCTGAGCCGAAGTTGGGCGCTTAAATGACTGAGCCACCTAGGCATCCTAACAATAGTCTTTTCAACCAATGGTCTGATACAACTGGATGTCCACGTGGGGAAGAATATTACTGGACCACTCACCGTACGCAAAAATTAAAATGGATCAAAGACCTACACATAAGGAAAACTATAGAACGCTTAGAGGAAAACATAGGGGTAAATTTTTGTGACTTTGGATTAGGCAAGAGTTTCTTAGATGTGACTCCAAAAACACAAACAGCAAAAGAAAAATATAGATAAAATGGATATCCTCAAACTTGAAAACTCTTGTGCTTCATAGGACCTCATCAAGAATGTGAAGAGGCAGCCCACAGAATGGGAGAAATTTTTTTATAAATCATGTATAAATCTGATAAAGACTTCTATCCAGAATATATGAAGAAGTCTTAACCACTCAATAACAAAAAGACAGTTATAAAATGAGCAAAGTCTCTGAATAGATGTTTCTCCCAAGAGGATCCATAAATCAGTTTATGATAAGGTCATAAGGAGAATGGCTAAATAAGCACATGATGGGATGGTCAACATCATTAGCTGTCAGGGAGCTGCAGATCAAAACCACAGTGGGATACTGCTTGACATCTACTGGGGTGTCTATAATAATAATTTTAAAAGACCGTTAAGATTCTGTGTCTCCCTCTTTCTCTCTGCCACTCCCCTGTTTGCGCTGTGCCCCTCTCTCAAAAATAAGCATACGTTAAAAAAAAAATGTTGCCAAGGATGTGGAGAAATCAGTCATATGCTGCCAGTTGGATAAAAAGTGGCTGTGGCACTTCCTGAAAATACTAAAGTCACCATGTGACCCGGGTTTATACCCAAGAGAAATAAAAACGTATGTGTGCACAAATGCTTGTGCACAAATGTTCATAGCCACCTAATTCTTGATAGCCAAAGAGTGGAAACCGTTCAGATCCATCAACTCAGATATCCCTCAGCTGACGGACGAACACGATGTGGTATGTCCATACAGTGGGGTATTACGTGGCAGCGAGGAGAAGCAGAGGCCTGATGCGTGCCGCAGTCTGGACGAACACACTAAGATCGTAAAAGAAGCCAGTCACGAAGACCACATATTGTGTTCCTCCGTTTATGTGGAGCGCTCAGAAGAGGTGAATTCACACAGACAAAGAGCAGACCAGTGGTTGCCTGGGGCTGGCAGAGGGCGAGGAGAAGGGGCTGGGGTTTCTTTTTGGGGTGTTAAAAGTATTCAGGAATGGATTGTGGTGATGGTTGCACAGATACACTTGAAACCATCGAATGGTACCCTTGGGATTGGACAGTTGTATGGAGTGGGAATTAGGTTTGAATGGAGCTGCTAAAAAGGACAAAAACTGAACCAAACCACAAAACCTGATGAGTGACCCAGGGATTGTGGCACCTCCTTGAATCTCAGCTTCCGTGAGGGCCTGAGTCTGAGCTCTCCGCCGCTCTCTGGCAGGCATGTGAGATTAACTGCAGAACTTGTGTGAAGCGCGGTCTGGCAATTTCCTGTAGTCTACAAATACTGAGTGCCTGCAGGATTTGAGTTCCAAAAAATGCGAAGTTCTGAGTCTGTGCCAGGCTCTGTTTTAGGCCCATGGGTTGTGTTTAAAAAAAAAAAAAAAAAAAAAAAACATTCGCCCACTCGGGAAGCTGTAATCTGCCAGAACGATACAGGCATTACGTGATAAGCATAATAAATACGAAAACCGTTTCTGTCCTTTGTTGGAAGGTGATGGGGCGGAGTAGAGGCGCATAAGGGCTTTGGGTGAGCTGAGGTAGGGGTGTTAGTAGCCGGTTGTGATAGGCTGGTCAGGGTCCTGTCATTGACAACATGATGTTTGTGCAAGGGCAGAGGGGGGACGAGGGTGCTCTGCAGGCAAGTGTTGGAGGCCAGCAGGACAGGCAGAGGGTCACGGGTGGGAGCGTGCCTTTCCTCGTGTGTTTGGGGCCGTGTGGCTGGAACAGAGGGAGGGGGAGGGTGACAGAGGTTCTCAGGGTGACGATGGTGCCCTCTGTCCATTCCTGGGGGGACGGGGAAGGACGTGGTCTGAGTCACAACTCGAGCCGACCACTCTGGAATAGACTGTTGAGTGGTGGGTGAGCAACAGCAGAAGCAGTGGGGCCAGCAGGGAGTGGCCCCCACCAGGCTTGGGGGAGCGGGGTCGGCGGTGGGGTCGGGGTGAGAAGTGCTCAGGTTCCGGGTTTGAGGTCGAGCTGGGTTTGAGATCGAGCTGGCGGGAAGTTCTGGCGGTGGAGCCACCATCAACAGAGACCAGCAGCAGCCGTGGGCGTGGTCACTGGGGCCGGTTGACCCCTTGGGGGCCTGGGTGGGGGGCATCCAGGTGGAAGGTTCAGAGAAGGGGCCCGCAGGAGACAGAAGACCCAGCGTGGCTGGCTCAGAGGTGGTGTTTAAATCCATGGGGAGTGTGGCTGGAGCTGAAGAGTAGACCCAGGACTGAGCCTCAGGAGCGCCCCTCGAGGGAGGACAAATAGGCAGCTGGAGTAGGGCTTGATTGCCCTCTCTGGTCCCGCCCTCGGGTCTGGAGGCCCCCAGCTCCTTCCCTGGGGGCGTGTGATAACCCAGCTGTCCTCTTGCCAAGAGGCAGGCGTTGGGACAGCGGGTGGGGGCTTGCCTTTAACGCAGGCCCTTGTGGCTCTAACCTGGCTGCCTGCTGCCATTCCTGGGGTGCTCCCATCGGGACCGCGCCCTTTCTGGCGCCCTGGTGCCATCTCATCAGGCCATTGGCCAACCCCTGTGGTGTTGGGCCTGCTCCCCGGGCTTTGTCACTGGTGCTCATGGGCCGTGAGGCCGCTGCTTCCTGGGGCGCTCCATCAGTGCCCCATGTGCGCAGGACCCCACGGCCTCAGCAGCTTCCCCCCCCGGCCGGCTGCTGAGCTCAGGGAAAGGAGGGTAAAGTGCTCTGAGCCTGTGCCCCGCGCAGCCCTGCGGGTGGCTGCCGGGGTTCCCTTTGCCCGTGGCGCTGAACCACAGCCATTCCTTGTGGTTGACGGATGGCGCACTGGCCTGGCATCTCCAAGGGGAAGGCGGACCCCTGACTTGTGGCTGCGGCCTTGCCGAGGCCACACTGCCCTGTGGCAGCTACAGCGTTTCTCTGCCTGAGGTGTCCTTACTGTCCCTTGTGACCATAACCTGGGGAAGCAGTGTGGAGTGAAATCCCAGTCCCAGCGAAGCACATTGTTGGCCTCTTTCACGTTTATGTAAAAGTTCAGGCCCTTTATTCTCGCGCTTAGTTTGGTTTTAAAAGCTCTTCCAAACTGACCCGGCTTCGGACCCGGTACTGGGCCCCCTCGGCCCACCTGTGAAGCACGGACGCTGTCTGAGGCCACTGCTCAGGAAACTCAGGAGCCCATGTGCATCCTGCCCTTTGGGCCCTGTGCTGCCGCAGGGCCTGGGCATGGCTGTGGCAGCCGCCTGGGGTGTCCCGATGGCCTCCCTACCCTGGCCGCACTGACTGGGATGTAAACTAATGTCCTGTCGAGTCCCCTCTGCCCGAAGCCTGAGACCAGACGTGCGGTCACGCCGATCCTAACTCTGAGTTACGCGGCATGAAAAACCACAAACATTTGCCGTAGGAAATGTCTTCCTTTTGAAAGGATTGAAATCCTGTGCAGTGGCCTCGGACCGCATTTGCTTTCTTTCCCAGGGACGATTTCAACATTAAAGTTCTTCAAGCGTTTGTCGAGCTCCATGAGTTTGCTGATCTGAACCTCGTCCAAGCCTTAAGGTAAGTGTTGGAGCATCGGCTGTTCTCAAGAAGGTGGGGGGCAGCTGCAGCCAGAGGCCGGGTGCTCACAGCACAGAGGCCCGCGACAGGCACTCTCGGACCCAGCTGGTGCCTGCCCTGGTGGGACCACCGGTGTGCACTCTGTCCCCAGCCCCTTTGCTCTTCTGTGCTCTCCCCTGGTATTTGACTAGTCAGGTGCGCGCTTTCTTCCCAGAAAGCTCTGCGACTCAGTCTCTGTGCCACCTGGGTACAGGCCCGCTTCCTGCTGCATTTGGTCTAAATCAGCAGCCTCGTGGGTGCCTTCCCTGCGCGTGCCCCCCCCCCCCCAGGTGTGACAGCAAACCTGTGGATGCTCAGCCATCAGAGGCGGCCCCCTGGTCCCTGTCTTGTCCCGGTAAAGCCAGGTGTCACTGCGTATCAGGCTGAGTGGGGGAGGATGGCCCTCAGACACTCCTGCGTGGCCCTGAGCCACGCTGGCCGCTGCTGTGGAAGTGCCCGGCCATCCCTCTGGTTGTGCCCTTGAGGCACCATCCCGTACACTCCGCTCTTCTGCAGCACCGACAGCATCCGTTTCCTTCTCCGGTACCCCCCGCGGGGGCTCCGATGGCTGTGCGCTGAGCCAGGGCCACACAGGCTCCGTCGGGTCTGGCTCCAGCTGGTCAGTCACGGGCCTAGAGCTGGGGCTTCCGGGTGGGGATGCCAGCCGGCCCTGTAGTGAGTGGTGCCGGGCTGCCCCCAGCGCCCCAGGTCCCTCTGCCGGTTGCCCTGCTGTCCTGTGTCCCCGCACCCAGCAACCTTACTGTGGAAACGCCATCGCCCCCTCCTGTCCATTTCTCCGCAGGCAGTTCCTGTGGAGCTTCCGACTTCCGGGTGAGGCTCAGAAAATCGACCGCATGATGGAGGCGTTCGCGTCCCGCTACTGCCTGTGCAACCCGGGCGTCTTCCAGTCCACAGGTCGGTGAGGGCCGGGTCCCGGCGCCCCACCAGAGCCCTCTGCCCAGGCCCCGCTGGCCTGGCGGACGGCTGAGCGCCCCTGCGCCCTCTGCCCTCTTTCAGACACCTGCTACGTGCTGTCCTTCGCCATCATCATGCTCAACACCAGCCTCCACAACCACAACGTGCGGGACAAGCCCACAGCCGAGCGCTTCGTCACCATGAACCGCGGCATCAACGAGGGAGGAGACCTCCCAGAGGAGCTGCTGCGGGTGAGCCCCCCCCTCCCGGGCCCCCCCCCGCTTCTGGGCCCCGCACTGGCCCTCACTCCACCAAGCCCGGTGCCTGCCACCCTTGGGGACATGGTGCAGATGGGCCCTTTCTCCCCCGCCCGCATCCCTGAGCTCCCCGTGGCCTGTGTTCCTCATAGAACCTGTACGAGAGCATCAAGAACGAGCCGTTTAAGATCCCGGAGGACGACGGCAACGACCTGACGCACACGTTCTTCAACCCCGACCGCGAGGGCTGGCTCCTGAAGCTGGGTGAGTGGCGGCCGGCGGGCGGGACCCGCGCTCGGAGCCCCCAGCCCTCGGCAGCCAAGGCCCCCGACCAAAGGCAGAAACGTTAAAGGCGAAGGCCGATGGGCCAAGTCCGCCCGCGGCGGCCGGCCGCTCGCCCCAGACTCGATGGCTGCCGCTTTGAGCCCCGCCCTGTCCGCACGAGGCCATCCTGTCCGTGTCCACGGCGGAGAATAACGCCCGGGCTGCACGAGCGTCCCAGAAAACTGCTCAGTTAGCATCCAGATACACCCAAGGCAGTTTTCTGCACCAGATGCAGGTGCATTTCCTGCGAGAACCTGCGTGCCTCTCTCTTGGTTTGGTGTGGCTGATTTTTGATGCGTGGTTTAAATGTGCCTTCTTGTTTTCCTTCTGCCTGTGGCTCCCACCTTTCTGTTCTGTGACGGGCTGTCCCTGCTTGTTCTGCGTTAGGAGGTACGTACCCAGTGGCTTCCTGCCCTCCCCTAGCTGCTCACTCCTCTCTCGTTCTCTCTCCCCCGTTGGTCTGTGTGAAGCTTTGATTTGTGGCTGCCATTCATCTGACCCATGTGGCTTTGGACTTGCTGGGGTTAGCGTCATGCAGGGTGCAGTGAATGTGACACCCACAGCCCTGGGGTGGCCGGAATGCCAGCCTTTCTGCGCCCGGGAGCGCATGGGGAATGCCACGTGGGAACGAGCTTGCCCCTCTGTGTCTTTAGGGCCCGAGCGGCCACGAGCCTGCTGGTCATCTCCAATTTCGTGCCTCACCGGGTGCCTCTCATACTAACCAAACAGCGCATGTCTGCACCACCCCTGGACAGGGCCTGGGGATGGTCAAAAGGATTCCTAACCATTGACACAGAAATAGAATAGCGTTGATATTTTCTGGGCAATTTTAGAAATTGGTAGGAGGGTTTTTTTGTTTTATTTTTACACTGGGCGGGGTGGGGTGGGATCCTGGCCTTTCTGTGACACGTCACAACTGTACGTCATCCGGGCACTCTGAGAGCACATTGTAGGATACCAGGCTTGAGAGAAGTCCGGCGATTTTGTGGTTTTAATCAAGGGGAGGGTAAAGAGGCGTGAAGGCCTGTGAAGGCCGTGGCTCCGCCGTTCTGATTTGGGGTCTTGCTCTGACTTTTCTCTGGCTGTGCTGAGGTTTGGGAGAGTTCTGGACCTTGGCCTAGAAACCCAGAGCCATAGCCGTGGACCTGAAGGCCTGAGCCCCCTCTGAGATGCATCTGACTCTCTGGTCATATCAGTTCTGGGGCCCCCAGGGGAGGCCAGAGCAGGGACGTGTCCAAAACCCCCGCAGCAGCACCCGGGCCCCTCCCGGCCCTGCGTTGCCAGGGAACGCCCCTCGAAGGGCAGTGACGGCACAAGCCCGCCCAGCAGCTGGTGTGGCCTCAGCACCCGTGGGAGACAGACCTGCTTCTAAAGACAGAACAAAACGACGGGCATAAAGGCACACCAGGGCTCGCACCCCAGCCTGTGTCCTGGCTACTCATCTAATCGGGCCACAGAACCGGCGTCCAGAGCACCCTTAGGGGATAGAGCCAGCCGGGTGCTGAGTGGGTGCCGAGGAGCCCCGGGCAGCCTGCTCCTTCCGCGCTCCACCGCCGTGTGCGCATGCGTGAGAGGGGGTGGTCCCGCAGTCACTGAGCTAGTGGTGATTGGTCACCCACCGGCCAGCCGAGAGACTGCCCGGGAGCCCCCTCTCCGGACGCACAGCAAGCCCGCTGCTGCCTCCCCGTCCCGGACGGCCCCTCTGTTGGCAGAGCTGCAGCCAGAAGGTGGACTTTGCAGGGGACTGGTGTCCCCGGAGCTGCTGGGGCCCACACACAGTCCTGCCCGTGGGCTGGCTCCCAGCAGTTCTGACGCTGGCCTGGCCACCAGGGACAGTGGCTGGTGTTGGGCTCTGAGGGCCAAGAAAGCAGTCAATCTGGAAGCCGATGCTGAAGATGCGTTGGTTTGGCCAGGGTGCTCTTGCTGCGCTCGGCTCTGGGCCCCCACCCAGCACAGGGCAGACCTAGGCCCGGACCCGGAGGCGCTTGGCCACAGGCCTACAGCACGGGCGTAGGAAATGTGTGCTCCGTGCACCCACGCAAATCCGGACGGAGGTCACCGCCTGACCTTACTTCATTGTTTCTCGTCATAAACGTAGTCTTAGGGCGGGTGGCACTTTTGAAAGGCCTGGATGTTTTGCGGGAGCGTAGGAACACTGTAGTGTTGCTTACGGATCAGCGAAGTGCCTCATAGTCACCGAGCTTTGAGAACGGGTCGGTTGTGTTGAAAACACAGGAACGCGGATCAGAGCTGAACTGTCACGTGAAGTGTGTGTTGCAGGGTGTGCGTGTGCGTGTGCCTGGGAACGGCCATGGAACTAGGAGGAGGTTCACGGGGTGGGGAAGCCAGGCTCCTTTTGCGGGCGTGCGTGGTGTGGTATGTGTCCCTGTCTCCCGAAACTCAGCCAGCAACACAGAAGCAGAGCCTGTCTGTTCCCTGCAGCCAAATCTCTGAGCCCAGGGGTGTGACGCCAGCCTGCTGTCTGTGCTGTACGGGTACCTGGGATGGGGCTGGGAGGCCCCTTGGCCAGGAGAACTGGACTAGGGATCGGGCTTCCCAAGACGTGCCACTGAACCCCAGGAGCAGCAGGGTAGGAGCCCAGGGGCAAAATGCTGAGAAGCCTTCCTGGCAAAGCCGCTTCTCCTGGGGAGGGGGGGTGGTTCACGGGGTCGCCGAAAGGGGCTCAGGGTGAGCAGAACACATAGGCCGCCACCTAGCGACCCAGTGGCGGGAGCGCAGAGAAGAGGGGGCACCGGACAGATGGACAGCACGGGGAGCCCCTGGGAGGATTCGCCAAGAATGTGCTCGTGAGGCTCAGTGGACGGCAGGTGCTGGCGAGAGTGTCGGGGCTCAGGCCAGCACGGTGTGACCTGAAGGAAGGGCCTGGGTGCGGCACACGGTCAGATCCTCCAGACAGGGACCCAAGGGGGGGGGGGGCGTGGAGCTGGGGGGTGTCTGCCGGGGGTTGGGGGGAGCAGCAGCTGGCCCTTCCTTCCCCGCTCGGCTGCAGCTTCCTCCACTGTGCCCGGCGTGCCCCATGCAGCCAGCCTGCCTGAGGCCGTCGGGAGGAGGTCAGGTGTCTGACTGGTGAGGCAGGGGGTGAGGGACCCCGGAGGGGTCTCCCGAGGGCCTGGCCAGCGGCCCTGACTCTCCCCGCACAGCGGGTGGTGTCTTGTCTGCCGGGGTTTCTGCCCACACCAGGGCCAGGACGCTCTCTTGCCTCAGCCCCAGGAGGACCTGGGAGCTGGCAAGTGTCCTTTCCTGTCCTTCCACGCCCGCGCCCCCCACCCTGTGATCCCCTTGTCCTGTCTCCATGCCTGTGTCCCTCAGCCCTCTTGGCACTCACCCAGATAGAGGTGGTGAGCTAGACCTTGGCTGTCACCTTGGGGAGTGACCGGGCAGGGAGGGTCGCTTCTTGTGCCCCTGGATTGCTTGAGTCTGTTACCACGTGCGTCGTCTTCTCTCAGGTTTTGTTTTTTTAACTTCATGTCAAAAGTAAGGGCTAGAAATTGAAGCCAGTTCGTGCCAAATATTTAAGGGTAAAAAAAGGACTTTTCCATAGTGAAAGGAAAGTAGGTGCAGATAGATGGTGTGTGTGTGTGTGTGTGTGTGTGTGTGTGTGTGTGTGTGCGCGCGCGCGCGCGCTTCACATGCGCCCCGTATCTTGTTAAGAGATTAATTCAATCTAATAATTCCCTGGACCGAGGAGTAATTGATGTTGATGGATCCCAGGGCCACCAGAGCCCTGAGGTAATGGGATTACGTCCTGGTCAGGCCCCGGGGAGCCGCACTGACTTCATCTTGTCATTTCCAGCCCATTCATCATGACTAACTTTTCCCGAAAGCAGGTTTGGAATGCACTTGAGTTACCTAGGCGGCCCAGGGGGCCACGGTGGGGGTGCATGCGGGGCCCCCAGCAGCACGCCGCGCCCTCCTGTCGCCAGCCGGCCGAGAGGGGCCTGCAGGGCCCCCGGCCTCACGGCTTGGCCAGGACGTGGCCGAGCGTTGGGCGGAGTGCCGAACAGGTTCACCAGGAAGGAAACTAAAGGCCAGGCCCGGCTCCCGATGGCATTTGTGAAAATGGGTATTTGTAGGCCTCGGGTCGTGTGCCCGCCCCGGGCCCTGGCTCACGAGCTCCTTCCGCTTTTAGGAGGGCGGGTGAAGACCTGGAAGCGGCGCTGGTTCATCCTGACCGACAACTGCCTCTACTACTTCGAGTACACGACGGTGAGTACCGGGCGGGGCCGCCCGCCCTCCGTGCCCCCCGGCCCCTGCGCCGGGCTCCAGGGGCGAGCGAGGCTGGCTGTGCGCTCTTCTCTCGTAGGACAAGGAGCCCAGGGGGATCATCCCCCTGGAAAACCTCAGCATCAGGGAGGTGGAAGACCCGCGCAAACCGGTAAGCGGCCCTGCCCTTGGCGCCTCGGCCCGGCGGCCGCCCCCCGCGCGCGCTGACGGCCCTCTGCCTGTCTCGCCAGAACTGTTTCGAGCTTTACAACCCGAGCCACAAAGGCCAGGTCATCAAGGCCTGCAAAACGGAGGCGGACGGCCGGGTGGTGGAGGGCAACCACGTGGTGTACCGGATCTCCGCCCCGAGCCCCGAGGAGAAGGAGGAGTGGATGAAGTCCATCAGGTGCGCCGGCCCCGCTCGAGCCCGAAGGCTCCGCGTCCTCGCGGTGCGCGAGCGCGCACGTCCGTACGCCTGCGCGTGCGTGCGTGGGCGGGCGTGCACGTGCGCGCACGCATCTGTGGGAGGGCACGCACGTGTGTACGCGTGCACGCGCGCTTCCGAGGGCAGGGCCCGCCCTGTGCCCGCAGAGACGCGGAGGCTCGAGCCCGCTCTGCCTGGAGGGCTGCGGGGGCCTGCTTCCCACCTGAGGGTTTCCTCCCCCGCCCCCCCTTCCCCCCCCCCCAGAGCGAGCATCAGCAGGGATCCTTTCTATGACATGTTGGCCACGAGGAAGAGGAGGATTGCCAATAAGAAATAGATCTTTCCTGGCCCGAACCGGTGAAAACAGAAGCCAAGACTCCACGACGACGGAAAGTGACTGGGAGCCTCCCCCGACCCCCCCAGCGCCGCCGGCCCCGCTTCGGTCTCCCGCCTCCTCTCTGGAGACGGCGCGTGCGCAGTGGGAGCGCCGCCCCGAGCCCCGAGGAGCCTTCTGTGCGCGGCGGCCGATGTCCAGATGCCCTTCTCCCGGTCCCAGCCCGCGGTGGCGCCTGCCGGCTCCTTCGAGGGAACCTCGTGCCAGTCGTGCCGCCCTTGGCTCACCCGTGGCAGCGTTCGCCGTTCCAGAAGCCGCTGTTTTATATCTGAACAAGAAAGGAAACGCTACCACTTTTTTATTCAGAGTTTTTTCTCAGATATATAGGATTATAGCTTTTATATGCCTTTTTATACTCTGAAATTATAACGAAGGATACTTACTTTCTAACACTAGTATTTTTAGAATGGCAGCTATAAATGTAACTCGTGGACGCAAGTATATACTGTGCACTGAAGAAGTCGTCTATACGTGCACCTGCCGCCCTGCGTGGGGGGGCGTGGGCGGCCATGTGGGGTGCTTTCGTGGTGGTCCTCGGGGTGGAGGGACGTTTCTGGGCAGGGGCCGGGCTCCAGGTGGCCAGATCCCGGGGGACTCGTCATCAGCTCAGACTCTGTGGCCCCACAGATACTTTCTAAAAAGGCCAATTGTTACAATGTAAGTGCTGGTTCTGGGTGTGAATCCTGTGGCCGCGGTCACACACAGGGGGTGTGTTGAGCCCCGTGAGACCGCCGCTGTGGGACTTTGGCCCCCCAACCAGCAGTTGCGTGTGGCTCAGTGGAACCGTGCGTGGTTCAGACTGACGGACCGGTCTTCACTATTTAAAACCTTTCGGCAAAACAGATACTTCTTTTACTGACCTACTAGTTTGACCAGATCTCTTAGCATAATGAATAGACGAGTAACCAGAGCAGATCTTACTCCTCGTTTTTAGAGACTTTAATCTCTTGCCATGAGGACGGAAGGGGCGCGCTGTGGGATGAAGGTGCGTGGCACTTAGGGTCTCCTGTAAATAGCGTGAAAGCCCAGATGCACGCTGGTGGTGGAACTTAAGAAGATCCACAATCAGACGGTTGTCAGGCTGCCGATGATCTAACAGGTGCTCAGGACGTCTGCCCGAGGGAGGACGGGGCTCAGAGCCGGCCGGGGGCGCCGCTGGGCGCTGGGGCGGTGCCTCTGCCTCTTCCGGGCGGGGCCGGTGACGGATGCTGCCGGGACCCTCTTGGCCACATTCCGGCGGTGGGTCCCCGTGTCTGTGCCCTTTAGAGGTCACGAGCTGTCATGTGCAAAATGAAAGTCACAGAAAGCAGACCTCGGACCGGACCGTCGGCACCTACGTGAAGATTTTAAGTAGAAGTAACTGCTCTGCGAGTTGCCTTGGTGCTGACACTGGCCGTGGGCCCCTGGCCTCGGCACCACTGACCTTGACGTAGCTTTAAGTCACGCTGGATGCAAAGGGGTCTGGGCCCGGGCCTCTCTGACACGCCTCAAACTGATTTTTTGTTTCCTTCCCGAGCTTTTAGGCTTTGTTACCGTCCCGATACCTCAAATTCGAAACTTTAGTTTTGGAGAAAGGCGAGTCCGCATTCTTGAGATGCCTGGCTGGCATATATGCAACTCTGGCCTCCAGTCTTCCACGAAAGCCGATGGCGCCCGGAGCACGCGCCCGCCGCCCCCACCGTCGCCGACCAGTGGGGCCGCCCGCCCCTCTCCCGGGCTGCCCAGGGCGCCGAGGGATCAGTGGTTGGGGCGGGGGCTGCGCTCCCTCTCTCGGCCCCGGGTAGGCCCCTGGGGATACAGGCTTTCGGTCTTCGGGGTTTGGCCTCGGTAGGGTTGGGAGAAGCGAGCTTTGGGAAACCCCTGTAGGAATTCTCCGGTCGCCGGTGAAGGAGCCTCGCGTGATGGCTCTTTTCCCGGGAACCGTGCGGAGGCCGTGGTGCTTAGAATCTGTCACTTGCTGTCAGTGTTCCGTGAGATCTCTAACTCCGGGTTTTGCGTGGCAGTATTAACGCGGGGCAGGCCGGCGGCCACCCCGCTACGCCGTCAGGCGGGCCGGTGGCCGCGTCTCTCCTCCCTGCCCCCACGTCCTCCCAGTGCTAGCATTTTAGTCCCAACTCTGGCCAAAGACAAGCTTCCCTCCGGAGACCAGGGGCGGGAGGCGGAGAAGGGGGTGCTCTGGGCCGAAGACCGCGGCTGCCACGGCCCCGCCGGCCTCCGTTTACCCTCACCCAGGCGAGCGTCAGTGTCTTCGGGATCGCGGCACATCCTGGAACGGTCTAACGTGGTACCAAACGGAGTCAAAATAGGAGCTATTTATAGATGAAGCAGCATTTAATGCTTCATACAAAGCAATGCATATTTTTAAAAGTTAAAATGCATAGATCTATAGAGATGTGCTTTGCGGAGAAGTTAGGTCTGTTGTAGACCGGAAACCACATGTTGTGACTTCCCATTTTCTTATTTTTTCTTAGGCATTTCTATTTACGGTAAATATAGTTAATATGTAAATAATGTACATAGAGATTTCCGGAGTGTTTGTTATTCAGTGTATATACCCTCACAACCTGCATGAAGAAATACCCCGTCATCGATATTTTGTTGTATCATTGGAGGGTGTATGGCCGTCAAATTGCAAATACCGTGTTCACAAAATAAAAAAAGGCGTTGTTCGGACAAGACCGTCTGGGACTTGGTTCTTGAAAAGAGATTGTGGGGTCCGGCGGCCTGCTCCCCGCCCCTCCCTCCAGGCCCAGGAAGGCGGGGAGGGGAGGGGGCGGCTTGGGCTCCAGACGCTTCTGGAACAGGTGAGAAGGGTCTGCTGAGCAAACGGGGAAAACAGCGGTAAAGAAGAGGACACAAGGTGTTGAATTTGCTGCCATTTATATACTATATAAACTTTACATGCTGTGTATTTACAGTGGGGCGAGTGCTTTTTTTTAATCTTTAAAAAAACAAAGATCAAACTTTAGACATCTCTGAACAACACAAACTGTATAAACCATACAGATTATTCAGATACAAACTGTATTAAATACAGTTTTCCCCACTCCGTCTCCTGATGCAGGACCAGTGAATTATAAGTGTATCACAGTTTGATAGCATATCCATATTAAAAATAAAATCACAGTATGATTTTGTCTGTAACTAGAAACTTTAAGGGACCAAGCTGACAACTCAGACTCCAATATCATAGTCAAGACAAGAGACACTGTATAAAAAAGTGTTAAGTAATAAAAACATACTGGAGGCTTTACAAATAATGTTTGGATTATACATTCATAATGTAAATACTCATCATAACTGGTAAATCGATTGGAATAGTTCCACAAAGTTCAAAAACAGAACTTGTCTATAAAATACATTTTCAAATCTTGAATACAACTAAAATATGAAGCGAATTAGTTTCTAGTATCAGACATTACAGAAAACAGACTGCTCCCAAGTCTAGTCGAGAGCTCGTGAATCTTTAAATAAGTCTTTAAATTAAATATACACACTGTCAGTTTGTTTGTACTTTTACTAATTCCATGGTTTCCCGGCTGCTCTCGCACCGGAGGTCTGGCTTGCAGGAGCTTTTCCATGGAATGCGAGCAGTCCACCTGAGTCTGATTAAGCAGCATTGAGATGTTCCAGTCCAGGGCGTCACTGTCCGTGGGATCTATGTACACGCTGTTTACAACGGTCAGCAGTTGTAGAAAGGGTTCGTCCGTTTGGAATAAGGGGAGTTAAGAAAAGGTAAAAACTAAAAAAAAGTCCTCCATGGTAAAATCTGTACAGTATTTACTAAAGAAGCACCACGCAGATTTGAACAGAGTTATTTCTACATTTATAATTTAAGCTGGGTTGGGGATGGCTTCTGTTGAACACGCTGAATCTGAAAGACAAGAGGCGGCAAGCAGCGGGCGTTAGTACCTCCCGGGGCGGCGGGGGGCGGGCGGCGGGCGGCGGGGCGGCTCCCCCGCCACCACCCCAGTCGCGGCCTGCCTTCCTTCCCGCACCGTCCGGGCTCCCTGGGGAAGCGCTTCTTCCCGACCGCGGGCCCTCTGCCTTCCGGAAGGGCGGAGAAGGAAGCGGGCTGTTCCGGACGGACGTGCGGAGGGAGCCACCTGCTGGGCCGGAGCCCGGCTGCCGCTGATCCTCTCCGGCCTTAAATCCCCTCTCGCTAGAGAAGAGCCCGAGTCCTTAATCAGGCTTCGGTCTTTTCCTTAAGACACACGGACTGAGCGGGTTAGTTAACTGCACGTTAATCCTCCGCAGACACTTCAGCGAGATCCGTTTCAAATCCCCCCTGCGGCCTGGGAGCCGCACGGGACGACGTCCCCTCTCCGGAGAGAAGGGCACGCTCTCCCGCCTCCCTCGGCTGACGCGGGCCGCCGACCTGCACTGCTCTCCCCCCCCCCGGGCCGCCGCGTCGCGGTCCGGGAGCGACCCGCCGGGCGCCGTCCGAGTCCCGATCGGTCACGAGGCGCCCCGACCTCGCTCAGATAACGCCGAGTCCTTCCGAAATCACTGTGATTTCTGGGGGCGCGCGCGGACTCGGCGCTCCCGGCCGGGCGCCAGCAGGCGAGCGTGTCCGGCGTGGGGTCCGCCACCCCTCGCTCCCGAAGCACGGGGACCGGTGGCCGCGGGTAGGATGGCGATTCCAGGGGGCTGCTCTCCTAGGCCGGCGGGGCGGGCCGGGAGGCGGAAAGGGGCTCCTCCGTCTGTGTGGATCCTGGCGCTTTCCGCCCTCCCTCGTTTTCTTACGACGACGGGAGGAGGAGGCAACCGGGTGGCGCCGCCCGGCGAAACGGGGCCGGACCCGAGGAGGCGGGCCGAGGTCTGAGCGCGGCTCCGCGCGGCGCGCCGGCCTGGGGGAGCCCCCCGCACCTGCTCCCCGCGCCACTGCCTGGTCCCCGAGGCCCCCGACTCCTCATCTGCGTCCCCGCGGCGCCTCCACAAGCAATTATGAAACGTACAGATAGAAAACCGCTTACCATAACTAGTGAGTTTTTTGTTTTGAGGCCAAGTTTTCAATCACCTAGAAAGCAAAGATCAGGAAAGAGATTTTAATGACGGTTTTGCAGAATGTTTCGTGCCTGCTGCTGTGTGGGCGCAAGTGATTACAATCAGAACCCCTTCTCGGCGGCTGGGTGCTCGCTGCCCGAAATCCGTCCCCGCACGGGACCCGCACGGGACGAGCACGGGACGAGCACGGGACGGGGACGAGACGAGCCGGCGCGCACTGTCGCCAAGCCTTCTACTGAAAACGAGACCTTCCGTGATGGCTGAGATGCACCGAAAGCCGTGCCTGTGGGGACGGGGCCCTCTCCGCCCACACCCATCAGCACTGTCCCCGCAGGAGAGAGCAGATCTCAGGCCAAAGAAACCAGGCAGCGTGTCGTGGGGCCGGAAGACGGGAGTCTGACGGGTCAAGTTACCAGGAACAGGGGACACGTGGCAGGTGGGCCACAGGGTCTGTCATCCTCAGCCAGAAGACAGGGATGTCTGGCATGGAAGGCCAAGCAGGTGGTCCCTGTCCTTGAAGAGGACAGGATGGGACAGGCACACGGATTCCTCCGTCTGCTCTCCCCGGAAGCGCTGGCCGCACACCAGCCTTCGAGTGCCATCGCCCAGGACACAAAGGGCCGCCGCTCGACACAGAGGCGTATCGCAGCCCCTAGGGACACACGTGTGGCCCCCAAATGCCAACGGCTCAGGCTCACACTCAACCCGTTTTCCCTCCGGAGCCACCTCTGTGTGCTGGCGGCCACCGACCGTGGTCCTCACCAGGCACCTGCAGCCGGGGAGAGGTGGGGGGAGGGTCTAGCAACAGGCGGAACGGCTGGGACGCCGCCCGCCACTTCCTCCCAAGTACTAGGCGGTGGTCAGAAGAGACTCGACCCTCACCAGGCCAAGCCCCTTTCCCAAATCACCAAAAGCGTCACGGGACACCGATCTGAAACTCCGTATCATCAACACCTTAAAAAAAGCCCAGGGCAGACAACGGCCCCGCGTCACCGTCTGGCCGGCCATGGCCACGCTTCTCCGCCCTGGGCCTCCCATGTCCCTCCCGCTGGGACACTGCCTCCCTCATGCTCGGGGCCCATCTGTCCCTCCTCGGTCAACAACCACGCTGACCGGGGCCCACTGGAGGGACCGGTCTGCCCTCGAAACACACAACCAAAGGGCCTCTGGGTCACCAAGACGCCGCATCAAAGTCCCAAGAGCACACCTCAGGCGTCTGGGGCCGTTTGTACAAAAGGCCAGAGGACAACCGTCTTCCCCTTCGGGTGCCTCCAGCCATTTAAAACCCGGAAAGCCTTTCCGAGCTGGCAGGCCACACGGGGACGGGCGGGGACACCTCGCCCGGCCCGTGGGTCACCCGCACAAACCGGATTGAGGGACGGGGACGGCTTTAAGTGCGGTGCGAGGGCAGAGGGCGGAGACAGCGGCGCCAGGCGGTAAGAATCCAGCCCCCGCGGCGCCCCCGGCCTGGGGGGGAGCCGCGCAGCAGGAGCCAGCGCCCCGCAGTCCAGGTGCCCCGAGAGAGAGGCCGGCCGACAGCGACAGCGGATGTGCCTGATGACCCGAGCCCTCGAACTGAGTTTAAGCTCGCACTCCGAGGTCTAGACGTTTAAGAAAGAAAATACCGTGAAAACGTTGCTATCAGAAATGGCTTAGAAACAGAAGTTCTGGTCCTTCAGGAGCCACACACACACACCCCCAGAGCCACCACCTCCAGCGGCCTCGTCACAGAGGCTCTGCTGAGCCCGGCTCCACGTCACCGAGGTTCTCCATCAGCACTAAGGGACCGGTTCCGGGTCCCCACACCGCGCCACCGAAGCCCGCGCTCCGCCTGGGAGCCGGGGCTGGACCGGGGCGGCGGGGCTCCTACCGGAGGGTCCGCCCTTTCATGCCACGCGAGGGTCTCTTCCCGCGTGTCAGCAAGAAATCCTTTCTATATTCTTAATTCCAAGTATCGCCTCTTACCCTGGCCACACTCAGACAGAGGACACCTGTCATCCCTGCTTCCCATCCTTAAATGTTTTCTCTTCTCACAGAAAGGCCCAACGCCTTCCAGAGGCAGCCCATCAGTGAGGGGGAAAGCGCCGTCCGTTCTCCGGAAACGGTCAACAGTCTCGCGGCTGGCGGCCTTGGGAGGGTGTGGCTCTGAGTCTTTAACAAAGTCCTCGCATTTCCTCGAGTGCCTCTTCTTTTTCTTCTTCTTTTTTTTGTGTCTGTGGAGGTCGGCATCAGAGCACGCGACCGAAAGATCGGAATCCTGCTGATGCCTGCAGAGGAATAAGCCACAACTCAAACCACCACAAAACCAAAACCGCCTCGGAGAGGCCCGGTCCTTGGCCTTGCACCCGCCACCCCCACACCCACACCCACACACACCGGTGAAGCCTACCCGACGCTGTGCCGCGCTCCCCGCAGGGGATTTTCAAGTCCGGGGTGTCAATTCACCAACCCGGACCCCACCCGCCCTGCCTTCCGCTCTGCCCCGGGGCTGAGGCCGTCGGCCACAGGTCCAGAGGAAGGCTTTCGCCAACTTCTCCAAAACCAGTGGCTGAGGGGAAAAAATGCTTTTGCCCGGAGCCTCGGGCACCGAGGAGGGAGGGAGGTCCCCCTCGGGTAAGGGCGGCTGTCTACCTACGGCTCCTGGTGATCCTGCCCCGGGGTCTCGGTCTCGAGAGGCGTCACATCTCTAGTTAAGACGCGTAGCAACGCCGCTCGCGCTCAGGCATCTCGTCACGGAGAAGTCATTTTCCAGACAATCTCTGACCCGTTTAGCTTTTTAAAAATACAAAAACAAGCTTCCCAACTAGACTGCAAACTGAGACACGGAGCCAGAGGAACGGACCAGGCCGGGGCGACAGGTGCTCGTCCCGGACCCGCGCCGTCGGCGGGCCGGCAAACGCCGAGGGACGGTGGCCTCCTCTCCCTGCCCGCCTGGCGGTCCCTGAGTTGGAAGGAAACGGTAACGGGTAGGAAAACGGGAACTACATCTGCCGAGTAAGATTACGAACACCGGTTACGAGGTCAGAGACTCCCAAGTTCCCACGTACAGACCACCGCACACTTACTCCCGCGGATTATCGAGCGCGGACCAAAACTGGCACCGTTTTGGAAAAAGAGGTTTTTAGGCACTTTCCGATCCCGTGAAGTAAGACACGGCTTACAAGCGGGGCTACAGCCCGCAGAGATCTACGGCAGGGGACTCCGAGGCCCGCGGAGGTGGGGACGCGGCGCAGGAAGCGGACACGGGGCGCCGGCGGCCTCTCCCTCACCTGGAATCTCGGTCTCGGTGTTTGTCTTTGGATTTCTTTTTCTTCTTTGATTTTTTGTGCTTCTTCGCTTTCGGCTCTTCTAAAGGCTCCTTCTGTGCGCCTCTCCAGGCTCTCTTCTCTCCGCGACCGTCGCCGTTTTCCAGGCTGTCGTACCTCCGTTTCCGCGACTTGACGTTCTCGTGGTCGTGAAACCGGCCGGCGAGGTCACAGGTGTCGGCTTCGGCTCCAGGCGCGATCTTCTCGTGGGGGTGCTTCTCGGGGTAGGGGAGGGGCGCGGGGGGCGGGCCTGCGCGGGGGCTGAAGCGGTGCCGACCCTTCCCCTTAGCGGCCGCCTCGCAGCCCTTCCTGCTCCTGTAGCAGTCCCGGTAGGGCCGGCCGGCCGCGGCCGCCTTGTCGTACGGGCGCTCGTGGAAGGGCCTCCACTCCCGCGCCGCGTACAGGGCGTACCTGTCGTGGTAATACCGGCACTTGTCCCAGCGCAGCTTCTCGGGGTAGTACTTCTCCCGGGCCCAGGGGTGCTCGCCCTCCGAGTGGTGGTACCGGCCCCACTCCTGCTCCGAGCCGCCCCGGCTCCGAGGGTGGTGGTGGCCGTACCTGGCCAGGGAGCGCGGCTCGCCGGGGCTGGCCCGCTCGCCGTGGCAGGGGTGGTGCTGGCTCCCGCCGCAGTGCTCCGTCCGGTAGCGGTCCTGCCTGGGCCGCTCCCTCGTGTACGAGCGCCGCTTTCGGTGGTAGCGGTCCTCGGTCTTGCTCCGGCTCTCCCTCGCGCGTTCTCCGCTGGAGGAACGATCTCTTCGGTTGCGGTAATGTCCTCGGTCAACTCTTCTGAGGATACTGATTTTTTCCTTAACCGGAGAGCGATCTGGAACTTTCTGTCCCACCTTATTCTCTTCACGTTTTTCACCGTGACTCTGCTCGGGGCCCCCTTCCGAGCGATGCTCTGTACCCGTGTCTACTTGGGGGGAGGGGAGGTCGGAGGCGGCCGCGCCCGCGCCCTTCCAAGGGCCCTCCGTGTCCGTGTCCGCGCGCTTGTCTCCGCTGACGCAGAAGGGCTCGTGCTCGCAGGCGCCCTCGGAACGAGCCGGGGGACTTGGGCTCGAACCCTGCGCCGCCTCCACGGCGGCCGAGGCCCGCGGGCTGTCTGTGCGCGTCCCTGATGCAGCCTGGGCTGGTCTGCTCTGGTCGTCTGTTAAATCCCCGGGGCCGCACGGCTTAGGGAGCGGATCGTCCCCCGCGCCGTTCCTGGTGCTGCCGCAGAGATCGTGGGCACCGGGCGAAAACTCCTCGGGTTTGGCTGCAATGTTTTCAGAGACTTCTTCTTTGGTAGATTGGATGCTGGGGTCCGAGGGTGGCGAGGCCTTCTTTAATTTGCTGCTAAGACTCGTGAGCGTCTCTGGTTTCTCCCAGGAATCAGGAGAGGGGCTGCCAGGCTCGAGCTCTGCGCCGGGACCCTCTGCAGGACCTTCCTCGGCTCCAGGTGAACTGCAGCCCCGGCAAAACAGAGAAATCGACACATCAGTCATTGGCTCCATTGTTCTAGAGCCCACGGGGACAAAAACTTCCAAGACCTTCACTGACTAAATGATCTATGCCTTTAACATACCTGGCTCTACTCGATATGGGGCTTCTCCATTTTGGAAATTTCGGCATTTTCCCTTTCCCTCATTAAATAAAAATAAAAATCTTCCTATCAGGCTCATCTACTATCCCGCTTCTCAGCTACGGTAACTCTGCTGTTCTAGGCTCCTCTGTCTTCAGATACACTTCTAATCCCTAGTACCTATGAGGCATCGGGAAAGCAGGACGATGGCTGGAGGCTCGGACTTTCCTCCTGCGTCTCTCCTGAGCCTCAGAGCTAGAGTTGCTGCCTCCCAACAGAGCCAACAGCTCCTTGAACTACTTATGAACCGGGAGCAATCAGGGAGGCTTCAGAAAACCTTCTTGTGGTAAACGAACTCTGCCCTCGACTGCTACAGAGCTCCCGAGGCACTGTCAAGGTTAATGCAAGTTGGCAGCAAACAATAAAAACCCTACAGTGGCCCCACTTTTTCGTGGGAAGATACCTGGGAGAGAGAACACAGATGAGATCAGTACAGGACAAGTTACCTCCAGCGTGTCAGTGAGATTCTTGAGCCTGCGTGTACACACCCACTCGGTTACGATACACACGTGGCTGTGTTTATACAACCATCTACGGCCATCCTCACACACATTACATTTGGGGGCAAACTAAGCTAGACTAGGAGAGAAACAACAGGAGAGTCATTACAAAGTCACTGAGGGTTCAGGCTGTCTCCTCTTTAAGGTAAACTGGAGGGACGCCTGGGTGGCTCAGTCGGTTGGGCATCCGACTCACGTTCGGCTCATGTCTTGATCTCTCGGTCTGTGGGTCTGGGCCCCGCGTCGGGCTCTGTGCTGACAGCTCAGAGCCCGAAGCCTGCTTGGGATTCTGTGTCTCCCTCTCTCTCTGCCCCTCCCCTGCTGTGCTCCGTCTCTCTTTCTCTCAAAAATAAACATTAATAAAATTAAAATTAAAAAAATACACCAATTAAAAAAACAAAACATTAAATGGGGAGATACACTCTCATCTATGAATGCAATTTCAGAATTGTACAAGGAGCATAACAAAATATTTGCAACTTGGTAGAGTCCAGAAGCCCTGCCCTATACTCTCAACGAGTCTTCCATGTGTTTGTCATTAGAAGGATTAAGTGAGACAGTCAGTGCTAGGTGTCCGATTCAGAAGCGGGCTGTGACATCCCTAAGCCGAGACACGAGGCTGGGCAGGAGAAAACGTTACCTCGAGGACATCGTTTTCATGGGAAAATTATCAGCCCGATAAATTTTTTCTTTCCTAAGAGGCACTTAACACATTCTACAGGTTATTCACATCGTTCACGGTAAGGTCCACGCAGGTTCCCCAAGGCTCACGGGAAGGCTCACGCAGAGTTCACAGAGCGTACCCGCCGGGGCGCGGTTATGATCGCCCGCTGCGGGGTTTCGTTGCCTCGCTGTTGATCGTCTTACCTTGTCTCTTCGGTGGCGCCTTTCACTTTGCTGCCGAGTTTGAAGGTCTCTAAGATGTTGTCTTCCGGGAGAGGGGGCAGGGGAGCGGGCATCGACTACAACAAAAAACAAAGCTCTCTCAGCTCTAGCAGCCGCCGGGCGCCTCCTGAAATCCAGCCAAGCGAGCGGCTGTACGTGAGAGTCGAGGCAAAGCTCCCCCCCGCCCCCTGCCTGACCCCCAAAATGCTCACCTTTCCGGGAAGACCGTTCGCCTTAGAAAAGGGATTTTCTGAGGGTAGGGCAGGCTGGACTGGGCAGCGGGCACCATCGCAGGGCAGACCGTTCTCTTTCAGGTCGCTGTCTGGACTTTCAGCACCATTTAGAGCAACAGGCTCTCGAAGCTCGAGCGGAGAGACCTCGTCGTCTTCAGCATCCTGCACGGAAGAGTTCGAGCTCTCGATCGTACCGAGACCGTTCTCCTTGCCCAGGCCCTTTGCCTCCTCGTCAGACTCCTCGGACGACTCGGCACCGTAGGGCACCAGGACACTGGAGCGCAGCTTGGACTTGCCGTTCATCACAGGCTTAGAACAGGACTCACTCGGGGTCATCTGCTTCGTGACTTTGCTAGAAACTGCCGTCATAGATGCGCTCGAGGTAGACTGCATTGCAGAACTGGTGACGGTGGAGGAGGGAACCGGCTTGCTCGGGGTGTCCAGAGAAGGGCCGTGAAGGCTGGGCTGAGACTGGCCTTGGCGAACAGGTAACTTGTTGTGAATACTGATCGTGATTTTTTGTTTCTTGGGATGTTCTGGAATCACAGAGGGCCTGTTAACGGACCAGTTCTGAACAGAAGTCGAAGCATTAACAGACCCGGCCCGGCTGACACTGGAATTTCCACTAGGACTTGACATGGAGCTGCTCGGTGCTTCTTTCAATGGTCCGGTCCCATTTAAGTGAGGTGGGTTCTGGAAGAAAGAAGACCTCAGCTGCTGAGAGCCTCAGGGATGGTCATAGACATAGCACCCACTCTGGTGGGGGGCCCTTCCCATCTTGCTCATCTTTTTCTTTTTTGGAATACCAAGTTCCCCACACCGAGAAACACCCCCTCCTCTTGTCCACTCCCGACCACCATGAACTTTCCATGGGTTAATCAACACACTGGGACAACTATTGCTGTCAGAGAGCAACCCCAGACCGGATCCTTTCTGCTCCGATCTGACAGAAACGAACAGGCCCCCTGAGGCACGGAGACGCGTACGTTCACCTCGGTTGTGTTTCTCGGGAGCCCAATGCTGTACAGACAGAGCGCCAGCCCGTGGAGAATTACCACTGGCCAAGGGAGCCGGGGAGACGGGTCACACGGGCAGACACGCAAGAGCTGCTTCAGGCACCATGCCCCCCTCCTGCCCTGTCACCTCTGAATCCTACTCACAGGTGTTTTGCTCCAGACCCCACCCGCGCTGCTCTAACCTCGAGGGGCAAACTGGCAGTCACGGGTGAGACCTCGTTCACAGAGCAGTTCTGTTTGGCCTTCGCGAAGTTTTCTTAAAGAAACACTGGAAGGCTTCACGGGAAGGAAAACCAAACACCTTGAACCATCAGTATTAGCCACCTGCCACACGGGGCACATGCTCTCCAGCCGGCCAGTGTCCTGATGTCACTGTTAAGCAGAGCCCAGTGCGGGAGCCCGTGATCTTCCCAGCTCCCAGAGGCATCTGATTAGTGACTCTGGCTCCATCCCAAACCCTGTCCGACGTCCATAAAACACAGCGTACAGCTCGACAGTCTGTCGATTCAAGACAAACTACACTCAAACTGAAAGGCTGGTAAAGCCGCAGTGGCGGGGGCGGTTCCACACGCGGGCCGGCTGTCCGCAGTCACCACAGAAGGTGAGCACAAGTCAGTCCTTCCCTCCCGTAGACTCGGGCGGCTTGTCACCCAAGCAGACCACGGATTCTCCAAGAGGCCACCGGGGAGTGTGCCCGACCCAGCTGGATGGCGGACAGAGCCACACTACTGAGGGGCTAGATGGACACACTGAAAGAATTCTTTTTGCGAAAGGGTCACTCTCCTGGAGTCTGGCACTCACCCGCCAAAGATTTAGTCCCCAAAGTGAACGCAAGTCCAAAGTGAGAGCTAAAAGCTCTAGCATTTAAACCTACTTATACCCGGACTTTCTTCCTCATCATTACTTCCACACACTGAAATCTGTGTGTTTGAAGTATTTTATAAAACACGGCTGGAAGAATCTTTTCGGACAAGAAATCCAGTCGTACCAGGACACGGCAACTGCTGCAACATTAGCAAGAGGCTCTGAATGACGCGAAAGCAAACACAACACAGAGATGATGCTACCTGTGCAACGTTACCTTTATCACATGAGAGGGAAGCTGTGGTCCCATAAACCCTGATGCGGCCTGTTTGTTGCTGACAACCCGCTGGCTGATTACGGGTCGGGGCGAGGACTGGCCGGGGCTGTGAGTGGAATGCGTGAGTTCACCTCCATTTTTCACATCGTGGGACCTGGGGACAGATAGTGACAGCGCTTAGGGTTTCGCAGCGCATCTTCCCAGAAGAGGTTCATCTCTAGCCCCTCATAGGTAGCTGCAATGCAGAGCTTTGCACAGGGTCCCCTCTGGGTCAAGGTGGGCGGCAGGTGCTCACAACAAAGGTAAGTGTGCAAAGGTTTTGTTCTTTTAATTTCAGTTTTAAGCAATCTCCACACCCAACGTGGGACTCGAACTCCCATCAAATGGTATTTTAAATTGTGTATTCTGAAGATGACGCTACCTGAAGGATATTTTTCTTTTCTGTTTACATTTTTTCTAATTATAAATACATGCCATTACAGAAAATCTGCATCCAGAAGTTAGAAAAAAAAAAAAAATACTGTGCCTCGCCTCACCCATCAGAGACATCTACTGTTCAGATTTACTGGAATATTCTCCAAGCTTTAGCCTATAATGATGTTTTCAATACCAGTGTGAAAAATTTCAAATTGCTTTTTTCTCCGTATATATTGAGCTTTCTTGTATCATTTAAAAAAAAAAAAAAAAGGCACCGGGGCATCTGGGTGGCCCAGGTTAAGCCTCCGGCTTCGGCTCAGGTCATCATCTCGTGGCTCGTGAGTTCAATCCCCACATCGGGCTCTGAGCTGTCAAGCTCAGAGCCTGGAGCCTGCTTGGGTTTCTGTGTCTCCCTCTCTCTCTGCTCCTCCCCTGCTCGTGCTCTCTCAAAAATAAACAAACGTTAAAATTTTTTAAAAAGGCATCATAAAAATCATTTTTAACAGCTGCATAGCAGTCCGACGCATGGATACGCTATAATTTATGAGCTCATCCTGCTGACGTCCGAGATTTCAGGATGTTCCCAGCTTTCGGCTACTATGAACGAACGCCACAGAGCAAACGTCAGTCGTTTTCCAAGGCCGCGCATTACCAGACATGGAATTAGTGAGTCAGAGTACGCAGCAGCCACAGGAGAAGAGTGAGTGGCGCCCACCCAAGCCCGGCCCAGGAGGGTCACCGGCTGCCTGTGCTCGGTGGTAGAGAGGCGCCCACACCCGGGTCCCTCAGAGTCCCCCTTCGGGAGGCCTCCATGCCCAGGCCCGAGCCGTTCGCCGCCAGCAGCAGCAGCCCCCCCTCCGCCATCACCTGCCCTTCCTCTGCGTGTTTCACTGTCCACCTGCCAAGGAGCTGGGAGCTAAATCAAACTCCTAATCCGTACTCAAAGCACGACCTTCCTTACTCTGTTCGCACCTCTGAGCTGCTGTTTTAAAAACAACCAAATTCTGAATTTAAATATGCCGA
Source organism: Panthera onca (assembly GCF_046562875.1). Classification (NCBI taxonomy): domain Eukaryota; kingdom Metazoa; phylum Chordata; class Mammalia; order Carnivora; family Felidae; genus Panthera; species Panthera onca. The sequence goes on from NC_138354.1 coordinate 5,148,370, forward strand.
TGAGATGAAGAGAAAGGGCGTAACAGAAAATGTGAAAATGCGTTTCCTGAGGATACCTGATATAAAAGAGTACGTAAGCTTGTTGACTGAGTACCGATCTAATATCACTGGTAGATACGATGGAGTCGTTCATTTGATACCAGAGGCCATTGCTAGCCTGCAAAAGAGAGCCAATGAAAGAGAGATTAGACAGCATTCAAGAGGAAACACCAACCAAGAGAAACGTAAGAAGAATGGGCTTTCATATCCTAACTGTGAAAGTCCCACCTTGCCCCCCAAGAATGCCAGTGCTGCCTTGAGAAACAGTTATTAGCAAAATCTGCACAGCTTACTTTGATGTAGCAGAAGTAGTGGCCAGCATGGCAGTTAAAGCCAGTGTGGACCAGTACTGCATACAGGACATAAATAATCGGTTCCCCGTTTGGTTGAGACATGTACGGTCGGATGTCAAGGTACTCAGGGTATTTCACATCCTAAACAGAAACGGAGAGGGGAAAAAGGAACATCATTTCCGAGGGCACAGATCATTCTGCACAAGCACGTGGAGACCCGCGGAGACCTAACACGCTGAGCTGCGTGTCAGAAGACATGACTGGCCCGGAGCCCGCCTGCGCCCGCACCTATTCAACGTGCTCCCACTGCATTCTTGATTTCCTCTAAATACACGAGGATCTCCTCTCAAGTGAATCGTCTGAACCCGTCCGAGAGAGAGAGCAGTGGTAGGCTACCTCTGGACTTTAGTCTCACTTACTTCTACTATTTCAGGAAGAGACTGTGGAGTCTCTTGCGTGCTACTCATTTCTGATACTTTCACTCTTCGGAAAGTAGAAAGAAAACAGGAAAATTCAGCGTGCTGCCATCAAAACCCACAAACAAACAGGAAAACACGCTTTGGTGAAAAGAGAGCGAGATCCGGCAGGGACGTCCTCTTTGGATTTCGAATATTTCAAGTGACACCGGCTCTCCCTGTCTGTCCCCACCTTCACTGACGCTGAGGCCGAAACGCACAGCACAGGCACCAGTTTTATCATCACAGAGTCTGGCCAGCTAAAGCAGACACAAAGTACACACGCTCATAAACACACAGACCATCACGAGCACAACGCTTTGACACTTTTTCGCCCACGACCGAATACTAGGAGAACTTAGAAGACCTGGTCACAGAACTGTCCAGCCAGGTCATTCATAACCCTTACTAGTCACCAACACTTAAGTCTTGAAAGACTCAACATAAGAAGTTATGAATAATGTTATCTACATACCTTAGCAATTTTTCCACCAGTAAAATTTGCAAACCGTTTCAGAGAAAGTGTAAGAACATTAGAGGATCTGTGTATAGTAAACTTCTTGGAAGCTGGAACCATCTTTTTACACCTTGAAATGAACAGAAACAAAGGATTAGGAAGACATATATAGACATATATATACACACACACACATATATATATACACACGTGTATATATATATGTGTGTGTGTGTGTATATATATATGTGTGTGTGTGTGTACACACACACACACACACACACACATTTTTGGTATTTTAGTCTTTCCCTGGTTATGTCTTTCAAACATTTCCCACCAAACCCAAGAGAAAGATACTAGCTAAGAAACAGCAGCCTTCTCAACCAACAGTGAAAATACTAAAACTTACAATACAGGGGAGATTGCTCAATTAGCATGAAAGAAAAAAGGAAGCTAGAACAATTTCTGAGAAGCCACATGTAAACTGGTAATTTTAAAATTAGGTTAATATAAACTTCTCTCAGTTCACAACAAACTGAAATTTTCAGGCAGATACAATTCTTTGCAGACAAAGCCCTATCCACAGACAAAAGGAATAAAAGTGAAGATTAGAATGTCCATGGAGTTTAAACGAAGGAGAAATGCCTACGGTAGTAGGCAACTTCTTTCCTGGCAAAACGAGTACCTCATAATGGTTACCTACACCACCTGACGCTAAAGTGAAAATCTATTAAAACCTATGAAATAGGACTTTCTTAAAATACAGGCTCTCTTGACTTCACGGGCAAACACATTAATGAGTAATCAAAACTAGAGGTTTCTAGCAGATACTACCCCAAATCCTGGGTAAGAACCAGAAAGAGCCTTAACTACCCCGCGGGGAGGGGGACTCCCACTCCATCACCGCCTCCCCCGCCCGCCACGGACGGTTGCCCAGGCCGTGCCTTCCCACGCGGCGGCTGCTGTGTGCTTCCCGCTCAGGGCAAACCTGCCCAGGAAGGCGGCGCCCGCTGTGTCTCCCAAGGGCAACCCTCGAGAGAGAGCGAGCACTGAGACACCAGGCGTTGTGGCCCTCGAGGAAGAGGGGCCCCGCGCCTTCCGGGCGACAGAAAAGCTAACGAGAGTCCGGCCCCGCCGCGCAGACCACGTACTTGCTGCACTTGTACGAGTTCTCCCCGTCGAGCTGCTCGGGCTTCACGAACTGCTCCAGCGCCTTGTTCACACTCTGAGCAGCCTGGGGAGAGAGGAGAAGCGTCAGCGCCACAGCACCTCTCACTGACACTTGATAGAAGAAAGGAAAAAGAGGGCTCAAAGGTATGAAAGCAGATGGGGGCGTGTTGGGAAAAAGAACATTTCCTGGCATCACGATGTTCACTTTCATACCCGTACACAGCCAGCGATCTCCGCTGGCTGAGAAACAAGCAGATTAAAGCGAACCGTCCGTGAGGAGTCGCTCGCTGCAGCATCGTTTACGTTAGCACGGAACCGGACGCACCGAACACGCACCAGCCAGGAGCCAGGCGGCCGCTCACGGCACGGCCGTCCCCGCGCACACGCAGTGAGGCGGTCACGCGCCCAACTGAGACGTCACGCCGGTCTGGAAGCATGAGTAACATGCTTGCAACAGTTTCCATCACACCCTTAAGGGCTCGTTCTGAGGGACGGGACCGCCTACGAGTCCGCAATGTTTCTCGCTTCTATCGTTAAGCACGGAGTACATTTGTAATCAGAAAAATAAAAAGCTTAACAAAAAATAGGAGCTGAGACAATGCGAGGAGCCAAAGAGTTTCTAAAAAATTACCATCATCTAAATTGGGCTAAACCAGGCATCAGATTCTGGTTTTGTCATGATGCCAAGTGAAAAGTCAAAGGCGAGAAAAAGATTAAGTGTTCTACGTCTGTAAGATACCTGCTCCAAATCTGACGTGATCTCCTCTGAATCAAGTCTCAGAGTAGTAAGATTTTCACGTGTAGCACGTGAAAGTCTGAGTTATAAATGAACTACAGACGAAGTTACATCAAGTCTGACTGCCTTCTCCTGATCTCACCACCACAATTAGCAAACTTACCTTTATCTCCAACGTTATGTCGAGATATGGATCGAACGTATCTGAGACACCTTTGCAATTTAAACACTTAACTGAAACAAAAATAAAATGCAAAGAATAAGCAAAGAGTCATCGTTATGGCACTACCAACTACTGAAACGACAGAACACAAAAATACCACTTCAAAATAAAAAATTAAAGTACTTTTTTTTTTTTCAGATTGGGCAAACAACTGTAATACCACACACAGTGTGAGTCAGCGTCGAGAATGCAGCCCACGCACACTGCTGGCTGGAAAGGGAACGGGTAGAACCTCCTGGAAGGACGACATGGCAGTACCACGATGTAGAACACATACCCTTTCGTGCAGAAATTCTAATCCTAAGAATTCATCCTACTTATACACTTTCACATGAACATAAAGGCATTGCACAGGGATATTCACTGACAGTAAGAACAATAACAAAAAGTTTGAAACAACCTCATTATCCATTGTTTCAAGGGGGCTCAAGGGGAATTCTACTTCGGCTGTGAAAGACTGTTACCCACATGTACCGAAATGGACCAAGATTTCTAATGTTAAGAGAAAAATGAGAGAGGCCTATCCAATATACTCCCAGTGTGCTCATGCACAGGAGAGTGCTGGAAGGATGCACTACAAACTGAGACATGGGTTGCCTTTGAGGAAGGGGTTTGGGAGTCGGGGCTGGATTGGGAGGCACACTTTCCACTGCTAACCCTGTCCGCCTGCACTTTTTTAACCACATGCATGTATGACTTTACCAACTATTTTTTTTTTTTTAATGTTCATTTATTTTTGAGACAGAGACAGAGTGTGAGCAGGGGAGGGGTAGAGAGAGAGGGAGACAAGGGATCTGAAACAGGCTACAGGCTCTGGGCTGTCAGCACAGAGCCCAACACAGGGCTCGAACTCAAGACCCCATGAGACCGTGACTTGAGCCAAAGTCAGATGCTTAACCAATTGAGCCACCCAGGCGCCCCCACTTTACCAACTTTTAAACAAGACTTTACCTCTAGATCTTAGGTATCCTCCAAATATCTGACAAACGAGTGTGGTAGCCTGGGTGTGTCTGTCTAATCTGAAAAACAAAGTGATACGAGACAAGAGTTCAACAAAAATTACAGATGCTGTGACAAAGCTTTAAGAGTATGGACTTCTATAAAAGAACGAGACTTCAAATCAGAAGCCACAAAATAAAAAGACACCAGAATGCGAGGCCACCGGAGAAGAGTCTTGTCCGGACCAGAACGCAGGGAGGGTTTGGGGAGGCAACCCGAAAGAGGTAGGACGGTACTGAGAAGGGACCTGACACTGGGGCAGGCACCTGTGCTGGAAGCAAGCGGCAAGACTGAGCCGCTGGGCGTGTGGCCCCGCTGGTGAAGGCAGGGCACACGGAGCGTTCTCCTCTGCTCTGGGGTCAGTCATCCGGGCAAGCGGAGCCCAGCCGAGGCAGGGCCAGCAGAACAGGAGATGTACCAGCTGTGCTCAGGCAACAGCAAGTGGGTTGGCATTTGGTACCTAGTTGCATTTGCAATCTTCCTCTTGAGTCTGCATTTAGATTTTAAGGAAGAAACTGCAGAAATTGGTAACTGACCAGACTAAGATGCAGGGAACACACACAAATTTCATAGGCTGGAGATGAGCAGAAAAAATGCTGGGCACAACTAGAAAGGAGAAGTGGTTAGTTTTAGATCTGCAAAGGGATGTTGGTGCTCAGAAATTAAGTAACGGCAAAACCAATATCCAATCCCTGACGCCGGTTATTAAATCCAAATTGTTACAGTAAGCATACCTTTAAAATATTTTCACCATTTTATTTTTTTACGTGGTACTTTATTTTTTTTTCAAGTTTATTTTATTTACTTTGAGAGCATGTGTGCACATGCGTGGGAGGAGGGGCAGGGGGAGGAGCAGAGTGGAAGAGAGAGAATTCCAAGCAGGCTTAGCACTGTCAGCACAGAGCCCGACGTGGGGCTTGAACTCACGAACCGTGAGAGCATGATCTGAGCTGAAAATCAAGAGTCAGACGCTTCACTGACTGAGCCACCCAAGCGCCCCTAACCACTTAAAAATAATGGCAATCATGTGAGGAAGAGGCAGCGCGAGGTCAAAAGTGAAGCCAACACAGAGCTCTGCGCATTCATCATAAAAGGCGAGACTGAACTCGGTAAGCCAGCGATGTCGAGGGAAGACGTGAGCGATGCTTTGCTGTACTCACTTATTGCTGCCATTCAAGCATGCTTTTTGCATAGCATCGACAGTGTACTGGAGGAATTCATGGGCATCTTCTTGGTTTCCAAAGCGGAAGTGCCTAGCTATACCTGTGAAGTTTAAGTGAAGACAGAGCTTTATCATCACATACAATCCACCTCGGCTGTGCCCCCACCCCCCCAGACGTTCCATCCCGTGACCACCTGTCGGTTAGAAAACGCCTGTAATTACTTTATGAGTTGACTAACACAAACTGCCTGAGAATGGCTAGAACCATGCCCCTGAAGACCATTACGAGTGCATGTGGGCTAGAGCTCCTGAGAGCCCAGAGACTCTAGGTCATCAGCAAGTTAATAAAATTATAGCTGACTAAATTCAACTTGGGCTGTATGGTCTCAAAAATTTGTTCACAATGTTACGTTAGTGCCCACAATCCTACTAAATTTGGTGCTAGGGCTCCCTAAGAGAATTCACGGCAAACATAAATGTCTATGCTTCTGTCCCAATAACCCACAGAACACGCCGCATCCTGCAGCCCTATTTCTAACTGAGCAGCTGCAAGACAGAATGACATAATGAAACGCAAGAGTATAAACAATGTCACAATAAAGCATTAACAGAGCAAGTTCTATAGATGAATATATAGAAATACAAATTCGCTGGAGTCACAGGAAACTGCCAGTGTTCCGCCAGTTCTGCCTACACAAATGGCAATCTCATGATCCAACCACATGTCAGGGGGTTATGTGAGCTCGTGAATATGGGTGCAAACAGCAATGACATTTTCTTAAAGTCTAAGTTTAAAAATATTAATCATTCTTTATATACACAAAATTAAACAAACAAAATTACCCCTGGCTAAAATTCTGCCAGGATCCGACACTGTTTAAAAAATGTTTGCACTGTCTCCTCTGGCCTGTTAATAAAGCCAAGGGCCAATAGAACACCTCTTAATCTTGAGCAGCTTTTTAGGCAAAAGGATTATAGATTGTCACTGTATAATTATCCACCCCTGTAATTACGCAGCTAGATTCCAGATTAACAGTTAGGGTTTCCTTTTTATTTGCATGCATTTTTTTCTCCTAACTCAGTTAATTAAGATGATGTAAAAGTTTACTGCAAAAACACACAGAAAGTGTGTTAAAAAATTTCACGCACCCTATCAGGATCATTATAATGCAAAAGAAAATTTTAAAGTCATTTAAAAATTAAATAGAAAAAGCAAAATTTATCTACAAATTTGCTCAGTTATGAGTTTAAATGTTGCTTTAAGAGTAGAGTTAACTCAAGTTTGATAATTCCTGACGCTATAGGTTAATACTCATTCACTGAATTGAAACGAATCCAAAAATATTTAAAGAAACCTATGGGACAATATTATAGTATAACTCAGCATAGAAATCCAAATAGGTAGGGGAAAAAAAAATCACTGTAAAACTTACCAATGATTTTATTAAAAAAGTGACTTTTAAAAATTTAAATTTGCTTATACTAAACTGAATACTTTATTACACTGTCATCTTTTAGGGTTTCAAAATGTGTTTCTATACTAAACATTTTACTGAAAATTTGTTATGAATTAAAGATATATCCACGTATGATAAGACATTTGTTTTCTGCAATACACCAGGGGCTCATCTTTTACCAGTTGGGCCATTAAGACCAATTACCTAATAAATACTGAAATAAATTACTAGCGATGATACTTACGCCGCATCTCATTAATGACAAACATCGGCTTAATAACATCCCCAGGATTACTGAGTGCCTGGGTGATATGTGCTTGCATGGTACACATCATACAAAATCCTTCTGCGTGACCTGAAAGATAACAGATGATAATCCTCCAAATTAGCAAAATATGGCTATACAGACACCATGGACTACTTTAAATAAGGAGCACACTCCTGAAATGAATTAATGACAATGGCTACTGTGCGTCACACCTCGAGCTAGCTTCCTTCATTCTCACCTAATTCTCCAACAAGCCTAAGTGATCAATATATACTGGCTCAATTTCATAAGAGAAAAACTGAGACTCAGAGAGTTAAAACGTTGCCCAATGTCAAATTAAGTGGATGACACATGCTGAATTCAAATATTTTCTTCATTTTCAAAGCTTGTGCTCTTAACTACTCTTTATACTGGGAAAAATAGGTTTTCTCTTATACTACCATTTGTCTCAAACAGTTAAAAAAAAAAAAAAAAAAGTCTCCATACAAGAAGTTCAAAGCCTTTCTGTAAATATTCTGGTCTTGTTGGACATGTACAGGGGTCTCTGTTACACATTTCTTCCTTTTTACAACTTCTAAAAAATGTGAAAACCATTCTTAGCTCATGACTAACTGGTTCTACTGGTATCCCGTGAGTAGAGGCCACAAATGCTGCTAACCATCCTACAAAAAGCCCAGGCCAGCCCCCACAACAAAGCATTATCTGGTTCCAACATCAGTAGTGCTGAGATTGAGAAACTCACCTTAAACTAAATCCTGCTCAGTACCTGCCTCACAAAGAGCCTTGAAAGGTTCAAACTCTTTCCAACTGATACAACTGTGTCCCAGAATAAAGCTCAAAAATATTTATAGGAATCAAAAAGAAAAAAAAAAAACCTTCCACACCCAAAAACATACCATTCTAATTAAAGACTACAAGGCATGAAAAATGCAGGAATGACCAATAACAAGGAGAAAATAAACAGAAACAGACCCAGAAATGGCACAGATGATAAAATCAAGAGACAAAGACATTAAAAAATAAATTATATACACATTCATGTGTTCAAGGAGGTAGAAAAAAGCAAAAGCATGTTAGGGGGAGCCATGGAAACAGATCCAAATGTACTTTACAGGTGAAAGGTAGAATCTCTGAGATGGAAAACACAGATGAGATTAATAACAGATTAAACAGAAGAGAAGAAAACATTAGTGAACTTGAAGACTTAGCAACAGAAATAATCCATAACGAAACACATACACACACAAACTCAGAACAACAAAAACATTAGCATATCAGTGAGCAGTGGGACTCCAAGTTAGTCCCTAAAAATACATATAATTGGGGTATGAAGGAACAGAGTATTTCAGGAAATAATGACTGTCTATAGAGAGCACAAAGGAGATTTTTAGAATGATGCTACGGTTTTGTTTCCTGAAAAGGTGGTGGTTTGCATGAATCTATACCTGTGTTAAAATTCATTGAACTGTGCACCAAAAAGTTTAACATTACTCTAATGACAAAAATAAAAATTTTTTAAATGACTAGAAGTCATGCAAATTTCAAACAGTACGTCTACAGATCTAAGAGTCTCAGTAAGTCCCAAACAGAAAAAGACACGAGAAAACTACACAAAAACTAGTCAGACTGCTTAGGACAGTGATAAAGACAGCATCATAAAGCAGTGAGTAAAACAAACAAACAAAACAAAACATGTATACAGAAACAAAGCTAAAACTGACAACAGACTTCTTGTCAGAAACAACACGGAACAGAAAACAGCACAGTAACACCTTTCAGGTATTAGAAGAATAATGTTCTTCTCACACTGTATAGAGCACAGAATTCTAGGCCCCATGAAAACATCTTTCTAACACAAAGATGAGACTTTCACTTCTGGGAAGACAGAGGAGAGGTTCTTCCTCCCATTCCTCTGCGAAATAGAAAAGCCCTGGACGTTGTCTGTAAAACAAATATAAGAAGGCAGTGAAAGACAGAGGAAAAGACAAGCTAGCAACTGCGGAACCCAAAGAATGACACTGTGGCAAGTTCCCTGGGTTTTCTTTGTGCCTCAGATAGTCCAGAGCTAAAGAAGCTAGCAACCTGGAAACACCAACAAATAGGATAAAGCCCCAGTGAAAGCCTGCTTTCTGCAGCCAAAAGACCAGCGTGGCAAGACAGAAAACTTTTAGACAGTAATTCTCTACTCTAGCCACACACCACAGAAAAACAATGACTCCCAGACCCCTAGGCCAGCAAAGGCCAAGTAGGCAGCCTAAACTTCCACTTGCCAGGCTGTAATGGGGCACCCAACCCACCCACTCGTAGTAGTGTTAGAGAAGGTGGATTAGGAGCTAGAACTTTCATCCATGTGGGGTGATAACAATCACACCTCATCCCACAGCAAAGATCAGGTGAGGAACCTGGACTTGGATGCCAGCCCCCGGTAGTGAAGACGACTCCCTCCAATTCGCCATTGGGATAGTATCAGAATCAGGACTTTCAACATCACCCAGTGGTACAAAGCTGCTGTGGTGTCAGTGGAGACCAGGTGGAGAGCAGGAACGAGGAGCCCCAACCTCCCCCTGCCCCCATGCTTCACGGGCAGAAGCCCGGACTTCTACTTCAACCTAATACTACTTCCTTTGCCAGAGTGCTATCACAGAAAGCCCGCTGAAGCAATCATTAGATAAGATCCACATAAAACTTGTAACACAAAAGCATCCAGGTTTCAACTGAAAATCACTCATCATTTCTCAAATGAGTGAAAAAAAATAAAGAGATGATGCCCGCACTGAGATGATAGAGATGTCAGAATTATCTAGCAAAGGTTTTAAAGAAACCAAGAGAAAAATGGCTCAGCTGATAATTACAAACACCCTAGGAACAACTGAAAAGTACAGAAAGACTCAACAAAGAAATAGGAGATATAAAGAACCAAGTGGAAACTTTAGAAACAAAAAATACAATAATCAAAATAAACTCAGTGGATAAGTTAGAAGAATAGAGATTGCAGAAGAAAAAAATCAGTCAACATGAAGACAGAACAGCAGAAATTACCTACTCTGAAGAATGGAGAGAAAAGAGACTGGTGGGGGCGGGGGGGAGGGGGGGCAATGAACAGAGCCTCAGGGACCTGTGGGACTCTAACAAAACATGTAGCACACATGTCATCAGACTCCCAGAGGAGCCCCAGAGGGCTGAAAAAGTATTACACGGAAGGAAGGCTGAAAATTTCCCGAATGTGGTAAAAAATAGAAGTCTATAGATTCAAGAAGCTGAGCAAACCCCAAACAGGAAAAAGAAACCTATCCCAAAACATATCATAACTAAACTTCTGAAAACTAGACAGAATCTTGAAAGCGGTGAAAGAAAACAGTACACTACCTATGAAAGTGTGTGTGTATGTGTGTGTGTGTATGAAATAAACAAGAAAAATGACAGACTTCAGATCAAAAATGGTGGAGGCCAGAGGAAGTGGCACAATTTTCAAGGTCTGAATGAAAAGGAGTATCCGCCCAGAACCCTACACACAGTGGAAATACCTTCAGGAATGAAGGCAAAATCAAGACGTTCTCAGATGAAGCAAAAACTAAGAAAATCTGGGGGCGCCTGGGTGGCTCAGTCGGTTGAGCATCCGACTTCGGCTCGGGTCATGATCTCGCAGTCCATGAGTTCAAGCCCCGCGTCGGGCTCTGTGCTGACTGCTAAGAGCCTGGAGCCTGCTTCAGATTCTGTGCCTGCCTCTCTCTCTCTGCCCCTCCCCTGCTCACGCTCTGTCTCTCAAAAATAATGTTAAAAAAAAAAAATTAAAAAAACAAAGAAAATCTGTCACCAGTACACATACCTTAAAAGAATGACTAAAAGAATTCTCTCAACAAAAAGGGAATGATTTTTTAAAAACAGAAACCCTGGAACATCAAAAAGGAGGAAAGAAATAGTAACAAAAAATAAAGGCAAATATAATAGGCTTTCTTTTTCTCAAGTTTCTAACTTATGTGACGATCAAAAAAATTATAACACTGTCACTGATATGGTTCTAAATGTAAGTGGACGAAATATTTAATTACCTGACAATTAGGGGAGACTAAAGAGAGATAGAAGGTTTCTACACTTACCTTTATTTAGTAAAATGACACCAGTAGACTCTGATAAGTTATGTATATATAATGCAAACCTAGAGTAACCACTAAAAAGACTACATATACTCAAAAAAGTTAAAAATAAATCCAAACAAAATTATAAAAAAATATTCACGTAACCCACAGGAAGGCAGGGAGAAGGAAACAAAAACAAAAAACAGAGAGAAAACAAAATGACAGACTTAAGTCCTGATTTGTCAATAAGCTTAAAAATGTAAATGTTCTAAATATACCAATTAAGAAAACCCAGATTAACAAAGTAGATGGGATAACGTGACTCAATCATATGATACATCCATTTTATATACATATATATATACACACATATATATATACACACATATATATATACATATACATATATATACATATACATATACATATATATACATATACATATATATACATATACATATACATATACACACATATATACACATATATATACATACATATATACACATACATATATATGTATATATATGTGTGTGTATATACATATATGTGTGTGTATATATATGCACACACACACATATATATACATATATACATATATATGTATATATATATATACAAAAACTTACAGCAATCCTCAATGTGTTTGTACCAAACAACAAAGCTGCAATACACATGAACCAAACTCTGATAGAACTGAAAACAGACATAGAGAAATCCACAACTAGAGCTGGAAACCTCAACATCCTTCTGTCAATAAATGAACAATGAGAAAATCAGCAAGGATACAGAACTCAGCAATATCATCAGCCAATGGGATATGGACAACTTATAGAACACTCCAGACAACAGCACTATACAAATTCATTTCAAGGGTTCATGGAACATATACCAAGATAGACCATATCCCGGGCCACACAACAAACCTCAAAAAATTGAAGAGAGTAGAACCTGGGTGGCCCAGTCAGTTGAGTGCTGAACTTAGGTTCAGGTCAAGATCTCACGGTTTGTGAGTTTGAGCCCCCCACTGGGATCACTGCTCTCAGTGCAGAGCCTGCTTTGGATGCTCTGTCCCCCTTTCTCTGTCCCTCCCCTGCTTGTGCACACGTGATCGCTTGAGCTCTCCCTCGCTCTCAAAAAAAAAAAAATAATAATTAATTAAATAAATAACACATTTAAAAATTTTAAGGGAATTGAAATAATAAAGGATATGTTTTCTACCACACTGGAATCATAATAGAAATTAGAGAAAGATAACAGGAAAATCAATGAACACCTGGAAACTAAGTAACATGCTTCTATATAATCCATGGATCAAAAAATAAATATCAAGGGAAACTTAAAAATGCACTGAACTAATGAAAAACCAACATATCAAAAATGCAGAGACACAGCTAAAGCATTGCTGAAAGGGCAACGTATGGGTATTACCAATATCAGAAACAAAACCCTGCAGATACAAAAAATTGAATTTGTAATTTAAAAACTCTCAAAAAGTACAGCTCCAGACCAAGATAGCTTCACTGATAAAGGCTACCAAATGTTTAAATACGAACCTACGTCAAGTCCACACAATCTCTTCAAAAATCCAGAGGAGTTAATGTATCCCAAATTCATTTTTTATAAAACTAGTATTACCCTGATAATGAACCAAACAAATATGGCATAAAGTTAGAAAACAGACCACCATCTCTCATGAATAGATATGTAAAATTCCTTAATAAAATATTACAAGTAAAATTCAGCAAAACTCAAAAACGATTACGCATCAGAGGAGAGAGGGGAAGATGCCACGGACTAGGAGGACCCGAGGCTCGACTCGTCCCACGAATACAAGATAACTATCAAGTCATCCCAAATACCCTAGAAATTGATCTGAGAACTGGCAGAACAAACTCCACAACTAGCGGCAGAGGAGAGGCCACATGAAGGAGGAGGAAGAGCAGAGCCACAGACTGGGAGAGAAAATGTGGCTCCTGCAGTAGGGAGGGAGCTGCAGTCACTGAAGAGGGCAGGGCAAGAGACATACTGGCACACAGGGCAGTGCAAGGGGAGAAGAATCCCCAGAGCAACTGGCTCGCAAAGCAAAAGGTTCCAAATTTCCTGAGTTCTTACCACCCGAAGGGTTTAAAGCCTGGAGTTTTAAAGGTCAGAGTAAGTGGCTCTGGTAGAGATCAGAAGACACTGCTGCTGCTCTTGGAGAAAACAGACCTACAGCGTGGAAACAAGATCTGACGAGTGCCTGAGGCACACAGTAGGGAGGTTAGCTGCTCATCACAGAGCATGTCCAAGAAAGAGAGTGTTCACAGAGAGACCCCCTTGGGAACAAAGACACTGGCCACCAGCATTTCCTTCCCTCTGCCCTGCAGTGTAAACAAGGAGCCACCTGTGGGAACCAGGACAGCACCAACACTCACTACCTAACATGCTGACACTAAGCCCTCCCCGCCCGCCGCCCCCCCATGCTCTGGAAGAACCTCCCTTCCCAGTCACACTTGCCACAGTCCCAGTGCAGCAGGTCCCTCCCCCAGAAGACCAAACTAAACCCCTGCTAACCTCCATCCCCCCAGCCAGGAGTTTTTCAAGGCCTCAGTTCTGGGTGGCAGCAGCAACAGGTCTCATTTTACAAGCAGATCAGGGCACACCCAGTTAAAACTCATCACATTCAGGCCAGGGACCAAACACTGCCCACAACAGGCAAAGAGAGCCTCTGCAGGCAATCAGCCTGAAAGGTAAAGTGGCCAGAATACAACAGCAGAGCACACGCAGCTCACGGTGGAGACATTCCTGGCAGCGCCAGGCCTTGGGGAACAGGAGATACTACACTGCGGGGCACTATGTGACCTCTCCATAAAGTCATTACCCTCAAAAACCAGGAACCATAGGTCACTGTCCTAACACACAGAAACAAGCACAGGGATTCAGACAAAATGAGAAGACAGAGGAATTTGCCCCAAATGAAAGAACAGGAAGGCCATGGCCAGAGATCTGAGTGGAACAGTTTTAAGTAACACAGCTGACGGAGAATTTAAAGCAATGATCATAAGGATACTAGCTGGACTTGAGAAAAGAGTGGAGGACATCAGTGAGACCATTAACAGAGATAAGGAATAACATAGCAGAGATAAAGGGCTCAATAAATGAAATGAGAAACATGCTTGATGGAATAAACAGCAGGTTGGAAGAAGCAGAGGAACAAATTAATGGCCTAAAAGAGTAATGGAAAGTTATCAAGCTGAACAAAAGAGAGAAAAAAGAATTATGCAAAACAAGAATAAGCTTAGGGAATTCAGTGACTCCATCAAACATAACATTCATATTGGGATCCCAGAAGAACAGAAAAAAAGAGGCTGAGAATTTATTTGAAGAAATAATAGCTGACAACTTCCTTAATCTGGGGAAGGAAATAGATATCTTGATCCAGGAGGCACAGAGAACCCCCGACAAAATCAACAAAAGTAGATCCACACCAAGACGTATTGTAATGGCAAAATATAGTGATAAAAAAAATATTAAAAGCAGCAAGACAAATGAAGGCTGTTACATACAAAGGAAACCCTGTAAGGCTACCAGCGGATTTTTCAGTAGAAACTTTCCAAGCCGGAAAGCAGTGGCATAATATATTTAAAGTGCTGAATGGGAAAAACCTGCAGCCAAAAATACTCTATCTAGCAAGGCTACCATTCAGCATAGGAGAGAGAAAGAGTTTCCCAGACAAACAAAAACTAAAGGAGTTAGTGGCCACTAAAACAGCCCTGCACGAAGTATTAAAGGTGACTCTGAGTGGAAAGCAAAGACCAAAAATGACAATATGAAGGTAGGAAGCACAAAAACAGTAAAAATGAATATTTCTGTAAAATATCAGTCAAGAAACTAACAACAGGATGTAAAATATGACACCATATACCTAAAATGTGAGGAAGAAAGGAGTAAAGAATAGGTTCCAACTTAAACAACCATCAAGTTAATATAGACTGCTACATGCAAAAGATGTTATACACAAACCTAATGGTAACCACGAATCAAAAACCAGTAATAAATACACAAAGAAGAAAAAGAAATCCAAATATATCACCAAAGAAAACCAGCAAACCATGAAAGAGAGAAAGACAAGAATGAATCAGAGAAAATCTTCAGAAACAACCACAAAACAAGTAGTAAAATGACAATAATTACATAGTTACCAATAATTACTTTGAATATAAGCGAACTAAACACTCCAATCAAAAGACACAGGATGACAGGGTGCCTGGGTGGCTCAGTCAGTTAAGTGTCCGACTTCAGCTCAGGTCATGATCTCACAGTTCATGGTTTGAGCTCTGCATCAGGCTCTGTGCTGATAGCTCCGAGCCAGGAGCCTGCTTCGGATTCTGTGTGTGTGTGTGTGTGTGTGTGTGTGTGTGTGTGTGTGTCTCTCTCTCTCTCTCTCTCTGCCCCTCCCACACTTGTGTGCACACCTGCTCACGCTAGCTCTCTCTCAAAAATAAACATTACAATAAATAAAAATAAAAATAAACAACAATAATAAAGGGGACAACCCAACAAGAAGATACTACAATTATAAATATTTATGCACCCAACACGAAAGCACCCAAATATATAAAACAGTAAATAATAAACATGAAGGAACTAATTGATAATAATACAATAACAGTAGGGGACTTTAACACCCCACTGACATCAATGGACAGATCATCTAAACAGAACATCCACAAGGAAGCAAAGGCTTCGAACGACACTGGACCAGATGGACTTAACAGGCATATTCAGAACATTCCATCCCAAAACAGCAGAATACACATTCATGTGCACATGGATCATTCTCCAGAATAGATCACACATTAGCCCCCAAAACAACCCTCAACAAATTCAAGAAGGTTGTAATCATACTATGAATCTTTTCTGACCAAACACTATGAAATTACAAGTCAACCACATGAAAAAATCTGGAAAGACCACAAATACATGGATTAAAAAACATCATACTAAACAATGAATGGGTCAACCAGGAAATCAAAGACGAAATTTAAAAAGTAGAGGCACATGGGTGGCTCAGTTAAGTGTCTGACTCTTGATTTTGGTTCAGGTCATGATCCCATGTTTTGTGAAATCGAGCCTTGTGTCAGGCTCTGGGATGACAGCATGGAGCCTGTTTGGGATTCCCTTTCCATCTCTCTCTCTCTGTCCCCCTCCTACTTGTGCATGCACACACATGCTCTCTCAAAATAAATAAACATTCAAAAAAGGTTTTTTTTTTAATAAATTAAAAAGTAATGGAAACAAATGAAAATGAAAACATAGTGGTCCAAAACCTTTCAGATGTAGCAAAAGCACTTCTAAGAGGGAAGATTACAACAATACAGGCTTACCTCAAGAAGCAAAAAAAATCTCAAATAAACAACCTAACCTTGCACCTAAAGGCGCTAGAAAAAGAACAAACAAAACAAAAAACCAGCAAAAGGAAGGAAATAATATAGATTACAACAGAAATAAATGATACACAAACTAAAAAAATAATAGAATGGGTCAGTAAAGACAAGAGCTGGTTCTTTAAAAAAAAAAAAAAAAATCAATAAAATTGATAAACCTCTAGCCAGACTTTACCAAGAAAAAAAGAGAAAGGACTCAAATAAAATCACAAATGAGTGGAGAAACAACCAGCACCACAGAAATACAGTTAAGAGAATATTATGAAAAACTATGTGCCAACAAATTGGACAACCTGGAAGAAATGGATAAATTCCTAGAAACATACAAACTATCAAAACTGAAAGAGGAAGAAACAGAAAACTTAGACCAATAACCAGCAAAGAAATTGAATCAGTAATCAAAAAGCTCCCAACAAACCAAAGTTCAGGGCCAAATGGCTTCACAGGCAAATTCCACCAAACATTGAAAGAAGAATTAATACCTATTCTTCTCAAGCTATGCTAAAAAACAAAAAAGGAAGGAAAACTTCCAAACTTATTCCATGAGGCCAACATTACCCTGATACCAAAACCAGATAAAGACTCCACTAAAAAGAGAACCACAGGCCAAAAGCCCTCATGAGCATGGGTGCAAAAATCCTCAATAAAATACTAACAAACTGAATCCAGCAATACATTAAAAAAATCATTCACCATGATCAAGTGGGATTTATTTCTGGGTTGCAAAGGAGGTTCAATATTTGCAAATTAATGTAATGTATCACATCATTTTAAAAAAATAAAACCATACGATCATTTCAACAGATGCAGGTTAAAGTACAACATCCAATTCATGATAAAACTGTCAACAAAGTAAGTTTAAAGAGAACATACCTCAACATAATAAAGGCCATGTATGAAAAACTCACAGCTAGTATCATCCTCAATGGGAAAAAACTGAGAGCTTTCCCTCTATGTTCAGCAACAAGACAGGGATGTCAGTCTCACCATTGTTATCCAACACAGTACTGGAAGTCCTAGCCATAGCAATCAGACATGAAACAAAATAAAAGGCATCCAAACTGGTAAGAAGTAAAACCTTCAGTACTTGCAGATGACACGATACTCAATATAGAAAACCTGAAAAGACGCCACCAAAAAACTACTAGAACTGACCAATGAATTCAGTGAAGTCATAAATACAAAATCAATGTACAGAAATCTGCTGCATTTCTATACACCAATAATGAACCGGCAGAAAGAAAAATTAAGAAGTCTATCCCATTTACAATTGCACCAAAAACAATGATACCTAGGAATGAACCTAACCAAAGAAGAGAAAGAGCTGCACTTTGAAAACTATAAAACACTGATGAAAGAAACAGAAGAGGACACAAAGACATGGAAAGACACTCCATGCACATGGACTGGAAAAATACTGTTAAAATGTCTATGCTACCCATAGCAATCTACACATTTAATGCAATCTCTATCAAAATACCAACAGCAATTTTCAAAGAATTAGGACAAACAATCTTAAAATTTGTATGGAACCACAAAAGACCCCAAATAGCCAAAGCTATCTTGAAAAAGAAAAGCAAAGCCGGAGGCATTACGATTCCAGACTTCAAGTTATATTACAAAGCTGTAGTGGTCAAAACAGTACGGTACCAGCACAAAAACAGATATATGGATCAATAGAACACAATAGAAAATCCTGAAATGGGGGCGCCTGGGTGGCTTGGTCAGTTAAGCCTCCGACTTCGGCTCAGGTCATGATCTCGCGGTCCGTGAGTTCGAGCCCCGTGTCGGGCTCTGTGCTGACAGCTCAGAGCCTGGAGCCTGTTTCAGATTCTGTGTCTCCCTCTCTCTCTCTGCCCCTCCCCCCATTCATGCTCTGTCTCTCTCTGTCTCAAAAATAAATAAAACATTAAAAAAAATTTTTTTTTAAATAAAAATAAAAAATTAAAAAAAATTAAAAAAAAAAGAAAATCCAGAAATGAACCCACAATTACACTGTCAATTAATCTTAGACAAAGCAGAAAAGAATATCCAATTGGAAAAAGTGTCTTCAACAAGTGGTACTGGGAAAACTGTCAGTAACATGCAAAAGAATGAAACTGGGCCACTTTCTTACACCAACACAAAACCAAATTGAAAATGGACTAAAGACCTAAATATGAGACCTGAAACCATAAAAATCCTAGAAGAGAGCACAGTAAGTAACCTCTTTGACATCAGTCATAGCAACATCTTTCTAGACACGTCTCCTGAGGCAAGGGAAACAAAAGCAAAAAGAAACTATCGGGACTTCATCAAAATAAAAAGCTTCTGCCCAGCGAAGGAAACAATCAACAAAATTAAAAGGCAGCCCATGGAATAGAAGATATTTGCAAATGACACATCCGATTAAGGGCTAGAATCCAAAATATATAAAGAACTTGTAAAACTCAACACCCGAAAAACAACTAATCTAATTAAAAGATGGGCAGAAGGTATGAACAGACATTTCTCCAATACAACATCCAGATGGCCAACAGACACGTGAAAAGATGCTCGTGACCACTCATCGTCAGGGAAATGCAAATCAAAACCATAACGAGTTACCACCTCACACCTGTCAGAATGGCTAAAATCAACAACACAAGAAACAACAGTGTTGGCAAGGATGCAGAGAAAAAGGAACCCTTGTGTACTGTTGATGGAACGCAAACTGGTGCAACCACTCTAGGAAAGAGTATGGAGCATCCTCAAAAAGTTAAAAACAGAACTACCCTACAATCCAGCAATTACACTACTGGGTATTTACCCAAAGAAAACAGAAGCACTAATTCATGCATAATGCATCCCTATGTTCACAACAGCATTATTTACAATAACCAAGATATGGAAGCAGCCCAAGTGTTCACTGACTGATAAGCAGATAAAGAAGATGGAAAATATACCCACAATGGAATATTAAGTCAGAAAAAGAATGAATTTTTGTCATTTGCAATGACATGAACGTACTTAGAGAGCGTAATGGTAAGCATAAAAAGTCAGTCAGGGGTGCCTGGGTGGCTCAGTTGGTTAAGCGTCCGGACTCCTGATTTCAACTCAGGTCACAGTCTTGTGGTTTGTGGGATCAATCCCCGCATCAGGCTCTACTTAGAGCACAGAGCCTGAGCGAGATTCTCTCTCTGCCCCTCCCCTACTTGTGCACATGTGCAATCTCACTCTCTCAAGATAAACACTAAAAGTCAGAGAAAAACAAATACATGATTTCACTCACGTGTAATTTCAAAAACCAAACAAGCAAAGGGAAAAAAAGAAGGGAGAGAGATAAACCAAGAAACACTCTTAACTACAGAGAACAAACTGATGGTTACCAGAGGGGAGGTGAGTAGGGGGATGGGTGAAATAGTTATGATGAGGACTGGGAGATTAAATAAAAACTTTTAAAAATAATAATACTAACTCCAAAGACCAAATGGAGTTTATTCCAGGGATATAAAGACAACTGAATACTGGAATTGGAACATCTACCAGTATAATCTACCATATTAACAGGCTAAAGAAGAAATATCACATGATCACATCAATTTGATATAGAAAAAGCATTTGACAAAAATCAACACTTATTCATGATAGAAAGCAGAAAAACAGAAATAGAACTTCTTTAACTTAATAAAGAGCATATACCATAAAACCTACCGCTAATATCAAACTAACTGCTCTTCCTTCTAATAACAAACAAGGCAAGGATGTCCACTCTCATTCTTACTCAACATAGTGCTGAATTGTAGCCAGTGAAATAAGACAAGAAAAGGAAATAAAACGCATACCAATCAGTAAGGAATGAGTAAAACTGTCCACACTTGCCTATAACAGGACTAATAGAAAAATCCAAGGAGTCTAGAAAAAAAATGCCTAGAACTAATAAGTGAGTTTGGCAAGATCACAGAATATAAGATTAACATACAAAAATAAAATGTATCTTTATATACCAGCAATTAACATGTGGACACCAAAACTAAAAATATAATGCCACTTACAATCCCTCAAAAAATATTCAGGTGTAAATCTAACAAAATAAGACAAAACATGCTGAAACTACACAACAGGGATGAAAGTAAAGAAGATTTAAATAAATGGAGAAACATACCATATTCACAGATGGAAAATGTCAACCTAAGTAAAGATGTCAACTCTCTCCAAATTGAGATTCAGCTTTAACACAGCTCCTATCAAAATCTCGGCAAGATTTTTTTGTAGGTATAGACACTATTATTCTATAATTTACATGGAAAGACAAAACACCAAGAATAGCTAAAACAGTTTTGAAAGAGAATAAGTGAGTGGAATCATCCTATCTGATATCAAGACTTATGACATAGCTACTGTATGGAGGGACAGACATATACTTCAAGAGAACAGAATAGGAAACCCAGAAACAGTCCCACACAAATACGCCCAAGTGATTTTTTACAAAGATGTGAAAGCAATTCAACAGAGAGAAGACAGCCTTTTCAACAAAGGGTGCTGGACTAACAGACATTTATAGACAAACAACTAACTTCACCCAAACCTCACATTATACAAAAATTAACTTAAATGGATTACACACCTAAAGTGTAAAAGTATAAAATTTTTAGGAAAAAAAAAAAAAAACCAGGAGACAATCTTTAGGATCAAGAACTAGGCAAAGATACTTTTAACTAAACTTAAACTAGGGGCACCTGGATGGCTAGGTTGGTTAAGCATCCGACTCTTGATTTTGGCTCAGGTCACAATCTCACCATTCAGGGGTTTGAGCGCTGCATCAGGCTCTCTCTGCCCCTCCTGTGCTCACTCAGTCTCTCTCTCTCTCTGCCCCTCCTGTGTGCGCTCTCTCAAAAATAAACTAAAAAACAAAAAACCATAAACTAAACCAAAAGCATAATCCATGAAAGGTAAGATCAGATTTCACTAAAATTAAAAACTTTTGTTCTGTGAAAAACCTTGTTAAGGGGACGAAAAGACAGGCCTCAGACTAGAAGAAACTATTTGGAACCTGTATATCCAACAAAGGCCTGGTTACCTAAACTATAGAAAGAACTCTTAAAACTCAACAGAATAAAAACAAAGACTGCAATAGAGAATAAGCAAATGATAGCAAAGAGATATTTCACCAAAGAGGATATACAGATGGCATATAAACGCATGGAAACAAGTTCAAGACCTTTAGGCATTAGGGAAATACAAATTAAAACCACAAGATACCATTATATACTTATTAGTACGGCTAAAATGCAAAACAGTGACAACACCAAATACTGGCAAAAACGCAGACAAACTACTGGAGCGTCTGGGCGGCCCAGTCAGTTTAAGGGTCAGAGTCTTGATTTTGGCTCAGGTCATGATCTCACGGTTCAGGAGATCAAGCTTTGTGCCAGGCTCTGTGCTGACAGCATGAAAACTGCTTGGGATTCTCTCTCTCCCGTTCTCTCTCAAAATAAATAAATTTAGGGGCGCCTGGGTGGCTCAGTCGGTTAAGCGTCCGACTTTGGCTCAGGTCACGATCTCACGGTCCGTGAGTTCGAGCCCCGCGTCGGGCTCTGTGCTGACTGCTCAGAGCCTGGAGCCTGTTTCAGTTTCTGTCTCCCTCTCTCTCTGACCCTCCCCCGTTCATGCTCTGTCTCTCTCTGTCTCAAAAATAAATAAACGTGAAAAAAAAATTAAAAAATAAATAATAAATTTAAATAAACAAACTTGTTTTTTCTTTTAAATGCAGAGAAACTGGAAGTCTCACCATTGCTGGTAGGACTGTAAAAATGGTCAGCCACTCTGAAAAACTGGCAGTTTCTTATAAAATCAAACACGCATCTACCATATGAGTGAGTGAGTGCAGTCCTGGGCATTTACTCCAGAGAAACAGACATGTTCACACGCATGTTGTATGCTCTAATGCTTACAGCAGCTCTATTCATAATATCCCCAAACCGGACATAAGCCAGATGTCCTTTTATGGATGAGTGGTTAAAACAAGCCATGGTATGTCCACACCATAGACTACTACTCAACAATAAAATAAATACAATTCTAAAAACCCACACACAAGTTATTAATACAACCTAAATGAATCTTCAGAGAATTATGCTGACTGAAAAGCCAATCCCAAAATGTTATATACTGCATAACTCAATATGTATATATATGACATTCTTGAAATGACAAAATCATAGAAATGAAAAATAGTTTAGTGGCTTCCAGGGGTTAAAGGAGGAGGTCGGGGCACAAGGAAAGTGGGCTTGGCTACAAAAGGGGAATAGGACAGATTCTGTAATGATGGAAATGTTCTGTATCCTGACTGTATCGACGTCAATATCCTGGTTGAGATCCTGAAATAATAGTGTTACTACTGGGTAAACTGGGAAAGGTACATGAGATGTCTTTGTGTTATTTCTCACAACTGCATGCGAATCTACAATAAGGTTAGCTTTAAAAAGGCAAAATAATGACATTTCAGACTGAGAATGAAACCAATTACAGCAAAAAGCATAGTTCATCACTAGCAAGCAAAGTTAGGGAAGTCCTTTGGTCCTAAGGAAAAATACCAGATGGGAATCTACATCTACGTAAAGGAACAGAAGCAGTGGATATGGTAACTGAATAGGTAAGTATAGAAGATTTCTAAACAAACCTTAACTATTTAAAGCAAAACCTTTATAATTTATTTAAGGCAAAAATAACACAATATGTTGTCTGATTACAAGGCAGGTAGAACTAAAATGAACGACAACAAGAGCACAAATGCCAGGAGTGGGGGGATGAAAAGTGCATCGTCACAAAGCCCTTACCACACACAAGCGAAACATCAGCTGAAGGTAAACTGTGATCGTTTAAAGATGCACGCCAAACCCTAAAGCAACCACTAAAAGTAGAAAACAAAGTTACAGAAAACATGCCAATAAAAGAGATTAAATATCATATCATAAATAAATATCATAAAATTACTTATTCCGGGGCGCCTGGGTGGCTTAGTCAGTTAAGCGTCCGACTTCGGCTCAGGGCATGATCTCGTGGCTCATGAGTTCCAGCCCCGCATCAGGCCTGTGCTGACAGCTCAGAGCCTGGAGCCTGCTTCAGATTCTGTGTTGCCCTCTCCCTCTGCCCCTCCTCTGTTCTCTCTCTCTCTCAAAAATAAGTAAAACATTAAAAAGAATTTTTTAAAAATCATAAAATTACTCATTCCAAAAGAAGGCAGAAAAAGATGAAAAAGAGGACAAGGAATAAATGGAACTAATAGAAAACAAATGACAAGATGGTAAAATAAACCCACCTGTATTAATAATCTCATTAAATACCAATGGCTTATACCCCAAAATAAAACATGGAGACTGTAAGAAAAAAATTACCTGATAGGTTATTTATACAAGAAATCCACTTTAAGTATAAACACAAGTAGGTTAAATGTAAAAACATGGAAAAAGATGTACCATGCAAACATCAATCATTAAAAAACTGGAGAGGCTCTATTTACATCAAACTAGATTTCAGAACAAAGCATATTATTTGGGATAAAGAGGGTAATTTCATAAATTATAAATAAGTCGCTTCACCAAGAGGTCATAATAATCTTAGGTGAGTGACAGAACTCCAAAGAGCTCCATAAGGCAAAATTAATAAAACAGGGAAAAAAACCAAATTCACAAATGTATTTCATTTCAATAGACCTCTCTCAAAATGTGATAGCATGAGTAGAAAAGCAGTAAGGACACAGAAGACAGCTTCAACAACATTATCAAATAACTGACCATAATCAGCATTTATAGAAACAAGGCAACACAGACACTACACATCCTTATTAAGTAAATAATAATTATTAAGTGATGTGGGACAGTCACCAAGCTAGACCACGCTCTGGCGCATAAAACAAATCTCAAGTTTAAAAGGATTCAAACAATAAAAAGTATACTCTGACCACAACAGAATTAAATTAGCTATCAGTAACAGGGCAATTTCTGGAAAATCCTCAAACATTTGGCAACTCAACAACACACCTCTAAATAACCACAGGGGCAATTAGAAAGTATGTTGACTGGAGTAAATGTGAACACTTGAAATACTGAAATGTCTGGGATACAACTAAAGCAGTACTTAAAGGGAAATTTATAGCACTCAAAAGACTGGAAAAGATCTCAAATTAAATGACCTAAGCTTCCCCTTTAAGAAACTACAATTGAGCGCATTAAATCCAGAGTGGGCAAGAGAAAAGGAATAATAAAAATAGTAATGAACATCAATGATACAGAAAACAAAATAACAATGAAACCAAGAGCTGGTTTTCTGAGAAGATCAATAATAAGATGACTAAAACTCTAGTCAGATTGATCAGGAAAAAAGGAGGGGAGTCATGAACGTCAGGAATAAGAGAAAGAAGATCACTATAGATCCTAAAAAAATTAAAAAAGGATGACAGAACATCATGAACAAGTTTATGCCGACACATTCAACAAGACAAATTCCTTGAGAGACACAAACTAATCAAAGCTCCCTGATGAAAAAAAAAGATAACCTGAAGAGGCCTCTATCTATTAAAGACCTTAAATATGTAGTTAAAAACCTACCCGCGAGAAAACTCCAAGGCCCAAACATGTAAGAAATAACCCCAATTCTACACAAATTCTTCTAGGAAACAGAAGAAAATAATCCCAACATATTTCGTAATGCCACCATTACCCTGATGTCAAAGTCAGACAAAAGCATAAGGAACTATAGATTAATATTCATCATGAACACAAAAGTTAAAAAATCCAATGATACATGGAAATCATAAGACATCATGACCAAGTTGGGCTCATCTCAGGAATGCAAATTTGGCTTAACATTCAAGTACAACACTCAGCCTCAGCATGATAAGACTCTACAGCTAACAGCATACGTAAAAGCCAAAGACTAAAATAAAACGCCTTCCCCCTAAAGTGAAGCAGGAGACATCTACGTCCACCACATCCATTCAACACTGTAAAGGAGGTGCTGGCCAGGGCACCACAGCAAGAAACAGCAAGCAGACTGGACATGAAGAAATAAAATTGTCCTTATTCATAGATCACATGATTGTCTCTACATAAAATCTCAAGAAACCTTTCAAACACACACACACACACACACACAGTTACTAGAATTAATAAATTTACCACAGTCGCAAGACCTAAGATTAATCTCCAAAAGTCACTTGCAGTTTTATATTCTAGGAACAAACAATCAGAAATCGAAATTCAAAAAATACTACCATTTATAACAGCTTCCAAAAATACGCAATACTTAGGGACAAATCTGACAAGGAATGTGCACATTGTACTTGTACACGGAGAACTAAGCGCCACTGCTAAAACACTAAAGAAAAGCTAAGTAAATGGAGGCATATACCTTGTTCGGGGGCAGAAAACAACGTTGTATAGATGTCAGTTCACCCCAAGTTAATTCACAGATTCAACACAACACCAATCAAAATCCCAGGAAGCTCTTTTGTAGAAATTGACCAATTGAGTCCAAAATACATTTGGAAATGCCAGAGACCAAAAAATGGCTAAAACAACTTTGAAAAAGGGGAACAAAGTTGGAAGACTTACCTGATTTCAAAACCATTAAATATCTAGCAATCCAGACACTGTTGTGGTGTTGAGATAGAACAGTGGATCAGTGTAACAGAACAGAGTCCAGAAATAGATCCGTATGAATATGGTCAATTGATTTTTCACAAAGAAGCGAAGACGATTCAGTGAAGACAGAACTATCTCTTGAACAAAGAGTGCAGGAACAACGGGATATGCATACTGAAAACCAGGACCTTCAATCCATTCTCCACACCACAAACAGAAATTAACTCAAAATGGATCACTGACCAGTATAAAAGCTCAAACTATCAAATTTGTAAAAGAATACAGAGAAAACCTTTGTGACCACTGGTGAGGCAAAGACTTAATAGAACACTTAAAACACGACTGATGAAAAGAAAAAGCAGTGATGTGGAATTCTTCAAAAGACAGCGTGAAGAGAACATTCTCCCCCCCACTGCAAGACAGTCTTTGCAAACTACATATCTGATAAAGGACTTGTACACAGAACATATAAAAAGCTCTCAAAACCCAACAACAAGAAAACCACCCAATTTTCAATCAAGCAAAAGCTTCAGCCAAAAAAGTATACAGGTGGCAATTAGCTGTATGGAAAGATGTTCAACGTCATTAGTGAAGTGCAAATTAAGATCACGGTAAGGTAGTACTTGCTATACCTATTAGAGCGGCTGATGTTGGAAAGAATGACCGTGCCAAATATTAGGCGACATACGGGACAAACTTTCATTCACTGCTAGTGGAAATGTAAGATGCCATGATCCCTGTGTGAAACAGACTGCAAGTTTATGTCCAGGTTAAGTACATACATACCATAGGACCAAGCCATTCCACTCCTATTTACCCAAGAGAAAGGAAA
Source organism: Panthera onca (assembly GCF_046562875.1). Classification (NCBI taxonomy): domain Eukaryota; kingdom Metazoa; phylum Chordata; class Mammalia; order Carnivora; family Felidae; genus Panthera; species Panthera onca. The sequence goes on from NC_138354.1 coordinate 5,175,568, forward strand.
CATCTCTTTCCAAAGACCTGTTTATACGCGTTCACCACAGCTTAATTTGTGACAGTGCCAAAAAAGAAACAACCCAAACGCCCGTCAACAGGTGGAGAGACAAAATGTGGCACATCCATACGATGAAATACTACTCAACAGTAAATACTGTTGATACATGTGACAACATGGAATAATGTTGAAATGACCGTACTAACTGAAGGAAGCCAGGCAATGTGTGAATATATGCCTACATAATTCCACTACATGACGCTCTAAAAAATACAAACCAATCTATAGTAGACAGAGAGCATATCAGTGGCTGCCTGGGCTGGAGGGGATGCGGGGCAGGAAGGGGTGGAAGGGAGTGATTTCAAAGGAGTGCTGGGAAACTTTAGGGGGTGATGAATACATTCATTATCTTAATTGTGGTGATAGTTTCATGGGAGTATGCAAACGTCAGAAGGCATCAAACATATATTTTAAATATGTGCAGTTTATATCAATTACACCTCAATAAAGCCAAATAAAGGTAAATATACCTAAATACATATATAACTACGTATAATAAACAAATGTACCTGAATTACATACGTAATTATGCCTTGATATACCTAAACAAAGGAAAAACAGAAAGAAAGAGGAAACTACCAATAGCATAAAAGACAGGCACCCAATTCTGGACACCCGGAGCTTCTGAATTTTTGTGTTGGTCCTGTCTCTCACTGTCCAAGTGCCAGGGCTGGGTTTTCATCCACACCCTACTTTCATTAAGTGCAAAAGTGATGGGAAAGCTGTCTGTGGGGAACGAATTATGAACTCAGAAGGGAGAAAATGAGGGCAAACAAAACGTTCGTTCTGTAACTTAAAACCCCTTGGCATACCAAATACCTCTGGGCAGTGAGATTCTAGGTGATTTTCCTTTGGTTTATTTAAAATTTTCTGTACTTTCCAAATTCTTTACAAGCATTATTTTGCTCTTTGGGGGGAAAACAGTTTTAAAAGAACCAGTTTAAATTCTCAATTAAAGAACCATTCGAAAAGAAACCAAAGGCCTTCTCACCCTGATAATTAATGAACAGCACCTGAACACACACAAATCTCAGTATTAATGTAGATCAAAGAACAGGGAGGTTTCGCTTAAAAGGGATGAAGGATGTTTACAATATATTTACAAGGTCAAACCTCAAAAACTGGCTATGTCCTAACTTCTGAATTCCACTAGTCAACCACTGAGCTGGTTGTCACCTATTAAAGACAGATTTTAACTGATTTCCTGCCCTTCAGGTTGAAAGCTGAACTCACATACCAAAGGGAAAGTCCTGTATGGATTTCCAAGAGGCTGGGGGCCGTAACAGGAGGTTCCTCTCCACGAAGGCTTATAAGCCTGTAACTGAATCAAGCCTTACAATACAGGATGGAAACCGGGAGAGGCAGCATTTCTGAACTCTGCTTGTCCCGAGCTGTCGGTGGCAGACATTTATGTCACATTTTTTAGCAAGTGTAGAAAGCCAGCAGGGGGTTCAGAAATGCCAGATGCTGATAAAATATGTTTCTTTTTAAACAACTTCACAGGTCAAATTAGGTGCAAAACGCTTTTGAAGCAACCTGAGTACAGTTCTTAAGAGTCCTCCTCAATGGTTTCTAAGAGAACCAATTTCCTAGTGATCGTAGAATTCTTGGCTTAAGTCTTCACTTTCCCTGCACAGGAAAAATGGAAGTAGGCTAGCACGCCACAACACTACACAAGTAACATGACCCAGAACACTTACATGTCTTGGAGTGCTCATGTGATAGCATGTAATTGGCAAGAGGCGGCGTGTAAGTCAAACACTGCAATGCTGCATTGGCAAAACAGGTGTTGCCCAAATTCTGGAGCCCGGCTCCAACTCTGTGAGTTTGTTGCCACTTAAGACAAATTTTCTCAGATGGGAAAAGAACTTTTTGTGGAGGAGCAATGCCATCACCTAGGGCTAGAAAAACAAACAAGAAATATTTAAAAACAAAGCTTTACATGCTTCTCAAGCTAAATAAACAGCAACACATCAAACGGAATCTGATCAGGATTAGGTCACTACGAGCTAACCAGAAATACAGGGAAGAAAGGGACGTTTTAAAAGACAGATCTTAGAGGGGCGCCTGGGTGGCTCAATCCGGTAAGCATTCGACTCTTGATGTTGACTCAGGTCATGATCTCTCGGTTCGTGAGATCGAGCCCCGTGTGGTGCTTGTGCTGACAGCACAGAGCCTGCCTGGGACTCTCTCTCTCTCTCTCTCCCTCCGCCCCTCCTGTACACACACGTGTGTTTTCTCTGTAAGAAATAAACATTTAAAAAATAAGTAAGTGAAAGATCCCTGAATGTGGGAAATCTAAATAATTTGCTTTCTTCAATAAGTAAACTGCAAGGACAAAATGGGATGTTAAAAAAAAAACTTAAAGACACTTGCCAAATGCAAAGTATAGACCTTGTCCGTTGATTTCAACAAGCCAGCTGTTACAAAAAAAGTATATGGCAATCAGAGAGATTTTAATGTTGACGGGATTTTTAATATAAAGATGGTTTATTTTTTTTTTTAATTTAATGCTTATTTATTTTTGAGAGAGAGAGTGCAGAGGAGTAGAAACAGAGGGAGGGAGGGAGGGAGGGAGGGAGGGAGGGAGACAGACAGACACAGACACACACACAGAATCCGAAGCAGGCTCCAGGCTCTGAGCTGTCAGCACAGAGCCCCAGGCGGGGCTCGAACCACACGAACCATGAGATCATGACCTGAGCCAAAGTCAGACACTTAACCCACTGAGCCACCCAGGCACCCTGATGTTTTAATTTTTAGGAAATAATTATTTATGTATAACACTAAAATATGAATAGATAAAATATGAAGTCTTGGGCTTGCTTTATAATGCTGGCGAGGGGAGTAAATGGGGGAGGGTATAACTGGCTATGAATTGATAAATGTCAAAACTGACTGATCACTACATGAGAGCCCACTATAATTACTTTTACATCTACTTAAAAGTTTGCCACCACTATACATACAAAATGCAAAGTCCACTCTCTGTAACATTTGCTGCGGATGCTTCTACTCAGTGCCACCACCACCATCACCGCCCTCTTCACCAGCAATGCGCTTACAGAGTCCTTAGCAGCTGTCAAACAGTCTCGATTCTAAGACCTGGTAGTGACGTCATCCCCATCTGACCAGGAAGGAAACAGGGTCTGAACTTAGGCTGCTGGGCATCACTACTGACATTCACAAGTACGCTGTACGTGGTCTAAAAGGTTTTCGTTTTTCTATTTTCAAGGCTTATAATAAACAGATTACTAATGATAACCACGTTAAACGAACTTAGGTGAAGCTCAAAAAACAACTTATTCAGGAAAGTTCCCCATCATCCATGCGAAGACTACTTTTTCTGAAGTTGGCCATGTTCTTGGTGCCGCCAGATGCTGAAATGCCTTAATGGAGGATTCTCCATTTTAAAAGAGAAATTAATGAGTGTGAGTGCGCACAGGTAGGCTTCAGCTCAGTGGGAATGGAAAGCAAAACCAGGAAAAAAGAAAGGAGTCCCCAGCGAGTGGGGGAAGAGCTCCCAAAAGGGCATGGCAGGGTGATGGGAGGTAAGGCCTGAGGAGGAGAAAGGAGCCCCAGCAAGTAACGGGAAGCTGGAGTCAGCGAAAAGAAGTTCTGTGGGAAAGTCTTGCTGGTGAAGGTCTCTAAACTCTATGTGTAACATTCAATTACACTGTTTATTTTGTGATATAAATTTTCCTCCCACCCAAACACCTTCAGCAAATCACCTCACAATATCACATTTACTATGAGGGTGCAAAACAGCATTAAGAGCCACATTATTCTAAGCCAAATGACTATCTGAGCAGGAATCTACTTTCTTTGTATTTCAAAGCTCCAAATTCACAAGTCTCAGAAGGACCCACTAAAGCTTCAACGTCTCATTTAACCCGGTGAGTTTTAACAAATGTAACATTTACATTATCTCCTCTCTTTCAAAGAGCTTTATCACCACAGATGATTTTAACTGGCAAAAAAACCCCACAAACCAAAAAACCAAAACCAAACAAACAAACACCCCAAGGTTGGGTAGAGCCATTTGACAAAATGCAACCATTTTAAGAAATACCTTTGAAATTTTAAAACACAGACATCTACTTAGGGAACTATGGTTAACTGACAAGTTAACCAAAGGCTTGCCCACCCCAAATCTCACCAAGATGAAGTTTATCCTTCAAAAAATAAGTAACAAGAGAAACTACGAATATTTTAATAATTAAACATAATCTGCGCTGTTACGATACCTAGCGAATCAGGAGCAAACAGCACAGGAAAAGGACGCCTGCCAAATAACGTAACTGCTGGCACTCAGGTGGCAGTCTATGTTGGCAAAAGGAACCCCTCTCTGAAACTACCGACCAACGGACAGCATTTATCCAAGAGCTTCTTGGAGTGTTCCTGTCTCCAAAAAGTAGTACCTTGATCCTTTTGTGGTGACGGCTTTGATTTATCAGGTACAGACGAACTGGAATAAACTACAGCACCAGGTACTGGTCCTAGAGAAAGTGTGTGATTTGAGACATCATTTAACGAAGACACGGCCCCCCAGCTGGCAGAACCTGCATCCATGTCTCCAGGTGAGGCCGCCTCCGAGCTGCCAGGCTGATTCTGATAGGCTGGTGGGTCTGAGGATTCAGAAGCTTTGTCAACTATGGTCATTGTTCAACTCTGCAAAAGACGAAACGCATACAGTTGTTTCATAAAGTGAGAAGAGGAATCTACTTTATTGTGAGATCTTAGAAAATTATCCTAGCCACACTTAATTACTGTCAAACAAGTCACCGTAATATAAAGGCAGCAGTATTTTTTAGGTCTGAAATCACTTCCTTGGGACAGTTAGCACTGCGCTCATCTAAACATGTCGGCATTTTTTAATTATAAGCCCTTCAATGAAATATTTGATTAGATCTTGTCATTCTAAGACCTCTAAAAGTCTCACGTTTCTGTTTATAATCAGGTACCTCAATTTCCAATTCTGTATGTTTACCAAGAACCTACATATTTTTTTCCTCCCTACTGCTTAAAACTAGCATGTGAAATGTGCCAATCCATTTGACTCAATTTTAATTTCATACAGAATTCATCAGGGAAAAATCTCAACTCCATGAAGAGAAAAATCTAGCTTTAATTTTGAGCTTAAAGTCCAAAATGACTTGTTTGAAACACATTTAAAAAAAAAAAAAAAAAGCAAGTCTCACGGCATCTGGGTGGCTCAGTGAGTTAAGCATCTGACTCTAGATTTTGGCTCAGCTCATGATCTCTCGGTTCGTGAGATTGAGCCCCACATGGGGTTCTGTGCTGACCGCGCAGAGCGTGCTTGGGATTCGGTCTTCCTCTCTCTCTGCCCCTCCCTTGCTCGCTCATTCTCTCTCTCAAAATGAATAAACTTAAAAGAAAAAAAGCACGTCTCACATTTGAAAATTTTTTCTGAGTAGGCTCATTTACACGACTTTTTTTAAGTGAAGCCCATATCATAAAACATTACTGACATCAAACTTGAACACAAATACTTATTATAAAAGTAATTATGTTTTCTCTCTGGATCTTATTTCTCAATCCTGGGGCTACTGCTAATTAAGCATTTTCTATGTGCTGGACACTGTGTTGTTAATCATGAACACACATTAACTTAAACTTCATAATGGACCTGACCTGTGAGAGACTGCACAGACTCCACGGGGTCTATAAAACGGAGCGACTCTGACCCAAACTAGTCAGTCCCTGGGACAAGGCACCCGGCCCAACATCCCCCGCTAGGGCTCCCTCCAGCTCTATGGACCTAGTCAACGGAGTACAGGAATGTAAACTGCCCAGGGAAACCCAATCTCGTGTGCCACTCCTCCGTAAGTACCCTTTCTCCCTGGCCTGGCCCGGCGCCCCCCACCCAGCATCTTAACACCCAGACCTGTCGCTGCCTGACCCGGGAACCTCTCCACACGCTCCCCACCTTCCATTCTCACCTGCTCTCTCTGGGCTCTCCCTCGCAGTTCTTCCTCGCCTAACTCCCCTCCATCCTTCCACCTCCGGCGGGTTAACACTTCCACTTTTCAGTTTAGAATCCATCTCCTCTGGGACGCCTTCCTTGACGACACCCGTCCCCCAAGGCCGGGTCAGAAGCCCTCCCGCAGGCCCCCACGGCAGCCTGGTGCGGATTCTACGGTAGCACTTCCGCCCCGACTTACTCCACGGCGGCTCCACCCGTTGCTCCCCATCATGCTTGCATTTCTGTCCCCTGACCTGGCACCCAGAACGCTTTCCACACATGTGCCCAACAAACGAATGAATCCCGAGGACAGGAAGGAACCGGCGTTTGCATTTAGCACCGGTCTGTGCTCAGTGACTTGCATACGCTATCTCATTCACATATTGTATCTCGTTTCTACTCTGAAGCAGGAATAGCCTTTAAAATGTGTTTTTAAAAATATTCAATACAGTCAAGTTAAAGGGTGATAAACGTCCACATGTGTGCCACCTCAACAAAAGCTGTGGTGCACAGTCTGCTCACAAGAAGGTTTAAAGAAAAGCCTCAATTCTATTGTAATTTAAAATTACGGCATAATTATAGCCCCCCGCCCCGAAAGCACAACCTTGAGAAATTTGGGGGATCTTATGTAGAAATAAAAAAGTAGACGTTAGATTAGATCTTAATAAAATCAGAAATGAATTGTAAGTCAATCTAAGATACAGGATCTTCATTCAGGAAGAAAGCTTGAGCTGTGTTATCCAAATAAAGTCTACTCCATGGAACACAGTGAAGGCAAGAGTAAGAAAACAAAAGAGAGGAAGAGGAGGAGCAAAAAGAAGAAAGCCAAAACAGAGTACTGAGGAAAGGTTAATTCAGCCTTATTTACAATAACATTTAATAGCAAAAACCTCGGTTTTCCCAGGATAAACATCCCTTCAGGACAATCATTAACAAATGACCAAATAAAGCCATTTTAGTTGCTCTGATTGCCATGGGGGAGGGGGGGTGTCTTAAATGAAAATAATTAAGGAAAGCCTACTACTCAATCATCAATAACCATTTACCATTATAATTTGGGGAAAACAAACCCAAACTATCCATTTGTCTTCATTTGTATACTCAGCCAATGATTACTTATTCTAAAACCATCAAGTATCAAACTCAATTATGTCTGCTACAGAGATAACCCTTCTAGAAGCCAAGCAATACTGTATACAACCTAAGACTCATAAGATTCATACGGTTACGGGTTCTTTACTCTCAGTACAACTTCTAAGAGTTACTGTTATATCAGGACTTTTAAGCAACTACTTCAAAGAAAAGTTAAAATTTCTCTCAGCATCTTGTGATGATATACAAAAAGTTACAAAACCATGTGTGAAATAAACAAGTACACGAATCAAGGTTGGATGTGCCCAGAGGAATGAGACAACAAATCGGCTTTACAAATGTTTCCTTTGCTTTAACTACAATCTTTTATTCAAAAGTTTTTAAATGCTCAGTCCCTTAAATGATATTTCTATCAAATACCAGAATGCATTATTCTTTCTCGTTTTAAAAATAAGCATATGGCTGTTTTAAACCTTGTAGCACTCCACATAAAGATAACAATATCAATATATCTTAAAAAAAAAAAAGGAAAGAAATTGATACACTCTGCTTCTTCATAAACAATGTAATCCACGTTCTTGTAACATTTCTACTTAAGAGGAAAACACACAAGCTTTAAAAAGATAACAGCCTTGATTTCAATTACTTTTCAGTAAATTAAACGACTAGCCTTAAACCCTTACAAACCACTGTGGACTTGATTCAGTGATAAGAAAAGAAAGCGAAACTGACCTTAAATAAAAAACAAATCAGTAAAACTGATTATTCCTATCTCCTATGCACTTTGAATGAGTGATAGTCAAAAGAGTAAAATTATAGGTTCAAAATTTACGACTCAAAAATCCGGAGACTCCACGAAAATGCACGAGAACCTGTAATACTGCTGTTACCTTGAAAAAGAGGTGTTAACGAAACAGTTTCTCGACCAGCTTTACTGTTACCTGAGTGTATCCACTTTAAGTAACCAACATGTTTCCCCATTAAACAAGTAAACCCTGAGGCCTCCCTGAACAGAAAAGAGCTATTCAACAAAAGTGATGTCTACTGCATTCATTATAACAAGGTGAAAGTCCTAGATTGTAAAACTTCGGTCCCGTCAAATTTTCATCTCAAACATCTGAAACTGATCACCCTCTCCCGCGACCCCCTCCAGGTAACCTGGCTCTTCTTGCCCCGAAAATAAAGAACAGGACCGAGGCGCACACGCTTTTGGGGACGCGCCGCCGGGGCCGGCCGGCCCCTCCTCTCCGCCCCCCCCCCCCCCGCCTCCCCCGAGGGTGCCCGCTCCGCCCCGGCGGCCGGCGTGGGGAACTCGGACACTCGGTGGCGGAGCCAGGTGGACGGCCCCGCGAGGGGCGACCGGCGTGCCGCGAAGGGGCGCCGGGGTGGGAAAGTTTGTCTGTCTCTGGGGGGTGGAGTGGGGGTGGGGAGGCGAGCCCGGGGCTCCGAGGGCCGCTCGGGGGCGGGAGGTGGCAGCCACGCGGGGGGCGGCGGGCGGGCCGGGGACGCCGGGCTCCGCGGCCGGCGGCCGGCGGCCGGCACACGCCCACCGCGGGCGGACCCGTACGGGCCAGGCCGCCCCGGAGCCGCCCGCCCGGCCCGGCCCACGGGCCGAGGGGGCGGGCTGGGGCCGGGTGGGGGCGGGAGGGCAGTGTCCATAGCAACCAGGGGGGTCTGGCCTCCCCGCGCAGCCCGGCTCTCCCGGCGCCCGACCGCCCCGGCCGCCGCCCCCTCCCCAGCGGCCTGGCCGGGCCGGCACAAGCGGCGCTGCCACCGGCGCCGCGGGGTCCCGGGCGGCCCGCGGCTGCGGAGGGGGCGGCGGGCGAGGGGCCGCGCCAGTCCCCGGCGGGCCGCGCCGGCTCAGGGGCGGCCGGGCCAGCTGCGGCCGAGGCGAGCGGGGCGCCCGGCGGGCCCCACGCCGGCCAGCGGCGGGCGGGAAGGAGGCGGGAGCTTACCTGACCCAGCTCGGCGCTCGCTCCATCCCCCTCGGCCGCCGCCGCCGCCGCCGCCGCCGCACACAGCCCAGCCGCCCGGCGGGGGACAATGACGTGCCTCCATCCGGGCACCGCCGCCGCCGCCTCCGGGTCAGCGCCGCGCCCGCAGCGCCCCGCCGGGCCGCCAGGGGGCGCGCCAGGGCCGCGCCCGCACGCGCCGCCGCCCAGGGGCCGTCGCACAAGAGGCGCGGCGCGCAGCTAACGGGCCGGGCAAGCGCGGGAGGGGCCGTCGTCAAAGCGCCGCGGGCGCAGGCTGGCGCGCGCGTCACTGGAGCGCCGGGGCGCCGCGGAAGGGGCGCGCTGATTGGCCGAGCCAAGCCGCGCGGCGCGGGCCGGGGCGGTCCTTCCCCCCGAGCGGTCGGCGGGAGCGGATCGAGCGGCGCGCGGCGGCCGCGGGGCCCGAGCCAGGCTCTGGCTGCGCCTGGGCCCGTCCGGCCTAAGCGGGGACGCGGCGGACCTGGGCGCCCCCCCAAACGGACGTGGCTCGGGGAGAGCCTCGCGCGCGCGCCGCGCCGCTACCCCTGCGGCACTCGTCCCTCGGCCTAGCGACCTAGCCTTTAAGGACGCCGGAGCCAGCCGGGCGCCAGCTCGCAGACTTCATAAATTGCGTGACCGGGAGGGGAGAGTTTGAAACCTGGCTCCGGAAAAGGCCAGGCCCCTGCCCAGCCCGTCTGGACTGCGCCTCATCCAAGCACTGCACACTCCTTGGGGCAACTAGACCAGGTCTTGCTCCCCATTGCCGGATCCATACTCCCCACCACTTACTGGATGTCTCCACGGCGAGAACTAATTAATTCAGATCTGCAGCGCGCCTCTCCTTCGCGTCCCCGCTCCTCCCTGATGGTCCTGGGAGGACCTTCTCTGCTTTAAGGACCAGGCCCTCCTACACTAACCTGAGTCCTTCCCATGGCCTAACTAACCCCTTACACCAAGCCCCACCCGCCCCACCTACCCTGGGACTGTGACCCGGACCCTCCCGGAGGCTACCTCCTCGCCACGCCCATTCCCTCAGTCTCCTTTCTGCTCCCCTCCTAGTCTTTACTCTCTTTTCAACCGTTATTTTTCTGTGACTTCCGTGATCATCCTTGATCTTGAAAAAACACAGGTCAGACGTTGCTTCTGCCTCTTCTCGACCCACAGAACAGTCTAAACTCCTTCACCTGACAGGCCCCGGTGGCCTTTCCTCTTGTGTGTGTCCCAGCCCAAAGAGACATCTTCCTACAAACACCCTATTCCTACATCTGCTTCTAGAAGCCCTGCTTGAACCCACCATCAGAATCTTACTGCTCCCCCTACAGACCACACATATTTTTATGGTGGCACTTAATTCACTATTGTTAGGGAAAGAAATCACTTGTGTGATTACAGTATCACCTGTGTGCTTGGAGAACACTGAAGTCGTTTGAGGACACAAAAACGGGAAAGGTGAATTCCAAACCTCCAAAATTCAGTGCCCACTTTTGGGATGAACACCGCAACTTCCTGATGAAGAATGGTTACGGAATTTCACCTTCGTGGCCCTTTCAACACTAATAAGAGGTCTGCAAGAGCAGGAGGGCCATAGGCATGGACGCAGTAATTTACTTGCCTTCCCCAAATGACTTTCAGATGATTAAATACAGAAGGAGAAGGAATTAAAGAGCCAGATCCTTAATATTCACCTAAGTCTTGTGGTAGTTCAAACTGCTACCCTTGGAAGTCACAGGAGACGTTTGCCTTCTAATTTCATTTTCCATTTTGCATTCCGTTGACAAGCTGCCCCACAGCCCTCCTCTTAATACAGTACCTGAGCAACTTAGATAGGAAAGGGGGCTTTTTACAACACCACCCCTTAGCGTTCTCTACCAGACAGGCTCTTGTGGGCGGGGTTACTGACCCCTCTCCACCCTCCTCTGTGCCTTGAAAGCAGAGGGTTTTTTCCTCCAAAGAGTTTGAGTCCCGATTATTATAACAGACTGACAACATAAGTGGAGAGGTTGCAAGGGATATTAGGAAGTCCATGAGCTGGTCTTTAACTGAGATAGTAAGCCAAACTGCCCCAGAAACTTGTTTTCTTCCACAAAGTGAGCGCTATTTGGAGATTTCACTTTGCCTCGGTGCTGACAAACTGTGTGACCTACAGAGATTACTTAGCCTGTTGCCTTTATCAAAACTGCCTTGGATGTGAGGGCGATCTGGCTGCGACATCTGTCACCCCATTGATCGCCAGGGTTGATTCGGCTGATCTGGCTGGCTAGGCGGGTGTCCCCTTCCTCCCTCACCGCTCCGTGTGCGTCCCTCCCGAAGCTGCGCGCTGGGTCGAAGAGGACGACCTTCCCCGATAGAGGAGGACCGTTCTTCGGTCAAGGGTATACGAGTAGCTGCGCTCCCCTGCTAGAACCTCCAAAACAAGCTCTCAAGGTCCATTTGTAGGAGAACGTAGGGTAGTCAAGTTTCCAAGACTCCAGACACATCCAAATGAGGCGCTGCACGTGGCAGTCTGCCTTTCTTTAAAAAAACAAAAACAAACAAAAAAAAAAACTGCCTTTATGCTGGAGGCAAATTCACCCCAACTGCCCCACCTCCCAATTCAGATAAAGAACAGAAAGTGTCCCAGTGATACATTAGATTTTGCGAGAACCTCCAGACACTTAGGGAGCCTATAGCGGGTGCTGTAAATGCCCCACCAGATCCCCTTTATCCCGCTGATGCACCCCTTACCCTCCCAGCTGCTGAGCGTTAGCTGCTAATAAGTCACAGCTGCCCCTTCTCTCACCAGCTGTTCCTGGCTGAAGGGGGAGCTGCCTCATGGGGAAGTTGACTCTGCCTCCCACCCAACCCCCCCCCCCCCCCCCCGCAGCCTACACCGGTGGCCTACTGACAAAGAGGTCCTGAAAGGCCTTGTCTCAAGTTGTGACCCAACTAGCAGTGCAGCGCAGGCTCCAGAGGTCCAGTCGGATCAGAAAGAAGTTCGTCTTCCACTACATCCCTGCTTGACTCCTTCCCTGCCCTCTTCCTTCCTTCCCTTTCCCTCCAGAGCACACTCTTCATATAGTACGTGCCTCTGAATTCTGTTTCAAGCCTGGCTTAAGATGGCAGGTACCAGGAAAGGTCCTAGGAAGCAGAGTCTAGGGATAAGATTCCAGGTGACAGGTGAGACACTGGTCGCCATGAAGCTGTATAAAAATCCCTCCCAGGGGAAGATGGGATGGAAGGTGGATAGAAGGGCATAGGCTGGCCTATTCAATCTCCCTGGTGTTTGGGAATGTGGGGAAAATAGTCATTGAAGGAACTGTGAAATTCGATGACTGGTCCTTTAAAGAAGGAGCATGGCAGGTCCTGGGCAGTTAGTCATCAATATAAAGCAAAGCATAAAAGCCAGAGAGATGTTTTAATGCCTTGTCGCAACCATCATCTGCAGTCAGAGGACAGGCAGTCCTGAGGACCAGGCCCAGGGGTCCACTTAGAAGAAGCAGAACTATAAAGTGATGGACTTGGAGGGGCTCCTGGGTGGCTCAGTTGGTTAAGCGTCCAAATCTTGATTTTGGCTCAGGTCATGATTTCTCGGTTTCGTAAGTTTGAGCCCTGCTTCCGGTTCTGCACAAGCATCATGGAGCCTGCTTGGGTTCTCTCTCTCTGCCCCTTCCCCACTCACACTGTCTCTGTCTCTCTCAAAATAAATAATTGAAACTTAAAAAAAAAAAAAAAAGAAGTGATTGACTTCTCAGCCATAGTTGGTCTCCAACACCAAAGTCAGGGCTCAGATAAAGAAGAGGTAGAACACCAAGACTAGGGACGATAAGTTAACCACAATGAACTTCAGATTGCTCTGAACCCTTTGGGCTTTCAGAAGCGGCCCAGCCCAGCCCCCCAACCTAAAGATGAGGCAGACGCCTCAAATGAGACAAGTAGTCTACAATACAGTGCTTTCTTTAGGATCTGCCCACAGGCCCCATGGCCACCAGACCGTCACTAAGGTTAGGTGTCAGTCAGTATGGCCCGATTGGATAAATGTTAGGCCTACTTAGGGAGGAGAGGAATGATACATTGAAGTAGCCAGGGCCTGGCTGATATATACCAGCAGGACCATAAGTAATCCTGTAAATGGATCTCAAGGGGCTCGATCAAGAGGAGGGAAGCGGTAATAAAGGATATAGAGGCACCCTCCCACAATACTGATCTAACACTTTGTCAAGGGCCTCCAGTGGCCAGTACTGATACACTTTATGCATAGTACTTGGCAAAAAGAAGTGAGTCACACTAAGTCATGACACACCAAGAGTTCCATGGAAGATAGTGGAAGAAGGGCTCAATAGGCCGAGGGAAGTGAACACCGGAGAATGGGTACTACCAACTGACTATCATACTTGCTGAAAAGGCCTGGGGGGCACTTTGCTTAACAAGGCCAAGGGGGTGGGGGCACCGTCAGCTTGAAGAAACTCAGTGGTGGCTATCATCTGTAGGCCAGAGGAGGGATAGGATCCTGGAATGACAGAGGCTGAATGGCAGCACTTACCCCTCAGAATCGAGGTGGGCATGAGTGGGCAGCAGGATCAGAGTGGCATATACGAGCATCTGACTCACAGGGATCCACGGAGGAGGCTAACAGATCATGGGGCAAGGTAGATGGGCAGTCAACAAAGACATACTACCTACAATCAAAGGATATATATATGTAAAATCTGGATGTGCAGAAGGCTGAGGTCACCTGACTTTCCCAGTGGAAAGTCAAAATCACCATTTGATAAAAGAGAAGCCAGATCCATAGAAGTGTATACAATAGTGATTCTCCAAATCCTTCACCGAAGAAGGATTTAATTGGGTTTAAAGGATTAATTGGCCATTTAATTGGGTAACCATACACTAGGAGAGAGGAATACCTGGATATTTCTAAGCCGTTGGTTTAGAGAGACAATGAGGACAGATGGGAACCCAAAGCACCCCCAAAGCTCCTTTTTCGCTAAGAGAGTAGTAACATATGGGGACAAGACACACATTGGATCTGTGGGCCCCAGCGGTCATTTCCCAAGTTTCCAAACTTAACATCCAAATGGTCATACTTCCAGGTTGAAAGCAAGGCAGAAAAAGCAAGGTGGAAGCCTTCACCCTCTCTTTGCCCTCTCTGGCCAAAAGAATAACTCTTCAGGGAATGGCTGAGAATATTAGTGCTGTACCTTATGGATATAAAGGCTGCAGGGCTATTGGTCTTTGTCACATGCCCATTTAACTCACCAGTCTCGCCCCTGAAAAAAACTGGATGAGTCAGGGAGGATAACAATCGACCACTGCGAGTGTAACTATCAAGGACTCATCTAGCACCAACTTAATTCCACCACCCAGGCCACCCTGTCCCTGGGAACTCCGCACCCACAATAGAATGGAGTACTTAGAATCTCTCAATCTTTGCCCTACGCCCCTTGGAACAAACAAAACCAGGCCCTTTACCTCTTACAGCTTTTACTCACCATCACTATGAACAAAGAGGAAATAAGATAAACATGAAAAAAATGGAGTAGTCATAAAGCACATTCAAAAGAAGTACCTACAGTATTTTGACACAAAAAGAAGAAAAGAAAGAGTGCTCAGATGACACCATCAATAGACTTGTCCCTGCAGCCTGGGCTGAGATACAGTCATCACAGAGTGCTGTTTGGGGACAGACAGACTAGATATAAATTCCGGCTCCAGCTTTTATTTATTAGTTGAGTTCTTTGGTCTTGCTTTGGACTCTCGTGAAATGAAAGGCTTGTTTAACTTATCAAAGCCGACTTTATCCTAATGGATAATTAACACCCCCTCCCCCCAACCCAACATAAGATATTAAAGCCCAAAAGTTTTCAAGAAAAGATACATTTGATTTTCTGAGGACCACAGTCTCCTATGAAGGAAATCTGAGACTATGACTCAACAAATCTTAGACCAGGTTTATTTTGAGGTTAATAGGTCCCAAGTCACTCCTTTATGTATTGCCAAAATATTAATTTAGAACCCAGAATAAACCATGCACTGGAGATACTGTATCTACTTTCCAGAGGCCATTCTGTTTAGGATACAGAGTTATACATAATTAGTTACTCCACATTGACAATGCTCTAAATTAAGAAGGTGAAGTTTAGAGGCGTTGGGAATAACCCTCCCAGTAGATGACATTCAGGAAAAATTTTATGAAGGTGGTGACACTGAAAATGGGTCCTTGAGGGTTGAATAGAACTTTTTACAGGCAAAAAAGGGATAGGAAAAGGATGCCAGGATTTGAGGAGCAAATACTATTTGGGAGCAAAGTCTGTCCCCCCTTAGATCTGTTGCCCTTAGGGGTGCCTGGGTGGCTCAGTCGGTTGAGCGTCCCACTTCGGATCAGGTCATGATCTCACAGTTCATGGGTTTGAGCCCTGCATCGGGCTCTGTGCTGACAGATCAGAGCCTGGAGCCTGCTTTGGATTCTGTGTCACCCCCTCTCTCTCCCTCTCCCCAACTCTCTCTCTCTATCTCTAAATAAATGTAAAAAAAAAATTTTAAGAACTCTGTTGACCTTGGAAATGTGCACAAATGAACACTGATAATACAGTTGGTAGCAAGGAGAAGGTTCAATGTGTAACTTGATTCAGCAGACTAGGGGTTTCAAAGGAGAAATTGAGTGGTCTAATCAGGTCTAACTGGCTGGTCGAGGCTATAAGGAAAAATCTCACTTCCTAGATTTACAATGGAAATAAACACCTGTCCAATTCATGAACATGAATGCATGTTATTCTAAACAATGATTAAACACAGTCCTGGAAGTTTGCCCCCCACCCAAAAAAACCCACAAGATATTTCAATCAGAATGGAGAAAACATATCTTCGTCTGTATACCGCAACTTGAAAAAAAGAGAAAATATGTGAGCCCCCTGAAGAGTTTTCAGAAAAGTGGCTGATTAAAACATGAATATAAAAAAATCAATTGAATGTGAATTTACTTAATGCTATGGAATTGTACACTTGAAAATGGTTACAATGATGAATATTTTTTATTTACTATTTATTTGGGGGGGAAGGAGGGGCAGAGAGAGAGTGAGAATGAGAATCCCAGGCAGGCTCCACACGCGGCTCCACGGGCTTAGCGTGACTACTTCCACAAGCCTGGCTGAAATCAAGAGTCGGATGCTTAACCGACTGAGCCACCCAGGCACCCTGATAAATTTTGTGTACCATTTTACCACAGTAAAAAAGCCAACCGAAATCTATATACTAGCAATATCTAATTAGAAAAATAACAAACATAATCATGGGGTTAGGGTTAGGCTAAGGCTTTAAAATGCTAAGGAATAGCTAATTCCTTAGCTAAAGCTAAGGCTTTAAAATGCTAAGGAATAAATAATAAACTTGAAAAATGTGCAGGGCCTAAAACTTATGATCAAGGGTCCTAAAGAAAGATTTTCTGAATGAAAAGATTTTCTGAGTGTACTTCAGTTTTTAAAGATTATAAGTACAACATGACTGATCCCAAAGAATTCTTTCCAGAACTCAGTAAGATACCTATAGTATGAAGATAAAAATAAATTTATTTTTAAAATTTTTTAATGTTTATTTATTTTTGAGAGAGAGTGTGACTGGGGGACGGGCGTAGTGAGAGGGAGACACAGAATCCGAAGCAGGCTCCAAGCTGTCAGCACAGAGCCCAAAAAGGGGCTCAAACCCACAAACCGTGAGATCATGACCTGAGCTGAAGTCGGATGCTTAACCGACTGAGCCACCCAGGCGCCCCAAGATTAAGATCAATTTACAAATGCAATGCAGTTAGTCCTAAAAGGACTCCCGTGGCACTTACTAAGATGTTTCAATATGCATCTGTGCAATCAAGCCATTCATTAATAAACCCCAAACTTAACTGTATATAGCTCCTATCTCTTGAAACAGTTCACACGTGCATTCATGCAGCAAATACCCACCTAGCATCTACTCTGGAAGTCAGGGAGAGAAATGATGTGTTAGTCCCTGCCCTCAGTGAACTTTAGGGTGTTTATATAAAGCAGCTGTGAGCAACAAGTCCCAAAATTGCAGGAAGGAAATGTGGGGGGGGGGGGGGGAGGGGGTAATAATAGGATGGAGGAGGGGCAGATCAGTAGGAAAAGAAGTTCAGAGTGGGCTTTCCTGCAGCCCACCGAGACCGAGCCCTGCAGATTGAGTGGCAACGTGCAAGGTGAAATTAGTGGGGGCAATTCAGAGCAGAGAGACTCAGAGACAGAGATGGGAAGAGCGAGTCGAGAGAGGAAAGGCAAGGAAAGGGCGTGGAGCCCAACGCAGGGCTCAATCTCATGACAGTGAGATCATGACCTGAGTCGAAATCAAGAGTCGGACGCTTAACCTACTGAGTCACCCAGGTGCCCCGTGTTTCTTATTTTTCTAATCCTAATTCTAACTCACCCTGGTGAGTATTTGAAGGAAACTTTGTCAGAACTCTCAGAAAAATTTCTCACCATACAGCTGAACTTGGCAAAAGATGCCCAGGAAGAAGGCCAAAAGTTTCTCTGTTCGGAAGAATGACAATCAATGTCTGACGACAAACTCAAGTCTCCGCAGAGTTTACAAAAGACAATACTACTAGTTGTTAACCAGTTAACCATTAACCAGAGGTTATTATGTGCCAGACATTACTTCTAAAGATTTACACATGTTGATTTATTCAATCCTTCCAACTACCCCATGAGGTAGGTATTATAAGCATTTCCATTTTATGGGTGAGTTACGTGAGGCAAAGAGAGGTTAACTAACTGGTTCGAGGTCATACAAGCTAATAAATGGAAGAATCCACATTCTTTTTTTTTTTTAAATTTTTTTTAACGTTTATTTATTTTTGAGACAGGGAGAGACAGAGCACGAACAGGGGAGGGTCAGAGAGAGGGAGACACAGAATCGGAAGCAGGCTTCAGGCTCTGAGCTGTCAGCACAGAGCCCGATGCGGGGCTCGAATTCACGGACCGCGAGATCATGACCTGAGCCCAAGTCGGACGCTTAACCGACTGAGCCACCCAGGCGCCCCAGAATCCACATTCTTAAAGCTCCAAGCCAACTCTGTCCTGGAGAACTCTCTGTAATGATGATAAAATCCTGTGCTAACAGAGTGGCCACTGCAGTCGTGGACTACTTGAAACGTGGCATGGTATGCCTGAGGAGGAACTAGATTCAAATTTTATTTAATTTTAACTAATTTAAAATTTTTAACATGTATTCATTTTTGAGAGACAGAGAGAGACAGAGTGTGAGTGGGGGAGGGGCAGAGAGAGAGGGAGACACAGAATCCCAAGCAGGCTCCAGGCTCCGAGCTGTCAGCACAGAGCCTGACATGGGGCTCGAACCTGATCTGGAGTCAGAGGCTCAATGGACTGAGCCACCCAGGTACCTCTAAGCATTCAACTCTTGAACTTGGCTCAGGTCATGATCTCACGGTTTGTGAGATCAAGCCCCGAGTCAGCTTGGGATTCTCTCCCTCTGTCTCTGCCCCTCCCTGACTCATGTGCACGTGCTCTCTCTCTCTCTCTCTCAAAATAAATAAATAAATAAACATTAAAAAAAAACATCCTGCAAGAAACAACTTAAGTGAGAGAACACCTAAGACCATGAAATACATACAGCTCAGATGAAGGGAAGGGAGAAATCTGGTAAGAATTACAAAATGTGGACATCAGGGAGGAGAGGCACAGCAAATACATGAAATACAACACAGACCGACTCTGCCTGGGATCACTGATTTTTTTTTCTGGTCTTCAACCTACTCTTGTGGGCTCTGAATAAGCAGTCGGGACTAATGCTATCCAATAAAATATAAAGTGGGCCACATACGTATTTCTAACTTTTCTAGTAGTCACATTTAAAAAGGGTGTATTTTTTAAGTGAGATTAATTTTAATAATATATTTGATTTAATCCAAAACACTCCAAATATTATCATCTTAACATGTGGTATGAGCCACATTTCAGGTTGGCAGTGACTGGCCTAGTGGATAGTAAAGGTCTGTAGAATACTAATCATCAATTTATTATTTTTTTTTTAATTTTTTTCCAACGTTTTTAATTTATTTTTGGGACAGAGAGAGACAGAGCATGAACGGGGGGGAGGGGCAGAGAGAGAGGGAGACACAGAATCGGGAACAGGCTCCAGGCTCCGAGCCATCAGCCCAGAGCCTGTCTCGGGGCTCGAACTCACGGACCGCGAGATCGTGACCTGGCTGAAGTCGGACGCTTAACCGACTGCGCCACCCAGGCGCCCCTAATCATCAGTTTAAAAAAGAAACTATTCTACATCACCTAGTGGGCAGAAGTTCCATAAGGCACATTATCCAGTGATAAAAGCAAGCCGCAGAACTCTCCATATATAAGAAACCCCAAAACTCTTTAAGTACCGTATCTTGAGTTTCTATGATATTCAATAACTTACTTCACAGAAACTCCTTAGAGATGGCTCCATTGGAGAGAATCATCATATTTATAGAGCGTACCCAGGAATGTTTACTTCATTGCTTTTTTTTAAAGTGTGGTAAAATACAACGTAAAACCTCTTATTTTGGACCATTTTAAAGATTTTTTATTTTGAAGCAATCTCTCTCTACCCAACATGGACCTCAAACTCACAACCCCAAGGTCAAGAGTGGTACACTCCACCGATCGAGCCAGCCACGCGCCCCTCATTTTGACCATTTTAAAGTGTGCAATTTAGTGACATTAGGTACATTCACAATGTTATGCAACCATCAACACTTACTAGTTCCAGGATTTTTTTTCACTACCCTAAAGTGGAAACTTCCTGCACATTAAGCAGTCACTCCCTGTTTTCTCCATACACCAGCCCCTGGCAACCATTATATCTGGCTTCTCTTATATCTTGATCTCTTATATCTGGCTTCTTTCGCATAGCATGTTTTCCAGGTCTGTGCACCCTGTGGAATAGATCAGTATTTCATTCCCTTTTATGACTGCATCATATTCCATTATACGGACACAACATATTTTATTCATCCGTTCTTCTGTTGATAGACATTTGGGCTCTTTCTGCCTTTTGGGCGTCATGAACAGAGCAGCTATGACCCTTGTGTACAAGTTTTAGTTTGAACACCTTTTTTCTTTTTTTTTTTTAATTTTTTTTTTAACGTTTATTTATTTTTGAGACAGAGAGAGACAGAGCATGAATGGGGGAGGGTCAGAGAGAGGGAGACACAGAATCGGAAACAGGCTCCAGGCTCTGGGCTGTCAGCACAGAGCCCGACGCGGGGCTCGAACTCACGGACCGCGAGATCATGACCTGAGCCAAAGTCGGCCGCTTAACCGACTGAGCCACCCAGGCGCCCCTGAACGCCTTTTTTTTCCAATTCTTTTGGGTGTGTGTGTACCTAGGAGTGGAATCTCTGGGTCATGTGGTCAGATCTGTGTTTAACTTATTGAGGAACCATTACGCATTTTCCACAGTGACTGCACCAGTTTACGTTCCCACCTGCAGCGTTTGAGGGCTCTGATTTCTTTGCATCCTTGCCAACACGTGTTATTTTCTTTATGCTTTTCCCAGTGGGCGTGAAGTGGCATCTCGTTGTGGTTTTGTATTTCCCTAATCATGTCGAGCATCTTTTCACAGGCTCATGAGCCATTGCATATCACCTTTGAAGCAATGTCAATTCAAGCCATTTGTCAATTTTTAAATTGGGTTATTTGTCTTTTTATCGTTGACTTGTAAGAGTCCTTTAAACTGGTTACTAGACTCTTTTCAGACATGATTTGGAAATATTTTCTCTCACTCTGGGGTGACTGCTTTACTCTCTTGATAGTGTCCTTTAATGCACAAAAATTATAAAATTTGAATGGAATCCAGTTTATTTTTTCTTTTTTGTTTGTGCTTTTGGTGTGGATTTTTTTTTTTTATACTCCCTTTATAATATTAAGGACGTTCCCTTCTATTGTTTGTCCGATGGGTGTTTTTATCACGACACGGTGTTAGATTTTGTCAAATGTTTTTTCTACGTGATTTAAGAGGATCAGGAGATTGGGATCTTTTCCCCTTCCTTCTCTTAATGTGGTATATTGCACTGATTGATTTTTCCGCTTGCTGACCCACCCTTGCATTCCTGAGATAAATCCTACTCAGTCACAAGTTTAATCATCGTAACATACTGCTGGAGTCGGTTTGCGAGTTTTCTGTTGAGGATTTTCCCATTTACATTCATAATGGATATTGGTCTGCAGGGTTTTTGTTGTTTTTTTAAATGTTTATTTAGTTTTGAGAGACAGAGACAGAACCCAAGCTGGGGAGGGGCAGAGAGAGAGGGAGACACAGAATCCGAAGCAGGCTCCAGGCTCTGAGCTGTCAGCACAGAGCCCGACGCGGGGCTCGAACCCACGAACCAAGAGATCATGACCCGAGCCGAAGTCAGATGCTTAATCGACTGAGCCACCCAGGCGCCCCTGCAGGGTTTTTTTTTTTTTTTTTAAGTCTGTTTATTTATTTTAGAGAGGCAGAGTGTGAGCAGGGGAGGGGCAGAGAGAGAGACAGAGAGAGAGAGGAGAGAGAGAATCCCAAGCAGGCTATGCATGGGGTCAGCACAGAGCCTAATACAGGGCTTGAACTCATGAAACTGTGAGATTATGACCTGAGCTGAAATCAAAAGTTGGATGTTTAACTGACTGAGTCACCCAGGTGCCCCCAGTTTGTGGTTTTCTTGTGATGTTTTTGTCTGGCTTAAGTATCAGGATAATGTTGGCCTTGTAAAATGACACAGAAAGTGTTTTCTCCTTTTCTATTTTTTTGAAGAGTTTGAGAAGTATTGGTGTTAATCCTTCTTAAATATTTTGTAGAATTCAGCGGTGAGGCCATCTTGTCCTGGACTTCCTTTGTTAGAAGGTTTTGTTTTGTTTTAAAAATTTTCAAAGTTTATTTATTTATCTTGAGAAAGAGAGAGCATGAGCTGGGGAGGGGAAGAGAGAGGGAGAGAGAGAATTCCAAGCAGGCTCCACACTGTCAGTGCAGAGCCTGACACAGGGCTCAATCTTACAAACCATGAAATCACGACCCGAGCCGTAACCAAGAGGCAGATGCTTAACCAACTGAGCCACCCAGGTGCCCCATGTTGGAAGGTTTTGGATTATTGATTCAACTTCCTAAATTGTTATATACCACATTAATAGAACCACATGATCTTGTCAATTAATATAGGAAAAGCCTTTGACAAAATCCAACAGTCTTTCATTACAAAAACACTCAACTCAGATTTTCTATTTCTTTTTGAGGCAGTTTTGGGAGGTTGTATGTTCCTAATAATTTGTCCATTTCATCCATTTATGTATTTCGTTGGTGTATAATTATTCATAGTATTCTCTTAAAATACTTTTCTTTTGTAGTGTCAGTAGTAAGATCCCCATTTTCAATTCTGATTTTATTAATGAATTCTCTTTTTTTCCTTAATCTAACTAAAGGTTTGTCAGTTTTATGAATCTTTTCAAATAACCAAATTTGATTTTATTGATTTTCTCTATTGTTCTAGTCACAATTTCATTTATTTTCACTTCTACCATTATATGTTTCCTTCCTCTCGTAACTTTGGACTTAGTTTGTGCTTCTTTTTCTAGTTCCTTAAAGTATAAGCTATTAATTTGAGATCTTTATTTATATATACATATATATACACAAGTATATATATACTTGTGTGTGTATATATATATGTATATATTGTGTATATATATATGTGTATATATATATATATATATATATATATACATATATATATAGTTTGTTTTGGTTTTGTTGTTGTTTTTTTTTTAGGGGTGCCTGGGTGGCTCAGTCGATCGAGTGTCCGACTTTGACTTTGGCTCAGGTCATGATCTCACTCATTCTCTCTCTCTCTCTCTCTCTCTCTCTCTCCCCCCTCCCCTGCCCTCTCTCTCAAAAATAAAAAACAAAATAAAAAAAAATATATTTTTTATTGCTAACATATAAATTTTAAAGTTAATTTATTTTGAGAGAAAGGGGGGAGGAGGGGCAGAGAGGGAGGGAGAGAGAGAATCCCAAGCAGGCTCCACACTGGCAGCACAGAGCCCAATGCAGGGCTCAAACTCATGAACCACGCGATCATGACCTGAGCCAAAATCAAGAGTTGGACGCTTAACCCACTGAACCACTCAGATGCCCCAAGACCTTTCTTTTAAATATAGACATTATAGCGCTAAGTTTCTTTTTCCATTGCATGTCATAAGTTCTGATTGTTTTTGTTCATCTCCCAGTATTTTCTTATTTATTTTGTGATTCCTCCTATGACCAAATTGTTGTTTAAAAATGTATTGTTTAGGGGTACCTGGGTGGCTCAGTCGACTGAGCGTCCAACTCTTGAATTTGGCTCAGGTCATGACTCCAGGGTCAGGGGATGGTGCCCCATGTGAAGCTCCACACTGAGTGTGGAGTCTGCATGGGATTCTCTCTCTTTCTGCCTCAGCCCCTCTCCCCCGCTCACGTACTCTCTTTCTCTCAAAAGAGACAAGAATGTATTGGGGTGCCTGGGTGGCTCAGTTGGTTAAGCGTGCAACTTCGGCTCAGGTCATGATCTCGTGGTTTGTGGGTTCGAGCACTGCATCGGGCTCTGTGCTGACAGCTCGGAGCCTGGAGCCTGCTTCCGATTCTGTGTCTCCCTCTCTCTCTGCTCCTCCCCCTCTCATGCTCTGTCTCTTTCTGTCTCAAAAATAAATGTAAACATTAAAAAAAAAGAAACAAGAATGTGTTGTTTATAAATAAAATTTTAAAAATATATATTTTTTAAAAAGGGCACCTGGCTGGCTCAGTAGGAAGAGCATGCAACTCTTTATCTTGCAGTCGTAAGTTCGAGCCCCATGTTGGGTGTAGAGATTAGTTTAAAAAAATGATAATAAATGAACTTAAAAATATATTTAAAAGAAATGTATTGTTTAGCTTACATATTTTGTGAATGCTCTAGTTTTCCTTCCAGATTTCTTGTTTCATTCTATTGTGGTCAGAGAAGATATTTTGTGTGATTCCAGTTCTGTTAAATTTATTGTGACTTAACATATAGT
Source organism: Panthera onca (assembly GCF_046562875.1). Classification (NCBI taxonomy): domain Eukaryota; kingdom Metazoa; phylum Chordata; class Mammalia; order Carnivora; family Felidae; genus Panthera; species Panthera onca. Next base: position 5,199,705 of record NC_138354.1, read on the forward strand.
CTGCTCTGGGGTGCCTGGGTGGCTCAGTTGGTTGAGTGTCCAACTTTTAATTTTAGTTCAGGTTGTAGCCTCACAGTTGTGAGATTGAGCCCCTCGTGTAGGGTTCCGCTTGGTGTGGAGCCTGCTTGAGATTCTCTCTCCCTTTCCCTCTGCCCCTCACTTGCTCATGCTTTCTGAAAAAAAACAAAAACAAAAACAAAAACCAAAAAACATACAGTCTGTCCTGGAGAATGCTGACTTATAGTGTTGTTCACTTCCTTTATTTTTCTGCTGATCTTGTTTAGTTACTTTATTCATTATTAAAAGTGAGGTATTTAAGTCTCCAAACTACTATTGTTGAACTGTCTATTTCTCCATTCAATTCTGTCAACTTTTTCTTCATATATTTGGGGGCTCTATGAGGTATGTATATAATTCTTATATCTTCTCAATGAATTCATCCTTTTATCAATATATAATACCCCTTTTTGTCTCTTGTAACAATTTTGGCTTAAAGTCTACTTTACGCGATATTAATATAACCACTCCAGCTCTCTTTTGGCTATTATTAGCATAGAATATCTTTTTCATTTTTTGAAAATTTAAAAGGTAGAGGGTGGAGTTTTGTTGTTTGTTGTTGTTTTGTTTAAAAAAATTTTTTAATGTTTTATTATTTATTTTTGAGAGAGAGAGACAGAGCATGAGCAGGGGAGGGGCAGAGAGAGGGAGACACAGGATCTGAAGGAGGCTCCAGGCTCTGACCTGTCAGCACCAAGCCTGACACAGGGCTTGAACCCCAAACTGTAGGATCATGACCTGAGCCAAAGTTGGACGCTTAATTGACTGACCCACCCAGGCTCCCCTGTTGTTGTTTTTTAAATACCTTCTGCCAATCTCCGCCTTTTAATTGGAGAGTTTAACCCATTACATTTATTTATTTATTTATTTATTTACTTACTTACTTACTTACTTACTTACTTATTTGAAAGAGAGAGAGACCAAGGGAGGTATAGAGGGAGATAAAGAGAGAATCTCAAACAAGCTCCACACTGAGGGCATTGACCTGGGATTATGACTTAAGCTGAAATCAAGAGTTGGATCTTCAACTGACTGAGTCACTCATGCACCCCAAACCCATTACATTTAGAGTAAGGAAGAACTTATTTCTGCCATTTTTTATGTGTTTTCTGAATCCCATATCTTTGTTGTTCTTCAATTTCTCCATTCCTGCCTTCTTTTGTGCTTAACTGATTGTAGTGTTCTGCTTTGATTCCTTTTTCATTTCTTTTTCTCTCTATATATTTGTTTACTCGTGCTCTTAGTGGTTACTTGGAGGGCTACAATGAAAATCTTAAACTTATAACACCTTAGTTTGAATTAATACCAGCTTAGTTTTAAAGTACACAACACATTTGTTCTTATATATTGCCATCCCTGACACTTTACAGGCCTACTGTCACCGATTCCTCTTTATACATAGTTTTCATGTTAACATAGATTTATAAATATTGTTTTATGCATCTGTCTTTTAAATAACATAGGAAAATGGAGGAGTCACAAACCAAAGTAACAATAATAGTGGCTTTTATATTTACCTATGTAGTCATCTTTACCATCGTTGTTTATTTCTTTGTATAGTCTTCAGGTTACTATCTAGTATCCTTTCATTTTGGTCTGTAGCACTCCCTTTAGCATTTATTTTTTTTTAATGTTTATTTATTTTTGAGAGACAGAGAGACAAAGTGTGAGCAGAGGAGGAGCAGAGTGAGAGGGAGACACAGAATGTGAAGCAGGCTCCATGCTCTGAGCTGTCAGCACAAGGCCCAATGTGAGACTCGAACTCACGAACCATGAGATCTTGACCTGAGTTGAAGTTGGATTGCTTAACCAACTGAGCCACCCAGGTGACTCAGCATTTCTTTTTTTTAAAGATTTTTAAATTATTTTTAAGTAACCTCTATACCCAACATGGGACTCAAACTTACAACACTGATATCAAGAGTCAAATGCTTCACCAACTGAGTAAGCCAGGCTCCCCTCCTTTAGTATTTCTTGTAGAGAAGGTCTACTAGTAACAAACTCCTTCAGCTTTTGTTTCTTTCGGAATGTCTTAATTTCTCCTTCCTTCTTGAAGGATAGTTTTCCTAGGTATAGAATTCTTCGTTGACAGTTTTCTTTTTTCAGTACTTTAAATATGTCACTCCACTGCCTGCTGGCCTCCACGGCTTCTGATGAAAAATCTATTGTTAATATTGCTAAAGATCCTTTGTATGTTACAAGTTGCTTCTCTCCCTGTTTTCAAAATTCTTTTCATCCTTGTTTGATTATCCTGTGTCTTGCTGTATACCAATCTGTGTTTATTCTACTTGAGTTCACTGAGTTTCTTAAATATGTAGATTACTGTCTTTTTTTTAGATTTGGTAAGTTTTCAATAATTTTTTCTTCAAATATTCTTCCTGCACCTTTCCTCTCTCTTTTCTCCTTCTGGGACTCCCATGATATATATGTTAGTCTGCTTCACAGTGTTCCACAGGGTGTTTCTCTGTTCCTTTTTTGTTCATTGTTGTCTCTTTCTGTTTCTCAGATAGGAACACTTTGCCAGACCAATTTTCACATTTGCTGATTCCTCCATCTGCTCAAATCTGCTGACCCCTTCTGCAAATTTTTCATTTCAGCTATTGTACTTTTAATCTCTAAAATCTCTATTTTCTTGCACTTTTTGATGTCTATCTCTTTATTGATATTCCATATTTATTAAGACATCATCCTCTTGGTTTTCTTCAGCTTTGTGTGTGTGTGTGTGTGTGTGTGTGTGTGTGTGTGTGTGTGTGTGTGGTAGTTTCCTTTAGCTCTTGGAGCATATTTAAGACAGCTGCTTTAAAGTCTGTGTTTTCTCAGGGACAGTTTATGTTTGTGGTATTTTGATTGTATAATTTAAAAAAATTTAGTTTCCATCCCCATTCCTGGCACAGGGTTCCTAAAACTCTTGTAATTTTCTAATTGATAAGAGCAGTAGGAGCATCTTTTGTTCTAATGAGGTGACTCTGGATAGGCTCCTGGATAGCTCCTGAAAGGGAGCTGGTCACCTGAGAAACCAGGTCATGATTAGAACCTCGGGACAGGGCTGAAAGTGGAGTTAATGATAGATCATGCCCATATGAGGAAGCCTCCCTAAAATCCCAATAGTACGGGGCTCGGAGAGCTTCCAGGCTGGTGAACACATGTAAGTACCATGATGGAGATGCACCCTAACTCCATGGGGACAGAAGATCCTCTAGAGTTCACTCTATGCATTTCTTCATCTGGCTGCTCATCTGTGTCCCTTATTATATCATTCAATAAACTGGTAAGTACAAGTGTTTCCCTGAATTCTATGATCTGCTCTAACAAATAATTGAATCCAAGGTAGGGGGGTCACAAGAACATCTGATTTGTCGCCAAGTTGGACAGAAGTTGTGAATAACCTGGGGACCTGCTATCTCCAGATAGACAGTGTCAGAATGGAGTTAAATTGTGGAACACCCAGGTAGTCACGGAATTGCTTGGTGTGAGAATAAACTCAGTACATCTGGTGTCAGAAGTGTTGTCAGTGTGGCCATTGTATGAGAGTAAAGGAGAAACACAGTAAAGGAGTGATATGGATTTCCCCTATTTACTGTTCATTTTTTTGGTCCTGGGAATGGCCCATACTTTCTTGTATGTTTGCATGCTTCTACTTTTTCATTAAAAATTGGATATGTTGGGTGCCTGAGTGGCTCAGTCGGTTAAGCGTCTGACTTTGGCTCAGGTCATGATCTCATGGTTTGTGAGTTCAAGCCCCATGTCGGGCTCTGGGCTGACAGCTCAGAGCCTGGAGCCCGCTTCAGATTCTGTGTCTCCCTCTGTCTGCCCCTCCGCTGCTTTCACTTTGTCTCTCGCATTGTCTCAAAAATAAATAAACATTAAAATTTTTTTAAAAAATTGGGTATGTTGAGTATTGTTTTACAAAAAAGAAAGAAAAGAAAGAACAAAAGGCTCCCTAGCTCTTTGCAGTTTGGCTCTGTGTTGGGGCATTCCTTCAACAATTAGCCAGGCTGTTTACAACTCTGCCTCAGCCTTCACATCCTGATTATGCAGAGTCTAATGACCAGCCAGCAGTGAAAGCTTATGATCTTCCCAGGTCTTTGCTGAGCATGCATCCTGCCCTGGCCATGCACAGGGATTTCTAGGTTGCCCAGTATATGACAGAGTTTTTCAAAGCCCTTTTCCCCAAAGTTTCTCACTTTACAGCTTTTTCTCCCCAGCGTTGTCTATTGTTTATCTCAACAGTTATTTTTTGCCCCATTGGTGGCTTGTCCATTTGGTTTTCATTCTTTTCCAGTAACATCCTCCATGTAGCCATGGCCATCTTTCCACCATGAGAGAGTTTTAGTTTTAGATTGGGAAGAACAAAGGCATGTCCCTTGTGTCAGTCCTTCAGGGGACCCACAGGCAAGTCAAAAAAGACCAACAGAATTCCTTCAGATCAAGGTCTCCTGAAATCCTGGACTAGATGCACACATTGGGAATGCTGGCTGCCTTCAAGACTGTTGCTGTGGTCTTGGATGGGGTAAGGCTAAGTTAGAAGGCCAGAACTGAATCCAAGACTGCTTCAGTGGTCTTTCTCATGGTTAAGCATTTGCTTAGTGACTGTAAACCAGTGACTATCTTCTAGAGGTTTTATAAAGTTGATTCTGACAGTTTTTGCCAGGATTTTCAGTGTTATAGGGAGAGACAGCCCCTGGAGGTCCCTACTCTACCATTTTTGCTGACATCACTCTTAAGAGGTTTTTTTGATGTCAATTTTTTGTTTGGGCATAATATATAAGTGGTGTTACATATGGAAAATATGAGAAACGTGGTCACTGGGGGTCTTCAGAGAGTTTGAGAAGCACTAATCCCCAGTCTCTTGGTTATTCTAATACTCCATTTCCCCTCACTTTCTTGGGAAAATGGTGAAAACTATATATCAAGGTGACTTTGCATTGTTCTGTCATCCACACAGATGTTGGAATTGAGAGCAATCAATTGAGGAGGAGGATGGACAAAACACAGTTGGAGACTGTGTCCTTCCCATGAACATAAGGAGATGACAAGAGAGTCAGAAGACAAAAGTAGACAAAAGAGCAGTGATGTATAATGGAATGAGCTTTCAAATGAAGGAGGCAAAACACAAAGAACCATATAACATCTCAAATTTAAAATAATTTATATCTACCAGGAACAAAGCCATAATGTGTGTTATTGCCATAATGATTAAATGTGGTTCTTGTGTTTTGGACCAATGAAGAAACACAAGAATAAAATAAGATGAGAGAGAGAGAGAGAGAGAGAGAGAGAGAGAGAGAGAGAGAGAATCAATATAATCAATAGAAGCCTGGTCAGAGTATAAAAGATTGGCTGATTAAAAAAGATACATATGTAAGCCAACTGTTCTCCATGAATTAATGAGAACAACTTAGAGCATGTTATGAGCAGTGACTCTCATCACAGTAGCTGAAAACAAAATAGCAAATAATAAATAACAAATTGAAATAACTTACAGGACGTAAGTGAAGAACATGATCAAACGTAACCAAGGGAGACTTGCTAAATGGTGGGGTTCTAATTCAATATTGAACTGGTACCATGTGGTTGGATTATAACTGTGATGAGACTGATTGCAAAGGGATTCATCCTGGAACATAATACATTGCTTATAAACTAACTAAATAAGACCTGTTTAAGAAAATGTTTATTTATTTTGAGATAGAGCAAGAGCAGGAGAGGGACAGAGAGAAAGGGAGAGAGAGAATCTCAAGCAGGCTCCACACTGTCAGTGCAGAGTCTGATGTGGGGCTTGCACTCACGAACTGTGAGATCGTGACCTGAGCTGAAACCAAGTCAGATACTTAACTGACCGAGCCACTGATGTGCCCCAATATATAATACCTTTTAATTGGGTTACAGGTGTAGTGTAATGAATTACAAGAGGATTCCTTCTGGAAGTTAGTGAGACTGTTGTAAATGCTGTGTAGGCAAGTAACACATTAAATTATGAGTACATCTATGTACTCTGGCCTTCTCTTCCCTTTCCCTCAACAGCTCATTCTTCCATTCATTCATCAATTTTCCATTTGGGCGTGTCCCTTGAGCATGCAAGAGTGTGTATGATACAGAAAAAAATGAGGAGCCCAGAGATGTATTTGGGGAGGAAAGAAGTGGAATTTGCTTCAAAAAAGTAATATCTACAATAAAGTGTACTAAGGGCTCTCGGGGGTGGGTACAAGCACTAGGGAAGTGCAGAGTGGGGGGCACTAACATAGGGAGATGACAGGAGAGCTGTGAGGGTGGTGCTCTGGGCTGAATTGTGTCCTCCCAAAATGTTGGTGCCCTAACTCCCACTGCCTAAGAATGGGATCTTGTTTGGAGACAGGGTCTTTATAGAAGTAATTGAGTTAAAAAAAAAAAAATGATGTCCTTGGGGTGCCTGGGTGGCTCAGTCAGTTGAAGGCCCGACTCCATGCTGGGCATAGAGCCTGCTTGAGATTCTCTCTCTATCCCTATCCCTGTGCCCTTCCCCTCCTCTTTCTCTCTCTCAAAAAAAAAAAAAAAAAAAATCTAAAAAAAAAGAAAAAAAATGAGGTCCTTAAAGAGGGCCTTAATCCAATGACAGTGTCCTTATTAGAAAGGGAAATTTGGACCCAGACGCACACATGCAGGGAGAACACCATGTGAAGTGAAGGCAGGGATTGGGGTGATGCTTTTACAGGCCAAGGGAATGCCAGTGATGGCCAGCAGGCCACCAGAAGCCAGGAGAGGGGCATGGACTCAGACCCTCCCTCACAGTCACAGAGGAACCAACCCTGTTCACACTCTAATCTTGGACTTCCAGCATCCAGAACTGGGAGAAGATTCATTTCTGCTGTTTAAGTGTCCCAGGCTGTGGTGATATGTTATGGCAGCCCTGGCAAACTAATAAAGGGAAGGAGGTAGTATGTTATGTACAAATGCAACAGGTCACATTTCATTACAGACCTAAAGAATAAGTAATAGAAAATCAGGAAGCATCTGGGTGGCTCAGTCGGCTGAGCATCTGACTTTGGCTCAGGTCATGACCTCACTGCTCATGAGTTTGAGCCCTGCGTCGGGCTCTGTGCTGACAGCTCAGAGCTCAGAGCCTGAAGCCTGCTTCAGATTCTGTCTCTGTCTCTCTGCCCCTCCCCTGCTCACATTCTGTGTGTGTCTCTCTCTCAAATATAAATAAATATTAAAAAAGAAAAAGAAAAAGAAAATCAGATGAGGCAGGGGCTGGGGCAGGGGAGTGTTCTGGGCAGAAGGAACCAGATTTGCACTTATTAATCTGTTTTTAAATTTTCTGTATCTTATGATGTCTTGACATTTTAACAAGCTTGCTGGCCAGCAGAGACTGTCCCTCCCAGGCCTTGGCTACCCAGTTCTTAGAGATAGCAAAGGGCTCCATCAGTCAGTATAAACCAACCAATCCCAAGTATACAGACCCAGCCACCTCCATATCGAATGATCACATACAAGCCAATATTTCCTTGCCCCTAAAATCATCCCAGGGCCAGGTGCCAAGCCAACCCTATAGCCAAAGCCTGCTGGAATGATTCCAACTAGCCAATCCTAAACCACTTACTCTAAATAGAGTGGAAACCCCAGTAAAAGTTCTGACTCAGGCTCTCCCCCTCACCCCTGTCTTCTGCCACCTGACCAAAACTTGGTGCTTCCCCTGTGGCCCTGCATGGTATGTGGTGACCCCCTCTCTGGAACCTGTGAGTAGAAGAGATTTCTTCCTTCCAAGTCTCAGGTTTTGTTTCCTCCTGTGGCTGCATGACTTACACCCAACATTCGTGTTCTTTGGTTTCAAGGACAGGTGCAGGGGTGGGGAGAGAACCGGGGAGAAGGAAAACATAAGGTCTAACTCACCTTGATGAATGAGGAAGATACAAAATTAAACACTTGGAGAAGAAATCTTTCTGCCTAGATTCTAATGGCGAAAGGCCAATGAGGAGATGCTACCATCAGGATCAGAATATCTGGCTTGAGGGACATCAGCCAGTGGTGGCAAGAAGGATCAGCTTCCTAGGAGCAAAGACGAAGACATTGTTAGGAACAGTTATTAATACTAGCAAACAGTTAAGAGTTTCCTGTGCCCCAGGCACCTCTTCTATATGATTTGTTAACTCATTTACAAAACGACTATGAAGTAGGTATAATTAGCATTTCCATTTTACAGATTAGAAGTTAATAACTTTGCTCATGATCTCACAATTAGTGTCAGGACATATATTCCTCAGCGTTGAACTGTGTGTGCACAAATTTACTCTAAGACTGAAAACGGGGCTTGCGATGGGGATTTTCTTAGGTGGGCAGGACAGCATATGCAAAGGCTGGAATGAAAGACAGTGAGGGAAGAGAGAGCTCAGAGTTATCTTAAAGAGCTGTTGCAGCAAATCCACATCTCTCTCTGGAAAATATCTCAGCTTAGTACAATTAAGGTGGACTACAGAGGTTTTGCTGTTACCAGAGTGGTTTTTCTGATCTCAACGTTGGCCATCGGTGTCTGTGGTGAGATGAAGTCTCCTGGACAGAACTGCTTATGGGGTAATAAGGTAATAAATACATTAGAGCTAATAAGAGAATATATTAATAGTATCGCTACTGTGATATTATTGTATACCAGGTGTATCTTCTATATAATCTATATGAACTACACATGCTAACTCATTAATTATATTCAAAAACACTTTGAGGAAGGGAGAGTTAGATGTCCCTTTTATAGGTACCAAGAAACTAAAAGGAAATGGCTTAAAAACAAATAAAACCATGAAAGCTCCACCAGGCAAATAAATGGGGTGGAGAGTAGTCAGAAAGGGAGTATCATGGGCAATACATCTCCCATCACTGCTGGGAGATCTGAAAATATTCTTCATCTGTGTCCTAACTCTGTTATAGAAGCTCTGTATGTTAGTATCTAAAATGCAAAAATAAACAAGTTCTTGAAGTCAAATCATTTACTGAAAAAAGCAAGTTTTAGAACAATACATACAACATGTGGTAAGAATCCCAAAACTAAAGTCCAAACTATTATATGCTTTCTATGGGAACATGTCTGTGCATGTAAATGAATAGAAAAAGATTTGGGCAAACAGCAAGTGAAAAGCACTTAATTCTCCAAAGGGGGAAGATGGGACAGAGTCTAGTCAAATGGAACGTGACTCACACGGAATGTTTTATATATATTTTCCCAGAAGGGTTTACCTATTCCTTGCGTAATGATATTAATAAACATTTTGTTTTGAGAAGGCATGTGTTTGACTCTAGAAAAGCGCACCCTTAAGGCATTAGTGAGCATAACAGAGAAAATGCTTTGAGGTAGTTATAAAAGATGATATACAAAAGGGGCGCCTTGGTGGCTGAGTGGGCTGGGCGTCCAACTCTTGAGTTTGGCTCAGGTCATGATCTCACGGTTTGTGGGGCCCAGCCCCGAGTCCCAAGTCGAGCTCTGTGCTGACAGCACAGAGCCTGCTTCTGTCTCCCCCTCTCTCTGCTCCTCCCCCACTCGGGCACTTGCGTGCACACTCTCTCAGAATAGACATTAAAAAAAAAAAAGGTGATGTACAATAAAAAAATTTATTTCTGCACTGTAAAATTTGAGAGGTTGGTTCTAGGATTTCTGGCCAGCAAGTTTGATATGTTTGCTCCGGGAGGAGCTACTTTATACAGCTAGCAGTTATGAGTAGGTACTGAGTAATCCGAAGTTCCTTTTTATAAATATGTCCTTACACTTTCAAGTTAAGAATTTATTGGAAGGAGTCATTCCAGACATTAAAATGTTTTAAGTGTTCATCTGAGCAATAAAATCGTTCATTTACGCGTTTAATTGCAGGGTCCTCTTTATGAGTTTGCACACAAGTGAGAAAAAATGATGGGTCAGTTAGACAGCAGAATTCTTGCACTATTAGGTGAGGAGAGGAGAGGGATGTTAAGAAGACCTGAGAAAGGTGAGTAGGAAAGAACCAGGTGAAATGGGGGCTGGGCAGGCAGTGTGAAACACAGGTAGAACAGCACAGGTCCGGCTGAGGGTTTGGAGGCCCAGTGGCTAACTCAGCTCAGAAAAATATCCCAGAGTAAGCCCGGATAAAAAAAAAAGAAGACCAAAGGAGAGACTACTCCTTGGACTCAGAGTTTCCCTGGTGGGGAGTTTGGTACTGTTAATAACCCTGTTTTACACTCAGGAAAATGAGGTAGGAGGTTAAGTAACTAGGTTAACACATCAGTACAAATCTAGCCTTGCCAGAGATCCCCAAATATTTCCTACTGTAGCCTAATGACTCCCCCAACAGCTCTGAATAAGCTGACTGAGAGACACCATGAAACAAACTGAAAACAATGAAGAATAGACCTACTTCAAGGCAGAGGGTTCTCAAAGAACCAGAGAAAAAAGTGAGTCGCAGAACAATATGTAAAGTTGCACCGTGTGAGGCAATAACAACACAAACCCTAAATAATATGTATTTTCTGTGGGGTTATGTGTATGTACAAATAAGCATAAAAATATAGAGGCATCTGGGTGGCTCAGTGGGTTAAGCCTCGGATTCTTGGTTTCTGTTCAGGTTGTGATCTCACAGTTCCTTGGATTGACCCTCGAGTTGGGCTCTGTGTTAACTGCACAGAGCTTACTTGGGATTCTCTCTCTCCCTCTCCCTCTGCCCCTCCCCTGCTGGCGTGCACTCTCTCTCAAAATAAATAAATAAACTTAAAAAATATATGTGTATATATACATATATTTGTACATCCTGGGGCGCCTGGCTTGCTCAACTGTGGAGTATGCGGCTCTGGGTTAGGAGTTGCGAGTTAGTGCCCCATGTTGGGTGTATAGATTAAACATAAAAAAATCTTGGAATATCTACATACTGGAGTTACATAGACAGTATGTAAGCAAATATATTTATTGGTATTTGTGTGTATATAAATACAATCATATACACGTTTTATATGTATACAATTATCTATATTTTATGCATTTACATACATGCATATGTATATATGTGTACACACACACACACGCATATATCCTTACATTATTACCTGGAGTTTATGTTTTACTGTCTTACAATATGGCATTTTACGTACTGATCCCCCAATTTGTTTATATATGTGCGTTTGGTAATGAAATAAAAATCAGGACGCTCAATTTATAAATTGCTTACTTCAGGGGAGGGGAGAAAACCCGAGACTGGGTGTAATGGCCAGCCGGAACTCTAGACCTTCTCGAGGACCGCCGAGAGGGGCGACCGGGAGGTCAGGTTGGGAACGGAACCCCCGGCGGTGGCAGGAACCCGGAGTCCATGCCCCTTGGGCCTCAGTGCGAGACCAGCCCACCAGAGCGCCTGCGCGTCGGTTGCGCCTCCGCAGAACGAGCCCATCCTTATCTCCCAGGAAAGGCGAAGGGCGGAGCCTGCGGAAGGGCCCGCCCCCGCCAGCGGCGCGCGGGAGGCCGGGCGGGTCTTCCGCCTTGCGTGGGGCTACTTCCGGATCCGGTGGCGAAAGGCGCGAGGTCCGAGTGCCGCGGCGCTGGGCTGGCGGGCTGGCGGGCTGGCGGGCTGGCGGGCTGGCGGGCTGGCGGGCTGGCTCTGGGCGGGCGGTGGTAAGAAGTAGCTCCCGGCCCCGGGGGGAAGGGCTGGGACCCCAGGCGTGTTGGCTAGGGGTCAAGTTGGCTATTCTCGTAGAGGGAACGGCTTGTGGACCAAGAGCAGGGTGTTGGAAGATGTGTGTGCAGCACACCTCAGTTAACCGTTGAAAAGAAGCTGTAACCGTCAGAAAATCTTCTCACCTTAAAGCAGGAGAGTAAAGGATGTCAGAGGCAGACACTCCCAACAGGCTCAGAGTTACTCTGATTTGGAAGACGATATTTAGCGCACGGCAGCTAGAATCCAGTCTCCCAGGAGCCAAGACTAAAGGAGCAGACCTAATCAAAGAAAATAACGCTACTGGGTGATAAAGAGTTGGCCGTAAATATGTCAGTGGGTTTAGTTCTCACCGCGATCCCAGAAAGTTAGGTGGTAGCAGAATCTTCTTGACAAAGGAACTGGGGCACAGGTTAAATACTGTGTTTAAAATCACAGCTGGTAGCGGCAGAAGTCCCTGTAAATGTTGAAATGGATACAGGTGTTGTTTTTCAAGTTGTCTGTATTATGGACATATTGGAGAGGCCTAATTCCCCTTCAGCTTGGGGGATGGCTCAATTAACCACGGACTATCCAGTTATGGAATACTGTTGTCCTAACGTGGGAAGTTCCCCCAGGACATATTTTGGAATGGAGAACAAAATGCATGTTGCAGAACAATATGTATTTTGTCATTGTTTTAGGCAAAACCAGCCCCTCAAAACAGTGCCGCTTTAGTGTGGTAGACATCAATGGTAAGTGAATAGAAGAAAAACTGAATAAGCTATACTAAACTGATACAGTGACCAGGGGAGGGAAGGGGGCAGGGATTTATGGGAGTTATGGTAAAATGGAAGTTTATTCTCTCTCCTGGTTTTTGGACAGGGATGTAGTCAGAAAAACATGTATATGTTCCTTATATAATAATTTTAAAGTGACTAAAAATTACTGTTTTTTAAATTTATTTAGAAAGAGAGAGCGGAGGGGAGGGGGGAGGGGCAGAGGGAGAAAGAGAATCCCAAGCAGGCCCCACGCTCAGCACAGAGCCAGACACGGGGCTAGACCCCATGACCCTGGGACCATGACCCGAGCTGATATCAAGAGTTGGGCGCTCAACCACCCCTAAAAATTACGTTTTTTATCCTTTGAGTGCCCAGTCCATTATACATGGCATTTGAAAAATTTGGGAGATAAAATGTACCATTAAAGGGTGAAGAATTGGGGGTTATGAGAATATGAATATAAAAATATTCTTGGGGAATCCCCAAAAAGGACATTAAAAGACATTTGAAACAGTGCAGTATTTCATTGTTTAGTCTCAAGGAGCTTACAAAACTTTACACCTGTTCTAGGTCGACATTATGTAGCTTATTGGATGGAAACCAAAAGCTGTTAATATCTGCTTTTTCAAATATGCATCCTGATATTTTTAGTTGAAATATATATATTTTAAAAGTTTATTTATTTATTTTGAGAGAGAGAGAGGGTCCCATGTGGCTCTGCACTGTCATCCTGGAGCCCAATGTGGGGCTCGAACTCACGAACTGCAAGATCATGACCTGAGCTAAGTCGTCGCTTAACAAGCTGAGCCACCTAGGCACCCTTCAGTTGAAATATTTTATAGCAGAACTTTATAAAATGGGGATTTTTTACTTACAAAGTTATTCATTTTAATATTATGAATGATGTGCTAAAATCTTATACATAACAGTTTCAGAAATCTTTTTTAAAAATTGTTAAAAAAAAAAAAAAAAAAAACCATCTCTTGCACATTGCCCTGGGGCTGAGGCCCCCAAACCAAAAGACATAAGTCCCAGGATTGAAATGGGATTTTCAATGGGAAATGGGATCCACTCTAATTGGCAGTAACCACTTGAAGTTGCCATTGAAAATATATCAGTTGACGTGAGGAATGTAAGAACCAATTTTGATTTGAAGATCCCTAGGTTACTCACTTTATTTGAGAAAGTAGAAATAGATGTAGTCACCTGAAAAGTCCCCTTTTCTTTGGGACTTCTGTCATGTGGTTGGAAAGATCCCAGTAAGTTAGAGTTCTAATCCTGATGACGTCACAACTGTTGCTTGGTAGCAAGCCAGCTCAACAGAATTTTTTTTAAGATTTTATTTTTAAGTAATCTCTATAACCAACATGGGACTCAAACTCACAACCCTAAATCAAGAGTCACATGTTCTATGACTGAGCCAGTCAGGCACCCCAGATAAACAGAATTTTCAAGAGGTGTTAGTTTAAGGCATTCCTCACCCTGATAAGATGCTAGAAGTCTAGTTTAGCATATGTATTCGTTGTTGCTGTGTAACAAATTATCCCCATGAAAACATACATTTTCCCCCACCATTTCTGAGGGTCAGGAATCTGAGAGCAGTGTAGTTTGGTAGTTTTGGCTCAGTCCTTTTTTGGGTTGCAGACAAGCAGTTGTCCTGGGCAGTAGTCACCTGCCATCTCAAGATGGCAGCATCCCAAGGCATCTGGCTTGCTCAGGTGGTGGAGCGTGCAACTCTTGATCTCGGGGTTGTGAGTTCGAATTCCATGTTGGGTATGGAGATTACTTAAAAATAAAGTCTTTAAGGGGCGCCTGGGTGGCTCAGTCAGTTAAGCATCTGACTCTTGATTTCAGCTTAGGTCATGATCTCACGATTCGTGGGTTCGAGCCTTGCATCAGGCTCCTGTGGAGCCTGCTTGGGATCCTCTCCCTCTCTCTGTGAGCCCCCTCCTCTTTTGCCCCTCCCCCCTCTCAAAATAAATAAGCAAACTTTTTTTAAAAGTCTTAAAAAAAAAAAAAAAAGATGGCAGGGGCGCCTGGGTGGCTCAGTCAGTTAGGCGTCCAACTTTGGCTCAGGTCATGATCTCAAGTTTGTGGGTTCGAGCCCCGCATCGAGCTCTGTGCTGTCAGTTCAGAGCCTGGAGCCTGCTTCAGATTCTGTGTCTCCCTCCCCCACTCACACTCTGTCTCTGTCTCTCAAAAAATGAATAAACGTTAAAAAATTAAACAAAACGATGGCAGTATCCCATCTACTGGGGATGAAGAACCTGCTCCAAGTGCACTTCTGTATTGCTGGAAGGCCTCAGTTCCTCATCAGTTGGGCCTCAGAATTATGGCTGGTCACAACATGCCAGCTTGTTTCCCCCGAGTGAGCGATGAAGGAGAGAGAGCAGGATGGAAGCCACAATGTCTTTTAAACTAATGAAGTTTCATATCATCTATTCTCTGTGTGCTAGTGATCCTACAGACCGTCCTTAGTACAATGTGAGAGGGAACTTGAAAAGAGTATGAAGACCAGGCAGCAGAGATCATTGGACGCCATCTTGAAGGGCAACTTCTATGGTGTGGGGCCATTTCCCAAACTCTCACTCCCATTGATAATTACCAGATACCTACAGGGTGCCTAAAGCTATAATAGAAATAAAGGAATTAGAAACAATGTAGAAATTGGGAGAATACGACACTGGTACAATTTCCTTACCATCGGATGAATGAGTCCTCAGGGAAGAAGATAAAACGTATACGACCACAGTTTTACACAGCATACTAAACTCAGTATTCGTTACCTTGTATAATATTCTGAAATCTCTCTTTGTTGATCCATCCAGCTGGTTTTAATTACCCATTATATAAATGAGATATTTCTACGTTTTCCATCTTATTACTCCCAAACATGTATGGAAATGCCATTAAATTTTTACTATTGAGGTTTATAGTACCTGTGTTGGGTAACCATAATATATAACATGATGATTAATAAAGGTAGTAGTGGAGGCTTCCTCTGATGATTCTGATCCTCCTCCAATTGAGAGAACTGACTTTGAAGTTCATGTGGATATTGATGGGAAAGCTTCATTCACATTAGGGAGCTTGATACTGGGATTGGTAGAGGAGAGACTGGGTTGGCAATTTGTGCACACACCTACATACACAAGTGGACAAATACAGACAGGCACACACCTACACTACCCAAAAGAGGAAGTTCTACTCTGGAATGTGAACTGTTTTGTTCCATGGTTTCTGGAATTGTTTTTCTAGTTTGGATTAAATTGAAAGATGCACGTGACTCTAGTAGCAAAAAGCACTGATAGTCCATGGCATGACGTGGCAACAGAGATACACACAATATTGCCTTGCATTCTTGTAATCAACTTTGAGAAAACCCATCCTTGCCATGAAGAAGTTTCCATCTCTTTAGAGTTTGTCTTTGCTTCACTGTGAGGGAAAAGCCATAATGCACCTGCAGTATAGGTGGAGAAGGTGGATGAAGGGGCCAACTATGCAGCCAATGGCCAACAATTGTTAAGTCACTGAGATTTCTGTCCTACTTCTTGTGTGACTCCATCACTGCTCTAGAGGCTGTAACCTCAAGAACAATTTCCACCTATGCTCTGGCACTCTCTCAAATGCTTAAGTCATGGGTCTTACATTTCTGTTCATTCGCCAGTGTCATCCCATAGTCTACTGTGAGAGTGGTCCAAGCAGAGACTGGCAAGGAAGGCTGGAGTAACTCTTGAAAGGCCTTGTAAGCCATGCAGAGGAGTCTGAGTTTTGTTCTAAATGCATTGGAAGGGCTGACCCATCATAAGACCCAACTGACCCTCCTGCTTTCATCTTCAGTTAACTACGTTCATTTTGAGAAATATCTTTTGGCCTGGTACTGGGCCTTAGTAGAGACTGAATGCTTAAGTATGGGCCACCACATTACCATGTAACCTAAGCTGCTTTTCATGAAATGGGTGTTACCTGACCCACTAAGCCACAAAGTTGGGTGTGTGCAGAAGCACTCCATCATCAAATGGAAGATCATGCCCAAGTAGGCCCTGAATGTACAGATTCCATGAAGAAATGGCTCGAATGCCCATGGCTTCCACTTTTGCTATAATACCTTCTCTCTGCAAGCCTGCATGTATGGCTTCATGGGGGGAGTTCTCTATGGCCAGAGCTTATACAGAGAGAGGGAAGACTTGGCCTTTGTTTATAGATGGTTCTGCACAATAGGAAAAGTGGACAGCTGCAGCACCTTGAATCTAGTTGAATCATAGTAACAGTTTTATAATATTCATTTGCACATGTAATATGTTTATTTCCCTATTGATGTAATAAATAAGGGAGTCCAAAGGGAATCCAGCCCCAGAGGAATCTCTTTTTGGGGTGACCAAAAGTGTTCTAAAATCAGATAGCGTTGGGGCACCTGGGTGCCTCAGTCCATTGAGAGTCTTACTCTTGATTTCGGCTCAGGCCATGATTTCACGGTTTGTAAGATTGAGCCCCGTGTCTGGCTGTGTGCTGACAGCACAGAGCATTCTTGGGATTCTCCCTCTCTCCCTCTGCCCCTCCCCTGCTGGTGCTCTCTCTCTCTCTCTCTCTCTCTCAAAATAAATAAATAAACATTAAAAAAATATCAGATAGTGGTGATGGTGGCCCAACTCTGTGTATCTAAAAACCAGTAACTTGTACATTTGAAAATAATTTTAGAATGAGTTTTATGGTGTATAAATTATCTCAATAAAGCTATCATAAAAACATAGATAGCAATGAAAGATGACATGGGAAAAAATCCTGGTCCCATATACAGCAGGTTGTGTGGCCTTAGGTGAGGTATTTATTTGAAAAGCTCTCTTTGCGTCTATGTTTGCAACTATAAAATAGGATAATTACAGCACTTAGCTTGTAAATTTGTAATGAGGATTGAGTGAGTTAATATTTGTGAAAGCACAGAACAGGGTGAAGGAGTGGAATTGACACAGTGCTCAGTAAACATTGCAATTATTATTATTATTATTTTAATGTTCATTTATTTTTGAGAGGGAGAGAGACAGAGGATGAGTGGGCAAGGAGTAGAGAGAGAGGGAGACACAGAATCTGAAGCAGGCTCCAGGGTCTGAGCTGTCAGCACAGAGCCCTACGCGGGGCTCGAACTCATGAACCGTAAGATCATGACCTGAGCCGAAGTTGAATGCTTAACCGACTGAACCACCTAAGCGCCCCTGCAATTATTATTTTGTTACTACCATCAAAAAACCTCTGCGACCTATGCTGTGTTGTTTTCAATGTTCATGAGAAGACATGTAGACATACACATATATACGTATCCTTGGGCACATCTGGAAGTGTCTAAAGAAAACCTCAATGGAGATTAAATTACTGGATCTTGGGTATGCGTCATTTGACTTTACTCAATATCACTAAATAGCTCTTTAGTGATGTATGATAGCTCCTTTTCCTCCACATCCCCAACCACACTTGGTATGAAAGACTAATTTTGCAAAAATGACACCTTGAAATGATATTTCGTTGTTTAATTTGCCTTTACCTGCCCCTGGTGAAAGTTGTGTGTCTTTTTCTATGTTTATTGGCAATTTGGGTTCCTGTCCAGTTAGTTGCATATTTAATATTGCATGTTCATATGCTATATCCTGTTTCTATTTTTTAATTTACAGGCAGCCCAGATACACTCTGGACACGGAATAAAGGTTGACCCTCATGTTTTAGATATGGACAAATGGGTGGATTGTGTGCTACCTAAATGAATGAAGAGAGGTAGTGGGAAACAAATTTTAGGAGAAATATCAAGAGTTTGCTTTCAGAATTTGAGATGCTTTTGAGTCATCCAAGAGAAAAAGTCTGTGCTGCAGAGATACATTTGGGAGTTGTCAGCCCACAGATAGTATGCAAAGTGATAGCAATGCATGTGGTTATCTCCTGAGAGAATGTGGGGTGACATGACAAGAGCAGAATTATGCTTTTGGAGGGGGAGAGTCCAGAAACTGATACTGAGATCGAGGGCTAGTAAAATAGAGAACAACTCGAATTTTTCTAGAAAAACTAGGTATCATGGAAGACAAGAGAGGAATGTGCTCCTGCCTAACCCCCCATTTTTGTAATGGCTGCATCAGGTTTCATTGCAAGGGTGTACCATAACTGCTCTTCTTCTTGGAATTTGGATTTATTCCAGTGCTTTTCTATTAAAAACTACACTTTGATGAACACTCTTATAGATTTATCTTTTTTCACCACTCTGATTATTTCCTTTGTATATACTCCTGCATGTAGGTTTAAGAGTATGCCTATTTAAAACTTTTCACTTTAAGTTGAACATGGTCTTCTAGAAATGTTGCTTTCATTTATATTCCTACCTGAATGGGTTTGCTGTTTTCTCCATTCTGGTGGTGGTGGAAAGTGGCAAGAACTCAATACTGCATACCGACTTTTTGATTGGTTGTAAAGTGTGCCATTGTAAGTGACTCAGTCAATTACACTGTCTTCTAGTCTATAACTAGTGTTGTGATTATTAAAGTTTAGCTGGATCATTTTGCTCATTTTTAACCTGTTCCTTAGAGTAAATTTCTGAAAGCAGAATTGATGAGTCTAAAGTATTTGTATTTTTAAATTTGTGGATACATGTAGATAAATCAACAGGGCATGGAAAGAGGCATCCCCAATCTTTGGTGGGAGTTATTTGGAGAACCATATCCAAATTGATTCTATCAGGTTGAATGCATCCTGTATGACTTCGTAAGAAAACTGTGCTCAAGTAAAATTCTTAAGCAATACCACTTTTACACATTGCACTGGGATTGAGACTCAAAATCTGAAAGGCTTTTTAACCAACTGCATAATCTGATCTGAGAGCCAAAACCAAAAATTATTTCCAGGAGCACTGTGTTGGCAACCAAGTCATCACAGACATCTCCAGAGGGCAGAGGATTTTTGAAGCTAAAAGCTTCAAATCACAGTCAATGCAGTGTGGCCATGGGATCACTTGGAAAAGGCAGCCTCAGGTTTGAAAGTATTTCCGTTGGAAGTTCAGTCTCAAAAGCAGCGAAGTTTTTGCTAGGTTGGATACAGTTTGGGATTTCCCTTTTTTGTTGTTAGTCTAACGGTTGACCAAAATAGGTTCAGTTCTTGTTGAGATAGGTCTTGTAGATGCTTTTGATTTTTTTTTTAAACACATGACAAATAGTATTGCATCCGCATTAAGTATGTATTTGGATTAGAATCTGCAGGCACAGGATTCTTACACTAGCATCCGAGTCTTGGCGTGAGATGTCAACACCCTGACTTGTGTGCGGGTACTAAGGTCTCCAGGGCGGCCGGGAACACAGGTGGAGGACCCCCGGCGTAGCGAGAACCCAGCGCCCACAACCTACGGACCTCCGCGCGAGGACCAGCCCACTAGGGCGCCAGCGCCAGACCAGCCCATCCTTTCCCCTAGGAAAAGGGGAAGGGCGGAGCCGGAGGTAGGACCCGCCCGCGCTAGCGGCGCGCGGGAGGCCGGGGCGGGTCTTCCGTCTTGCGAGGGGCTACTTCCGGATCCGGTGGCGGAGGCTGGTGCGGAGTGAGGCGGTGTGGTGCTAGCTGGCTGGCGGGTTGGGCAGCTGCCCGCGCGCTGCGGGCGATGCTGGGAGGCGGCTCCGGGGCCCGGGAGCGCGAGGCGGAGGGCGACGGGGCGGAGGCTGTTCCTGCGCCGCCTGCCATTGAGTTCCCGGCCGACGGCTCGGACCCCAAGTATGATGGTGAGCGACCCGGAATGCTGCGGCGGCCCTCTTCTTGCACCCATCCACCTTCATTCCCAAGCGGGCAGGGCTGCTGCGAGCAGCCCCGAGCTTCGCCGCAGCCCTGGGGCGAATTCGGCTGGACCCCGGCCCAGCGACGGGGGGCGGCGGGCGGGCGGCATGGGTAAGGTAAACATTTATTGAAACGAGCGTCCCCGACCCACTGGTTTGTTTACGTTTCTGTTCCGTGGTTTCCTCTTTGCGGACTCGAAGTCCTTGGTAAGGCTTCGCTCAGGCTGCTTTCCAGCTCTCGAGCCCTGTGGTTTGGTCAGACGTTGAGAGTGAGCTTTGTAAACTACTAGACGGAGATTTTGCGGACCTTATACGCTTAACGGTTTGGGTTAAGCGTTTTAGTTTGTAGTTTCTCACTGATAAGGGAGCTGAAGACTTATAGTGGGGCCGTATGGAAATCACCCTATTCGGTTTAAAGAAAAACAATGCCCCAAGGTTTTTGGGGGGTGAAGGACCTTTGGTTACTAGGAGATACAGGGTTAAACCAGGCAAGTTATTTTATAGTGAGAGGTACTTAAAACATTGACTCTAACCACTTCAAAGTGTCCACTATTTTATTGAAAGTTCTTAGGGTCTTTAATTACTACCAGTTGTTTTGGCAGTTTTTAAAATTAAATTGTGCTATCAGGAATGAATACATTGATTCAGGGAGGTTTTTAGTTTACGGTAGTTAGGACGATTACAGGGAATACATGCTCAGTTTAAGCATGAAGCAAGTATTAACATGTTGCAGTGGATTTGAAGGTGCAAGTCAAGTTGAAAAGATTCATTTGTTTCTAAGTCCTTCGAACTTCACCCAAATACTGTCTATAATTCTTGACCCTAATGGGAGACAAAAGCAGACTGCGGTTGTAATTTTAGTAGGTCCTTGACAGAATAGTTTTAAGAGAACTATTTTTTAATGAACTGATTTTTTCACATGAAACCTGGTGTACTAAGGCAGCACAATATTAGGTGAAGCGTTATGTCAGAGGAAAAGTCCCAGCTGTAAACATGCAAGTCTGTGTTATCTGTAACATTGTGATAAGGTTTTCTGCAAAGGAGAGATTATTTTTGAAGGGAGTGATCTTAGATAAGCTTTGGAAAACTTCTACTAGGTTACTAACAGTACTGTTGTGTTTACATATTGCCTTTTCTTCCAAAGAGGCCCAGAATATCCAGACATAATTTATCATTTTACGTGAAAAGTAAGGTCTATGGAAAATAATTTCATTTTTTAGTAGACTTAGAAACAGAACTGTTGCAGAATTTCTTGAAGGTCATCTATATGGTGTGAGGTGGTCACTCTGCCAGTTGATGGTAGAGTCAGAAAATTCAGAACCTAGATGTAACTCTATAACCTGTGTTCTTCAGCCGTCTGTTATGTGGGGACCAACTTTGATCAGTTACTGCAT
The DNA here is from genome assembly GCF_046562875.1 of Panthera onca. NCBI lineage: Eukaryota > Metazoa > Chordata > Mammalia > Carnivora > Felidae > Panthera > Panthera onca. The sequence goes on from NC_138354.1 coordinate 5,221,340, forward strand.
GCCCGCCCCCCCCCCCCCCCCCCCGACCCAGCATGCCCTAGAAGGAGAGCAACAGTAAGCCCATTGTCAGACTCACTGGTTTTCTTCTTTCATCTGACACAAGTTTTCCAGAATTTTTGGCTCAGATTAATCCTTCAGGTTCCTCCTTCATTTAATAATGGACCATTTATTAAGATCATACTTGTCTGAGGAGCCTGAAGTAGGTGATCCTTTTTTCTGTTTGTCTACTCACCTCCTACTTGGCAGAATTCTAGAACTCTAATTCACCTAGGAGCTCATACTATTTCTTATTCTTTTTTATAAGAGGACCTGACCTCATCTTTCCTATTTCCCACTTAGATCTTCCTCTTCTACTTAACCAGGATTGAAGCGGGAAGCATTCAGTGTCAGCCTTCATTGCCTTTCAGTTTTACTCCTTCCTGTGTCTGAGTATTTGTCCACCGGTCTTTTTTATAGTTGCTATTTTCTTGATTTAGTTAGTTCATTTGACTCCACTGATCAGTCATTTTTTTTGTTTTGCTTTTTTCTTATTAAAAAGTAGAACTTGGGGCACCTGGGTGGCTCAGTTGGTTGAGCGTCTGACTTCGGCTCAGGTCGTGATCTCATGGTTCATGAGTTTGAGCTCCGCGTAGGGCTCTGTGCTGACAGCTCAGAGCCTGGATCCTGCTTTGGATTCTGTGTCTACCTCCCTCTCTGCCCCTCCCCCGCTCACGTTCTCTCTCTCTCTCTCTCTCTCTCTCTCTCTCTCTCTCTCTCTCACTCTCAAAAATGAATAAATGTTAGGGGCGCCTGGGTGGCTCAGTCGGTTAAGCGGCCGACTTTGGCTCAGGTCATGATCTCACGGTCCGTGAGTTCGAGCCCCGCGTCGGGCTCTGTGCTGCCGGCTCGGAGCCTGGAGCCTGTTTCAGATTCTGTGTCTCCCTCTCTCTGACCCTCCCCTGTTCATGCTCTGTCTCTCCCTGTCTCAAAAATAAGTAAAAAAAAAATGAAAAAAAAAAAAAAAAAGAATAAATGTTAAAAAAAAAAAGTAGAATTTAATTATTGTAGAAAATATGAAAGTATGAGTATAGAGAAGCAGAAAATTCTCCTAACCATCATTTCACCATTGTTGACAATTTGGTATATTAAAAAAAAATTTTTTTTTCACATTACAGTGTGTTTTAAAATTATAGAAAAACCTAAAGAAGAAAATTTAAAAACCACAATCTGATCACCCAGAGATTACTGTTTACATTTTGGCAAAGCTAGAGACAATTTATTCAATGACTTACATTTAAAACTATTGTTGGTCGGCACCTGGGTGGCTCAGTTGGTTTATTGTCCGACTCCTGATTTCGGCTCAGGTCATGATCTCAAGATTCGTGGGATTGAGCCCTGTGTCAGGCTCTGCGCTGGGCACAGAGCCTACCTAAGATTTTTCTCCCTCTGCCCCTCTCTTGTGTGCATGCGCTGTCTCTCTCTCTCAAAAAGTATTGTCAAAGATCTCATGAATGTGTTAAAGATTTCTGAGTTTGTCCAAGTAGATAAACATTTAGAGAAATAATTCAGAAAAATTTAAGGAAATCAAGGAAAAAGGAGAAAGTCATCTGTACTCTCATCCCAGAGAACTCACTGCTAACAATTTAGTGTGTTTGTTTGCAAATATTAATGAGGGCTGCTGTAAGCCAGGTGGATTCCTAGATAGTAAAATCCTAGATACTAAGGATCAAACAGGCAGACTGTAAAACAGCGTGTTCACTGTAATTTCATTTCTTGTACAAATTCTATTGATGTATGGTTGAAAACAGAAGGGGCAGAGATTTTGTCTGTTCTTTCTGTTGTATATATATATATATTTACATAGCTATGAAATAAATGCATTTTTATTTTTTTTAATTTTTAATGTTTATTTCTGAGACAGAGACAGAGCATGAGTGGGGAGGGGCAGAGAGAGAGGGATACAGAATCCAAAGCAGGCTCCAGGCTCTGAGCTGTCAGCACAGACCCCAATGTGAGGCTCGAACTCACAAACTGTGAGATCATGACCTGAGCCGAAGTCGGTCGCTCAACCGACTGAGCCACCCAGGCACCCTGAAATAAATGCATTTTTAAATTATGATCATAGTATGGTAAACCTTTTACATTCTGCTTTTTATCTTTTTTATCTTTTTTTTTTTTTTTTTTTTTAATGCTTATTTCTTAGAGCAGGGAAAGGGCAGAGAGTGGGAGGGAGAGAATCCCAACCAGGCTCCTTGCTGTCAGCATGGAGCCCGACTCTGGGTGCTATCTCACCAACTGTGACATCATGACCTGAGCCGAAATCAAGAGTCGGACGCTTAACCGACTGAGCCACCCAGGCGCCCACAGAAGTCTTTATTGATACCTGATTATTTCCTTAGACTACATGTACAGAAGTAGGATTTGTTGGGTTAAAGAAATAGGTTAAAAAAAAAAAAAAAAGTTTTGATACATTTTGATAAAATGTTGACCAGAGAGGTTGTGTTGGTTCCTATGGAACTATCTTGTCTCACCTTCATTAGTATTACTGTTTTATAGCTTGCTCCTTTGACTGGATAATGGACTAATCATGATTATCTTTTTATACACCATCGTTTCCAACAGCTGCATAATATTGTTATATATATATATATATATATATATATATATATATGTATATATATATATAAACTTACCTAGCAGGTTTTCAGTATTCTAAACAGTGGTATGCTAAACATCTTATATATTTGTTGTGCCTTGTTTACTTATTTTCTTGGTAGATATTTCCAAAATCTAGCGTGAGGCCAAATGTTTGCACATTTTGAATTCTGTATTTATTGCTAGAAGTTGCAAGCACTTTTACCCCCTTGTGTTGAAAGTGTTTGCTTTTCTGTATCCATAACGATACCATGCTTTAAAATTTTTTTAATGTTTGTTTATTTTTGAGAGAGAGAGTGAGCACAAGTGGGGGAGGGACAAAGAGAGAGTGAGACACAGATTCTGAAGCAGGCTTCCGGGTCTGAGCTGTCAGCACAGAGCCTGATGCAGGGCTCGAACTCACAAACTGCGAGATCATGACTTGAGCTGAAGTCGGACACTTAACCTACTGAGCCGCCCAGGAGCCCCTTCAGACTTTAAAAATAGTTACCAATCTGATGGCAAATTCTGGTACCATAGTTATTTTAATATGTATCTCATTAGTTACTAGTTAGGTTAAACCTATTTGAATTTTATCTGTGCTTCATTTTCTTACTAGCTTATAAGAGCTTTATATAAATTTATTATCTTTTTCTTGTCATCTATAGTACAGATCTGTGTATTGTATCTGAACGTGTGATTCAAGTTTTAACTTTAAGATGTCTTTACATAGAGAAGTTTTTACATGGGCACATTTTTCATTCTTTCCCTGCCCCCATACTTGGTTAAGTTTTCTTTTAAAACGAATAGCACATCTGTGTATGCCGCAGGTGTTCTTTTGGTCTCCTTACAAGTCAGAGAGGAGATTGGTGATGAAGTCTGGACTTGAAAACTGACTTCTCGAGGACCTTTATAGATTATAGAGGAGGGTGGAATAGAATATTTGAAATGGGGAGGATTTTTAGCAGGTGTAGGATGTATGGTCTCTGCTTCTGCAGGGCATTTCCAATTGAATGGGTCCACAGCTCTTGAGGGTTTGAGAGGTCTCATCTTTTCTCTAACGGCCCCTCTTACAGTTTTCACTCCCATTAACGCCTCCATCCTCCTTTTCCTGGTGTTGTATAGTTGGCCAATCCATTTCTTTCTTGACATCTCTGGGACCTGTTCTTTCCTCCATGTTTTTTCTTTCATTTACTCCTTTACTGGGCTCTTGACTCTTGCACGCCCCTTCCCGTCTATGTATTACGTGTTTCCAGAGCAGTTTCCTCAAACATTTTTCCTTCTGACTGCTTTTGGCCTGTTCAGTAACATATTAGTAAAGAGTAAGTGAGAACTTACAACCTTCAACTTCAAGTGCCAACTCGTTCATCTGCTTGGTCTTGTGTAGTGGAAAGAGGATGGGCTTAGGGCCCCTGGGTGGCCCAGTCGGTTGAGCGTCTGACTCTTGGTTTCAGCTCAAGGTCATGATCTCACAGTTGGTGAATTCGAGCTCCGTGTTGGGCTCTGCGCTGAGTCCATGGAGCCTGCTTGGGATTTTCTCTCTCTCTCTCTCTCTCTCTCTCTCTCTCTCTCTCTGCCCCTCACCTTCTCACTCGCTCTCTCTCAAAATAAATGAACTTTAAAAAAAAAGAAAAGGGAAAGAGGATGGGCTTGGGAGTTATTCTGACCTGTCTGCTTATAAGTTCCTTAACCTCTGAGATCCGTAAAGTGAGAACGGTGACACTTCCCTCCCACTGTTTTGTGAGGATTGAATGAGCTTGTGCACATGAAGCACCTGGTGTACACGTAGTGCATGCCCCAGGTGGTTTCCGTCCTTTCTCCCTTGCCCTCTTTCTGCTGCCAAACTCCCTTCTTTATGCCTAGGCCTCGGCTGTCCTCTCGAAGGAAAGAAGCCATCTCGTTCCCTCTCGTTTGCTTGAGTGTTGAGTTATTCACCTACCTATTTCTGCCTTTGCACATCTCATTACTACCAAACTCCCCACCCCACCCTCTCCATCCCCCCAATGGCATCCTTCTGCTAGTCTTCCAACTTCTAGAATTCAACTCAAAACTCAGTTCCAGTAAGTCTGTCTTGATTAACCCCACTGGGCATAACTACTGTTTTGTGTTTTATTTCCTTAAATGTAAATAGTTTGTGTTGCATTAATTAGATTCTGCTGTTTTGTCATTATGAGATATGTGTACTGTTAACATTTTTTTCCTCTTTTAACTTTTAGAATCTGATGTCCCAGCAGAACTCCAAGTGTTAAAAGGACCCCTACAACAGCCGACTTTCCCTTTTGCGGTTGCAAACCAACTGTTGCTTGTTTCTTTGCTGGAACACTTGAGCCATGTGCATGAACCAAACCCTCTTCGTTCAAGACAGGTGTTTAAATGTTAGTAAATCTTGCTAAATAAGCCTTGCAGAAATACTGTGTTGTTTGATGTTGTGGGTCTGAGAAGCAGCTGGTATATAAACATTTGAAATAGGTATTAATAGTTTCTATTTCTTGAATGTATTTTATATTCTTCTTTGGGTAATTGCTAATGAATATTGTCATTGAGGAGCCCAAAAGATTAATAACCATATGATCGTGTGTATTTAAACAAATGAAAGATAGTTTTTTTGTTTCTGTAACATGTTCCTTCATATAATTTTTGAAGATCTGTCATGGTATAGTTGCTGAGCAGGTAAACGAAAATCACAGCTACTCATTCTGGAGTAGTTCTTAACCAGAGCCCTGGAAGAGCTGCATGCCGTGTTGTTGAACAGGAAACTTTTCCTCTACGAGCTGGATACTTCTGACACCCAGTGTGTGGGTATTTTCCCGTGCTGACCAGTTCTCTGAAACCAGCTGGGTGTCCTACAATTCAATTCAGTTCTGATACTACTTGGAGTTACTGTCAGTTCCCACAGGTTAAGGGCTCAGTCCCAGACTGCCTTCATTTTGGATGCCAGTTGGCAAGTAGTGGGTCCCCAGTGTCCTCAGGTTACCCGTACTTGTGTCCAACTTGGCCATAAATTGTTCACTGTAAAGGGTCGACCTCTCAGGTTTGATAATTTGCTATAATGGCTCACAGTAGTCGGGGAGACACTTCTGCTTACTGGTTTATTATACAGTAGAGGGTACGAGAACAATACAGGTGAACAGCCAGCTGAAGAGGCACATGGGATGAGGACCAGTAGGATCCAGCGTATGGGAGCTTCTTTCTCCATGGAGATGGGGTGCCTCACTCTGCTGGTAGGTGGATGTGTTCAGCCGGAAGCTCCCTGGATCCTGTACCTGAGGGATTTTTATGGAGGCTTCATCATGGTGGCATGATCAGTGAACTCAATCTCCTGCTCTTCTCTCCCTGGAGAATGGAGGGGTGGAGCTGAAAGTTCCAAGCTTCTAATCAGGGCTTGGTCTTTGTGGTGACCATTCCTCATTTGAGGCTGTCTGGGGGACCCTCAGTCGTCTCATCAGCGTAACAAAGACACACATCCCTCTGGAGATTCCAAGGGTGTTAGAAGCTCTTGTGTCAGGAACTGAGGTCGAAGACCAAATATTAGAACAAAAGATGCTTCTCGCCCCCTCAGCACTTGGGAAATCGCAAGAATTTTAGGAGCTGTGTGAATTTTAGGAGATAAGACCAAGCATGTTTCTTATTATACCACAGTGGTTGGAATGTTTATTTTTATTGCTGCCATAGGTTATGTGTATGAGAAACTTGAGGCCCCCCCCCCCCAAAAAAAAATAAAAATAAAAAAAGAAACTTGAGCCCAGAAGTGAGCAGAATTACGGGTTATGATGTTTCTGGTCCAGCTCATTGAGAGCATTGTGGCCTCTTTTTTTTTTAAAAAAAATTTTTTTTTTTCAACGTTTTTAATTTATTTTTGGGACAGAGAGAGACAGAGCATGAACGGGGGAGGAGCAGAGAGAGAGGGAGACACAGAATCGGAAACAGGCTCCAGGCTCCGAGCCATCAGCCCAGAGCCCGACGCGGGGCTCGAACTCACAGACCGCGAGATCGTGACCTGGCTGAAGTCGGACGCTTAACCGACTGCGCCACCCAGGCGCCCCCATTGTGGCCTCTTTAATAGCTCCAACCAGCCACAGATTCTGAGGATCTTTTCTACCGAAAAAGTCTAAGTCTTGTTTAGTGTTAGGAATCCTCAGACTTACAGATACCTTTATGCCGTCTTAGAACGGAATGTTCTTAGTTAAAGGCAGATTATTATTTTGATGAGCTCGGCGGGACATGAAAAATGTACGAGTGTACACTTATTTTTTTGAATGAGTGGTGGGGAGGTGGGTTGTACAAAAGCACGTGTTCTGTAGGCTCCGGAACATTGGTAGCTGGGGATTATTGTCTTGAGCTCATTGAATAGAAAAGCAGGTTATAACCACCTTTAAGTAGTAATATCGTTCCTAATTAAAGCAAATCTGAATTTTGCTGATTTTAAGATATTTTTGAATTCCTTTTTAGGTGACTGAACTTTTATTTTTATTATTATTTATTTATAATTTTTTTTAATGTTTATTTTTGAGACAGAGAGAGACAGAGCATGAGTGGGGGAGGGGTAGAGAGAGAGAGGGAGACACAGGATCCGAAGCAGGCTCCAGGCTCCGAGCCGTCAGCACAGAGCCTGATGTGGGGCTTGAACTCACAAACCGTGAGATCATGACCTGAGCCGAAGTCGGATGCTTAACCGACTGAGCCGTCCAGGCACCCTCACTTCCCCAGGTGACTGAACTTTTAAATAAAATATATTTAAAATGTTTTTGATGTTATTCCATTAGTTAATAATCTAATGAAATTACCCATATAGAAAGAATATTCTCTATGGGGTGTGTGTGTGTGTGTGTGTGTGTGTGTGTGTGTTTATGAAAAAATAAAAGCCAAGCACTTCTGTAGAAACTTCTTTTTCTGAGGAGCCTGGTATTGTGACTTCAGACTTGACTTTCCCCCTGGTATTTGGTCTTGATGCACATGTGCTCTTTGTGGGTTAGAGAGGGTCCATAATTGAGAACAACTTTTGTTCTAATAACGTTTTCACTTTGCCTCTGTTCGGACCTCATTGCCTGTCAGCAAAAGGAGATGTGATGTGTTTGAATGTCAGAAGGCTAGTAAATTTACGTTTTTTTCTTGCCTTTTTAAAAACAGCTTAGTACTTTACCAACCATCCAGGCACGGTAAACAAGCAGGTGCTCAGTATCTAATAAGCAAGTGTGTTCCTGATTGATGAGTGATGTTAGAGGCTCAATATCCAAATTGTAATGTGTATAAAGATAACTTTTTTCTTACAGAGTTTTTTTTTTTTTTTTAATAGAGGCTATTATTACTCTTTAGTCTCCTTAAAATTGTCATCTTATTGATGGCCTTTCTAATAATAGTTTTCCATGTTCTTTGTAGTGCTTTGTCAGACCTTTATCAAAATGGGACTGCTGTCTTCTTTTACCTGTAGTGATGAGTTTAGCTCACTGAGACTACATCACAACAGAGCTATTACCCATTTGATGAGGTCCGCCAAAGAGAGAGTTCGTCAGGTAAGCGCTGAAATACACTTCATATATGACAAAAACATTTTAATTTCAAGAGAACTGTATTGTAAAGCATTATGAAGTCCTGATTATAATACGGGTTTATGAAAACGTTAACCTTAATTTATCCAACAAATATTTATTGAGTGACTACTATGTGTTAGGCTGGGATTCAGGCAGCAAACCAAATAGACAAAAGCACCTGCCCTCATGGAGCTTATGTTCTTTTTTTTCTTTTGAGATTATGTTCTGATGAGGGGCAGTCAGCAACAGCAACATAAAAATGTATAAAAATAAATAGGGTGTTACATGGTGGTAAGTGTTAAGGAGAAACAAAGCAGTGAAAGGGCTTAGAAAATGTGAGTTATATACAGAGTGGCCAGTTACTTAGGTGAGGAGCCCAAGTTGAGTATGAGCCGTGCACCTGTCTGGGGGAAGAGTGTCCAGGCAGAGAAACAGTGATTCCCGAGGTGGCAGTGTGCTTGGCTCACTGGCAGCCATGTGGCTGGAGTATAGGCAAGGGGAGAGTATGGAAGAGGTAGGGAAGGAGGGCAGCAAGATGGACAGATGGGGTAGGATCTTGAGACCGTTTTAACATCTTTGGTTTTTACTCCGAGTAAAATGGGAAGCATTACAGGATTTTGAGCCAAGGAGTGACATGATCTGACTTTCGTTTTAATGGACGCCCCCCTGCCCCCAGCTGCCGTGTTGAGAATAAATGGAGGGAGGCAAGGGTAGAAGCAGGGAGACAGGTGGTCATACAGGGACAGGAAGGGATGGTGGCTTGGAATGGGTGGTAGCAGTGGAGATGTGAGAAGTGGTCTGTTTCTGCATGTATTTTGAAGGCAAAGCTAGAGTTATTTGCTGATAGAACTCCTTGGTCAGTTCTCAACTTTGGCAGTGGATGGCAAGAATATAGCTTTTTAAGTAGTGATCTTTTGGTTAAGAGAGAAGTGTTTTCAAACATGAATTTTGTGAGATTCCTCATTCCATGAACTTTTCAAAATGCTTTTAAAAGCAATTGTCTAATTTTAGGATCCTCGTGAGGATAATTCTCATATCCAGAAGATCAGGTATGTGTTAAATACTTCTGTGATTGTGCAAAGAGTAAGCTCTCCAAAATAAATTAAGACCTTATCCTGAATTAATCAGAAATTAGTTTGGGGATTAAAAATAATGTAGTTCGGGTAATTTATGAAAATTAAAATCTTTGTTCTGAGAAAATAGTTACTGCTCCAAGATTTGTATTACTTCTCATTCCCACTCCCTCTTTTGTCCCCCCTCCACTCCTTTTTCTGTGTGGATTCCATAAGCCCCACCTTTATTGAGGGCACTGACACCCGGTCTCTGTCAGCAGAACAACATTGAATTTTGGTTGTATGTAGGAAATGCTAGTTTAAAATCTGTAATTGGTCTCATTAAGAAATTTAAATAGGTTTGTTACTGAGCTCAGCTAATCAACTGCTGCTTGTTAGTTATCCTTAGGATTCCTGCTTTAAAACATTGATAATTTCTAATTGGAATGCTAATTACTGGTAACATACTTGATTACTTGATTAATGATCCCTTTCCTGTCTTTATTTTTTCCCCACTCGCTGTCTGTATTACATGTTGATTTGCTTAGCAAATATTTCCTTCCTAGAGAATGAAAAGTGTCATTTTGGCTCATCTTTTCAAATCATCATAATTTAGTGATAAGTAAGGTTTGGTAGGTTAATAATACAATGAACGTGAAATATCCTAGATGGTTGAATCTCTCGTGTTTTGATATTGATCGGTTGTTTGTATTTTGCTTTTAGATCAAGGGAAGTAGCCTTCGAAGCACAGACTTCACGTTACCTAAATGAATTTGAAGAGCTTGCTGTCTTAGGAAAAGGTGGATACGGAAGAGTGTACAAGGTTGTTTCCCACATCCTTGTTTTGACCTCCTACTCTGAATAAGTGCATTTTGAGAAGTTGTTCTCGTGATTATTATTTAAAGCGCTCAAAGGAAATTCCTGGAAGTCATGTAGGCTTACTCTTCGTTGAGATCTGTTATTTATGGGGAAGTCAGCAGGCTTTAACCTTTTCCTAACCATACTGGTGGTTTAGGCAGATTCCAGAAACTATATTAATTTTCTTGAAAACGTATCAGTGAAGAAAGTTGTGGTATTGTATTTTGGGCCTTACATAGTTTTTTTTGCTAACATTCCCATTTTTCAGACCTAGAGTCTCTAGGAGGTGGAGTCTCACTATAGTTTGGAAGCTTCTAGTCTGGCTGGCTATGGCCGACTTCCCTGAACTCTTTACTATTAAAGAGGAGGCTTGTCTTTCGCTTAATTTTATCTCTTTAGCTAGTTTGGATCCTGAGCTCACGTTAAAATAAATTTCTCTGTTCAGTTGGAATTTAATGGCACAATGTACTTTCTCTTTCCCTCTACTTTTTAGGTCAGGAATAAATTAGATGGTCAGTATTATGCAATTAAAAAAATCCTGATTAATGGTGCAACTAAAACAGATTGTATGAAGGTATGGTTTTTTAAGTGTATTTATTTTGAATAGTTGAGTGTTTAAGTCCTTTTGAAAGAGTTATGTGTGTGTGTGTATTTGGCAAATACTAGATGATATGGGGGCTTTTGGGGGGGAGGGGTTTAAGTTATTTAAATTCCAGTTAACATACAGTGTTACATTAGTACAATATAGTGGTTCCACAGTCCCATACATCACCTGGTGCTCATTAGGCTCTGATACTTACATATTTTTTATTCAAAAAATTTTTTAAAATTAATACTAGGTGTTGTGGGTTGCCGAATTTACTGAGTGAGTTACAGTAAAACAAACATCAAAACTAAATTTTTATTTGACTTAATTTTCTTTTAAGTTTATTTTGAGAGAGAGAGAGAGAGAGAGAAAGTGCGAGTGAGGGAGGGGCAGAGAGAGTGGGGAGAGAGAGAGAGAATCCTAAGCAGGCTCTGCACTGTCAATGCAGAGCCCAGTGCAGGGCTCGATCTTACCAACTGTGAGACCATGACCTGAGCCCAAACTAAGAGTCAGACTCTCAACCGGCTGAGCCACCCAGGCGTCCCTGACATAATTTTTTATAGACGCTCCTGATTGACCACATTTCAGGAGCGTTGCTGGGGAAATTAATTTTTAAAGTAAATCATTCATATACAGTATAGCTTGTTATGAAAATAGGAGTTCAGTTCAGGTTCTGGTCTTCCCCCTGACATGTTGTATGGTCCTGGGCAAATGACATAGTCCTCTAAGCCACTTCTGTCTCCTGTCCTTGACGTAGTGACTGCCGTGGTTTTATTTACCTTCAGGGACTGGATTTACTCATAGTATATGTGCTGCCGAAGCAAGCACTGGACTTACTGGTAGTAGTAAAATGAGAGAATGAATATAAATGGGCTCTGTAAAGTATGAAGCACTCGGTACGTGTACGTTATTTTGTCGCTGTAACAATTCCATTTGTCTCAATAATATTACGATTATTTTAACGTAGTTTAGATTTCCTGTTCAGATGGATTTCGGTTGTTTTGCTCTGAAACAAGTGGTATTTTGGTACGAGGGACAGTTAGTCAGCTGTCCGTGAAAGCCAGATCTAAGTGTGTTTCCTCTGTAGGTACTGCGGGAAGTGAAGGTCCTGGCCGGCCTTCAGCATCCTAGTATAGTGGGCTACCACACTGCTTGGATAGAACAAGTTCACGTGGCCCAAACACAAGGTAAGCAGGCACACACGATGTAGCTGAAGGGTTGGCAAACTTCGGCCCGTGGGCCAGACCTGGCCCACCCCCATTTTTGTGCATCCCCTGAGCGGAGGGTGTTTTCTTACATTTTTAAATAGTTTAAAAGCGATCAAAAGAAGACTATTTTGTGAAAGTTACCTGAAATTCAGATTTCACATCAATGAGCAAAAGTTTGCTAGGTCACCGGCTCATTCATTTGTGTATTGTCTGTGGCTCCTTTTGCACCACAACAGCAGAGCCCAGTAGTTGGGGCCGAGTCCTGGAAGACCCACAGAACCTACAGCAGTAACTCTCGGGTCTTCTGCAGGAAGTTTGCTCCCTGCTGCCCCTTTTGGGCATAGTTGAATAGCTCTGTTTCTACAGTTCCTAAAATGAGCCAGGCATTTGAATAAGCTTGTTATATTTTGCCAGAAGGTATTGACATTTTTAGACTTGTGGTCCCATTTGCTGTTATTTTATTTATTAAAAACTTTTTTTTTAATGTTTATTTGTTTTTGAGGGAGAGAGCGTGCGCGCGGGGGGGGGGGGGGGGGCAGAGAGAGAGGGAGACACAGTATCTCAAGCAGGCTCCAGGATCTGAGCTGTCAACACGGAGCCCTACATGGGGCTTGAACTCACGAGCTGCGAGATCATGATCTGAGCCGAAGTCAGACACTCAATTGACCGAACCACCCAGGTGCCCCTCATTTGGTGTTATTTTAGCTCTGCCTTTGACTATGACTTAGAAAGCTAGGCTGCTTGAAGATATGTTTTTGTTTCTGTCTGACAGATAGAATTTCTATTCAGTTGCCATCTCTGGAAGTGATCTCCGACGTGGACAATGACAGGTGTGTGCACTGGTGTTTAGTTTGACAGGTTAAGGTATAACCTGCCCTGGGTTGTCTTTGTCTTTTTCCTCATTTTCATTACAAAATGTTAAATTGTTTCCTCCTCTCAGCCATTTCTTGTCAGTGTTTTCAGTAAATGTTGCTCCTAGAGAGATTTGATGCAATTTGCTTCAGGAGTTTACCAGTCAAGATTCTGAGGGCTCAAGGGGAGAGCTGAGTTACTCTTTATCTTTTTTTTAAGTTGGTTTTTAGCTTTACTGTTCTTTTTTCCTTCCAGAAATCAATATGTTAAAACCGATGAAAGTAACAGCTCATCCATTATCTTCGCCGAGCTCACCTCAGAGAAAGAAAAGTCCTTAGAAGAATCTGGCATTGAAAATCAGAATAACAGATTGGTGAATTACACCACCAATGCAGTTACAAGAGACGCCAGTGAATTTGAATCATCCAGTTTAGTCCAGGGAAATGGTTTGGCCGATTTGCCTTCCAGATCGATCGTCGAACATCAGCTGCCACTTAGGCATCATTCCGACTTAGAAGAGAATTTCACATCCACTGAGGAATCTTCGGAAAACTTAAGTTTGTTGGGGCAGACGGAGGTAGGTAACTTTCCCAGAACCTACTGAAGATTTGATGCTCACCCATAGCAATTATGTCAAGGACTGTGACTAGCTGTGGCCTCTCCCTGCCCCCGCTGACTGCTCACCTTGCCCTCCCCCGTCTCCCCTCTCGCCCTTCATCTGCTTTGGTCAGCCTCTCCCCTCCACGTCCCCCCGCCTGTGGCCCTTGTGTTGGGTCTTCCCTCCTTTGCTTAGTTAGCTCCTACCACTCCTTTTCAGGCCTTCTCTAGATCTTCTCATTTGTGCCCCCTGGAATTGGAAGCATCATTCACACTTTTTGTGTTGTGTGTTAGCATCATGCTGCACACATATGTTTATGCATAAAGGTTTTCTGTATTTTGCAACGTGACTTTAGGAGAGAGGAGAGGAGAGATCCCCACGTCCGTTTTCAGGACACTCATTAGGGTCACACTTATATGTTGGTGAGACTCCTGCATACTCTCACTGGTGTTGAGAATTCGTGTTTAAAAAAAAAAACCTTAAACATTAACAGAATCTACATACAGTCCCGCATGCTGGGATTACAGAGCTGTATGCCAGCTGTATGTATGCATGCACGCAGAATTAATTCTCGTTGTCCAGGACCATGTGGCTCTGTGCATGTGCTTTTCACGAAACACAAAACTTTGAGCGGAGTCCTCCGAATCCAAAGGAGTTGCGTGTGAGGGACTGTTCATCAAAACCATTTCGTTTCCCTGTATTACATTTGGGGGATTTTCCTCGGCACCTAAATGGGCTCTAGCAAGCTTAATTTTTGCTTACCTTTTCCTTGAACAAGTTATTTATGGACCCGGTGAAGCCACCACAGTGCGTATACCTTGAGGTATACAGAGAGTTGAATACCACACAGCCATTCTTTGACATGGTGTCTTAGCTTTGGAAACTGTGTTGTGAGCAGACCACATAGCCTCAGCCCCCGTGCCTCCGTGTCCCATTCAGGAGCTGCTCCCGTTCTCCTACCGGGCCTACTCCTGCCCCCTTGGGTTATGACACACCGTTTTCGGTATTCCTTTATTTCTCTGTCTCCTTCACTAGACCCTGGGGCTTCTTGGGTAGACACGTGCTTGTCGTCTCTTTCCTGAGCACTTAGCCCCGTGCTTGACCTAGAGTAGGCAGGTGAGTATCTGTTGACTGAGTGATAGGAGCAAATCGTGCACAGGTGGGAGCCAGCTGTGTCGCCCCCCAGGTGCAGTACCACCTGATGCTGCACATCCAGATGCAGCTGTGCCAGCTCTCGCTGTGGGACTGGATAGTCGAGAGAAACCAGCGGGGCCAGGAGTACGTGGACGAATCTGCATGTGAGTACCGTATGTATCTGGAAACATTGGGCTGGGAAATCAAGACACGGGCGGTCTTCCGCTGTAGGAGCTACCTCCGTGTGCTTTAGGGGAAAAACATCACCTTTTTAACATAAAGAAACAATGGTGCTTATTTCAACATTTTTTAAGAATGGAGGTCTATAAAAAGAGAGATGTGGTTTCTTGATACCTAAGCAGTAATACGCTAGAATTCAGGTTAATGCTTTTGGGCAGAAAAGGTCTTTTAGAATCTTTGCAAGGAAATTTAAATATTTGTGTTATTTTTTGGAACATGACACTGTGATACTCTTGCAAAATTACACCCTTAAAGAAATCCTTACAGAAGGGTAGGGGGTGAAAAGTTTGTCTCTCTGAAGATCCAGATCCCCTTCCTTCCTCTGTAGTTAGATATCCTCTAGAAATACTCTGTCAGGCTAGTAATTTCTAAAATTACCATCACACTGGTTCTCAACTTGTGCCGCACATTAGAATCACCTAGGGAGCTTTCAAAAAGGTGTCGTTGATGAGAAAGAATAACTTTAAGGTGGAGTAAGCCGACCAACATGACTTTGGCTGGTGTTCAAGGTCAGCATCTGCAGTGAAAACTCCTATTCATAGTGTGTGCCCTTGAGAAGGGGTGATGAGAGGGGCATTGTGTGTCTGCAGTCTTTCTCCCCAAAACCCATAATGCCATCTAGTTGTAAGAAAACATCAGACAAATCTCTGTCTGAGCATGTTCTACGAAGTGTCTGACCAGTACTTCTCAAAACTGTCATGGTCGTCATAAATAGGAAAAGTCTAAGGAACTGTCACAGACCCGAGGAGCCTCGTGAGACATGACAACTAAATGTAATATGGTGTCCTGGACGGAGTCCTAGAACAGAGAAGGGACATTCAGTAAGAACTAAGGAAGTCTGAATAGTTTGTGGGCTTGTATCAGTATTTGTGCATTATTGTGACAAATGTACCATACTAATGTAGGTGTTATTAAAGGGAAACTGGGTGTGGGCTGAGTGGGAGCCATACTATCATCTCCATTTCTCTGTAGATCTAACATTGTTTTGACAAGTGAAGTCTGTTTTTTTAAAAAGGCTGTTGTCTGAGACCACACAGTAATTTTTACATAATTGGTATTGGGATAGGGTTTGGCCTTTGGTATTTATTTGAAAATTCTCTTGTCGATTCTAATGTGTATTCCGTTACCAAAATTGGGGACGCAAGAGACCGGGTTTTAAGTAAAGCCTCAGCTAAATACCGAGTATTAATCATTTGCTGTTCACTCTGGATGACACTGTCACCCTTTATTTGGTCTAAAATATAGGTCATTTAACCCACCCAGAATCTTAGATTAGCTTCCAGTGAAGGCAGAAACATAATGCCTCCCTCAAACATTTCCTCGACGTTCGCCGCTTCTTTGGTTTACCATGTAATCAGAACCTGGCACGCTTTTCTCAGTTCAGTCGTGGCAAGGAGTAGGCAGGGTGTTTTCAGTGCCCTGTTGGGTTGTATCCGTTGCTGCACAGGCATCGTGGTGCTATACACAGATGTTTCTACAAGAAGAATGGCTTATTAAAGTTTGTATGGAGTTGTTGAGCTTTCAACTTCCGTTTGGAAAATAAGTAATGAGTCCCTCATGATGTATGGGATGTCTCCGATTTACACCATCCAGGACAGTAAGCCACCATCCAGGACAATGAAAACAGGGCAAGACCGTGTATGATATAGCTAGCTAGCACGATACATATTTTTCTTCTAAAAATACTTTAAAATACAAAGGTTTTACTTTGTAGTACTCCGGCACCGTGTGCGTTCCTTCCTGTCGCGTGTAGTTTTACAGGAGCCATTCCCAACAGTCCAGAAGTGATAGACCCCGGTATGTATCCTGCCTCTAGCACTCACTGGCCATAAGGCTTGGGTCAAGTCAGGGGGCTGTTCTCTGCCTGTTTCCTCCCCTGTGAAATGTGGATCGGCCCATGTGATCGGGTTTGAGGAGTGAAGCAGTCGGTGTGAAGGGTGCGGTGCCGAGGGAACGGAAAGTGTTCTCCCTGGATCGGGCCCGTGTGCGGCACCGAACCCTCTAGCTGGGGCCTGAGATGGGCACCTCTTACCGACAGACCCAAGGAAGGTAGTTGTTCCGAAAGGCTGTGAAAGCCCCAAAGCCCTCCTTCATCCCTGTGGACAGGGGGTCGCGGCCTCGGTGTGAGGGGCGCTGGTAGTAGAGGTGCTTGTGAGTGGTACCCTTGAGCACACACCCACACACACACCCACGCACACAGTTTTCTGTCTTCTCAAGCACTGGGCTAAGGACTTGAGCTTCCTGAGGTACATGCTAGCTGGTGCAAAAGGGGAGCGTGGGGTAGGTGAGCTGCGTAACGACGTAGGCTCATCCAGGAGAAGGGAGCCTGTCTCGTGTGGTGCTTGAAAGTAAGCAGTCTGTTTAAGGTTTACAGTGGCAGACAAGAGAAAAGCTATTAAGTTCTCGTTACGATATTCACCAAAATAGCTTAGCTGGAAAACTCCAGGATTTTTGTCCTTATCAATTTCTGTTTTAGTCCTACAGAACTTTCCCGCCCTCTAAAGTTAGGTGTTACATCTCATGGTAATAGATGAATTAAATTATTTACTTTTCCCTATATTTCATTTTTCATGTGTTAGTCAATTTTGGAAACTGCAGCATTGCAAATGTCCACATAATGGAAGCTCACTCCTCAAGCTAGCCTAATGTATCTGTTTTTTATTCCATTATTTGTAACAGTGTCTCTAATCCGCAGTGGGTTTAGGACACCAAATTTATTAGCTGTGAGGGATGTCAGGGGTCGAAGAAGATTTAAACCTAATTTAATCTAGCCACCTGATGCCTGAAGAATGGTTTGAGAGGTAATTAATACAGGGGCTCTTGAGTGAAATTAGTGACACCAATTCTATTCACTAGGGTGCTGGTTTGTGGGTTTCTTAGCCACCTGAGGAGCCCTTCTTGTCTAATTTCTAACCGTTTTGGAATGTTGAAATTCCATTTGTTGAATGGAATTCCATTTTGTTGAAAATCTGAACGATGTTAATGTGTTTAATGTATTTAGAACTATGTAACATTGAGATGTTAATGTAATGAGTTAAAAGACAATTAGAGAAATAAAACTTCCTCTTTTACTTGAAGGTCCCTATGTTATGGCCAGTGTTGCAACAAAAATTTTTCAAGAAGTGGTGGAAGGTGTGTTTTACATACACAACATGGGAATTGTACACAGAGATCTGAAGGTAAGTGGAGAGGCTGAGTCGTTGAAAGCAGCAGTAATTTCGTATCAGGGAGGACGTGGCATTGGTTCTTTGAATTAGATGGAATTATGTATCCTCTTTCATTTATCTAGAGGATTATCATTATTTTTATGTAAATCATCATCCTATAGGTTCCGAACTTTAGATTGAATTTAAAGGCAGTGATCTTTGGGCACTCGAAAATTCTCCCTGGAGGATTAGTACTGGTTTTCCAGGTAGTAAGTGTGCGGAGTACTAATATAATTGAGGACATTAAATGTATTTAATGCGGACAAAAATCCTCATAGATTATTGCAGCCTTAGCAGTAAAATCTGTTTCTATAATTGTGTATCTTCAAGGGAATTTAATATGGCCAATTTTTTTCTGCTGTTTAAAAAAATCTATGCTTATCCTGATATTTAATCACAACAGGCTATCAAGAAAGAACACGTTTACCTCTTTGGCAGAAGAGTTTTAAGTGGCTTATTTTTGAACAAAAAGTTAAATTGTGGAAAATGTATTTAAAAGAGTATTTGGGAACAAAAAATTTAACGTGCAGATCATTTTATTTTTTGAAAAAAGTTTAGGAACCAAATGGTTTGTACATCCAGGATGTGCAAGCTGATGGGTTCAGTGTTGCCCGGGTATGTGTCTTAGCCAGAAACCGTGCAGTGAGTTACTGAAATTCCATGGCCTGTGCCACTTGGGGGTGCTATTTCAGGAGGTAAGCTAAGTCATGAAAGCCATATACAGAATGCCACATCTTCGCGGGGAGAAGTCGCTTCAAGTGCCCTTTGTACTTCTCACCGTAAATATTCCTGAGGTTCCTTTTGCAGATGTCCTGTAGGGATAAGGGTCTTTGAGATAGCTTTATGAGGGTTTCCCTTAAGAGGTGGAATTCTGGCAGCATGATTCCCGCAGGTAGAATTCCGTGGTTATTGGTCAGTCTCAAAGGATAAGAGCGATGAAGTAGCCTGGCCAGAAGCTCCGTGTCCCTTACGTTGGAACCGCGCTGAAGGTACATGTAGATGGGAGACTCCCCGTTTCTTGTTAATAGGTTGACATTTGCTTCAAATTCGAGCAAGAGATTGATAATTGCCTCTCTGCCTCCAAAACACGCCTCATGGATAGCCGTTTGACCTTCGTGGTCCCGGGCGTTCACTTGGGCTCCGTGAATTAGCAGCAAACGGATGCAGTTCACGCCCGCGGCCAGCGTTCGGCCTGCTTTGCTCGACGCCGTGCACACCGCCAGCTTCAGGGCCGTGTTCCCAGTGGAGGAGATGACGCAGTTAACATCTGCTCCGCAGGCAATGAGTGTTTCCATCATCTCCTTGTTGAGCATGTCTGCAGCCGTGTGAAGGGGCGTCATGCTGGATTCATTAACGGCATTGATGTGGGCACCATTTTGGGCTAAAATGGAGAGCACTGGATAGGTCCCGTAGGTTATGGCCAGGTGGAGGGGGCAGTGTTTGTTGCTGTTGTCTACCCGAGCGTTGACTTGGGCTCCGTGTTCGCACAAAATGCGGAGACATGTTACGGCATCGTTCTGAATGTCTGTCAGGATCCTTTGTATTCTGTTCCCCGGTTTTGTCCACGTGGTAGAAATGATCGGCCAGTGCAGCAGCATCAGGTGAAGTGTGGTAAGGCCTCTTGTGTCCCTAAAATAGTTATTCATCACAGATTATACTGTACCCACGAATGTCTGCGCTATATCCACAAGTATCTACACTGTATCCACGAATATCTATGCTGTATCAACGAATGTCTATGCTATATCCATGAATACCTACATTGTATCTACACGAAGAATTAGTTTTCAAGAAGGGAATGTCTGTTTGAAGTAATTCTCCTCAACTACTTGGAAGAAGTGTTTGGAAATCTGCATGGCCGTTTAGTCCTCGGGGTATCACGGCGTTTTGGGGGGGGGACAGGGTGCTGCGCGTCACAGCATTGGAGGGGCCTAGCTTCCTACAGCAGTTTCAGTTTTGTTACCCCTGCTGGGACTGGCCTCTCCGAGGCTGTATGTTGGTTAATCCTGTGCCCCAGCACCTCACACGGTGCTGTGGTTTAGCAGCCACGCGGGAGAGTTCCGTGGGCCTGGGTGCGACCTCGTCTTAATGCAGAGCTGAGCCGAACCGGGCCAGAACCCCCGCCGACGTGGCTCTTCGTGGCCCTGCATCTGCTCCCCGCATGTGGGTAGGTGGAACAGAAGACAGAGTCGAATCTGGAGACCCACAGCCCCCAGTTAGTGAAACCAGTTGGTCTTCACTCCCTGCGCCAACTCAGGAGCAGCCAGGGTTTTACAGCGGCCCCCGTGCGCCCCTCTGCTGAGGTCTCTCCGGGTGGCCTCCCAACTTGCTTTATTTGGCAGAGAAAAGGGAAGGCTTCTTACGAATGGCTGACCGCTCTGCTGAGATTTGGAAATGACTTTCGGTTTGCGTGTATTTATGTAGCGTAAGGCCCCAGGCTAGGGAGGGATAGGGTAAAACAGTCTCTGCCCTTGCAGGCCTGACAGTCTGGCACGAAAGGCGTTTCAGTAGCTAGGCCAGAATTACCCGTGGGGAGAGTTCTAAGAGTTATGAGGGCCCACGGGGGCGGCCTGCGGTGGAAGGGTCGGAAAGGGTGCACCGAGGGGCCACTGTGGAGGAGGGGGCGCGTTGGTGACGTCCAGTCGTGGAAGGACAGCGCGAGGGTCTGCAGAGCTGGGCAGGGGTGTGCAGGAGTGAGCGGGGAGCCACACAGGTTGGGGGGCTCTTGTGGAACATGGTGAGGATTTGGGGCTTTACTTTGTTGTAATGTTACGGGGCCAAGAAGGTGTTGCTTCACTAGGCAGTATTTATCGGGCACTTAGTGCCTGGCATTGGTCTAGGTGGTGAAGACGGGTTGGGGAGCCACACAAGCTTCTGTTTTGTGAAGCGTACTTTCTAGGGGTGGGTGATAAAAAGAAAATTCGTTGTGTGTTTCTGTTTACTTATTTTTCACCCTAGCTTAGGGTGTTAAACTCCTTGAGGGCTGCGACCAGGACTTAACGCATTTTCCACAGCATCATTGCTGAGCGCTTAATTCTCAGGACGCTTTCAGTGGGCTGCCTGGTGTGCATTCCTGCGTTTCGGCCAGTTTTTCAGAGGCTCTCATCTAGACAGTAAGGAAACGGGCTCATTCAAGACCTAAGGATTTTGTATGTAGTCCGTGACACCGAAGGATGGGTGAGTCCGGACGTGACCGGGAAGGGTAACCCAAGTCATGCGTCTCCTCACTTAGAAGTGATCCCTGTCCAGTTACCTTACTTCGGGGTCAGCGCCATGTTCTAGCAAACAGAGCAAACTTTGTGCCTTGCGGTGTTTGGCAGCCAGATGAATGGGGATGATGGACTGCGTCTGCTTCGGGAGAGAAACCGAAATACATTACAAGGAGCCCTGTGCAGGGAGAAGTGGCCATTGTGTCAGCCTGCTGTTTTGGAGGAAATACGTGTATTTAGTATCTCAGTTCGGTATTTTTTCTGGTATGTGCATGGAAATTTTCCTTCCTTTTGACTGTTTTAAAGGACCCCAAACCAGTGAGTTTCTTATTATAAAACCTGTGTTTTACATAAATGCAGATTTACCAAGGCAACAGAAATCACTTACTGAAAGCTTTGGAAGTTGATTCTTGTGGGGAGCTCACAGGGGAAAGTTAACGGTAATTGCTACTAAGTCACTTAGTCCTTAAATTAACCTGCAGGGTGATTGACAAGTACGGTTTTGTGTTTTTTCCTACTTTGCCAGAGTTATAGTCTCAGGAGTGACACCCACATTTCCGGGGTCTCAGAGAGAACGTGGCGTGTGTCCTGTGACTCGCCGAGCTGTTTATGCCGGTTCTTAAAATGCATATGTATGTAATCAGTGGCTTCACAGTGTGACAGCAGGATGAGGGAAGAAGGTGGGGTAAGGGAGAGGGTGACTTTTTGAAAAAATAACTATAAAGGTAATTGTATAAAAATGTAGAAAATGATAAAGCATATGTAAGAAGGGGAAAAGTAATCCCTTCACACAGCTGTCATCACCATATCTGAGAGGATGGCATCAGCGTTGTGCCAACCAAATGCATTCTAGTCTTTTCGCGTGTCCGTGTGCGTGTGGTAACTAGAGGGGGGGGTGGCACGTCGACTTAGAAGGGCCTGCTCTGGCCATGCGGTGCGCTGGGGGTGACCCGTGGGGCTGCGGGTGTGGGGGGGCCTCGAGGAGCCCGCGCGAATTAGGTGGTGGGCCTTCGGAGCAGCGTGTCTTTTCCCTACAGGTGGCTGAGCAGAAAGCGGGCGGGGGGGGTGGGGGGGGACCTGGTTCAGAAGGAGTCGGTAGCTGGTGGAGTTGGCCAGAATGGTCATGGGCTGGTTGACGGGGTGGCTTCTCAGGAGCACCCGGATGGCCGCACAGTCCTCCCTCATGATGGCCTCGTAGAGTCTGATGTGGAGGGCCGCGGCTGGGCCTTCCTCCAGGGGCTTGGCCCCGTCGGCCACCAGCTCCCTGCTGCCTCTCTTGGTTATGTTTCCCATGAGCAAAACTTCAAAGAGTAGGGACTTGGAAGTTCAGGGGACACTTGTGACAGAATTGGTCAGTTTTAGTCTCATTATGACCCCTTCAGTTCCATTCTAGAACTGTGAAGGCCTGTATCTGTAATCAAGGTTCACTTTTCTATCAGGCTCAACTTTTTAAAGCTTTGTTGTTAGGTCATACAGTGGCAGATAGGAACATGGTTTGGGGACTTTTTTCAGTCACAAAAACATAGCCAAATTATCATCGTGTGCATGAGGTCATTTCTGTGTTATTCTCCATTTGGCGATAGTTAAAAAAAAAGAACAAAGCTAAAACAGAGGAATTTATAGGTGCAAATAAAAAATTAAAATTATTACATTTAAAGTAAGAAAAGCCAACTTTTAACCTAAATACGTTTTTTGTTTTGAGTAGAGAGCATCCTCCCCTCAGTGTGGGCGCAGGTCTGTGCCTGCACAGGACTAGTTCCATTGGGAGAAGTTTTGGGTCTGCACCGGTTGCTTAAATAGAGCTGAATGCGTCCCTTCACAGTCGCAGCCCTGGCTAACAGAAAAGAATCATCCAGGAGCTTTTTACAAATATCAAAATGTTCTCATTAAAAAAAGAAATCTGGGGCGCCTGGGTGGCTCAATTGGTCGAGCGTCCGACTTCGGCTCAGGTCATGATCTTGCGGTCTGTGGGTTCGAGCCCTGCACGGGGCTCTGTGCTGACAGCACGGAGTCTGCTTGGGATTCGTTCTCTCTCTTTCTCTCTCTGCCCCTCCCCTGCTTGCTCTTGCTCTCTCTCTCTCTCAAAATAAAAAAATAAACTTAAAAAGAAAATCAGTCTTTGGCTTGTTGGAGAAGATGATAGTTTTTAAAAGCTTCTCAGGGAATTCTGACGCTCGGCTGACCAGTTGTGAACGAAGTGTGCTCTGTGTTAGTGGTTCTCAAACTTGGAGTAACATGGGGACTTCTATTACTATTTTTTTGTTTATTTTGAGAGAGTGTGGGGCGGGGGCAGGGGCAGAGAGAGAGTGAATCCCAAGCAGGCTCTATGCTGCCAGCCTGGAGCCCAATGCAGGGCTCGAACTCATGAACCGTGAGATCATGACCTGAGCTGAAATCAAGAGCTGGACACTTAACTAACTGAGCCACCAAGGCACCCCAACATGGAGAACTTCAAATAATGCTGCTGCTGCGTGCACCCCCAAGAATTCTAATTTTATTGGTCTGTGGAATGGCTTGGATATTGGGATTTTTTTTTAAAGCTCCTTGGTGATTCTAATGTGCACTTGAGTTTTAGAACCACTGCTCTAATTTTTCATTTTTGAGGGGCTCCTTGCTCCTGAGTTGAAAACTCTTAATGTCTATGCATTTTTACAATTTGTTTAAGAACAACAAGGAATTGTTCTGTTTGTTTACAGCCTAGAAATATTTTTCTTCATGGCCCTGATCAGCAAGTAAAAATAGGCGACTTTGGTCTGGCCTGCACGGACATCATACAGAAGAGCACAGACTGGATCGATAGAGATGGGAAGAGTAAGTTTATTTTGGTTGTGTTCTTTCCTTTCTATCTTTTTTTTTTTTTTTTTTTTTTTTTTTGACATTAAGGAAAAAAGAGGCATGATTGAACTTGTGGATATATTTTCTTAAATTTTTACAAATGTTAGAGACATACAGTGCAGGTGGGGGAGGGGCAGAGAGAGGAGGAGACACAGAATCCAAAGCAGGCTCCAAGGCTCCGAGCTGTCAGCACAGAGCCCGACGCGGGGCTTGAGCCCACGAACCGCGAGATCATGACCTGAGCCGAGGTCGGACACTTAACCGCCTGAGCCACCCAGGTGCCCCTGCGCTTAAAGAGAATCACAAAGACTTAATATAATAGCGAAAGTAAGATAAAAACAAAAAGCAACCATCGTTCCTTTCGGGGGCTACAGTGCCCTGCTCTGAGTCCGTGTTCTTTAGTGTAGACACTGTGAACTCTGCAGTGTTTAAATGTCTGGCTTTTCCAATCGTAGGAATGCCCACGCACACTTCCAGAGTGGGTACCTGTCTGTACGCCTCCCCTGAGCAGTTGGAAGGATCCGAGTATGATGCCAAGGTAGTATTCGCTGCCTTTCTCCCTTTTGTTAGACAGAGTCTGTGGTCATAAGTAGCAGAAGCACAGATAAATGCGATGGCCGCTCTCGTGCAGAGGAACTGGGGAGATAACTGAGCAGGGTGCCTTGTCTGTTACATCAGACTGCCGGAACAGGAAACCTAGCTTTTCAGCAGAGTCTGACGGCACTGATTTTTAGGCTACTTTAACCGCTTATAAATCCGTGGGTGTCATAAGTTATTTTTGAAATGAGCCTTCCCTTTAGAAGGTCACTGTTAACCTCAGGATGCTAGAATTCATAGAAGCCTGTTTTAGCCTGCCTTTCTTCTGTTTTCTCAAAAAAATGCTAAATAACGCTACAGGGAACTGTGGTTCTTGATTCCCTTTGAAGTAGAATGAAGATACTGAAGAGTTTTAGTCCGTTTTGTTCCTTGAAGGAATGTCAAAGTAAATCCATTTCTCAGAATAACAGCCTAATAGATTTTCTTTCTTTTGATGAATCATTCAGCTTTTTAGTGACTAGGAATGAACTGTCAGAAAAAACCATGGCTGTTCCTAAAATCCTATCTGGCAAAGACTTTTCTCTAGAAAAACTCTTTCAGGCAAAGTAACACATTTTCTGCAGCTTGTTGAACTTCCCCAGAATGCTTAACTATGTCTGGAGGCAGAGGGGGCACCACCGGAGCAGGCCGCAGGGACACTGTGACCGCGGTAGCTGGGACCAGCCCTTGTGGGCTCACACCTCTCGCTCTGGCTGCTCCAAGCCTGGATTTGCAGGGAAGTGGTAGTATGGGAGTGACTGTGGGTGCTGGGGGTTACCCTGCCCCTCGCCCGGCTGTCCATCCTTTGTGCCCGTGGATGCCCCTTTTTGCTGTTGAAGAGACAGGGATTGTGACAGTACCAGTCACCTCTCACTCAGGGCCCTTGCTGCAGGTGGCAGACACGTGCCGCTGTGAGGGGTGAGTCCGCCCAGTAGGTTTCCTTCCTCGTGAGGTCTGTGAACCATCCTTCCTTACAAAGGAAAGGGTACCCTCTCCCTGTGTGTTTCACCACTAAATTCCCTTTCCTCCGCTTTCTCCAGTCAGATATGTATAGCTTGGGTGTGATCCTGCTGGAGCTCTTTCAGCCATTTGGAACAGAAATGGAGCGAGTGCAAGTTTTAACAGGTTTAAGAACTGGTCAGATACCTGAATCCCTCAGTAAGAGGTGTCCTGTACAAGCCAAGTATATCCAGCTCTTAACTAGAAAGAACGCATCTCAGAGACCGTCTGCTGTTCAGCTGCTGGAAAGCGAACTTTTCCAAAATTCTGCAAACGTATGTATATATGTATTTTCTTCATTCTTTTTTTTTAAAGCAAACTCTGCCCAACGTGGGACTCAAACTCACAACCCCAAGATGAAGAGTCACGCGCTCCACTGACTGAGCCAGCCAGGTGCCCCCTGTATATAGATTTTTAATACTGGGGAAAATATGAAGCTTAAAATAGAATTTGAATTGTGAATCTGATTTCACGAGGAACAGTTGAGCTTAGAATAAGGTTTGTGGGAGCCAGACATTTAAACTCCTTCCCGGAGTTCCCAGTAACACACTTTTCATAGTCCAAGAAGCGAGGTGACCGCTGCCGACCGTCTACCGTAAACATGTAATTGTAGGCTGTGCTTTTTAGCCCCATCTTGCTAAGTCAAAAGGCTTTCTTTTTCTTTCCAACCGTGATGTATAACCTTTTCTAAATGATTATAACACACCTACTAGTAAACAGGAGCACCTGGCAAAGGGTGAAAGCAGGAATTCGTTGGGGGGAGGTGGAGGGACGGTGGCAGAGACCGCCTTAGCCCGTCTACGATCCTTCCGCATGCAGGTGTGTGTCTGGTTCTCGGTCCTGTGATCGCCCCAGGACACCCCCCTTCCTTTCCTCCTTCCAGACACGTTACAGAGCCAAGCACCGTCTCTGGTCTGCGTGTACCGGGGAAACATCCGTTCTGTGTCTCTAGAAACTTTCTGAGGTTTAACGAAAGCTTGATTCAAAGATACGTTCGCAGATCCTCTAGCGCTCTGCTCCTCCAGGTGTGGGGGAGGGCTGGTGAGAATGCACAGGGTCTTGGGCTCCACCCCAGACGTGCCGAGTCAGAATGTGCGTTTAACAGGACACCCCGAGTGAGTCGCACACCCTGTGCTGGCGCAGTATTGCATTCACTGCTCTGGTCCTCACGGTGCAGTCTCCAGGCAAGCAGCATAAAATCCTCAGGAACCTGCTAGAATTCTCAGGCCCTCTCTGGTGCCCTGACCTAGTCCGAGAGAAGTCCCGGGGAGGGCGAGGGAGCAGCGGTCTGTGCTTAACATACACCCGAAGTGGCTCTGATGCACCCTAGTCTGGGAACTATTTGTGCGATCTGTTTAGTGGATCTGTTTCCTATTTAAGGCTTACTAATTTTCAAGTAAAACCGTGAATTTCACTGGCTGGAATGATAAACAGGTGGGTGTAGTACTTTGCCGTCTTTGAAAATAGCAGATGTGGTTCTTAAATTTATCTCCCCCTCCCATTTAAGTCAGATATTAGATGGGGCGCCTGGGTGGCTCAGTCAGTTAAGCGTCTACCTTCAGCTCAGGTCATGATCTCACAGTTCGTGGGTTTGAGCCCCACATCGGGCTCTGTGTTGACAGCTCGGAGCCTGGAATTCTTTATAATATAGCCTACACATGCCTATAGAGATAAAATTTGTACATACAGGCAGTCATTGCTTTGCGTGGTCATACAGACTAAAAATGACCATGCTGAGCTCAAACCATGCAAATGGATGTTAGTAGTCAATGGGAAGTTACAGTTGTCCCGTGACCTTTAAAAATGTTTCTCAGAGGGGCGCCCACGTGGCTCAGTCGGTTAAGCCTCCGACTTCGGCTCAGGTCACGATCTCGCGGTCTGTGAGTTCAAGCCCCGCGTCAGGCTCTGTGCTGACAGCTCAGAGCCTGGAGCCTGTTTCGGATTCTGTGTCTCCCTCTCTCTGTGACCCTCCCCCGTTCATCCTCTGTCTCTCTCTGTCTCAAAAAAAAAAAAAAAAAAAAAAAAAAAAATGTTTCTCAGAGAGGTGCCCACATGGCTCAGTCTGTTAAGCATCTGATTTGGCTCAGGTCATGATCTCGTGGTAAGTTTGAGCCCCGCATCAGGCTCTGTGCTGACAGCTCGGAGCCTGGAGCCTGCTTCAAATTCTGTGTCTCCCTCTTTCTGTCCCTCCCCTGCTCATGTTCTCTCACTCACTCTTTCTCAAAAATAGTAAAAAATTGTTTTTAAATAAAAATGTTTCTCAAAACATTAAGACTTGTCAGTTTCAGATGTACATGGAAACGAAGCCAGTTGTAAAACTAGTATTTAGTGCACTGTGATTAAGAAAGTGTTCAGGAGTGGCGTGAACAGCGCCTGCTTCCATCTCCTAAGTAGAATTTAGGATACAAAATGAACGTCTTTTCTATGCCTTGGTGCCTTGTATATTCTTTTTGGTTTTTTTCTTTAACATGTATGTATTTAAAAAAATTTTTTTTTATATTTATTTTTGAGAGAGACAGAGCACGAGGAGGGACAGGGGCAGAGAGAGAGGGAGACACAGATTCCGAAGCAGGCTCTGAGCTGTGAGCTGTGAGCATAGAGCCCGATTCAGGGCTTGAACTTACAGACCGTGAGATCATGACCTGAGCTGAAGTCGGACGCTTAACCAACTGAGCCACCCAGGTACCCCTAACTGTACACTCCTTTCTAAGTTTGGATCGGCTCTCAACATTTTATCCTTTGCACTTCCAGTGTTGTGAAATATCTCCGAAGGGTTTTTCAACATGAATTTTGCTGTTACTTTCTCTGGGACATCTTTGTCCTTTTCCTCATTTATGTTAAGTCATCTTCCTGGGCCCTGGGGCTGCGCATCCCATCTGTCTGGTGGCGGCAGGAGCAGCAGCCCTACAGTCAGCTGTTTCTTCTCGAACATCATTTAGGTGTGATATGGTTTCCCCTCCAGCATCATCGCTTCTCATTAGCTTGGGGCACTTCTGTCTTGGTTGGCTGGTTCCGTTTTCGGTTATTCATTTTATTTCAGTTATTTATTTATTTAAAAAAGATCTTAATTTTTTTTAATGTTTATTTTTGAGAGAGAGACAGACTGCAAGTGGGGGAAGGGCAGAGGCGGGGGAGACACAGAATCTAAAGCAGGTTCCAGGCTCGGAGCTGTCAGCACAGAGCCTGAAGCGGGACCAGAACCCATGAACTGTGAGATCATGACACGAGCTGAAGTCGGATGCTTAACCAGCTGAGCCACCAGGGGACCCAGTTAATTCATTTTTAAAAACTGTCTCATGGGTTTGTCACTGGGGACGAGTAGGCAGCACAACCACACACATTGGCAGTACTGACGCAGTGACCAAGCACTGACAGAGTGACGCTTGGCCCCTGGTCGTACATCGTGGACTGAGGTGCTGACAGTTGCGGTTGTGCAACAGTGGGAACCTCCCCCTCGAACACGTTGCTGGGTGCCTGGCGCTGCTTCCCTAGCCGTGGTAACTGGAATTCAGGCCCACCGGAAGCATGCGGAGGGAGGAATGCCTGGATGTTTAAAATGGAGGAAGCCGTTTTAATGGAGCTTAAAATGTTCTTCTTACAGGTTAACCTCACTCTACAGATGAAAATAGTAGAGCAAGAAAAAGAAATTGAAGAACTGAAGAAGCAGCTGAGTCTCCTTTCTCAGGACAGAAGGGCTAAGGACGACACAAAGGACGGGAGTGTGCCCGTCTCGCCTTCATCAGGCTCTGTAAATGTGAACTTGGACTTCTAATCCTTTAGTCAACTGGAATGTAAATTTTTAGTCTTTATTAGGGTATAGATGGTATACTTGTACTTAGTGAACCTGTACAAGACTTATTAAAGTTGTAGAAGTTCCCCCAAACTGCTTTCCCTTAAGGCATTCTTCCACAAGCCAGCATTCTGGACTGAAGCCTTCTCTAAACCTATTTTCTTGCCCTTGTCCTTGTCTATGAGTTCCTAATTTTTAATATCACGGTCTCTCCAGTCTCTGAAAGTAGAGATTTAGACACCAGGCTCAATTTGTTCTCCTTTGAGCTCTGCCTGTCGACCACCAAGCCCTCCTCTGGAACATTCTGCACAGATCTGGGTTTGTGCCTATCCCATCGCTGCCCACGCCCAGGCCTGCACGCTCGCCGGACTTGATCACTGCCGGTCTTCCTCCCCCTTCCGTGCCATTGCTGCCAGTTAATTACCAGGAAGACGTCTGCGCAGATCACTCCCTGGCTCAGAAGCTCCTGCTGGCTGTCTGCTGCCTCTGAGACACAACTTCAGCTTCTTAGCAGCACAGCGTGCATCATCCAGCCTTTCTGTTCCCTTCACCTTCAGCTCGGCATCCTTCCAGAACCACGCCCTTCTTGAGCTTTGTGCCCCTTCCCCCAAATGATCTGAATGATCTCACGGTAGCTCTGGGATGTGTGTTCCTGTTCTCCTCCCCGCCCTGTTCCTACGGGCGCTCCTTTGCTCCCACAGGGCCGGCTCCCGGCCAACCTATGTTCCCCAAAGGCAGCCATGGCATATGTGCCCTGCATCTCAGAAATGTCTGCCACGTAGCCTGCAGCCATCCTGGTATATTGCACACAATGTTGCTGAGTTTTAAATAAAAGGAAAACCATAAATTATGATACCTTTATTCATTCTAGACAACTGGACTAAGCAGACTTTGATTTTAGTAGTACAAGTCCTTTACCCCCAACAGGCAGGAAACAGCACCATTCATGAAGTCAGCCTTTTACAGGTTCCGAAATTCACTGAAGGAGCTTGAGCGCAGTGTTGAAGGGGGCCAGGTTCTCACACGCCCTCATCCACTTCTGCACGTTGGCCGGCACTGTCATGCTGCCGCCTCCCGTCCGCTGGAGCACGGACCACAGCACCACATCTGCCACAGTGAGTTCATTCCCAACCAGCCAGGGGCTCTTGCCAAGAGCTGAGTTCATGGAGCGGAACACAGCGGCTTTTTCTTTACTGCTTCCCTCTTTTAGCTGAAAAACCGCTATATCTACCCAGCTATCTATGAGGGTTAAATTCACAGCATTCTGCTTCTGGCCAAACAGAGAGAACAGAAACCGGGCGATGTTCCCTTCTCCTTCGATGGGACACATCGTTTGGACGCTGAACTTCATCTGCGTCTTCGGCACTGAAGGGAGAAAAGCACACCACATAATGGCCATGAGAGGAGCCTTCAGAAGGAAGTGCCTGAACGATGGGGAAGGGGATTTCCCAGTTGTGAACTGGTGGCAAGGGAAAGGGGTTTCAAGATCACGATTTTAGCCTGTCTCCAAAAAGTGCATTTTTCAAGAGAGTTTAAACCGGATGGGTAGAGAACGTAAACTCTGTTAAAGAGTAAGCGTTTCTGGTATTTGATTATGATGGTTTTCAAGCTAGAAAGGCCCTCAGACCATCTACTCCAACCCCTGTGCCTAACAATTTGCAGGATGAGGACTGGTCACCAGGAGTCCCACGTGCCATGCTGGGAGCTCCGTCTACCTTCACGAGGGCTCCTTATGGGTTGCTGAGGCGGCAGGGGGGTTCTGGATGAACGGTGCTCACTCCCCTACCATATAAACGTAACCAGGAGAGGCATACATCAGAGGGACAGCGAAGAAAGGACAGCCTGCCACCCTTTCCAGGCTATTTGAAAAGATAACACTGATTGATGTCCCTGTAATACGTCTGGAAATGGGAGGTCAAGGTGGCCAAGACTGCCCTTTCTCTCCTGCTCTAGCTGATCAGACAGGATCCTCCCTAAAATGGCTGTCAGAGAGCTAACCTTCCTAGAAGAAGGAGAACATCTTTGCCTCAAGGTTCATCTGTGCTCCTTTTCTAGAACTACCTGACATGCTTTCTAGACTTTGAGAGAATTTGACCTGATAGCAAGTCACGGTCCTGGCCCCTTAGGAAAGGCACGGTGCACGGCTCAGTCCAGGGCGTGTGAGCCCAGCCCAGGGCCCTCTGCTTACCATTCTTCCAAATTAGAGTAAAACCCAGCTGATACTCGTGACGGGGCTGTTTTTTGGTCTGGTCGCCAAAGCACTTGAGGAGGTTTTCTGGCACACTCTTAACTGCAGAGTGCGTGTGAACGGTGGACAGGACCCTGTAGTGGTCACACAGGAGCCTGTGCAGCACGAGCAGGGACAGGGGAGGGGAGGCAGGGTTTGCGTTGATCACGATGTCTTTCAGCGCCCCATAATCCTGTGGGAGAAACCCAAACATGAGGAACGTTAACAGCAACTTGACTGTATATAATTGTACCAGGTGCCGTTCTTAGGGCCTGACCAGGGTTATTTAACTGGGTCCTCGACGCCCATGAAGAAGGTCCTGCTCTCACCCCATCTCACAGCTGAGGAAGCTAGTTCTGGGGGGCAGATGACCCGCCAGGCCCACAGCTCAGTAAGAAGTGGAGCAGGGATGGGAGCCGACTGCAGCCCCTTCACCTCTGCGCTGCTGGCCCTCGACACCGTGAAATCAGGAAAACAACACGTGAAGAATGACACCACTGGGGCAGCAGGGTGGCTCCGTTGGTTGAGCACGTGGCTCATGATTTTGGCTCAGGTTGTGATCCTGCAGTTGGTGGGACTGAGTCCCACATCAGGCTCTGCACTGACTGTGCAGAGCCTGCTTGGGATTCCCTCTCTCCCTCTCTCTGCCCCTGCCCTGCCTGTGGGCGTGCTCTCAAAATAAATACAGGTAAAAAAAATAATGGCACTACTATTTGTTCCTAAGTTATTGAGAACCCTCCCCCCCCACACACACACACACAATTACTCCATTTACTGAATCTTTCCAACACCAGACCACCTGACAGGACAGTTTCTGTCAATTTGTGTGTGAGTTACGTGTCAATAGCAAGTCTCCTGAAAAAGGGCACGGTTCCAAATGTCCTTGGTGATGGCAAGTGGGCAAAATCTAGAAAACTAGGTGTCAGCTGAAGCCCTATGAGATGCTAAAATGTACTGCTCTTTTAGATGCAGACTTTATGCATTCGTTTTAATTTTCTTTTTGAGAGAGAGAGAATGGGCACATGTGTGCAGGAGGGGCAGAGAGAGGGAGAGGGAATCCCAAGCAGGCTCCACACCCAGTGCCTTGGAGCCCTAAATGGGGCTCGATTTCATGATCGTGAGATCGTGAGCTGAGCCGAAATCAAGGGTCAGAAGCTTAAGCAACTGAGCCACCCAGACGCCCCTCCCTCCTTTTTTATTTTAGAGAGAGCGGGCACAAGCGGGGCAGAGGGAGAGAGAGAGATTCTTAAGCAGGATCCAAAAAGCACAGAGCCAAATGCAGGGCTCGATCCCACGACCCTGGGATCCTAACCTGAGCCAAACTCAAAAGCTGCACACTCAACAGACTGAACCACCTAGGAGGCCCATGTTATAATGAATGAACTCTCATAACACCCTGGAGGCCAAGTTCCTCGGCTTTCTGTACACAGCCTGCCACAATCTGGCCAAGAGTCTTGCCCCTCCTGACCGAAGCCTGTCACGTCAACCTACGACGAATGCGCTGCAATTCTCTGAACAGCATCACTTGACGCTGTGCCTTCTGAGGTAACAAAATTCATCTTACGCACCATGTGCCCTGGGAAGCCTTCCCAGCACCCTGACGCACTGGCACAGCTGTGTGTGATCGCCCACTCATCAACCCGACTGGCTCCCTGAGGAGCCTGGCTGGGTCTCTGGATGCTCAGTGCAGGCAGACATACCGGATGAGGAAAGAACCCGCGCGCAGAGGTCCTGAGTTACCGGGACACGCTGCGACCACACCTCCACGTGTTCACGCTTCCCCGAGAGCTCCACGTCCATCACCGATTCCAGAGGACGGGATTAGCAGAGGTTCTTGGGACACCCTTTTTGTGCCCTCAATAAACACCACTTCGAAATGAGATTCTTTCTCTGCATATCAGACTGTCACCTAAGCTAGCTAAATCCTGCAGACTGATCACTAAAGGCGGTGCACGCAACTTAATTCTAAGACCGCAAACTGAATGTAACAAAAGACACTTGACATGTGAGACAGGGGCTGGGCAGCCGACACTCTGAAGTCCAGGCTGCTGTCAGGGTCAGGATGGACTTACGTGAACCGGAGAAATGCTCAGGTGACCTAAGGTCTGTTTCTCCAGGCTCGGAGGCCGTGAATGACACCCACCTCCGGCCTGCGTCACACGTGGCATGGAATGGCGGGAGCTGTGACCGGACTCCTTTCCTTGCCTAAGGATGTTCCCAGCTCTTCTTCACCGGGTCTGAGAAGTCAAGCAGCTTTAGTGCTTGCTCCGGCTTTACTCATAGCTCACGAATCTTGGTTTGTGCACAGGCACAATCATTGAGGGGAGAAAAAAAAGAACATGCTCCTTGTACCCACCTCTGAGAACTGGAAAGCCAAAGCTTGAATCACACGAGCACAACTTTCTGGCGCTCACAGCAGCCGAGCATGCTGATGTTCTTTAGCTCTCCAGGTGAACTTACCTTTCCAAGCACTGAGTTTAAGTCCAACGTGCTGGTCGAGAAAGCAGCGGGCTCGTCAGCTTGGATTATGTTGGTTACGTCCACGTCTGCGTCTGGTGTCTGAATCATCTTCGAGAGGCCGTCAACTGCAGCTTTCAATTCATAGAGACGTTTTAGAATATCATCTTGGCGGGACTCAAGGGCTTGAAGAGATGGGTCGGACTCTTCCTAAACAAACCAACATCAACACGTTCATCTCCTCTAATGTCACAGCAGCATTTACATTTGATCCTTTGTCTTCTGCTGAGTTCCATGAATTCATCAATACCCACCCCCCACCTCTGAAAAGAATTAAAATGAAGTAGCAGAATCATCTCATTTTCCAATAGGTCCTGCAAACCGATCCACAAATGCTTCAAAACAAATAAAGAATGTGACTGAAAGCCATTCTGAAATTGTAGGACTATTTCAGGTAATTTAAGAACAGGAGAATGATGGATGAACATAAATCTTATTTCTTTATTCTCAGTATCAAATTAGTTCAAAATACTTTGCTTCCACAAACAGAAAAAGATGGGGGGGGGGTGGCAATGAGAATGTAACTGAGAAATTTATACAAATAGGAGAGAAAATGGGGCAGAAGCAGGCTCACCACAAAGTGTCATTGGCTTGGAAAGGTATGTCCATGGAGTCAGATGATCTATTCCCCACATCGTTCTTAAGGCAATGCTGGCACTCTCTTAGAGTCATCCAGAACTTTTTCACACTAACATCCTTTACTCACTGAATCTTTGCATTCTTCTTGCCTGGTATAGTCACTGCTACACAGTGAGTAACCAATAACATTCACTGAGGAATAAATCTCAAACCTCTACAGGCTTACTTTAAAAAGCACTAACAACCCTCTCAATAAAGTCACATCGTACAACCTATTTCCAGATTCACGAGCTCTCATAATGGATAATCCATTTTGAGCTGAGAGAAGAGTATGTTAAGCAAGAAGAAAATGCTCGCAACTAGAAAGAATAGTCAATACGGCAGTGACCTTGACGTGACTGTAAACGTGCACTCACGATGCACTGTATTTTGTGTGCTGGTAAGCCTGATGTTCTCAGGAACTTTTCTTCCTCGCACAGCCACTCATAACACTGCCCTCGCACAGATCTAGTTCATCACCAGGTGAGGTCCATTTCCTGGAGTCCATCGGCTTCTAAGCTTTCCTCAGCTGTCACTGCCCAAGTTGAAGACACCACTTTTCACCTAGCCTGCTTCCACTGGTCACCTTGCTCCCACTGGGGTCACCTTTCCAATCCGTCCCTAAGATGGCAGAGAGATTAAAACAAATGTTGATCCTGTCACCCCACCTCCATGTTAACCTCTTAGGCTCTTTGCCTAAAAAACAAAGCCCTTAAGAAACGGTCTGCATTGGAGCATCTGGGTGGGTCAGTCGGTTGAGCGTCCGACTCCAGCTCAGGTCATGGTCTCACGCTTCATGAGTTCGAGACCTGCATCAGGCTTACTGCCATCACTGAAGAGCCCGCTTTGGAACCTCTGTCCCTCTCTCTCAAAAATAAACATTAAGAAAGAAAGAGACAGAGAGAGAAAGCAAGCAAGCCAGCCAGCCTGTCTGACTTGTCCTCTGGGTACTTCTCACATATCGCTCCCCTTGGAGCTGTGCTCTACGTATGCTGCCCTTTGGGTCCCTAAAACACACCATGTCCCCACCTACCACAGGGCTCTTATTTATTCTGTTCCCTCTATCTGCAACACTCCTCTCTCTTCTCCTAGACCTTAATCTGCACTTTCTCGCCTCCCCTAGCCTGCCACTCTGGTTTAAGCTCCAACAGCAAAGAAACGTAAGATAATTGGCTTGCGGGTGGAGCAAAGAAGAACAAAGACTTCAGTGTGCCAATTAAATAATTAGGGGCTGACTAGAAAGAAGTCTGAATTCAAGATGTGTGACAGGCACGGCAACTCCTGTGTAACGTCCTTGTGTTCTTCAATGATAGTCCTCGAGTGCTCTCCCAGTTTCTTTTAATCAGCTTTATTGGTGCACTGTGTGTGCACAATCGTGCTCCTTTCTACACATGGCAGCAGGGTGTCCCTGATGAGCCAGGGCAGAGAAGCACCTATTGTGTTCACCGTGCCAGTCAAGTCAACACACCGAAGATGGTCCGAAGACTGACTGGGAGCCCCACTCAGCTTGATTTCACGCCTCCTGGGGTGAGGAATGAGGAAGTGCTCACAATCTGCTTTACCTGTGCCGTTTTGCTGGCCAGTGGCTTGTTTTCCCGCTCGGATTAGCCTGTGACTCGGCATGTCATGTTTATCCGTTTTATTTTAGATGTATTTTAGAAGCGGTTTATTCTTTGTGTTGCTCCCGTTTACCTTGGAGATGCTTGATTTCTAATTCTCTGTCTACACTGTTGTCCTGAGTTTAAGAAGTGGGGCTGGCTGGCTTCTAAGTTAGAGGTTCACAGTTAAAAGTCCAAGGAAGTTAAGCAGCACACCAAGAAGAAAAAAAAAAAAAAGACTTGGTCTCACATGAGACAGTGGCACTCCCAACTCTGGGTCTGGGTTTTGTTTTTAATTCCCTGCGACTGTCCTGTGTCCGGTGACGGGCATTGGATCATGGTGCTATTTCTGTCCTAGCTCCCTAGTGAGACAACTGTGTCACCATTTTCCAGCTGACCTAACCACCCGCCTTCCAATCTAGGCAGAAGGCTATTAAAACAAACTGAAGGATAACTCTCCCCGGGAGAACAAAAGTTACCTGTTCACTCATCTTCAGTCAGAACGGAGGAAAGGTGTCTCCTGTCGGAAACCTAAGAAGTGTATCTGCGGCCCATAAAAAAACAAAACAAAAAACACGAAAGGCTTGGGCAGAGGCTTTGGAAAAGAGACCACTAGAATGGCCAGCCCTCAGGAAAAGAAGGGCGCTCCACTGATCCAGAAATTTGGAAAACCCGAACCGAAAGGACACCAGGCTCCCGCGGTCCACCCGCCCGCGCTGGGGAGGGTGCCAGCGCCAGGAGCTCCGGGCCCACCGCCGGGGCGCACACGCCGCTTAGGGAGGCGTTGCACCCGGTGCAGGTGCAGGCGGTCCAGTCCCAGGGCGAGCACGCACACCCCAGGCCTGCTCGCGCGCGACAGCGGCCGCTGCGGACCCGCTGCCCGCGATCCCGAGGCAAGCCTGCGGGAGGCGGCACGACAGCGACGCGGCGGCTTGGGGACGCAGGCTTGGGGCGCAGGGACCGCGGAAGTCGGGCCCTGGGGGCGCTGACAACGTTAACCAGGGTGGCGGGGACACCGGGGTTCGCCTAAGGATTCCTCAAAATTAACATCTACGTGCTCACTTTGCTGTGGCCAAAATTTGGTAACAAAAAACCTTAAGTAGCCATAAGCGGGAAAAAGATACAAGAGGATTAGAGCTTTTAATAGACAAAAGCAGGTACAGACAACTGGCGGGAGCGTGAAGCCGGGCCTCCACCACTCCCCACTGCAGCTTGTCGGATCTCAGGGCTCCAGCCGGAGGAGACCCGACCCTTAGCCCCTCACCCCCGACTGACCCGGCCAAGGCGCCTGCGCACTGGGCGGAAGACCCGGGGATGTGACTTCGCGCTTGCGCACTGCAACAGGGTGGAAAACGTACGCACAGGGCGGGTGGGGGCGGGGAGGGACGCGCGCTCCTACCTGCACGTGGCCTGAGTCCGGCGCTGGACTGCCGGTTCTGCCGTGCACGTTGGGGAGCCGGTACATGCAGGTGGGAAGCTCTACACGGAGAGATGCGCTGCCCTCGTGATAGGGCTTTACCTGGTACATCGGCATCGTGGGAACCAAAGGACGGAAAGTGGCAGATGAGGGACACGAACGCTGAGAAACCGTCCGAGACGACGACAGACTGCGGCCACGTCCTTTCCGATCCGGCTGCGGCCTTTCGGGAAAGCGCAGTCCGTATGGTCTAATTGGCCCGCGCCCTCTTACGTCACGGCCTCGACCTTTTACACAACCAATCAGCAAGAAGGAGGTGTGGGAATCGTCGGCTGCCCCATCCGGAAGGGGCGGGGCACAGTGTCGGAAGCGGCCAATGGGCAGCCGGGAGGCCGAGCCTCCGTGGGAGCGGCGGCGGCGGGAACTGTCCCGAGTCCCGGAGGTGGGTCACATTCTGGATCCATGGAGCTAGCCGAAGGGCCAAGGTGAGAGGTGCTTGCAGTGTCCCCTCTCGGTCGCTCTCCCTGAGGTCCACGGCGTTCCAGATTCCTGGAATGGAATGGAAGGAGGACGCAGCGTTGGGCGAGCCGGCGCGGAGGCCCCGGAGCGAGCCCCCCTACCTGCTGCCCTTTGGGCTCGGCGGGAGCATCCGGTCGGCTCCCTGCAGACTCTGCTCGGACGCCGCCACACGTCCATGGACTGGAAGCCGGAGCACGAAGTGCCTGGAGACTGAATTCATTTTTTCTCTGCCTGGTTTCTTTCTTTTCTTTTTTTGAAAATTGAGGTTATTTTGGGGAGGCTTCAAGGCAAATGCTAATTTGCATAGCCGCACCGTTTTTGAAAATGCAGAACTTTTGTATCTCTTCGAGTATGTCATTGCTGGTTAGTCAACTGCATGCAGTTCAGAGCGGCGAATCTTCAGCTAGCACTGTTGAATTCAGTGTCAGCTTCCTGAACCCAGATTCGCGGTCTGTGTTTAAATGTTTCATCCCCAGTCCTCAAGATAAATATCAGAAGTGGACTTGTTAGCCTATGGTGTGTTGCCAAATAAATAAGTTTAAGAGATACTTCCTTTCCATTTTATATTGTCATCTGCAGTTTCCACATTTAAGAGAAACCTGAGCGAAATTTTTTTCAAGGTAGAATGAAGAGTAAAGATGTTTGTTCCCTTTATCTTGTAAGAGTTTATCGAAGGTCTGCTGTGTGTTAGATGCTGTGGGAGAAGACCCAGATATTTCTCTCCCATGGAGGCTTCTGGGTTCTGTTACATCCACATTATCAATTAAACTGCTTACAAGAAATTGCTAAATCAATGAACATAAGGAGTACGTTCTTGGGATGACAGGAATTTGCCAGGCAGAGGAGGAAGAGGGGAGCAGTCTAGACCAAAAGATTCGTATGTGTGTCTAAAACAGCTTGTGATATTCAGGAAACAGTTTGCTATTACTAGAATGTAAGGGAGTTGGTGAAGGGAGAGGGTTGGAGAGAATGAGAGAAAAGTAGACTGGGGTCCAGTTAGGACTAGATTTTAAACTTAATATAGGAGACAGTGGGACACTAGTAGATTTAAAAAAAATTTTTTTTCCTAAAGTTTATGTATTTTTTTTTAGCAATCTGTATGCCCAAGGTGGGACTTGAACCCAGGACCACAAGATCAGAAGTCCCATGCACCTCCGACTGAGCCAGCCAGGTGCCCCAACAGTAGTAGATTTTTCAACAGAGAAATTATTTGGCCAGATTAATGATTTTTAAGTTGATTGTTTCATGGAAGGTGGATTGGAGTAGGGAGAAAGTGGAAACAGATTGGTTGGGAAACTCTTAAAGCAAGTATAGCAAGAACTTTGGGGGGGGGTCTTTGCTAAGGCAGCAGCAAGCAGCCTGGATTGGGAGCGGAGATTCAAAGGCTTCTTTGGGAGTAGTAATAGAACCAGTACCCAGTTTCTAAGATGGTTTTGATTTTAACATAAACGCTGTGTATTTCCCACCATACTTGTGGTTTTTCAAACCGTGTGAGAAATGTTGTTTTCACTTTTCAGAAGAAGATCCCATTGTTGCCAAAGATTATTGACCTGTAGGTTTAAGGGTACATGTGTCTCTTCCGTGTAGATCCTAGTATAATAAATTTCTAAATACCCATTACATTTGAAGTATCTATTCAGATTTTTTGACAAATGTGTAAGGATCATAGAACAACGTTTATATTTAAGAATATGATCAAGGGATATGTTAATATAATAAATGAACATGTTAGATACATTGACTATTAACAGAGATGAATCATTTCCCGCAGTTAAAACCAGGATGAAAATACATAAATGCATGCTTGCTTTGTTTCTTGTAACTGGTGTCTTTAGTACAGAACTTGCTAAGGCCATCAAGCCTATCGATCGGAGGTCAGTCCATCAGATTTGTTCTGGACAAGTAGTACTGAGTCTAAGTACTGCTGTGAAGGAGTTGGTAGAAAATAGTGTGGATGCCGGTGCCACTAATATTGGTAAGTTTAGAAGAGTTTTAAGCCACAGGAAATAATCAGTTTATACTGTATTATTCAAGAAACATTTGTGATTGTAATAAGACAACCAGATGTTGATATACTGAGAAATTACTATGTTTTAAACTTAAATTTAGCATCTTTTATGTGCCTAGGTAGGCAGTAATAATAAAAGCAGTTAACTTTTATTGTGTTCTTACTAGTGCCACACAGCTGTTTCTAATCTGCCGAATAACCGTATGAGAATAGGAATTATTATCACTACTGTATTCATTTTATAGAACAGAAAATGAAGGCACGGGAATTTACTTTGAGGTCATAGAGCTAGGAAAATGTGATTCCAGGAAGTCTGATTGCCGAGCCTTTTTTCCGTAATGACTCTTGAAATTATCCTTTTGAAAGAAAGGTAGAAAGGAAGGAAAGAAAGAAAAGAGAAAACTATTTTATCTGGGTTAGTAAATTGCCAAGAAGTCCTTTTAAAGAAAATGAAATACACAAAATGACAGTAGTACATTTAAGTAAGTGTAATTATGACTCTAATTTGTATTACATAAGTTATAGGTAATGTGAGTATAAAGGCTTTTTTACATGGATCAAATTAATTAATTTGTTAAACTTTTTAGATCTAAGGCTCAAAGACTATGGGGTGGATCTCATTGAAGTTTCAGACAATGGATGTGGGGTAGAAGAAGAAAACTTTGAAGGCTTAAGTAAGTGGAGTTTTTCTAATCTTTTTTTCTTTCTTTCTTTTTTTTTTTTTTTTTCAGTGTTTTACTTATGTTTTGAGAGAGAGACAGAGTACGCGTGGGGAGGGGC
This sequence comes from Panthera onca, assembly GCF_046562875.1. Lineage (NCBI taxonomy): Eukaryota > Metazoa > Chordata > Mammalia > Carnivora > Felidae > Panthera > Panthera onca. The sequence goes on from NC_138354.1 coordinate 5,262,308, forward strand.
AGAGAGAGAGAGGGAGACACAGAATCAAAGCAGGCTCCTGGCTCCGAGCTGTCAGCACAGAACCCGACACGGGGCTCGAACTCACGAGATGTGAGATCGTGACCTGAGCTGGAGTTTGATGCTTAACGGACAAGGCACCCAGGTGCCTCTAGTCCTATTTTTAAATATTTGAGCAAAATGTTTCCAAACTTTGAGTAACACTGTCTTAGGAAACACAAAAACAGCTTTTTAAAACCAGTTGCTTTGGTAGGTGTGGTATTTATTCAGGGGTATATATCCCTTGAAATATTTTTGGTCTTACTGTGTACCTCTCTTTCAGCTCTGAAACATCACACTTCTAAGATTCAAGACTTTGGTGACCTAACTCAGGTTGAAACTTTTGGCTTTCGGGGGGAAGCTCTGAGTTCACTTTGTGCACTGAGGTGATAACAATATTTTTATCCACTAACTTGACCCCTTAGGAAAATCTCTCTGAACCTGAAAACGTGGGGTTAGAATCATTGTTGTTTATACTTCTCCGTCCTGAGTGTCTCAACTTCAAACTTCCACATTTGTTTTATCTTACTGCCAATCTAAGTGGTAATACTTCCGAAATGTAAGCAATGAAATGAAATAGTATTGTAAAAGAATTATTACCCTTGTTAAAGCAGTAACTTCTCAATTTTAAAATGGCACGTAGATAATAAGTTACAGATGTGTTGGTTTTGATTTATTTCAGTGTTTAGGAAAAAATTTAACCGAAATACTTATCATATATAACAGAGTCTAGGTTTTTATGAATAATTACTTACGCATTGGAACTATAATATTTTTTGGATCCTTGTTAAAAGTTTTGTTAAACCAGTAGGAATAAAACTGAGAAATAAATCTTTATTTGTTAATATGTAAGCTGTGAGACCTTTTATTTTGCCGTTTAACCATAAAAACAAGTATCAAAGCTTTCATCAAAACAAAGCATTTATAGAACTCTCTGTCTTACTATTAGGCGCCAAGATTTAGATTCTATGATGACCCCTCACCCATATAAACGTTCTCGATGATCTCAGAGGGATCAGCATTTTTTCAGGAGAGGTTTTAGAGAACAGAAGTGGGAGAATGAGCATGTGATGTCCAGCACCTGTCAGTGTCTGACCGTGTCGCACCTGCTCTCTCTCACAGCGATGTGACTATTTCTACCTGCCACGCATCCGCGAAGGTCGGGACTCGGCTTGCGTTTGATCACAATGGGAAGATCGTCCAGAAAACCCCCCACCCACGACCCAGAGGGACAACGGTCAGTGTGCAGCAGCTGTTTTATACACTCCCTGTGCGCCATAAGGAGTTTCAAAGGAATATTAAAAAGGTACGTTAGGGGCATCTGGGTGGCCCAGTCGGTTAAGCGTCTGACTTGGGCTCAGGTCACACTCTCGCGGTTCATGAGTTCGAGCCCCACGTCAAGCTCTGTGCTGACAGCTTGGAGCCTGGAGCCTGCTTCGGATTCTGTGTCTCCCTCTCTCTTTGCCCCTCCCTTGTTCGCGCTCTCTTTCTCTTTCTCGCAAAGATAGATGAACATTAAAAAAAGAAAAATGTACAGTAAATTCAGAACCCCAGCCTCTGAGAACATTGATACACATGTAGTGAGACATCTACCACACTAATGTGCACTGAAATTAACTCTTCAGATGATTCTCTTCCCTGAGTTTTTTGGGGCGTGCTTAGTTTGTCTTTTCCTGACCGAAGACTGAGCTTGAGGTTGATGTGTCCTCTCTTTTTTTCTTGAAAAAAAAAAAAAAAAAGTCATCATATTTATTAGGTGTTCTAACATGGGAATGAATTCTTTAAGAAGTAACCTTTTTCATTCTGTCTGTAGCTTTTTTTATATTTTTTTAACTTTTTTATTTTATTTTATTTTTTTGAGACAGAGACAGAGCATGAACGGGGGAGGGGCAGAGAGAGAGGGAGACACAGAATCGAAAGCAGGCTCCAGGCTCTGAGCCATCAGCCCAGAGCCCGACGCGGGGCTCGAACCCACAGACCGCGAGATCGTGACCTGAGCTGAAGTCGGACGCTTAACCGACTGAGCCACCCAGGCGCCCCCTGTCTGTAGTTTTTAATAAGATGTTTTTCTTGGTTTCCTGAAAAATGAAGCGTTACAACTTTTATGAATTTGAATGGAAATGAAATAAATATATCAATTGTGCTTAAAAAGCAGTTCTAGGGGCGCCTGGGTGGTTCAATGGGTTAGGCGTCCGACTTCGGCTCAGGTCATGATCTCACAGCCCATAAATTCAAGGCCCATAAGTTGGAGCCCCGCGTCGGGCTCTGTGCTGACAGCTCAGAGCCTGGAGCCTACTGCGGATTCTGTGTGTCTGCCTCTCTCTGCTGCTCCCCCACTTGCTTGCTCTCTCACTCTCTCTTTCAAAAATAAACATCAAAAAGAAAGCAGTTCTAAACTGTGCATACGTGTATTTATGTGTGTCTGCGTGTATACATGTAATCATATAGTTTTGTAAAAGCAAACCAGCTAGCCGAAATATGCATAGGAAGAAGGCTGGAAGGGAAGACATGTGATTGTTACCAGTGGTTATTGATGCATGTGCGATCACAGGTGCTTTTTGCTGTCTTCCTTGCACTTTTCTCTTTTGTGTATCTATCTTTTTATAATCAAAAAGTTATTTAAATGGATGCAGCTAAACACTTTCTTGTACAGCAATTTGCACAAGTTACAGTGCCAATTTTACAAGAATGTATATTTACTGTGGATAAAACCATTTTTTCATTTTTATTTAAAAATTAAAAATTTTGGGGTGCTTGGGTGGTTCAGTTGTTTAAGCATCTGACTTTGGCTCAGGTCATGATCTCTCAGTTCATGAGTTCAAGCCCCACATCAGGTTCCGTGCTGACAGCTCAGAGCCTGGAGCCTGCTTCAGATTCTGTGTCTCCCTCTCTCTCTGCCCCTACCCCGCTCGTGCTCTCTTTCTCTCTCAAAAATAAATAAACATTAAAAAAGTTTTAAAAACCAAAAAAAATTAAAATTTTTTTGTATAGAAAAAATTGTTATTCATTTTTTATATCTCATGGTAAAAAAAATCAGTGCCTCAAAAACTATAGGAATAAAGAACTTATACTTGCTGGAAAAGACCCTTGTTAATAGTGTGATATATGTGTTTCCAGGCTCCTTTTAATTTCATGTATTTACAAATCTTGAGAAAAAAAATTCAAGATAAATTAATATAATGAAATGAAACAATACAGAATATAAAGATGTAAGTAATACAGGATTATATGTAGTAGAAAGTTGAGATTGTGTCTGTCTGCCTCCCAGAGTTTGGTGTATATCCTTTAGACTGATATACAGATGGAACCTTTATTCCATAGAATGGAGAATAAAATCCGATCTTTGATTTTCTTTTGTAAAGGTTTTTATTTATTTATTTTTTTAATGCATACGTTTTATTTTTTTCTTAACAGTTAGGATCACATTATACATTACGGTTCTATAACTTGACCGTTTCTATAGTATGTCGTAGGTATCTTTTTTGATCGTGTATCTTTTTTGGCTGACTCGTTACTTTATTCTCTATCATTCTGCCATTATATGGATATACCATAATTTATTAACTCCTTGTTGATGGTAGCTTAGGTTCTTTTTAATTTTTCACAATTACAGGGGCACCTGGGTGGCTTAGTCAGTTAAACGTCTGACTCTCGGTTTCAGCTCAGGTCATGATCTCACAGTTCGTGAGTTCAACCCCTGCATTGGGCTCTGCACTGATGGTGTGGAGCCTGATTGGGATTTTCTCTCTCTCTCTCTCTCTCTCTCTCTCTCTCTCTCTCTTTCTTTCTTTCTCTCCCTCTCTTTCTCTCTCTCTCTCTCAAAAAATAAACATAAAAACATTTTTTAATGAGAAAAAAAAAAGTTTGACCTAATTGACTCACTGTCCGATGAAATAACTTTTAAATAAACTTTTTTTCACAATTACACATTGTTTCAGTGAACATTTTTGTAATATATGTTTGATTATTTGTGCCAGTCATTCTACAAGGATAAATTTATAAAGGAAGGATGACCAGGTCCAGTGGAATGCACTTTTTGATTTTTATAGCAGTGGGCGTGGACATCGTGGACAGAAGAGAGGTGTGGTTAGGAACCTAAGCCTCTTGAGCTCTCTCTTATACCACGTGTGAGCGTATACGTTGAATACAAAGGTATACATGCATAAAGGTATTCACAGCTCCTTCTGTCAGGAACAATTTTTCTTCTTTGTGCGCCGATATGAGAACCTTGAGTTGGATGTTTTAACTTGAACCATGTAGTTTTTGTCGGATTAAAGTAACGTCGGGTCTTGTATTTGTGTTTTTTAAACAGGAGTATGCCAGAATGGTCCAGGTCTTACAAGCATACTGTATCATTGCAGCAGGCATCCGTGTAAGTTGCAGCAATCAGGTTGGACAAGGAAAACGCCAGCCTGTGGTTTGCACAAGCGGAAGCTCCAGCATAAAGGAAAATATTGGATCTGTGTTTGGGCAGAAACAGGTAGTGGTGGCCAGTTATTTAAAAAACATTTTATTCCTCTAGTAATTATGGCAGGTTTCCCTTGTCCTTTCCAAAGACGAGAGAAGGAAATCCAATAATTGATTTTTTTTTTTTAGGATTTTTATTTTATTTTATTTTTTATTTTTTTAAAGAGAGAGAGACAGATGGGGGGTGGAGAGCAGAGGTAGAGAGAAAGAGACTCTTTTTTTTTTTTTTTAATTTTTTTTAAATGTTTTTATTTATTTTTGAGACAGAGAGAGACAGAGCATGAACGGGGGAGGGGCAGAGAGAGAGGGAGACACAGAATCGGAAGCAGGCTCCAGGCTCTGAGCCGTCAGCCCAGAGCCCGATGCGGGGCTCGAACTCACGGACCATGAGATCGTGACCTGAGCTGAAGTCGGACGCCTAACCGACTGAGCCACCCAGGCGCCCCAGAAAGAGACTCTTAAGCAGGCTCTAGACTCAACACTGAGCCTGACATGGGGCTCGATCCCACGACCATGAGATCATGACCTGAGCTGAAATCAAGAGGGACGCTTAACTGGCTGAACTACCCAGGCACCCCTAAAGATTTTTATTTTTAAGTAAGCTTTATCCCCAACGTGGGACTCGAACTTAAAACCCTGAGATCAAGCGTCGACTGCTCTGTCGACGGAGCCAGCCAGGAGCCCCCAATAATTGATTTCTTAATTAGGTACTTACCACAAGAGTTAATGCTGAGAGCTGACAGATTTTTTTTATTTTATTCTTCCAGAGAATAAAACCCTCCTTTTACTCTGCATCTGAAAAAGGGTGTTGTGGGCAATGTATTGATTATGGATAAGTATGCGCTCAAGTGGTCCATCCTTCTGATTAAAAAATCAAAATTTCAGTTATGATAGCTGCCAGAATCAGCCACCGAGATTCCTTGTGCTCTTACTCTGAGTGGCCTGACCAGGAAAAGCAAACACACAAAACCCTTCCTTTCTGAAATTAGGTTCATCCTGATTTTGTTAGGAATTAACTGTGAGTCTTGTCTCTTTTAGCTGCAAAGCCTCATTCCTTTTGTTCAACTGCCCCCTAGTGACTCTGTGTGTGAAGAGTACGGGCTGAGCCACGGTGATGCTTTGCAGACTCTGTTTCGGTGAGTAGATTGCTGCCGGGAAAATTACAATCAAACATTTTGTCTGGGTTTTTTTGTATGTATGTATGTATGTATGTATGTATTTGTTTTGAGAGAGAGATAGCGCAAGCAGGGGAGGGGCAGAAAGAGAGAGAGAGAGAGAGAGAGAGAGAGAGAGAGAGGGAATCCCCAGCAGGCTCTGTGCTGTCAGTGCGAAGTCTGAAGCAGGGCTCGAACTCATGAACCCATGAGGATCACGACCTGAGCCGAAATCAAGAGTCAGACACTCAACCAACCGACTGAGCCACCCAGGTGCCCCTGGAGGCTTTGTTTTTAAAGGTCGTGATTGTAAGGTTTATGGTTTTTATATTCGTTGTAAAGTTATAGGCATTATTATTGCTGAGAAAGAGAATTTTTATAAAGGAGTCCGTTACTTAATTCGTTCAATATCCTGGGTCCCTGGTGCACTTGAGGGGATTTCCTACTGAATTCTTTGGTTTCCTATTGATTTCCTATTGAAACCTTTGTAGTAAGGACTCTGCTTAGTGACAAATTAAAATAATTTTTAATTTACGTATATGTTTTGCCTTATGGGGATTTGACAGAGTGGAATAGTGTTTCCTTTCATTCATGTCTTACCCAATATCTTCCACTGTCACTACTCTCAGGGTAAGAAAAATTGGCATTGCCCCTACTTGGGATTGGCCTTGTGATGGCCCACGCCTGCTCACTGTCTACTTGCCTCTGGCTCACATGCAGAGATTCATTTCTTTTGTGTGTACACCATTCTTACAGAGTGTAGAGTGCACATACCCCGGGTAGATCACAGGCAGAGGGAGCACTGTAATTTTTTTATTTTAGAGAGAAAGAGAGAGTGAGTGAGTTGGGGTGAGGGGCTGAGGGAGAGAGTGCAGCGCCCCAGCGCAGAGCCTGAGTCGGGGCTCTATCCCACAACCCTGGGATCATGACTGGAGCCTAAATCAAGAGTTGGGTGCTCAACCGACTGAGCCACTGGGTGCCCTGAGGAAGCTCTTTAACAATACCTTAGGAGATAGGAGTTTGCTGATGGAGAACAGATTGTCTTGTCTTTTTTTTTTCTTTTCTTTTTTTACTTTAAAAATTTTTTTGAAGTTTATTTAGAGAGACCAAGAAAGTGAATGGGGAAGGGGCAGAGAGAGAGACAGAGAGGGAGACATTGAATCCCAAGCAGGCTCCGCACTCAGTGTAGAGCCCGATGCAGGGCTTGAACCCACTAACCACGAGCTCTTGACCTGAGCTGAAATCAAGAGACGCTTAACCCACCGAGCCACCCAGGCGCCCCAAGGAGAACACATTCTAAAAGGACAGGGAGTGCGGGCAGAAATCCTGAATACAAGTGGTTGAGCTCCCTGGGCAGCTGGTGGGGACAGCTTGAAGATTCTAGAATGTGAGTTTTGGGTGAGACTCCTTCCTTGCATAGAGGCCAAGAATTTAATAGGGCAAGTGAGAGAAGAGCTGAAGCAAATCTGTTTTGAACCCACTGCATTTCCTGTGGTGGATTCATTGACCGTAGGAGCTGTAGAACATGCCAGGAGGCCTGTGTCCTTTTTATGATTTATCAGAGTGGAACACAGACACACATCAACTGAAATGTTAATACTTATCAGTGTGTAACCAGGTGTTATATTTTATTTTGTTTTTACTTTTGGATGTGCCCTCTGACATGTTACTGTTTCCATTCTGGAATCCTGTCCTTACCGTGTGAACATTGTACAGCATCTCTGGTTTCATTTCTCACTGTGCTCATGGTGTTGGAAGAAGCTCAACAGACAGACAGTTTTTCTTTATCAATCGGCGGCCTTGTGACCCGGCAAAGGTATTTTTTTTTTATGGTTGTTTTTTGTTTTTTGTTTTTTTTGAGGGAAACTGAGAGAACACAAACAGGGGAGCGACGGAGGGGGTGGGGAGAGAGAGAGAGAGAGAGAGAGAGAGAGAGAGAGAGAATCCTAGCAGGCTCAGCCCTTGTCAGCACAGAGCCTGATGTGAGGCTCAATCCTGCATCTCTGGGATCATGACCTGAGCCAAAATCAAGAGTCAGACAGACGCTCAACTGACTAAGCCACCCAGGCGCCCCTAGACTGGTCATCTTGATAGGGTTTTAGTGTTTCGGTTTTGATTTTGCATTTTCAGCAATATTGTACCTCGGTCATAGATTCTGTTTTCTGGTGGCACTTGAAAGTGACTTCTGTCTGTTGGATATGGTTCAGTATTGTGCATGGTGCAGTTTTATAGTTTATCTCCAACACTTTTAACGATGATATTACAGAATCACATAAATACATTTCTCTGTACGTTGGAGTGTGTTTAATGAGCATTTAAATTGCACCTGCAGCATGTTGGCACTGAAGTTAAAATAACATAATAAACAAATAAATAGGCTGCACCTACATCTTTTGACATATCTTCAAAAGCAGCTTTGGATTGGAAAAAGATTCAGGTTTAGGGATTGATGACTAAAAATATCCCTTTGAGGGGCATGAGGAAACTTTTTTGGGCAATGGATAGATATATTGATTATCTTGATTATGATCTTACTGGTCTTGATTGTAAACTTGTCAAACTGTATAGTTTATTTTTTAAACATTTTTTTAAGTGTTTATTTTTGAGAGAGAGGGGGAGACAGCGTGTGCATGCAAGTCAGGGAGGGGCAGAGAAAGAGGGAGAGAGAGGATCTGAAGCCAGCTTCATGCTGATAGCAGTGAGCCTGATGCGGGGCTTGAACTCACCAACTCTGAGATCGTGACCTGGGCCGAAGTCGGATGCTTAACCGACTGAGCCACCCAGGCACCCCTCAAACTGTATACTTTAAATACATGTAGTTTATTGCAGGCCCCGCTCTACCTCAGTCAATCTGTTAAGATATAGCCGTGTAGTGGCTGATTAGAGCAGCGTGTTGGGGGACAGACAGGAATGTTTGTTCTTTTTTAACCTTTGTTTTGTACGTAGGTTTCCAGACTTGTGAATGAGGTCTATCATATGTATAATCGCCATCAGTATCCATTTGTTGTTCTTAACATTTCTGTTGATTCAGGTAAGTTCCACTGAGCTTTCTGTCACGTTGGTGACTTACCCCTAAAAGAAAAAAATGAAATCATAAAGCCATGATATGACCAGAAAGGATTTTTGTGGCAACAGTTGATGGCAGTGTATTTTTTGTTTACATACTTTTAATTATATTGTATAGACTTTTGTTTTTTATACAGGCTTTCTTGCTTTCTGCTTGAGACCAGGTTAATGGTATTATTAGAAAAATAGGACTTTTTCATGGCACATAAGGGAGAAAGCAAACCAAATGTTCCCCCTGATTTTAAAAATAATGCTATTTTTCTTCTGATTGGGAAAATTCTGGTTTATTGTTATCTAGGATTTTTTCCTAGGTACTTAGAAATATGTGCATGCCTTAAAATACGTAATGCTATATGTATATCCCTACTCATATCCTTTATAAAAGGGAGAAAATAACTTTGGGTAAGTTTGTATCAAGCTCTTTATCCTTTGACATAAATGGGTTTTTTTTTTCCCATGTCCTAAAAATTATTCAGAAACATGATTTTAACATCTGTACTCATTATATTCCAAGGTACAGATGTATCTTAAACTTTTTAAATTCTTAGCCTTAATTCAGCTGTCTTCAGTTTTTAGAAATTTAAATACTATCGTTATATTAAATAGTTACCTATATCATTGGTAATTTCCTTAAGATACATTCCTAGTACTAGAATTAGTGTGTCCATGACTAGGATCGGGCTGTACTCATTTACACATCTAGAGCCGTGTATTGGGTAGTGTCATTTTTTTTTTTAATTTTTTTTTTTTAATTTTTTTTTAACGTTTATTTATTTTTGAGACAGAGAGAGACAGAGCATGAACGGGGGAGGGTCAGAGAGAGAGGGAGACACAGAATCTGAAACAGGCTCCAGGCTCTGAGCCATCAGCCCAGAGCCCGACGCGGGGCTCGAACTCACATACCGTGAGATCGTGACCTGAGCCGAAGTCGGACGCTCAACCGACTGAGCCACCCAGGCGCCCCTGGGTAGTGTCATTTTTAACCAAAGTCAGTGGGCGATACTAGAAGGACCTTATTTTGGCGTGCGGTCTTCTATGTTTTCATGTGTTTATTTGCTCTTTCTTTATTTTTGCAAATTGACTGTTCAGATACTTGCATATTCTGTCCGTTTAATAAACGGTTCATCTTTTCCTTGTTTCTCTGAAAATGCTGATTTTACAGTTTATGAATATTAGTCTGGACACTGCAGTGTTTTTAACAGTACCTTTGGTAAGCGCAAGAGAATAAAATAGACGGGGAAATTTCTGTGAAAGGTGATTTTAAACATAAGTGTCTTTTTTTTTCTTTTGGCCTTAGAATGTGTTGACGTCAATGTTACTCCCGATAAAAGGCAAATTTTACTGCAAGAGGAGAAGCTTTTGTTGGCAGTTTTAAAAACATCTTTGATAGGAATGTTTGATGGTGATCTCAACAAACTTAATGTCAGTCAGCAGCCGTTGTTGGGTATTGAAGGTAAGAAAATACACAGGTGTATGGACAGCTTCTGAAACTCACTATCCTTTTTTTTTTTTTTTTTAATTTTTTTAAATTTAAAAAAATTTTTTTTAATTTTTTATTTAATTTTTATTTAGAAGAGAGAATCTGAGGCAGGGTCTGCACTGATAGCATGAAGCCCAATGTGAGGCTCCATCTCACAAACCGTGAGATCATGACCCGAGCTGAATTCAAGATTCGGACGCTCAAATGACTGAGCCACCCAGGTGCCCCCAAAAGCTCTGAAAGGATGTGTCACACTAGGCAGTGTAGAGCTGCAGATGTAAGGAAGTCGGGTAACAAGAGAAATGGAAGGCACATTTGGCACATCCAGGGATGTGTTCTTACCAGGACTCAACCGTTTTCCTTTAATAAACACTCCTGATGGCTGCAAACCTTTTGTTAATTTCCAGAGTTCTGAGAAAAGTCGATTCTGACCATTTTTGCCCATTTTTCTCATTTCTTTACGGAGTGGGGAATTTCTGGGGGCCCTCGCGCTGCCATTTTCCCACCCGTCACCCCTGTGCCTTCTTCGCTGAGTGGCGTATGGGAATGAGCGTCACCACAAAGCTGATTCAGGATGTGTAGTAGTGACAGGTACAGTCATTATTTTATTGCCTGGCCCTACGTGATCAGATACTTAAGTAGTTTTCTTCTTTTTTGTCCAAACCAAGAGCAGCTGGGACTTCTGGGAGGGGGCCCAGCGTTGAGCTCCAGCCGCCTTCTTTGGCAGAGGGAAGAGTTGGCCATTACCCCGCCCCCCATGACCACATCTCCTTGGGGTGCACACTCTCTTCTGTCGGCCAGCCTGCCCTGATCTCCATGTCTGTATGTGCAGAGATGGTGGGCGCCCATCAGTGCGTCTTCCGAGGGGGGAAGACCAGAGCTGCTGAGGAAGCTGAAACTAGAGTGTGGCAGAAGGCTAAGGTGACAGACGGGTGTGGCTCCCAGTGAGAGGAGAGGTTGTGGGATGACTTTGTGAGCTGAGGGTGCGAGGAGGAGCTGGAAGGGGCTTGGCGGGGGGGGGGGCGGGGGGGGGGTTGTTGGCAGGGATCCTGATCCGCTCTGTCCTAACGTTCCTTACACCCCAGGGGCGGGGAGAGGTCGATTTGGAAGAGAGCAGGCAGGCTCTGGTTTTGATAATCAGGGCATAAGGTGGAGGCAGAGCTCCCGAGGGGTGGAGTGGAACAGGAGCGCAGAAATCCGGGCAGTAGAGTGGCAGAGCTTCGCTTTGGACGCGGTGGGCGCCCGTGAGCCCTGGCCGTCCTCGGCGTGGGGTGGCGTGGATGTGGATGTGCGTGGGGATGGAGTGGAGGCTGCTCCGCTGTATGTACATCTCTGTGGAGGGGGCCACTCACAGACACGCTTCGCCAGACGCTACCCTGTAAGGACAAACTGCTCAAAATACCGGTGCATCTCGAAGCCCAGTTGAACTGATGCCCCTTTCGGCCATTGTATTGGAAACAAACAAACACGAGTGTATCAGCCCTGAGGTCAAGAGATGGCAGCCGTAGAACCACCCTGCTTCCCCTTCTGCTTGCGCCGACCCCCCGTGGTAACCATCTTCCTCACTTCTGACACCACAGATTCATTTTATCTGCTTTTAATTTCTGCTTTTTTGCATCTTGTTTCTTTCTCTCATTACCTTGTGGGATCTGTCCATGTCACATGGCAACTCATTCATTCGTTCTCGTTGCTGTGTGGCATTCCGTTGTAGTTCTTTTTTTTTTTTTTATTTTTTATTTTTATTTTTGAGACAGAGAGAGAGCATTAACAGGGGAGGGTCAGAGAAGAGGGAGACACAGAATCCGAAACAGGCTCCAGGCTCTGAGCAGTCAGCAAAGAGCCCGACGTGGGGCTTGAACTCACAGACCGTGAGATCACGACCTGAGCCGAAGTCGGGCGCTTAACCGACTGAGCCACCCAGGCGCCCCTCCGTTGTAGTTCTTAACGGCATGATTTCTTTGTGGACGGTTGGGTTGTTATGGCCAGAGCGGCCGTGGACACCCCTGTCTGTGGCTCTGGCGGGTGTGGGTGTGCCAGGAGCGCAATGCCAGGCCACAGGCCTCCACCTGCAGATGCGTCGTGTTTAGATTTAGGAGCTACTCCCAGAAGGTTTCGCAAAGCGACTGTACCGATTTGACTACCACCAGCAGTATTTACACCTTCTTTTTAAGCCTCATCTTTGCGAACTTTTGTCGATTGTTAAATTTTCGCCCATTCTGGTGATCGTACAGTAACATTAAAGTGTGGCTTCAATTTGTATGTCCCTTAGGATTAACCATTGTTGTATGTTCTGTTAGCCGTCTCTGGATCCCTACTTTTGTAAAACGTATCCTCTTTTTAAAAAAAATTTTTTTTAACGTTTGTTTATTTTTGAGAGAGAGAGAGAAAGACAGAGCATGAGTGAGGGAGGGGCAGAGAGAGAAAGGGAGACACAGAATCCAAAGCAGGCTCCAGGCTCTGAGCTGTCAGCACAGAGCCCGACACGGGGCTCAAACTCATGAACCACGAGATCATGCCGTGAGCCGAAGTCGGCCGCTTAACTGACTGAGCCCCCCAGGAGCCCCCAGAAATACCCTTTTTCTCCACTTCATTGCAGCCCCTGATACTCTCCTCTGCTCCTATCTACTCAGGTAACTTAATAAAAAAGCATTCGGCAGAAATGGAGAAGCCCATGCCAGAAAAACAGGATGATCCTGCTTCGTTAAGGACTGGAGGAGAAGCGAAGAGGGCAGTGACCATTTCCAGACTGAGAGAGACCTTTTCTCTTCGGCACACGACAGAGACCAAGTCTCAGGGCCCGAGCACCACCGAACCGAGACGGATTTCTCCAAGACAGAAGAGACACGTCCAGTGTTCTGGAGCTCCAGACTCCCCGTGTTTCCAGAAGTGCGCCTCGGGCACAGGCTCGTCCGGCCCTGGCGGGGAGGCAATGCGTGTGCGCAGGGGCCCCTGTGACCGCAGGGACGGAGCGGAGATGGAGCAGGACTCGGGGCACAGCCGCACTTCGGCCGGCCCGCGGGAAGGGCCCGGCACCCCAGCAACGGGCGGTCAGTCCGGTGGCGCCTGTGCAGCAAACTCCCCTGAGGACAGGTTTTCACAGGGAAACGAGGAAGCTTCTGAGAAGTTGCCTGAACTTGACCGTCGCTCTGCAGACACGGAGCACGGTTCCGATCACGAGGACGGTGGACGTAAACATAGGGTCTCGCCTCCTCCCGTAGATGCATCCTCCCCAAGCACACGGCGTTTCAAAAAAGACAGCATTCCTTTGAATCCTGACCTCCCTCAAGGGTTGGTGACTGCGCAGAACACGTCAGCGTCTCAGGTGGACGTGGCTGTTAAAATCAGTAAGAAAGTAGTGCCCCTGGCCTTTTCCATGCGGTCTTTAGCGGCACGAATAAAGCAGTTACGTCACCAAGAAAGGCCACAAGAAGGCGAACAGAATTACAGGAAGTTCAGGGCAAAGATCTGCCCCGGAGAAAACCAAGCCGCCGAAGATGAACTGAGAAAGGAGATAAGGTAACGTTCTTTCATAGGATGAGCTGCCGGGAGGGGACGAGGCTGGTCCTTCCGGGCCCTGGTTTTGCTCCTCTGGCTATCAGGACAGTCCTCCCTGGGGGCCTTCTCTGCACCACAGACGGGACATCTCCTGATGTCACACTTTCCCAAGCTTCTGTCTCCCCCTCTCCCAGCCCCGCTTTCTCTCTGTGCTCCTCGAAGATTCTAATTTGGGAGTCTGTTTCCACTCTACGGATTGCTCATTAGCCCTACTGGTGCATCCTTGGTGATGCTGTTTCCACTCGCTGCATTTTCATTGCCCCTCATATGCATCAAATTAACTTTCTTTAAAGAGGTCTTTCTCTGTGAAACCTTTCAAGAATTGTTTCCTTAGATTTTTTTAGCACATCCTGTCCATTTAGTTCAAATTAATCGGGGCCTCCTCAACCCCGATCTCCTTCCTCTTCCCCAAGGTTTCACAGTGACTCCTCCCTGCACTGAATCCATGGAGGTTTTAGTGGACATTACTATTTCCCATGATTCATTAAAAAAATTTTTTTTTAATGTTTATTTATTTTTGAGAGAGAGAGACCCAGAGTGCGAGCAGGGGAGGGCCAGAGAGGGGGACACAGAATCTGAAGCAGGCTCCAGGCTCCAAGCTGTCAGTGCAGAGCCCGACATGGGGCTCAAACCCACGAATCGTGAGATCGTGACCTGAGCTGAAGTTGGACGCTTAACTGACTGAGCCACCTAGGGACCCCTCCCATGATTCATTTTAATGCATATTAGGAAAAATTATAATTTATTATCAAACTTGCGATTTCTAGAAGATTGTGTAGGGTAAGGTTAAGGAAAAAAGGGAGTCAATTTCAAGAAAACTGTTAATACTGATAACAGAAAACACTGGTCACCACCACTTTCTTGCCACTAATCACGTACAACATTGTAACTTCTAAAAACGATGACTTCTCTTGAAATATTTAACTTTGATTTTTTTTTTTTTTTTTTTAATGTTTATTCATTTTTGAGAGACAGAGACACAGAGCATGAGCGGGGAAGGGGCAGAGAGAGGGAGACACAGAATCCGAAGCAGGCTCCAGGCTCCGAGCTGTCAGCACAGAGCCTGATGCAGGGCTTGAACTCACAGTTTGCGAGATCCTGACCTGAACCGAAGTCGGAGGCTCAACCGACTGAGCCACCCAGGCGCCCCTTAACTTTGATCTTTTTAAAGCATTGTATATCTTTTGTCTCAGTAGATACTGAAATGTGCTGTGTCCTATACACAGAGCACCAGTAATTACGTTGAAATTTTATGGCACTTTTGGTTTGGACTGCACAGGCTTTGCCTGATTTTGATAATCAATTCTTCAACAGCAAGCATTACGTTAGATAATTCCCTTGATATTCATGGTGCCTAACATTGGGAAAGGTTTTTAGGAAATAGTTCATTTATTTATTTTTTCCAAAAGTTTACTTATTTTGAGAGACAGAGAAAGAGAGCACAAGCAGGGGAGGAGCAGAGAGAGAGAGAGAGAGAGAGAGAGTCCCAAGCACTGATGGTGTGGAGCCTGTTGTGGGGCCTGAAGATCATGACCTGAATCGAAAATCACTAGTTGGATGCTTAACTGACTGAGCCACTCAGGCACCATAGGAAATAGTTCCTTTAAATTGTGTGTGTTTAAGGGAGGTGAACATCTTTGGGTGGGGTCTGGGGCCTGTGAACGCTCAGGGACACAGTGAAGAGCTGGGCTCCTGGCTTACATGCACGATCGTGGAACACGTGCTTGATGGAGAAAGACCTGTAAGGTGCCCAAAAGGCAAAGTAATTATGCTTTCTCTTTGGGTTCTTTTTTTTTTTTTTTTTTTTTTTTTTTTTTTGAGAGAGAGAGAGAGAGAGAGAGAGAGTGCACACATGAACGGAGGATGGGGAGGGGGCAGAAAGAGAAAAAGAGATAGAATTCCAAGCAGGCTCCAGGCTCTGCACAGAGTCTGACTCGGGGCTCGATCTCACAGACCGTCAGATCATGACCTGAGCTGATACCAGTAGTCGGACGCTCAACCGACTGAGCCCCCCCCCCCCCCCAGGCATCTGACTCTGGATGCTTTCAGCCTTCTCAGTGAGTGAAATCAACTGTAATTTTTAAAAGCAGTGATTTTAATTCAACAAATATTCATCGATCCCATGTTATGGTAGTTCTTGAATTTGGAACACAAAAGAACCGCTTAGGATGCTTGTTCAGAAAGCGGAACCCGTGGTCAGCCTCCGGAGATTCTATTTCAGTAGATGCGGTAGATCGTGGGTGTGGAGCCCAGGAATCTGCATTTTTGCCAGGTACCCCAAGTGCTCCCTTTGAGAAACGCTGATCTACAGTGGGCCTGGCATTGGCATCTGGCCTTCGGTGCACGGCTGCTGAAACGCCTTTTGTTCTGAGCTGTCCTGCCGATGATTTTCCCGAGGCATGTCCGGAGCGGAAGATGAGGCAGTAATTGAAATACCGTGGTAGCATTTACCAGCTTTTGTGTTTCTGTTCTGAGTTATAACCAAATAGAGCAAGTCGTACAGTTTTGTTTCTTCTTCGTTGTTTGAGCCTGATGCTACTTTTTTTTTTAATTTTTTTTTTAACGTTTATTTGTTTTTGAGACAGAGAGAGACAGAGCATGAATGGGGGAGGGGCAGAGAGAGAGGGAGACACAGAATCGGAAGCAGGCTCCAGGCTCTGAGCCATCAGCCCAGAGCCCGACGCGGGGCTCGAACTCGCGGACCGTGAGATCGTGACCTGAGCTGAAGTCGGACGCTTAACCGACTGAGCCACCCAGGCGCCCCCTGATGCTACTTTTTAAGTTTACGGTGGGAGGTACACCTGCAGAGACAGAATGCCTGTGTCTTCAGGCCGGTACAAGTTCTTCCCACGGGGACTCTATCTGGGGAACCAGAGCCAGGGACTTGGTGTTGGTGCTGCTTCCAGGTGTGTTGCTTCTCAGTTGGAATCCACTGTAGGCTCCTTACTTTGCAATCTCTGAGGCCATGTGAGCATCTCTGCTGGTGCACTTCTAGACTTTGTCAGTAGGGGGCGGTAGAGGGACGCTGCGAGAAAGCACCAGATCCCGGCCTCTCCTTCCTTCTGGCTGCCCTGGTCTTTTCCTCCTACAAGGCAGCTGCCAGCAGGAGGCCCAGCATTGCTCACTCTGTTTGCTACCCCTGTGTTTCTTAGCTAAGTAGTTAATTACCTTCTACTAGTTTACCATACCTGGTTATGAATTTCCTCTGTTCAAATCGCTGGTGTGGTTTTTGTGTCTTGATTGGACTCTGACACGAAATTACTGCCAGGGAATGGTCCCAGGAGACGCGTCCTCACAGACAGGGTTTGGGGCTTCGTTTGGTCCTGACCTTGGACTTGAGCTCAGTGTGAGCTCCTTGCCAATAGGAAATGGGAGCTTAGTAATCCATGGCACATGGAGGTGTCGCTGTCAGACCATCACCCGCGGTTGACTGTGGCAGAGCTCCAAGCAAAGCAAGTCCCACAGGAGCCCAGTGGGTCCTGTGGTGTGGAAGGGATCTTCCTCGCTGCTCTGGAGCGCTCGCAGAAAGAAAGGACCGTCTCAGGTCTCAGCTCGAGTCCCGTCTGAGCACCACAGGTCTGATCCTCACGAAAACCCGTTTTCACAAAATTTGGTTGTGTGGGGTACAGAATGGCAATGTCGTTTTCTCACGTGAAGATCTGTGGCGGTATCTGTCTTGTCTGCACTGACGCACGTAGTCATGAATGGAATTGGATTTTGAAGCCACCCACCAAAGGACCCGTCCGTGAGCTTGGCAGATGTTAGAAAGATTGATGCTCAGGATTAGTGAAAAGGCACTTTTACACACTTAACAAATCTAGGGATTTATCGTACAGAAATACCCCCAGAATAGAGTGGATTTCTGTCCATGAACGTTTGCTGCAGCGTCGTTTGCGTTACTCAAAATGAAAACATCCGAAAGTCGTTCAGTAGAGGATTTGTCGGACAGGTTATGGTACGTGCTCGCAGTGAGCTCCCGTACGGCCACTAGAAAGAATGAAGGAGATCTACTTGAATGGGTCCGAAAAAGCACTGAAGATGCATTGTTAAGGGAGGGGCGTAGAACGGCCTGAAGAATTATGATTCCATTTTTGGGTTGTTTTTTTTTTTTTTAATTTTTTTTTTTTTTCAACGTTTTTTATTTATTTTTGGGACAGAGAGAGACAGAGCATGAACGGGGGAGGGGCAGAGAGAGAGGGAGACACAGAATCGGAAACAGGCTCCGGGCTCCGAGCCGTCAGCCCAGAGCCTGACGCGGGGCTCGAACTCACGGACCGCGAGATCGTGACCTGGCTGAAGTCGGACGCTTAACCGACTGCGCCACCCAGGCGCCCCTGGTTTTTTTTTAATATTTATTATGAGAGAGAGATAGAGAGCAAGCGGGAGAGGGGCAGAGGGCGGGAGACCCAGAATGCCAAAGCAGGCCCCACAATGTCAGTGAAGAGCCTGATGCGGGTCTTGAACTCACGAACCCTGAGATCATGACCTGAGCCCAGATCAAGAGTTGGACGCTTAAGTGACCCAGCCACCCAGGCACGCCCGGTTTTTTTTGTTTTGTTTTTAATATGTAAACGAAGGTCGGGGAACATATACACCAAATGAACAGTAGTTACTGATGCCATCCCTGGGGAGCTGGATGAACGAATGAATAATGTCACCTTTAAAAGTGGGATTATTAGGGACTTTCTCTAGTTTATGTTTCTGTATTGTTCATTTTCCTGTTACAGTCTCTTTTATGATCAGAAAAGTAATCTTTTAAAAATCACGATGTCTCATGATGAACATTTTCCACATGCAGTAAAACGATGTTTGCAGACATGGAGATCATTGGTCAGTTTAACTTGGGATTTATAATCACCAAACTCAATGCAGATATCTTCATAGTGGACCAGCATGCCACGGATGAGAAGTACAACTTTGAGATGCTCCAGCAGCACACGGCCCTCCAGGGTCAAAGGCTTATCACGTAAGTTCTTTCTGGTGTGTGGAATCTTCCGTGTTCTTGCACCCCTAAAGCTTAAGACCCGAGAGCGTATACGCACGTGTGTGTGTGTGTGTGTGTGTGTGTGTGTCTCTTTTTTAGCCACGAGCGTCCCCGTGGCCGATTTTTACTCTGTGCCAGGCACTGTTGAAACCATTGACACGCGTTGATTCATTTAGTCTTCCCAAACCTACAAAGTGGCTGCTGTTACCATCAGCACTTCACAGGTGATAAAATGGAGGCTCCCGGACGCAGAGGTTAGGTGACTTTCCCAAGTTCACACAGCTAATGTTCTTTATTTATCAAGCCCTTTGCCTCTTCCGGTTGGCCAGAAAAATCTGACGAAGGCCAGTTTATGGTACGTAACGTGTCTGTTTATAGCACATAGAACTTAGGTGTGCAGAAGGGTGGCGCTGCCTGTGTGTCTGTCCTCAGCTAGCATAGATCAAGTTCAGTGATTAGTCACCACAGAACTTGGTATTTGTCTCTCCTTTGCCAACGCCTGTTTTAGGCTGACCGCTTTACAAGGTGGTGGGATGGTGTATCATGTAGACCAGAAGTCTTTTCTTAAGCCAAGTGATAGGAAGAGGTCATGGATTTTCATTTGGGAAGTTCAGCGACATAGAGAAATACACTGAGATCCCAGTAGGAGTAAATCCTGGCATGAACAGTCACTCAGCTGGGAGAAAGCACCGAGTTTACAGAGTAATCTATTTCCTATGGAATGGTTGAATTCATTTACTTTCAGTAGGTATTAATGGTAATGGAAAAGACATTTATTTTTTAATTTTTTTAACGTTTGTTTATTTTTGAGAGAGAGAGAGAGACAGAACGTGAGTGGGGAAGGACAGAGAGAGAGGGAGACACAGAATCCGAAACAGGCTCCAGGCTCCGAGCTGCCGGCACAGAGCCCGACGTGGGGCTCGACCTCATGAACTGTGAATTCATGACCTGAGCCGAAGTTGGACACTTGACCGACTGAGCCACTCAGGTGCCCAGTGTAAAGACATTTAATAAGCTACTTTTTCATACTGGATTCTTCCTGCCTCTTTTACAGAGGTCTTTTATTTTTTAGCCATTTTGCATAAATAGGGTCTCGCTTGTGACATTTCAGGTTGCCCCAGGTAGTCACAGATCACTTGGGGTCCCAGGTGGCCCTTGCTCCAAGGATAAAGACCACAGGTCCTTCCTTTCCTACCAGGCCCTGCGTGGTCTGGCCCTCCCTAGGTCCTTCCTCTTGGTTCTCCATGCTTGAGCCACCTGGCCATCTCCTTTTCAGGCCGTTGACAGACCTGATGAATTCCTAACTGGTCATTAAGGAGAATGAAGTAGATCTTTTGTATGTGGCTCTGGGAACATCAGTGGGCCATCCTTGGGCCTTTGCACAGACTTGTCCCTGCCTGAATGCTTGTCCCTGTGCTCACCCATCCATCCATTGGCTGATAACGGGCGCTCATCCCAGCTCTCAGCTCAGAGGTCCCTTCCTCAGAGACACCGTCCTTGACTCCTATCTCCAGGCCCATCTCACTTGCTCTGGCTCTTATGGCGCTGGGCGCCTCTGGCCTCCTGATTGGCAGTGTACTTTGTAATTACAGTTTGTGTGACTGCCTGTTCAGTGTCGTTCTTCCCCACTGGTCTCTTACTCCATGCCCATCCTTTCTCCTGCCCTTATCAGTTCCGACTGATTAAGCACTCGCTGAACCAGGAGGACCGGTGGACAGATTGCTACGTGGACAGATGGCTCGGTCAATGATGCAGGCTCGGAAGGGACAGGATAGCAAAACAGATGCTCTGTGTTCTGCTTTCCGATGCCTGTGATGACCCAGCCGAGCTTTTCACATGGTCTGTGTTGCCGGAAGGAAAAATAGCCTTTTTATGTTGTATTGTTATCTTTAAGGAGTGGATTGAGAGAAACATGGGGTCACTGGGATGGGGTGGCAAGCTGAGGAAAAGCCAGCTGCTTTGGTGGTCATTTGAACTTAAAAAAAAAAAAGAAGAAAATTAACGGGAAATTCTCAGGCAGTTACGTGACAGGAAAGGCATATGGCTGAACAAAGCGTTGTCGCTTACCTGGCTTTTTGAAAGGAATTCAAAGAAGCACGTGTTGGCTTTGTTTCATTTCTGCTTTACAGCTAAATGTTTGACTTTGAGATTGGGTTTGAATCTCTTCTCTGTTTTTTCAGACCCCAGACTCTCAACTTAACTGCTGTCAATGAAGCTATCCTAATAGAAAATCTGGAAATATTCAGAAAGAATGGTTTCGATTTTGTTATCGACGAAGGGGGTGAGTGACAACGATGATGGGATTGTCCTGTCAGAGCCGGGAACAGTCTTTGAGGTGCCCTAGATAAGGATATTTTATCAGAGATGGAAACGGTTCCCCCAGAAAGGATTTTGCCTCTGCCCTGTGTTTCAGTGTTTGTTACACACAGGCGTCAAATGAAACGTATTTTTCGAATCGTGGACTCTTCTCCAAATTTTATTCTTCCAGCTCCAGTCACTGAAAGGGCGAAGTTGATTTCCTTACCAACCAGTAAAAACTGGACCTTTGGACCTCAGGACATCGATGAACTGATCTTCATGCTCAGTGACAGCCCTGGGGTCATGTGTCGGCCTTCCCGCGTCAGACAGATGTTTGCCTCCAGAGCCTGTCGAAAGTCTGTAAGTAAACAACGCTCTTCTTCCAGGGCCCGGAGGGTCTGTTCGGGCCGGTGGTGGCACGAGTTCTCAGGCCAGCTGCTGACCAGGCAGCGCCGTCGACTGTGGCCGAGACTGCCACGGGTCATCGTGTGTAATACGGCCACATCCTTCTCTGCCAGTGTGATGTGCGAGCTGGGCGCATCTGCCTTATCTCTGGCCTCTAACCCGTAATCGCTGTGACGTTTCACCGCCGCCGCTCAGCCTGTCCTGGAGGTGGTGGCGGTGGTGGGTCATCAGCCTGATGTCAGAGTGAAGCAGGTGCGTCTGGATCACCTGACCCCCGGGAGCAGCCGGGATGCCCTTCCTTCATCAGAGGCTCCACCCAGGTGCCGCCCAGGACACAGAGGGGACAAGGCAGATGAGGTCCCCCCCTCTTTTCGGAGTTTAAGGTTTAGTGGGGAGGAAGAGACTTAAGCCAAAGTAGTAACTTCTGATACCAGTAGGCCCAGAAAAGAAGTTAAAACAGTATGGGGACAGGGAGTGGCCTCGGCCCCCGGTCGAGCAGTTGAGATTGGGAGGCAGGGAAGGGCCATGTGAGGAGGAGGCATCTGGGCTGACGCCTGGAAGGGGCATGGAGCCCCTCGGGGAAGAGCTCTCCTAGTAGAAGAAACAGCAGGTGCACAGATGGGGCGGGGGGGAGCGTGTGAGCCAAGCCAGAGGTGGCCTGTCCTGGAGGGAACCGGGGAGCTCGTGCAGAGGGCTGGAAGGGCTGAGGCGCAGGCTGTCGTGGGGGTGCCTGAATTTCTGGAACAAGGTGGCGTTCCCCGCAGCAGCTTGGTCGCAATTGGGGGGTGGGAGGCATAAAAGCTGATTTGGATGTGTGGTATTTGAGGCCCCATGAGGCTGTAAGTGCAGGCATCTGGAAGACGGTCAGGTTAATGAATCCGAGCTCGGGGAAATGTCAGTCGGGGAGCAAAGTTCAGGGCCACCGTGCAGCCTGGGGATTGGATGAAGTTCGGGGAGGGGTGAGGGGAGAATCTGACTTCCGGCCACGGGTATTTCTTTGATGAAGACAGTGTTGGTGCCCCCACCCCGGGGTCGGTGAGCAAGAGGCAGGGCAGACTGGCCTGGGCCGGTGGCCAGGCGGTTTAGAGTGTCCTGCCTTAAGGTGCCACACAGACCCGGGCAGCCACAGGCCGCCCTGCCCTCCCCACCCTGGCGGGGCCGCCGCACTGTGGCTCTTCGTCCTCCCGTCAGCACAGCTGCTGACCGTTGTGGGTGATCCTCTGCCGCACCCCGCGGGCCCGTGCCCTGCCAGCCCCTCAGCCCCGTCTGCTCGCTGGGCTCCTGCCACACGGCCACGTGCCACGGCCACATGCCATGTCCCCAGCCGCACCAGCCTTCCTCCCACCCGAAGCCCTTTGCGCTTGCCGACCTCGCATGCCGCCTTCACACACCCGCCCGACTCCCTCCAGCCCTGGGCTCTCCCAGGTCCCCCACGGAAGTGGGCTCTCCCGGGCGGCCCCCCCCCCCCCCCCCGGGTGACACCTGTTTCTCTGTTGACTTGTCTGGGGTCTGTCCGCCCCAGTGAGGTGGAGCGCCCCACGCACGCTGCCTCTGGGGCTGTGCGTGGCACAAGGAAGAAGGAAGGTGACACACGTCTCAGGCTTTTCGTCTCACACCACCTCTCCTGGTTTCTCAGGGGTGCTGATTTCCAGTGCTTGCTGAGGGGCCCGCTCACCTCCACGGAGAGTTTAGCTAGAGATGAGCTGAGTGCTGTTTCATCAAGAGGAGGCAGGGACAGGAGCCTGAAGGGAGGGCGAGTGAGACGGGCAGTATCTGGGGAGGGAGGACCCGGGCAGAGGGCATGGCCAGCACCAAGGTCCCAAGGTAGGTGCTTGTGTAGTGCACCTGTGCGAGAGGAAAGGGGCAGGTGCCTTGGCTGCCTGGGTGGCTCAGTCGGTTAAGCGTCCCCCTTCAGCTGAGGTCATGATCTCACAGTTTGTGGGTTCGAGCCCCGTGTCAGGCTCTGTGCTGACAGCTCAGAGCCTGGAGCCTGCTTCAGATTCTGCGTCTCCCTCTCTCTCTGCCCCTCCCCTGCTCGCGCTGTCTCTCTCTCTGTCTCTCTCTCTCTCTCCTCTCAAAAATAAAATAGAAACATTAAAAAAATAAAAAAAGGAAAGGGGGTGCCGGTGGGCTGGAGAGGGGCAGGGAGGGATGCGCTCTAGCAGATGCAGGCACAAGGCCAGTGAGGGGCCAAATCCGCCGATGCACGTGGGCTTTTACCCAGGTGAGCATCGAGCGCTGGCAATGTGATCTGACAGCTTTTGAAAGGACTCACTGGCCGCTGAGTGGAGAACAGGTGGAGGGGGACAGCGGGGAGGTCTTGAGAGGCCCTGTGGTTGCCAAGGTGACAGGTCTGGGCGGCGGGAGAGCCGCTGAGACTGGTTGCATCCTGGACAGGTGTGGTCAGTGTCTGTAACAGAGGTGTGTTGCCGTAAAGGAGCCACGGAAGGGCTGGATTTCACAAAGCGGAGGGGGGCTGAGATAGCAGCGGGTAGGGTTCCTCGGAGGAAGATTTTTCAGGGACCGCTGTTTTGAGTAGTCATCGTGTCCATCCTCGTTGCAGAGAAAAATGTTGCTGGAGAGGTGCTCTTGTACCCAAAGCCATAAAACTTGGAACCGTTGTGTCTCCTACTCAGGTGATGATTGGAACCGCCCTAAACACAAGTGAGATGAAGAAACTGATCACCCACATGGGTGAGATGGACCATCCCTGGAACTGTCCCCACGGAAGGCCGACCATGAGACACATTGCCAACCTGGATTTCATTTCTCAAAAGTGACAACATCTCTCGCTTTCTAGAATTGCACGTTTTATTGCAGATTTTTCCTTTTCAAAAGCAGGGTTTTAACGAGTCAGCTTGTTGCCAAATAAACCTGTTTGAAAAAAAAGAAAATGACCAGATCCACTAGAAATGATCTTGAGAACCTTGTCAAACCACGCGGAGCAGTGCTTGCACCGGCTTTTGTCCCGCACCAGAGTGTGTGTGCACACATACAGGCAAGAAGAGCATGTCTTACAGAAACAGGAAGAACGCTTCGAAAGCCACCTGGGCCTCTGCTGCTGTGGCCTGAGGTATTTTAGTCAGCAACTTTCAGCCCGTAGTATGATTAAATTCATAATGGTTTAATTATAAAATTACGGTCCTTTTGGGTTCGGGGATGTCCACCCTAATACGCATTAAATTAAAAAAAAAAAAAAAAAACAAAAACCCAAGAGAGATTCTCTGCCCAGCTGGAGGAAAATGGCCAAGTGGGGCCTGGGGTCACTATTTTTAAATGTTCCCCGGCAAACGTTCGTAGGCAAGGAGAAATAAAAGATTGACTTTTCTGTAACTTTAATGCTGTGATGTGGTTTTTTGGGGTGGGAATCGCAAGATGTTCCTGTTACTGGTCCTGAGAGCAGAAACCCTGTTGTCAGATAGTTTTTCGTGGAATCTCATCCTGCCGGAGACGAAAGCAAGTCCCTGTGGACCCAGATGCCTGTGGGCCGTACAGTGACCAGTGTGGCCTCCCCCCCTACTCAGCTTCTATTTGCAAACTTAGAATTCCTTAGATGTATTGAAATAATCGAGTAATTATTGGCCCAAGTGCCTATGCTGTGGTGCCCTCCTACAGGATCTCATTTAATAGTTGCAGGAACTCTACAAATGGGGGTCTTAGGCAACCCCCCTTCCCCGACCACTGTGTCCTAATCCGAGAGCCCTCAAATACGTGACCCGAGTGGCCAGAGGGGCTCTGAAGATGTGGTTGAGGGGAGGGTCATGAAGCGGGGCACGATCCTGGATTGGCCGGGTGGGCCCAATCTACCCCGTGACTTAAAAATTGGAGAACCTTTCTCAGCTGATACCGAGGATGTAGGAAGGCCGCGTCGAGAAACTGGAAAAACAAAGAGATTCTCCTTTGGAGCCACCCGAAGGAACCAGTCCTGCTGGACTCCTAACTTAAAATCTTAAGATGATAAACTCGTGTTGCTTTAAGCCACTAAGTTTGGAGTAATTTGTTCACGGCAGTGGAAGCCGCCTGGATTCCTGTGTTAAGGTGAAGATAAACGCTGCGAGGCCACGCGGCAATTAACAGAGCTGGGGAAACCTGCGTCAGGTGCGTCCAGCTCCAGGTTGCCACCTGGACTTCTGGACCAGAGGGGCCGAGCCTTGTGGCTCAGCGGCTTCTCGGCCGGCGGTCCCTTTAAGGGCGGGGCGGGGCCTGTGGTTGCCTGGAGACCCGCCTCGGTCGGGACGCTCCGAAGTCGCCGCACCATCTCCGCCTCCTCCTGGCTGCGCCCCCGCCCCCGCCGGAGACCGGAGCCGGGTGGGCGCCCCGCCGGTGGTCCTGCGTGCGCCGCGGCCGACTTCCCGGTCAGGTCCGGCTCTTCCTCCGCCAGGCGGACGCGGCCCCCAGGACCTGAGCAGGTGCGGTGGGCAGGAGTTGCGGGGAGCCCCAAGCTCAGCGAATGCGCGCCCCTTTTGTGCTGCCTAAGGAAGGAATAAATCGCCAGGGTAAAAGGGCCTCAAGCCAGGGGGACCAGAATATAAACTAAAGTTACTGGGAAACAGGCCTCGAGGAAGGAGATGGGCCTTAGTTGTAGTGAAGATTTCACCCAGAGACCGCAAACCTATCTGTAGCAAAGGCTCACCTGGGCCTCCCTGGGCTAGGGGCTGGAGGGAGTAATGGGGTTTGAAGGACAAGAAAAGCGGGATCATGTTGGTGAGAGCAAAGCCTAGGGGTGTCGTTGACTGGCAGGTGGGGTGTCCAGAGGATGCCATCCAAGCAGAGGGTGTGGGGGTGTCCCCTTGGACCCCTCAGGGTGTGAGGAGGGACCAGACCTTGCCCTGCACCCCAGGACTCGTCTGTGTATATTGCTTGTTGCACTGGGATGTTTCCAATGAGGCCAGTTTGGGAGGCCATGAAAACTGTGGCTTTGGGGACCTGCCCGTCAGCTCTGTGACCTTGGGCAAACGTCACACGGCTCCTTTTCTGGCACGGGAGGCACTCAGTCTGGCATATGGAGTGGGCAGCCCAAGATTTCAAGTTCAAACACAGGAAAGTGACACAATAATCACAACATCATTGATAGTGTGTTGTATCCCACACTTCAGAGGTTTTCTGTGCATCATTTCATATAATTCTTACAAATGAGACAAGGCCCTGTTTTTTCTGTTTGGTATCTGAAGCAGATGGAGTTTAACCTGCTTAAGGACACACAGCTGGTGAGGGGCAGTGCAGGAACCTGAACGCAGCTTTTGAGCACTTTACCATGCAGAGATATCTATATCTATATCTATATCTATAGATATATATTTCTATATATCTATATATAGAGATAGATAGATATATCTATATCTCTATCTCTATCTATATATATTAGTTTACCTATTTTTTGAGAGAGGGAGAGAATCCCAAGCAGGCTTCCCAACTATCAGCACAGAGCCAGACGTGGGGCTCGAACCCATGAACCACAAGATCATGACCCAAGCAGAAATCAAGAGTCAGATGCTTAACTGATTGAGCCACCCAATCGCCCCTCCATGCAGACGTATTAAGAGATGGGCTTTCAAAAAAAAAAAAAAAAAAGAGATGGGCTTTCAAAGTAGGAATTGCCGGCATGTAAAACATTAAGGGTTAAGTAGCCATTTTTTAATGTATCGGGTTCCCTTCTTGCTGGAACACTATTTGAAAAGAAATGGTAGGCAGTGTTTCCAGTTTTTAAAAATTTTAGGAATGGGGTGCCTGGGTGGCTCAAACGACCGACTTCGGCTCTGATCATGATCTTGCAGTTCGTGGGTTCCAGCCTTGAGTCGGGCTCTGTGCTGACAGCTCAGAGCCTGGAGCCTGCTTCGGATTCTGTGTCTCCCTGTCTCTCTGCCTCTCCCCTGCTCATGCTCTGTTTCTCTCTCTCTCTCTCTCTCAAATACATAAACATTAAAAATAAAATAAAAATTTTAGGAACAACCAATGCGATATTTTTATAAACTGGTGATACTTGATAATCATAATTTTTCAAGCTTTATAAAGAGGAGAATGATAATGACATTGGGTTGTAAAGCTAAAATTTTAGCTACGGATGAAACCCGTAAGTATGTAGAGCTACGATTTTTCTTTTTCAGATAAAACCGATCAACACTTTGAAACAAACAGCTCCCAACCAAAGGAATCATTTGATACTTACATATATAAAGTAAACTTTAGGACTTCTAAAGACAATGGTGAAAGAAAAGAAAAGAGCGGACAAACGGGCGGATAAGTTTTCCCGCTCTCCCTCCACTGATAATCCAGACTTTTCCACACCAGACAGCAACGCTGCTAGACAAGAACTGTCCCCGAGGGCTGCCGCACCATTGCAAACGCATCTCAGTGAATCAGGGCTCAGAAAAGAGTCCAATGACGATGCCCAGCGGAATGAAGATGCCACTCAGTACGAAGAGCCCATTCTCACCAAACTCATAGTTGAAAGGTGAATTTGATGGGTTGCGTCTTCCGTGTTCCCCTTTCTAGTGCTTTCATGCTCTGTTCTCTCTCTCTCTCTGCCATCTCTTATCGTGGCTTTCCCTGTCACTCCCCTAGGTGACTGTAAAAGTCTGTGTCTTCAGCCCTGGTCTCTCTCCTGGAGTTTTATATTCAAATTTATAACTCCCTCCTGAACATCGTCCAACCCGACTTCAAGCCCCCTGTGTCCAAAAGCAAAGACTGCAGGACTTGAAATAAGATCTGGACCGGAGTCCTGGCTCTATGACATCAACCCCATCCTTGAACCTTTCTGAGCCCCAGGTTCTTCACTGGGAAAAACACACCCCATAGATGGTTCCTCTGTGTGCTGCCATGCCCCCCCCCCCCCCCCGCCCGGCCCTGGGCTTCTCCATTGGTGCCTATTTCTTTTTCTTTTTCTTTTTCTTTTTTTTTTAAAATTTTTTTTTAATGTTTGTTTATTTCTGAGACAGAGACAGAGCATGAGCGGGGGAAGGGCAGAGAGAGGGAGACACAGAACACGAAGCAGGCTCCAGGCTCTGAGCTGTCAGCACAGAGCCTGACGTGGGGCTTGAACTCACGATCCTCAAGATCATGACCTGAGCTGAAGTCGGATGCTTAAATGACTGAGCCACCCGGGTGCCCCGGATTTGTAATCCATTTTGAGTCTTGTTTTGTACATGGTATGAGAAAGTGGTCTCAATTCACTCTTTGGCATGTATCTGTCCAGTTTTCCCACCACCATCTACTGAGAGGCTGTCTTTCCCCCTTCGCGTATTCTTGCCTCCTTTGTTGTAGATTAACTGACCGTGGAAGTGTGGCTTTAATGGACTGTCTGTTCTGTTCCATAGATCTATATGTCTATTCTTCTCCCAGTACCATACTCTTTTGATAACTACAGCTTTGTAGTAAATCTTGAAATCTGGGATTGTGATGCCTCCAGCTTTATTTCTGCTCTTCAAGACGCCTATTCAGGGGCTTTTGTGGTTCCACACAAATCTTAGTGTTATTTGTTCTAGTCCTGTGAAAAATGCTGTTGGCATTCTGATAGGGATTTCATTGAATCTGTAGCTTGCTTTGGGTAGGATGGACATCTTAACAATATTAATTCTTAATCCACGAGCATGGAAGATCGTTTCATTCGTGTTGCCTTCAGTTTCTTTCATCTGTGTTTTATAGTTTTCAGAGTGTAGGTCAGGTCTTTCACCACCTTGGTTAAATTTGTTCCTAGGTATTTTATTGTTTTTGGTGCAATCGTAAATGGAATTATTTTCTTAATTTCTCTCTTATTTTATTAGCGTATTAGTGTATCCCATGTATTTCTGTATTAGCATATAGAAGGGCAACCGAGGGGCGCCTGGATGGTTCAGTTGGTTAAGTGTCTGATTTTTGATTTTGGCTCAGGTGGTGATCCCAGGGTCATAGGATTGAGCTCTCTGCACTGAGCGTGGAGCCTGCTTCGGATTCTCTCTCCCTCTCTTTCTGCCCCTCCCCTGCTCACATTCTCTCTCTCTCTCTCTCAAAATAAACAAACTTAAAAAGATTTTTAAAAATTATCATCATAGAAGACAGATAACGTAGAACTTGCTATTTTAACCATTTTAAGTGTACAATTCAGGGGCACTAAGTACCCTCATCCTGTTGTACAACCATCACCACTATCAATTTCGAGAACTTTTTCATCATCCCAGACCAAAACTGCCCAGAATAAACCCTCACCTTCCATCTCTGCCCCTTTTCACTATTTCCTCCTGGCTGTTGGCTCTCCCTACAATCTCTTCTCCACACAGCGGCCATCCAGATGCTATTTTTATGACATAAATCTGACCGTGGCCAGCTCCCCTCTTAGAACCGTCTCCTGATTCCTCCTAGAGGAACCCCACCCCCCACCCCAGCATCTGTCTCCTCTCCTCTTCTCTTTCTCTCTCCTTCCTGTTCTCCAGCTGGGCTGCCCTCCTTTCTGTTGGCTGAACTTGAGCTGTTGGCTCCTTCCTGCCACAGGGCCTTTGCACTTGCTGCACCCTCTTCCCAACATCCTCTTCCCAGAGTTCTTCTTAAGGCTGTTTGTTTTATGACCTGCACATCTCACTACAACTTCTGTGTCCTTCAAGAGGCCCTGACCGCCTGTACACAGCAGCTGCCTCCTCCTTATTCTCAGCCTCATTCCCCCATCATGTCTGTCATAAAAATTGAACATGATCTGGCATCCTCTTGTTTGTTTGTTTCCTCCTTGCTGCCTGTCTCTCCGCAGTCAACTAGGGTCACCAAAGGGCAGGAACTTTCCAGTCTTGTTCACGGTGGCCCTCGGGGAACATATGTTGAATGAGCAAATGTGAAATGTTGTTTGTACTTCTTCATTGATGTTAATTATGACTTTAACCCACCATCGCTTGTGGTTGATCACACCACTCATTACCTTGAGCTTTATTTCTTGGCAGCTATGAAGGGGAAACAGTCCATGGGCTGTATGAGGGAGAAGGCTTTGCGGTCTTTCAAGGAGGCTGTACGTACCACGTGAGTTACACGTCTTGGGGATGGGCAGGGAGGGGAGGACGGTGAGAATATTCTGGGAGAGTCTGAGATTTGTATCTCCAGAAAAGTCTGTTGAGTCTTCAAAAGAAATTGGAAGTACTTACTGCTGATTTGACTTTGAACCCAGTTACCTATTTTAAGGTAAAACCATGGATCCACACCTCAGAAGTCATCATTTTAGATTGTTTTCTTTTCCTGATTTTTAATAAATGTTTATGTTAGAGAGAGAGAGACAGAGCATGAGCAGGGGAGGGGCAGAGAGAGAGGGAGACACAGAATCCGAAGCAGGCTCCAGGCTCTGAGCTGTCAGCACAGGGCCCAACGTGGGGCTCGAACTCGTGAACCATGAGATCATGACCTCAGCCGAAGTCGGATGCTTAACCGACGGCGCCCCCCTTTTCCTGATTTTCATTTATTGTCCAAACAACCTGAAGGCGACTGGAGCAAATAGCAAAGAGTAAAATCCCAGTGTTGTCACCCCTTTGCCATTAAATGTTTTGGACACGCCGCGTCCCTTTAATTCCTCGAATGGATGTGTCAGCATTTATAGGGCCTACTGATTTCGCAGATAACATCTTGAAACTTTTTTCACTTATGAATAATTTGCTGCCTCGCCGCATGGTTTTCGTAACTTAAATATTTTGCGGCAAAATATACATAAAACCTACCATTGTAACCATTTTTGAGTGTACAGTCAGGGGCATTAAGCACAGGACCCTCCCCAGCCTCCACCTCCAGAAACCTTCATCCTCCCAAACCGAGACTCTGGCCCCAGTTAAACACCAGCCACCCCCATGTCTTCCTCCGTAATATTTAAAATACTGCATAGCTCTCTGATTTACTGTTCATGACTACACCATAATTATTAGATCACTTTTGAAGTGTTTTCATTTTTCCCCCATCATTAGCAATGGCACAGTAGATCATTCAGATTATCAAAGAAACGTGTGCTTTTTTAAAAAAATATAATTTACCAGGGCGCCTGGGTGGCTCAGTCAGTTAAGCATCCGACTTCAGCCCAGGTCATGATCTCGCCGTCCGTGAGTTCAAGCCCCGCATCGGGTTCTGTGCTGACAGCTCGGAGCCTGGGGCCTGCTTCGGGTTCTGTGTCTCCCTCTCTCTGACCCTCCCCCGTTCATGCTCTTTCTCTGTCTCAAAAATAAATAAAAATTTAATTTAAAAAATAAATAATAAATAAAAATAAAAATATAATTTATTGTCAGATTGGCTTCCATACAACACCCAGTGCTCATCCCAACAGGTGCCCTCCTCCATGCCCATCACTCACTTTCCCCTCTCCCCCTCACTCCCCCATCAACCCTCAGTTCTCTGTATTTAAGAGCCTCTTAGGGTTTGCCTCTCTCCCTCTCTGTAACTGTTTTTCCCCTCCCCCCCCCCATGTTCTTCCGTTAAGTTTCTCAAGTTCTGCATATGAGTGAACACATAAGGTATCTGTCCTTCTCTGACTTATTTTGCTCAGCATGATACCTTCCGGTTCCATCCAGGTTGCTGCAAATGGCAGGATTTCGTTCTTTCTCGTTGCCAAGTGGTATTCCGTTGTATCTATAAACCACATCTTCTTTATCCATTCATCAGTCGATGGACATTTAGGCTCTTTCCATAATTTGGCTATTGTTGAAAGCGCTGCTATAAACATTGGGGTAGAAACGTGTGTTTTCAATAAGAACAAATTTTTGTGGTTGGGGTCAGAAAGCATGGGTTTCAGTCCCCTGATCCCCCCCCCCCCCCCCCCCACTAAACATACAACATGTTCTTATTCCTGCGTCATGTAAATTCTTAAAAACGCCATTAGCGTGGCTGAATAATAGTCATGAATGTGGCCGTCCCGTCTGGCCTCGGCCAGTTTTGGAATCAGCTGTTGC
Source organism: Panthera onca (assembly GCF_046562875.1). Classification (NCBI taxonomy): domain Eukaryota; kingdom Metazoa; phylum Chordata; class Mammalia; order Carnivora; family Felidae; genus Panthera; species Panthera onca. The sequence goes on from NC_138354.1 coordinate 5,294,630, forward strand.
GTTCCTGCTGATCAGTCTCCTTTCACCAATCGGGGCGCTAAGTGCACTGCTGTGTGAATAGGACTGAGTGTGGAGGCTGCTTGAGATCCTCTCTCTTCCCCCACCCCCTGCCTGCCTCTCTCCCCTGCCTGGTGCTCACTCTAAAATAAAAAAAATTAAAAAATCAACCAGCGACACCCAGTTCTCGATTACACGAGATCGACCCCTCCCAGGCTGCTGAAGACACAGTATCGGCTCCCACTACCCCAGAGGGTCTTGTCTCCGGTGGCCTTCGGTCCACAGTGACCCGGTAGCTCCAGCCTGGCCCAGTGGCCTTGCCTTAACTGTTGATGTGGGGGCAAATACCCCTCCATTTCTGAGATCTCCTCCCCACCACTGCCTGCTGCTTGCTGGGTAAACTTTCCGTATTTTCCTCAGACTCAAATTATTTTAATTAAAAATAATCATCTGTTGGGGCGCCTGGGTGGCTCAGTCAGTTAAGCATCTGACTTCGGCTCAGGTCATGATCTCCCGGTTCATGAGTCAGGCTCTGTGCTGACAGCTCGGAGCCTGGAGGCTGCTTCGGATTCTGTGTCTCCCTCTCTCTCTGCTCCTCTCCCACTCGTGCTCTGTCTCTGTCTCTCTCTCTCAAAAATGAATAAATGTTAAAAAAAATTTGTTTTAAATAATCATCATTCGGCTCTCCTTTAAATTGCGAGAGCGGCAGACCCAGCAGAATGACTCTACTGTGGCCCCAGGCCCCGAGTCAGACCGTGGGTATGTCACATGTTTAGATCACAATCCCCTAAAGATAGACAATAAAGCCAAACATTTCATGGAACATTTGCCCTTACCATGTAGACACAGCATGATCTTTTCTAGTGTAGTTTGTTAATTAAAACGCCAGTTGTTGTGACCGTAATTGATTCCATAATACAAACAACAGCCGGCCTGCGGCTGGAAAGCCCCTAGTTGCCCCGTGGTTTTCCTCAACGCCAGCCTGTCTCCTGTGAGCCCAGGCTAACCTGGACACCTAACAAAATGTGTCTTCTTGCTAGTGAGTTAGGGCCGTGGTTCCTGAGTGCAGTCCTGGGGACCAGCAGCATTACCTGGGTATTTTTTTTTTCCAAATGCTCATTCTTGGGCAACAGCCCAGACCTGCTGATGAATTAGAATCTCCGGGGTGGGCCCAGCAATCCCCAGGTGATTTCTGAAGCATGCAAGAGTCTGAGATCCACTGAATTAGGGCACTGTTACATATTCCCCCTTCACCCACTGACTCTAACAAGGTGATTCTAAGGAACAACTAGGAGTACTCTTTTTTTTTTCTGAGTTTATTATATACTTATTTTGAGAGACACAGAGAGTGTGTGCACAAGCTGGGGAGGGGCAGAGAGAGAGAGAATCCCAAGCAGGTTCCGTGCTATCAGCACAGAGCCAGACGTGGGACTTGATCCCACAATCCGTGAGATCATGATCTGAGCTGAGATCTAGAGTCAGACGCTTAATGACTGAGCCCCCCAGGCGGCCCAAACTGGGAGTACTTCTCAGCCTTGTTTTCTCTGATTACATTTAGGCATTCAGGCGTGCAAAGTTTTCGGTGACTAGTTCCTATGTGTTAACAACAGACACTAAACATAAGTGGACCCTCCTGACAACTGTATACATAGAGGAATATTCAGGGGGCACGGGCGCACCCATACGGATAAGTCCCAGTAAGTGGAAAACAGACGAGCGTGAAATTTACAAATGGGGTACTTTCTAACATCCAGATAACGGTTTTAACCAGGTCTACCTAGTTTAAATAATTTTTAAAAAATCCTTAAACTTTGAAATGCAAAACCAAAAGCATATGAATTCTTTTGAACTATGGAATTTTTACCTAGCTTAATTAGAGGAAGACACAGACCGAACTTAAAACTCACGTTTAAGTGTCACACAGGACTGCTTCGTGTAGGTTTTGGGGGATTTGGATAAGCGTATTCATGCAGATGGATGTGGGATGGGGCGCCTGGGTGGCTCAGTCGGTTAAGCGTCCGACTTCGGCTCAGGTCGTGATCTCATGGTTCATGAGTTTGAGCCCCACATCAGGCTCTGTGCTGACAGCTCAGAGCCTGGAGCCTGATTCAGATTCTGTGTCTCCCTCTCTTTGTGACCCTCCCCCCTCAAAAATGAATAAACAGTTTAAAAATTTTTAAAAAAAAAGAAAGTGGGATAAGGCTCCATTCTGAGAACTAAAACCAGCTGTTACGTAGAATCAATGGTCCTAATGGTTTGTTGTTGTTCTGTTTTAAAGGGTATGTTTTCAGAAGGACTTATGCACGGACAAGGGACTTATGTTTGGGCCGATGGACTGAAATATGAGGTAAAGTATGTCCTGTGTTCTAGTTTTACACTGTAATTAACACAATGTAACGGTCAGCTTCCCACAATCAAACATACTACTTTCACAAGAGTAATGCAGCTCACGGGTCTAAAAAAGTCCACAGATCCCAGGCGCCTGGGTGACTCAGTAGCTTAAGCATCTAACTCTTGATTTCAGCTCAGGTCACGATCTCACGGTTCGTGAGATTGAGCCCTGAGTTGGGCTCTGCGCTGACAGCTCAGAGCCTCCTTGAGATTCTGTCTCTCCCTCTCTCTCTGCCCCTCCCCTACTCTCTCTCTCTCTCAAAATAAAAAAAAAAAAAAAAACTTAAAAAAAAAAAAGACCCCAGAACCAAAGAATACAGGTGAAAAGTAACTTGTTAACTGCACGGGACCCTCTGGCAATCGGTACCCCGTTCATCCTTACACTCTAGATGTCTCCTGGGCGGGCACAGCGCCCGTGCATTTATTTGGCCTGTCTTACTCTTCTCAAACACAAGTATAGTTTATTGTACACTCTCTTCTGTCCCTTTAGTTTTTGGAGATCACACCATAGCCGTTCACCCAGATCCACCTAGTTTTACTGGCTGCTTTTATTCTATGATGTGGGTTTCCCTTAACCCATCTTGCTGGTTTAAAGGGAATATGTATTTTTTAAATCGATTGCTAGAAGGCTGTTCTCAAACTCGCAATTGCAGGGTTGCTGGTGATGGGGTTTATAAGTGGTAGTGATGACCTTTAAAACCTATGCACATATGCTCATATTCAAATAGCAGCCAGGTGAGGGAAGCGGAGACAAGTGCCGGCCAGGTGGGCAGTTCACTGGGCCTGAGAGCGGGAGACAAGCCACAGAGGTGGAGGGGCCCCTGAAGATCTGGTGGTTTGGGGCCAGCCTTTCCAGGGACATTCTTCCCCTGCAACACCCTGGCTTCTAGCCTGTGGCCCTTGGTTTATCGTCTCTGGAAGTTCGAAGGCGGGACTCCTAGGAGGCACAGACCCTCCCACGCCAGCCTAGACACGAGGGTTTATGGGTGGGATTCGGGCTGTCACAGAAGTATCTTCAGGGAGGTCAGCTGGCCTCCTGGGATCTGGCCGGCGAGCAGGCCAGACTACCCTGTCCTCTTTTCTCCATTGGCTGGCCGCCTCCAGCCAGGTCTCCTTCCTGAGAGAGAATCTAGTGGCTCAGGGCTGTGGTGCATGCAACTGCGTGCTGCCCACTCAGCTGACGTCCTGGCCCCAAGCAAAGCGGATTCTCTGGAAGTCACCCACAGGGCGGGCGGTTGGCTGGTGTGTCTACAGAATATTTTGATGAACCACAGGCAGAAAGAAGGGTTGCCATGAGTTGATCACTAAGCCGGGCTAATCACCAGAGTCCCCTGGAGATCCCAGGGCATCGAGCCTCCTTCGAGGTGGGTTCCAAGACTCTAAAGTTCCCGAGGCCGGGATCGCAAACCGCCACTGTTCCACGTCACCTGTTTGCTTCTTGGAGCCTTCTCTGCGCTCAGCTTCCAGCTATTTTATCCTGCTGGTGCTTCTGCCCAGGAGAGGGGAGGTGACAGAGGACGGAGTGTGTAGAGAGGGAGGGAGGAGGGTGGAGGCTGGGGGAGGGGGGCGGATACTCCACTGTTTCCGTGGAGGAGAGACGGGAATAGTATCCAGTAGTCAAGGAGGCATCTCAGTCTGCCCATAGGAGAGGGGTCTCTCTACTGCCTTCTTTCTCTCACTCTCAGGGTCGTTTTGCCCTAGGGGGAGTTTGTGAAGAACATGCCCATGAAGCATGGCATGTACACGTGGCCGGATGGCAGCACCTATGAAGGAGAAGTGATACACGGCGTGAGGCACGGATTTGGTATGTTCGTATGTGGCACGCACCCCGTGTCCTACATCGGCCAATGGTGTCACGGCAAGAGACACGGGAAGGTGGGTGAGGCGGCCACTTGACTCCCGTCCATAGATAGGATGAACAAATAGAGGTGTGGGAGGTAGGGGGCTGTCCTACAACTATGGTCCCTTCTTGTTTATTGATGTGAAATCCACATCACACGAAACTCACCATTTCAGAGTCTGCAATTCAGCGGCATTCAGTGCATTCTCAGTGCTCTGAGACTACCACCTCTGTCTAGTCCCAGAACATTTTCATCGACCCTCCAAAGTACAGCCCAGTACCCACCAGGCAGTTATTTCCCACCCGGACCCCCCGGTGGCCATCATTCTGCTTCCTGTCTCTATGGGTTTACCTACTCTGGATGTTTCATGTGAATGGAACCCTATGTTATGTGGCCTTTTGGATCTGGCTTTTTTTTGTTCAGCATCATGTTTTTGAGATCCATCCGTGTCGTAGGTACTTAATTCTTTTTTGTGGCTAATAGTCCACCACATGGATGGACCACGTTTTGTTTATCTGTTCATCCATTGATGGGCACTTGGGCTCTTTCCATCTTTTGGCTTCTGTGAATAGCACCGCTATGAACGCGTGTGTAAGGATTATTTGGGTACTTGTCTTCAGTTCTCTGGCGTATAAACCTAGGAGTGGAATATGGTAACTCGATGTTTAAGGCTTTGAGGAACCTCCCAACTGTTTTCCACAGCATCTGGCCCAATTTACATTCTCACCACTACCACAGGTGATCCTTTTAAGCAAGGTTGCTGTTTCTGGCACTATTTGCTTTTGTATTGGATGATAAAATACCGCAGCAGTGTTTTCATAAAATGTTAAAAGAAACAGTGTACCATTATAATCATCATTCGACTCGAATATAGACAATTCTGTCCATTGGCTTCCCTTCCTTTCCCTCCCCTTGTTCAGCTCATAGTGGATCAATTCAGACTGGGGGTGGTGGCAGCTTCTAGACAACGGCCCCTGGATGGCTGCACGAAGGAACAAGCCAGCTTGGTAGTGGAGAAGAAGATAGAAAAATCACACACTCACACACACACACACACACACACACACACACACAGAGAAATAAACCACTGAATAAAGAAGCAACCTGAGGCCATTCAGTGAAGGTCCTCATACGTGCATGGTGACTATTCCTCAGAGGAGTCACTGAAGCAAGGTTACACCATGTTCACTTAAACTTGGAGGCAGTCTTGGGGTGCCTGGGTGGCTCAGCCGGTGAAGCGTCTGACTTTGGCTCAGGTCATGATCTCATGGTTCGTGAGTCTGAGCCCCGCGTTGGGCTCTCTGCTGACGGCTCAGAGCCTGGAGCCTGTTTTGGATTCTGTGTCTCCCTCTCTCTCTGCCCCTCCCCTGCTCCTGCTCTGTCTCTGTCTGTCTCTCAAAAATAAATAAATGTTAAACTCGGAGGAAGTCAAATAAGGTGACAAATGGGTAAAACGAAAGTGGTTTGGGTACATAAAAGGGACTGGCCTTCAGTTACACAGAAGGTGCTACTACTCAGTTTAGGTAACAACACAACGGGATTGTTCAGGTACCTACTTGACTCACAGTTATCGAATATAATATATATAATATAATGATTAGCCCTAATGTGACGCCTCATTATTAGGGAGTCATTGATTGGTGGCATCTCTTTCTTACTTGGTGGATACTTCACCATTTTCTCGATTACGAGACAGAAGCATATCATGGATTAGATGTCTTTTTTTTTTTAAATTTTTTTTTTTCAACGTTTTTTATTTATTTTTGGGACAGAGAGAGACAGAGCATGAACGGGGGAGGGGCAGAGAGAGAGGGAGACACAGAATCTGAAACAGGCTCCAGGCTCCGAGCCATCAGCCCAGAGCCTGACGCGGGGCTCGAACTCACAGACCGCGAGATCGTGACCTGGCTGAAGTCGGACGCTTAACCGACTGCGCCACCCAGGCGCCCCATAGATGTCTTACCTTCATAGGACCTTGACTTCCACGTAGTTCGGACTCCTTTAATTCATCTTTGCCTTTAATAAACATTTGCTGTATGGCTTGCTTTGTTAAAATGATATCATTTGTTTTAGGGCTCTATTTATTACAATCAAGAAGGGACCTCTTGGTACGAGGGGGACTGGGCATACAACATCCGAAACGGCTGGGGGGTAAGATGGTACGTATTACCACGGCCGCTCTGGGGGCGTGGGGGGGAGGGTGTGGGGCCCAAATGATTTGCACTTAGCTGCTTAGAGATAAGGTGCAGAGGGGCACCTGGGTGGCTCAGTTGATTAAGCGGCCAACACTTGATTTCGGCTCGGGTCATGATCTCAAGGTTGGTGGGTTCGAGCCTCGTATTGGACTCCATGCGGACAGCACAGAGCCTGCTTGGGATCCTCTCTCCCTCTCTCTTCCCCTCCCTGCTTGTTCTCTCTCTTCTCTTTCTCAAAATAAATAAACTTTGAAAAAAAAAAAAAGATAAGGTGCAGAAATTTCGGAGAACACGTTTTCTATATAGGCAGGGCGGAATATTTCAATTCACCCCAATGGAATCTCCATAGTGATGAAAATATTCTACAGAAAATTTAAAGGAACGTTATATTAAGTGAGATCTAATGATACAACCATACTTTATCACATGTAGAAACTTTGTTCTCTCGTTCATGGATATCTCGTATGTTTTCAGAAGACTCTTGACGTGTTTGCTTGATTTTAGATCGAGCTGATGGAGTCATATATTTTAAGGATTGAAATATTTGGGGGCAAGGGGTGCGTGGGTGGCTCAGTCAGTTAAGCATCTGACTTCATCTCAGGTCATGATCTCATGGCTCGTGGGTTCAAGCCCCACATTGGGCTCTGTGCTGACAGCTCAGAGCCAGGAGCCTGCTTTGGATTCTCATTCTCTCTCTCTGTCTCTCTCTCTCTCTCTGTCTCTCTCTGTCTCTCTCTCTCTGCACCTCTCCTATTTGCACTCTGTTTCTCTGTCTCTCAAAAACAAATGTTAAAAAACATTTTTTAACAAAAAAAAAAAAAAAAAAGGGAGCAAAAATGTTAACTAATCATACTACTATACGGAGTTGTTTTAAAAAGATTTAAAATCCCTGCTCTTATCCTCCTTATCACCTTAATTAAATGATCAAAGGATTTAATAAAGTGGGTTGTCTTATCCCTAAGATGATGATTTTTACCACCTGTCCATTTGAGGAGACTGTATGGGCACAAGGGTTGGATTTCTTCAAAGGTGTTTAGAGAAAAAGTTTAAAGGACAGTCTTCTTAGGGGTGCCTGGGTGACTCAGTTGGTTTAGCCTCAGACTTCGGCTCCGGTCATGATCTTGAGGTTCATGAATTTGAGCCCGACGTCGGGCTCTGTGCTGACAGCTCGGAGCCTGGAGCCTGCCTCGGATTCTGTGTCTCCCTCTCTCTCTGCCCCTCCCCTGCTTGAGCTCTGTCTCTTTCTGTTTCAGAAAAATAGGTAAACATTTTAAAAAATGTAAAAGAAAGTCTTCCTAAAGATAAGTGTTGTATATAAAATAACCGATTTTTTTTCATTTTTCTCGGTCCCAGTTACAAGTCTGGAAACATATATGAAGGTCAGTGGGAGGACAACGTGCGTCACGGGGAAGGCAGGATGAGGTGGCTGACGACCAACGAAGAGTACACGGGACAGTGGGAGAAGGGTGTCCAGGTACGGCGCCCGTGGGTGTGACCCGAATGCACCCAGACGGGGACGCTGCTGATGCCCTGCACATGCGTCACTTGGTACATCATCCGGTCACCTGAAACTTCAGCACTGCTAAATTTAGAAACCCAAAGTATGATTTGCTGGTCCAGACCCTCTTTTTTTAGTGCCATTTTATTATTTAGGTTTCTCTAAAGGTCTTACACACGGGTGAGCAACAAAATGGTTTTTTTAAATATCTATTTTGAGAGAGAAAGAGTGTGTGAGTCGCAGGGGGGCGGGGCAGAGAAAGAGAGGGAGAGAGAGAACCCCAAGCAGCCTCCACATGGTCAGTGCAATTTGTGGGCTCGGCCCCACAAGCCATGAGATCGTGACCTGGGCCAAAACCAAGAGTCGGACCCTGAACCTACTGATTGATCTAGGCGCCCCCAAGCAAGCAGATCTCAATTCCCATGGCTCGTGTGTAGACCAAGACTATTATCTATGCCTTAGGAGCTGTGTATTTCCCGCACAGAAAAGAAAGGCTTCATACGGTTAGTTTTATATGACTTATACAAGCTTGGGTTTTCTGATAATATCTGCATGTTAATCTGGTAATTAGGGGCCTTGCTGAACTCACATAATAGTTCTGGTCAGTATTTTGTAGGTTCTTTGGGATTTTTTAATATAGACAATCCTGAGCACGGGTGCAGGGGCAGACAGCCTCGCATTGGGCTTGAGCCTAGTGGGAAAGCATTCAGTCTTTCATCATGGGCGATGTTTGCTGTGGGTTTTTCAGGGATGCTCTTTATCAGGAAGAGCCATCAGTTATTAGGAGGAAGTGCTCTAATTCTTCATTTGCTTACAGTTTTTATCATGAATGGATGTGAAGTTTGTCCAGTGCTTTTCTGCCTCCAGTGGGAGGATCTGTGTGGTTTTTCTTCTCTAGTCTGTTGATCATGTTGAATTACATTGATTTATTTTCTTAAAAAAATTATTTTACTATTAAACTAAAATTATTAAGTTGTTAATTTTAATTCCAGTTAACGTACAGTATTGTATTAGTTTCAGGTGTGCAATTTAGTGATTCAACACTTGTATACATCACCCTGTGCTCATCATGACAAGTGCCTTCATCCCAGCACCTGTTTCTTCTACCCTCCTGCCCACCTCCCCTCTGGCAACCATCACTTTGTTCTCTGTAGTTAAGAGTCTGTTTCCTGCCTCGACTCTCTCTCGCTCTCTCTCCGTTTTTTTCCCTTTTCCTGTTTTGCTTCTTAACTTTGCTTGTATTTGTCTTTCTCTGACTCATTTTGTTTAGCATTAGCGTCTCTAGCTCCATCCATGTCGTTGCAAATGGCCACATAATCTTTTCGATGGCTGAGTAATTTTCCATTGTGTGTGTGTGTGTGTGTGTGTGCGCTCGCATGTGTGCATGTACCACATCTTCTTTACCTATTCATCAGTCAGTGGACACAGCTCCTTCCATATCTGGGCTGTTGAAAATAATGCTGCTATAAACATGGGGGTGCATGTATCTCTCAATTAGTGTTTTTCTATTCTTTGGGTAAATAGTAGTGTGATTGCTGGATTCTAAGATAGTTCTATTTTCAGTGTTTTGAGGAACCTCCATACTGTTCTCCACAGTGCCTGCACCAGTTTGCATTCCCACCAACAGTGCAAGAAGGTTCCCTTTTCTCCGCATCCTCACCAACACCTGTTGCTTCTTGTGGTGTCGATTTTAGCCATTCTGACAGGTGTGAGGTGATACCTCATCCTAGTTTTGATTTGCATTTCCCTGACGATGAGTGGTCACGAGTATCTTTTCACATGTCTCTTGGCCATCTGTATATCTTCTTTGGAGAAATGTCTGTTCGTGTCTTTTGCCCATTTTTTTAATTGGATTGTTTTTTGGGTGTTGAGATTTCTGAGTTCTGTATATATTTTGGATTCTAGCCCTTTATTGGATATATTATTTGCAGACATCTTCTCCCATTCCGTTGGTTGCGTTTTGGTTTTGTTGATTGTTTCCTTCACTGTGCAGAAGCTTTTTGTCTTGATGAGGTCCCAATAGTTTATTTTTGCTTTTGTTTCTCTTGCTTCAGGAGACAGATCTATAAAAAAACTGCTACAGCCGATGTCAGAGAAATTGCTGCATATGTTCTTTTCTAAGATTTTTATGGTTTCAGGTCTCACGTTTAGGTCCTTAGTCCATTTTGAATTTTTTTCTCTATATAGTGTAAGAAAGTGGTCCAGTTTCATTCTTTTGTATGTGCCTCTCCAGTTTTTCCATTAGCATATGTTGAAAAGACAGTCTTTTATTTAAAAATAGTTATTTTTTTAAGTTTATTTTTTGAGACAGCACAAGTGGGAAAGGGGGAGAGAGAGAGAGAGAGAGAGAGAGAATGAGAGTATGTCAAGCAGGCTCCATGCTGCCAGGGCAGAGCCCAATATGGGACTCAGACTCAGGAAACTGTGAGATCATGACCTGAGCTGAAACCGAGTCGGGTGCTTAACCAACTGAGCCACCCAGGTGCCCCTGTGTTGTTGTTGTTGTTGTTGTTATTGTTTTTTAGTTTTTTTATTTCTTTTGAAAGAGACAGAATGTGAGCAGGAGAGGGCCAGAAAGACAGGGAGACATCCAAGCAGGCTCTGTGCACGGTTGGCACAGAGCCCGATGCAGAGCTTGAACTCATGAAACTGTGAGATCATACCTGAGCCGAAATCAAGAGTTGGACACTCAACTGACTGAGCCACCCAGGTGCCCTGAGACTGTCTTTTTCCCATTGGATACTCTTTCCTGCTTTGTCGAAGATCAATTGCCCATATAATTGTGGTTTTATTTCTGGATTTTCTATTCTGTTCTATTGATTAATGTGTCTATTTTTGTGCCGATACCATACTGTTTTAATTACCACAGCTTTATAATAGAACTTGAAGTCCAGAATCATGACGCCTCCAGTTTTGCTTTTCTTTTTCAAGATTGCTTTGGCTATTTGGGGTCTTTTGTGGTTCCATACAGATTTTAGGATTGTTTTTTTCTAATTCTGTGAGAAAAGCTGATGATATTTTGATAGAGTTTGTGTTAAATCTGTGGATTGCTGTGGGTAGTATAGACATTTTAACAGTATTTGTTCTTCTAATCCATGAGTATGGAGTGTCTTTTCATTTCTTTGTGTCTTCTTCAGTTTCTTTCATCAGTGTTTTATAGTTTTCAGAGTATAGGTCTTTCACCTTTTTGATTAGTTTCATTCCTAGGTATCTTATTATTTTTGGGTGCAATTGTAAATGGGTTTTCTTAGTTTCTGTTTCTGCTGTTTCCTTATTGATCTATAGAAATCCAACAGATTTCTGTATGTTGCTTTTGTATCCTGTAACCTTACTGGATTCATTGTTCAGTTCTAGTAGTATTTTGGTGGATTCTTACAGGTTTTCTATACTGAATATCATGTCATCTGCAAATAGTGAAAGTTTGGCTTCTTCTTTGCTGATTCGGGTGCCTTTTATTTCTTTTTGTTGTCTGATTGCTGTGAGTAGGACTTCTAGTACTATGTTGAATAACAATGGCGAGAATGGATATTTTTTTGTCTTGCTCCTGATCATATTGGAAAAGCTCTCAGTTTTTCCCCATTGAAGATGGTATTAGCTGTGGGTTTTTCATATGTGGCCTTTATTACATTGGGGTATGTTCTAAATCTCCTTTGTTGAGGGTGTTTATCATTGAATGGATGTTGTACTTTGTCAAATGCCTTTTCTGCCTCTATTGAAATGATCATGTGGTTCTTGTCCTTTCTCCTATCGATGTGATGTGTCACATTGATTGATTAGTGAATATTGAACCACCCTCATAACCCAGGAATAAATACCACTTGATTGTGGTGAATGATTTTTTTAATGTATTGTTGGATTTGGTTTGCTAGTATTTTATTAAGAATTTTTGCATCCATGTTCCTCAGGGATACTGGCCTGTGGTTCTCTCTTTTTTTTAACGTTTATTTTTTATTTTAGAGGGGGAGGGGATGGGCAGAGGGGGAGAGAGAGAGAAAGAGAGACAGAGAGAGAATATGAATATGAATGAATGAATCTTAAGCAGGTTCCATGCTAAGAATGGAGCCCAGTACGGAGCTCAATCCCACTACCCTGGGATCGTGACCTGAGCTGAAATCAGGAGCCAGATGCAACTGACTGAGCCACCCGGGCACCCCTCTGGTTCTCTTTGTTAGTGGATGTTTTATCTGGTTTTGGTATTAGGCAATACTGGCCTCATAAAATTAATTTGGAAGTTTTCCTTTTCTATGTTTTGGAATAGTTTGAGAAGAATAGGCATTAACTCTTCTTTAAATGTTTGGTAGAATCTGGTCCTGGACTTCTGTTTGTTGGGATTTTTTTTTGTTGTTGTTTTGTTTTTACTGAATCAATTTCTTTGCTGGTTATGGGTCTATTCAAATGTTCTATTTCCTCCTATTTTGGTTTTGATAGTTTATATGTTTCTAGGAATGTATCCATTTCTTCCATGTTGTTCCACTTCGTTAGCCTATAGTTTTTCATAACATTCTCTTAGGATTGTTCATATTTTTGAGGTGTTGGTTGTTATTTATCCTCTCTCATTTGTGATTTTATTTGTTTGAGGCTTTTCTTTTTTTTTCCTTGATAATTCTGGCTGGAAGTTTATCAATTTTGTTGATTGTTTTTCAAAAAACTAGCTCCTGGTTTCATTGATCTATTCTATTATTATTTTTAGTTTCTATATCATTTACTTTTGCTCTAACCTTTATCATTTCCTTCCTTCTGCTGATTTTAAGTTTTGTCTGTTGTTCTTTTTCTAGCTCCTTTAGGTGCAAATTTAGGTTGTTTATTTGAGATTTTTCTGGCTTCTTGAGGTAGGCCTATATTGCTGTATACTTTCTTCTTAGGTCTGCTTTTGCTGCATCCCAAAGGTTTTGAGCCATCGTGTTTTCATTTTCATTTATTTCCATGTACTTTTTAATTTCTTCTTTGAGTTACTGGTTAACCCATTCATGCTTCAGTAGGATGTTCTTTAACTTCCATGTATTTGTGGTCTTTCCAAATTTTTTTCTTGGGGTTGACTTCTAGTTTCATAACATTGTGGTCATATGCATGGTATGATTTCAATCTTCTTGAATTTGTTGAGGTTTGTTTTGTGGGCTAATACATGATCCATTCTGGAGAATGTTCCATGTGCACTCAAATGAGTATTCTACTGTTTTAGAATGGAATATTCTGAATGTATCTGTTAAGTCCATCTGGTTCAGCATGTCATTCAAAGCCATTATTTCCTTGTTGATTCTGTTTAGATGATCTGTCCATTGATGTCAGTGGGGTGTTAAAGTCCCCTGCTATTATTGTATTATTATCAATTAGTTCCTTTATGTTTGTTATTAACTGTTTTATGTATTTGGGTGCTTTCATGTTGGGTGCATAAATATTTACAATTGTTAGATCTTGTTGGATTGTCCTCTTTATGATGATACAGTGTCCTCCTTTGTCTTTTGCTACAGTCTTTGTTTTATTTTTATTTTTTTAAGTGTTTGTATTTTTGAGAGAGAGAGAGAGAGAGAGCAGGGAAGGGGCAGAGAGAGAGGGAGACACAGAATCCAAAGAAAGCTCCAGGTCCTAAGCTGTCAGCACAGAGCCTGATGTGGGTCTCAGACTCACAAGCTGTGAGATCATGACCTGAGCAGAAGTCAGATGCTTAACTGACTAAGCCACCCAGGTGCCCCCACAGTCTTTTTTTTTAAGTCTATTTTATCTGATGTAAGTATTGCTACTCTGGCTTTCTTTTGCCATCAATTTGCGTGATAGATGTTTCTCCATCCCCTCACTTTCAATACATTGATTGATTTTCAGATGTTGAATGAACCTTGTATTCCAGTGATATCACCCTGACGTGACCATGATTATATTATCCTTTTTATATGTTGCTAGATTCAATGTCCTAATACTTTGTTGAAAATTTTTGCGTCTATGATCATGAGAGATTTTGATCTTTAGTATTCTTTCCCTTTAATATCTTTGCCAGATTTTAGTAACCAGGGTGATGTTGCCACATAAAATGAGTTGGAAAGTGTTCTCTTTAATTTCCTGAGTTTGTAGAATTGGTATTCTCTCTTCTGGAGCCATTTACCTGAAGATGCCAGTGAAGATTTCTGGGACTGGAGCTATCTTTGTGACAAGAGTAACAATAAGTTAACTCTATATTAACTATAAAAAACACTTAAAAAATAGATAATGCACTATTCAGGTTATCTGTTTCTTCTTGAGTAAATTTTGGAAGTTTGTGTTATTGAAGGAATTTGTCCATTTCATAGAAATTTATTAGCATATGGCTGTGCATAATATTCTCTAGTTATTCTCTTAATCCATATTATAGGAGATCTATAGTGATGTTCCCTGTTTCTTCTGGTATCAGTACTTTGTGTTTTCTCTTTTTTTCTTCAGTCCTGGCTAGAGATGTAGCCATGTCATGAAAATTCTGTAAGAGCCAGTTTTAGTGCTATTCATTTTCTCTTGATGGTTTTGAGTTTTTAATTTGATACCTGCTCTTTGTTATTATTTTCCTTCTACGTGTTATTATTTTCAGGTTTACTATGCTCTTCTCCTTGAGTTGTAGTATGGAAGTTTTATTGATTTGAGACATTTCTTCTTTTCTAATACAAACATTTAATACTAAAATTTTTTCTCCTAACACTGCTTTATCTGTATTCCATTAATTCTGATATGCTTTTAACTTTTGTTCAGTTCAAATATTTTCTAATTTCCCTTTTGAATATAAATTATTTTGACTTCCTCTTTTGAGTATAAATTATTTTGATGTATATTGCTTAATTTCCAAATGTTTGGAGACTTTTTCCAGATTTCTTTCTGTTATTGATTTTTTGTTTAATTCTATTGTGATCAGAGAACATACTTTGTGTTCTTTACACACTTATTACATTTCTTTTAAATACATTGTGGTTTATTTTATGGCCCAGAATATGGTCTTTTTCAGTGAATGTTATGTGCATTTCTGCTTTTGTTGAATGGAGTATTCTGTGGATGCCAATTAGATCAAGTTGGTTGGTAGTGTTGTTCTTTATCACATTTCTTCTATAGCACATTACTCTTTTCTGTCTACTTTTTCTACCCATTTCTCAGAGGAGAGTGTTGAAGTGTCCAAATATAATTGTAGATTTGTCTATTTCTTCCAAATCTATCAATTTTTGTTTTATATATTTTAAGGCTCTGTTGTTACATGTAGGATTGTTATGTCTTCTTGGTGAGTTGACCCTTTTTATCATTTGTAATGTCCCTCTTTAGCCCTGATAATTTCTATTCCTCTGAAGTCTTTTCTGATAGGAATAAAGCTACCCCAGGTTTCTTTTTAGTTTTTAATTGTGGTAAAACACACAGAACACAAAATTTACCATCTTCACCATTCTTAAGTGTCCAATTCAGGGGCATTAAGCACATTCACACTGTTGTGAATCACCTCCATCCATCTCCAGAACTCTTCATCTTCCCAAACTGAGACTCTGTCCCCATTAAACACTCACTCCCCGTAACCCCTTCCCCCACCCCCGCCACTGGCTTATATCACTTAGCATAATGTCTTCAACAGACACAATGGGATGAATGAATAAACAAATGGACGATGATATAAACATACAATGGAATATAATTTAGTCTTTAAAAGGCAGGACATTCTGTGAGGTGCCTGGGTGGCTCAGTCGGTTAAGCGTCTGACTTCGGCTCAGGTCATGATCTCGCTGTTCGCGGGTTCGAGCCCTACGTCGGGCTCTGTGCTGACAGCTCGGATCCTGGAGCCTGCTTCGGATTTTGTGTCTCCTTCTCTCTCTGCCCCTCCCCTGCTCGCACTCTGTCTCTCAAAAAGAAATAAATGCAAATTAAAAAAAATTTTTAAAAGAAGGACATTCTGACGCATACTATAAGATGGATGAAACTTGAAGACATTATGCTTAAGTGAAATAAGCCAGTTGCAAAAGGACAAATACTATATAATTCCACTTATATGAGGTACCTAAAGGAGTCAGATTCAAAGGGACCAAAAATAGATGGTGGGTGACAGAGGCAGGGGATTCTTTGTCCCTTCAAATGAATTATTGTTATGATCTATTATCTGAATTTTAAATGGATTCAGGTAAAAAGAGAAAATATTTTGAGCATTCCTCATGGAAATTTGCTTTCTTTTCAGAATGGCTTTGGAACACATTCATGGTTTCTAAAGAGAATCCCCAACTCCCAGTACCCTTTGAGAAATGAATACATAGGAGAGTTTGTAAATGGGTATCGTCATGGCCATGGAAAATTTTACTATGCCAGTGGAGCCATGTATGAGGGACAATGGGTCTCCAATAAAAAACACGGCATGGTGAGTGCAGATGTGTGAAGAGTACATTTTAAAGAGTTTGTAAAGCAACTAAAATACAGTACAAGGAGTGTCATTCTCTGGTAAAGTGCATCATCCATTTTTGCATAGGATAACCTACTGTCTTATTAAGATAACTATACAAATTTTAAAATAATTTCCAACATATCATCAGTATCTAAAAGTGTGTTTAGAAATTATTTAGTTGGTTTATGTTATGTACATGTGTGTGTGTGAGGGTGGTTTTGGTCACAAGTAATGGAATATCTAGCTTAATAATCTGTAAGTGTTAAGGAATGAGGGGATTTGGGGGCACCTGGGGGGCTCAGTCAATTAAGCGTCCGACTCTTGGTTTCGGCTCGGGTCATGATCTCACGGTTCGTGGCATTGAGCTCTACCTCGGGCTCTGCGCTGATGGTGTGGAGCCTGCTTGGGATTCTCTCTCTCCCTCTCCCCCTCCCCCATGCTCATGCGCGCTCTCTCTCTCTTTCAAAATAAATATATTTTTTTTAAAAAAGAAGTGGGTTGCAAGGTTGCTTTGATCCAGCAACTCAGCGATGTTGAGGGTGTTCTTGCTCTCCCCAGGAGACGTCTCCTGCCATGCTGTCAGCTTCACTCTTATGCTGCCCCTCCCTCATGACCATAAGTTGCTGTGGCTCCAGGCTTCATATCCACATACACACTAAGTAGAAGGAGAGAAGAAACTCTTTCCCAGGAAGCTTTCCACAGATGTCTTTAGTTTGGTTGAGCTGACTTGGGTCATGTGTTTACCTCTCAATCAGACTGACTATTGGCCTGGGTTGGACAGATCCCAAGAGAGCCCCTCTTTGGTGATAGGCACTCTGCTGGTCACTAGCATGGTTTGATAAGATACCTTCTGTGACCTAGGGGTAATTGGAGAGAGCTCGTGGGACAGATGGGAAAGGAAGAGAAGGAAGAGAGAGGACTTACAGTAATGTGAGACTCTAGGAGCCTGATTCTATGTGGGCTAAGTACATATTAAAAAAAAGTTTTTTTTAATATTTATTTATTTTTGAAAGAGAGAGAGTGTGAGAGGGGGAGGGGCAGAGAGAAAGGGAGACACAGAATCCGAAGCAGGCTCCAGGCTCTGAGCTGTCAGCACAGAGCCCCACGTGGGGCTCGAACTCACGGACTACGAGATCATGACCTGAGCGGAAGTCAGAAGCTGACTGGGCCACCCAGGCACCCTGGGCTAAGGGCATATCTTAAAAACAAACAAAAAAACTCCAAACCTTTGAAAAAGATACAGACGCACATTACCAATGGTTTTCCTGAACTGTCAATCTCTCTGTCTGCAGGGCCGATTAACGTTCAAGAATGGGCGTGTGTATGATGGCCCATTTTCCAACGACCACATAGTGGAGTTTCCAAATCTTGAAGCTGAGTTCTTAAGTCACCTGGATGGGTCTTCAGAATCTTCCTTCAGGAGCTGGTGCCAGGGATCCTCCATCAGTGCTGGTAGGGGTGTTCTCCTGTCAGCTGCACATAAATTAACCTGTATTATCTACGGAATCCACTCATCGAAATACACCCACTACTTTAGAAAACAAGTTTCGGGGCGCCTGGGTGGCTCAGTCGGTTGAGGGTCCGACTTCAGCTCAGGTCATGATCTCACGGTCCGTGAGTTTGAGCCCCGTGTTGGGCTCTGTGCCGACAGCTCCGAGCCTGGAGCCTGCTTCAGATTCTGTGTCTCCCTCTCTCTCTGACCCTCCCCCGTTCATGCTCTGTCTCTCTCTGTCTCAAAGACTAAATAAATATTAAAAAAAAAAATTAAAAAAAAAAAAGAAAGAAAACAGAAGTTTCCTGAGAGAAACTGCTTTCTTTAAAAAAAATTTTTTTGGGGCGCCTGGGTGGCTCAGTTGGTTAAGCGGCCGACTTCAGCTCAGGTCATGATCTCACGGTCCGTGAGTTTGAGCCCCGAGTCGGGCTCTGTGCTGACAGCTCAGAGCCTGGAGCCTGCTTCGGATTCTGTGTCTCCCTCTCTCTCTGACCCTCCCCCTTTCATGCTGTCTCTCCCTGTCTCAAAAGTAAATAAACGTTAAAAAATTTTTTTAAGTATTTTTTTTACATTTATTTATTTTTGAGAGACAGAGAGAGACAGAGTGTGAGCAGGGGAGAGACAGAGAGAGGAGACACAGAATCCCAAGCAGGCACCAGGCTCTGAGTTGTCAGCACAGAGCCTAACACGGGGCTCAAACCCATGAACCATGAGATCATGACCTGAACTGAAGTCAGATGCTCAACCGACTGAGCCACCCAGACACCCCAAAACTGTTTTCTTAATAGGTTTTTTGAATACTCTTGTATCCTACTTTGATGGAAAATCTTTATTTATTTATTTATTTATTTTTAATTTTCGAGAGAGCAGATGTGTGAGTAGGGGAGAGGGGCAGAAGGAGAGAGAATATTAAGCAGGCTCCACACTCAGTGTGGACCCTGACACAGGGCTCGATCCCATGACCCTGAGATCATGACCCGAGCCGAAATCAAGAGTTGGATGCTCAATTGACTGACGCACCCAGGTGCCCTGGTGGAAAATCATTTTGACATAACATTGAAAAAAATTTTTTTAACTTCCAAAACCATTTTATTTTTTTCCAAAAGCATTTTAATTTACTAGTTGAAATAACATTGAACATTTTTAACCTTGGTTTTCACAATTATCCCCTCTGTCTGCCTTTATTTGCTAGAAATTATCAGAAAGCTTGATGGCAGTGAAAGTAATTCTGTGTTAGGGTCGAGCATTGAGCTGAATCTAAGTTTTTTGCTGAATATGTACCCCAAGGAACACCAAGCAGAGGAAAAGAAGCAGGTAAAAGCCTTTTGTATTGTTATGCATTTACGTTTTAGGCTTAAATATTAATAGTCTCCAGAGTCTTGGAAACATACAGCTGACAGTGGATCTCCTGTGTCAAGTGTCTTTTACAGGCCTGATAGATGCTTCATGTACCGTCCCATTTAATTTGCACGGCAAACTTAGCGAACAGGCTTTGTGAGAAAACAGAAGGCCAGATAGAGGGACTCAGCGAGTTAACTACTGCCTCAGAGCCCACAAGGCTAAAGTTAACCCTCACCCCCAGCTTGGTCTGAAGGCCAAGGCTGTGGCCACCCCACTCCACAGGACATGAATTCCGCTGTGTGTCATTATGGGCTGCTGGGATTCAAAAGAACTCGAAACCCTTAGAAATCATTACAACTTTAGAAATCCACAGAGCCAGAGAAAATTCTGTGTTCCCAGACCTCATTTGATTAACATCTGGAAAATCACATCCACCAAATGACACGTTAGCATCGTGATTCCTGCTTTGGCTGGGGCTTGGTGTGAGTCTTCCGTGAAACCATGGATGAAGATGTTTGCAACACGCGCACCACTGGTGCCTCGAAATTGCAAGGCGTCCTTGCCCCTTTGCCCTGCCTCGTTCTGGCCTCCTCTGGTCCCGGTTCTGTGGGTCTCAAAGTGGTGACTGTCCACTCCCATCCTCCTTTCTTCTCCCGGCCAGCGTCGTAATTCGGTCTCCTGGTATTACTCGCTTCATCTGCTGTCAGACTGTCATCAAAAACAAGAACTCCTGTGACTTTCTCGAGTTACAAAAATGGTACACAACACCTGTAGAAAATTTAGAAAATGCAGATAAGAAAAAGTAAAACAGAATCTTCACCCAGACAAATGTGGTGACCACTTTTCCAGTTTTGCTCTGAGCAAACATAACTAGAATTGGGAGAATTCTGCTCCTATAATGTCTGCTCATGTGTATTTAATAATAGCCATTCAATGTTCTCCTACAATATCATCTTTAGATGAATAAACATCCATTGATACACCCAAAAAGGAGAGATTTTCTTATATTATTTTTTTGTGTTTTATGTACATATCATTCACTTTCCACTTTGGAGTTCTTTCCATGTCAACACAGGTAGGTCTTTTAAAAATTACAGATTTGGGGGTGCCTGGGTGGCTTAGTCACTTAAGCTCCCGACTTCGACTCGGGTCATGATCTCACAATCTGTGAGTTCAAGCCCCACATCAGGCTCTGTGCTGACAGCTCAGAGCCTGGAGCCTGCTTTGGATTCTGTATCTCCCTCTCTCTCTCTGCCCCTCCCTTGCTCATACTCTGTCTCTGTCTCTCTCTCAAAAATAAGTAAACGTTAATTGAAAAAAATATGGATTTAAAATCTATCTTACCTCATAATTACAAAAGAAGTGTAGGATCTAGAAAGTGAAAAAATTGTGTAACTCAGTTCTTAGAAATGCCTCCAAAAAAAAAAAACGTTGAAAAAAAAAAAAAAATTAAAAAGAGGGGCGCCTGGGTGGCGCAGTCGGTTAAGCGTCCGACTTCAGCCAGGTCACGATCTCGCGGTCTGTGAGTTCGAGCCCCGCGTCAGGCTCTGGGCTGATGGCTCGGAGCCTGGAGCCTGTTTCAGATTCTGTGTCTCCCTCTCTCTCTGCCCGTCCCCCGTTCATGCTCTGTCTGTCTCTCTCTGTCCCAA
The DNA here is from genome assembly GCF_046562875.1 of Panthera onca. Lineage (NCBI taxonomy): Eukaryota > Metazoa > Chordata > Mammalia > Carnivora > Felidae > Panthera > Panthera onca. The sequence goes on from NC_138354.1 coordinate 5,315,396, forward strand.
AAAAAAAAAAAAAAAAAAAAAAAAAAAAAAAAAACGTTGAAAAAAAAAAAAAAGAAATGCCTCCAAAAGTGTTTTCTTATAGTTTTTTTTTTTTTTTTTTTAATTTTAGAGAGTGTGAGCGGGGGAGGGGGGTTGGAGGGAGAGGGAGGGAGAGAATCTTAGGCTCCCCGCCCAGCGTAGATTGCCAATGGGGCTTGAACCCAAAACCACGAGATCATGACCTGAGCCAAAACCAAGACTTGGACGCTTAACTGACTGAGCCACCCGGTCTCTCCTGATAACAGCACATTTTTTAATGTTATTCAGAAATGCATTTTATTGACCTGGGGATGAGAGGGAAAATAACAACATTTGCTGAGCCCTCATAGTGGTCAATGGTAAATGCTATTACTTCACTTGTATTATCTCATTTAACTTATAAAGCAGGTGTTGTCTCTCTTTTGTTCTTATTAGGTAAGATTAAGACGTGCATGGCTTTCTCTTTGTAGGTGGAATATGCTGTCTTAAGAAATATTACAGAATTAAGAAGAATCTATAGCTTCTACAGCAGCCTAGGATGTGATCGCTCTCTGGATAACACCTTTCTGATGACAAAGCTTCACTTCTGGAGGTTTCTAAAAGATTGCAAATTTCATCACCATAATATAACTCTTGCTGATATGGACAGGGTATTAAGCGGTGAGTGTCCCGGTCCTTCAGGTCTTTTGGGTTAAAGATTGGTGTGACATGTCACCGTGAAACCAGTCAGGAAATGTGGAGGGAGTGACGAAGGCAAATCCCGGGAGACACGTTCCAGAAATCAACACACCATCTTCTCAAGGTGCTTAAAATGTACCTGAGACACTCTCGTGAAATAATGGCAACGGTAAAAGACCATCTACAGCAGGGCCTGTGAGCCAAGGCCAGCCCCCTGCCTGTTCTTATAAATAAAGTTTTATTGGAACACAGCCATGTCCATTTCCTCATGCATTGTCTGTGGCTGTTTTTGCCCTGTCATGTCAGAACTGAGGGGTTGTGGCCCGCAAAACCTAAAGATATTTACTGTGTGGCTCTTGGCAGAAAAGTTTGCCTGCCTCTGATCTGTAGTTTAAAACAACCCAATAAATTGTGAGGTCTGAAGCAGAGAGGATCAGGGAGGGCCAGTAGCCGAGAAAACACTTGAGGTGGGCTTGGGCTTGATTTCAAATTAGAAAGTTCATGGCAATAGATTTAACAACTTTGAAGGTTCTGTTCCTTTCAGCCGGATTCTGGGAAGCAGGCCTTGACAACCTCAAATTATCTACTGGGAAAACAAAATATCAGGACTGACACTTATTTACTTGAAATGTAAGTGTCGGACACAGATTTTGAGTCCATTTAGAGTCAGAGTCACCATTAGAATCAAATGTGGCTCCGACCACGCCAAACTCCGAAAGACACTGGGACAAGGTCTCTTGCAACTTTCCTGATAAGTGACTAGGTCTTTCGTGCGGTACTTAAGTTTTAGGTGGGTGTGTTTACGCTGTTCATAGTATTCACTACGAGAAAAGGTACTCTGTCACACTCACTTCTTTGACTTGTATACCAGGAGCAAATAAAATAGAAGGTTTTAGAAAATACGAGGCGTCAAGAATGCAGTCTTGACATTTGCAACCAACGCGGATGGACTTTGAGGGTGTTATGCTAAGTGAAATAAGAGACAAATAGCATAGGATCTTGCTTGTATGTTAAATCTGAAAAAACAAAGAAGGGGCACCTGGGTGGCCCAGTGGTTTAAGCATCCACCTCTTGATTCTGGGTCAGGTCATGATCTCATGGTTCGTGGGACCGAGTTCCTTGGGCTCTGTGCGGACAGCTCAGATCTGGCTTGGGATTCTCCCTCTCCCACTCTCTCTCTCTCTCTGCTCCTCTTCCACTTGAAGCTCTCTCAAAGTAAATAATGAAATATTAAAAATAATTAAATAAAAATTAAAGAACACAGAAACAAGCTCACAGATACAGAGAACAGAGTAGTGGTTGCCAGAGGGGAGGGATCGAAGAGATGGGTGAAGGGGGTCAAAAGGTATAAACTTCCAGCTACAAAATAAGTCATGGGGATGTAACGTGCGGCATGGTGACTATAGTTAAAAATACGGTTATTTAAAAGTTGCTAAGAAGGTCAATCTTAAAAGTCCTCACCGCCAGAATAAAGGAGAAATTTTTGTAACTACGTAGGCGAAGGGTGTCAACCAGTCTTATTGTGGCGGTCATGTTGCAGCACCTAGTGAATGGCGTCGTACACGGGAAACTAATACAACGTTATACGTCAGTTCTACCTCGATTAAAAACAAAGTGCTAGGCATCCTTTCCAATTTCCTTTATTGTAGCCAATAATGACATTCCGGTTGAAGAAATTCATTCTCCATTTACAACAATACTTTTGAGAACATTTCTGAATTACCTCCTGCAATTGGCTTACCACATCCATCACAAAGAATTCCAGTAAGTACCACTTCTGAAGCTCGGAGAGGGCATGGGAGACCTAATCAGTCCTGAGCTGCAGTGGTGCCCACTTTTCTTTGACGTGTGTTACTACTTTTACATACTCCCGAAGGGAAGGGCCAGAAACAAAAGCGTTTCACAAATATTAACCACAAAACCATCGGATGCCAGATTACACTTCTGAAGCCCCTTCCGAGGTGAGTCGTGTTTCAATGTTGAAACTTGCTCTCAGGGTTTTGATCAGAAATAGTCAACACTAGCCCTTCCTCAGGCCCGAATTTCCCCATCTTTCTCAGATGGGGAATAATAAATTGATTGATCCCCTGTCAGAGAAAAATTGATCCCCTGTCTTTTTTTATTTGGAAATAAGTTTTCCAGGAGTGTTGCCATGTTAGTACTTGAGTTCCTACACACCCTTCACTCAGCTGCCCTTAACAATGACATTGTACACGACCACGATGCACCTGTGGAAGTTAAGAAATTAACGTTGGTGTAATACCATTAACTAAGTCATGGACATTATTAGGGTTTCCCGGGTTTTCCCAATAATGTTCCTTTTCTGATCCATGTTCCTTGCGTTTAGTTGTCTCCTATCTCCTTGGTCCCTACAACCTGTGATAATTTGTCAGACTTTGTCTTTTATGGCCTTGACGCTTTGGAAAAGTCTTGGTCAGTTATCTTGTAAAATGTCCCTTGATTTTGGTCTGCTGATATATTTTTCATCATTGCCCTGAGGCTTGCTTGGGTTTGGGGCAAGAACGGCGCAGAGGTGAGATACCCTTGGCAGCCCATCACATCAGGGGGACATGGTGTTGATCTGTCTTGGTACTGGTGACGTTAGTCCCGATCACTCAGTGACGGTGGCGGGAGGCACGACGCTCTACCATAAACCTACTGTGTCTCCCCTTCTGTACCTTCGTGGTTCGAAGCAAATGACTAAATCTGCCCCACACTCAGGGAGAGAGGAATTAGGTTCTACCTGCTGGACAGAGAGGTGACTAGATCTTTCTCGTCAGAAACAGAAGCCCATCACTCTTTCTGTGTTTTACCAAACTGATGACTGAGAACATTCACCCAAATGCCGGCCGCGTAAAAGGTAAATACAAAACCAGCAGCCTTATATTGACTGTCGCTTCTTTTTCCAAAATGTAGCTGTGTAATCCTTTTTTGACGGTTTATCGTTGCATTATGTTTTTAGGCAATTTATTCAGTGGGCAACAGCGGACGCTCTATTCCATCAGCCACATCAACAAGAGCTGGGAGATTTACACGGTTTACTGCAGACCGCACGCGGCTCCTCCCCACGAGCCATCCATGAAGGTGCGACACTTCCTCTGGATGTTGAAAGTAAGTGCTCGTGACCGAGACTGGTTTCACATATATATTTTTTTTTTAATTTTTTTTAACGTTTTTATTTATTTTTGAGACCGAGAGAGACAGAGCATGAACAGGGGAGGGGCAGAGAGAGAGAGGGAGAGACACAGAATCTGAAACAGGCTCCAGGCTCTGAGCGGTCAGCACAGAGCCCAACGCGGGGCTCAAACTCACGGACCGTGAGATCATGAGCTGAGCCGAAGTCGGACGCTCCACTGACTGAGCCACGCAGGCGCCCCAAGACTGGTTTCATATTAACAGGCATTTGGGTTTTCATTAAAGAAAGGCAACGTGTTCTAGAAACGACACACGCATCGTGAGATCCAGGATGGGTTTCCATAGCCAACGAATGTTTACTGGGCCCCTTTGGGCAGAAGCGAGTAATTCTGGGGTCTGGGAACACTGGCTCCACGTGCTTCCTTCCCAGTGAGGGAAGGACCCAGGCGACGGGGCCACAGTGTCTTTGCTAACGCAGACCTTGCCGTGTAAGAGAAGACGGAGTGGGGAGGGACGCCAGTGTCATTGACAAAAATTATTATTCATCAGAAAGTAACTTAAAGGAGTTATTAGTTTAAAAGTTAGTGAGAACACCTAGTTTAACAGTATTCTCATGCCAACTTTTGGTAGTTTTTGTTTGAATTCACGCCTGTGGGAAGTTAAATGATAAAACGGGAAGGGTCGAATACTAACAGGGAATAGGGAAAAGTCTAACGGTGTCGTATGTATACGAAAACCTGACAGCAGCCTGGTGTCTAATACAGGAAAACAGCTTTTGGGAATAGGTGAGCTTTGGCGGGTATCGTACCAGCTGTTCGTTCACTCCCCCCTTTCTTCATGGCCCCTTACTGAAGACACGAGGTCAGCTGTCCCTCTGGATTGGTCACACATCCGCTTCGGGCTGGCTGCATCCTATCAGAGTTGATTACCCTGTTCTACTTTTCCCCGTATTTCCACTAAAGCAGGACAGTTAGAGGCTTGTATGGATTCGGGTTTTTTTCTTGCCCGGACAAAAGCCACGGGTGGTTCTGTGTACTTCCTATCACCTTGCCTCAGGAATGTTCCCTTTTAGCGATGTTCAGACGGACCAGTGGTGTCAGCACGATCCTTCCATTAAAACCTAGGAGCCTTGGGGCGCCTGGGTGGCTTAGTCTGTTAAGCGTCCGACTTCAGCCTAGGTCATGATCTCGTGGTTCATGAGTTCAAGCCCCACGTGGGGCCCTATGCTGACAGCTCAGAACCTGGAGCCTGCTTTTGAGTATGTGTCTCCCTCACACTCTGTTTCTCTCTCTCAAAGATAAATAAACATTAAAAAAAAAAAAAAAAAGAACGTGGAACCTGGTTTGCATGGTGCTTAGGACGGAGTGGAGGGAGGGCCAGCATGGAGCCAGCCCTTATGAGGTGCACGTTCTCCTAATCCTGAAAAGCAGCACTGACCTTAGTGAAAATGGTGTTTTCTGGGCTGAATGCTCTCTGGTTCAGTATCTCAGAAAGCAAACCTGTTTTCAGCTTTGACGCAGATAGGGTCTTCACCTAGACTTTCAGCGAGACTTCGTGTGTTCAGCCCTACCTGGAGTGTTACTTCCAGAGGGGTCTCCGTCCTGAGTGCCCACGGCATCCCGGGTTCCTCGGTCCCCCGTCCAGCATTTCCCCACCTGTGTAGCTGGGTTGATATCTCATGTCCGGATCATCATACCCTCCATCCTGTGTTTATGCTTTTTTTTTTTTAAGTTTATTTATTTATTTTGAGAGAGACAGAGACAGTGCAAGTCGGGGAGGGGCAGAGAGAAAGGGAGAGAGAGAATCCCGAGCAGGCTCTGCGCTGTCAGCGCTGGGTTTGATCCCTCAAACAGTGAGGTCATGAACTCAAGATCAAGAGTCGAACACTTAACCAACTGTGCTACCTGGGCACCCCTGTGTTTATGCTTCTAAAAACACTTTCCTTGCAGAGGGATTAGGGTAGGTCTAGAGAGGTAAATATCAGTGTTAATCTAGAATGCTGTTATATGGATATAAATTGACATTAAAAATATGTAACTATCAGGGTGCCTGGGTGGCTCAGTCAGTTAAGGGTCTGACTTCGGCTCAGGTCATGATCTCACGGTCTGTGTGTTCGAGCCCCACGTCAGGCTCTGTGCCGACAGCTCAGAGCCTGGAGCCTGCTTCAGATTCCGTGTCTCCCTCTCCCTGTCCCTTCCCCGTTCATGCTCTGTCTCTCTCTCTCTCTGTCTCTCAATAATAAATAAACGTTAAAAAAACTTTTTTTTAAATATGTAACTATCTGTAATTATAGGCAATTATAGTTGAATCGGTTGTTTCTTTTACAGGACTTTAAAATGATAAATAAAGAATTGACACCAGCCAAATTTGTGGAGGTCATCGCAGAGGATAATCCTTTCATGCATGATGGCATTGACAGCAACTTTGAACTTGAGGTTTGTCAAGAGGTGTCACAAATAGAGCAGATACAATCCAAGAACCAAGATTAGACTGAAAGGCATTCTGACCCCAATATGTAAATATGTGTAGGGCTCTACACATGTGTATATATACATACATGTGTGTATATCCATGTGTATCTATGTAGCTATATCTCCTTGATTATATTATAAAACTAGAGTTAATATAAAAAAGAATATTTCAGATATCAGGAAGTGAAATCAAAAGAATATAAAACTATAGTTGATCCTTGAACAGCACCAGAGTTGGGGATGCTGACACCCCCACGCAGTCAGAAATTCAGGGATAACTTCAGACTCCCCCAGAACTTAACCTGCCTGCTGTGGACTGGAAGCCTTACCGATCACATACACAGGCGATTAATACATATTTTGTATTATACGCTGTATTCTTACAATAAAGTAAGCCAGAGAAAAGAAAACGCTAAGAAAATCATCAAGGAAGAGAGAATACATTTTACACCGCTGTCCTGTATGTGTCGGAAAAGATGTATATGTAAGCGGTCCCACGGGGTTCAAACCTGTGTTGTTCAAGGGTCAGCTGTAGGATGCTGTTTCTTGGAGAATTTAGCGATTTAATACACGTGTATGTTTCTCTGGCGGGCCATGTGTCTCCTCCAGTGAATTAGGTGTATCTTTGGTTTTCAGCGCTCCTTGCCAAGGGGCGAGTCTCCCTCCCCAGGCTCGGTCTTTGCTTCTGCAAACGGAAGTGGGGCAACTAGTTGATGTGTTTTCGGTATATGCCATACCTCCCGCCACGAGTGTCTACTCCGTGCATTTGTGTCTCGTGGACACGTCCTAAAGGTGGGGTCCATGTGGCTCCCTCCACTCGGCTGTAACCATTTGTGTTCAGGTCACCAGGGTTCCCACGATGGCCCGCCTAGGGGTCCTGCCCAGTACACACCAGTCCATGGCCCTGCCATGGCCCCCGAAACGCGGTCTCTCCCACCTCCAACACGTTCTTCCCTCCATGTCCCAGGTCTTCCCCTTCCCTCACCGCCGGCTCCTTTCCAGCTTCTTCGCAGGTTCCTCCTCTTCTGCCACACTCAAGTCCAAGTGCCCTGGACTCAGTCCGGGGTCCTCTCATCTCATGATCTTAAGTGCCACCTTTCTGAAGACAAGGCCACCGTTGGTGTCTCCAACCCAAACCACGCTCCCTAGCCCCAGACGGCCTGAGTCGGAGTGGCCCCTCATGCTCCCCACAAACAGAATGTCCCACACCCCAAACGTGTGATCTCGGTCTTCCGCCAGCGTACCTCAGCCTCCCGTGAGTGGGGCGCTGATGGCCTCAGCCCTTCCGTTGTCAGGGCATTGTCACAACGACTCCTTCCTCTCCTACCCCACATTCACATCTTCAGGAGATCCACCTGAAGAATGGATCCAGAATATGGCACCTTCCGCGCCGGCTGAGCCGCCGACGGTCCCCTGGAAAGCTGCAGTGGCTCCTAACTCATCTTTTGCATTTGTCTTTTACCTTCCTACCCCCCAGGGCAGCAATCAGGTCACGTCCCTCCTCTGCTCACACCCCCAGGCTTCCCATCTTACGCGGAGTAAAGGCCCTCAAGACGCTGATGGCTCCATCTTTCTGAGTCCTTGTCTGACCGCTGAGTCCCAGCTGCCTCTGTGCTGTCCCCTGAACACACCTGTCAGGCTCCTACCTCAGAACGTTTGAACTTGCTAACCCCCACCCCACCGTTTCGGGGGGGCTTGAATAACAGAAAAGTACTGCCTGCAGTTCTGAAAGCGAGTCATCAGAAATAAGGTAGAACTGGTTCCGTCTGGGGCTGTGGGAAAGGCCTCTCCCCTTGGCTCGTAGACGGCCATCTTCTCCCCGTGTCTCTTCACGTTGTCTTCCCACTATGGGTCTGTGTCGGTGTCCAAATCTCCCTCTTATAAGGACAGTGGCCATGCTGGATTGGGTCCCCCACCCTCATGATCTCATTTTAACTTGATCTGTAAAGACATCATCACCAGGGATGCCTAGGTGGCTTGGTTGAGAATCCAACTTCGGCTCAGGTCTTGATCTCATGGCTTGTGGGTTTGAGCCCCATGTCAGGCTCTGTGCTGACGGCTCTGAGCCTGGAGCCTGCTTCAGATTCTGTGTCTCCCTCTCTCTCTGCCCCTCCCCTGCTCGCACTCTGTCTCTCTCAAAAATAAACATAAATTTTTTTTGATAAAAATAAAAATTTTAAAAAGGCATTATTACCAAATAAGGTCACATTCTGAGGTTTTGGGGGTTAGGACTCCCCACTCTTTTTTTGGGAGACACAGTTCAGCCCAAAAGAGTCTTCCCTCTCGCCTCCCCCGCCCCACTCCTTGAAATTCATGTCCTCTTTTGTATAAAATACACTCACCACATCCCAGCGTCCCCAGAGGGCTTTGTCATTCCAGCATCAATGCTGTGTGAACTTCTCACCTGCCTCTGTGTTACTTCTACCTTGTGATGCTTGTGAGTTGCCTTCGGATCTTATCCAACCTGTGAGAAAAACTTCATCTTGAACAAAATCTTTAGGCTGTTTTCTACAAACTGACAAGCAAACACATAAGCCAGGACCCACGGAGTTGGCTAGGATTGCAAATCTAAGGCAAGATTTTATCCGTCTGATGTTTTACGGAACAGCCAGGTGGCATGGTGTTGTCTTCAGAGTTTGCTCTCTGCTGGGAAAGATGTGGGAGTAGCATGAGCAGAACAGCTAATAAGAACGCAAACCCCTTCTTGTAGGTCCTGCTTCCAAGGTGGATGTTTGGTGTCACCTCAAGACCGGTGACAGTAGGTGCCTGGGTAGGGCAAGGACCTGCTGGCCTGTGCTTTTGCTTAATAGTTACAGGGGCGCCTGGGTGGCTCAGTCAGTTAAGCGTCCAACTTCGGCTCAAGTCGTGAACTTGCAGTTCGTGAGTTCGAGCCCCGCATCAGGCTCTGTGCTGACAGCTCGGAGCCTGGAGCCTGCTTTGGATTCTGTGTGTGTCTCTCTCTCTGCCCCTCCCCTACTTGTGACCACTCTGAAAAATAAGTAAACAAACATTAAAAAAAAAAAAAAAAAGGTAACAGCTACAAATCCCAGCCATTAATGATTCAGCACTTGAGACAGGCCCTTCACGCCGATTATCTCCTCCGATCCTTGTGACAAAGCATATGGTATCGACCCCGTCTTCTAGGTGAAGAGACTGAAGCTGAGTGAGGTTTAGCAACTCAGCAAATGGTAGAGCCTCTGCAAATAGGGGGTTGACATGTTGGTAGGACACTTGGGGAATTTGGCAGGTGGTGAGCAGGGGCAAGGTAGGGAGGGTCACAGGAAGAGTCAAATTAGGGCACAAGAGACTAAAAGTGTCCAGCCCTTGAACTAAGCAGATGTCTCATCTACCAGCTTGACCCATCCTCGGGCGGGTGTCAGCACACTGTTGGCCTAGGGGGCACTGCTGCTGAGCCTGGCGCCTCTGTTCAAATGAGCGGACCTGTTCCGGGTCAGACTCAAAGGGCCCCGGGTTCAGGACCAGCAGACATGACTGGTGGACGATCAGAGTCCAAGCAAGCCGTCCCCGCAGGCAGGTGCTGCCCAGGTGGGGGCAGGCCCGGGTGTCAGGTGCACACACAGTAGGGGTGGGTGTGGCTGCCAAGTGGGTTACACCTGCCCTTGTCACTTCGGTTCCCAGATGCCACTTCCCTCAATTTTTGTTCAAGAAAAAAGGAAACCCTTTTGAAAATGACTGTCCTCGGGGCACCAGGGCGGCTTAGTCAGTTGAGCATCCAACTGTGGCTCAGGTGATGACCTCACAGTCGATGGGTTCAAGCCCCACGTCAGGCTCTGTGCTGACGGCTCGGAGCCTGGAGCCTGCTTGGTATTCTGTGTCTCCCTCTCTCCTTGTCCCTCCTTCACTTATGCTCTGTCTCTGTCTCTCAAAAATGAATAAATGTTAAAAAATAAAGAAAATGTCCTCGATTAGTGAATATAAAATAAAATGTTTCTAATAGAAAAGTGACTTAACAAATCTACCAATAGAACACACAGTCTTTACTTTTAAATTTAAATTTAATTTGTTTTTGAATGAGACAGAGCACGAGCAGGGGAGGGACAGAGTGAGAGGGAGACACAGAATCCGAAGCAGGCTCCAGGCTCTGAGCTGTCAGCACAGAGCCCGACGCGGGGCTCGAACTCACGAACCGTGAGATCATGACCTGAGCCAAAGTTGGATGCTTAACTGACTGAGCCACCCAGGCATCCCATGCATAGCCTTTTAAATATCATAGTTTTTATTTCCATTCGGTGTGCACCCACGACACTTGAGCGCTGAATGAAGTGGCTTTCTCTGGAGACAGAAGCCAACAGCCAGATGGATCACTGGTCCACCTCAGGGTGGGTCAGAATGAGTGAGCCCCTTTGTATGTTCTTATATTTCAGCTGGTCTTCCTGGAGTTCTTTGAAGCTCTCTTAAGCTTTGCACTCATCTCTGTTACTGACCAAATGACTAAATCCTACTTGAATTTTCTGAATGACGACTTGCCTGGAAACAAACACGGAAGCCCCCGTCAGGTAATAGTCGTTTAGAATCTACAGTGCGAGGAATGGTTTCATTCCAGAATGGCTAAGGTGCCATCAAAACCATCTTGGGCTTTTGTAACCTTTCAGGAAATAACGTTAAGACTGAAGAGAAGACGTAAAACCCCCTTTCACATTTTGAAAGAATGTGTCTTGCCTTTTTCTTTAAGTTAGGGAAAAACGTGTTCCCTGGTCATGATCCAGGGGCGTAGGCTCCTAGCCACATTAGTGGAGATGTCCTACAAGAAGGTCAGCGTGGCCAATAAAACACTGGGCAGACCAGGAGGCTTAGAACGCCTGAGGTATTTTGTTACGCAGTGTGTTGTTATGCAGTCTGGCATTTACAAGAGTGGAGAGCCTGTCCCAGAGTGAAGTTGCTAAGAAATATCTCCTGAGTGTGCACGAGATACCAGGTGGGTCCCTGAGGATGGGGCCAGCTCACACGTCAGGCCTGCTGGACAGGAGACTCGACCGCAAGACCTCAGCGGATCAGGGCAGCTCCAGCAACCTACCAAAGGGTCCAGCGGCTGGGGCAGATTGACACAGACTGGTTTTGGGTGGGGGTGTCAGGCCAAGTAGGCTTAGAAGGTTTCTGATTTTCGAGCCGTTCATTTGGACCCACAGGGAGAATCTTGGGGGCCAGTGGAACCTGACAGCTGGGTAACTCTTCAGAGCCACACGTACAAGATCATTGTTTGTCGTGTAAAGGGTGACTTCTCAGAAATCCCCTGATGTATCTCGGACTCCTCGTGTGCTAAGAGCTTCATTCATGTTCCACTCCACCTCATAGTTCATCCCACCAAGTAGATACTCATCCTCCGGCTTGAGGATATGACTGATGGCATCTCCAGGTCATCTGGGAGCCTTGTCATGGGCCACAGTCTGAGTCTGGGGCTCTGCCCTGAGGGAAACAAACATCCACCTTAGTTTCATCCATGATTTGATAGATGGCATCACTCACACTCCAGTAAACGAGTGCGAACACTGGTCTAGGGATTGTCCTCAGAAACCATCTGATCACGTTCACTTCTGGTCTTCAGTAAGTCATTCCAAATGTCCAACAAGCTAAATCCTATTATGTTTGCACGATGGAGTATAACTCAGCGATGAAATAACTCATGATAGAGGATACAACAAGGATGCATCAAAATTATGCTGGGTGAAAGAAGCCAAACCAAAAAAAAGGTATATCCTGTTGTGATTCCAATTACATAAAATTCTAGAAAGTGCAAAGTAATCCGTAGGGACAGCGAATCGGTGACAATGAGGGAAGGGGGGTTGGATTCCTAAGGGGCACAGGACACTTGGGGGTGATGGGATATGTGCACTGTGTTGGCTGAGGGGAGCGTTTCACAGGTGGTAGACATGTCAAAAATCATCAAGTAGTACACTGTGGGTGTCGCTGACCTGTAAACTATACTTTGTTAAAATCGTGTGCGTGTCTCCATGGCAACCAAAAATCCTCTTACGTGTTTGTCCTTGCTCAGAACATCCAGCACAGGAGTTCAAGTGTAGGAACAAGCAGGGAATCTGATCTGCAGGACAGCAGCACCAAGTCCTCTTCAAGCAAGCTAGGACCCATGCTTGACCTCAGCAAAATGAGGAGATCAGAGGTTTGTTGTTGTTGTCTTAGTTTTCTTTTACGTGTTTATTTTTGACAGAGAGAGAGAGAAAAGGGGAGGAGCAGAGAGACGGGGAGACACAGAATCTGAAGCAGGCTCCAAACTCTGAGCTGTCAGCACAGAGCCCAATGTGGGGCTGAAACCCACGAACTGTGGGATCATGACCTGAGCCAAAGTCGGACGCTTAACCGACTGAGCCACCCAGGTGCCCCCAGAGGTTCATATTTACAACCAACCTCATAACAACGGTTACCTGCTTGCAGTATCAGTAAGCTTCATGTGCCTCCTGTGTGACGAGCACTCTCTGTGCACTGGTGATCTGCCGGGAAGCGAGAGCCTGAACTCTCGTAGACTTGCCATTCCAGCAAGTGGAGGGAGACAAGTGAGCGGTAGTTATGGCCAAGGCTCCTGGGGTATTTACCAGGTGTGCTCACTTCCCAGTCTGAGCTCAATTAATACTCCCAACCCCCGTCGGGGACTCTTACTATCTCTGGGGGGGAGCCCCGGTGCTGAAAGATTAGGTAACCTGCCCGCAGCCACGGAACCAGTAGGGAGTGCAGCTGGGGGTCTTTATGAAGGCAGTCCACCTCCAGAATGCGCACCCAGGACCACAGTGCCACACTTCCTCACATGAGGCGTGAGCGATGTGGTGGAGATTGAGTGACACGGAGAGGCGGTGACGGGTCTTCTGATGAAGCGACATTTGAGCACGCAACAAGGAAGTGAGGAAGCAAAGCATGTGATCACCGGGAGGAAGACTGGTCTGGGCGAGGCCCCAAGGTGGAAGCATATTTGGGTTTTTGAAAGGAAAGCATAGCAGCCAGTGCAGCTGCACGGGAGGGGTCCGGGCACGGGAGGGGTCCGGGCACAGGAGGGGTCCGGGCACTTAAGCTCAGTGAGGCAGCAGGCTGGACCAGGAGGGCACTGGCCGTCGTGAGGACCCAGCTTTCATTCTGAGCGGGACGGGAGGGCCCTGGGGCACAGGATCAGTAGGCCCGCCGGGTCTTCACTGTTGGCGAATCAGTAAGGAAGCTCTTGGAATTATGTGCAGGCCTGTGGAAAGCTGTGAAGTCTGAGAGGGAGAGATGACAAAAGACAGAATGATTCAAAGCTTTTTGGCCTGAAGGACTGGAAGATGTGGTTGCCGTTTGCCGTGAAGGACAAGGCTGGGGTGGGGGACAGGAGTTTGGGGGCAAAATTAGGGCGCTGGTTTTGGACACGTTGGCTTAAGGTGCCGGAGCAGACGTCCAAGTGGCACAGATGGAGACACAAGTCTGGAGTTCAAGGGCCAGATCTATGTGGAGGCAGACATGTGGGTGTGAACAGCATATATATATATGGTAACTAACACTGTCAATATCTGAACGTAGGTACAGTTAACGGTACATTGTAAACCCCTTCCCAACAGACACAGGGAAGACTTTGAAGTCTGGTTTCTTAGGAAGAACGTTTTAATGGATACAATAAATCTGTTATTCATTTCCTTAATTGTATAAGTAGCAATGTTTTATGCAGGTTAAAATTAGAAATAGTCTATTTTTTTTAAGTTCGTTTATTTTGAGAGAGACAGAGACAGCGTGAGTGGGGGGAGGGGGGCAGAGAGAGGAGAGAGAGAATCCCAAGCAGGTTCCGCACCATCAGTGCACAGCCCAATATGGGGCTCAAACTCATGAAACCGTGGGATGGTGACCTGAGCTGCAACTGAGAGTTGGACGCTTAACCGACTGAGCCACCCGAGTGCCCCAGAAATAGTTTTGTTAGTTTAAAAAGAATGGCTTTGTTAATAACTTTCTAATTACTTATAATGCAGAAAATTAGTTTGGGTCCACAATGATGCAGAAATCATATTTTGCTTTATGATTTTTTGTTTTTATGTAAAAGCCCAAGATCAGGAAGTCTCTGAGTGATGAAAGAATTTCCAAATTGAATTTTAAATCTCCAGGAAAAGGCCTAACCTTTTTTTTACCTCAAAACGGTGAGTAGTTTCCTTATTGAACTCTAATGTTTGCAAACTGTCACTCGTAAATGATATAAAGTTGATAAAAACATACAAGCGTCTTTTTAGAATGTAATTAGGCTGCCAGGGCCACTTCCAATCCTGACACCCGCTTAACAAAGTTTACTTTCACGGCCTGATCTTGCTGAGTTTTTTCTGTTTGCCTTTGTATTTTTTTCCAGTGTGACTGAGATGTGATTTACGATGCTGCCAAAATTTCAGGTATACGGTGTAACGATTTGACATACATATATTGGGAAATGATCGCCAAAGTACGTTTTGTTAACATCCGTCACCTCGTGTGGATAACTGATAAAAAGAAAAAAAATTTTTTTTTCCTTGTGATGAGAATTCTTGGGATCTACTCTCTTAACAGTTTTCTTCTGTATCGTATGGCAGAGCTGACTATAGTTGTCATGATGTATATCACATCTTAGTACTTACCTTTCAACCGGAAGTTGACCTCCTTTTGACCACCTTCATCCAGTCCTTCTTACCCCCATCCCCAGCCTCTGGTAGCCACAAGTCTGGTCTCTTTTTCGATGAGTTTTTTGTTTTGTTTTTAATTCTACGGGTAAGTAGGAGCATACAGCATTTGTCTTTCTCTCTGGCTGGCTTATTTCACTGAGCATAATGCCCTCGAGGCCCATCCAGGTTGTTACAAATGGCGGGGTTTCCTCCTTTTTAACGAATGAATAAAATTCCGTTGTGTCTATTACCACAGCTCCTTTATCCGTTTTCCCACTGGACACTTCAGTTGTTCCCATGTCTTGGCTATTGCGAATGAGGCCACAGTGAGCGTGAGGGCGCAGACATCTCTTCCACATAGTGTCTTCCTTTGGCTATATTCCCAGGAGCGGAATTGAGGAGTTATGTGGTACTTCTGTTTTGAATTTTATGAGGAACCTCCGTATGGTTTTCCCCAGTGATTGTACCAATTTACATTCCCTCCAACAGTGTACGAGGGTTCCGCTCTCTCCCCGTCCTCGCCAGCATGTGTTACCTCTGGTCTCTTCGATGCTAGCCATTCTAACAGGTGTGAGGTGACTTCTCACTGTGGTTTTGACTTGCATTTCCCTGATGATGAGTAATGTTGGGCCTTTTTTCATGTACCTGTTGGCCACTCCTACATCTTCTTTGGAAATATGTCTATTCAGATGCTTTGTCTATTTTTTTTTTTTTCTGTTGAGTTGTAGGAGTTCTTTATATATTTTGGATTCGAAGCCCTTATAAGATATATGGTTTGCAAGTATTTTTTTTTCCTATTGCATAGGTTGCCTTTTCATTTTGTGCATTAGCTGAGTTTGATGTCATCCTAGTGGTCTATTTCTCATTATGTTGCCTGTACTTTAGGCATCATATCCAAGAAGTCCTTGCCAAGACCCATGTCAAGGAACTTTTTTCCCTGTGTTTTCTTCTGGCACTTTTATGGTTTCTAATCTTATATTTAAATTTTTAAATAATTTTTAAAAATTTAGTTTATGGGGCACCTGGGTGGCTCAGTCAGTTGGGCATCCGACTTCGGCTCAGGTCATGATCTCGCGGTCTGTGAGTTCGAGCCCCGCATCGGGCTCTGGGCTGACAGCTCAGAGCCTGGAGCCTGTTTTGGATTCTGTGTCTCCCTCTCTCTCTGACCCTCCCCTGCTCATGCTCTGTCTCTGTCTCAAAAATAAATAAACGTTAAAAAAAAATTAAAAATTTAGTTTCATTCTTTGTATGTAAATATCCAATTTTCCCAGCACCACTTATTGAAGAGACTATCTTCTCTTCATTGAACATTCTTGGCTTCCTTGTCAAGTACTGACTCTACATACTTTTTTATTTCTGGGCCCTTGATTCTCTTCCATTGGTCTATGTGTCTGTTTATATGCCAGTACCATACTATTACGATTACTATACTGTATAGCATAGCTTCAAATCAGGAAGTATGATGCCTCCTGCTTAGTTTTTCTTTCTTGGGATTGCTTTGGCATCTCTTGTGGTTCCAAATACATTTTAGAGCTAATCATGGTCCGTGGGTTTGAGCCCCATGTCAGGCTCTGTGCTGACAGCTCGGAGCCTGAAGCCTGCTTCAGATTCTGTCTCCCTGTCTCTCTCTGCTCTCCCCCGCTCATGCTCTGTCTCTCAAAATAATAAACATTAAAAAATTTAAATTTTTTTCTACTGCTGTTAAAAATGCCATTGGAATCTTGGTAGGGATTGCATTGAATCTATAGATGACTTTTGGTAGTATTGACATCTTAACAGTATTAATTTTTCCAATCCATGAATGTGGGATACATTTCCATTTATCTTTGTCTTCAGTTTCCTTCACCAGTCTCAAAGTACTCAGAGATCTTTGACCTCTTGGCTAAATTTATTCCTAAGTATTTTATTGTTTTTGATGGTATTGTAAATGGGATCATTTTCTTTCTTTTCCTGACAATTCATTGTTAGTGTATAGCAACTCTATTGATTTTTGTATGTTAATTTTACATCCTGCTACTTTATTGGATTCATTGATGAGACCTATCAGTTTTTTGGTAGAGTATTTAGGATTTTCTATGTATAAAATCATATCATCTGTAAATAGAGACAATTTTACCTCTTCCTTTTGTATCATGATAGTTTAAAATTCTTTTTCTTGCCTAATTGCTCTGGCTAGTACCTTTCAGTATTATGTTGAATAAAAATGGTGAGAGTGGGCATCCTTCTCTTGTTCCTGATCTTAGAGGAAAAGTTTTCAATCTTTGACCCTTGATTATGACGTTAACTGATGGCTTGTAATATATGTTGAGGTTCATTCCTTCTGTATCTAATTGTTCAGAGTTTTTATCATGGGGGTGCATGGGTGGCTCAGTTAAGCGTCTGACTTCAGCTAAGGTCACGATCTCATGGTTCATGAGTTCAAAACCTGCGTTGGGCTCTGTGTTCACAGCTCAGAGCCTGGAGCCTGCTTCAGATTCCGTGTCTCCCCCTCTCTCTGTCCCTCCCCGCTTGTACTCTGTCTCTCTGCCTCTCTCTCAAAAGTAAATAACCATTAAGAGTTTTTATCATGAATGGATGTAGAATTTTGTCAAATGCTCTTTCTGTGCTTACTGAGATGGTCAGATAATTTTTTTTCTTTCATTCTATCAATGTGATGTATCACATTTTCATGTTTTTTTCATATGTTTTTCATATGTTGAACCATCCTTGCATCCCAGGGATAAATCCTAGCTGGCCATGGTGAATGATGCTTTTAATGCGCTGAATTCAGTGTGCTAGTATTTTATTGAATATTTTTGTGCTTATATTCATCAGGGATACAGACTTGTAATTTTCTGGTAGTGTCGTTTTCTGGCTTCAGCATCAGTTTAAGGCTGACTGTAAAATGAGCTTGGGGATGTTCCCTCCTCTTCAGTTTTTGGGAAGAGTTTGAGAAGGATTGGCATTAATTGTTTTTCAAATATTTGGCAAAGTTCAACAGTGAAGCTATCTGGTCCTGGGCTTTTCTTTGCTGGGAGATTTTTGGTTACTAATCAACCTTACTGGTAATTGGTCTGTTCAGATTTTCTATTTCTTCTTGAATTTGGTGTTGGTAGGTTGTATGTGCCTAAGAATTTCTCAATTTCTTCTAGTTTGTCCAATTTGTTGGTGTATAATTATTCATAGTAGCCTCTTATGATCCTTATATTTCTGTGGTATTGTAATGTTTGTTTTCATTTATAATTTTGTTGATTTGGTTCCTCTTTTTTCCTTGGTTAGTCTAGCTAAAGATTTGTCAATTTTATTTTTTCTAAGAACCAACTCTTAGTTTATTTGAATTATTTCTTGTTTTTTAATGTAGGTGTTTATTGCTATGAACTTCTTTCTTAGAACTCCTTTTGCCACATCCTGTAAGTTTTGGTATATTGTGTTTCTATTTTCATCTATCTCAAGATACTTTAAAATTTCCCCTTTGATTTTTTGATCCATCGGTTGTTCAGGAGAGTGTTAATTTCCATGTGTTTGTGAATTTCTAGTATTCCTCCTGTTACTGATTCCTAGTTTCATATCACTGTGATCAGAGAAGATACTGGGTATGATTTTAATCTTCTTGAATTTGCTAGGACTTGTTTTGTGGCCTAACGTATGGTCTATGCTAGAAAATGTTCCATGTGTGCTTAAGAAGAATGTTTATTCTGCTACTGTCAGAATGTTCTATAAATATCTGTTAGGTCCAATATGGTCTGTAGTGTTGATCAAATTTGCTGTCTGGATTATTGATTATCTGTCTGGATCATCTATCCACTGTTGAGAGTGGGGTATTAAAGTCTCCAACTATTTTTGTATTGCGTATTTCTTCTTTTTGCTCTGTTTTTGTTTTATTTAGGTGCTCTGAAGTTGGGAGTGTAAATACAATTATTATGTCTTCTTGATGGATTGACAACTTTATCATTATATAATGACCTTCCCTGTCCCTTTTTACCATTTTTATTTTAATTTTTTAAAGTTTATTTTTTTATTTTGAGAGAGAGAGGGAGAGAAACAGTGCAAGCAGGGGAAGGGCAAACAAAGAAAGGGAGACGGTCAATCTCAAGCAGGCTCCGCACTGTCCGCGCAGAGCCTGACTTGGAGCTCAAACTCACCAACCATGAGATCATGACCTGAGCTGAAATCAGGAGTTGGACACTTAACCAACTGAACTATCCAGGCACTCATCTTGTTACCATTTTAACATTTTTTTTTTAACGTTTTTATTTATTTTTGAGACAGAGAGAGACAGAGCATGAACGGGGGAGGGGCAGAGAGAGAGGGAGACACAGAATTGGAAGCAGGCTCCAGGCTCTGAGCCATCAGCCCAGAGCCCGATGCGGGGCTCGAACTCATGGACCGTGAGATCGTGACCTGAGCCGAAGTCGGATGCTTAACCGACTGAGCCACCCAGGCGCCCCACCATTTTTATATTTGAGTCTGTTACCTGTCTTTTTGGTGGTGTTGTTACCATTTGCTTGAACTATCTTTTCTACGCCTTCACTCTCAGTCTGTGTGTGTGTCTTTAAGGGTAAAGTGAGTTCTTACAGGCAACTTATCGTTGGATTGTGTCTTTTTATCCATTTAGCTATTCTGTGCTTTTGATTGGAGAATTTAATCTATTTACCCTTAATTATTGATAGGTAAGGACTTCCTGCTCTTTTGCTAATTGTTTTCTGATTGTTTCAAAGAACTGCTGTTCCTTGTTTTTTATCCTGCTGTGCCTTTTTCATGTTTTTATGTCTTTGGTATTAGTACACTCTTAAAAAAATTTTTTTTAATGTTCATTTTTTTTGAGAGACAGAGTGCGAGCAGGGGAGGGGCAGAAAGAGAGGGAGACACAGAATCTAAAGCAGGCTCCAGGATCCGAGTTGTCAGCACAGAGCCTGATGCGGGGCTCGAACTCATGAACCAGGAGCTCATGACGTGACCCAAATTCAGATGCTTAAACAACTGGCCACCCACGCGCCTCCCAGTATGCTCTTTTTAAAATCACATTCTTCTGTGTTATTACTATGGATTTCCCCCTTGTGGTTACCATAAGGCTCACATAAAATGTCTTTAAATTATAACACCCTATTTTAAACTGATCACTTCATTAGAGTTCCTAAACTTTACACTTTTACTTCTTCTCCCCCTCACATTTTAAGTTACTGATGTGACTTACCATTTACATATTTTTAATATTGTGTAACTAATAACATGTTATTGTAATTATGGTTATTTTTATTATGTTTTTAAACTTTTGAGCTAGAGTTTCAGTGAATTATGCACCATCATTACCATATTACAGAATCGAAGTGTTCACCATTAGCAGTGGGTTTAACACCACCTTCTTGTTTTTATGATGTAAATTAGTGTCATTGAATTTCCACTCAAAGCACTCTCCTTAGCATTTTTTAAAAAAAGTTTACATCCAAATTAGCATCTAGTGCAACGATGATTTCAGGAGTAGATTCCGTGATGCCCCTTAGCCATTTAGCCCATCCCCCCTCCGACACCCCCTCCAGTAACCCTCAGATTGTTCTCCATATTTATGAGTCTCTTCTGTTTTGTCCCCCTCCCTGTTTTTATATTATTTTTGTTGCCCTTCCCTTAGGTTCATCTGTTTTGTCTCCTAGAGTCCTCATATGAGTGAAGTCATAGGATTTTTGTCTTTCTCTAATTTCACTTAGCATGATACCCTCCAGTTTCATCCACATAGTGTAGCAAATGGCAAGATTTCATTCTTTTTGGCTGCCGAGTAATACTCCATTGTACATGTATACCAAATCTTCTTTATCCATTCAACCATCGATGGACATTTGGGCTCTTTCCATACTTTGGTTATTGTCAATAGTGCTGCTATAAACATTGGGGTTTATGTGCCCTTTGCATCAGCATTTTCATATCCTTTGGGCAAATAACTGGTAGTGCACTTGCTGGGTCATAGGGTAGTTCTATTTTTAGTTTTTTGAGGAACATCCATGCTGTTTTCCAGAGTGGCTGCATCAGCTTGCGTTCCCATCCTTAGCGTTTCCTATAAGGCAGGCTTAGTGGTGAACTCCCTCAGCTTTTGTTTGCCCAGAAAAGTCTGTCCCTCTCCTTCATTTCTGAAGGACAACTCTGCTGGGTAGAATTCTTGGCTGACTATTTTTTGTTTCCGTATTTGAATAGTTCATTCCATTTCCTCGTGACCTGAAAAGTTTCTGTTGAAAAATCAGCCACTTGTCATACAGGGGATCCCTTATCTGTAACTTCACCCTTGCTCTCAAAATTCTTTGACTTCTGATGATTATAGTGTACATCAGAGTAGCCCCATGGGGGCTAAACCTATTTGGAGTCTTTGGTCCTTTTCTCTCCTTAGGTTTGGGAAGTTTCCAGCCATTATTTATTGCTTTAAATCCACTTTCTACCCCTTTCTCTTCTCTTCCTGGAATCCCCATAATGGAAATACTGTTTCTTTTGTGACCCATAAGTCCCATCATCTTTCTTCACCTCTTTTTCTGTTTGCTCTTCTAACTTCAAATGCCCTGTCTTCTGGGTCACTGATTTTTCTGCATGATCAAGTCTGCTTTCAAAGCCTACTATTAAAAAAATAGTAATAGGGACACTTTAGTGGCTCGGTCGGTTGAGTGTCCAACTTCGACTCAGGTCATGATTTCACAGTTCATGGGTTTAAGCCTCACATGAGACTTGCTGCTGTCAGCGTGGAGCCCGCTTCAGATCCTCTGTCTCCCTGTCTCTCTGCCCCTCCTCTGCTCACACTCTCTCTCAAAAATGAACATTAACAAATAGTAATAAAAAATAAAGCTCACTAATGAATTCTTCAGTTCAGTTGTAGTTTTCAGCTCTAGGATTTCTGGTTTTGTGTGTTTTGATGGCTTCTTTGTTGGACTTGTTTTGTTCTTTCACTGTTTTCTCAATTTTGTGTAGTTGTGCATTCTTTGTAGTTCACTGAACTTCTTCAAGAGGATCGTTCTGAATGCTTCAACAGTTCATGGATCTCCATTTCTTTAGGGTCAGCTATCAGAGCTTTATTAGATCTAATTAGCTCTACCGCCCTTTGGTGGTGTCTTATTTATCCGATTTTTCACGATCCTTGATTCCTTACTTTGGTATCTGTGCATTTGAGCAAGCGGTTTCCTCTTTCAGACTCCACAGGTTCGCGTTAGCAGACAGTGCCTCCCCCATCAGCTCGGTTTGGGCGTCGGGATGTGTCTGCTGGTACTTTCCGGGCAGGTGGGCTTGTTATCGGGTCTGTTTTATGGTAAGGCCAGTCCCCGAGCTCTGAGGTAGGCTGGGGGGAGGGTGAGTGAGAACTGACTGAGAACAGTTTTGGGCAGGACTGGTGGCGTGGTTCCCTGGCCAAGTGAGGCTATAGGATAGGCTTTCCGGTTGTCTGGGTGTTCTGCTCAGGCTTACCAGCTGGTTGGGATTGGGGAGTATACTCAGCTGTAGGCGGAGCTATGAATTAGCTTTCCTACCCTGGCGGGGAAACAGGACAGGGCCCAGGGCCTGCATGGCTTGTTGTTTGGGTACCTGAATCAGGCAAGCACGTACAGTGAATTCCCTGGCCAGGCAGGTTACTCGTTTTTCTCTGTAGACATGGAAAGTCCTAGGCTGTGCTGTCTGTTCAATTGCAGATCTGCTGGATGGGCTAAAGACTGGGTCCAGCAATGAGGTGGAGTGGGGGTGGGAGGAAGCAGTGTTATCAATTAGTTTCCTCGGTTGAGTGGAGAGGGAAAACTGCCCCAAGGCGGGCAAGGCTATTCTCTCGTGATCTTGGCTCAAGCCAACCCGTGCTCCCACGTTCCCTGGATTAGCTCTGCAGACTCCCTGCCCTGCTCAGAGTCTGCTCAAGTGTGGCTGGGCTACGCGGCTTTCCAGGTGTTCTGGCCAGGCTTTCTGGCTGCGCAGGGCTGGGAGCTTTACTCGGGCCCTGGGTGGGGCTGTGATCAGCTCCTCTGCTCAGGCAGAGCGGTGGAACCCTCCGTACGTGGCTCTGCCTGCCGTACTTTCTGCTTGAGTGTTGCTGGCCTGTGCCAGCAGGAAGGCAGGTGTCCTTGCCTTCCTGGTCAGATGGGGGCGGTTGCTGCAAGGGAGGCTCTGACTCCGCTCCCCTGCCTGGGCCGGGGGCCGACCAGGCTCCAGGGCTGGCGCAGCTCTTCATTTGAGAACATGAATCAGGCTGACCTGTACCCCACGGAGTTTCCCCGTCAGACTTCACCGTCGACTTGGTTCTGCAGGGGGGCAAAGACGCTGTCTGGGGACGACCACTCGGGTGTGTGGGTAGGGACTGTCTGCCAAGATCTCAGTGCTGTTTCAAGCCCCTCATCCTTCTGTCACAATCAAATCCTCCCGCCCCCGCCCCCTGCCGCCCCGATTCCCTAGCAATTCCATGGGGTGAGACTGGAGCAGGGGTCCCCAAGAAATGACCCACAGTGTTGGGGGAGTTGGATGCCTACCCTGGACTCTCTTTTCCCACTGGAGGAAGCACAGGCTCAGGGGAGGCCTCTCAGTTTGACGCTGTGCCAGCCTTCAGGGCGGGGGGCTGGGGGTGGAGTGTGGTCGACATGTAGCCATCCCTCTTACCCTTCCAGGGCTGTTTTGCTCTTTGTGGTGCAGGGGTGCTTCAGCTTCACCCCTGTATTTGAGGGTTCTCTCAGCAGAGTCTTGTCCATGAATAGTTGGTGGTTCTTCTTTTGGAAGGGGAGTGAAGTCGGGGAATGACCTATGTCACCATCTGGGTGACGTCACTTCTCTTGGAGTTGACTTTTATTTATTTTTAAATGTTTATTTGAGAGAGAACGAGCGAGCGGAGGAGGGGCGGAGAGAGAGGGAGACACAGAATCCGAAGCAGCTCCAGGCTCTGAGCTGTCAGCACAGAGCCCGATGGGGGCTCGAACTCGAGAACAGTGAGATCATGACCTGAGCCTCCCAGGCAGCCCTGGAGTGGCCTTTTAAAAGCAGGATCTTACCAAGTTGCATCAGTCTGCCGGGACGGTGGTTCCTCCACATGGGCCCTGCACGTCCACATCTCGAGCCTGATGCTGCTGACTACATCCTTCTCGGTTGAGTTCTCTCGCGCGAGTCTCATGCACTTTTTCTTAAACTGAAGTATAATTACCACAGTATTAGCTTCAGGTGTACAATATGATTCAATAATCGTATACATTACTCTGTGCTCATGAGGATGAGTGTACCCTTGAACCCACTTTTTAAACTTTCACCCATCCGCCCACTTGCCTTTCTGGCAACGACCAATTCTTTGTATTCAAGAGTTTGTCTCTTTTTTCCTTACTCATTTGTTTCTTAAATTCCACATGTGAGTAAAATCAAATTGTATTTGTCTCTCTGATTTTGCTTAACAGTCTACCCTCACAGTCATCCACGTTGTTGTAAATGGCAAGATCTCATTTTTTTACGGCCGAGTAATATTCCACTGCATGTATATATGTGTATAAATATGTGTATATACATACATACTTGTGTATAAACATTTATACGAACACAGCTTTATGCATTCACCTATGGATGGACATTTGGGTTGCTTTCCTATGTTGGCTATTGTAAATACTGCTGCGATAAACATAGTGTGTATGTTTTTTCAAAGTAGTGTTTTCATTTTCTTTGGATACATACCCAGTAGCGGAACTCCTGGATCATATGGTAATTTCAATGTTTTGAGAGACCTCCATCCTATTCTCCAGAGTGGCTGCACCAGTTGGCATTCCCATCACCAGGGTACAAGGGCTCCTTTTCCTCCACATCCCTGACAACACTTGTTTGTGTTTTTGACTTTAGCCATTCTGACAAGCGTAGGTGATATCTCCCTGTGGTTTGATTTCCATTTTGGATGATCAGTGATGTTCATCTTTTCTTTCTTTTTTTTTATTTAAATTTTTTTTAATGTTTATTTTTGAGAGAGAGAGAGAGAGAGACAGAGCGTGAGTTGGGGAGGAGGAGAGCGAGAGAGAGACACAGAATCCAAAGCAGGGTCCAGGCTCTGAGCTGTCGGCACAGAGCCCGACGCGGGGTTCGAACCCACTAACCGTGAGATCATGACCTGAGCCGGTCGGACACTTAACCGACTGACCCACCTAGGCTCCTGTCATCTTTTCATTTGTCTGTTGGCCATCTGTATAATGTCTTTGGAAAAATGTGTATGCAGGTCCTCTGCCTGTTTCTCAATAGGATTATTTGTTTCTGGTGTTGTTTATATATTTTGGATATTAGTCCCTTATCAGATATATCATTTCCAAACATCTTCCCCCATTTTGCAGATTGCCTTTTTGTCTTGTTGGTGGTTTCCTTCACAGTGCAAAGGCTTTATATTTTGGCATAGTCTCAGCCTATTTTTGCTTCCATTTCTCTTGCCTGAGGAGACACGTCTAGAAAAATGCTGCTAGGGCTGATGTCAGAGAAAATACTGCACATGTTTTCTTCTAGGAGTTTTCTGGTTAAGTCTTTAATCCATTTTATTTTTGTGTATAGTGTGAGATGGTTTTTAAAGATGCTCAAGTTAAAAACAATGAAACTCTGAATTGGTGCCTCATATTCCTTATATATTTTTTACATTAAAAGAATTAAATCCAAGTTAACATAGTGTAATAATAATTTCAGGAATAGAATTTAGTGATTCATCAATTACATATACCACCCAGTGCTCAGCCCAACAAGTGTCCTCCTTAATGCCCCTCACCCCTTTAGCCCTTTCCCCCACCTAACACCTCACCAGCAACCCTCAGTTTGTTTTCTGTATTTAATAAGAGTCTCTTATGGTTTGTCTCCCTGTTTTTATATTAATTTTGCTTCCCTTCCCTTATGTTCATCTGTTTTTTATCTTAAATTCCACACAAGTGAAATCGTATGATATTTGTCTTTCTCTAATTTTGCTTAGCATAATACCCTCTAGTTCCATCCATGTGGTTGTAGATGGCAAGATGTCATTCTTTATGATCGCTGAGTAACATTCCATTGTACATAGATACCAAATCTTCTTTATCCGTTCGTTAGTCGATGGACATTTGGGTTCTTTCCATACTTTGGCTATTGTCAATAGCGCTGCTATAAACATTGGGGTATATGTGCCTCTTTGAATCAGCATTTTCATATCCTTTTGGGCAAATACCTGATAGTGCAATTGCTGGGTCACAGGGTAGTTCTATTTTTAATTTTTTGAGGAACATCCATACTGTTTTCCAGAGTGGCTGCACCAGTTTGCATTCCCACCAGCAGTGCAAAAGAGATCCTCTTTCTCCACATCCTCACCAACATCTGTTGTTGCCTGAGTCGTTAATTTAAGTCATTCTGACAGGTGTGGGGTGGTATTTTGGTTTTTTTAATGTTTATTTATTTTGAGAGAGAGAGAGACAGAGTGTGAGCAGGGGAGGGGCAGAGAGACAGAATCAGAAACAGGCTCCAGGCTCTGAGCTGTCAGCACAGAGCTGGATGCCAGGCTTGAACTCACGGACCCCGATATCATAACCTGAGCTGAAGATGGATGCTTAACCGACTGAGACACCCAGGCATCCCTCTCATTGTGGTTTTGATTTGTATTTCCCTGATGATGAGTGATGTTGAGCATCTTTTCATGTGTCTGTTTGCCATCTGGATGTCCTCTTTGGAAAAGTGTCTGTTCATGTCTTTTGCCCATTTATTCACTGATTTGTTTTTTTTTTTGGGGGGGGGTGTTTAGTTTGATATAGTCTTTATAGATTTTGGATACTAACCCTTTATCTGATATGTCATTTGCAAATATCTTCTTCCATTTTGTTGGTTGCCTTTTACTTTTGCTGAGTGTTTCCTCTGCTGTGCAGAAGGTTTTTATCTTGATGAGGTCCCAATGGATCATTTTTGCTTTTGTTTCCCTTGCCTCTGGAGACCCATCAAGTAAGAAGTTGCTGCATTTGAGGTCAAAGAGGTTGTTGCCCATTTTATTTTGATGGCTTCCTGTCTTATGTTTAGGTCTTCTGTCCTTTTGATTTTTAGGTATGGTGCTGTCCAATTTTCCCAACCATTTGCTTGAAGAGAGTGGTCTTTTTTCCACTGGATATTCTTCCCTGCTTTGTCAAAGATTAGTTGGCCATTCCTCCTAATGTTCTCTCTTTTCCTGGTAAAATACTTCTAGCATTCTATCTGCTGCCTCCTCTTATCCAACTCCCAAGTGATTACTCGGCCCTGTTCACACTGGCTTCCAACTTAACCTCTCTCCTTTTGCTGGGGTAGTCCAATGCTACTGTACTCTTCCTATTAAAGAAGGGCCAAGTGTGTGTAGTTAAAAAAAAAAAAAAGTAAAGTATCATACAACCCCTTCAACATTAAAAGCAAAATCAAAGTGGGGCGCCTCAGTTGGTTGAGCATCTGGATTTTGGCTCAGGTCATGAACCCAGGGTTGTGGATTGAGCCCAATGTTGGGTTCTGTGCTGAGCGTGGAGCCTGCTTAAGATTCTCTTTCTCTCTAACATGAAAAAGAAGCAAAAACACAACAACAAAAAGCCCAACTAAATAGGAGGTCCCCTATTCAAAATAATTCTCAGAGAAAAATGAAATTACATTTCTGAAAATAATTAGAAAATTGAAATAATGTAAACATTCCCTAAGAGACATGGTCAAACTATAACCCAAGAAAATGTATAGTATTAATAGGTTTTCGCTATTAAGAAAACCTAAACATTCAGCCCAAAAGGGTAGAAGGGAGGAGTAATAAGATACAGGAGAGCATCAGGGGGTGCCTGGGTGGCTCAGCTGGTTGAGTGTCCAACTTCCGCTCAGGTCACCATCTCGAATTTCTTGGGTTCGAGCCCCATACTGGGCTGTGTGCTGATGGCTCGGAGCCTGGAGCCTGCTTGTGATTCTGTGTCTCCCTCTCTCTCCCTCTCTCTCTGCCCCTCCCCCACTCATGTTCTGTCTCAAAAATAAACATTAAAAAATAAATAAATAAATAAATAAAAATGAGAGCATCAAGGTGCCTGGGTGGCTCATTCAGTTAAGCAACCGACTCTTGTTTTCGGCTCAGGTCCTGGTCTCGCAGTTGGTGGGACTGAGCCCTGCGACAGACTTGGCACTGACAGCATGAAGCCTGCTTGGGACTCTTTCTCTTCCTATCTCTCTGCCCCTCCCCACTCTATGCTTTCTCTCTCTCTCTCAAAAATAAATAAACCTTAAAAAATGCAAGGAGAGCAGGAGGAAGGCATTACCAAAAAAATTCATAAGTTATACATAACAAAAATATTAAAATTACATGAAGAACCAGCTTTCGGAATGATCAGTTTTAGTGAGAAGACAGAGGTCTGTGATCCTA
Source organism: Panthera onca (assembly GCF_046562875.1). Classification (NCBI taxonomy): domain Eukaryota; kingdom Metazoa; phylum Chordata; class Mammalia; order Carnivora; family Felidae; genus Panthera; species Panthera onca. The sequence continues at coordinate 5,343,598 of NC_138354.1, forward strand.
ATGCAGAGTGAAAGTGAGAGAACACATAAAGTCTCAGAAGGAAAAAGTACCCACAGACAAGATTTTTTCAAGTATAGGAAAAAGTATGCCCTATACATCTCTAAGCTAATAAATCTGAGAAATTTGGGGGCGCCTGGGTGGCTCATTTGGTTAAGCATCTGACTTTGGCTCAGGTCACGATCTCATGGTCCGTGAGTTCGAGCCCTACGTGGGGCTCTGTGCTGACAGCTCAGAGCCTGGAGCCTGTTTCGGATTCTGTGTCTCCTCTCTCTGCTCCTCCCCCACTCATGCTCTGCCTCTTTCCTTCAAAATTAAAAATATTTTTTAAAAATTTAATAAATTTGAAAATTTTGAGTTATTTTCTAGGTTAGTAACAAAAATAGACTCAGGATATTACAGAAAACCTGAATGATCATGGGGAAAAAAACTGTCCAAAAATTACTCTCTTAAATTGAATTTTATGATCAAAAAATTTAAGAAAGTACCAATATAAGAATTATTCTTATATTCTTATTTTTAAAACTCCAAAGCATAAAAAACCCTTTCAATTCATTTAACAAAATCTGTATAACCCAAGACCTGAAAATCTAGTAAGAAAAAATGAAAGTAACAGATTCCTGTTTATCCCTTGGGAAAGAGTTGGGGGAGGTGTGCATGAAAACCAGCGGAGCGGGAAGGTCAGGGACTTGGTTATAATCTCTGAATTCCCAGAGCCTAAATGGTGCCATGTTGATGAAACCTAGACATTACTAATTCAAAAGTTCCTTTTAATCCACAGGCTCTTTCTTCTGCGTGATCCACTCTGTGGGTGATGCTCTACTGTGCTTCCATTTCATGCAGCCCCACGATTTGTTTGGTTGTGATTTTCCATGTCCTTTTCATAAACTGCTTTTGTTCGTATGCGGTTTTCCCGATTTCACTGCACTGTCTTTCCGTGTGAGCTTGTAGCTCCCAGAGTGTCCATCCAATGGCTATTGTAAACGTTCAGGTCAGTCTGGGGCTGGTACTGGAAGACCGTGATCCCGTGATGGTGTCACGTTTCCTAGATAGTTCCGTGTTCCTTGAAGCCTTGTGTTTCTGTCTTTGCATCTCAGGAATCAGTCACCCCCTAGTGTCTACTAAGAGTATTTTCCATCAGCCTTGCTAGGGGTTGAGGCTTTGTCAGACCACCTAAGGACACACCTGCTCCACCTTCCTTGGTCGCTCTTGTGGCAGAATTCATAAGGCCTCCTGTGTTCTCGTGATCCTGCAATGTACCAGGCCCAGTGCTGGCAGCCTCCCTTTTGCTTTTCCAAAGCCGGTGCTAACACGCAGGTTTGGGGACTTTCCCTGGCCCACGTTCTGTGAGTGCTCCCCAGCTCACTGTCACTACTGGCATGTGGGTGGCGTGTGTGGAGTGTGGGAGGTGGCGCCAATGACCTCGCTTTCTTCACGCATTTGTTCTTGGATGTTCCACACGAACGGCAGCATAGGTCTTTTGCATCTGGCTTCTTTCACTTACAGTTATTTTGGGATTCATTCACGTGGTAACGTTTATTTTGTTCCTTTGTATAGCTGAGTAGCGTCTCATTGTCTGAATAAACCACATTTTATCTGTTTACCAGTTGACGGACAGTTGGGCTAATGTGAAGAGTGAAAAGGACAAGGCTCGGAGGACATATTTTCACTTTTCTTGGATAGCTAGCTAGCAGTGGAATTGTGTCATATGCTAAGTATATGCTTAACGTTTACAATAAATTGGGGCGCCTGGGTGGCTCTGTCGCTTGCACGTCCAACTCTTGATTTCTGCTCAGGTCATAATGTCACTGTTGTGGGATAGAGCCCTGCCTCAGGCTCTGTGCTGGCGGCTTGGGACTCCCTCCCGCTCTATCCCTCCCCTGCTTGCTGTCTCTTAAAATAAATACACATTTAAAATAAATAGCCAGGCTGTTTTCCTAAATTGGCTGTGCCGTTCTCTATGCCACCAGCAATCTAGGAGGACCTTTCTCTATGTCCCCTCCAACACTTAGTGGTGTCTTTAAATTTTTTCATTGAATTGTGTCACTGAGGCCAAAGATAGGAGCTATTTTTGTCACCTGGATACAAGGCATTGTTTCATCTGGTAGGTTTTGCAGGTATTTTCTCCCAGTGTGTGGCCTCTTATTCCCTAATTATTTGCCTGTGGAAAAGCCACAGCCTATCACTGAGCGCTTACTTGTCCCAACGCGTCTGTGAGGAGGGTACCCCACGGTTCTGTTATTGCAGATGAGGGAGCTTGGGCACAACTAGTAAGGGGCAGAGCCGAGCCTGACTCTGACTGGTCTGGTCTCGTCCGTGCTCTGAACTGCTGTGCTCTGCTGCTGAAGTCAGAGGCCGTGCAAGCCCCTTGACGTGGTGCCGAGTCTGGACCCGGCTCAACAATCACAGTGAGTCGCTCTTCATCAGTTACCTCCACACCCAGCACTCCCCCACGCCTTGGCACGCCGCGGGTTACGCGGATGTTCGAGAACCTAGGAACTCACTTGGGAAGTGCAGATGAAGGCTTCCCTTGGTCTTTGTAAGACCTGGCTGTGGTATAAAGTCTCTTCCTGTCAGCGTCCCACTCCGTGCCCTCCACGTGGCTCTTGGGACGGGAGTGTGAATTGCTGACAGGCCCTACCTTTCCGTCATACCTGTCCCCACCTGCCTCACCCCTGCCCGCCCTCACACAGCACAGAAACCCAAGCTATAGACACAGTCTAAAAATACTTGCTGTCCTGAGAGATCCTGGAGTTTCCTGATATTGTAAAACTACCCAAAACCTGATCTTTCCAGAATCAACTATGAAACACATTCGAAAGCAGACATCTGTTGGCCCCACTGGATGGGAAGCAACTCCTATGAAGTCAGTCATTTTACCCACGTTCTTATTCAATTTGGAGTTAAAAATCCTTTATTTTCTCAGTGAAAAGTGCCTTTAAAGACAATGGATGCAAAAACAGAGGGTTTTTTTTTTCCCTGTGAAACATGGAGAATGCAAATTTTCCATAGTTTTAATTAAAAAAAATTTTTTTTCCCATAGTTTTAATTTTAGAAAACCAAAATACTTACACCATTTACAGAAAAATACCAGGAGACTCAAAATGTCGACGATCAAAGCTCTGGTCTACTGCCCCCCGCCTTGTTTCAGGTTGTCAGTAAAAATTTTATGGTTCCCTCCAAGGTTGTGGGGAGCACAGCATCACCCCATCGTCCAGGCCATGAGGACACTTAGCCCTTGTAGGAAGTGGAAGACCTGGAATTGTATTCGTGCCGATTTTTTCTATTTTTGTTTTTTGAGTTTTTGTTTTTTGTTTTTTTGAGAAAGTGAGCACGAGTTGGGGAAGGGCAGAGGGAGAGAGAGAGTCCTAAGCGGCCTCCGCTCAGTGCAGAGAGCCTTACTCAGAGCTCGATCCCACAACCGTGAGACCGTAACCTGAGCGCAAACCAAGAGTGGGCCGCTTAACCGCCTGAGCCACCCAGGTGCCCTTCATGCTGATTTCAGTTAAACTTTCTTCCAGAGAGAAAAGAGAAATCTAAGGACGAACAAAAGGAAAAACTCACCATCTGGATCACGAGTATGTATATCTTTTTTGTGAACATGCTTTTCCACGCACACAAACGTGTAGAAGCCCTCAAGGAGAAAGTCAGCAAAGACCGGCTACAGGACGCGGCCACGGCCCATCGGCGGAGGCTGGAAAACGAAGAGCTGGAAGCCAGGTGACCTGACCTACCAGAGCGCTTCAGCCCCCCTCCTGCAGGAGCCTCCCTTGCCTTGCCTTCCCGTCTTTACACGTGTGTGGCTTCCTGAGGGAGGCAGCTCTTCCCCTGGCACCGAGAACATGGGACGGCAGGGAAGGGTCCTGCTTGCGGCCATTGGCTCACTTGGGGGGTGAGGATGCCCGGGCCCCGAGGCTCCCACGGAGCGCAGAGGCCCACGGGGCTAGGCTGCCGGGTTCAGATCCCAACCCTACCCCTTGACACGTAGGTGGCCCCGGGCAGGGCCCGTCACCATGCCTCAGTTTCCCCATCTGTAAGTGGACGTGAACCCCCATAGGGCTGTGGTGAGGATTTAGTGAGCCGATGCTGTAAAGTGTCAAGAACAGTGCCTGGCACGTGGTGAGCAACCCCTACCTGTTGTTTGGCTACCTTTCTAGAACCACGGTCGAGAACTGTACAGTCATGTCTGTCCAGGGTGCTGAAGCCTGCTCTTTGCAAAGCATGCCTTGAGCCTGTTGGTAAAGAACCCAAGATTTTTAAAGGCCACTTACTAGCGGCTAAGTTGCTACAGAGGAAAGGGGTTCAGAAGTCTGTCTGGCTTTGTGAAAATGTCATTCCGGACTGTCCGGGTATGGCATCACTTTCTATTTCAGGCAAAGTGATGAGAGTTTACAGTTTTGCTTGCAAAAACTGTTGAAATCTAGGTGTGGCCTACTTTACACCAAATATAGCATAAAACAGGTTTTGAGATTGCAAAATAAAAAGTAAATGAGGCTACCTTCCTGGGTTTGCTTCTTGCCCTAGGCTGAATAGCTTGAGAGAGGAGGAGACCAAAAAACAAGACTCTGAGGTGGACATCGCTGTGATCAAGGAGCCGGTCGACGCCCCGTCCTCCAGTTTCACATCGAGCCCCCCTAAAGAGGACACCGTGGTGTCCCAATCCAGCAAGCCCGTCACAAGCAAGAAGAAGAGAAAGTAACAGTTACTGGGTTTGTAAACGAACCCCAAGAACGAGATGTAAAAGCTTAGAACTAAAGCTCTGTAACACGTTTCCTAATAAAATTGTGTTGTACCTCGTTTTAGTGTTTTTAAAGTAACTGCCTGGGCCCACTGCAATTCAGGTTTTACACAGTTAAATCACGGACATGCCTGAAAACAGAGCTGAATGAAAATACACACATGGGTATTAAATGAGCATGCGTTCAATGTATTTTTTTTGAATCCAAGTACGGTATCGGTGATGAAATTTAGAATCTGATAAAACCTATCGGAAGACAGGTGGTAGTGTACAAATTTAAACATTTCTTCAGGCCCCCTGCCGAGCCCGGACCCCCCCCCCCCCCCCACTTTGCCCCTGTAAGTGACCCACGTGCAAGTCCTACCTGTCCTCATGTGCAGCCTCTTCTCCGGCCCCGTGCCTTCCCCAGCACCGCAGACGAAACACCAAGGCAGAAAAGCTGATGAACAGGTGCGCTCAGCACTAAGTGAAGCTTTACGTCTCAGACACTGTTATACTAATGATTTGTGTTAAATGTAAGAGTGACCACCCGAAGCATAAAAATACAATCTACGGCTTCCAAACTAGCAGAGGGAAGGAAACAATCGTTCAACATGAAGCTGGGGAAATGGGAAAACAACAAAGAGGCTGGGAACCGAAATCGCCAGAGATGGTGGGACAGTGCCAATATACCTCCTCAGTGTGAGCAGGTTCCCTTCCCAATCCCCAAGCCCCCATATCTTTAGCTGGGTTCAAAATAGAAACTCATCTCGGGGCACTTGGGTGGCTCAGTTGATGAAGCATTCGACTTCGGCCCAGGTCATGATCCCACAGCTCGTGAGTTCAAGCCCCACATCAGGCCTGCTTCGGATTCTGTCTCTCTCTGCCCGTCCCCTGCTCATGCTCTCTTGTGAACAAACATTTAAACAAAAACAAAAAACCAAAACAGAAACTCATTTCAATGTTATTCTTTATAAGAAAACCCTCTTGGAGCACCTGGGTCCTTGGTTAAGCATCCCAACTCCATCCTGGCTCACGGTTCATGGGTTTGAGCCGTGCATCGGGCTCCATGTTGACGGTGCGGAGCCTGCTTGGGATTCTGTCTCTCCCTCTCTGCCCCTCCCTTGTTCTCTCTCAAAATGAACCAATAAACAACAAAGGATAAAAATAGAGATGGAAAAAGACGGACCAGGAAAATCTAATCAAAATGACTGGAATCGTGAGCAATATTAAGAACAGAATTTAAAGGAAACATCTGAATAGGGATAAAACTAGAAATAATGATAAAGGGACCAACAACAAAAAGATGCATGATTCCTCAGCATCTTACATACGAGCCTTGCAAAAGCTAAAGGATTACAGAGAAGAAACAGATCAAAAAGACAGTTATTTAGGGGGGGATATAGATATTTTTAGCAAGCAAACTAAAAAGTCTGAACACACAAGAATGCAACAGAGGATAAACACGGACTATGCTTTATGGTCAAAAGTACAACTTCGAAGGATGTATTTCCAGATGATGGTGTAATTATGCTGCAATTACTAGGTCAGCAACGAACACTCAACACAGAAAGCCTGTCGCTGGAAACTAATAAAACACAACCTCAAGTAGCTCATGGGTTAAGAATGATCCGTGATTTCATAACCGAAACCGTACATTACGTAAGACACGAGAGCGACAAGAGTACTCCAGGTGGACGAGAAGTCATCCGTCCTCCGCCCTGATAGCGGGCTCATGTGGGCCTCAGGCCCTGCCTGAGGGCCAACAGTGAGGAGCCCCGCCTGGAGCTGGGGTGGTACCAGTTTTCCCAGACCGTGCCTGGCTAGCTTCCACCCAAACTGGGATGTCCAGACTACCAACAGTAGGTTAACTTAGGTAAAATCCAGGGGTGCCTGGGTGGTTTAGTCAGTTAAGCGTCCGACTTTGGTTCAGGTCATGATCTCACGGTTCATGAGTTCAAGCCCTGCATCAGGCTCTCTGCCTGACAGCTCAGGGCCTGGAGCAAGTATTTTAAAAATTAATTAAAAAACCCTTGGCTCAGAGCTTGGCATAGTGCAGGGCAAGAAATAGGATCTCTGGGGGCGCCTGGCTGGCTCAGTTGGTTAAGCTTCCAACTTCAGCTCAGTCATGATCTCACAGTTCGTGAGTTCGAGCCCCGCGTCGGGTTCCGTGCTGACAGCTTGGAGCCTGGAGCCTGCTTTGGATTCTGTGTCTTCCCTCTCTGTCCGCCCCTCCCCGGCTGGCGCTCTGTTGCTAAGATAAATAAACATTAAAAAAATTTTTTTTTAAATTAAATCCAGCCAGACTACATCTCAGCTGTGAAGACACAGGCAGTTGTGACCCCTCAGGGTTCTACAGGACACGTGCAAAACGCTTTATGTTTAGACCATGGCTGGGGCACTTTCGTGAAGTTCTATTATACGTGGTCTAAAAATCACATCAGTATTCAAGAGAAAAACCAACGTCTAGCAATTACTTTGGGCAAATGCCTCAGAGTTCGCCCCTGCAGGTCCAGTGACCGGGGCGGGGGGGGGGGGGGGCGGGGAGAGGGGCGAATTCTGGGAGCTCTAGCAGCTCTAGAAAATCCCCAAGGATGAGCCACAGCCAGCGCCCACTGGGCGGAATGGTCTACAAATAACAGGCGCGAGACTCCAAGCAAAACCAGAATTTTAAAAACCTTAACAATTTATTAGTCTTATTTCCCAGTAAAATATTCACATAATGTCAAAAGAATGGAATGACGGGAGATGTAGCCGACTACCTTTAATTATTTCCACATAAATATGTAAAATCTAAAAACCCCAGGGGATCATCAGACTGAGTAGAAATTTGATTCTTCAAAGCAAGTATTGCTTTACTATTGTCATTAATTCAGTCAATAATATGACCAAGAACCTGCAGTGGTAAACAGAATGCCTGCGGAGTTGTTTTTTTAAAAGATGTCCCGGCGAGCCGTTATCCGTCAATCCAGGAAGAATATGTTATTGAACTGCGTCGCACAAAGTTTCTTTACCTCTTCTGCAAAAGACAGAAACAGGGAGTGAGAAACAGAGGTTTTCACTGGAAAGGTTCTATGACACAGACTGGTCCCTTAAACTCTTCTGGAATACAGCTGCCAGTAAATGGCCGCATCTGCCGACCTTCAGCCTCAGGCCTGGGCAAGAAACTTTCACGAGTCAAGACAATGGGGAAAAAAAGCCTCGTGTCCCCGGGACCTCAGTTGCCGTGTCACAGCCACGGGCCGCTCCTCCGGGCCCGGGAAGCGCACGCCCAGCCCCGCAAGCGCCTGACACACCCACAGGCTGGGGGCTGCAGCCCAATGTCTAAAATGTTGGGCCATCGGGTGCCACGCCCCAGAAACCCTAGCTGCCGCCCGGGCCGTAGTTCAAGTGCTCCGCGGAGGCGGCGCCATCGTGACGCCACTCAACTCCCACTGCACCCGGGGCCGCGTTTCCTGCGGTTTCTAACGCGCACGAGTCTCACTAGAGGCACCGATGGGAGAGACGAACCGTGTCCCAGCAGACACGTGCGGAGAATGAAACCTCACACCTCACTGTTGTGCATGCGGCGCTCCCCCAAACGTCCACTCCTTGCTCCAGGCCGTATGCGGTGCAGCAAGGGAGCAGAGGCCGTGAAGGGGACACGCTCCCCCCGCGGCCAGCGCAAAGAGCCGTGAGGATCAGCCAAGGCCGGTGCTGGAACAATGCGCGCACGGGGGCCTGGAAACTGCCAGTGAACCGGCCCGCCCTGCCACGAGGTGGGTCTTCGTCACCGGGGATCAGAGTGGACATCTGTATACACACTGTATGAAGCCACAGGATTTTTTTTTTCTTTTAGCATTACAGAAAATCATTTCCTTTGGCCAGTGCCAAGTTTCCGAAACACAGGGACATTTCCCACAGGAAACGTGAAAACTTTTTCAAGGAACTTTTTCAAGGAACTGTGCTTCTGGAGAACAAAGGATGGATCAAAGGACGGTTCCTTTGACATCAACAGCCGTGTCTCCTCTCTAGCGGGTTTCCGACCACAGTGAAAGGACAGACAGCGGCGAAGTTCTGCACCACGCCCAGGTTCTATTTACCATTTACTTCGATCAGGTTTGCATTTTTTTGATTCAGGATAACATACAGCTCCCGCTGGTCAGACTTCTTCCCGACCACCCAGTAGTCGCTCATCGCTTTTACGATGATCTCCTCGTCTTCATCCACTCTGCAAGACAAGGGTTCCCAGAGGCAACAGTGTGTTAGCTGTTTAGTGCAGCGCGAGCGACACACACTCTCACACGAAAAACCGGAAACTAGGGGCGGCTGGGTGGCTTAGTTCACTGAGCGTCGACTCTTGATTTTGGATCAGGTCATGATCTCATGGTATGGTTTGTGAGACCGAGCCCCGCATCAGGCTCTGTGCTCTCAGCTGATTCTCTCTCTCAAACATTAAAAAACTAAAGCAAAAACCTTTGAAGAAAAACAAAAGAAACCAGAAACTAGCCATCTGAAAAGTCTGGGGAGTCCCATGCAAGTGGCCAGTGACCCGGGGGCCTCCTACTCTGTTCGCAAGTGGGGCCCTCTGCAGCGGCTCTGGGCCGCTCGGCTTCGATGAGGATTCCTTCAGCGCCTCTTCTCCCGTTAGAAAGAGGACACCTCGGGGCACCTGGGTGGCTCAGTCGGTTAAGCGTCTGACTTCGGCTCAGGTCATGATCTCACGGTCCGTGAGCTCGAGCTCCGCGTCGGGCTCTGTGCTGACAGCTCAGAGCCTGGAGCCTGTTTCAGATTCTGTGTCTCCCCCTCTCTCTGACCCTCCCCCGTTCATGCTCTGTCTCTCTCTGTCTCAAAAATAAATGTTAAAAAAAAAAAATTAAAAAAAAAAAAAAAAAAAAAAAAGAAAGGGGACACCTAATCTGAGAAGTCCGAATTCGAGAAGTTGTTCGAATTACCTGGTAAAGTCACTGTTGATGTCACCCAGAATCTTCATCAAATCCGGATGCACGGATGTGAGTGACACACTAGGGGTTTTCCTCATGTGAATTGTACTTTTCTCTGCTAAATTCATATGGTTGAAGTAGATAAACTTAAACTGGGGCTCTTTCTCAGACCTGTGAAAACATGTCATCAAAATGGTAACGTTCTCAAAGAATAATTCTCCAAACAATACAACCACATTGTTAAAACCTTAAATCCATGTAGCTACGTAAGGCCTTATATTTTCGACTGCTGGGCCTTCAAATCGAGAATCTCAGTGAAGACGTTAACAGGCTCTTCGTTCCCTAGTAACTCATTTGAGATCCATGAGGTATTCAATAGGATGGAATTTTCCAGAAAGCTGAAGCTTAGCTTTTGAAAAACCAGTACTATAACCACTTTGCAATAACAGTGCTTTGGAAATGGCAATCACTTGATTATTTGCTGCATTTTAAATTTTTGGAAATAAATGCAAACTCAATACAGGCCATCTGTCTTCTAGCAGAGGGGTCAGCAAACAGAGTAGTGGCCCTGGGACCAAATGTGGCCTTTTTTTAAAAAAATCAAGTTTTATTGCAACGTGGCCACCCCCGTATGTTCGGGTATTGTCTATGGCCACTTTCTGCAACATATACGGCCGAAAGAATCTGAAATATGTATTATTTGGCCCTGTGCAAAAGTTGTTTGCTGACCTGTTTTAGGAGAGTGACAGCTCATTTATCTCCGTGCTGGGGGATGAACGTGCCCCCTGTGTTTAATCTGCCACAGAACTGAAGTTGGCTAGTCTGAGTCACAAAGCTCTCATCACCCTAAATGGAGACCATTCTAAGGCATTTGAGGCGCTTCTGCTGAACAGTGATGAATATTTTCATTGGAATACATCTTATTATTTGGAATGGCTGGACAATGCTACTCCGCCGCCTCCCGGGTCAGAGGCCGGACCCCTCGGGGAACCACTCCGATGGCCAGGCCACAGCTCCCGGGGCCTCCCGCCCTCCCTCTCACTGCACCCTTACTTAAGTGACATTCGGGGGTCTGGGACAGCCTGAGCAGCCCTGCCACTGGAGGGGGCTCAGAAGCCTTCTCTGCTTACTTCAGGGTTAGCAGCCATGTTCTGGTGGGCTGAGGGTGCCGGAAATCCGACCTCCGGAAAAGTGGGTTACTACTGTAATACTTTACATCTAGGCAAAGAAAGAATGTGGATGGCTTAGTTTCCAGGAAAATGAAAAGAGAATTCTTACAAAACCAGAATATGTTTTCAGTAGGCCCCTAAAACTAAGAACAGCAAGTATAACCCCAAGAAAAACTGGAAAGATGAAACATTTAAGATGCTTGGCCAGAGCTGTGAATTTAGTTGTCTGAGTAGACAAACTTCCACCCAACCCTGATCGGGCCTGCAGTTCCGGTCTTCTGACCCCAAAACCCTCTCTGTGGCCTCCCTCTTACCCTCATTCAGAATGTGTAAAATGCCTTCTTAGAAGATCTAAATTATTTCTTTGGTACCCCTCATGGAGATTTACATTAGCGAATGTTGTTCAGTGGTTAAGACAGGGGCCAATGTGGCCTCTTTCCACCGCCTTCCATGAGGAGAACACAGAGAAACAGAAAAACTGCTACTTGCTCTTCCACTATTAACTTGTACCGCTGAAGAAGGAGAGGCCCACTCACAGTGAAAACAGGACAATGTCCACCCTACAGGCTCCTTAGCTACATCCAAAGCACCATGGGACCAACGGTGAGCTGGTTTGGAAGGAGCAGCTACGGTCACCTGGTATCTTTTCCCAAGAGCTAACACAGACGCCTCTTAAACACCCAAAGCAAGTTTCCCCCTAAACACAGAAACACAAATTTCTTGCCGCCTTAAAAAAGAACACGCTGCATACGGTTAATGACATCAATGTAAAACACACTGAACCCGGGGAAATCCTACAGAATTCTTGCTGACGGTTTGTTAGGAGGTTAGGCTGACAAGACGGGAGCACAGTAATGACAGCCTCGAAGAACACGGGAAGGTGGGGCCTGTCTTAAGTGGTTGTATTCTACGCTGAGTGTCCGCTAATTTTTTTTTAAAAGATTTTCTGTTTTCTGTCTGCCCTCTGCCCCTTTCTTCTACTACTGGTAGAAAACCCAAGTAGCTGTGATTGGCAGGGTCACAGGGACGTCTCCCATGAGTAAACGGCGTCAGTTTTAGGAGACGTTTAAGGACCAGGTACGTGAACACCTAGCCAAACCTCAGAGGCGTGCCAGGGAAGGTCACCGCAGGCTCTGAACCAAGGGAGGAGGTCAGCAGATGTCCAGCAGGTGTTTGACCACTTGCAGAGTTTCCCTGGGGACGTCAACGGCTGGCTGGGGCCCCGAGACCATCTGGTGGCTTGACCTGTTCTGGGCCTCGTTCCAGGCGGCTAAGGTTTGCCAGACGCACGGTTTCTAAGTGAGGATGGCCATTCCACACTTAACAAACCAAACAAAAAGGGAAGATTCCGAATTGACCGATATGGATATTGTAAGAAGGAAAACTGGTCTTCATGTGGGAGTTACATGTTACAGCTATTGCTCCTCTGCGTGTCCAGGGGGATTAGGAAGGGAGGCACAGCTGAGCCCTTGTACTATGCCCGTGAACCACGCCCTGGAAGGAAGGCTTCCCTGCCCGGGCCCCCCCGGCACCACCTCTGCACGCCCGCCAGGCCAACCCACCACCCTCACCTTCTTCCTGCCTGGCATCCCGTCCTGGGTCTCATCGTTACCAACGCTCATCCACGGTTGCACTCCTCACTTCTTGTAGAAAGCCTAACGTCCTCAACCTCCGGAGCAACTGGGTTGAGTTCCCCCCCACCCCCAAATTCATTCAAAAAGACTGATGAAAAGGATTATAAAAATTGCCCACAGCTATGAGGGCAGCCTTTTTAAAGTAGGCTTTGCGCTCAGTGCAGAGCCCAACGTGGGGCTTGAAATCACGACCCTGAGATCAAGAGTTGGAAGCTTACCTGACTGCACCATCCAGGTGCCCCAAGGGTCTCCTTTGCTAATACCTCTGTACTTCGCCCTCCTCACACCTTTTCAAATTCAGTATCACAACTAGCCAGTGAAGAGACATATGCAAAATAGAAACGAACGTCTCAGACTCAGCAAAGTCTCAATTTGGGGGAAAACTTAAGTTAGAGAGCTGCCTCTAGTCCTTAAAAATTCCAGGTGAAATGGATGAAAGACCTAAATGTGAGACAGAAAACCATCAAAACCCTAGAGCAGAAAACAGGCGACAACCTCTCTGACCTCAGCCGCAGCAATTTTTTGCTTGACACGTCTCCAAAGGCAAGGGAATTAAAAGCAAAAATGAACTACTGGGACTTCATCAAGATAAAAAGCTTCTGCAATGCAAAGGGAACAATCAACAAAACTAAAAGGCAACTAACGGAATGGGAAAAGATATTTGCAAATGACACATGGAACAAAGGGCTAGTATCCAAAATCTATCAAGAGCCCACCAAACTCCACACCCGAAAAACAAATAATCCAGTGAAGAAATGGGCAGAAAACATGAATAGACACTTCTCTAAAGAAGACATCCAGATGGCCAACAGGCACATGAAAAGATGCTCAACGTTGCTCCTCATCAGGGAAATACAAATCAAAACCACACTGAGATACCACCTCACGCCAGTCAGAGTGGCTAAAATGAACAAATCAGGAGACTATAGATGCTGGCGAGGATGTGGAGAAACGAGAACCCTCTTGCACTGCTGGTGGGAATGCAAACTGGTGCAGCCACTCTGGAGAATAGTGTGGAGGTTCCTCAAAAAAATAAAAACAGATCTACCCTATGACCCAGCAATAGCACTACTGGGAATTTACCCAAGGGACACAGGAGTGCTGATGCACAGGGCACATGTTTACAGCAGCACTTTCAACAATAGCCAAATTATGGAAAGAGCCTAAATGTAAATGTCCCTTGACTGATGAATAGATGAATAAGATGTGGTTTATATATATTATGCATGTTTATATATACAATGGAATACTAGTTGGCAATGAGAAAGAATGAAATCCTGCCATTTGTAGCAACGTGGATGGAACTGGAAGGTATTATGCTGAGTGAAATTAAGTCCATCAGAGAAAGACGGATACCGTATGTTTTCACTCACACGTGGATCCTGAGAAACTTAACAGAAGACCGTGGGGGATGGGAATGGGGAAAAATAGTTATAAACAGAGAGGGAAGAAGGCAAACCATCAAAGACTCTTAAATACAGAAAACAAAGTGAGGGTAGACAGCAGGGAGGGGGGAATGGGTGATGGGCACTGAGGAGGGCACTTGCTGGGATGAGCACTGGGTGCTGTATGGGAAGCGATGAACCACGGGAATCTACTCCCAAAACCAAGAGCACACTGTACACGCTGTATGTTAGCCAATTTCATAATAAACTATATTTTTTAAAAATTCCAGGTGAATTAGATTGAGACACAGAAGATAAAACCATAAAAGTCCCTGAGATAAAAATGGCACATTCTTAGGCTACTGGGGTGGAAAATCACAAGCATGACAGTGAAAACAGAAACCTAGAGGAAACGACTAATAAAAATGACTACGTATAAACCCCAAACATATTATAACAAACAGTAAAACCAAAGTTAGAAAAACACGTATGATATGACCGAAGGGTATTACGTTAAGAGCACTGACGTAGAAGAAAGGATACGAAGCGCTTCAGTGGGAAGAGCCAATGGACCCAGACTGGCAATTTGTGGAAGAGACACAACCACCAACCTCGGCGTCACCTATCAGGCATCAAGACATGACACGGAGAACTAGGGCTGTAGCCCCTGTGGGAGGGGACTCACACTGTCACTATGCATTCCCTGTGCCCCAGACCTCCACTCCAGGGACAGGTCCTAAGAGGAGGAGTAGATGTCTGCACCAGACTGTTTAATGCAGAACCATGTTAATGCTAACAGCCAGAGGCAGACTGCCCGTCGACTGGAACGGCGACTACACAGAACGCAAACCATCCAAGTAAGTACCGTGAAGCCACGGAGCAGAATAGGCAGATCCGTATTCGTTGGTTTAAAATGATGTTCATGCCACATAGTTTTTACAAGCTACAGATCTACAGCATGATCTATTTTTAAAAACCCATCAGTAAAGGGGCATCTGGGTGGCTCAGTCAGTTGAGCGTCCTCTTGGTTTTGGCTCAGGTCATGATCTCATGGTTTGTGGGATCGAGCCCCCCCTTTGGGCTCTGTGCTGACAGCATGGAGCCTGCTTAGGATTCTCTCTCAAAATAAATAAACAAACATTTTTTAAAAACCCATCAGTGAAGAACACTATATATACCACTGTTTACGTATGTGTATGTACAAGTTTAAAAAGATACAATATTTACACTTTTGAATTCAAAAATAAGGACACAGGGCGCCTGGGTGGCTCAGTCAGTTGAGCGTCCGACTTCAGCTCAGGTCATGATCTCACAGTCTGTGAGTTCGAGACCCGCGTCGGGCTCTGTGCTGACAGCTTGGAGCCTGGAGCCTGCTTCGGATTCTGCGTCTCCCTCTCCCTCTGCCCCTCCCCTGCTCACGCTCTGTCTCTGAATAATAAATAAACGTTAAAAAATAAATAAATAAAATAAAAATAAGGACATAAACTACTCTCAAAAAAAGAAAAGGTTTAAAATAATTGAACTCTAAGTCCTTGAGTAGAAAAAAGTTGAGGCATCATACAATAGAAACCAAAGACCAAACAAACCCACTTCATGCCATTCTGTAAAGGGGTGACCTCAATTTCACAAGGAACATTAAAAGCCGTAGCTTTTGTGTAGGGATTCGACATTAAATATTACGCCCTGAGCTGGCCCTACGGGTGCTGTCCAGTGGGGGTGGGGCTGAGACAACAGGCGGGCACGGAGGCCCTGGCACTGACCCGTCCTGCCGAGCGCAGCAGCCCCCCACCTCTCAGCAACTGTCTGGAGGGGCCGACGTGGGGGTCTTTTGCCTCCCTCAGGCCTCCCTCCCATTTCTCTGGGACGCGTCTCCCAGGTCCTGGGACTGGCATGTAAAACGGTTTGACCTGGGTCAGGAGGATTTCCAGGAGAAAAGCACAGTATCTTTTGTACTCGAAAGCATTTCCCTCTAGTCAGCTGATACTTATGGTTTGGCAGGTGAGAGCCGCTTACATATAAAATCTCAGATACATCCTTAAGGTCAACTTAAAAAACAAATTTTTTTTTTTAATGCTTATTTTTGAGAGAGAGAGAGGAGGAGCACGAGCAGGGGAGGCGAAGAGAGAGGGAGACAGAGGATCTGAAGCGGGTTCTGCGCTGAAAGCAGAGAGCCCAATGCGGGGCTCAAACTTAGGAACCCGAGAGCCAAGAGATCACGACCTGAGCCGAAGTCGGACGCTTAGCCGACTGAGCCACCCAGGTGCCCCAAAATCAACTTTCAAAGTAAAAAACAATACGCCTCTGAGTCCCTGTGCTTCGGCACAGCCTTAAATTGTATGCTTTACCGTCAAGTCTTCCAGGTGCCCCACCTTTCAGGGACTGCTAAGGCTACACAGTGGTTCTGGTAACTGTCAGAAACCGTCCTCCGTGACAGACGGAGCTGTGCCAAACCATACACGGCAAAGTGTTAACCGTGGAATCTACGTGGGGGGCTGTGTGTTCACGGAGTCATTTTTCCACCTTCCTATATCTGGAAATTTTCCTAATAAAATATCAGAGAGAAAACGGTTTCTAATGAAAATAGATAAGTAGATAATATCCAAGGCCCTGTCCCTTCTTGAAACTGTATCAATTTGGGGAAAAAAAATCTTCCTTCCTTTAGCCCTTAAAAATTCCAGGTGAATTAAAGACCGAAACACAGAAGATAAAACCATGAAAGTTCTGGAGATAAAAGTGGCAGTTTTTTGTTTTTTTTTAGTTTATGTTTTAAGAGAGAGCAACAGAGGGCAGAGAGGGAGGGAGGGAGGGAGGGAGGGGGAGGGGGGGGAGAGAGAGAGAGAGAGAGAGAGAGAGAGAGAGAAAGAATATCAATTCCAAGCAGGCTCCACACTGTCAGCACACAGCCCCCACGTGGGGCTCAAATTCATCAACCATGAGATCGTGACTTGAGCCGAAATCAAAAGTTGGACTCTTAACCGACTGAGCCACCCAGGTGCCCCCCACAAATGGTATATTTTTACGATACTGGGGTGGAAAGCCTCAGATATGACACTCAACACAGGAATCTAATGGAAATGACTAGTAAAATGGACTACATATAAATCTCCAATTGTATATTATAAAACCCAGCAAAACCAAAGTTACAAAAGGGAAAAATGGGTGTGATTTCCGTACAACCCCGAGGGCAGTGGGACAGAAGGTGCCTGACGGCAGGACCACCTCCCACGTCTGTCACCGAGTCACTGCACATACGGCACGTGGGAAGCACAGGCAGACGTGCCCAGCAGTGTCCCCGGGTCTTGGGGAAGCAGGGAGCTTCAGTTTCCCTCGCTCCACTCAACAGTTCGTCCTCACACGGTACCAAACAGATCTGACTCCTGCTTCCTTCAGAAAAGACCATCTGGCAGTTTCGCGGTGAAAACCTTAGACGACGAAGCAGCACTGAAAGACGGAGCGGGCAGGTGCGCTCACTTCTCGGCTTTATCTTTTCTCACGCCCAGTAAGCTGCGGCCGGGAACAATCCACACACAGGCACGCAGCCCACGCACACCTCCACCTGCACCCTGCCTGGGACCTCTCCACAGGCTGGTGCTTACGTAAGACCACACCCAGCAGGAGATCACCGTAAACACAGGTTATACGTAAATTCACATGTTAGTAACTTCTCAAAATACGGACGCCCATATGAAGAGGGCTTTTATTTCTCAAAGTACTTCCCCTGTGCTCACTTCATCTTTCCAGCAATCTGACCTTACACTAAGAGAGGAGGAGGAGGTTCAAGGACTCTCCAGTGTTCTCAGAACCAATGGGAGTTTAACGTGAGTCTCCCGATACTCGAGCAAGGGCCCTGCAAGGCACCAGACTCAGGCCCAGCGCCCTAAGGGCCCACATCACACCTACCTTCACCCCACACATTTGTGCACAAGAGGCAAAGTGCTTTCTGTCCCCAAGAGGCAAAACCCTGCTGGTTACCACTGCTAGTGTGAATTTCACAACTGGGCTGGTCAAGGGGGATGTGAGGGGTCCTCACGAGGTCCAGCCCACAGGCACAGCCAACACACCGAACCCCGTAGTTTACGCCACAGTCAGGGGAGAGTTGAGGGAACGTGTCCACAGAAGACTCAGCCCCACCCCCCATCGTGGAGGAGGAAAACTCAGGAACAGTTCTCCAGGGAGCTTTTCAGACAGGAGTGAACCACACATTTTTCTCTGGATTCAGAAAAAACACCATTGATAATACCATCCATATTCTTATACAAAAACTACCCTTATTCTTCCCAAACCAGTTAAGTGCTAGAAAGTAAACACGAAGCAAAGTACAAACCCAGACATTCTTTTGTTGATGTTAAACTGCTCACAAATGTCAGATGCCAGCACTGTGAGCTGGGGCCCAACAATGCTGTCCAGTCTTCGGCAAAAATCCAACGTGGGCTGTACAGAGGCTAACGAGTAATTTAAAAAATAGTGTTATAATTCTTTGCGTTGAAAAGGTCAATATTCATCTAACTGTCTTAATTATAGTATTCCAATGAATACGCTTCTGATCTGGAAAATCAAACAATTAAATGACTGGATCTCCCCCCCACCCCAATAGAAGAGAAAAAGAACAGTCAAAATCAGTTATATTTAAGGAGAGAAGGAGTCAAAGACTTGTCTCACTGTGAATATCGATTTCAGCACACCCTGTGGGGCTGGCTGTAAATGGGTGGCCTACCCCAAGTAGGCCTAAGAAGGTCAAATAGTTAAACACGACGGGGCTCTCATGGGCCAGGTGCCGTCTGGTGCTTTACCAACATTACCTCATCGAATCCCCAAAGCCCCCTTTGCAAAAGGTCCTCTTGTGACATTTCACAGGCAGGAGGCACAGAAAGGTGCCCAGGGCCAGCTGCTAGGAAGCAGGGAGGCTAGGATGTTAAATATATGAATGAGAGCTCATCACCACGGCAGAGATCACAGAGGTGAGCCATGCTCACAAGGGCCTCTGTGACGGCATGGTTATTGTTTAGGAAGAGGACACGGCAAATTGTAAAGAGAAAAGGCTTATCTACTCAGGCTCAAGTCAGATACAGGTGGGTACCTACCATCAATCATAAAGCACACGGCTGCACTCATGGCCTGGGAAGAGAAAACAAGCCAAAGATTACAAAATGGCACCAAAAAGGTCTCTGATAACCAAACGCAGTGGCCCTGCCTGAATTTGCAATTAAATCACCTTTTTTCTTTTTTTTTTTCGGTCAACTGGAGAAATGTGGACACGGAGTGCCTATCGGGGACGCTAAGGAAGTGTCGTTGATTCTGTCAGCTGTGCTGGTGGTTATGTGAAAACAGACGCCTTTATTAGAGCCAACTGAAGCCTTTATGAGTGAAATGACATGATCTAACATGCTCTAGCAAAAAACACACAGAGGAAACAGATGAGCGATTAGCATGCCGTTCATTCAATTAAGCTGTGTGATGGGCGCCTGGGGATTCATTATTCTAGTGTCTATTTTCGCGTATGTTTGAAAATTTTCATGAACAGTTAAAAAGCCCCTAGCAAATGAATGTCTCCTTGTCTCCCTTTTGATCACAGCAAATGTTACAGTTACGACGTTGGCTACAGGAGCCAGACCAGGAATCAACCCAAAATGTTTCCATTTTTCAGTATACAGTGTATACACAGTACACAGAACCTATGGCTTCATGGGAAAAAGCCACAGAGATCCTCCGGAGGCCCGCTCCTCTAGGCAGCCACTTCTGACCGTTTTAAATACCAAGGCTCTACCACTGTGACCTTCAGATGCCACACTGATTCCCTACTTGTACCATGACACAAGTGACCCTTCACCAGCCTTCCTCTTCTTCCCTGTCGTTCGGAGCACTCCAGTTTGTCCACTGGCCACCTTACGGTCCCAAATGGCCCATTTCTCACACCACAGCCCCAGGCATGAGCTCCTAGATTGCCATTTATCATTTGAAAAATTCATTTGGGGCGGGGGGTGAGCATGAGCCGGGGAGGGGCAGAAAAAGAGGGTGAATCCCAAGCTGGATTCATGTTGCCAGCACAGAGCCTGACACGGGACTCAATCTCATGAACCATTAGATCATGACCTGAGCTGAAGCCGGATGCTTAACCGACTGAGCCACCCAGGCGCCTGGATGGCTGCTTTTTAAACGAGAACACTTAACCTTCCCCCGTCTCTGCACCCCTCTCCACATCCACTTCCCCACCTCCAGCAGCTGTGACTTTATTTTCACACACTCACACTTGAGAACGTCTGCACTACTTTGTAACTGAATCACAATTATCACCTGCCTATCAACAGGCTGCAAAACTGGGGGCTCACAGGCGAGTTCCATCCAACGGGTGTTTCTTCCTGGGTAATTCTGACTTCGATGCCAACTAGTTTTCTACCAAAATTCCACCATCCAGCCTCTCCTGAAATATCAGCCAACCTGGGACCACTAGCTGTGCATTTCCAAGTGCTACCTAGCGGATGTGAGTGGCCGCTGGCCTCCTTGTGACACATACGACTCTGTTTCACAGAACCCTCCATCCTGAAGCCCCGTTCGCTTCAGGGCTAATGGAACCCATCTGCAGGGTCCCTGCGGGGATGTGCATGTGTGACCCCTCATGGGCTGACTTTTTAAATGTGCCTTTCAAGACTCTGTTTAAAAACCTGAACTCTGACTACACAGAAAAGCACAGAGAATGGCACGATGAACCCAACAGACCATCACTTTCCCAACAACTGTCAGCTGACGGACTGTCCTGCCCACCCTCCCCGCCTGCCACATGTTCATCTCAGACACCACATCAGTTACTCCAGACACAGACCAGTAGGTATCTACAGAGGACCAGGACTCGGGAGCACATCCAAAATGGCGGCATGAGGAGGTCCACACTCTCTCTTCAAACACCATAATTGGAGGAAATTATAAAAAACAGTAATTTAAATTTCCAGAGGGAAACTGTTCTAAGGGCAAACGGCAAATGGAGGTCTGTTTCTTCAAGAAAATCTACTGAGTCCGAGTATTAACTTCAGAGCCGTCAACACATATACTAAAAGGAAGAAAGATCTCAGATCAAGAACTTCAACTTCCATCCTCAGATTTTGGAAAAAAGAAGAGCAAAGTAAACCTAAAGCAAGCAGAAGGAAGAAGAGAATGAAGATTAGAGCAGAAATAAGTGAAAGAGAATAGAAAAATAATAGGAAAAATACCAAAAGTTGGTTTTCTGAAAAGATGAGCAAAACTGGAAAACCTTCAGCTCGGTCAGCTAGACCAAGTGAAAAGATGTAAACCACTAAACGAGCAACTGAAGAGGGGACATCACTACCGACTTATAGGGGAAAATAAGATTCTTAAGGCTTTAAAACTATGCAACGTTCTATGTGAACAAACTGAAAAACAAGCAACATGAACAGATTCCTAGTAGGACATAAGCAACTGAAACAGACTCAAGAAGAAAGACAATAAAACCTGTAACAAGTACAGAGACTAATAATTTTAAAACTTCCAACAAAGAAAAGCCCAGATGTAGATGTTCTACCATGACCAAATACTCAAAGAACCAACAGTAGTTTTTCACAAAGTCTTCCAAAAAACAGGAGAGGAGGAAACACTTCCCAGCTTATCCGGAGGCCAATTCTACCCTGATAGCAAGCAAAGCCAGATGACGATTCAAAAGGAAAGAAAAACCACAGGCCAACATCCCTTCGGGCCCTGAGCCCACCCGGCATCAGTGGACCTCTGGAGGTCAGTGACTCTGGCGGTCAGCTGAATATGCGTGGCCAACGCCCATCAAACACTCTGGACATCGAGGCCCATCAAGCTTCCCTGGATGACAATTCTGCACACACATCACACGTCACCGCTGGCAGTAACAGGCCCTGCGCTGTCTGCACGGTTCTACCGCGAGAGGACAACTGGAAGCTTGCGCCCAGTGCCTCCTGGATCCTGCCCCGTGTGCCTCTTCCCCGGGCTGTCCTTCACCCATACTCCTTTGCTGCCATTAACTTTAACTGGGAATGCACCGGCCACTCCGGGTCCTGTGAGTGCCTCTAAAGAACTCCTGGCCTGACGGTGGTCCTGAGGGCTCCCGAGCCAGCAGTGTGTGTCCGAAGTGAGGGTGGTCCTGGGGACCCCTGCACTGTGCGGTTAGAAACGCCTGAACTGAATACATTAAAGAGGCAAACTATATGGTATGTGAACTACAACTCGATAAAGCTGTTTTGAGGAAAAGAGAACACTGTGAAATAACTGTGATGTCCTCTCACCACACTTAAAATTCTATCTATTGATTTGACTCTAAAAATGGAAATCCCATAAGAGACTGTACCAGGGTATTTCTTCCATTAGGGTTCAAAGTCATTACCCTGAGTCACTCAGAGGAGAATGATTTTAAGTGTGACAGAGAGGCGGGCCCTTCCCTACCCCCGTATGCCACACTTCACTTCGGTTCATTTTCAGACACATCTGTTGGTTTGTCTTGCCTGGAATTCTCTCCTTCTGGGCCCCTCCTTCTGACACCCAACACTTAATCAAATCTCTTAGTCCTGCTATGTCATGAACTCAACACCTTTTTGTTCTGGAGCCCCTGACCCAGGACAGAGCCCCCTTTCCTCTGACTGAAGGAAGGACACATGGGGTAACCTTCCTGAAACTTTGCATGTTTAAGAACATCCTTCTTCGAGGTCACTCGTGATGGATAGTTTGGCTCAGCAAAGAATTCTACACTGAAACCCATTTTCTCTCAGAACTTCTCAAATGACTTGATTTTCCTTCTGGAAGTTTCTAGGATCCTTATACTTCTGAAACTGCCCATCGTATGGGTAGAAATATGTCTTTTTGGTTCACCGTGCAAGACATTCAGTGGGCCTTTTCGGTCCAGCAAATGTGTACCTCTTAAGCAAAAGGTGTCCCCATAACCACTTTGTTGCTCTCCTCTCCTCCACATTGTGAATCACACGTTGAAATTCTCCTCTCCCGTTGTTCTTCTGTAGTTTCATCTCATATCCTTTCATCTCATGCTCCAGGCAAGACAATTCATCTTTAACCCTTACAATGAAGTTGTCAAAAATTATAATTTTGGGGGACAGGGGCTGAAAAGGTTGTTGTTTAATGGGTACAGAATTTGTGTTGAAGGAAAGTTCCGGAAACAGTGATGATGGCTGCACAACAGTGTGAATGTAGTGATGTCACTGAGCTGTACACTTAAAGATGGTTAAAACGGCAGGGTACCTGGGTAGCCGAGTCGGTTAAGTGTCCGACTATTGATTTCGGCTGAGGTCACGATCTCACAAGTTTGAGACCAAGCCCCACATCAGGCTCCGTGCTAAGCATGGACACTGCCTGGCATATTCTCTCTCTCTCTCTCTCTCTCTCTCTCTCTCTCCCTCTCTCTGCCCCTCCCCGGCTCACACTTTCTCTCAAAATAGACATTAAAGGGAAGAGGGTTAAAATGGCAAATTTCATGCCACGTCCATCTTGCTCCAGTCGATACGCTTAGGAACTGTATTTTCAGTTAAGCCTAGTTTACGCTCGTTCACGCTCACCCGGACTCTTTCGTGTCTTCCTGGTTCTATTTTATAGATACACTTCTCTAATCTCTGGACGCAAACTTTTTCAAGTTCTCTCTGTTCCCAGAGTCATTTTTGTTTCTCTCAGGACCTACAGTTTTGTTTTTCCAAACATGCTGAAGGATGAGGGAGTGCGTGGCCAAGCAGGGAGGGGGGCTTTGCTCTGGGGACAGGACGAGGGCAGCAGTCACACGGGTGCCTGGGGACGCCACATGCTCCCAGGTGCTCACGCCCACACCGGCCGCTCTAGGGCTCCCCCGATCGTTCTTCTTTAAAAGGACCCTCGACTTTCACCCGGGGATGGGTGTCAGCTGCCTGTGTGCAAGCACAGGAAAAGGGGTGGCCGGCCGATTTATATACATTTCACCTACTCCCCTTCTTTCCAAGCTCACGTCCCCCTTCCGACTCCTCAGGTGTCCCCCCAAGCCGGGAGCTTCTCTGGGCTTCTGGGGGGCGGGTGGGCTCTTGCCCGAGCACACTCCCTCCACTCATGTCCTCGGCCAGACTTCCTCCACCAGCACCACACTTACACCCCCTTTCTGCCTTCCAGGGAGAGACAGCCCCCTCGTGCTCTGATGTGCACTCCCCCCTGCGCTCTTACAACATCATTTCTAGGCCTTTACAAGTTGAAACATAATTGTACTCTCAGGTGGGGAAGAAGATAAACATACACGCTTAGCTTTCTTTCTTGAACCAAAACCACCTTTAAAAAAATCCAGCTTCTGGGGCACCTGGGTGGCTCAGTCGGTTAAGCACCCAACTTCGGCTCAGGTCACAATCTTGCGGTCCGTGAGTTCGAGCCCCGCATCGGGCTCTGTGCTGACAGCTCAGAGCCTGGAGCCTGTTTCGGATTCTGTGTCTCCCTCTCTCTGCGACCCTCCCCCATTCACGCTCTGTCTCTCTCTGTCTCAAAAAATAAATAAAATAAACTTTAAAAAAATCCAGCTTCTAACAATGGGGCACCTGGGTGGCTCAGCTGGTTAAGCTTCCGACTCTTGATTTCAGCTCAGGTCATGATCTTGCGGTTCGTCGGTTCGAGCCCTGCATCGTGGTCTGCGCTGACAGGACAGAGCGAGCCTGCTGGGGAATTCTCTTTCTCCCCCTCTCTCCTTAGCCCTCCCCCGCTCTCTCACGTGCGCTCGCTCTCTTTCTCTCGCTCTCTCTCATAACAAAGAAATGAACTTAAACAAAAAAACAACCTAACAAGATGATACCCTGAAACAAACGGACACTAAGGTTATAGAATCAGCAAGTCCTCGGCTTTCAAATCTGCAAAAGCAGAATTCACTGAGGCATAGCCAGGCCCACACCAGAAGGCACCGGACTACCAGGTAACACAACCTTTGGTGGCCTCTGGTTTGTGAGCGCCCGGGACTTCAAACCCTGGTGAGCCAGAACAGTATTTGAATACAGATACAGTATCTGTCACTCTGATTCTTTCGCTAATAACAAAAGTACTGAAAAGGAGCTGAAAATAAGCCCACTGTTCTAGAGGAGCACTCATTGTGAGTTATACAGTGATTAGAACTCTCAACTTTTGTTCCGAGAAATAACGAAGAGGTATGTACGTGCACACACTTGTGTACACACGCAAGAAGGATTTACTTTTCGCGTTAATCTGCAACAGTGGAGGGAAAAACAGTTGTTACCTTATAAACGATTAAATGCAGGGCTTCATACGTGTCGTCCGTATTTACAAAAATCTTGGGGAATCTGCATTTTGCTTCTGGATCATTTAGGTTCAAGGGTCCAGTAAGAAATCTGCAAAGTAAGCACGGAAATGACTCCATTCAATTAGGTAAAGTACAAACAGAAATATATTCCTACTTAATATATATTCATTTTGGGGGGGAAGACACCAAATCAGAATACGATAAAGTTTTAACTCACTGGAGACATCAGAATTTCCTTTGCTGATTATTGCCAATAAACAGCACAAAGGTAATTCAGTATTGATGATTTTATCTTTACCAAAAGAGATCATAAAATCTAATACTGTTTTTCAGAGAACACAAGTTTTACCTTCCATAATGTTGAAGATTTCCTGGCATCTCTGCCCTTATTGGAGAATCTCTTCCCGCCAACTGTAAACAAATACAATGTTCAGAGATGACTTCTTAGATATTCCTGCTTTTAAAGCTTTGAAAACAGCACTCATATCTACTAGTTGGCTCCAGACCATTTTTCTGTATCATTCTCTCCTCTTATCCCACCAAAGAGAGAGAGGAAGGATTACAGAGGAAAGAAGGCACTGATATGAAGCAGAACCATCATAACTTGATCATAACCTCAGCTCCATACACTGACTTAGTCCCTTTTATGCCAGTAACCAGAATCTCCCACGGGGTTAACAGATGCTAGGCGATGACCACCTCATAGGACCCCTCGAGAGAACACACTCTTCCTATCTCCTCGTCATGGAAACTCAAGTTAGTACAAGTTCACCAACGCACACAGGTCCTACATGGCAGAGCCAGGCATTGACCGCAAGCCTCTGTGACATCAAAGCCCCTGCCTCGGCCAGGACGTCACGCCCCCTCGTGGATCTGGATGTGGAGCATGGAGCACACTCCTGACATTCTTTCTCTGAAGATGTACTGCTTTCAACACACGTAGGAAAAGGGAAAAAAATCCAAGTCGTGTTAGCTAAAACCTGTTACTCTAAAAGTTTTGACATTCTTTCAGTCTGTATAAAGTTTTAGCATAGAGGTCCCCTCCGCAAAGATTGAAAAACATTCTAAGTGCAACAGTAAAAACATAGCTCCAACTCTCCCACGTGCGGTGGTCATGAGACAAGACCTCATGCATCCACACTCACGTTGCCACGTTGTGTACTGTGGCTTCCTATTTTGTAAGCCTGGCTCCTTGGACTTATCATCAAGCACCAAACAGAGTTCCCTGTTGCAGCAGTGGCACGGTCACACGTGGAAAAGCCTCCCGACGGTGTGCATGTAAGCAGCTAATTTAGCATCAGGCAGACCCTGAGATCAAGTCCTGGCCCTGCCACTTACTAGCTAGTTACTCCGGGCACATCACCGAAGCCCCCTAAGCTGGAGCATCCAACATGTAAGATGGGCCTCAGGATGCAGGAGATCGTTCACGTTTGCTGGTCGCTCGGTTCGGTGTCTGGTATGTGGTACGTTCTCAAGAAACATGAGTCACTGCACTCAAACCGCCTGGAAAGGGACTAAGTACAGGACTAGGTCCTTCTCAGAACCTTCCTTTCAATTTCTTTTTCTTTTCCTTTTTTTTCTTAAGTAAGCTTCACAACACGGGGCTTGAACTCATGACTCTGAGATCGAGACCTGAGCGGATATTGAGTGGGACGCTGAACCGACTGAGCCACCCAGGGGCCTATCAATTTCCTACCAAAGTCATTTTCTTCCTGTTGTTTAACTCACAGTCTTAAACAGAGGGAGGGCAAGAAGAGGGCAAGCACATATATGCACCTGAGCCAAAATGGTTTCTGGGCTACAAGTATTTTTCATCTTCAACCCGAGGAGGGCTGCAGAAGGGCACTCTGGGGAGAAGGCTGCAGCATTACTTACTGGTCTCTGCATAAAACTGGGAAGTACAGCACCACAGTGGAGAAGCCAGGCAGGCAACAGAACAGCCACTCAATGACACCTCACGTTGGTAATGACAAGGCTACGGGATTAACCTTTGTTCTGTCAAAGATCCTGGGTGTTTTCAAGTTCCCAGAACCCTACCTAAAATCCCAGCTTTTCCTCCGCTCAATGAATTGCTCCTCTTAAGAACAGACCTTTCTATTGCATTTGAACCTAACAAAACCAAGAGGTGGCATATGTGGTTTTCTGGGCTAATGAATACACAACCAAATATTTATCATACCAGCAACGTAAAATACAGATCAGAACTGCCCCACCCACCACCGTGTTACTCCGCCCTCCTCCCCAGCCCCCCAGCCCGGGCGCGCAGGTGTGCGGGGGTGTGTGCGTGTGTATACACACAGGATACACACACATAGAGACGGGGGTGGGTTGGGGGAGCGGGGGAGAGAGACTAGTACCCGGCCATACCTCAGGTTCAATATGCCTTGGAAATAGAGATGTGGTGAGGTATTTGTATAAAATTCTCATGTCATCTTGCTCTAACCCACTCCTGAAACATCAGAAAAGCACGGTGTTAAAAGCCTGGAACTGGTCTTCCGTCTTCCTATGGCTCTGATTGTAACAAAGCTCCTCTTTTTTCCTCGTTTCCATTTTATCAAGATGCCGTCTCTTTGTCAAGTTCCAGAAGGGAATGGATTCAACTAGTCTGGCACCGGCAGTTATCCTGACCTGGCGAAGGCTACTATTGTGCCATCCTGTACTCCACGTGCCATTTTAACAAAAAGCCACCAGTCTGATTTGATGGGACTTGATTCTCTCCTTGAATCCCATGGAGGATTCCTCAGGGAGCATTAACGACCACAACGCTCCACTTTGGGCCGCCGAGTCCCCTCCGCTTTCTAGGCCATGCGGAAATGCATATGCCATCGCCCAGCCTCCCGGCAAATACTGGCATGCTGTAGACGGGGGATGTGCTCCCGCCGGGTCTCAGAAACATACGAGGATTTTAATTCTATGATTTCCGTGTAGGCAGAAAGGAGCAAGACAAAGAAAGAAACTTTCAGGCAGATCTAATCTGACATGAGGTGAGAATAAGCATGTGGAAACGGGTGCGGAGACACTAGCAGGCATCAGACCCTGTCTGAAATCATGTGTCTAGGTAGGGGTATAAACAGACGATGAGGAGTCTGTCTGGGGTTTTTTCTCTTCAAGAGAACAGGAAAAAAAAAAAAAAAAAATCCTGCGCTAAGATCCAACTCTATATAAATCAAGCCTCTATAGCACATTCCAGAGGCTTGGTCTGCTTTTCCCAGAAAGACCATCTGTTAGAAAAATCTGGCTTGTCCTGGCAAATACATGCTGTTCCCTTACTGAGACTGTTCCGAGGCTGTCTCACCTTTTCCTCTTCCTATGCCACCCTCTTCCTTCCAGGTTCAATTTTCAAAAGGTCTGGTCCACAGCTGAAAGTGTAAGGGGGCTCTGGCCCCTTAAGCAGGTTTGTTCTGTTTTCCACCAAGCAGAACCTTTAAGGTTTGTCCTAGGACAACCCTAACTCTCCAACTCTCACGCAGCCAAACGAGGCAGACCAAATTTCCAAATCAAATGTGTGAAGTCACCTACTCTTTCGTTTTGCAGAAAAAAAAAAAAAAAAAAAAACTCAGGTAAGGGGAGAGAAAGAGAAAAAGGAAAACAAAACATTTTCTGGATGTTACGATCCTTTCAAGACAGGAGTCAGAAGTGCTGGTAGGGCAGGGTCGTCGATGGTCAAGTAGAAGAGATCACCACGTAAAGCACTATGTTCTGGGCCATTTCTAGCACTGCCACTAACAGCAGCTACTGGGCCCATCTGGCCACTGAACACTTGAAATGTGGCTGGTTGCGGTAAGTGCTAAAACACACGCTAGAGTTTTAAGATTTAGCACCAAAAAAAAAAAAAAAAAAAAGTCATTAATAATTTATGTTTTTACAAGTGGAAATAAATAAGCTTAGAAATACTGGGCTAAAATATTAATTTCACCAGTCTTTTTTTTTTCAACACAGCTACTGGGAAACTTAAAATAATACACGTGGCTTGACCCCTATTCATTCTGGATGGTGCTATTCTAGGCCACAGGGCGCAAAGTAGAAAAAACCCCGTAAGAAGAAATGGAAGAAAACACTACTTAACTGCTTCCTATGTGTGCCACGTTAGGGCTTGGTTTTTATCACTTAAGACTCAATGCTAGGCACTAAATACTTTGGTGGTGGTTTTCTGGATTGAAAACTTAAAAACAAAAATACTAAGTTGCAGCCAGCTGTCCCAAGCACAAAACCCGAAGCAGACAATTCCTGCTTTGCCTGCACTAAGGCCTGCCCTAGTGGTAGGATCTCCGTTAGCAACCCTCTCTCCAGGGTTTGCCACCCAGCCCTTCTTCTGCTCCCCTAAGAAATAAAACGCAAAATACAAGTACAGATACAAAAATAAATGAAGTAATAATGCATTATAATTATAGAGGATGTTACTACTGGGGAACAGTTTTTAGGAAAAAAAATAATAGTTAAAAAAATCAAAAAGTTCCTTCCTTAACACAAATAAGCAAACAGATAATACATAAAGCAAAAAATTCCTGCACTGGCAGGTCCAAATGATTCAGGATTCTATCAATGGCTCACATCAAACAGGAAACAGACTGCTCATGTTTAGACGTAAAGGTGTTCCTTCAAAGTCTCTCAAATATACTTATTTAATATGAATAATTAAAAAAATTAAAGTCTGTTTATTTTGAGAGAGAGACAAAGAGAACATGAGTGGGAGAGGATCAAAGAGAGAGAGGGAGAGAGAGAATCCCAAGCAGGCTCAATGCTGTCAGCAATGAGCCCAACACAGGGCTTGATCTCACGAACCGTGAGATCATGACCTGAGCCAAAATCAAGAGGTGGACGCTTAACCGACTGAGCCACTCAGGCATCCCATTATAATTTTTTTTCTTAAAAAAAAAAACAAAACAAACAAAAAAACACAAACTTTTCTTCAGCTTAAATGTCAACTGATCCACTTGTGTGCAATGCAAAATCCTTTCCATCAGGATCAGTTTAGTCTACAATATGGACTACATTAGTGTCGCGTATTAAATGTAAAATAATCTAGTCCAGATTATGCTCAACTTTGATTAACTTAAGTATCTAAAGCAGTTATTCATAAAAGCATTAACCTCTGGAAACTAAATCCATTCACTAAAAAGAAAATACTCTCAAAAAATAGGCCAAGGGGGGTGCCTGGGTGGCTCAGTTGGTCAGACGACCGACTTCAGCTAGGGTCATGATCTTACAGTTTTTTAATTAGAGCCCCATGTCAGGCTCTGTGCTGACAGCTCAGAGCCTGGAGCCTAATTCAGATTCTGTGTCTCCCCCTCTCTCTACCCCTCCCCTGCTCACACTCTGGGTCTGTCTCTCAATAATAAATACACATTAAAAAAATCTTTTTTAATAAAAAAAAAAAAAACAGGCCAAGAAAAAGCAAAATAAAACAAAACAGGCCAAGAACTCTGGACAAGAAAGCTGAATGACCTCCTACCAAAGAGCAGTAATGTCGAATGCTATCATGGCCACTGTAAAACCAAATCCATCCATGAAATGCAACACAGTTCAAACAGAAGAGATTTTCTACTAACCATTTGCTTTGAGCTCACAACCAACATTTACTGAGCACATACAGTGTACCAGGTTCTGGCCATGTCCTGGAACAGACAGATATTTCTACCCTCAATCAGTTAATTTCAAAACAATAAAGTAGCAAACCAAAACCATCAATACATTAAAAAAATCATATGCCACGATCAAATGGGATTTATTCTCAGAATGCAAGGGTGGTTCGATGTTCACAAAACAATCAATGTGATACAGCACATCATTAAGAGAAAGGATAAAACCCATATAATCATTTCAATAGATGCAAAAAAAAAAAAATTCGACAAAGTACAATATCCATTCATGACAAAAACCCTCTGCAAAGTAGGCCTAGAAGGAATATACCTCAACATAATAAAGGCCATGTATGAAAAACTCACAGCAAACACCACACTTAAAGGGGAAACATTGAGGGCTTTTCCCCGAAGATCAGGACCAAGACAAGGATGCCTATCCTCACCACTTTTACTCAACATCGAACTAGAAGTCCTAGCCACAGTAATCAGACAACAGAAAAAATAAAAAGGCATCCAAATTGGTAAGGAGGAAGTAAAACTGTCACTATTTGCAAATGACACGATACTCTGTATAAAAACCTCTAAAGACTCCACCAAAAAACTGCTAGAACCGACAAATAAATTCAGTACAGTTGCATACAAAATCAATGCACACAAATCTGTCGCATTTCCATACACTAGTAATGAAGCAGAAGGTGAAATGAAGAAAACAATCCTATTTACACTGCACTAAAAATAATAAAATATTTAGGAATAAATTTAACCAAAGAGGTGAAAGACCTGTACTATGAAAACTATAAAACAATGATGAAAGAAATTAAAAGCACAAATAGACATTTTGAAGAATATCGTTAAAAGGTCTACACTACCGTAAAGCAATTTACACACTGAATGCAACCTCTGTGAAAATACCAACAGTATTTTTCACAGAACTGTAACAATCCTAAAATCTGTATGGAATCACAGAAAACCTTGAACAGCCAAAGCAATCTTGAAAAAACTAATTCCAGATTTCCAATTACATTATAAAGCAGTAATTAAGACAGTATAGTACTGGCATAAAAACAGACAAATGGTGCTGGGAGAAGTGGACAGCAACATGCAGAAGAATGAAACTAGACCATTTTCTTACACCATTCACAAAAATGAACTTAAAATAGATAAAGGACCTGAATGTGAGACAGGAAACCATCAAAACCCTAGAGGAGAAAGCAGGAAAAAACCTCTCTGACCTCAGCCGCAGCAATTTCTTACTTGACACATCTCCAAAGGCAAGGGAATTAAAAGCAAAAACGAAATATTGGGACCTCATCAAGATAAAAAGCTTCTGCACTGCAAAGGAAACAATCAACAAAACTAAAAGGCAACCAATGGATTGGGAAAATATATTTGCAAATGACATATCGGACAAAGGACTAGTATCCAAAATCTGTAAAGAACTCACCAAACTTCTCACCCGAAAAACAAATAATCCAGTGAAGAAATGGGCAGAAAACATGAACAGACACTTCTCTAAAGAAGACATCCAGATGGCCAACAGGCACATAAAAAGATGCTCAACGTCACTCCTCATCAGGGAAATACAAATCAAAACCACACTGAGATACCACCTCATGCCAGTCAGAGTGGCTAAAATGAACAAATTAGGAGACTATAGATGCTGGCGAGGAAGTGGAGAAACGGGAACCCTCTTGCACTGCTGGTGGGAATGCAAACTGGTTCAGCTGCTCTGGAAGACAGTGTGGAGGTTCCTCAAAAAATTAAAAATAGATCTACCCTATGACCCAGCAATAGCACTGCTAGGAATTTACCCAAGAGATACAGGAGTGCTGATGCACAGGGGCACCGGTACTCCAATGTTTATAACAGCACTTTCAACAATAGCCAAATTATGGAAAGAGCCTAAATGTCCATCAACTAAGGAATGGATAAAGAAATTGTGGTTTATATATACAATGGACTACTACGTGGCAGTGAGAAAGAATGAAATGTGGCCTTTTGTAGCAATGTGGATGGAACTGGAGAGTGTTATGCTAAGTGAAATAAGCCATACAGAGAAGGACAGATACCATATGGTTTCACTCTTATGTGGATCCTGAGAAACTTAGCAGAAGACCATAGGGGAGGGGAAGGAAAAAAAAAGTTAGAGAGGGAGAGAACCAAACCATATGACACTCTTAAAAACTGAGAATAAACTGAGGGTTGATCGGGGGTGGGAGGGCAGGGAGGGTGGGTGATGGGCATTGAGGAGGGCACCTGTTGGGATGAGCACTGGGTGTTGTATGGAAACCAATTTGACAATAAATTTCATATTAAAAAAAAAACCAGACATACAGATCAATGGAATAGAACAGAAAACTCCAAAATAAACCCACAATTATACAGTCAATTAATGTTTGACAAAGGAGGAATGAATATCCAACGGGGAAAAGTCTCTTCAACAAATGGGTATTGGAAAAACTGGACAGCAACATGCAGAAGAATGAAACCGGACCACATTCTCACACCATACACAAAAATAAACTCAAAATGGATTAAAGACCTAAATGTGAGACCTGAAACCATAAAAACCCTTGAGGGGAGCACAGGCAGTAACGTCTCTGACATCGGCTGTACCAACATTTTCTCTCCCGAGGCAAGAGAAATAAAATAAACCATCTGGGACTCATCAAAATAAAGTTTCTGCACAGCAAAGGAAACAATCAACAAAACTGAAAGGCAAACTGGAATGGTAGAAGATACTTGCAAATCCAATAAAGGGTTAATATCCAAAATAAATAAAGAACTGATACAACTCAACACCCAAAAAACAAATAACCCAATCAAAAAATGGGCAGAAGACACGGATAGACATTTCACCAAAGACATCCAGATGGTCAACAGACACCTGAAAAGATGCTCATCATCACTCATCATGAGGGAAATGCGCACCAAAACTACAATGGGAGATCACCTCATTCCTGTCAGAATGGCTAAATTCGACATTCGACAACCCAAGACACAACAGCTATTGGTGAGGATGTGGAGAAAGGGGAACTTTCCTCCACTGTTGGCTGGAATGCAAACTGGTACAGCCACTGTGGAAAATATTATCAAGATTCCTCCGAGTGGAAACCAGTATGGAGGTTCCTCAAAATATTGAAAATAGAACCGCCCTATGTTCCAGCAACTACACTACTGGGTATTTGCCCAAAATATACAAAAACTCTAATTCAAAGGGATACATGCACCCCTATGTTTATGGCAGCATTATTTTCAACAGTCAAACTACAGAGGCAACCCAAGTGCCCATAAATAGATAAACGGATCAAGAAGATGTGGTGTACCCTTGTTAAGATGAAGACAGGGTGTTATACGTAAGTGATGAATCATGGAAATCTACCCTCAAAACCGAGAGCACACGGTATATGCTGTGTGTTAGCCAATTTGACAATAAGTTACATTAAAAAAAAAAAAGATATGGTGTATATATACAATGAAACATTATTCAGCCATGAAAAAATGAGATACTCCCATCTGCAACAATATCAATAGAGTGTAATGCTAAGTGAAATAAGTCAGAGAAAGACAAATACCATAGGACTTCACTCATATGTGGAGTTTAAGAAACTAATGAGCAAAAGAAAAAAAAAAGAGAGAGAAACAAACCAAAAAACAGACTCTCAACTATAGAGAACAAACTGATGGTTCCCAAAGGGGAGGCAGGTGGGGGTAGGCAGGAACAGGGGTGTAGGGATTAAACAGTATACTTATGATGAAAAAAACAAAACATTAAACACAGCAACACCACCACTGGGCTCCACTTGACAAAACAAACCATTCAAAACTAAAAAACGTATGTATATCTACGGTAAGCAATACGAGCAAATACATATTCTGCTCACAAAATACGAAATACTTCATAGGTATTTTCATACACTAGCTTTGTGATCAACAGCCGCTTCTCAAAATGTGCTGTTTTTCTTAAAGCTCCTTCTTGTGGTGACTGTCTGGGACCAGCTCTGTCTGCCCTGCCAGCATATTAGGGTGGGACCACAGAGCAGCTCTGTACGGCCACCAGAGCTGGGCACTGCTTAACCCCAGGGGGTGTCGGGACATCCTTCACAAAGACAAAGATACCAAGAGGATCCCAGGAGCTGGGCAACATTTAGCCCTGTGAGCTGAGGCTTCTGGAACGCAGCCAGGCTTGCTCGTCAGGCTGGCCCCACAGCCTCTCAGCAGGAGCTACTGACCTTGAGGGGACCCTCTTGCTCTAGGCCTGAACCCTTTCTCACCTCCCGAGCTCATACCCACGTCAGCCCTTCTGCTGTGCCTGGTGACTGGAATCTGAGCTGCCCTTCCTCTGCCAAGGGCACCAAGGCCACGGACTGCTGTTCAATTCCAGCTTGTCCCTCAATCTTGTCACCGTGGCCGTGTGCACCCTTCCCAGCATCTCCCTGTTAATTTCTGCCTTTGGAAAGCCACTCCCTCCCCAGACCTGACGCCCTCCAACCCCGTGTAAGTAACTCCCCTTCACCTTCTCGCGGCAGCATTAAGAATTTCATTTCACTACTACAGCGTGCATATCATACAAAGCACCTAGAACAGGGCCAGCTAATACAGCATCAGGTTCCCTGCTGAATAATTTGTTAAACAAAAAAGAAGAGGTCTTTTCATCTGGAATTTGTTGTTTTCATAGGAGAAAACAAACTCTACATCAAAACTCATCAATATGTTTAATAAACAATGTGTTTAACTTCTTTCAGTCAATTTCTCTTCCTAAAATGAGGCTACAAGACCTTGGCAGGGAGAGGACGGGTTTCGGGAACCGTGGAAGGTTTCAGGGAACCGTTACTGCCCTGTTAGCTGAACTCGGGTTTAGCGCTCAAACGTGGCCGCAGCCCTAACTGAAGAAAGCGGGGTATTAGTACAAGCAAACACGAACACTGAATGCGTGCGAGCACCCGAAGAGCTCCCGGACCCCAGCAGCCCATCTCAGACACAGATGAACAGCCGGCTCCACACCCCCTGCAGGTCTATGCAGTCGCATGCACGTGCGCGTGGCTTTGCTGGAGCTGTCTTGCCGCAGCTGAAAGCATTAGTTACAGTTTATCTTTTCTTCTCCAGGATTAACATTCTCAAAGAAATTATGTTTTTGTTCTCACTACAGGTTGCACAGTTTGTTGCTAGTGGGTAACTTCCTGGTTTTATAGCACATTTAACTTCTCGGGTATTTTTTTTTTTTCATCTAGCTTCTTTAAAACAAAGTCTGAAAAGTATGCTTTCCACATTGACTATACGGTTTCTTTAAAGACATTTTTGGAAGAACGCCAAAATAAAAACAGGCTTCTTAAACTCAGCTCGGCAGAAACGTTTTCTCCACCTTGCATGGCGCCAGTTTTAAGCTCCCCTGCTTGGTCGTTTTAACCCAAATCACCCTACTTTTGGTTTAAGTCATCACTGCTTTATT
The DNA here is from genome assembly GCF_046562875.1 of Panthera onca. Taxonomy (NCBI): domain Eukaryota; kingdom Metazoa; phylum Chordata; class Mammalia; order Carnivora; family Felidae; genus Panthera; species Panthera onca. Next base: position 5,379,686 of record NC_138354.1, read on the forward strand.
TTGACAGGATAAAGACGCTTCCCACCTTGCCCTTGCCCCCTTGCTATCTGTTCCAGTCCAACAGCCTGCTATCAACCCAGTCACTGCGGTTTTTATGATCCTCAAAGATTTTCTTCTTTTACAGGCCAAGCCTCGGGAGCATACATACCAGATCAGCTGATCGTTATAGAGGAAGGCGGTGTATTTGACTATACTCAGGCTTTCCTCCATTCTATTAATAAAGGATTGGATTTTCAAATAAGTCATTTTATCCAAGGGGAAGAAGCTGATTCCACCAAAAATGTCGAGGAGATCACATGACTGCAAATGCAACGTTTGCAAGTACTGTAGGGAAAAAAAAAGGCGTTAAACTTAGAGTACACGGAATAGAGCACTGACAGTTCAGGGTAATTAGTCAATTTATGATACGATTACGTACTACTGCGCCGATAAGACCAGTAAGGGGGTGAGCCACAGCTAACCAGATGTGCAGTCAGTACCAATTTCACGACATTAAGTTCAAACATAACTAATGTTTGTTCAGGATTGTGTCTTGTCTCTTGGAATCACTAACTCCTTACGCTAGCACTCCTCAAGTTATATCAACCTTATTAGGGATGTCAACAGTGACGTCGCGGACAGACACTGCCACCTCCTACCAAAATAACGCTGAAAGGACAGGTAGTCAGTTGTTAATGGACAGGAGGGTAAAGAAGGCAAGAACAGGAATCAGGAGGCAGCAGGAGGGTAAATAATTATGGTCAGTAAAGTGAAGAAACAGGGGCGCCTGGGTGGTTCAGTCGATTAAGCGGCTGACTTCGGGTTAGGTCATGATCTCATGGTCCGGGAGTTCAAGCCCGGCGTCGGGCTCTGTCCTGGCAGCTCAGAGCCTGGAGCCTGCTTCAGACTCTGTGTCTCCCTCTCTCTGCCCCTCCCCTGCTCACACGCGTGTGCTCTCTCTCTCTCTAAAATAAACAAATGTAAAAAAACAAACAAAAAAAACCAGATCAAAGATAATTTAGGGAAAAAAACAGAGAATTATTCCACTAAAATAAACTGATTTTTACCAGAGATAGAGTATATAAAATGTAACTTACTGTAAAACAGAGTGGCAACTATTTAGGGACACTCATTCATCATTTGGGAGGGAAAAATCACATTAAAAACCACTATGGGGGGGGGGGCGCCTGGGTGGCTCAGTCAGTTAAGCATCTGGCTCTTGTTTTTGGCTCAGGTCACGATCTCACGGTTCATGCATTCAAGCCCCACATGGCGCTCTGTGCTGACAGTGCAGAGCCTGCTTGGGTTTCGCTTTCTCCCTCTCTGTCCCTCCCCGCGTCACGCTCTCTCTGTAAATTAATAAACTTAAAAAAAAAATAAATAACCACTAATGGGATAAAGTCTGTGTCACAGCCAAAAATTTTACCTTGAGTCAACACAGATTACTACTCACTAAACAGAGTATTGTTTCATCAATCCATAAGAATGTACAACTCAGGCAAAGAGTTTAAATTCTGCTAATTAGCCAATCACCATGCAGTAAGCCCACACTGGCCAACCCAGGCGGGGCAAGGATGAAGTCACAGGGTGTCTCCAGGATGCTGTGGGGGTGCACACAAATGGCAGGATGCTCTGATCCCGCACAGAGGTGACAGAGAGATTCAAGAGTGCACATCTAAAAAGTTTCCTCATTGGTCTGGTTTTGCCGCTAAAGATCTTAGGCTCTCAGCCACCTTCAAGTACTAAGTTTTTTTTGTCAATGAGTAATGAACTCATGTATGTGTATTTCTAAGGGTCTGTTTGAAGACTACTAAGATTATAAATAAAATTCCAAGTACTTACCCGATGGAAGAATTTCTCTAATCTTTCTTTTAGGAGCTTGACACCTCCATCTTCCATGGCTCTCAGAAAAGTACCATTAAAAAGCTAATGATGTAAAAGATTTTTTAAAAAGTCAATTTCTTATGCCCTTCAATTTCCCAAGATAACAAATTCTTCTTTTCCTTTTACATTGACTAATTCGGCTTATTTAATCCCCGCCCCCCCCCCCCCCATCCCGTTCTTTTTAAAAGGGGAAAACATGTACAGGAGAAAGCCTGAGTTATAAAATAAATCACAAAAAATCAACACACTATTAAGTGATATCATTTCCATGTTATCACCTAATCATTTAGGATATATTTTTTTTTAACCTCAACTCATACTTAAGTTTCACTTTATATAAATTCTATCACCAGAATGTCTCTTCCTCAAGAACATGGAGTTTCTTGTTTACCAATGGGGACACATTCCTAGCACAAGGCTGGGAATAAAGAAAGACTGAATACTCAATGAATAAATATATGCATAAACCTCAACCCTGTTTCAAAGGCCCCATTGTTTCCTCCCCTAAAACAGATACATAGTCACCAGGCAGTCATCTAAAGAATTAAGATTTTTAAACAATCCCTGGAAACAGGTAACTGGCTAGACTCCATTCAGAAAGAGCATCATGCTTACCTTGTACATGCTATAGCACTGTTGTAGCACTGAACTATAAACCTTGTCCTGCAAACAAAGACATAGATGTCAATTTTAGGGGAAAAAAAGTCCGCTGTATAACAAATGTACAAAGGCTCTTGGCAAAGCAATATAATGCTTACAGACTCAGTCCCACAACAGTTGTGTGCTGAAAATAAAAGGTATTTAAATTCAGTTATGAAGCAGTAATTTTAGGAGGGCCTTGAACATATGACTAGGAGGCAATGGTGAGACGGGATGTACATTTTTATAAAACTATGCTAGCGTAAGCGATAAACATAAAGCTTCACTATGCGTATCCTGAGAAGCTTCCGTAAAAGTGACCCGGCTTAAATCTGACCAAGTCGCTCAATATATTCAGTAATAAACTTTCAAAAAATAAGAAATAAAAAAGGACACGTTACCAGCAACTCCTCCTCTTGATATTCAACAATTGGTTTCCCATCTTTACTTTGCTTTTCAATGATAGGATTCCGAACGACCTATGCAATTTTGATAAAACGAAGTTACACAATGAACCAATCATATACATTTTTAATCTTCCCTTAAGTTAAAAAATTTGAGCAGGTCACAATACCAGAAACACACCTTCCGGAAACAGCCCCAAGAACAAATACACTGAATAGAAGTCTGACTTTAAAACGGCAACCCACCCGACTGTAATCCTACTTTGCAGCAGTTAAGATGAAGGACTCTTGAGTTAACTTGAGGACTTTCCTCAAGTCCTAAGAGTAAAGCAAAGGTCACCCATAACTTCACCGCACAAATTCAGAGATGAAAGGGATATATACTGTGTATATAAATACCATGACCATCCAGAAATTTTCTTCTGGCTCGTTGAAGAACTGTCTGTTCTTCTGCGTATGTAAAGATTTTGCAGGTTTTGATGGACTAAAGGTCCTAAAAAGATTAATAAAAAAAGGATAATTGGGGACAGTTCTCCAAGTTGTAGAAGTTGTAAGAACTCGCTAAGCTCTGCAAAAGCACTTTAAAAGGTATTACCTGGTAAACTGTACAATAGCTTCACATAATCCGACGTTTCTAATTTTTTCATTCTTTTCTACTTCGTTTGGGTAATAAAACAAAATTTTATTTTCCTCCTAAAGTGTGAAGAGACAGAATCGCCACATTAGTATCAGCATTTTTCCCATCTCAGCTGTTGAAAAAGCTGTTCAAAGTCAACGTCTGACGTCACACGTGCTAACAAAAAACCAAAACAAAAACCCTTTTCAGTGAATCCAGAATTATCTTTTCCTCACTACGTAAATAACGCTCATGAGCCTGGAAGGCAATTGTGATCATCAGTAAGTCACATGTCATCTGAAGGAGCACTTAGGCAATTATTCTGAAAACTCGATCTCACGGTTTCTTGCCTCCTGCTCATTTGTAAACCAACGATTGTAAGAAATGAGCGTGTGCGCACGTGCGCAGACGTACGCCTCCAGGCGAGTCAAACTCAGCAGGTTCACGGGCACTGAGACTGACAGCCTTTAAAGCTACCGTGATTTTGCTGCCAGCGGAACCGGACATCCTTGGAGGAAGTCACCGTCCCCACCTAGAAAATAAACAAAACCCACCCCTGGGATTTATATATCAATTCGGAAAAGAACTTTCCAAGGGGAAAGAACTTTCCAAGGGCCCTCCAAGCCTGCGTTATTTTCGGGTTTACAAGTCCAGCACTCTCGATCCACGCTTCGGGGGGCGGGGGGGGGGGGTGGGTGGGTAACAAAAACATTAGCTCAATTTTAGTCACCCAGGAATCATGCAAAAAACAGAGCCTCAACCCGTGCGGAGTGACGAGCTTGCTGAAGCTTCGTTCGACACACGGGCTTAGATCCAGGACTCGGAAGAGACCCTGCCGGCGTGGTCCGGCCCCCGTCTACTCCCCGGCTCGGGCGTACACTTGGCACAAAAGCAGCCTCAATAAAAGCCGCTCCAGGAGCGCGGTGACAGGTGCTGGCCGGGGTCGCCTCCCGGGCGCGCCCCTCGGCTCCCGGGGCCGCCGCCGGCCTGCCGCCCCCGCCCTCAGGCCCTCCTCCGGCCGCCTGCTGACACCGGCGCGCGGTCCGGCTCCGCGTACCTCGCCCTCACGCGGCCCGAAGCGCGGGTTGTAGATGAAGAAGCTCAGCAGCGCCGGCGGGAACTGCTTCTCCTGGGCCGCCCCGGCTCCGGCCCCGGCCCCGGCCGCCGCTGCCGCCATCCCGGCCCGGCCCCCCCAGCCTCGGGAGCCTCCCTCTGCCCGCCCAGCGACAGCCGCCCCGAGGAGACCGCACTTCCGCCTCGCTCGCGGCCGCCCCGGAAGTGGTCGCCGCCGGCCCGGAAAAAGAACCCGCCGCCCAACGGCCCCTTCTGGCGAGCGCCCGTGAGGATTGGTTCCCCCTTGTTTGCTGGGCAGGTGTTTCTCTTTTTTTGAGTTAAGATGAAAGCGAAACTGTTTGCGCCCAGATGTCTGCCCTGGCGGAAGGCGAGGGCCGCGTAGTTGAAGAAAAAATAGAACCGGCATAGTTTTCTAGAAGTAGGTGAAGGCGCAAAGGAAGCTTCTGCGGTGAAAGAAACGCGGGTAGGGGCGGACGGGCGTTCAGCTGGGGCGACTGGCCCACTTCCATCATCTACAGGGTCCGTCCTGGCATTTCTGGGTTGTCTTAATCCCCGTTTGAGAGACCGCAGGTGGCTGGTGGATCAAACCAACCCGACGGGGTTTGCGCCTCACGCCAATTCCCCAGGCTCAGGCTTGGAAGATTGCGCGCAGAGGTGAAGGCGCCGGGCTCCGCGAGGCGTATTGTGTGCGGTCCAAGCAGGACCAGAACGCGGCCTTCTCCGCGGAGTGCCTGATCCCGGACCTTGGCCAACAGGGTATCGTCCTGCCTTAGCTTTGAGGACTCCCCTGCTTTTGAGCTCTGCATTGGGATATGATTGGAACAGCTCGTTACTTCTAGCTTCTGGCATTTGGAGTTCAAACCCGCTCAGCGGATCGCTTTGCAAGTTCAAGACGACCTTGCTTTAAGGTCGTTTCATTTGTCACAGATGAAGTTTAGAAACGGGACCTCTTATTCAGTCTGGAAGAATAGATCTTCATGTTTAGGAGCGAGATGCATCGGAATTTGGACATGAGATAGGTCTGGGTACTTAATCCTAGCCCCGTCGCTCGCAGGGTGTGAAACCTTGGACCGATCACCTAGCCTTTCTCCAGACTCTAGTTCGTATTTGTAAAATGTCTAATGGGGCGCCTGGGTGGCACAGTCCGTTCAGCATCGGGACTCTTGATTTCGCTCAGGTCATGATCACAGGGTCCGGGGATGGAGCCCCGTGTGGGGCTCGCTGCTGAGTGTGGAGACTGCTGAAGATGCTCCCTCTCTCACTCTCTCTGCCCCTCCCTTGCTCGCTCACGCTTTTTAAAAAATAATTACAAAATAAAATGACTGACAGTAAATGCTTAACTGATAGGAATTTTGCTTTGAGAAGTCAGTGCGACTATGGATTTGCCAATAGTACTCAATACTTCATCATTATTCAACAAAATGATTATCACTTGCTCTTCAAAGACTTTCCCAACTAGCTTACTCCAGTGGATGAAATTCTCCATTAGATAATAGTGTTTTGGTACTAAAGCAATAATTTATGAGTATTTAATAGTAGAACCCCCTTCCTCCCTTCTTTTGTCCCCCCAAGTCTCTGGGGACTTCTAATACATAAAATAGATGCAGGGCTTCCGTGGTTGAATGAGAGCCCCAGGGGTATGACTGAGGCCTAAAAGCACCCCTTTTTTTCTACTTGCTTCCCATCATTCCCATCTCCCTTAGAGACCCTAAAGCACCTGCCTAGATCCCTGCGACTTGAGGAATACTTTGAATACTCCAGGTGAAAGAAGTCCCTCCTTTGTCTCTGAGTACATACTTCTGGGAAAAGTAGTACAAAGAGCCCAGGGCTTAAGTTGGAACCCCTGAATTTTAGTTCTGGGTTTTGCCATTTCCCAGTTGAATGACCTTTGACTCATCACTTCTTTAATCTCCGTTTCCTCCTTGGCAAAATAAGGTCGGTACCTGCCTCACAGGGTTACTGCAGAATTACACTGGATGATACAAATGAGAACACCTTGTAAAGTACAAAGTACTATATAAATGTGGCACGAGGGCACTTAACAGTGTTAGTCAAGCTTTCTTCCCGGCACACTCCTACTTCCTTGTATGCTTTGCCTCCTCTGCATGCATTCAGCTAATTGAAATAATTGCCACGGGAAAGAAAGGATACAAAACCAAAAGGAAACCAACAAAACTCCAGAAATCAAAGTGCTTTCTCAGTTTCAAAAGGCAAGGAACAAAACAGCGTAGATATTGGCAGCCCCCTCTCTCACTGTCGGAGGGCAGACCTGGGTGCCGGTGGTGGAATGGGGAGGATGGACACCTAGGTATGTTGGAGACCGCAGAGTGGAGAGGGTGTGCCCTTGCTTCCTTGTGAAGCCTGGAGCTAGCAAGCCTTGTAGTTTCCCTCTGCGTCAAGCATGGTGCTGCGGCTGTACCATATCCTCATGAGCGTCCAGGCAGTAGGCTGTACTTGGCGCAGGACGTACCCAAATACTAATATACAGAATCCAGAGAAAGCCAGACCCGAGAGGCCTTAAGGTCAGGACCAAGTGGAAGTAGCTGTGGCCTTGAGGGGTAGGTCAAGTGGACCTACAGGGGTAGGTCAAGGCCACAAGACTAGAGAGGAATGAGGAGGACTTAGTGGTCGAAGGGAGAGAAGGAGGCCAAACTGCCTGACTTAATTCTGGATTATTCTATCACCTGCATGATAGGGAGTCCAAACTAAGTTCAGTTACAGAAATAGAAGATTACATCTTTTGGGGGCACCTGGGTGGCTCAGTCAGTTAAGCATCTGACTTCGGTTCAGGTCATGATTTCACAGTTCGTGAGTTCAAGCCCCACATCGGGCTCTGTGCTGACAGCTTCGAGCCTGGAGCCTGCTTCGGATTCTGTGTCTCCCTCTCTCTGCCCCTCCCCTGCTCATTCATTCTCTCTCTCTCTCTCTCTCTCAAATAAACATTAAAAAGATTAGACCTTTTGCACAAATAATTGGGGAACTCACAGAGAGGAACCCACACAGAGGCCCCTGAACGTCTCCCCTCCCACAACACTGAATATACAGCTACACAGAGCAATTCCTTCTGAGAGAAGAAACCCAGTAACCAGCTGAGTGACTCCCACACACCAGTCGAAAGAGGAAATATCCAAGTCAAATGGGTAGGAAAGGCTGAGACACACTCTCACCAGCTACAACCCCCACCCCGGCACAGTTAGGACGGAACCCTCAACTCCTAGCCTCTAACTGGGTTTGGACTACACATTTAGCACCCCAACTTTTAAGACTCCCATCTCCAGCCCTACCCCCAAAACATCTAACTTTGAAAGTCCATGCTGTTACTAGACCCACAGGACTATAAGAAACAAAGAAGCAGATCTTAATGAGCCCAGGAGCACTCACCAAGTCTATCCCCCCAAAGCTCAGTGCAGGGGGAGCAGGCAAAATGCCTATCAGTCTTTCCCTGGAAGGGATTTGACTGTTACTTTGCAAGCTGCTGCCTGAGGGTCTGGCTTCTAATTTAGCACACATTTAGGGGCTGGCTGCAATCCTTCCTGGAGCCCAAAATAGCTGGTTGGTAACACACCGGATTTCTCCCTCTGGTTCACTTCAAGAATAAAACCACGTCTCCCGGTATCTCTCTGGAAGGAGCTTATCCACACATATGGTGCCCCAACATTTACAGGCACTCCCCAAGAGATAGGCCCCCAAATTACCTGGTTCTGATAGCCAACAGACACACATGAGCCCCACAGCACCATAGCAAACATAGGCCACGGGCGCCCTCCAGTGGCTATACTCCTGGGCTCGGCTCAGAGAGAGAGCTGGTTCCTCTTGGATGAATTCCACTGCCCGTCTTTGAGTTCACTCATCCCCCCTCCAGAGGATCAAGAAGGAAACATCGGACATAAAGCACAAGTTAAAGCAAATGTCTCCAACAAACATTTATAGAACATGCCATCCAAGAGCAGAATTCTCATTCTTCGCAAGCCCACACATTTTCTAACATGATAGATCACGTTAGAGCACAAAACAAGTTTTCTTTTTAATGTTTATTTTGAGAGAGAGAGACAGGCACACACAGAGGAGAGACAAAGAGAGAGGGAGACACAGAATCCGAAGCAGGCCACATGCTGTCAGCACAGAGCCCAAGTCGGGGCTCAACCTCACAAACCTCGGGATCATGACCTGACCCAAAATCAAGACTCGGATGCTTAACCAACTGAGCCACCCAGGTGCCCCAGAGCACAAAACAAATCTTAACAAAATTAAAAAGGTTAAAATCCTATCAAGCATCTTCTCTGACCACAAAGGACATTGAAACGAGAAATCAGCTACAAGAAGACTGGAAAATTCCCAAATAGGTGATTAAACAAGATGGTCCTGAGGAACCACTGGGTCAAAGGAGAAATAAAAATGGAAATAAAGGGACGCCTGGGTGGCTCAGTCAGTTAAGCATCCAACTTCGGCTCAGGTCATGATCTCACAGTTCATGGGTTTGAGCCCCATGTCGGGCTCTGTGCTGACAGCTCAAAGCCTGGAGCCTGCTTTGGATTCTGTTTCCTTCTCTCTCTGCCCCTCCCCACTCATGCTCTGTCTCTCAAAAATAAATAGATGAAAAAAAAAAAAAAGAAATGGAAAAGTTGCTAGAAACGTTATAACCTAAGACTAAATGATGAAGAAATAGCAAATCTGAACAGACCAATTAGAGAATTTAAACTGTATTCCAAAGTTTGTTTCAAATGATTTTAAAAAGCTGTAGTAATCAAAACAGTCTAGTATTGGCATAAAACAGACACATGGATCAAATGGAACAGAACTGAGAGCCCAGACATAAACCCATATATGGTCAATTAATTTGCAGCAAAGGAGCCAGGAATATACGATAGGGATAGTACAGTCTCTCCAGTAAACAGTGATGGGGAAGCAGGATAGCCCCACACAAAAGAATTAAACTAGATCTATTTTATATCAGACACAAAAATCGACTCAAAATGGATTAAAACTTGAATGCAAAATTAAAGACTTAACTTGGATGTAAAGACTGAAACAGTAAAACTCCTAGAAGAAAAACAGGTTAAGCGCCTTGACATTGGTCTCAGCAATGATTTTTTAGATCTGACACCGAAAGCAAAAGCAACCAGAGCAAAAACAAACAAGTGGAGAAAATACCTGCAAACCACATATCTGATAAGGGTGAATACGAAAAATATCAAGGAACTCATGCAACTCAATACAAAAAGACTCAAACAACCCAACTGAAAAATGGGCCAAGACATGTGTCCAAATAGACATTTGTCCAAATAGACATTTGTCCAAAGAAAAAGGTCAAAGGTACGTGAAAACATGCACGACATCAGTAATCAATCATCAGGCAAATGCAAATCCAAACCGCAAAGAGATGTCACCTCACACCTGTTAGGTCAGTTTTTCTTTTCTTTTCTTTTTTTTTTTTAATTTTTTTTAATGTTTATTTATTTTTGACAGAGAGAGAGAGAGAGAGAGAGAGACAGACAGACAGACCATGAGCAGGGGAGGGGCAGAGAGAGAGGGAGACACAGAATCTGAAACAGGCTCCAGGCTCTGAGCTGTCAGCACAGAGCCCCACACGGGGCTCAGACTCACGGACAGTGAGATCATGACCTGAGCTGAAGTCAGACGCTCAACCGATTGAGCCACCCAGGCACCCCAAGGTCGGTTTTTCTAAAGGACAAAAAATTTAAAAAAAGCTGTCCAGAACACGGAGAAAAGGGAACCCTTGTACACTGATGATGGGAATGTAAATTGGTGCAGCCACTATGGAAAACAGTTTGGAGGGTACTGGGAAAAATTAAAAATAGAACTACCATATGAACCAGCGATCCCACTTCTGGGAACATATCCAGGGGAAATGAAATCCTTATCTAGAGATCTCTACACTCCGTCTTCATTGTGACATTATTCTCAATAGCCAAGGTAGAGAAACAACCCAACGGAAGAATGAATAGACAAAATGTGGCACAGGTGTATACGATAGAACATTATTCCACCGTGAGAAAGAAAGGAAATCCTGTGGTTTAGGACAACATGGATGAACCAGAAGGGTATGATGCTAAGTGAAATAAACCAAATACTGCATGCCATCGTTTACATATGCAATCTTAGAAAACAAACAAAACCTCATAGAAAGGGAGTAGAACGGTGGTAGCCAGGGATTAGGGAGCGAGGGATACGGGGAGAGGCTGCTAAAGGGTCCAGACTTCGAGCTGAAGTATACAGAAGATCCGTCCTGCCTCTGTTAATAGCTCTCTCGGCAAAACCAACGCAGAACGCTCTTTTTGGGTTTCCCCTTTCTTTGTCAAAGCGAAAGCGACTTTGGCTTTCTTTCACTTAGTGAAACCACGTACTAATGCAGGTCTTATTGTAAAAGTGAGGCGGCGTAACTTGAACTTTTGAGGGGCAGGAACTACCTGTATAGGCCTGTCTCTTCTACAGGTGCTAGCGAGAGCCGGTTAAACAGTCTGTAAGGCGACTGCCTCCGTGGATGCTGAAGTTTGGAGTCTGCAGCCAGGAAGCTGGGTAGGGAGAATGGGGGAGAGCGAGGACAAGCTGGCCCCCGAGAGAACAGACTGGAACTTGCATCAGTCTCTCCCTGCCTCCGGCTCGGATGCCCGGCGGGTGGGGGGGGCTCCCCCAGGAACAGCTGGTAAAGTTTGTCACAGCAGGGAAGACACCCCCGGAGCTGGGAGCTAAAGGAAGACCCCACACCACGGAGAGGAGCCAGCGGATAAATGACCACCCGTGCTGACTTCTGGAGCCTAAATACTATGGCTGCCTCTTCGCTTGAAAAAGCGAGGGAGGGGGGAGGCGCACAGGTGGGTCATGTTGTCGCGTATTCCCATCTTCGTGTTCGAAATATTTCACAACTTAAAAATAATTTAAGGATGTGAATGCATGTATTTACCTTCATTGTAGCACTCCTAGGGATTCAGAATCTACTCCTTACCGGGAAAAGCGGACTCTTTTTGAAGCCGGTTTAAACCTCATGTAAGAAGAGTAATCCTCCCAGTGACTAAGTTAACAGGCCAGGTGGAAACGAGCCTGGCGCTTCCAATTTCATCTGTTGTCTTCAGTGTTTGCAAAGTAATCCTATGCCTTCACATTAGCAGGAGAGAGATAAGATAGGTTTTTGCTTGAAAATGGATTCCCGAGTACTCATTACACAAAAGCAAACTGCATCATCACACAGAATGAACTCTGTGCTTTGCAAACCTGAACAAACAGACGATGCCTTCACATCCTTGCTGTTTTCCTAGGCTTTGTTTCTGAGCTGGGGATAACTTTGGTGAAAACCTGTATACTTAAAAATTAATATATTTTGTAATGTCCAGATGCTGCAGCAAAACACCCAATAATGTTTGAAGTGTTTTGGCAATTCTTTATTGTTAGCCTCAACAGTTAAGCACATTCAGGGGACTGGCTTTCAGATCATGTTCCATTAAATGATAAACTACGCCACCAAACTGTAAGTCAAAATTACAGTTAAAAGTAATCCAAATTAGGGGCACCTGGGCGGCTCAGTCAGTTGGGTGACGGACTCTGGCCATCTGGAGGTTCGTGAGTTCAAGCCCCGCATCAGGCTCTGTGCTGACAGCTTGGAGCCTGGAGCCTGGAGCCTGCTTCGAATTCTGTCTCCTTCTCTCTCTGCCCCTCCCCCACTCGTGCTCTGTCTCTGTCTCTCAAAAATGAGTAAACATTAAAAAAAAAAAAAAGTCCAAATTAAAACCACTTCCGCAGCCCTATTTTAGAAGCAATTAGGAAAACAGTCTTCTGTAACCTATCATGCACTCATTTCAAAGTTGAAATACATCATCCTACTACTCTCTTGAGGTAGGTTGGTGGTCATCTGCAAATTAGTTAAAAATCAAGAAAGCAAGCACAAAAATAAAGTTTTTTACGTACTTGTCAATTTCTTTTCTGGATTGTTACAATTTTAGGATTTTTTTTTTCCACTTTTGATTCGACTCCGGGTATGTTATATTTAAAATCTTTCCTCAGTATGTAAAAATACAAATGAGTCCAAAGGAATGAGTAGAAATTTCAGGAACAGAATAGTATGCAGGGCTTTCATTCATTCGCGTGTGGGGTACATCTTTGGCGTGAAAGTTTTTTAAAATCAAAATTTGTTACTTTGGCTCAGTGACAAAAATTGGGTGAATTCTACATCTGTTTTTCATTTCTCTAGTTACTATGCTCCGTTTCTTAAAAGGCTTCAGTCTTATCGCATTGTTGCATAATCCTTCCAGCTGGAGATAACCAGTGTGAACATTTTGCTATGTACCGTTTCTCTCTTCTTTGGTGAGGTGCATATTAAATATGACTCATTTTAAAATGAATTGCTTTGGGGGTGCCTGGTGGCTCAGTCAGTTGGGCATCTGACTTCGGCTCGGGTCATGATCTCACAGTTTGTGGGTTCGAGCCCCACATCAGGCTCCGTGCTGACAGCTCAGAGCCTGGAGCCTGCTTCTGATTCTGTGTCTCTCTGTTTCTCTCTCTCTCTGCCCCTCCCCCGCGCTCGCTCTCTCTCTCTCTCTCTCTCTCTCAAAAATAAATAAAAATTAAAAAAAAATTTTAACTCAGAAAATAAAAATCACTAATTAACAAATACATTCAAATGCCCAGAGTTGTTACCTGAATTCAGAGATGGAGTTCCTCCTCCCAACAATGTAATTAATCAAAATCCAAACAACATAATTAAAAATTGATATGAGTAAAGACAAGATTGTTTTATTTAAGCATACCACCCAACACTTTTTGGTTGTTAAATACAGGGAGATGGCTCCTTATGATTGCTACTTATTATCTATTTGATGGAGACTCTGAAATTAAGCTCCTAAAACTGAGTTGGAACAAGGGAAGAGCAATGTATCTGCATTGGGCAAGCATAATTGGACTTGTCACTTTGAAACAGTTGAATGAATAAAATTCATGAATAACCAACCATAATTCTATCCGCGGAAAATGTGTGGCACTTTTCCTTCCGTAGACATCCGTCTTCTAAGTATCTTCCCCAAGGCAGGATATCATCATGACCCGGTGCACAGTGGCCCCTGGGTGCTCCATATAACCCCTCCAGTCATTATCCCTAGACAGACGCCCTCCTGAGGGAGAGAAAAGAAATAAACCCACGATCTTCACCTAGATTAGGGTGATGTTGCCTTCGCAGCTCCAGCAGGTGATGGATTGCTTAGTCAACTAATAGCTCATAACCTTTATTTTAAAGCATCATCATGTACCTGGCTTCTCGGAGGCGTGTGGTGGCCAGAGCCTCCTGGAAGAGTGTCGCAGGCTCACTCTGAGGTATTTAGAGTTGTAGCTGGGATAGAGAACCATTAGCTGGGAAAGGCTAATGGAGCCAAGTGAAATAAAAGAAGGCGCCGCATGGAGACGAAGGCACCATGTGGATCGTTTGAAGAATCAAAGCTCCGAGGTTTATCAGTATTGGTCGAAAAGGCCCTCTTGATGTCTCTCTTTTGAGCGATTCCCCGATGCACCTGGGAGACATTTGCACACACGGAGGGGAAGCTGAGGTGGGGAGAGCCTCACCCGCCAGATTCCTGCCAGGAAGACTGGGGCGTGAAGAGGGAACAGGAGTGCCATTTAAGGGCTTTGTCCCGCAAGATAGCACCTCTAATATTCCTTGATTGTTCTTCCAATTGATGCACTTTGAAATCTCTGACGTTCCCTTTAGCCTCAGTCTAACGCAGCGCTATAGACATCACGTGCTTGTGCTGGTTGAATTTTTTTCCGAATGCATATGAAAATAAATACGTAGTTATGAAAATACAAATGTTGATCCCTGGCCTCCTCAAGTCACCTAGAGGCCCCCTCGTATACACCTCACGCTTTGAAAAGCTGCCCTAACGCGGCCCTTGAAAAAACGGATTCAAAACTCGCTAAGCTACGTGGTGTGATGGAAGCAATCCAGGAGAGCCCAGGGCCTCATGAGCTTGGAGGGTGCAGTGAAAAGTGGGAGCCTTTCAGCAGGCTCCCAGGAAAATGCCTCAGCTCCCCTGTCTTGAAGTCCTCAGCTCCCAGGGTCAGCCAGGAAAGTAGTGACTGCGAAAGACAAGGAGCCAGGTGGCAGGGGGCTGGGTCAGAGCGGGAGGGTCTCAGATACCTTGCTTTTCTAAGAACAAACAAACAGACAAAGGCAGGCTTGAAAACGGGTCTGCTTGTGCCCACCGGCTCAGCAAGTCTCCTTGGCTTTGGGGCCACTGCAGTCGCACACTGGTTTTCTGTCCTGTCCTGTTTGCTTTTAAGGCTGTCTTATGGTGATCTAACACCCAGCAGCAGAAAACACACAAGAGTGATTTTACGCTCTTTATAAATCTCTTCATATTAATTTCAGACTCTGATAACTCCCTGACCCAAATCCTGCCCTGACAGTGCCATTTGTGACTCCCCCCCCACCCCGCCCCGCCACCCAACCTGTTTTCTCTGATGGCTGGTACACTCCATTGTGACTTGCTGAGGGCTTGATGGGACCAGAAATCTTTCTAAAAGCCTCGGTCCCCAGATTGTTTTCATCCCCCTACCTTGCTGAGAAAAAACAAAAAAAATAAAACAAAACAAAAAAAACACAAAAAAACAAAAAAACCCACCACCACACACACACACACACCCACACATCAGCAGATGATGAGAAACGTATCTTTATTGGGTGAATTTTAAAGGCATCGTCTGCCAAGGGCCTTACAGGAGTCATCAGGGCGTACTGACCACCGAAAATTCACGAGTGACTGCCTTGTTACCTCGCTAAAACAGGGGGCAAATTGGAGAAGCACATCCGGGGGAATGAATACATAAATTAGGGGCAGGTAGTGGGTTTCCCATTTCTAGGGGCTTTGGAGGCCTTCTGGCTGATTGTCTCTATCTCCACAGCCTGCGGCTTTTAAGAATGCACCATTTCCTGGAATTCTAGAACAGAAGAGGGTGAGAAAACGTCAGTGGAGATGGCTTGGTATTTTACAGACAGGCCATGTGGCCAGTGAGAGCTCAGAAGACGAGGTTGTCAGATGGTGGGCTTGGCACCCCTCTCAAGGGCACAAAAGGAGGGGGAAAAACGTGTCACTGACTGCAGGTGCAGGAGGTCTAGAGCGTCCCATCTTCCTGCATAATCTAACAAACATCTTTAGCTCTGCAGCAGAGCCCCTTGTATGAGAACTTGTCAGCCCAGGGGCACCTGGGTGGCTCAGCCGATTAAACATCCGACTCTTGATTTTGGCTCAGGTCATGATCTCATGGTTTCACGGGTTCGAGTCCCACATCCTGCTCTGAGCTGACAGTGTGGAGCCTGCTTGAGATTCTCCCTCTCTCTCTGCCCCTCCCCTGCTTGTGCTGGCTTTGTCTCTCTCAAAATAAATAAGTGAACTTGAAAAAAAAAAGAAAAGAATTTGTCACCCCAGCCATTTCTCTCTGACGATGCATGGATTTGGTATAATGGCCTGTCGCAATCCGGGGCCGCTCAACTTTCTGTCTGGCTACTTTAAGATAGAGAAGGAGAGTTTTCTTCCTTTTCTTCCTCCTTTCTGCAGACGTAGGAAGCAATTCACAGAGTGGGCCTTTGAACTCCCTTTTGTCCCTTTTCTCTGTTGAACCCTAACCTTACCCTCAAGAGCTTAGGTTACTAAAAGAAAGACGACAATGATGATGGTAACAATAATGATGAGTCGCTGCTACTGATTGGAGTCGAAAACCGGAGATTTGCTTTATAGTTCTTGGTATGCTTCGCCTATTTGGAATTTTTCCGTGGTTAGATTTAAATAAATCCATCTTCTTTTACCTAAACTCTTGTTCTGAACTATCTATAGAAGCTACATTAACTCCTGCATAGTAAGTTACAGTGGTATCATTTGGACAGGATTTTAAAATGAGAATTTTTAATTTCCAATTAGTACCGCCATAAAGACCAGGCATAAATTCTCCCGAGTTGGCATGCACAGTGTAGCTAAGAAGCGTGTAAGCAACATGACTGAATCGGATTAAAATAATCCTCCAGCCATGTAGTTATACTAAACTCTGAATATAGGGCTCTGCACACAGAAGACCCCGTACATGACGTTTGATCTATTCTCTACTATTGTCCACTTGGGCTACTGTCCAAGAAAATGTGTTTGTTTAACCCCTTGAAAGCTAAGAGGCTTTCCTATGCAAGTCAATAGACATTTTAGGGGCGCCTGAGTGGCTCAGTCGGTTCAGCGTCCGACGTCAGCTCAGGTCATGATCTCGCGGTTTGTGAGTCCGAGCCCCGCGTCAGGCTCTGTGCTGACGTCTCAGAGCCTGGAGCCTGTTTCGGATTCTGTGTCTCCCCCTCTGCCCCTCCCATGCTCATGCTCTTTCTCTGTCTCTTAATAATAACTAAACATTAAAACTAACTAAATAAACATTAAAAAAAATAGACATTTTGACATGAGACACACTTGAGAATGTCAATCCTTCCCTTATTCAGAGGGGCTCAAATGCCAGCAGTGGCAATTCCTTATATTATTTCCAATTTGCATTGGGCATCTTGCAAATCATTAGCCAGGCAATAGCTAGTCCCCTGGTCAAGTGAAGGCTATTTTTTGGGTCATAGATAGTGAGTGACTCACAGGACCAGCTTCTACGATACATCCCCAGGCATCACGCTAGTCTCTACATATATCATTTGTATCCTCGCATTAGGCCCATTTTACAGATGACAAGACTGAAGCGCAGCAAGGTTAAGAAAGAGAGATTTTAACTAACCACATCTGCCCGATCTCATGGCCCAATCCCCCGGGTTGCTACAGGAGCTAATTCTTTTGTGCCGTGTACAGGTGTGAACATACCGTCAGCCCCGATTTTCCCGTCACCGTCATTATCTGCAGCCGCCATCAAGGACTTGGTTTCTGACTCTGTCAGCTCTCTAGCGCTGCTCTCAAACTTCTGGAGGAAAAACCTGCAGGGCAATAAAGATTATGGAACTTTTCTGAAAGACCACACACGTCTGTGCTAACCCTCTCTTTTCCTCTTGAAGCAAATCATCCGTTCCCAGCAACTGTGATATTCAAAGGTCTTTGTAAGCCAAACTCGCCTTCCTTGTAGAAACTAACAGTGGGCATTTTGTTTTTAAAAGTTTTTCTTTCTTCTTCTTCTTCTTTCCAGGGGTGCCTGGGGGGCTCAGTCGGTTAAGCATCTGACTCTTGATTTCGGCTCAGGTCACAGTCTCATGGGTTCATGAGTTCGAGCCCCTCGTTGGGTTGTGTGTTGACAGTATGGAGCTCGCTTGGGGTTCTCTCTCCCACCCTCTTTCTCTGCCCCTCCCCTGCACACGCGTGCACACACACACACACACACACACACACACCACTCTCTCTCTCTCTTTAGGGTAAAACTTACTTAAGCTCTTCTTCATCCAGATACCCACTCTGATCATTGTCTATGAACCGAAAAACATCCTTCACCTGACTGGCCGACATCTTGGAGAGGCCCGATGTCTGGAAGAATTTTTGGGGTTCAAAAGTATCTGGGTCTGAAGAACAGAGAGAGGGTTATTCTCAGGCTCACCGGATCACCTTCCGTATTGGGGCCAAGGTGCTGAAAACATAGGTCATCAAAAACCCTCCTCGGGCCATCATTGAGCTACAAGGATGCTCTGCTCTTAACTTTTACCAAAAGACAAAGCCTATGTTAACTGACTAGAATTTAAATAAAGACTTGGAACAAACAAACAAATAGATAAAAAAACAAAGACAAAGAGGGGGCTATGACTGGTGCAAGATTTCGAGGCAGCCAAGACTGGGCAGCTTGGTGATGGCATCTCCTGTGTCCCTCCCCACCTTACCTGTCCACTTGCTTTTACCCATCTCTTGTCCCTCTCCTCTGGGCCGCCCCCCCTCCCTTTCTACAGGCTGTGTGGCCAAGAGGCACTGGTCTAACTGGTGGGGCGAAACGCAGTCACTGGGTTCCATCAGGCATCCACAGGCTTCTTCCTTTTTTTTTTTTTTTTTTTTCACTTTTAGTACATTCCTTTGGCCTTACGGAAATGTAACCATATGCTCAGCTCTCGTATCTCTATAATTTTAGTTCTTTGGTTGAGGACCGTTTTATTCTCTGATCCCACGAATTTTCAAATGTTCACATTTTTAATTTCCGTGGCTTTGCTGGAGGCGTGACTACGTGGGAAATACGCACCCCTGCCTCACTCTCCTTTTACCTTGGCACTCCTGCAGGGCTGCGGCAATGTCGTCAGCACTAAGGACGTCTGTGATGCTCATTTTCCACCTGTTCACACAGAACACATGAGATGTGGTAAATGGCAAGCGGGAACACGCACGTCCAGGAGCACGACCCCTTCCCAGGCCCCTGAAACTGTCTTTGTGGGGAAGGTTTAAAATGTGATAAGCGTGCTGTTGTATTAAGTGATGGGACAGAACACCCACATAAAAACCATAAGCGGGAAGGATCCCAGCCCCCTTTGTCTCCTGAACGTTCTTCAAAGACAAAATTTAAAAAAAATACAACTTAAAGAATGACTTGATCCCGTTTTCTTGCAAAAACTGTATTTGCACAATCAACCATTCACGTAGCCGTCTACAAAACGTTCAGAAGTAAATCACGTTACAAAGGCAGTGGCAGTTTGCTAGACCAGCCTGCAAATACAGTGCTACCAATTCCTCTCACAGCTTGGCCTCCTTGGAGACCTTTGGTGGAAAAGATGCTATCTATCCCGAAGGATGCGAATCAGAGTCACGAAAAAGCCAACTGCCAGAGGTCAAAATCCTTCCAGGAGTCAAGCCCACGGGGAAAGAGACATCTGAGCACAGCCTGCACCAGCCTAATAGGAACGCATTAGGAAAGAAAAGTCTGGGGTCTCAAAGGTCCACCAGCTACTTACCGTTTTAGACTTTCCCCCAAGAAGAATCAGGGAAAAGAGTCGAAGGAGCAAAAAACAGATGTGCTTTTGCTGCCTTACTGACCTATCTTATATAGGATTGAAAAAGTGATAGTAAGAACCTCTTAGATTTCCTTTTCAAGGATCAAGTAGACGTAGCTCAAATGTCTTGCCTTACTAATTAAACCTCTTTTTTTTTTCTATTTATATCACAAGGGAATGTGGGTGGGAACAGCCAATATTGAAGAACAAACCTCAACAAACCTTAACTAGGGTTTCAGTTCTGCAAACGAACCCCACTGGCGGTGTGGAGAAGACGTCAGAAGCCTGGCAAAGAGGACAGAGTGGCTGAAACGAGGTGAACGCAAACGGAGGTGCTCTGTAAACTGGAAAGGGCTCCCCAGGTGACAGTGGCTGCCGTTTGAGGCAGGTCTGCTCTTAACCTCTGAGGCTGTGGACGTGCGAGGCTGACTTCGGTCCAGGGTTGACCCAAAGTCAGGGTCAGATGGACACAGTAGACTCGTCCATCACAGCAAATGGCACTGGATGGACGACTTTCCAAAAAAGTCTTGACTCTGACATTTCCCAGCTCTCTCCTACATTGCACACACTAAAAAGGAAAAATGGAGGAAAGCACCCAACCATTCCCAAACCCCAGATCTAAAATTGCAGGAAAAACGGGGCATTTGAGACCTCCCTCAAGGTTTTTTTGCCTTTTTTTTTTTTTAATGTTTATTTTATTTTTGAGAGAGAGGGACAGAGCATGAGCAGGGGAGGGGCAGAGAGAGAGGGAGACACAGAATCTGAAGCAGGCTCCAGGCTCTGAGCTGTCAGCACAGAGCCTGACGTGGGGCTCGAACTCACGAACCGTGAGATCGTGGCCTGAGCCAAAGTTGGACACTCAACCGACTGAGCCACCCAGGCGCCCCTGCTTCTTTTTTTTTTGTTTGTTTGTTTTTGTTTTTAGCTTTTAGCAAATATTTGTTGAATCCCTATGTAGCCAGCACTGTGTTAGACTCTTTTCTTTAATCGTGGTAAAAAATACGTAATATAATATTTGCCCTTTGAGCTGTTTTTAAGGATACGTACGGTAGAGTAGTGTTAGCTATATGCTCATGGTTGTACAAGAGATCTCTAGAACTTTTTCCTCCTGTAAAACTGACCTCTATGCCCATTGAACAAGAAGTCCCCCTTCCCTGTCCCAACACCCTGGCAACCACCGTTCTCCTTCCTGTCTCTGGGAGTTAGACTACTTTAGACATCTCTTGTAAGTGGGATCTTGCCTCATTTGTCTTTTTGTGACTGGCTTATTTCCTTAGCATAATATCCTCAAGTTTCATCCATGGGTTCATCCCTGTAGTGACATATGCCAGGATTTCCTTATGTTTTAAGGCTGAATTCAAATTAAAAAAAAAATTTTTTTTAACATTTATTCATTTTGGAGAACAGAGAGAGACAGAGTGCGAGCAGGGGAGGGGCAGAGAGAGAGGGAGACACAGAATCCGAAGCAGGCTCCAGGCTCCAAGCTGTCAGAACAGAGCCCGAGGTGGGGCTTGAACCCACAAACCGTGAGATCATGACCTGAACCGAAGTTGGGCACTCAACCGACTGAGCCACCCAGGCTCCCCTGAATTCAAATTTTTTTTTAAGTAAAAATTTTTATTTTAGAGTACATGAGTCGGGGAGAGGGGCAGAGGGAGAGAGATAATCTCAAGCAGACTCCATGCTCAGCCAGGAGCCTGACGTGGGGCTTGATCCCACGGGCCTGGGATCATGACTTGAGCTGAAATCAAGAGTCAAGATGCTCAAATGACTGAGCCACCCAGGCACCCCTGAATTCAAGTTTTTTTAAAGTCAAAAGCCAATCCCATGTTGCAATCAGAAATAGTCAGTGGCTTCGAAGAAGACAATTCAGGATCGTTAGACTCTTCCCTGGGAAATACCGTCAGGATAGTCACCTTTAGTTTGTCCCCAAATATACCCCCCTACGTACTCCCAGCATTGCTGGTGTCGTCAATGAGAACTTTCTCTCAGGAACACCCACAGCATTTCTTAAATTACCAAACGTCAAGTCAGCACTATTTCTGTCTTGCCCACATGATATGCCCCAATGCCTGGTACAGTCCCTGACCTAGTTAGGTGCTCAGTAATTATTTGATGAATGGATAAATGAAATCGGCAAAAAAGGGCTTGAAAACAGGATTACCAGCCAGCATCAACTTGCCCAGCCCTAAGAAAGCAGTTTCTGAAAATCAGTCTCAAGAATGTAGGTTGCTGACATTAAGTTGCCATAGAAACTCGCTGAGTCGTTTCTTTCCGTGGAAGGGCTTACAATTGTCCATAGAGATAAAAAAACATTTTTAAAAATCTTCCCATTTAAATGAAAATAGCATATAGGTTAAACCAAGACACTTTAGATTTTCATGCTACTTTTCTGATAGGGAGTAAAGATAAGAAAGACCCAGTAAACATATCCTCTGAATCAACGAGGCAGCCATGATTATATGTGAATTCCAGTGTGTGCAATCTGGGGGTCAAAACGTTGGTTCGTGCAAAAGAACAAATATTGTATGGCTCCCTTTTTATGAAGTCCCTCGAGTCATTAAATACACAGGGACAGAAAGAATGGTGGGTACCAGAGAGTGAGGGAGAGGGGAGAGGGGGTAGATGTTTAATGGGGGCAGAGTTTTGGGGCACCTGGGTGGCTCAGTTGGTTGAGTGTCTGACTCTTGGTTTTAGCTCAGGTCATGATCATGCAGTTCGTCAGGTTGAAGGTCTGTGTTTGCTCAACTCTGTATCCCCAGTGTGGATGCAAGTGAAGACCAACAAATGAGAACAGGCAAAGGCTATTAATCCAGAGCCTCCCCGAGAAAGGGAGTGAGCCCTTGAATTCGGCAGAGACTCAAAGGCAGGCAGAGGAGCTTTCGGGAAAGCTTTATAGCGGAAAAAAGAGAGGGTTCACATATGTCCTGAGAGGAGGCTGTTGGCCTGGGAAAGCTGACCATCCTATGTGACGGTGTGAGCGGACATACTTGGCTTCCTCTGGTCGGTCCTAAGTTGGAAGCAAAAATTAAAACGAAGGAAGCTGGGGGCGCCCGGGTAGCTCAGTCGGTTAAGTGTCTGACTCTTGGTTTCAGCCCAGGTCACAATCCCATGGTTCATGAGTTGGTTCATGAGTTCAAGCCCTGTGTTGGGCTCTGCACTGACAGTGTGGAGCCTGCTTTGGAGTCTGGCTCCCTGTCTCTCTCTGCCTCTCCCCCCCTCAAAATAAATTAAAAAAAAAAAATAAAAATAATACAACCTACTCTATAGGATTAATGACAGGGAATACAGGTGAAGCACTTGACATTGGGCCAGGCACAGAGTTAGCCAACAATAAATGGTGGCCATTGTTGCTGTTATTTGCTTTACAGCCTTTTCAAAACAAAGATATTCTGGGTAAAGCTCATCTAAGGTGCCAGAAGGGACAGTAGTTACCCTTGAGGGGAGGGCAGGGAATGGGGGTGAGGAGGTTCTGCTGTGTTGATATTGTTTTATTTATTTATTGTTAAGTTTATTGATTTATTTTGAGAGAGAGAGTGGGGGGGGGGAGGGCAGAGAGAGAGAGAGAAAGAGAGAGAGAGAATCCCAAGCAGGCTCTACACTGCCAGTGCAGAGCCCAATGCAGGGACCGAACTCATGAACCATGAGATCACGACCTGAGCCAAAGTCCGATGCTTATCCGACCGAGCCACCCAGGTGCCCTGGTGCTGGTTACATTTTTATGAAAATTTAGTATTTTCTGTGTGGGTGTTTTACTTCCACAGAAAGTTGACTTAAAACAAATTTTTTTTAATGTTTATTTTATATTTTTTGAGAGAGAGAGACAGAGAGACAGAGTGAGGGAGGGAGGGGCAGAGAGAGAGAGGGAGGCACAGATCTGAAGCAGGTTCCAGGCTCTGAGCTGTCAGCACAGACTCCGACATGGGGCTCAAACTCATGAACCATGAGATCATGACTTGAGCGAAAGTTGGACGCTTAATTGATTGAGTCACCAGGCGCCCCAAAAGTTGACTTTTAATAAATGGTTGAGCATGGAAGAGTGGAGGGTCCTGCTCTGTGACCTTGGCCCTTAAGTGTGGCAGGTGAAGGTTGTGGGACCAGGCATTGGCCAGCTGTGACCTCTCTCTTTCCTTTGGGCTGATTGATCACAGGGCTTTTGGGACATCAGTGAGTGAGGCCCAGACACTCAGCTGTGGTGCCTCCTGTGTCCATAGCAGGGCTGAGAAAGAGAAGCTTAACAGGAACCATTAGGTGACTGTGCCCTGTGACTGAGGGAAATGACCTCACAACTCAGAAAGAGAAGCCATTCTGGCCCTAAGGGGATCAGACTCTGCCACCCCAAAATATGCCGCTTGAACTATTTTGAGCCGAAGGCAGTTGAGGAACAATGAACACAAGAGGAGGTCTCTGATCTCTGCTTATCTGTCTAAAAGTAGGGCATAAATTTCCCGAGAGGAAAGTTCCTTCCCTGTACCAGGAACGGAGAGCAACCCATTGCTGGGGATGGAGAGTTGATGCCGGGAGAAGTTTGCATAAACTAGACCTTTCTAAAATACCCCTTCTCTTCCATTAGTCCCCCATGTATTTCCTAGTCACTTCCCCATGGTTTATTACTCCCAGGAGCCCGAATCCCCTTTCCTTGGTTTAGCCACTTCTCCAAAATTTATCGCTCTAAAATATATAAGCTCCTAGGTCTAGTTGTTCTTTCGAGTTTCGCTTCTTTGCTGCGAACTCCATGTAAGTAAAATCATATTGTGCCTTTTTTTTCCTGTTAATCTGTCTTTCGTTGGTTTAATTAGCATGTCCCAGTACAAGAACCTAAGAGATTA
This sequence comes from Panthera onca, assembly GCF_046562875.1. Taxonomy (NCBI): domain Eukaryota; kingdom Metazoa; phylum Chordata; class Mammalia; order Carnivora; family Felidae; genus Panthera; species Panthera onca. The sequence continues at coordinate 5,404,028 of NC_138354.1, forward strand.
GAGGGAAAGTTTCTTCCTCCCCTACAGCCCCATCACAGAGAGGCCTCCCTGTCTGCCCATCAGTCTCATCACCTTGTGTTTTTTCTCCAGAGCACTTACCATGATCTGGTTTCTTTTGCTTGCTCAGTGTCCATCTCCTCCCCCAAAACAGAAGCTCCTGGAAGGTAAGGACTGGGTGTGTCCTGTTTACCCTCAATCCCCAGGGCTTGTCATTGACTAGCCTCAAAGACTCCAGCTGTGGAGACTAGAGGGCCTGGGTTCCCCTGAGGGACAATGACAGTCATAAGGTGGACCTGGTTGGAGTCTCAAGTCTTACTTAAATAATGGCCAGTATGGTTAAAACCATCCATCATGCTTTGTTGTTCCCCACCTATTCCAAAAGAGTCTCAAATGTCTTACAAGACTGCAGCAAATTACTTGAAAACACAAAGAGCTGAGATTCTTAAATGTCAGGGATGAAAAAGCTAGGATCACGGGAAAGCAACTTCTGGCTGGCAAGGTAAGAACCCCTCCTCCCCCAAATCTGAATTTTAATACCTCGCTGATGCATCTCTACAGTGATATGGGGAGACATCTAGTTGCTGGAGTTTATTTACAAGTGAGATGTTTCTCTGGTGAAGGCTTTCCTTTACCCACTCAAAGAGACTTGGAAAACATTTGTTAAATAGGTTTTCACCCAGGAGCTTAGAATAAGCTCCTTAGTGAGAAGATACTGCTATTTGCTAACAAAAAACCGCACAACGTCTTAGGGGTGAATGGAAAGGACAGCTTGCAGGTTTCACAACAAAATGAGTAACGAGGTATGGTAGTTTCTCAGAGGACACAGTCTGGGTCTGTAAGGATTGACCTCCACTGGGTTTAGAGTTTTTATGAAACCTTGGGTAGGATGCATCCCTGTGACCTCCTGTGGGTGTGGCCACGAAACGAGGTTTGTAACCAACACCAGCTCCATAATCTGTGGGACCCAGTAGAAAAATTAAAATGCAAGGCTCCTTGTTCACAAATTAAGAATTTCAATATGGCAGCAGCAGAGCATTAAATCAAGCGTGCGGCCCTTCCTGGGGAGCCTGGGGGGCTCAATCGGTTAAGCGTCTGACTTCCGCTCAGGTCATGATCTCACAGTTCGTGGGTTCCAGCCCCACGTCGGGGCTGCTGGTATGGAGCCTGCCTGGGATTTTCGCTCTCTTCTCTCTCTCTGCCCCTCCCCCACTTGCGCTTTCTCTCTACCTCTCAAAATAAATAAACTTAAAAAAAAATAAAAAGAAAGCGAGCATAAGGTCCTTCCAAGCGCAGATCGCACCCACAGAGCTGACCCTGCTCATGACTTACGTTTGTTCAACGTTGCCTGGTTTGCCAATACCATGTCACGTCATTAGTCGTCCCAACAACTCTGTGAAATATTACTATCCCCACGAGGAGAAGGGGAGGTTAAGAGACACTCCAGGCCAATTAGCTACTTAAGTGGCAGGGCCTGAACTCATCCTCAGAATTTTCCTTGGTGTCAGCTGAAAAATTCCCAAGACAGCCAGGCTTCTGGGTTTCCACAACCGCTTCTTCCCCCTAGAAAGAAAAGGGTTTAGGTTTGCTTTCAAGCCCACTAGACAAAGAATGACAGGTTCTCTGGCATAGGTGAATCATCACCCCCATCCATTCCCTTACCTCCCCCTGCCCTGGGAGAGGGTCACGATAGGCGGTCCTGAAGCATCATTTCAAGTTGGGGAGCTGGCAGCTGTTTGGGAAGTTGAGCATATATATACATATATATATATATATATACACCCACCTATCGATTGCCCTTGATGGTTCACTTCAGATCCAGGGAGCCATGCATGTTTCCTTAGGGAGAGTTTGTAAGGGCAGGACAGGATACCACACTTTAACAAGACAGCAGCTTCACTTAAGCGTAATGTGTGTCTAGACATACACTTAAAATTGGGAACACTAACACAGTACGTGGCTAGGCTAGGACACATTCAGCAAATGAGTGAACAAGCCTCTAGCCTGGCTTATATATCTCTCTGTCTCTTTGCCACTTGCCCCCACCCCACCCCGTGTGCATGCATGTGTGTGTGTGTGTGTGTGTGTGTGTGTGTGTGTGTGAAGGTTAACTAATTTTGAAAGTATTATTAAAAACATGCTCTTGGTAGAAAACATAGAAAAGAAAGAAAGAAAGAAAGAAAGAAAGAAAGAAAGAAAGAAGAAGGAAGATAGGGAAGGAAGGAGAAGGGAAAGAGAAGGAGAAAGGGAGAAGAAAAATGAATGTAATTCATCACTAGCGATGACAATGTGAATATTTCAGTGATTCTTTAAGATGTATTGATTTTTAAAAATATTTTAAACATTAAAATGGAGCCATGACCTCAACAACTTGCTTTTTCACTTAATGCACTGTAAACATTTCCCCCTGTCAATGAGTATAAATCTATATACCGTGATTTTTAGTGGCTGTGTATAACTCTCCTGCATGGGGTGGGGGGTGGGGGGGGCTCTGATATCATCAACCCCAATTATTGGACCTCTAGGTTTTTTTCATATTTTTACTATTATAGGAAGTGCATGGAGCACCTGGTTGGCTCGGTTGGTTAAGCATCTGACTTCAGCTCAAGTTGTGATCTCACGGTTTGCGAGTTTGAGTCCCACATCGGGCTCTGCACTCACAGCGCAGAGCCTGCTTGGGATTCTCTCTCTCCCTCTCTCTCTGTCTCTACCTGTGCACTCTCTCTCTTTCTCTCTCAAAAAATAAAGTAAACATTAAAAAAAAAGAAGTGCATGGATGAACATCCCGATAGCAAAATCTGTGAGTCCATCCTTAGTTATTTTTTTCTTTAACGTACATTCCCCGAAGTATCTTGTAATACTCATTTGTTTAGCCAGTGTCTGTTGGATGCCTTCTACACGCCAGACATTGTGCCAGATGCTGGCTTTTAAACAATGAGAAATTGAGTAATTGCCCAGTTAATTTCATCTAACGTCACGCTCGGTGGTTGGTGCAGTTGGCAGAATTTCTATGGACATCCCTCAAAAGTCCATACCCCAGTGCCTGGACCTGCAAAATATAATCACACTGATCACTAATGAATGAATACTTACAAAATGAGGAATTATTTGCAAGACTTTGTTGGCCATGTTAAGAAGTTGGCATTCAGAGCAAAAGGGATCCACTGAAAGATCCTATGGAGGGAGTGACTGAATTAGATTTGTATTTTCAAACAGTGCCTCTGGCTGCTGCGTGGAGAAGGACTGGCAGGGGCCAGAGCGATACTGGGGACCAGTGAGAAGACGACCGTTGTCGTCCAGGGGAGAGAGGAAAGCTTGGAGCAGGGGCGGTCGTGGAACTGAAGAGGAATGAGTAGATTTGAGAGGTATTAGGGGGTTAAGCAGACTGAGTTTGGTCATGGCTGAGGGCAGGGAGGGACACAGGCGTCAGCGATGGCTCCAGGCGTGCTGCTGTTACCCTGCACAGAGGCAGGGCGCCCAGGGAGGCAGCTTGGTCTGTGGGAGTTTGGCCAGGTTGAAGGGAAACATCCATGTAGAGGCATCTAGTTCGATGTGTGCCCCTGGAGCTCAGAGGAGAGGTATAGGCAGAAAGTGCACATTTTTGAGTCCTTCTTTTTTTTTTTTTTTTTAATGTTTATTTATTTTTGAGAGAGAGAGAGAAACAGAGACAGAGACAGAGTGCGAGCAGGGGAAGGGCAGAGAAAGGGAAACAGAATCCAAAGCAGGCTCCAGGCTCTGAGCTGTCAGCACAGAACCCAAGGCGGGGCTTGAACCTACCAATCATCAGATCAGACCTGGACCGAAGTCAGCCGCTCACCCGACTGAGCCACCCAGGTGCCCCCACTAATAGCTATTTAATTAGTTAGCCAATCAGTTAACTGATAACATTCTTAGTACCAGGCACATAATAGGAACTCCCTAAAAATGTATCAAGTAAAGGAATAAGCTGACGGTCTAAGAGCTTGGGTGACTACCCCAAGGTCAGACAGCTGGGAAAGTCAGGGGAGGGTGGGCTCCCGAGCCTTCTGATTGTCTGTCTATTCAAGGCCACGTCTAGATAAGAACATGTAAGGGACTCTTGAGGCTTAGAACGGTCTCCTCAATTTGAACCTGACTCTGACCTCCGAGGTCTCTACCACCTTTGGATGACAATGCTCCCTCCTTGAAGTGTCTTATTGGCTCGTTTTCCTGGAGTCCTGCTTCCCCGGGACGATGTCCGGCCAATCCAAGGAAGCTCCCCAGAGCATCACAGGGAAAAAGAGACGGATAAGAAGAGTGTGTTCCCTGGAGGAAGAGTCGTGGCCCCTCTCTCATTATGTTGGGTTTAGTTGCGATTTCTTTTTAATTAACTCACTCGGTCTCCGTTAAACATTACCTCCAGCCCAACAGTAAGTTGACACGGAGATGCTCACATTTCTTGTTCATGAAAAAATCAGCCTTCTAAAGCATTTTGTTTCTTTTCTCCTCTAACATTTCATACGTGCCCGAGAAGTTTGGGGCTCTCCTAATATTGTTTTGCCCTTGGTCAACAATCGATAAGATAAAATAAAAATTGACCAAATAAACCACAGAGTTGGCCAGATGGCAAAAACATCGAGGACAGGTTTTTGGTGAAATGCACTCAGGAAGTTCTTGGTGAGAAGTCCTCAGGTGTGGGAGCCATGGGGCTGGTCCCACCTGCTCTCATGGGCAGCTTGAGCAGGGCTCGAACTCACAAACCCCGAGATCATGGCCTGAGCCAAGATCAAGAGTCAGATGCTCAACTGACTGAGCCACCCAGGCGCCCCGTGGCTGGTCTTTTTACTTTGGGACACACTCCTTGGCACGTAGTGGCATCTTGTTGTGGTTTGAATCTGCATCTCTCTAGTAACTAGTGACGTTACCCATCTTTTCATGTGCTTACGCTGCGGACTGAATGTTTGTCTCTCTCCTCAAATTCAAATGTCGAAACTGAATCCCCAAATGTGACGGTATTTGGAGGTGGGGCCTTCAAGAGGCCATTGATGAGATCATGAGGGTGGGGCCCCCATGACTGGGGTTACGCCCTATAAAAGAGACCCCAGAGCGCTCCCCTGCCCCCTTCTGCCTTGCAGGGGTGCAGAGAGCAGGCACTGGCTGCGGTCCAGGAAGAGGGCTCTCCACAGGCACGAGGTCTGTCCACGTCTTGATCTGGGACTTCTGGCCTCCACAACCGGGAGAAAGGAGTTTCTGTTGTTTAAGCCCCCCGGTCTGTGGCATTCTGTGATAGCAACCCGAATAAGACAGCTTATCTGCCGTCCATATGGAGAATTACTTTTAAAGATAAGATCAAGGGGCGCCTGGGTGGTTAAGCGGCCAACTTGGGCTCAGGTCATGATCTCACGGTTCATGGGTTCGAGCTCCGCGTCGGGCTCTGTGCTGACAGCTCCGAGCCTGGTGCCTGCTTCGGATTCTGGGTCTCCCTCTCTCTCTGCCCCTCCCTCCCTCCCTCTCAAAAAGAAATAAACATTAAAAAAAAATTTTAAGATAAGATCACTAACAGCATGTTTGGGTGAAAATTCGGTGATGGAGGAGAGGGAGGGGGCGGTAAGTGAAGAGATGTCCGTGACTGGGTGGGAGGGGACGGGGTCCGGTATGCACCTGGAGACCCACCTGGTTCATCTTAGAGGTGAGGCATGAAGGCAGGTGGAGGGGGCGGGCAGGTGCCGGGGGAGGGCAGTAAAGCTCTCTTCTGATGGCTTCTGTTTTCTCAGCTAGGGAGAGAGCAAGTCATCTGCTGAGAACGAAGATGTGTTGAGGTTTGAGGAAGGAAAGACCGACCTGGGTATGTGTTGGAGAGAGAGGGCGGGAGAGAGAGACAGGGAGAGAGGGAGAGACAGGGAGAACAAGAGACAAAGAGCATCGTGTCCCAGCAGGAACTCTCACTTGCAGGAAACACTGAAGATTTCAAGGACCTGCAGAATGAGACAGGCTCTGTCTGTAGTTTAATACCAACTGGATCTGACCCGGGATTCCCATTAACCAAATGTGGTGTCATCGTGACCCAGTCACCTGATCTAGTCACCTAGAGCCTCTTTGTAAGTGCCGAAGGTGTTTTTTGGCCAGCATCAGCACAACTGAGCAGTATGATGGGCAAATGTCTGAATTATTCATGTTTTTGACCTATTCTAACGAGAACTTTGTCCAAAAGGCTAAATTATTAAGCACCCGGGTGCGATCTTGCAGTATGCTGTCTAGAAAACTGGGACACAGTGAATTTTCTTGCTGGTTTTGCTTCTTAAGGGAGGTGAGACTTTACTAACCATTCACAGTTGCTCCCCAAATAAAGACGGTGATGCCGACAGAAGAAAATTAAATTCAGGAAACCAAACATACTCAGCAGTGCCGTGGAAGTCCAATAAGAACAACTGAACGCTTGGACAACACATACCCTACGCATTTAGAGAAAGTGAGTTCAGTTATAAGTGTAAATAAATAGGTAATGGCAATACTGAAATCTTTAGTTCTTTTACTCGGTTTGGGAAAATGAAATTAATACACACATGGAGATGCGAGGCAAATACGCTAATCTTTTAATAATGGTCGAGCTGTCTGGTTCTTTGCTTTCCATTTAATCCCATAACTACAGGGAAGTTTAAGGGCTGTTCCTGAATATTATATGCATTTGTGCAAAATTTCAGGGCTGCAATTTTCCATACAGATAACACTGAGGTTTCGTGATTTGTATTCAGGGACTTCTAGGGATATTGGGTATTATTAGAAGGACATTATATGCATGCTGACAGGTGAAATGACATATTCTGTCTTGGATTTGCTTTACTGCCCAGCAAAAAAAAGGGGGGAGGGGCAGTGGGAATAGGACACTACTAGAAAAATAATTATGGGTGATGGGTGCACAGCAGTTAGATTATTCTCTCTACTTTCGTGCATGTTTGGCCATTTACAGAATGAAGTTTAAAAACATGCCATAAGACCCTCTTCTAAACCGACATTAGGAATAAGCAGGTTACACTTTCTGAACTGAAATTAAACGTCCATGAATTTCCCATTTCTGTGACTTCATGTTCCGGTAGTTCCTGACAGACCAAAACCAAGATGAAGGTCTCAAAGAGATGTTTATGCACCTATGTTCATAGCAGATGTTTGCACACCATGTTGACAAAAGTTAAACACGGAGGCAACCCAAGCGTCCATCAACCAATGAACGGATAAGCAAAATGTGGTCTATTTATACAATGGAATATTATTCAGCCTTAAAAAGGAAGGAAATTCAGGGTGCCTGGGGGGCTCAGTCGACTGGGCATCCAACTTCGGCTCAGGTCACGATCTCACAGCTTGTGAGTTCGAGCCCCGTGTCAGGGTCTGTGCCGACAGCTCAGAGCCTGGAGCCTGCTTCGGATTCTGTGTCTCCCTCTCTCTCGGCCCCTCCCCTGCTCACGCTCTGTCTCTCTCTCCTTCAAAAAAATAAATAAACATTAAAAAGAAAGAAAGAAAGAAAGAAAATCTGCAGCATGCTACAGCTTTGACGAAGTTTGAGGACATCATGCAAAGTGAAATAAGCCAGGCACCGAAAGACAAACATTGTATGATTCTACCTATAAGAGGTACTTAGAATAGTCAAAATCATAAAGACAGACGGTGGAATAGAACAGTCGTCGCCAGACTGGGGAGCTAGTGTTGAACGGGGACAGAGTATCAGATTTATGAGACTAATGACTTATGGGGCCGGATGGCTGTGGCAGCTGCACTCCGTGGGAATGTGCTTATTGCACACTTCGCAATGGTAGATTTTGTGGCTTTGTGTATTCTAACACAATCAAAAAGAAGTAAAAACCACGATGAAGACCAAATCAAACTCCCCTACTCGATGGGCAGAATGAGTCTTCAAACTATTTGGCATTCATTCTTCTAAATTTATCTGCGGAGCGCCAACTGCATACAGCACGCTTTTTTTTTTTCTCAGCGGTGGGGATGCAGGGGCAGACAACACAGACGAGGAGCCTCCCTTCCCAGAGCTCAGTGGCTGGTTGGGGAGACAGACTTTTAACCACCAAATAGGTGCATAAACATGACAAGTGACAGCAAACTAGAGAAGATGCCTTTTGTTGGAAAGAACGGTGGGGGTTCGTGGAGCATATGGCATTGAACCTGAGATTTGAAAAACGTGTAGGGGGCTAGCCAGGCAAGGTTGTTGGAGCGTGGCAGAATTTGTGGGGGGCGGGGGGGAGGAGTGGTCCACACAGAAGGGACACGTGTGTGAAGACCATGAAACGCACCTTATCCTAAAATCACTGGGGGTTCTGAGTTTGCTGTGGCTCTTTAGAAAAGTTGTAAATGTTTATTTATTATCGACAGAGAAAGAGAGACACGGAGCGAGACACAGAATCCAAGGCAGGCTCCGGGCTGTCAGCACAGAGCCTGACGGGGGGCTTGAACTCACAAACTGTGAGATCATGACCTGAGCCGTAGTCAGACGCCTAACCCACTGAGCCACCCAGGCACCCCGGCTGAAAGTGTTTTAAAAGTCACTCCAAAACTTAGTAGCTTCAAACTCCAACCACTTTCCTTGCTAACAGTTCTGTGGGTCAGCAATTCGGTCGGGCCTCAGCTGGGATGGCCCATCGATCCTGTGTGGTATGAGCTGGGCGTACTCACCTCTGGGGCCTCAGCCAGGACTCCTGGGGCAGGTTGATGACGGGGGCCCTCACCCAAAATGGCCTGTCGTTCTTAAAGAGGCTGAACTGGTATTCTTTGTGGTGTGGTCGTTTCCGGATTCCGTGAAAATGGGAAAGAAACTGGAAAACCTCTCGAGGCCTGGACTCGGACCTCACGTAGTATCATTTCCACTGCTCCTTACCAGGTTAATCGCGAGCTAATCCAGATTCCACCCTGTTTGTCCCCAGGTGTAAAGAATGGTGGGCATTTAAAATCTGCCTCAGAAGGCTTCAAAGATGGGGCACCTGGCTGGCTCAGTCAGTAGAGCATGCGACTCTTGATCGTAGGGTTGTGAGTTCGAGCCCCTTGTTGGGTGTAGAGATTACTTAAATAAATTAGAAAAGGCGGGGAGGGGGGCGCCTGGGTGGACCAGTAGGTTAGGCATCTGACTTCGGCTCGGGTCACAGTTCATGAGTTCGAGCCCCACATGGGCTCTGTGCTGACAGCTCAGAGCCTGGAGCCTGCTTCAGATTCTGTGTCTCCCTCTCTCTCTGACTCTCCTCTGCTTGCACTCTGTCTCTCTCTCTCTCAAAAATGAATAAATGTTTAAAAAAAAATTAGAAGCAAAAGCCTTCAAAAAAGAAGGCTTTACAGATGTTTTAACCTTTAACACTATTTTTTACACCCAGTACTCTTTATTTCATTTTTACACAAAATTTTACAAAGAGTCAACTATAACATCCATGCGTACGTGAAGTGTGCAGGTCCCGTGTACAACTTACTGTAAGAATCGCAAAGTGATCACATCTCTGTGACCGGCCAGCCCCTCTCCTGGCCACTTCTCTCTTTTCTCCTCCCAAAGATAATCGCTGTCCTGCTGTCTAACATCATAGCTGAGTTTTCGGACTTCATGTGAATGGGATATATTGGATGGATGGTTTCATCTCGCTGACACGTGTCAACACAGGGCACACTGATTCTCCAGGGCCAGCAGCCTCACCAGCCCCTTCTTCAGACTCTGTCTCCCGGACCACCTACCTGTCTAGCTCATCACATACCTGTCAGACACCCTGGTCACTGAAGTTGGAAGCGCAAGATGACAAAAGGTGGGTGGGGGCTGTTTTATGGCCGTGGGGCAAGATGGGTGTTGGCCCAGGGTGTACCCCAAGCAGCAAATTCCTTGTCAGTCTGGAGCTTTGCCAGGCGGGAGCTTGAAGGGGTGGGGGGCACTGGTATCCTAGGGACATGCCCGGGAGTGTTAGAAACCAAGTCTCTCAGGGCAGGGGAGGGGGGAGGGGGAACGGGTGAGGAGGGTAGGGGGCTGACGGTACGGATGGTGCGGGAAGTTTGCAGCTCTCACAGGTCAAGGCTGAGGCCTGGTCCAGAGCGGGGCTCAGAGAACCTGCCTAGTGGGGACAGTGGAAGCTCAGATTTGGAAATTTCCCTTGGGGGACTTCAGTCTGTCTCCTTGGCCGGAATAAACCCTAACTGTGAGTACGACAGCTCTCGGTGAGTCCTGTGAACCCTTCTAGAGAATGATCTAGAAGCTGAGGGTGGTTTGGGGGAGCCACTCAGACTCGTAATTGGTGTCCAAAGTGAGGGTGGTCCCCGGGGACCTTTCCCTGTGATTTTGTAGTGGGCCAAGCTCCTGGCACCCCATCTTTGTGGGTGCTGTTGATGGGGTTTGGGGTGATGGTGGGGTTCGTGGGGTCTGGAGCCGACAGCCAAGAAAGAATTCTTGAAGACATCTTTGGTGCAAAAAAGGGATTTTATGAAAGCACGGGAACAGGACCCGTGGGCAGAAAGAGCTGCGCCGGGGCTGTGCAGAGCGACTGGTTATATCCTGTGGGGGTGGAGGAGATACAGTCAAGAGGAAGTTTCTTAAAGGGGTTTCCATATGCTAGGGAGGATTTACAGATCACCGGAGGGCTAGTACTGTCCAGCTAAGGTTGTTTTTCCCTCCAGCAAAGCATTAGCAGTAAGACAGTAGGGAGTTTCTGATTTGTAAACTGATGGAGACTGTCAGTTTAACCTTTTGTTTTCTGTCCTTTCCTTTGCTCTGGGGCAGCCGGGAGTGCCTGAGGGGCATCACATATGTCCCACCTGGGGGGAGGGGGTCGTGCTAGCTTGTGCTTGGCCCTCACCTTGCCTTATGTTCCCTCCACGCTGGGTCATGCGTTGTGGGTGTCGCCCGGCAGGGCGTGGGGCTGGGAGCATTGTCACTGCCACGAGGTCCTTAGGCCGGGGCCTGGTGACGACCTGGCCGCTCTGGACACACGCTCTGCTGACCACAAGCGACTGGTCCCTGCTGCTGCTGTCCGTGAGTCTTGCGGATGGGATTCGGGGGGTCCCCATCCTGCTGTTCTCCATCTCACCCACACCGGCCTCTCCCAAGGACACGGATTCGGTGGTGCCCATAGAGAAAGCTCCGGACGTTCCAAGCCTGGGCCGCTCTGTGGGGGAAGAAGCCTCGCTCTTCACGTGGGCTGCTCAGCTTCCAGACAGTTCCGCTGGCTCAGCATCCCCCCCACTCCCCTCCCCGTGGTCTCTTCTTTTTACTGACTTCTCTCACCACACTCTATTTCCAGTGGATAGATCTGGACTGAAACCCCAATCTGGGGCTAAATGTCATAGTTTTGGGAGCCAAGTCCATGCTAAAAAGAGGCTCCTAAGGATAGGATATAGGATTCCAAATACCAAATTCACGTGATTTTGTAAAAAATACCACATTACTCTTTCCTCCATACGATGCCCTTTTGTCCATAACATCTGACAACATAGACAAGTCAACATAATGTCATCAAGAACATCAATCTGTTAAAAAATATATATGGAAATCCGTATTTCCAGGTCTATGGACGTTCTGCATGTTCTTTCTACCCTCCTCCCACCTCGTTTGAAACTCAATTCCACAAAAAGAGTAAGGTATTTTCTCTCCTTATTCATTGTAATATCCGCCGAACAAATGTTCAAATGTCTCAGAATCATTGAGAAAAGGAAAAAAAAAACCACACGCAAGTGTGAATAACTGAGATTCAGCACGTGTACACAGAAAGCAGTCATTTCGGATCTGAGGAGAGACAGGATGCACACGTGTGCTGTGTATCTCACCGAGCCTCAGTGCAAACAGTGATCGGTTATGTACATGTATCTGCCACCTGTGAGTTGTAAAAGATTTATTTATGAAATGTTACATCTGGTTCTAAGTATTAATAACCCCTTGAGGCCAATGGTGGCAATTAACCACGTGGGTAGTATACAAACATGTGTTTCTAAAAACTGAAGCTTTGCAAAGCTCCCCCTGGGTCTCAAAGAAGCCTCCATGATGCACACGGGAGTGCAGAAAGGGCTGGAAGAGAGAGGGTGCCGTGAAGGGTTCCTTAAGGACTTGGTTTGGACCAAGGCTGTTAAGAACCTCCTTCATGGTGGGGGGCGGGGCCTGGGTGGCTCGGTCAGTTAAACATCTGACATCGGCTCAGGTCATGATCTTGCGGTTCGTGAGTTAGAGCCCCACATCAGGCTCTGTGCTAACCGCCTGGAGTCGGCTTCAGCTTCTATGTCTCCCTCTCTCTCTGCCTCTCTGCCCCTCCCCTATTATCTCTCTCAAAAATAAATAGACATTAAAAAAATAATTACAGATCAACATTAAACCATCCTGCACACTAGAAAACTGATCTGAGGATTAACACAACAATCTGCACAACTTGAACCACAGAACTCAGCAAGTATGCGGTGCAGAGAGGTGAACTGGGAGAGAGAGAAGGCACAGAGGGGAGGGAGCTGTTTTTGCTTGTGGAGAGAGGACAGGGACGGGGGTTGGATAGAATACGGGAAAAGCAACCCCCCCCCCCCCCAAAAAGCAGTTGGAGAGAAGGTGGAAAAGTGGAAACAACTGCAGGGACTGAACAAAAAAGGGAGAAAGGAGAAAGGAGAGGGTTTAAATTCCATTAAGACTCTATAAACAGGGGGAGTGCAGAGTCTGAAACTCCACAGCTCAATACCCGGCGGTGCTCTGATGAGAAGGGTGAATCCTCAGGAGCAGAGTGGGGCCCAGGGGTCTTTAGGCCACATGGGGAGAGGTGGTTCCCCTGCTGGGAGGAAACTGGGTAAAGGCTGTGCAGCCACCCCACAAGCAAACCTCACAGCAGACCCCGGAGATCAACCACATTTGCTGGTGCTGGAACAAGGTCATCGAGGTTGAAGCCTGGTGCCAGATGTGTGTTGTGATTTTCCATAGTCCCCGAAACACTGCCGCTACATGATCACGTGAACTTTCTCTGGGGCGGGCTGGCACCTGGCCGCAGTCTTTGGGTTTCGGTCCTGCAGATGTTCCTGGGTGTGGCCAGCACTGGCCATTGCTCGGTGAGACCCTCCTTCAGAGGGGCAGAGCGGGTCAAAGCCGCAGTCCCTCAGAAGTGAGGGGTCAGGAAACACAGCCGCATCTGAGATAAAACTCAGGAGGGAGGTGACACCTGGCAACCTGATGGCTTGGTCACAGACAGTGTAAAAGTGGGGAGTGGATGGAAGCCAGAGAGAAAGGACGGCTGCACGATTGCTGATGGGGGAGAACAGAGTTCTGATACTAGAGACTTGGTAGCTGGGTGACGCCATTTTCACCACTCCCACGCATACGCACCCACAAGCACCACAAAAATACACCCCAGCAAGCCAAGCAGCTCCATCTAGTGGAGAATGGAGCCGTTACACTAAGCCCCGCCCAACTGGGCCAACCTCACTCTTCAGGAACACAAGTCTCTCCACCTGCTTAGTTTACAGACTATAAAGCGCTTCAGAGTTTGACTTATAGGAGAAAACGATATAATTTCAATCATATTTCAGTCTGCTCACTGGTCCATCTATTCAATTTTCTTTTTTTTCTTTTTTGTTTCTTTTCTTTTTCTTGAATACAGAAAGAGAAAAAATTTTTTATTTTCAATTTTTATTAAAAATATTTTTCTTTAATTTTTTTCTACTATATTTTTTATGTTTTTGTAAATTAAAAAAATGTTTAATGTTTATTTATTTTTGAGAGAGAGAGAGAGACAGAGCGTGAGTGGGGAAGGAGCAGAGAGAAAGGAAGACACAGAATCCAAAGCAGGGTCCAGGCTCTGAGCTCTCAGCACAGAGCCCTATGCGGGGCTCGAACCCATGAACTGTGGGATCATGACTTGAGCTGAAGTCAGACGCTTAACCAACTGAGCCACCCAGGTGTCCCACATTTTTGTAAATTTTTAAAATTATATTTTACTTCCATCATCTCATTTTATTCTATGTCATTGTATTAATTTTTTCAAATTTTCAAATGTTTTCTGTCCCTCCCCCCTTTTCTCTAATATATCAAGCTCCTTTCAACATCCAGACTAAAACACATCTAGGATCTAGCATCATTTATTTGATATTTGTGTGTGTGTGTGTGTGTGTGTGTGTGTGTGTGTATGTGGTGTTTTTAATTTTTTAATTTTAATTCTTTTGACCTTATTAATTCCTTTTCTTCCTTCAAAATGACAAAACGAAGGAATTCACCCCAAAAGAAAGAGCAGGAAGAAACGACAGCCAGAGACTTAATCAACACAGATACAAGCAAGATGTCTGAACCAGAATTTAGAATCACAATAATAAGAATACTAGCTGGGGTCAAAAATAGATTAGAATCCCTTTCTGCGGAGATAAAAGAAGTAACAGCTAGTCACGATGAAATAAAAAATGCTATAGCTGAGCTGCAATCTCAAATGTATGCCATGGCAGCAAGGATGGATGAGGCAGATCAGTGAATCAGTGATATAGAGAACAAACTTATGGAAAATAATGAAGCAGAAAAAAAAAAAGGGAGACTAAGGCAAAAGATGTTTTAAGAATTAGAGAAATCAGTGACTCATTAAAAAGGAACAATATCAGAATCATAGGGGTCCCAGAAGATGAAGAGAAAGAAAAAAGGGTAAAAGGGTTATATGAGTAAATCATAGTGGAAAACTCCTAACCTGGGGAAAGTCACAGACATCAAAATCCAGGAAGCACAGAGGACTCCCATTAGATTCAACAAAAACCAACCATCAACAAGGCATATCATAGTCAAATTCACAAAATACTCAGGCAAGGAAAGAATCATGAAAGCAGCAAGGGAAAAAAGGTCCTTAACCTACGAGGGAAGACAGACCAGGTTTGCAGCAGACCTACCCACAGAAACTTGGCAGGCCAGAAAGGAGTGGTAGGATATATTCGATGTGCTGAATCAGAAAAATATGCAGCCAAGAATTCTTTAGCAAGCAAGGCTGTCATTCAAAATAGAAGGAGAGATTAAAAGTTTCCCAGACAAACCAAAATTAAAGGAGTTCGTGACCACTAAACCAGCCCTGCAAGAAATTTAAGGGGGACTCTCTGAGGAGAGAAAAGATGAGAAAAAAAAAAAGACCAAAAGCAACAAAGACTAGAAAGGACCAGAGAACACCACCAGAAACTCCAACTCTACAAGAAACATAATGGCAATAAATTCATATCTTTCAGTATTCACTCTAAACATCAATGGACTAAATGCTCCAATCAAAAGACATAGGGTAACAGAATGGATAAGAAAACAAGATCCATCTATATGCTGTTTACAAGACCCACTTTAGACCTAAATACACCTTCAGATTGAGAGTAAGGGGATGGAGAACCATCTATCATGCTAATGGTCGACAAAAGAAAGCCAGAGTTGCCATACTTACATCAGACAATTTAGGCTTTAAAATAAAGACTGTAACAAGAGATAAAGAAGAGCATTATATCATAATTAAGGGGTCTATCCACCAAGAAGACCTAAAAATTGTAAATATTTATGCTCCAAATGTGAAAGCACCCAAATATGTAAATCAATTCATCACAGATATAAAGAAACTCATTGATAATATTACCATAATAGTAGGGGACTTCAACACCTCACTCACAGCAATGGACATCTAAACAGAAAATCAACAAGGAAACAATGGCTTTGAATGACACACTGGACTGGATGGACTTAACAGGTATATTCAGAACATTTCATCCTAAAGCAGTGGAATATGCGTTCTTGTCCAGTGCACATGGAATTTTCTCCAGAATAGATCACATACTGGGACACAAATCAGCCCTCAACAAGTACAAAAAGATCAAGATCATACCGTGCATATTTTCAGACCACAACGCTATGAAACTTGAAATCAACCACAAGAAAAAAAAAATTAGGAAAGGCAACAAATACTTGGAGACTAAAGAACATCCTACTAAAGAATGAATTGGTTAACCAAGAAGTTAAAGAGGAAATTAAAAAGTACATGGAAGCCAATGAAAATGATAACACCACAGTCTAAAACCTCTGGGACACAGCAAAGGCAGTCATAAGAGGAAAGTATGGGCAAGCCAGGCCTTCCTAAAGAAGGAAGAAAGGTCTCAGATACACCACCTAACCTTACACCTTAAAGAGCTGGAAAAAGAACAGCAAATAAAACTCCAAACCAGCAGAAGACAGGAAATAATAAAGATTAGAGCAGAAATCAATGCTATCAAAACAAAAACAAACAACAAACAAACAAAAAACCCACCCCCCCCCAAAACCAAAAAAAACCCAGTAGAACAGATCAATGAAACCAGAAGCTGGTTTCAAAATTGATAAACAAAACTGATAAACCACTAGCCAGTTTGATTAAAAAAAAAAAAAAAAAAAGGAAAGGACCCAAATAAATAAAATCAAGAATGAAAGAGGAGAGATCACAACCAACACAGCAGAAATAAAAATAATAAGAGAATATTATGAGCAATTACATGCCAATAAAATGGGGAATCTGGAAGAAATGGACAAATTTCTAGAAACATATAAACTACCAAAACTGAAACAGGAAGAAATAGAAAATTTGAACAGACCCATAACCAGTAAGGAAATCAAATTAGTAATCAAAAATCTCCCAAAAAACAAGAGTCCAGGGCCAGATGGCTTTCCAGGGGAATTTTACCAAACATTTAAGGAAGAGTTAATATCTATTCTCTTGAAGATGTTCCAAAAAATAGAAATGGAAGGAAAACTTCCAAATTCTTTCTATGAAGCCAGCATTACCTTCATTCCAAAACCAGACAAAGACCCCACTAAAAAGGAGAACTATAGACCAATTTCCCTGATGAACATGGATGCAAAAATCCTCAACAAGAGATTACCCAACCAGATCCAAAAATACATTTAAAAAAATTATTCACCACAACCAAGCGGGATTTATACCTGGGATGCAGGCCTGGTTCAATATCTGCAAAACTATCAGTGTGATTCATCACATCAATAAAAGAAATGACAAGAACCACATGATCCTCTCAATAGATGCAGAGAAAACATTTGACAAAATACAGCATCCTTTCTTGATAAACAGCATCAAGAAAGTAGGGATATAAGGATCATACCTCGAGATCATAAAAGCCATATCTTTTGGGGAAAGACCCACCACTAATATCATCTTCAATGGGGAAAAACTGAGAGCTTTCCCCTAAAGTCAGGAACAAGACAGAGATGTCCACTCTTGCCACTGTTATTCAACATACTATTGGAAGTCTTAGCCTCAGCAATCAGACAACACAAAGAAATAAAAAGCATCCAAATTGCCCAGGAGGCAGTCAAGCTTTCACTCTTTGCAGATGACATGATATTCTATATGGAAAACCCAAAAGATTTCACCAAAAAACTGCTAGAACTGATCCATGAATTCAGCAAAGTTGCAGGGTATAAAATCAATGCACAGAAATTGGTTGCATTCCTATACACCAACAATGAAGCAACAGAAAGAGAAATCAAGGAATCAATCCCATTTACAATCGCACCAAAAACCATAAAATACCTAGGAATAAATCCAATCAAACAGGTGAAAAAGCTATACACAGAAAACTATAGAAAGCTTATGAAAAAAATTGAAGAAGACACACAAAAAAATGGAAAAATATTCCATAATCCTGGATAGAAAGAATAAATGTTGTTAAAATGTCAATACTGCCCAAAGAAATCTACATATTCAATGCAATACCTATCAAAATAACACCACATTCTTCACAGAATTAGAACAAACAATCCTAAAATTTGTATGGAACAAGAAAAGACTCTGAATAGACAAAGCAATCTTGAAAAAGAAAACCAAAGCAGGAGGCATCACAATCTCGGACTTCACGCTGTATTACAAAGCTGTAATCATCAAGACAGTATGGTACTGGCACAAAAACAGACACAGAATAGAGAACCCAGAAATGGACCCACAAACGTATGGCCAACTAATCTTTGACAAAGCAGGAAAGAATATCCAATGGAATAAAGACAGTCTCTTCAGCAAATGGTGCTGGGAAAACTGGACAGTGACATGCAGAAAAATGAACCTGGACCACTTTCTTACACCAGACACAAAAATAAACTCAAAATGGATGAAAGACCTAAATATAAGACAGGAAGCCATCAAAATCCTCGAGGAGAAAGCAGGCAAAAACCTCTTTGATCTTGGCTGCAGCAACTTCTTACTCAATATCTCTGCAGGCAAAGGAAACAAAAGCAAAAAATGAACTATTGGGACCTCATCAAAATACAAACTTCTGAATAGCAAAGGAAACAATCAGCAAAACTAAAAGGCAACCAATGGAATGGGAGAAAACATTTGCAAACAACATATCAGATAAAGGGTTAGTATCCAAAATCTGTAAAGAACATATGAAGCTCAACACCCAAAAAACAAATAATCCAGTAAAGAAATGGGCAAAAGACATGAATAGACACTTGTCCAAAGAAGACATCCCAGTGGCCAACTGACACATGAAAAAATGTTGAACATCACTCATCATCAGGGAAATACAACTCAAAACCACAGTGAGATATCACCTCATACCTGTCAGAATGGCTAACAATAACAACTCAGGCAACAACAGATGTTGGTGAGGATGCGGAAAAAGAGGATTTCTTTGGCACTGCTGGTGGGAATGCAAACTGGAGCAGCCACTCCGGAAAACAGTATGGAGGCTCCTCAAAAAATTAAAAATATAGAACTACCCTACGAGCCAGCAATTGCACTACTAGGTATCTATCCAAGGGATACAGGTGTGCTGTTTCAAAAGGGCACATGCACCCCAATGTTTATAGCAGCACTATCAACAATAGCCAAAGGATGGAAAGAGCCCAAATGTCCATTGATGGATGACTGGATAAAGAAGATGTGGTCTATATATACAATGGAGTATTACTTGGCAATCAAAAAGAATGAAATCTTGCCATTTGCAACTACGTGGATGGAACTGGAAGGTATTATATGCTAAGTGAAATTAGTCAGAGAAAGACAAAAATCATATAACTTCACTCATATGAGGACTTTAAGAGACAAAACAAAGGAACATAAGGGAAGGGAAACAAAAATAATATAAAACCAGGGAGGGGGACAAAACAGAAGAGACTCTTAAATATGGAGAACAAACTGAGGGTTCCTGGAGGAGTTGTGGGAGGGGGGATGGGGTAAATGGGTAAGGGGCATTAAGGGATCTACTCCTGAGATCATTGTTGCAACATATGCTAACTAACTTGGATGTAAATTTAAAAAATAAATCAAATAAAAAAATAATTTAAAAAAGAGTACAATAAGATGTTATTTCTGGGGGGGGGGGGGGATGAGGGTTGACATCGCTGCCCAAGGGCCACTACAGTCCCCTTTGATTAATAATTATTGTTCTAACGTCTGTAACTTCAACCCAGAGAATATTTTCCCCTCACCCTGTAGGTGGGCCCTGTGGCCACCCTGTTGAGAGCAGAGCAGTGGTGAATCTGGTCACCACAGTAGTGGCTGGAAAAATCCCCCATGGAGAGCGTGGAAGTTAGTGCCCCCAAGCAACAGAACCCCAGAGCAGCGGGCGTTGACTTGCCCAAAGCCGCCCACACTGGTTGGTTGGGGCTCCATGAAAAAGCGGATTGTATTAGGACATTGGTGAGTCTTGAATGCCCGGAAAGGTGACAAGGACATGGCTGGGAAAACAGGAATAGGAGAACGTCTTCCGTCTAGGATTCACTTGAAAAGACAGATGCTCTATGTAAATGAGAGGTTTGCTGCCCTCCTGTTCACATGCGGGGCGCAGCGATTCTGAAGGGCAGAGCGAGTAAATCCGAGGGAAATTCTACCTGGAGCTGAACTCTGGGGGAATAGAGATTACCTTACATCCAGTTCTCTGTTATCCTCCTCCTTAGGTCCATTTTAGGCCTCTGTTTTCCGGTTTCCTTTTCCACTTCCGGTTTATGTTATCTTCCTGTACTCAGCAAGACATCGCGGATCCATTGCTGAATACGGTTGAGCCATTACCATGTAAGCAATGAAGCGACTCCTTAACAACTGCTCGGAGGCAGAGCTGGTACTACACCGATTCTCTGTCCATTCCCAGGCCACTGAATATACCCATTCTATAGATGAGCCCACTGAGGCCCAGAGAAGCAGTCACTATCCTCCAGCTACGGTAATAACCGCTACCTTTAATCGGCTGCTTCTCTTGCTAACCGGCACTGTTCTGAGCGCTTCAGCTGCATGAACTTTTGCAACCCTCCATAAAAGGAGGTGCCGTTGGGGCGCCTGGGTGGCTCGGTCAGTTGGGTGTCTGACTTTAGCTCAGGTCACGACCTCACAGTTCATGACTTGGAGCCCCACGTCGGGCTGTGCACGGATAGTGTGGAGCCCGCTTGGGATTCTTTTTCTCTCTCCCTCTCTCCCTGCCCCTCCCCTGCACGCGCTCTCTCTTTCTAGCCCTCAAAATAAATAAGTAAACTTACAAAAAATAAAAAAGGCAATTTTTAAAAAGGAGGTGCTGGTATTGTCCCTCTTTGCAATGAGGAAACCAAGGTAGGTCACTCAACAGGAGGGAGCAGAGCTGGGATTGGAGTCTAAACAGTGTGGCTTCAACGTGCCAACTCAAGCCTTTCGAGGGACAGCACAGAGTAGGGGGCAATGAATGTCAACGGAACAGACGGAGGGAACGGCACGGTCCCACCTGCCAGACCTTTTCACTCAATGTCCCTCTGTGGTCTCTACCTTTCTCCTGTCGTTTTTATTTGGGTACCCCCCCAAAGTGGACCCTGAGACAAGGACGGGGTGCAAGTGGTTTAGCCAGGAGCTGCCCCCAGGAATCCCAGCAAGGGAGTGACAGAGGGAGGAAGGCCAGCAAAGGTCAGAACCCAGAGGCCGGCGGGCCTCCGGGTGGGTGTGAAGGATGGGGAAAACACGTGACCGGCTCTCGTTTTTGGCTCCAGCAGCGGGAACAAGACAGAAATTGGCATTTCAATTAGTCCTTACTGTTTTGCAAAATAAAGGTAGCTGCCCTTTGCACGTGGTTCTCAATCCACCGGCGTGGGGGGCCTTCGCGATTGTCACTGGGAAAGTTTGGCCTGGGCGAAGACAGTGTTGGCTGTCATACATTTTACGAGTCACCAGGATCTTTGTTTTGTTTTGTTTTGTTTTGCAAATCAGGTTGAGAAGGAGCACGTGAAGGCCAGAATAGGCAAGACTGGAGTCGAAGCAGGCAAGACGGAGGAGGTGTTTTCATAGACTCCGCAGAGAGTTCTCGCATGAAGCTGTAAGTTCGGGGGCTGGAGTTGAGAGGAGCTGTGAAGAGTGGATTCTCTTCAGTCATGAATGCATCGGGGACCAGGGCCGGGTCCCTGCTGCCTGGGGAACTGTTCAGTGATCGTCTCCCCGTCTCCCTGCTCAGAGGAGCCGTGGAACCCCAGGCGCACGTGGCTGGAAGGGCCCTCCGCTCTCAGGAGAGGGGGAGGACGAGAAGGTCGTAGGAGGGAGAAGCTGTTTCATTGGTGGGACTCTGGTCACGGGTTGACGGCCAAGCCAGGCCGGAGGCTTCTGAGCCTGAGCTTCCCTGAGCCTGAGCCTGGGATCACAGGAGAGTAGGATCTCTGCTCGGGGGAGAGGGCTGCCCGAAGCCTGGCCACCCAGGCTTGCCTAGAACATGACTGGGACCTGTATTCACTACGTTCTTATTTTACTTCTGTTCCTGATGCTTTGACGTCCCCCTGGGGCCCTTGCTAATACGGGAAGCACTGTCTTTCCAGAGATGATGATCCCCAGGATGGTAAACAACGGGTCTGCAGTACATTTTTCACAGGCAAACCAGCTGATCCAGAGCCCCCGCCCCCACCCCTACTCTATGGGGCTCTGGGCCACTAGCCCCCTGCCCTAATCCCCCAGGGCCAGGTGCCCACCAACTAGAGACAGCCCCTATGGCCCAGAGCCCGCTGGAATTATTCAAACCGGCTGATCCCGGCTCCCTCTGCCGTACCTGCTCCTTCTCAAAAACCACAGTAAAGGCTCTTGTCCATATCTTCCCCTCTCCTTCTGCCTCCCGACCTCAGGGCCTCCCCATGTAACTGGGCTTGGCAGGCTGTGGCCTGGTGGGGGACACCCCCTCCTCCTGGGAACTGTGAGGGACCAACTCTCTCCACAACGGCAATCCTCTCCCAATCGGTTGGCCTCCCCACACCCGAATGATAAAACCTACATTTTCTTTATGTTTAAATGTTTGCTTGTTTATTTTTGAGAGAGAAGACAGGTGGGGGAGGGGCAGAGAGACAGGGAGACACAATCCGAAGCAGGCTCCAGGCTGCAAGCTGTCAGCACAGAGCCCGACGCGGGGCTCGAACCCACAAACCCTGAGATCGTGACCCAAGCCGAAGTTGGACGCTTAACCGACTGAGCCAGCCAGGGGCCCCTAAAACCTACCTTTTAAAAGACAGCCTGGCAACAAAAGCCTTTCCCTTTATGTAGGTCGTGGGACAAGGAAGATTGAGGGAGGGAGAAAGAAGACAGAGGCTGGGCATCTGATACTTGCTCAGTAAAGTAAGAGAAAACAAACAATTTTGGCTGAAAAGCCAGTCACTCAGAAGAGAGGGAGGTGGGGTGACACAGGTCCAGAGGCCAGGGTCAAGAAAGGAAGCATGACACTGTGAAAGTCCTGGTCAGCGTGTGTCCACTGACCCAGCAAGTGAGACTGAGGCACGGTGATGGAGGTTTGAGAGAGGTAAGTGGGTAGAAGGGAGGGCCGGTTCTCTCCTGAAGGAGACGCCCCCTTCCTCCCCTGTGGGGCTGAGGGCAGGGACAGAGGCCCAGGAGAGAGAGGTGACCCTAATTTTTTTTTCCTTTTTAAAATTTGTGACAAATGCATATAATATGAAATTGACCACCTTCATGATTTTTAAAAAATTTTTTTTTTTTTAACGTTTCATTTATTTTTGAGACAGAGAGA